>NC_080203.1:814452-3489315 GCF_030028045.1 Hippopotamus amphibius kiboko
TATAGCAACCTAGATTAACCTAGTTGTAATCCTACTAAGTGAAGTGAGTTAGAAAGAAAAAGACAACCATCACATGATATCACTTCTACATGGAAAATAAACATAAATACCAATGAACCAACTGACAAAAGAGAAACAGACTCACACAGTTAGAAAACGAACTTATGCTTAGCAAAGGGGACCGATACCGGGAAGGGATAAATTAGGCAGTTGGGATTAGCAACCAGATGCTATTACAAACAAAATACATAATCAACAAGGGCCTGGGTATACCAAGGGAGGTCACCTCAACACTCTGTCATCACCTCTATGGGAAAGAAAATCTGAAAGTTAATAGATATATGGATACATGTAAACGAAAAAGATTCTGTACCCTTACAACAGAGTCGGGCTTTGAAGAAATCCTGCCGCCTTGTGGCCGTTTCCCGCAACAGCAACTTTAAAGCTGCAGCTTATGGAGACAATATTCACAAGGAGTAAAGGATGTAAATCACAGCTGCGCTCCAACAATTCCCTGGGGTAAGTATTCTAAAAACAATTTTCACAAGGGCAGATCTTCATGAAGACCATATCAACAGGTAAATAAGACAACGTTTTAAAAAAAATAGCACGCCACACGCTGCTGAGTACGGCGAATTACTTGAGACGGGCCGCTCAACACTGCGAGGAGGGCTCACACCGGGCCACAGTCGGAAAGGCCGTGAATCAAAGGTCTGCAGACAGTAAAGCTACAGTGCTGGTGGAAAACAGGGGGCCCTCCTATGTTGCTGCTGGCATGGACACGGTAAGAGCCACGACCGAGAACAACGTGGAGGTGCCATTAGAGGTAGGTACAGAGCGACCGTAGGATTCAGCCATCCCACTGCTCAGAGCATATCCGGAGAAGACCAGAATTCAAAAAGACACGTGCACCAAAACGTGCACTTTGGCACCACTTGCCATAGCCCAGACCGGGAAGCAACCAAAATGTCCAAGCAGCCAGGAATGCATACAGAGGTAGTAGTTCCATTACACAGTGCTATATTACTCAGGCGGGAAAAGGAAGGAACCCGGCAATCCCACGACTGGGCATACACCCAAAGAACACCAGAATTCAAAAAGACACACGGCCTCCAATGTTCATCGCGGCACTATTTACAACAGCCAGGACATGGAAGCAACCTAAATGTCCATCAACAGATGAATGGATAAAGAAGATGTGGTACACATATACAATGGAATCTTACTCAGCTATAAAAAGGGATGAGGTGGAGCTATATGTAATGAGGTGGATGGGCCTCGAGTCTGTCCTACAGCGTGAGGGAAGCCAGAAAGAGAAAAACAAATACTTTATGCTAACTCATATATACGGAATCTAAAAAACAAAACAAAACAAAAAACAAAAAAACCCAAAAAAAACGGTACTGATGAACCCAGTGACAGGACAAGAATAAGGATGCAGATGCAGAGAATGGACTGGAGGACACGGGGTTGGGGGGGCAGGGGGCGAAGAGGAAGCTGGCACGAAGTGAGAGAGTAGCATCTGCTCAAACAATCCTGCATAGCCACGTAAAGGTCACGGATCTCGGGGATTTGAAAGGGTGGAGCAGGACGCCCTAACACGGAGTCTGTCTCCGATGGCAGTCACTGTCACGGTAACGTCCGCTGCGTGCACGAGGCTTGGCTGCACTGAAGGAGGGCCCGCCTGCATCTGAGGACTATGGGCCCAGGCAGAGGGGAACGGGCCCTGCAGGACCAAAAGGGGTCTCATTTGCCAGTCCATCCTCCCCACTCCCTCAGCCCCACGACAGTCCAGCCTTGGGACCCAAGCCTGCTCAGGGTCCGGGGATGTGACCCCGGCCCAGGTCACCGAGGCCTGAGGGGAAGAGTTTTGGCATTCCTTTTTTTTTTTTTCTCTTTTCAATGTTAGTTGTTATTTTGTATCTTGTGATTTACAATGTTGCAGGTTTGTGCCTCTTGTTTTTCTTTCTGAGCTGTACAGCAACGTGATTGACGGATACAGAGACCTATATATGTTCTTTTTGGAGTTCTCCTCCCGTATGGGTTATTACGGAATGTTGAGTAGGGTTCCTTGTGCTATACCCTGGGCCCTCAGTGATTACTCTGTAAACAGTGGTGCGTATATACTAATCTCGACACGCTCACTTCCCCCTGCCCACCGCCGTTCCCTTTCGCTCACCATAAGATTCTTTCCTAAGTCTGAGAGGCTGTTTGTTTTGTAAAGAAGCTCATTTGCGTCCATTCTTAGGGTCCACCTGTACTTGATATCACGAGAGGTTTGTCCTTCGCTGTCTCATGTCCCTTAGTACGATCACCTCCACCTCCTTGCCCGTGGCTGCAAGTGGCATGATTTCATCCTTTTTCAGTGGCTGGCTCATATTCCATCGTGTCTTTGGACCGCATCTTCCTTCTCCCTGCTTCTGTCCTCATACACGTAGGTTGCTTCCACGTCGTGCCTATTGCACACACTGCTGTCACGGTCACTGGGGGGTTCGTGTCTTTGAGAATTTTGGTTTTCTTGGGATCTACGCTCAGGAGTGGGATTGCTGGGTCCCATGGGACGTCTATGTTTAGTCTCTTAAGGAACCTCCATACTGTTCTCCATAGTGGATGCACCGACTCCCACTCCCACCCACAGGGCAGGAGGGCTCCCTCTTCTCCACACCCTCTCCCTCACTTACTGCTGTAGATTTTCTGATGATGGCCACCCTGACCTGTGAGAGGCGATACCGCATGGCAATTCTGAGGTGCGTTTCTCTCACCCCTAGTGATGCCGAGCATCTTTTCATGGGCCCGAGGGCCATCTATGTGTCTTCTGTGGAGAGGTGTCCACTTAGATCTTTTACGCATTTTCTGGTGGGTTGACCGTTCTTTTGATGTTGAGCCGCAGGAGTGGTTTGTACGTTTTGGAGGTTAATTCCTCACGGGTACCTTCGTTTGCAGATATTGGTTCCCATTCTAAGGGTGGTCTTCTTGTTTTGTTTATGGTTTCCTTTGCTGTGCCGACGCTTTTAAGTTGAGTTAGGTCCCATTTGTTTCTTTTGGTGTTCATCATTCCGAGAGGTGGGGCAACAAAGAACCTGCTGCGATTTCTGTCAAAGCGTGTTCTGCCTCTGTTTTCCCCAAGAGGTTTGTAGTCTCCGCCCTTGCATTTAGATCTTCCATCTGTTTCCTTCTGTGTGTGGTGTTAGAGAGTATTCTGATTTCATTCTCTTTTTAATGTTCTAAGGAACCTCCACACTGTTCTCCACAGAGGCTGTACCAACTTACCTTCCCAACGACAGTGTAGGAGGGTTCCCTCTTCTCCACACCCTCTCCACCATGTACCGTTTGTAGACTTTCTGACAACGGCCATTCTGACCGGCGTGAGGCGATACCTCGTTGTAGTTTGACTGGCATTTCTCTAATATTGAGCCACGCTGACATCCTTTCACGTAGCCACGGCGTGAGGCAAACGTACCTCTTGCAATTGGCTGCTTGAACGTCTGCCCTCCTGGGAACCCTTTCTCCGTGACCTACGCCAGGACGTTGTTTGAGGGCAGCTGATTTTCCTTTACAGCCCTCAGGCCTTGTGAATAGTCAGCGCCCAGCAGCACAGGTTTTCAAGTTCTTGTTCTGGGAAAGAGCCACAGGGTGGCAGGATGCCTTCAAGCCCCACTCTTTTTGTTAAATTTCTCATTTAATTTTTATTTCATCGGCGTAGAGTTGATTTCCCATGTCGTGTCTGTTTTAGGTGTACAGGAACCTGACTCAGTTATCCATAGACGTGTGTGTGTTCCTTCTCGGGTTCTTTTCCCATGTAATTTCTTACAGTGTGCTCAGGAGAGTTCCCTGGGCTGGCCAGTGGGTCCCTTTCGCTTCTCTCTTTGATGTATTTCAGTGTGTGGTACGTGTTAACCCCAACCTCCTAATGTATCCCTCCCCTCAGTGTTCCCTTTTGGACATCATAAGTGTGTTTTCTAAGCCTGTGAGCCTGTTTCTGTTTTGTAAATGAGCCCACTCTGGACGCATTGCTAGATCCCAGCTATAAGTGATAGCTTCTGATATTTGTCTTTCTCTCTCTGACTTACCTCACTCAGTATGATAATCTCTCAGTCCATCCATGTTGCTGCAAGTGGTATGAGTTTGCTCTTTTTTTATGACTGACTCGTACTCCACTGTATACACGTACCGCGCATTCTTCACTTCTCTCTCATTAGACATTTCAGTTGATTCTATGTCTTGTAAATAGCACTGCCCTGAAAATGGGGGTGCACGTGTTGTTTCCAATTAGGATGTTCTCTAGATCTAAGCCCAGAAGTGGGATTGTCAGGTCATGTACAAACCCTATGTTTAGTTTTTTAAGGAAGCTCTGTACTGTTCTCCAGAGCAGCTGCAACCCGTTGCATCCCCACCAACAGTGTGAAGGACTCCCTTTTCCCCACACCCTCTCCAGCATTTATTCTCCGCAGATTGTGTTTGATGATAGCCATCCTGAGCGGTGTGAAATGGCACCTCGTTTTTCGTTGTGATTTGCCCTTCTTCGAGAATTAGTGATGTTGACCTACACGGAATCTAAAACTTGTCCTGATGAACTCAGTGACAAGAATAAGGACGCAGAGGCAGAGAGTGGACCGGAGAACTCGAGGTTTGGGAGGGGGCGGGGGGTGAAGGGGAACCTGAGACGAAGCGAGAGAGTAGCACAGACATATATATACTACCAGCTGTAAAACAGATAGCCAGTGGGAAGTTGTTATATAACAAAGGGTGTTCAACTCGAGGATGGAAGATGCCTTAGAGGACTGGGAGGGGGAGGATGGGGGGGAGTCGAGGGAGGGAGGGAATACGGGGATATGTGTATAAAAACAGATGATTGAACTTGGTGTACCCCCCCCCAAAAAAAACAATAAATAAATTAAAAAAAAAGAGTTAGTGATGTTGAGTATCTTTCTGATCTTTGTCTTGTTTTGTTTACATAGTGTGAGTAAAACTTAGCTCCTGCAGCTGGCTTTGTGAAAGTCGGCCCTGCATTGAATTCTTTTCCGACGATTTACCCCAGGGCTTCCTTGGGGACAGGTGTCCTGTGCAGCCCCGCAGGCCTTGTGAGGTTTCAGTGCCACTGGGCCCCAGCTTGAAAGTTGTAGTTACAGGAAACGGCCACAAGGCGGCAGCATTGCTTCATGCTCCACTCTGGTTACTCGGGCAACTGGAGCCTGGGGCAAAGTCCTGTTCCTGGGCTGTCAATCAGAGTGGCATGCGCCCGAAGAAACACCCAAGACTCGTCTCATTCCTTCTTCCCCCTCACCCTCTACCACCCCCCTGTTCACTCCCTGATGAACCCCAGCTCCTGGAATACCACCCTTCTGAGGGTGCTGTCATCCGTAGTTGGGGCGACCCTTAGGAAGGAGGCTGGTGGCCCCCTGTGACCCAGCAATCCCACTCCTGGGCGTAGACGCTGAGAAAACAAAAATTTTAGCAGACACGTGCACCCTAGCGATCATGGCGGCACGCTGTACAAAAGCCAATACGTGGAAGCAACCGAAGTGTCGGAGGACAGAAGCAGGGATAAAGGAGATGGGGCCCAGAGACACGATGGAATATGACTCAGCCATAAAAAAGGATGGAATAATGCTAACCCTAACCCTAGGGTACATCTGCTAATTTCAACCTCCTGATTCATGCCTCTCTCCCACCGTTCCCCTTTGCTAGCCAGAAGCTGGCTTTCTAAGTCTGAGCCTTTCTTTTGTAAATTAGTTCATTTGCATCCACTGTTACACGCCAACTAGAAGTGATACCATATGACATTTATCTTTCTCTGTCTGACCCACGTCGCTTAGTGTGATCGTATCCAGGTCCTTCCGAGTTGCTGCCAACGGCCTTGCTTCATTCATTTCAGAGCTGAGTGATGTTCCGCTGTACACACGGACCGCACCTTTGTTAACCATTCAGCTTTCTGTGGACATTTTGGCTGTGTCCAGGTCTAGGCTTTTGTAAACACTGCTGCACTGAAAGCTGCCTACGAGTCTCTTGTCCATTTAGGGTTTTCCCCCGGACGTGCACCCAGGAGTGGAATTGCTGGATGTTTAGATGTTAAAAGAACCTCCGTACTGTTGTCCTCCAGAGTGGCCGGTAGCAATTTACATTCCCACTGCGGGAGTGTAGCAGCGTTCCCTCTTGTCCACACCTTCTCCAGCATTTCCGCTTTTCAGACTTTGTGATGATGGTCACTCTGACTGATGAGAGGTGATACCTCGTTGCAGTGTTGATTTACCGAGAACAACGTGGAGGTGCCATTAGAGGCAGATACAGGGCCACCATAGGATTCAGCCATCCCACTGCTCAGAGCGTATCCAGAGAAGACCGGAATGCAAAAAGACACGTGCACCAAAACGTGCACTTTGGCACCACTTACACTAGCCCGGACCAGGAAGCAACCAAAATGTCCAAGGACCCAGCAATGGATAAAGAAGTAGTAGTTCCATTACACAGTGGAATATTACTCAGACGTGAAAAAGAATGAAATAATGCCACTATAGCAACCTAGATTAACCTAGTTGTAATCCTACTAAGTGAAGTGAGTTAGAAAGAAAAAGACAACCATCACATGATATCACTTCTACATGGAAAATAAACATAAATACCAATGAACCAACTGACAAAAGAGAAACAGACTCACACAGTTAGAAAACGAACTTATGCTTAGCAAAGGGGACCGATACCGGGAAGGGATAAATTAGGCAGTTGGGATTAGCAACCAGATGCTATTACAAACAAAATACATAATCAACAAGGGCCTGGGTATACCAAGGGAGGTCACCTCAACACTCTGTCATCACCTCTATGGGAAAGAAAATCTGAAAGTTAATAGATATATGGATACATGTAAACGAAAAAGATTCTGTACCCTTACAACAGAGTCGGGCTTTGAAGAAATCCTGCCGCCTTGTGGCCGTTTCCCGCAACAGCAACTTTAAAGCTGCAGCTTATGGAGACAATATTCACAAGGAGTAAAGGATGTAAATCACAGCTGCGCTCCAACAATTCCCTGGGGTAAGTATTCTAAAAACAATTTTCACAAGGGCAGATCTTCATGAAGACCATATCAACAGGTAAATAAGACAACGTTTTAAAAAAAATAGCACGCCACACGCTGCTGAGTACGGCGAATTACTTGAGACGGGCCGCTCAACACTGCGAGGAGGGCTCACACCGGGCCACAGTCGGAAAGGCCGTGAATCAAAGGTCTGCAGACAGTAAAGCTACAGTGCTGGTGGAAAACAGGGGGCCCTCCTATGTTGCTGCTGGCATGGACACGGTAAGAGCCACGACCGAGAACAACGTGGAGGTGCCATTAGAGGTAGGTACAGAGCGACCGTAGGATTCAGCCATCCCACTGCTCAGAGCATATCCGGAGAAGACCAGAATTCAAAAAGACACGTGCACCAAAACGTGCACTTTGGCACCACTTGCCATAGCCCAGACCGGGAAGCAACCAAAATGTCCAAGCAGCCAGGAATGCATACAGAGGTAGTAGTTCCATTACACAGTGCTATATTACTCAGGCGGGAAAAGGAAGGAACCCGGCAATCCCACGACTGGGCATACACCCAAAGAACACCAGAATTCAAAAAGACACACGGCCTCCAATGTTCATCGCGGCACTATTTACAACAGCCAGGACATGGAAGCAACCTAAATGTCCATCAACAGATGAATGGATAAAGAAGATGTGGTACACATATACAATGGAATCTTACTCAGCTATAAAAAGGGATGAGGTGGAGCTATATGTAATGAGGTGGATGGGCCTCGAGTCTGTCCTACAGCGTGAGGGAAGCCAGAAAGAGAAAAACAAATACTTTATGCTAACTCATATATACGGAATCTAAAAAACAAAACAAAACAAAAAACAAAAAAACCCAAAAAAAACGGTACTGATGAACCCAGTGACAGGACAAGAATAAGGATGCAGATGCAGAGAATGGACTGGAGGACACGGGGTTGGGGGGGCAGGGGGCGAAGAGGAAGCTGGCACGAAGTGAGAGAGTAGCATCTGCTCAAACAATCCTGCATAGCCACGTAAAGGTCACGGATCTCGGGGATTTGAAAGGGTGGAGCAGGACGCCCTAACACGGAGTCTGTCTCCGATGGCAGTCACTGTCACGGTAACGTCCGCTGCGTGCACGAGGCTTGGCTGCACTGAAGGAGGGCCCGCCTGCATCTGAGGACTATGGGCCCAGGCAGAGGGGAACGGGCCCTGCAGGACCAAAAGGGGTCTCATTTGCCAGTCCATCCTCCCCACTCCCTCAGCCCCACGACAGTCCAGCCTTGGGACCCAAGCCTGCTCAGGGTCCGGGGATGTGACCCCGGCCCAGGTCACCGAGGCCTGAGGGGAAGAGTTTTGGCATTCCTTTTTTTTTTTTTCTCTTTTCAATGTTAGTTGTTATTTTGTATCTTGTGATTTACAATGTTGCAGGTTTGTGCCTCTTGTTTTTCTTTCTGAGCTGTACAGCAACGTGATTGACGGATACAGAGACCTATATATGTTCTTTTTGGAGTTCTCCTCCCGTATGGGTTATTACGGAATGTTGAGTAGGGTTCCTTGTGCTATACCCTGGGCCCTCAGTGATTACTCTGTAAACAGTGGTGCGTATATACTAATCTCGACACGCTCACTTCCCCCTGCCCACCGCCGTTCCCTTTCGCTCACCATAAGATTCTTTCCTAAGTCTGAGAGGCTGTTTGTTTTGTAAAGAAGCTCATTTGCGTCCATTCTTAGGGTCCACCTGTACTTGATATCACGAGAGGTTTGTCCTTCGCTGTCTCATGTCCCTTAGTACGATCACCTCCACCTCCTTGCCCGTGGCTGCAAGTGGCATGATTTCATCCTTTTTCAGTGGCTGGCTCATATTCCATCGTGTCTTTGGACCGCATCTTCCTTCTCCCTGCTTCTGTCCTCATACACGTAGGTTGCTT
This sequence comes from Hippopotamus amphibius kiboko, assembly GCF_030028045.1. Lineage (NCBI taxonomy): Eukaryota > Metazoa > Chordata > Mammalia > Artiodactyla > Hippopotamidae > Hippopotamus > Hippopotamus amphibius. Next base: position 823,408 of record NC_080203.1, read on the forward strand.
CCACGTCGTGCCTATTGCACACACTGCTGTCACGGTCACTGGGGGGTTCGTGTCTTTGAGAATTTTGGTTTTCTTGGGATCTACGCTCAGGAGTGGGATTGCTGGGTCCCATGGGACGTCTATGTTTAGTCTCTTAAGGAACCTCCATACTGTTCTCCATAGTGGATGCACCGACTCCCACTCCCACCCACAGGGCAGGAGGGCTCCCTCTTCTCCACACCCTCTCCCTCACTTACTGCTGTAGATTTTCTGATGATGGCCACCCTGACCTGTGAGAGGCGATACCGCATGGCAATTCTGAGGTGCGTTTCTCTCACCCCTAGTGATGCCGAGCATCTTTTCATGGGCCCGAGGGCCATCTATGTGTCTTCTGTGGAGAGGTGTCCACTTAGATCTTTTACGCATTTTCTGGTGGGTTGACCGTTCTTTTGATGTTGAGCCGCAGGAGTGGTTTGTACGTTTTGGAGGTTAATTCCTCACGGGTACCTTCGTTTGCAGATATTGGTTCCCATTCTAAGGGTGGTCTTCTTGTTTTGTTTATGGTTTCCTTTGCTGTGCCGACGCTTTTAAGTTGAGTTAGGTCCCATTTGTTTCTTTTGGTGTTCATCATTCCGAGAGGTGGGGCAACAAAGAACCTGCTGCGATTTCTGTCAAAGCGTGTTCTGCCTCTGTTTTCCCCAAGAGGTTTGTAGTCTCCGCCCTTGCATTTAGATCTTCCATCTGTTTCCTTCTGTGTGTGGTGTTAGAGAGTATTCTGATTTCATTCTCTTTTTAATGTTCTAAGGAACCTCCACACTGTTCTCCACAGAGGCTGTACCAACTTACCTTCCCAACGACAGTGTAGGAGGGTTCCCTCTTCTCCACACCCTCTCCACCATGTACCGTTTGTAGACTTTCTGACAACGGCCATTCTGACCGGCGTGAGGCGATACCTCGTTGTAGTTTGACTGGCATTTCTCTAATATTGAGCCACGCTGACATCCTTTCACGTAGCCACGGCGTGAGGCAAACGTACCTCTTGCAATTGGCTGCTTGAACGTCTGCCCTCCTGGGAACCCTTTCTCCGTGACCTACGCCAGGACGTTGTTTGAGGGCAGCTGATTTTCCTTTACAGCCCTCAGGCCTTGTGAATAGTCAGCGCCCAGCAGCACAGGTTTTCAAGTTCTTGTTCTGGGAAAGAGCCACAGGGTGGCAGGATGCCTTCAAGCCCCACTCTTTTTGTTAAATTTCTCATTTAATTTTTATTTCATCGGCGTAGAGTTGATTTCCCATGTCGTGTCTGTTTTAGGTGTACAGGAACCTGACTCAGTTATCCATAGACGTGTGTGTGTTCCTTCTCGGGTTCTTTTCCCATGTAATTTCTTACAGTGTGCTCAGGAGAGTTCCCTGGGCTGGCCAGTGGGTCCCTTTCGCTTGTCTCTTTGATGTATTTCAGTGTGTGGTACGTGTTAACCCCAACCTCCTAATGTATCCCTCCCCTCAGTGTTCCCTTTTGGACATCATAAGTGTGTTTTCTAAGCCTGTGAGCCTGTTTCTGTTTTGTAAATGAGCCCACTCTGGACGCATTGCTAGATCCCAGCTATAAGTGATAGCTTCTGATATTTGTCTTTCTCTCTCTGACTTACCTCACTCAGTATGATAATCTCTCAGTCCATCCATGTTGCTGCAAGTGGTATGAGTTTGCTCTTTTTTTATGACTGACTCGTACTCCACTGTATACACGTACCGCGCATTCTTCACTTCTCTCTCATTAGACATTTCAGTTGATTCTATGTCTTGTAAATAGCACTGCCCTGAAAATGGGGGTGCACGTGTTGTTTCCAATTAGGATGTTCTCTAGATCTAAGCCCAGAAGTGGGATTGTCAGGTCATGTACAAACCCTATGTTTAGTTTTTTAAGGAAGCTCTGTACTGTTCTCCAGAGCAGCTGCAACCCGTTGCATCCCCACCAACAGTGTGAAGGACTCCCTTTTCCCCACACCCTCTCCAGCATTTATTCTCCGCAGATTGTGTTTGATGATAGCCATCCTGAGCGGTGTGAAATGGCACCTCGTTTTTCGTTGTGATTTGCCCTTCTTCGAGAATTAGTGATGTTGACCTACACGGAATCTAAAACTTGTCCTGATGAACTCAGTGACAAGAATAAGGACGCAGAGGCAGAGAGTGGACCGGAGAACTCGAGGTTTGGGAGGGGGCGGGGGGTGAAGGGGAACCTGAGACGAAGCGAGAGAGTAGCACAGACATATATATACTACCAGCTGTAAAACAGATAGCCAGTGGGAAGTTGTTATATAACAAAGGGTGTTCAACTCGAGGATGGAAGATGCCTTAGAGGACTGGGAGGGGGAGGATGGGGGGGAGTCGAGGGAGGGAGGGAATACGGGGATATGTGTATAAAAACAGATGATTGAACTTGGTGTACCCCCCCCCAAAAAAAACAATAAATAAATTAAAAAAAAAGAGTTAGTGATGTTGAGTATCTTTCTGATCTTTGTCTTGTTTTGTTTACATAGTGTGAGTAAAACTTAGCTCCTGCAGCTGGCTTTGTGAAAGTCGGCCCTGCATTGAATTCTTTTCCGACGATTTACCCCAGGGCTTCCTTGGGGACAGGTGTCCTGTGCAGCCCCGCAGGCCTTGTGAGGTTTCAGTGCCACTGGGCCCCAGCTTGAAAGTTGTAGTTACAGGAAACGGCCACAAGGCGGCAGCATTGCTTCATGCTCCACTCTGGTTACTCGGGCAACTGGAGCCTGGGGCAAAGTCCTGTTCCTGGGCTGTCAATCAGAGTGGCATGCGCCCGAAGAAACACCCAAGACTCGTCTCATTCCTTCTTCCCCCTCACCCTCTACCACCCCCCTGTTCACTCCCTGATGAACCCCAGCTCCTGGAATACCACCCTTCTGAGGGTGCTGTCATCCGTAGTTGGGGCGACCCTTAGGAAGGAGGCTGGTGGCCCCCTGTGACCCAGCAATCCCACTCCTGGGCGTAGACGCTGAGAAAACAAAAATTTTAGCAGACACGTGCACCCTAGCGATCATGGCGGCACGCTGTACAAAAGCCAATACGTGGAAGCAACCGAAGTGTCGGAGGACAGAAGCAGGGATAAAGGAGATGGGGCCCAGAGACACGATGGAATATGACTCAGCCATAAAAAAGGATGGAATAATGCTAACCCTAACCCTAGGGTACATCTGCTAATTTCAACCTCCTGATTCATGCCTCTCTCCCACCGTTCCCCTTTGCTAGCCAGAAGCTGGCTTTCTAAGTCTGAGCCTTTCTTTTGTAAATTAGTTCATTTGCATCCACTGTTACACGCCAACTAGAAGTGATACCATATGACATTTATCTTTCTCTGTCTGACCCACGTCGCTTAGTGTGATCGTATCCAGGTCCTTCCGAGTTGCTGCCAACGGCCTTGCTTCATTCATTTCAGAGCTGAGTGATGTTCCGCTGTACACACGGACCGCACCTTTGTTAACCATTCAGCTTTCTGTGGACATTTTGGCTGTGTCCAGGTCTAGGCTTTTGTAAACACTGCTGCACTGAAAGCTGCCTACGAGTCTCTTGTCCATTTAGGGTTTTCCCCCGGACGTGCACCCAGGAGTGGAATTGCTGGATGTTTAGATGTTAAAAGAACCTCCGTACTGTTGTCCTCCAGAGTGGCCGGTAGCAATTTACGTTCCCACTGCGGGAGTGTAGCAGCGTTCCCTCTTGTCCACACCTTCTCCAGCATTTCCGCTTTTCAGACTTTGTGATGATGGTCACTCTGACTGATGAGAGGTGATACCTCGTTGCAGTGTTGATTTACCGAGAACAACGTGGAGGTGCCATTAGAGGCAGATACAGGGCCACCATAGGATTCAGCCATCCCACTGCTCAGAGCGTATCCGGAGAAGACCGGAATGCAAAAAGACACGTGCACCAAAACGTGCACTTTGGCACCACTTACACTAGCCCGGACCAGGAAGCAACCAAAATGTCCAAGGACCCAGCAATGGATAAAGAAGTAGTAGTTCCATTACACAGTGGAATATTACTCAGACGTGAAAAAGAATGAAATAATGCCACTATAGCAACCTAGATTAACCTAGTTGTAATCCTACTAAGTGAAGTGAGTTAGAAAGAAAAAGACAACCATCACATGATATCACTTCTACATGGAAAATAAACATAAATACCAATGAACCAACTGACAAAAGAGAAACAGACTCACACAGTTAGAAAACGAACTTATGCTTAGCAAAGGGGACCGATACCGGGAAGGGATAAATTAGGCAGTTGGGATTAGCAACCAGATGCTATTACAAACAAAATACATAATCAACAAGGGCCTGGGTATACCAAGGGAGGTCACCTCAACACTCTGTCATCACCTCTATGGGAAAGAAAATCTGAAAGTTAATAGATATATGGATACATGTAAACGAAAAAGATTCTGTACCCTTACAACAGAGTCGGGCTTTGAAGAAATCCTGCCGCCTTGTGGCCGTTTCCCGCAACAGCAACTTTAAAGCTGCAGCTTATGGAGACAATATTCACAAGGAGTAAAGGATGTAAATCACAGCTGCGCTCCAACAATTCCCTGGGGTAAGTATTCTAAAAACAATTTTCACAAGGGCAGATCTTCATGAAGACCATATCAACAGGTAAATAAGACAACGTTTTAAAAAAAATAGCACGCCACACGCTGCTGAGTACGGCGAATTACTTGAGACGGGCCGCTCAACACTGCGAGGAGGGCTCACACCGGGCCACAGTCGGAAAGGCCGTGAATCAAAGGTCTGCAGACAGTAAAGCTACAGTGCTGGTGGAAAACAGGGGGCCCTCCTATGTTGCTGCTGGCATGGACACGGTAAGAGCCACGACCGAGAACAACGTGGAGGTGCCATTAGAGGTAGGTACAGAGCGACCGTAGGATTCAGCCATCCCACTGCTCAGAGCATATCCGGAGAAGACCAGAATTCAAAAAGACACGTGCACCAAAACGTGCACTTTGGCACCACTTGCCATAGCCCAGACCGGGAAGCAACCAAAATGTCCAAGCAGCCAGGAATGCATACAGAGGTAGTAGTTCCATTACACAGTGCTATATTACTCAGGCGGGAAAAGGAAGGAACCCGGCAATCCCACGACTGGGCATACACCCAAAGAACACCAGAATTCAAAAAGACACACGGCCTCCAATGTTCATCGCGGCACTATTTACAACAGCCAGGACATGGAAGCAACCTAAATGTCCATCAACAGATGAATGGATAAAGAAGATGTGGTACACATATACAATGGAATCTTACTCAGCTATAAAAAGGGATGAGGTGGAGCTATATGTAATGAGGTGGATGGGCCTCGAGTCTGTCCTACAGCGTGAGGGAAGCCAGAAAGAGAAAAACAAATACTTTATGCTAACTCATATATACGGAATCTAAAAAACAAAACAAAACAAAAAACAAAAAAACCCAAAAAAAACGGTACTGATGAACCCAGTGACAGGACAAGAATAAGGATGCAGATGCAGAGAATGGACTGGAGGACACGGGGTTGGGGGGGCAGGGGGCGAAGAGGAAGCTGGCACGAAGTGAGAGAGTAGCATCTGCTCAAACAATCCTGCATAGCCACGTAAAGGTCACGGATCTCGGGGATTTGAAAGGGTGGAGCAGGACGCCCTAACACGGAGTCTGTCTCCGATGGCAGTCACTGTCACGGTAACGTCCGCTGCGTGCACGAGGCTTGGCTGCACTGAAGGAGGGCCCGCCTGCATCTGAGGACTATGGGCCCAGGCAGAGGGGAACGGGCCCTGCAGGACCAAAAGGGGTCTCATTTGCCAGTCCATCCTCCCCACTCCCTCAGCCCCACGACAGTCCAGCCTTGGGACCCAAGCCTGCTCAGGGTCCGGGGATGTGACCCCGGCCCAGGTCACCGAGGCCTGAGGGGAAGAGTTTTGGCATTCCTTTTTTTTTTTTTCTCTTTTCAATGTTAGTTGTTATTTTGTATCTTGTGATTTACAATGTTGCAGGTTTGTGCCTCTTGTTTTTCTTTCTGAGCTGTACAGCAACGTGATTGACGGATACAGAGACCTATATATGTTCTTTTTGGAGTTCTCCTCCCGTATGGGTTATTACGGAATGTTGAGTAGGGTTCCTTGTGCTATACCCTGGGCCCTCAGTGATTACTCTGTAAACAGTGGTGCGTATATACTAATCTCGACACGCTCACTTCCCCCTGCCCACCGCCGTTCCCTTTCGCTCACCATAAGATTCTTTCCTAAGTCTGAGAGGCTGTTTGTTTTGTAAAGAAGCTCATTTGCGTCCATTCTTAGGGTCCACCTGTACTTGATATCACGAGAGGTTTGTCCTTCGCTGTCTCATGTCCCTTAGTACGATCACCTCCACCTCCTTGCCCGTGGCTGCAAGTGGCATGATTTCATCCTTTTTCAGTGGCTGGCTCATATTCCATCGTGTCTTTGGACCGCATCTTCCTTCTCCCTGCTTCTGTCCTCATACACGTAGGTTGCTTCCACGTCGTGCCTATTGCACACACTGCTGTCACGGTCACTGGGGGGTTCGTGTCTTTGAGAATTTTGGTTTTCTTGGGATCTACGCTCAGGAGTGGGATTGCTGGGTCCCATGGGACGTCTATGTTTAGTCTCTTAAGGAACCTCCATACTGTTCTCCATAGTGGATGCACCGACTCCCACTCCCACCCACAGGGCAGGAGGGCTCCCTCTTCTCCACACCCTCTCCCTCACTTACTGCTGTAGATTTTCTGATGATGGCCACCCTGACCTGTGAGAGGCGATACCGCATGGCAATTCTGAGGTGCGTTTCTCTCACCCCTAGTGATGCCGAGCATCTTTTCATGGGCCCGAGGGCCATCTATGTGTCTTCTGTGGAGAGGTGTCCACTTAGATCTTTTACGCATTTTCTGGTGGGTTGACCGTTCTTTTGATGTTGAGCCGCAGGAGTGGTTTGTACGTTTTGGAGGTTAATTCCTCACGGGTACCTTCGTTTGCAGATATTGGTTCCCATTCTAAGGGTGGTCTTCTTGTTTTGTTTATGGTTTCCTTTGCTGTGCCGACGCTTTTAAGTTGAGTTAGGTCCCATTTGTTTCTTTTGGTGTTCATCATTCCGAGAGGTGGGGCAACAAAGAACCTGCTGCGATTTCTGTCAAAGCGTGTTCTGCCTCTGTTTTCCCCAAGAGGTTTGTAGTCTCCGCCCTTGCATTTAGATCTTCCATCTGTTTCCTTCTGTGTGTGGTGTTAGAGAGTATTCTGATTTCATTCTCTTTTTAATGTTCTAAGGAACCTCCACACTGTTCTCCACAGAGGCTGTACCAACTTACCTTCCCAACGACAGTGTAGGAGGGTTCCCTCTTCTCCACACCCTCTCCACCATGTACCGTTTGTAGACTTTCTGACAACGGCCATTCTGACCGGCGTGAGGCGATACCTCGTTGTAGTTTGACTGGCATTTCTCTAATATTGAGCCACGCTGACATCCTTTCACGTAGCCACGGCGTGAGGCAAACGTACCTCTTGCAATTGGCTGCTTGAACGTCTGCCCTCCTGGGAACCCTTTCTCCGTGACCTACGCCAGGACGTTGTTTGAGGGCAGCTGATTTTCCTTTACAGCCCTCAGGCCTTGTGAATAGTCAGCGCCCAGCAGCACAGGTTTTCAAGTTCTTGTTCTGGGAAAGAGCCACAGGGTGGCAGGATGCCTTCAAGCCCCACTCTTTTTGTTAAATTTCTCATTTAATTTTTATTTCATCGGCGTAGAGTTGATTTCCCATGTCGTGTCTGTTTTAGGTGTACAGGAACCTGACTCAGTTATCCATAGACGTGTGTGTGTTCCTTCTCGGGTTCTTTTCCCATGTAATTTCTTACAGTGTGCTCAGGAGAGTTCCCTGGGCTGGCCAGTGGGTCCCTTTCGCTTCTCTCTTTGATGTATTTCAGTGTGTGGTACGTGTTAACCCCAACCTCCTAATGTATCCCTCCCCTCAGTGTTCCCTTTTGGACATCATAAGTGTGTTTTCTAAGCCTGTGAGCCTGTTTCTGTTTTGTAAATGCGCCCACTCTGGACGCATTGCTAGATCCCAGCTATAAGTGATAGCTTCTGATATTTGTCTTTCTCTCTCTGACTTACCTCACTCAGTATGATAATCTCTCAGTCCATCCATGTTGCTGCAAGTGGTATGAGTTTGCTCTTTTTTTATGACTGACTCGTACTCCACTGTATACACGTACCGCGCATTCTTCACTTCTCTCTCATTAGACATTTCAGTTGATTCTATGTCTTGTAAATAGCACTGCCCTGAAAATGGGGGTGCACGTGTTGTTTCCAATTAGGATGTTCTCTAGATCTAAGCCCAGAAGTGGGATTGTCAGGTCATGTACAAACCCTATGTTTAGTTTTTTAAGGAAGCTCTGTACTGTTCTCCAGAGCAGCTGCAACCCGTTGCATCCCCACCAACAGTGTGAAGGACTCCCTTTTCCCCACACCCTCTCCAGCATTTATTCTCCGCAGATTGTGTTTGATGATAGCCATCCTGAGCGGTGTGAAATGGCACCTCGTTTTTCGTTGTGATTTGCCCTTCTTCGAGAATTAGTGATGTTGACCTACACGGAATCTAAAACTTGTCCTGATGAACTCAGTGACAAGAATAAGGACGCAGAGGCAGAGAGTGGACCGGAGAACTCGAGGTTTGGGAGGGGGCGGGGGGTGAAGGGGAACCTGAGACGAAGCGAGAGAGTAGCACAGACATATATATACTACCAGCTGTAAAACAGATAGCCAGTGGGAAGTTGTTATATAACAAAGGGTGTTCAACTCGAGGATGGAAGATGCCTTAGAGGACTGGGAGGGGGAGGATGGGGGGGAGTCGAGGGAGGGAGGGAATACGGGGATATGTGTATAAAAACAGATGATTGAACTTGGTGTACCCCCCCCCAAAAAAAACAATAAATAAATTAAAAAAAAAGAGTTAGTGATGTTGAGTATCTTTCTGATCTTTGTCTTGTTTTGTTTACATAGTGTGAGTAAAACTTAGCTCCTGCAGCTGGCTTTGTGAAAGTCGGCCCTGCATTGAATTCTTTTCCGACGATTTACCCCAGGGCTTCCTTGGGGACAGGTGTCCTGTGCAGCCCCGCAGGCCTTGTGAGGTTTCAGTGCCACTGGGCCCCAGCTTGAAAGTTGTAGTTACAGGAAACGGCCACAAGGCGGCAGCATTGCTTCATGCTCCACTCTGGTTACTCGGGCAACTGGAGCCTGGGGCAAAGTCCTGTTCCTGGGCTGTCAATCAGAGTGGCATGCGCCCGAAGAAACACCCAAGACTCGTCTCATTCCTTCTTCCCCCTCACCCTCTACCACCCCCCTGTTCACTCCCTGATGAACCCCAGCTCCTGGAATACCACCCTTCTGAGGGTGCTGTCATCCGTAGTTGGGGCGACCCTTAGGAAGGAGGCTGGTGGCCCCCTGTGACCCAGCAATCCCACTCCTGGGCGTAGACGCTGAGAAAACAAAAATTTTAGCAGACACGTGCACCCTAGCGATCATGGCGGCACGCTGTACAAAAGCCAATACGTGGAAGCAACCGAAGTGTCGGAGGACAGAAGCAGGGATAAAGGAGATGGGGCCCAGAGACACGATGGAATATGACTCAGCCATAAAAAAGGATGGAATAATGCTAACCCTAACCCTAGGGTACATCTGCTAATTTCAACCTCCTGATTCATGCCTCTCTCCCACCGTTCCCCTTTGCTAGCCAGAAGCTGGCTTTCTAAGTCTGAGCCTTTCTTTTGTAAATTAGTTCATTTGCATCCACTGTTACACGCCAACTAGAAGTGATACCATATGACATTTATCTTTCTCTGTCTGACCCATGTCGCTTAGTGTGATCGTATCCAGGTCCTTCCGAGTTGCTGCCAACGGCCTTGCTTCATTCATTTCAGAGCTGAGTGATGTTCCGCTGTACACACGGACCGCACCTTTGTTAACCATTCAGCTTTCTGTGGACATTTTGGCTGTGTCCAGGTCTAGGCTTTTGTAAACACTGCTGCACTGAAAGCTGCCTACGAGTCTCTTGTCCATTTAGGGTTTTCCCCCGGACGTGCACCCAGGAGTGGAATTGCTGGATGTTTAGATGTTAAAAGAACCTCCGTACTGTTGTCCTCCAGAGTGGCCGGTAGCAATTTACGTTCCCACTGCGGGAGTGTAGCAGCGTTCCCTCTTGTCCACACCTTCTCCAGCATTTCCGCTTTTCAGACTTTGTGATGATGGTCACTCTGACTGATGAGAGGTGATACCTCGTTGCAGTGTTGATTTACCGAGAACAACGTGGAGGTGCCATTAGAGGCAGATACAGGGCCACCATAGGATTCAGCCATCCCACTGCTCAGAGCGTATCCGGAGAAGACCGGAATGCAAAAAGACACGTGCACCAAAACGTGCACTTTGGCACCACTTACACTAGCCCGGACCAGGAAGCAACCAAAATGTCCAAGGACCCAGCAATGGATAAAGAAGTAGTAGTTCCATTACACAGTGGAATATTACTCAGACGTGAAAAAGAATGAAATAATGCCACTATAGCAACCTAGATTAACCTAGTTGTAATCCTACTAAGTGAAGTGAGTTAGAAAGAAAAAGACAACCATCACATGATATCACTTCTACATGGAAAATAAACATAAATACCAATGAACCAACTGACAAAAGAGAAACAGACTCACACAGTTAGAAAACGAACTTATGCTTAGCAAAGGGGACCGATACCGGGAAGGGATAAATTAGGCAGTTGGGATTAGCAACCAGATGCTATTACAAACAAAATACATAATCAACAAGGGCCTGGGTATACCAAGGGAGGTCACCTCAACACTCTGTCATCACCTCTATGGGAAAGAAAATCTGAAAGTTAATAGATATATGGATACATGTAAACGAAAAAGATTCTGTACCCTTACAACAGAGTCGGGCTTTGAAGAAATCCTGCCGCCTTGTGGCCGTTTCCCGCAACAGCAACTTTAAAGCTGCAGCTTATGGAGACAATATTCACAAGGAGTAAAGGATGTAAATCACAGCTGCGCTCCAACAATTCCCTGGGGTAAGTATTCTAAAAACAATTTTCACAAGGGCAGATCTTCATGAAGACCATATCAACAGGTAAATAAGACAACGTTTTAAAAAAAATAGCACGCCACACGCTGCTGAGTACGGCGAATTACTTGAGACGGGCCGCTCAACACTGCGAGGAGGGCTCACACCGGGCCACAGTCGGAAAGGCCGTGAATCAAAGGTCTGCAGACAGTAAAGCTACAGTGCTGGTGGAAAACAGGGGGCCCTCCTATGTTGCTGCTGGCATGGACACGGTAAGAGCCACGACCGAGAACAACGTGGAGGTGCCATTAGAGGTAGGTACAGAGCGACCGTAGGATTCAGCCATCCCACTGCTCAGAGCATATCCGGAGAAGACCAGAATTCAAAAAGACACGTGCACCAAAACGTGCACTTTGGCACCACTTGCCATAGCCCAGACCGGGAAGCAACCAAAATGTCCAAGCAGCCAGGAATGCATACAGAGGTAGTAGTTCCATTACACAGTGCTATATTACTCAGGCGGGAAAAGGAAGGAACCCGGCAATCCCACGACTGGGCATACACCCAAAGAACACCAGAATTCAAAAAGACACACGGCCTCCAATGTTCATCGCGGCACTATTTACAACAGCCAGGACATGGAAGCAACCTAAATGTCCATCAACAGATGAATGGATAAAGAAGATGTGGTACACATATACAATGGAATCTTACTCAGCTATAAAAAGGGATGAGGTGGAGCTATATGTAATGAGGTGGATGGGCCTCGAGTCTGTCCTACAGCGTGAGGGAAGCCAGAAAGAGAAAAACAAATACTTTATGCTAACTCATATATACGGAATCTAAAAAACAAAACAAAACAAAAAACAAAAAAACCCAAAAAAAACAGTACTGATGAACCCAGTGACAGAACAAGAATAAGGATGCAGATGCAGAGAATGGACTGGAGGACACGGGGTTGGGGGGGCAGGGGGCGAAGAGGAAGCTGGCACGAAGTGAGAGAGTAGCATCTGCTCAAACAATCCTGCATAGCCACGTAAAGGTCACGGATCTCGGGGATTTGAAAGGGTGGAGCAGGACGCCCTAACACGGAGTCTGTCTCCGATGGCAGTCACTGTCACGGTAACGTCCGCTGCGTGCACGAGGCTTGGCTGCACTGAAGGAGGGCCCGCCTGCATCTGAGGACTATGGGCCCAGGCAGAGGGGAACGGGCCCTGCAGGACCAAAAGGGGTCTCATTTGCCAGTCCATCCTCCCCACTCCCTCAGCCCCACGACAGTCCAGCCTTGGGACCCAAGCCTGCTCAGGGTCCGGGGATGTGACCCCGGCCCAGGTCACCGAGGCCTGAGGGGAAGAGTTTTGGCATTCCTTTTTTTTTTTTTCTCTTTTCAATGTTAGTTGTTATTTTGTATCTTGTGATTTACAATGTTGCAGGTTTGTGCCTCTTGTTTTTCTTTCTGAGCTGTACAGCAACGTGATTGACGGATACAGAGACCTATATATGTTCTTTTTGGAGTTCTCCTCCCGTATGGGTTATTACGGAATGTTGAGTAGGGTTCCTTGTGCTATACCCTGGGCCCTCAGTGATTACTCTGTAAACAGTGGTGCGTATATACTAATCTCGACACGCTCACTTCCCCCTGCCCACTGCCGTTCCCTTTCGCTCACCATAAGATTCTTTCCTAAGTCTGAGAGGCTGTTTGTTTTGTAAAGAAGCTCATTTGCGTCCATTCTTAGGGTCCACCTGTACTTGATATCACGAGAGGTTTGTCCTTCGCTGTCTCATGTCCCTTAGTACGATCACCTCCACCTCCTTGCCCGTGGCTGCAAGTGGCATGATTTCATCCTTTTTCAGTGGCTGGCTCATATTCCATCGTGTCTTTGGACCGCATCTTCCTTCTCCCTGCTTCTGTCCTCATACACGTAGGTTGCTTCCACGTCGTGCCTATTGCACACACTGCTGTCACGGTCACTGGGGGGTTCGTGTCTTTGAGAATTTTGGTTTTCTTGGGATCTACGCTCAGGAGTGGGATTGCTGGGTCCCATGGGACGTCTATGTTTAATCTCTTAAGGAACCTCCATACTGTTCTCCATAGTGGATGCACCGACTCCCACTCCCACCCACAGGGCAGGAGGGCTCCCTCTTCTCCACACCCTCTCCCTCACTTACTGCTGTAGATTTTCTGATGATGGCCACCCTGACCTGTGAGAGGCGATACCGCATGGCAATTCTGAGGTGCGTTTCTCTCACCCCTAGTGATGCCGAGCATCTTTTCATGGGCCCGAGGGCCATCTATGTGTCTTCTGTGGAGAGGTGTCCACTTAGATCTTTTACGCATTTTCTGGTGGGTTGACCGTTCTTTTGATGTTGAGCTGCAGGAGTGGTTTGTACGTTTTGGAGGTTAATTCCTCACGGGTACCTTCGTTTGCAGATATTGGTTCCCATTCTAAGGGTGGTCTTCTTGTTTTGTTTATGGTTTCCTTTGCTGTGCCGACGCTTTTAAGTTGAGTTAGGTCCCATTTGTTTCTTTTGGTGTTCATCATTCCGAGAGGTGGGGCAACAAAGAACCTGCTGCGATTTCTGTCAAAGCGTGTTCTGCCTCTGTTTTCCCCAAGAGGTTTGTAGTCTCCGCCCTTGCATTTAGATCTTCCATCTGTTTCCTTCTGCGTGTGGTGTTAGAGAGTATTCTGATTTCATTCTCTTTTTAATGTTCTAAGGAACCTCCACACTGTTCTCCACAGAGGCTGTACCAACTTACCTTCCCAACGACAGTGTAGGAGGGTTCCCTCTTCTCCACACCCTCTCCACCATGTACCGTTTGTAGACTTTCTGACAACGGCCATTCTGACCGGCGTGAGGCGATACCTCGTTGTAGTTTGACTGGCATTTCTCTAATATTGAGCCACGCTGACATCCTTTCACGTAGCCACGGCGTGAGGCAAACGTACCTCTTGCAATTGGCTGCTTGAACGTCTGCCCTCCTGGGAACCCTTTCTCCGTGACCTACGCCAGGACGTTGTTTGAGGGCAGCTGATTTTCCTTTACAGCCCTCAGGCCTTGTGAATAGTCAGCGCCCAGCAGCACAGGTTTTCAAGTTCTTGTTCTGGGAAAGAGCCACAGGGTGGCAGGATGCCTTCAAGCCCCACTCTTTTTGTTAAATTTCTCATTTAATTTTTATTTCATCGGCGTAGAGTTGATTTCCCATGTCGTGTCTGTTTTAGGTGTACAGGAACCTGACTCAGTTATCCATAGACGTGTGTGTGTTCCTTCTCGGGTTCTTTTCCCATGTAATTTCTTACAGTGTGCTCAGGAGAGTTCCCTGGGCTGGCCAGTGGGTCCCTTTCGCTTGTCTCTTTGATGTATTTCAGTGTGTGGTACGTGTTAACCCCAACCTCCTAATGTATCCCTCCCCTCAGTGTTCCCTTTTGGACATCATAAGTGTGTTTTCTAAGCCTGTGAGCCTGTTTCTGTTTTGTAAATGAGCCCACTCTGGACGCATTGCTAGATCCCAGCTATAAGTGATAGCTTCTGATATTTGTCTTTCTCTCTCTGACTTACCTCACTCAGTATGATAATCTCTGAGTCCATCCATGTTGCTGCAAGTGGTATGAGTTTGCTCTTTTTTTATGACTGACTCGTATTCCACTGTATACACGTACCGCGCATTCTTCACTTCTCTCTCATTAGACATTTCAGTTGATTCTATGTCTTGTAAATAGCACTGCCCTGAAAATGGGGGTGCACGTGTTGTTTCCAATTAGGATGTTCTCCAGATCTAAGCCCAGAAGTGGGATTGTCAGGTCATGTACAAACCCTATGTTTAGTTTTTTAAGGAAGCTCTGTACTGTTCTCCAGAGCAGCTGCAACCCGTTGCATCCCCACCAACAGTGTGAAGGACTCCCTTTTCCCCACACCCTCTCCAGCATTTATTCTCCGCAGATTGTGTTTGATGATAGCCATCCTGAGCGGTGTGAAATGGCACCTCGTTTTTCGTTGTGATTTGCCCTTCTTCGAGAATTAGTGATGTTGACCTACACGGAATCTAAAACTTGTCCTGATGAACTCAGTGACAAGAATAAGGACGCAGAGGCAGAGAGTGGACCGGAGAACTCGAGGTTTGGGAGGGGGCGGGGGGTGAAGGGGAAGCTGAGACGAAGCGAGAGAGTAGCACAAACATATATATACTACCAGCTGTAAAACAGATAGCCAGTGGGAAGTTGTTATATAACAAAGGGTGTTCAACTCGAGGATGGAAGATGCCTTAGAGGACTGGGAGGGGGAGGATGGGGGGGAGTCGAGGGAGGGAGGGAATACGGGGATATGTGTATAAAAACAGATGATTGAACTTGGTGTACCCCCCCCAAAAAAAACAATAAATAAATTAAAAAAAAAGAGTTAGTGATGTTGAGTATCTTTCTGATCTTTGTCTTGTTTTGTTTACATAGTGTGAGTAAAACTTAGCTCCTGCAGTTGGCTTTGTGAAAGTCGGCCCTGCATTGAATTCTTTTCCGACGATTTACCCCAGGGCTTCCTTGGGGACAGGTGTCCTGTGCAGCCCCGCAGGCCTTGTGAGGTTTCAGTGCCACTGGCGCCGGCTTGAAAGTTGTAGTTACAGGAAATGGCCACAAGGCGGCAGCATTGCTTCATGCTCCACTCTGGTTACTCGGGCAACTGGAGCCTGGGGCAAAGTCCTGTTCCTGGGCTGTCAATCAGAGTGGCATGAGCCCGAAGAAACACCCAAGACTCGTCTCATTCCTTCTTCCCCCTCACCCTCTACCACCCCCCTGTTCACTCCCTGATGAACCCCAGCTCCTGGAATACCACCCTTCTGAGGGTGCTGTCATCCGTAGTTGGGGCGACCCTTAGGAAGGAGGCTGGTGGCCCCCTGTGACCCAGCAATCCCACTCCTGGGCGTAGACGCTGAGAAAACAAAAATTTTAGCAGACACGTGCACCCTAGCGATCATGGCGGCACGCTGTACAAAAGCCAATACGTGGAAGCAACCGAAGTGTCGGAGGACAGAAGCAGGGATAAAGGAGATGGGGCCCAGAGACACGATGGAATATGACTCAGCCATAAAAAAGGATGGAATAATGCTAACCCTAACCCTAGGGTACATCTGCTAATTTCAACCTCCTGATTCATGCCTCTCTCCCACCGTTCCCCTTTGCTAGCCAGAAGCTGGCTTTCTAAGTCTGAGCCTTTCTTTTGTAAATTAGTTCATTTGCATCCACTGTTACACGCCAACTAGAAGTGATACCATATGACATTTATCTTTCTCTGTCTGACCCACGTCGCTTAGTGTGATCGTATCCAGGTCCTTCCGAGTTGCTGCCAACGGCCTTGCTTCATTCATTTCAGAGCTGAGTGATGTTCCGCTGTACACACGGACCGCACCTTTGTTAACCATTCAGCTTTCTGTGGACATTTTGGCTGTGTCCAGGTCTAGGCTTTTGTAAACACTGCTGCACTGAAAGCTGCCTACGAGTCTCTTGTCCATTTAGGGTTTTCCCCCGGACGTGCACCCAGGAGTGGAATTGCTGGATGTTTAGATGTTAAAAGAACCTCCGTACTGTTGTCCTCCAGAGTGGCCGGTAGCAATTTACGTTCCCACTGCGGGAGTGTAGCAGCGTTCCCTCTTGTCCACACCTTCTCCAGCATTTCCGCTTTTCAGACTTTGTGATGATGGTCACTCTGACTGATGAGAGGTGATACCTCGTTGCAGTGTTGATTTACCGAGAACAACGTGGAGGTGCCATTAGAGGCAGATACAGGGCCACCATAGGATTCAGCCATCCCACTGCTCAGAGCGTATCCGGAGAAGACCGGAATGCAAAAAGACACGTGCACCAAAACGTGCACTTTGGCACCACTTACACTAGCCCGGACCAGGAAGCAACCAAAATGTCCAAGGACCCAGCAATGGATAAAGAAGTAGTAGTTCCATTACACAGTGGAATATTACTCAGATGTGAAAAAGAATGAAATAATGCCACTATAGCAACCTAGATTAACCTAGTTGTAATCCTACTAAGTGAAGTGAGTTAGAAAGAAAAAGACAACCATCACATGATATCACTTCTACATGGAAAATAAACATAAATACCAATGAACCAACTGACAAAAGAGAAACAGACTCACACAGTTAGAAAACGAACTTATGCTTAGCAAAGGGGACCGATACCGGGAAGGGATAAATTAGGCAGTTGGGATTAGCAACCAGATGCTATTACAAACAAAATACATAATCAACAAGGGCCTGGGTATACCAAGGGAGGTCACCTCAACACTCTGTCATCACCTCTATGGGAAAGAAAATCTGAAAGTTAATAGATATATGGATACATGTAAACGAAAAAGATTCTGTACCCTTACAACAGAGTCGGGCTTTGAAGAAATCCTGCCGCCTTGTGGCCGTTTCCCGCAACAGCAACTTTAAAGCTGCAGCTTATGGAGACAATATTCACAAGGAGTAAAGGATGTAAATCACAGCTGCGCTCCAACAATTCCCTGGGGTAAGTATTCTAAAAACAATTTTCACAAGGGCAGATCTTCATGAAGACCATATCAACAGGTAAATAAGACAACGTTTTAAAAAAAATAGCACGCCACACGCTGCTGAGTATGGCGAATTACTTGAGACGGGCCGCTCAACACTGCGAGGAGGGCTCACACCGGGCCACAGTCGGAAAGGCCGTGAATCAAAGGTCTGCAGACAGTAAAGCTACAGTGCTGGTGGAAAACAGGGGGCCCTCCTATGTTGCTGCTGGCATGGACACGGTAAGAGCCACGACCGAGAACAACGTGGAGGTGCCATTAGAGGTAGGTACAGAGCGACCGTAGGATTCAGCCATCCCACTGCTCAGAGCATATCCGGAGAAGACCAGAATTCAAAAAGACACGTGCACCAAAACGTGCACTTTGGCACCACTTGCCATAGCCCAGACCGGGAAGCAACCAAAATGTCCAAGCAGCCAGGAATGCATACAGAGGTAGTAGTTCCATTACACAGTGCTATATTACTCAGGCGGGAAAAGGAAGGAACCCGGCAATCCCACGACTGGGCATACACCCAAAGAACACCAGAATTCAAAAAGACACACGGCCTCCAATGTTCATCGCGGCACTATTTACAACAGCCAGGACATGGAAGCAACCTAAATGTCCATCAACAGATGAATGGATAAAGAAGATGTGGTACACATATACAATGGAATCTTACTCAGCTATAAAAAGGGATGAGGTGGAGCTATATGTAATGAGGTGGATGGGCCTCGAGTCTGTCCTACAGCGTGAGGGAAGCCAGAAAGAGAAAAACAAATACTTTATGCTAACTCATATATACGGAATCTAAAAAACAAAACAAAACAAAAAACAAAAAAACCCAAAAAAAACAGTACTGATGAACCCAGTGACAGAACAAGAATAAGGATGCAGATGCAGAGAATGGACTGGAGGACACGGGGTTGGGGGGGCAGGGGGCGAAGAGGAAGCTGGCACGAAGTGAGAGAGTAGCATCTGCTCAAACAATCCTGCATAGCCACGTAAAGGTCACGGATCTCGGGGATTTGAAAGGGTGGAGCAGGACGCCCTAACACGGAGTCTGTCTCCGATGGCAGTCACTGTCACGGTAACGTCCGCTGCGTGCACGAGGCTTGGCTGCACTGAAGGAGGGCCCGCCTGCATCTGAGGACTATGGGCCCAGGCAGAGGGGAACGGGCCCTGCAGGACCAAAAGGGGTCTCATTTGCCAGTCCATCCTCCCCACTCCCTCAGCCCCACGACAGTCCAGCCTTGGGACCCAAGCCTGCTCAGGGTCCGGGGATGTGACCCCGGCCCAGGTCACCGAGGCCTGAGGGGAAGAGTTTTGGCATTCCTTTTTTTTTTTCTCTTTTCAATGTTAGTTGTTATTTTGTATCTTGTGATTTACAATGTTGCAGGTTTGTGCCTCTTGTTTTTCTTTCTGAGCTGTACAGCAACGTGATTGACGGATACAGAGACCTATATATGTTCTTTTTGGAGTTCTCCTCCCGTATGGGTTATTACGGAATGTTGAGTAGGGTTCCTTGTGCTATACCCTGGGCCCTCAGTGATTACTCTGTAAACAGTGGTGCGTATATACTAATCTCGACACGCTCACTTCCCCCTGCCCACCGCCGTTCCCTTTCGCTCACCATAAGATTCTTTCCTAAGTCTGAGAGGCTGTTTGTTTTGTAAAGAAGCTCATTTGCGTCCATTCTTAGGGTCCACCTGTACTTGATATCACGAGAGGTTTGTCCTTCGCTGTCTCATGTCCCTTAGTACGATCACCTCCACCTCCTTGCCCGTGGCTGCAAGTGGCATGATTTCATCCTTTTTCAGTGGCTGGCTCATATTCCATCGTGTCTTTGGACCGCATCTTCCTTCTCCCTGCTTCTGTCCTCATACACGTAGGTTGCTTCCACGTCGTGCCTATTGCACACACTGCTGTCACGGTCACTGGGGGGTTCGTGTCTTTGAGAATTTTGGTTTTCTTGGGATCTACGCTCAGGAGTGGGATTGCTGGGTCCCATGGGACGTCTATGTTTAGTCTCTTAAGGAACCTCCATACTGTTCTCCATAGTGGATGCACCGACTCCCACTCCCACCCACAGGGCAGGAGGGCTCCCTCTTCTCCACACCCTCTCCCTCACTTACTGCTGTAGATTTTCTGATGATGGCCACCCTGACCTGTGAGAGGCGATACCGCATGGCAATTCTGAGGTGCGTTTCTCTCACCCCTAGTGATGCCGAGCATCTTTTCATGGGCCCGAGGGCCATCTATGTGTCTTCTGTGGAGAGGTGTCCACTTAGATCTTTTACGCATTTTCTGGTGGGTTGACCGTTCTTTTGATGTTGAGCCGCAGGAGTGGTTTGTACGTTTTGGAGGTTAATTCCTCACGGGTACCTTCGTTTGCAGATATTGGTTCCCATTCTAAGGGTGGTCTTCTTGTTTTGTTTATGGTTTCCTTTGCTGTGCCGACGCTTTTAAGTTGAGTTAGGTCCCATTTGTTTCTTTTGGTGTTCATCATTCCGAGAGGTGGGGCAACAAAGAACCTGCTGCGATTTCTGTCAAAGCGTGTTCTGCCTCTGTTTTCCCCAAGAGGTTTGTAGTCTCCGCCCTTGCATTTAGATCTTCCATCTGTTTCCTTCTGTGTGTGGTGTTAGAGAGTATTCTGATTTCATTCTCTTTTTAATGTTCTAAGGAACCTCCACACTGTTCTCCACAGAGGCTGTACCAACTTACCTTCCCAACGACAGTGTAGGAGGGTTCCCTCTTCTCCACACCCTCTCCACCACGTACCGTTTGTAGACTTTCTGACAACGGCCATTCTGACCGGCGTGAGGCGATACCTCGTTGTAGTTTGACTGGCATTTCTCTAATATTGAGCCACGCTGACATCCTTTCACGTAGCCACGGCGTGAGGCAAACGTACCTCTTGCAATTGGCTGCTTGAACGTCTGCCCTCCTGGGAACCCTTTCTCCGTGACCTACGCCAGGACGTTGTTTGAGGGCAGCTGATTTTCCTTTACAGCCCTCAGGCCTTGTGAATAGTCAGCGCCCAGCAGCACAGGTTTTCAAGTTCTTGTTCTGGGAAAGAGCCACAGGGTGGCAGGATGCCTTCAAGCCCCACTCTTTTTGTTAAATTTCTCATTTAATTTTTATTTCATCGGCGTAGAGTTGATTTCCCATGTCGTGTCTGTTTTAGGTGTACAGGAACCTGACTCAGTTATCCATAGACGTGTGTGTGTTCCTTCTCGGGTTCTTTTCCCATGTAATTTCTTACAGTGTGCTCAGGAGAGTTCCCTGGGCTGGCCAGTGGGTCCCTTTCGCTTCTCTCTTTGATGTATTTCAGTGTGTGGTACGTGTTAACCCCAACCTCCTAATGTATCCCTCCCCTCAGTGTTCCCTTTTGGACATCATAAGTGTGTTTTCTAAGCCTGTGAGCCTGTTTCTGTTTTGTAAATGAGCCCACTCTGGACGCATTGCTAGATCCCAGCTATAAGTGATAGCTTCTGATATTTGTCTTTCTCTCTCTGACTTACCTCACTCAGTATGATAATCTCTCAGTCCATCCATGTTGCTGCAAGTGGTATGAGTTTGCTCTTTTTTTATGACTGACTCGTACTCCACTGTATACACGTACCGCGCATTCTTCACTTCTCTCTCATTAGACATTTCAGTTGATTCTATGTCTTGTAAATAGCACTGCCCTGAAAATGGGGGTGCACGTGTTGTTTCCAATTAGGATGTTCTCTAGATCTAAGCCCAGAAGTGGGATTGTCAGGTCATGTACAAACCCTATGTTTAGTTTTTTAAGGAAGCTCTGTACTGTTCTCCAGAGCAGCTGCAACCCGTTGCATCCCCACCAACAGTGTGAAGGACTCCCTTTTCCCCACACCCTCTCCAGCATTTATTCTCCGCAGATTGTGTTTGATGATAGCCATCCTGAGCGGTGTGAAATGGCACCTCGTTTTTCGTTGTGATTTGCCCTTCTTCGAGAATTAGTGATGTTGACCTACACGGAATCTAAAACTTGTCCTGATGAACTCAGTGACAAGAATAAGGACGCAGAGGCAGAGAGTGGACCGGAGAACTCGAGGTTTGGGAGGGGGCGGGGGGTGAAGGGGAACCTGAGACGAAGCGAGAGAGTAGCACAGACATATATATACTACCAGCTGTAAAACAGATAGCCAGTGGGAAGTTGTTATATAACAAAGGGTGTTCAACTCGAGGATGGAAGATGCCTTAGAGGACTGGGAGGGGGAGGATGGGGGGGAGTCGAGGGAGGGAGGGAATACGGGGATATGTGTATAAAAACAGATGATTGAACTTGGTGTACCCCCCCCCAAAAAAAACAATAAATAAATTAAAAAAAAAGAGTTAGTGATGTTGAGTATCTTTCTGATCTTTGTCTTGTTTTGTTTACATAGTGTGAGTAAAACTTAGCTCCTGCAGCTGGCTTTGTGAAAGTCGGCCCTGCATTGAATTCTTTTCCGACGATTTACCCCAGGGCTTCCTTGGGGACAGGTGTCCTGTGCAGCCCCGCAGGCCTTGTGAGGTTTCAGTGCCACTGGGCCCCAGCTTGAAAGTTGTAGTTACAGGAAACGGCCACAAGGCGGCAGCATTGCTTCATGCTCCACTCTGGTTACTCGGGCAACTGGAGCCTGGGGCAAAGTCCTGTTCCTGGGCTGTCAATCAGAGTGGCATGCGCCCGAAGAAACACCCAAGACTCGTCTCATTCCTTCTTCCCCCTCACCCTCTACCACCCCCCTGTTCACTCCCTGATGAACCCCAGCTCCTGGAATACCACCCTTCTGAGGGTGCTGTCATCCGTAGTTGGGGCGACCCTTAGGAAGGAGGCTGGTGGCCCCCTGTGACCCAGCAATCCCACTCCTGGGCGTAGACGCTGAGAAAACAAAAATTTTAGCAGACACGTGCACCCTAGCGATCATGGCGGCACGCTGTACAAAAGCCAATACGTGGAAGCAACCGAAGTGTCGGAGGACAGAAGCAGGGATAAAGGAGATGGGGCCCAGAGACACGATGGAATATGACTCAGCCATAAAAAAGGATGGAATAATGCTAACCCTAACCCTAGGGTACATCTGCTAATTTCAACCTCCTGATTCATGCCTCTCTCCCACCGTTCCCCTTTGCTAGCCAGAAGCTGGCTTTCTAAGTCTGAGCCTTTCTTTTGTAAATTAGTTCATTTGCATCCACTGTTACACGCCAACTAGAAGTGATACCATATGACATTTATCTTTCTCTGTCTGACCCATGTCGCTTAGTGTGATCGTATCCAGGTCCTTCCGAGTTGCTGCCAACGGCCTTGCTTCATTCATTTCAGAGCTGAGTGATGTTCCGCTGTACACACGGACCGCACCTTTGTTAACCATTCAGCTTTCTGTGGACATTTTGGCTGTGTCCAGGTCTAGGCTTTTGTAAACACTGCTGCACTGAAAGCTGCCTACGAGTCTCTTGTCCATTTAGGGTTTTCCCCCGGACGTGCACCCAGGAGTGGAATTGCTGGATGTTTAGATGTTAAAAGAACCTCCGTACTGTTGTCCTCCAGAGTGGCCGGTAGCAATTTACGTTCCCACTGCGGGAGTGTAGCAGCGTTCCCTCTTGTCCACACCTTCTCCAGCATTTCCGCTTTTCAGACTTTGTGATGATGGTCACTCTGACTGATGAGAGGTGATACCTCGTTGCAGTGTTGATTTACCGAGAACAACGTGGAGGTGCCATTAGAGGCAGATACAGGGCCACCATAGGATTCAGCCATCCCACTGCTCAGAGCGTATCCGGAGAAGACCGGAATGCAAAAAGACACGTGCACCAAAACGTGCACTTTGGCACCACTTACACTAGCCCGGACCAGGAAGCAACCAAAATGTCCAAGGACCCAGCAATGGATAAAGAAGTAGTAGTTCCATTACACAGTGGAATATTACTCAGACGTGAAAAAGAATGAAATAATGCCACTATAGCAACCTAGATTAACCTAGTTGTAATCCTACTAAGTGAAGTGAGTTAGAAAGAAAAAGACAACCATCACATGATATCACTTCTACATGGAAAATAAACATAAATACCAATGAACCAACTGACAAAAGAGAAACAGACTCACACAGTTAGAAAACGAACTTATGCTTAGCAAAGGGGACCGATACCGGGAAGGGATAAATTAGGCAGTTGGGATTAGCAACCAGATGCTATTACAAACAAAATACATAATCAACAAGGGCCTGGGTATACCAAGGGAGGTCACCTCAACACTCTGTCATCACCTCTATGGGAAAGAAAATCTGAAAGTTAATAGATATATGGATACATGTAAACGAAAAAGATTCTGTACCCTTACAACAGAGTCGGGCTTTGAAGAAATCCTGCCGCCTTGTGGCCGTTTCCCGCAACAGCAACTTTAAAGCTGCAGCTTATGGAGACAATATTCACAAGGAGTAAAGGATGTAAATCACAGCTGCGCTCCAACAATTCCCTGGGGTAAGTATTCTAAAAACAATTTTCACAAGGGCAGATCTTCATGAAGACCATATCAACAGGTAAATAAGACAACGTTTTAAAAAAAATAGCACGCCACACGCTGCTGAGTACGGCGAATTACTTGAGACGGGCCGCTCAACACTGCGAGGAGGGCTCACACCGGGCCACAGTCGGAAAGGCCGTGAATCAAAGGTCTGCAGACAGTAAAGCTACAGTGCTGGTGGAAAACAGGGGGCCCTCCTATGTTGCTGCTGGCATGGACACGGTAAGAGCCACGACCGAGAACAACGTGGAGGTGCCATTAGAGGTAGGTACAGAGCGACCGTAGGATTCAGCCATCCCACTGCTCAGAGCATATCCGGAGAAGACCAGAATTCAAAAAGACACGTGCACCAAAACGTGCACTTTGGCACCACTTGCCATAGCCCAGACCGGGAAGCAACCAAAATGTCCAAGCAGCCAGGAATGCATACAGAGGTAGTAGTTCCATTACACAGTGCTATATTACTCAGGCGGGAAAAGGAAGGAACCCGGCAATCCCACGACTGGGCATACACCCAAAGAACACCAGAATTCAAAAAGACACACGGCCTCCAATGTTCATCGCGGCACTATTTACAACAGCCAGGACATGGAAGCAACCTAAATGTCCATCAACAGATGAATGGATAAAGAAGATGTGGTACACATATACAATGGAATCTTACTCAGCTATAAAAAGGGATGAGGTGGAGCTATATGTAATGAGGTGGATGGGCCTCGAGTCTGTCCTACAGCGTGAGGGAAGCCAGAAAGAGAAAAACAAATACTTTATGCTAACTCATATATACGGAATCTAAAAAACAAAACAAAACAAAAAACAAAAAAACCCAAAAAAAACAGTACTGATGAACCCAGTGACAGAACAAGAATAAGGATGCAGATGCAGAGAATGGACTGGAGGACACGGGGTTGGGGGGGCAGGGGGCGAAGAGGAAGCTGGCACGAAGTGAGAGAGTAGCATCTGCTCAAACAATCCTGCATAGCCACGTAAAGGTCACGGATCTCGGGGATTTGAAAGGGTGGAGCAGGACGCCCTAACACGGAGTCTGTCTCCGATGGCAGTCACTGTCACGGTAACGTCCGCTGCGTGCACGAGGCTTGGCTGCACTGAAGGAGGGCCCGCCTGCATCTGAGGACTATGGGCCCAGGCAGAGGGGAACGGGCCCTGCAGGACCAAAAGGGGTCTCATTTGCCAGTCCATCCTCCCCACTCCCTCAGCCCCACGACAGTCCAGCCTTGGGACCCAAGCCTGCTCAGGGTCCGGGGATGTGACCCCGGCCCAGGTCACCGAGGCCTGAGGGGAAGAGTTTTGGCATTCCTTTTTTTTTTTTTCTCTTTTCAATGTTAGTTGTTATTTTGTATCTTGTGATTTACAATGTTGCAGGTTTGTGCCTCTTGTTTTTCTTTCTGAGCTGTACAGCAACGTGATTGACGGATACAGAGACCTATATATGTTCTTTTTGGAGTTCTCCTCCCGTATGGGTTATTACGGAATGTTGAGTAGGGTTCCTTGTGCTATACCCTGGGCCCTCAGTGATTACTCTGTAAACAGTGGTGCGTATATACTAATCTCGACACGCTCACTTCCCCCTGCCCACTGCCGTTCCCTTTCGCTCACCATAAGATTCTTTCCTAAGTCTGAGAGGCTGTTTGTTTTGTAAAGAAGCTCATTTGCGTCCATTCTTAGGGTCCACCTGTACTTGATATCACGAGAGGTTTGTCCTTCGCTGTCTCATGTCCCTTAGTACGATCACCTCCACCTCCTTGCCCGTGGCTGCAAGTGGCATGATTTCATCCTTTTTCAGTGGCTGGCTCATATTCCATCGTGTCTTTGGACCGCATCTTCCTTCTCCCTGCTTCTGTCCTCATACACGTAGGTTGCTTCCACGTCGTGCCTATTGCACACACTGCTGTCACGGTCACTGGGGGGTTCGTGTCTTTGAGAATTTTGGTTTTCTTGGGATCTACGCTCAGGAGTGGGATTGCTGGGTCCCATGGGACGTCTATGTTTAATCTCTTAAGGAACCTCCATACTGTTCTCCATAGTGGATGCACCGACTCCCACTCCCACCCACAGGGCAGGAGGGCTCCCTCTTCTCCACACCCTCTCCCTCACTTACTGCTGTAGATTTTCTGATGATGGCCACCCTGACCTGTGAGAGGCGATACCGCATGGCAATTCTGAGGTGCGTTTCTCTCACCCCTAGTGATGCCGAGCATCTTTTCATGGGCCCGAGGGCCATCTATGTGTCTTCTGTGGAGAGGTGTCCACTTAGATCTTTTACGCATTTTCTGGTGGGTTGACCGTTCTTTTGATGTTGAGCTGCAGGAGTGGTTTGTACGTTTTGGAGGTTAATTCCTCACGGGTACCTTCGTTTGCAGATATTGGTTCCCATTCTAAGGGTGGTCTTCTTGTTTTGTTTATGGTTTCCTTTGCTGTGCCGACGCTTTTAAGTTGAGTTAGGTCCCATTTGTTTCTTTTGGTGTTCATCATTCCGAGAGGTGGGGCAACAAAGAACCTGCTGCGATTTCTGTCAAAGCGTGTTCTGCCTCTGTTTTCCCCAAGAGGTTTGTAGTCTCCGCCCTTGCATTTAGATCTTCCATCTGTTTCCTTCTGCGTGTGGTGTTAGAGAGTATTCTGATTTCATTCTCTTTTTAATGTTCTAAGGAACCTCCACACTGTTCTCCACAGAGGCTGTACCAACTTACCTTCCCAACGACAGTGTAGGAGGGTTCCCTCTTCTCCACACCCTCTCCACCATGTACCGTTTGTAGACTTTCTGACAACGGCCATTCTGACCGGCGTGAGGCGATACCTCGTTGTAGTTTGACTGGCATTTCTCTAATATTGAGCCACGCTGACATCCTTTCACGTAGCCACGGCGTGAGGCAAACGTACCTCTTGCAATTGGCTGCTTGAACGTCTGCCCTCCTGGGAACCCTTTCTCCGTGACCTACGCCAGGACGTTGTTTGAGGGCAGCTGATTTTCCTTTACAGCCCTCAGGCCTTGTGAATAGTCAGCGCCCAGCAGCACAGGTTTTCAAGTTCTTGTTCTGGGAAAGAGCCACAGGGTGGCAGGATGCCTTCAAGCCCCACTCTTTTTGTTAAATTTCTCATTTAATTTTTATTTCATCGGCGTAGAGTTGATTTCCCATGTCGTGTCTGTTTTAGGTGTACAGGAACCTGACTCAGTTATCCATAGACGTGTGTGTGTTCCTTCTCGGGTTCTTTTCCCATGTAATTTCTTACAGTGTGCTCAGGAGAGTTCCCTGGGCTGGCCAGTGGGTCCCTTTCGCTTGTCTCTTTGATGTATTTCAGTGTGTGGTACGTGTTAACCCCAACCTCCTAATGTATCCCTCCCCTCAGTGTTCCCTTTTGGACATCATAAGTGTGTTTTCTAAGCCTGTGAGCCTGTTTCTGTTTTGTAAATGAGCCCACTCTGGACGCATTGCTAGATCCCAGCTATAAGTGATAGCTTCTGATATTTGTCTTTCTCTCTCTGACTTACCTCACTCAGTATGATAATCTCTGAGTCCATCCATGTTGCTGCAAGTGGTATGAGTTTGCTCTTTTTTTATGACTGACTCGTATTCCACTGTATACACGTACCGCGCATTCTTCACTTCTCTCTCATTAGACATTTCAGTTGATTCTATGTCTTGTAAATAGCACTGCCCTGAAAATGGGGGTGCACGTGTTGTTTCCAATTAGGATGTTCTCCAGATCTAAGCCCAGAAGTGGGATTGTCAGGTCATGTACAAACCCTATGTTTAGTTTTTTAAGGAAGCTCTGTACTGTTCTCCAGAGCAGCTGCAACCCGTTGCATCCCCACCAACAGTGTGAAGGACTCCCTTTTCCCCACACCCTCTCCAGCATTTATTCTCCGCAGATTGTGTTTGATGATAGCCATCCTGAGCGGTGTGAAATGGCACCTCGTTTTTCGTTGTGATTTGCCCTTCTTCGAGAATTAGTGATGTTGACCTACACGGAATCTAAAACTTGTCCTGATGAACTCAGTGACAAGAATAAGGACGCAGAGGCAGAGAGTGGACCGGAGAACTCGAGGTTTGGGAGGGGGCGGGGGGTGAAGGGGAAGCTGAGACGAAGCGAGAGAGTAGCACAAACATATATATACTACCAGCTGTAAAACAGATAGCCAGTGGGAAGTTGTTATATAACAAAGGGTGTTCAACTCGAGGATGGAAGATGCCTTAGAGGACTGGGAGGGGGAGGATGGGGGGGAGTCGAGGGAGGGAGGGAATACGGGGATATGTGTATAAAAACAGATGATTGAACTTGGTGTACCCCCCCCAAAAAAAACAATAAATAAATTAAAAAAAAAGAGTTAGTGATGTTGAGTATCTTTCTGATCTTTGTCTTGTTTTGTTTACATAGTGTGAGTAAAACTTAGCTCCTGCAGTTGGCTTTGTGAAAGTCGGCCCTGCATTGAATTCTTTTCCGACGATTTACCCCAGGGCTTCCTTGGGGACAGGTGTCCTGTGCAGCCCCGCAGGCCTTGTGAGGTTTCAGTGCCACTGGCGCCGGCTTGA
Source organism: Hippopotamus amphibius kiboko (assembly GCF_030028045.1). NCBI lineage: Eukaryota > Metazoa > Chordata > Mammalia > Artiodactyla > Hippopotamidae > Hippopotamus > Hippopotamus amphibius. Next base: position 852,111 of record NC_080203.1, read on the forward strand.
AAGTTGTAGTTACAGGAAATGGCCACAAGGCGGCAGCATTGCTTCATGCTCCACTCTGGTTACTCGGGCAACTGGAGCCTGGGGCAAAGTCCTGTTCCTGGGCTGTCAATCAGAGTGGCATGAGCCCGAAGAAACACCCAAGACTCGTCTCATTCCTTCTTCCCCCTCACCCTCTACCACCCCCCTGTTCACTCCCTGATGAACCCCAGCTCCTGGAATACCACCCTTCTGAGGGTGCTGTCATCCGTAGTTGGGGCGACCCTTAGGAAGGAGGCTGGTGGCCCCCTGTGACCCAGCAATCCCACTCCTGGGCGTAGACGCTGAGAAAACAAAAATTTTAGCAGACACGTGCACCCTAGCGATCATGGCGGCACGCTGTACAAAAGCCAATACGTGGAAGCAACCGAAGTGTCGGAGGACAGAAGCAGGGATAAAGGAGATGGGGCCCAGAGACACGATGGAATATGACTCAGCCATAAAAAAGGATGGAATAATGCTAACCCTAACCCTAGGGTACATCTGCTAATTTCAACCTCCTGATTCATGCCTCTCTCCCACCGTTCCCCTTTGCTAGCCAGAAGCTGGCTTTCTAAGTCTGAGCCTTTCTTTTGTAAATTAGTTCATTTGCATCCACTGTTACACGCCAACTAGAAGTGATACCATATGACATTTATCTTTCTCTGTCTGACCCACGTCGCTTAGTGTGATCGTATCCAGGTCCTTCCGAGTTGCTGCCAACGGCCTTGCTTCATTCATTTCAGAGCTGAGTGATGTTCCGCTGTACACACGGACCGCACCTTTGTTAACCATTCAGCTTTCTGTGGACATTTTGGCTGTGTCCAGGTCTAGGCTTTTGTAAACACTGCTGCACTGAAAGCTGCCTACGAGTCTCTTGTCCATTTAGGGTTTTCCCCCGGACGTGCACCCAGGAGTGGAATTGCTGGATGTTTAGATGTTAAAAGAACCTCCGTACTGTTGTCCTCCAGAGTGGCCGGTAGCAATTTACGTTCCCACTGCGGGAGTGTAGCAGCGTTCCCTCTTGTCCACACCTTCTCCAGCATTTCCGCTTTTCAGACTTTGTGATGATGGTCACTCTGACTGATGAGAGGTGATACCTCGTTGCAGTGTTGATTTACCGAGAACAACGTGGAGGTGCCATTAGAGGCAGATACAGGGCCACCATAGGATTCAGCCATCCCACTGCTCAGAGCGTATCCGGAGAAGACCGGAATGCAAAAAGACACGTGCACCAAAACGTGCACTTTGGCACCACTTACACTAGCCCGGACCAGGAAGCAACCAAAATGTCCAAGGACCCAGCAATGGATAAAGAAGTAGTAGTTCCATTACACAGTGGAATATTACTCAGATGTGAAAAAGAATGAAATAATGCCACTATAGCAACCTAGATTAACCTAGTTGTAATCCTACTAAGTGAAGTGAGTTAGAAAGAAAAAGACAACCATCACATGATATCACTTCTACATGGAAAATAAACATAAATACCAATGAACCAACTGACAAAAGAGAAACAGACTCACACAGTTAGAAAACGAACTTATGCTTAGCAAAGGGGACCGATACCGGGAAGGGATAAATTAGGCAGTTGGGATTAGCAACCAGATGCTATTACAAACAAAATACATAATCAACAAGGGCCTGGGTATACCAAGGGAGGTCACCTCAACACTCTGTCATCACCTCTATGGGAAAGAAAATCTGAAAGTTAATAGATATATGGATACATGTAAACGAAAAAGATTCTGTACCCTTACAACAGAGTCGGGCTTTGAAGAAATCCTGCCGCCTTGTGGCCGTTTCCCGCAACAGCAACTTTAAAGCTGCAGCTTATGGAGACAATATTCACAAGGAGTAAAGGATGTAAATCACAGCTGCGCTCCAACAATTCCCTGGGGTAAGTATTCTAAAAACAATTTTCACAAGGGCAGATCTTCATGAAGACCATATCAACAGGTAAATAAGACAACGTTTTAAAAAAAATAGCACGCCACACGCTGCTGAGTATGGCGAATTACTTGAGACGGGCCGCTCAACACTGCGAGGAGGGCTCACACCGGGCCACAGTCGGAAAGGCCGTGAATCAAAGGTCTGCAGACAGTAAAGCTACAGTGCTGGTGGAAAACAGGGGGCCCTCCTATGTTGCTGCTGGCATGGACACGGTAAGAGCCACGACCGAGAACAACGTGGAGGTGCCATTAGAGGTAGGTACAGAGCGACCGTAGGATTCAGCCATCCCACTGCTCAGAGCATATCCGGAGAAGACCAGAATTCAAAAAGACACGTGCACCAAAACGTGCACTTTGGCACCACTTGCCATAGCCCAGACCGGGAAGCAACCAAAATGTCCAAGCAGCCAGGAATGCATACAGAGGTAGTAGTTCCATTACACAGTGCTATATTACTCAGGCGGGAAAAGGAAGGAACCCGGCAATCCCACGACTGGGCATACACCCAAAGAACACCAGAATTCAAAAAGACACACGGCCTCCAATGTTCATCGCGGCACTATTTACAACAGCCAGGACATGGAAGCAACCTAAATGTCCATCAACAGATGAATGGATAAAGAAGATGTGGTACACATATACAATGGAATCTTACTCAGCTATAAAAAGGGATGAGGTGGAGCTATATGTAATGAGGTGGATGGGCCTCGAGTCTGTCCTACAGCGTGAGGGAAGCCAGAAAGAGAAAAACAAATACTTTATGCTAACTCATATATACGGAATCTAAAAAACAAAACAAAACAAAAAACAAAAAAACCCAAAAAAAACAGTACTGATGAACCCAGTGACAGAACAAGAATAAGGATGCAGATGCAGAGAATGGACTGGAGGACACGGGGTTGGGGGGGCAGGGGGCGAAGAGGAAGCTGGCACGAAGTGAGAGAGTAGCATCTGCTCAAACAATCCTGCATAGCCACGTAAAGGTCACGGATCTCGGGGATTTGAAAGGGTGGAGCAGGACGCCCTAACACGGAGTCTGTCTCCGATGGCAGTCACTGTCACGGTAACGTCCGCTGCGTGCACGAGGCTTGGCTGCACTGAAGGAGGGCCCGCCTGCATCTGAGGACTATGGGCCCAGGCAGAGGGGAACGGGCCCTGCAGGACCAAAAGGGGTCTCATTTGCCAGTCCATCCTCCCCACTCCCTCAGCCCCACGACAGTCCAGCCTTGGGACCCAAGCCTGCTCAGGGTCCGGGGATGTGACCCCGGCCCAGGTCACCGAGGCCTGAGGGGAAGAGTTTTGGCATTCCTTTTTTTTTTTCTCTTTTCAATGTTAGTTGTTATTTTGTATCTTGTGATTTACAATGTTGCAGGTTTGTGCCTCTTGTTTTTCTTTCTGAGCTGTACAGCAACGTGATTGACGGATACAGAGACCTATATATGTTCTTTTTGGAGTTCTCCTCCCGTATGGGTTATTACGGAATGTTGAGTAGGGTTCCTTGTGCTATACCCTGGGCCCTCAGTGATTACTCTGTAAACAGTGGTGCGTATATACTAATCTCGACACGCTCACTTCCCCCTGCCCACCGCCGTTCCCTTTCGCTCACCATAAGATTCTTTCCTAAGTCTGAGAGGCTGTTTGTTTTGTAAAGAAGCTCATTTGCGTCCATTCTTAGGGTCCACCTGTACTTGATATCACGAGAGGTTTGTCCTTCGCTGTCTCATGTCCCTTAGTACGATCACCTCCACCTCCTTGCCCGTGGCTGCAAGTGGCATGATTTCATCCTTTTTCAGTGGCTGGCTCATATTCCATCGTGTCTTTGGACCGCATCTTCCTTCTCCCTGCTTCTGTCCTCATACACGTAGGTTGCTTCCACGTCGTGCCTATTGCACACACTGCTGTCACGGTCACTGGGGGGTTCGTGTCTTTGAGAATTTTGGTTTTCTTGGGATCTACGCTCAGGAGTGGGATTGCTGGGTCCCATGGGACGTCTATGTTTAGTCTCTTAAGGAACCTCCATACTGTTCTCCATAGTGGATGCACCGACTCCCACTCCCACCCACAGGGCAGGAGGGCTCCCTCTTCTCCACACCCTCTCCCTCACTTACTGCTGTAGATTTTCTGATGATGGCCACCCTGACCTGTGAGAGGCGATACCGCATGGCAATTCTGAGGTGCGTTTCTCTCACCCCTAGTGATGCCGAGCATCTTTTCATGGGCCCGAGGGCCATCTATGTGTCTTCTGTGGAGAGGTGTCCACTTAGATCTTTTACGCATTTTCTGGTGGGTTGACCGTTCTTTTGATGTTGAGCTGCAGGAGTGGTTTGTACGTTTTGGAGGTTAATTCCTCACGGGTACCTTCGTTTGCAGATATTGGTTCCCATTCTAAGGGTGGTCTTCTTGTTTTGTTTATGGTTTCCTTTGCTGTGCCGACGCTTTTAAGTTGAGTTAGGTCCCATTTGTTTCTTTTGGTGTTCATCATTCCGAGAGGTGGGGCAACAAAGAACCTGCTGCGATTTCTGTCAAAGCGTGTTCTGCCTCTGTTTTCCCCAAGAGGTTTGTAGTCTCCGCCCTTGCATTTAGATCTTCCATCTGTTTCCTTCTGTGTGTGGTGTTAGAGAGTATTCTGATTTCATTCTCTTTTTAATGTTCTAAGGAACCTCCACACTGTTCTCCACAGAGGCTGTACCAACTTACCTTCCCAACGACAGTGTAGGAGGGTTCCCTCTTCTCCACACCCTCTCCACCATGTACCGTTTGTAGACTTTCTGACAACGGCCATTCTGACCGGCGTGAGGCGATACCTCGTTGTAGTTTGACTGGCATTTCTCTAATATTGAGCCACGCTGACATCCTTTCACGTAGCCACGGCGTGAGGCAAACGTACCTCTTGCAATTGGCTGCTTGAACGTCTGCCCTCCTGGGAACCCTTTCTCCGTGACCTACGCCAGGACATTGTTTGAGGGCAGCTGATTTTCCTTTACAGCCCTCAGGCCTTGTGAATAGTCAGCGCCCAGCAGCACAGGTTTTCAAGTTCTTGTTCTGGGAAAGAGCCACAGGGTGGCAGGATGCCTTCAAGCCCCACTCTTTTTGTTAAATTTCTCATTTAATTTTTATTTCATCGGCGTAGAGTTGATTTCCCATGTCGTGTCTGTTTTAGGTGTACAGGAACCTGACTCAGTTATCCATAGACGTGTGTGTGTTCCTTCTCGGGTTCTTTTCCCATGTAATTTCTTACAGTGTGCTCAAGAGAGTTCCCTGGGCTGGCCAGTGGGTCCCTTTCGCTTCTCTCTTTGATGTATTTCAGTGTGTGGTACGTGTTAACCCCAACCTCCTAATGTATCCCTCCCCTCAGTGTTCCCTTTTGGACATCATAAGTGTGTTTTCTAAGCCTGTGAGCCTGTTTCTGTTTTGTAAATGAGCCCACTCTGGACGCATTGCTAGATCCCAGCTATAAGTGATAGCTTCTGATATTTGTCTTTCTCTCTCTGACTTACCTCACTCAGTATGATAATCTCTCAGTCCATCCATGTTGCTGCAAGTGGTATGAGTTTGCTCTTTTTTTATGACTGACTCGTATTCCACTGTATACACGTACCGCGCATTCTTCACTTCTCTCTCATTAGACATTTCAGTTGATTCTATGTCTTGTAAATAGCACTGCCCTGAAAATGGGGGTGCACGTGTTGTTTCCAATTAGGATGTTCTCCAGATCTAAGCCCAGAAGTGGGATTGTCAGGTCATGTACAAACCCTATGTTTAGTTTTTTAAGGAAGCTCTGTACTGTTCTCCAGAGCAGCTGCAACCCGTTGCATCCCCACCAACAGTGTGAAGGACTCCCTTTTCCCCACACCCTCTCCAGCATTTATTCTCCGCAGATTGTGTTTGATGATAGCCATCCTGAGCGGTGTGAAATGGCACCTCGTTTTTCGTTGTGATTTGCCCTTCTTCGAGAATTAGTGATGTTGACCTACACGGAATCTAAAACTTGTCCTGATGAACTCAGTGACAAGAATAAGGACGCAGAGGCAGAGAGTGGACCGGAGAACTCGAGGTTTGGGAGGGGGCGGGGGGTGAAGGGGAAGCTGAGACGAAGCGAGAGAGTAGCACAAACATATATATACTACCAGCTGTAAAACAGATAGCCAGTGGGAAGTTGTTATATAACAAAGGGTGTTCAACTCGAGGATGGAAGATGCCTTAGAGGACTGGGAGGGGGAGGATGGGGGGGAGTCGAGGGAGGGAGGGAATACGGGGATATGTGTATAAAAACAGATGATTGAACTTGGTGTACCCCCCCCAAAAAAAACAATAAATAAATTAAAAAAAAAGAGTTAGTGATGTTGAGTATCTTTCTGATCTTTGTCTTGTTTTGTTTACATAGTGTGAGTAAAACTTAGCTCCTGCAGCTGGCTTTGTGAAAGTCGGCCCTGCATTGAATTCTTTTCCGACGATTTACCCCAGGGCTTCCTTGGGGACAGGTGTCCTGTGCAGCCCCGCAGGCCTTGTGAGGTTTCAGTGCCACTGGGCCCCAGCTTGAAAGTTGTAGTTACAGGAAACGGCCACAAGGCGGCAGCATTGCTTCATGCTCCACTCTGGTTACTCGGGCAACTGGAGCCTGGGGCAAAGTCCTGTTCCTGGGCTGTCAATCAGAGTGGCATGCGCCCGAAGAAACACCCAAGACTCGTCTCATTCCTTCTTCCCCCTCACCCTCTACCACCCCCCTGTTCACTCCCTGATGAACCCCAGCTCCTGGAATACCACCCTTCTGAGGGTGCTGTCATCCGTAGTTGGGGCGACCCTTAGGAAGGAGGCTGGTGGCCCCCTGTGACCCAGCAATCCCACTCCTGGGCGTAGACGCTGAGAAAACAAAAATTTTAGCAGACACGTGCACCCTAGCGATCATGGCGGCACGCTGTACAAAAGCCAATACGTGGAAGCAACCGAAGTGTCGGAGGACAGAAGCAGGGATAAAGGAGATGGGGCCCAGAGACACGATGGAATATGACTCAGCCATAAAAAAGGATGGAATAATGCTAACCCTAACCCTAGGGTACATCTGCTAATTTCAACCTCCTGATTCATGCCTCTCTCCCACCGTTGCCCTTTGCTAGCCAGAAGCTGGCTTTCTAAGTCTGAGCCTTTCTTTTGTAAATTAGTTCATTTGCATCCACTGTTACACGCCAACTAGAAGTGATACCATATGACATTTATCTTTCTCTGTCTGACCCACGTCGCTTAGTGTGATCGTATCCAGGTCCTTCCGAGTTGCTGCCAACGGCCTTGCTTCATTCATTTCAGAGCTGAGTGATGTTCCGCTGTACACACGGACCGCACCTTTGTTAACCATTCAGCTTTCTGTGGACATTTTGGCTGTGTCCAGGTCTAGGCTTTTGTAAACACTGCTGCACTGAAAGCTGCCTACGAGTCTCTTGTCCATTTAGGGTTTTCCCCCGGACGTGCACCCAGGAGTGGAATTGCTGGATGTTTAGATGTTAAAAGAACCTCCGTACTGTTGTCCTCCAGAGTGGCCGGTAGCAATTTACGTTCCCACTGCGGGAGTGTAGCAGCGTTCCCTCTTGTCCACACCTTCTCCAGCATTTCCGCTTTTCAGACTTTGTGATGATGGTCACTCTGACTGATGAGAGGTGATACCTCGTTGCAGTGTTGATTTACCGAGAACAACGTGGAGGTGCCATTAGAGGCAGATACAGGGCCACCATAGGATTCAGCCATCCCACTGCTCAGAGCGTATCCGGAGAAGACCGGAATGCAAAAAGACACGTGCACCAAAACGTGCACTTTGGCACCACTTACACTAGCCCGGACCAGGAAGCAACCAAAATGTCCAAGGACCCAGCAATGGATAAAGAAGTAGTAGTTCCATTACACAGTGGAATATTACTCAGACGTGAAAAAGAATGAAATAATGCCACTATAGCAACCTAGATTAACCTAGTTGTAATCCTACTAAGTGAAGTGAGTTAGAAAGAAAAAGACAACCATCACATGATATCACTTCTACATGGAAAATAAACATAAATACCAATGAACCAACTGACAAAAGAGAAACAGACTCACACAGTTAGAAAACGAACTTATGCTTAGCAAAGGGGACCGATACCGGGAAGGGATAAATTAGGCAGTTGGGATTAGCAACCAGATGCTATTACAAACAAAATACATAATCAACAAGGGCCTGGGTATACCAAGGGAGGTCACCTCAACACTCTGTCATCACCTCTATGGGAAAGAAAATCTGAAAGTTAATAGATATATGGATACATGTAAACGAAAAAGATTCTGTACCCTTACAACAGAGTCGGGCTTTGAAGAAATCCTGCCGCCTTGTGGCCGTTTCCCGCAACAGCAACTTTAAAGCTGCAGCTTATGGAGACAATATTCACAAGGAGTAAAGGATGTAAATCACAGCTGCGCTCCAACAATTCCCTGGGGTAAGTATTCTAAAAACAATTTTCACAAGGGCAGATCTTCATGAAGACCATATCAACAGGTAAATAAGACAACGTTTTAAAAAAAATAGCACGCCACACGCTGCTGAGTACGGCGAATTACTTGAGACGGGCCGCTCAACACTGCGAGGAGGGCTCACACCGGGCCACAGTCGGAAAGGCCGTGAATCAAAGGTCTGCAGACAGTAAAGCTACAGTGCTGGTGGAAAACAGGGGGCCCTCCTATGTTGCTGCTGGCATGGACACGGTAAGAGCCACGACCGAGAACAACGTGGAGGTGCCATTAGAGGTAGGTACAGAGCGACCGTAGGATTCAGCCATCCCACTGCTCAGAGCATATCCGGAGAAGACCAGAATTCAAAAAGACACGTGCACCAAAACGTGCACTTTGGCACCACTTGCCATAGCCCAGACCGGGAAGCAACCAAAATGTCCAAGCAGCCAGGAATGCATACAGAGGTAGTAGTTCCATTACACAGTGCTATATTACTCAGGCGGGAAAAGGAAGGAACCCGGCAATCCCACGACTGGGCATACACCCAAAGAACACCAGAATTCAAAAAGACACACGGCCTCCAATGTTCATCGCGGCACTATTTACAACAGCCAGGACATGGAAGCAACCTAAATGTCCATCAACAGATGAATGGATAAAGAAGATGTGGTACACATATACAATGGAATCTTACTCAGCTATAAAAAGGGATGAGGTGGAGCTATATGTAATGAGGTGGATGGGCCTCGAGTCTGTCCTACAGCGTGAGGGAAGCCAGAAAGAGAAAAACAAATACTTTATGCTAACTCATATATACGGAATCTAAAAAACAAAACAAAACAAAAAACAAAAAAACCCAAAAAAAACAGTACTGATGAACCCAGTGACAGAACAAGAATAAGGATGCAGATGCAGAGAATGGACTGGAGGACACGGGGTTGGGGGGGCAGGGGGCGAAGAGGAAGCTGGCACGAAGTGAGAGAGTAGCATCTGCTCAAACAATCCTGCATAGCCACGTAAAGGTCACGGATCTCAGGGATTTGAAAGGGTGGAGCAGGACGCCCTAACACGGAGTCTGTCTCCGATGGCAGTCACTGTCACGGTAACGTCCGCTGCGTGCACGAGGCTTGGCTGCACTGAAGGAGGGCCCGCCTGCATCTGAGGACTATGGGCCCAGGCAGAGGGGAACGGGCCCTGCAGGACCAAAAGGGGTCTCATTTGCCAGTCCATCCTCCCCACTCCCTCAGCCCCACGACAGTCCAGCCTTGGGACCCAAGCCTGCTCAGGGTCCGGGGATGTGACCCCGGCCCAGGTCACCGAGGCCTGAGGGGAAGAGTTTTGGCATTCCTTTTTTTTTTTTCTCTTTTCAATGTTAGTTGTTATTTTGTATCTTGTGATTTACAATGTTGCAGGTTTGTGCCTCTTGTTTTTCTTTCTGAGCTGTACAGCAACGTGATTGACGGATACAGAGACCTATATATGTTCTTTTTGGAGTTCTCCTCCCGTATGGGTTATTACGGAATGTTGAGTAGGGTTCCTTGTGCTATACCCTGGGCCCTCAGTGATTACTCTGTAAACAGTGGTGCGTATATACTAATCTCGACACGCTCACTTCCCCCTGCCCACCGCCGTTCCCTTTCGCTCACCATAAGATTCTTTCCTAAGTCTGAGAGGCTGTTTGTTTTGTAAAGAAGCTCATTTGCGTCCATTCTTAGGGTCCACCTGTACTTGATATCACGAGAGGTTTGTCCTTCGCTGTCTCATGTCCCTTAGTACGATCACCTCCACCTCCTTGCCCGTGGCTGCAAGTGGCATGATTTCATCCTTTTTCAGTGGCTGGCTCATATTCCATCGTGTCTTTGGACCGCATCTTCCTTCTCCCTGCTTCTGTCCTCATACACGTAGGTTGCTTCCACGTCGTGCCTATTGCACACACTGCTGTCACGGTCACTGGGGGGTTCGTGTCTTTGAGAATTTTGGTTTTCTTGGGATCTACGCTCAGGAGTGGGATTGCTGGGTCCCATGGGACGTCTATGTTTAGTCTCTTAAGGAACCTCCATACTGTTCTCCATAGTGGATGCACCGACTCCCACTCCCACCCACAGGGCAGGAGGGCTCCCTCTTCTCCACACCCTCTCCCTCACTTACTGCTGTAGATTTTCTGATGATGGCCACCCTGACCTGTGAGAGGCGATACCGCATGGCAATTCTGAGGTGCGTTTCTCTCACCCCTAGTGATGCCGAGCATCTTTTCATGGGCCCGAGGGCCATCTATGTGTCTTCTGTGGAGAGGTGTCCACTTAGATCTTTTACGCATTTTCTGGTGGGTTGACCGTTCTTTTGATGTTGAGCTGCAGGAGTGGTTTGTACGTTTTGGAGGTTAATTCCTCACGGGTACCTTCGTTTGCAGATATTGGTTCCCATTCTAAGGGTGGTCTTCTTGTTTTGTTTATGGTTTCCTTTGCTGTGCCGACGCTTTTAAGTTGAGTTAGGTCCCATTTGTTTCTTTTGGTGTTCATCATTCCGAGAGGTGGGGCAACAAAGAACCTGCTGCGATTTCTGTCAAAGCGTGTTCTGCCTCTGTTTTCCCCAAGAGGTTTGTAGTCTCCGCCCTTGCATTTAGATCTTCCATCTGTTTCCTTCTGTGTGTGGTGTTAGAGAGTATTCTGATTTCATTCTCTTTTTAATGTTCTAAGGAACCTCCACACTGTTCTCCACAGAGGCTGTACCAACTTACCTTCCCAACGACAGTGTAGCAGGGTTCCCTCTTCTCCACACCCTCTCCACCATGTACCGTTTGTAGACTTTCTGACAACGGCCATTCTGACCGGCGTGAGGCGATACCTCGTTGTAGTTTGACTGGCATTTCTCTAATATTGAGCCACGCTGACATCCTTTCACGTAGCCACGGCGTGAGGCAAACGTACCTCTTGCAATTGGCTGCTTGAACGTCTGCCCTCCTGGGAACCCTTTCTCCGTGACCTACGCCAGGACATTGTTTGAGGGCAGCTGATTTTCCTTTACAGCCCTCAGGCCTTGTGAATAGTCAGCGCCCAGCAGCACAGGTTTTCAAGTTCTTGTTCTGGGAAAGAGCCACAGGGTGGCAGGATGCCTTCAAGCCCCACTCTTTTTGTTAAATTTCTCATTTAATTTTTATTTCATCGGCGTAGAGTTGATTTCCCATGTCGTGTCTGTTTTAGGTGTACAGGAACCTGACTCAGTTATCCATAGACGTGTGTGTGTTCCTTCTCGGGTTCTTTTCCCATGTAATTTCTTACAGTGTGCTCAAGAGAGTTCCCTGGGCTGGCCAGTGGGTCCCTTTCGCTTCTCTCTTTGATGTATTTCAGTGTGTGGTACGTGTTAACCCCAACCTCCTAATGTATCCCTCCCCTCAGTGTTCCCTTTTGGACATCATAAGTGTGTTTTCTAAGCCTGTGAGCCTGTTTCTGTTTTGTAAATGAGCCCACTCTGGACGCATTGCTAGATCCCAGCTATAAGTGATAGCTTCTGATATTTGTCTTTCTCTCTCTGACTTACCTCACTCAGTATGATAATCTCTCAGTCCATCCATGTTGCTGCAAGTGGTATGAGTTTGCTCTTTTTTTATGACTGACTCGTATTCCACTGTATACACGTACCGCGCATTCTTCACTTCTCTCTCATTAGACATTTCAGTTGATTCTATGTCTTGTAAATAGCACTGCCCTGAAAATGGGGGTGCACGTGTTGTTTCCAATTAGGATGTTCTCCAGATCTAAGCCCAGAAGTGGGATTGTCAGGTCATGTACAAACCCTATGTTTAGTTTTTTAAGGAAGCTCTGTACTGTTCTCCAGAGCAGCTGCAACCCGTTGCATCCCCACCAACAGTGTGAAGGACTCCCTTTTCCCCACACCCTCTCCAGCATTTATTCTCCGCAGATTGTGTTTGATGATAGCCATCCTGAGCGGTGTGAAATGGCACCTCGTTTTTCGTTGTGATTTGCCCTTCTTCGAGAATTAGTGATGTTGACCTACACGGAATCTAAAACTTGTCCTGATGAACTCAGTGACAAGAATAAGGACGCAGAGGCAGAGAGTGGACCGGAGAACTCGAGGTTTGGGAGGGGGCGGGGGGTGAAGGGGAAGCTGAGACGAAGCGAGAGAGTAGCACAAACATATATATACTACCAGCTGTAAAACAGATAGCCAGTGGGAAGTTGTTATATAACAAAGGGTGTTCAACTCGAGGATGGAAGATGCCTTAGAGGACTGGGAGGGGGAGGATGGGGGGGAGTCGAGGGAGGGAGGGAATACGGGGATATGTGTATAAAAACAGATGATTGAACTTGGTGTACCCCCCCCAAAAAAAACAATAAATAAATTAAAAAAAAAGAGTTAGTGATGTTGAGTATCTTTCTGATCTTTGTCTTGTTTTGTTTACATAGTGTGAGTAAAACTTAGCTCCTGCAGTTGGCTTTGTGAAAGTCGGCCCTGCATTGAATTCTTTTCCGACGATTTACCCCAGGGCTTCCTTGGGGACAGGTGTCCTGTGCAGCCCCGCAGGCCTTGTGAGGTTTCAGTGCCACTGGGCCCCAGCTTGAAAGTTGTAGTTACAGGAAACGGCCACAAGGCGGCAGCATTGCTTCATGCTCCACTCTGGTTACTCGGGCAACTGGAGCCTGGGGCAAAGTCCTGTTCCTGGGCTGTCAATCAGAGTGGCATGCGCCCGAAGAAACACCCAAGACTCGTCTCATTCCTTCTTCCCCCTCACCCTCTACCACCCCCCTGTTCACTCCCTGATGAACCCCAGCTCCTGGAATACCACCCTTCTGAGGGTGCTGTCATCCGTAGTTGGGGCGACCCTTAGGAAGGAGGCTGGTGGCCCCCTGTGACCCAGCAATCCCACTCCTGGGCGTAGACGCTGAGAAAACAAAAATTTTAGCAGACACGTGCACCCTAGCGATCATGGCGGCACGCTGTACAAAAGCCAATACGTGGAAGCAACCGAAGTGTCGGAGGACAGAAGCAGGGATAAAGGAGATGGGGCCCAGAGACACGATGGAATATGACTCAGCCATAAAAAAGGATGGAATAATGCTAACCCTAACCCTAGGGTACATCTGCTAATTTCAACCTCCTGATTCATGCCTCTCTCCCACCGTTCCCCTTTGCTAGCCAGAAGCTGGCTTTCTAAGTCTGAGCCTTTCTTTTGTAAATTAGTTCATTTGCATCCACTGTTACACGCCAACTAGAAGTGATACCATATGACATTTATCTTTCTCTGTCTGACCCACGTCGCTTAGTGTGATCGTATCCAGGTCCTTCCGAGTTGCTGCCAACGGCCTTGCTTCATTCATTTCAGAGCTGAGTGATGTTCCGCTGTACACACGGACCGCACCTTTGTTAACCATTCAGCTTTCTGTGGACATTTTGGCTGTGTCCAGGTCTAGGCTTTTGTAAACACTGCTGCACTGAAAGCTGCCTACGAGTCTCTTGTCCATTTAGGGTTTTCCCCCGGACGTGCACCCAGGAGTGGAATTGCTGGATGTTTAGATGTTAAAAGAACCTCCGTACTGTTGTCCTCCAGAGTGGCCGGTAGCAATTTACGTTCCCACTGCGGGAGTGTAGCAGCGTTCCCTCTTGTCCACACCTTCTCCAGCATTTCCGCTTTTCAGACTTTGTGATGATGGTCACTCTGACTGATGAGAGGTGATACCTCGTTGCAGTGTTGATTTACCGAGAACAACGTGGAGGTGCCATTAGAGGCAGATACAGGGCCACCATAGGATTCAGCCATCCCACTGCTCAGAGCGTATCCGGAGAAGACCGGAATGCAAAAAGACACGTGCACCAAAACGTGCACTTTGGCACCACTTACACTAGCCCGGACCAGGAAGCAACCAAAATGTCCAAGGACCCAGCAATGGATAAAGAAGTAGTAGTTCCATTACACAGTGGAATATTACTCAGATGTGAAAAAGAATGAAATAATGCCACTATAGCAACCTAGATTAACCTAGTTGTAATCCTACTAAGTGAAGTGAGTTAGAAAGAAAAAGACAACCATCACATGATATCACTTCTACATGGAAAATAAACATAAATGCCAATGAACCAACTGACAAAAGAGAAACAGACTCACACAGTTAGAAAACGAACTTATGCTTAGCAAAGGGGACCGATACCGGGAAGGGATAAATTAGGCAGTTGGGATTAGCAACCAGATGCTATTACAAACAAAATACATAATCAACAAGGGCCTGGGTATACCAAGGGAGGTCACCTCAACACTCTGTCATCACCTCTATGGGAAAGAAAATCTGAAAGTTAATAGATATATGGATACATGTAAACGAAAAAGATTCTGTACCCTTACAACAGAGTCGGGCTTTGAAGAAATCCTGCCGCCTTGTGGCCGTTTCCCGCAACAGCAACTTTAAAGCTGCAGCTTATGGAGACAATATTCACAAGGAGTAAAGGATGTAAATCACAGCTGCGCTCCAACAATTCCCTGGGGTAAGTATTCTAAAAACAATTTTCACAAGGGCAGATCTTCATGAAGACCATATCAACAGGTAAATAAGACAACGTTTTAAAAAAAATAGCACGCCACACGCTGCTGAGTATGGCGAATTACTTGAGACGGGCCGCTCAACACTGCGAGGAGGGCTCACACCGGGCCACAGTCGGAAAGGCCGTGAATCAAAGGTCTGCAGACAGTAAAGCTACAGTGCTGGTGGAAAACAGGGGGCCCTCCTATGTTGCTGCTGGCATGGACACGGTAAGAGCCACGACCGAGAACAACGTGGAGGTGCCATTAGAGGTAGGTACAGAGCGACCGTAGGATTCAGCCATCCCACTGCTCAGAGCATATCCGGAGAAGACCAGAATTCAAAAAGACACGTGCACCAAAACGTGCACTTTGGCACCACTTGCCATAGCCCAGACCGGGAAGCAACCAAAATGTCCAAGCAGCCAGGAATGCATACAGAGGTAGTAGTTCCATTACACAGTGCTATATTACTCAGGCGGGAAAAGGAAGGAACCCGGCAATCCCACGACTGGGCATACACCCAAAGAACACCAGAATTCAAAAAGACACACGGCCTCCAATGTTCATCGCGGCACTATTTACAACAGCCAGGACATGGAAGCAACCTAAATGTCCATCAACAGATGAATGGATAAAGAAGATGTGGTACACATATACAATGGAATCTTACTCAGCTATAAAAAGGGATGAGGTGGAGCTATATGTAATGAGGTGGATGGGCCTCGAGTCTGTCCTACAGCGTGAGGGAAGCCAGAAAGAGAAAAACAAATACTTTATGCTAACTCATATATACGGAATCTAAAAAACAAAACAAAACAAAAAACAAAAAAACCCAAAAAAAACGGTACTGATGAACCCAGTGACAGGACAAGAATAAGGATGCAGATGCAGAGAATGGACTGGAGGACACGGGGTTGGGGGGGCAGGGGGCGAAGAGGAAGCTGGCACGAAGTGAGAGAGTAGCATCTGCTCAAACAATCCTGCATAGCCACGTAAAGGTCACGGATCTCGGGGATTTGAAAGGGTGGAGCAGGACGCCCTAACACGGAGTCTGTCTCCGATGGCAGTCACTGTCACGGTAACGTCCGCTGCGTGCACGAGGCTTGGCTGCACTGAAGGAGGGCCCGCCTGCATCTGAGGACTATGGGCCCAGGCAGAGGGGAACGGGCCCTGCAGGACCAAAAGGGGTCTCATTTGCCAGTCCATCCTCCCCACTCCCTCAGCCCCACGACAGTCCAGCCTTGGGACCCAAGCCTGCTCAGGGTCCGGGGATGTGACCCCGGCCCAGGTCACCGAGGCCTGAGGGGAAGAGTTTTGGCATTCCTTTTTTTTTTTTTCTCTTTTCAATGTTAGTTGTTATTTTGTATCTTGTGATTTACAATGTTGCAGGTTTGTGCCTCTTGTTTTTCTTTCTGAGCTGTACAGCAACGTGATTGACGGATACAGAGACCTATATATGTTCTTTTTGGAGTTCTCCTCCCGTATGGGTTATTACGGAATGTTGAGTAGGGTTCCTTGTGCTATACCCTGGGCCCTCAGTGATTACTCTGTAAACAGTGGTGCGTATATACTAATCTCGACACGCTCACTTCCCCCTGCCCACCGCCGTTCCCTTTCGCTCACCATAAGATTCTTTCCTAAGTCTGAGAGGCTGTTTGTTTTGTAAAGAAGCTCATTTGCGTCCATTCTTAGGGTCCACCTGTACTTGATATCACGAGAGGTTTGTCCTTCGCTGTCTCATGTCCCTTAGTACGATCACCTCCACCTCCTTGCCCGTGGCTGCAAGTGGCATGATTTCATCCTTTTTCAGTGGCTGGCTCATATTCCATCGTGTCTTTGGACCGCATCTTCCTTCTCCCTGCTTCTGTCCTCATACACGTAGGTTGCTTCCACGTCGTGCCTATTGCACACACTGCTGTCACGGTCACTGGGGGGTTCGTGTCTTTGAGAATTTTGGTTTTCTTGGGATCTACGCTCAGGAGTGGGATTGCTGGGTCCCATGGGATGTCTATGTTTAGTCTCTTAAGGAACCTCCATACTGTTCTCCATAGTGGATGCACCGACTCCCACTCCCACCCACAGGGCAGGAGGGCTCCCTCTTCTCCACACCCTCTCCCTCACTTACTGCTGTAGATTTTCTGATGATGGCCACCCTGACCTGTGAGAGGCGATACCGCATGGCAATTCTGAGGTGCGTTTCTCTCACCCCTAGTGATGCCGAGCATCTTTTCATGGGCCCGAGGGCCATCTATGTGTCTTCTGTGGAGAGGTGTCCACTTAGATCTTTTACGCATTTTCTGGTGGGTTGACCGTTCTTTTGATGTTGAGCTGCAGGAGTGGTTTGTACGTTTTGGAGGTTAATTCCTCACGGGTACCTTCGTTTGCAGATATTGGTTCCCATTCTAAGGGTGGTCTTCTTGTTTTGTTTATGGTTTCCTTTGCTGTGCCGACGCTTTTAAGTTGAGTTAGGTCCCATTTGTTTCTTTTGGTGTTCATCATTCCGAGAGGTGGGGCAACAAAGAACCTGCTGCGATTTCTGTCAAAGCGTGTTCTGCCTCTGTTTTCCCCAAGAGGTTTGTAGTCTCCGCCCTTGCATTTAGATCTTCCATCTGTTTCCTTCTGTGTGTGGTGTTAGAGAGTATTCTGATTTCATTCTCTTTTTAATGTTCTAAGGAACCTCCACACTGTTCTCCACAGAGGCTGTACCAACTTACCTTCCCAACGACAGTGTAGGAGGGTTCCCTCTTCTCCACACCCTCTCCACCATGTACCGTTTGTAGACTTTCTGACAACGGCCATTCTGACCGGCGTGAGGCGATACCTCGTTGTAGTTTGACTGGCATTTCTCTAATATTGAGCCACGCTGACATCCTTTCACGTAGCCACGGCGTGAGGCAAACGTACCTCTTGCAATTGGCTGCTTGAACGTCTGCCCTCCTGGGAACCCTTTCTCCGTGACCTACGCCAGGACATTGTTTGAGGGCAGCTGATTTTCCTTTACAGCCCTCAGGCCTTGTGAATAGTCAGCGCCCAGCAGCACAGGTTTTCAAGTTCTTGTTCTGGGAAAGAGCCACAGGGTGGCAGGATGCCTTCAAGCCCCACTCTTTTTGTTAAATTTCTCATTTAATTTTTATTTCATCGGCGTAGAGTTGATTTCCCATGTCGTGTCTGTTTTAGGTGTACAGGAACCTGACTCAGTTATCCATAGACGTGTGTGTGTTCCTTCTCGGGTTCTTTTCCCATGTAATTTCTTACAGTGTGCTCAAGAGAGTTCCCTGGGCTGGCCAGTGGGTCCCTTTCGCTTCTCTCTTTGATGTATTTCAGTGTGTGGTACGTGTTAACCCCAACCTCCTAATGTATCCCTCCCCTCAGTGTTCCCTTTTGGACATCATAAGTGTGTTTTCTAAGCCTGTGAGCCTGTTTCTGTTTTGTAAATGAGCCCACTCTGGACGCATTGCTAGATCCCAGCTATAAGTGATAGCTTCTGATATTTGTCTTTCTCTCTCTGACTTACCTCACTCAGTATGATAATCTCTCAGTCCATCCATGTTGCTGCAAGTGGTATGAGTTTGCTCTTTTTTTATGACTGACTCGTATTCCACTGTATACACGTACCGCGCATTCTTCACTTCTCTCTCATTAGACATTTCAGTTGATTCTATGTCTTGTAAATAGCACTGCCCTGAAAATGGGGGTGCACGTGTTGTTTCCAATTAGGATGTTCTCCAGATCTAAGCCCAGAAGTGGGATTGTCAGGTCATGTACAAACCCTATGTTTAGTTTTTTAAGGAAACTCTGTACTGTTCTCCAGAGCAGCTGCAACCCGTTGCATCCCCACCAACAGTGTGAAGGACTCCCTTTTCCCCACACCCTCTCCAGCATTTATTCTCCGCAGATTGTGTTTGATGATAGCCATCCTGAGCGGTGTGAAATGGCACCTCGTTTTTCGTTGTGATTTGCCCTTCTTCGAGAATTAGTGATGTTGACCTACACGGAATCTAAAACTTGTCCTGATGAACTCAGTGACAAGAATAAGGATGCAGAGGCAGAGAGTGGACCAGAGAACTCGAGGTTTGGGAGGGGGCGGGGGGTGAAGGGGAAGCTGAGACGAAGCGAGAGAGTAGCACAAACATATATATACTACCCGCTGTAAAACAGATAGCCAGTGGGAAGTTGTTATATAACAAAGGGTGTTCAACTCGAGGATGGAAGATGCCTTAGAGGACTGGGAGGGGGAGGATGGGGGGGAGTCGAGGGAGGGAGGGAATACGGGGATATGTGTATAAAAACAGATGATTGAACTTGGTGTACCCCCCCCAAAAAAAACAATAAATAAATTAAAAAAAAAGAGTTAGTGATGTTGAGTATCTTTCTGATCTTTGTCTTGTTTTGTTTACATAGTGTGAGTAAAACTTAGCTCCTGCAGCTGGCTTTGTGAAAGTCGGCCCTGCATTGAATTCTTTTCCGACGATTTACCCCAGGGCTTCCTTGGGGACAGGTGTCCTGTGCAGCCCCGCAGGCCTTGTGAGGTTTCAGTGCCACTGGGCCCCAGCTTGAAAGTTGTAGTTACAGGAAACGGCCACAAGGCGGCAGCATTGCTTCATGCTCCACTCTGGTTACTCGGGCAACTGGAGCCTGGGGCAAAGTCCTGTTCCTGGGCTGTCAATCAGAGTGGCATGCGCCCGAAGAAACACCCAAGACTCGTCTCATTCTTTCTTCCCCCTCTCCCTCTACCACCCCCCTGTTCACTCCCTGATGAACCCCAGCTCCTGGAATACCACCCTTCTGAGGGTGCTGTCATCCGTAGTTGGGGCGACCCTTAGGAAGGAGGCTGGTGGCCCCCTGTGACCCAGCAATCCCACTCCTGGGCGTAGATGCTGAGAAAACAAAAATTTTAGCAGACACGTGCACCCTAGCGATCATGGCGGCACGCTGTACAAAAGCCAATATGTGGAAGCAACCGAAGTGTCGGAGGACAGAAGCAGGGATAAAGGAGATGGGGCCCAGATACACGATGGAATATGACTCAGCCATAAAAAAGGATGGAATAATGCTAACCCTAACCCTAGGGTACATCTGCTAATTTCAACCTCCTGATTCATGCCTCTCTCCCACCATTCCCCTTTGCTAGCCAGAAGCTGGCTTTCTAAGTCTGAGCCTTTCTTTTGTAAATTAGTTCATTTGCATCCACTGTTACACGCCAACTAGAAGTGATACCATATGACATTTATCTTTCTCTGTCTGACCCACGTCGCTTAGTGTGATCGTATCCAGGTCCTTCCGAGTTGCTGCCAACGGCCTTGCTTCATTCATTTCAGAGCTGAGTGATGTTCCGCTGTACACACGGACCGCACCTTTGTTAACCATTCAGCTTTCTGTGGACATTTTGGCTGTGTCCAGGTCTAGGCTTTTGTAAACACTGCTGCACTGAAAGCTGCCTACGAGTCTCTTGTCCATTTAGGGTTTTCCCCCGGACGTGCACCCAGGAGTGGAATTGCTGGATGTTTAGATGTTAAAAGAACCTCCGTACTGTTGTCCTCCAGAGTGGCCGGTAGCAATTTACGTTCCCACTGCGGGAGTGTAGCAGCGTTCCCTCTTGTCCACACCTTCTCCAGCATTTCCGCTTTTCAGACTTTGTGATGATGGTCACTCTGACTGATGAGAGGTGATACCTCGTTGCAGTGTTGATTTACCGAGAACAACGTGGAGGTGCCATTAGAGGCAGATACAGGGCCACCATAGGATTCAGCCATCCCACTGCTCAGAGCGTATCCGGAGAAGACCGGAATGCAAAAAGACACGTGCACCAAAACGTGCACTTTGGCACCACTTACACTAGCCCGGACCAGGAAGCAACCAAAATGTCCAAGGACCCAGCAATGGATAAAGAAGTAGTAGTTCCATTACACAGTGGAATATTACTCAGACGTGAAAAAGAATGAAATAATGCCACTATAGCAACCTAGATTAACCTAGTTGTAATCCTACTAAGTGAAGTGAGTTAGAAAGAAAAAGACAACCATCACATGATATCACTTCTACATGGAAAATAAACATAAATACCAATGAACCAACTGACAAAAGAGAAACAGACTCACACAGTTAGAAAACGAACTTATGCTTAGCAAAGGGGACCGATACCGGGAAGGGATAAATTAGGCAGTTGGGATTAGCAACCAGATGCTATTACAAACAAAATACATAATCAACAAGGGCCTGGGTATACCAAGGGAGGTCACCTCAACACTCTGTCATCACCTCTATGGGAAAGAAAATCTGAAAGTTAATAGATATATGGATACATGTAAACGAAAAAGATTCTGTACCCTTACAACAGAGTCGGGCTTTGAAGAAATCCTGCCGCCTTGTGGCCGTTTCCCGCAACAGCAACTTTAAAGCTGCAGCTTATGGAGACAATATTCACAAGGAGTAAAGGATGTAAATCACAGCTGCGCTCCAACAATTCCCTGGGGTAAGTATTCTAAAAACAATTTTCACAAGGGCAGATCTTCATGAAGACCATATCAACAGGTAAATAAGACAACGTTTTAAAAAAAATAGCACGCCACACGCTGCTGAGTACGGCGAATTACTTGAGACGGGCCGCTCAACACTGCGAGGAGGGCTCACACCGGGCCACAGTCGGAAAGGCCGTGAATCAAAGGTCTGCAGACAGTAAAGCTACAGTGCTGGTGGAAAACAGGGGGCCCTCCTATGTTGCTGCTGGCATGGACACGGTAAGAGCCACGACCGAGAACAACGTGGAGGTGCCATTAGAGGTAGGTACAGAGCGACCGTAGGATTCAGCCATCCCACTGCTCAGAGCATATCCGGAGAAGACCAGAATTCAAAAAGACACGTGCACCAAAACGTGCACTTTGGCACCACTTGCCATAGCCCAGACCGGGAAGCAACCAAAATGTCCAAGCAGCCAGGAATGCATACAGAGGTAGTAGTTCCATTACACAGTGCTATATTACTCAGGCGGGAAAAGGAAGGAACCCGGCAATCCCACGACTGGGCATACACCCAAAGAACACCAGAATTCAAAAAGACACACGGCCTCCAATGTTCATCGCGGCACTATTTACAACAGCCAGGACATGGAAGCAACCTAAATGTCCATCAACAGATGAATGGATAAAGAAGATGTGGTACACATATACAATGGAATCTTACTCAGCTATAAAAAGGGATGAGGTGGAGCTATATGTAATGAGGTGGATGGGCCTCGAGTCTGTCCTACAGCGTGAGGGAAGCCAGAAAGAGAAAAACAAATACTTTATGCTAACTCATATATACGGAATCTAAAAAACAAAACAAAACAAAAAACAAAAAAACCCAAAAAAAACGGTACTGATGAACCCAGTGACAGGACAAGAATAAGGATGCAGATGCAGAGAATGGACTGGAGGACACGGGGTTGGGGGGGCAGGGGGCGAAGAGGAAGCTGGCACGAAGTGAGAGAGTAGCATCTGCTCAAACAATCCTGCATAGCCACGTAAAGGTCACGGATCTCGGGGATTTGAAAGGGTGGAGCAGGACGCCCTAACACGGAGTCTGTCTCCGATGGCAGTCACTGTCACGGTAACGTCCGCTGCGTGCACGAGGCTTGGCTGCACTGAAGGAGGGCCCGCCTGCATCTGAGGACTATGGGCCCAGGCAGAGGGGAACGGGCCCTGCAGGACCAAAAGGGGTCTCATTTGCCAGTCCATCCTCCCCACTCCCTCAGCCCCACGACAGTCCAGCCTTGGGACCCAAGCCTGCTCAGGGTCCGGGGATGTGACCCCGGCCCAGGTCACCGAGGCCTGAGGGGAAGAGTTTTGGCATTCCTTTTTTTTTTTTCTCTTTTCAATGTTAGTTGTTATTTTGTATCTTGTGATTTACAATGTTGCAGGTTTGTGCCTCTTGTTTTTCTTTCTGAGCTGTACAGCAACGTGATTGACGGATACAGAGACCTATATATGTTCTTTTTGGAGTTCTCCTCCCGTATGGGTTATTACGGAATGTTGAGTAGGGTTCCTTGTGCTATACCCTGGGCCCTCAGTGATTACTCTGTAAACAGTGGTGCGTATATACTAATCTCGACACGCTCACTTCCCCCTGCCCACCGCCGTTCCCTTTCGCTCACCATAAGATTCTTTCCTAAGTCTGAGAGGCTGTTTGTTTTGTAAAGAAGCTCATTTGCGTCCATTCTTAGGGTCCACCTGTACTTGATATCACGAGAGGTTTGTCCTTCGCTGTCTCATGTCCCTTAGTACGATCACCTCCACCTCCTTGCCCGTGGCTGCAAGTGGCATGATTTCATCCTTTTTCAGTGGCTGGCTCATATTCCATCGTGTCTTTGGACCGCATCTTCCTTCTCCCTGCTTCTGTCCTCATACACGTAGGTTGCTTCCACGTCGTGCCTATTGCACACACTGCTGTCACGGTCACTGGGGGGTTCGTGTCTTTGAGAATTTTGGTTTTCTTGGGATCTACGCTCAGGAGTGGGATTGCTGGGTCCCATGGGACGTCTATGTTTAGTCTCTTAAGGAACCTCCATACTGTTCTCCATAGTGGATGCACCGACTCCCACTCCCACCCACAGGGCAGGAGGGCTCCCTCTTCTCCACACCCTCTCCCTCACTTACTGCTGTAGATTGTCTGATGATGGCCACCCTGACCTGTGAGAGGCGATACCGCATGGCAATTCTGAGGTGCGTTTCTCTCACCCCTAGTGATGCCGAGCATCTTTTCATGGGCCCGAGGGCCATCTATGTGTCTTCTGTGGAGAGGTGTCCACTTAGATCTTTTACGCATTTTCTGGTGGGTTGACCGTTCTTTTGATGTTGAGCCGCAGGAGTGGTTTGTACGTTTTGGAGGTTAATTCCTCACGGGTACCTTCGTTTGCAGATATTGGTTCCCATTCTAAGGGTGGTCTTCTTGTTTTGTTTATGGTTTCCTTTGCTGTGCCGACGCTTTTAAGTTGAGTTAGGTCCCATTTGTTTCTTTTGGTGTTCATCATTCCGAGAGGTGGGGCAACAAAGAACCTGCTGCGATTTCTGTCAAAGCGTGTTCTGCCTCTGTTTTCCCCAAGAGGTTTGTAGTCTCCGCCCTTGCATTTAGATCTTCCATCTGTTTCCTTCTGTGTGTGGTGTTAGAGAGTATTCTGATTTCATTCTCTTTTTAATGTTCTAAGGAACCTCCACACTGTTCTCCACAGAGGCTGTACCAACTTACCTTCCCAACGACAGTGTAGGAGGGTTCCCTCTTCTCCACACCCTCTCCACCATGTACCGTTTGTAGACTTTCTGACAACGGCCATTCTGACCGGCGTGAGGCGATACCTCGTTGTAGTTTGACTGGCATTTCTCTAATATTGAGCCACGCTGACATCCTTTCACGTAGCCACGGCGTGAGGCAAACGTACCTCTTGCAATTGGCTGCTTGAACGTCTGCCCTCCTGGGAACCCTTTCTCCGTGACCTACGCCAGGACGTTGTTTGAGGGCAGCTGATTTTCCTTTACAGCCCTCAGGCCTTGTGAATAGTCAGCGCCCAGCAGCACAGGTTTTCAAGTTCTTGTTCTGGGAAAGAGCCACAGGGTGGCAGGATGCCTTCAAGCCCCACTCTTTTTGTTAAATTTCTCATTTAATTTTTATTTCATCGGCGTAGAGTTGATTTCCCATGTCGTGTCTGTTTTAGGTGTACAGGAACCTGACTCAGTTATCCATAGACGTGTGTGTGTTCCTTCTCGGGTTCTTTTCCCATGTAATTTCTTACAGTGTGCTCAGGAGAGTTCCCTGGGCTGGCCAGTGGGTCCCTTTCGCTTCTCTCTTTGATGTATTTCAGTGTGTGGTACGTGTTAACCCCAACCTCCTAATGTATCCCTCCCCTCAGTGTTCCCTTTTGGACATCATAAGTGTGTTTTCTAAGCCTGTGAGCCTGTTTCTGTTTTGTAAATGAGCCCACTCTGGACGCATTGCTAGATCCCAGCTATAAGTGATAGCTTCTGATATTTGTCTTTCTCTCTCTGACTTACCTCACTCAGTATGATAATCTCTCAGTCCATCCATGTTGCTGCAAGTGGTATGAGTTTGCTCTTTTTTTATGACTGACTCGTATTCCACTGTATACACGTACCGCGCATTCTTCACTTCTCTCTCATTAGACATTTCAGTTGATTCTATGTCTTGTAAATAGCACTGCCCTGAAAATGGGGGTGCACGTGTTGTTTCCAATTAGGATGTTCTCCAGATCTAAGCCCAGAAGTGGGATTGTCAGGTCATGTACAAACCCTATGTTTAGTTTTTTAAGGAAGCTCTGTACTGTTCTCCAGAGCAGCTGCAACCCGTTGCATCCCCACCAACAGTGTGAAGGACTCCCTTTTCCCCACACCCTCTCCAGCATTTATTCTCCGCAGATTGTGTTTGATGATAGCCATCCTGAGCGGTGTGAAATGGCACCTCGTTTTTCGTTGTGATTTGCCCTTCTTCGAGAATTAGTGATGTTGACCTACACGGAATCTAAAACTTGTCCTGATGAACTCAGTGACAAGAATAAGGACGCAGAGGCAGAGAGTGGACCGGAGAACTCGAGGTTTGGGAGGGGGCGGGGGGTGAAGGGGAAGCTGAGACGAAGCGAGAGAGTAGCACAGACATATATATACTACCAGCTGTAAAACAGATAGCCAGTGGGAAGTTGTTATATAACAAAGGGTGTTCAACTCGAGGATGGAAGATGCCTTAGAGGACTGGGAGGGGGAGGATGGGGGGGAGTCGAGGGAGGGAGGGAATACGGGGATATGTGTATAAAAACAGATGATTGAACTTGGTGTACCCCCCCCAAAAAAAAACAATAAATAAATTAAAAAAAAAGAGTTAGTGATGTTGAGTATCTTTCTGATCTTTGTCTTGTTTTGTTTACATAGTGTGAGTAAAACTTAGCTCCTGCAGTTGGCTTTGTGAAAGTCGGCCCTGCATTGAATTCTTTTCCGACGATTTACCCCAGGGCTTCCTTGGGGACAGGTGTCCTGTGCAGCCCCGCAGGCCTTGTGAGGTTTCAGTGCCACTGGCGCCGGCTTGAAAGTTGTAGTTACAGGAAACGGCCACAAGGCGGCAGCATTGCTTCATGCTCCACTCTGGTTACTCAGGCAACTGGAGCCTGGGGCAAAGTCCTGTTCCTGGGCTGTCAATCAGAGTGGCATGCGCCCGAAGAAACACCCAAGACTCGTCTCATTCCTTCTTCCCCCTCACCCTCTACCACCCCCCTGTTCACTCCCTGATGAACCCCAGCTCCTGGAATACCACCCTTCTGAGGGTGCTGTCATCCGTAGTTGGGGCGACCCTTAGGAAGGAGGCTGGTGGCCCCCTGTGACCCAGCAATCCCACTCCTGGGCGTAGACGCTGAGAAAACAAAAATTTTAGCAGACACGTGCACCCTAGCGATCATGGCGGCACGCTGTACAAAAGCCAATACGTGGAAGCAACCGAAGTGTCGGAGGACAGAAGCAGGGATAAAGGAGATGGGGCCCAGAGACACGATGGAATATGACTCAGCCATAAAAAAGGATGGAATAATGCTAACCCTAACCCTAGGGTACATCTGCTAATTTCAACCTCCTGATTCATGCCTCTCTCCCACCGTTGCCCTTTGCTAGCCAGAAGCTGGCTTTCTAAGTCTGAGCCTTTCTTTTGTAAATTAGTTCATTTGCATCCACTGTTACACGCCAACTAGAAGTGATACCATATGACATTTATCTTTCTCTGTCTGACCCACGTCGCTTAGTGTGATCGTATCCAGGTCCTTCCGAGTTGCTGCCAACGGCCTTGCTTCATTCATTTCAGAGCTGAGTGATGTTCCGCTGTACACACGGACCGCACCTTTGTTAACCATTCAGCTTTCTGTGGACATTTTGGCTGTGTCCAGGTCTAGGCTTTTGTAAACACTGCTGCACTGAAAGCTGCCTACGAGTCTCTTGTCCATTTAGGGTTTTCCCCCGGACGTGCACCCAGGAGTGGAATTGCTGGATGTTTAGATGTTAAAAGAACCTCCGTACTGTTGTCCTCCAGAGTGGCCGGTAGCAATTTACGTTCCCACTGCGGGAGTGTAGCAGCGTTCCCTCTTGTCCACACCTTCTCCAGCATTTCCGCTTTTCAGACTTTGTGATGATGGTCACTCTGACTGATGAGAGGTGATACCTCGTTGCAGTGTTGATTTACCGAGAACAACGTGGAGGTGCCATTAGAGGCAGATACAGGGCCACCATAGGATTCAGCCATCCCACTGCTCAGAGCGTATCCGGAGAAGACCGGAATGCAAAAAGACACGTGCACCAAAACGTGCACTTTGGCACCACTTACACTAGCCCGGACCAGGAAGCAACCAAAATGTCCAAGGACCCAGCAATGGATAAAGAAGTAGTAGTTCCATTACACAGTGGAATATTACTCAGATGTGAAAAAGAATGAAATAATGCCACTATAGCAACCTAGATTAACCTAGTTGTAATCCTACTAAGTGAAGTGAGTTAGAAAGAAAAAGACAACCATCACATGATATCACTTCTACATGGAAAATAAACATAAATACCAATGAACCAACTGACAAAAGAGAAACAGACTCACACAGTTAGAAAACGAACTTATGCTTAGCAAAGGGGACCGATACCGGGAAGGGATAAATTAGGCAGTTGGGATTAGCAACCAGATGCTATTACAAACAAAATACATAATCAACAAGGGCCTGGGTATACCAAGGGAGGTCACCTCAACACTCTGTCATCACCTCTATGGGAAAGAAAATCTGAAAGTTAATAGATATATGGATACATGTAAACGAAAAAGATTCTGTACCCTTACAACAGAGTCGGGCTTTGAAGAAATCCTGCCGCCTTGTGGCCCTTTCCCGCAACAGCAACTTTAAAGCTGCAGCTTATGGAGACAATATTCACAAGGAGTAAAGGATGTAAATCACAGCTGCGCTCCAACAATTCCCTGGGGTAAGTATTCTAAAAACAATTTTCACAAGGGCAGATCTTCATGAAGACCATATCAACAGGTAAATAAGACAACGTTTTAAAAAAAATAGCACGCCACACGCTGCTGAGTATGGCGAATTACTTGAGACGGGCCGCTCAACACTGCGAGGAGGGCTCACACCGGGCCACAGTCGGAAAGGCCGTGAATCAAAGGTCTGCAGACAGTAAAGCTACAGTGCTGGTGGAAAACAGGGGGCCCTCCTATGTTGCTGCTGGCATGGACACGGTAAGAGCCACGACCGAGAACAACGTGGAGGTGCCATTAGAGGTAGGTACAGAGCGACCGTAGGATTCAGCCATCCCACTGCTCAGAGCATATCCGGAGAAGACCAGAATTCAAAAAGACACGTGCACCAAAACGTGCACTTTGGCACCACTTGCCATAGCCCAGACCGGGAAGCAACCAAAATGTCCAAGCAGCCAGGAATGCATACAGAGGTAGTAGTTCCATTACACAGTGCTATATTACTCAGGCGGGAAAAGGAAGGAACCCGGCAATCCCACGACTGGGCATACACCCAAAGAACACCAGAATTCAAAAAGACACACGGCCTCCAATGTTCATCGCGGCACTATTTACAACAGCCAGGACATGGAAGCAACCTAAATGTCCATCAACAGATGAATGGATAAAGAAGATGTGGTACACATATACAATGGAATCTTACTCAGCTATAAAAAGGGATGAGGTGGAGCTATATGTAATGAGGTGGATGGGCCTCGAGTCTGTCCTACAGCGTGAGGGAAGCCAGAAAGAGAAAAACAAATACTTTATGCTAACTCATATATACGGAATCTAAAAAACAAAACAAAACAAAAAACAAAAAAACCCAAAAAAAACGGTACTGATGAACCCAGTGACAGGACAAGAATAAGGATGCAGATGCAGAGAATGGACTGGAGGACACGGGGTTGGGGGGGCAGGGGGCGAAGAGGAAGCTGGCACGAAGTGAGAGAGTAGCATCTGCTCAAACAATCCTGCATAGCCACGTAAAGGTCACGGATCTCGGGGATTTGAAAGGGTGGAGCAGGACGCCCTAACACGGAGTCTGTCTCCGATGGCAGTCACTGTCACGGTAACGTCCGCTGCGTGCACGAGGCTTGGCTGCACTGAAGGAGGGCCCGCCTGCATCTGAGGACTATGGGCCCAGGCAGAGGGGAACGGGCCCTGCAGGACCAAAAGGGGTCTCATTTGCCAGTCCATCCTCCCCACTCCCTCAGCCCCACGACAGTCCAGCCTTGGGACCCAAGCCTGCTCAGGGTCCGGGGATGTGACCCCGGCCCAGGTCACCGAGGCCTGAGGGGAAGAGTTTTGGCATTCCTTTTTTTTTTTTCTCTTTTCAATGTTAGTTGTTATTTTGTATCTTGTGATTTACAATGTTGCAGGTTTGTGCCTCTTGTTTTTCTTTCTGAGCTGTACAGCAACGTGATTGACGGATACAGAGACCTATATATGTTCTTTTTGGAGTTCTCCTCCCGTATGGGTTATTACGGAATGTTGAGTAGGGTTCCTTGTGCTATACCCTGGGCCCTCAGTGATTACTCTGTAAACAGTGGTGCGTATATACTAATCTCGACACGCTCACTTCCCCCTGCCCACCGCCGTTCCCTTTCGCTCACCATAAGATTCTTTCCTAAGTCTGAGAGGCTGTTTGTTTTGTAAAGAAGCTCATTTGCGTCCATTCTTAGGGTCCACCTGTACTTGATATCACGAGAGGTTTGTCCTTCGCTGTCTCATGTCCCTTAGTACGATCACCTCCACCTCCTTGCCCGTGGCTGCAAGTGGCATGATTTCATCCTTTTTCAGTGGCTGGCTCATATTCCATCGTGTCTTTGGACCGCATCTTCCTTCTCCCTGCTTCTGTCCTCATACACGTAGGTTGCTTCCACGTCGTGCCTATTGCACACACTGCTGTCACGGTCACTGGGGGGTTCGTGTCTTTGAGAATTTTGGTTTTCTTGGGATCTACGCTCAGGAGTGGGATTGCTGGGTCCCATGGGACGTCTATGTTTAGTCTCTTAAGGAACCTCCATACTGTTCTCCATAGTGGATGCACCGACTCCCACTCCCACCCACAGGGCAGGAGGGCTCCCTCTTCTCCACACCCTCTCCCTCACTTACTGCTGTAGATTTTCTGATGATGGCCACCCTGACCTGTGAGAGGCGATACCGCATGGCAATTCTGAGGTGCGTTTCTCTCACCCCTAGTGATGCCGAGCATCTTTTCATGGGCCCGAGGGCCATCTATGTGTCTTCTGTGGAGAGGTGTCCACTTAGATCTTTTACGCATTTTCTGGTGGGTTGACCGTTCTTTTGATGTTGAGCCGCAGGAGTGGTTTGTACGTTTTGGAGGTTAATTCCTCACGGGTACCTTCGTTTGCAGATATTGGTTCCCATTCTAAGGGTGGTCTTCTTGTTTTGTTTATGGTTTCCTTTGCTGTGCCGACGCTTTTAAGTTGAGTTAGGTCCCATTTGTTTCTTTTGGTGTTCATCATTCCGAGAGGTGGGGCAACAAAGAACCTGCTGCGATTTCTGTCAAAGCGTGTTCTGCCTCTGTTTTCCCCAAGAGGTTTGTAGTCTCCGCCCTTGCATTTAGATCTTCCATCTGTTTCCTTCTGTGTGTGGTGTTAGAGAGTATTCTGATTTCATTCTCTTTTTAATGTTCTAAGGAACCTCCACACTGTTCTCCACAGAGGCTGTACCAACTTACCTTCCCAACGACAGTGTAGGAGGGTTCCCTCTTCTCCACACCCTCTCCACCATGTACCGTTTGTAGACTTTCTGACAACGGCCATTCTGACCGGCGTGAGGCGATACCTCGTTGTAGTTTGACTGGCATTTCTCTAATATTGAGCCACGCTGACATCCTTTCACGTAGCCACGGCGTGAGGCAAACGTACCTCTTGCAATTGGCTGCTTGAACGTCTGCCCTCCTGGGAACCCTTTCTCCGTGACCTACGCCAGGACGTTGTTTGAGGGCAGCTGATTTTCCTTTACAGCCCTCAGGCCTTGTGAATAGTCAGCGCCCAGCAGCACAGGTTTTCAAGTTCTTGTTCTGGGAAAGAGCCACAGGGTGGCAGGATGCCTTCAAGCCCCACTCTTTTTGTTAAATTTCTCATTTAATTTTTATTTCATCGGCGTAGAGTTGATTTCCCATGTCGTGTCTGTTTTAGGTGTACAGGAACCTGACTCAGTTATCCATAGACGTGTGTGTGTTCCTTCTCGGGTTCTTTTCCCATGTAATTTCTTACAGTGTGCTCAAGAGAGTTCCCTGGGCTGGCCAGTGGGTCCCTTTCGCTTCTCTCTTTGATGTATTTCAGTGTGTGGTACGTGTTAACCCCAACCTCCTAATGTATCCCTCCCCTCAGTGTTCCCTTTTGGACATCATAAGTGTGTTTTCTAAGCCTGTGAGCCTGTTTCTGTTTTGTAAATGAGCCCACTCTGGACGCATTGCTAGATCCCAGCTATAAGTGATAGCTTCTGATATTTGTCTTTCTCTCTCTGACTTACCTCACTCAGTATGATAATCTCTCAGTCCATCCATGTTGCTGCAAGTGGTATGAGTTTGCTCTTTTTTTATGACTGACTCGTACTCCACTGTATACACGTACCGCGCATTCTTCACTTCTCTCTCATTAGACATTTCAGTTGATTCTATGTCTTGTAAATAGCACTGCCCTGAAAATGGGGGTGCACGTGTTGTTTCCAATTAGGATGTTCTCTAGATCTAAGCCCAGAAGTGGGATTGTCAGGTCATGTACAAACCCTATGTTTAGTTTTTTAAGGAAGCTCTGTACTGTTCTCCAGAGCAGCTGCAACCCGTTGCATCCCCACCAACAGTGTGAAGGACTCCCTTTTCCCCACACCCTCTCCAGCATTTATTCTCCGCAGATTGTGTTTGATGATAGCCATCCTGAGCGGTGTGAAATGGCACCTCGTTTTTCGTTGTGATTTGCCCTTCTTCGAGAATTAGTGATGTTGACCTACACGGAATCTAAAACTTGTCCTGATGAACTCAGTGACAAGAATAAGGACGCAGAGGCAGAGAGTGGACCGGAGAACTCGAGGTTTGGGAGGGGGCGGGGGGTGAAGGGGAAGCTGAGACGAAGCGAGAGAGTAGCACAGACATATATATACTACCAGCTGTAAAACAGATAGCCAGTGGGAAGTTGTTATATAACAAAGGGTGTTCAACTCGAGGATGGAAGATGCCTTAGAGGACTGGGAGGGGGAGGATGGGGGGGAGTCGAGGGAGGGAGGGAATACGGGGATATGTGTATAAAAACAGATGATTGAACTTGGTGTACCCCCCCCAAAAAAAACAATAAATAAATTAAAAAAAAAGAGTTAGTGATGTTGAGTATCTTTCTGATCTTTGTCTTGTTTTGTTTACATAGTGTGAGTAAAACTTAGCTCCTGCAGCTGGCTTTGTGAAAGTCGGCCCTGCATTGAATTCTTTTCCGACGATTTACCCCAGGGCTTCCTTGGGGACAGGTGTCCTGTGCAGCCCCGCAGGCCTTGTGAGGTTTCAGTGCCACTGGGCCCCAGCTTGAAAGTTGTAGTTACAGGAAACGGCCACAAGGCGGCAGCATTGCTTCATGCTCCACTCTGGTTACTCGGGCAACTGGAGCCTGGGGCAAAGTCCTGTTCCTGGGCTGTCAATCAGAGTGGCATGCGCCCGAAGAAACACCCAAGACTCGTCTCATTCCTTCTTCCCCCTCACCCTCTACCACCCCCCTGTTCACTCCCTGATGAACCCCAGCTCCTGGAATACCACCCTTCTGAGGGTGCTGTCATCCGTAGTTGGGGCGACCCTTAGGAAGGAGGCTGGTGGCCCCCTGTGACCCAGCAATCCCACTCCTGGGCGTAGACGCTGAGAAAACAAAAATTTTAGCAGACACGTGCACCCTAGCGATCATGGCGGCACGCTGTACAAAAGCCAATACGTGGAAGCAACCGAAGTGTCGGAGGACAGAAGCAGGGATAAAGGAGATGGGGCCCAGAGACACGATGGAATATGACTCAGCCATAAAAAAGGATGGAATAATGCTAACCCTAACCCTAGGGTACATCTGCTAATTTCAACCTCCTGATTCATGCCTCTCTCCCACCGTTCCCCTTTGCTAGCCAGAAGCTGGCTTTCTAAGTCTGAGCCTTTCTTTTGTAAATTAGTTCATTTGCATCCATTGTTACACGCCAACTAGAAGTGATACCATATGACATTTATCTTTCTCTGTCTGACCCACGTCGCTTAGTGTGATCGTATCCAGGTCCTTCCGAGTTGCTGCCAACGGCCTTGCTTCATTCATTTCAGAGCTGAGTGATGTTCCGCTGTACACACGGACCGCACCTTTGTTAACCATTCAGCTTTCTGTGGACATTTTGGCTGTGTCCAGGTCTAGGCTTTTGTAAACACTGCTGCACTGAAAGCTGCCTACGAGTCTCTTGTCCATTTAGGGTTTTCCCCCGGACGTGCACCCAGGAGTGGAATTGCTGGATGTTTAGATGTTAAAAGAACCTCCGTACTGTTGTCCTCCAGAGTGGCCGGTAGCAATTTACGTTCCCACTGCGGGAGTGTAGCAGCGTTCCCTCTTGTCCACACCTTCTCCAGCATTTCCGCTTTTCAGACTTTGTGATGATGGTCACTCTGACTGATGAGAGGTGATACCTCGTTGCAGTGTTGATTTACCGAGAACAACGTGGAGGTGCCATTAGAGGCAGATACAGGGCCACCATAGGATTCAGCCATCCCACTGCTCAGAGCGTATCCGGAGAAGACCGGAATGCAAAAAGACACGTGCACCAAAACGTGCACTTTGGCACCACTTACACTAGCCCGGACCAGGAAGCAACCAAAATGTCCAAGGACCCAGCAATGGATAAAGAAGTAGTAGTTCCATTACACAGTGGAATATTACTCAGACGTGAAAAAGAATGAAATAATGCCACTATAGCAACCTAGATTAACCTAGTTGTAATCCTACTAAGTGAAGTGAGTTAGAAAGAAAAAGACAACCATCACATGATATCACTTCTACATGGAAAATAAACATAAATACCAATGAACCAACTGACAAAAGAGAAACAGACTCACACAGTTAGAAAACGAACTTATGCTTAGCAAAGGGGACCGATACCGGGAAGGGATAAATTAGGCAGTTGGGATTAGCAACCAGATGCTATTACAAACAAAATACATAATCAACAAGGGCCTGGGTATACCAAGGGAGGTCACCTCAACACTCTGTCATCACCTCTATGGGAAAGAAAATCTGAAAGTTAATAGATATATGGATACATGTAAACGAAAAAGATTCTGTACCCTTACAACAGAGTCGGGCTTTGAAGAAATCCTGCCGCCTTGTGGCCGTTTCCCGCAACAGCAACTTTAAAGCTGCAGCTTATGGAGACAATATTCACAAGGAGTAAAGGATGTAAATCACAGCTGCGCTCCAACAATTCCCTGGGGTAAGTATTCTAAAAACAATTTTCACAAGGGCAGATCTTCATGAAGACCATATCAACAGGTAAATAAGACAACGTTTTAAAAAAAATAGCACGCCACACGCTGCTGAGTACGGCGAATTACTTGAGACGGGCCGCTCAACACTGCGAGGAGGGCTCACACCGGGCCACAGTCGGAAAGGCCGTGAATCAAAGGTCTGCAGACAGTAAAGCTACAGTGCTGGTGGAAAACAGGGGGCCCTCCTATGTTGCTGCTGGCATGGACACGGTAAGAGCCACGACCGAGAACAACGTGGAGGTGCCATTAGAGGTAGGTACAGAGCGACCGTAGGATTCAGCCATCCCACTGCTCAGAGCATATCCGGAGAAGACCAGAATTCAAAAAGACACGTGCACCAAAACGTGCACTTTGGCACCACTTGCCATAGCCCAGACCGGGAAGCAACCAAAATGTCCAAGCAGCCAGGAATGCATACAGAGGTAGTAGTTCCATTACACAGTGCTATATTACTCAGGCGGGAAAAGGAAGGAACCCGGCAATCCCACGACTGGGCATACACCCAAAGAACACCAGAATTCAAAAAGACACACGGCCTCCAATGTTCATCGCGGCACTATTTACAACAGCCAGGACATGGAAGCAACCTAAATGTCCATCAACAGATGAATGGATAAAGAAGATGTGGTACACATATACAATGGAATCTTACTCAGCTATAAAAAGGGATGAGGTGGAGCTATATGTAATGAGGTGGATGGGCCTCGAGTCTGTCCTACAGCGTGAGGGAAGCCAGAAAGAGAAAAACAAATACTTTATGCTAACTCATATATACGGAATCTAAAAAACAAAACAAAACAAAAAACAAAAAAACCCAAAAAAAACAGTACTGATGAACCCAGTGACAGAACAAGAATAAGGATGCAGATGCAGAGAATGGACTGGAGGACACGGGGTTGGGGGGGCAGGGGGCGAAGAGGAAGCTGGCACGAAGTGAGAGAGTAGCATCTGCTCAAACAATCCTGCATAGCCACGTAAAGGTCACGGATCTCGGGGATTTGAAAGGGTGGAGCAGGACGCCCTAACACGGAGTCTGTCTCCGATGGCAGTCACTGTCACGGTAACGTCCGCTGCGTGCACGAGGCTTGGCTGCACTGAAGGAGGGCCCGCCTGCATCTGAGGACTATGGGCCCAGGCAGAGGGGAACGGGCCCTGCAGGACCAAAAGGGGTCTCATTTGCCAGTCCATCCTCCCCACTCCCTCAGCCCCACGACAGTCCAGCCTTGGGACCCAAGCCTGCTCAGGGTCCGGGGATGTGACCCCGGCCCAGGTCACCGAGGCCTGAGGGGAAGAGTTTTGGCATTCCTTTTTTTTTTTTTCTCTTTTCAATGTTAGTTGTTATTTTGTATCTTGTGATTTACAATGTTGCAGGTTTGTGCCTCTTGTTTTTCTTTCTGAGCTGTACAGCAACGTAATTGACGGATACAGAGACCTATATATGTTCTTTTTGGAGTTCTCCTCCCGTATGGGTTATTACGGAATGTTGAGTAGGGTTCCTTGTGCTATACCCTGGGCCCTCAGTGATTACTCTGTAAACAGTGGTGCGTATATACTAATCTCGACACGCTCACTTCCCCCTGCCCACTGCCGTTCCCTTTCGCTCACCATAAGATTCTTTCCTAAGTCTGAGAGGCTGTTTGTTTTGTAAAGAAGCTCATTTGCGTCCATTCTTAGGGTCCACCTGTACTTGATATCACGAGAGGTTTGTCCTTCGCTGTCTCATGTCCCTTAGTACGATCACCTCCACCTCCTTGCCCGTGGCTGCAAGTGGCATGATTTCATCCTTTTTCAGTGGCTGGCTCATATTCCATCGTGTCTTTGGACCGCATCTTCCTTCTCCCTGCTTCTGTCCTCATACACGTAGGTTGCTTCCACGTCGTGCCTATTGCACACACTGCTGTCACGGTCACTGGGGGGTTCGTGTCTTTGAGAATTTTGGTTTTCTTGGGATCTACGCTCAGGAGTGGGATTGCTGGGTCCCATGGGACGTCTATGTTTAATCTCTTAAGGAACCTCCATACTGTTCTCCATAGTGGATGCACCGACTCCCACTCCCACCCACAGGGCAGGAGGGCTCCCTCTTCTCCACACCCTCTCCCTCACTTACTGCTGTAGATTTTCTGATGATGGCCACCCTGACCTGTGAGAGGCGATACCGCATGGCAATTCTGAGGTGCGTTTCTCTCACCCCTAGTGATGCCGAGCATCTTTTCATGGGCCCGAGGGCCATCTATGTGTCTTCTGTGGAGAGGTGTCCACTTAGATCTTTTACGCATTTTCTGGTGGGTTGACCGTTCTTTTGATGTTGAGCTGCAGGAGTGGTTTGTACGTTTTGGAGGTTAATTCCTCACGGGTACCTTCGTTTGCAGATATTGGTTCCCATTCTAAGGGTGGTCTTCTTGTTTTGTTTATGGTTTCCTTTGCTGTGCCGACGCTTTTAAGTTGAGTTAGGTCCCATTTGTTTCTTTTGGTGTTCATCATTCCGAGAGGTGGGGCAACAAAGAACCTGCTGCGATTTCTGTCAAAGCGTGTTCTGCCTCTGTTTTCCCCAAGAGGTTTGTAGTCTCCGCCCTTGCATTTAGATCTTCCATCTGTTTCCTTCTGTGTGTGGTGTTAGAGAGTATTCTGATTTCATTCTCTTTTTAATGTTCTAAGGAACCTCCACACTGTTCTCCACAGAGGCTGTACCAACTTACCTTCCCAACGACAGTGTAGGAGGGTTCCCTCTTCTCCACACCCTCTCCACCATGTACCGTTTGTAGACTTTCTGACAACGGCCATTCTGACCGGCGTGAGGCGATACCTCGTTGTAGTTTGACTGGCATTTCTCTAATATTGAGCCACGCTGACATCCTTTCACGTAGCCACGGCGTGAGGCAAACGTACCTCTTGCAATTGGCTGCTTGAACGTCTGCCCTCCTGGGAACCCTTTCTCCGTGACCTACGCCAGGACGTTGTTTGAGGGCAGCTGATTTTCCTTTACAGCCCTCAGGCCTTGTGAATAGTCAGCGCCCAGCAGCACAGGTTTTCAAGTTCTTGTTCTGGGAAAGAGCCACAGGGTGGCAGGATGCCTTCAAGCCCCACTCTTTTTGTTAAATTTCTCATTTAATTTTTATTTCATCGGCGTAGAGTTGATTTCCCATGTCGTGTCTGTTTTAGGTGTACAGGAACCTGACTCAGTTATCCATAGACGTGTGTGTGTTCCTTCTCGGGTTCTTTTCCCATGTAATTTCTTACAGTGTGCTCAGGAGAGTTCCCTGGGCTGGCCAGTGGGTCCCTTTCGCTTCTCTCTTTGATGTATTTCAGTGTGTGGTACGTGTTAACCCCAACCTCCTAATGTATCCCTCCCCTCAGTGTTCCCTTTTGGACATCATAAGTGTGTTTTCTAAGCCTGTGAGCCTGTTTCTGTTTTGTAAATGAGCCCACTCTGGACGCATTGCTAGATCCCAGCTATAAGTGATAGCTTCTGATATTTGTCTTTCTCTCTCTGACTTACCTCACTCAGTATGATAATCTCTCAGTCCATCCATGTTGCTGCAAGTGGTATGAGTTTGCTCTTTTTTTATGACTGACTCGTATTCCACTGTATACACGTACCGCGCATTCTTCACTTCTCTCTCATTAGACATTTCAGTTGATTCTATGTCTTGTAAATAGCACTGCCCTGAAAATGGGGGTGCACGTGTTGTTTCCAATTAGGATGTTCTCCAGATCTAAGCCCAGAAGTGGGATTGTCAGGTCATGTACAAACCCTATGTTTAGTTTTTTAAGGAAGCTCTGTACTGTTCTCCAGAGCAGCTGCAACCCGTTGCATCCCCACCAACAGTGTGAAGGACTCCCTTTTCCCCACACCCTCTCCAGCATTTATTCTCCGCAGATTGTGTTTGATGATAGCCATCCTGAGCGGTGTGAAATGGCACCTCGTTTTTCGTTGTGATTTGCCCTTCTTCGAGAATTAGTGATGTTGACCTACACGGAATCTAAAACTTGTCCTGATGAACTCAGTGACAAGAATAAGGACGCAGAGGCAGAGAGTGGACCGGAGAACTCGAGGTTTGGGAGGGGGCGGGGGGTGAAGGGGAAGCTGAGACGAAGCGAGAGAGTAGCACAAACATATATATACTACCAGCTGTAAAACAGATAGCCAGTGGGAAGTTGTTATATAACAAAGGGTGTTCAACTCGAGGATGGAAGATGCCTTAGAGGACTGGGAGGGGGAGGATGGGGGGGAGTCGAGGGAGGGAGGGAATACGGGGATATGTGTATAAAAACAGATGATTGAACTTGGTGTACCCCCCCCAAAAAAAACAATAAATAAATTTAAAAAAAAGAGTTAGTGATGTTGAGTATCTTTCTGATCTTTGTCTTGTTTTGTTTACATAGTGTGAGTAAAACTTAGCTCCTGCAGTTGGCTTTGTGAAAGTCGGCCCTGCATTGAATTCTTTTCCGACGATTTACCCCAGGGCTTCCTTGGGGACAGGTGTCCTGTGCAGCCCCGCAGGCCTTGTGAGGTTTCAGTGCCACTGGGCCCCAGCTTGAAAGTTGTAGTTACAGGAAACGGCCACAAGGCGGCAGCATTGCTTCATGCTCCACTCTGGTTACTCGGGCAACTGGAGCCTGGGGCAAAGTCCTGTTCCTGGGCTGTCAATCAGAGTGGCATGCGCCCGAAGAAACACCCAAGACTCGTCTCATTCCTTCTTCCCCCTCACCCTCTACCACCCCCCTGTTCACTCCCTGATGAACCCCAGCTCCTGGAATACCACCCTTCTGAGGGTGCTGTCATCCGTAGTTGGGGCGACCCTTAGGAAGGAGGCTGGTGGCCCCCTGTGACCCAGCAATCCCACTCCTGGGCGTAGACGCTGAGAAAACAAAAATTTTAGCAGACACGTGCACCCTAGCGATCATGGCGGCACGCTGTACAAAAGCCAATACGTGGAAGCAACCGAAGTGTCGGAGGACAGAAGCAGGGATAAAGGAGATGGGGCCCAGAGACACGATGGAATATGACTCAGCCATAAAAAAGGATGGAATAATGCTAACCCTAACCCTAGGGTACATCTGCTAATTTCAACCTCCTGATTCATGCCTCTCTCCCACCGTTCCCCTTTGCTAGCCAGAAGCTGGCTTTCTAAGTCTGAGCCTTTCTTTTGTAAATTAGTTCATTTGCATCCACTGTTACACGCCAACTAGAAGTGATACCATATGACATTTATCTTTCTCTGTCTGACCCACGTCGCTTAGTGTGATCATATCCAGGTCCTTCCGAGTTGCTGCCAACGGCCTTGCTTCATTCATTTCAGAGCTGAGTGATGTTCCGCTGTACACACGGACCGCACCTTTGTTAACCATTCAGCTTTCTGTGGACATTTTGGCTGTGTCCAGGTCTAGGCTTTTGTAAACACTGCTGCACTGAAAGCTGCCTACGAGTCTCTTGTCCATTTAGGGTTTTCCCCCGGACGTGCACCCAGGAGTGGAATTGCTGGATGTTTAGATGTTAAAAGAACCTCCGTACTGTTGTCCTCCAGAGTGGCCGGTAGCAATTTACGTTCCCACTGCGGGAGTGTAGCAGCGTTCCCTCTTGTCCACACCTTCTCCAGCATTTCCGCTTTTCAGACTTTGTGATGATGGTCACTCTGACTGATGAGAGGTGATACCTCGTTGCAGTGTTGATTTACCGAGAACAACGTGGAGGTGCCATTAGAGGCAGATACAGGGCCACCATAGGATTCAGCCATCCCACTGCTCAGAGCGTATCCGGAGAAGACCGGAATGCAAAAAGACACGTGCACCAAAACGTGCACTTTGGCACCACTTACACTAGCCCGGACCAGGAAGCAACCAAAATGTCCAAGGACCCAGCAATGGATAAAGAAGTAGTAGTTCCATTACACAGTGGAATATTACTCAGATGTGAAAAAGAATGAAATAATGCCACTATAGCAACCTAGATTAACCTAGTTGTAATCCTACTAAGTGAAGTGAGTTAGAAAGAAAAAGACAACCATCACATGATATCACTTCTACATGGAAAATAAACATAAATACCAATGAACCAACTGACAAAAGAGAAACAGACTCACACAGTTAGAAAACGAACTTATGCTTAGCAAAGGGGACCGATACCGGGAAGGGATAAATTAGGCAGTTGGGATTAGCAACCAGATGCTATTACAAACAAAATACATAATCAACAAGGGCCTGGGTATACCAAGGGAGGTCACCTCAACACTCTGTCATCACCTCTATGGGAAAGAAAATCTGAAAGTTAATAGATATATGGATACATGTAAACGAAAAAGATTCTGTACCCTTACAACAGAGTCGGGCTTTGAAGAAATCCTGCCGCCTTGTGGCCGTTTCCCGCAACAGCAACTTTAAAGCTGCAGCTTATGGAGACAATATTCACAAGGAGTAAAGGATGTAAATCACAGCTGCGCTCCAACAATTCCCTGGGGTAAGTATTCTAAAAACAATTTTCACAAGGGCAGATCTTCATGAAGACCATATCAACAGGTAAATAAGACAACGTTTTAAAAAAAATAGCACGCCACACGCTGCTGAGTATGGCGAATTACTTGAGACGGGCCGCTCAACACTGCGAGGAGGGCTCACACCGGGCCACAGTCGGAAAGGCCGTGAATCAAAGGTCTGCAGACAGTAAAGCTACAGTGCTGGTGGAAAACAGGGGGCCCTCCTATGTTGCTGCTGGCATGGACACGGTAAGAGCCACGACCGAGAACAACGTGGAGGTGCCATTAGAGGTAGGTACAGAGCGACCGTAGGATTCAGCCATCCCACTGCTCAGAGCATATCCGGAGAAGACCAGAATTCAAAAAGACACGTGCACCAAAACGTGCACTTTGGCACCACTTGCCATAGCCCAGACCGGGAAGCAACCAAAATGTCCAAGCAGCCAGGAATGCATACAGAGGTAGTAGTTCCATTACACAGTGCTATATTACTCAGGCGGGAAAAGGAAGGAACCCGGCAATCCCACGACTGGGCATACACCCAAAGAACACCAGAATTCAAAAAGACACACGGCCTCCAATGTTCATCGCGGCACTATTTACAACAGCCAGGACATGGAAGCAACCTAAATGTCCATCAACAGATGAATGGATAAAGAAGATGTGGTACACATATACAATGGAATCTTACTCAGCTATAAAAAGGGATGAGGTGGAGCTATATGTAATGAGGTGGATGGGCCTCGAGTCTGTCCTACAGCGTGAGGGAAGCCAGAAAGAGAAAAACAAATACTTTATGCTAACTCATATATACGGAATCTAAAAAACAAAACAAAACAAAAAACAAAAAAACCCAAAAAAAACAGTACTGATGAACCCAGTGACAGAACAAGAATAAGGATGCAGATGCAGAGAATGGACTGGAGGACACGGGGTTGGGGGGGCAGGGGGCGAAGAGGAAGCTGGCACGAAGTGAGAGAGTAGCATCTGCTCAAACAATCCTGCATAGCCACGTAAAGGTCACGGATCTCGGGGATTTGAAAGGGTGGAGCAGGACGCCCTAACACGGAGTCTGTCTCCGATGGCAGTCACTGTCACGGTAACGTCCGCTGCGTGCACGAGGCTTGGCTGCACTGAAGGAGGGCCCGCCTGCATCTGAGGACTATGGGCCCAGGCAGAGGGGAACGGGCCCTGCAGGACCAAAAGGGGTCTCATTTGCCAGTCCATCCTCCCCACTCCCTCAGCCCCACGACAGTCCAGCCTTGGGACCCAAGCCTGCTCAGGGTCCGGGGATGTGACCCCGGCCCAGGTCACCGAGGCCTGAGGGGAAGAGTTTTGGCATTCCTTTTTTTTTTTTCTCTTTTCAATGTTAGTTGTTATTTTGTATCTTGTGATTTACAATGTTGCAGGTTTGTGCCTCTTGTTTTTCTTTCTGAGCTGTACAGCAACGTGATTGACGGATACAGAGACCTATATATGTTCTTTTTGGAGTTCTCCTCCCGTATGGGTTATTACGGAATGTTGAGTAGGGTTCCTTGTGCTATACCCTGGGCCCTCAGTGATTACTCTGTAAACAGTGGTGCGTATATACTAATCTCGACACGCTCACTTCCCCCTGCCCACCGCCGTTCCCTTTCGCTCACCATAAGATTCTTTCCTAAGTCTGAGAGACTGTTTGTTTTGTAAAGAAGCTCATTTGCG
Source organism: Hippopotamus amphibius kiboko (assembly GCF_030028045.1). NCBI lineage: Eukaryota > Metazoa > Chordata > Mammalia > Artiodactyla > Hippopotamidae > Hippopotamus > Hippopotamus amphibius. Next base: position 894,792 of record NC_080203.1, read on the forward strand.
TCCATTCTTAGGGTCCACCTGTACTTGATATCACGAGAGGTTTGTCCTTCGCTGTCTCATGTCCCTTAGTACGATCACCTCCACCTCCTTGCCCGTGGCTGCAAGTGGCATGATTTCATCCTTTTTCAGTGGCTGGCTCATATTCCATCGTGTCTTTGGACCGCATCTTCCTTCTCCCTGCTTCTGTCCTCATACACGTAGGTTGCTTCCACGTCGTGCCTATTGCACACACTGCTGTCACGGTCACTGGGGGGTTCGTGTCTTTGAGAATTTTGGTTTTCTTGGGATCTACGCTCAGGAGTGGGATTGCTGGGTCCCATGGGACGTCTATGTTTAGTCTCTTAAGGAACCTCCATACTGTTCTCCATAGTGGATGCACCGACTCCCACTCCCACCCACAGGGCAGGAGGGCTCCCTCTTCTCCACACCCTCTCCCTCACTTACTGCTGTAGATTTTCTGATGATGGCCACCCTGACCTGTGAGAGGCGATACCGCATGGCAATTCTGAGGTGCGTTTCTCTCACCCCTAGTGATGCCGAGCATCTTTTCATGGGCCCGAGGGCCATCTATGTGTCTTCTGTGGAGAGGTGTCCACTTAGATCTTTTACGCATTTTCTGGTGGGTTGACCGTTCTTTTGATGTTGAGCTGCAGGAGTGGTTTGTACGTTTTGGAGGTTAATTCCTCACGGGTACCTTCGTTTGCAGATATTGGTTCCCATTCTAAGGGTGGTCTTCTTGTTTTGTTTATGGTTTCCTTTGCTGTGCCGACGCTTTTAAGTTGAGTTAGGTCCCATTTGTTTCTTTTGGTGTTCATCATTCCGAGAGGTGGGGCAACAAAGAACCTGCTGCGATTTCTGTCAAAGCGTGTTCTGCCTCTGTTTTCCCCAAGAGGTTTGTAGTCTCCGCCCTTGCATTTAGATCTTCCATCTGTTTCCTTCTGTGTGTGGTGTTAGAGAGTATTCTGATTTCATTCTCTTTTTAATGTTCTAAGGAACCTCCACACTGTTCTCCACAGAGGCTGTACCAACTTACCTTCCCAACGACAGTGTAGGAGGGTTCCCTCTTCTCCACACCCTCTCCACCATGTACCGTTTGTAGACTTTCTGACAACGGCCATTCTGACCGGCGTGAGGCGATACCTCGTTGTAGTTTGACTGGCATTTCTCTAATATTGAGCCACGCTGACATCCTTTCACGTAGCCACGGCGTGAGGCAAACGTACCTCTTGCAATTGGCTGCTTGAACGTCTGCCCTCCTGGGAACCCTTTCTCCGTGACCTACGCCAGGACGTTGTTTGAGGGCAGCTGATTTTCCTTTACAGCCCTCAGGCCTTGTGAATAGTCAGCGCCCAGCAGCACAGGTTTTCAAGTTCTTGTTCTGGGAAAGAGCCACAGGGTGGCAGGATGCCTTCAAGCCCCACTCTTTTTGTTAAATTTCTCATTTAATTTTTATTTCATCGGCGTAGAGTTGATTTCCCATGTCGTGTCTGTTTTAGGTGTACAGGAACCTGACTCAGTTATCCATAGACGTGTGTGTGTTCCTTCTCGGGTTCTTTTCCCATGTAATTTCTTACAGTGTGCTCAAGAGAGTTCCCTGGGCTGGCCAGTGGGTCCCTTTCGCTTCTCTCTTTGATGTATTTCAGTGTGTGGTACGTGTTAACCCCAACCTCCTAATGTATCCCTCCCCTCAGTGTTCCCTTTTGGACATCATAAGTGTGTTTTCTAAGCCTGTGAGCCTGTTTCTGTTTTGTAAATGAGCCCACTCTGGACGCATTGCTAGATCCCAGCTATAAGTGATAGCTTCTGATATTTGTCTTTCTCTCTCTGACTTACCTCACTCAGTATGATAATCTCTCAGTCCATCCATGTTGCTGCAAGTGGTATGAGTTTGCTCTTTTTTTATGACTGACTCGTATTCCACTGTATACACGTACCGCGCATTCTTCACTTCTCTCTCATTAGACATTTCAGTTGATTCTATGTCTTGTAAATAGCACTGCCCTGAAAATGGGGGTGCACGTGTTGTTTCCAATTAGGATGTTCTCCAGATCTAAGCCCAGAAGTGGGATTGTCAGGTCATGTACAAACCCTATGTTTAGTTTTTTAAGGAAGCTCTGTACTGTTCTCCAGAGCAGCTGCAACCCGTTGCATCCCCACCAACAGTGTGAAGGACTCCCTTTTCCCCACACCCTCTCCAGCATTTATTCTCCGCAGATTGTGTTTGATGATAGCCATCCTGAGCGGTGTGAAATGGCACCTCGTTTTTCGTTGTGATTTGCCCTTCTTCGAGAATTAGTGATGTTGACCTACACGGAATCTAAAACTTGTCCTGATGAACTCAGTGACAAGAATAAGGACGCAGAGGCAGAGAGTGGACCGGAGAACTCGAGGTTTGGGAGGGGGCGGGGGGTGAAGGGGAAGCTGAGACGAAGCGAGAGAGTAGCACAAACATATATATACTACCCGCTGTAAAACAGATAGCCAGTGGGAAGTTGTTATATAACAAAGGGTGTTCAACTCGAGGATGGAAGATGCCTTAGAGGACTGGGAGGGGGAGGATGGGGGGGAGTCGAGGGAGGGAGGGAATACGGGGATATGTGTATAAAAACAGATGATTGAACTTGGTGTACCCCCCCCAAAAAAAACAATAAATAAATTAAAAAAAAAGAGTTAGTGATGTTGAGTATCTTTCTGATCTTTGTCTTGTTTTGTTTACATAGTGTGAGTAAAACTTAGCTCCTGCAGCTGGCTTTGTGAAAGTCGGCCCTGCATTGAATTCTTTTCCGATGATTTACCCCAGGGCTTCCTTGGGGACAGGTGTCCTGTGCAGCCCCGCAGGCCTTGTGAGGTTTCAGTGCCACTGGGCCCCAGCTTGAAAGTTGTAGTTACAGGAAACGGCCACAAGGCGGCAGCATTGCTTCATGCTCCACTCTGGTTACTCGGGCAACTGGAGCCTGGGGCAAAGTCCTGTTCCTGGGCTGTCAATCAGAGTGGCATGCGCCCGAAGAAACACCCAAGACTCGTCTCATTCTTTCTTCCCCCTCACCCTCTACCACCCCCCTGTTCACTCCCTGATGAACCCCAGCTCCTGGAATACCACCCTTCTGAGGGTGCTGTCATCCGTAGTTGGGGCGACCCTTAGGAAGGAGGCTGGTGGCCCCCTGTGACCCAGCAATCCCACTCCTGGGCGTAGACGCTGAGAAAACAAAAATTTTAGCAGACACGTGCACCCTAGCGATCATGGCGGCACGCTGTACAAAAGCCAATACGTGGAAGCAACCGAAGTGTCGGAGGACAGAAGCAGGGATAAAGGAGATGGGGCCCAGAGACACGATGGAATATGACTCAGCCATAAAAAAGGATGGAATAATGCTAACCCTAACCCTAGGGTACATCTGCTAATTTCAACCTCCTGATTCATGCCTCTCTCCCACCGTTCCCCTTTGCTAGCCAGAAGCTGGCTTTCTAAGTCTGAGCCTTTCTTTTGTAAATTAGTTCATTTGCATCCACTGTTACACGCCAACTAGAAGTGATACCATATGACATTTATCTTTCTCTGTCTGACCCACGTCGCTTAGTGTGATCGTATCCAGGTCCTTCCGAGTTGCTGCCAACGGCCTTGCTTCATTCATTTCAGAGCTGAGTGATGTTCCGCTGTACACACGGACCGCACCTTTGTTAACCATTCAGCTTTCTGTGGACATTTTGGCTGTGTCCAGGTCTAGGCTTTTGTAAACACTGCTGCACTGAAAGCTGCCTACGAGTCTCTTGTCCATTTAGGGTTTTCCCCCGGACGTGCACCCAGGAGTGGAATTGCTGGATGTTTAGATGTTAAAAGAACCTCCGTACTGTTGTCCTCCAGAGTGGCCGGTAGCAATTTACGTTCCCACTGCGGGAGTGTAGCAGCGTTCCCTCTTGTCCACACCTTCTCCAGCATTTCCGCTTTTCAGACTTTGTGATGATGGTCACTCTGACTGATGAGAGGTGATACCTCGTTGCAGTGTTGATTTACCGAGAACAACGTGGAGGTGCCATTAGAGGCAGATACAGGGCCACCATAGGATTCAGCCATCCCACTGCTCAGAGCGTATCCGGAGAAGACCGGAATGCAAAAAGACACGTGCACCAAAACGTGCACTTTGGCACCACTTACACTAGCCCGGACCAGGAAGCAACCAAAATGTCCAAGGACCCAGCAATGGATAAAGAAGTAGTAGTTCCATTACACAGTGGAATATTACTCAGACGTGAAAAAGAATGAAATAATGCCACTATAGCAACCTAGATTAACCTAGTTGTAATCCTACTAAGTGAAGTGAGTTAGAAAGAAAAAGACAACCATCACATGATATCACTTCTACATGGAAAATAAACATAAATACCAATGAACCAACTGACAAAAGAGAAACAGACTCACACAGTTAGAAAACGAACTTATGCTTAGCAAAGGGGACCGATACCGGGAAGGGATAAATTAGGCAGTTGGGATTAGCAACCAGATGCTATTACAAACAAAATACATAATCAACAAGGGCCTGGGTATACCAAGGGAGGTCACCTCAACACTCTGTCATCACCTCTATGGGAAAGAAAATCTGAAAGTTAATAGATATATGGATACATGTAAACGAAAAAGATTCTGTACCCTTACAACAGAGTCGGGCTTTGAAGAAATCCTGCCGCCTTGTGGCCCTTTCCCGCAACAGCAACTTTAAAGCTGCAGCTTATGGAGACAATATTCACAAGGAGTAAAGGATGTAAATCACAGCTGCGCTCCAACAATTCCCTGGGGTAAGTATTCTAAAAACAATTTTCACAAGGGCAGATCTTCATGAAGACCATATCAACAGGTAAATAAGACAACGTTTTAAAAAAAATAGCACGCCACACGCTGCTGAGTACGGCGAATTACTTGAGACGGGCCGCTCAACACTGCGAGGAGGGCTCACACCGGGCCACAGTCGGAAAGGCCGTGAATCAAAGGTCTGCAGACAGTAAAGCTACAGTGCTGGTGGAAAACAGGGGGCCCTCCTATGTTGCTGCTGGCATGGACACGGTAAGAGCCACGACCGAGAACAACGTGGAGGTGCCATTAGAGGTAGGTACAGAGCGACCGTAGGATTCAGCCATCCCACTGCTCAGAGCATATCCGGAGAAGACCAGAATTCAAAAAGACACGTGCACCAAAACGTGCACTTTGGCACCACTTGCCATAGCCCAGACCGGGAAGCAACCAAAATGTCCAAGCAGCCAGGAATGCATACAGAGGTAGTAGTTCCATTACACAGTGCTATATTACTCAGGCGGGAAAAGGAAGGAACCCGGCAATCCCACGACTGGGCATACACCCAAAGAACACCAGAATTCAAAAAGACACACGGCCTCCAATGTTCATCGCGGCACTATTTACAACAGCCAGGACATGGAAGCAACCTAAATGTCCATCAACAGATGAATGGATAAAGAAGATGTGGTACACATATACAATGGAATCTTACTCAGCTATAAAAAGGGATGAGGTGGAGCTATATGTAATGAGGTGGATGGGCCTCGAGTCTGTCCTACAGCATGAGGGAAGCCAGAAAGAGAAAAACAAATACTTTATGCTAACTCATATATACGGAATCTAAAAAACAAAACAAAACAAAAAACAAAAAAACCCAAAAAAAACGGTACTGATGAACCCAGTGACAGGACAAGAATAAGGATGCAGATGCAGAGAATGGACTGGAGGACACGGGGTTGGGGGGGCAGGGGGCGAAGAGGAAGCTGGCACGAAGTGAGAGAGTAGCATCTGCTCAAACAATCCTGCATAGCCACGTAAAGGTCACGGATCTCGGGGATTTGAAAGGGTGGAGCAGGACGCCCTAACACGGAGTCTGTCTCCGATGGCAGTCACTGTCACGGTAACGTCCGCTGCGTGCACGAGGCTTGGCTGCACTGAAGGAGGGCCCGCCTGCATCTGAGGACTATGGGCCCAGGCAGAGGGGAACGGGCCCTGCAGGACCAAAAGGGGTCTCATTTGCCAGTCCATCCTCCCCACTCCCTCAGCCCCACGACAGTCCAGCCTTGGGACCCAAGCCTGCTCAGGGTCCGGGGATGTGACCCCGGCCCAGGTCACCGAGGCCTGAGGGGAAGAGTTTTGGCATTCCTTTTTTTTTTTTCTCTTTTCAATGTTAGTTGTTATTTTGTATCTTGTGATTTACAATGTTGCAGGTTTGTGCCTCTTGTTTTTCTTTCTGAGCTGTACAGCAACGTGATTGACGGATACAGAGACCTATATATGTTCTTTTTGGAGTTCTCCTCCCGTATGGGTTATTACGGAATGTTGAGTAGGGTTCCTTGTGCTATACCCTGGGCCCTCAGTGATTACTCTGTAAACAGTGGTGCGTATATACTAATCTCGACACGCTCACTTCCCCCTGCCCACCGCCGTTCCCTTTCGCTCACCATAAGATTCTTTCCTAAGTCTGAGAGGCTGTTTGTTTTGTAAAGAAGCTCATTTGCGTCCATTCTTAGGGTCCACCTGTACTTGATATCACGAGAGGTTTGTCCTTCGCTGTCTCATGTCCCTTAGTACGATCACCTCCACCTCCTTGCCCGTGGCTGCAAGTGGCATGATTTCATCCTTTTTCAGTGGCTGGCTCATATTCCATCGTGTCTTTGGACCGCATCTTCCTTCTCCCTGCTTCTGTCCTCATACACGTAGGTTGCTTCCACGTCGTGCCTATTGCACACACTGCTGTCACGGTCACTGGGGGGTTCGTGTCTTTGAGAATTTTGGTTTTCTTGGGATCTACGCTCAGGAGTGGGATTGCTGGGTCCCATGGGACGTCTATGTTTAGTCTCTTAAGGAACCTCCATACTGTTCTCCATAGTGGATGCACCGACTCCCACTCCCACCCACAGGGCAGGAGGGCTCCCTCTTCTCCACACCCTCTCCCTCACTTACTGCTGTAGATTTTCTGATGATGGCCACCCTGACCTGTGAGAGGCGATACCGCATGGCAATTCTGAGGTGCGTTTCTCTCACCCCTAGTGATGCCGAGCATCTTTTCATGGGCCCGAGGGCCATCTATGTGTCTTCTGTGGAGAGGTGTCCACTTAGATCTTTTACGCATTTTCTGGTGGGTTGACCGTTCTTTTGATGTTGAGCTGCAGGAGTGGTTTGTACGTTTTGGAGGTTAATTCCTCACGGGTACCTTCGTTTGCAGATATTGGTTCCCATTCTAAGGGTGGTCTTCTTGTTTTGTTTATGGTTTCCTTTGCTGTGCCGACGCTTTTAAGTTGAGTTAGGTCCCATTTGTTTCTTTTGGTGTTCATCATTCCGAGAGGTGGGGCAACAAAGAACCTGCTGCGATTTCTGTCAAAGCGTGTTCTGCCTCTGTTTTCCCCAAGAGGTTTGTAGTCTCCGCCCTTGCATTTAGATCTTCCATCTGTTTCCTTCTGTGTGTGGTGTTAGAGAGTATTCTGATTTCATTCTCTTTTTAATGTTCTAAGGAACCTCCACACTGTTCTCCACAGAGGCTGTACCAACTTACCTTCCCAACGACAGTGTAGGAGGGTTCCCTCTTCTCCACACCCTCTCCACCATGTACCGTTTGTAGACTTTCTGACAACGGCCATTCTGACCGGCGTGAGGCGATACCTCGTTGTAGTTTGACTGGCATTTCTCTAATATTGAGCCACGCTGACATCCTTTCACGTAGCCACGGCGTGAGGCAAACGTACCTCTTGCAATTGGCTGCTTGAACGTCTGCCCTCCTGGGAACCCTTTCTCCGTGACCTACGCCAGGACGTTGTTTGAGGGCAGCTGATTTTCCTTTACAGCCCTCAGGCCTTGTGAATAGTCAGCGCCCAGCAGCACAGGTTTTCAAGTTCTTGTTCTGGGAAAGAGCCACAGGGTGGCAGGATGCCTTCAAGCCCCACTCTTTTTGTTAAATTTCTCATTTAATTTTTATTTCATCGGCGTAGAGTTGATTTCCCATGTCGTGTCTGTTTTAGGTGTACAGGAACCTGACTCAGTTATCCATAGACGTGTGTGTGTTCCTTCTCGGGTTCTTTTCCCATGTAATTTCTTACAGTGTGCTCAAGAGAGTTCCCTGGGCTGGCCAGTGGGTCCCTTTCGCTTCTCTCTTTGATGTATTTCAGTGTGTGGTACGTGTTAACCCCAACCTCCTAATGTATCCCTCCCCTCAGTGTTCCCTTTTGGACATCATAAGTGTGTTTTCTAAGCCTGTGAGCCTGTTTCTGTTTTGTAAATGAGCCCACTCTGGACGCATTGCTAGATCCCAGCTATAAGTGATAGCTTCTGATATTTGTCTTTCTCTCTCTGACTTACCTCACTCAGTATGATAATCTCTCAGTCCATCCATGTTGCTGCAAGTGGTATGAGTTTGCTCTTTTTTTATGACTGACTCGTACTCCACTGTATACACGTACCGCGCATTCTTCACTTCTCTCTCATTAGACATTTCAGTTGATTCTATGTCTTGTAAATAGCACTGCCCTGAAAATGGGGGTGCACGTGTTGTTTCCAATTAGGATGTTCTCTAGATCTAAGCCCAGAAGTGGGATTGTCAGGTCATGTACAAACCCTATGTTTAGTTTTTTAAGGAAGCTCTGTACTGTTCTCCAGAGCAGCTGCAACCCGTTGCATCCCCACCAACAGTGTGAAGGACTCCCTTTTCCCCACACCCTCTCCAGCATTTATTCTCCGCAGATTGTGTTTGATGATAGCCATCCTGAGCGGTGTGAAATGGCACCTCGTTTTTCGTTGTGATTTGCCCTTCTTCGAGAATTAGTGATGTTGACCTACACGGAATCTAAAACTTGTCCTGATGAACTCAGTGACAAGAATAAGGACGCAGAGGCAGAGAGTGGACCGGAGAACTCGAGGTTTGGGAGGGGGCGGGGGGTGAAGGGGAACCTGAGACGAAGCGAGAGAGTAGCACAGACATATATATACTACCAGCTGTAAAACAGATAGCCAGTGGGAAGTTGTTATATAACAAAGGGTGTTCAACTCGAGGATGGAAGATGCCTTAGAGGACTGGGAGGGGGAGGATGGGGGGGAGTCGAGGGAGGGAGGGAATACGGGGATATGTGTATAAAAACAGATGATTGAACTTGGTGTACCCCCCCCCAAAAAAAACAATAAATAAATTAAAAAAAAAGAGTTAGTGATGTTGAGTATCTTTCTGATCTTTGTCTTGTTTTGTTTACATAGTGTGAGTAAAACTTAGCTCCTGCAGCTGGCTTTGTGAAAGTCGGCCCTGCATTGAATTCTTTTCCGACGATTTACCCCAGGGCTTCCTTGGGGACAGGTGTCCTGTGCAGCCCCGCAGGCCTTGTGAGGTTTCAGTGCCACTGGGCCCCAGCTTGAAAGTTGTAGTTACAGGAAACGGCCACAAGGCGGCAGCATTGCTTCATGCGCCACTCTGGTTACTCGGGCAACTGGAGCCTGGGGCAAAGTCCTGTTCCTGGGCTGTCAATCAGAGTGGCATGCGCCCGAAGAAACACCCAAGACTCGTCTCATTCCTTCTTCCCCCTCACCCTCTACCACCCCCCTGTTCACTCCCTGATGAACCCCAGCTCCTGGAATACCACCCTTCTGAGGGTGCTGTCATCCGTAGTTGGGGCGACCCTTAGGAAGGAGGCTGGTGGCCCCCTGTGACCCAGCAATCCCACTCCTGGGCGTAGACGCTGAGAAAACAAAAATTTTAGCAGACACGTGCACCCTAGCGATCATGGCGGCACGCTGTACAAAAGCCAATACGTGGAAGCAACCGAAGTGTCGGAGGACAGAAGCAGGGATAAAGGAGATGGGGCCCAGAGACACGATGGAATATGACTCAGCCATAAAAAAGGATGGAATAATGCTAACCCTAACCCTAGGGTACATCTGCTAATTTCAACCTCCTGATTCATGCCTCTCTCCCACCGTTCCCCTTTGCTAGCCAGAAGCTGGCTTTCTAAGTCTGAGCCTTTCTTTTGTAAATTAGTTCATTTGCATCCACTGTTACACGCCAACTAGAAGTGATACCATATGACATTTATCTTTCTCTGTCTGACCCACGTCGCTTAGTGTGATCGTATCCAGGTCCTTCCGAGTTGCTGCCAACGGCCTTGCTTCATTCATTTCAGAGCTGAGTGATGTTCCGCTGTACACACGGACCGCACCTTTGTTAACCATTCAGCTTTCTGTGGACATTTTGGCTGTGTCCAGGTCTAGGCTTTTGTAAACACTGCTGCACTGAAAGCTGCCTACGAGTCTCTTGTCCATTTAGGGTTTTCCCCCGGACGTGCACCCAGGAGTGGAATTGCTGGATGTTTAGATGTTAAAAGAACCTCCGTACTGTTGTCCTCCAGAGTGGCCGGTAGCAATTTACGTTCCCACTGCGGGAGTGTAGCAGCGTTCCCTCTTGTCCACACCTTCTCCAGCATTTCCGCTTTTCAGACTTTGTGATGATGGTCACTCTGACTGATGAGAGGTGATACCTCGTTGCAGTGTTGATTTACCGAGAACAACGTGGAGGTGCCATTAGAGGCAGATACAGGGCCACCATAGGATTCAGCCATCCCACTGCTCAGAGCGTATCCGGAGAAGACCGGAATGCAAAAAGACACGTGCACCAAAACGTGCACTTTGGCACCACTTACACTAGCCCGGACCAGGAAGCAACCAAAATGTCCAAGGACCCAGCAATGGATAAAGAAGTAGTAGTTCCATTACACAGTGGAATATTACTCAGACGTGAAAAAGAATGAAATAATGCCACTATAGCAACCTAGATTAACCTAGTTGTAATCCTACTAAGTGAAGTGAGTTAGAAAGAAAAAGACAACCATCACATGATATCACTTCTACATGGAAAATAAACATAAATACCAATGAACCAACTGACAAAAGAGAAACAGACTCACACAGTTAGAAAACGAACTTATGCTTAGCAAAGGGGACCGATACCGGGAAGGGATAAATTAGGCAGTTGGGATTAGCAACCAGATGCTATTACAAACAAAATACATAATCAACAAGGGCCTGGGTATACCAAGGGAGGTCACCTCAACACTCTGTCATCACCTCTATGGGAAAGAAAATCTGAAAGTTAATAGATATATGGATACATGTAAACGAAAAAGATTCTGTACCCTTACAACAGAGTCGGGCTTTGAAGAAATCCTGCCGCCTTGTGGCCCTTTCCCGCAACAGCAACTTTAAAGCTGCAGCTTATGGAGACAATATTCACAAGGAGTAAAGGATGTAAATCACAGCTGCGCTCCAACAATTCCCTGGGGTAAGTATTCTAAAAACAATTTTCACAAGGGCAGATCTTCATGAAGACCATATCAACAGGTAAATAAGACAACGTTTTAAAAAAAATAGCACGCCACACGCTGCTGAGTACGGCGAATTACTTGAGACGGGCCGCTCAACACTGCGAGGAGGGCTCACACCGGGCCACAGTCGGAAAGGCCGTGAATCAAAGGTCTGCAGACAGTAAAGCTACAGTGCTGGTGGAAAACAGGGGGCCCTCCTATGTTGCTGCTGGCATGGACACGGTAAGAGCCACGACCGAGAACAACGTGGAGGTGCCATTAGAGGTAGGTACAGAGCGACCGTAGGATTCAGCCATCCCACTGCTCAGAGCATATCCGGAGAAGACCAGAATTCAAAAAGACACGTGCACCAAAACGTGCACTTTGGCACCACTTGCCATAGCCCAGACCGGGAAGCAACCAAAATGTCCAAGCAGCCAGGAATGCATACAGAGGTAGTAGTTCCATTACACAGTGCTATATTACTCAGGCGGGAAAAGGAAGGAACCCGGCAATCCCACGACTGGGCATACACCCAAAGAACACCAGAATTCAAAAAGACACACGGCCTCCAATGTTCATCGCGGCACTATTTACAACAGCCAGGACATGGAAGCAACCTAAATGTCCATCAACAGATGAATGGATAAAGAAGATGTGGTACACATATACAATGGAATCTTACTCAGCTATAAAAAGGGATGAGGTGGAGCTATATGTAATGAGGTGGATGGGCCTCGAGTCTGTCCTACAGCGTGAGGGAAGCCAGAAAGAGAAAAACAAATACTTTATGCTAACTCATATATACGGAATCTAAAAAACAAAACAAAACAAAAAACAAAAAAACCCAAAAAAAACGGTACTGATGAACCCAGTGACAGGACAAGAATAAGGATGCAGATGCAGAGAATGGACTGGAGGACACGGGGTTGGGGGGGCAGGGGGCGAAGAGGAAGCTGGCACGAAGTGAGAGAGTAGCATCTGCTCAAACAATCCTGCATAGCCACGTAAAGGTCACGGATCTCGGGGATTTGAAAGGGTGGAGCAGGACGCCCTAACACGGAGTCTGTCTCCGATGGCAGTCACTGTCACGGTAACGTCCGCTGCGTGCACGAGGCTTGGCTGCACTGAAGGAGGGCCCGCCTGCATCTGAGGACTATGGGCCCAGGCAGAGGGGAACGGGCCCTGCAGGACCAAAAGGGGTCTCATTTGCCAGTCCATCCTCCCCACTCCCTCAGCCCCACGACAGTCCAGCCTTGGGACCCAAGCCTGCTCAGGGTCCGGGGATGTGACCCCGGCCCAGGTCACCGAGGCCTGAGGGGAAGAGTTTTGGCATTCCTTTTTTTTTTTTTCTCTTTTCAATGTTAGTTGTTATTTTGTATCTTGTGATTTACAATGTTGCAGGTTTGTGCCTCTTGTTTTTCTTTCTGAGCTGTACAGCAACGTGATTGACGGATACAGAGACCTATATATGTTCTTTTTGGAGTTCTCCTCCCGTATGGGTTATTACGGAATGTTGAGTAGGGTTCCTTGTGCTATACCCTGGGCCCTCAGTGATTACTCTGTAAACAGTGGTGCGTATATACTAATCTCGACACGCTCACTTCCCCCTGCCCACCGCCGTTCCCTTTCGCTCACCATAAGATTCTTTCCTAAGTCTGAGAGGCTGTTTGTTTTGTAAAGAAGCTCATTTGCGTCCATTCTTAGGGTCCACCTGTACTTGATATCACGAGAGGTTTGTCCTTCGCTGTCTCATGTCCCTTAGTACGATCACCTCCACCTCCTTGCCCGTGGCTGCAAGTGGCATGATTTCATCCTTTTTCAGTGGCTGGCTCATATTCCATCGTGTCTTTGGACCGCATCTTCCTTCTCCCTGCTTCTGTCCTCATACACGTAGGTTGCTTCCACGTCGTGCCTATTGCACACACTGCTGTCACGGTCACTGGGGGGTTCGTGTCTTTGAGAATTTTGGTTTTCTTGGGATCTACGCTCAGGAGTGGGATTGCTGGGTCCCATGGGACGTCTATGTTTAGTCTCTTAAGGAACCTCCATACTGTTCTCCATAGTGGATGCACCGACTCCCACTCCCACCCACAGGGCAGGAGGGCTCCCTCTTCTCCACACCCTCTCCCTCACTTACTGCTCTAGATTGTCTGATGATGGCCACCCTGACCTGTGAGAGGCGATACCGCATGGCAATTCTGAGGTGCGTTTCTCTCACCCCTAGTGATGCCGAGCATCTTTTCATGGGCCCGAGGGCCATCTATGTGTCTTCTGTGGAGAGGTGTCCACTTAGATCTTTTACGCATTTTCTGGTGGGTTGACCGTTCTTTTGATGTTGAGCCGCAGGAGTGGTTTGTACGTTTTGGAGGTTAATTCCTCACGGGTACCTTCGTTTGCAGATATTGGTTCCCATTCTAAGGGTGGTCTTCTTGTTTTGTTTATGGTTTCCTTTGCTGTGCCGACGCTTTTAAGTTGAGTTAGGTCCCATTTGTTTCTTTTGGTGTTCATCATTCCGAGAGGTGGGGCAACAAAGAACCTGCTGCGATTTCTGTCAAAGCGTGTTCTGCCTCTGTTTTCCCCAAGAGGTTTGTAGTCTCCGCCCTTGCATTTAGATCTTCCATCTGTTTCCTTCTGTGTGTGGTGTTAGAGAGTATTCTGATTTCATTCTCTTTTTAATGTTCTAAGGAACCTCCACACTGTTCTCCACAGAGGCTGTACCAACTTACCTTCCCAACGACAGTGTAGGAGGGTTCCCTCTTCTCCACACCCTCTCCACCATGTACCGTTTGTAGACTTTCTGACAACGGCCATTCTGACCGGCGTGAGGCGATACCTCGTTGTAGTTTGACTGGCATTTCTCTAATATTGAGCCACGCTGACATCCTTTCACGTAGCCACGGCGTGAGGCAAACGTACCTCTTGCAATTGGCTGCTTGAACGTCTGCCCTCCTGGGAACCCTTTCTCCGTGACCTACGCCAGGACGTTGTTTGAGGGCAGCTGATTTTCCTTTACAGCCCTCAGGCCTTGTGAATAGTCAGCGCCCAGCAGCACAGGTTTTCAAGTTCTTCTTCTGGGAAAGAGCCACAGGGTGGCAGGATGCCTTCAAGCCCCACTCTTTTTGTTAAATTTCTCATTTAATTTTTATTTCATCGGCGTAGAGTTGATTTCCCATGTCGTGTCTGTTTTAGGTGTACAGGAACCTGACTCAGTTATCCATAGACGTGTGTGTGTTCCTTCTCGGGTTCTTTTCCCATGTAATTTCTTACAGTGTGCTCAGGAGAGTTCCCTGGGCTGGCCAGTGGGTCCCTTTCGCTTGTCTCTTTGATGTATTTCAGTGTGTGGTACGTGTTAACCCCAACCTCCTAATGTATCCCTCCCCTCAGTGTTCCCTTTTGGACATCATAAGTGTGTTTTCTAAGCCTGTGAGCCTGTTTCTGTTTTGTAAATGAGCCCACTCTGGACGCATTGCTAGATCCCAGCTATAAGTGATAGCTTCTGATATTTGTCTTTCTCTCTCTGACTTACCTCACTCAGTATGATAATCTCTCAGTCCATCCATGTTGCTGCAAGTGGTATGAGTTTGCTCTTTTTTTATGACTGACTCGTATTCCACTGTATACACGTACCGCGCATTCTTCACTTCTCTCTCATTAGACATTTCAGTTGATTCTATGTCTTGTAAATAGCACTGCCCTGAAAATGGGGGTGCACGTGTTGTTTCCAATTAGGATGTTCTCCAGATCTAAGCCCAGAAGTGGGATTGTCAGGTCATGTACAAACCCTATGTTTAGTTTTTTAAGGAAGCTCTGTACTGTTCTCCAGAGCAGCTGCAACCCGTTGCATCCCCACCAACAGTGTGAAGGACTCCCTTTTCCCCACACCCTCTCCAGCATTTATTCTCCGCAGATTGTGTTTGATGATAGCCATCCTGAGCGGTGTGAAATGGCACCTCGTTTTTCGTTGTGATTTGCCCTTCTTCGAGAATTAGTGATGTTGACCTACACGGAATCTAAAACTTGTCCTGATGAACTCAGTGACAAGAATAAGGACGCAGAGGCAGAGAGTGGACCGGAGAACTCGAGGTTTGGGAGGGGGCGGGGGGTGAAGGGGAAGCTGAGACGAAGCGAGAGAGTAGCACAGACATATATATACTACCAGCTGTAAAACAGATAGCCAGTGGGAAGTTGTTATATAACAAAGGGTGTTCAACTCGAGGATGGAAGATGCCTTAGAGGACTGGGAGGGGGAGGATGGGGGGGAGTCGAGGGAGGGAGGGAAAACGGGGATATGTGTATAAAAACAGATGATTGAACTTGGTGTACCCCCCCCAAAAAAAACAATAAATAAATTAAAAAAAAAGAGTTAGTGATGTTGAGTATCTTTCTGATCTTTGTCTTGTTTTGTTTACATAGTGTGAGTAAAACTTAGCTCCTGCAGCTGGCTTTGTGAAAGTCGGCCCTGCATTGAATTCTTTTCCGACGATTTACCCCAGGGCTTCCTTGGGGACAGGTGTCCTGTGCAGCCCCGCAGGCCTTGTGAGGTTTCAGTGCCACTGGGCCCCAGCTTGAAAGTTGTAGTTACAGGAAACGGCCACAAGGCGGCAGCATTGCTTCATGCGCCACTCTGGTTACTCGGGCAACTGGAGCCTGGGGCAAAGTCCTGTTCCTGGGCTGTCAATCAGAGTGGCATGCGCCCGAAGAAACACCCAAGACTCGTCTCATTCCTTCTTCCCCCTCACCCTCTACCACCCCCCTGTTCACTCCCTGATGAACCCCAGCTCCTGGAATACCACCCTTCTGAGGGTGCTGTCATCCGTAGTTGGGGCGACCCTTAGGAAGGAGGCTGGTGGCCCCCTGTGACCCAGCAATCCCACTCCTGGGCGTAGACGCTGAGAAAACAAAAATTTTAGCAGACACGTGCACCCTAGCGATCATGGCGGCACGCTGTACAAAAGCCAATACGTGGAAGCAACCGAAGTGTCGGAGGACAGAAGCAGGGATAAAGGAGATGGGGCCCAGAGACACGATGGAATATGACTCAGCCATAAAAAAGGATGGAATAATGCTAACCCTAACCCTAGGGTACATCTGCTAATTTCAACCTCCTGATTCATGCCTCTCTCCCACCGTTCCCCTTTGCTAGCCAGAAGCTGGCTTTCTAAGTCTGAGCCTTTCTTTTGTAAATTAGTTCATTTGCATCCACTGTTACACGCCAACTAGAAGTGATACCATATGACATTTATCTTTCTCTGTCTGACCCACGTCGCTTAGTGTGATCGTATCCAGGTCCTTCCGAGTTGCTGCCAACGGCCTTGCTTCATTCATTTCAGAGCTGAGTGATGTTCCGCTGTACACACGGACCGCACCTTTGTTAACTATTCAGCTTTCTGTGGACATTTTGGCTGTGTCCAGGTCTAGGCTTTTGTAAACACTGCTGCACTGAAAGCTGCCTACGAGTCTCTTGTCCATTTAGGGTTTTCCCCCGGACGTGCACCCAGGAGTGGAATTGCTGGATGTTTAGATGTTAAAAGAACCTCCGTACTGTTGTCCTCCAGAGTGGCCGGTAGCAATTTACGTTCCCACTGCGGGAGTGTAGCAGCGTTCCCTCTTGTCCACACCTTCTCCAGCATTTCCGCTTTTCAGACTTTGTGATGATGGTCACTCTGACTGATGAGAGGTGATACCTCGTTGCAGTGTTGATTTACCGAGAACAACGTGGAGGTGCCATTAGAGGCAGATACAGGGCCACCATAGGATTCAGCCATCCCACTGCTCAGAGCGTATCCGGAGAAGACCGGAATGCAAAAAGACACGTGCACCAAAACGTGCACTTTGGCACCACTTACACTAGCCCGGACCAGGAAGCAACCAAAATGTCCAAGGACCCAGCAATGGATAAAGAAGTAGTAGTTCCATTACACAGTGGAATATTACTCAGACGTGAAAAAGAATGAAATAATGCCACTATAGCAACCTAGATTAACCTAGTTGTAATCCTACTAAGTGAAGTGAGTTAGAAAGAAAAAGACAACCATCACATGATATCACTTCTACATGGAAAATAAACATAAATACCAATGAACCAACTGACAAAAGAGAAACAGACTCACACAGTTAGAAAACGAACTTATGCTTAGCAAAGGGGACCGATACCGGGAAGGGATAAATTAGGCAGTTGGGATTAGCAACCAGATGCTATTACAAACAAAATACATAATCAACAAGGGCCTGGGTATACCAAGGGAGGTCACCTCAACACTCTGTCATCACCTCTATGGGAAAGAAAATCTGAAAGTTAATAGATATATGGATACATGTAAACGAAAAAGATTCTGTACCCTTACAACAGAGTCGGGCTTTGAAGAAATCCTGCCGCCTTGTGGCCGTTTCCCGCAACAGCAACTTTAAAGCTGCAGCTTATGGAGACAATATTCACAAGGAGTAAAGGATGTAAATCACAGCTGCGCTCCAACAATTCCCTGGGGTAAGTATTCTAAAAACAATTTTCACAAGGGCAGATCTTCATGAAGACCATATCAACAGGTAAATAAGACAACGTTTTAAAAAAAATAGCACGCCACACGCTGCTGAGTACGGCGAATTACTTGAGACGGGCCGCTCAACACTGCGAGGAGGGCTCACACCGGGCCACAGTCGGAAAGGCCGTGAATCAAAGGTCTGCAGACAGTAAAGCTACAGTGCTGGTGGAAAACAGGGGGCCCTCCTATGTTGCTGCTGGCATGGACACGGTAAGAGCCACGACCGAGAACAACGTGGAGGTGCCATTAGAGGTAGGTACAGAGCGACCGTAGGATTCAGCCATCCCACTGCTCAGAGCATATCCGGAGAAGACCAGAATTCAAAAAGACACGTGCACCAAAACGTGCACTTTGGCACCACTTGCCATAGCCCAGACCGGGAAGCAACCAAAATGTCCAAGCAGCCAGGAATGCATACAGAGGTAGTAGTTCCATTACACAGTGCTATATTACTCAGGCGGGAAAAGGAAGGAACCCGGCAATCCCACGACTGGGCATACACCCAAAGAACACCAGAATTCAAAAAGACACACGGCCTCCAATGTTCATCGCGGCACTATTTACAACAGCCAGGACATGGAAGCAACCTAAATGTCCATCAACAGATGAATGGATAAAGAAGATGTGGTACACATATACAATGGAATCTTACTCAGCTATAAAAAGGGATGAGGTGGAGCTATATGTAATGAGGTGGATGGGCCTCGAGTCTGTCCTACAGCGTGAGGGAAGCCAGAAAGAGAAAAACAAATACTTTATGCTAACTCATATATACGGAATCTAAAAAACAAAACAAAACAAAAAACAAAAAAACCCAAAAAAAACAGTACTGATGAACCCAGTGACAGGACAAGAATAAGGATGCAGATGCAGAGAATGGACTGGAGGACACGGGGTTGGGGGGGCAGGGGGCGAAGAGGAAGCTGGCACGAAGTGAGAGAGTAGCATCTGCTCAAACAATCCTGCATAGCCACGTAAAGGTCACGGATCTCGGGGATTTGAAAGGGTGGAGCAGGACGCCCTAACACGGAGTCTGTCTCCGATGGCAGTCACTGTCACGGTAACGTCCGCTGCGTGCACGAGGCTTGGCTGCACTGAAGGAGGGCCCGCCTGCATCTGAGGACTATGGGCCCAGGCAGAGGGGAACGGGCCCTGCAGGACCAAAAGGGGTCTCATTTGCCAGTCCATCCTCCCCACTCCCTCAGCCCCACGACAGTCCAGCCTTGGGACCCAAGCCTGCTCAGGGTCCGGGGATGTGACCCCGGCCCAGGTCACCGAGGCCTGAGGGGAAGAGTTTTGGCATTCCTTTTTTTTTTTTTCTCTTTTCAATGTTAGTTGTTATTTTGTATCTTGTGATTTACAATGTTGCAGGTTTGTGCCTCTTGTTTTTCTTTCTGAGCTGTACAGCAACGTGATTGACGGATACAGAGACCTATATATGTTCTTTTTGGAGTTCTCCTCCCGTATGGGTTATTACGGAATGTTGAGTAGGGTTCCTTGTGCTATACCCTGGGCCCTCAGTGATTACTCTGTAAACAGTGGTGCGTATATACTAATCTCGACACGCTCACTTCCCCCTGCCCACCGCCGTTCCCTTTCGCTCACCATAAGATTCTTTCCTAAGTCTGAGAGGCTGTTTGTTTTGTAAAGAAGCTCATTTGCGTCCATTCTTAGGGTCCACCTGTACTTGATATCACGAGAGGTTTGTCCTTCGCTGTCTCATGTCCCTTAGTACGATCACCTCCACCTCCTTGCCCGTGGCTGCAAGTGGCATGATTTCATCCTTTTTCAGTGGCTGGCTCATATTCCATCGTGTCTTTGGACCGCATCTTCCTTCTCCCTGCTTCTGTCCTCATACACGTAGGTTGCTTCCACGTCGTGCCTATTGCACACACTGCTGTCACGGTCACTGGGGGGTTCGTGTCTTTGAGAATTTTGGTTTTCTTGGGATCTACGCTCAGGAGTGGGATTGCTGGGTCCCATGGGACGTCTATGTTTAGTCTCTTAAGGAACCTCCATACTGTTCTCCATAGTGGATGCACCGACTCCCACTCCCACCCACAGGGCAGGAGGGCTCCCTCTTCTCCACACCCTCTCCCTCACTTACTGCTGTAGATTTTCTGATGATGGCCACCCTGACCTGTGAGAGGCGATACCGCATGGCAATTCTGAGGTGCGTTTCTCTCACCCCTAGTGATGCCGAGCATCTTTTCATGGGCCCGAGGGCCATCTATGTGTCTTCTGTGGAGAGGTGTCCACTTAGATCTTTTACGCATTTTCTGGTGGGTTGACCGTTCTTTTGATGTTGAGCCGCAGGAGTGGTTTGTACGTTTTGGAGGTTAATTCCTCACGGGTACCTTCGTTTGCAGATATTGGTTCCCATTCTAAGGGTGGTCTTCTTGTTTTGTTTATGGTTTCCTTTGCTGTGCCGACGCTTTTAAGTTGAGTTAGGTCCCATTTGTTTCTTTTGGTGTTCATCATTCCGAGAGGTGGGGCAACAAAGAACCTGCTGCGATTTCTGTCAAAGCGTGTTCTGCCTCTGTTTTCCCCAAGAGGTTTGTAGTCTCCGCCCTTGCATTTAGATCTTCCATCTGTTTCCTTCTGTGTGTGGTGTTAGAGAGTATTCTGATTTCATTCTCTTTTTAATGTTCTAAGGAACCTCCACACTGTTCTCCACAGAGGCTGTACCAACTTACCTTCCCAACGACAGTGTAGGAGGGTTCCCTCTTCTCCACACCCTCTCCACCATGTACCGTTTGTAGACTTTCTGACAACGGCCATTCTGACCGGCGTGAGGCGATACCTCGTTGTAGTTTGACTGGCATTTCTCTAATATTGAGCCACGCTGACATCCTTTCACGTAGCCACGGCGTGAGGCAAACGTACCTCTTGCAATTGGCTGCTTGAACGTCTGCCCTCCTGGGAACCCTTTCTCCGTGACCTACGCCAGGACGTTGTTTGAGGGCAGCTGATTTTCCTTTACAGCCCTCAGGCCTTGTGAATAGTCAGCGCCCAGCAGCACAGGTTTTCAAGTTCTTGTTCTGGGAAAGAGCCACAG
Organism: Hippopotamus amphibius kiboko; assembly: GCF_030028045.1. Classification (NCBI taxonomy): domain Eukaryota; kingdom Metazoa; phylum Chordata; class Mammalia; order Artiodactyla; family Hippopotamidae; genus Hippopotamus; species Hippopotamus amphibius. The sequence goes on from NC_080203.1 coordinate 915,714, forward strand.
GGTGGCAGGATGCCTTCAAGCCCCACTCTTTTTGTTAAATTTCTCATTTAATTTTTATTTCATCGGCGTAGAGTTGATTTCCCATGTCGTGTCTGTTTTAGGTGTACAGGAACCTGACTCAGTTATCCATAGACGTGTGTGTGTTCCTTCTCGGGTTCTTTTCCCATGTAATTTCTTACAGTGTGCTCAGGAGAGTTCCCTGGGCTGGCCAGTGGGTCCCTTTCGCTTCTCTCTTTGATGTATTTCAGTGTGTGGTACGTGTTAACCCCAACCTCCTAATGTATCCCTCCCCTCAGTGTTCCCTTTTGGACATCATAAGTGTGTTTTCTAAGCCTGTGAGCCTGTTTCTGTTTTGTAAATGAGCCCACTCTGGACGCATTGCTAGATCCCAGCTATAAGTGATAGCTTCTGATATTTGTCTTTCTCTCTCTGACTTACCTCACTCAGTATGATAATCTCTCAGTCCATCCATGTTGCTGCAAGTGGTATGAGTTTGCTCTTTTTTTATGACTGACTCGTACTCCACTGTATACACGTACCGCGCATTCTTCACTTCTCTCTCATTAGACATTTCAGTTGATTCTATGTCTTGTAAATAGCACTGCCCTGAAAATGGGGGTGCACGTGTTGTTTCCAATTAGGATGTTCTCTAGATCTAAGCCCAGAAGTGGGATTGTCAGGTCATGTACAAACCCTATGTTTAGTTTTTTAAGGAAGCTCTGTACTGTTCTCCAGAGCAGCTGCAACCCGTTGCATCCCCACCAACAGTGTGAAGGACTCCCTTTTCCCCACACCCTCTCCAGCATTTATTCTCCGCAGATTGTGTTTGATGATAGCCATCCTGAGCGGTGTGAAATGGCACCTCGTTTTTCGTTGTGATTTGCCCTTCTTCGAGAATTAGTGATGTTGACCTACACGGAATCTAAAACTTGTCCTGATGAACTCAGTGACAAGAATAAGGACGCAGAGGCAGAGAGTGGACCGGAGAACTCGAGGTTTGGGAGGGGGCGGGGGGTGAAGGGGAACCTGAGACGAAGCGAGAGAGTAGCACAGACATATATATACTACCAGCTGTAAAACAGATAGCCAGTGGGAAGTTGTTATATAACAAAGGGTGTTCAACTCGAGGATGGAAGATGCCTTAGAGGACTGGGAGGGGGAGGATGGGGGGGAGTCGAGGGAGGGAGGGAATACGGGGATATGTGTATAAAAACAGATGATTGAACTTGGTGTACCCCCCCCCAAAAAAAACAATAAATAAATTAAAAAAAAAGAGTTAGTGATGTTGAGTATCTTTCTGATCTTTGTCTTGTTTTGTTTACATAGTGTGAGTAAAACTTAGCTCCTGCAGCTGGCTTTGTGAAAGTCGGCCCTGCATTGAATTCTTTTCCGACGATTTACCCCAGGGCTTCCTTGGGGACAGGTGTCCTGTGCAGCCCCGCAGGCCTTGTGAGGTTTCAGTGCCACTGGGCCCCAGCTTGAAAGTTGTAGTTACAGGAAACGGCCACAAGGCGGCAGCATTGCTTCATGCTCCACTCTGGTTACTCGGGCAACTGGAGCCTGGGGCAAAGTCCTGTTCCTGGGCTGTCAATCAGAGTGGCATGCGCCCGAAGAAACACCCAAGACTCGTCTCATTCCTTCTTCCCCCTCACCCTCTACCACCCCCCTGTTCACTCCCTGATGAACCCCAGCTCCTGGAATACCACCCTTCTGAGGGTGCTGTCATCCGTAGTTGGGGCGACCCTTAGGAAGGAGGCTGGTGGCCCCCTGTGACCCAGCAATCCCACTCCTGGGCGTAGACGCTGAGAAAACAAAAATTTTAGCAGACACGTGCACCCTAGCGATCATGGCGGCACGCTGTACAAAAGCCAATACGTGGAAGCAACCGAAGTGTCGGAGGACAGAAGCAGGGATAAAGGAGATGGGGCCCAGAGACACGATGGAATATGACTCAGCCATAAAAAAGGATGGAATAATGCTAACCCTAACCCTAGGGTACATCTGCTAATTTCAACCTCCTGATTCATGCCTCTCTCCCACCGTTCCCCTTTGCTAGCCAGAAGCTGGCTTTCTAAGTCTGAGCCTTTCTTTTGTAAATTAGTTCATTTGCATCCACTGTTACACGCCAACTAGAAGTGATACCATATGACATTTATCTTTCTCTGTCTGACCCACGTCGCTTAGTGTGATCGTATCCAGGTCCTTCCGAGTTGCTGCCAACGGCCTTGCTTCATTCATTTCAGAGCTGAGTGATGTTCCGCTGTACACACGGACCGCACCTTTGTTAACCATTCAGCTTTCTGTGGACATTTTGGCTGTGTCCAGGTCTAGGCTTTTGTAAACACTGCTGCACTGAAAGCTGCCTACGAGTCTCTTGTCCATTTAGGGTTTTCCCCCGGACGTGCACCCAGGAGTGGAATTGCTGGATGTTTAGATGTTAAAAGAACCTCCGTACTGTTGTCCTCCAGAGTGGCCGGTAGCAATTTACGTTCCCACTGCGGGAGTGTAGCAGCGTTCCCTCTTGTCCACACCTTCTCCAGCATTTCCGCTTTTCAGACTTTGTGATGATGGTCACTCTGACTGATGAGAGGTGATACCTCGTTGCAGTGTTGATTTACCGAGAACAACGTGGAGGTGCCATTAGAGGCAGATACAGGGCCACCATAGGATTCAGCCATCCCACTGCTCAGAGCGTATCCGGAGAAGACCGGAATGCAAAAAGACACGTGCACCAAAACGTGCACTTTGGCACCACTTACACTAGCCCGGACCAGGAAGCAACCAAAATGTCCAAGGACCCAGCAATGGATAAAGAAGTAGTAGTTCCATTACACAGTGGAATATTACTCAGACGTGAAAAAGAATGAAATAATGCCACTATAGCAACCTAGATTAACCTAGTTGTAATCCTACTAAGTGAAGTGAGTTAGAAAGAAAAAGACAACCATCACATGATATCACTTCTACATGGAAAATAAACATAAATACCAATGAACCAACTGACAAAAGAGAAACAGACTCACACAGTTAGAAAACGAACTTATGCTTAGCAAAGGGGACCGATACCGGGAAGGGATAAATTAGGCAGTTGGGATTAGCAACCAGATGCTATTACAAACAAAATACATAATCAACAAGGGCCTGGGTATACCAAGGGAGGTCACCTCAACACTCTGTCATCACCTCTATGGGAAAGAAAATCTGAAAGTTAATAGATATATGGATACATGTAAACGAAAAAGATTCTGTACCCTTACAACAGAGTCGGGCTTTGAAGAAATCCTGCCGCCTTGTGGCCGTTTCCCGCAACAGCAACTTTAAAGCTGCAGCTTATGGAGACAATATTCACAAGGAGTAAAGGATGTAAATCACAGCTGCGCTCCAACAATTCCCTGGGGTAAGTATTCTAAAAACAATTTTCACAAGGGCAGATCTTCATGAAGACCATATCAACAGGTAAATAAGACAACGTTTTAAAAAAAATAGCACGCCACACGCTGCTGAGTACGGCGAATTACTTGAGACGGGCCGCTCAACACTGCGAGGAGGGCTCACACCGGGCCACAGTCGGAAAGGCCGTGAATCAAAGGTCTGCAGACAGTAAAGCTACAGTGCTGGTGGAAAACAGGGGGCCCTCCTATGTTGCTGCTGGCATGGACACGGTAAGAGCCACGACCGAGAACAACGTGGAGGTGCCATTAGAGGTAGGTACAGAGCGACCGTAGGATTCAGCCATCCCACTGCTCAGAGCATATCCGGAGAAGACCAGAATTCAAAAAGACACGTGCACCAAAACGTGCACTTTGGCACCACTTGCCATAGCCCAGACCGGGAAGCAACCAAAATGTCCAAGCAGCCAGGAATGCATACAGAGGTAGTAGTTCCATTACACAGTGCTATATTACTCAGGCGGGAAAAGGAAGGAACCCGGCAATCCCACGACTGGGCATACACCCAAAGAACACCAGAATTCAAAAAGACACACGGCCTCCAATGTTCATCGCGGCACTATTTACAACAGCCAGGACATGGAAGCAACCTAAATGTCCATCAACAGATGAATGGATAAAGAAGATGTGGTACACATATACAATGGAATCTTACTCAGCTATAAAAAGGGATGAGGTGGAGCTATATGTAATGAGGTGGATGGGCCTCGAGTCTGTCCTACAGCGTGAGGGAAGCCAGAAAGAGAAAAACAAATACTTTATGCTAACTCATATATACGGAATCTAAAAAACAAAACAAAACAAAAAACAAAAAAACCCAAAAAAAACAGTACTGATGAACCCAGTGACAGAACAAGAATAAGGATGCAGATGCAGAGAATGGACTGGAGGACACGGGGTTGGGGGGGCAGGGGGCGAAGAGGAAGCTGGCACGAAGTGAGAGAGTAGCATCTGCTCAAACAATCCTGCATAGCCACGTAAAGGTCACGGATCTCGGGGATTTGAAAGGGTGGAGCAGGACGCCCTAACACGGAGTCTGTCTCCGATGGCAGTCACTGTCACGGTAACGTCCGCTGCGTGCACGAGGCTTGGCTGCACTGAAGGAGGGCCCGCCTGCATCTGAGGACTATGGGCCCAGGCAGAGGGGAACGGGCCCTGCAGGACCAAAAGGGGTCTCATTTGCCAGTCCATCCTCCCCACTCCCTCAGCCCCACGACAGTCCAGCCTTGGGACCCAAGCCTGCTCAGGGTCCGGGGATGTGACCCCGGCCCAGGTCACCGAGGCCTGAGGGGAAGAGTTTTGGCATTCCTTTTTTTTTTTTTCTCTTTTCAATGTTAGTTGTTATTTTGTATCTTGTGATTTACAATGTTGCAGGTTTGTGCCTCTTGTTTTTGTTTCTGAGCTGTACAGCAACGTGATTGACGGATACAGAGACCTATATATGTTCTTTTTGGAGTTCTCCTCCCGTATGGGTTATTACGGAATGTTGAGTAGGGTTCCTTGTGCTATACCCTGGGCCCTCAGTGATTACTCTGTAAACAGTGGTGCGTATATACTAATCTCGACACGCTCACTTCCCCCTGCCCACCGCCGTTCCCTTTCGCTCACCATAAGATTCTTTCCTAAGTCTGAGAGGCTGTTTGTTTTGTAAAGAAGCTCATTTGCGTCCATTCTTAGGGTCCACCTGTACTTGATATCACGAGAGGTTTGTCCTTCGCTGTCTCATGTCCCTTAGTACGATCACCTCCACCTCCTTGCCCGTGGCTGCAAGTGGCATGATTTCATCCTTTTTCAGTGGCTGGCTCATATTCCATCGTGTCTTTGGACCGCATCTTCCTTCTCCCTGCTTCTGTCCTCATACACGTAGGTTGCTTCCACGTCGTGCCTATTGCACACACTGCTGTCACGGTCACTGGGGGGTTCGTGTCTTTGAGAATTTTGGTTTTCTTGGGATCTACGCTCAGGAGTGGGATTGCTGGGTCCCATGGGACGTCTATGTTTAGTCTCTTAAGGAACCTCCATACTGTTCTCCATAGTGGATGCACCGACTCCCACTCCCACCCACAGGGCAGGAGGGCTCCCTCTTCTCCACACCCTCTCCCTCACTTACTGCTGTAGATTTTCTGATGATGGCCACCCTGACCTGTGAGAGGCGATACCGCATGGCAATTCTGAGGTGCGTTTCTCTCACCCCTAGTGATGCCGAGCATCTTTTCATGGGCCCGAGGGCCATCTATGTGTCTTCTGTGGAGAGGTGTCCACTTAGATCTTTTACGCATTTTCTGGTGGGTTGACCGTTCTTTTGATGTTGAGCCGCAGGAGTGGTTTGTACGTTTTGGAGGTTAATTCCTCACGGGTACCTTCGTTTGCAGATATTGGTTCCCATTCTAAGGGTGGTCTTCTTGTTTTGTTTATGGTTTCCTTTGCTGTGCCGACGCTTTTAAGTTGAGTTAGGTCCCATTTGTTTCTTTTGGTGTTCATCATTCCGAGAGGTGGGGCAACAAAGAACCTGCTGCGATTTCTGTCAAAGCGTGTTCTGCCTCTGTTTTCCCCAAGAGGTTTGTAGTCTCCGCCCTTGCATTTAGATCTTCCATCTGTTTCCTTCTGTGTGTGGTGTTAGAGAGTATTCTGATTTCATTCTCTTTTTAATGTTCTAAGGAACCTCCACACTGTTCTCCACAGAGGCTGTACCAACTTACCTTCCCAACGACAGTGTAGGAGGGTTCCCTCTTCTCCACACCCTCTCCACCATGTACCGTTTGTAGACTTTCTGACAACGGCCATTCTGACCGGCGTGAGGCGATACCTCGTTGTAGTTTGACTGGCATTTCTCTAATATTGAGCCACGCTGACATCCTTTCACGTAGCCACGGCGTGAGGCAAACGTACCTCTTGCAATTGGCTGCTTGAACGTCTGCCCTCCTGGGAACCCTTTCTCCGTGACCTACGCCAGGACGTTGTTTGAGGGCAGCTGATTTTCCTTTACAGCCCTCAGGCCTTGTGAATAGTCAGCGCCCAGCAGCACAGGTTTTCAAGTTCTTGTTCTGGGAAAGAGCCACAGGGTGGCAGGATGCCTTCAAGCCCCACTCTTTTTGTTAAATTTCTCATTTAATTTTTATTTCATCGGCGTAGAGTTGATTTCCCATGTCGTGTCTGTTTTAGGTGTACAGGAACCTGACTCAGTTATCCATAGACGTGTGTGTGTTCCTTCTCGGGTTCTTTTCCCATGTAATTTCTTACAGTGTGCTCAGGAGAGTTCCCTGGGCTGGCCAGTGGGTCCCTTTCGCTTCTCTCTTTGATGTATTTCAGTGTGTGGTACGTGTTAACCCCAACCTCCTAATGTATCCCTCCCCTCAGTGTTCCCTTTTGGACATCATAAGTGTGTTTTCTAAGCCTGTGAGCCTGTTTCTGTTTTGTAAATGAGCCCACTCTGGACGCATTGCTAGATCCCAGCTATAAGTGATAGCTTCTGATATTTGTCTTTCTCTCTCTGACTTACCTCACTCAGTATGATAATCTCTCAGTCCATCCATGTTGCTGCAAGTGGTATGAGTTTGCTCTTTTTTTATGACTGACTCGTACTCCACTGTATACACGTACCGCGCATTCTTCACTTCTCTCTCATTAGACATTTCAGTTGATTCTATGTCTTGTAAATAGCACTGCCCTGAAAATGGGGGTGCACGTGTTGTTTCCAATTAGGATGTTCTCTAGATCTAAGCCCAGAAGTGGGATTGTCAGGTCATGTACAAACCCTATGTTTAGTTTTTTAAGGAAGCTCTGTACTGTTCTCCAGAGCAGCTGCAACCCGTTGCATCCCCACCAACAGTGTGAAGGACTCCCTTTTCCCCACACCCTCTCCAGCATTTATTCTCCGCAGATTGTGTTTGATGATAGCCATCCTGAGCGGTGTGAAATGGCACCTCGTTTTTCGTTGTGATTTGCCCTTCTTCGAGAATTAGTGATGTTGACCTACACGGAATCTAAAACTTGTCCTGATGAACTCAGTGACAAGAATAAGGACGCAGAGGCAGAGAGTGGACCGGAGAACTCGAGGTTTGGGAGGGGGCGGGGGGTGAAGGGGAACCTGAGACGAAGCGAGAGAGTAGCACAGACATATATATACTACCAGCTGTAAAACAGATAGCCAGTGGGAAGTTGTTATATAACAAAGGGTGTTCAACTCGAGGATGGAAGATGCCTTAGAGGACTGGGAGGGGGAGGATGGGGGGGAGTCGAGGGAGGGAGGGAATACGGGGATATGTGTATAAAAACAGATGATTGAACTTGGTGTACCCCCCCCCCAAAAAAAACAATAAATAAATTAAAAAAAAAGAGTTAGTGATGTTGAGTATCTTTCTGATCTTTGTCTTGTTTTGTTTACATAGTGTGAGTAAAACTTAGCTCCTGCAGCTGGCTTTGTGAAAGTCGGCCCTGCATTGAATTCTTTTCCGACGATTTACCCCAGGGCTTCCTTGGGGACAGGTGTCCTGTGCAGCCCCGCAGGCCTTGTGAGGTTTCAGTGCCACTGGGCCCCAGCTTGAAAGTTGTAGTTACAGGAAACGGCCACAAGGCGGCAGCATTGCTTCATGCTCCACTCTGGTTACTCGGGCAACTGGAGCCTGGGGCAAAGTCCTGTTCCTGGGCTGTCAATCAGAGTGGCATGCGCCCGAAGAAACACCCAAGACTCGTCTCATTCCTTCTTCCCCCTCACCCTCTACCACCCCCCTGTTCACTCCCTGATGAACCCCAGCTCCTGGAATACCACCCTTCTGAGGGTGCTGTCATCCGTAGTTGGGGCGACCCTTAGGAAGGAGGCTGGTGGCCCCCTGTGACCCAGCAATCCCACTCCTGGGCGTAGACGCTGAGAAAACAAAAATTTTAGCAGACACGTGCACCCTAGCGATCATGGCGGCACGCTGTACAAAAGCCAATACGTGGAAGCAACCGAAGTGTCGGAGGACAGAAGCAGGGATAAAGGAGATGGGGCCCAGAGACACGATGGAATATGACTCAGCCATAAAAAAGGATGGAATAATGCTAACCCTAACCCTAGGGTACATCTGCTAATTTCAACCTCCTGATTCATGCCTCTCTCCCACCGTTCCCCTTTGCTAGCCAGAAGCTGGCTTTCTAAGTCTGAGCCTTTCTTTTGTAAATTAGTTCATTTGCATCCACTGTTACACGCCAACTAGAAGTGATACCATATGACATTTATCTTTCTCTGTCTGACCCACGTCGCTTAGTGTGATCGTATCCAGGTCCTTCCGAGTTGCTGCCAACGGCCTTGCTTCATTCATTTCAGAGCTGAGTGATGTTCCGCTGTACACACGGACCGCACCTTTGTTAACCATTCAGCTTTCTGTGGACATTTTGGCTGTGTCCAGGTCTAGGCTTTTGTAAACACTGCTGCACTGAAAGCTGCCTACGAGTCTCTTGTCCATTTAGGGTTTTCCCCCGGACGTGCACCCAGGAGTGGAATTGCTGGATGTTTAGATGTTAAAAGAACCTCCGTACTGTTGTCCTCCAGAGTGGCCGGTAGCAATTTACGTTCCCACTGCGGGAGTGTAGCAGCGTTCCCTCTTGTCCACACCTTCTCCAGCATTTCCGCTTTTCAGACTTTGTGATGATGGTCACTCTGACTGATGAGAGGTGATACCTCGTTGCAGTGTTGATTTACCGAGAACAACGTGGAGGTGCCATTAGAGGCAGATACAGGGCCACCATAGGATTCAGCCATCCCACTGCTCAGAGCGTATCCGGAGAAGACCGGAATGCAAAAAGACACGTGCACCAAAACGTGCACTTTGGCACCACTTACACTAGCCCGGACCAGGAAGCAACCAAAATGTCCAAGGACCCAGCAATGGATAAAGAAGTAGTAGTTCCATTACACAGTGGAATATTACTCAGACGTGAAAAAGAATGAAATAATGCCACTATAGCAACCTAGATTAACCTAGTTGTAATCCTACTAAGTGAAGTGAGTTAGAAAGAAAAAGACAACCATCACATGATATCACTTCTACATGGAAAATAAACATAAATACCAATGAACCAACTGACAAAAGAGAAACAGACTCACACAGTTAGAAAACGAACTTATGCTTAGCAAAGGGGACCGATACCGGGAAGGGATAAATTAGGCAGTTGGGATTAGCAACCAGATGCTATTACAAACAAAATACATAATCAACAAGGGCCTGGGTATACCAAGGGAGGTCACCTCAACACTCTGTCATCACCTCTATGGGAAAGAAAATCTGAAAGTTAATAGATATATGGATACATGTAAACGAAAAAGATTCTGTACCCTTACAACAGAGTCGGGCTTTGAAGAAATCCTGCCGCCTTGTGGCCGTTTCCCGCAACAGCAACTTTAAAGCTGCAGCTTATGGAGACAATATTCACAAGGAGTAAAGGATGTAAATCACAGCTGCGCTCCAACAATTCCCTGGGGTAAGTATTCTAAAAACAATTTTCACAAGGGCAGATCTTCATGAAGACCATATCAACAGGTAAATAAGACAACGTTTTAAAAAAAATAGCACGCCACACGCTGCTGAGTACGGCGAATTACTTGAGACGGGCCGCTCAACACTGCGAGGAGGGCTCACACCGGGCCACAGTCGGAAAGGCCGTGAATCAAAGGTCTGCAGACAGTAAAGCTACAGTGCTGGTGGAAAACAGGGGGCCCTCCTATGTTGCTGCTGGCATGGACACGGTAAGAGCCACGACCGAGAACAACGTGGAGGTGCCATTAGAGGTAGGTACAGAGCGACCGTAGGATTCAGCCATCCCACTGCTCAGAGCATATCCGGAGAAGACCAGAATTCAAAAAGACACGTGCACCAAAACGTGCACTTTGGCACCACTTGCCATAGCCCAGACCGGGAAGCAACCAAAATGTCCAAGCAGCCAGGAATGCATACAGAGGTAGTAGTTCCATTACACAGTGCTATATTACTCAGGCGGGAAAAGGAAGGAACCCGGCAATCCCACGACTGGGCATACACCCAAAGAACACCAGAATTCAAAAAGACACACGGCCTCCAATGTTCATCGCGGCACTATTTACAACAGCCAGGACATGGAAGCAACCTAAATGTCCATCAACAGATGAATGGATAAAGAAGATGTGGTACACATATACAATGGAATCTTACTCAGCTATAAAAAGGGATGAGGTGGAGCTATATGTAATGAGGTGGATGGGCCTCGAGTCTGTCCTACAGCGTGAGGGAAGCCAGAAAGAGAAAAACAAATACTTTATGCTAACTCATATATACGGAATCTAAAAAACAAAACAAAACAAAAAACAAAAAAACCCAAAAAAAACAGTACTGATGAACCCAGTGACAGAACAAGAATAAGGATGCAGATGCAGAGAATGGACTGGAGGACACGGGGTTGGGGGGGCAGGGGGCGAAGAGGAAGCTGGCACGAAGTGAGAGAGTAGCATCTGCTCAAACAATCCTGCATAGCCACGTAAAGGTCACGGATCTCGGGGATTTGAAAGGGTGGAGCAGGACGCCCTAACACGGAGTCTGTCTCCGATGGCAGTCACTGTCACGGTAACGTCCGCTGCGTGCACGAGGCTTGGCTGCACTGAAGGAGGGCCCGCCTGCATCTGAGGACTATGGGCCCAGGCAGAGGGGAACGGGCCCTGCAGGACCAAAAGGGGTCTCATTTGCCAGTCCATCCTCCCCACTCCCTCAGCCCCACGACAGTCCAGCCTTGGGACCCAAGCCTGCTCAGGGTCCGGGGATGTGACCCCGGCCCAGGTCACCGAGGCCTGAGGGGAAGAGTTTTGGCATTCCTTTTTTTTTTTTTCTCTTTTCAATGTTAGTTGTTATTTTGTATCTTGTGATTTACAATGTTGCAGGTTTGTGCCTCTTGTTTTTGTTTCTGAGCTGTACAGCAACGTGATTGACGGATACAGAGACCTATATATGTTCTTTTTGGAGTTCTCCTCCCGTATGGGTTATTACGGAATGTTGAGTAGGGTTCCTTGTGCTATACCCTGGGCCCTCAGTGATTACTCTGTAAACAGTGGTGCGTATATACTAATCTCGACACGCTCACTTCCCCCTGCCCACCGCTGTTCCCTTTCGCTCACCATAAGATTCTTTCCTAAGTCTGAGAGGCTGTTTGTTTTGTAAAGAAGCTCATTTGCGTCCATTCTTAGGGTCCACCTGTACTTGATATCACGAGAGGTTTGTCCTTCGCTGTCTCATGTCCCTTAGTACGATCACCTCCACCTCCTTGCCCGTGGCTGCAAGTGGCATGATTTCATCCTTTTTCAGTGGCTGGCTCATATTCCATCGTGTCTTTGGACCGCATCTTCCTTCTCCCTGCTTCTGTCCTCATACACGTAGGTTGCTTCCACGTCGTGCCTATTGCACACACTGCTGTCACGGTCACTGGGGGGTTCGTGTCTTTGAGAATTTTGGTTTTCTTGGGATCTACGCTCAGGAGTGGGATTGCTGGGTCCCATGGGACGTCTATGTTTAGTCTCTTAAGGAACCTCCATACTGTTCTCCATAGTGGATGCACCGACTCCCACTCCCACCCACAGGGCAGGAGGGCTCCCTCTTCTCCACACCCTCTCCCTCACTTACTGCTGTAGATTTTCTGATGATGGCCACCCTGACCTGTGAGAGGCGATACCGCATGGCAATTCTGAGGTGCGTTTCTCTCACCCCTAGTGATGCCGAGCATCTTTTCATGGGCCCGAGGGCCATCTATGTGTCTTCTGTGGAGAGGTGTCCACTTAGATCTTTTACGCATTTTCTGGTGGGTTGACCGTTCTTTTGATGTTGAGCTGCAGGAGTGGTTTGTACGTTTTGGAGGTTAATTCCTCACGGGTACCTTCGTTTGCAGATATTGGTTCCCATTCTAAGGGTGGTCTTCTTGTTTTGTTTATGGTTTCCTTTGCTGTGCCAACGCTTTTAAGTTGAGTTAGGTCCCATTTGTTTCTTTTGGTGTTCATCATTCCGAGAGGTGGGGCAACAAAGAACCTGCTGCGATTTCTGTCAAAGCGTGTTCTGCCTCTGTTTTCCCCAAGAGGTTTGTAGTCTCCGCCCTTGCATTTAGATCTTCCATCTGTTTCCTTCTGCGTGTGGTGTTAGAGAGTATTCTGATTTCATTCTCTTTTTAATGTTCTAAGGAACCTCCACACTGTTCTCCACAGAGGCTGTACCAACTTACCTTCCCAACGACAGTGTAGGAGGGTTCCCTCTTCTCCACACCCTCTCCACCATGTACCGTTTGTAGACTTTCTGACAACGGCCATTCTGACCGGCGTGAGGCGATACCTCGTTGTAGTTTGACTGGCATTTCTCTAATATTGAGCCACGCTGACATCCTTTCACGTAGCCACGGCGTGAGGCAAACGTACCTCTTGCAATTGGCTGCTTGAACGTCTGCCCTCCTGGGAACCCTTTCTCCGTGACCTACGCCAGGACGTTGTTTGAGGGCAGCTGATTTTCCTTTACAGCCCTCAGGCCTTGTGAATAGTCAGCGCCCAGCAGCACAGGTTTTCAAGTTCTTGTTCTGGGAAAGAGCCACAGGGTGGCAGGATGCCTTCAAGCCCCACTCTTTTTGTTAAATTTCTCATTTAATTTTTATTTCATCGGCGTAGAGTTGATTTCCCATGTCGTGTCTGTTTTAGGTGTACAGGAACCTGACTCAGTTATCCATAGACGTGTGTGTGTTCCTTCTCGGGTTCTTTTCCCATGTAATTTCTTACAGTGTGCTCAGGAGAGTTCCCTGGGCTGGCCAGTGGGTCCCTTTCGCTTGTCTCTTTGATGTATTTCAGTGTGTGGTACGTGTTAACCCCAACCTCCTAATGTATCCCTCCCCTCAGTGTTCCCTTTTGGACATCATAAGTGTGTTTTCTAAGCCTGTGAGCCTGTTTCTGTTTTGTAAATGAGCCCACTCTGGACGCATTGCTAGATCCCAGCTATAAGTGATAGCTTCTGATATTTGTCTTTCTCTCTCTGACTTACCTCACTCAGTATGATAATCTCTCAGTCCATCCATGTTGCTGCAAGTGGTATGAGTTTGCTCTTTTTTTATGACTGACTCGTATTCCACTGTATACACGTACCGCGCATTCTTCACTTCTCTCTCATTAGACATTTCAGTTGATTCTATGTCTTGTAAATAGCACTGCCCTGAAAATGGGGGTGCACGTGTTGTTTCCAATTAGGATGTTCTCCAGATCTAAGCCCAGAAGTGGGATTGTCAGGTCATGTACAAACCCTATGTTTAGTTTTTTAAGGAAGCTCTGTACTGTTCTCCAGAGCAGCTGCAACCCGTTGCATCCCCACCAACAGTGTGAAGGACTCCCTTTTCCCCACACCCTCTCCAGCATTTATTCTCCGCAGATTGTGTTTGATGATAGCCATCCTGAGCGGTGTGAAATGGCACCTCGTTTTTCGTTGTGATTTGCCCTTCTTCGAGAATTAGTGATGTTGACCTACACGGAATCTAAAACTTGTCCTGATGAACTCAGTGACAAGAATAAGGACGCAGAGGCAGAGAGTGGACCGGAGAACTCGAGGTTTGGGAGGGGGCGGGGGGTGAAGGGGAAGCTGAGACGAAGCGAGAGAGTAGCACAAACATATATATACTACCAGCTGTAAAACAGATAGCCAGTGGGAAGTTGTTATATAACAAAGGGTGTTCAACTCGAGGATGGAAGATGCCTTAGAGGACTGGGAGGGGGAGGATGGGGGGGAGTCGAGGGAGGGAGGGAATACGGGGATATGTGTATAAAAACAGATGATTGAACTTGGTGTACCCCCCCCAAAAAAAACAATAAATAAATTAAAAAAAAAGAGTTAGTGATGTTGAGTATCTTTCTGATCTTTGTCTTGTTTTGTTTACATAGTGTGAGTAAAACTTAGCTCCTGCAGTTGGCTTTGTGAAAGTCGGCCCTGCATTGAATTCTTTTCCGACGATTTACCCCAGGGCTTCCTTGGGGACAGGTGTCCTGTGCAGCCCCGCAGGCCTTGTGAGGTTTCAGTGCCACTGGCGCCGGCTTGAAAGTTGTAGTTACAGGAAATGGCCACAAGGCGGCAGCATTGCTTCATGCTCCACTCTGGTTACTCGGGCAACTGGAGCCTGGGGCAAAGTCCTGTTCCTGGGCTGTCAATCAGAGTGGCATGAGCCCGAAGAAACACCCAAGACTCGTCTCATTCCTTCTTCCCCCTCACCCTCTACCACCCCCCTGTTCACTCCCTGATGAACCCCAGCTCCTGGAATACCACCCTTCTGAGGGTGCTGTCATCCGTAGTTGGGGCGACCCTTAGGAAGGAGGCTGGTGGCCCCCTGTGACCCAGCAATCCCACTCCTGGGCGTAGACGCTGAGAAAACAAAAATTTTAGCAGACACGTGCACCCTAGCGATCATGGCGGCACGCTGTACAAAAGCCAATACGTGGAAGCAACCGAAGTGTCGGAGGACAGAAGCAGGGATAAAGGAGATGGGGCCCAGAGACACGATGGAATATGACTCAGCCATAAAAAAGGATGGAATAATGCTAACCCTAACCCTAGGGTACATCTGCTAATTTCAACCTCCTGATTCATGCCTCTCTCCCACCGTTGCCCTTTGCTAGCCAGAAGCTGGCTTTCTAAGTCTGAGCCTTTCTTTTGTAAATTAGTTCATTTGCATCCACTGTTACACGCCAACTAGAAGTGATACCATATGACATTTATCTTTCTCTGTCTGACCCACGTCGCTTAGTGTGATCGTATCCAGGTCCTTCCGAGTTGCTGCCAACGGCCTTGCTTCATTCATTTCAGAGCTGAGTGATGTTCCGCTGTACACACGGACCGCACCTTTGTTAACCATTCAGCTTTCTGTGGACATTTTGGCTGTGTCCAGGTCTAGGCTTTTGTAAACACTGCTGCACTGAAAGCTGCCTACGAGTCTCTTGTCCATTTAGGGTTTTCCCCCGGACGTGCACCCAGGAGTGGAATTGCTGGATGTTTAGATGTTAAAAGAACCTCCGTACTGTTGTCCTCCAGAGTGGCCGGTAGCAATTTACGTTCCCACTGCGGGAGTGTAGCAGCGTTCCCTCTTGTCCACACCTTCTCCAGCATTTCCGCTTTTCAGACTTTGTGATGATGGTCACTCTGACTGATGAGAGGTGATACCTCGTTGCAGTGTTGATTTACCGAGAACAACGTGGAGGTGCCATTAGAGGCAGATACAGGGCCACCATAGGATTCAGCCATCCCACTGCTCAGAGCGTATCCGGAGAAGACCGGAATGCAAAAAGACACGTGCACCAAAACGTGCACTTTGGCACCACTTACACTAGCCCGGACCAGGAAGCAACCAAAATGTCCAAGGACCCAGCAATGGATAAAGAAGTAGTAGTTCCATTACACAGTGGAATATTACTCAGATGTGAAAAAGAATGAAATAATGCCACTATAGCAACCTAGATTAACCTAGTTGTAATCCTACTAAGTGAAGTGAGTTAGAAAGAAAAAGACAACCATCACATGATATCACTTCTACATGGAAAATAAACATAAATACCAATGAACCAACTGACAAAAGAGAAACAGACTCACACAGTTAGAAAACGAACTTATGCTTAGCAAAGGGGACCGATACCGGGAAGGGATAAATTAGGCAGTTGGGATTAGCAACCAGATGCTATTACAAACAAAATACATAATCAACAAGGGCCTGGGTATACCAAGGGAGGTCACCTCAACACTCTGTCATCACCTCTATGGGAAAGAAAATCTGAAAGTTAATAGATATATGGATACATGTAAACGAAAAAGATTCTGTACCCTTACAACAGAGTCGGGCTTTGAAGAAATCCTGCCGCCTTGTGGCCGTTTCCCGCAACAGCAACTTTAAAGCTGCAGCTTATGGAGACAATATTCACAAGGAGTAAAGGATGTAAATCACAGCTGCGCTCCAACAATTCCCTGGGGTAAGTATTCTAAAAACAATTTTCACAAGGGCAGATCTTCATGAAGACCATATCAACAGGTAAATAAGACAACGTTTTAAAAAAAATAGCACGCCACACGCTGCTGAGTATGGCGAATTACTTGAGACGGGCCGCTCAACACTGCGAGGAGGGCTCACACCGGGCCACAGTCGGAAAGGCCGTGAATCAAAGGTCTGCAGACAGTAAAGCTACAGTGCTGGTGGAAAACAGGGGGCCCTCCTATGTTGCTGCTGGCATGGACACGGTAAGAGCCACGACCGAGAACAACGTGGAGGTGCCATTAGAGGTAGGTACAGAGCGACCGTAGGATTCAGCCATCCCACTGCTCAGAGCATATCCGGAGAAGACCAGAATTCAAAAAGACACGTGCACCAAAACGTGCACTTTGGCACCACTTGCCATAGCCCAGACCGGGAAGCAACCAAAATGTCCAAGCAGCCAGGAATGCATACAGAGGTAGTAGTTCCATTACACAGTGCTATATTACTCAGGCGGGAAAAGGAAGGAACCCGGCAATCCCACGACTGGGCATACACCCAAAGAACACCAGAATTCAAAAAGACACACGGCCTCCAATGTTCATCGCGGCACTATTTACAACAGCCAGGACATGGAAGCAACCTAAATGTCCATCAACAGATGAATGGATAAAGAAGATGTGGTACACATATACAATGGAATCTTACTCAGCTATAAAAAGGGATGAGGTGGAGCTATATGTAATGAGGTGGATGGGCCTCGAGTCTGTCCTACAGCGTGAGGGAAGCCAGAAAGAGAAAAACAAATACTTTATGCTAACTCATATATACGGAATCTAAAAAACAAAACAAAACAAAAAACAAAAAAACCCAAAAAAAACAGTACTGATGAACCCAGTGACAGAACAAGAATAAGGATGCAGATGCAGAGAATGGACTGGAGGACACGGGGTTGGGGGGGCAGGGGGCGAAGAGGAAGCTGGCACGAAGTGAGAGAGTAGCATCTGCTCAAACAATCCTGCATAGCCACGTAAAGGTCACGGATCTCGGGGATTTGAAAGGGTGGAGCAGGACGCCCTAACACGGAGTCTGTCTCCGATGGCAGTCACTGTCACGGTAACGTCCGCTGCGTGCACGAGGCTTGGCTGCACTGAAGGAGGGCCCGCCTGCATCTGAGGACTATGGGCCCAGGCAGAGGGGAACGGGCCCTGCAGGACCAAAAGGGGTCTCATTTGCCAGTCCATCCTCCCCACTCCCTCAGCCCCACGACAGTCCAGCCTTGGGACCCAAGCCTGCTCAGGGTCCGGGGATGTGACCCCGGCCCAGGTCACCGAGGCCTGAGGGGAAGAGTTTTGGCATTCCTTTTTTTTTTTCTCTTTTCAATGTTAGTTGTTATTTTGTATCTTGTGATTTACAATGTTGCAGGTTTGTGCCTCTTGTTTTTCTTTCTGAGCTGTACAGCAACGTGATTGACGGATACAGAGACCTATATATGTTCTTTTTGGAGTTCTCCTCCCGTATGGGTTATTACGGAATGTTGAGTAGGGTTCCTTGTGCTATACCCTGGGCCCTCAGTGATTACTCTGTAAACAGTGGTGCGTATATACTAATCTCGACACGCTCACTTCCCCCTGCCCACCGCCGTTCCCTTTCGCTCACCATAAGATTCTTTCCTAAGTCTGAGAGGCTGTTTGTTTTGTAAAGAAGCTCATTTGCGTCCATTCTTAGGGTCCACCTGTACTTGATATCACGAGAGGTTTGTCCTTCGCTGTCTCATGTCCCTTAGTACGATCACCTCCACCTCCTTGCCCGTGGCTGCAAGTGGCATGATTTCATCCTTTTTCAGTGGCTGGCTCATATTCCATCGTGTCTTTGGACCGCATCTTCCTTCTCCCTGCTTCTGTCCTCATACACGTAGGTTGCTTCCACGTCGTGCCTATTGCACACACTGCTGTCACGGTCACTGGGGGGTTCGTGTCTTTGAGAATTTTGGTTTTCTTGGGATCTACGCTCAGGAGTGGGATTGCTGGGTCCCATGGGACGTCTATGTTTAGTCTCTTAAGGAACCTCCATACTGTTCTCCATAGTGGATGCACCGACTCCCACTCCCACCCACAGGGCAGGAGGGCTCCCTCTTCTCCACACCCTCTCCCTCACTTACTGCTGTAGATTTTCTGATGATGGCCACCCTGACCTGTGAGAGGCGATACCGCATGGCAATTCTGAGGTGCGTTTCTCTCACCCCTAGTGATGCCGAGCATCTTTTCATGGGCCCGAGGGCCATCTATGTGTCTTCTGTGGAGAGGTGTCCACTTAGATCTTTTACGCATTTTCTGGTGGGTTGACCGTTCTTTTGATGTTGAGCTGCAGGAGTGGTTTGTACGTTTTGGAGGTTAATTCCTCACGGGTACCTTCGTTTGCAGATATTGGTTCCCATTCTAAGGGTGGTCTTCTTGTTTTGTTTATGGTTTCCTTTGCTGTGCCGACGCTTTTAAGTTGAGTTAGGTCCCATTTGTTTCTTTTGGTGTTCATCATTCCGAGAGGTGGGGCAACAAAGAACCTGCTGCGATTTCTGTCAAAGCGTGTTCTGCCTCTGTTTTCCCCAAGAGGTTTGTAGTCTCCGCCCTTGCATTTAGATCTTCCATCTGTTTCCTTCTGTGTGTGGTGTTAGAGAGTATTCTGATTTCATTCTCTTTTTAATGTTCTAAGGAACCTCCACACTGTTCTCCACAGAGGCTGTACCAACTTACCTTCCCAACGACAGTGTAGGAGGGTTCCCTCTTCTCCACACCCTCTCCACCATGTACCGTTTGTAGACTTTCTGACAACGGCCATTCTGACCGGCGTGAGGCGATACCTCGTTGTAGTTTGACTGGCATTTCTCTAATATTGAGCCACGCTGACATCCTTTCACGTAGCCACGGCGTGAGGCAAACGTACCTCTTGCAATTGGCTGCTTGAACGTCTGCCCTCCTGGGAACCCTTTCTCCGTGACCTACGCCAGGACGTTGTTTGAGGGCAGCTGATTTTC
Source organism: Hippopotamus amphibius kiboko (assembly GCF_030028045.1). Lineage (NCBI taxonomy): Eukaryota > Metazoa > Chordata > Mammalia > Artiodactyla > Hippopotamidae > Hippopotamus > Hippopotamus amphibius. The sequence continues at coordinate 935,160 of NC_080203.1, forward strand.
CTTTACAGCCCTCAGGCCTTGTGAATAGTCAGCGCCCAGCAGCACAGGTTTTCAAGTTCTTGTTCTGGGAAAGAGCCACAGGGTGGCAGGATGCCTTCAAGCCCCACTCTTTTTGTTAAATTTCTCATTTAATTTTTATTTCATCGGCGTAGAGTTGATTTCCCATGTCGTGTCTGTTTTAGGTGTACAGGAACCTGACTCAGTTATCCATAGACGTGTGTGTGTTCCTTCTCGGGTTCTTTTCCCATGTAATTTCTTACAGTGTGCTCAAGAGAGTTCCCTGGGCTGGCCAGTGGGTCCCTTTCGCTTCTCTCTTTGATGTATTTCAGTGTGTGGTACGTGTTAACCCCAACCTCCTAATGTATCCCTCCCCTCAGTGTTCCCTTTTGGACATCATAAGTGTGTTTTCTAAGCCTGTGAGCCTGTTTCTGTTTTGTAAATGAGCCCACTCTGGACGCATTGCTAGATCCCAGCTATAAGTGATAGCTTCTGATATTTGTCTTTCTCTCTCTGACTTACCTCACTCAGTATGATAATCTCTCAGTCCATCCATGTTGCTGCAAGTGGTATGAGTTTGCTCTTTTTTTATGACTGACTCGTATTCCACTGTATACACGTACCGCGCATTCTTCACTTCTCTCTCATTAGACATTTCAGTTGATTCTATGTCTTGTAAATAGCACTGCCCTGAAAATGGGGGTGCACGTGTTGTTTCCAATTAGGATGTTCTCCAGATCTAAGCCCAGAAGTGGGATTGTCAGGTCATGTACAAACCCTATGTTTAGTTTTTTAAGGAAGCTCTGTACTGTTCTCCAGAGCAGCTGCAACCCGTTGCATCCCCACCAACAGTGTGAAGGACTCCCTTTTCCCCACACCCTCTCCAGCATTTATTCTCCGCAGATTGTGTTTGATGATAGCCATCCTGAGCGGTGTGAAATGGCACCTCGTTTTTCGTTGTGATTTGCCCTTCTTCGAGAATTAGTGATGTTGACCTACACGGAATCTAAAACTTGTCCTGATGAACTCAGTGACAAGAATAAGGACGCAGAGGCAGAGAGTGGACCGGAGAACTCGAGGTTTGGGAGGGGGCGGGGGGTGAAGGGGAACCTGAGACGAAGCGAGAGAGTAGCACAAACATATATATACTACCAGCTGTAAAACAGATAGCCAGTGGGAAGTTGTTATATAACAAAGGGTGTTCAACTCGAGGATGGAAGATGCCTTAGAGGACTGGGAGGGGGAGGATGGGGGGGAGTCGAGGGAGGGAGGGAATACGGGGATATGTGTATAAAAACAGATGATTGAACTTGGTGTACCCCCCCCAAAAAAAACAATAAATAAATTAAAAAAAAAGAGTTAGTGATGTTGAGTATCTTTCTGATCTTTGTCTTGTTTTGTTTACATAGTGTGAGTAAAACTTAGCTCCTGCAGCTGGCTTTGTGAAAGTCGGCCCTGCATTGAATTCTTTTCCGATGATTTACCCCAGGGCTTCCTTGGGGACAGGTGTCCTGTGCAGCCCCGCAGGCCTTGTGAGGTTTCAGTGCCACTGGGCCCCAGCTTGAAAGTTGTAGTTACAGGAAACGGCCACAAGGCGGCAGCATTGCTTCATGCTCCACTCTGGTTACTCGGGCAACTGGAGCCTGGGGCAAAGTCCTGTTCCTGGGCTGTCAATCAGAGTGGCATGCGCCCGAAGAAACACCCAAGACTCGTCTCATTCCTTCTTCCCCCTCACCCTCTACCACCCCCCTGTTCACTCCCTGATGAACCCCAGCTCCTGGAATACCACCCTTCTGAGGGTGCTGTCATCCGTAGTTGGGGCGACCCTTAGGAAGGAGGCTGGTGGCCCCCTGTGACCCAGCAATCCCACTCCTGGGCGTAGACGCTGAGAAAACAAAAATTTTAGCAGACACGTGCACCCTAGCGATCATGGCGGCACGCTGTACAAAAGCCAATACGTGGAAGCAACCGAAGTGTCGGAGGACAGAAGCAGGGATAAAGGAGATGGGGCCCAGAGACACGATGGAATATGACTCAGCCATAAAAAAGGATGGAATAATGCTAACCCTAACCCTAGGGTACATCTGCTAATTTCAACCTCCTGATTCATGCCTCTCTCCCACCGTTGCCCTTTGCTAGCCAGAAGCTGGCTTTCTAAGTCTGAGCCTTTCTTTTGTAAATTAGTTCATTTGCATCCACTGTTACACGCCAACTAGAAGTGATACCATATGACATTTATCTTTCTCTGTCTGACCCACGTCGCTTAGTGTGATCGTATCCAGGTCCTTCCGAGTTGCTGCCAACGGCCTTGCTTCATTCATTTCAGAGCTGAGTGATGTTCCGCTGTACACACGGACCGCACCTTTGTTAACCATTCAGCTTTCTGTGGACATTTTGGCTGTGTCCAGGTCTAGGCTTTTGTAAACACTGCTGCACTGAAAGCTGCCTACGAGTCTCTTGTCCATTTAGGGTTTTCCCCCGGACGTGCACCCAGGAGTGGAATTGCTGGATGTTTAGATGTTAAAAGAACCTCCGTACTGTTGTCCTCCAGAGTGGCCGGTAGCAATTTACGTTCCCACTGCGGGAGTGTAGCAGCGTTCCCTCTTGTCCACACCTTCTCCAGCATTTCCGCTTTTCAGACTTTGTGATGATGGTCACTCTGACTGATGAGAGGTGATACCTCGTTGCAGTGTTGATTTACCGAGAACAACGTGGAGGTGCCATTAGAGGCAGATACAGGGCCACCATAGGATTCAGCCATCCCACTGCTCAGAGCGTATCCGGAGAAGACCGGAATGCAAAAAGACACGTGCACCAAAACGTGCACTTTGGCACCACTTACACTAGCCCGGACCAGGAAGCAACCAAAATGTCCAAGGACCCAGCAATGGATAAAGAAGTAGTAGTTCCATTACACAGTGGAATATTACTCAGATGTGAAAAAGAATGAAATAATGCCACTATAGCAACCTAGATTAACCTAGTTGTAATCCTACTAAGTGAAGTGAGTTAGAAAGAAAAAGACAACCATCACATGATATCACTTCTACATGGAAAATAAACATAAATACCAATGAACCAACTGACAAAAGAGAAACAGACTCACACAGTTAGAAAACGAACTTATGCTTAGCAAAGGGGACCGATACCGGGAAGGGATAAATTAGGCAGTTGGGATTAGCAACCAGATGCTATTACAAACAAAATACATAATCAACAAGGGCCTGGGTATACCAAGGGAGGTCACCTCAACACTCTGTCATCACCTCTATGGGAAAGAAAATCTGAAAGTTAATAGATATATGGATACATGTAAACGAAAAAGATTCTGTACCCTTACAACAGAGTCGGGCTTTGAAGAAATCCTGCCGCCTTGTGGCCGTTTCCCGCAACAGCAACTTTAAAGCTGCAGCTTATGGAGACAATATTCACAAGGAGTAAAGGATGTAAATCACAGCTGCGCTCCAACAATTCCCTGGGGTAAGTATTCTAAAAACAATTTTCACAAGGGCAGATCTTCATGAAGACCATATCAACAGGTAAATAAGACAACGTTTTAAAAAAAATAGCACGCCACACGCTGCTGAGTATGGCGAATTACTTGAGACGGGCCGCTCAACACTGCGAGGAGGGCTCACACCGGGCCACAGTCGGAAAGGCCGTGAATCAAAGGTCTGCAGACAGTAAAGCTACAGTGCTGGTGGAAAACAGGGGGCCCTCCTATGTTGCTGCTGGCATGGACACGGTAAGAGCCACGACCGAGAACAACGTGGAGGTGCCATTAGAGGTAGGTACAGAGCGACCGTAGGATTCAGCCATCCCACTGCTCAGAGCATATCCGGAGAAGACCAGAATTCAAAAAGACACGTGCACCAAAACGTGCACTTTGGCACCACTTGCCATAGCCCAGACCGGGAAGCAACCAAAATGTCCAAGCAGCCAGGAATGCATACAGAGGTAGTAGTTCCATTACACAGTGCTATATTACTCAGGCGGGAAAAGGAAGGAACCCGGCAATCCCACGACTGGGCATACACCCAAAGAACACCAGAATTCAAAAAGACACACGGCCTCCAATGTTCATCGCGGCACTATTTACAACAGCCAGGACATGGAAGCAACCTAAATGTCCATCAACAGATGAATGGATAAAGAAGATGTGGTACACATATACAATGGAATCTTACTCAGCTATAAAAAGGGATGAGGTGGAGCTATATGTAATGAGGTGGATGGGCCTCGAGTCTGTCCTACAGCGTGAGGGAAGCCAGAAAGAGAAAAACAAATACTTTATGCTAACTCATATATACGGAATCTAAAAAACAAAACAAAACAAAAAACAAAAAAACCCAAAAAAAACAGTACTGATGAACCCAGTGACAGAACAAGAATAAGGATGCAGATGCAGAGAATGGACTGGAGGACACGGGGTTGGGGGGGCAGGGGGCGAAGAGGAAGCTGGCACGAAGTGAGAGAGTAGCATCTGCTCAAACAATCCTGCATAGCCACGTAAAGGTCACGGATCTCGGGGATTTGAAAGGGTGGAGCAGGACGCCCTAACACGGAGTCTGTCTCCGATGGCAGTCACTGTCACGGTAACGTCCGCTGCGTGCACGAGGCTTGGCTGCACTGAAGGAGGGCCCGCCTGCATCTGAGGACTATGGGCCCAGGCAGAGGGGAACGGGCCCTGCAGGACCAAAAGGGGTCTCATTTGCCAGTCCATCCTCCCCACTCCCTCAGCCCCACGACAGTCCAGCCTTGGGACCCAAGCCTGCTCAGGGTCCGGGGATGTGACCCCGGCCCAGGTCACCGAGGCCTGAGGGGAAGAGTTTTGGCATTCCTTTTTTTTTTTTCTCTTTTCAATGTTAGTTGTTATTTTGTATCTTGTGATTTACAATGTTGCAGGTTTGTGCCTCTTGTTTTTCTTTCTGAGCTGTACAGCAACGTGATTGACGGATACAGAGACCTATATATGTTCTTTTTGGAGTTCTCCTCCCGTATGGGTTATTACGGAATGTTGAGTAGGGTTCCTTGTGCTATACCCTGGGCCCTCAGTGATTACTCTGTAAACAGTGGTGCGTATATACTAATCTCGACACGCTCACTTCCCCCTGCCCACCGCCGTTCCCTTTCGCTCACCATAAGATTCTTTCCTAAGTCTGAGAGGCTGTTTGTTTTGTAAAGAAGCTCATTTGCGTCCATTCTTAGGGTCCACCTGTACTTGATATCACGAGAGGTTTGTCCTTCGCTGTCTCATGTCCCTTAGTACGATCACCTCCACCTCCTTGCCCGTGGCTGCAAGTGGCATGATTTCATCCTTTTTCAGTGGCTGGCTCATATTCCATCGTGTCTTTGGACCGCATCTTCCTTCTCCCTGCTTCTGTCCTCATACACGTAGGTTGCTTCCACGTCGTGCCTATTGCACACACTGCTGTCACGGTCACTGGGGGGTTCGTGTCTTTGAGAATTTTGGTTTTCTTGGGATCTACGCTCAGGAGTGGGATTGCTGGGTCCCATGGGACGTCTATGTTTAGTCTCTTAAGGAACCTCCATACTGTTCTCCATAGTGGATGCACCGACTCCCACTCCCACCCACAGGGCAGGAGGGCTCCCTCTTCTCCACACCCTCTCCCTCACTTACTGCTGTAGATTTTCTGATGATGGCCACCCTGACCTGTGAGAGGCGATACCGCATGGCAATTCTGAGGTGCGTTTCTCTCACCCCTAGTGATGCCGAGCATCTTTTCATGGGCCCGAGGGCCATCTATGTGTCTTCTGTGGAGAGGTGTCCACTTAGATCTTTTACGCATTTTCTGGTGGGTTGACCGTTCTTTTGATGTTGAGCTGCAGGAGTGGTTTGTACGTTTTGGAGGTTAATTCCTCACGGGTACCTTCGTTTGCAGATATTGGTTCCCATTCTAAGGGTGGTCTTCTTGTTTTGTTTATGGTTTCCTTTGCTGTGCCGACGCTTTTAAGTTGAGTTAGGTCCCATTTGTTTCTTTTGGTGTTCATCATTCCGAGAGGTGGGGCAACAAAGAACCTGCTGCGATTTCTGTCAAAGCGTGTTCTGCCTCTGTTTTCCCCAAGAGGTTTGTAGTCTCCGCCCTTGCATTTAGATCTTCCATCTGTTTCCTTCTGTGTGTGGTGTTAGAGAGTATTCTGATTTCATTCTCTTTTTAATGTTCTAAGGAACCTCCACACTGTTCTCCACAGAGGCTGTACCAACTTACCTTCCCAACGACAGTGTAGGAGGGTTCCCTCTTCTCCACACCCTCTCCACCATGTACCGTTTGTAGACTTTCTGACAACGGCCATTCTGACCGGCGTGAGGCGATACCTCGTTGTAGTTTGACTGGCATTTCTCTAATATTGAGCCACGCTGACATCCTTTCACGTAGCCACGGCGTGAGGCAAACGTACCTCTTGCAATTGGCTGCTTGAACGTCTGCCCTCCTGGGAACCCTTTCTCCGTGACCTACGCCAGGACGTTGTTTGAGGGCAGCTGATTTTCCTTTACAGCCCTCAGGCCTTGTGAATAGTCAGCGCCCAGCAGCACAGGTTTTCAAGTTCTTGTTCTGGGAAAGAGCCACAGGGTGGCAGGATGCCTTCAAGCCCCACTCTTTTTGTTAAATTTCTCATTTAATTTTTATTTCATCGGCGTAGAGTTGATTTCCCATGTCGTGTCTGTTTTAGGTGTACAGGAACCTGACTCAGTTATCCATAGACGTGTGTGTGTTCCTTCTCGGGTTCTTTTCCCATGTAATTTCTTACAGTGTGCTCAAGAGAGTTCCCTGGGCTGGCCAGTGGGTCCCTTTCGCTTCTCTCTTTGATGTATTTCAGTGTGTGGTACGTGTTAACCCCAACCTCCTAATGTATCCCTCCCCTCAGTGTTCCCTTTTGGACATCATAAGTGTGTTTTCTAAGCCTGTGAGCCTGTTTCTGTTTTGTAAATGAGCCCACTCTGGACGCATTGCTAGATCCCAGCTATAAGTGATAGCTTCTGATATTTGTCTTTCTCTCTCTGACTTACCTCACTCAGTATGATAATCTCTCAGTCCATCCATGTTGCTGCAAGTGGTATGAGTTTGCTCTTTTTTTATGACTGACTCGTATTCCACTGTATACACGTACCGCGCATTCTTCACTTCTCTCTCATTAGACATTTCAGTTGATTCTATGTCTTGTAAATAGCACTGCCCTGAAAATGGGGGTGCACGTGTTGTTTCCAATTAGGATGTTCTCCAGATCTAAGCCCAGAAGTGGGATTGTCAGGTCATGTACAAACCCTATGTTTAGTTTTTTAAGGAAGCTCTGTACTGTTCTCCAGAGCAGCTGCAACCCGTTGCATCCCCACCAACAGTGTGAAGGACTCCCTTTTCCCCACACCCTCTCCAGCATTTATTCTCCGCAGATTGTGTTTGATGATAGCCATCCTGAGCGGTGTGAAATGGCACCTCGTTTTTCGTTGTGATTTGCCCTTCTTCGAGAATTAGTGATGTTGACCTACACGGAATCTAAAACTTGTCCTGATGAACTCAGTGACAAGAATAAGGACGCAGAGGCAGAGAGTGGACCGGAGAACTCGAGGTTTGGGAGGGGGCGGGGGGTGAAGGGGAACCTGAGACGAAGCGAGAGAGTAGCACAAACATATATATACTACCAGCTGTAAAACAGATAGCCAGTGGGAAGTTGTTATATAACAAAGGGTGTTCAACTCGAGGATGGAAGATGCCTTAGAGGACTGGGAGGGGGAGGATGGGGGGGAGTCGAGGGAGGGAGGGAATACGGGGATATGTGTATAAAAACAGATGATTGAACTTGGTGTACCCCCCCAAAAAAAAACAATAAATAAATTAAAAAAAAAGAGTTAGTGATGTTGAGTATCTTTCTGATCTTTGTCTTGTTTTGTTTACATAGTGTGAGTAAAACTTAGCTCCTGCAGCTGGCTTTGTGAAAGTCGGCCCTGCATTGAATTCTTTTCCGATGATTTACCCCAGGGCTTCCTTGGGGACAGGTGTCCTGTGCAGCCCCGCAGGCCTTGTGAGGTTTCAGTGCCACTGGGCCCCAGCTTGAAAGTTGTAGTTACAGGAAACGGCCACAAGGCGGCAGCATTGCTTCATGCTCCACTCTGGTTACTCGGGCAACTGGAGCCTGGGGCAAAGTCCTGTTCCTGGGCTGTCAATCAGAGTGGCATGCGCCCGAAGAAACACCCAAGACTCGTCTCATTCCTTCTTCCCCCTCACCCTCTACCACCCCCCTGTTCACTCCCTGATGAACCCCAGCTCCTGGAATACCACCCTTCTGAGGGTGCTGTCATCCGTAGTTGGGGCGACCCTTAGGAAGGAGGCTGGTGGCCCCCTGTGACCCAGCAATCCCACTCCTGGGCGTAGACGCTGAGAAAACAAAAATTTTAGCAGACACGTGCACCCTAGCGATCATGGCGGCACGCTGTACAAAAGCCAATACGTGGAAGCAACCGAAGTGTCGGAGGACAGAAGCAGGGATAAAGGAGATGGGGCCCAGAGACACGATGGAATATGACTCAGCCATAAAAAAGGATGGAATAATGCTAACCCTAACCCTAGGGTACATCTGCTAATTTCAACCTCCTGATTCATGCCTCTCTCCCACCGTTGCCCTTTGCTAGCCAGAAGCTGGCTTTCTAAGTCTGAGCCTTTCTTTTGTAAATTAGTTCATTTGCATCCACTGTTACACGCCAACTAGAAGTGATACCATATGACATTTATCTTTCTCTGTCTGACCCACGTCGCTTAGTGTGATCGTATCCAGGTCCTTCCGAGTTGCTGCCAACGGCCTTGCTTCATTCATTTCAGAGCTGAGTGATGTTCCGCTGTACACACGGACCGCACCTTTGTTAACCATTCAGCTTTCTGTGGACATTTTGGCTGTGTCCAGGTCTAGGCTTTTGTAAACACTGCTGCACTGAAAGCTGCCTACGAGTCTCTTGTCCATTTAGGGTTTTCCCCCGGACGTGCACCCAGGAGTGGAATTGCTGGATGTTTAGATGTTAAAAGAACCTCCGTACTGTTGTCCTCCAGAGTGGCCGGTAGCAATTTACGTTCCCACTGCGGGAGTGTAGCAGCGTTCCCTCTTGTCCACACCTTCTCCAGCATTTCCGCTTTTCAGACTTTGTGATGATGGTCACTCTGACTGATGAGAGGTGATACCTCGTTGCAGTGTTGATTTACCGAGAACAACGTGGAGGTGCCATTAGAGGCAGATACAGGGCCACCATAGGATTCAGCCATCCCACTGCTCAGAGCGTATCCGGAGAAGACCGGAATGCAAAAAGACACGTGCACCAAAACGTGCACTTTGGCACCACTTACACTAGCCCGGACCAGGAAGCAACCAAAATGTCCAAGGACCCAGCAATGGATAAAGAAGTAGTAGTTCCATTACACAGTGGAATATTACTCAGATGTGAAAAAGAATGAAATAATGCCACTATAGCAACCTAGATTAACCTAGTTGTAATCCTACTAAGTGAAGTGAGTTAGAAAGAAAAAGACAACCATCACATGATATCACTTCTACATGGAAAATAAACATAAATACCAATGAACCAACTGACAAAAGAGAAACAGACTCACACAGTTAGAAAACGAACTTATGCTTAGCAAAGGGGACCGATACCGGGAAGGGATAAATTAGGCAGTTGGGATTAGCAACCAGATGCTATTACAAACAAAATACATAATCAACAAGGGCCTGGGTATACCAAGGGAGGTCACCTCAACACTCTGTCATCACCTCTATGGGAAAGAAAATCTGAAAGTTAATAGATATATGGATACATGTAAACGAAAAAGATTCTGTACCCTTACAACAGAGTCGGGCTTTGAAGAAATCCTGCCGCCTTGTGGCCGTTTCCCGCAACAGCAACTTTAAAGCTGCAGCTTATGGAGACAATATTCACAAGGAGTAAAGGATGTAAATCACAGCTGCGCTCCAACAATTCCCTGGGGTAAGTATTCTAAAAACAATTTTCACAAGGGCAGATCTTCATGAAGACCATATCAACAGGTAAATAAGACAACGTTTTAAAAAAAATAGCACGCCACACGCTGCTGAGTATGGCGAATTACTTGAGACGGGCCGCTCAACACTGCGAGGAGGGCTCACACCGGGCCACAGTCGGAAAGGCCGTGAATCAAAGGTCTGCAGACAGTAAAGCTACAGTGCTGGTGGAAAACAGGGGGCCCTCCTATGTTGCTGCTGGCATGGACACGGTAAGAGCCACGACCGAGAACAACGTGGAGGTGCCATTAGAGGTAGGTACAGAGCGACCGTAGGATTCAGCCATCCCACTGCTCAGAGCATATCCGGAGAAGACCAGAATTCAAAAAGACACGTGCACCAAAACGTGCACTTTGGCACCACTTGCCATAGCCCAGACCGGGAAGCAACCAAAATGTCCAAGCAGCCAGGAATGCATACAGAGGTAGTAGTTCCATTACACAGTGCTATATTACTCAGGCGGGAAAAGGAAGGAACCCGGCAATCCCACGACTGGGCATACACCCAAAGAACACCAGAATTCAAAAAGACACACGGCCTCCAATGTTCATCGCGGCACTATTTACAACAGCCAGGACATGGAAGCAACCTAAATGTCCATCAACAGATGAATGGATAAAGAAGATGTGGTACACATATACAATGGAATCTTACTCAGCTATAAAAAGGGATGAGGTGGAGCTATATGTAATGAGGTGGATGGGCCTCGAGTCTGTCCTACAGCGTGAGGGAAGCCAGAAAGAGAAAAACAAATACTTTATGCTAACTCATATATACGGAATCTAAAAAACAAAACAAAACAAAAAACAAAAAAACCCAAAAAAAACAGTACTGATGAACCCAGTGACAGAACAAGAATAAGGATGCAGATGCAGAGAATGGACTGGAGGACACGGGGTTGGGGGGGCAGGGGGTGAAGAGGAAGCTGGCACGAAGTGAGAGAGTAGCATCTGCTCAAACAATCCTGCATAGCCACGTAAAGGTCACGGATCTCGGGGATTTGAAAGGGTGGAGCAGGACGCCCTAACACGGAGTCTGTCTCCGATGGCAGTCACTGTCACGGTAACGTCCGCTGCGTGCACGAGGCTTGGCTGCACTGAAGGAGGGCCCGCCTGCATCTGAGGACTATGGGCCCAGGCAGAGGGGAACGGGCCCTGCAGGACCAAAAGGGGTCTCATTTGCCAGTCCATCCTCCCCACTCCCTCAGCCCCACGACAGTCCAGCCTTGGGACCCAAGCCTGCTCAGGGTCCGGGGATGTGACCCCGGCCCAGGTCACCGAGGCCTGAGGGGAAGAGTTTTGGCATTCCTTTTTTTTTTTTCTCTTTTCAATGTTAGTTGTTATTTTGTATCTTGTGATTTACAATGTTGCAGGTTTGTGCCTCTTGTTTTTGTTTCTGAGCTGTACAGCAACGTGATTGACGGATACAGAGACCTATATATGTTCTTTTTGGAGTTCTCCTCCCGTATGGGTTATTACGGAATGTTGAGTAGGGTTCCTTGTGCTATACCCTGGGCCCTCAGTGATTACTCTGTAAACAGTGGTGCGTATATACTAATCTCGACACGCTCACTTCCCCCTGCCCACCGCCGTTCCCTTTCGCTCACCATAAGATTCTTTCCTAAGTCTGAGAGGCTGTTTGTTTTGTAAAGAAGCTCATTTGCGTCCATTCTTAGGGTCCACCTGTACTTGATATCACGAGAGGTTTGTCCTTCGCTGTCTCATGTCCCTTAGTACGATCACCTCCACCTCCTTGCCCGTGGCTGCAAGTGGCATGATTTCATCCTTTTTCAGTGGCTGGCTCATATTCCATCGTGTCTTTGGACCGCATCTTCCTTCTCCCTGCTTCTGTCCTCATACACGTAGGTTGCTTCCACGTCGTGCCTATTGCACACACTGCTGTCACGGTCACTGGGGGGTTCGTGTCTTTGAGAATTTTGGTTTTCTTGGGATCTACGCTCAGGAGTGGGATTGCTGGGTCCCATGGGACGTCTATGTTTAGTCTCTTAAGGAACCTCCATACTGTTCTCCATAGTGGATGCACCGACTCCCACTCCCACCCACAGGGCAGGAGGGCTCCCTCTTCTCCACACCCTCTCCCTCACTTACTGCTGTAGATTTTCTGATGATGGCCACCCTGACCTGTGAGAGGCGATACCGCATGGCAATTCTGAGGTGCGTTTCTCTCACCCCTAGTGATGCCGAGCATCTTTTCATGGGCCCGAGGGCCATCTATGTGTCTTCTGTGGAGAGGTGTCCACTTAGATCTTTTACGCATTTTCTGGTGGGTTGACCGTTCTTTTGATGTTGAGCTGCAGGAGTGGTTTGTACGTTTTGGAGGTTAATTCCTCACGGGTACCTTCGTTTGCAGATATTGGTTCCCATTCTAAGGGTGGTCTTCTTGTTTTGTTTATGGTTTCCTTTGCTGTGCCGACGCTTTTAAGTTGAGTTAGGTCCCATTTGTTTCTTTTGGTGTTCATCATTCCGAGAGGTGGGGCAACAAAGAACCTGCTGCGATTTCTGTCAAAGCGTGTTCTGCCTCTGTTTTCCCCAAGAGGTTTGTAGTCTCCGCCCTTGCATTTAGATCTTCCATCTGTTTCCTTCTGTGTGTGGTGTTAGAGAGTATTCTGATTTCATTCTCTTTTTAATGTTCTAAGGAACCTCCACACTGTTCTCCACAGAGGCTGTACCAACTTACCTTCCCAACGACAGTGTAGGAGGGTTCCCTCTTCTCCACACCCTCTCCACCATGTACCGTTTGTAGACTTTCTGACAACGGCCATTCTGACCGGCGTGAGGCGATACCTCGTTGTAGTTTGACTGGCATTTCTCTAATATTGAGCCACGCTGACATCCTTTCACGTAGCCACGGCGTGAGGCAAACGTACCTCTTGCAATTGGCTGCTTGAACGTCTGCCCTCCTGGGAACCCTTTCTCCGTGACCTACGCCAGGACGTTGTTTGAGGGCAGCTGATTTTCCTTTACAGCCCTCAGGCCTTGTGAATAGTCAGCGCCCAGCAGCACAGGTTTTCAAGTTCTTGTTCTGGGAAAGAGCCACAGGGTGGCAGGATGCCTTCAAGCCCCACTCTTTTTGTTAAATTTCTCATTTAATTTTTATTTCATCGGCGTAGAGTTGATTTCCCATGTCGTGTCTGTTTTAGGTGTACAGGAACCTGACTCAGTTATCCATAGACGTGTGTGTGTTCCTTCTCGGGTTCTTTTCCCATGTAATTTCTTACAGTGTGCTCAAGAGAGTTCCCTGGGCTGGCCAGTGGGTCCCTTTCGCTTCTCTCTTTGATGTATTTCAGTGTGTGGTACGTGTTAACCCCAACCTCCTAATGTATCCCTCCCCTCAGTGTTCCCTTTTGGACATCATAAGTGTGTTTTCTAAGCCTGTGAGCCTGTTTCTGTTTTGTAAATGAGCCCACTCTGGACGCATTGCTAGATCCCAGCTATAAGTGATAGCTTCTGATATTTGTCTTTCTCTCTCTGACTTACCTCACTCAGTATGATAATCTCTCAGTCCATCCATGTTGCTGCAAGTGGTATGAGTTTGCTCTTTTTTTATGACTGACTCGTATTCCACTGTATACACGTACCGCGCATTCTTCACTTCTCTCTCATTAGACATTTCAGTTGATTCTATGTCTTGTAAATAGCACTGCCCTGAAAATGGGGGTGCACGTGTTGTTTCCAATTAGGATGTTCTCCAGATCTAAGCCCAGAAGTGGGATTGTCAGGTCATGTACAAACCCTATGTTTAGTTTTTTAAGGAAGCTCTGTACTGTTCTCCAGAGCAGCTGCAACCCGTTGCATCCCCACCAACAGTGTGAAGGACTCCCTTTTCCCCACACCCTCTCCAGCATTTATTCTCCGCAGATTGTGTTTGATGATAGCCATCCTGAGCGGTGTGAAATGGCACCTCGTTTTTCGTTGTGATTTGCCCTTCTTCGAGAATTAGTGATGTTGACCTACACGGAATCTAAAACTTGTCCTGATGAACTCAGTGACAAGAATAAGGACGCAGAGGCAGAGAGTGGACCGGAGAACTCGAGGTTTGGGAGGGGGCGGGGGGTGAAGGGGAACCTGAGACGAAGCGAGAGAGTAGCACAAACATATATATACTACCAGCTGTAAAACAGATAGCCAGTGGGAAGTTGTTATATAACAAAGGGTGTTCAACTCGAGGATGGAAGATGCCTTAGAGGACTGGGAGGGGGAGGATGGGGGGGAGTCGAGGGAGGGAGGGAATACGGGGATATGTGTATAAAAACAGATGATTGAACTTGGTGTACCCCCCCAAAAAAAAACAATAAATAAATTAAAAAAAAAGAGTTAGTGATGTTGAGTATCTTTCTGATCTTTGTCTTGTTTTGTTTACATAGTGTGAGTAAAACTTAGCTCCTGCAGCTGGCTTTGTGAAAGTCGGCCCTGCATTGAATTCTTTTCCGATGATTTACCCCAGGGCTTCCTTGGGGACAGGTGTCCTGTGCAGCCCCGCAGGCCTTGTGAGGTTTCAGTGCCACTGGGCCCCAGCTTGAAAGTTGTAGTTACAGGAAACGGCCACAAGGCGGCAGCATTGCTTCATGCTCCACTCTGGTTACTCGGGCAACTGGAGCCTGGGGCAAAGTCCTGTTCCTGGGCTGTCAATCAGAGTGGCATGCGCCCGAAGAAACACCCAAGACTCGTCTCATTCCTTCTTCCCCCTCACCCTCTACCACCCCCCTGTTCACTCCCTGATGAACCCCAGCTCCTGGAATACCACCCTTCTGAGGGTGCTGTCATCCGTAGTTGGGGCGACCCTTAGGAAGGAGGCTGGTGGCCCCCTGTGACCCAGCAATCCCACTCCTGGGCGTAGACGCTGAGAAAACAAAAATTTTAGCAGACACGTGCACCCTAGCGATCATGGCGGCACGCTGTACAAAAGCCAATACGTGGAAGCAACCGAAGTGTCGGAGGACAGAAGCAGGGATAAAGGAGATGGGGCCCAGAGACACGATGGAATATGACTCAGCCATAAAAAAGGATGGAATAATGCTAACCCTAACCCTAGGGTACATCTGCTAATTTCAACCTCCTGATTCATGCCTCTCTCCCACCGTTGCCCTTTGCTAGCCAGAAGCTGGCTTTCTAAGTCTGAGCCTTTCTTTTGTAAATTAGTTCATTTGCATCCACTGTTACACGCCAACTAGAAGTGATACCATATGACATTTATCTTTCTCTGTCTGACCCACGTCGCTTAGTGTGATCGTATCCAGGTCCTTCCGAGTTGCTGCCAACGGCCTTGCTTCATTCATTTCAGAGCTGAGTGATGTTCCGCTGTACACACGGACCGCACCTTTGTTAACCATTCAGCTTTCTGTGGACATTTTGGCTGTGTCCAGGTCTAGGCTTTTGTAAACACTGCTGCACTGAAAGCTGCCTACGAGTCTCTTGTCCATTTAGGGTTTTCCCCCGGACGTGCACCCAGGAGTGGAATTGCTGGATGTTTAGATGTTAAAAGAACCTCCGTACTGTTGTCCTCCAGAGTGGCCGGTAGCAATTTACGTTCCCACTGCGGGAGTGTAGCAGCGTTCCCTCTTGTCCACACCTTCTCCAGCATTTCCGCTTTTCAGACTTTGTGATGATGGTCACTCTGACTGATGAGAGGTGATACCTCGTTGCAGTGTTGATTTACCGAGAACAACGTGGAGGTGCCATTAGAGGCAGATACAGGGCCACCATAGGATTCAGCCATCCCACTGCTCAGAGCGTATCCGGAGAAGACCGGAATGCAAAAAGACACGTGCACCAAAACGTGCACTTTGGCACCACTTACACTAGCCCGGACCAGGAAGCAACCAAAATGTCCAAGGACCCAGCAATGGATAAAGAAGTAGTAGTTCCATTACACAGTGGAATATTACTCAGATGTGAAAAAGAATGAAATAATGCCACTATAGCAACCTAGATTAACCTAGTTGTAATCCTACTAAGTGAAGTGAGTTAGAAAGAAAAAGACAACCATCACATGATATCACTTCTACATGGAAAATAAACATAAATACCAATGAACCAACTGACAAAAGAGAAACAGACTCACACAGTTAGAAAACGAACTTATGCTTAGCAAAGGGGACCGATACCGGGAAGGGATAAATTAGGCAGTTGGGATTAGCAACCAGATGCTATTACAAACAAAATACATAATCAACAAGGGCCTGGGTATACCAAGGGAGGTCACCTCAACACTCTGTCATCACCTCTATGGGAAAGAAAATCTGAAAGTTAATAGATATATGGATACATGTAAACGAAAAAGATTCTGTACCCTTACAACAGAGTCGGGCTTTGAAGAAATCCTGCCGCCTTGTGGCCGTTTCCCGCAACAGCAACTTTAAAGCTGCAGCTTATGGAGACAATATTCACAAGGAGTAAAGGATGTAAATCACAGCTGCGCTCCAACAATTCCCTGGGGTAAGTATTCTAAAAACAATTTTCACAAGGGCAGATCTTCATGAAGACCATATCAACAGGTAAATAAGACAACGTTTTAAAAAAAATAGCACGCCACACGCTGCTGAGTATGGCGAATTACTTGAGACGGGCCGCTCAACACTGCGAGGAGGGCTCACACCGGGCCACAGTCGGAAAGGCCGTGAATCAAAGGTCTGCAGACAGTAAAGCTACAGTGCTGGTGGAAAACAGGGGGCCCTCCTATGTTGCTGCTGGCATGGACACGGTAAGAGCCACGACCGAGAACAACGTGGAGGTGCCATTAGAGGTAGGTACAGAGCGACCGTAGGATTCAGCCATCCCACTGCTCAGAGCATATCCGGAGAAGACCAGAATTCAAAAAGACACGTGCACCAAAACGTGCACTTTGGCACCACTTGCCATAGCCCAGACCGGGAAGCAACCAAAATGTCCAAGCAGCCAGGAATGCATACAGAGGTAGTAGTTCCATTACACAGTGCTATATTACTCAGGCGGGAAAAGGAAGGAACCCGGCAATCCCACGACTGGGCATACACCCAAAGAACACCAGAATTCAAAAAGACACACGGCCTCCAATGTTCATCGCGGCACTATTTACAACAGCCAGGACATGGAAGCAACCTAAATGTCCATCAACAGATGAATGGATAAAGAAGATGTGGTACACATATACAATGGAATCTTACTCAGCTATAAAAAGGGATGAGGTGGAGCTATATGTAATGAGGTGGATGGGCCTCGAGTCTGTCCTACAGCGTGAGGGAAGCCAGAAAGAGAAAAACAAATACTTTATGCTAACTCATATATACGGAATCTAAAAAACAAAACAAAACAAAAAACAAAAAAACCCAAAAAAAACAGTACTGATGAACCCAGTGACAGAACAAGAATAAGGATGCAGATGCAGAGAATGGACTGGAGGACACGGGGTTGGGGGGGCAGGGGGTGAAGAGGAAGCTGGCACGAAGTGAGAGAGTAGCATCTGCTCAAACAATCCTGCATAGCCACGTAAAGGTCACGGATCTCGGGGATTTGAAAGGGTGGAGCAGGACGCCCTAACACGGAGTCTGTCTCCGATGGCAGTCACTGTCACGGTAACGTCCGCTGCGTGCACGAGGCTTGGCTGCACTGAAGGAGGGCCCGCCTGCATCTGAGGACTATGGGCCCAGGCAGAGGGGAACGGGCCCTGCAGGACCAAAAGGGGTCTCATTTGCCAGTCCATCCTCCCCACTCCCTCAGCCCCACGACAGTCCAGCCTTGGGACCCAAGCCTGCTCAGGGTCCGGGGATGTGACCCCGGCCCAGGTCACCGAGGCCTGAGGGGAAGAGTTTTGGCATTCCTTTTTTTTTTTTCTCTTTTCAATGTTAGTTGTTATTTTGTATCTTGTGATTTACAATGTTGCAGGTTTGTGCCTCTTGTTTTTGTTTCTGAGCTGTACAGCAACGTGATTGACGGATACAGAGACCTATATATGTTCTTTTTGGAGTTCTCCTCCCGTATGGGTTATTACGGAATGTTGAGTAGGGTTCCTTGTGCTATACCCTGGGCCCTCAGTGATTACTCTGTAAACAGTGGTGCGTATATACTAATCTCGACACGCTCACTTCCCCCTGCCCACCGCCGTTCCCTTTCGCTCACCATAAGATTCTTTCCTAAGTCTGAGAGGCTGTTTGTTTTGTAAAGAAGCTCATTTGCGTCCATTCTTAGGGTCCACCTGTACTTGATATCACGAGAGGTTTGTCCTTCGCTGTCTCATGTCCCTTAGTACGATCACCTCCACCTCCTTGCCCGTGGCTGCAAGTGGCATGATTTCATCCTTTTTCAGTGGCTGGCTCATATTCCATCGTGTCTTTGGACCGCATCTTCCTTCTCCCTGCTTCTGTCCTCATACACGTAGGTTGCTTCCACGTCGTGCCTATTGCACACACTGCTGTCACGGTCACTGGGGGGTTCGTGTCTTTGAGAATTTTGGTTTTCTTGGGATCTACGCTCAGGAGTGGGATTGCTGGGTCCCATGGGACGTCTATGTTTAGTCTCTTAAGGAACCTCCATACTGTTCTCCATAGTGGATGCACCGACTCCCACTCCCACCCACAGGGCAGGAGGGCTCCCTCTTCTCCACACCCTCTCCCTCACTTACTGCTGTAGATTTTCTGATGATGGCCACCCTGACCTGTGAGAGGCGATACCGCATGGCAATTCTGAGGTGCGTTTCTCTCACCCCTAGTGATGCCGAGCATCTTTTCATGGGCCCGAGGGCCATCTATGTGTCTTCTGTGGAGAGGTGTCCACTTAGATCTTTTACGCATTTTCTGGTGGGTTGACCGTTCTTTTGATGTTGAGCTGCAGGAGTGGTTTGTACGTTTTGGAGGTTAATTCCTCACGGGTACCTTCGTTTGCAGATATTGGTTCCCATTCTAAGGGTGGTCTTCTTGTTTTGTTTATGGTTTCCTTTGCTGTGCCGACGCTTTTAAGTTGAGTTAGGTCCCATTTGTTTCTTTTGGTGTTCATCATTCCGAGAGGTGGGGCAACAAAGAACCTGCTGCGATTTCTGTCAAAGCGTGTTCTGCCTCTGTTTTCCCCAAGAGGTTTGTAGTCTCCGCCCTTGCATTTAGATCTTCCATCTGTTTCCTTCTGTGTGTGGTGTTAGAGAGTATTCTGATTTCATTCTCTTTTTAATGTTCTAAGGAACCTCCACACTGTTCTCCACAGAGGCTGTACCAACTTACCTTCCCAACGACAGTGTAGGAGGGTTCCCTCTTCTCCACACCCTCTCCACCATGTACCGTTTGTAGACTTTCTGACAACGGCCATTCTGACCGGCGTGAGGCGATACCTCGTTGTAGTTTGACTGGCATTTCTCTAATATTGAGCCACGCTGACATCCTTTCACGTAGCCACGGCGTGAGGCAAACGTACCTCTTGCAATTGGCTGCTTGAACGTCTGCCCTCCTGGGAACCCTTTCTCCGTGACCTACGCCAGGACGTTGTTTGAGGGCAGCTGATTTTCCTTTACAGCCCTCAGGCCTTGTGAATAGTCAGCGCCCAGCAGCACAGGTTTTCAAGTTCTTGTTCTGGGAAAGAGCCACAGGGTGGCAGGATGCCTTCAAGCCCCACTCTTTTTGTTAAATTTCTCATTTAATTTTTATTTCATCGGCGTAGAGTTGATTTCCCATGTCGTGTCTGTTTTAGGTGTACAGGAACCTGACTCAGTTATCCATAGACGTGTGTGTGTTCCTTCTCGGGTTCTTTTCCCATGTAATTTCTTACAGTGTGCTCAAGAGAGTTCCCTGGGCTGGCCAGTGGGTCCCTTTCGCTTCTCTCTTTGATGTATTTCAGTGTGTGGTACGTGTTAACCCCAACCTCCTAATGTATCCCTCCCCTCAGTGTTCCCTTTTGGACATCATAAGTGTGTTTTCTAAGCCTGTGAGCCTGTTTCTGTTTTGTAAATGAGCCCACTCTGGACGCATTGCTAGATCCCAGCTATAAGTGATAGCTTCTGATATTTGTCTTTCTCTCTCTGACTTACCTCACTCAGTATGATAATCTCTCAGTCCATCCATGTTGCTGCAAGTGGTATGAGTTTGCTCTTTTTTTATGACTGACTCGTATTCCACTGTATACACGTACCGCGCATTCTTCACTTCTCTCTCATTAGACATTTCAGTTGATTCTATGTCTTGTAAATAGCACTGCCCTGAAAATGGGGGTGCACGTGTTGTTTCCAATTAGGATGTTCTCCAGATCTAAGCCCAGAAGTGGGATTGTCAGGTCATGTACAAACCCTATGTTTAGTTTTTTAAGGAAGCTCTGTACTGTTCTCCAGAGCAGCTGCAACCCGTTGCATCCCCACCAACAGTGTGAAGGACTCCCTTTTCCCCACACCCTCTCCAGCATTTATTCTCCGCAGATTGTGTTTGATGATAGCCATCCTGAGCGGTGTGAAATGGCACCTCGTTTTTCGTTGTGATTTGCCCTTCTTCGAGAATTAGTGATGTTGACCTACACGGAATCTAAAACTTGTCCTGATGAACTCAGTGACAAGAATAAGGACGCAGAGGCAGAGAGTGGACCGGAGAACTCGAGGTTTGGGAGGGGGCGGGGGGTGAAGGGGAAGCTGAGACGAAGCGAGAGAGTAGCACAAACATATATATACTACCAGCTGTAAAACAGATAGCCAGTGGGAAGTTGTTATATAACAAAGGGTGTTCAACTCGAGGATGGAAGATGCCTTAGAGGACTGGGAGGGGGAGGATGGGGGGGAGTCGAGGGAGGGAGGGAATACGGGGATATGTGTATAAAAACAGATGATTGAACTTGGTGTACCCCCCCCAAAAAAAACAATAAATAAATTAAAAAAAAAGAGTTAGTGATGTTGAGTATCTTTCTGATCTTTGTCTTGTTTTGTTTACATAGTGTGAGTAAAACTTAGCTCCTGCAGCTGGCTTTGTGAAAGTCGGCCCTGCATTGAATTCTTTTCCGACGATTTACCCCAGGGCTTCCTTGGGGACAGGTGTCCTGTGCAGCCCCGCAGGCCTTGTGAGGTTTCAGTGCCACTGGGCCCCAGCTTGAAAGTTGTAGTTACAGGAAACGGCCACAAGGCGGCAGCATTGCTTCATGCTCCACTCTGGTTACTCGGGCAACTGGAGCCTGGGGCAAAGTCCTGTTCCTGGGCTGTCAATCAGAGTGGCATGCGCCCGAAGAAACACCCAAGACTCGTCTCATTCTTTCTTCCCCCTCACCCTCTACCACCCCCCTGTTCACTCCCTGATGAACCCCAGCTCCTGGAATACCACCCTTCTGAGGGTGCTGTCATCCGTAGTTGGGGCGACCCTTAGGAAGGAGGCTGGTGGCCCCCTGTGACCCAGCAATCCCACTCCTGGGCGTAGACGCTGAGAAAACAAAAATTTTAGCAGACACGTGCACCCTAGCGATCATGGCGGCACGCTGTACAAAAGCCAATACGTGGAAGCAACCGAAGTGTCGGAGGACAGAAGCAGGGATAAAGGAGATGGGGCCCAGAGACACGATGGAATATGACTCAGCCATAAAAAAGGATGGAATAATGCTAACCCTAACCCTAGGGTACATCTGCTAATTTCAACCTCCTGATTCATGCCTCTCTCCCACCGTTCCCCTTTGCTAGCCAGAAGCTGGCTTTCTAAGTCTGAGCCTTTCTTTTGTAAATTAGTTCATTTGCATCCACTGTTACACGCCAACTAGAAGTGATACCATATGACATTTATCTTTCTCTGTCTGACCCACGTCGCTTAGTGTGATCGTATCCAGGTCCTTCCGAGTTGCTGCCAACGGCCTTGCTTCATTCATTTCAGAGCTGAGTGATGTTCCGCTGTACACACGGACCGCACCTTTGTTAACCATTCAGCTTTCTGTGGACAATTTGGCTGTGTCCAGGTCTAGGCTTTTGTAAACACTGCTGCACTGAAAGCTGCCTACGAGTCTCTTGTCCATTTAGGGTTTTCCCCCGGACGTGCACCCAGGAGTGGAATTGCTGGATGTTTAGATGTTAAAAGAACCTCCGTACTGTTGTCCTCCAGAGTGGCCGGTAGCAATTTACGTTCCCACTGCGGGAGTGTAGCAGCGTTCCCTCTTGTCCACACCTTCTCCAGCATTTCCGCTTTTCAGACTTTGTGATGATGGTCACTCTGACTGATGAGAGGTGATACCTCGTTGCAGTGTTGATTTACCGAGAACAACGTGGAGGTGCCATTAGAGGCAGATACAGGGCCACCATAGGATTCAGCCATCCCACTGCTCAGAGCGTATCCGGAGAAGACCGGAATGCAAAAAGACACGTGCACCAAAACGTGCACTTTGGCACCACTTACACTAGCCCGGACCAGGAAGCAACCAAAATGTCCAAGGACCCAGCAATGGATAAAGAAGTAGTAGTTCCATTACACAGTGGAATATTACTCAGATGTGAAAAAGAATGAAATAATGCCACTATAGCAACCTAGATTAACCTAGTTGTAATCCTACTAAGTGAAGTGAGTTAGAAAGAAAAAGACAACCATCACATGATATCACTTCTACATGGAAAATAAACATAAATACCAATGAACCAACTGACAAAAGAGAAACAGACTCACACAGTTAGAAAACGAACTTATGCTTAGCAAAGGGGACCGATACCGGGAAGGGATAAATTAGGCAGTTGGGATTAGCAACCAGATGCTATTACAAACAAAATACATAATCAACAAGGGCCTGGGTATACCAAGGGAGGTCACCTCAACACTCTGTCATCACCTCTATGGGAAAGAAAATCTGAAAGTTAATAGATATATGGATACATGTAAACGAAAAAGATTCTGTACCCTTACAACAGAGTCGGGCTTTGAAGAAATCCTGCCGCCTTGTGGCCGTTTCCCGCAACAGCAACTTTAAAGCTGCAGCTTATGGAGACAATATTCACAAGGAGTAAAGGATGTAAATCACAGCTGCGCTCCAACAATTCCCTGGGGTAAGTATTCTAAAAACAATTTTCACAAGGGCAGATCTTCATGAAGACCATATCAACAGGTAAATAAGACAACGTTTTAAAAAAAATAGCACGCCACACGCTGCTGAGTATGGCGAATTACTTGAGACGGGCCGCTCAACACTGCGAGGAGGGCTCACACCGGGCCACAGTCGGAAAGGCCGTGAATCAAAGGTCTGCAGACAGTAAAGCTACAGTGCTGGTGGAAAACAGGGGGCCCTCCTATGTTGCTGCTGGCATGGACACGGTAAGAGCCACGACCGAGAACAACGTGGAGGTGCCATTAGAGGTAGGTACAGAGTGACCGTAGGATTCAGCCATCCCACTGCTCAGAGCATATCCGGAGAAGACCAGAATTCAAAAAGACACGTGCACCAAAACGTGCACTTTGGCACCACTTGCCATAGCCCAGACCGGGAAGCAACCAAAATGTCCAAGCAGCCAGGAATGCATACAGAGGTAGTAGTTCCATTACACAGTGCTATATTACTCAGGCGGGAAAAGGAAGGAACCCGGCAATCCCACGACTGGGCATACACCCAAAGAACACCAGAATTCAAAAAGACACACGGCCTCCAATGTTCATCGCGGCACTATTTACAACAGCCAGGACATGGAAGCAACCTAAATGTCCATCAACAGATGAATGGATAAAGAAGATGTGGTACACATATACAATGGAATCTTACTCAGCTATAAAAAGGGATGAGGTGGAGCTATATGTAATGAGGTGGATGGGCCTCGAGTCTGTCCTACAGCGTGAGGGAAGCCAGAAAGAGAAAAACAAATACTTTATGCTAACTCATATATACGGAATCTAAAAAACAAAACAAAACAAAAAACAAAAAAACCCAAAAAAAACAGTACTGATGAACCCAGTGACAGAACAAGAATAAGGATGCAGATGCAGAGAATGGACTGGAGGACACGGGGTTGGGGGGGCAGGGGGCGAAGAGGAAGCTGGCACGAAGTGAGAGAGTAGCATCTGCTCAAACAATCCTGCATAGCCACGTAAAGGTCACGGATCTCGGGGATTTGAAAGGGTGGAGCAGGACGCCCTAACACGGAGTCTGTCTCCGATGGCAGTCACTGTCACGGTAACGTCCGCTGCGTGCACGAGGCTTGGCTGCACTGAAGGAGGGCCCGCCTGCATCTGAGGACTATGGGCCCAGGCAGAGGGGAACGGGCCCTGCAGGACCAAAAGGGGTCTCATTTGCCAGTCCATCCTCCCCACTCCCTCAGCCCCACGACAGTCCAGCCTTGGGACCCAAGCCTGCTCAGGGTCCGGGGATGTGACCCCGGCCCAGGTCACCCAGGCCTGAGGGGAAGAGTTTTGGCATTCCTTTTTTTTTTTTTCTCTTTTCAATGTTAGTTGTTATTTTGTATCTTGTGATTTACAATGTTGCAGGTTTGTGCCTCTTGTTTTTCTTTCTGAGCTGTACAGCAACGTGATTGACGGATACAGAGACCTATATATGTTCTTTTTGGAGTTCTCCTCCCGTATGGGTTATTACGGAATGTTGAGTAGGGTTCCTTGTGCTATACCCTGGGCCCTCAGTGATTACTCTGTAAACAGTGGTGCGTATATACTAATCTCGACACGCTCACTTCCCCCTGCCCACCGCCGTTCCCTTTCGCTCACCATAAGATTCTTTCCTAAGTCTGAGAGGCTGTTTGTTTTGTAAAGAAGCTCATTTGCGTCCATTCTTAGGGTCCACCTGTACTTGATATCACGAGAGGTTTGTCCTTCGCTGTCTCATGTCCCTTAGTACGATCACCTCCACCTCCTTGCCCGTGGCTGCAAGTGGCATGATTTCATCCTTTTTCAGTGGCTGGCTCATATTCCATCGTGTCTTTGGACCGCATCTTCCTTCTCCCTGCTTCTGTCCTCATACACGTAGGTTGCTTCCACGTCGTGCCTATTGCACACACTGCTGTCACGGTCACTGGGGGGTTCGTGTCTTTGAGAATTTTGGTTTTCTTGGGATCTACGCTCAGGAGTGGGATTGCTGGGTCCCATGGGACGTCTATGTTTAGTCTCTTAAGGAACCTCCATACTGTTCTCCATAGTGGATGCACCGACTCCCACTCCCACCCACAGGGCAGGAGGGCTCCCTCTTCTCCACACCCTCTCCCTCACTTACTGCTGTAGATTTTCTGATGATGGCCACCCTGACCTGTGAGAGGCGATACCGCATGGCAATTCTGAGGTGCGTTTCTCTCACCCCTAGTGATGCCGAGCATCTTTTCATGGGCCCGAGGGCCATCTATGTGTCTTCTGTGGAGAGGTGTCCACTTAGATCTTTTACGCATTTTCTGGTGGGTTGACCGTTCTTTTGATGTTGAGCTGCAGGAGTGGTTTGTACGTTTTGGAGGTTAATTCCTCACGGGTACCTTCGTTTGCAGATATTGGTTCCCATTCTAAGGGTGGTCTTCTTGTTTTGTTTATGGTTTCCTTTGCTGTGCCGACGCTTTTAAGTTGAGTTAGGTCCCATTTGTTTCTTTTGGTGTTCATCATTCCGAGAGGTGGGGCAACAAAGAACCTGCTGCGATTTCTGTCAAAGCGTGTTCTGCCTCTGTTTTCCCCAAGAGGTTTGTAGTCTCCGCCCTTGCATTTAGATCTTCCATCTGTTTCCTTCTGTGTGTGGTGTTAGAGAGTATTCTGATTTCATTCTCTTTTTAATGTTCTAAGGAACCTCCACACTGTTCTCCACAGAGGCTGTACCAACTTACCTTCCCAACGACAGTGTAGGAGGGTTCCCTCTTCTCCACACCCTCTCCACCATGT
Organism: Hippopotamus amphibius kiboko; assembly: GCF_030028045.1. Lineage (NCBI taxonomy): Eukaryota > Metazoa > Chordata > Mammalia > Artiodactyla > Hippopotamidae > Hippopotamus > Hippopotamus amphibius. The sequence continues at coordinate 960,967 of NC_080203.1, forward strand.
ACCGTTTGTAGACTTTCTGACAACGGCCATTCTGACCGGCGTGAGGCGATACCTCGTTGTAGTTTGACTGGCATTTCTCTAATATTGAGCCACGCTGACATCCTTTCACGTAGCCACGGCGTGAGGCAAACGTACCTCTTGCAATTGGCTGCTTGAACGTCTGCCCTCCTGGGAACCCTTTCTCCGTGACCTACGCCAGGACGTTGTTTGAGGGCAGCTGATTTTCCTTTACAGCCCTCAGGCCTTGTGAATAGTCAGCGCCCAGCAGCACAGGTTTTCAAGTTCTTGTTCTGGGAAAGAGCCACAGGGTGGCAGGATGCCTTCAAGCCCCACTCTTTTTGTTAAATTTCTCATTTAATTTTTATTTCATCGGCGTAGAGTTGATTTCCCATGTCGTGTCTGTTTTAGGTGTACAGGAACCTGACTCAGTTATCCATAGACGTGTGTGTGTTCCTTCTCGGGTTCTTTTCCCATGTAATTTCTTACAGTGTGCTCAGGAGAGTTCCCTGGGCTGGCCAGTGGGTCCCTTTCGCTTGTCTCTTTGATGTATTTCAGTGTGTGGTACGTGTTAACCCCAACCTCCTAATGTATCCCTCCCCTCAGTGTTCCCTTTTGGACATCATAAGTGTGTTTTCTAAGCCTGTGAGCCTGTTTCTGTTTTGTAAATGAGCCCACTCTGGACGCATTGCTAGATCCCAGCTATAAGTGATAGCTTCTGATATTTGTCTTTCTCTCTCTGACTTACCTCACTCAGTATGATAATCTCTCAGTCCATCCATGTTGCTGCAAGTGGTATGAGTTTGCTCTTTTTTTATGACTGACTCGTATTCCACTGTATACACGTACCGCGCATTCTTCACTTCTCTCTCATTAGACATTTCAGTTGATTCTATGTCTTGTAAATAGCACTGCCCTGAAAATGGGGGTGCACGTGTTGTTTCCAATTAGGATGTTCTCCAGATCTAAGCCCAGAAGTGGGATTGTCAGGTCATGTACAAACCCTATGTTTAGTTTTTTAAGGAAGCTCTGTACTGTTCTCCAGAGCAGCTGCAACCCGTTGCATCCCCACCAACAGTGTGAAGGACTCCCTTTTCCCCACACCCTCTCCAGCATTTATTCTCCGCAGATTGTGTTTGATGATAGCCATCCTGAGCGGTGTGAAATGGCACCTCGTTTTTCGTTGTGATTTGCCCTTCTTCGAGAATTAGTGATGTTGACCTACACGGAATCTAAAACTTGTCCTGATGAACTCAGTGACAAGAATAAGGACGCAGAGGCAGAGAGTGGACCGGAGAACTCGAGGTTTGGGAGGGGGCGGGGGGTGAAGGGGAAGCTGAGACGAAGCGAGAGAGTAGCACAAACATATATATACTACCAGCTGTAAAACAGATAGCCAGTGGGAAGTTGTTATATAACAAAGGGTGTTCAACTCGAGGATGGAAGATGCCTTAGAGGACTGGGAGGGGGAGGATGGGGGGGAGTCGAGGGAGGGAGGGAATACGGGGATATGTGTATAAAAACAGATGATTGAACTTGGTGTACCCCCCCCAAAAAAAACAATAAATAAATTAAAAAAAAAGAGTTAGTGATGTTGAGTATCTTTCTGATCTTTGTCTTGTTTTGTTTACATAGTGTGAGTAAAACTTAGCTCCTGCAGCTGGCTTTGTGAAAGTCGGCCCTGCATTGAATTCTTTTCCGATGATTTACCCCAGGGCTTCCTTGGGGACAGGTGTCCTGTGCAGCCCCGCAGGCCTTGTGAGGTTTCAGTGCCACTGGGCCCCAGCTTGAAAGTTGTAGTTACAGGAAACGGCCACAAGGCGGCAGCATTGCTTCATGCTCCACTCTGGTTACTCGGGCAACTGGAGCCTGGGGCAAAGTCCTGTTCCTGGGCTGTCAATCAGAGTGGCATGCGCCCGAAGAAACACCCAAGACTCGTCTCATTCCTTCTTCCCCCTCACCCTCTACCACCCCCCTGTTCACTCCCTGATGAACCCCAGCTCCTGGAATACCACCCTTCTGAGGGTGCTGTCATCCGTAGTTGGGGCGACCCTTAGGAAGGAGGCTGGTGGCCCCCTGTGACCCAGCAATCCCACTCCTGGGCGTAGACGCTGAGAAAACAAAAATTTTAGCAGACACGTGCACCCTAGCGATCATGGCGGCACGCTGTACAAAAGCCAATACGTGGAAGCAACCGAAGTGTCGGAGGACAGAAGCAGGGATAAAGGAGATGGGGCCCAGAGACACGATGGAATATGACTCAGCCATAAAAAAGGATGGAATAATGCTAACCCTAACCCTAGGGTACATCTGCTAATTTCAACCTCCTGATTCATGCCTCTCTCCCACCGTTGCCCTTTGCTAGCCAGAAGCTGGCTTTCTAAGTCTGAGCCTTTCTTTTGTAAATTAGTTCATTTGCATCCACTGTTACACGCCAACTAGAAGTGATACCATATGACATTTATCTTTCTCTGTCTGACCCACGTCGCTTAGTGTGATCGTATCCAGGTCCTTCCGAGTTGCTGCCAACGGCCTTGCTTCATTCATTTCAGAGCTGAGTGATGTTCCGCTGTACACACGGACCGCACCTTTGTTAACCATTCAGCTTTCTGTGGACATTTTGGCTGTGTCCAGGTCTAGGCTTTTGTAAACACTGCTGCACTGAAAGCTGCCTACGAGTCTCTTGTCCATTTAGGGTTTTCCCCCGGACGTGCACCCAGGAGTGGAATTGCTGGATGTTTAGATGTTAAAAGAACCTCCGTACTGTTGTCCTCCAGAGTGGCCGGTAGCAATTTACGTTCCCACTGCGGGAGTGTAGCAGCGTTCCCTCTTGTCCACACCTTCTCCAGCATTTCCGCTTTTCAGACTTTGTGATGATGGTCACTCTGACTGATGAGAGGTGATACCTCGTTGCAGTGTTGATTTACCGAGAACAACGTGGAGGTGCCATTAGAGGCAGATACAGGGCCACCATAGGATTCAGCCATCCCACTGCTCAGAGCGTATCCGGAGAAGACCGGAATGCAAAAAGACACGTGCACCAAAACGTGCACTTTGGCACCACTTACACTAGCCCGGACCAGGAAGCAACCAAAATGTCCAAGGACCCAGCAATGGATAAAGAAGTAGTAGTTCCATTACACAGTGGAATATTACTCAGATGTGAAAAAGAATGAAATAATGCCACTATAGCAACCTAGATTAACCTAGTTGTAATCCTACTAAGTGAAGTGAGTTAGAAAGAAAAAGACAACCATCACATGATATCACTTCTACATGGAAAATAAACATAAATACCAATGAACCAACTGACAAAAGAGAAACAGACTCACACAGTTAGAAAACGAACTTATGCTTAGCAAAGGGGACCGATACCGGGAAGGGATAAATTAGGCAGTTGGGATTAGCAACCAGATGCTATTACAAACAAAATACATAATCAACAAGGGCCTGGGTATACCAAGGGAGGTCACCTCAACACTCTGTCATCACCTCTATGGGAAAGAAAATCTGAAAGTTAATAGATATATGGATACATGTAAACGAAAAAGATTCTGTACCCTTACAACAGAGTCGGGCTTTGAAGAAATCCTGCCGCCTTGTGGCCGTTTCCCGCAACAGCAACTTTAAAGCTGCAGCTTATGGAGACAATATTCACAAGGAGTAAAGGATGTAAATCACAGCTGCGCTCCAACAATTCCCTGGGGTAAGTATTCTAAAAACAATTTTCACAAGGGCAGATCTTCATGAAGACCATATCAACAGGTAAATAAGACAACGTTTTAAAAAAAATAGCACGCCACACGCTGCTGAGTATGGCGAATTACTTGAGACGGGCCGCTCAACACTGCGAGGAGGGCTCACACCGGGCCACAGTCGGAAAGGCCGTGAATCAAAGGTCTGCAGACAGTAAAGCTACAGTGCTGGTGGAAAACAGGGGGCCCTCCTATGTTGCTGCTGGCATGGACACGGTAAGAGCCACGACCGAGAACAACATGGAGGTGCCATTAGAGGTAGGTACAGAGCGACCGTAGGATTCAGCCATCCCACTGCTCAGAGCATATCCGGAGAAGACCAGAATTCAAAAAGACACGTGCACCAAAACGTGCACTTTGGCACCACTTGCCATAGCCCAGACCGGGAAGCAACCAAAATGTCCAAGCAGCCAGGAATGCATACAGAGGTAGTAGTTCCATTACACAGTGCTATATTACTCAGGCGGGAAAAGGAAGGAACCCGGCAATCCCACGACTGGGCATACACCCAAAGAACACCAGAATTCAAAAAGACACACGGCCTCCAATGTTCATCGCGGCACTATTTACAACAGCCAGGACATGGAAGCAACCTAAATGTCCATCAACAGATGAATGGATAAAGAAGATGTGGTACACATATACAATGGAATCTTACTCAGCTATAAAAAGGGATGAGGTGGAGCTATATGTAATGAGGTGGATGGGCCTCGAGTCTGTCCTACAGCATGAGGGAAGCCAGAAAGAGAAAAACAAATACTTTATGCTAACTCATATATACGGAATCTAAAAAACAAAACAAAACAAAAAACAAAAAAACCCAAAAAAAACGGTACTGATGAACCCAGTGACAGGACAAGAATAAGGATGCAGATGCAGAGAATGGACTGGAGGACACGGGGTTGGGGGGGCAGGGGGCGAAGAGGAAGCTGGCACGAAGTGAGAGAGTAGCATCTGCTCAAACAATCCTGCATAGCCACGTAAAGGTCACGGATCTCGGGGATTTGAAAGGGTGGAGCAGGACGCCCTAACACGGAGTCTGTCTCCGATGGCAGTCACTGTCACGGTAACGTCCGCTGCGTGCACGAGGCTTGGCTGCACTGAAGGAGGGCCCGCCTGCATCTGAGGACTATGGGCCCAGGCAGAGGGGAACGGGCCCTGCAGGACCAAAAGGGGTCTCATTTGCCAGTCCATCCTCCCCACTCCCTCAGCCCCACGACAGTCCAGCCTTGGGACCCAAGCCTGCTCAGGGTCCGGGGATGTGACCCCGGCCCAGGTCACCGAGGCCTGAGGGGAAGAGTTTTGGCATTCCTTTTTTTTTTTTTCTCTTTTCAATGTTAGTTGTTATTTTGTATCTTGTGATTTACAATGTTGCAGGTTTGTGCCTCTTGTTTTTCTTTCTGAGCTGTACAGCAACGTGATTGACGGATACAGAGACCTATATATGTTCTTTTTGGAGTTCTCCTCCCGTATGGGTTATTACGGAATGTTGAGTAGGGTTCCTTGTGCTATACCCTGGGCCCTCAGTGATTACTCTGTAAACAGTGGTGCGTATATACTAATCTCGACACGCTCACTTCCCCCTGCCCACCGCCGTTCCCTTTCGCTCACCATAAGATTCTTTCCTAAGTCTGAGAGGCTGTTTGTTTTGTAAAGAAGCTCATTTGCGTCCATTCTTAGGGTCCACCTGTACTTGATATCACGAGAGGTTTGTCCTTCGCTGTCTCATGTCCCTTAGTACGATCACCTCCACCTCCTTGCCCGTGGCTGCAAGTGGCATGATTTCATCCTTTTTCAGTGGCTGGCTCATATTCCATCGTGTCTTTGGACCGCATCTTCCTTCTCCCTGCTTCTGTCCTCATACACGTAGGTTGCTTCCACGTCGTGCCTATTGCACACACTGCTGTCACGGTCACTGGGGGGTTCGTGTCTTTGAGAATTTTGGTTTTCTTGGGATCTACGCTCAGGAGTGGGATTGCTGGGTCCCATGGGACGTCTATGTTTAGTCTCTTAAGGAACCTCCATACTGTTCTCCATAGTGGATGCACCGACTCCCACTCCCACCCACAGGGCAGGAGGGCTCCCTCTTCTCCACACCCTCTCCCTCACTTACTGCTGTAGATTTTCTGATGATGGCCACCCTGACCTGTGAGAGGCGATACCGCATGGCAATTCTGAGGTGCGTTTCTCTCACCCCTAGTGATGCCGAGCATCTTTTCATGGGCCCGAGGGCCATCTATGTGTCTTCTGTGGAGAGGTGTCCACTTAGATCTTTTACGCATTTTCTGGTGGGTTGACCGTTCTTTTGATGTTGAGCTGCAGGAGTGGTTTGTACGTTTTGGAGGTTAATTCCTCACGGGTACCTTCGTTTGCAGATATTGGTTCCCATTCTAAGGGTGGTCTTCTTGTTTTGTTTATGGTTTCCTTTGCTGTGCCGACGCTTTTAAGTTGAGTTAGGTCCCATTTGTTTCTTTTGGTGTTCATCATTCCGAGAGGTGGGGCAACAAAGAACCTGCTGCGATTTCTGTCAAAGCGTGTTCTGCCTCTGTTTTCCCCAAGAGGTTTGTAGTCTCCGCCCTTGCATTTAGATCTTCCATCTGTTTCCTTCTGCGTGTGGTGTTAGAGAGTATTCTGATTTCATTCTCTTTTTAATGTTCTAAGGAACCTCCACACTGTTCTCCACAGAGGCTGTACCAACTTACCTTCCCAACGACAGTGTAGGAGGGTTCCCTCTTCTCCACACCCTCTCCACCATGTACCGTTTGTAGACTTTCTGACAACGGCCATTCTGACCGGCGTGAGGCGATACCTCGTTGTAGTTTGACTGGCATTTCTCTAATATTGAGCCACGCTGACATCCTTTCACGTAGCCACGGCGTGAGGCAAACGTACCTCTTGCAATTGGCTGCTTGAACGTCTGCCCTCCTGGGAACCCTTTCTCCGTGACCTACGCCAGGACGTTGTTTGAGGGCAGCTGATTTTCCTTTACAGCCCTCAGGCCTTGTGAATAGTCAGCGCCCAGCAGCACAGGTTTTCAAGTTCTTGTTCTGGGAAAGAGCCACAGGGTGGCAGGATGCCTTCAAGCCCCACTCTTTTTGTTAAATTTCTCATTTAATTTTTATTTCATCGGCGTAGAGTTGATTTCCCATGTCGTGTCTGTTTTAGGTGTACAGGAACCTGACTCAGTTATCCATAGACGTGTGTGTGTTCCTTCTCGGGTTCTTTTCCCATGTAATTTCTTACAGTGTGCTCAGGAGAGTTCCCTGGGCTGGCCAGTGGGTCCCTTTCGCTTGTCTCTTTGATGTATTTCAGTGTGTGGTACGTGTTAACCCCAACCTCCTAATGTATCCCTCCCCTCAGTGTTCCCTTTTGGACATCATAAGTGTGTTTTCTAAGCCTGTGAGCCTGTTTCTGTTTTGTAAATGAGCCCACTCTGGACGCATTGCTAGATCCCAGCTATAAGTGATAGCTTCTGATATTTGTCTTTCTCTCTCTGACTTACCTCACTCAGTATGATAATCTCTCAGTCCATCCATGTTGCTGCAAGTGGTATGAGTTTGCTCTTTTTTTATGACTGACTCGTATTCCACTGTATACACGTACCGCGCATTCTTCACTTCTCTCTCATTAGACATTTCAGTTGATTCTATGTCTTGTAAATAGCACTGCCCTGAAAATGGGGGTGCACGTGTTGTTTCCAATTAGGATGTTCTCCAGATCTAAGCCCAGAAGTGGGATTGTCAGGTCATGTACAAACCCTATGTTTAGTTTTTTAAGGAAGCTCTGTACTGTTCTCCAGAGCAGCTGCAACCCGTTGCATCCCCACCAACAGTGTGAAGGACTCCCTTTTCCCCACACCCTCTCCAGCATTTATTCTCCGCAGATTGTGTTTGATGATGGCCATCCTGAGCGGTGTGAAATGGCACCTCGTTTTTCGTTGTGATTTGCCCTTCTTCGAGAATTAGTGATGTTGACCTACACGGAATCTAAAACTTGTCCTGATGAACTCAGTGACAAGAATAAGGACGCAGAGGCAGAGAGTGGACCGGAGAACTCGAGGTTTGGGAGGGGGCGGGGGGTGAAGGGGAAGCTGAGACGAAGCGAGAGAGTAGCACAAACATATATATACTACCAGCTGTAAAACAGATAGCCAGTGGGAAGTTGTTATATAACAAAGGGTGTTCAACTCGAGGATGGAAGATGCCTTAGAGGACTGGGAGGGGGAGGATGGGGGGGAGTCGAGGGAGGGAGGGAATACGGGGATATGTGTATAAAAACAGATGATTGAACTTGGTGTACCCCCCCCAAAAAAAACAATAAATAAATTAAAAAAAAAGAGTTAGTGATGTTGAGTATCTTTCTGATCTTTGTCTTGTTTTGTTTACATAGTGTGAGTAAAACTTAGCTCCTGCAGTTGGCTTTGTGAAAGTCGGCCCTGCATTGAATTCTTTTCCGACGATTTACCCCAGGGCTTCCTTGGGGACAGGTGTCCTGTGCAGCCCCGCAGGCCTTGTGAGGTTTCAGTGCCACTGGCGCCGGCTTGAAAGTTGTAGTTACAGGAAATGGCCACAAGGCGGCAGCATTGCTTCATGCTCCACTCTGGTTACTCGGGCAACTGGAGCCTGGGGCAAAGTCCTGTTCCTGGGCTGTCAATCAGAGTGGCATGAGCCCGAAGAAACACCCAAGACTCGTCTCATTCCTTCTTCCCCCTCACCCTCTACCACCCCCCTGTTCACTCCCTGATGAACCCCAGCTCCTGGAATACCACCCTTCTGAGGGTGCTGTCATCCGTAGTTGGGGCGACCCTTAGGAAGGAGGCTGGTGGCCCCCTGTGACCCAGCAATCCCACTCCTGGGCGTAGACGCTGAGAAAACAAAAATTTTAGCAGACACGTGCACCCTAGCGATCATGGCGGCACGCTGTACAAAAGCCAATACGTGGAAGCAACCGAAGTGTCGGAGGACAGAAGCAGGGATAAAGGAGATGGGGCCCAGAGACACGATGGAATATGACTCAGCCATAAAAAAGGATGGAATAATGCTAACCCTAACCCTAGGGTACATCTGCTAATTTCAACCTCCTGATTCATGCCTCTCTCCCACCGTTCCCCTTTGCTAGCCAGAAGCTGGCTTTCTAAGTCTGAGCCTTTCTTTTGTAAATTAGTTCATTTGCATCCACTGTTACACGCCAACTAGAAGTGATACCATATGACATTTATCTTTCTCTGTCTGACCCACGTCGCTTAGTGTGATCGTATCCAGGTCCTTCCGAGTTGCTGCCAACGGCCTTGCTTCATTCATTTCAGAGCTGAGTGATGTTCCGCTGTACACACGGACCGCACCTTTGTTAACCATTCAGCTTTCTGTGGACATTTTGGCTGTGTCCAGGTCTAGGCTTTTGTAAACACTGCTGCACTGAAAGCTGCCTACGAGTCTCTTGTCCATTTAGGGTTTTCCCCCGGACGTGCACCCAGGAGTGGAATTGCTGGATGTTTAGATGTTAAAAGAACCTCCGTACTGTTGTCCTCCAGAGTGGCCGGTAGCAATTTACGTTCCCACTGCGGGAGTGTAGCAGCGTTCCCTCTTGTCCACACCTTCTCCAGCATTTCCGCTTTTCAGACTTTGTGATGATGGTCACTCTGACTGATGAGAGGTGATACCTCGTTGCAGTGTTGATTTACCGAGAACAACGTGGAGGTGCCATTAGAGGCAGATACAGGGCCACCATAGGATTCAGCCATCCCACTGCTCAGAGCGTATCCGGAGAAGACCGGAATGCAAAAAGACACGTGCACCAAAACGTGCACTTTGGCACCACTTACACTAGCCCGGACCAGGAAGCAACCAAAATGTCCAAGGACCCAGCAATGGATAAAGAAGTAGTAGTTCCATTACACAGTGGAATATTACTCAGATGTGAAAAAGAATGAAATAATGCCACTATAGCAACCTAGATTAACCTAGTTGTAATCCTACTAAGTGAAGTGAGTTAGAAAGAAAAAGACAACCATCACATGATATCACTTCTACATGGAAAATAAACATAAATACCAATGAACCAACTGACAAAAGAGAAACAGACTCACACAGTTAGAAAACGAACTTATGCTTAGCAAAGGGGACCGATACCGGGAAGGGATAAATTAGGCAGTTGGGATTAGCAACCAGATGCTATTACAAACAAAATACATAATCAACAAGGGCCTGGGTATACCAAGGGAGGTCACCTCAACACTCTGTCATCACCTCTATGGGAAAGAAAATCTGAAAGTTAATAGATATATGGATACATGTAAACGAAAAAGATTCTGTACCCTTACAACAGAGTCGGGCTTTGAAGAAATCCTGCCGCCTTGTGGCCGTTTCCCGCAACAGCAACTTTAAAGCTGCAGCTTATGGAGACAATATTCACAAGGAGTAAAGGATGTAAATCACAGCTGCGCTCCAACAATTCCCTGGGGTAAGTATTCTAAAAACAATTTTCACAAGGGCAGATCTTCATGAAGACCATATCAACAGGTAAATAAGACAACGTTTTAAAAAAAATAGCACGCCACACGCTGCTGAGTATGGCGAATTACTTGAGACGGGCCGCTCAACACTGCGAGGAGGGCTCACACCGGGCCACAGTCGGAAAGGCCGTGAATCAAAGGTCTGCAGACAGTAAAGCTACAGTGCTGGTGGAAAACAGGGGGCCCTCCTATGTTGCTGCTGGCATGGACACGGTAAGAGCCACGACCGAGAACAACGTGGAGGTGCCATTAGAGGTAGGTACAGAGCGACCGTAGGATTCAGCCATCCCACTGCTCAGAGCATATCCGGAGAAGACCAGAATTCAAAAAGACACGTGCACCAAAACGTGCACTTTGGCACCACTTGCCATAGCCCAGACCGGGAAGCAACCAAAATGTCCAAGCAGCCAGGAATGCATACAGAGGTAGTAGTTCCATTACACAGTGCTATATTACTCAGGCGGGAAAAGGAAGGAACCCGGCAATCCCACGACTGGGCATACACCCAAAGAACACCAGAATTCAAAAAGACACACGGCCTCCAATGTTCATCGCGGCACTATTTACAACAGCCAGGACATGGAAGCAACCTAAATGTCCATCAACAGATGAATGGATAAAGAAGATGTGGTACACATATACAATGGAATCTTACTCAGCTATAAAAAGGGATGAGGTGGAGCTATATGTAATGAGGTGGATGGGCCTCGAGTCTGTCCTACAGCGTGAGGGAAGCCAGAAAGAGAAAAACAAATACTTTATGCTAACTCATATATACGGAATCTAAAAAACAAAACAAAACAAAAAACAAAAAAACCCAAAAAAAACAGTACTGATGAACCCAGTGACAGAACAAGAATAAGGATGCAGATGCAGAGAATGGACTGGAGGACACGGGGTTGGGGGGGCAGGGGGCGAAGAGGAAGCTGGCACGAAGTGAGAGAGTAGCATCTGCTCAAACAATCCTGCATAGCCACGTAAAGGTCACGGATCTCGGGGATTTGAAAGGGTGGAGCAGGACGCCCTAACACGGAGTCTGTCTCCGATGGCAGTCACTGTCACGGTAACGTCCGCTGCGTGCACGAGGCTTGGCTGCACTGAAGGAGGGCCCGCCTGCATCTGAGGACTATGGGCCCAGGCAGAGGGGAACGGGCCCTGCAGGACCAAAAGGGGTCTCATTTGCCAGTCCATCCTCCCCACTCCCTCAGCCCCACGACAGTCCAGCCTTGGGACCCAAGCCTGCTCAGGGTCCGGGGATGTGACCCCGGCCCAGGTCACCGAGGCCTGAGGGGAAGAGTTTTGGCATTCCTTTTTTTTTTTCTCTTTTCAATGTTAGTTGTTATTTTGTATCTTGTGATTTACAATGTTGCAGGTTTGTGCCTCTTGTTTTTCTTTCTGAGCTGTACAGCAACGTGATTGACGGATACAGAGACCTATATATGTTCTTTTTGGAGTTCTCCTCCCGTATGGGTTATTACGGAATGTTGAGTAGGGTTCCTTGTGCTATACCCTGGGCCCTCAGTGATTACTCTGTAAACAGTGGTGCGTATATACTAATCTCGACACGCTCACTTCCCCCTGCCCACCGCCGTTCCCTTTCGCTCACCATAAGATTCTTTCCTAAGTCTGAGAGGCTGTTTGTTTTGTAAAGAAGCTCATTTGCGTCCATTCTTAGGGTCCACCTGTACTTGATATCACGAGAGGTTTGTCCTTCGCTGTCTCATGTCCCTTAGTACGATCACCTCCACCTCCTTGCCCGTGGCTGCAAGTGGCATGATTTCATCCTTTTTCAGTGGCTGGCTCATATTCCATCGTGTCTTTGGACCGCATCTTCCTTCTCCCTGCTTCTGTCCTCATACACGTAGGTTGCTTCCACGTCGTGCCTATTGCACACACTGCTGTCACGGTCACTGGGGGGTTCGTGTCTTTGAGAATTTTGGTTTTCTTGGGATCTACGCTCAGGAGTGGGATTGCTGGGTCCCATGGGACGTCTATGTTTAGTCTCTTAAGGAACCTCCATACTGTTCTCCATAGTGGATGCACCGACTCCCACTCCCACCCACAGGGCAGGAGGGCTCCCTCTTCTCCACACCCTCTCCCTCACTTACTGCTGTAGATTTTCTGATGATGGCCACCCTGACCTGTGAGAGGCGATACCGCATGGCAATTCTGAGGTGCGTTTCTCTCACCCCTAGTGATGCCGAGCATCTTTTCATGGGCCCGAGGGCCATCTATGTGTCTTCTGTGGAGAGGTGTCCACTTAGATCTTTTACGCATTTTCTGGTGGGTTGACCGTTCTTTTGATGTTGAGCTGCAGGAGTGGTTTGTACGTTTTGGAGGTTAATTCCTCACGGGTACCTTCGTTTGCAGATATTGGTTCCCATTCTAAGGGTGGTCTTCTTGTTTTGTTTATGGTTTCCTTTGCTGTGCCGACGCTTTTAAGTTGAGTTAGGTCCCATTTGTTTCTTTTGGTGTTCATCATTCCGAGAGGTGGGGCAACAAAGAACCTGCTGCGATTTCTGTCAAAGCGTGTTCTGCCTCTGTTTTCCCCAAGAGGTTTGTAGTCTCCGCCCTTGCATTTAGATCTTCCATCTGTTTCCTTCTGTGTGTGGTGTTAGAGAGTATTCTGATTTCATTCTCTTTTTAATGTTCTAAGGAACCTCCACACTGTTCTCCACAGAGGCTGTACCAACTTACCTTCCCAACGACAGTGTAGGAGGGTTCCCTCTTCTCCACACCCTCTCCACCATGTACCGTTTGTAGACTTTCTGACAACGGCCATTCTGACCAGCGTGAGGCGATACCTCGTTGTAGTTTGACTGGCATTTCTCTAATATTGAGCCACGCTGACATCCTTTCACGTAGCCACGGCGTGAGGCAAACGTACCTCTTGCAATTGGCTGCTTGAACGTCTGCCCTCCTGGGAACCCTTTCTCCGTGACCTACGCCAGGACATTGTTTGAGGGCAGCTGATTTTCCTTTACAGCCCTCAGGCCTTGTGAATAGTCAGCGCCCAGCAGCACAGGTTTTCAAGTTCTTGTTCTGGGAAAGAGCCACAGGGTGGCAGGATGCCTTCAAGCCCCACTCTTTTTGTTAAATTTCTCATTTAATTTTTATTTCATCGGCGTAGAGTTGATTTCCCATGTCGTGTCTGTTTTAGGTGTACAGGAACCTGACTCAGTTATCCATAGACGTGTGTGTGTTCCTTCTCGGGTTCTTTTCCCATGTAATTTCTTACAGTGTGCTCAAGAGAGTTCCCTGGGCTGGCCAGTGGGTCCCTTTCGCTTCTCTCTTTGATGTATTTCAGTGTGTGGTACGTGTTAACCCCAACCTCCTAATGTATCCCTCCCCTCAGTGTTCCCTTTTGGACATCATAAGTGTGTTTTCTAAGCCTGTGAGCCTGTTTCTGTTTTGTAAATGAGCCCACTCTGGACGCATTGCTAGATCCCAGCTATAAGTGATAGCTTCTGATATTTGTCTTTCTCTCTCTGACTTACCTCACTCAGTATGATAATCTCTCAGTCCATCCATGTTGCTGCAAGTGGTATGAGTTTGCTCTTTTTTTATGACTGACTCGTATTCCACTGTATACACGTACCGCGCATTCTTCACTTCTCTCTCATTAGACATTTCAGTTGATTCTATGTCTTGTAAATAGCACTGCCCTGAAAATGGGGGTGCACGTGTTGTTTCCAATTAGGATGTTCTCCAGATCTAAGCCCAGAAGTGGGATTGTCAGGTCATGTACAAACCCTATGTTTAGTTTTTTAAGGAAGCTCTGTACTGTTCTCCAGAGCAGCTGCAACCCGTTGCATCCCCACCAACAGTGTGAAGGACTCCCTTTTCCCCACACCCTCTCCAGCATTTATTCTCCGCAGATTGTGTTTGATGATAGCCATCCTGAGCGGTGTGAAATGGCACCTCGTTTTTCGTTGTGATTTGCCCTTCTTCGAGAATTAGTGATGTTGACCTACACGGAATCTAAAACTTGTCCTGATGAACTCAGTGACAAGAATAAGGACGCAGAGGCAGAGAGTGGACCGGAGAACTCGAGGTTTGGGAGGGGGCGGGGGGTGAAGGGGAACCTGAGACGAAGCGAGAGAGTAGCACAAACATATATATACTACCAGCTGTAAAACAGATAGCCAGTGGGAAGTTGTTATATAACAAAGGGTGTTCAACTCGAGGATGGAAGATGCCTTAGAGGACTGGGAGGGGGAGGATGGGGGGGAGTCGAGGGAGGGAGGGAATACGGGGATATGTGTATAAAAACAGATGATTGAACTTGGTGTACCCCCCCCAAAAAAAACAATAAATAAATTAAAAAAAAAGAGTTAGTGATGTTGAGTATCTTTCTGATCTTTGTCTTGTTTTGTTTACATAGTGTGAGTAAAACTTAGCTCCTGCAGCTGGCTTTGTGAAAGTCGGCCCTGCATTGAATTCTTTTCCGATGATTTACCCCAGGGCTTCCTTGGGGACAGGTGTCCTGTGCAGCCCCGCAGGCCTTGTGAGGTTTCAGTGCCACTGGGCCCCAGCTTGAAAGTTGTAGTTACAGGAAACGGCCACAAGGCGGCAGCATTGCTTCATGCTCCACTCTGGTTACTCGGGCAACTGGAGCCTGGGGCAAAGTCCTGTTCCTGGGCTGTCAATCAGAGTGGCATGCGCCCGAAGAAACACCCAAGACTCGTCTCATTCCTTCTTCCCCCTCACCCTCTACCACCCCCCTGTTCACTCCCTGATGAACCCCAGCTCCTGGAATACCACCCTTCTGAGGGTGCTGTCATCCGTAGTTGGGGCGACCCTTAGGAAGGAGGCTGGTGGCCCCCTGTGACCCAGCAATCCCACTCCTGGGCGTAGACGCTGAGAAAACAAAAATTTTAGCAGACACGTGCACCCTAGCGATCATGGCGGCACGCTGTACAAAAGCCAATACGTGGAAGCAACCGAAGTGTCGGAGGACAGAAGCAGGGATAAAGGAGATGGGGCCCAGAGACACGATGGAATATGACTCAGCCATAAAAAAGGATGGAATAATGCTAACCCTAACCCTAGGGTACATCTGCTAATTTCAACCTCCTGATTCATGCCTCTCTCCCACCGTTGCCCTTTGCTAGCCAGAAGCTGGCTTTCTAAGTCTGAGCCTTTCTTTTGTAAATTAGTTCATTTGCATCCACTGTTACACGCCAACTAGAAGTGATACCATATGACATTTATCTTTCTCTGTCTGACCCACGTCGCTTAGTGTGATCGTATCCAGGTCCTTCCGAGTTGCTGCCAACGGCCTTGCTTCATTCATTTCAGAGCTGAGTGATGTTCCGCTGTACACACGGACCGCACCTTTGTTAACCATTCAGCTTTCTGTGGACATTTTGGCTGTGTCCAGGTCTAGGCTTTTGTAAACACTGCTGCACTGAAAGCTGCCTACGAGTCTCTTGTCCATTTAGGGTTTTCCCCCGGACGTGCACCCAGGAGTGGAATTGCTGGATGTTTAGATGTTAAAAGAACCTCCGTACTGTTGTCCTCCAGAGTGGCCGGTAGCAATTTACGTTCCCACTGCGGGAGTGTAGCAGCGTTCCCTCTTGTCCACACCTTCTCCAGCATTTCCGCTTTTCAGACTTTGTGATGATGGTCACTCTGACTGATGAGAGGTGATACCTCGTTGCAGTGTTGATTTACCGAGAACAACGTGGAGGTGCCATTAGAGGCAGATACAGGGCCACCATAGGATTCAGCCATCCCACTGCTCAGAGCGTATCCGGAGAAGACCGGAATGCAAAAAGACACGTGCACCAAAACGTGCACTTTGGCACCACTTACACTAGCCCGGACCAGGAAGCAACCAAAATGTCCAAGGACCCAGCAATGGATAAAGAAGTAGTAGTTCCATTACACAGTGGAATATTACTCAGATGTGAAAAAGAATGAAATAATGCCACTATAGCAACCTAGATTAACCTAGTTGTAATCCTACTAAGTGAAGTGAGTTAGAAAGAAAAAGACAACCATCACATGATATCACTTCTACATGGAAAATAAACATAAATACCAATGAACCAACTGACAAAAGAGAAACAGACTCACACAGTTAGAAAACGAACTTATGCTTAGCAAAGGGGACCGATACCGGGAAGGGATAAATTAGGCAGTTGGGATTAGCAACCAGATGCTATTACAAACAAAATACATAATCAACAAGGGCCTGGGTATACCAAGGGAGGTCACCTCAACACTCTGTCATCACCTCTATGGGAAAGAAAATCTGAAAGTTAATAGATATATGGATACATGTAAACGAAAAAGATTCTGTACCCTTACAACAGAGTCGGGCTTTGAAGAAATCCTGCCGCCTTGTGGCCGTTTCCCGCAACAGCAACTTTAAAGCTGCAGCTTATGGAGACAATATTCACAAGGAGTAAAGGATGTAAATCACAGCTGCGCTCCAACAATTCCCTGGGGTAAGTATTCTAAAAACAATTTTCACAAGGGCAGATCTTCATGAAGACCATATCAACAGGTAAATAAGACAACGTTTTAAAAAAAATAGCACGCCACACGCTGCTGAGTATGGCGAATTACTTGAGACGGGCCGCTCAACACTGCGAGGAGGGCTCACACCGGGCCACAGTCGGAAAGGCCGTGAATCAAAGGTCTGCAGACAGTAAAGCTACAGTGCTGGTGGAAAACAGGGGGCCCTCCTATGTTGCTGCTGGCATGGACACGGTAAGAGCCACGACCGAGAACAACGTGGAGGTGCCATTAGAGGTAGGTACAGAGCGACCGTAGGATTCAGCCATCCCACTGCTCAGAGCATATCCGGAGAAGACCAGAATTCAAAAAGACACGTGCACCAAAACGTGCACTTTGGCACCACTTGCCATAGCCCAGACCGGGAAGCAACCAAAATGTCCAAGCAGCCAGGAATGCATACAGAGGTAGTAGTTCCATTACACAGTGCTATATTACTCAGGCGGGAAAAGGAAGGAACCCGGCAATCCCACGACTGGGCATACACCCAAAGAACACCAGAATTCAAAAAGACACACGGCCTCCAATGTTCATCGCGGCACTATTTACAACAGCCAGGACATGGAAGCAACCTAAATGTCCATCAACAGATGAATGGATAAAGAAGATGTGGTACACATATACAATGGAATCTTACTCAGCTATAAAAAGGGATGAGGTGGAGCTATATGTAATGAGGTGGATGGGCCTCGAGTCTGTCCTACAGCGTGAGGGAAGCCAGAAAGAGAAAAACAAATACTTTATGCTAACTCATATATACGGAATCTAAAAAACAAAACAAAACAAAAAACAAAAAAACCCAAAAAAAACAGTACTGATGAACCCAGTGACAGAACAAGAATAAGGATGCAGATGCAGAGAATGGACTGGAGGACACGGGGTTGGGGGGGCAGGGGGTGAAGAGGAAGCTGGCACGAAGTGAGAGAGTAGCATCTGCTCAAACAATCCTGCATAGCCACGTAAAGGTCACGGATCTCGGGGATTTGAAAGGGTGGAGCAGGACGCCCTAACACGGAGTCTGTCTCCGATGGCAGTCACTGTCACGGTAACGTCCGCTGCGTGCACGAGGCTTGGCTGCACTGAAGGAGGGCCCGCCTGCATCTGAGGACTATGGGCCCAGGCAGAGGGGAACGGGCCCTGCAGGACCAAAAGGGGTCTCATTTGCCAGTCCATCCTCCCCACTCCCTCAGCCCCACGACAGTCCAGCCTTGGGACCCAAGCCTGCTCAGGGTCCGGGGATGTGACCCCGGCCCAGGTCACCGAGGCCTGAGGGGAAGAGTTTTGGCATTCCTTTTTTTTTTTTCTCTTTTCAATGTTAGTTGTTATTTTGTATCTTGTGATTTACAATGTTGCAGGTTTGTGCCTCTTGTTTTTGTTTCTGAGCTGTACAGCAACGTGATTGACGGATACAGAGACCTATATATGTTCTTTTTGGAGTTCTCCTCCCGTATGGGTTATTACGGAATGTTGAGTAGGGTTCCTTGTGCTATACCCTGGGCCCTCAGTGATTACTCTGTAAACAGTGGTGCGTATATACTAATCTCGACACGCTCACTTCCCCCTGCCCACCGCCGTTCCCTTTCGCTCACCATAAGATTCTTTCCTAAGTCTGAGAGGCTGTTTGTTTTGTAAAGAAGCTCATTTGCGTCCATTCTTAGGGTCCACCTGTACTTGATATCACGAGAGGTTTGTCCTTCGCTGTCTCATGTCCCTTAGTACGATCACCTCCACCTCCTTGCCCGTGGCTGCAAGTGGCATGATTTCATCCTTTTTCAGTGGCTGGCTCATATTCCATCGTGTCTTTGGACCGCATCTTCCTTCTCCCTGCTTCTGTCCTCATACACGTAGGTTGCTTCCACGTCGTGCCTATTGCACACACTGCTGTCACGGTCACTGGGGGGTTCGTGTCTTTGAGAATTTTGGTTTTCTTGGGATCTACGCTCAGGAGTGGGATTGCTGGGTCCCATGGGACGTCTATGTTTAGTCTCTTAAGGAACCTCCATACTGTTCTCCATAGTGGATGCACCGACTCCCACTCCCACCCACAGGGCAGGAGGGCTCCCTCTTCTCCACACCCTCTCCCTCACTTACTGCTGTAGATTTTCTGATGATGGCCACCCTGACCTGTGAGAGGCGATACCGCATGGCAATTCTGAGGTGCGTTTCTCTCACCCCTAGTGATGCCGAGCATCTTTTCATGGGCCCGAGGGCCATCTATGTGTCTTCTGTGGAGAGGTGTCCACTTAGATCTTTTACGCATTTTCTGGTGGGTTGACCGTTCTTTTGATGTTGAGCTGCAGGAGTGGTTTGTACGTTTTGGAGGTTAATTCCTCACGGGTACCTTCGTTTGCAGATATTGGTTCCCATTCTAAGGGTGGTCTTCTTGTTTTGTTTATGGTTTCCTTTGCTGTGCCGACGCTTTTAAGTTGAGTTAGGTCCCATTTGTTTCTTTTGGTGTTCATCATTCCGAGAGGTGGGGCAACAAAGAACCTGCTGCGATTTCTGTCAAAGCGTGTTCTGCCTCTGTTTTCCCCAAGAGGTTTGTAGTCTCCGCCCTTGCATTTAGATCTTCCATCTGTTTCCTTCTGTGTGTGGTGTTAGAGAGTATTCTGATTTCATTCTCTTTTTAATGTTCTAAGGAACCTCCACACTGTTCTCCACAGAGGCTGTACCAACTTACCTTCCCAACGACAGTGTAGGAGGGTTCCCTCTTCTCCACACCCTCTCCACCATGTACCGTTTGTAGACTTTCTGACAACGGCCATTCTGACCGGCGTGAGGCGATACCTCGTTGTAGTTTGACTGGCATTTCTCTAATATTGAGCCACGCTGACATCCTTTCACGTAGCCACGGCGTGAGGCAAACGTACCTCTTGCAATTGGCTGCTTGAACGTCTGCCCTCCTGGGAACCCTTTCTCCGTGACCTACGCCAGGACGTTGTTTGAGGGCAGCTGATTTTCCTTTACAGCCCTCAGGCCTTGTGAATAGTCAGCGCCCAGCAGCACAGGTTTTCAAGTTCTTGTTCTGGGAAAGAGCCACAGGGTGGCAGGATGCCTTCAAGCCCCACTCTTTTTGTTAAATTTCTCATTTAATTTTTATTTCATCGGCGTAGAGTTGATTTCCCATGTCGTGTCTGTTTTAGGTGTACAGGAACCTGACTCAGTTATCCATAGACGTGTGTGTGTTCCTTCTCGGGTTCTTTTCCCATGTAATTTCTTACAGTGTGCTCAAGAGAGTTCCCTGGGCTGGCCAGTGGGTCCCTTTCGCTTCTCTCTTTGATGTATTTCAGTGTGTGGTACGTGTTAACCCCAACCTCCTAATGTATCCCTCCCCTCAGTGTTCCCTTTTGGACATCATAAGTGTGTTTTCTAAGCCTGTGAGCCTGTTTCTGTTTTGTAAATGAGCCCACTCTGGACGCATTGCTAGATCCCAGCTATAAGTGATAGCTTCTGATATTTGTCTTTCTCTCTCTGACTTACCTCACTCAGTATGATAATCTCTCAGTCCATCCATGTTGCTGCAAGTGGTATGAGTTTGCTCTTTTTTTATGACTGACTCGTATTCCACTGTATACACGTACCGCGCATTCTTCACTTCTCTCTCATTAGACATTTCAGTTGATTCTATGTCTTGTAAATAGCACTGCCCTGAAAATGGGGGTGCACGTGTTGTTTCCAATTAGGATGTTCTCCAGATCTAAGCCCAGAAGTGGGATTGTCAGGTCATGTACAAACCCTATGTTTAGTTTTTTAAGGAAGCTCTGTACTGTTCTCCAGAGCAGCTGCAACCCGTTGCATCCCCACCAACAGTGTGAAGGACTCCCTTTTCCCCACACCCTCTCCAGCATTTATTCTCCGCAGATTGTGTTTGATGATAGCCATCCTGAGCGGTGTGAAATGGCACCTCGTTTTTCGTTGTGATTTGCCCTTCTTCGAGAATTAGTGATGTTGACCTACACGGAATCTAAAACTTGTCCTGATGAACTCAGTGACAAGAATAAGGACGCAGAGGCAGAGAGTGGACCGGAGAACTCGAGGTTTGGGAGGGGGCGGGGGGTGAAGGGGAAGCTGAGACGAAGCGAGAGAGTAGCACAAACATATATATACTACCAGCTGTAAAACAGATAGCCAGTGGGAAGTTGTTATATAACAAAGGGTGTTCAACTCGAGGATGGAAGATGCCTTAGAGGACTGGGAGGGGGAGGATGGGGGGGAGTCGAGGGAGGGAGGGAATACGGGGATATGTGTATAAAAACAGATGATTGAACTTGGTGTACCCCCCCCAAAAAAAACAATAAATAAATTAAAAAAAAAGAGTTAGTGATGTTGAGTATCTTTCTGATCTTTGTCTTGTTTTGTTTACATAGTGTGAGTAAAACTTAGCTCCTGCAGCTGGCTTTGTGAAAGTCGGCCCTGCATTGAATTCTTTTCCGACGATTTACCCCAGGGCTTCCTTGGGGACAGGTGTCCTGTGCAGCCCCGCAGGCCTTGTGAGGTTTCAGTGCCACTGGGCCCCAGCTTGAAAGTTGTAGTTACAGGAAACGGCCACAAGGCGGCAGCATTGCTTCATGCTCCACTCTGGTTACTCGGGCAACTGGAGCCTGGGGCAAAGTCCTGTTCCTGGGCTGTCAATCAGAGTGGCATGCGCCCGAAGAAACACCCAAGACTCGTCTCATTCTTTCTTCCCCCTCACCCTCTACCACCCCCCTGTTCACTCCCTGATGAACCCCAGCTCCTGGAATACCACCCTTCTGAGGGTGCTGTCATCCGTAGTTGGGGCGACCCTTAGGAAGGAGGCTGGTGGCCCCCTGTGACCCAGCAATCCCACTCCTGGGCGTAGACGCTGAGAAAACAAAAATTTTAGCAGACACGTGCACCCTAGCGATCATGGCGGCACGCTGTACAAAAGCCAATACGTGGAAGCAACCGAAGTGTCGGAGGACAGAAGCAGGGATAAAGGAGATGGGGCCCAGAGACACGATGGAATATGACTCAGCCATAAAAAAGGATGGAATAATGCTAACCCTAACCCTAGGGTACATCTGCTAATTTCAACCTCCTGATTCATGCCTCTCTCCCACCGTTCCCCTTTGCTAGCCAGAAGCTGGCTTTCTAAGTCTGAGCCTTTCTTTTGTAAATTAGTTCATTTGCATCCACTGTTACACGCCAACTAGAAGTGATACCATATGACATTTATCTTTCTCTGTCTGACCCACGTCGCTTAGTGTGATCGTATCCAGGTCCTTCCGAGTTGCTGCCAACGGCCTTGCTTCATTCATTTCAGAGCTGAGTGATGTTCCGCTGTACACACGGACCGCACCTTTGTTAACCATTCAGCTTTCTGTGGACATTTTGGCTGTGTCCAGGTCTAGGCTTTTGTAAACACTGCTGCACTGAAAGCTGCCTACGAGTCTCTTGTCCATTTAGGGTTTTCCCCCGGACGTGCACCCAGGAGTGGAATTGCTGGATGTTTAGATGTTAAAAGAACCTCCGTACTGTTGTCCTCCAGAGTGGCCGGTAGCAATTTACGTTCCCACTGCGGGAGTGTAGCAGCGTTCCCTCTTCTCCACACCTTCTCCAGCATTTCCGCTTTTCAGACTTTGTGATGATGGTCACTCTGACTGATGAGAGGTGATACCTCGTTGCAGTGTTGATTTACCGAGAACAACGTGGAGGTGCCATTAGAGGCAGATACAGGGCCACCATAGGATTCAGCCATCCCACTGCTCAGAGCGTATCCGGAGAAGACCGGAATGCAAAAAGACACGTGCACCAAAACGTGCACTTTGGCACCACTTACACTAGCCCGGACCAGGAAGCAACCAAAATGTCCAAGGACCCAGCAATGGATAAAGAAGTAGTAGTTCCATTACACAGTGGAATATTACTCAGATGTGAAAAGAATGAAATAATGCCACTATAGCAACCTAGATTAACCTAGTTGTAATCCTACTAAGTGAAGTGAGTTAGAAAGAAAAAGACAACCATCACATGATATCACTTCTACATGGAAAATAAACATAAATACCAATGAACCAACTGACAAAAGAGAAACAGACTCACACAGTTAGAAAACGAACTTATGCTTAGCAAAGGGGACCGATACCGGGAAGGGATAAATTAGGCAGTTGGGATTAGCAACCAGATGCTATTACAAACAAAATACATAATCAACAAGGGCCTGGGTATACCAAGGGAGGTCACCTCAACACTCTGTCATCACCTCTATGGGAAAGAAAATCTGAAAGTTAATAGATATATGGATACATGTAAACGAAAAAGATTCTGTACCCTTACAACAGAGTCGGGCTTTGAAGAAATCCTGCCGCCTTGTGGCCGTTTCCCGCAACAGCAACTTTAAAGCTGCAGCTTATGGAGACAATATTCACAAGGAGTAAAGGATGTAAATCACAGCTGCGCTCCAACAATTCCCTGGGGTAAGTATTCTAAAAACAATTTTCACAAGGGCAGATCTTCATGAAGACCATATCAACAGGTAAATAAGACAACGTTTTAAAAAAAATAGCACGCCACACGCTGCTGAGTATGGCGAATTACTTGAGACGGGCCGCTCAACACTGCGAGGAGGGCTCACACCGGGCCACAGTCGGAAAGGCCGTGAATCAAAGGTCTGCAGACAGTAAAGCTACAGTGCTGGTGGAAAACAGGGGGCCCTCCTATGTTGCTGCTGGCATGGACACGGTAAGAGCCACGACTGAGAACAACGTGGAGGTGCCATTAGAGGTAGGTACAGAGTGACCGTAGGATTCAGCCATCCCACTGCTCAGAGCATATCCGGAGAAGACCAGAATTCAAAAAGACACGTGCACCAAAACGTGCACTTTGGCACCACTTGCCATAGCCCAGACCGGGAAGCAACCAAAATGTCCAAGCAGCCAGGAATGCATACAGAGGTAGTAGTTCCATTACACAGTGCTATATTACTCAGGCGGGAAAAGGAAGGAACCCGGCAATCCCACGACTGGGCATACACCCAAAGAACACCAGAATTCAAAAAGACACACGGCCTCCAATGTTCATCGCGGCACTATTTACAACAGCCAGGACATGGAAGCAACCTAAATGTCCATCAACAGATGAATGGATAAAGAAGATGTGGTACACATATACAATGGAATCTTACTCAGCTATAAAAAGGGATGAGGTGGAGCTATATGTAATGAGGTGGATGGGCCTCGAGTCTGTCCTACAGCGTGAGGGAAGCCAGAAAGAGAAAAACAAATACTTTATGCTAACTCATATATACGGAATCTAAAAAACAAAACAAAACAAAAAACAAAAAAACCCAAAAAAAACAGTACTGATGAACCCAGTGACAGAACAAGAATAAGGATGCAGATGCAGAGAATGGACTGGAGGACACGGGGTTGGGGGGGCAGGGGGCGAAGAGGAAGCTGGCACGAAGTGAGAGAGTAGCATCTGCTCAAACAATCCTGCATAGCCACGTAAAGGTCACGGATCTCGGGGATTTGAAAGGGTGGAGCAGGACGCCCTAACACGGAGTCTGTCTCCGATGGCAGTCACTGTCACGGTAACGTCCGCTGCGTGCACGAGGCTTGGCTGCACTGAAGGAGGGCCCGCCTGCATCTGAGGACTATGGGCCCAGGCAGAGGGGAACGGGCCCTGCAGGACCAAAAGGGGTCTCATTTGCCAGTCCATCCTCCCCACTCCCTCAGCCCCACGACAGTCCAGCCTTGGGACCCAAGCCTGCTCAGGGTCCGGGGATGTGACCCCGGCCCAGGTCACCGAGGCCTGAGGGGAAGAGTTTTGGCATTCCTTTTTTTTTTTTCTCTTTTCAATGTTAGTTGTTATTTTGTATCTTGTGATTTACAATGTTGCAGGTTTGTGCCTCTTGTTTTTCTTTCTGAGCTGTACAGCAACGTGATTGACGGATACAGAGACCTATATATGTTCTTTTTGGAGTTCTCCTCCCGTATGGGTTATTACGGAATGTTGAGTAGGGTTCCTTGTGCTATACCCTGGGCCCTCAGTGATTACTCTGTAAACAGTGGTGCGCATATACTAATCTCGACACGCTCACTTCCCCCTGCCCACCGCCGTTCCCTTTCGCTCACCATAAGATTCTTTCCTAAGTCTGAGAGACTGTTTGTTTTGTAAAGAAGCTCATTTGCGTCCATTCTTAGGGTCCACCTGTACTTGATATCACGAGAGGTTTGTCCTTCGCTGTCTCATGTCCCTTAGTACGATCACCTCCACCTCCTTGCCCGTGGCTGCAAGTGGCATGATTTCATCCTTTTTCAGTGGCTGGCTCATATTCCATCGTGTCTTTGGACCGCATCTTCCTTCTCCCTGCTTCTGTCCTCATACACGTAGGTTGCTTCCACGTCGTGCCTATTGCACACACTGCTGTCACGGTCACTGGGGGGTTCGTGTCTTTGAGAATTTTGGTTTTCTTGGGATCTACGCTCAGGAGTGGGATTGCTGGGTCCCATGGGACGTCTATGTTTAGTCTCTTAAGGAACCTCCATACTGTTCTCCATAGTGGATGCACCGACTCCCACTCCCACCCACAGGGCAGGAGGGCTCCCTCTTCTCCACACCCTCTCCCTCACTTACTGCTGTAGATTTTCTGATGATGGCCACCCTGACCTGTGAGAGGCGATACCGCATGGCAATTCTGAGGTGCGTTTCTCTCACCCCTAGTGATGCCGAGCATCTTTTCATGGGCCCGAGGGCCATCTATGTGTCTTCTGTGGAGAGGTGTCCACTTAGATCTTTTACGCATTTTCTGGTGGGTTGACCGTTCTTTTGATGTTGAGCTGCAGGAGTGGTTTGTACGTTTTGGAGGTTAATTCCTCACGGGTACCTTCGTTTGCAGATATTGGTTCCCATTCTAAGGGTGGTCTTCTTGTTTTGTTTATGGTTTCCTTTGCTGTGCCGACGCTTTTAAGTTGAGTTAGGTCCCATTTGTTTCTTTTGGTGTTCATCATTCCGAGAGGTGGGGCAACAAAGAACCTGCTGCGATTTCTGTCAAAGCGTGTTCTGCCTCTGTTTTCCCCAAGAGGTTTGTAGTCTCCGCCCTTGCATTTAGATCTTCCATCTGTTTCCTTCTGTGTGTGGTGTTAGAGAGTATTCTGATTTCATTCTCTTTTTAATGTTCTAAGGAACCTCCACACTGTTCTCCACAGAGGCTGTACCAACTTACCTTCCCAACGACAGTGTAGGAGGGTTCCCTCTTCTCCACACCCTCTCCACCATGTACCGTTTGTAGACTTTCTGACAACGGCCATTCTGACCGGCGTGAGGCGATACCTCGTTGTAGTTTGACTGGCATTTCTCTAATATTGAGCCACGCTGACATCCTTTCACGTAGCCACGGCGTGAGGCAAACGTACCTCTTGCAATTGGCTGCTTGAACGTCTGCCCTCCTGGGAACCCTTTCTCCGTGACCTACGCCAGGACGTTGTTTGAGGGCAGCTGATTTTCCTTTACAGCCCTCAGGCCTTGTGAATAGTCAGCGCCCAGCAGCACAGGTTTTCAAGTTCTTGTTCTGGGAAAGAGCCACAGGGTGGCAGGATGCCTTCAAGCCCCACTCTTTTTGTTAAATTTCTCATTTAATTTTTATTTCATCGGCGTAGAGTTGATTTCCCATGTCGTGTCTGTTTTAGGTGTACAGGAACCTGACTCAGTTATCCATAGACGTGTGTGTGTTCCTTCTCGGGTTCTTTTCCCATGTAATTTCTTACAGTGTGCTCAAGAGAGTTCCCTGGGCTGGCCAGTGGGTCCCTTTCGCTTCTCTCTTTGATGTATTTCAGTGTGTGGTACGTGTTAACCCCAACCTCCTAATGTATCCCTCCCCTCAGTGTTCCCTTTTGGACATCATAAGTGTGTTTTCTAAGCCTGTGAGCCTGTTTCTGTTTTGTAAATGAGCCCACTCTGGACGCATTGCTAGATCCCAGCTATAAGTGATAGCTTCTGATATTTGTCTTTCTCTCTCTGACTTACCTCACTCAGTATGATAATCTCTCAGTCCATCCATGTTGCTGCAAGTGGTATGAGTTTGCTCTTTTTTTATGACTGACTCGTATTCCACTGTATACACGTACCGCGCATTCTTCACTTCTCTCTCATTAGACATTTCAGTTGATTCTATGTCTTGTAAATAGCACTGCCCTGAAAATGGGGGTGCACGTGTTGTTTCCAATTAGGATGTTCTCCAGATCTAAGCCCAGAAGTGGGATTGTCAGGTCATGTACAAACCCTATGTTTAGTTTTTTAAGGAAGCTCTGTACTGTTCTCCAGAGCAGCTGCAACCCGTTGCATCCCCACCAACAGTGTGAAGGACTCCCTTTTCCCCACACCCTCTCCAGCATTTATTCTCCGCAGATTGTGTTTGATGATAGCCATCCTGAGCGGTGTGAAATGGCACCTCGTTTTTCGTTGTGATTTGCCCTTCTTCGAGAATTAGTGATGTTGACCTACACGGAATCTAAAACTTGTCCTGATGAACTCAGTGACAAGAATAAGGACGCAGAGGCAGAGAGTGGACCGGAGAACTCGAGGTTTGGGAGGGGGCGGGGGGTGAAGGGGAAGCTGAGACGAAGCGAGAGAGTAGCACAAACATATATATACTACCAGCTGTAAAACAGATAGCCAGTGGGAAGTTGTTATATAACAAAGGGTGTTCAACTCGAGGATGGAAGATGCCTTAGAGGACTGGGAGGGGGAGGATGGGGGGGAGTCGAGGGAGGGAGGGAATACGGGGATATGTGTATAAAAACAGATGATTGAACTTGGTGTACCCCCCCCAAAAAAAACAATAAATAAATTAAAAAAAAAGAGTTAGTGATGTTGAGTATCTTTCTGATCTTTGTCTTGTTTTGTTTACATAGTGTGAGTAAAACTTAGCTCCTGCAGCTGGCTTTGTGAAAGTCGGCCCTGCATTGAATTCTTTTCCGACGATTTACCCCAGGGCTTCCTTGGGGACAGGTGTCCTGTGCAGCCCCGCAGGCCTTGTGAGGTTTCAGTGCCACTGGGCCCCAGCTTGAAAGTTGTAGTTACAGGAAACGGCCACAAGGCGGCAGCATTGCTTCATGCTCCACTCTGGTTACTCGGGCAACTGGAGCCTGGGGCAAAGTCCTGTTCCTGGGCTGTCAATCAGAGTGGCATGCGCCCGAAGAAACACCCAAGACTCGTCTCATTCTTTCTTCCCCCTCACCCTCTACCACCCCCCTGTTCACTCCCTGATGAACCCCAGCTCCTGGAATACCACCCTTCTGAGGGTGCTGTCATCCGTAGTTGGGGCGACCCTTAGGAAGGAGGCTGGTGGCCCCCTGTGACCCAGCAATCCCACTCCTGGGCGTAGACGCTGAGAAAACAAAAATTTTAGCAGACACGTGCACCCTAGCGATCATGGCGGCACGCTGTACAAAAGCCAATACGTGGAAGCAACCGAAGTGTCGGAGGACAGAAGCAGGGATAAAGGAGATGGGGCCCAGAGACACGATGGAATATGACTCAGCCATAAAAAAGGATGGAATAATGCTAACCCTAACCCTAGGGTACATCTGCTAATTTCAACCTCCTGATTCATGCCTCTCTCCCACCGTTCCCCTTTGCTAGCCAGAAGCTGGCTTTCTAAGTCTGAGCCTTTCTTTTGTAAATTAGTTCATTTGCATCCACTGTTACACGCCAACTAGAAGTGATACCATATGACATTTATCTTTCTCTGTCTGACCCACGTCGCTTAGTGTGATCGTATCCAGGTCCTTCCGAGTTGCTGCCAACGGCCTTGCTTCATTCATTTCAGAGCTGAGTGATGTTCCGCTGTACACACGGACCGCACCTTTGTTAACCATTCAGCTTTCTGTGGACATTTTGGCTGTGTCCAGGTCTAGGCTTTTGTAAACACTGCTGCACTGAAAGCTGCCTACGAGTCTCTTGTCCATTTAGGGTTTTCCCCCGGACGTGCACCCAGGAGTGGAATTGCTGGATGTTTAGATGTTAAAAGAACCTCCGTACTGTTGTCCTCCAGAGTGGCCGGTAGCAATTTACGTTCCCACTGCGGGAGTGTAGCAGCGTTCCCTCTTCTCCACACCTTCTCCAGCATTTCCGCTTTTCAGACTTTGTGATGATGGTCACTCTGACTGATGAGAGGTGATACCTCGTTGCAGTGTTGATTTACCGAGAACAACGTGGAGGTGCCATTAGAGGCAGATACAGGGCCACCATAGGATTCAGCCATCCCACTGCTCAGAGCGTATCCGGAGAAGACCGGAATGCAAAAAGACACGTGCACCAAAACGTGCACTTTGGCACCACTTACACTAGCCCGGACCAGGAAGCAACCAAAATGTCCAAGGACCCAGCAATGGATAAAGAAGTAGTAGTTCCATTACACAGTGGAATATTACTCAGATGTGAAAAGAATGAAATAATGCCACTATAGCAACCTAGATTAACCTAGTTGTAATCCTACTAAGTGAAGTGAGTTAGAAAGAAAAAGACAACCATCACATGATATCACTTCTACATGGAAAATAAACATAAATACCAATGAACCAACTGACAAAAGAGAAACAGACTCACACAGTTAGAAAACGAACTTATGCTTAGCAAAGGGGACCGATACCGGGAAGGGATAAATTAGGCAGTTGGGATTAGCAACCAGATGCTATTACAAACAAAATACATAATCAACAAGGGCCTGGGTATACCAAGGGAGGTCACCTCAACACTCTGTCATCACCTCTATGGGAAAGAAAATCTGAAAGTTAATAGATATATGGATACATGTAAACGAAAAAGATTCTGTACCCTTACAACAGAGTCGGGCTTTGAAGAAATCCTGCCGCCTTGTGGCCGTTTCCCGCAACAGCAACTTTAAAGCTGCAGCTTATGGAGACAATATTCACAAGGAGTAAAGGATGTAAATCACAGCTGCGCTCCAACAATTCCCTGGGGTAAGTATTCTAAAAACAATTTTCACAAGGGCAGATCTTCATGAAGACCATATCAACAGGTAAATAAGACAACGTTTTAAAAAAAATAGCACGCCACACGCTGCTGAGTATGGCGAATTACTTGAGACGGGCCGCTCAACACTGCGAGGAGGGCTCACACCGGGCCACAGTCGGAAAGGCCGTGAATCAAAGGTCTGCAGACAGTAAAGCTACAGTGCTGGTGGAAAACAGGGGGCCCTCCTATGTTGCTGCTGGCATGGACACGGTAAGAGCCACGACTGAGAACAACGTGGAGGTGCCATTAGAGGTAGGTACAGAGTGACCGTAGGATTCAGCCATCCCACTGCTCAGAGCATATCCGGAGAAGACCAGAATTCAAAAAGACACGTGCACCAAAACGTGCACTTTGGCACCACTTGCCATAGCCCAGACCGGGAAGCAACCAAAATGTCCAAGCAGCCAGGAATGCATACAGAGGTAGTAGTTCCATTACACAGTGCTATATTACTCAGGCGGGAAAAGGAAGGAACCCGGCAATCCCACGACTGGGCATACACCCAAAGAACACCAGAATTCAAAAAGACACACGGCCTCCAATGTTCATCGCGGCACTATTTACAACAGCCAGGACATGGAAGCAACCTAAATGTCCATCAACAGATGAATGGATAAAGAAGATGTGGTACACATATACAATGGAATCTTACTCAGCTATAAAAAGGGATGAGGTGGAGCTATATGTAATGAGGTGGATGGGCCTCGAGTCTGTCCTACAGCGTGAGGGAAGCCAGAAAGAGAAAAACAAATACTTTATGCTAACTCATATATACGGAATCTAAAAAACAAAACAAAACAAAAAACAAAAAAACCCAAAAAAAACAGTACTGATGAACCCAGTGACAGAACAAGAATAAGGATGCAGATGCAGAGAATGGACTGGAGGACACGGGGTTGGGGGGGCAGGGGGCGAAGAGGAAGCTGGCACGAAGTGAGAGAGTAGCATCTGCTCAAACAATCCTGCATAGCCACGTAAAGGTCACGGATCTCGGGGATTTGAAAGGGTGGAGCAGGACGCCCTAACACGGAGTCTGTCTCCGATGGCAGTCACTGTCACGGTAACGTCCGCTGCGTGCACGAGGCTTGGCTGCACTGAAGGAGGGCCCGCCTGCATCTGAGGACTATGGGCCCAGGCAGAGGGGAACGGGCCCTGCAGGACCAAAAGGGGTCTCATTTGCCAGTCCATCCTCCCCACTCCCTCAGCCCCACGACAGTCCAGCCTTGGGACCCAAGCCTGCTCAGGGTCCGGGGATGTGACCCCGGCCCAGGTCACCGAGGCCTGAGGGGAAGAGTTTTGGCATTCCTTTTTTTTTTTTCTCTTTTCAATGTTAGTTGTTATTTTGTATCTTGTGATTTACAATGTTGCAGGTTTGTGCCTCTTGTTTTTCTTTCTGAGCTGTACAGCA
Source organism: Hippopotamus amphibius kiboko (assembly GCF_030028045.1). Classification (NCBI taxonomy): domain Eukaryota; kingdom Metazoa; phylum Chordata; class Mammalia; order Artiodactyla; family Hippopotamidae; genus Hippopotamus; species Hippopotamus amphibius. The sequence continues at coordinate 992,162 of NC_080203.1, forward strand.
ACGTGATTGACGGATACAGAGACCTATATATGTTCTTTTTGGAGTTCTCCTCCCGTATGGGTTATTACGGAATGTTGAGTAGGGTTCCTTGTGCTATACCCTGGGCCCTCAGTGATTACTCTGTAAACAGTGGTGCGCATATACTAATCTCGACACGCTCACTTCCCCCTGCCCACCGCCGTTCCCTTTCGCTCACCATAAGATTCTTTCCTAAGTCTGAGAGACTGTTTGTTTTGTAAAGAAGCTCATTTGCGTCCATTCTTAGGGTCCACCTGTACTTGATATCACGAGAGGTTTGTCCTTCGCTGTCTCATGTCCCTTAGTACGATCACCTCCACCTCCTTGCCCGTGGCTGCAAGTGGCATGATTTCATCCTTTTTCAGTGGCTGGCTCATATTCCATCGTGTCTTTGGACCGCATCTTCCTTCTCCCTGCTTCTGTCCTCATACACGTAGGTTGCTTCCACGTCGTGCCTATTGCACACACTGCTGTCACGGTCACTGGGGGGTTCGTGTCTTTGAGAATTTTGGTTTTCTTGGGATCTACGCTCAGGAGTGGGATTGCTGGGTCCCATGGGACGTCTATGTTTAGTCTCTTAAGGAACCTCCATACTGTTCTCCATAGTGGATGCACCGACTCCCACTCCCACCCACAGGGCAGGAGGGCTCCCTCTTCTCCACACCCTCTCCCTCACTTACTGCTGTAGATTTTCTGATGATGGCCACCCTGACCTGTGAGAGGCGATACCGCATGGCAATTCTGAGGTGCGTTTCTCTCACCCCTAGTGATGCCGAGCATCTTTTCATGGGCCCGAGGGCCATCTATGTGTCTTCTGTGGAGAGGTGTCCACTTAGATCTTTTACGCATTTTCTGGTGGGTTGACCGTTCTTTTGATGTTGAGCTGCAGGAGTGGTTTGTACGTTTTGGAGGTTAATTCCTCACGGGTACCTTCGTTTGCAGATATTGGTTCCCATTCTAAGGGTGGTCTTCTTGTTTTGTTTATGGTTTCCTTTGCTGTGCCGACGCTTTTAAGTTGAGTTAGGTCCCATTTGTTTCTTTTGGTGTTCATCATTCCGAGAGGTGGGGCAACAAAGAACCTGCTGCGATTTCTGTCAAAGCGTGTTCTGCCTCTGTTTTCCCCAAGAGGTTTGTAGTCTCCGCCCTTGCATTTAGATCTTCCATCTGTTTCCTTCTGTGTGTGGTGTTAGAGAGTATTCTGATTTCATTCTCTTTTTAATGTTCTAAGGAACCTCCACACTGTTCTCCACAGAGGCTGTACCAACTTACCTTCCCAACGACAGTGTAGGAGGGTTCCCTCTTCTCCACACCCTCTCCACCATGTACCGTTTGTAGACTTTCTGACAACGGCCATTCTGACCGGCGTGAGGCGATACCTCGTTGTAGTTTGACTGGCATTTCTCTAATATTGAGCCACGCTGACATCCTTTCACGTAGCCACGGCGTGAGGCAAACGTACCTCTTGCAATTGGCTGCTTGAACGTCTGCCCTCCTGGGAACCCTTTCTCCGTGACCTACGCCAGGACGTTGTTTGAGGGCAGCTGATTTTCCTTTACAGCCCTCAGGCCTTGTGAATAGTCAGCGCCCAGCAGCACAGGTTTTCAAGTTCTTGTTCTGGGAAAGAGCCACAGGGTGGCAGGATGCCTTCAAGCCCCACTCTTTTTGTTAAATTTCTCATTTAATTTTTATTTCATCGGCGTAGAGTTGATTTCCCATGTCGTGTCTGTTTTAGGTGTACAGGAACCTGACTCAGTTATCCATAGACGTGTGTGTGTTCCTTCTCGGGTTCTTTTCCCATGTAATTTCTTACAGTGTGCTCAAGAGAGTTCCCTGGGCTGGCCAGTGGGTCCCTTTCGCTTCTCTCTTTGATGTATTTCAGTGTGTGGTACGTGTTAACCCCAACCTCCTAATGTATCCCTCCCCTCAGTGTTCCCTTTTGGACATCATAAGTGTGTTTTCTAAGCCTGTGAGCCTGTTTCTGTTTTGTAAATGAGCCCACTCTGGACGCATTGCTAGATCCCAGCTATAAGTGATAGCTTCTGATATTTGTCTTTCTCTCTCTGACTTACCTCACTCAGTATGATAATCTCTCAGTCCATCCATGTTGCTGCAAGTGGTATGAGTTTGCTCTTTTTTTATGACTGACTCGTATTCCACTGTATACACGTACCGCGCATTCTTCACTTCTCTCTCATTAGACATTTCAGTTGATTCTATGTCTTGTAAATAGCACTGCCCTGAAAATGGGGGTGCACGTGTTGTTTCCAATTAGGATGTTCTCCAGATCTAAGCCCAGAAGTGGGATTGTCAGGTCATGTACAAACCCTATGTTTAGTTTTTTAAGGAAGCTCTGTACTGTTCTCCAGAGCAGCTGCAACCCGTTGCATCCCCACCAACAGTGTGAAGGACTCCCTTTTCCCCACACCCTCTCCAGCATTTATTCTCCGCAGATTGTGTTTGATGATAGCCATCCTGAGCGGTGTGAAATGGCACCTCGTTTTTCGTTGTGATTTGCCCTTCTTCGAGAATTAGTGATGTTGACCTACACGGAATCTAAAACTTGTCCTGATGAACTCAGTGACAAGAATAAGGACGCAGAGGCAGAGAGTGGACCGGAGAACTCGAGGTTTGGGAGGGGGCGGGGGGTGAAGGGGAAGCTGAGACGAAGCGAGAGAGTAGCACAAACATATATATACTACCAGCTGTAAAACAGATAGCCAGTGGGAAGTTGTTATATAACAAAGGGTGTTCAACTCGAGGATGGAAGATGCCTTAGAGGACTGGGAGGGGGAGGATGGGGGGGAGTCGAGGGAGGGAGGGAATACGGGGATATGTGTATAAAAACAGATGATTGAACTTGGTGTACCCCCCCCCAAAAAAAACAATAAATAAATTAAAAAAAAAGAGTTAGTGATGTTGAGTATCTTTCTGATCTTTGTCTTGTTTTGTTTACATAGTGTGAGTAAAACTTAGCTCCTGCAGCTGGCTTTGTGAAAGTCGGCCCTGCATTGAATTCTTTTCCGACGATTTACCCCAGGGCTTCCTTGGGGACAGGTGTCCTGTGCAGCCCCGCAGGCCTTGTGAGGTTTCAGTGCCACTGGGCCCCAGCTTGAAAGTTGTAGTTACAGGAAACGGCCACAAGGCGGCAGCATTGCTTCATGCTCCACTCTGGTTACTCGGGCAACTGGAGCCTGGGGCAAAGTCCTGTTCCTGGGCTGTCAATCAGAGTGGCATGCGCCCGAAGAAACACCCAAGACTCGTCTCATTCTTTCTTCCCCCTCACCCTCTACCACCCCCCTGTTCACTCCCTGATGAACCCCAGCTCCTGGAATACCACCCTTCTGAGGGTGCTGTCATCCGTAGTTGGGGCGACCCTTAGGAAGGAGGCTGGTGGCCCCCTGTGACCCAGCAATCCCACTCCTGGGCGTAGACGCTGAGAAAACAAAAATTTTAGCAGACACGTGCACCCTAGCGATCATGGCGGCACGCTGTACAAAAGCCAATACGTGGAAGCAACCGAAGTGTCGGAGGACAGAAGCAGGGATAAAGGAGATGGGGCCCAGAGACACGATGGAATATGACTCAGCCATAAAAAAGGATGGAATAATGCTAACCCTAACCCTAGGGTACATCTGCTAATTTCAACCTCCTGATTCATGCCTCTCTCCCACCGTTCCCCTTTGCTAGCCAGAAGCTGGCTTTCTAAGTCTGAGCCTTTCTTTTGTAAATTAGTTCATTTGCATCCACTGTTACACGCCAACTAGAAGTGATACCATATGACATTTATCTTTCTCTGTCTGACCCACGTCGCTTAGTGTGATCGTATCCAGGTCCTTCCGAGTTGCTGCCAACGGCCTTGCTTCATTCATTTCAGAGCTGAGTGATGTTCCGCTGTACACACGGACCGCACCTTTGTTAACCATTCAGCTTTCTGTGGACATTTTGGCTGTGTCCAGGTCTAGGCTTTTGTAAACACTGCTGCACTGAAAGCTGCCTACGAGTCTCTTGTCCATTTAGGGTTTTCCCCCGGACGTGCACCCAGGAGTGGAATTGCTGGATGTTTAGATGTTAAAAGAACCTCCGTACTGTTGTCCTCCAGAGTGGCCGGTAGCAATTTACGTTCCCACTGCGGGAGTGTAGCAGCGTTCCCTCTTGTCCACACCTTCTCCAGCATTTCCGCTTTTCAGACTTTGTGATGATGGTCACTCTGACTGATGAGAGGTGATACCTCGTTGCAGTGTTGATTTACCGAGAACAACGTGGAGGTGCCATTAGAGGCAGATACAGGGCCACCATAGGATTCAGCCATCCCACTGCTCAGAGCGTATCCGGAGAAGACCGGAATGCAAAAAGACACGTGCACCAAAACGTGCACTTTGGCACCACTTACACTAGCCCGGACCAGGAAGCAACCAAAATGTCCAAGGACCCAGCAATGGATAAAGAAGTAGTAGTTCCATTACACAGTGGAATATTACTCAGATGTGAAAAGAATGAAATAATGCCACTATAGCAACCTAGATTAACCTAGTTGTAATCCTACTAAGTGAAGTGAGTTAGAAAGAAAAAGACAACCATCACATGATATCACTTCTACATGGAAAATAAACATAAATACCAATGAACCAACTGACAAAAGAGAAACAGACTCACACAGTTAGAAAACGAACTTATGCTTAGCAAAGGGGACCGATACCGGGAAGGGATAAATTAGGCAGTTGGGATTAGCAACCAGATGCTATTACAAACAAAATACATAATCAACAAGGGCCTGGGTATACCAAGGGAGGTCACCTCAACACTCTGTCATCACCTCTATGGGAAAGAAAATCTGAAAGTTAATAGATATATGGATACATGTAAACGAAAAAGATTCTGTACCCTTACAACAGAGTCGGGCTTTGAAGAAATCCTGCCGCCTTGTGGCCGTTTCCCGCAACAGCAACTTTAAAGCTGCAGCTTATGGAGACAATATTCACAAGGAGTAAAGGATGTAAATCACAGCTGCGCTCCAACAATTCCCTGGGGTAAGTATTCTAAAAACAATTTTCACAAGGGCAGATCTTCATGAAGACCATATCAACAGGTAAATAAGACAACGTTTTAAAAAAAATAGCACGCCACACGCTGCTGAGTATGGCGAATTACTTGAGACGGGCCGCTCAACACTGCGAGGAGGGCTCACACCGGGCCACAGTCGGAAAGGCCGTGAATCAAAGGTCTGCAGACAGTAAAGCTACAGTGCTGGTGGAAAACAGGGGGCCCTCCTATGTTGCTGCTGGCATGGACACGGTAAGAGCCACGACCGAGAACAACGTGGAGGTGCCATTAGAGGTAGGTACAGAGTGACCGTAGGATTCAGCCATCCCACTGCTCAGAGCATATCCGGAGAAGACCAGAATTCAAAAAGACACGTGCACCAAAACGTGCACTTTGGCACCACTTGCCATAGCCCAGACCGGGAAGCAACCAAAATGTCCAAGCAGCCAGGAATGCATACAGAGGTAGTAGTTCCATTACACAGTGCTATATTACTCAGGCGGGAAAAGGAAGGAACCCGGCAATCCCACGACTGGGCATACACCCAAAGAACACCAGAATTCAAAAAGACACACGGCCTCCAATGTTCATCGCGGCACTATTTACAACAGCCAGGACATGGAAGCAACCTAAATGTCCATCAACAGATGAATGGATAAAGAAGATGTGGTACACATATACAATGGAATCTTACTCAGCTATAAAAAGGGATGAGGTGGAGCTATATGTAATGAGGTGGATGGGCCTCGAGTCTGTCCTACAGCGTGAGGGAAGCCAGAAAGAGAAAAACAAATACTTTATGCTAACTCATATATACGGAATCTAAAAAACAAAACAAAACAAAAAACAAAAAAACCCAAAAAAAACAGTACTGATGAACCCAGTGACAGAACAAGAATAAGGATGCAGATGCAGAGAATGGACTGGAGGACACGGGGTTGGGGGGGCAGGGGGCGAAGAGGAAGCTGGCACGAAGTGAGAGAGTAGCATCTGCTCAAACAATCCTGCATAGCCACGTAAAGGTCACGGATCTCGGGGATTTGAAAGGGTGGAGCAGGACGCCCTAACACGGAGTCTGTCTCCGATGGCAGTCACTGTCACGGTAACGTCCGCTGCGTGCACGAGGCTTGGCTGCACTGAAGGAGGGCCCGCCTGCATCTGAGGACTATGGGCCCAGGCAGAGGGGAACGGGCCCTGCAGGACCAAAAGGGGTCTCATTTGCCAGTCCATCCTCCCCACTCCCTCAGCCCCACGACAGTCCAGCCTTGGGACCCAAGCCTGCTCAGGGTCCGGGGATGTGACCCCGGCCCAGGTCACCGAGGCCTGAGGGGAAGAGTTTTGGCATTCCTTTTTTTTTTTTTCTCTTTTCAATGTTAGTTGTTATTTTGTATCTTGTGATTTACAATGTTGCAGGTTTGTGCCTCTTGTTTTTCTTTCTGAGCTGTACAGCAACGTGATTGACGGATACAGAGACCTATATATGTTCTTTTTGGAGTTCTCCTCCCGTATGGGTTATTACGGAATGTTGAGTAGGGTTCCTTGTGCTATACCCTGGGCCCTCAGTGATTACTCTGTAAACAGTGGTGCGTATATACTAATCTCGACACGCTCACTTCCCCCTGCCCACCGCCGTTCCCTTTCGCTCACCATAAGATTCTTTCCTAAGTCTGAGAGGCTGTTTGTTTTGTAAAGAAGCTCATTTGCGTCCATTCTTAGGGTCCACCTGTACTTGATATCACGAGAGGTTTGTCCTTCGCTGTCTCATGTCCCTTAGTACGATCACCTCCACCTCCTTGCCCGTGGCTGCAAGTGGCATGATTTCATCCTTTTTCAGTGGCTGGCTCATATTCCATCGTGTCTTTGGACCGCATCTTCCTTCTCCCTGCTTCTGTCCTCATACACGTAGGTTGCTTCCACGTCGTGCCTATTGCACACACTGCTGTCACGGTCACTGGGGGGTTCGTGTCTTTGAGAATTTTGGTTTTCTTGGGATCTACGCTCAGGAGTGGGATTGCTGGGTCCCATGGGACGTCTATGTTTAGTCTCTTAAGGAACCTCCATACTGTTCTCCATAGTGGATGCACCGACTCCCACTCCCACCCACAGGGCAGGAGGGCTCCCTCTTCTCCACACCCTCTCCCTCACTTACTGCTGTAGATTTTCTGATGATGGCCACCCTGACCTGTGAGAGGCGATACCGCATGGCAATTCTGAGGTGCGTTTCTCTCACCCCTAGTGATGCCGAGCATCTTTTCATGGGCCCGAGGGCCATCTATGTGTCTTCTGTGGAGAGGTGTCCACTTAGATCTTTTACGCATTTTCTGGTGGGTTGACCGTTCTTTTGATGTTGAGCTGCAGGAGTGGTTTGTACGTTTTGGAGGTTAATTCCTCACGGGTACCTTCGTTTGCAGATATTGGTTCCCATTCTAAGGGTGGTCTTCTTGTTTTGTTTATGGTTTCCTTTGCTGTGCCGACGCTTTTAAGTTGAGTTAGGTCCCATTTGTTTCTTTTGGTGTTCATCATTCCGAGAGGTGGGGCAACAAAGAACCTGCTGCGATTTCTGTCAAAGCGTGTTCTGCCTCTGTTTTCCCCAAGAGGTTTGTAGTCTCCGCCCTTGCATTTAGATCTTCCATCTGTTTCCTTCTGTGTGTGGTGTTAGAGAGTATTCTGATTTCATTCTCTTTTTAATGTTCTAAGGAACCTCCACACTGTTCTCCACAGAGGCTGTACCAACTTACCTTCCCAACGACAGTGTAGGAGGGTTCCCTCTTCTCCACACCCTCTCCACCATGTACCGTTTGTAGACTTTCTGACAACGGCCATTCTGACCGGCGTGAGGCGATACCTCGTTGTAGTTTGACTGGCATTTCTCTAATATTGAGCCACGCTGACATCCTTTCACGTAGCCACGGCGTGAGGCAAACGTACCTCTTGCAATTGGCTGCTTGAACGTCTGCCCTCCTGGGAACCCTTTCTCCGTGACCTACGCCAGGACGTTGTTTGAGGGCAGCTGATTTTCCTTTACAGCCCTCAGGCCTTGTGAATAGTCAGCGCCCAGCAGCACAGGTTTTCAAGTTCTTGTTCTGGGAAAGAGCCACAGGGTGGCAGGATGCCTTCAAGCCCCACTCTTTTTGTTAAATTTCTCATTTAATTTTTATTTCATCGGCGTAGAGTTGATTTCCCATGTCGTGTCTGTTTTAGGTGTACAGGAACCTGACTCAGTTATCCATAGACGTGTGTGTGTTCCTTCTCGGGTTCTTTTCCCATGTAATTTCTTACAGTGTGCTCAGGAGAGTTCCCTGGGCTGGCCAGTGGGTCCCTTTCGCTTCTCTCTTTGATGTATTTCAGTGTGTGGTACGTGTTAACCCCAACCTCCTAATGTATCCCTCCCCTCAGTGTTCCCTTTTGGACATCATAAGTGTGTTTTCTAAGCCTGTGAGCCTGTTTCTGTTTTGTAAATGAGCCCACTCTGGACGCATTGCTAGATCCCAGCTATAAGTGATAGCTTCTGATATTTGTCTTTCTCTCTCTGACTTACCTCACTCAGTATGATAATCTCTCAGTCCATCCATGTTGCTGCAAGTGGTATGAGTTTGCTCTTTTTTTATGACTGACTCGTATTCCACTGTATACACGTACCGCGCATTCTTCACTTCTCTCTCATTAGACATTTCAGTTGATTCTATGTCTTGTAAATAGCACTGCCCTGAAAATGGGGGTGCACGTGTTGTTTCCAATTAGGATGTTCTCCAGATCTAAGCCCAGAAGTGGGATTGTCAGGTCATGTACAAACCCTATGTTTAGTTTTTTAAGGAAGCTCTGTACTGTTCTCCAGAGCAGCTGCAACCCGTTGCATCCCCACCAACAGTGTGAAGGACTCCCTTTTCCCCACACCCTCTCCAGCATTTATTCTCCGCAGATTGTGTTTGATGATAGCCATCCTGAGCGGTGTGAAATGGCACCTCGTTTTTCGTTGTGATTTGCCCTTCTTCGAGAATTAGTGATGTTGACCTACACGGAATCTAAAACTTGTCCTGATGAACTCAGTGACAAGAATAAGGACGCAGAGGCAGAGAGTGGACCGGAGAACTCGAGGTTTGGGAGGGGGCGGGGGGTGAAGGGGAAGCTGAGACGAAGCGAGAGAGTAGCACAAACATATATATACTACCAGCTGTAAAACAGATAGCCAGTGGGAAGTTGTTATATAACAAAGGGTGTTCAACTCGAGGATGGAAGATGCCTTAGAGGACTGGGAGGGGGAGGATGGGGGGGAGTCGAGGGAGGGAGGGAATACGGGGATATGTGTATAAAAACAGATGATTGAACTTGGTGTACCCCCCCCAAAAAAAACAATAAATAAATTAAAAAAAAAGAGTTAGTGATGTTGAGTATCTTTCTGATCTTTGTCTTGTTTTGTTTACATAGTGTGAGTAAAACTTAGCTCCTGCAGTTGGCTTTGTGAAAGTCGGCCCTGCATTGAATTCTTTTCCGACGATTTACCCCAGGGCTTCCTTGGGGACAGGTGTCCTGTGCAGCCCCGCAGGCCTTGTGAGGTTTCAGTGCCACTGGGCCCCAGCTTGAAAGTTGTAGTTACAGGAAACGGCCACAAGGCGGCAGCATTGCTTCATGCTCCACTCTGGTTACTCGGGCAACTGGAGCCTGGGGCAAAGTCCTGTTCCTGGGCTGTCAATCAGAGTGGCATGCGCCCGAAGAAACACCCAAGACTCGTCTCATTCCTTCTTCCCCCTCACCCTCTACCACCCCCCTGTTCACTCCCTGATGAACCCCAGCTCCTGGAATACCACCCTTCTGAGGGTGCTGTCATCCGTAGTTGGGGCGACCCTTAGGAAGGAGGCTGGTGGCCCCCTGTGACCCAGCAATCCCACTCCTGGGCGTAGACGCTGAGAAAACAAAAATTTTAGCAGACACGTGCACCCTAGCGATCATGGCGGCACGCTGTACAAAAGCCAATACGTGGAAGCAACCGAAGTGTCGGAGGACAGAAGCAGGGATAAAGGAGATGGGGCCCAGAGACACGATGGAATATGACTCAGCCATAAAAAAGGATGGAATAATGCTAACCCTAACCCTAGGGTACATCTGCTAATTTCAACCTCCTGATTCATGCCTCTCTCCCACCGTTCCCCTTTGCTAGCCAGAAGCTGGCTTTCTAAGTCTGAGCCTTTCTTTTGTAAATTAGTTCATTTGCATCCACTGTTACACGCCAACTAGAAGTGATACCATATGACATTTATCTTTCTCTGTCTGACCCACGTCGCTTAGTGTGATCGTATCCAGGTCCTTCCGAGTTGCTGCCAACGGCCTTGCTTCATTCATTTCAGAGCTGAGTGATGTTCCGCTGTACACACGGACCGCACCTTTGTTAACCATTCAGCTTTCTGTGGACATTTTGGCTGTGTCCAGGTCTAGGCTTTTGTAAACACTGCTGCACTGAAAGCTGCCTACGAGTCTCTTGTCCATTTAGGGTTTTCCCCCGGACGTGCACCCAGGAGTGGAATTGCTGGATGTTTAGATGTTAAAAGAACCTCCGTACTGTTGTCCTCCAGAGTGGCCGGTAGCAATTTACGTTCCCACTGCGGGAGTGTAGCAGCGTTCCCTCTTGTCCACACCTTCTCCAGCATTTCCGCTTTTCAGACTTTGTGATGATGGTCACTCTGACTGATGAGAGGTGATACCTCGTTGCAGTGTTGATTTACCGAGAACAACGTGGAGGTGCCATTAGAGGCAGATACAGGGCCACCATAGGATTCAGCCATCCCACTGCTCAGAGCGTATCCGGAGAAGACCGGAATGCAAAAAGACACGTGCACCAAAACGTGCACTTTGGCACCACTTACACTAGCCCGGACCAGGAAGCAACCAAAATGTCCAAGGACCCAGCAATGGATAAAGAAGTAGTAGTTCCATTACACAGTGGAATATTACTCAGATGTGAAAAAGAATGAAATAATGCCACTATAGCAACCTAGATTAACCTAGTTGTAATCCTACTAAGTGAAGTGAGTTAGAAAGAAAAAGACAACCATCACATGATATCACTTCTACATGGAAAATAAACATAAATACCAATGAACCAACTGACAAAAGAGAAACAGACTCACACAGTTAGAAAACGAACTTATGCTTAGCAAAGGGGACCGATACCGGGAAGGGATAAATTAGGCAGTTGGGATTAGCAACCAGATGCTATTACAAACAAAATACATAATCAACAAGGGCCTGGGTATACCAAGGGAGGTCACCTCAACACTCTGTCATCACCTCTATGGGAAAGAAAATCTGAAAGTTAATAGATATATGGATACATGTAAACGAAAAAGATTCTGTACCCTTACAACAGAGTCGGGCTTTGAAGAAATCCTGCCGCCTTGTGGCCGTTTCCCGCAACAGCAACTTTAAAGCTGCAGCTTATGGAGACAATATTCACAAGGAGTAAAGGATGTAAATCACAGCTGCGCTCCAACAATTCCCTGGGGTAAGTATTCTAAAAACAATTTTCACAAGGGCAGATCTTCATGAAGACCATATCAACAGGTAAATAAGACAACGTTTTAAAAAAAATAGCACGCCACACGCTGCTGAGTATGGCGAATTACTTGAGACGGGCCGCTCAACACTGCGAGGAGGGCTCACACCGGGCCACAGTCGGAAAGGCCGTGAATCAAAGGTCTGCAGACAGTAAAGCTACAGTGCTGGTGGAAAACAGGGGGCCCTCCTATGTTGCTGCTGGCATGGACACGGTAAGAGCCACGACCGAGAACAACGTGGAGGTGCCATTAGAGGTAGGTACAGAGCGACCGTAGGATTCAGCCATCCCACTGCTCAGAGCATATCCGGAGAAGACCAGAATTCAAAAAGACACGTGCACCAAAACGTGCACTTTGGCACCACTTGCCATAGCCCAGACCGGGAAGCAACCAAAATGTCCAAGCAGCCAGGAATGCATACAGAGGTAGTAGTTCCATTACACAGTGCTATATTACTCAGGCGGGAAAAGGAAGGAACCCGGCAATCCCACGACTGGGCATACACCCAAAGAACACCAGAATTCAAAAAGACACACGGCCTCCAATGTTCATCGCGGCACTATTTACAACAGCCAGGACATGGAAGCAACCTAAATGTCCATCAACAGATGAATGGATAAAGAAGATGTGGTACACATATACAATGGAATCTTACTCAGCTATAAAAAGGGATGAGGTGGAGCTATATGTAATGAGGTGGATGGGCCTCGAGTCTGTCCTACAGCATGAGGGAAGCCAGAAAGAGAAAAACAAATACTTTATGCTAACTCATATATACGGAATCTAAAAAACAAAACAAAACAAAAAACAAAAAAACCCAAAAAAAACGGTACTGATGAACCCAGTGACAGGACAAGAATAAGGATGCAGATGCAGAGAATGGACTGGAGGACACGGGGTTGGGGGGGCAGGGGGCGAAGAGGAAGCTGGCACGAAGTGAGAGAGTAGCATCTGCTCAAACAATCCTGCATAGCCACGTAAAGGTCACGGATCTCGGGGATTTGAAAGGGTGGAGCAGGACGCCCTAACACGGAGTCTGTCTCCGATGGCAGTCACTGTCACGGTAACGTCCGCTGCGTGCACGAGGCTTGGCTGCACTGAAGGAGGGCCCGCCTGCATCTGAGGACTATGGGCCCAGGCAGAGGGGAACGGGCCCTGCAGGACCAAAAGGGGTCTCATTTGCCAGTCCATCCTCCCCACTCCCTCAGCCCCACGACAGTCCAGCCTTGGGACCCAAGCCTGCTCAGGGTCCGGGGATGTGACCCCGGCCCAGGTCACCGAGGCCTGAGGGGAAGAGTTTTGGCATTCCTTTTTTTTTTTTCTCTTTTCAATGTTAGTTGTTATTTTGTATCTTGTGATTTACAATGTTGCAGGTTTGTGCCTCTTGTTTTTCTTTCTGAGCTGTACAGCAACGTGATTGACGGATACAGAGACCTATATATGTTCTTTTTGGAGTTCTCCTCCCGTATGGGTTATTACGGAATGTTGAGTAGGGTTCCTTGTGCTATACCCTGGGCCCTCAGTGATTACTCTGTAAACAGTGGTGCGTATATACTAATCTCGACACGCTCACTTCCCCCTGCCCACCGCCGTTCCCTTTCGCTCACCATAAGATTCTTTCCTAAGTCTGAGAGGCTGTTTGTTTTGTAAAGAAGCTCATTTGCGTCCATTCTTAGGGTCCACCTGTACTTGATATCACGAGAGGTTTGTCCTTCGCTGTCTCATGTCCCTTAGTACGATCACCTCCACCTCCTTGCCCGTGGCTGCAAGTGGCATGATTTCATCCTTTTTCAGTGGCTGGCTCATATTCCATCGTGTCTTTGGACCGCATCTTCCTTCTCCCTGCTTCTGTCCTCATACACGTAGGTTGCTTCCACGTCGTGCCTATTGCACACACTGCTGTCACGGTCACTGGGGGGTTCGTGTCTTTGAGAATTTTGGTTTTCTTGGGATCTACGCTCAGGAGTGGGATTGCTGGGTCCCATGGGACGTCTATGTTTAGTCTCTTAAGGAACCTCCATACTGTTCTCCATAGTGGATGCACCGACTCCCACTCCCACCCACAGGGCAGGAGGGCTCCCTCTTCTCCACACCCTCTCCCTCACTTACTGCTGTAGATTTTCTGATGATGGCCACCCTGACCTGTGAGAGGCGATACCGCATGGCAATTCTGAGGTGCGTTTCTCTCACCCCTAGTGATGCCGAGCATCTTTTCATGGGCCCGAGGGCCATCTATGTGTCTTCTGTGGAGAGGTGTCCACTTAGATCTTTTACGCATTTTCTGGTGGGTTGACCGTTCTTTTGATGTTGAGCTGCAGGAGTGGTTTGTACGTTTTGGAGGTTAATTCCTCACGGGTACCTTCGTTTGCAGATATTGGTTCCCATTCTAAGGGTGGTCTTCTTGTTTTGTTTATGGTTTCCTTTGCTGTGCCGACGCTTTTAAGTTGAGTTAGGTCCCATTTGTTTCTTTTGGTGTTCATCATTCCGAGAGGTGGGGCAACAAAGAACCTGCTGCGATTTCTGTCAAAGCGTGTTCTGCCTCTGTTTTCCCCAAGAGGTTTGTAGTCTCCGCCCTTGCATTTAGATCTTCCATCTGTTTCCTTCTGTGTGTGGTGTTAGAGAGTATTCTGATTTCATTCTCTTTTTAATGTTCTAAGGAACCTCCACACTGTTCTCCACAGAGGCTGTACCAACTTACCTTCCCAACGACAGTGTAGGAGGGTTCCCTCTTCTCCACACCCTCTCCACCATGTACCGTTTGTAGACTTTCTGACAACGGCCATTCTGACCGGCGTGAGGCGATACCTCGTTGTAGTTTGACTGGCATTTCTCTAATATTGAGCCACGCTGACATCCTTTCACGTAGCCACGGCGTGAGGCAAACGTACCTCTTGCAATTGGCTGCTTGAACGTCTGCCCTCCTGGGAACCCTTTCTCCGTGACCTACGCCAGGACATTGTTTGAGGGCAGCTGATTTTCCTTTACAGCCCTCAGGCCTTGTGAATAGTCAGCGCCCAGCAGCACAGGTTTTCAAGTTCTTGTTCTGGGAAAGAGCCACAGGGTGGCAGGATGCCTTCAAGCCCCACTCTTTTTGTTAAATTTCTCATTTAATTTTTATTTCATCGGCGTAGAGTTGATTTCCCATGTCGTGTCTGTTTTAGGTGTACAGGAACCTGACTCAGTTATCCATAGACGTGTGTGTGTTCCTTCTCGGGTTCTTTTCCCATGTAATTTCTTACAGTGTGCTCAAGAGAGTTCCCTGGGCTGGCCAGTGGGTCCCTTTCGCTTCTCTCTTTGATGTATTTCAGTGTGTGGTACGTGTTAACCCCAACCTCCTAATGTATCCCTCCCCTCAGTGTTCCCTTTTGGACATCATAAGTGTGTTTTCTAAGCCTGTGAGCCTGTTTCTGTTTTGTAAATGAGCCCACTCTGGACGCATTGCTAGATCCCAGCTATAAGTGATAGCTTCTGATATTTGTCTTTCTCTCTCTGACTTACCTCACTCAGTATGATAATCTCTCAGTCCATCCATGTTGCTGCAAGTGGTATGAGTTTGCTCTTTTTTTATGACTGACTCGTATTCCACTGTATACACGTACCGCGCATTCTTCACTTCTCTCTCATTAGACATTTCAGTTGATTCTATGTCTTGTAAATAGCACTGCCCTGAAAATGGGGGTGCACGTGTTGTTTCCAATTAGGATGTTCTCCAGATCTAAGCCCAGAAGTGGGATTGTCAGGTCATGTACAAACCCTATGTTTAGTTTTTTAAGGAAGCTCTGTACTGTTCTCCAGAGCAGCTGCAACCCGTTGCATCCCCACCAACAGTGTGAAGGACTCCCTTTTCCCCACACCCTCTCCAGCATTTATTCTCCGCAGATTGTGTTTGATGATAGCCATCCTGAGCGGTGTGAAATGGCACCTCGTTTTTCGTTGTGATTTGCCCTTCTTCGAGAATTAGTGATGTTGACCTACACGGAATCTAAAACTTGTCCTGATGAACTCAGTGACAAGAATAAGGATGCAGAGGCAGAGAGTGGACCAGAGAACTCGAGGTTTGGGAGGGGGCGGGGGGTGAAGGGGAAGCTGAGACGAAGCGAGAGAGTAGCACAAACATATATATACTACCCGCTGTAAAACAGATAGCCAGTGGGAAGTTGTTATATAACAAAGGGTGTTCAACTCGAGGATGGAAGATGCCTTAGAGGACTGGGAGGGGGAGGATGGGGGGGAGTCGAGGGAGGGAGGGAATACGGGGATATGTGTATAAAAACAGATGATTGAACTTGGTGTACCCCCCCCCAAAAAAAACAATAAATAAATTAAAAAAAAAGAGTTAGTGATGTTGAGTATCTTTCTGATCTTTGTCTTGTTTTGTTTACATAGTGTGAGTAAAACTTAGCTCCTGCAGCTGGCTTTGTGAAAGTCGGCCCTGCATTGAATTCTTTTCCGACGATTTACCCCAGGGCTTCCTTGGGGACAGGTGTCCTGTGCAGCCCCGCAGGCCTTGTGAGGTTTCAGTGCCACTGGGCCCCAGCTTGAAAGTTGTAGTTACAGGAAACGGCCACAAGGCGGCAGCATTGCTTCATGCTCCACTCTGGTTACTCGGGCAACTGGAGCCTGGGGCAAAGTCCTGTTCCTGGGCTGTCAATCAGAGTGGCATGCGCCCGAAGAAACACCCAAGACTCGTCTCATTCTTTCTTCCCCCTCACCCTCTACCACCCCCCTGTTCACTCCCTGATGAACCCCAGCTCCTGGAATACCACCCTTCTGAGGGTGCTGTCATCCGTAGTTGGGGCGACCCTTAGGAAGGAGGCTGGTGGCCCCCTGTGACCCAGCAATCCCACTCCTGGGCGTAGACGCTGAGAAAACAAAAATTTTAGCAGACACGTGCACCCTAGCGATCATGGCGGCACGCTGTACAAAAGCCAATATGTGGAAGCAACCGAAGTGTCGGAGGACAGAAGCAGGGATAAAGGAGATGGGGCCCAGATACACGATGGAATATGACTCAGCCATAAAAAAGGATGGAATAATGCTAAACCTAACCCTAGGGTACATCTGCTAATTTCAACCTCCTGATTCATGCCTCTCTCCCACCATTCCCCTTTGCTAGCCAGAAGCTGGCTTTCTAAGTCTGAGCCTTTCTTTTGTAAATTAGTTCATTTGCATCCACTGTTACACGCCAACTAGAAGTGATACCATATGACATTTATCTTTCTCTGTCTGACCCACGTCGCTTAGTGTGATCGTATCCAGGTCCTTCCGAGTTGCTGCCAACGGCCTTGCTTCATTCATTTCAGAGCTGAGTGATGTTCCGCTGTACACACGGACCGCACCTTTGTTAACCATTCAGCTTTCTGTGGACATTTTGGCTGTGTCCAGGTCTAGGCTTTTGTAAACACTGCTGCACTGAAAGCTGCCTACGAGTCTCTTGTCCATTTAGGGTTTTCCCCCGGACGTGCACCCAGGAGTGGAATTGCTGGATGTTTAGATGTTAAAAGAACCTCCGTACTGTTGTCCTCCAGAGTGGCCGGTAGCAATTTACGTTCCCACTGCGGGAGTGTAGCAGCGTTCCCTCTTCTCCACACCTTCTCCAGCATTTCCGCTTTTCAGACTTTGTGATGATGGTCACTCTGACTGATGAGAGGTGATACCTCGTTGCAGTGTTGATTTACCGAGAACAACGTGGAGGTGCCATTAGAGGCAGATACAGGGCCACCATAGGATTCAGCCATCCCACTGCTCAGAGCGTATCCGGAGAAGACCGGAATGCAAAAAGACACGTGCACCAAAACGTGCACTTTGGCACCACTTACACTAGCCCGGACCAGGAAGCAACCAAAATGTCCAAGGACCCAGCAATGGATAAAGAAGTAGTAGTTCCATTACACAGTGGAATATTACTCAGACGTGAAAAAGAATGAAATAATGCCACTATAGCAACCTAGATTAACCTAGTTGTAATCCTACTAAGTGAAGTGAGTTAGAAAGAAAAAGACAACCATCACATGATATCACTTCTACATGGAAAATAAACATAAATACCAATGAACCAACTGACAAAAGAGAAACAGACTCACACAGTTAGAAAACGAACTTATGCTTAGCAAAGGGGACCGATACCGGGAAGGGATAAATTAGGCAGTTGGGATTAGCAACCAGATGCTATTACAAACAAAATACATAATCAACAAGGGCCTGGGTATACCAAGGGAGGTCACCTCAACACTCTGTCATCACCTCTATGGGAAAGAAAATCTGAAAGTTAATAGATATATGGATACATGTAAACGAAAAAGA
Organism: Hippopotamus amphibius kiboko; assembly: GCF_030028045.1. Lineage (NCBI taxonomy): Eukaryota > Metazoa > Chordata > Mammalia > Artiodactyla > Hippopotamidae > Hippopotamus > Hippopotamus amphibius. The sequence goes on from NC_080203.1 coordinate 1,010,071, forward strand.
TTCTGTACCCTTACAACAGAGTCGGGCTTTGAAGAAATCCTGCCGCCTTGTGGCCCTTTCCCGCAACAGCAACTTTAAAGCTGCAGCTTATGGAGACAATATTCACAAGGAGTAAAGGATGTAAATCACAGCTGCGCTCCAACAATTCCCTGGGGTAAGTATTCTAAAAACAATTTTCACAAGGGCAGATCTTCATGAAGACCATATCAACAGGTAAATAAGACAACGTTTTAAAAAAAATAGCACGCCACACGCTGCTGAGTACGGCGAATTACTTGAGACGGGCCGCTCAACACTGCGAGGAGGGCTCACACCGGGCCACAGTCGGAAAGGCCGTGAATCAAAGGTCTGCAGACAGTAAAGCTACAGTGCTGGTGGAAAACAGGGGGCCCTCCTATGTTGCTGCTGGCATGGACACGGTAAGAGCCACGACCGAGAACAACGTGGAGGTGCCATTAGAGGTAGGTACAGAGCGACCGTAGGATTCAGCCATCCCACTGCTCAGAGCATATCCGGAGAAGACCAGAATTCAAAAAGACACGTGCACCAAAACGTGCACTTTGGCACCACTTGCCATAGCCCAGACCGGGAAGCAACCAAAATGTCCAAGCAGCCAGGAATGCATACAGAGGTAGTAGTTCCATTACACAGTGCTATATTACTCAGGCGGGAAAAGGAAGGAACCCGGCAATCCCACGACTGGGCATACACCCAAAGAACACCAGAATTCAAAAAGACACACGGCCTCCAATGTTCATCGCGGCACTATTTACAACAGCCAGGACATGGAAGCAACCTAAATGTCCATCAACAGATGAATGGATAAAGAAGATGTGGTACACATATACAATGGAATCTTACTCAGCTATAAAAAGGGATGAGGTGGAGCTATATGTAATGAGGTGGATGGGCCTCGAGTCTGTCCTACAGCGTGAGGGAAGCCAGAAAGAGAAAAACAAATACTTTATGCTAACTCATATATACGGAATCTAAAAAACAAAACAAAACAAAAAACAAAAAAACCCAAAAAAAACGGTACTGATGAACCCAGTGACAGGACAAGAATAAGGATGCAGATGCAGAGAATGGACTGGAGGACACGGGGTTGGGGGGGCAGGGGGCGAAGAGGAAGCTGGCACGAAGTGAGAGAGTAGCATCTGCTCAAACAATCCTGCATAGCCACGTAAAGGTCACGGATCTCGGGGATTTGAAAGGGTGGAGCAGGACGCCCTAACACGGAGTCTGTCTCCGATGGCAGTCACTGTCACGGTAATGTCCGCTGCGTGCACGAGGCTTGGCTGCACTGAAGGAGGGCCCGCCTGCATCTGAGGACTATGGGCCCAGGCAGAGGGGAACGGGCCCTGCAGGACCAAAAGGGGTCTCATTTGCCAGTCCATCCTCCCCACTCCCTCAGCCCCACGACAGTCCAGCCTTGGGACCCAAGCCTGCTCAGGGTCCGGGGATGTGACCCCGGCCCAGGTCACCGAGGCCTGAGGGGAAGAGTTTTGGCATTCCTTTTTTTTTTTTCTCTTTTCAATGTTAGTTGTTATTTTGTATCTTGTGATTTACAATGTTGCAGGTTTGTGCCTCTTGTTTTTCTTTCTGAGCTGTACAGCAACGTGATTGACGGATACAGAGACCTATATATGTTCTTTTTGGAGTTCTCCTCCCGTATGGGTTATTACGGAATGTTGAGTAGGGTTCCTTGTGCTATACCCTGGGCCCTCAGTGATTACTCTGTAAACAGTGGTGCGTATATACTAATCTCGACACGCTCACTTCCCCCTGCCCACCGCCGTTCCCTTTCGCTCACCATAAGATTCTTTCCTAAGTCTGAGAGGCTGTTTGTTTTGTAAAGAAGCTCATTTGCGTCCATTCTTAGGGTCCACCTGTACTTGATATCACGAGAGGTTTGTCCTTCGCTGTCTCATGTCCCTTAGTACGATCACCTCCACCTCCTTGCCCGTGGCTGCAAGTGGCATGATTTCATCCTTTTTCAGTGGCTGGCTCATATTCCATCGTGTCTTTGGACCGCATCTTCCTTCTCCCTGCTTCTGTCCTCATACACGTAGGTTGCTTCCACGTCGTGCCTATTGCACACACTGCTGTCACGGTCACTGGGGGGTTCGTGTCTTTGAGAATTTTGGTTTTCTTGGGATCTACGCTCAGGAGTGGGATTGCTGGGTCCCATGGGACGTCTATGTTTAGTCTCTTAAGGAACCTCCATACTGTTCTCCATAGTGGATGCACCGACTCCCACTCCCACCCACAGGGCAGGAGGGCTCCCTCTTCTCCACACCCTCTCCCTCACTTACTGCTGTAGATTTTCTGATGATGGCCACCCTGACCTGTGAGAGGCGATACCGCATGGCAATTCTGAGGTGCGTTTCTCTCACCCCTAGTGATGCCGAGCATCTTTTCATGGGCCCGAGGGCCATCTATGTGTCTTCTGTGGAGAGGTGTCCACTTAGATCTTTTACGCATTTTCTGGTGGGTTGACCGTTCTTTTGATGTTGAGCTGCAGGAGTGGTTTGTACGTTTTGGAGGTTAATTCCTCACGGGTACCTTCGTTTGCAGATATTGGTTCCCATTCTAAGGGTGGTCTTCTTGTTTTGTTTATGGTTTCCTTTGCTGTGCCGACGCTTTTAAGTTGAGTTAGGTCCCATTTGTTTCTTTTGGTGTTCATCATTCCGAGAGGTGGGGCAACAAAGAACCTGCTGCGATTTCTGTCAAAGCGTGTTCTGCCTCTGTTTTCCCCAAGAGGTTTGTAGTCTCCGCCCTTGCATTTAGATCTTCCATCTGTTTCCTTCTGTGTGTGGTGTTAGAGAGTATTCTGATTTCATTCTCTTTTTAATGTTCTAAGGAACCTCCACACTGTTCTCCACAGAGGCTGTACCAACTTACCTTCCCAACGACAGTGTAGGAGGGTTCCCTCTTCTCCACACCCTCTCCACCATGTACCGTTTGTAGACTTTCTGACAACGGCCATTCTGACCGGCGTGAGGCGATACCTCGTTGTAGTTTGACTGGCATTTCTCTAATATTGAGCCACGCTGACATCCTTTCACGTAGCCACGGCGTGAGGCAAACGTACCTCTTGCAATTGGCTGCTTGAACGTCTGCCCTCCTGGGAACCCTTTCTCCGTGACCTACGCCAGGACGTTGTTTGAGGGCAGCTGATTTTCCTTTACAGCCCTCAGGCCTTGTGAATAGTCAGCGCCCAGCAGCACAGGTTTTCAAGTTCTTGTTCTGGGAAAGAGCCACAGGGTGGCAGGATGCCTTCAAGCCCCACTCTTTTTGTTAAATTTCTCATTTAATTTTTATTTCATCGGCGTAGAGTTGATTTCCCATGTCGTGTCTGTTTTAGGTGTACAGGAACCTGACTCAGTTATCCATAGACGTGTGTGTGTTCCTTCTCGGGTTCTTTTCCCATGTAATTTCTTACAGTGTGCTCAAGAGAGTTCCCTGGGCTGGCCAGTGGGTCCCTTTCGCTTCTCTCTTTGATGTATTTCAGTGTGTGGTACGTGTTAACCCCAACCTCCTAATGTATCCCTCCCCTCAGTGTTCCCTTTTGGACATCATAAGTGTGTTTTCTAAGCCTGTGAGCCTGTTTCTGTTTTGTAAATGAGCCCACTCTGGACGCATTGCTAGATCCCAGCTATAAGTGATAGCTTCTGATATTTGTCTTTCTCTCTCTGACTTACCTCACTCAGTATGATAATCTCTCAGTCCATCCATGTTGCTGCAAGTGGTATGAGTTTGCTCTTTTTTTATGACTGACTCGTATTCCACTGTATACACGTACCGCGCATTCTTCACTTCTCTCTCATTAGACATTTCAGTTGATTCTATGTCTTGTAAATAGCACTGCCCTGAAAATGGGGGTGCACGTGTTGTTTCCAATTAGGATGTTCTCTAGATCTAAGCCCAGAAGTGGGATTGTCAGGTCATGTACAAACCCTATGTTTAGTTTTTTAAGGAAGCTCTGTACTGTTCTCCAGAGCAGCTGCAACCCGTTGCATCCCCACCAACAGTGTGAAGGACTCCCTTTTCCCCACACCCTCTCCAGCATTTATTCTCCGCAGATTGTGTTTGATGATAGCCATCCTGAGCGGTGTGAAATGGCACCTCGTTTTTCGTTGTGATTTGCCCTTCTTCGAGAATTAGTGATGTTGACCTACACGGAATCTAAAACTTGTCCTGATGAACTCAGTGACAAGAATAAGGATGCAGAGGCAGAGAGTGGACCGGAGAACTCGAGGTTTGGGAGGGGGCGGGGGGTGAAGGGGAAGCTGAGACGAAGCGAGAGAGTAGCACAGACATATATATACTACCAGCTGTAAAACAGATAGCCAGTGGGAAGTTGTTATATAACAAAGGGTGTTCAACTCGAGGATGGAAGATGCCTTAGAGGACTGGGAGGGGGAGGATGGGGGGGAGTCGAGGGAGGGAGGGAATACGGGGATATGTGTATAAAAACAGATGATTGAACTTGGTGTACCCCCCCCAAAAAAAACAATAAATAAATTAAAAAAAAAGAGTTAGTGATGTTGAGTATCTTTCTGATCTTTGTCTTGTTTTGTTTACATAGTGTGAGTAAAACTTAGCTCCTGCAGCTGGCTTTGTGAAAGTCGGCCCTGCATTGAATTCTTTTCCGACGATTTACCCCAGGGCTTCCTTGGGGACAGGTGTCCTGTGCAGCCCCGCAGGCCTTGTGAGGTTTCAGTGCCACTGGGCCCCAGCTTGAAAGTTGTAGTTACAGGAAACGGCCACAAGGCGGCAGCATTGCTTCATGCTCCACTCTGGTTACTCGGGCAACTGGAGCCTGGGGCAAAGTCCTGTTCCTGGGCTGTCAATCAGAGTGGCATGCGCCCGAAGAAACACCCAAGACTCGTCTCATTCCTTCTTCCCCCTCACCCTCTACCACCCCCCTGTTCACTCCCTGATGAACCCCAGCTCCTGGAATACCACCCTTCTGAGGGTGCTGTCATCCGTAGTTGGGGCGACCCTTAGGAAGGAGGCTGGTGGCCCCCTGTGACCCAGCAATCCCACTCCTGGGCGTAGACGCTGAGAAAACAAAAATTTTAGCAGACACGTGCACCCTAGCGATCATGGCGGCACGCTGTACAAAAGCCAATACGTGGAAGCAACCGAAGTGTCGGAGGACAGAAGCAGGGATAAAGGAGATGGGGCCCAGAGACACGATGGAATATGACTCAGCCATAAAAAAGGATGGAATAATGCTAACCCTAACCCTAGGGTACATCTGCTAATTTCAACCTCCTGATTCATGCCTCTCTCCCACCGTTCCCCTTTGCTAGCCAGAAGCTGGCTTTCTAAGTCTGAGCCTTTCTTTTGTAAATTAGTTCATTTGCATCCACTGTTACACGCCAACTAGAAGTGATACCATATGACATTTATCTTTCTCTGTCTGACCCACGTCGCTTAGTGTGATCGTATCCAGGTCCTTCCGAGTTGCTGCCAACGGCCTTGCTTCATTCATTTCAGAGCTGAGTGATGTTCCGCTGTACACACGGACCGCACCTTTGTTAACCATTCAGCTTTCTGTGGACATTTTGGCTGTGTCCAGGTCTAGGCTTTTGTAAACACTGCTGCACTGAAAGCTGCCTACGAGTCTCTTGTCCATTTAGGGTTTTCCCCCGGACGTGCACCCAGGAGTGGAATTGCTGGATGTTTAGATGTTAAAAGAACCTCCGTACTGTTGTCCTCCAGAGTGGCCGGTAGCAATTTACGTTCCCACTGCGGGAGTGTAGCAGCGTTCCCTCTTGTCCACACCTTCTCCAGCATTTCCGCTTTTCAGACTTTGTGATGATGGTCACTCTGACTGATGAGAGGTGATACCTCGTTGCAGTGTTGATTTACCGAGAACAACGTGGAGGTGCCATTAGAGGCAGATACAGGGCCACCATAGGATTCAGCCATCCCACTGCTCAGAGCGTATCCGGAGAAGACCGGAATGCAAAAAGACACGTGCACCAAAACGTGCACTTTGGCACCACTTACACTAGCCCGGACCAGGAAGCAACCAAAATGTCCAAGGACCCAGCAATGGATAAAGAAGTAGTAGTTCCATTACACAGTGGAATATTACTCAGATGTGAAAAAGAATGAAATAATGCCACTATAGCAACCTAGATTAACCTAGTTGTAATCCTACTAAGTGAAGTGAGTTAGAAAGAAAAAGACAACCATCACATGATATCACTTCTACATGGAAAATAAACATAAATACCAATGAACCAACTGACAAAAGAGAAACAGACTCACACAGTTAGAAAACGAACTTATGCTTAGCAAAGGGGACCGATACCGGGAAGGGATAAATTAGGCAGTTGGGATTAGCAACCAGATGCTATTACAAACAAAATACATAATCAACAAGGGCCTGGGTATACCAAGGGAGGTCACCTCAACACTCTGTCATCACCTCTATGGGAAAGAAAATCTGAAAGTTAATAGATATATGGATACATGTAAACGAAAAAGATTCTGTACCCTTACAACAGAGTCGGGCTTTGAAGAAATCCTGCCGCCTTGTGGCCGTTTCCCGCAACAGCAACTTTAAAGCTGCAGCTTATGGAGACAATATTCACAAGGAGTAAAGGATGTAAATCACAGCTGCGCTCCAACAATTCCCTGGGGTAAGTATTCTAAAAACAATTTTCACAAGGGCAGATCTTCATGAAGACCATATCAACAGGTAAATAAGACAACGTTTTAAAAAAAATAGCACGCCACACGCTGCTGAGTATGGCGAATTACTTGAGACGGGCCGCTCAACACTGCGAGGAGGGCTCACACCGGGCCACAGTCGGAAAGGCCGTGAATCAAAGGTCTGCAGACAGTAAAGCTACAGTGCTGGTGGAAAACAGGGGGCCCTCCTATGTTGCTGCTGGCATGGACACGGTAAGAGCCACGACCGAGAACAACGTGGAGGTGCCATTAGAGGTAGGTACAGAGCGACCGTAGGATTCAGCCATCCCACTGCTCAGAGCATATCCGGAGAAGACCAGAATTCAAAAAGACACGTGCACCAAAACGTGCACTTTGGCACCACTTGCCATAGCCCAGACCGGGAAGCAACCAAAATGTCCAAGCAGCCAGGAATGCATACAGAGGTAGTAGTTCCATTACACAGTGCTATATTACTCAGGCGGGAAAAGGAAGGAACCCGGCAATCCCACGACTGGGCATACACCCAAAGAACACCAGAATTCAAAAAGACACACGGCCTCCAATGTTCATCGCGGCACTATTTACAACAGCCAGGACATGGAAGCAACCTAAATGTCCATCAACAGATGAATGGATAAAGAAGATGTGGTACACATATACAATGGAATCTTACTCAGCTATAAAAAGGGATGAGGTGGAGCTATATGTAATGAGGTGGATGGGCCTTGAGTCTGTCCTACAGCGTGAGGGAAGCCAGAAAGAGAAAAACAAATACTTTATGCTAACTCATATATACGGAATCTAAAAAACAAAACAAAACAAAAAACAAAAAAACCCAAAAAAAACGGTACTGATGAACCCAGTGACAGGACAAGAATAAGGATGCAGATGCAGAGAATGGACTGGAGGACACGGGGTTGGGGGGGCAGGGGGCGAAGAGGAAGCTGGCACGAAGTGAGAGAGTAGCATCTGCTCAAACAATCCTGCATAGCCACGTAAAGGTCACGGATCTCGGGGATTTGAAAGGGTGGAGCAGGACGCCCTAACACGGAGTCTGTCTCCGATGGCAGTCACTGTCACGGTAACGTCCGCTGCGTGCACGAGGCTTGGCTGCACTGAAGGAGGGCCCGCCTGCATCTGAGGACTATGGGCCCAGGCAGAGGGGAACGGGCCCTGCAGGACCAAAAGGGGTCTCATTTGCCAGTCCATCCTCCCCACTCCCTCAGCCCCACGACAGTCCAGCCTTGGGACCCAAGCCTGCTCAGGGTCCGGGGATGTGACCCCGGCCCAGGTCACCGAGGCCTGAGGGGAAGAGTTTTGGCATTCCTTTTTTTTTTTTCTCTTTTCAATGTTAGTTGTTATTTTGTATCTTGTGATTTACAATGTTGCAGGTTTGTGCCTCTTGTTTTTCTTTCTGAGCTGTACAGCAACGTGATTGACGGATACAGAGACCTATATATGTTCTTTTTGGAGTTCTCCTCCCATATGGGTTATTACGGAATGTTGAGTAGGGTTCCTTGTGCTATACCCTGGGCCCTCAGTGATTACTCTGTAAACAGTGGTGCGTATATACTAATCTCGACACGCTCACTTCCCCCTGCCCACCGCCGTTCCCTTTCGCTCACCATAAGATTCTTTCCTAAGTCTGAGAGGCTGTTTGTTTTGTAAAGAAGCTCATTTGCGTCCATTCTTAGGGTCCACCTGTACTTGATATCACGAGAGGTTTGTCCTTCGCTGTCTCATGTCCCTTAGTACGATCACCTCCACCTCCTTGCCCGTGGCTGCAAGTGGCATGATTTCATCCTTTTTCAGTGGCTGGCTCATATTCCATCGTGTCTTTGGACCGCATCTTCCTTCTCCCTGCTTCTGTCCTCATACACGTAGGTTGCTTCCACGTCGTGCCTATTGCACACACTGCTGTCACGGTCACTGGGGGGTTCGTGTCTTTGAGAATTTTGGTTTTCTTGGGATCTACGCTCAGGAGTGGGATTGCTGGGTCCCATGGGACGTCTATGTTTAGTCTCTTAAGGAACCTCCATACTGTTCTCCATAGTGGATGCACCGACTCCCACTCCCACCCACAGGGCAGGAGGGCTCCCTCTTCTCCACACCCTCTCCCTCACTTACTGCTGTAGATTTTCTGATGATGGCCACCCTGACCTGTGAGAGGCGATACCGCATGGCAATTCTGAGGTGCGTTTCTCTCACCCCTAGTGATGCCGAGCATCTTTTCATGGGCCCGAGGGCCATCTATGTGTCTTCTGTGGAGAGGTGTCCACTTAGATCTTTTACGCATTTTCTGGTGGGTTGACCGTTCTTTTGATGTTGAGCCGCAGGAGTGGTTTGTACGTTTTGGAGGTTAATTCCTCACGGGTACCTTCGTTTGCAGATATTGGTTCCCATTCTAAGGGTGGTCTTCTTGTTTTGTTTATGGTTTCCTTTGCTGTGCCGACGCTTTTAAGTTGAGTTAGGTCCCATTTGTTTCTTTTGGTGTTCATCATTCCGAGAGGTGGGGCAACAAAGAACCTGCTGCGATTTCTGTCAAAGCGTGTTCTGCCTGTTTTCCCCAAGAGGTTTGTAGTCTCCGCCCTTGCATTTAGATCTTCCATCTGTTTCCTTCTGTGTGTGGTGTTAGAGAGTATTCTGATTTCATTCTCTTTTTAATGTTCTAAGGAACCTCCACACTGTTCTCCACAGAGGCTGTACCAACTTACCTTCCCAACGACAGTGTAGGAGGGTTCCCTCTTCTCCACACCCTCTCCACCATGTACCGTTTGTAGACTTTCTGACAACGGCCATTCTGACCGGCGTGAGGCGATACCTCGTTGTAGTTTGACTGGCATTTCTCTAATATTGAGCCACGCTGACATCCTTTCACGTAGCCACGGCGTGAGGCAAACGTACCTCTTGCAATTGGCTGCTTGAACGTCTGCCCTCCTGGGAACCCTTTCTCCGTGACCTACGCCAGGACGTTGTTTGAGGGCAGCTGATTTTCCTTTACAGCCCTCAGGCCTTGTGAATAGTCAGCGCCCAGCAGCACAGGTTTTCAAGTTCTTGTTCTGGGAAAGAGCCACAGGGTGGCAGGATGCCTTCAAGCCCCACTCTTTTTGTTAAATTTCTCATTTAATTTTTATTTCATCGGCGTAGAGTTGATTTCCCATGTCGTGTCTGTTTTAGGTGTACAGGAACCTGACTCAGTTATCCATAGACGTGTGTGTGTTCCTTCTCGGGTTCTTTTCCCATGTAATTTCTTACAGTGTGCTCAGGAGAGTTCCCTGGGCTGGCCAGTGGGTCCCTTTCGCTTGTCTCTTTGATGTATTTCAGTGTGTGGTACGTGTTAACCCCAACCTCCTAATGTATCCCTCCCCTCAGTGTTCCCTTTTGGACATCATAAGTGTGTTTTCTAAGCCTGTGAGCCTGTTTCTGTTTTGTAAATGAGCCCACTCTGGACGCATTGCTAGATCCCAGCTATAAGTGATAGCTTCTGATATTTGTCTTTCTCTCTCTGACTTACCTCACTCAGTATGATAATCTCTGAGTCCATCCATGTTGCTGCAAGTGGTATGAGTTTGCTCTTTTTTTATGACTGACTCGTATTCCACTGTATACACGTACCGCGCATTCTTCACTTCTCTCTCATTAGACATTTCAGTTGATTCTATGTCTTGTAAATAGCACTGCCCTGAAAATGGGGGTGCACGTGTTGTTTCCAATTAGGATGTTCTCCAGATCTAAGCCCAGAAGTGGGATTGTCAGGTCATGTACAAACCCTATGTTTAGTTTTTTAAGGAAGCTCTGTACTGTTCTCCAGAGCAGCTGCAACCCGTTGCATCCCCACCAACAGTGTGAAGGACTCCCTTTTCCCCACACCCTCTCCAGCATTTATTCTCCGCAGATTGTGTTTGATGATAGCCATCCTGAGCGGTGTGAAATGGCACCTCGTTTTTCGTTGTGATTTGCCCTTCTTCGAGAATTAGTGATGTTGACCTACACGGAATCTAAAACTTGTCCTGATGAACTCAGTGACAAGAATAAGGACGCAGAGGCAGAGAGTGGACCGGAGAACTCGAGGTTTGGGAGGGGGCGGGGGGTGAAGGGGAAGCTGAGACGAAGCGAGAGAGTAGCACAGACATATATATACTACCAGCTGTAAAACAGATAGCCAGTGGGAAGTTGTTATATAACAAAGGGTGTTCAACTCGAGGATGGAAGATGCCTTAGAGGACTGGGAGGGGGAGGATGGGGGGGAGTCGAGGGAGGGAGGGAATACGGGGATATGTGTATAAAAACAGATGATTGAACTTGGTGTACCCCCCCCAAAAAAAAACAATAAATAAATTAAAAAAAAAGAGTTAGTGATGTTGAGTATCTTTCTGATCTTTGTCTTGTTTTGTTTACATAGTGTGAGTAAAACTTAGCTCCTGCAGTTGGCTTTGTGAAAGTCGGCCCTGCATTGAATTCTTTTCCGACGATTTACCCCAGGGCTTCCTTGGGGACAGGTGTCCTGTGCAGCCCCGCAGGCCTTGTGAGGTTTCAGTGCCACTGGCGCCGGCTTGAAAGTTGTAGTTACAGGAAATGGCCACAAGGCGGCAGCATTGCTTCATGCTCCACTCTGGTTACTCGGGCAACTGGAGCCTGGGGCAAAGTCCTGTTCCTGGGCTGTCAATCAGAGTGGCATGCGCCCGAAGAAACACCCAAGACTCGTCTCATTCCTTCTTCCCCCTCACCCTCTACCACCCCCCTGTTCACTCCCTGATGAACCCCAGCTCCTGGAATACCACCCTTCTGAGGGTGCTGTCATCCGTAGTTGGGGCGACCCTTAGGAAGGAGGCTGGTGGCCCCCTGTGACCCAGCAATCCCACTCCTGGGCGTAGACGCTGAGAAAACAAAAATTTTAGCAGACACGTGCACCCTAGCGATCATGGCGGCACGCTGTACAAAAGCCAATACGTGGAAGCAACCGAAGTGTCGGAGGACAGAAGCAGGGATAAAGGAGATGGGGCCCAGAGACACGATGGAATATGACTCAGCCATAAAAATGGATGGAATAATGCTAACCCTAACCCTAGGGTACATCTGCTAATTTCAACCTCCTGATTCATGCCTCTCTCCCACCATTCCCCTTTGCTAGCCAGAAGCTGGCTTTCTAAGTCTGAGCCTTTCTTTTGTAAATTAGTTCATTTGCATCCACTGTTACACGCCAACTAGAAGTGATACCATATGACATTTATCTTTCTCTGTCTGACCCACATCGCTTAGTGTGATCGTATCCAGGTCCTTCCGAGTTGCTGCCAACGGCCTTGCTTCATTCATTTCAGAGCTGAGTGATGTTCCGCTGTACACACGGACCGCACCTTTGTTAACCATTCAGCTTTCTGTGGACATTTTGGCTGTGTCCAGGTCTAGGCTTTTGTAAACACTGCTGCACTGAAAGCTGCCTACGAGTCTCTTGTCCATTTAGGGTTTTCCCCCGGACGTGCACCCAGGAGTGGAATTGCTGGATGTTTAGATGTTAAAAGAACCTCCGTACTGTTGTCCTCCAGAGTGGCCGGTAGCAATTTACGTTCCCACTGCGGGAGTGTAGCAGCGTTCCCTCTTCTCCACACCTTCTCCAGCATTTCCGCTTTTCAGACTTTGTGATGATGGTCACTCTGACTGATGAGAGGTGATACCTCGTTGCAGTGTTGATTTACCGAGAACAACGTGGAGGTGCCATTAGAGGCAGATACAGGGCCACCATAGGATTCAGCCATCCCACTGCTCAGAGCGTATCCGGAGAAGACCGGAATGCAAAAAGACACGTGCACCAAAACGTGCACTTTGGCACCACTTACACTAGCCCGGACCAGGAAGCAACCAAAATGTCCAAGGACCCAGCAATGGATAAAGAAGTAGTAGTTCCATTACACAGTGGAATATTACTCAGATGTGAAAAAGAATGAAATAATGCCACTATAGCAACCTAGATTAACCTAGTTGTAATCCTACTAAGTGAAGTGAGTTAGAAAGAAAAAGACAACCATCACATGATATCACTTCTACATGGAAAATAAACATAAATACCAATGAACCAACTGACAAAAGAGAAACAGACTCACACAGTTAGAAAACGAACTTATGCTTAGCAAAGGGGACCGATACCGGGAAGGGATAAATTAGGCAGTTGGGATTAGCAACCAGATGCTATTACAAACAAAATACATAATCAACAAGGGCCTGGGTATACCAAGGGAGGTCACCTCAACACTCTGTCATCACCTCTATGGGAAAGAAAATCTGAAAGTTAATAGATATATGGATACATGTAAACGAAAAAGATTCTGTACCCTTACAACAGAGTCGGGCTTTGAAGAAATCCTGCCGCCTTGTGGCCCTTTCCCGCAACAGCAACTTTAAAGCTGCAGCTTATGGAGACAATATTCACAAGGAGTAAAGGATGTAAATCACAGCTGCGCTCCAACAATTCCCTGGGGTAAGTATTCTAAAAACAATTTTCACAAGGGCAGATCTTCATGAAGACCATATCAACAGGTAAATAAGACAACGTTTTAAAAAAAATAGCACGCCACATGCTGCTGAGTACGGCGAATTACTTGAGACGGGCCGCTCAACACTGCGAGGAGGGCTCACACCGGGCCACAGTCGGAAAGGCCGTGAATCAAAGGTCTGCAGACAGTAAAGCTACAGTGCTGGTGGAAAACAGGGGGCCCTCCTATGTTGCTGCTGGCATGGACACGGTAAGAGCCACGACCGAGAACAACGTGGAGGTGCCATTAGAGGTAGGTACAGAGCGACCGTAGGATTCAGCCATCCCACTGCTCAGAGCATATCCGGAGAAGACCAGAATTCAAAAAGACACGTGCACCAAAACGTGCACTTTGGCACCACTTGCCATAGCCCAGACCGGGAAGCAACCAAAATGTCCAAGCAGCCAGGAATGCATACAGAGGTAGTAGTTCCATTACACAGTGCTATATTACTCAGGCGGGAAAAGGAAGGAACCCGGCAATCCCACGACTGGGCATACACCCAAAGAACACCAGAATTCAAAAAGACACACGGCCTCCAATGTTCATCGCGGCACTATTTACAACAGCCAGGACATGGAAGCAACCTAAATGTCCATCAACAGATGAATGGATAAAGAAGATGTGGTACACATATACAATGGAATCTTACTCAGCTATAAAAAGGGATGAGGTGGAGCTATATGTAATGAGGTGGATGGGCCTCGAGTCTGTCCTACAGCGTGAGGGAAGCCAGAAAGAGAAAAACAAATACTTTATGCTAACTCATATATACGGAATCTAAAAAACAAAACAAAACAAAAAACAAAAAAACCCAAAAAAAACGGTACTGATGAACCCAGTGACAGGACAAGAATAAGGATGCAGATGCAGAGAATGGACTGGAGGACACGGGGTTGGGGGGGCAGGGGGCGAAGAGGAAGCTGGCACGAAGTGAGAGAGTAGCATCTGCTCAAACAATCCTGCATAGCCACGTAAAGGTCACGGATCTCGGGGATTTGAAAGGGTGGAGCAGGACGCCCTAACACGGAGTCTGTCTCCGATGGCAGTCACTGTCACGGTAACGTCCGCTGCGTGCACGAGGCTTGGCTGCACTGAAGGAGGGCCCGCCTGCATCTGAGGACTATGGGCCCAGGCAGAGGGGAACGGGCCCTGCAGGACCAAAAGGGGTCTCATTTGCCAGTCCATCCTCCCCACTCCCTCAGCCCCACGACAGTCCAGCCTTGGGACCCAAGCCTGCTCAGGGTCCGGGGATGTGACCCCGGCCCAGGTCACCGAGGCCTGAGGGGAAGAGTTTTGGCATTCCTTTTTTTTTTTTTCTCTTTTCAATGTTAGTTGTTATTTTGTATCTTGTGATTTACAATGTTGCAGGTTTGTGCCTCTTGTTTTTCTTTCTGAGCTGTACAGCAACGTGATTGACGGATACAGAGACCTATATATGTTCTTTTTGGAGTTCTCCTCCCGTATGGGTTATTACGGAATGTTGAGTAGGGTTCCTTGTGCTATACCCTGGGCCCTCAGTGATTACTCTGTAAACAGTGGTGCGTATATACTAATCTCGACACGCTCACTTCCCCCTGCCCACCGCCGTTCCCTTTCGCTCACCATAAGATTCTTTCCTAAGTCTGAGAGGCTGTTTGTTTTGTAAAGAAGCTCATTTGCGTCCATTCTTAGGGTCCACCTGTACTTGATATCACGAGAGGTTTGTCCTTCGCTGTCTCATGTCCCTTAGTACGATCACCTCCACCTCCTTGCCCGTGGCTGCAAGTGGCATGATTTCATCCTTTTTCAGTGGCTGGCTCATATTCCATCGTGTCTTTGGACCGCATCTTCCTTCTCCCTGCTTCTGTCCTCATACACGTAGGTTGCTTCCACGTCGTGCCTATTGCACACACTGCTGTCACGGTCACTGGGGGGTTCGTGTCTTTGAGAATTTTGGTTTTCTTGGGATCTACGCTCAGGAGTGGGATTGCTGGGTCCCATGGGACGTCTATGTTTAGTCTCTTAAGGAACCTCCATACTGTTCTCCATAGTGGATGCACCGACTCCCACTCCCACCCACAGGGCAGGAGGGCTCCCTCTTCTCCACACCCTCTCCCTCACTTACTGCTGTAGATTTTCTGATGATGGCCACCCTGACCTGTGAGAGGCGATACCGCATGGCAATTCTGAGGTGCGTTTCTCTCACCCCTAGTGATGCCGAGCATCTTTTCATGGGCCCGAGGGCCATCTATGTGTCTTCTGTGGAGAGGTGTCCACTTAGATCTTTTACGCATTTTCTGGTGGGTTGACCGTTCTTTTGATGTTGAGCCGCAGGAGTGGTTTGTACGTTTTGGAGGTTAATTCCTCACGGGTACCTTCGTTTGCAGATATTGGTTCCCATTCTAAGGGTGGTCTTCTTGTTTTGTTTATGGTTTCCTTTGCTGTGCCGACGCTTTTAAGTTGAGTTAGGTCCCATTTGTTTCTTTTGGTGTTCATCATTCCGAGAGGTGGGGCAACAAAGAACCTGCTGCGATTTCTGTCAAAGCGTGTTCTGCCTCTGTTTTCCCCAAGAGGTTTGTAGTCTCCGCCCTTGCATTTAGATCTTCCATCTGTTTCCTTCTGTGTGTGGTGTTAGAGAGTATTCTGATTTCATTCTCTTTTTAATGTTCTAAGGAACCTCCACACTGTTCTCCACAGAGGCTGTACCAACTTACCTTCCCAACGACAGTGTAGGAGGGTTCCCTCTTCTCCACACCCTCTCCACCATGTACCGTTTGTAGACTTTCTGACAACGGCCATTCTGACCGGCGTGAGGCGATACCTCGTTGTAGTTTGACTGGCATTTCTCTAATATTGAGCCACGCTGACATCCTTTCACGTAGCCACGGCGTGAGGCAAACGTACCTCTTGCAATTGGCTGCTTGAACGTCTGCCCTCCTGGGAACCCTTTCTCCGTGACCTACGCCAGGACGTTGTTTGAGGGCAGCTGATTTTCCTTTACAGCCCTCAGGCCTTGTGAATAGTCAGCGCCCAGCAGCACAGGTTTTCAAGTTCTTGTTCTGGGAAAGAGCCACAGGGTGGCAGGATGCCTTCAAGCCCCACTCTTTTTGTTAAATTTCTCATTTAATTTTTATTTCATCGGCGTAGAGTTGATTTCCCATGTCGTGTCTGTTTTAGGTGTACAGGAACCTGACTCAGTTATCCATAGACGTGTGTGTGTTCCTTCTCGGGTTCTTTTCCCATGTAATTTCTTACAGTGTGCTCAGGAGAGTTCCCTGGGCTGGCCAGTGGGTCCCTTTCGCTTGTCTCTTTGATGTATTTCAGTGTGTGGTACGTGTTAACCCCAACCTCCTAATGTATCCCTCCCCTCAGTGTTCCCTTTTGGACATCATAAGTGTGTTTTCTAAGCTTGTGAGCCTGTTTCTGTTTTGTAAATGAGCCCACTCTGGACGCATTGCTAGATCCCAGCTATAAGTGATAGCTTCTGATATTTGTCTTTCTCTCTCTGACTTACCTCACTCAGTATGATAATCTCTCAGTCCATCCATGTTGCTGCAAGTGGTATGAGTTTGCTCTTTTTTTATGACTGACTCGTATTCCACTGTATACACGTACCGCGCATTCTTCACTTCTCTCTCATTAGACATTTCAGTTGATTCTATGTCTTGTAAATAGCACTGCCCTGAAAATGGGGGTGCACGTGTTGTTTCCAATTAGGATGTTCTCCAGATCTAAGCCCAGAAGTGGGATTGTCAGGTCATGTACAAACCCTATGTTTAGTTTTTTAAGGAAGCTCTGTACTGTTCTCCAGAGCAGCTGCAACCCGTTGCATCCCCACCAACAGTGTGAAGGACTCCCTTTTCCCCACACCCTCTCCAGCATTTATTCTCCGCAGATTGTGTTTGATGATAGCCATCCTGAGCGGTGTGAAATGGCACCTCGTTTTTCGTTGTGATTTGCCCTTCTTCGAGAATTAGTGATGTTGACCTACACGGAATCTAAAACTTGTCCTGATGAACTCAGTGACAAGAATAAGGACGCAGAGGCAGAGAGTGGACCGGAGAACTCGAGGTTTGGGAGGGGGCGGGGGGTGAAGGGGAAGCTGAGACGAAGCGAGAGAGTAGCACAGACATATATATACTACCAGCTGTAAAACAGATAGCCAGTGGGAAGTTGTTATGTAACAAAGGGTGTTCAACTCGAGGATGGAAGATGCCTTAGAGGACTGGGAGGGGGAGGATGGGGGGGAGTCGAGGGAGGGAGGGAATACGGGGATATGTGTATAAAAACAGATGATTGAACTTGGTGTACCCCCCCCCAAAAAAAACAATAAATAAATTAAAAAAAAAGAGTTAGTGATGTTGAGTATCTTTCTGATCTTTGTCTTGTTTTGTTTACATAGTGTGAGTAAAACTTAGCTCCTGCAGCTGGCTTTGTGAAAGTCGGCCCTGCATTGAATTCTTTTCCGACGATTTACCCCAGGGCTTCCTTGGGGACAGGTGTCCTGTGCAGCCCCGCAGGCCTTGTGAGGTTTCAGTGCCACTGGGCCCCAGCTTGAAAGTTGTAGTTACAGGAAACGGCCACAAGGCGGCAGCATTGCTTCATGCTCCACTCTGGTTACTCGGGCAACTGGAGCCTGGGGCAAAGTCCTGTTCCTGGGCTGTCAATCAGAGTGGCATGCGCCCGAAGAAACACCCAAGACTCGTCTCATTCCTTCTTCCCCCTCACCCTCTACCACCCCCCTGTTCACTCCCTGATGAACCCCAGCTCCTGGAATACCACCCTTCTGAGGGTGCTGTCATCCGTAGTTGGGGCGACCCTTAGGAAGGAGGCTGGTGGCCCCCTGTGACCCAGCAATCCCACTCCTGGGCGTAGACGCTGAGAAAACAAAAATTTTAGCAGACACGTGCACCCTAGCGATCATGGCGGCACGCTGTACAAAAGCCAATACGTGGAAGCAACCGAAGTGTCGGAGGACAGAAGCAGGGATAAAGGAGATGGGGCCCAGAGACACGATGGAATATGACTCAGCCATAAAAAAGGATGGAATAATGCTAACCCTAACCCTAGGGTACATCTGCTAATTTCAACCTCCTGATTCATGCCTCTCTCCCACCGTTCCCCTTTGCTAGCCAGAAGCTGGCTTTCTAAGTCTGAGCCTTTCTTTTGTAAATTAGTTCATTTGCATCCACTGTTACACGCCAACTAGAAGTGATACCATATGACATTTATCTTTCTCTGTCTGACCCACGTCGCTTAGTGTGATCGTATCCAGGTCCTTCCGAGTTGCTGCCAACGGCCTTGCTTCATTCATTTCAGAGCTGAGTGATGTTCCGCTGTACACACGGACCGCACCTTTGTTAACCATTCAGCTTTCTGTGGACATTTTGGCTGTGTCCAGGTCTAGGCTTTTGTAAACACTGCTGCACTGAAAGCTGCCTACGAGTCTCTTGTCCATTTAGGGTTTTCCCCCGGACGTGCACCCAGGAGTGGAATTGCTGGATGTTTAGATGTTAAAAGAACCTCCGTACTGTTGTCCTCCAGAGTGGCCGGTAGCAATTTACGTTCCCACTGCGGGAGTGTAGCAGCGTTCCCTCTTGTCCACACCTTCTCCAGCATTTCCGCTTTTCAGACTTTGTGATGATGGTCACTCTGACTGATGAGAGGTGATACCTCGTTGCAGTGTTGATTTACCGAGAACAACGTGGAGGTGCCATTAGAGGCAGATACAGGGCCACCATAGGATTCAGCCATCCCACTGCTCAGAGCGTATCCGGAGAAGACCGGAATGCAAAAAGACACGTGCACCAAAACGTGCACTTTGGCACCACTTACACTAGCCCGGACCAGGAAGCAACCAAAATGTCCAAGGACCCAGCAATGGATAAAGAAGTAGTAGTTCCATTACACAGTGGAATATTACTCAGATGTGAAAAAGAATGAAATAATGCCACTATAGCAACCTAGATTAACCTAGTTGTAATCCTACTAAGTGAAGTGAGTTAGAAAGAAAAAGACAACCATCACATGATATCACTTCTACATGGAAAATAAACATAAATACCAATGAACCAACTGACAAAAGAGAAACAGACTCACACAGTTAGAAAACGAACTTATGCTTAGCAAAGGGGACCGATACCGGGAAGGGATAAATTAGGCAGTTGGGATTAGCAACCAGATGCTATTACAAACAAAATACATAATCAACAAGGGCCTGGGTATACCAAGGGAGGTCACCTCAACACTCTGTCATCACCTCTATGGGAAAGAAAATCTGAAAGTTAATAGATATATGGATACATGTAAACGAAAAAGATTCTGTACCCTTACAACAGAGTCGGGCTTTGAAGAAATCCTGCCGCCTTGTGGCCCTTTCCCGCAACAGCAACTTTAAAGCTGCAGCTTATGGAGACAATATTCACAAGGAGTAAAGGATGTAAATCACAGCTGCGCTCCAACAATTCCCTGGGGTAAGTATTCTAAAAACAATTTTCACAAGGGCAGATCTTCATGAAGACCATATCAACAGGTAAATAAGACAACGTTTTAAAAAAAATAGCACGCCACACGCTGCTGAGTATGGCGAATTACTTGAGACGGGCCGCTCAACACTGCGAGGAGGGCTCACACCGGGCCACAGTCGGAAAGGCCGTGAATCAAAGGTCTGCAGACAGTAAAGCTACAGTGCTGGTGGAAAACAGGGGGCCCTCCTATGTTGCTGCTGGCATGGACACGGTAAGAGCCACGACCGAGAACAACGTGGAGGTGCCATTAGAGGTAGGTACAGAGCGACCGTAGGATTCAGCCATCCCACTGCTCAGAGCATATCCGGAGAAGACCAGAATTCAAAAAGACACGTGCACCAAAACGTGCACTTTGGCACCACTTGCCATAGCCCAGACCGGGAAGCAACCAAAATGTCCAAGCAGCCAGGAATGCATACAGAGGTAGTAGTTCCATTACACAGTGCTATATTACTCAGGCGGGAAAAGGAAGGAACCCGGCAATCCCACGACTGGGCATACACCCAAAGAACACCAGAATTCAAAAAGACACACGGCCTCCAATGTTCATCGCGGCACTATTTACAACAGCCAGGACATGGAAGCAACCTAAATGTCCATCAACAGATGAATGGATAAAGAAGATGTGGTACACATATACAATGGAATCTTACTCAGCTATAAAAAGGGATGAGGTGGAGCTATATGTAATGAGGTGGATGGGCCTCGAGTCTGTCCTACAGCGTGAGGGAAGCCAGAAAGAGAAAAACAAATACTTTATGCTAACTCATATATACGGAATCTAAAAAACAAAACAAAACAAAAAACAAAAAAACCCAAAAAAAACAGTACTGATGAACCCAGTGACAGGACAAGAATAAGGATGCAGATGCAGAGAATGGACTGGAGGACACGGGGTTGGGGGGGCAGGGGGCGAAGAGGAAGCTGGCACGAAGTGAGAGAGTAGCATCTGCTCAAACAATCCTGCATAGCCACGTAAAGGTCACGGATCTCGGGGATTTGAAAGGGTGGAGCAGGACGCCCTAACACGGAGTCTGTCTCCGATGGCAGTCACTGTCACGGTAACGTCCGCTGCGTGCACGAGGCTTGGCTGCACTGAAGGAGGGCCCGCCTGCATCTGAGGACTATGGGCCCAGGCAGAGGGGAACGGGCCCTGCAGGACCAAAAGGGGTCTCATTTGCCAGTCCATCCTCCCCACTCCCTCAGCCCCACGACAGTCCAGCCTTGGGACCCAAGCCTGCTCAGGGTCCGGGGATGTGACCCCGGCCCAGGTCACCGAGGCCTGAGGGGAAGAGTTTTGGCATTCCTTTTTTTTTTTTCTCTTTTCAATGTTAGTTGTTATTTTGTATCTTGTGATTTACAATGTTGCAGGTTTGTGCCTCTTGTTTTTCTTTCTGAGCTGTACAGCAACGTGATTGACGGATACAGAGACCTATATATGTTCTTTTTGGAGTTCTCCTCCCGTATGGGTTATTACGGAATGTTGAGTAGGGTTCCTTGTGCTATACCCTGGGCCCTCAGTGATTACTCTGTAAACAGTGGTGCGTATATACTAATCTCGACACGCTCACTTCCCCCTGCCCACCGCCGTTCCCTTTCGCTCACCATAAGATTCTTTCCTAAGTCTGAGAGGCTGTTTGTTTTGTAAAGAAGCTCATTTGCGTCCATTCTTAGGGTCCACCTGTACTTGATATCACGAGAGGTTTGTCCTTCGCTGTCTCATGTCCCTTAGTACGATCACCTCCACCTCCTTGCCCGTGGCTGCAAGTGGCATGATTTCATCCTTTTTCAGTGGCTGGCTCATATTCCATCGTGTCTTTGGACCGCATCTTCCTTCTCCCTGCTTCTGTCCTCATACACGTAGGTTGCT
Organism: Hippopotamus amphibius kiboko; assembly: GCF_030028045.1. Taxonomy (NCBI): domain Eukaryota; kingdom Metazoa; phylum Chordata; class Mammalia; order Artiodactyla; family Hippopotamidae; genus Hippopotamus; species Hippopotamus amphibius. The sequence continues at coordinate 1,031,673 of NC_080203.1, forward strand.
TCCACGTCGTGCCTATTGCACACACTGCTGTCACGGTCACTGGGGGGTTCGTGTCTTTGAGAATTTTGGTTTTCTTGGGATCTACGCTCAGGAGTGGGATTGCTGGGTCCCATGGGACGTCTATGTTTAGTCTCTTAAGGAACCTCCATACTGTTCTCCATAGTGGATGCACCGACTCCCACTCCCACCCACAGGGCAGGAGGGCTCCCTCTTCTCCACACCCTCTCCCTCACTTACTGCTGTAGATTTTCTGATGATGGCCACCCTGACCTGTGAGAGGCGATACCGCATGGCAATTCTGAGGTGCGTTTCTCTCACCCCTAGTGATGCCGAGCATCTTTTCATGGGCCCGAGGGCCATCTATGTGTCTTCTGTGGAGAGGTGTCCACTTAGATCTTTTACGCATTTTCTGGTGGGTTGACCGTTCTTTTGATGTTGAGCTGCAGGAGTGGTTTGTACGTTTTGGAGGTTAATTCCTCACGGGTACCTTCGTTTGCAGATATTGGTTCCCATTCTAAGGGTGGTCTTCTTGTTTTGTTTATGGTTTCCTTTGCTGTGCCGACGCTTTTAAGTTGAGTTAGGTCCCATTTGTTTCTTTTGGTGTTCATCATTCCGAGAGGTGGGGCAACAAAGAACCTGCTGCGATTTCTGTCAAAGCGTGTTCTGCCTCTGTTTTCCCCAAGAGGTTTGTAGTCTCCGCCCTTGCATTTAGATCTTCCATCTGTTTCCTTCTGTGTGTGGTGTTAGAGAGTATTCTGATTTCATTCTCTTTTTAATGTTCTAAGGAACCTCCACACTGTTCTCCACAGAGGCTGTACCAACTTACCTTCCCAACGACAGTGTAGGAGGGTTCCCTCTTCTCCACACCCTCTCCACCATGTACCGTTTGTAGACTTTCTGACAACGGCCATTCTGACCGGCGTGAGGCGATACCTCGTTGTAGTTTGACTGGCATTTCTCTAATATTGAGCCACGCTGACATCCTTTCACGTAGCCACGGCGTGAGGCAAACGTACCTCTTGCAATTGGCTGCTTGAACGTCTGCCCTCCTGGGAACCCTTTCTCCGTGACCTACGCCAGGACGTTGTTTGAGGGCAGCTGATTTTCCTTTACAGCCCTCAGGCCTTGTGAATAGTCAGCGCCCAGCAGCACAGGTTTTCAAGTTCTTGTTCTGGGAAAGAGCCACAGGGTGGCAGGATGCCTTCAAGCCCCACTCTTTTTGTTAAATTTCTCATTTAATTTTTATTTCATCGGCGTAGAGTTGATTTCCCATGTCGTGTCTGTTTTAGGTGTACAGGAACCTGACTCAGTTATCCATAGACGTGTGTGTGTTCCTTCTCGGGTTCTTTTCCCATGTAATTTCTTACAGTGTGCTCAGGAGAGTTCCCTGGGCTGGCCAGTGGGTCCCTTTCGCTTGTCTCTTTGATGTATTTCAGTGTGTGGTACGTGTTAACCCCAACCTCCTAATGTATCCCTCCCCTCAGTGTTCCCTTTTGGACATCATAAGTGTGTTTTCTAAGCTTGTGAGCCTGTTTCTGTTTTGTAAATGAGCCCACTCTGGACGCATTGCTAGATCCCAGCTATAAGTGATAGCTTCTGATATTTGTCTTTCTCTCTCTGACTTACCTCACTCAGTATGATAATCTCTCAGTCCATCCATGTTGCTGCAAGTGGTATGAGTTTGCTCTTTTTTTATGACTGACTCGTATTCCACTGTATACACGTACCGCGCATTCTTCACTTCTCTCTCATTAGACATTTCAGTTGATTCTATGTCTTGTAAATAGCACTGCCCTGAAAATGGGGGTGCACGTGTTGTTTCCAATTAGGATGTTCTCCAGATCTAAGCCCAGAAGTGGGATTGTCAGGTCATGTACAAACCCTATGTTTAGTTTTTTAAGGAAGCTCTGTACTGTTCTCCAGAGCAGCTGCAACCCGTTGCATCCCCACCAACAGTGTGAAGGACTCCCTTTTCCCCACACCCTCTCCAGCATTTATTCTCCGCAGATTGTGTTTGATGATAGCCATCCTGAGCGGTGTGAAATGGCACCTCGTTTTTCGTTGTGATTTGCCCTTCTTCGAGAATTAGTGATGTTGACCTACACGGAATCTAAAACTTGTCCTGATGAACTCAGTGACAAGAATAAGGACGCAGAGGCAGAGAGTGGACCGGAGAACTCGAGGTTTGGGAGGGGGCGGGGGGTGAAGGGGAAGCTGAGACGAAGCGAGAGAGTAGCACAGACATATATATACTACCAGCTGTAAAACAGATAGCCAGTGGGAAGTTGTTATGTAACAAAGGGTGTTCAACTCGAGGATGGAAGATGCCTTAGAGGACTGGGAGGGGGAGGATGGGGGGGAGTCGAGGGAGGGAGGGAATACGGGGATATGTGTATAAAAACAGATGATTGAACTTGGTGTACCCCCCCCCAAAAAAAACAATAAATAAATTAAAAAAAAAGAGTTAGTGATGTTGAGTATCTTTCTGATCTTTGTCTTGTTTTGTTTACATAGTGTGAGTAAAACTTAGCTCCTGCAGCTGGCTTTGTGAAAGTCGGCCCTGCATTGAATTCTTTTCCGACGATTTACCCCAGGGCTTCCTTGGGGACAGGTGTCCTGTGCAGCCCCGCAGGCCTTGTGAGGTTTCAGTGCCACTGGGCCCCAGCTTGAAAGTTGTAGTTACAGGAAACGGCCACAAGGCGGCAGCATTGCTTCATGCGCCACTCTGGTTACTCGGGCAACTGGAGCCTGGGGCAAAGTCCTGTTCCTGGGCTGTCAATCAGAGTGGCATGCGCCCGAAGAAACACCCAAGACTCGTCTCATTCCTTCTTCCCCCTCACCCTCTACCACCCCCCTGTTCACTCCCTGATGAACCCCAGCTCCTGGAATACCACCCTTCTGAGGGTGCTGTCATCCGTAGTTGGGGCGACCCTTAGGAAGGAGGCTGGTGGCCCCCTGTGACCCAGCAATCCCACTCCTGGGCGTAGACGCTGAGAAAACAAAAATTTTAGCAGACACGTGCACCCTAGCGATCATGGCGGCACGCTGTACAAAAGCCAATACGTGGAAGCAACCGAAGTGTCGGAGGACAGAAGCAGGGATAAAGGAGATGGGGCCCAGAGACACGATGGAATATGACTCAGCCATAAAAAAGGATGGAATAATGCTAACCCTAACCCTAGGGTACATCTGCTAATTTCAACCTCCTGATTCATGCCTCTCTCCCACCGTTCCCCTTTGCTAGCCAGAAGCTGGCTTTCTAAGTCTGAGCCTTTCTTTTGTAAATTAGTTCATTTGCATCCACTGTTACACGCCAACTAGAAGTGATACCATATGACATTTATCTTTCTCTGTCTGACCCACGTCGCTTAGTGTGATCGTATCCAGGTCCTTCCGAGTTGCTGCCAACGGCCTTGCTTCATTCATTTCAGAGCTGAGTGATGTTCCGCTGTACACACGGACCGCACCTTTGTTAACCATTCAGCTTTCTGTGGACATTTTGGCTGTGTCCAGGTCTAGGCTTTTGTAAACACTGCTGCACTGAAAGCTGCCTACGAGTCTCTTGTCCATTTAGGGTTTTCCCCCGGACGTGCACCCAGGAGTGGAATTGCTGGATGTTTAGATGTTAAAAGAACCTCCGTACTGTTGTCCTCCAGAGTGGCCGGTAGCAATTTACGTTCCCACTGCGGGAGTGTAGCAGCGTTCCCTCTTGTCCACACCTTCTCCAGCATTTCCGCTTTTCAGACTTTGTGATGATGGTCACTCTGACTGATGAGAGGTGATACCTCGTTGCAGTGTTGATTTACCGAGAACAACGTGGAGGTGCCATTAGAGGCAGATACAGGGCCACCATAGGATTCAGCCATCCCACTGCTCAGAGCGTATCCGGAGAAGACCGGAATGCAAAAAGACACGTGCACCAAAACGTGCACTTTGGCACCACTTACACTAGCCCGGACCAGGAAGCAACCAAAATGTCCAAGGACCCAGCAATGGATAAAGAAGTAGTAGTTCCATTACACAGTGGAATATTACTCAGATGTGAAAAAGAATGAAATAATGCCACTATAGCAACCTAGATTAACCTAGTTGTAATCCTACTAAGTGAAGTGAGTTAGAAAGAAAAAGACAACCATCACATGATATCACTTCTACATGGAAAATAAACATAAATACCAATGAACCAACTGACAAAAGAGAAACAGACTCACACAGTTAGAAAACGAACTTATGCTTAGCAAAGGGGACCGATACCGGGAAGGGATAAATTAGGCAGTTGGGATTAGCAACCAGATGCTATTACAAACAAAATACATAATCAACAAGGGCCTGGGTATACCAAGGGAGGTCACCTCAACACTCTGTCATCACCTCTATGGGAAAGAAAATCTGAAAGTTAATAGATATATGGATACATGTAAACGAAAAAGATTCTGTACCCTTACAACAGAGTCGGGCTTTGAAGAAATCCTGCCGCCTTGTGGCCGTTTCCCGCAACAGCAACTTTAAAGCTGCAGCTTATGGAGACAATATTCACAAGGAGTAAAGGATGTAAATCACAGCTGCGCTCCAACAATTCCCTGGGGTAAGTATTCTAAAAACAATTTTCACAAGGGCAGATCTTCATGAAGACCATATCAACAGGTAAATAAGACAACGTTTTAAAAAAAATAGCACGCCACACGCTGCTGAGTACGGCGAATTACTTGAGACGGGCCACTCAACACTGCGAGGAGGGCTCACACCGGGCCACAGTCGGAAAGGCCGTGAATCAAAGGTCTGCAGACAGTAAAGCTACAGTGCTGGTGGAAAACAGGGGGCCCTCCTATGTTGCTGCTGGCATGGACACGGTAAGAGCCACGACCGAGAACAACGTGGAGGTGCCATTAGAGGTAGGTACAGAGCGACCGTAGGATTCAGCCATCCCACTGCTCAGAGCATATCCGGAGAAGACCAGAATTCAAAAAGACACGTGCACCAAAACGTGCACTTTGGCACCACTTGCCATAGCCCAGACCGGGAAGCAACCAAAATGTCCAAGCAGCCAGGAATGCATACAGAGGTAGTAGTTCCATTACACAGTGCTATATTACTCAGGCGGGAAAAGGAAGGAACCCGGCAATCCCACGACTGGGCATACACCCAAAGAACACCAGAATTCAAAAAGACACACGGCCTCCAATGTTCATCGCGGCACTATTTACAACAGCCAGGACATGGAAGCAACCTAAATGTCCATCAACAGATGAATGGATAAAGAAGATGTGGTACACATATACAATGGAATCTTACTCAGCTATAAAAAGGGATGAGGTGGAGCTATATGTAATGAGGTGGATGGGCCTCGAGTCTGTCCTACAGCGTGAGGGAAGCCAGAAAGAGAAAAACAAATACTTTATGCTAACTCATATATACGGAATCTAAAAAACAAAACAAAACAAAAAACAAAAAAACCCAAAAAAAACGGTACTGATGAACCCAGTGACAGGACAAGAATAAGGATGCAGATGCAGAGAATGGACTGGAGGACACGGGGTTGGGGGGGCAGGGGGCGAAGAGGAAGCTGGCACGAAGTGAGAGAGTAGCATCTGCTCAAACAATCCTGCATAGCCACGTAAAGGTCACGGATCTCGGGGATTTGAAAGGGTGGAGCAGGACGCCCTAACACGGAGTCTGTCTCCGATGGCAGTCACTGTCACGGTAACGTCCGCTGCGTGCACGAGGCTTGGCTGCACTGAAGGAGGGCCCGCCTGCATCTGAGGACTATGGGCCCAGGCAGAGGGGAACGGGCCCTGCAGGACCAAAAGGGGTCTCATTTGCCAGTCCATCCTCCCCACTCCCTCAGCCCCACGACAGTCCAGCCTTGGGACCCAAGCCTGCTCAGGGTCCGGGGATGTGACCCCGGCCCAGGTCACCGAGGCCTGAGGGGAAGAGTTTTGGCATTCCTTTTTTTTTTTTCTCTTTTCAATGTTAGTTGTTATTTTGTATCTTGTGATTTACAATGTTGCAGGTTTGTGCCTCTTGTTTTTCTTTCTGAGCTGTACAGCAACGTGATTGACGGATACAGAGACCTATATATGTTCTTTTTGGAGTTCTCCTCCCGTATGGGTTATTACGGAATGTTGAGTAGGGTTCCTTGTGCTATACCCTGGGCCCTCAGTGATTACTCTGTAAACAGTGGTGCGCATATACTAATCTCGACACGCTCACTTCCCCCTGCCCACCGCCGTTCCCTTTCGCTCACCATAAGATTCTTTCCTAAGTCTGAGAGGCTGTTTGTTTTGTAAAGAAGCTCATTTGCGTCCATTCTTAGGGTCCACCTGTACTTGATATCACGAGAGGTTTGTCCTTCGCTGTCTCATGTCCCTTAGTACGATCACCTCCACCTCCTTGCCCGTGGCTGCAAGTGGCATGATTTCATCCTTTTTCAGTGGCTGGCTCATATTCCATCGTGTCTTTGGACCGCATCTTCCTTCTCCCTGCTTCTGTCCTCATACACGTAGGTTGCTTCCACGTCGTGCCTATTGCACACACTGCTGTCACGGTCACTGGGGGGTTCGTGTCTTTGAGAATTTTGGTTTTCTTGGGATCTACGCTCAGGAGTGGGATTGCTGGGTCCCATGGGACGTCTATGTTTAGTCTCTTAAGGAACCTCCATACTGTTCTCCATAGTGGATGCACCGACTCCCACTCCCACCCACAGGGCAGGAGGGCTCCCTCTTCTCCACACCCTCTCCCTCACTTACTGCTGTAGATTTTCTGATGATGGCCACCCTGACCTGTGAGAGGCGATACCGCATGGCAATTCTGAGGTGCGTTTCTCTCACCCCTAGTGATGCCGAGCATCTTTTCATGGGCCCGAGGGCCATCTATGTGTCTTCTGTGGAGAGGTGTCCACTTAGATCTTTTACGCATTTTCTGGTGGGTTGACCGTTCTTTTGATGTTGAGCTGCAGGAGTGGTTTGTACGTTTTGGAGGTTAATTCCTCACGGGTACCTTCGTTTGCAGATATTGGTTCCCATTCTAAGGGTGGTCTTCTTGTTTTGTTTATGGTTTCCTTTGCTGTGCCGACGCTTTTAAGTTGAGTTAGGTCCCATTTGTTTCTTTTGGTGTTCATCATTCCGAGAGGTGGGGCAACAAAGAACCTGCTGCGATTTCTGTCAAAGCGTGTTCTGCCTCTGTTTTCCCCAAGAGGTTTGTAGTCTCCGCCCTTGCATTTAGATCTTCCATCTGTTTCCTTCTGTGTGTGGTGTTAGAGAGTATTCTGATTTCATTCTCTTTTTAATGTTCTAAGGAACCTCCACACTGTTCTCCACAGAGGCTGTACCAACTTACCTTCCCAACGACAGTGTAGGAGGGTTCCCTCTTCTCCACACCCTCTCCACCATGTACCGTTTGTAGACTTTCTGACAACGGCCATTCTGACCGGCGTGAGGCGATACCTCGTTGTAGTTTGACTGGCATTTCTCTAATATTGAGCCACGCTGACATCCTTTCACGTAGCCACGGCGTGAGGCAAACGTACCTCTTGCAATTGGCTGCTTGAACGTCTGCCCTCCTGGGAACCCTTTCTCCGTGACCTACGCCAGGACGTTGTTTGAGGGCAGCTGATTTTCCTTTACAGCCCTCAGGCCTTGTGAATAGTCAGCGCCCAGCAGCACAGGTTTTCAAGTTCTTGTTCTGGGAAAGAGCCACAGGGTGGCAGGATGCCTTCAAGCCCCACTCTTTTTGTTAAATTTCTCATTTAATTTTTATTTCATCGGCGTAGAGTTGATTTCCCATGTCGTGTCTGTTTTAGGTGTACAGGAACCTGACTCAGTTATCCATAGACGTGTGTGTGTTCCTTCTCGGGTTCTTTTCCCATGTAATTTCTTACAGTGTGCTCAGGAGAGTTCCCTGGGCTGGCCAGTGGGTCCCTTTCGCTTGTCTCTTTGATGTATTTCAGTGTGTGGTACGTGTTAACCCCAACCTCCTAATGTATCCCTCCCCTCAGTGTTCCCTTTTGGACATCATAAGTGTGTTTTCTAAGCTTGTGAGCCTGTTTCTGTTTTGTAAATGAGCCCACTCTGGACGCATTGCTAGATCCCAGCTATAAGTGATAGCTTCTGATATTTGTCTTTCTCTCTCTGACTTACCTCACTCAGTATGATAATCTCTCAGTCCATCCATGTTGCTGCAAGTGGTATGAGTTTGCTCTTTTTTTATGACTGACTCGTATTCCACTGTATACACGTACCGCGCATTCTTCACTTCTCTCTCATTAGACATTTCAGTTGATTCTATGTCTTGTAAATAGCACTGCCCTGAAAATGGGGGTGCACGTGTTGTTTCCAATTAGGATGTTCTCCAGATCTAAGCCCAGAAGTGGGATTGTCAGGTCATGTACAAACCCTATGTTTAGTTTTTTAAGGAAGCTCTGTACTGTTCTCCAGAGCAGCTGCAACCCGTTGCATCCCCACCAACAGTGTGAAGGACTCCCTTTTCCCCACACCCTCTCCAGCATTTATTCTCCGCAGATTGTGTTTGATGATAGCCATCCTGAGCGGTGTGAAATGGCACCTCGTTTTTCGTTGTGATTTGCCCTTCTTCGAGAATTAGTGATGTTGACCTACACGGAATCTAAAACTTGTCCTGATGAACTCAGTGACAAGAATAAGGACGCAGAGGCAGAGAGTGGACCGGAGAACTCGAGGTTTGGGAGGGGGCGGGGGGTGAAGGGGAAGCTGAGACGAAGCGAGAGAGTAGCACAGACATATATATACTACCAGCTGTAAAACAGATAGCCAGTGGGAAGTTGTTATGTAACAAAGGGTGTTCAACTCGAGGATGGAAGATGCCTTAGAGGACTGGGAGGGGGAGGATGGGGGGGAGTCGAGGGAGGGAGGGAATACGGGGATATGTGTATAAAAACAGATGATTGAACTTGGTGTACCCCCCCCCAAAAAAAACAATAAATAAATTAAAAAAAAAGAGTTAGTGATGTTGAGTATCTTTCTGATCTTTGTCTTGTTTTGTTTACATAGTGTGAGTAAAACTTAGCTCCTGCAGCTGGCTTTGTGAAAGTCGGCCCTGCATTGAATTCTTTTCCGACGATTTACCCCAGGGCTTCCTTGGGGACAGGTGTCCTGTGCAGCCCCGCAGGCCTTGTGAGGTTTCAGTGCCACTGGGCCCCAGCTTGAAAGTTGTAGTTACAGGAAACGGCCACAAGGCGGCAGCATTGCTTCATGCGCCACTCTGGTTACTCGGGCAACTGGAGCCTGGGGCAAAGTCCTGTTCCTGGGCTGTCAATCAGAGTGGCATGCGCCCGAAGAAACACCCAAGACTCGTCTCATTCCTTCTTCCCCCTCACCCTCTACCACCCCCCTGTTCACTCCCTGATGAACCCCAGCTCCTGGAATACCACCCTTCTGAGGGTGCTGTCATCCGTAGTTGGGGCGACCCTTAGGAAGGAGGCTGGTGGCCCCCTGTGACCCAGCAATCCCACTCCTGGGCGTAGACGCTGAGAAAACAAAAATTTTAGCAGACACGTGCACCCTAGCGATCATGGCGGCACGCTGTACAAAAGCCAATACGTGGAAGCAACCGAAGTGTCGGAGGACAGAAGCAGGGATAAAGGAGATGGGGCCCAGAGACACGATGGAATATGACTCAGCCATAAAAAAGGATGGAATAATGCTAACCCTAACCCTAGGGTACATCTGCTAATTTCAACCTCCTGATTCATGCCTCTCTCCCACCGTTCCCCTTTGCTAGCCAGAAGCTGGCTTTCTAAGTCTGAGCCTTTCTTTTGTAAATTAGTTCATTTGCATCCACTGTTACACGCCAACTAGAAGTGATACCATATGACATTTATCTTTCTCTGTCTGACCCACGTCGCTTAGTGTGATCGTATCCAGGTCCTTCCGAGTTGCTGCCAACGGCCTTGCTTCATTCATTTCAGAGCTGAGTGATGTTCCGCTGTACACACAGACCGCACCTTTGTTAACCATTCAGCTTTCTGTGGACATTTTGGCTGTGTCCAGGTCTAGGCTTTTGTAAACACTGCTGCACTGAAAGCTGCCTACGAGTCTCTTGTCCATTTAGGGTTTTCCCCCGGACGTGCACCCAGGAGTGGAATTGCTGGATGTTTAGATGTTAAAAGAACCTCCGTACTGTTGTCCTCCAGAGTGGCCGGTAGCAATTTACGTTCCCACTGCGGGAGTGTAGCAGCGTTCCCTCTTGTCCACACCTTCTCCAGCATTTCCGCTTTTCAGACTTTGTGATGATGGTCACTCTGACTGATGAGAGGTGATACCTCGTTGCAGTGTTGATTTACCGAGAACAACGTGGAGGTGCCATTAGAGGCAGATACAGGGCCACCATAGGATTCAGCCATCCCACTGCTCAGAGCGTATCCGGAGAAGACCGGAATGCAAAAAGACACGTGCACCAAAACGTGCACTTTGGCACCACTTACACTAGCCCGGACCAGGAAGCAACCAAAATGTCCAAGGACCCAGCAATGGATAAAGAAGTAGTAGTTCCATTACACAGTGGAATATTACTCAGATGTGAAAAAGAATGAAATAATGCCACTATAGCAACCTAGATTAACCTAGTTGTAATCCTACTAAGTGAAGTGAGTTAGAAAGAAAAAGACAACCATCACATGATATCACTTCTACATGGAAAATAAACATAAATACCAATGAACCAACTGACAAAAGAGAAACAGACTCACACAGTTAGAAAACGAACTTATGCTTAGCAAAGGGGACCGATACCGGGAAGGGATAAATTAGGCAGTTGGGATTAGCAACCAGATGCTATTACAAACAAAATACATAATCAACAAGGGCCTGGGTATACCAAGGGAGGTCACCTCAACACTCTGTCATCACCTCTATGGGAAAGAAAATCTGAAAGTTAATAGATATATGGATACATGTAAACGAAAAAGATTCTGTACCCTTACAACAGAGTCGGGCTTTGAAGAAATCCTGCCGCCTTGTGGCCCTTTCCCGCAACAGCAACTTTAAAGCTGCAGCTTATGGAGACAATATTCACAAGGAGTAAAGGATGTAAATCACAGCTGCGCTCCAACAATTCCCTGGGGTAAGTATTCTAAAAACAATTTTCACAAGGGCAGATCTTCATGAAGACCATATCAACAGGTAAATAAGACAACGTTTTAAAAAAAATAGCACGCCACACGCTGCTGAGTATGGCGAATTACTTGAGACGGGCCGCTCAACACTGCGAGGAGGGCTCACACCGGGCCACAGTCGGAAAGGCCGTGAATCAAAGGTCTGCAGACAGTAAAGCTACAGTGCTGGTGGAAAACAGGGGGCCCTCCTATGTTGCTGCTGGCATGGACACGGTAAGAGCCACGACCGAGAACAACGTGGAGGTGCCATTAGAGGTAGGTACAGAGCGACCGTAGGATTCAGCCATCCCACTGCTCAGAGCATATCCGGAGAAGACCAGAATTCAAAAAGACACGTGCACCAAAACGTGCACTTTGGCACCACTTGCCATAGCCCAGACCGGGAAGCAACCAAAATGTCCAAGCAGCCAGGAATGCATACAGAGGTAGTAGTTCCATTACACAGTGCTATATTACTCAGGCGGGAAAAGGAAGGAACCCGGCAATCCCACGACTGGGCATACACCCAAAGAACACCAGAATTCAAAAAGACACACGGCCTCCAATGTTCATCGCGGCACTATTTACAACAGCCAGGACATGGAAGCAACCTAAATGTCCATCAACAGATGAATGGATAAAGAAGATGTGGTACACATATACAATGGAATCTTACTCAGCTATAAAAAGGGATGAGGTGGAGCTATATGTAATGAGGTGGATGGGCCTCGAGTCTGTCCTACAGCGTGAGGGAAGCCAGAAAGAGAAAAACAAATACTTTATGCTAACTCATATATACGGAATCTAAAAAACAAAACAAAACAAAAAACAAAAAAACCCAAAAAAAACAGTACTGATGAACCCAGTGACAGGACAAGAATAAGGATGCAGATGCAGAGAATGGACTGGAGGACACGGGGTTGGGGGGGCAGGGGGCGAAGAGGAAGCTGGCACGAAGTGAGAGAGTAGCATCTGCTCAAACAATCCTGCATAGCCACGTAAAGGTCACGGATCTCGGGGATTTGAAAGGGTGGAGCAGGACGCCCTAACACGGAGTCTGTCTCCGATGGCAGTCACTGTCACGGTAACGTCCGCTGCGTGCACGAGGCTTGGCTGCACTGAAGGAGGGCCCGCCTGCATCTGAGGACTATGGGCCCAGGCAGAGGGGAACGGGCCCTGCAGGACCAAAAGGGGTCTCATTTGCCAGTCCATCCTCCCCACTCCCTCAGCCCCACGACAGTCCAGCCTTGGGACCCAAGCCTGCTCAGGGTCCGGGGATGTGACCCCGGCCCAGGTCACCGAGGCCTGAGGGGAAGAGTTTTGGCATTCCTTTTTTTTTTTTCTCTTTTCAATGTTAGTTGTTATTTTGTATCTTGTGATTTACAATGTTGCAGGTTTGTGCCTCTTGTTTTTCTTTCTGAGCTGTACAGCAACGTGATTGACGGATACAGAGACCTATATATGTTCTTTTTGGAGTTCTCCTCCCGTATGGGTTATTACGGAATGTTGAGTAGGGTTCCTTGTGCTATACCCTGGGCCCTCAGTGATTACTCTGTAAACAGTGGTGCGTATATACTAATCTCGACACGCTCACTTCCCCCTGCCCACCGCCGTTCCCTTTCGCTCACCATAAGATTCTTTCCTAAGTCTGAGAGGCTGTTTGTTTTGTAAAGAAGCTCATTTGCGTCCATTCTTAGGGTCCACCTGTACTTGATATCACGAGAGGTTTGTCCTTCGCTGTCTCATGTCCCTTAGTACGATCACCTCCACCTCCTTGCCCGTGGCTGCAAGTGGCATGATTTCATCCTTTTTCAGTGGCTGGCTCATATTCCATCGTGTCTTTGGACCGCATCTTCCTTCTCCCTGCTTCTGTCCTCATACACGTAGGTTGCTTCCACGTCGTGCCTATTGCACACACTGCTGTCACGGTCACTGGGGGGTTCGTGTCTTTGAGAATTTTGGTTTTCTTGGGATCTACGCTCAGGAGTGGGATTGCTGGGTCCCATGGGACGTCTATGTTTAGTCTCTTAAGGAACCTCCATACTGTTCTCCATAGTGGATGCACCGACTCCCACTCCCACCCACAGGGCAGGAGGGCTCCCTCTTCTCCACACCCTCTCCCTCACTTACTGCTGTAGATTTTCTGATGATGGCCACCCTGACCTGTGAGAGGCGATACCGCATGGCAATTCTGAGGTGCGTTTCTCTCACCCCTAGTGATGCCGAGCATCTTTTCATGGGCCCGAGGGCCATCTATGTGTCTTCTGTGGAGAGGTGTCCACTTAGATCTTTTACGCATTTTCTGGTGGGTTGACCGTTCTTTTGATGTTGAGCTGCAGGAGTGGTTTGTACGTTTTGGAGGTTAATTCCTCACGGGTACCTTCGTTTGCAGATATTGGTTCCCATTCTAAGGGTGGTCTTCTTGTTTTGTTTATGGTTTCCTTTGCTGTGCCGACGCTTTTAAGTTGAGTTAGGTCCCATTTGTTTCTTTTGGTGTTCATCATTCCGAGAGGTGGGGCAACAAAGAACCTGCTGCGATTTCTGTCAAAGCGTGTTCTGCCTCTGTTTTCCCCAAGAGGTTTGTAGTCTCCGCCCTTGCATTTAGATCTTCCATCTGTTTCCTTCTGTGTGTGGTGTTAGAGAGTATTCTGATTTCATTCTCTTTTTAATGTTCTAAGGAACCTCCACACTGTTCTCCACAGAGGCTGTACCAACTTACCTTCCCAACGACAGTGTAGGAGGGTTCCCTCTTCTCCACACCCTCTCCACCATGTACCGTTTGTAGACTTTCTGACAACGGCCATTCTGACCGGCGTGAGGCGATACCTCGTTGTAGTTTGACTGGCATTTCTCTAATATTGAGCCACGCTGACATCCTTTCACGTAGCCACGGCGTGAGGCAAACGTACCTCTTGCAATTGGCTGCTTGAACGTCTGCCCTCCTGGGAACCCTTTCTCCGTGACCTACGCCAGGACGTTGTTTGAGGGCAGCTGATTTTCCTTTACAGCCCTCAGGCCTTGTGAATAGTCAGCGCCCAGCAGCACAGGTTTTCAAGTTCTTGTTCTGGGAAAGAGCCACAGGGTGGCAGGATGCCTTCAAGCCCCACTCTTTTTGTTAAATTTCTCATTTAATTTTTATTTCATCGGCGTAGAGTTGATTTCCCATGTCGTGTCTGTTTTAGGTGTACAGGAACCTGACTCAGTTATCCATAGACGTGTGTGTGTTCCTTCTCGGGTTCTTTTCCCATGTAATTTCTTACAGTGTGCTCAGGAGAGTTCCCTGGGCTGGCCAGTGGGTCCCTTTCGCTTGTCTCTTTGATGTATTTCAGTGTGTGGTACGTGTTAACCCCAACCTCCTAATGTATCCCTCCCCTCAGTGTTCCCTTTTGGACATCATAAGTGTGTTTTCTAAGCTTGTGAGCCTGTTTCTGTTTTGTAAATGAGCCCACTCTGGACGCATTGCTAGATCCCAGCTATAAGTGATAGCTTCTGATATTTGTCTTTCTCTCTCTGACTTACCTCACTCAGTATGATAATCTCTCAGTCCATCCATGTTGCTGCAAGTGGTATGAGTTTGCTCTTTTTTTATGACTGACTCGTATTCCACTGTATACACGTACCGCGCATTCTTCACTTCTCTCTCATTAGACATTTCAGTTGATTCTATGTCTTGTAAATAGCACTGCCCTGAAAATGGGGGTGCACGTGTTGTTTCCAATTAGGATGTTCTCCAGATCTAAGCCCAGAAGTGGGATTGTCAGGTCATGTACAAACCCTATGTTTAGTTTTTTAAGGAAGCTCTGTACTGTTCTCCAGAGCAGCTGCAACCCGTTGCATCCCCACCAACAGTGTGAAGGACTCCCTTTTCCCCACACCCTCTCCAGCATTTATTCTCCGCAGATTGTGTTTGATGATAGCCATCCTGAGCGGTGTGAAATGGCACCTCGTTTTTCGTTGTGATTTGCCCTTCTTCGAGAATTAGTGATGTTGACCTACACGGAATCTAAAACTTGTCCTGATGAACTCAGTGACAAGAATAAGGACGCAGAGGCAGAGAGTGGACCGGAGAACTCGAGGTTTGGGAGGGGGCGGGGGGTGAAGGGGAAGCTGAGACGAAGCGAGAGAGTAGCACAGACATATATATACTACCAGCTGTAAAACAGATAGCCAGTGGGAAGTTGTTATGTAACAAAGGGTGTTCAACTCGAGGATGGAAGATGCCTTAGAGGACTGGGAGGGGGAGGATGGGGGGGAGTCGAGGGAGGGAGGGAATACGGGGATATGTGTATAAAAACAGATGATTGAACTTGGTGTACCCCCCCCCAAAAAAAACAATAAATAAATTAAAAAAAAAGAGTTAGTGATGTTGAGTATCTTTCTGATCTTTGTCTTGTTTTGTTTACATAGTGTGAGTAAAACTTAGCTCCTGCAGCTGGCTTTGTGAAAGTCGGCCCTGCATTGAATTCTTTTCCGACGATTTACCCCAGGGCTTCCTTGGGGACAGGTGTCCTGTGCAGCCCCGCAGGCCTTGTGAGGTTTCAGTGCCACTGGGCCCCAGCTTGAAAGTTGTAGTTACAGGAAACGGCCACAAGGCGGCAGCATTGCTTCATGCGCCACTCTGGTTACTCGGGCAACTGGAGCCTGGGGCAAAGTCCTGTTCCTGGGCTGTCAATCAGAGTGGCATGCGCCCGAAGAAACACCCAAGACTCGTCTCATTCCTTCTTCCCCCTCACCCTCTACCACCCCCCTGTTCACTCCCTGATGAACCCCAGCTCCTGGAATACCACCCTTCTGAGGGTGCTGTCATCCGTAGTTGGGGCGACCCTTAGGAAGGAGGCTGGTGGCCCCCTGTGACCCAGCAATCCCACTCCTGGGCGTAGACGCTGAGAAAACAAAAATTTTAGCAGACACGTGCACCCTAGCGATCATGGCGGCACGCTGTACAAAAGCCAATACGTGGAAGCAACCGAAGTGTCGGAGGACAGAAGCAGGGATAAAGGAGATGGGGCCCAGAGACACGATGGAATATGACTCAGCCATAAAAAAGGATGGAATAATGCTAACCCTAACCCTAGGGTACATCTGCTAATTTCAACCTCCTGATTCATGCCTCTCTCCCACCGTTCCCCTTTGCTAGCCAGAAGCTGGCTTTCTAAGTCTGAGCCTTTCTTTTGTAAATTAGTTCATTTGCATCCACTGTTACACGCCAACTAGAAGTGATACCATATGACATTTATCTTTCTCTGTCTGACCCACGTCGCTTAGTGTGATCGTATCCAGGTCCTTCCGAGTTGCTGCCAACGGCCTTGCTTCATTCATTTCAGAGCTGAGTGATGTTCCGCTGTACACACGGACCGCACCTTTGTTAACCATTCAGCTTTCTGTGGACATTTTGGCTGTGTCCAGGTCTAGGCTTTTGTAAACACTGCTGCACTGAAAGCTGCCTACGAGTCTCTTGTCCATTTAGGGTTTTCCCCCGGACGTGCACCCAGGAGTGGAATTGCTGGATGTTTAGATGTTAAAAGAACCTCCGTACTGTTGTCCTCCAGAGTGGCCGGTAGCAATTTACGTTCCCACTGCGGGAGTGTAGCAGCGTTCCCTCTTGTCCACACCTTCTCCAGCATTTCCGCTTTTCAGACTTTGTGATGATGGTCACTCTGACTGATGAGAGGTGATACCTCGTTGCAGTGTTGATTTACCGAGAACAACGTGGAGGTGCCATTAGAGGCAGATACAGGGCCACCATAGGATTCAGCCATCCCACTGCTCAGAGCGTATCCGGAGAAGACCGGAATGCAAAAAGACACGTGCACCAAAACGTGCACTTTGGCACCACTTACACTAGCCCGGACCAGGAAGCAACCAAAATGTCCAAGGACCCAGCAATGGATAAAGAAGTAGTAGTTCCATTACACAGTGGAATATTACTCAGATGTGAAAAAGAATGAAATAATGCCACTATAGCAACCTAGATTAACCTAGTTGTAATCCTACTAAGTGAAGTGAGTTAGAAAGAAAAAGACAACCATCACATGATATCACTTCTACATGGAAAATAAACATAAATACCAATGAACCAACTGACAAAAGAGAAACAGACTCACACAGTTAGAAAACGAACTTATGCTTAGCAAAGGGGACCGATACCGGGAAGGGATAAATTAGGCAGTTGGGATTAGCAACCAGATGCTATTACAAACAAAATACATAATCAACAAGGGCCTGGGTATACCAAGGGAGGTCACCTCAACACTCTGTCATCACCTCTATGGGAAAGAAAATCTGAAAGTTAATAGATATATGGATACATGTAAACGAAAAAGATTCTGTACCCTTACAACAGAGTCGGGCTTTGAAGAAATCCTGCCGCCTTGTGGCCGTTTCCCGCAACAGCAACTTTAAAGCTGCAGCTTATGGAGACAATATTCACAAGGAGTAAAGGATGTAAATCACAGCTGCGCTCCAACAATTCCCTGGGGTAAGTATTCTAAAAACAATTTTCACAAGGGCAGATCTTCATGAAGACCATATCAACAGGTAAATAAGACAACGTTTTAAAAAAAATAGCACGCCACACGCTGCTGAGTATGGCGAATTACTTGAGACGGGCCGCTCAACACTGCGAGGAGGGCTCACACCGGGCCACAGTCGGAAAGGCCGTGAATCAAAGGTCTGCAGACAGTAAAGCTACAGTGCTGGTGGAAAACAGGGGGCCCTCCTATGTTGCTGCTGGCATGGACACGGTAAGAGCCACGACCGAGAACAACGTGGAGGTGCCATTAGAGGTAGGTACAGAGCGACCGTAGGATTCAGCCATCCCACTGCTCAGAGCATATCCGGAGAAGACCAGAATTCAAAAAGACACGTGCACCAAAACGTGCACTTTGGCACCACTTGCCATAGCCCAGACCGGGAAGCAACCAAAATGTCCAAGCAGCCAGGAATGCATACAGAGGTAGTAGTTCCATTACACAGTGCTATATTACTCAGGCGGGAAAAGGAAGGAACCCAGCAATCCCACGACTGGGCATACACCCAAAGAACACCAGAATTCAAAAAGACACACGGCCTCCAATGTTCATCGCGGCACTATTTACAACAGCCAGGACATGGAAGCAACCTAAATGTCCATCAACAGATGAATGGATAAAGAAGATGTGGTACACATATACAATGGAATCTTACTCAGCTATAAAAAGGGATGAGGTGGAGCTATATGTAATGAGGTGGATGGGCCTCGAGTCTGTCCTACAGCGTGAGGGAAGCCAGAAAGAGAAAAACAAATACTTTATGCTAACTCATATATACGGAATCTAAAAAACAAAACAAAACAAAAAACAAAAAAACCCAAAAAAAACAGTACTGATGAACCCAGTGACAGGACAAGAATAAGGATGCAGATGCAGAGAATGGACTGGAGGACACGGGGTTGGGGGGGCAGGGGGCGAAGAGGAAGCTGGCACGAAGTGAGAGAGTAGCATCTGCTCAAACAATCCTGCATAGCCACGTAAAGGTCACGGATCTCGGGGATTTGAAAGGGTGGAGCAGGACGCCCTAACACGGAGTCTGTCTCCGATGGCAGTCACTGTCACGGTAACGTCCGCTGCGTGCACGAGGCTTGGCTGCACTGAAGGAGGGCCCGCCTGCATCTGAGGACTATGGGCCCAGGCAGAGGGGAACGGGCCCTGCAGGACCAAAAGGGGTCTCATTTGCCAGTCCATCCTCCCCACTCCCTCAGCCCCACGACAGTCCAGCCTTGGGACCCAAGCCTGCTCAGGGTCCGGGGATGTGACCCCGGCCCAGGTCACCGAGGCCTGAGGGGAAGAGTTTTGGCATTCCTTTTTTTTTTTTCTCTTTTCAATGTTAGTTGTTATTTTGTATCTTGTGATTTACAATGTTGCAGGTTTGTGCCTCTTGTTTTTCTTTCTGAGCTGTACAGCAACGTGATTGACGGATACAGAGACCTATATATGTTCTTTTTGGAGTTCTCCTCCCGTATGGGTTATTACGGAATGTTGAGTAGGGTTCCTTGTGCTATACCCTGGGCCCTCAGTGATTACTCTGTAAACAGTGGTGCGTATATACTAATCTCGACACGCTCACTTCCCCCTGCCCACCGCCGTTCCCTTTCGCTCACCATAAGATTCTTTCCTAAGTCTGAGAGGCTGTTTGTTTTGTAAAGAAGCTCATTTGCGTCCATTCTTAGGGTCCACCTGTACTTGATATCACGAGAGGTTTGTCCTTCGCTGTCTCATGTCCCTTAGTACGATCACCTCCACCTCCTTGCCCGTGGCTGCAAGTGGCATGATTTCATCCTTTTTCAGTGGCTGGCTCATATTCCATCGTGTCTTTGGACCGCATCTTCCTTCTCCCTGCTTCTGTCCTCATACACGTAGGTTGCTTCCACGTCGTGCCTATTGCACACACTGCTGTCACGGTCACTGGGGGGTTCGTGTCTTTGAGAATTTTGGTTTTCTTGGGATCTACGCTCAGGAGTGGGATTGCTGGGTCCCATGGGACGTCTATGTTTAGTCTCTTAAGGAACCTCCATACTGTTCTCCATAGTGGATGCACCGACTCCCACTCCCACCCACAGGGCAGGAGGGCTCCCTCTTCTCCACACCCTCTCCCTCACTTACTGCTGTAGATTTTCTGATGATGGCCACCCTGACCTGTGAGAGGCGATACCGCATGGCAATTCTGAGGTGCGTTTCTCTCACCCCTAGTGATGCCGAGCATCTTTTCATGGGCCCGAGGGCCATCTATGTGTCTTCTGTGGAGAGGTGTCCACTTAGATCTTTTACGCATTTTCTGGTGGGTTGACCGTTCTTTTGATGTTGAGCTGCAGGAGTGGTTTGTACGTTTTGGAGGTTAATTCCTCACGGGTACCTTCGTTTGCAGATATTGGTTCCCATTCTAAGGGTGGTCTTCTTGTTTTGTTTATGGTTTCCTTTGCTGTGCCGACGCTTTTAAGTTGAGTTAGGTCCCATTTGTTTCTTTTGGTGTTCATCATTCCGAGAGGTGGGGCAACAAAGAACCTGCTGCGATTTCTGTCAAAGCGTGTTCTGCCTCTGTTTTCCCCAAGAGGTTTGTAGTCTCCGCCCTTGCATTTAGATCTTCCATCTGTTTCCTTCTGTGTGTGGTGTTAGAGAGTATTCTGATTTCATTCTCTTTTTAATGTTCTAAGGAACCTCCACACTGTTCTCCACAGAGGCTGTACCAACTTACCTTCCCAACGACAGTGTAGGAGGGTTCCCTCTTCTCCACACCCTCTCCACCATGTACCGTTTGTAGACTTTCTGACAACGGCCATTCTGACCGGCGTGAGGCGATACCTCGTTGTAGTTTGACTGGCATTTCTCTAATATTGAGCCACGCTGACATCCTTTCACGTAGCCACGGCGTGAGGCAAACGTACCTCTTGCAATTGGCTGCTTGAACGTCTGCCCTCCTGGGAACCCTTTCTCCGTGACCTACGCCAGGACGTTGTTTGAGGGCAGCTGATTTTCCTTTACAGCCCTCAGGCCTTGTGAATAGTCAGCGCCCAGCAGCACAGGTTTTCAAGTTCTTGTTCTGGGAAAGAGCCACAGGGTGGCAGGATGCCTTCAAGCCCCACTCTTTTTGTTAAATTTCTCATTTAATTTTTATTTCATCGGCGTAGAGTTGATTTCCCATGTCGTGTCTGTTTTAGGTGTACAGGAACCTGACTCAGTTATCCATAGACGTGTGTGTGTTCCTTCTCGGGTTCTTTTCCCATGTAATTTCTTACAGTGTGCTCAGGAGAGTTCCCTGGGCTGGCCAGTGGGTCCCTTTCGCTTGTCTCTTTGATGTATTTCAGTGTGTGGTACGTGTTAACCCCAACCTCCTAATGTATCCCTCCCCTCAGTGTTCCCTTTTGGACATCATAAGTGTGTTTTCTAAGCTTGTGAGCCTGTTTCTGTTTTGTAAATGAGCCCACTCTGGACGCATTGCTAGATCCCAGCTATAAGTGATAGCTTCTGATATTTGTCTTTCTCTCTCTGACTTACCTCACTCAGTATGATAATCTCTCAGTCCATCCATGTTGCTGCAAGTGGTATGAGTTTGCTCTTTTTTTATGACTGACTCGTATTCCACTGTATACACGTACCGCGCATTCTTCACTTCTCTCTCATTAGACATTTCAGTTGATTCTATGTCTTGTAAATAGCACTGCCCTGAAAATGGGGGTGCACGTGTTGTTTCCAATTAGGATGTTCTCCAGATCTAAGCCCAGAAGTGGGATTGTCAGGTCATGTACAAACCCTATGTTTAGTTTTTTAAGGAAGCTCTGTACTGTTCTCCAGAGCAGCTGCAACCCGTTGCATCCCCACCAACAGTGTGAAGGACTCCCTTTTCCCCACACCCTCTCCAGCATTTATTCTCCGCAGATTGTGTTTGATGATAGCCATCCTGAGCGGTGTGAAATGGCACCTCGTTTTTCGTTGTGATTTGCCCTTCTTCGAGAATTAGTGATGTTGACCTACACGGAATCTAAAACTTGTCCTGATGAACTCAGTGACAAGAATAAGGACGCAGAGGCAGAGAGTGGACCGGAGAACTCGAGGTTTGGGAGGGGGCGGGGGGTGAAGGGGAAGCTGAGACGAAGCGAGAGAGTAGCACAGACATATATATACTACCAGCTGTAAAACAGATAGCCAGTGGGAAGTTGTTATGTAACAAAGGGTGTTCAACTCGAGGATGGAAGATGCCTTAGAGGACTGGGAGGGGGAGGATGGGGGGGAGTCGAGGGAGGGAGGGAATACGGGGATATGTGTATAAAAACAGATGATTGAACTTGGTGTACCCCCCCCAAAAAAAACAATAAATAAATTAAAAAAAAAGAGTTAGTGATGTTGAGTATCTTTCTGATCTTTGTCTTGTTTTGTTTACATAGTGTGAGTAAAACTTAGCTCCTGCAGCTGGCTTTGTGAAAGTCGGCCCTGCATTGAATTCTTTTCCGACGATTTACCCCAGGGCTTCCTTGGGGACAGGTGTCCTGTGCAGCCCCGCAGGCCTTGTGAGGTTTCAGTGCCACTGGCGCCGGCTTGAAAGTTGTAGTTACAGGAAATGGCCACAAGGCGGCAGCATTGCTTCATGCTCCACTCTGGTTACTCGGGCAACTGGAGCCTGGGGCAAAGTCCTGTTCCTGGGCTGTCAATCAGAGTGGCATGCGCCCGAAGAAACACCCAAGACTCGTCTCATTCCTTCTTCCCCCTCACCCTCTACCACCCCCCTGTTCACTCCCTGATGAACCCCAGCTCCTGGAATACCACCCTTCTGAGGGTGCTGTCATCCGTAGTTGGGGCGACCCTTAGGAAGGAGGCTGGTGGCCCCCTGTGACCCAGCAATCCCACTCCTGGGCGTAGACGCTGAGAAAACAAAAATTTTAGCAGACACGTGCACCCTAGCGATCATGGCGGCACGCTGTACAAAAGCCAATACGTGGAAGCAACCGAAGTGTCGGAGGACAGAAGCAGGGATAAAGGAGATGGGGCCCAGAGACACGATGGAATATGACTCAGCCATAAAAAAGGATGGAATAATGCTAACCCTAACCCTAGGGTACATCTGCTAATTTCAACCTCCTGATTCATGCCTCTCTCCCACCGTTCCCCTTTGCTAGCCAGAAGCTGGCTTTCTAAGTCTGAGCCTTTCTTTTGTAAATTAGTTCATTTGCATCCACTGTTACACGCCAACTAGAAGTGATACCATATGACATTTATCTTTCTCTGTCTGACCCACGTCGCTTAGTGTGATCGTATCCAGGTCCTTCCGAGTTGCTGCCAACGGCCTTGCTTCATTCATTTCAGAGCTGAGTGATGTTCCGCTGTACACACGGACCGCACCTTTGTTAACCATTCAGCTTTCTGTGGACATTTTGGCTGTGTCCAGGTCTAGGCTTTTGTAAACACTGCTGCACTGAAAGCTGCCTACGAGTCTCTTGTCCATTTAGGGTTTTCCCCCGGACGTGCACCCAGGAGTGGAATTGCTGGATGTTTAGATGTTAAAAGAACCTCCGTACTGTTGTCCTCCAGAGTGGCCGGTAGCAATTTACGTTCCCACTGCGGGAGTGTAGCAGCGTTCCCTCTTGTCCACACCTTCTCCAGCATTTCCGCTTTTCAGACTTTGTGATGATGGTCACTCTGACTGATGAGAGGTGATACCTCGTTGCAGTGTTGATTTACCGAGAACAACGTGGAGGTGCCATTAGAGGCAGATACAGGGCCACCATAGGATTCAGCCATCCCACTGCTCAGAGCGTATCCGGAGAAGACCGGAATGCAAAAAGACACGTGCACCAAAACGTGCACTTTGGCACCACTTACACTAGCCCGGACCAGGAAGCAACCAAAATGTCCAAGGACCCAGCAATGGATAAAGAAGTAGTAGTTCCATTACACAGTGGAATATTACTCAGATGTGAAAAAGAATGAAATAATGCCACTATAGCAACCTAGATTAACCTAGTTGTAATCCTACTAAGTGAAGTGAGTTAGAAAGAAAAAGACAACCATCACATGATATCACTTCTACATGGAAAATAAACATAAATACCAATGAACCAACTGACAAAAGAGAAACAGACTCACACAGTTAGAAAACGAACTTATGCTTAGCAAAGGGGACCGATACCGGGAAGGGATAAATTAGGCAGTTGGGATTAGCAACCAGATGCTATTACAAACAAAATACATAATCAACAAGGGCCTGGGTATACCAAGGGAGGTCACCTCAACACTCTGTCATCACCTCTATGGGAAAGAAAATCTGAAAGTTAATAGATATATGGATACATGTAAACGAAAAAGATTCTGTACCCTTACAACAGAGTCGGGCTTTGAAGAAATCCTGCCGCCTTGTGGCCCTTTCCCGCAACAGCAACTTTAAAGCTGCAGCTTATGGAGACAATATTCACAAGGAGTAAAGGATGTAAATCACAGCTGCGCTCCAACAATTCCCTGGGGTAAGTATTCTAAAAACAATTTTCACAAGGGCAGATCTTCATGAAGACCATATCAACAGGTAAATAAGACAACGTTTTAAAAAAAATAGCACGCCACACGCTGCTGAGTACGGCGAATTACTTGAGACGGGCCGCTCAACACTGCGAGGAGGGCTCACACCGGGCCACAGTCGGAAAGGCCGTGAATCAAAGGTCTGCAGACAGTAAAGCTACAGTGCTGGTGGAAAACAGGGGGCCCTCCTATGTTGCTGCTGGCATGGACACGGTAAGAGCCACGACCGAGAACAACGTGGAGGTGCCATTAGAGGTAGGTACAGAGCGACCGTAGGATTCAGCCATCCCACTGCTCAGAGCATATCCGGAGAAGACCAGAATTCAAAAAGACACGTGCACCAAAACGTGCACTTTGGCACCACTTGCCATAGCCCAGACCGGGAAGCAACCAAAATGTCCAAGCAGCCAGGAATGCATACAGAGGTAGTAGTTCCATTACACAGTGCTATATTACTCAGGCGGGAAAAGGAAGGAACCCGGCAATCCCACGACTGGGCATACACCCAAAGAACACCAGAATTCAAAAAGACACACGGCCTCCAATGTTCATCGCGGCACTATTTACAACAGCCAGGACATGGAAGCAACCTAAATGTCCATCAACAGATGAATGGATAAAGAAGATGTGGTACACATATACAATGGAATCTTACTCAGCTATAAAAAGGGATGAGGTGGAGCTATATGTAATGAGGTGGATGGGCCTCGAGTCTGTCCTACAGCGTGAGGGAAGCCAGAAAGAGAAAAACAAATACTTTATGCTAACTCATATATACGGAATCTAAAAAACAAAACAAAACAAAAAACAAAAAAACCCAAAAAAAACGGTACTGATGAACCCAGTGACAGGACAAGAATAAGGATGCAGATGCAGAGAATGGACTGGAGGACACGGGGTTGGGGGGGCAGGGGGCGAAGAGGAAGCTGGCACGAAGTGAGAGAGTAGCATCTGCTCAAACAATCCTGCATAGCCACGTAAAGGTCACGGATCTCGGGGATTTGAAAGGGTGGAGCAGGACGCCCTAACACGGAGTCTGTCTCCGATGGCAGTCACTGTCACGGTAACGTCCGCTGCGTGCACGAGGCTTGGCTGCACTGAAGGAGGGCCCGCCTGCATCTGAGGACTATGGGCCCAGGCAGAGGGGAACGGGCCCTGCAGGACCAAAAGGGGTCTCATTTGCCAGTCCATCCTCCCCACTCCCTCAGCCCCACGACAGTCCAGCCTTGGGACCCAAGCCTGCTCAGGGTCCGGGGATGTGACCCCGGCCCAGGTCACCGAGGCCTGAGGGGAAGAGTTTTGGCATTCCTTTTTTTTTTTTCTCTTTTCAATGTTAGTTGTTATTTTGTATCTTGTGATTTACAATGTTGCAGGTTTGTGCCTCTTGTTTTTCTTTCTGAGCTGTACAGCAACGTGATTGACGGATACAGAGACCTATATATGTTCTTTTTGGAGTTCTCCTCCCGTATGGGTTATTACGGAATGTTGAGTAGGGTTCCTTGTGCTATACCCTGGGCCCTCAGTGATTACTCTGTAAACAGTGGTGCGCATATACTAATCTCGACACGCTCACTTCCCCCTGCCCACCGCCGTTCCCTTTCGCTCACCATAAGATTCTTTCCTAAGTCTGAGAGACTGTTTGTTTTGTAAAGAAGCTCATTTGCGTCCATTCTTAGGGTCCACCTGTACTTGATATCACGAGAGGTTTGTCCTTCGCTGTCTCATGTCCCTTAGTACGATCACCTCCACCTCCTTGCCCGTGGCTGCAAGTGGCATGATTTCATCCTTTTTCAGTGGCTGGCTCATATTCCATCGTGTCTTTGGACCGCATCTTCCTTCTCCCTGCTTCTGTCCTCATACACGTAGGTTGCTTCCACGTCGTGCCTATTGCACACACTGCTGTCACGGTCACTGGGGGGTTCGTGTCTTTGAGAATTTTGGTTTTCTTGGGATCTACGCTCAGGAGTGGGATTGCTGGGTCCCATGGGACGTCTATGTTTAGTCTCTTAAGGAACCTCCATACTGTTCTCCATAGTGGATGCACCGACTCCCACTCCCACCCACAGGGCAGGAGGGCTCCCTCTTCTCCACACCCTCTCCCTCACTTACTGCTGTAGATTTTCTGATGATGGCCACCCTGACCTGTGAGAGGCGATACCGCATGGCAATTCTGAGGTGCGTTTCTCTCACCCCTAGTGATGCCGAGCATCTTTTCATGGGCCCGAGGGCCATCTATGTGTCTTCTGTGGAGAGGTGTCCACTTAGATCTTTTACGCATTTTCTGGTGGGTTGACCGTTCTTTTGATGTTGAGCTGCAGGAGTGGTTTGTACGTTTTGGAGGTTAATTCCTCACGGGTACCTTCGTTTGCAGATATTGGTTCCCATTCTAAGGGTGGTCTTCTTGTTTTGTTTATGGTTTCCTTTGCTGTGCCGACGCTTTTAAGTTGAGTTAGGTCCCATTTGTTTCTTTTGGTGTTCATCATTCCGAGAGGTGGGGCAACAAAGAACCTGCTGCGATTTCTGTCAAAGCGTGTTCTGCCTCTGTTTTCCCCAAGAGGTTTGTAGTCTCCGCCCTTGCATTTAGATCTTCCATCTGTTTCCTTCTGTGTGTGGTGTTAGAGAGTATTCTGATTTCATTCTCTTTTTAATGTTCTAAGGAACCTCCACACTGTTCTCCACAGAGGCTGTACCAACTTACCTTCCCAACGACAGTGTAGGAGGGTTCCCTCTTCTCCACACCCTCTCCACCATGTACCGTTTGTAGACTTTCTGACAACGGCCATTCTGACCGGCGTGAGGCGATACCTCGTTGTAGTTTGACTGGCATTTCTCTAATATTGAGCCACGCTGACATCCTTTCACGTAGCCACGGCGTGAGGCAAACGTACCTCTTGCAATTGGCTGCTTGAACGTCTGCCCTCCTGGGAACCCTTTCTCCGTGACCTACGCCAGGACGTTGTTTGAGGGCAGCTGATTTTCCTTTACAGCCCTCAGGCCTTGTGAATAGTCAGCGCCCAGCAGCACAGGTTTTCAAGTTCTTGTTCTGGGAAAGAGCCACAGGGTGGCAGGATGCCTTCAAGCCCCACTCTTTTTGTTAAATTTCTCATTTAATTTTTATTTCATCGGCGTAGAGTTGATTTCCCATGTCGTGTCTGTTTTAGGTGTACAGGAACCTGACTCAGTTATCCATAGACGTGTGTGTGTTCCTTCTCGGGTTCTTTTCCCATGTAATTTCTTACAGTGTGCTCAAGAGAGTTCCCTGGGCTGGCCAGTGGGTCCCTTTCGCTTCTCTCTTTGATGTATTTCAGTGTGTGGTACGTGTTAACCCCAACCTCCTAATGTATCCCTCCCCTCAGTGTTCCCTTTTGGACATCATAAGTGTGTTTTCTAAGCCTGTGAGCCTGTTTCTGTTTTGTAAATGAGCCCACTCTGGACGCATTGCTAGATCCCAGCTATAAGTGATAGCTTCTGATATTTGTCTTTCTCTCTCTGACTTACCTCACTCAGTATGATAATCTCTCAGTCCATCCATGTTGCTGCAAGTGGTATGAGTTTGCTCTTTTTTTATGACTGACTCGTACTCCACTGTATACACGTACCGCGCATTCTTCACTTCTCTCTCATTAGACATTTCAGTTGATTCTATGTCTTGTAAATAGCACTGCCCTGAAAATGGGGGTGCACGTGTTGTTTCCAATTAGGATGTTCTCCAGATCTAAGCCCAGAAGTGGGATTGTCAGGTCATGTACAAACCCTATGTTTAGTTTTTTAAGGAAGCTCTGTACTGTTCTCCAGAGCAGCTGCAACCCGTTGCATCCCCACCAACAGTGTGAAGGACTCCCTTTTCCCCACACCCTCTCCAGCATTTATTCTCCGCAGATTGTGTTTGATGATAGCCATCCTGAGCGGTGTGAAATGGCACCTCGTTTTTCGTTGTGATTTGCCCTTCTTCGAGAATTAGTGATGTTGACCTACACGGAATCTAAAACTTGTCCTGATGAACTCAGTGACAAGAATAAGGACGCAGAGGCAGAGAGTGGACCGGAGAACTCGAGGTTTGGGAGGGGGCGGGGGGTGAAGGGGAAGCTGAGACGAAGCGAGAGAGTAGCACAGACATATATATACTACCAGCTGTAAAACAGATAGCCAGTGGGAAGTTGTTATATAACAAAGGGTGTTCAACTCGAGGATGGAAGATGCCTTAGAGGACTGGGAGGGGGAGGATGGGGGGGAGTCGAGGGAGGGAGGGAATACGGGGATATGTGTATAAAAACAGATGATTGAACTTGGTGTACCCCCCCCAAAAAAAACAATAAATAAATTAAAAAAAAAGAGTTAGTGATGTTGAGTATCTTTCTGATCTTTGTCTTGTTTTGTTTACATAGTGTGAGTAAAACTTAGCTCCTGCAGCTGGCTTTGTGAAAGTCGGCCCTGCATTGAATTCTTTTCCGACGATTTACCCCAGGGCTTCCTTGGGGACAGGTGTCCTGTGCAGCCCCGCAGGCCTTGTGAGGTTTCAGTGCCACTGGGCCCCAGCTTGAAAGTTGTAGTTACAGGAAACGGCCACAAGGCGGCAGCATTGCTTCATGCTCCACTCTGGTTACTCGGGCAACTGGAGCCTGGGGCAAAGTCCTGTTCCTGGGCTGTCAATCAGAGTGGCATGCGCCCGAAGAAACACCCAAGACTCGTCTCATTCCTTCTTCCCCCTCACCCTCTACCACCCCCCTGTTCACTCCCTGATGAACCCCAGCTCCTGGAATACCACCCTTCTGAGGGTGCTGTCATCCGTAGTTGGGGCGACCCTTAGGAAGGAGGCTGGTGGCCCCCTGTGACCCAGCAATCCCACTCCTGGGCGTAGACGCTGAGAAAACAAAAATTTTAGCAGACACGTGCACCCTAGCGATCATGGCGGCACGCTGTACAAAAGCCAATACGTGGAAGCAACCGAAGTGTCGGAGGACAGAAGCAGGGATAAAGGAGATGGGGCCCAGAGACACGATGGAATATGACTCAGCCATAAAAAAGGATGGAATAATGCTAACCCTAACCCTAGGGTACATCTGCTAATTTCAACCTCCTGATTCATGCCTCTCTCCCACCGTTCCCCTTTGCTAGCCAGAAGCTGGCTTTCTAAGTCTGAGCCTTTCTTTTGTAAATTAGTTCATTTGCATCCACTGTTACACGCCAACTAGAAGTGATACCATATGACATTTATCTTTCTCTGTCTGACCCACGTCGCTTAGTGTGATCGTATCCAGGTCCTTCCGAGTTGCTGCCAACGGCCTTGCTTCATTCATTTCAGAGCTGAGTGATGTTCCGCTGTACACACGGACCGCACCTTTGTTAACCATTCAGCTTTCTGTGGACATTTTGGCTGTGTCCAGGTCTAGGCTTTTGTAAACACTGCTGCACTGAAAGCTGCCTACGAGTCTCTTGTCCATTTAGGGTTTTCCCCCGGACGTGCACCCAGGAGTGGAATTGCTGGATGTTTAGATGTTAAAAGAACCTCCGTACTGTTGTCCTCCAGAGTGGCCGGTAGCAATTTACGTTCCCACTGCGGGAGTGTAGCAGCGTTCCCTCTTGTCCACACCTTCTCCAGCATTTCCGCTTTTCAGACTTTGTGATGATGGTCACTCTGACTGATGAGAGGTGATACCTCGTTGCAGTGTTGATTTACCGAGAACAACGTGGAGGTGCCATTAGAGGCAGATACAGGGCCACCATAGGATTCAGCCATCCCACTGCTCAGAGCGTATCCGGAGAAGACCGGAATGCAAAAAGACACGTGCACCAAAACGTGCACTTTGGCACCACTTACACTAGCCCGGACCAGGAAGCAACCAAAATGTCCAAGGACCCAGCAATGGATAAAGAAGTAGTAGTTCCATTACACAGTGGAATATTACTCAGACGTGAAAAAGAATGAAATAATGCCACTATAGCAACCTAGATTAACCTAGTTGTAATCCTACTAAGTGAAGTGAGTTAGAAAGAAAAAGACAACCATCACATGATATCACTTCTACATGGAAAATAAACATAAATACCAATGAACCAACTGACAAAAGAGAAACAGACTCACACAGTTAGAAAACGAACTTATGCTTAGCAAAGGGGACCGATACCGGGAAGGGATAAATTAGGCAGTTGGGATTAGCAACCAGATGCTATTACAAACAAAATACATAATCAACAAGGGCCTGGGTATACCAAGGGAGGTCACCTCAACACTCTGTCATCACCTCTATGGGAAAGAAAATCTGAAAGTTAATAGATATATGGATACATGTAAACGAAAAAGATTCTGTACCCTTACAACAGAGTCGGGCTTTGAAGAAATCCTGCCGCCTTGTGGCCCTTTCCCGCAACAGCAACTTTAAAGCTGCAGCTTATGGAGACAATATTCACAAGGAGTAAAGGATGTAAATCACAGCTGCGCTCCAACAATTCCCTGGGGTAAGTATTCTAAAAACAATTTTCACAAGGGCAGATCTTCATGAAGACCATATCAACAGGTAAATAAGACAACGTTTTAAAAAAAATAGCACGCCACACGCTGCTGAGTACGGCGAATTACTTGAGACGGGCCGCTCAACACTGCGAGGAGGGCTCACACCGGGCCACAGTCGGAAAGGCCGTGAATCAAAGGTCTGCAGACAGTAAAGCTACAGTGCTGGTGGAAAACAGGGGGCCCTCCTATGTTGCTGCTGGCATGGACACGGTAAGAGCCACGACCGAGAACAACGTGGAGGTGCCATTAGAGGTAGGTACAGAGCGACCGTAGGATTCAGCCATCCCACTGCTCAGAGCATATCCGGAGAAGACCAGAATTCAAAAAGACACGTGCACCAAAACGTGCACTTTGGCACCACTTGCCATAGCCCAGACCGGGAAGCAACCAAAATGTCCAAGCAGCCAGGAATGCATACAGAGGTAGTAGTTCCATTACACAGTGCTATATTACTCAGGCGGGAAAAGGAAGGAACCCGGCAATCCCACGACTGGGCATACACCCAAAGAACACCAGAATTCAAAAAGACACACGGCCTCCAATGTTCATCGCGGCACTATTTACAACAGCCAGGACATGGAAGCAACCTAAATGTCCATCAACAGATGAATGGATAAAGAAGATGTGGTACACATATACAATGGAATCTTACTCAGCTATAAAAAGGGATGAGGTGGAGCTATATGTAATGAGGTGGATGGGCCTCGAGTCTGTCCTACAGCGTGAGGGAAGCCAGAAAGAGAAAAACAAATACTTTATGCTAACTCATATATACGGAATCTAAAAAACAAAACAAAACAAAAAACAAAAAAACCCAAAAAAAACGGTACTGATGAACCCAGTGACAGAACAAGAATAAGGATGCAGATGCAGAGAATGGACTGGAGGACACGGGGTTGGGGGGGCAGGGGGCGAAGAGGAAGCTGGCACGAAGTGAGAGAGTAGCATCTGCTCAAACAATCCTGCATAGCCACGTAAAGGTCACGGATCTCGGGGATTTGAAAGGGTGGAGCAGGACGCCCTAACACGGAGTCTGTCTCCGATGGCAGTCACTGTCACGGTAACGTCCGCTGCGTGCACGAGGCTTGGCTGCACTGAAGGAGGGCCCGCCTGCATCTGAGGACTATGGGCCCAGGCAGAGGGGAACGGGCCCTGCAGGACCAAAAGGGGTCTCATTTGCCAGTCCATCCTCCCCACTCCCTCAGCCCCACGACAGTCCAGCCTTGGGACCCAAGCCTGCTCAGGGTCCGGGGATGTGACCCCGGCCCAGGTCACCGAGGCCTGAGGGGAAGAGTTTTGGCATTCCTTTTTTTTTTTTTCTCTTTTCAATGTTAGTTGTTATTTTGTATCTTGTGATTTACAATGTTGCAGGTTTGTGCCTCTTGTTTTTCTTTCTGAGCTGTACAGCAACGTAATTGACGGATACAGAGACCTATATATGTTCTTTTTGGAGTTCTCCTCCCGTATGGGTTATTACGGAATGTTGAGTAGGGTTCCTTGTGCTATACCCTGGGCCCTCAGTGATTACTCTGTAAACAGTGGTGCGTATATACTAATCTCGACACGCTCACTTCCCCCTGCCCACTGCCGTTCCCTTTCGCTCACCATAAGATTCTTTCCTAAGTCTGAGAGGCTGTTTGTTTTGTAAAGAAGCTCATTTGCGTCCATTCTTAGGGTCCACCTGTACTTGATATCACGAGAGGTTTGTCCTTCGCTGTCTCATGTCCCTTAGTACGATCACCTCCACCTCCTTGCCCGTGGCTGCAAGTGGCATGATTTCATCCTTTTTCAGTGGCTGGCTCATATTCCATCGTGTCTTTGGACCGCATCTTCCTTCTCCCTGCTTCTGTCCTCATACACGTAGGTTGCTTCCACGTCGTGCCTATTGCACACACTGCTGTCACGGTCACTGGGGGGTTCGTGTCTTTGAGAATTTTGGTTTTCTTGGGATCTACGCTCAGGAGTGGGATTGCTGGGTCCCATGGGACGTCTATGTTTAATCTCTTAAGGAACCTCCATACTGTTCTCCATAGTGGATGCACCGACTCCCACTCCCACCCACAGGGCAGGAGGGCTCCCTCTTCTCCACACCCTCTCCCTCACTTACTGCTGTAGATTTTCTGATGATGGCCACCCTGACCTGTGAGAGGCGATACCGCATGGCAATTCTGAGGTGCGTTTCTCTCACCCCTAGTGATGCCGAGCATCTTTTCATGGGCCCGAGGGCCATCTATGTGTCTTCTGTGGAGAGGTGTCCACTTAGATCTTTTACGCATTTTCTGGTGGGTTGACCGTTCTTTTGATGTTGAGCTGCAGGAGTGGTTTGTACGTTTTGGAGGTTAATTCCTCACGGGTACCTTCGTTTGCAGATATTGGTTCCCATTCTAAGGGTGGTCTTCTTGTTTTGTTTATGGTTTCCTTTGCTGTGCCGACGCTTTTAAGTTGAGTTAGGTCCCATTTGTTTCTTTTGGTGTTCATCATTCCGAGAGGTGGGGCAACAAAGAACCTGCTGCGATTTCTGTCAAAGCGTGTTCTGCCTCTGTTTTCCCCAAGAGGTTTGTAGTCTCCGCCCTTGCATTTAGATCTTCCATCTGTTTCCTTCTGTGTGTGGTGTTAGAGAGTATTCTGATTTCATTCTCTTTTTAATGTTCTAAGGAACCTCCACACTGTTCTCCACAGAGGCTGTACCAACTTACCTTCCCAACGACAGTGTAGGAGGGTTCCCTCTTCTCCACACCCTCTCCACCATGTACCGTTTGTAGACTTTCTGACAACGGCCATTCTGACCGGCGTGAGGCGATACCTCGTTGTAGTTTGACTGGCATTTCTCTAATATTGAGCCACGCTGACATCCTTTCACGTAGCCACGGCGTGAGGCAAACGTACCTCTTGCAATTGGCTGCTTGAACGTCTGCCCTCCTGGGAACCCTTTCTCCGTGACCTACGCCAGGACGTTGTTTGAGGGCAGCTGATTTTCCTTTACAGCCCTCAGGCCTTGTGAATAGTCAGCGCCCAGCAGCACAGGTTTTCAAGTTCTTGTTCTGGGAAAGAGCCACAGGGTGGCAGGATGCCTTCAAGCCCCACTCTTTTTGTTAAATTTCTCATTTAATTTTTATTTCATCGGCGTAGAGTTGATTTCCCATGTCGTGTCTGTTTTAGGTGTACAGGAACCTGACTCAGTTATCCATAGACGTGTGTGTGTTCCTTCTCGGGTTCTTTTCCCATGTAATTTCTTACAGTGTGCTCAGGAGAGTTCCCTGGGCTGGCCAGTGGGTCCCTTTCGCTTCTCTCTTTGATGTATTTCAGTGTGTGGTACGTGTTAACCCCAACCTCCTAATGTATCCCTCCCCTCAGTGTTCCCTTTTGGACATCATAAGTGTGTTTTCTAAGCCTGTGAGCCTGTTTCTGTTTTGTAAATGAGCCCACTCTGGACGCATTGCTAGATCCCAGCTATAAGTGATAGCTTCTGATATTTGTCTTTCTCTCTCTGACTTACCTCACTCAGTATGATAATCTCTCAGTCCATCCATGTTGCTGCAAGTGGTATGAGTTTGCTCTTTTTTTATGACTGACTCGTATTCCACTGTATACACGTACCGCGCATTCTTCACTTCTCTCTCATTAGACATTTCAGTTGATTCTATGTCTTGTAAATAGCACTGCCCTGAAAATGGGGGTGCACGTGTTGTTTCCAATTAGGATGTTCTCCAGATCTAAGCCCAGAAGTGGGATTGTCAGGTCATGTACAAACCCTATGTTTAGTTTTTTAAGGAAGCTCTGTACTGTTCTCCAGAGCAGCTGCAACCCGTTGCATCCCCACCAACAGTGTGAAGGACTCCCTTTTCCCCACACCCTCTCCAGCATTTATTCTCCGCAGATTGTGTTTGATGATAGCCATCCTGAGCGGTGTGAAATGGCACCTCGTTTTTCGTTGTGATTTGCCCTTCTTCGAGAATTAGTGATGTTGACCTACACGGAATCTAAAACTTGTCCTGATGAACTCAGTGACAAGAATAAGGACGCAGAGGCAGAGAGTGGACCGGAGAACTCGAGGTTTGGGAGGGGGCGGAGGGTGAAGGGGAAGCTGAGACGAAGCGAGAGAGTAGCACAAACATATATATACTACCAGCTGTAAAACAGATAGCCAGTGGGAAGTTGTTATATAACAAAGGGTGTTCAACTCGAGGATGGAAGATGCCTTAGAGGACTGGGAGGGGGAGGATGGGGGGGAGTCGAGGGAGGGAGGGAATACGGGGATATGTGTATAAAAACAGATGATTGAACTTGGTGTACCCCCCCCAAAAAAAACAATAAATAAATTAAAAAAAAAGAGTTAGTGATGTTGAGTATCTTTCTGATCTTTGTCTTGTTTTGTTTACATAGTGTGAGTAAAACTTAGCTCCTGCAGTTGGCTTTGTGAAAGTCGGCCCTGCATTGAATTCTTTTCCGACGATTTACCCCAGGGCTTCCTTGGGGACAGGTGTCCTGTGCAGCCCCGCAGGCCTTGTGAGGTTTCAGTGCCACTGGCGCCGGCTTGAAAGTTGTAGTTACAGGAAATGGCCACAAGGCGGCAGCATTGCTTCATGCTCCACTCTGGTTACTCGGGCAACTGGAGCCTGGGGCAAAGTCCTGTTCCTGGGCTGTCAATCAGAGTGGCATGCACCCGAAGAAACACCCAAGACTTGTCTCATTCCTTCTTCCCCCTCACCCTCTACCACCCCCCTGTTCACTCCCTGATGAACCCCAGCTCCTGGAATACCACCCTTCTGAGGGTGCTGTCATCCGTAGTTGGGGCGACCCTTAGGAAGGAGGCTGGTGGCCCCCTGTGACCCAGCAATCCCACTCCTGGGCGTAGACGCTGAGAAAACAAAAATTTTAGCAGACACGTGCACCCTAGCGATCATGGCGGCACGCTGTACAAAAGCCAATACGTGGAAGCAACCGAAGTGTCGGAGGACAGAAGCAGGGATAAAGGAGATGGGGCCCAGAGACACGATGGAATATGACTCAGCCATAAAAAAGGATGGAATAATGCTAACCCTAACCCTAGGGTACATCTGCTAATTTCAACCTCCTGATTCATGCCTCTCTCCCACCGTTGCCCTTTGCTAGCCAGAAGCTGGCTTTCTAAGTCTGAGCCTTTCTTTTGTAAATTAGTTCATTTGCATCCACTGTTACACGCCAACTAGAAGTGATACCATATGACATTTATCTTTCTCTGTCTGACCCACGTCGCTTAGTGTGATCGTATCCAGGTCCTTCCGAGTTGCTGCCAACGGCCTTGCTTCATTCATTTCAGAGCTGAGTGATGTTCCGCTGTACACACGGACCGCACCTTTGTTAACCATTCAGCTTTCTGTGGACATTTTGGCTGTGTCCAGGTCTAGGCTTTTGTAAACACTGCTGCACTGAAAGCTGCCTACGAGTCTCTTGTCCATTTAGGGTTTTCCCCCGGACGTGCACCCAGGAGTGGAATTGCTGGATGTTTAGATGTTAAAAGAACCTCCGTACTGTTGTCCTCCAGAGTGGCCGGTAGCAATTTACGTTCCCACTGCGGGAGTGTAGCAGCGTTCCCTCTTGTCCACACCTTCTCCAGCATTTCCGCTTTTCAGACTTTGTGATGATGGTCACTCTGACTGATGAGAGGTGATACCTCGTTGCAGTGTTGATTTACCGAGAACAACGTGGAGGTGCCATTAGAGGCAGATACAGGGCCACCATAGGATTCAGCCATCCCACTGCTCAGAGCGTATCCGGAGAAGACCGGAATGCAAAAAGACACGTGCACCAAAACGTGCACTTTGGCACCACTTACACTAGCCCGGACCAGGAAGCAACCAAAATGTCCAAGGACCCAGCAATGGATAAAGAAGTAGTAGTTCCATTACACAGTGGAATATTACTCAGATGTGAAAAAGAATGAAATAATGCCACTATAGCAACCTAGATTAACCTAGTTGTAATCCTACTAAGTGAAGTGAGTTAGAAAGAAAAAGACAACCATCACATGATATCACTTCTACATGGAAAATAAACATAAATACCAATGAACCAACTGACAAAAGAGAAACAGACTCACACAGTTAGAAAACGAACTTATGCTTAGCAAAGGGGACCGATACCGGGAAGGGATAAATTAGGCAGTTGGGATTAGCAACCAGATGCTATTACAAACAAAATACATAATCAACAAGGGCCTGGGTATACCAAGGGAGGTCACCTCAACACTCTGTCATCACCTCTATGGGAAAGAAAATCTGAAAGTTAATAGATATATGGATACATGTAAACGAAAAAGATTCTGTACCCTTACAACAGAGTCGGGCTTTGAAGAAATCCTGCCGCCTTGTGGCCCTTTCCCGCAACAGCAACTTTAAAGCTGCAGCTTATGGAGACAATATTCACAAGGAGTAAAGGATGTAAATCACAGCTGCGCTCCAACAATTCCCTGGGGTAAGTATTCTAAAAACAATTTTCACAAGGGCAGATCTTCATGAAGACCATATCAACAGGTAAATAAGACAACGTTTTTAAAAAAATAGCACGCCACACGCTGCTGAGTATGGCGAATTACTTGAGACGGGCCGCTCAACACTGCGAGGAGGGCTCACACCGGGCCACAGTCGGAAAGGCCGTGAATCAAAGGTCTGCAGACAGTAAAGCTACAGTGCTGGTGGAAAACAGGGGGCCCTCCTATGTTGCTGCTGGCATGGACACGGTAAGAGCCACGACCGAGAACAACGTGGAGGTGCCATTAGAGGTAGGTACAGAGCGACCGTAGGATTCAGCCATCCCACTGCTCAGAGCATATCCGGAGAAGACCAGAATTCAAAAAGACACGTGCACCAAAACGTGCACTTTGGCACCACTTGCCATAGCCCAGACCGGGAAGCAACCAAAATGTCCAAGCAGCCAGGAATGCATACAGAGGTAGTAGTTCCATTACACAGTGCTATATTACTCAGGCGGGAAAAGGAAGGAACCCGGCAATCCCACGACTGGGCATACACCCAAAGAACACCAGAATTCAAAAAGACACACGGCCTCCAATGTTCATCGCGGCACTATTTACAACAGCCAGGACATGGAAGCAACCTAAATGTCCATCAACAGATGAATGGATAAAGAAGATGTGGTACACATATACAATGGAATCTTACTCAGCTATAAAAAGGGATGAGGTGGAGCTATATGTAATGAGGTGGATGGGCCTCGAGTCTGTCCTACAGCGTGAGGGAAGCCAGAAAGAGAAAAACAAATACTTTATGCTAACTCATATATACGGAATCTAAAAAACAAAACAAAACAAAAAACAAAAAAACCCAAAAAAAACAGTACTGATGAACCCAGTGACAGGACAAGAATAAGGATGCAGATGCAGAGAATGGACTGGAGGACACGGGGTTGGGGGGGCAGGGGGCGAAGAGGAAGCTGGCACGAAGTGAGAGAGTAGCATCTGCTCAAACAATCCTGCATAGCCACGTAAAGGTCACGGATCTCGGGGATTTGAAAGGGTGGAGCAGGACGCCCTAACACGGAGTCTGTCTCCGATGGCAGTCACTGTCACGGTAACGTCCGCTGCGTGCACGAGGCTTGGCTGCACTGAAGGAGGGCCCGCCTGCATCTGAGGACTATGGGCCCAGGCAGAGGGGAACGGGCCCTGCAGGACCAAAAGGGGTCTCATTTGCCAGTCCATCCTCCCCACTCCCTCAGCCCCACGACAGTCCAGCCTTGGGACCCAAGCCTGCTCAGGGTCCGGGGATGTGACCCCGGCCCAGGTCACCGAGGCCTGAGGGGAAGAGTTTTGGCATTCCTTTTTTTTTTTTCTCTTTTCAATGTTAGTTGTTATTTTGTATCTTGTGATTTACAATGTTGCAGGTTTGTGCCTCTTGTTTTTCTTTCTGAGCTGTACAGCAACGTGATTGACGGATACAGAGACCTATATATGTTCTTTTTGGAGTTCTCCTCCCGTATGGGTTATTACGGAATGTTGAGTAGGGTTCCTTGTGCTATACCCTGGGCCCTCAGTGATTACTCTGTAAACAGTGGTGCGCATATACTAATCTCGACACGCTCACTTCCCCCTGCCCACCGCCGTTCCCTTTCGCTCACCATAAGATTCTTTCCTAAGTCTGAGAGACTGTTTGTTTTGTAAAGAAGCTCATTTGCGTCCATTCTTAGGGTCCACCTGTACTTGATATCACGAGAGGTTTGTCCTTCGCTGTCTCATGTCCCTTAGTACGATCACCTCCACCTCCTTGCCCGTGGCTGCAAGTGGCATGATTTCATCCTTTTTCAGTGGCTGGCTCATATTCCATCGTGTCTTTGGACCGCATCTTCCTTCTCCCTGCTTCTGTCCTCATACACGTAGGTTGCTTCCACGTCGTGCCTATTGCACACACTGCTGTCACGGTCACTGGGGGGTTCGTGTCTTTGAGAATTTTGGTTTTCTTGGGATCTACGCTCAGGAGTGGGATTGCTGGGTCCCATGGGACGTCTATGTTTAGTCTCTTAAGGAACCTCCATACTGTTCTCCATAGTGGATGCACCGACTCCCACTCCCACCCACAGGGCAGGAGGGCTCCCTCTTCTCCACACCCTCTCCCTCACTTACTGCTGTAGATTTTCTGATGATGGCCACCCTGACCTGTGAGAGGCGATACCGCATGGCAATTCTGAGGTGCGTTTCTCTCACCCCTAGTGATGCCGAGCATCTTTTCATGGGCCCGAGGGCCATCTATGTGTCTTCTGTGGAGAGGTGTCCACTTAGATCTTTTACGCATTTTCTGGTGGGTTGACCGTTCTTTTGATGTTGAGCTGCAGGAGTGGTTTGTACGTTTTGGAGGTTAATTCCTCACGGGTACCTTCGTTTGCAGATATTGGTTCCCATTCTAAGGGTGGTCTTCTTGTTTTGTTTATGGTTTCCTTTGCTGTGCCGACGCTTTTAAGTTGAGTTAGGTCCCATTTGTTTCTTTTGGTGTTCATCATTCCGAGAGGTGGGGCAACAAAGAACCTGCTGCGATTTCTGTCAAAGCGTGTTCTGCCTCTGTTTTCCCCAAGAGGTTTGTAGTCTCCGCCCTTGCATTTAGATCTTCCATCTGTTTCCTTCTGTGTGTGGTGTTAGAGAGTATTCTGATTTCATTCTCTTTTTAATGTTCTAAGGAACCTCCACACTGTTCTCCACAGAGGCTGTACCAACTTACCTTCCCAACGACAGTGTAGGAGGGTTCCCTCTTCTCCACACCCTCTCCACCATGTACCGTTTGTAGACTTTCTGACAACGGCCATTCTGACCGGCGTGAGGCGATACCTCGTTGTAGTTTGACTGGCATTTCTCTAATATTGAGCCACGCTGACATCCTTTCACGTAGCCACGGCGTGAGGCAAACGTACCTCTTGCAATTGGCTGCTTGAACGTCTGCCCTCCTGGGAACCCTTTCTCCGTGACCTACGCCAGGACGTTGTTTGAGGGCAGCTGATTTTCCTTTACAGCCCTCAGGCCTTGTGAATAGTCAGCGCCCAGCAGCACAGGTTTTCAAGTTCTTGTTCTGGGAAAGAGCCACAGGGTGGCAGGATGCCTTCAAGCCCCACTCTTTTTGTTAAATTTCTCATTTAATTTTTATTTCATCGGCGTAGAGTTGATTTCCCATGTCGTGTCTGTTTTAGGTGTACAGGAACCTGACTCAGTTATCCATAGACGTGTGTGTGTTCCTTCTCGGGTTCTTTTCCCATGTAGTTTCTTACAGTGTGCTCAGGAGAGTTCCCTGGGCTGGCCAGTGGGTCC
The DNA here is from genome assembly GCF_030028045.1 of Hippopotamus amphibius kiboko. Lineage (NCBI taxonomy): Eukaryota > Metazoa > Chordata > Mammalia > Artiodactyla > Hippopotamidae > Hippopotamus > Hippopotamus amphibius. The sequence continues at coordinate 1,072,130 of NC_080203.1, forward strand.
CTTTCGCTTCTCTCTTTGATGTATTTCAGTGTGTGGTACGTGTTAACCCCAACCTCCTAATGTATCCCTCCCCTCAGTGTTCCCTTTTGGACATCATAAGTGTGTTTTCTAAGCTTGTGAGCCTGTTTCTGTTTTGTAAATGAGCCCACTCTGGACGCATTGCTAGATCCCAGCTATAAGTGATAGCTTCTGATATTTGTCTTTCTCTCTCTGACTTACCTCACTCAGTATGATAATCTCTCAGTCCATCCATGTTGCTGCAAGTGGTATGAGTTTGCTCTTTTTTTATGACTGACTCGTACTCCACTGTATACACGTACCGCGCATTCTTCACTTCTCTCTCATTAGACATTTCAGTTGATTCTATGTCTTGTAAATAGCACTGCCCTGAAAATGGGGGTGCACGTGTTGTTTCCAATTAGGATGTTCTCTAGATCTAAGCCCAGAAGTGGGATTGTCAGGTCATGTACAAACCCTATGTTTAGTTTTTTAAGGAAGCTCTGTACTGTTCTCCAGAGCAGCTGCAACCCGTTGCATCCCCACCAACAGTGTGAAGGACTCCCTTTTCCCCACACCCTCTCCAGCATTTATTCTCCGCAGATTGTGTTTGATGATAGCCATCCTGAGCGGTGTGAAATGGCACCTCGTTTTTCGTTGTGATTTGCCCTTCTTCGAGAATTAGTGATGTTGACCTACACGGAATCTAAAACTTGTCCTGATGAACTCAGTGACAAGAATAAGGACGCAGAGGCAGAGAGTGGACCGGAGAACTCGAGGTTTGGGAGGGGGCGGGGGGTGAAGGGGAAGCTGAGACGAAGCGAGAGAGTAGCACAGACATATATATACTACCAGCTGTAAAACAGATAGCCAGTGGGAAGTTGTTATATAACAAAGGGTGTTCAACTCGAGGATGGAAGATGCCTTAGAGGACTGGGAGGGGGAGGATGGGGGGGAGTCGAGGGAGGGAGGGAATACGGGGATATGTGTATAAAAACAGATGATTGAACTTGGTGTACCCCCCCCAAAAAAAACAATAAATAAATTAAAAAAAAAGAGTTAGTGATGTTGAGTATCTTTCTGATCTTTGTCTTGTTTTGTTTACATAGTGTGAGTAAAACTTAGCTCCTGCAGCTGGCTTTGTGAAAGTCGGCCCTGCATTGAATTCTTTTCCGACGATTTACCCCAGGGCTTCCTTGGGGACAGGTGTCCTGTGCAGCCCCGCAGGCCTTGTGAGGTTTCAGTGCCACTGGGCCCCAGCTTGAAAGTTGTAGTTACAGGAAACGGCCACAAGGCGGCAGCATTGCTTCATGCTCCACTCTGGTTACTCGGGCAACTGGAGCCTGGGGCAAAGTCCTGTTCCTGGGCTGTCAATCAGAGTGGCATGCGCCCGAAGAAACACCCAAGACTCGTCTCATTCCTTCTTCCCCCTCACCCTCTACCACCCCCCTGTTCACTCCCTGATGAACCCCAGCTCCTGGAATACCACCCTTCTGAGGGTGCTGTCATCCGTAGTTGGGGCGACCCTTAGGAAGGAGGCTGGTGGCCCCCTGTGACCCAGCAATCCCACTCCTGGGCGTAGACGCTGAGAAAACAAAAATTTTAGCAGACACGTGCACCCTAGCGATCATGGCGGCACGCTGTACAAAAGCCAATACGTGGAAGCAACCGAAGTGTCGGAGGACAGAAGCAGGGATAAAGGAGATGGGGCCCAGAGACACGATGGAATATGACTCAGCCATAAAAAAGGATGGAATAATGCTAACCCTAACCCTAGGGTACATCTGCTAATTTCAACCTCCTGATTCATGCCTCTCTCCCACCGTTCCCCTTTGCTAGCCAGAAGCTGGCTTTCTAAGTCTGAGCCTTTCTTTTGTAAATTAGTTCATTTGCATCCACTGTTACACGCCAACTAGAAGTGATACCATATGACATTTATCTTTCTCTGTCTGACCCACGTCGCTTAGTGTGATCGTATCCAGGTCCTTCCGAGTTGCTGCCAACGGCCTTGCTTCATTCATTTCAGAGCTGAGTGATGTTCCGCTGTACACACGGACCGCACCTTTGTTAACCATTCAGCTTTCTGTGGACATTTTGGCTGTGTCCAGGTCTAGGCTTTTGTAAACACTGCTGCACTGAAAGCTGCCTACGAGTCTCTTGTCCATTTAGGGTTTTCCCCCGGACGTGCACCCAGGAGTGGAATTGCTGGATGTTTAGATGTTAAAAGAACCTCCGTACTGTTGTCCTCCAGAGTGGCCGGTAGCAATTTACGTTCCCACTGCGGGAGTGTAGCAGCGTTCCCTCTTGTCCACACCTTCTCCAGCATTTCCGCTTTTCAGACTTTGTGATGATGGTCACTCTGACTGATGAGAGGTGATACCTCGTTGCAGTGTTGATTTACCGAGAACAACGTGGAGGTGCCATTAGAGGCAGATACAGGGCCACCATAGGATTCAGCCATCCCACTGCTCAGAGCGTATCCGGAGAAGACCGGAATGCAAAAAGACACGTGCACCAAAACGTGCACTTTGGCACCACTTACACTAGCCCGGACCAGGAAGCAACCAAAATGTCCAAGGACCCAGCAATGGATAAAGAAGTAGTAGTTCCATTACACAGTGGAATATTACTCAGACGTGAAAAAGAATGAAATAATGCCACTATAGCAACCTAGATTAACCTAGTTGTAATCCTACTAAGTGAAGTGAGTTAGAAAGAAAAAGACAACCATCACATGATATCACTTCTACATGGAAAATAAACATAAATACCAATGAACCAACTGACAAAAGAGAAACAGACTCACACAGTTAGAAAACGAACTTATGCTTAGCAAAGGGGACCGATACCGGGAAGGGATAAATTAGGCAGTTGGGATTAGCAACCAGATGCTATTACAAACAAAATACATAATCAACAAGGGCCTGGGTATACCAAGGGAGGTCACCTCAACACTCTGTCATCACCTCTATGGGAAAGAAAATCTGAAAGTTAATAGATATATGGATACATGTAAACGAAAAAGATTCTGTACCCTTACAACAGAGTCGGGCTTTGAAGAAATCCTGCCGCCTTGTGGCCGTTTCCCGCAACAGCAACTTTAAAGCTGCAGCTTATGGAGACAATATTCACAAGGAGTAAAGGATGTAAATCACAGCTGCGCTCCAACAATTCCCTGGGGTAAGTATTCTAAAAACAATTTTCACAAGGGCAGATCTTCATGAAGACCATATCAACAGGTAAATAAGACAACGTTTTAAAAAAAATAGCACGCCACACGCTGCTGAGTACGGCGAATTACTTGAGACGGGCCGCTCAACACTGCGAGGAGGGCTCACACCGGGCCACAGTCGGAAAGGCCGTGAATCAAAGGTCTGCAGACAGTAAAGCTACAGTGCTGGTGGAAAACAGGGGGCCCTCCTATGTTGCTGCTGGCATGGACACGGTAAGAGCCACGACCGAGAACAACGTGGAGGTGCCATTAGAGGTAGGTACAGAGCGACCGTAGGATTCAGCCATCCCACTGCTCAGAGCATATCCGGAGAAGACCAGAATTCAAAAAGACACGTGCACCAAAACGTGCACTTTGGCACCACTTGCCATAGCCCAGACCGGGAAGCAACCAAAATGTCCAAGCAGCCAGGAATGCATACAGAGGTAGTAGTTCCATTACACAGTGCTATATTACTCAGGCGGGAAAAGGAAGGAACCCGGCAATCCCACGACTGGGCATACACCCAAAGAACACCAGAATTCAAAAAGACACACGGCCTCCAATGTTCATCGCGGCACTATTTACAACAGCCAGGACATGGAAGCAACCTAAATGTCCATCAACAGATGAATGGATAAAGAAGATGTGGTACACATATACAATGGAATCTTACTCAGCTATAAAAAGGGATGAGGTGGAGCTATATGTAATGAGGTGGATGGGCCTCGAGTCTGTCCTACAGCGTGAGGGAAGCCAGAAAGAGAAAAACAAATACTTTATGCTAACTCATATATACGGAATCTAAAAAACAAAACAAAACAAAAAACAAAAAAACCCAAAAAAAACAGTACTGATGAACCCAGTGACAGAACAAGAATAAGGATGCAGATGCAGAGAATGGACTGGAGGACACGGGGTTGGGGGGGCAGGGGGCGAAGAGGAAGCTGGCACGAAGTGAGAGAGTAGCATCTGCTCAAACAATCCTGCATAGCCACGTAAAGGTCACGGATCTCGGGGATTTGAAAGGGTGGAGCAGGACGCCCTAACACGGAGTCTGTCTCCGATGGCAGTCACTGTCACGGTAACGTCCGCTGCGTGCACGAGGCTTGGCTGCACTGAAGGAGGGCCCGCCTGCATCTGAGGACTATGGGCCCAGGCAGAGGGGAACGGGCCCTGCAGGACCAAAAGGGGTCTCATTTGCCAGTCCATCCTCCCCACTCCCTCAGCCCCACGACAGTCCAGCCTTGGGACCCAAGCCTGCTCAGGGTCCGGGGATGTGACCCCGGCCCAGGTCACCGAGGCCTGAGGGGAAGAGTTTTGGCATTCCTTTTTTTTTTTTTCTCTTTTCAATGTTAGTTGTTATTTTGTATCTTGTGATTTACAATGTTGCAGGTTTGTGCCTCTTGTTTTTCTTTCTGAGCTGTACAGCAACGTAATTGACGGATACAGAGACCTATATATGTTCTTTTTGGAGTTCTCCTCCCGTATGGGTTATTACGGAATGTTGAGTAGGGTTCCTTGTGCTATACCCTGGGCCCTCAGTGATTACTCTGTAAACAGTGGTGCGTATATACTAATCTCGACACGCTCACTTCCCCCTGCCCACTGCCGTTCCCTTTCGCTCACCATAAGATTCTTTCCTAAGTCTGAGAGGCTGTTTGTTTTGTAAAGAAGCTCATTTGCGTCCATTCTTAGGGTCCACCTGTACTTGATATCACGAGAGGTTTGTCCTTCGCTGTCTCATGTCCCTTAGTACGATCACCTCCACCTCCTTGCCCGTGGCTGCAAGTGGCATGATTTCATCCTTTTTCAGTGGCTGGCTCATATTCCATCGTGTCTTTGGACCGCATCTTCCTTCTCCCTGCTTCTGTCCTCATACACGTAGGTTGCTTCCACGTCGTGCCTATTGCACACACTGCTGTCACGGTCACTGGGGGGTTCGTGTCTTTGAGAATTTTGGTTTTCTTGGGATCTACGCTCAGGAGTGGGATTGCTGGGTCCCATGGGACGTCTATGTTTAGTCTCTTAAGGAACCTCCATACTGTTCTCCATAGTGGATGCACCGACTCCCACTCCCACCCACAGGGCAGGAGGGCTCCCTCTTCTCCACACCCTCTCCCTCACTTACTGCTGTAGATTTTCTGATGATGGCCACCCTGACCTGTGAGAGGCGATACCGCATGGCAATTCTGAGGTGCGTTTCTCTCACCCCTAGTGATGCCGAGCATCTTTTCATGGGCCCGAGGGCCATCTATGTGTCTTCTGTGGAGAGGTGTCCACTTAGATCTTTTACGCATTTTCTGGTGGGTTGACCGTTCTTTTGATGTTGAGCTGCAGGAGTGGTTTGTACGTTTTGGAGGTTAATTCCTCACGGGTACCTTCGTTTGCAGATATTGGTTCCCATTCTAAGGGTGGTCTTCTTGTTTTGTTTATGGTTTCCTTTGCTGTGCCGACGCTTTTAAGTTGAGTTAGGTCCCATTTGTTTCTTTTGGTGTTCATCATTCCGAGAGGTGGGGCAACAAAGAACCTGCTGCGATTTCTGTCAAAGCGTGTTCTGCCTCTGTTTTCCCCAAGAGGTTTGTAGTCTCCGCCCTTGCATTTAGATCTTCCATCTGTTTCCTTCTGTGTGTGGTGTTAGAGAGTATTCTGATTTCATTCTCTTTTTAATGTTCTAAGGAACCTCCACACTGTTCTCCACAGAGGCTGTACCAACTTACCTTCCCAACGACAGTGTAGGAGGGTTCCCTCTTCTCCACACCCTCTCCACCATGTACCGTTTGTAGACTTTCTGACAACGGCCATTCTGACCGGCGTGAGGCGATACCTCGTTGTAGTTTGACTGGCATTTCTCTAATATTGAGCCATGCTGACATCCTTTCACGTAGCCACGGCGTGAGGCAAACGTACCTCTTGCAATTGGCTGCTTGAACGTCTGCCCTCCTGGGAACCCTTTCTCCGTGACCTACGCCAGGACGTTGTTTGAGGGCAGCTGATTTTCCTTTACAGCCCTCAGGCCTTGTGAATAGTCAGCGCCCAGCAGCACAGGTTTTCAAGTTCTTGTTCTGGGAAAGAGCCACAGGGTGGCAGGATGCCTTCAAGCCCCACTCTTTTTGTTAAATTTCTCATTTAATTTTTATTTCATCGGCGTAGAGTTGATTTCCCATGTCGTGTCTGTTTTAGGTGTACAGGAACCTGACTCAGTTATCCATAGACGTGTGTGTGTTCCTTCTCGGGTTCTTTTCCCATGTAATTTCTTACAGTGTGCTCAGGAGAGTTCCCTGGGCTGGCCAGTGGGTCCCTTTCGCTTCTCTCTTTGATGTATTTCAGTGTGTGGTACGTGTTAACCCCAACCTCCTAATGTATCCCTCCCCTCAGTGTTCCCTTTTGGACATCATAAGTGTGTTTTCTAAGCCTGTGAGCCTGTTTCTGTTTTGTAAATGAGCCCACTCTGGACGCATTGCTAGATCCCAGCTATAAGTGATAGCTTCTGATATTTGTCTTTCTCTCTCTGACTTACCTCACTCAGTATGATAATCTCTCAGTCCATCCATGTTGCTGCAAGTGGTATGAGTTTGCTCTTTTTTTATGACTGACTCGTATTCCACTGTATACACGTACCGCGCATTCTTCACTTCTCTCTCATTAGACATTTCAGTTGATTCTATGTCTTGTAAATAGCACTGCCCTGAAAATGGGGGTGCACGTGTTGTTTCCAATTAGGATGTTCTCCAGATCTAAGCCCAGAAGTGGGATTGTCAGGTCATGTACAAACCCTATGTTTAGTTTTTTAAGGAAGCTCTGTACTGTTCTCCAGAGCAGCTGCAACCCGTTGCATCCCCACCAACAGTGTGAAGGACTCCCTTTTCCCCACACCCTCTCCAGCATTTATTCTCCGCAGATTGTGTTTGATGATAGCCATCCTGAGCGGTGTGAAATGGCACCTCGTTTTTCGTTGTGATTTGCCCTTCTTCGAGAATTAGTGATGTTGACCTACACGGAATCTAAAACTTGTCCTGATGAACTCAGTGACAAGAATAAGGACGCAGAGGCAGAGAGTGGACCGGAGAACTCGAGGTTTGGGAGGGGGCGGGGGGTGAAGGGGAAGCTGAGACGAAGCGAGAGAGTAGCACAAACATATATATACTACCAGCTGTAAAACAGATAGCCAGTGGGAAGTTGTTATATAACAAAGGGTGTTCAACTCGAGGATGGAAGATGCCTTAGAGGACTGGGAGGGGGAGGATGGGGGGGAGTCGAGGGAGGGAGGGAATACGGGGATATGTGTATAAAAACAGATGATTGAACTTGGTGTACCCCCCCCAAAAAAAACAATAAATAAATTTAAAAAAAAGAGTTAGTGATGTTGAGTATCTTTCTGATCTTTGTCTTGTTTTGTTTACATAGTGTGAGTAAAACTTAGCTCCTGCAGTTGGCTTTGTGAAAGTCGGCCCTGCATTGAATTCTTTTCCGACGATTTACCCCAGGGCTTCCTTGGGGACAGGTGTCCTGTGCAGCCCCGCAGGCCTTGTGAGGTTTCAGTGCCACTGGGCCCCAGCTTGAAAGTTGTAGTTACAGGAAACGGCCACAAGGCGGCAGCATTGCTTCATGCGCCACTCTGGTTACTCGGGCAACTGGAGCCTGGGGCAAAGTCCTGTTCCTGGGCTGTCAATCAGAGTGGCATGCGCCCGAAGAAACACCCAAGACTCGTCTCATTCCTTCTTCCCCCTCACCCTCTACCACCCCCCTGTTCACTCCCTGATGAACCCCAGCTCCTGGAATACCACCCTTCTGAGGGTGCTGTCATCCGTAGTTGGGGCGACCCTTAGGAAGGAGGCTGGTGGCCCCCTGTGACCCAGCAATCCCACTCCTGGGCGTAGACGCTGAGAAAACAAAAATTTTAGCAGACACGTGCACCCTAGCGATCATGGCGGCACGCTGTACAAAAGCCAATACGTGGAAGCAACCGAAGTGTCGGAGGACAGAAGCAGGGATAAAGGAGATGGGGCCCAGAGACACGATGGAATATGACTCAGCCATAAAAAAGGATGGAATAATGCTAACCCTAACCCTAGGGTACATCTGCTAATTTCAACCTCCTGATTCATGCCTCTCTCCCACCGTTCCCCTTTGCTAGCCAGAAGCTGGCTTTCTAAGTCTGAGCCTTTCTTTTGTAAATTAGTTCATTTGCATCCACTGTTACACGCCAACTAGAAGTGATACCATATGACATTTATCTTTCTCTGTCTGACCCACGTCGCTTAGTGTGATCGTATCCAGGTCCTTCCGAGTTGCTGCCAACGGCCTTGCTTCATTCATTTCAGAGCTGAGTGATGTTCCGCTGTACACACGGACCGCACCTTTGTTAACCATTCAGCTTTCTGTGGACATTTTGGCTGTGTCCAGGTCTAGGCTTTTGTAAACACTGCTGCACTGAAAGCTGCCTACGAGTCTCTTGTCCATTTAGGGTTTTCCCCCGGACGTGCACCCAGGAGTGGAATTGCTGGATGTTTAGATGTTAAAAGAACCTCCGTACTGTTGTCCTCCAGAGTGGCCGGTAGCAATTTACGTTCCCACTGCGGGAGTGTAGCAGCGTTCCCTCTTGTCCACACCTTCTCCAGCATTTCCGCTTTTCAGACTTTGTGATGATGGTCACTCTGACTGATGAGAGGTGATACCTCGTTGCAGTGTTGATTTACCGAGAACAACGTGGAGGTGCCATTAGAGGCAGATACAGGGCCACCATAGGATTCAGCCATCCCACTGCTCAGAGCGTATCCGGAGAAGACCGGAATGCAAAAAGACACGTGCACCAAAACGTGCACTTTGGCACCACTTACACTAGCCCGGACCAGGAAGCAACCAAAATGTCCAAGGACCCAGCAATGGATAAAGAAGTAGTAGTTCCATTACACAGTGGAATATTACTCAGATGTGAAAAAGAATGAAATAATGCCACTATAGCAACCTAGATTAACCTAGTTGTAATCCTACTAAGTGAAGTGAGTTAGAAAGAAAAAGACAACCATCACATGATATCACTTCTACATGGAAAATAAACATAAATACCAATGAACCAACTGACAAAAGAGAAACAGACTCACACAGTTAGAAAACGAACTTATGCTTAGCAAAGGGGACCGATACCGGGAAGGGATAAATTAGGCAGTTGGGATTAGCAACCAGATGCTATTACAAACAAAATACATAATCAACAAGGGCCTGGGTATACCAAGGGAGGTCACCTCAACACTCTGTCATCACCTCTATGGGAAAGAAAATCTGAAAGTTAATAGATATATGGATACATGTAAACGAAAAAGATTCTGTACCCTTACAACAGAGTCGGGCTTTGAAGAAATCCTGCCGCCTTGTGGCCCTTTCCCGCAACAGCAACTTTAAAGCTGCAGCTTATGGAGACAATATTCACAAGGAGTAAAGGATGTAAATCACAGCTGCGCTCCAACAATTCCCTGGGGTAAGTATTCTAAAAACAATTTTCACAAGGGCAGATCTTCATGAAGACCATATCAACAGGTAAATAAGACAACGTTTTAAAAAAAATAGCACGCCACACGCTGCTGAGTACGGCGAATTACTTGAGACGGGCCGCTCAACACTGCGAGGAGGGCTCACACCGGGCCACAGTCGGAAAGGCCGTGAATCAAAGGTCTGCAGACAGTAAAGCTACAGTGCTGGTGGAAAACAGGGGGCCCTCCTATGTTGCTGCTGGCATGGACACGGTAAGAGCCACGACCGAGAACAACGTGGAGGTGCCATTAGAGGTAGGTACAGAGCGACCGTAGGATTCAGCCATCCCACTGCTCAGAGCATATCCGGAGAAGACCAGAATTCAAAAAGACACGTGCACCAAAACGTGCACTTTGGCACCACTTGCCATAGCCCAGACCGGGAAGCAACCAAAATGTCCAAGCAGCCAGGAATGCATACAGAGGTAGTAGTTCCATTACACAGTGCTATATTACTCAGGCGGGAAAAGGAAGGAACCCGGCAATCCCACGACTGGGCATACACCCAAAGAACACCAGAATTCAAAAAGACACACGGCCTCCAATGTTCATCGCGGCACTATTTACAACAGCCAGGACATGGAAGCAACCTAAATGTCCATCAACAGATGAATGGATAAAGAAGATGTGGTACACATATACAATGGAATCTTACTCAGCTATAAAAAGGGATGAGGTGGAGCTATATGTAATGAGGTGGATGGGCCTCGAGTCTGTCCTACAGCGTGAGGGAAGCCAGAAAGAGAAAAACAAATACTTTATGCTAACTCATATATACGGAATCTAAAAAACAAAACAAAACAAAAAACAAAAAAACCCAAAAAAAACAGTACTGATGAACCCAGTGACAGAACAAGAATAAGGATGCAGATGCAGAGAATGGACTGGAGGACACGGGGTTGGGGGGGCAGGGGGCGAAGAGGAAGCTGGCACGAAGTGAGAGAGTAGCATCTGCTCAAACAATCCTGCATAGCCACGTAAAGGTCACGGATCTCGGGGATTTGAAAGGGTGGAGCAGGACGCCCTAACACGGAGTCTGTCTCCGATGGCAGTCACTGTCACGGTAACGTCCGCTGCGTGCACGAGGCTTGGCTGCACTGAAGGAGGGCCCGCCTGCATCTGAGGACTATGGGCCCAGGCAGAGGGGAACGGGCCCTGCAGGACCAAAAGGGGTCTCATTTGCCAGTCCATCCTCCCCACTCCCTCAGCCCCACGACAGTCCAGCCTTGGGACCCAAGCCTGCTCAGGGTCCGGGGATGTGACCCCGGCCCAGGTCACCGAGGCCTGAGGGGAAGAGTTTTGGCATTCCTTTTTTTTTTTTTCTCTTTTCAATGTTAGTTGTTATTTTGTATCTTGTGATTTACAATGTTGCAGGTTTGTGCCTCTTGTTTTTCTTTCTGAGCTGTACAGCAACGTAATTGACGGATACAGAGACCTATATATGTTCTTTTTGGAGTTCTCCTCCCGTATGGGTTATTACGGAATGTTGAGTAGGGTTCCTTGTGCTATACCCTGGGCCCTCAGTGATTACTCTGTAAACAGTGGTGCGTATATACTAATCTCGACACGCTCACTTCCCCCTGCCCACTGCCGTTCCCTTTCGCTCACCATAAGATTCTTTCCTAAGTCTGAGAGGCTGTTTGTTTTGTAAAGAAGCTCATTTGCGTCCATTCTTAGGGTCCACCTGTACTTGATATCACGAGAGGTTTGTCCTTCGCTGTCTCATGTCCCTTAGTACGATCACCTCCACCTCCTTGCCCGTGGCTGCAAGTGGCATGATTTCATCCTTTTTCAGTGGCTGGCTCATATTCCATCGTGTCTTTGGACCGCATCTTCCTTCTCCCTGCTTCTGTCCTCATACACGTAGGTTGCTTCCACGTCGTGCCTATTGCACACACTGCTGTCACGGTCACTGGGGGGTTCGTGTCTTTGAGAATTTTGGTTTTCTTGGGATCTACGCTCAGGAGTGGGATTGCTGGGTCCCATGGGACGTCTATGTTTAATCTCTTAAGGAACCTCCATACTGTTCTCCATAGTGGATGCACCGACTCCCACTCCCACCCACAGGGCAGGAGGGCTCCCTCTTCTCCACACCCTCTCCCTCACTTACTGCTGTAGATTTTCTGATGATGGCCACCCTGACCTGTGAGAGGCGATACCGCATGGCAATTCTGAGGTGCGTTTCTCTCACCCCTAGTGATGCCGAGCATCTTTTCATGGGCCCGAGGGCCATCTATGTGTCTTCTGTGGAGAGGTGTCCACTTAGATCTTTTACGCATTTTCTGGTGGGTTGACCGTTCTTTTGATGTTGAGCTGCAGGAGTGGTTTGTACGTTTTGGAGGTTAATTCCTCACGGGTACCTTCGTTTGCAGATATTGGTTCCCATTCTAAGGGTGGTCTTCTTGTTTTGTTTATGGTTTCCTTTGCTGTGCCGACGCTTTTAAGTTGAGTTAGGTCCCATTTGTTTCTTTTGGTGTTCATCATTCCGAGAGGTGGGGCAACAAAGAACCTGCTGCGATTTCTGTCAAAGCGTGTTCTGCCTCTGTTTTCCCCAAGAGGTTTGTAGTCTCCGCCCTTGCATTTAGATCTTCCATCTGTTTCCTTCTGTGTGTGGTGTTAGAGAGTATTCTGATTTCATTCTCTTTTTAATGTTCTAAGGAACCTCCACACTGTTCTCCACAGAGGCTGTACCAACTTACCTTCCCAACGACAGTGTAGGAGGGTTCCCTCTTCTCCACACCCTCTCCACCATGTACCGTTTGTAGACTTTCTGACAACGGCCATTCTGACCGGCGTGAGGCGATACCTCGTTGTAGTTTGACTGGCATTTCTCTAATATTGAGCCATGCTGACATCCTTTCACGTAGCCACGGCGTGAGGCAAACGTACCTCTTGCAATTGGCTGCTTGAACGTCTGCCCTCCTGGGAACCCTTTCTCCGTGACCTACGCCAGGACGTTGTTTGAGGGCAGCTGATTTTCCTTTACAGCCCTCAGGCCTTGTGAATAGTCAGCGCCCAGCAGCACAGGTTTTCAAGTTCTTGTTCTGGGAAAGAGCCACAGGGTGGCAGGATGCCTTCAAGCCCCACTCTTTTTGTTAAATTTCTCATTTAATTTTTATTTCATCGGCGTAGAGTTGATTTCCCATGTCGTGTCTGTTTTAGGTGTACAGGAACCTGACTCAGTTATCCATAGACGTGTGTGTGTTCCTTCTCGGGTTCTTTTCCCATGTAATTTCTTACAGTGTGCTCAGGAGAGTTCCCTGGGCTGGCCAGTGGGTCCCTTTCGCTTCTCTCTTTGATGTATTTCAGTGTGTGGTACGTGTTAACCCCAACCTCCTAATGTATCCCTCCCCTCAGTGTTCCCTTTTGGACATCATAAGTGTGTTTTCTAAGCCTGTGAGCCTGTTTCTGTTTTGTAAATGAGCCCACTCTGGACGCATTGCTAGATCCCAGCTATAAGTGATAGCTTCTGATATTTGTCTTTCTCTCTCTGACTTACCTCACTCAGTATGATAATCTCTCAGTCCATCCATGTTGCTGCAAGTGGTATGAGTTTGCTCTTTTTTTATGACTGACTCGTATTCCACTGTATACACGTACCGCGCATTCTTCACTTCTCTCTCATTAGACATTTCAGTTGATTCTATGTCTTGTAAATAGCACTGCCCTGAAAATGGGGGTGCACGTGTTGTTTCCAATTAGGATGTTCTCCAGATCTAAGCCCAGAAGTGGGATTGTCAGGTCATGTACAAACCCTATGTTTAGTTTTTTAAGGAAGCTCTGTACTGTTCTCCAGAGCAGCTGCAACCCGTTGCATCCCCACCAACAGTGTGAAGGACTCCCTTTTCCCCACACCCTCTCCAGCATTTATTCTCCGCAGATTGTGTTTGATGATAGCCATCCTGAGCGGTGTGAAATGGCACCTCGTTTTTCGTTGTGATTTGCCCTTCTTCGAGAATTAGTGATGTTGACCTACACGGAATCTAAAACTTGTCCTGATGAACTCAGTGACAAGAATAAGGACGCAGAGGCAGAGAGTGGACCGGAGAACTCGAGGTTTGGGAGGGGGCGGGGGGTGAAGGGGAAGCTGAGACGAAGCGAGAGAGTAGCACAAACATATATATACTACCAGCTGTAAAACAGATAGCCAGTGGGAAGTTGTTATATAACAAAGGGTGTTCAACTCGAGGATGGAAGATGCCTTAGAGGACTGGGAGGGGGAGGATGGGGGGGAGTCGAGGGAGGGAGGGAATACGGGGATATGTGTATAAAAACAGATGATTGAACTTGGTGTACCCCCCCCAAAAAAAACAATAAATAAATTTAAAAAAAAGAGTTAGTGATGTTGAGTATCTTTCTGATCTTTGTCTTGTTTTGTTTACATAGTGTGAGTAAAACTTAGCTCCTGCAGTTGGCTTTGTGAAAGTCGGCCCTGCATTGAATTCTTTTCCGACGATTTACCCCAGGGCTTCCTTGGGGACAGGTGTCCTGTGCAGCCCCGCAGGCCTTGTGAGGTTTCAGTGCCACTGGGCCCCAGCTTGAAAGTTGTAGTTACAGGAAACGGCCACAAGGCGGCAGCATTGCTTCATGCGCCACTCTGGTTACTCGGGCAACTGGAGCCTGGGGCAAAGTCCTGTTCCTGGGCTGTCAATCAGAGTGGCATGCGCCCGAAGAAACACCCAAGACTCGTCTCATTCCTTCTTCCCCCTCACCCTCTACCACCCCCCTGTTCACTCCCTGATGAACCCCAGCTCCTGGAATACCACCCTTCTGAGGGTGCTGTCATCCGTAGTTGGGGCGACCCTTAGGAAGGAGGCTGGTGGCCCCCTGTGACCCAGCAATCCCACTCCTGGGCGTAGACGCTGAGAAAACAAAAATTTTAGCAGACACGTGCACCCTAGCGATCATGGCGGCACGCTGTACAAAAGCCAATACGTGGAAGCAACCGAAGTGTCGGAGGACAGAAGCAGGGATAAAGGAGATGGGGCCCAGAGACACGATGGAATATGACTCAGCCATAAAAAAGGATGGAATAATGCTAACCCTAACCCTAGGGTACATCTGCTAATTTCAACCTCCTGATTCATGCCTCTCTCCCACCGTTCCCCTTTGCTAGCCAGAAGCTGGCTTTCTAAGTCTGAGCCTTTCTTTTGTAAATTAGTTCATTTGCATCCACTGTTACACGCCAACTAGAAGTGATACCATATGACATTTATCTTTCTCTGTCTGACCCACGTCGCTTAGTGTGATCGTATCCAGGTCCTTCCGAGTTGCTGCCAACGGCCTTGCTTCATTCATTTCAGAGCTGAGTGATGTTCCGCTGTACACACGGACCGCACCTTTGTTAACCATTCAGCTTTCTGTGGACATTTTGGCTGTGTCCAGGTCTAGGCTTTTGTAAACACTGCTGCACTGAAAGCTGCCTACGAGTCTCTTGTCCATTTAGGGTTTTCCCCCGGACGTGCACCCAGGAGTGGAATTGCTGGATGTTTAGATGTTAAAAGAACCTCCGTACTGTTGTCCTCCAGAGTGGCCGGTAGCAATTTACGTTCCCACTGCGGGAGTGTAGCAGCGTTCCCTCTTGTCCACACCTTCTCCAGCATTTCCGCTTTTCAGACTTTGTGATGATGGTCACTCTGACTGATGAGAGGTGATACCTCGTTGCAGTGTTGATTTACCGAGAACAACGTGGAGGTGCCATTAGAGGCAGATACAGGGCCACCATAGGATTCAGCCATCCCACTGCTCAGAGCGTATCCGGAGAAGACCGGAATGCAAAAAGACACGTGCACCAAAACGTGCACTTTGGCACCACTTACACTAGCCCGGACCAGGAAGCAACCAAAATGTCCAAGGACCCAGCAATGGATAAAGAAGTAGTAGTTCCATTACACAGTGGAATATTACTCAGATGTGAAAAAGAATGAAATAATGCCACTATAGCAACCTAGATTAACCTAGTTGTAATCCTACTAAGTGAAGTGAGTTAGAAAGAAAAAGACAACCATCACATGATATCACTTCTACATGGAAAATAAACATAAATACCAATGAACCAACTGACAAAAGAGAAACAGACTCACACAGTTAGAAAACGAACTTATGCTTAGCAAAGGGGACCGATACCGGGAAGGGATAAATTAGGCAGTTGGGATTAGCAACCAGATGCTATTACAAACAAAATACATAATCAACAAGGGCCTGGGTATACCAAGGGAGGTCACCTCAACACTCTGTCATCACCTCTATGGGAAAGAAAATCTGAAAGTTAATAGATATATGGATACATGTAAACGAAAAAGATTCTGTACCCTTACAACAGAGTCGGGCTTTGAAGAAATCCTGCCGCCTTGTGGCCCTTTCCCGCAACAGCAACTTTAAAGCTGCAGCTTATGGAGACAATATTCACAAGGAGTAAAGGATGTAAATCACAGCTGCGCTCCAACAATTCCCTGGGGTAAGTATTCTAAAAACAATTTTCACAAGGGCAGATCTTCATGAAGACCATATCAACAGGTAAATAAGACAACGTTTTAAAAAAAATAGCACGCCACACGCTGCTGAGTACGGCGAATTACTTGAGACGGGCCGCTCAACACTGCGAGGAGGGCTCACACCGGGCCACAGTCGGAAAGGCCGTGAATCAAAGGTCTGCAGACAGTAAAGCTACAGTGCTGGTGGAAAACAGGGGGCCCTCCTATGTTGCTGCTGGCATGGACACGGTAAGAGCCACGACCGAGAACAACGTGGAGGTGCCATTAGAGGTAGGTACAGAGCGACCGTAGGATTCAGCCATCCCACTGCTCAGAGCATATCCGGAGAAGACCAGAATTCAAAAAGACACGTGCACCAAAACGTGCACTTTGGCACCACTTGCCATAGCCCAGACCGGGAAGCAACCAAAATGTCCAAGCAGCCAGGAATGCATACAGAGGTAGTAGTTCCATTACACAGTGCTATATTACTCAGGCGGGAAAAGGAAGGAACCCGGCAATCCCACGACTGGGCATACACCCAAAGAACACCAGAATTCAAAAAGACACACGGCCTCCAATGTTCATCGCGGCACTATTTACAACAGCCAGGACATGGAAGCAACCTAAATGTCCATCAACAGATGAATGGATAAAGAAGATGTGGTACACATATACAATGGAATCTTACTCAGCTATAAAAAGGGATGAGGTGGAGCTATATGTAATGAGGTGGATGGGCCTCGAGTCTGTCCTACAGCGTGAGGGAAGCCAGAAAGAGAAAAACAAATACTTTATGCTAACTCATATATACGGAATCTAAAAAACAAAACAAAACAAAAAACAAAAAAACCCAAAAAAAACAGTACTGATGAACCCAGTGACAGAACAAGAATAAGGATGCAGATGCAGAGAATGGACTGGAGGACACGGGGTTGGGGGGGCAGGGGGCGAAGAGGAAGCTGGCACGAAGTGAGAGAGTAGCATCTGCTCAAACAATCCTGCATAGCCACGTAAAGGTCACGGATCTCGGGGATTTGAAAGGGTGGAGCAGGACGCCCTAACACGGAGTCTGTCTCCGATGGCAGTCACTGTCACGGTAACGTCCGCTGCGTGCACGAGGCTTGGCTGCACTGAAGGAGGGCCCGCCTGCATCTGAGGACTATGGGCCCAGGCAGAGGGGAACGGGCCCTGCAGGACCAAAAGGGGTCTCATTTGCCAGTCCATCCTCCCCACTCCCTCAGCCCCACGACAGTCCAGCCTTGGGACCCAAGCCTGCTCAGGGTCCGGGGATGTGACCCCGGCCCAGGTCACCGAGGCCTGAGGGGAAGAGTTTTGGCATTCCTTTTTTTTTTTTCTCTTTTCAATGTTAGTTGTTATTTTGTATCTTGTGATTTACAATGTTGCAGGTTTGTGCCTCTTGTTTTTCTTTCTGAGCTGTACAGCAACGTGATTGACGGATACAGAGACCTATATATGTTCTTTTTGGAGTTCTCCTCCCGTATGGGTTATTACGGAATGTTGAGTAGGGTTCCTTGTGCTATACCCTGGGCCCTCAGTGATTACTCTGTAAACAGTGGTGCGCATATACTAATCTCGACACGCTCACTTCCCCCTGCCCACCGCCGTTCCCTTTCGCTCACCATAAGATTCTTTCCTAAGTCTGAGAGACTGTTTGTTTTGTAAAGAAGCTCATTTGCGTCCATTCTTAGGGTCCACCTGTACTTGATATCACGAGAGGTTTGTCCTTCGCTGTCTCATGTCCCTTAGTACGATCACCTCCACCTCCTTGCCCGTGGCTGCAAGTGGCATGATTTCATCCTTTTTCAGTGGCTGGCTCATATTCCATCGTGTCTTTGGACCGCATCTTCCTTCTCCCTGCTTCTGTCCTCATACACGTAGGTTGCTTCCACGTCGTGCCTATTGCACACACTGCTGTCACGGTCACTGGGGGGTTCGTGTCTTTGAGAATTTTGGTTTTCTTGGGATCTACGCTCAGGAGTGGGATTGCTGGGTCCCATGGGACGTCTATGTTTAGTCTCTTAAGGAACCTCCATACTGTTCTCCATAGTGGATGCACCGACTCCCACTCCCACCCACAGGGCAGGAGGGCTCCCTCTTCTCCACACCCTCTCCCTCACTTACTGCTGTAGATTTTCTGATGATGGCCACCCTGACCTGTGAGAGGCGATACCGCATGGCAATTCTGAGGTGCGTTTCTCTCACCCCTAGTGATGCCGAGCATCTTTTCATGGGCCCGAGGGCCATCTATGTGTCTTCTGTGGAGAGGTGTCCACTTAGATCTTTTACGCATTTTCTGGTGGGTTGACCGTTCTTTTGATGTTGAGCTGCAGGAGTGGTTTGTACGTTTTGGAGGTTAATTCCTCACGGGTACCTTCGTTTGCAGATATTGGTTCCCATTCTAAGGGTGGTCTTCTTGTTTTGTTTATGGTTTCCTTTGCTGTGCCGACGCTTTTAAGTTGAGTTAGGTCCCATTTGTTTCTTTTGGTGTTCATCATTCCGAGAGGTGGGGCAACAAAGAACCTGCTGCGATTTCTGTCAAAGCGTGTTCTGCCTCTGTTTTCCCCAAGAGGTTTGTAGTCTCCGCCCTTGCATTTAGATCTTCCATCTGTTTCCTTCTGTGTGTGGTGTTAGAGAGTATTCTGATTTCATTCTCTTTTTAATGTTCTAAGGAACCTCCACACTGTTCTCCACAGAGGCTGTACCAACTTACCTTCCCAACGACAGTGTAGGAGGGTTCCCTCTTCTCCACACCCTCTCCACCATGTACCGTTTGTAGACTTTCTGACAACGGCCATTCTGACCGGCGTGAGGCGATACCTCGTTGTAGTTTGACTGGCATTTCTCTAATATTGAGCCACGCTGACATCCTTTCACGTAGCCACGGCGTGAGGCAAACGTACCTCTTGCAATTGGCTGCTTGAACGTCTGCCCTCCTGGGAACCCTTTCTCCGTGACCTACGCCAGGACGTTGTTTGAGGGCAGCTGATTTTCCTTTACAGCCCTCAGGCCTTGTGAATAGTCAGCGCCCAGCAGCACAGGTTTTCAAGTTCTTGTTCTGGGAAAGAGCCACAGGGTGGCAGGATGCCTTCAAGCCCCACTCTTTTTGTTAAATTTCTCATTTAATTTTTATTTCATCGGCGTAGAGTTGATTTCCCATGTCGTGTCTGTTTTAGGTGTACAGGAACCTGACTCAGTTATCCATAGACGTGTGTGTGTTCCTTCTCGGGTTCTTTTCCCATGTAATTTCTTACAGTGTGCTCAAGAGAGTTCCCTGGGCTGGCCAGTGGGTCCCTTTCGCTTCTCTCTTTGATGTATTTCAGTGTGTGGTACGTGTTAACCCCAACCTCCTAATGTATCCCTCCCCTCAGTGTTCCCTTTTGGACATCATAAGTGTGTTTTCTAAGCCTGTGAGCCTGTTTCTGTTTTGTAAATGAGCCCACTCTGGACGCATTGCTAGATCCCAGCTATAAGTGATAGCTTCTGATATTTGTCTTTCTCTCTCTGACTTACCTCACTCAGTATGATAATCTCTCAGTCCATCCATGTTGCTGCAAGTGGTATGAGTTTGCTCTTTTTTTATGACTGACTCGTATTCCACTGTATACACGTACCGCGCATTCTTCACTTCTCTCTCATTAGACATTTCAGTTGATTCTATGTCTTGTAAATAGCACTGCCCTGAAAATGGGGGTGCACGTGTTGTTTCCAATTAGGATGTTCTCCAGATCTAAGCCCAGAAGTGGGATTGTCAGGTCATGTACAAACCCTATGTTTAGTTTTTTAAGGAAGCTCTGTACTGTTCTCCAGAGCAGCTGCAACCCGTTGCATCCCCACCAACAGTGTGAAGGACTCCCTTTTCCCCACACCCTCTCCAGCATTTATTCTCCGCAGATTGTGTTTGATGATAGCCATCCTGAGCGGTGTGAAATGGCACCTCGTTTTTCGTTGTGATTTGCCCTTCTTCGAGAATTAGTGATGTTGACCTACACGGAATCTAAAACTTGTCCTGATGAACTCAGTGACAAGAATAAGGACGCAGAGGCAGAGAGTGGACCGGAGAACTCGAGGTTTGGGAGGGGGCGGGGGGTGAAGGGGAAGCTGAGACGAAGCGAGAGAGTAGCACAAACATATATATACTACCCGCTGTAAAACAGATAGCCAGTGGGAAGTTGTTATATAACAAAGGGTGTTCAACTCGAGGATGGAAGATGCCTTAGAGGACTGGGAGGGGGAGGATGGGGGGGAGTCGAGGGAGGGAGGGAATACGGGGATATGTGTATAAAAACAGATGATTGAACTTGGTGTACCCCCCCCAAAAAAAACAATAAATAAATTAAAAAAAAAGAGTTAGTGATGTTGAGTATCTTTCTGATCTTTGTCTTGTTTTGTTTACATAGTGTGAGTAAAACTTAGCTCCTGCAGCTGGCTTTGTGAAAGTCGGCCCTGCATTGAATTCTTTTCCGATGATTTACCCCAGGGCTTCCTTGGGGACAGGTGTCCTGTGCAGCCCCGCAGGCCTTGTGAGGTTTCAGTGCCACTGGGCCCCAGCTTGAAAGTTGTAGTTACAGGAAACGGCCACAAGGCGGCAGCATTGCTTCATGCTCCACTCTGGTTACTCAGGCAACTGGAGCCTGGGGCAAAGTCCTGTTCCTGGGCTGTCAATCAGAGTGGCATGCGCCCGAAGAAACACCCAAGACTCGTCTCATTCTTTCTTCCCCCTCACCCTCTACCACCCCCCTGTTCACTCCCTGATGAACCCCAGCTCCTGGAATACCACCCTTCTGAGGGTGCTGTCATCCGTAGTTGGGGCGACCCTTAGGAAGGAGGCTGGTGGCCCCCTGTGACCCAGCAATCCCACTCCTGGGCGTAGACGCTGAGAAAACAAAAATTTTAGCAGACACGTGCACCCTAGCGATCATGGCGGCACGCTGTACAAAAGCCAATACGTGGAAGCAACCGAAGTGTCGGAGGACAGAAGCAGGGATAAAGGAGATGGGGCCCAGAGACACGATGGAATATGACTCAGCCATAAAAAAGGATGGAATAATGCTAACCCTAACCCTAGGGTACATCTGCTAATTTCAACCTCCTGATTCATGCCTCTCTCCCACCGTTCCCCTTTGCTAGCCAGAAGCTGGCTTTCTAAGTCTGAGCCTTTCTTTTGTAAATTAGTTCATTTGCATCCACTGTTACACGCCAACTAGAAGTGATACCATATGACATTTATCTTTCTCTGTCTGACCCACGTCGCTTAGTGTGATCGTATCCAGGTCCTTCCGAGTTGCTGCCAACGGCCTTGCTTCATTCATTTCAGAGCTGAGTGATGTTCCGCTGTACACACGGACCGCACCTTTGTTAACCATTCAGCTTTCTGTGGACATTTTGGCTGTGTCCAGGTCTAGGCTTTTGTAAACACTGCTGCACTGAAAGCTGCCTACGAGTCTCTTGTCCATTTAGGGTTTTCCCCCGGACGTGCACCCAGGAGTGGAATTGCTGGATGTTTAGATGTTAAAAGAACCTCCGTACTGTTGTCCTCCAGAGTGGCCGGTAGCAATTTACGTTCCCACTGCGGGAGTGTAGCAGCGTTCCCTCTTGTCCACACCTTCTCCAGCATTTCCGCTTTTCAGACTTTGTGATGATGGTCACTCTGACTGATGAGAGGTGATACCTCGTTGCAGTGTTGATTTACCGAGAACAACGTGGAGGTGCCATTAGAGGCAGATACAGGGCCACCATAGGATTCAGCCATCCCACTGCTCAGAGCGTATCCGGAGAAGACCGGAATGCAAAAAGACACGTGCACCAAAACGTGCACTTTGGCACCACTTACACTAGCCCGGACCAGGAAGCAACCAAAATGTCCAAGGACCCAGCAATGGATAAAGAAGTAGTAGTTCCATTACACAGTGGAATATTACTCAGACGTGAAAAAGAATGAAATAATGCCACTATAGCAACCTAGATTAACCTAGTTGTAATCCTACTAAGTGAAGTGAGTTAGAAAGAAAAAGACAACCATCACATGATATCACTTCTACATGGAAAATAAACATAAATACCAATGAACCAACTGACAAAAGAGAAACAGACTCACACAGTTAGAAAACGAACTTATGCTTAGCAAAGGGGACCGATACCGGGAAGGGATAAATTAGGCAGTTGGGATTAGCAACCAGATGCTATTACAAACAAAATACATAATCAACAAGGGCCTGGGTATACCAAGGGAGGTCACCTCAACACTCTGTCATCACCTCTATGGGAAAGAAAATCTGAAAGTTAATAGATATATGGATACATGTAAACGAAAAAGATTCTGTACCCTTACAACAGAGTCGGGCTTTGAAGAAATCCTGCCGCCTTGTGGCCCTTTCCCGCAACAGCAACTTTAAAGCTGCAGCTTATGGAGACAATATTCACAAGGAGTAAAGGATGTAAATCACAGCTGCGCTCCAACAATTCCCTGGGGTAAGTATTCTAAAAACAATTTTCACAAGGGCAGATCTTCATGAAGACCATATCAACAGGTAAATAAGACAACGTTTTTAAAAAAATAGCACGCCACACGCTGCTGAGTACGGCGAATTACTTGAGACGGGCCGCTCAACACTGCGAGGAGGGCTCACACCGGGCCACAGTCGGAAAGGCCGTGAATCAAAGGTCTGCAGACAGTAAAGCTACAGTGCTGGTGGAAAACAGGGGGCCCTCCTATGTTGCTGCTGGCATGGACACGGTAAGAGCCACGACCGAGAACAACGTGGAGGTGCCATTAGAGGTAGGTACAGAGCGACCGTAGGATTCAGCCATCCCACTGCTCAGAGCATATCCGGAGAAGACCAGAATTCAAAAAGACACGTGCACCAAAACGTGCACTTTGGCACCACTTGCCATAGCCCAGACCGGGAAGCAACCAAAATGTCCAAGCAGCCAGGAATGCATACAGAGGTAGTAGTTCCATTACACAGTGCTATATTACTCAGGCGGGAAAAGGAAGGAACCCGGCAATCCCACGACTGGGCATACACCCAAAGAACACCAGAATTCAAAAAGACACACGGCCTCCAATGTTCATCGCGGCACTATTTACAACAGCCAGGACATGGAAGCAACCTAAATGTCCATCAACAGATGAATGGATAAAGAAGATGTGGTACACATATACAATGGAATCTTACTCAGCTATAAAAAGGGATGAGGTGGAGCTATATGTAATGAGGTGGATGGGCCTCGAGTCTGTCCTACAGCGTGAGGGAAGCCAGAAAGAGAAAAACAAATACTTTATGCTAACTCATATATACGGAATCTAAAAAACAAAACAAAACAAAAAACAAAAAAACCCAAAAAAAACGGTACTGATGAACCCAGTGACAGGACAAGAATAAGGATGCAGATGCAGAGAATGGACTGGAGGACACGGGGTTGGGGGGGCAGGGGGCGAAGAGGAAGCTGGCACGAAGTGAGAGAGTAGCATCTGCTCAAACAATCCTGCATAGCCACGTAAAGGTCACGGATCTCGGGGATTTGAAAGGGTGGAGCAGGACGCCCTAACACGGAGTCTGTCTCCGATGGCAGTCACTGTCACGGTAACGTCCGCTGCGTGCACGAGGCTTGGCTGCACTGAAGGAGGGCCCGCCTGCATCTGAGGACTATGGGCCCAGGCAGAGGGGAACGGGCCCTGCAGGACCAAAAGGGGTCTCATTTGCCAGTCCATCCTCCCCACTCCCTCAGCCCCACGACAGTCCAGCCTTGGGACCCAAGCCTGCTCAGGGTCCGGGGATGTGACCCCGGCCCAGGTCACCGAGGCCTGAGGGGAAGAGTTTTGGCATTCCTTTTTTTTTTTTCTCTTTTCAATGTTAGTTGTTATTTTGTATCTTGTGATTTACAATGTTGCAGGTTTGTGCCTCTTGTTTTTCTTTCTGAGCTGTACAGCAACGTGATTGACGGATACAGAGACCTATATATGTTCTTTTTGGAGTTCTCCTCCCGTATGGGTTATTACGGAATGTTGAGTAGGGTTCCTTGTGCTATACCCTGGGCCCTCAGTGATTACTCTGTAAACAGTGGTGCGTATATACTAATCTCGACACGCTCACTTCCCCCTGCCCACCGCCGTTCCCTTTCGCTCACCATAAGATTCTTTCCTAAGTCTGAGAGGCTGTTTGTTTTGTAAAGAAGCTCATTTGCGTCCATTCTTAGGGTCCACCTGTACTTGATATCACGAGAGGTTTGTCCTTCGCTGTCTCATGTCCCTTAGTACGATCACCTCCACTTCCTTGCCCGTGGCTGCAAGTGGCATGATTTCATCCTTTTTCAGTGGCTGGCTCATATTCCATCGTGTCTTTGGACCGCATCTTCCTTCTCCCTGCTTCTGTCCTCATACACGTAGGTTGCTTCCACGTCGTGCCTATTGCACACACTGCTGTCACGGTCACTGGGGGGTTCGTGTCTTTGAGAATTTTGGTTTTCTTGGGATCTACGCTCAGGAGTGGGATTGCTGGGTCCCATGGGACGTCTATGTTTAGTCTCTTAAGGAACCTCCATACTGTTCTCCATAGTGGATGCACCGACTCCCACTCCCACCCACAGGGCAGGAGGGCTCCCTCTTCTCCACACCCTCTCCCTCACTTACTGCTGTAGATTGTCTGATGATGGCCACCCTGACCTGTGAGAGGCGATACCGCATGGCAATTCTGAGGTGCGTTTCTCTCACCCCTAGTGATGCCGAGCATCTTTTCATGGGCCCGAGGGCCATCTATGTGTCTTCTGTGGAGAGGTGTCCACTTAGATCTTTTACGCATTTTCTGGTGGGTTGACCGTTCTTTTGATGTTGAGCTGCAGGAGTGGTTTGTACGTTTTGGAGGTTAATTCCTCACGGGTACCTTCGTTTGCAGATATTGGTTCCCATTCTAAGGGTGGTCTTCTTGTTTTGTTTATGGTTTCCTTTGCTGTGCCGACGCTTTTAAGTTGAGTTAGGTCCCATTTGTTTCTTTTGGTGTTCATCATTCCGAGAGGTGGGGCAACAAAGAACCTGCTGCGATTTCTGTCAAAGCGTGTTCTGCCTCTGTTTTCCCCAAGAGGTTTGTAGTCTCCGCCCTTGCATTTAGATCTTCCATCTGTTTCCTTCTGTGTGTGGTGTTAGAGAGTATTCTGATTTCATTCTCTTTTTAATGTTCTAAGGAACCTCCACACTGTTCTCCACAGAGGCTGTACCAACTTACCTTCCCAACGACAGTGTAGGAGGGTTCCCTCTTCTCCACACCCTCTCCACCATGTACCGTTTGTAGACTTTCTGACAACGGCCATTCTGACCGGCGTGAGGCGATACCTCGTTGTAGTTTGACTGGCATTTCTCTAATATTGAGCCACGCTGACATCCTTTCACGTAGCCACGGCGTGAGGCAAACGTACCTCTTGCAATTGGCTGCTTGAACGTCTGCCCTCCTGGGAACCCTTTCTCCGTGACCTACGCCAGGACGTTGTTTGAGGGCAGCTGATTTTCCTTTACAGCCCTCAGGCCTTGTGAATAGTCAGCGCCCAGCAGCACAGGTTTTCAAGTTCTTGTTCTGGGAAAGAGCCACAGGGTGGCAGGATGCCTTCAAGCCCCACTCTTTTTGTTAAATTTCTCATTTAATTTTTATTTCATCGGCGTAGAGTTGATTTCCCATGTCGTGTCTGTTTTAGGTGTACAGGAACCTGACTCAGTTATCCATAGACGTGTGTGTGTTCCTTCTCGGGTTCTTTTCCCATGTAATTTCTTACAGTGTGCTCAAGAGAGTTCCCTGGGCTGGCCAGTGGGTCCCTTTCGCTTGTCTCTTTGATGTATTTCAGTGTGTGGTACGTGTTAACCCCAACCTCCTAATGTATCCCTCCCCTCAGTGTTCCCTTTTGGACATCATAAGTGTGTTTTCTAAGCCTGTGAGCCTGTTTCTGTTTTGTAAATGAGCCCACTCTGGACGCATTGCTTGATCCCAGCTATAAGTGATAGCTTCTGATATTTGTCTTTCTCTCTCTGACTTACCTCACTCAGTATGATAATCTCTCAGTCCATCCATGTTGCTGCAAGTGGTATGAGTTTGCTCTTTTTTTATGACTGACTCGTATTCCACTGTATACACGTACCGCGCATTCTTCACTTCTCTCTCATTAGACATTTCAGTTGATTCTATGTCTTGTAAATAGCACTGCCCTGAAAATGGGGGTGCACGTGTTGTTTCCAATTAGGATGTTCTCCAGATCTAAGCCCAGAAGTGGGATTGTCAGGTCATGTACAAACCCTATGTTTAGTTTTTTAAGGAAGCTCTGTACTGTTCTCCAGAGCAGCTGCAACCCGTTGCATCCCCACCAACAGTGTGAAGGACTCCCTTTTCCCCACACCCTCTCCAGCATTTATTCTCCGCAGATTGTGTTTGATGATAGCCATCCTGAGCGGTGTGAAATGGCACCTCGTTTTTCGTTGTGATTTGCCCTTCTTCGAGAATTAGTGATGTTGACCTACACGGAATCTAAAACTTGTCCTGATGAACTCAGTGACAAGAATAAGGACGCAGAGGCAGAGAGTGGACCGGAGAACTCGAGGTTTGGGAGGGGGCGGGGGGTGAAGGGGAACCTGAGACGAAGCGAGAGAGTAGCACAGACATATATATACTACCAGCTGTAAAACAGATAGCCAGTGGGAAGTTGTTATATAACAAAGGGTGTTCAACTCGAGGATGGAAGATGCCTTAGAGGACTGGGAGGGGGAGGATGGGGGGGAGTCGAGGGAGGGAGGGAATACGGGGATATGTGTATAAAAACAGATGATTGAACTTGGTGTACCCCCCCCCAAAAAAAACAATAAATAAATTAAAAAAAAAGAGTTAGTGATGTTGAGTATCTTTCTGATCTTTGTCTTGTTTTGTTTACATAGTGTGAGTAAAACTTAGCTCCTGCAGCTGGCTTTGTGAAAGTCGGCCCTGCATTGAATTCTTTTCCGACGATTTACCCCAGGGCTTCCTTGGGGACAGGTGTCCTGTGCAGCCCCGCAGGCCTTGTGAGGTTTCAGTGCCACTGGGCCCCAGCTTGAAAGTTGTAGTTACAGGAAACGGCCACAAGGCGGCAGCATTGCTTCATGCTCCACTCTGGTTACTCGGGCAACTGGAGCCTGGGGCAAAGTCCTGTTCCTGGGCTGTCAATCAGAGTGGCATGCGCCCGAAGAAACACCCAAGACTCGTCTCATTCCTTCTTCCCCCTCACCCTCTACCACCCCCCTGTTCACTCCCTGATGAACCCCAGCTCCTGGAATACCACCCTTCTGAGGGTGCTGTCATCCGTAGTTGGGGCGACCCTTAGGAAGGAGGCTGGTGGCCCCCTGTGACCCAGCAATCCCACTCCTGGGCGTAGACGCTGAGAAAACAAAAATTTTAGCAGACACGTGCACCCTAGCGATCATGGCGGCACGCTGTACAAAAGCCAATACGTGGAAGCAACCGAAGTGTCGGAGGACAGAAGCAGGGATAAAGGAGATGGGGCCCAGAGACACGATGGAATATGACTCAGCCATAAAAAAGGATGGAATAATGCTAACCCTAACCCTAGGGTACATCTGCTAATTTCAACCTCCTGATTCATGCCTCTCTCCCACCGTTCCCCTTTGCTAGCCAGAAGCTGGCTTTCTAAGTCTGAGCCTTTCTTTTGTAAATTAGTTCATTTGCATCCACTGTTACACGCCAACTAGAAGTGATACCATATGACATTTATCTTTCTCTGTCTGACCCACGTCGCTTAGTGTGATCGTATCCAGGTCCTTCCGAGTTGCTGCCAACGGCCTTGCTTCATTCATTTCAGAGCTGAGTGATGTTCCGCTGTACACACGGACCGCACCTTTGTTAACCATTCAGCTTTCTGTGGACATTTTGGCTGTGTCCAGGTCTAGGCTTTTGTAAACACTGCTGCACTGAAAGCTGCCTACGAGTCTCTTGTCCATTTAGGGTTTTCCCCCGGACGTGCACCCAGGAGTGGAATTGCTGGATGTTTAGATGTTAAAAGAACCTCCGTACTGTTGTCCTCCAGAGTGGCCGGTAGCAATTTACGTTCCCACTGCGGGAGTGTAGCAGCGTTCCCTCTTGTCCACACCTTCTCCAGCATTTCCGCTTTTCAGACTTTGTGATGATGGTCACTCTGACTGATGAGAGGTGATACCTCGTTGCAGTGTTGATTTACCGAGAACAACGTGGAGGTGCCATTAGAGGCAGATACAGGGCCACCATAGGATTCAGCCATCCCACTGCTCAGAGCGTATCCGGAGAAGACCGGAATGCAAAAAGACACGTGCACCAAAACGTGCACTTTGGCACCACTTACACTAGCCCGGACCAGGAAGCAACCAAAATGTCCAAGGACCCAGCAATGGATAAAGAAGTAGTAGTTCCATTACACAGTGGAATATTACTCAGACGTGAAAAAGAATGAAATAATGCCACTATAGCAACCTAGATTAACCTAGTTGTAATCCTACTAAGTGAAGTGAGTTAGAAAGAAAAAGACAACCATCACATGATATCACTTCTACATGGAAAATAAACATAAATACCAATGAACCAACTGACAAAAGAGAAACAGACTCACACAGTTAGAAAACGAACTTATGCTTAGCAAAGGGGACCGATACCGGGAAGGGATAAATTAGGCAGTTGGGATTAGCAACCAGATGCTATTACAAACAAAATACATAATCAACAAGGGCCTGGGTATACCAAGGGAGGTCACCTCAACACTCTGTCATCACCTCTATGGGAAAGAAAATCTGAAAGTTAATAGATATATGGATACATGTAAACGAAAAAGATTCTGTACCCTTACAACAGAGTCGGGCTTTGAAGAAATCCTGCCGCCTTGTGGCCCTTTCCCGCAACAGCAACTTTAAAGCTGCAGCTTATGGAGACAATATTCACAAGGAGTAAAGGATGTAAATCACAGCTGCGCTCCAACAATTCCCTGGGGTAAGTATTCTAAAAACAATTTTCACAAGGGCAGATCTTCATGAAGACCATATCAACAGGTAAATAAGACAACGTTTTAAAAAAAATAGCACGCCACACGCTGCTGAGTACGGCGAATTACTTGAGACGGGCCGCTCAACACTGCGAGGAGGGCTCACACCGGGCCACAGTCGGAAAGGCCGTGAATCAAAGGTCTGCAGACAGTAAAGCTACAGTGCTGGTGGAAAACAGGGGGCCCTCCTATGTTGCTGCTGGCATGGACACGGTAAGAGCCACGACCGAGAACAACGTGGAGGTGCCATTAGAGGTAGGTACAGAGCGACCGTAGGATTCAGCCATCCCACTGCTCAGAGCATATCCGGAGAAGACCAGAATTCAAAAAGACACGTGCACCAAAACGTGCACTTTGGCACCACTTGCCATAGCCCAGACCGGGAAGCAACCAAAATGTCCAAGCAGCCAGGAATGCATACAGAGGTAGTAGTTCCATTACACAGTGCTATATTACTCAGGCGGGAAAAGGAAGGAACCCGGCAATCCCACGACTGGGCATACACCCAAAGAACACCAGAATTCAAAAAGACACACGGCCTCCAATGTTCATCGCGGCACTATTTACAACAGCCAGGACATGGAAGCAACCTAAATGTCCATCAACAGATGAATGGATAAAGAAGATGTGGTACACATATACAATGGAATCTTACTCAGCTATAAAAAGGGATGAGGTGGAGCTATATGTAATGAGGTGGATGGGCCTCGAGTCTGTCCTACAGCGTGAGGGAAGCCAGAAAGAGAAAAACAAATACTTTATGCTAACTCATATATACGGAATCTAAAAAACAAAACAAAACAAAAAACAAAAAAACCCAAAAAAAACGGTACTGATGAACCCAGTGACAGGACAAGAATAAGGATGCAGATGCAGAGAATGGACTGGAGGACACGGGGTTGGGGGGGCAGGGGGCGAAGAGGAAGCTGGCACGAAGTGAGAGAGTAGCATCTGCTCAAACAATCCTGCATAGCCACGTAAAGGTCACGGATCTCGGGGATTTGAAAGGGTGGAGCAGGACGCCCTAACACGGAGTCTGTCTCCGATGGCAGTCACTGTCACGGTAACGTCCGCTGCGTGCACGAGGCTTGGCTGCACTGAAGGAGGGCCCGCCTGCATCTGAGGACTATGGGCCCAGGCAGAGGGGAACGGGCCCTGCAGGACCAAAAGGGGTCTCATTTGCCAGTCCATCCTCCCCACTCCCTCAGCCCCACGACAGTCCAGCCTTGGGACCCAAGCCTGCTCAGGGTCCGGGGATGTGACCCCGGCCCAGGTCACCGAGGCCTGAGGGGAAGAGTTTTGGCATTCCTTTTTTTTTTTTCTCTTTTCAATGTTAGTTGTTATTTTGTATCTTGTGATTTACAATGTTGCAGGTTTGTGCCTCTTGTTTTTCTTTCTGAGCTGTACAGCAACGTGATTGACGGATACAGAGACCTATATATGTTCTTTTTGGAGTTCTCCTCCCGTATGGGTTATTACGGAATGTTGAGTAGGGTTCCTTGTGCTATACCCTGGGCCCTCAGTGATTACTCTGTAAACAGTGGTGCGTATATACTAATCTCGACACGCTCACTTCCCCCTGCCCACCGCCGTTCCCTTTCGCTCACCATAAGATTCTTTCCTAAGTCTGAGAGGCTGTTTGTTTTGTAAAGAAGCTCATTTGCGTCCATTCTTAGGGTCCACCTGTACTTGATATCACGAGAGGTTTGTCCTTCGCTGTCTCATGTCCCTTAGTACGATCACCTCCACTTCCTTGCCCGTGGCTGCAAGTGGCATGATTTCATCCTTTTTCAGTGGCTGGCTCATATTCCATCGTGTCTTTGGACCGCATCTTCCTTCTCCCTGCTTCTGTCCTCATACACGTAGGTTGCTTCCACGTCGTGCCTATTGCACACACTGCTGTCACGGTCACTGGGGGGTTCGTGTCTTTGAGAATTTTGGTTTTCTTGGGATCTACGCTCAGGAGTGGGATTGCTGGGTCCCATGGGACGTCTATGTTTAGTCTCTTAAGGAACCTCCATACTGTTCTCCATAGTGGATGCACCGACTCCCACTCCCACCCACAGGGCAGGAGGGCTCCCTCTTCTCCACACCCTCTCCCTCACTTACTGCTCTAGATTGTCTGATGATGGCCACCCTGACCTGTGAGAGGCGATACCGCATGGCAATTCTGAGGTGCGTTTCTCTCACCCCTAGTGATGCCGAGCATCTTTTCATGGGCCCGAGGGCCATCTATGTGTCTTCTGTGGAGAGGTGTCCACTTAGATCTTTTACGCATTTTCTGGTGGGTTGACCGTTCTTTTGATGTTGAGCTGCAGGAGTGGTTTGTACGTTTTGGAGGTTAATTCCTCACGGGTACCTTCGTTTGCAGATATTGGTTCCCATTCTAAGGGTGGTCTTCTTGTTTTGTTTATGGTTTCCTTTGCTGTGCCGACGCTTTTAAGTTGAGTTAGGTCCCATTTGTTTCTTTTGGTGTTCATCATTCCGAGAGGTGGGGCAACAAAGAACCTGCTGCGATTTCTGTCAAAGCGTGTTCTGCCTCTGTTTTCCCCAAGAGGTTTGTAGTCTCCGCCCTTGCATTTAGATCTTCCATCTGTTTCCTTCTGTGTGTGGTGTTAGAGAGTATTCTGATTTCATTCTCTTTTTAATGTTCTAAGGAACCTCCACACTGTTCTCCACAGAGGCTGTACCAACTTACCTTCCCAACGACAGTGTAGGAGGGTTCCCTCTTCTCCACACCCTCTCCACCATGTACCGTTTGTAGACTTTCTGACAACGGCCATTCTGACCGGCGTGAGGCGATACCTCGTTGTAGTTTGACTGGCATTTCTCTAATATTGAGCCACGCTGACATCCTTTCACGTAGCCACGGCGTGAGGCAAACGTACCTCTTGCAATTGGCTGCTTGAACGTCTGCCCTCCTGGGAACCCTTTCTCCGTGACCTACGCCAGGACGTTGTTTGAGGGCAGCTGATTTTCCTTTACAGCCCTCAGGCCTTGTGAATAGTCAGCGCCCAGCAGCACAGGTTTTCAAGTTCTTGTTCTGGGAAAGAGCCACAGGGTGGCAGGATGCCTTCAAGCCCCACTCTTTTTGTTAAATTTCTCATTTAATTTTTATTTCATCGGCGTAGAGTTGATTTCCCATGTCGTGTCTGTTTTAGGTGTACAGGAACCTGACTCAGTTATCCATAGACGTGTGTGTGTTCCTTCTCGGGTTCTTTTCCCATGTAATTTCTTACAGTGTGCTCAAGAGAGTTCCCTGGGCTGGCCAGTGGGTCCCTTTCGCTTGTCTCTTTGATGTATTTCAGTGTGTGGTACGTGTTAACCCCAACCTCCTAATGTATCCCTCCCCTCAGTGTTCCCTTTTGGACATCATAAGTGTGTTTTCTAAGCCTGTGAGCCTGTTTCTGTTTTGTAAATGAGCCCACTCTGGACGCATTGCTTGATCCCAGCTATAAGTGATAGCTTCTGATATTTGTCTTTCTCTCTCTGACTTACCTCACTCAGTATGATAATCTCTCAGTCCATCCATGTTGCTGCAAGTGGTATGAGTTTGCTCTTTTTTTATGACTGACTCGTATTCCACTGTATACACGTACCGCGCATTCTTCACTTCTCTCTCATTAGACATTTCAGTTGATTCTATGTCTTGTAAATAGCACTGCCCTGAAAATGGGGGTGCACGTGTTGTTTCCAATTAGGATGTTCTCCAGATCTAAGCCCAGAAGTGGGATTGTCAGGTCATGTACAAACCCTATGTTTAGTTTTTTAAGGAAGCTCTGTACTGTTCTCCAGAGCAGCTGCAACCCGTTGCATCCCCACCAACAGTGTGAAGGACTCCCTTTTCCCCACACCCTCTCCAGCATTTATTCTCCGCAGATTGTGTTTGATGATAGCCATCCTGAGCGGTGTGAAATGGCACCTCGTTTTTCGTTGTGATTTGCCCTTCTTCGAGAATTAGTGATGTTGACCTACACGGAATCTAAAACTTGTCCTGATGAACTCAGTGACAAGAATAAGGACGCAGAGGCAGAGAGTGGACCGGAGAACTCGAGGTTTGGGAGGGGGCGGGGGGTGAAGGGGAACCTGAGACGAAGCGAGAGAGTAGCACAGACATATATATACTACCAGCTGTAAAACAGATAGCCAGTGGGAAGTTGTTATATAACAAAGGGTGTTCAACTCGAGGATGGAAGATGCCTTAGAGGACTGGGAGGGGGAGGATGGGGGGGAGTCGAGGGAGGGAGGGAATACGGGGATATGTGTATAAAAACAGATGATTGAACTTGGTGTACCCCCCCCCAAAAAAAACAATAAATAAATTAAAAAAAAAGAGTTAGTGATGTTGAGTATCTTTCTGATCTTTGTCTTGTTTTGTTTACATAGTGTGAGTAAAACTTAGCTCCTGCAGCTGGCTTTGTGAAAGTCGGCCCTGCATTGAATTCTTTTCCGACGATTTACCCCAGGGCTTCCTTGGGGACAGGTGTCCTGTGCAGCCCCGCAGGCCTTGTGAGGTTTCAGTGCCACTGGGCCCCAGCTTGAAAGTTGTAGTTACAGGAAACGGCCACAAGGCGGCAGCATTGCTTCATGCTCCACTCTGGTTACTCGGGCAACTGGAGCCTGGGGCAAAGTCCTGTTCCTGGGCTGTCAATCAGAGTGGCATGCGCCCGAAGAAACACCCAAGACTCGTCTCATTCCTTCTTCCCCCTCACCCTCTACCACCCCCCTGTTCACTCCCTGATGAACCCCAGCTCCTGGAATACCACCCTTCTGAGGGTGCTGTCATCCGTAGTTGGGGCGACCCTTAGGAAGGAGGCTGGTGGCCCCCTGTGACCCAGCAATCCCACTCCTGGGCGTAGACGCTGAGAAAACAAAAATTTTAGCAGACACGTGCACCCTAGCGATCATGGCGGCACGCTGTACAAAAGCCAATACGTGGAAGCAACCGAAGTGTCGGAGGACAGAAGCAGGGATAAAGGAGATGGGGCCCAGAGACACGATGGAATATGACTCAGCCATAAAAAAGGATGGAATAATGCTAACCCTAACCCTAGGGTACATCTGCTAATTTCAACCTCCTGATTCATGCCTCTCTCCCACCGTTCCCCTTTGCTAGCCAGAAGCTGGCTTTCTAAGTCTGAGCCTTTCTTTTGTAAATTAGTTCATTTGCATCCACTGTTACACGCCAACTAGAAGTGATACCATATGACATTTATCTTTCTCTGTCTGACCCACGTCGCTTAGTGTGATCGTATCCAGGTCCTTCCGAGTTGCTGCCAACGGCCTTGCTTCATTCATTTCAGAGCTGAGTGATGTTCCGCTGTACACACGGACCGCACCTTTGTTAACCATTCAGCTTTCTGTGGACATTTTGGCTGTGTCCAGGTCTAGGCTTTTGTAAACACTGCTGCACTGAAAGCTGCCTACGAGTCTCTTGTCCATTTAGGGTTTTCCCCCGGACGTGCACCCAGGAGTGGAATTGCTGGATGTTTAGATGTTAAAAGAACCTCCGTACTGTTGTCCTCCAGAGTGGCCGGTAGCAATTTACGTTCCCACTGCGGGAGTGTAGCAGCGTTCCCTCTTGTCCACACCTTCTCCAGCATTTCCGCTTTTCAGACTTTGTGATGATGGTCACTCTGACTGATGAGAGGTGATACCTCGTTGCAGTGTTGATTTACCGAGAACAACGTGGAGGTGCCATTAGAGGCAGATACAGGGCCACCATAGGATTCAGCCATCCCACTGCTCAGAGCGTATCCGGAGAAGACCGGAATGCAAAAAGACACGTGCACCAAAACGTGCACTTTGGCACCACTTACACTAGCCCGGACCAGGAAGCAACCAAAATGTCCAAGGACCCAGCAATGGATAAAGAAGTAGTAGTTCCATTACACAGTGGAATATTACTCAGACGTGAAAAAGAATGAAATAATGCCACTATAGCAACCTAGATTAACCTAGTTGTAATCCTACTAAGTGAAGTGAGTTAGAAAGAAAAAGACAACCATCACATGATATCACTTCTACATGGAAAATAAACATAAATACCAATGAACCAACTGACAAAAGAGAAACAGACTCACACAGTTAGAAAACGAACTTATGCTTAGCAAAGGGGACCGATACCGGGAAGGGATAAATTAGGCAGTTGGGATTAGCAACCAGATGCTATTACAAACAAAATACATAATCAACAAGGGCCTGGGTATACCAAGGGAGGTCACCTCAACACTCTGTCATCACCTCTATGGGAAAGAAAATCTGAAAGTTAATAGATATATGGATACATGTAAACGAAAAAGATTCTGTACCCTTACAACAGAGTCGGGCTTTGAAGAAATCCTGCCGCCTTGTGGCCCTTTCCCGCAACAGCAACTTTAAAGCTGCAGCTTATGGAGACAATATTCACAAGGAGTAAAGGATGTAAATCACAGCTGCGCTCCAACAATTCCCTGGGGTAAGTATTCTAAAAACAATTTTCACAAGGGCAGATCTTCATGAAGACCATATCAACAGGTAAATAAGACAACGTTTTAAAAAAAATAGCACGCCACACGCTGCTGAGTACGGCGAATTACTTGAGACGGGCCGCTCAACACTGCGAGGAGGGCTCACACCGGGCCACAGTCGGAAAGGCCGTGAATCAAAGGTCTGCAGACAGTAAAGCTACAGTGCTGGTGGAAAACAGGGGGCCCTCCTATGTTGCTGCTGGCATGGACACGGTAAGAGCCACGACCGAGAACAACGTGGAGGTGCCATTAGAGGTAGGTACAGAGCGACCGTAGGATTCAGCCATCCCACTGCTCAGAGCATATCCGGAGAAGACCAGAATTCAAAAAGACACGTGCACCAAAACGTGCACTTTGGCACCACTTGCCATAGCCCAGACCGGGAAGCAACCAAAATGTCCAAGCAGCCAGGAATGCATACAGAGGTAGTAGTTCCATTACACAGTGCTATATTACTCAGGCGGGAAAAGGAAGGAACCCGGCAATCCCACGACTGGGCATACACCCAAAGAACACCAGAATTCAAAAAGACACACGGCCTCCAATGTTCATCGCGGCACTATTTACAACAGCCAGGACATGGAAGCAACCTAAATGTCCATCAACAGATGAATGGATAAAGAAGATGTGGTACACATATACAATGGAATCTTACTCAGCTATAAAAAGGGATGAGGTGGAGCTATATGTAATGAGGTGGATGGGCCTCGAGTCTGTCCTACAGCGTGAGGGAAGCCAGAAAGAGAAAAACAAATACTTTATGCTAACTCATATATACGGAATCTAAAAAACAAAACAAAACAAAAAACAAAAAAACCCAAAAAAAACGGTACTGATGAACCCAGTGACAGGACAAGAATAAGGATGCAGATGCAGAGAATGGACTGGAGGACACGGGGTTGGGGGGGCAGGGGGCGAAGAGGAAGCTGGCACGAAGTGAGAGAGTAGCATCTGCTCAAACAATCCTGCATAGCCACGTAAAGGTCACGGATCTCGGGGATTTGAAAGGGTGGAGCAGGACGCCCTAACACGGAGTCTGTCTCCGATGGCAGTCACTGTCACGGTAACGTCCGCTGCGTGCACGAGGCTTGGCTGCACTGAAGGAGGGCCCGCCTGCATCTGAGGACTATGGGCCCAGGCAGAGGGGAACGGGCCCTGCAGGACCAAAAGGGGTCTCATTTGCCAGTCCATCCTCCCCACTCCCTCAGCCCCACGACAGTCCAGCCTTGGGACCCAAGCCTGCTCAGGGTCCGGGGATGTGACCCCGGCCCAGGTCACCGAGGCCTGAGGGGAAGAGTTTTGGCATTCCTTTTTTTTTTTTCTCTTTTCAATGTTAGTTGTTATTTTGTATCTTGTGATTTACAATGTTGCAGGTTTGTGCCTCTTGTTTTTCTTTCTGAGCTGTACAGCAACGTGATTGACGGATACAGAGACCTATATATGTTCTTTTTGGAGTTCTCCTCCCGTATGGGTTATTACGGAATGTTGAGTAGGGTTCCTTGTGCTATACCCTGGGCCCTCAGTGATTACTCTGTAAACAGTGGTGCGTATATACTAATCTCGACACGCTCACTTCCCCCTGCCCACCGCCGTTCCCTTTCGCTCACCATAAGATTCTTTCCTAAGTCTGAGAGGCTGTTTGTTTTGTAAAGAAGCTCATTTGCGTCCATTCTTAGGGTCCACCTGTACTTGATATCACGAGAGGTTTGTCCTTCGCTGTCTCATGTCCCTTAGTACGATCACCTCCACCTCCTTGCCCGTGGCTGCAAGTGGCATGATTTCATCCTTTTTCAGTGGCTGGCTCATATTCCATCGTGTCTTTGGACCGCATCTTCCTTCTCCCTGCTTCTGTCCTCATACACGTAGGTTGCTTCCACGTCGTGCCTATTGCACACACTGCTGTCACGGTCACTGGGGGGTTCGTGTCTTTGAGAATTTTGGTTTTCTTGGGATCTACGCTCAGGAGTGGGATTGCTGGGTCCCATGGGACGTCTATGTTTAGTCTCTTAAGGAACCTCCATACTGTTCTCCATAGTGGATGCACCGACTCCCACTCCCACCCACAGGGCAGGAGGGCTCCCTCTTCTCCACACCCTCTCCCTCACTTACTGCTGTAGATTTTCTGATGATGGCCACCCTGACCTGTGAGAGGCGATACCGCATGGCAATTCTGAGGTGCGTTTCTCTCACCCCTAGTGATGCCGAGCATCTTTTCATGGGCCCGAGGGCCATCTATGTGTCTTCTGTGGAGAGGTGTCCACTTAGATCTTTTACGCATTTTCTGGTGGGTTGACCGTTCTTTTGATGTTGAGCTGCAGGAGTGGTTTGTACGTTTTGGAGGTTAATTCCTCACGGGTACCTTCGTTTGCAGATATTGGTTCCCATTCTAAGGGTGGTCTTCTTGTTTTGTTTATGGTTTCCTTTGCTGTGCCGACGCTTTTAAGTTGAGTTAGGTCCCATTTGTTTCTTTTGGTGTTCATCATTCTGAGAGGTGGGGCAACAAAGAACCTGCTGCGATTTCTGTCAAAGCGTGTTCTGCCTCTGTTTTCCCCAAGAGGTTTGTAGTCTCCGCCCTTGCATTTAGATCTTCCATCTGTTTCCTTCTGTGTGTGGTGTTAGAGAGTATTCTGATTTCATTCTCTTTTTAATGTTCTAAGGAACCTCCACACTGTTCTCCACAGAGGCTGTACCAACTTACCTTCCCAACGACAGTGTAGGAGGGTTCCCTCTTCTCCACACCCTCTCCACCATGTACCGTTTGTAGACTTTCTGACAACGGCCATTCTGACCGGCGTGAGGCGATACCTCGTTGTAGTTTGACTGGCATTTCTCTAATATTGAGCCACGCTGACATCCTTTCACGTAGCCACGGCGTGAGGCAAACGTACCTCTTGCAATTGGCTGCTTGAACGTCTGCCCTCCTGGGAACCCTTTCTCCGTGACCTACGCCAGGACGTTGTTTGAGGGCAGCTGATTTTCCTTTACAGCCCTCAGGCCTTGTGAATAGTCAGCGCCCAGCAGCACAGGTTTTCAAGTTCTTGTTCTGGGAAAGAGCCACAGGGTGGCAGGATGCCTTCAAGCCCCACTCTTTTTGTTAAATTTCTCATTTAATTTTTATTTCATCGGCGTAGAGTTGATTTCCCATGTCGTGTCTGTTTTAGGTGTACAGGAACCTGACTCAGTTATCCATAGACGTGTGTGTGTTCCTTCTCGGGTTCTTTTCCCATGTAATTTCTTACAGTGTGCTCAGGAGAGTTCCCTGGGCTGGCCAGTGGGTCCCTTTCGCTTGTCTCTTTGATGTATTTCAGTGTGTGGTACGTGTTAACCCCAACCTCCTAATGTATCCCTCCCCTCAGTGTTCCCTTTTGGACATCATAAGTGTGTTTTCTAAGCCTGTGAGCCTGTTTCTGTTTTGTAAATGAGCCCACTCTGGACGCATTGCTAGATCCCAGCTATAAGTGATAGCTTCTGATATTTGTCTTTCTCTCTCTGACTTACCTCACTCAGTATGATAATCTCTCAGTCCATCCATGTTGCTGCAAGTGGTATGAGTTTGCTCTTTTTTTATGACTGACTCGTATTCCACTGTATACACGTACCGCGCATTCTTCACTTCTCTCTCATTAGACATTTCAGTTGATTCTATGTCTTGTAAATAGCACTGCCCTGAAAATGGGGGTGCACGTGTTGTTTCCAATTAGGATGTTCTCCAGATCTAAGCCCAGAAGTGGGATTGTCAGGTCATGTACAAACCCTATGTTTAGTTTTTTAAGGAAGCTCTGTACTGTTCTCCAGAGCAGCTGCAACCCGTTGCATCCCCACCAACAGTGTGAAGGACTCCCTTTTCCCCACACCCTCTCCAGCATTTATTCTCCGCAGATTGTGTTTGATGATAGCCATCCTGAGCGGTGTGAAATGGCACCTCGTTTTTCGTTGTGATTTGCCCTTCTTCGAGAATTAGTGATGTTGACCTACACGGAATCTAAAACTTGTCCTGATGAACTCAGTGACAAGAATAAGGACGCAGAGGCAGAGAGTGGACCGGAGAACTCGAGGTTTGGGAGGGGGCGGGGGGTGGAGGGGAAGCTGAGACGAAGCGAGAGAGTAGCACAGACATATATATACTACCAGCTGTAAAACAGATAGCCAGTGGGAAGTTGTTATATAACAAAGGGTGTTCAACTCGAGGATGGAAGATGCCTTAGAGGACTGGGAGGGGGAGGATGGGGGGGAGTCGAGGGAGGGAGGGAATACGGGGATATGTGTATAAAAACAGATGATTGAACTTGGTGTACCCCCCCCCAAAAAAAACAATAAATAAATTAAAAAAAAAGAGTTAGTGATGTTGAGTATCTTTCTGATCTTTGTCTTGTTTTGTTTACATAGTGTGAGTAAAACTTAGCTCCTGCAGTTGGCTTTGTGAAAGTCGGCCCTGCATTGAATTCTTTTCCGACGATTTACCCCAGGGCTTCCTTGGGGACAGGTGTCCTGTGCAGCCCCGCAGGCCTTGTGAGGTTTCAGTGCCACTGGCGCCGGCTTGAAAGTTGTAGTTACAGGAAATGGCCACAAGGCGGCAGCATTGCTTCATGCTCCACTCTGGTTACTCGGGCAACTGGAGCCTGGGGCAAAGTCCTGTTCCTGGGCTGTCAATCAGAGTGGCATGCGCCCGAAGAAACACCCAAGACTCGTCTCATTCCTTCTTCCCCCTCACCCTCTACCACCCCCCTGTTCACTCCCTGATGAACCCCAGCTCCTGGAATACCACCCTTCTGAGGGTGCTGTCATCCGTAGTTGGGGCGACCCTTAGGAAGGAGGCTGGTGGCCCCCTGTGACCCA
This sequence comes from Hippopotamus amphibius kiboko, assembly GCF_030028045.1. Taxonomy (NCBI): domain Eukaryota; kingdom Metazoa; phylum Chordata; class Mammalia; order Artiodactyla; family Hippopotamidae; genus Hippopotamus; species Hippopotamus amphibius. The sequence continues at coordinate 1,112,739 of NC_080203.1, forward strand.
GCAATCCCACTCCTGGGCGTAGACGCTGAGAAAACAAAAATTTTAGCAGACACGTGCACCCTAGCGATCATGGCGGCACGCTGTACAAAAGCCAATACGTGGAAGCAACCGAAGTGTCGGAGGACAGAAGCAGGGATAAAGGAGATGGGGCCCAGAGACACGATGGAATATGACTCAGCCATAAAAAAGGATGGAATAATGCTAACCCTAACCCTAGGGTACATCTGCTAATTTCAACCTCCTGATTCATGCCTCTCTCCCACCGTTCCCCTTTGCTAGCCAGAAGCTGGCTTTCTAAGTCTGAGCCTTTCTTTTGTAAATTAGTTCATTTGCATCCACTGTTACACGCCAACTAGAAGTGATACCATATGACATTTATCTTTCTCTGTCTGACCCACGTCGCTTAGTGTGATCGTATCCAGGTCCTTCCGAGTTGCTGCCAACGGCCTTGCTTCATTCATTTCAGAGCTGAGTGATGTTCCGCTGTACACACGGACCGCACCTTTGTTAACCATTCAGCTTTCTGTGGACATTTTGGCTGTGTCCAGGTCTAGGCTTTTGTAAACACTGCTGCACTGAAAGCTGCCTACGAGTCTCTTGTCCATTTAGGGTTTTCCCCCGGACGTGCACCCAGGAGTGGAATTGCTGGATGTTTAGATGTTAAAAGAACCTCCGTACTGTTGTCCTCCAGAGTGGCCGGTAGCAATTTACGTTCCCACTGCGGGAGTGTAGCAGCGTTCCCTCTTGTCCACACCTTCTCCAGCATTTCCGCTTTTCAGACTTTGTGATGATGGTCACTCTGACTGATGAGAGGTGATACCTCGTTGCAGTGTTGATTTACCGAGAACAACGTGGAGGTGCCATTAGAGGCAGATACAGGGCCACCATAGGATTCAGCCATCCCACTGCTCAGAGCGTATCCGGAGAAGACCGGAATGCAAAAAGACACGTGCACCAAAACGTGCACTTTGGCACCACTTACACTAGCCCGGACCAGGAAGCAACCAAAATGTCCAAGGACCCAGCAATGGATAAAGAAGTAGTAGTTCCATTACACAGTGGAATATTACTCAGACGTGAAAAAGAATGAAATAATGCCACTATAGCAACCTAGATTAACCTAGTTGTAATCCTACTAAGTGAAGTGAGTTAGAAAGAAAAAGACAACCATCACATGATATCACTTCTACATGGAAAATAAACATAAATACCAATGAACCAACTGACAAAAGAGAAACAGACTCACACAGTTAGAAAACGAACTTATGCTTAGCAAAGGGGACCGATACCGGGAAGGGATAAATTAGGCAGTTGGGATTAGCAACCAGATGCTATTACAAACAAAATACATAATCAACAAGGGCCTGGGTATACCAAGGGAGGTCACCTCAACACTCTGTCATCACCTCTATGGGAAAGAAAATCTGAAAGTTAATAGATATATGGATACATGTAAACGAAAAAGATTCTGTACCCTTACAACAGAGTCGGGCTTTGAAGAAATCCTGCCGCCTTGTGGCCCTTTCCCGCAACAGCAACTTTAAAGCTGCAGCTTATGGAGACAATATTCACAAGGAGTAAAGGATGTAAATCACAGCTGCGCTCCAACAATTCCCTGGGGTAAGTATTCTAAAAACAATTTTCACAAGGGCAGATCTTCATGAAGACCATATCAACAGGTAAATAAGACAACGTTTTAAAAAAAATAGCACGCCACACGCTGCTGAGTACGGCGAATTACTTGAGACGGGCCGCTCAACACTGCGAGGAGGGCTCACACCGGGCCACAGTCGGAAAGGCCGTGAATCAAAGGTCTGCAGACAGTAAAGCTACAGTGCTGGTGGAAAACAGGGGGCCCTCCTATGTTGCTGCTGGCATGGACACGGTAAGAGCCACGACCGAGAACAACGTGGAGGTGCCATTAGAGGTAGGTACAGAGCGACCGTAGGATTCAGCCATCCCACTGCTCAGAGCATATCCGGAGAAGACCAGAATTCAAAAAGACACGTGCACCAAAACGTGCACTTTGGCACCACTTGCCATAGCCCAGACCGGGAAGCAACCAAAATGTCCAAGCAGCCAGGAATGCATACAGAGGTAGTAGTTCCATTACACAGTGCTATATTACTCAGGCGGGAAAAGGAAGGAACCCGGCAATCCCACGACTGGGCATACACCCAAAGAACACCAGAATTCAAAAAGACACACGGCCTCCAATGTTCATCGCGGCACTATTTACAACAGCCAGGACATGGAAGCAACCTAAATGTCCATCAACAGATGAATGGATAAAGAAGATGTGGTACACATATACAATGGAATCTTACTCAGCTATAAAAAGGGATGAGGTGGAGCTATATGTAATGAGGTGGATGGGCCTCGAGTCTGTCCTACAGCGTGAGGGAAGCCAGAAAGAGAAAAACAAATACTTTATGCTAACTCATATATACGGAATCTAAAAAACAAAACAAAACAAAAAACAAAAAAACCCAAAAAAAACAGTACTGATGAACCCAGTGACAGAACAAGAATAAGGATGCAGATGCAGAGAATGGACTGGAGGACACGGGGTTGGGGGGGCAGGGGGCGAAGAGGAAGCTGGCACGAAGTGAGAGAGTAGCATCTGCTCAAACAATCCTGCATAGCCACGTAAAGGTCACGGATCTCGGGGATTTGAAAGGGTGGAGCAGGACGCCCTAACACGGAGTCTGTCTCCGATGGCAGTCACTGTCACGGTAACGTCCGCTGCGTGCACGAGGCTTGGCTGCACTGAAGGAGGGCCCGCCTGCATCTGAGGACTATGGGCCCAGGCAGAGGGGAACGGGCCCTGCAGGACCAAAAGGGGTCTCATTTGCCAGTCCATCCTCCCCACTCCCTCAGCCCCACGACAGTCCAGCCTTGGGACCCAAGCCTGCTCAGGGTCCGGGGATGTGACCCCGGCCCAGGTCACCGAGGCCTGAGGGGAAGAGTTTTGGCATTCCTTTTTTTTTTTTCTCTTTTCAATGTTAGTTGTTATTTTGTATCTTGTGATTTACAATGTTGCAGGTTTGTGCCTCTTGTTTTTCTTTCTGAGCTGTACAGCAACGTGATTGACGGATACAGAGACCTATATATGTTCTTTTTGGAGTTCTCCTCCCGTATGGGTTATTACGGAATGTTGAGTAGGGTTCCTTGTGCTATACCCTGGGCCCTCAGTGATTACTCTGTAAACAGTGGTGCGTATATACTAATCTCGACACGCTCACTTCCCCCTGCCCACCGCCGTTCCCTTTCGCTCACCATAAGATTCTTTCCTAAGTCTGAGAGGCTGTTTGTTTTGTAAAGAAGCTCATTTGCGTCCATTCTTAGGGTCCACCTGTACTTGATATCACGAGAGGTTTGTCCTTCGCTGTCTCATGTCCCTTAGTACGATCACCTCCACCTCCTTGCCCGTGGCTGCAAGTGGCATGATTTCATCCTTTTTCAGTGGCTGGCTCATATTCCATCGTGTCTTTGGACCGCATCTTCCTTCTCCCTGCTTCTGTCCTCATACACGTAGGTTGCTTCCACGTCGTGCCTATTGCACACACTGCTGTCACGGTCACTGGGGGGTTCGTGTCTTTGAGAATTTTGGTTTTCTTGGGATCTACGCTCAGGAGTGGGATTGCTGGGTCCCATGGGACGTCTATGTTTAGTCTCTTAAGGAACCTCCATACTGTTCTCCATAGTGGATGCACCGACTCCCACTCCCACCCACAGGGCAGGAGGGCTCCCTCTTCTCCACACCCTCTCCCTCACTTACTGCTCTAGATTGTCTGATGATGGCCACCCTGACCTGTGAGAGGCGATACCGCATGGCAATTCTGAGGTGCGTTTCTCTCACCCCTAGTGATGCCGAGCATCTTTTCATGGGCCCGAGGGCCATCTATGTGTCTTCTGTGGAGAGGTGTCCACTTAGATCTTTTACGCATTTTCTGGTGGGTTGACCGTTCTTTTGATGTTGAGCCGCAGGAGTGGTTTGTACGTTTTGGAGGTTAATTCCTCACGGGTACCTTCGTTTGCAGATATTGGTTCCCATTCTAAGGGTGGTCTTCTTGTTTTGTTTATGGTTTCCTTTGCTGTGCCGACGCTTTTAAGTTGAGTTAGGTCCCATTTGTTTCTTTTGGTGTTCATCATTCCGAGAGGTGGGGCAACAAAGAACCTGCTGCGATTTCTGTCAAAGCGTGTTCTGCCTCTGTTTTCCCCAAGAGGTTTGTAGTCTCCGCCCTTGCATTTAGATCTTCCATCTGTTTCCTTCTGTGTGTGGTGTTAGAGAGTATTCTGATTTCATTCTCTTTTTAATGTTCTAAGGAACCTCCACACTGTTCTCCACAGAGGCTGTACCAACTTACCTTCCCAACGACAGTGTAGGAGGGTTCCCTCTTCTCCACACCCTCTCCACCATGTACCGTTTGTAGACTTTCTGACAACGGCCATTCTGACCGGCGTGAGGCGATACCTCGTTGTAGTTTGACTGGCATTTCTCTAATATTGAGCCACGCTGACATCCTTTCACGTAGCCACGGCGTGAGGCAAACGTACCTCTTGCAATTGGCTGCTTGAACGTCTGCCCTCCTGGGAACCCTTTCTCCGTGACCTACGCCAGGACGTTGTTTGAGGGCAGCTGATTTTCCTTTACAGCCCTCAGGCCTTGTGAATAGTCAGCGCCCAGCAGCACAGGTTTTCAAGTTCTTGTTCTGGGAAAGAGCCACAGGGTGGCAGGATGCCTTCAAGCCCCACTCTTTTTGTTAAATTTCTCATTTAATTTTTATTTCATCGGCGTAGAGTTGATTTCCCATGTCGTGTCTGTTTTAGGTGTACAGGAACCTGACTCAGTTATCCATAGACGTGTGTGTGTTCCTTCTCGGGTTCTTTTCCCATGTAATTTCTTACAGTGTGCTCAAGAGAGTTCCCTGGGCTGGCCAGTGGGTCCCTTTCGCTTGTCTCTTTGATGTATTTCAGTGTGTGGTACGTGTTAACCCCAACCTCCTAATGTATCCCTCCCCTCAGTGTTCCCTTTTGGACATCATAAGTGTGTTTTCTAAGCCTGTGAGCCTGTTTCTGTTTTGTAAATGAGCCCACTCTGGACGCATTGCTTGATCCCAGCTATAAGTGATAGCTTCTGATATTTGTCTTTCTCTCTCTGACTTACCTCACTCAGTATGATAATCTCTCAGTCCATCCATGTTGCTGCAAGTGGTATGAGTTTGCTCTTTTTTTATGACTGACTCGTATTCCACTGTATACACGTACCGCGCATTCTTCACTTCTCTCTCATTAGACATTTCAGTTGATTCTATGTCTTGTAAATAGCACTGCCCTGAAAATGGGGGTGCACGTGTTGTTTCCAATTAGGATGTTCTCCAGATCTAAGCCCAGAAGTGGGATTGTCAGGTCATGTACAAACCCTATGTTTAGTTTTTTAAGGAAGCTCTGTACTGTTCTCCAGAGCAGCTGCAACCCGTTGCATCCCCACCAACAGTGTGAAGGACTCCCTTTTCCCCACACCCTCTCCAGCATTTATTCTCCGCAGATTGTGTTTGATGATAGCCATCCTGAGCGGTGTGAAATGGCACCTCGTTTTTCGTTGTGATTTGCCCTTCTTCGAGAATTAGTGATGTTGACCTACACGGAATCTAAAACTTGTCCTGATGAACTCAGTGACAAGAATAAGGACGCAGAGGCAGAGAGTGGACCGGAGAACTCGAGGTTTGGGAGGGGGCGGGGGGTGAAGGGGAAGCTGAGACGAAGCGAGAGAGTAGCACAAACATATATATACTACCAGCTGTAAAACAGATAGCCAGTGGGAAGTTGTTATATAACAAAGGGTGTTCAACTCGAGGATGGAAGATGCCTTAGAGGACTGGGAGGGGGAGGATGGGGGGGAGTCGAGGGAGGGAGGGAATACGGGGATATGTGTATAAAAACAGATGATTGAACTTGGTGTACCCCCCTCCAAAAAAACAATAAATAAATTAAAAAAAAAAGAGTTAGTGATGTTGAGTATCTTTCTGATCTTTGTCTTGTTTTGTTTACATAGTGTGAGTAAAACTTAGCTCCTGCAGTTGGCTTTGTGAAAGTCGGCCCTGCATTGAATTCTTTTCCGACGATTTACCCCAGGGCTTCCTTGGGGACAGGTGTCCTGTGCAGCCCCGCAGGCCTTGTGAGGTTTCAGCGCCACTGGGCGTCGGCTTGAAAGTTGTAGTTACAGGAAACGGCCACAAGGCGGCAGCATTGCTTCATGCTCCACTCTGGTTACTCGGGCAACTGGAGCCTGGGGCAAAGTCCTGTTCCTGGGCTGTCAATCAGAGTGGCATGCGCCCGAAGAAACACCCAAGACTCGTCTCATTCCTTCTTCCCCCTCACCCTCTACCACCCCCCTGTTCACTCCCTGATGAACCCCAGCTCCTGGAATACCACCCTTCTGAGGGTGCTGTCATCCGTAGTTGGGGCGACCCTTAGGAAGGAGGCTGGTGGCCCCCTGTGGCCCAGCAATCCCACTCCTGGGCGTAGACGCTGAGAAAACAAAAATTTTAGCAGACACGTGCACCCTAGCGATCATGGCAGCACGCTGTACAAAAGCCAATACGTGGAAGCAACCGAAGTGTCGGAGGACAGAAGCAGGGATAAAGGAGATGGGGCCCAGAGACACGATGGAATATGACTCAGCCATAAAAAAGGATGGAATAATGCTAACCCTAACCCTAGGGTACATCTGCTAATTTCAACCTCCTGATTCATGCCTCTCTCCCACCGTTCCCCTTTGCTAGCCAGAAGCTGGCTTTCTAAGTCTGAGCCTTTCTTTTGTAAATTAGTTCATTTGCATCCATTGTTACACGCCAACTAGAAGTGATACCATATGACATTTATCTTTCTCTGTCTGACCCACGCCGCTTAGTGTGATCGTATCCAGGTCCTTCCGAGTTGCTGCCAACGGCCTTGCTTCATTCATTTCAGAGCTGAGTGACGTTCCGTTGTACACACGGACCGCACCTTTGTTAACCATTCAGCTTTCTGTGGACATTTTGGCTGCGTCCAGGTCTAGGCTTTTGTAAACACTGCTGCACTGAAAGCTGGCTACGAGTCTCTTGTCCATTTAGGGTTTTCCCCCGGACGTGCACCCAGGAGTGGAATTGCTGGATGTTTAGATGTTAAAAGAACCTCCGTACTGTTGTCCTCCAGAGTGGCTGGTAGCAATTTACATTCCCACTGCGGGAGTGTAGCAGCGTGCCCTCTTCTCCACACCTTCTCCAGCATTTCCGCTTTTCAGACTTTGTGATGATGGTCACTCTGACTGATGAGAGGTGATGCCTCGTTGCAGTGTTGATTTACCGAGAACAACGTGGAGGTGCCATTAGAGGCAGATACAGGGCCACCATAGGATTCAGCCATCCCACTGCTCAGAGCGTATCCGGAGAAGACCGGAATGCAAAAAGACACGTGCACCAAAACGTGCATTTTGGCACCACTTACACTAGCCCGGACCAGGAAGCAACCAAAATGTCCAAGGACCCAGCAATGGATAAAGAAGTAGTAGTTCCATTACACAGTGGAATATTACTCAGACGTGAAAAAGAATGAAATAATGCCACTATAGCAACCTAGATTAACCTAGTTGTAATCCTACTAAGTGAAGTGAGTTAGAAAGAAAAAGACAACCATCACATGATATCACTTCTACATGGAAAATAAACATAAATACCAATGAACCAACTGACAAAAGAGAAACAGACTCACAAAGTTAGAAAACGAACTTGTGCTTAGCAAAGGGGACCGATACCGGGAAGGGATAAATTAGGCAGTTGGGATTCACAACCAGATGCTATTACAAACAAAATACATAATCAACAAGGGCCTGGGTATACCAAGGGAGGTCACCTCAACACTCTGTCATCACCTCTATGGGAAAGAAAATCTGAAAGTTAATAGATATATGGATACATGTAAACGAAAAAGATTCTGTACCCTTACAACAGAGTCAGGCTTTGAAGAAATCCTGCCGCCTTGTGGCCGTTTCCCGCAACAGCAACTTTAAAGCTGCAGCTTATGGAGACAATATTCACAAGGAGTAAAGGATGTAAATCACAGCTGCGCTCCAACAATTCCCTGGGGTAAGTATTCTAAAAACAATTTTCACAAGGGCAGATCTTCATGAAGACCATATCAACAGGTAAATAAGACAACGTTTTAAAAAAAATAGCACGCCACACGCTGCTGAGTACGGCGAATTACTTGAGACGGGCCGCTCAACACTGCGAGGAGGGCTCACACCTGGCCACAGTCGGAAAGGCCGTGAATCAAAGGTCTGCAGACAGTAAAGCTACAGTGCTGGTGGAAAACAGGGGGCCCTCCTATGTTGCTGCTGGGATGGACACGGTAAGAGCCACGACCGAGAACAACGTGGAGGTGCCATTAGAGGCAGATACAGAGCCACCATAGGATTCAGCCATCCCACTGCTCAGAGAGTATCCAGAGAAGATCGGAATGCAAAAAGACACATGCACCAAAATGTGCACTTTGGTACCACTTACACTAGCCCGGACCAGGAAGCAACCAAAATGTCCAAGGAGCCAGGAATGGATACAGAGGTAGTAGTTCCATTACGCAGTGGATTATTACTCAGGCATGAAAAGGAAGGAAATAATGCCACTATAGCAACGTACATTAACCTAGTTGTAATCCTACTAAGTTAAGTAAGTCAGAAAGTAAAGACAACTATGATATGATATCACTTCTAGGTGGACTCCGAATATTATTACCCATCAACCAATCCACAAAAGAGAAACAGACTCACAAAATTAGAATACAAGCCTATGCTCACCAAAGAGGAAATATGTGGGGTAGGGATAAACTAGGAATTTGGGATTAACAAATAGATACTATTACATATAAAACACATAATCAACAAGGACCTAGCTATCCCCTGGGAGTTCTATTCAATGCTCTGTAGTCACCCTCATAGGAAAAGAATCTATAATGAATAGATATATATGCATATGTGTTTATGAAAAAGATTCTGTACACCTACAACTCACACAACATCATCTATCACAGAAACTCCAAGAAAAAACTGATTTAAAATAAAAAAGAAGGGATGAGACACCAGCGTTTGTGTGTTTGTTCTGGCATATTCCACTCTAACGTATAACGCCAAAACAACACTTCCACTAAGGCTCTGGTGCTGGAGAAAGCAGAGTTTGCTGGAAGAAATCCTGCCGCCTTGTGGCCGTTTCCCACAAAAGAAACTTTAAAACTGTTTCTTAAGGGGACTTAGTATTCACAAGGGCCACTGGGTTGTAAAAGATACAACCCCTCAAAACATTTCCAGGCGTAAATAGTCAAAAAAAAATTTTTTTAATGGGCAGAGTTTCATGAGGTCAACACCAACTGGTAAATACTGCTGGCCTGAAAGAGTTTAGCAATACTAGATGAACTGTTATTTGTTCTTCAGGAATCTCACACCTTAAACACCCTGACTCTGTACATTACATCTTGCACCTAACACTCTCTGACTCTGTGTGAATGACATCCTGCACCTGGTACTTACACCACCTACACTCCCTTTTAACAAATTACCCCTTGCAGCATTCTGCATTTCAGAAAGAAGGTCATAGGCCAATGACCCAGAGTCAAAGAGACCCAGGTACCAGGCCGCTGGGTGCCAGCTGTGACCACTGTGAAGTGACACCGGAGGAAGAACGCGAGGCCTTCACCATGATCCTATCAGCTGCCCCATTCTCCAGCCCCGGTTATAAAACCTTTCCTGATTCCTGGTGGGGGTGGGGGGGAGGGGACAGGGCACAGTTCTTGAGGTGCTAGCCTGCTGTGTTCCCTTTGCCTGGCAAAGAATAAAGCTATTTTTTCTTTTCCTCCAAAATGGTCTCCATATTTTTGTGAGGCGTTGGTGCACAGAGAGGCAAGATTTCGGGCATCATTATCAAAGTTATAGAGAAAAATATAGAAAATCTACATGACCTTGGGTTTGGTCTGTATAGCTTGAGCTTTTAATTTTAACACACAATACAAAAACCAATCCAAAAAAGAAAAAAAAAATACTGTGGACTTTATATTGATAACATTAAAGATTTCTACTCTTAAAGACCTTATTCAGAAAATCAAAAGACAAGCCACAAAGGATGTAGACTCAAAATAGACAAAGACCTCTAAAACAACCCCATAAAAAAGGGTAAGGATCTGAACAGACACTCAGCCAAAAAAAGATATATAGGTAGTAAAAATCATACAAAAACATGCTCAACATTATATACCATTACAGAATTACAAATTAAAATCATGAGATATCACAGCACACCTATTAGGACTGCTCAACTCAAAATATGATGACAGCAACTGCTGCAGGGTGAGAAACAACAGAACAGATCCCCCTCGCTGGTGGGATGCACGTACAGCCACTTTGTAAGACAGTTTGGCAGCTTTTTCCAAAACTAAACAAGTCTCACCTTGGGATCCAACAATCCTGCTTCCAGGACTTAGGCAACTGCTTTGAAAATCTATGTCCAAATGCAAACAAGGATGCAGTTATACACAGCAGCTCTACTCACGTGGCTAAAAACTTGACGAAATCAGGACGTCCTTCCATAGATGAAGGTATACACAAACTGGGGTACATCCACGTCAAGGTGAGTAGAATATGCCACCCCAAAATATGCCTCTCTGACATAAGGATTATTTCAGTCTGTTTCAAAAAAATAAAGAAAGAATCTCAGAATACTGAGTAGAGATTGCCCTTTTGTGAAGGACATTTACAGTAGAGAAATCTCCATTTGTAAGGGGGTGTCCCTCTTTGCACCAGAAATAGAAGGATAATTAAATCTCAAGTAACTCTTACAGATGGAGAAGTCCTGACTTAAATCTGCAAACAATCATTCCCTTGTTCACGGTGCTTTGCATGATAACCGGCCATAACTGGCTTCCCCCCTTCCCCCCTTCCCCAACACATTTCTTCTGTTTTTAGCTGAAGTTGGTATTTAAGGCGATGGCTTTGGCCATTTCACAGCGTGATTCAGTTTTCCTTGGTATTGCCCCAGTATATAGGAGGTATACATGCTATTAAACTTCTGTTTTTCTCCTGATAATCTTTTATCATGGGGGTTAGAGTTAGGGGGGAAATTGTTTTTCGGCCCAGACACAGGCAATGGAACACTTCTCAGCAGAAAGGAATGAGCCACCAACCTATGGAAAGACATGGATAAATCTTCAGCATATATTATGAAGTGAAAGAATCTAGTCTGAGGAGGCTGCAGAGTATGTCCCCATATATGACACTCTGGGAAAGGCAAAGCTACATAAATGATAAGCAGATCATGGGTGGGAGGTCTGACGTGTTCCATGCGACACTTGAGGATGGATACCTGTCACTAGGCATTTGACTAAGCCCACAGATTTGTACATCCCGGGGGGTCAACCCTAACCTATTCAAATTGAGTTATTTAGAATATAGGAGTGTCTCAGGATGGAATACATATTTTGACAGAATGTAACCGTATTAGAAATGCACAGAGGGACTTCCCTGGTGGCACAGTGGTTAAGAATCCCCCTGCCAATGCAGGGAACACAGGGTTCGACCCCTGGGCCAGGAAGTTCCCACATGCTTCAGAGCAACTAAGCCCGTGCACCACTACCAGTGAGCCTGAGTGCCACAACTACTGAAGCCTGCATGCCTAGAGCCCATGCTCCACAACAAGAGAAGCCACCACAATGAGAAGCCGGCACACCACAATAAAAAGTAGCCCCTGCTCACCACAACTAGAGAAAGCTCATGCACAGCAAAGAAGACCCAACACAGCCAAAAAATAAAATAAAAAATAAATAATAAATAAATAAATTTATTTTTAAAGAAATAAAGAAATGCATGGAAGAAATTCACTGTAGGGGATAGGGGAAAAGATGCTGACCTAAGTTAACATTGGAAATGACCAGAATCTGTAGCCGAAAGGCAAAACACACTGTACATAAACAGTGGGCTTTATTTTATGAAGTTCTTTCCAGAATGTAGTAGCTAACAATTCTGAAAGCTCTGCACATGTAATCTGGAGAGGAGCAATGCACAGACACATGGCAGATGGTGGGAGCCAGGCTCCTCCCTGTGGGAGTGGAGGTTACAGACAAGCAAGGGGAGAGCCTCTGCCCTCGTACCTGGATCTGGGCTTCCTGGGAGGATGGTGTGGGGCACTGAATGGCCAGTGGAATTCACAGATCTTTACACTGGGAAGGCCCTGCAGACATAGGAACCTCACACCCATCTTTCTACCCATACCTGCTGCAAACACCCAGCCCTCCATAATCAGCTAGTTGCAGTTTTTAAGACATTCTTGACCCCAGGCAGATAAAGGAGCATGAGGGTCTTGCTTACCCCTAAGCTGTCCCAGAATCCAGGTCCTGGAGGGTGGAGCCAGGTTGGGGGTTCCTGGGCCCCTGACCAGCAGGTGAGACAAAGGAGGAAGACCAGTCCTGAGGGCGGGGTTTTCCTGAAGTCTGTGAGCCCCAGTGCCCTGATGGGATTCATCCCCAGCGGGGACATGGGGGGCGGGGGCCTGCAGTGGTCCTGTGTTCCACCTGAGCCCCTTTGATGAAGCCTCAGCAGCACTGGGCCCAGCAGTCTCCTGGTGGTGTCTCACACTCTGACACAAGGGTTTTAAAAGGAACCAGACGGGGATATGTGTATAAAAACAGATGATTGAACTTGGTGTACCCCCCAAAAATAATAAATAAATAAATTTAAAAAAAAAAAGGAACCAGAGAATGAAGCTGAGCCCCTGATGGCCACTCCTTTCTGGCTCCGAGTTGCTTCCAGCAGGACCACAGTCACCTGCACCTAGTCTGCTGTGACCCACCGGCCCCCGCCTGGCCTTTCCTCTTCCTCCCTGCGATGATTCCAGTGACCCTTCCAGCCTGGACCCCTTGCCCAGGCCAGGCGCCTCTGTCCAGCCACCGCATCCCCATCTCACCTTGGGGCTAACAGGCCCCTCGGAGGACGGCGACCCTGCGGCTCCCCACACCCAGGAGGCAGCCCCGCCTCCCTGGTGGCTGAGCCCAGACACCTGCTGGGACCGAGCAGGACCCTATGGGGACTTCCCAGGACAGAGCCCTCCCCCATAGGCTCTGCTGCAGCTTCTCTCTGAAGTGCCTGGATAATAGCATCAGATGCAGGCTTCCTGAGTTGTTTTACAGATGCTCAAACCACCACCAAATGGAAGACATTAACTACCTGGTGATCCTGAGCACAGAGCCCCCCGACGGACCACTGCCTGAGAATTCACAATGCTAACTGCCTGTGACGTCACCATCCACCAGGGCTCAGACTGCACAGGGCCTACGCTCATTCCTCTGTGTGTGACTCACAGGAGCCTCAGGAACGGAGGAGGGGTCCCTGAGGAGAGGCACAAGATAGATGCTAGGCAGTAACATCATGGCATCCACGTAAAACGTGCCTGAGCTACAGTCACATGAGAGGATTCTGTCCTACATGTGCACCCCCAGCAGCACCTTCAGTCTGAACTGCAGACCTCCGGCTTCACCATCTCCACTGAGAGCATTCGCTTCACCTGCTGTGAACCACCTCCTGTAGGATTTCCAGAACCACACAGCACGGAAGAGCTCAGGCTGATGTGAAATCACATTTCACAGGACCCAGAGACGGTGCGCTAGCGTCCAGGTTGACCCTCACAGCAGACCGCCCAGCTGGCGCCCAGAACCCGTTTTCCTTTTTCCTGCTCACGGCTACCCTGCACCTCCCAGCCTTCCCATCCCTTGAAGCTGGGGTGCAGTTTCTCCTGTTACCAAGCGGAAGTGGTGGAGGTGGTGCCGGCCTTGGCCTGCCTGTGTCCTAGGACAGAGGGTGTGGTGCCTGTATGGCCACCCCACCCTCTGCGGGTTGGAGCCCTCCACCCAGAAGTGGGGAGGAGAAACGGTGGACAGAGCCTGGGCCCTGACACCCACCTGCCCTGGACTCTCACATGGAGGAGACAGAGACACGCTGAGCCTCAGCCCATTTTGCGGGGGACACTTTTCTCCAGCAACAAACCTCTGCCCTAAAAGCCAGGGTGCTTTACCAATCCCCACCCAAGTGTAACAGAAAATAAGGCTTAATTTCATCACACTGTTTTCAAACTACAGCCCACGCTGCAACCACTACTCAGGTGATGGTGCTTCAGCGCAGCCCCTTTAAAAGAACTCCTGGACTCCAGCTCCCCGGGCTCTGCCTTCTGTTTCAGGGAGAAGTTTCCTTGACAACCTGGACACACCTGCTCACTTTCCTTGACAACCAAAACTTTGCCACCTCCCAAACTCTCCTTCAAACATTTCCATCCTAGGCTTGCTGCTCCTAAAGTGACAGTGCCGTCATCACGTGCCAGAAAGCGATGCCTCCAAGCCCATATTTGTTACGTGATGCTATGGATGATGAAATCCCAGAAGAGCCAGCTTTGCAAGGAAACTGCTGCTGGACTTGGCACTGGGCCCCTTTCCACGGACAGGATGGAGTGGCTGTTTCCACGGGCCCCGTGGTGGAAGAGCTCACCTGATGACGCCAGGCCTGGATCCTTTCCTCATTCTCCCCAGACCGCCACCCACATGGCTGCTGTCTGTGCCAGTCTATATGAGACCTTGGTCATCTCCTAAAATGAGGGTTATTTTATACACAGATAGACAATGGGTTGAATGGTGGCCCCCAAAGATGTGTCCTCCCAGAACACATGAACAGGACCATATCTGGGAAAAGGGTCATTGGAGATGTAGTTAAGGTGAAGTCATCTTGGGTTAGAGTGGCCCTCCATCCAATGACAGCATCCTTGTAAAAGACAAAAGAGGAGACACACAGACACAGAGGAGAAGCCCCATGAAGACAAAAGCAGAGAGGGGAGGGAGGCAGCCACAACCCTGGGGACGCCTGGAGCCCCCAGAAGCTGGAAAAGGCAGGAGGAACCCTATCCTGGAGCCGCTGGAGGGACCTCAGCCCTGCAACACCTTGATCTCAGATGTCTGGTCTCTGGGACTGGGGGAGGATGAATTCCTGTTGTTTTAAACCACCCAGTATGTGGTCATTTGTTAGAGAAGCCACAGAACAGTCACACAGACCCTGCCCTGTAGGATCCTGGGTCTCACTACAGGCAGGTAGAGGCTGGATTACAGAACCCTTAGAGTCAGCGTTGGGCTCCCAGAATCCTAAAGCAGTGGCTGGACACCAGAATGTTGAGGGGTCAAGTCAGAAGCCCATCCCGAAGGGTGCCAGCTGCACACGGCCTCCCCAGGTTCTCACACCTGTACATGTGGGGGGTACGTATTTCCATCCTGATTCAGGACCTCTGATGTCACCATTCACATTGCTAATTAAGAACCCACCAGTTACACAGGTGAAAACCCAATCAGGACACTTGCTACAGGGATAAACAAATCTGAAGTTGGTCAGAGGTGGGGACTTTCTCACATGCAGCCGGCAGCCTGCAACAAGGAGCGTCCTCACTGGAAACCTGGTGGACCATGCGGAGGCGTCTCTGAGTAAACGTCAGCTGACCCCCAGGCCAGCTGCTCCTGCACCTTATCCACCCTCCCTAGGTCAGCAGACCTACATATGTGCAAAGACCTTACAGGCTGGAGGAAAGGGCTTGGAGCCGCCCCAGTGACAGCATGCTTTCTGGTTGGCTCCTGCAGGCCATGCGAGATGGTCCTGGCCCCAGGCACTCTCCTGGTACCTTTCCATTTCCCTGCCTGAGTTACCCCTCCTGGCCTGGCTCCCACCCAATGCCTTTTACTTGCTTCCTCACCTCTGCCCGGGGAGAGCTTCCAACAGCAGGTACAGGCAACACATCTTCTTCCTTAGCAGGTAGCAGCCCAGCAACGCCTGTAGACGGTCCAGCACAGGCCCACTCAGACAGGACCACCCACGAGACTATGGCCCCTCACTCCTTCCCGCCAGCCCAGCCCCACAGTCACTGATGGGGCAGGAAGTACGGCAACAGGCACAGCTGCAGGTGCTCTTGCTGCCTGGAGGGTGTTTATACAGACCTCAACCCAGGCGCACCTGGGGAGGGCGGGCCGCCAGGTCACGCTGCCCTGGCCAGCCAGTCCCCACCCATCAGGGGCTCACAGTTGAGAAAACAGTTGTGGTGCTGGCCAGGTCCAAGGAACAGGTGTCCCCAGGGTCAGGATGGACATGGGGCTGCTGCTCTGGCTTGTTTTCTAATCACTTTAACTAGCCGTGAGTGGGAGACAATTTCAAGAAGATCCTCTCCTCACAAGAGGAATCCAGGAGTTAGGGAGAGGAGGGGTGGTGGGTGGAGACAGGGGCCTGGCACGCTGGGTGCGGTGGAAGCCTCTGGAAGACCCGGTGGAGGGAGGCTGCACAGCGTAAAGCCCAGGGTCACAGCCCTGTCCAGGAGCTGCTGTTTGTTACTTCAGGTCCTGCTCTGAGGGGCTCAGGCTCAGCTCTGACCAACAGGTGAGCCAGGGGTGCTGTGCAACAAGCGCTATGTGCACGGCTCCTGTGCGCCGGGGTGCCTGCCCGGGGGAGCTCCATGTCCTGGGAGGGGCCTGCTCACCAGAGCCCCGTGATCTTCCGGGTGCCTGCTCAGGGGAGCTCCACGACCTGGGAGGGGCCTGCCCACGAGAGCCCCGTGCACTGGGAGTGAGGCCAATGGACAGACAACGGGGGCGTGGGGACAAAGCTGGGTCACGGTCCGTTGGGAAAGGGTCCGAGGAGAGAGAACGTGGCTGCCCTTGCCTGGTGAGCTAAGACTTAACGTCCACCCTGTGTCCGTCACACCTCCACACAGCCCACTGTAGGGCTTCCTTTCCTGGGTCCTGGGGCAAGGTCACGCATGGGTGAAGCGTGTGGGCACGTCTGGAGGGAGCCGTCACCTGTCAGCGCAGGTGGACTGAGGACACCCACCAAGGGCGGGCAGGTGTGGGAACCCAGGGGAGCCCCAAGAGATGGTCCTGGGTGAGCGCTGAGGCTGGACAGAGGCTGTGGAGCTGGCGGTGATGGTGGTTGGCACGGAGAGCTTACCACCCGACAGGAGAAAGGCCAGCCCAGGCAGCAGGCGGAGGCGAACGCTGTGCCGACGGGAGGGCGGAGAGACCAGCAGGCACATCCGTAGGCGTGGGTATCTGGGCTGCTCTGTGTCCGCCGGAACCCGGCCCCGGCCCCAGGCCCCCGCCCCGCCCCGCCCCGCCCCGCCCCGCCCCGCTCCATCCGGTGTCTCCGCAGACCCCAGGCAGGAAAAGACCGGAAGCCGCGTGAACACCTGTGCGGGGCGTTCACTCTGTCTTCGCCAGCCAGAAACCCCGCAATTTCAATTGGACAGTGAGGCGGTGGAGGTGGGGAAGTGTGGGAGCTTGGAGCCTAGAGAAGAAGGTTTCCTGTGGGGTAGGACCACAGGGAGCCAGAGAGGGACAGGGATGGACAGGGACAGAGAGCTGCACCTAGGACAGGGGGATGCGCAGGGGGACGGACAGTGAGTGCCCAGCACTGGAGCACGTCCATCCTCCCTCGGCCGCTGCCCTCCCCCTAGTGCATGGCCGAGGGGTCCCCGGGACAATTTATCATTAACATGGCTGGGGGCTGGGGGCTTGGAAACAGGACATGCATTCCGAAGTCAGGGTTCATGAAAGAGTAACTGGTCTCATGGGCGTCGGGAACACGTCAGCAAAGGTCTTCATTGTTTGGGGACGAACGAAGCATAGAGGCCACCTGGTCCTAATGGTTATTAAACAGTCTCTATTAACGAGAAAGGCCTTGAGGCAGAGAAGTGATTGACCACACAGTACAGGCCTGGGTAGGGTCAGCGGACAGGCAGGAGGAGCTGTGTGGGCCCAGGACGGCGTCAGTTATGCTGACAGCCTCACACGGGGGGAGGCAGGGCTGGGGAAGGTGCGGGCTTGAGTCCTGTAGGTGCCACAGAGAAGGGACATGGGCCAGGCAGTGGGGCAGGCCTTGCACCTTGATGGGACAGGGATCGTGGCCCTAAGAAGTGACCTCACACTTGCTCATAGGGACCCTGCTGTGCAGAGTGGACGTGTCTACGTCCAGAGTCACATCCTGCTGCGTTGGGACCTGACTGCTCGGACCTCTGCGTGACCTCTGCAGGCCGGCCTGAGCGGGAGCATGTGGTGTCAGGAGCCTCAGGCAGGTCACATCCTCCGGGTTCGGGGAGGACCCCCAGGAGGCCTTGGAGGCCAATTCCGGGTGGGGGGGCAGGTGGAAGGGCTCAACTCCAACCACCGTGGGGAAGGTGAGCAGGGCAGCGGGCGTCCCACGTGGAAGGGGCAGTGTCATCAGCTCACCTAAGAAAATAAACTGTCACGGCTCCTGCGCGTTATGTAAAAGTCATGTTTCTACCATGTGGGTTTCCCAGCCTGGCGTTTTGCTGTGGCAGCCCAAGCTGACTAAGACTACGTCCTTCTATCTCTGGCTTCTCTCCCTGAGCCAGACATAGAAGGTTTTCAAGGTTCGTCCATGTTGCAGTGAGCACCAGGGCTTCACTCCTTTTCACGGCTGAGTACGTTCCATTGTGTGGAGGGACCACAGTGTGTGTATCTGTTCTCTCTTTACCTCTGGATGGTCATGTGGAGGGTTCTCACCTTTTGGCTGCTGTGAATCGTGTGGCTATGAACATGCGTGTACAAGTGTTTGGACATATTTCTCTTTCTCTTAAGCTTATACATAGGAGTCGAATTGCTGGGTCATGTGGTGACTCCATGTTTGACATTTTGAGGAACTGCCAGACTGTTTTCCCAAACGAAGTCACCATGTCACTTTCCCACCTGTGGTGTTTGAAGATTCCAATTTCTCCCCTTATTACTGTCTGTCTTTTTGATTCCAGCACCTTAGTGGCAATGAAATGCTATGTCATGGGGGTTCTGTCAGCCCATCAGACCATCATCCCTTTTATATCAAGTACTTTATAACACTCCCCTCACTTTCTGAAATCAGATACAGAGATAAAATAATCTCTCTACACATATAATTTAAGCATAATTATATTTATGTGTGTATCTATGCATCTATAGTTACAATACAGAGAATTCAAGATAAATACATTTTAATGAAATAATACGTAATTCAATAGGTGGTGCTTGGCTTCAACTACACTAAGTAATCAGACGTTTGCTTAAATTTTTCTTCAATTTAGATTTAAAAATAGGCAGATTAAAAGACACTAATGAAAGAAATCAAAGATGACACAAACAGATGGAGGGACATACCATGTCCTTGGATTGGAAGAATCAACATTGTGAAAATGACTATACTACCCAAAGCAATTTACACATTCAATGCAATCCCGATCAAATTACCAATGGCATTTTTCACAGAACTAGAACAAGAAATTTTACGATTTGTATGGAAACGCAAAAGACCCTGAATAGCCAAAGCAATCTTGAGAAGGAAAGGCGGAGTTGGTGGAATCAGGCTTCCTGACTTCAGGCTATGCTACAAGGCTACAGTGATCAGGACAGTATGGTCCGGGCACAAAAACAGAAATATAGATCAATGGAACAGGATAGAAAGCCCAGAGATAAACTGTGGTCAACTAATCTGTGACAAAGGAGGCAAGGATATACACTGGAGAAAAGACAGCCTCTTCAGTAAGTGGTTCTGGGAAAACTGGACAGCTACATGCAAAAGAATGAGATTAGAACACTCCCTAACACCACACACAAAAATAAACTCAAAATGGATAAAAGACCTAAATGTAAGGCCAGTCACTATAAATCTCCTGGAGGAAAACATAGGAAGAACAGTCTTTGACATAAATAACAGCAAGATCTTTTTTGACCCACCTCCTAGAGTAATGGAAATAAAAACAAAAATAAATAAGTGGGACCTAATGAAACTTCAAAGCTTCTGCACAGCAAAGGAAACTATAAGCAAGACGAAAAGACAACCCTCAGAATGGGAGAAAATATTTGCAAACGAATCAACAGACAAAGGATTAATCTCTAAAATATATAAACAGTTTATCCAGCTCAATATCAAAAAAACAAACAACCCAATCAGAACACGGACAGAAGACCTAAATAGGCATTTCTCCAAAGAAGACGTACGGTTGGCCAAGA
This sequence comes from Hippopotamus amphibius kiboko, assembly GCF_030028045.1. Lineage (NCBI taxonomy): Eukaryota > Metazoa > Chordata > Mammalia > Artiodactyla > Hippopotamidae > Hippopotamus > Hippopotamus amphibius. The sequence goes on from NC_080203.1 coordinate 1,132,830, forward strand.
GGCACATGAAAAGCTGCTCAACATCACTGATTATTAGAGAAATGCCAATCAAAACTACAATGAGGTATCACCTCACACCATTAGAATGGGCATCATCAGAAAATCTGCAAAAAGTAAATGCTGGAGAGGGTGTGGAGAAAAGGGAATGCTCTTGCACTGTTGGTGGGAATGTAAATTGATACAGCCACTATGGAGAACAGGATGGAGGTTCCTTGCAAAACTAAAAATAGAGTTACCATATGACCCAGCAATCCCCCTACTGGGCATATACCCAGAGAACACCATCATTCAAAAAGACACATGCACTCCAATGTTCACTGCAGCACTATTTACAATAGCCAGGACATGGAAGCAACCTAAATGTCCATCAACAGATGAATGGATAAAGAAGATGTGGTACATATACAGAATGGAATATTACTCAGCTGTAAAAAGCAATGAAACTGGGACATTTGTAGAGACATGGATGGAGCTAGAGACTGTCATACAGAGTGAAGTGAGTCAGAAAGAGAAAAACAAATATCGTATATTAACACATATATGTGGACTATAGAAATAGAGACAGAGATGTAGAGAACAAACATATGGACACTAAGTGGGGAAAGTGGGGAGGGTTGGGGGGGGGATGAATTGGGAGATTGGGATACCAAACTGTACACTCTAAATATATGCAGTTTATTGCAAAAAATAAAAAATTAAAAAAAAATTAAAAATAGGCAGATAACATTTAACTTGATTCAACCTTTATATTTCATATTTTTAAATGAGGACAAATAGGCATCATTGTATATCATTTGAATTACTGTGGTGACAGCAATCCTGGTGCATTTACTGGCAATTCAGAAACTCTGAGCCCCTTTACCAGGAGATTTGATTTTCCAAAATGTCAGAGACTTCTTGGTAAACTTCTGAGTAAGTATTAGAACAAGCTTTGATAGAATCACATCGTTATTTTATTCCTGCAAAATTTAGCATATATTAAAGCCATACAGAAATAACTTCCTTGTGAAGTAGCACAGAGTCAGATTCTCGGCTCAGAAAATCACGGGCAGGTCCATCCCAGGAAGGGCGAACAGGCACAGGGAAGCCCTTCCTGCAGGATGCCTGGCAGCTAAGGGCACCCCCACGACGTGCTCTAGAACCCCAACCTTTGTGTCGACCACAAATGCACAATTCCACGTGTGCCTGGGAGAAGTCAGCTGAGACCAGAGGTTCCCAAACACGGACATGTGCCCCCTGTCCAGGGTGCAGGAGAGTGCATGGCTTGGAAAGGGTCACTTTGCAGCTGCCCCTGCGACTGGCCTCCCTGGAGCTCCTGCGTGCAGAGCAGCTCACATGCAGAGGCACCCTGGTGCCGCCCCCTCTTCCCAGGACATTAAATCCTTACGTCCCCATAAACGCAAGATGTCTTAACTTGGCTACCACAGCAAATACAACACACAGGGCTGCTTAAACAACAGACGTTTATTTCTCACAGTCCTGGAGGCTGGACGTTCCAGGGCAAGGTGTCAGGCAGGGCTGGTTCCTCCTGAGGCCTCTCTCCTTGATGTGTGGACAGCCGTCTTCTCCCTGTGTCCTCATATGGTCATCCCTCTGTGTGTCTGTGTCCTCATCTCCTCTTCCTATAAGGCCAGCAGCTCACCCTGGTGGCTTCATTTTACTTTAATCACCTCTTTAAAGACCTCATCTCCAAACACAGTCCCATCCTGGGGGTGAGGACACACCTTGTGAATTTTGAGGACACAATTTAGCCCACAGCAGGCACATGCCCGTAACACAAGACTGCCTGCCTTTCCCGGCCCAGGGACGTTTGTTTTAAGGGCAAGGACAGGAGATGGGGCAGGTGGCCTCACCGGGCAGCAGGACATCAGCTACGGGTGGAGCCAGGACAGTTCTGCACACATGCCTCGTCCATCCTCCAACACAAGAACCACTGGCCGCAGCGGAGTCCACGAGGACAAGGTGTCCACAGCGCTGGTGAGAGGGGTGAACACAAAATTGTGTGACTTTTTTAATACAAGCCATTCTTCTCAGCTTTTCTCTACATGAAAGGAAAGACCCCAGGAAAGTCACAGGTTGTCAGCTGTCACGCTGTCCAGGGCTGGGGTTGCGCCTGAAGGAAGCACTCGGTGACTCTTCCCGGGGGGTGTGCTTTCCTGGAGCGGCCAGAGCTGCTTCTGTTCACTCCATGTGTGGCTGGTCCTCATCAACCCTTAGAGAATGTTTGTAACTGTCTTTTAGTAGAGTATCTATCTGCACACTTTTCTATTAATACAGTGTATTATACCTGCTGATCTGATCTGCCCCACCACACCCCCAGTACATGCATTTCTATTGCCTTGAAGTTTGACTGTGATAAACTCACTGAAGGCATTTTTTTACTCTTTATCTCTTCTTAGTTACTTATTCTGAAGCTGAAAAAAAAAATTAATACACCCTCCCCCCCCAACCCCCACACACACTGGCAATGTACATTTCCAGAAAATACAAAGTAATCTGTAGGGACCGACAGCAGATCTGAGTTTGCCTGGATGGGGGAGAGCAGGAGGAAACTTCTGGGGATGAGGGTGTTGATGAAATAAAAATTCATATTTTAAGGCAAGACGAGAAAAATTTTAAACATACACTTTTCCTCTGCCCTTTGGCCTCCCCCCTCCCCACGGGGGTGCATGTGCACCTGTGCTCTGTGTTAACCTGGCCTCCCCAGTGGCAGAAACACCTGCTCAGCCACAAAAACCAATTTTTCTCTTTCTGGCAACCACGTAACTCCTTAGAAGATAACCTCCCCTTCCTTATTCTGTAAGGGGTCAGATGACCCACCACTCACCATGCATGTGCAGACGTCTTTGGTGGACTTCAGGGACAATGCCAATATATCATCTCCCTTACAGACAATGACTACAGAACAGATTGGTCGGACAACCGGGGGAGATACTGAGCTGTACCTAAAGCAAGTTCTTAGCTGAAATACTTACTTATGACCTTATTAATGTCACTAGGTATATTACTTGTATTCTGCCTATTTTACAAAACTACTGCTTTCTGTATTACCAACAGTGTGACTGAGCCTCCAATACAGATACTGATGACTAGGTGACCTAAGACAATTGACCAGATACATAGTTCCATAAGATCGGTGATGTTCATAGTGTAGCTCTAGATGTGGGAAGAAGCCACAGAGGGAACCATTTCCTGGACCCTAACAGACTCGTAGGACAGGTGGCCCAGAGGCTTCGGGCTACCGTTAACAGCGCTAGTCCAGTGACAGCACATCGAGTGGCCTATCAAGGAAATCCTCGCCTGACTTGGGAGTGAGCATTCCTAGCGCCATGGGATAGATCCATCATGAAATGCCTCCTAAACCTTGGTCAACGTTAAGACCAAAAGGGAGGGGATTGTGACAAAGAATGTTGCCCACCATCCAGTTCTACAAGAATTAAGTCATCAGCCTCCGCCGGCGCTGACTCACAGGATGAGGCACTTTGTGCCCTGGGAAAACTGGCAGAACTGGCCTTCAGATAGTTAGGTATTTTCAGGACAAAATTTTTACAAACCTGGATTCTTGTCCTTTCCCACACTTAGAAAAGCACTAAAGGGACTTCCCTGGTGGTGCAGTGGATGAGACTCCATGCTCCAAATGCAGGGGGCCCAGGTTCGCTCCCTGGTCAGGGAACTAGATCCTACATGCATGCCACAACTAAGGAACCAGTGAACCACAACTAAGGAGCCCTCAAGCCACAACTAAGGAGCCCACCTGCTGCAACTAAGACCCGGTGCAACCAAATAAATACTAATTAAAAAAAATACTAAAGGGCTTCCCTGGTGGTGCAGTGGTTAAGAATCCTGTCAATGCAGGGGACACGGGTTCGATCCCTGGTCCAGGAAGATCCCACATGCCGTGGAGCAACGAAGCCTGTGCACCACAACTACTGAGCCCACGCACCACAACTACTGAAGCCTGCATGCCTAGAGCTCGTGCTCTACAACAAGAGAAGCCACCACAATAAGAAGCCCAATGCACTCTCCAGTGCAATGAAGAGTAGCCCCCATTCTGCAACTAGAGTAAGGCTGTGCACAGCAATGAAGACCCAGTGCAGCCAATACATAAAAAGTAAAATAAATAAATTTAAAAAAAAAGAAAAAAAAGCACTAAAGCCATGAAGGCACCTGTTCCTCCTGAACAGCAGTGGCTTCCTACCAATCTGACTGCTTGGTTGCATGTACCCCTTCATCAAAATTGCATATATACTGGCCCCCCCTTACCTATTCAGAACTGCCCTCAGAGCTCTCTGAAAAACTGTCTCCCGGGTTATAATGCTGAGGTTGGCACACATACAATTCTCCATTTCTTGCTTAGGTTGACCACTGAGTACTTTTTCATCGACAGTATAATCATTATCTTGATGGGATACACATGTTTCAAAACCTAACAAGCTGTACACTTTAAATGTGTGCATTTGTCATATGTCGATTACACCTCAATAAAGCTGTTAAGATGCCCCAGAGTTTTAGGTACGAATGCATCACTGCACGTCCAGCAGCTTCATGAGAAGCGGCATTTTGACCCCTCCTGTTTTGGTGACTTACGCAGGAACCGTGACCACCCAGCTGCACCTTACTCGGACCTCAGCACGGCTGCTTTCAGGGATGTGTCCTGCCGTTTGCCTCTCACCAGTGTGGTGAGCCTCCTCGCAGCTCAAACACACACTTTTCTTGCAGTGAACATTGAAATGAATCTTGACAATCAGAGAATCCAGCCAGGCTGGTGGGCCAGGCAGGGAAGACAGACATGCCAACCATCTTCCACAAGCAGAATAAGCTACATGTGCAGATTTGAAGAAAATGCACTTACAGCACATCCTGCAGTAAGAGCCCTTTATTAAAATAGAACACCACACGCACAAAGCGGGAATACGATGGACAGTGGTGCAACTTTCCCAGGCCCTCAGGTTAAGCAAGACTGTCTCAGAGAAAGAGTAGCTGCTCAAACTTACAGTTGCTCAGTTGCTGAGCCTGGTGAAGCCTCTGTCCTGCTTCCCAGGCACCGAAAAGGGATTCTCATAAATCCTCTTGAAAGTTTCACATGCTTTGCCTCCAATAAGATGGAAAGAAAAGCTGATCACATTGTCAGCTGATAGGTTACCAAGCTTTTTGTGTAATATTTGGGTATGTAATTGGTAAGGAATTGAAAGAAAAAGGGACATTTTTAAAACAAAACTCCCACTCTCATCTGAACAAGGTGTCTCTGTGCTAATATCTAAAAAATGCAAACTAGGAATGGATCTAATTTTTGAATCTTTTCTCTTCCTAGCAATCAGTCATGGTCATCCTTGAATAGACATAAAAAATGAAAGGGAAAAGTTAAATTTGTTCTATTAAAAGATACGTTTCATATAAGTATTTCTTTGTTTAAAAATTATAAAAATGTGTAATCATATATATACTGTTTTACTGAGTTGTAAATACTTATAACTATGATAATAATTCAGAAAATAAATGTAACCCTCAGAACTGTATGGTCACAGTATATAAAACAAAAATTTAGTTATCTCTTTATAAGCATAGATATGCTGGGTAATCAATGAGACTTTCAGGCATCAAAGTCCATTGCACTGGAATAACATTCTCTGAGTGATGTGGAATGAAAAGACAATTTCAAATAGACAAACAACAGGAAGTTAGTCTAAGACGCTATGTCCTGTGTGATTCCAACCAAATGACACACTGGGGAGGGCGGAGTACAGAGACAGTAAGAGGGTAGTGTTGCCAGGGGCTGGGGGCATCAAACAGGCAGAGCACAGAGGATTTTTAGGGCGAGAAATACCCTGCATGTTACTATAGTTGTGGATACATGACATTACGTATTTGTCTACATACATATACGCTGATGTGCACACACACACACAAGTGTAAAATTACCCAATAATCAATAGCCATACGTATGTCCCAATCACACACAGCCCAGCAGAACACTGGGCCGGTCGTGCACAGCATGTCACAGGAGGGCACACGGAATGGGATAATCCACAGTGGGGAGGTGGTCCTCGACACGCGCCTTGTCCTATGTGCTCTGAGGGCCCACAGGGCTTTTCTTTCACCCACCGTGTTGGGGGAAGATGAACCAGCATGTCCAGCCCTGGGCCCTGTGTGTCTGACATGCCCCCTCTGGCCCCACTGGACATCTGGCTCCCAGAGGGGGAAACACAGCCCCTCACGTCCTTCTCTTTGGTCTCAGGTACAGGGAGCACCCCTCTGTGGCCCGGATACCTTGGCACAGAGCAGCCACGGGCGGGGGCAGCCCCCAGGGAAGCAGCAGAAGAGGAAGGCCGCCGTCACCATGGAGGTGACCCTCTTAAAGAAGTACTTGCCCAGGGGAAGTACTCTGCGCAGGTGCAGCCACGGCAGGGAGACATGCGAGGGGACATGGGAGCTGCTGGAGCACGTGGTGGGGGAGGGACACGGGGGTGGGGAGGCAGGGGAGGGGTGCTCCACACCAGGCAGGGTCGGTGGCTCGAGCCCGTGGCAGCACGGCAGCCCTGTGTGCCCTGCCCACCAAGATGCCACGTGCACCTGATCACCTGTGTGTGTGCACCTCCTGTCACATGCACCTGATCTCACACGTGTGCTCACTACTGACCCATCACATGTGCCTGATGTCACACACACATGTGTGCTCACCTGCTCCCTGCAGGTCCGCCACATACACGGAATCACACACCCGCTCACCGCTGCCTGTCGCCCCCAGACCACGTGGGTCAAGTCCTATAAGGAGGAGTCGCCCTGCTGGACCTCATCAGCCGGTCCAGGGCTGCAGCTGCGAAAGGGAGCCTCACACGGGTGCTTCCTGGGGTCCTTCACACTCAGGCCATGAGCCATACTCTCCCGTCCAAGTCAAGAGACCAGGCAGGCTCAGACCTCTTCGAGGGGCTGGCGTAGGTAAGGGGCTTGCTTCTTCTCTGGGCAACATGACCTGTTATCTCAGAGTGAAGGGAAATTGTGTCCACCCAGGGAAAGAGACGTCCACATCCTGACCCCAGGGCCTCAGGACGTGACCTCATTTGGAAGTAGGGCCTGGTCATATAAGAAAGTAAGACCAGGGCATTACAGTGGCCCCAATCCTATGTGACTGTGTCCTTATAAGATGAGCAGAGACACAGACACAGAGGGGAAGCCACGTGAAGACGAGGGCAGAGGTGGGAGGGAGGCAGCCACAAGCCCAGGGAGCCTGGAGCCCCAGCAGCTGGAAGAGGCAGGAAGGACCCTCCCCTGGAGCCTCAGCACTTTCCAGCTAGACGGCTGCCACGAGCGGGCCTGACCTGAAGGCAGCACCGTGGCCCCTGACTGTTCCGTGTTGCCCACATGGCGCCCTGGGGAGCAACACTCACAGGACACTGACCAGCGAGTTGGTTTCACATGAGACCGTAGGACGCTGGTCCTGTAAACATGCAGGCCCACCTCACCCTTCCTCCTGGGCTCTGGTCCCACAGGGGACTGTGCCCTGTGTGGGGCTGGGCTTTCAGCCTCTGCACAGGACCCTGGGTGTTGGTTAAAAGTGCAGGTTACACCCCGAGCAGGACGGAAGGGGACTGTCTCACCAGCCCTGTGCAGTGCGGGCAGGAACGCACAGTAAATTACAGCGTTGGAAGCAGAGAGGGTGACTGTCACTCAGCCGTGAAAGGCAGTGACGCAATGACACAGGCTACAGTGTGGACGAACCTCGAAAACACGGGGCTCCGTGAGAGACGCCAGACACACAAGGACAGTGAGTTGATTCCACGTACACGAGCTGTCCACACAGGCACGTCCGCAGAGACAGAGAGTGGCCGGGTGGTGCTGGGGCTCCGGGAATGAGGGGTGACCTCTGAAGGGCGGGGTTTGGGGCGATGATGCAAATGCTGTAAAATGGACGTGCTGGTGGTTGTACAACCCTGTGAACACACACATACCACTGAGCTTTATACTTAAGATGGGGGAATGTGTGCTATGGAAATTAAATCTCTATAAAGATGGTATCAAAAGTGAAAAACTGGAAGCTTCCAGGCCCACCTCCAGAATCTGACCCCAGAGCTATGGGGTCTGGCAAGACCTGTGTGTCTGAAAGCCCCGTTGTGTTCAACCAGGTGGTCTGAGGGCACCTCATGAAACCCTCCCCGTGGCCTCACAAGCGTGGGGCCCTCGTGTGGTTCGGCCTCAGGCAGAGAGGCTGGATTCCGTGGCCTTGCCGTCCTCTCTTAGGGACTGTGGCATCGTCTCCGTAGAATGAGGTGGGTCCGCTTGAACCCCGCTTCCCTCTTCTGCACGTTTCTTCTCTCTCTCCCGGCAAGGGTGCCGGCAGAGCTACCAAGGCAAGAGCATCAGGCACAGAATGACCGAGCAGTCTGACCGGGGTAGGGGGCTCCTCAGAGGCAGTGACCCAGGGCCGAGCTCCCGGAGCCTCCTTCTGAGTGTCGTGGCCCCGGTGCCCTGCTCACGGGAGTCGTTGTCAGCCTTGATGGTTGAAGCAGCCACAGTATCAAGGTTTCACTGGTAGAAACTACTCCTTTGCTTCCCTGGGAGAAACAGTTCTCCTATTTTGTTAGGGAGACCCCCTTTTTAATAAACAGAAATGATAAGCTGCAAGTACATATTAAAGATTAGGTTACTCCCCAGGCAACCACAGATCTGTCTTCTAAAATTACAGATTTGTTTGCATTTTCTAAACTTTTAAATAATGGGATCGTGAAGCACATACTTCCTTTTGGTTTGACTTTTGTTCAGCATCTTTGAGACGCATCCACGCTGTGACCTCACGTCTGTTATCAGGCAGGGTTTCGCTGCATCCATATGCTTCTGTTGCTTTATTCATGTACCTGCTGGTACGTATTTAGGGTGTTCCTAGTGTTTAATCATCAGAAAGTAAGCTTCTGTAAGCATTCTTGTATGTCCTTTTGTGGTCATATGCTTTCATTTATCTTGGGTAAAAAACCTACATGTTCAATGCCTGGGTCATACAGTAAGGTATGTAAAAAAAGAAAAAAGTTTATAAGAAATTGCCAAGCTGCTTTTCAAAGTGGTTGTAACATATTATATGACCATCAGCAGTGTATGAAAGTTCCAGTTCCTCCATATCCTCACCAAAGGTAAGAATGCTCTCTTTAAAATTTTAGATAATCAACTATGTCTATAGTAGCATCTCATTATGATTTTAATTTGTATTTCCTTAATCATAAATAATGTTCAGAATCTCTTCATGTAGTGTATCTGTAATCCAAATAGCTTCTTTAATGAAATGTTTGTTGAAATATGTTATCCTTTTCTGTTGTATTGTTTGTTCTCTTATTATCACATATTGAGAGCTCTTTACATATCCTGGATAAAAGTCCCTTGGGAGATACAGGATTTGGAGGAAAAAAAAGATTAGGTTATATGCACGTACAGAATAATCATAAAGGTGAAGAAACATAACTTGGCGAGTGGGCTCCCAGGAGTGCCCTTCCCTCGTCACACCCCCTCCCCGCCGTGAGGCAGCTGTTCTCCCGACTTTGTGCCAGTGATCTCGTCCTCACAGTGCACGCATCCCTAACTGACGCCGCCCAGCTGTGCCCAGCTCCGCGCTCCGGACGTGGGTGCACCATGCAGGCTGCCTTGCTGCTCCTGGTGGCTCAGCATGGTGTCCATGAGATTCTCTCATCTCGTGAATATAGTTTTTTTTAAATAATTTCTATAATTTTAGCAGCTGTCAACAAAAGCGCACTCCACTGCTGTGGAACATCCTTCATGTGTGTGTGCATGTTTCATGTCTGCAACCACCTGTGATGGCCTCTGGGGGGGTTTCAGGTTTGGCTCCTGTGCTGCAAAGTTCGTGTCTGTGTGTCCTGGCGCAGTGCTGGGGGGTTTGTGTGTAACCTGGAGCAGCGCTGTAGGTCTGTGTGCATGGATGTCGCTATCTGAGGCCAGACTGTTTCAGAAGTGAAAGTTGCACCCCCGCTGGGTACCAGGCTTTCCATCCCTTCACGTCCCGCTGACATTTGATGCTGTGTCTTTCCTGTCTGCCGGTCTGCTAGGTGTACACACTTTTCCTTATGGTTTTAACCCCTGGGTTATTACTGAAGTTGTGCATCTTGCTGCATTCATGGACTATTTCCTGTTGTTTTTAAAAAAGTTTTAAAAGTTGTGGTCAAATACACATAACATAAAATTCACCATCTTAACCATCTTTAAGTGCACATTTTAGGGTCATGAAGTAATTCGCACTGTTGGGCAACCCCAACCGCCTCCCACCTCCAGAACTTCTTCATCCCTCACAGCTGGAACAGTCCCCACTGAGCACTCCCTCCCCGTCCTCCCTCCCTCAGCCCGGCCCCCCCCCCCCCCACCTTCTGTCCCTGTGCCTCTGACTGCTCGAGGGGCTTGGACGCGTGGATCAGGCACTGTCTGTTCTGTCGTGTCTGGCGTCAGTCACCGAGCATAGTGCCCTCAAGGCGCATCCGTGCTGCAGCCTGTGTCAGAACCGCCTTCCTTTTCAGGCTGAATGACATTCCATTGTGTGGATGGACCACGTGTTGCGTCTCCATTCGTCCATCAATGGACACGTAATATCTACCTTAATTTCTCATGTCCTGTAATGTTTGTGGAATAACCTCAGAAAGTCCTATAAATCAAAAGTCATTTACCATTAACTTTTTCCTTAAATCTTTTATTTTAAACAACATCAAAGCTAAGAAAAAGGGAAGAATACATGTGAGCTTCACTTGTGCTCAGGAATTAATGCTTAACAGTATTCACTTTATTCCCTGTGTGTGTGCAATGCATGTGCATGTGCCTGTCTGTACGCATGTGCTGTGCACGTGCACAGGTGTGTGTGTTCATTTGCACATGCACACATTAGTGTGTGCATAGGCATACGTGTGCGTGTGTGTTCATATGCTAGTGTGTGTGTTCATTTGTGCTGGGCACGTGCATATGTTTGTGTGTGTGCTGTGTGTGCACACCTGTGTGTTTGCCAGAACCACTTGCAAGTTGGTTGCAGACTGAATTGGGCCCCAGATACGTCAGCACGCATCTGCTCAAATAATCCTGCGCAGCCATGTAAAGGTCACGGGTCTCCGGGATTTCAGTGACTGGAGCAGAAAGTCCTAACACAGAGTCTGTCTTCCCATCACAGTCACTGTCTCAGTAACATCCTCCACACCTTCTTTAAGCCCCATTCAGGGTGCCGCTTAGGCCCCTGTTACATTCAGTCACCTGCCCCAGGTCTATAAGCTACAACATCGAGGTTGGAGAGACCAGCCAGGTCTGGGGGTGCCCCTCCTGTTGGCCTGGCCTCCAGGCCCTGAACTTGGCTCCTGTGTGCCCATCTCTCAGCCAGGCCCCTACTTGGATGGGGCCACCGTCTTTTTCCTCACAGCATCCCGTTGCCCAGTCAAGGGGGTTCATTCTCCCCAAACTCAGCACCAGGAATGGGGTGGGTCGACAGCCCCCACTGTGTCTCCTTTGTGTGAGACCCTGCGCTTTTGAAAGAGCAGGCACCCTGCACAGGGCCAGTGAGAGAGGAGGTTGCCCGTGGTGCCTCTGCTCGGTCGGCTTCTGTGCCCCAACCTCTCCCCATGTCTCCCCTCGAAGACTGCACACTGCCTGTGCTGGGTGTCAGCCATGGGACACAAGGTCACCTGACCGGCCACTGTAGGGACCATCAGCTCCCCACACCCGCTGCCGGGAAGCAGGCCCTGAGTGCTGGGCTCTCGGCGGCCCTGAGCACAGTCTGCCCGGAATTGGCCCAAGGGATGGATGGACCGGCCCTCCCTGCCTGGACCACGCAGAACTGTCCTGCCTGGATTTCCAGTGAAGCTGCCTCCTGCTGGAAGCCTGGGACACTGGAATCAGGCCACTTCCTGTCTGTCCTTGAAGGAGCCTGGGCTGCGCTTGAAGAAGCTCCTGGCTCAACCCTGGGTCCTGACCATCACATAGCCAGAGAAGTTGGTAACATTTTTGCCTGTTGAAATGTTTAATGACAAAGATTTTGTTCCGTTTCCTGATGTGGGTGAAGGCTGGAGCCTGATGTTGATTTATTCTCCAAGAAACGTACGAACTAGTTCCCACACAGGGGTCAGCCCCCTCTTCAAAGATGAGAGACCCCATGTGTGTGACCTGTACCTCCTAGGAGATAAGCCCTAAGCTAGTTTAAATGTGATCAAGTTCTGTCTACATGGTAGATTTAGACCTCTCCATGTTGTGTCTGCTGATGTTATTTAGACCTGACCATGTGCTGTCTATAATAAGAACATTTAGACCTGACCATGTTCTGTGTACACTAGGACTATGGGGACCTGTGTAGAGACCTGGCCTGGCCTCTGTACTGGCAGCTTCAGGAGGGACCTGGGGACCTGGGTAGAAACTTGGTCTGGCTGCAGTCCTAGGAATTTCAGGGGGGGGGGGTGTGGGTGGGGTGGGTGGGATGTGGAGACTTGGGTAGAGACCCAGCCTGGCCTCAGTTCTGGAAAGCTCTGTGCCTGAATCTGAATGTCAGTGCTTAGATGTCTGGGTCTGGAGCTGAGGTGGGCTTGTCTAGGTGACAGCCTCTGCTCTGAGTGTGGTTACTTGGCCCCCGAGGGGTCAGTGCTGTGCTCGGGACCTTGGTCTGTATCCCTGAAAGGTTCACCTTCCCTGGGGCTTGTGGAGACTCCTCAGGTGGGCTACCTGGGAATTATTCCAATTCATTGGCACATGCATGGCAACTAGGGAAGCAGGTTGACCTGGTGAATTGATTGCAGGGCACAAGCATCAGGCAAAAGACCGATGGCAGTAGGTGAATCTGCTGCTGGGATCTCCTCCAGTCAACAGTCCCTGCTCAGCAGAGACCAGAGCTGCCCCTTGGCTTTCAGCCCTGCTGTCCTGTGAGTTTTCTCAACACCTCAGTGAGACGAGAAAGGACCAAGCAGCCAGAACCAAACAGTGTGTTCAACTCTAGCATGACAGCTTTAAAAACGGTTGAAATCACACAGAACCAAAGTGAAAAGAGGAGGACTTCTGTGGGACAAGTGCGGGGAGAGGGGACCGAGCTTATACTTCTTTCTGACATCCCAGGAGGTCCCAGGAACCCTGCTCACTTCCACATTAGGGGCCCAACCAGAAGAGCCATGATGTCCTGACCAAGGGGATGTGTGATCCCAGGTGCAGGGTCTGGGGAGGTGGGGTCACCCTGGTGAGTGTGGATATGTGACCCCTGGTGTGGGGGGTCTGGGGAAGTAGGGTCACCCTGGAGACTGTGGACGTGTGGCCCCAGGTGTAGGGTCTAGAGATTGTGTGGGTCTCACCCCATCTGCATGGGTCAGGATCACGTGTACGATCTGCCTGCCAATGCAGGGGACACGGGTTCAAACCCTGGTCCGGGAAGGTGGCACATGCCGTGGAGCAACGAAGTCCATGTGCCACAACTACTGAGCCTGTGTTCTATAGCCCATGAGTCACAACTACTGAGCCCACGTGCCGCAACTACTGAAGCGCACACACCTAGAGCCCATGCTCGCCACAACTAGAGAAAGCCTGTGTGCAGCAAAGAAGACGCAATGCAGCCAATAAATAAAAATTAATTAATTAATTAAAAATATTTTATTTTAAGTGAAATAAAATACATCGCATATTCTTCACCATCATCACCATTTTCAGTGCACATTTGTGAGGCATCAGATATCTTCACCTTCCTGCTGGCTGGGGAGGGGGCTGCTTGCTGGGGGGTCTCTGCTCCTGAGGCAGAAAGGACTCTGCAGCATGGACCTGCAGCGCGTGGGGTGTGGTCCCAAGAGCACGATGCCCACATAGGACAGAGCATCGGGGCATCACAAGTGCTAGGGCTGCCTCATCACTGACAGAGAATGTTGCCAAGATCCCCATTCCTATCCTGGAGCTTGGAGGGGCGTCCTCCATGGGCTCCAGATTCTCCCCACATCTCAGCCATGTCCCTCTGTCCTGTCTTTGAACTCCGGAAAATGACATCTACTGACCATGGTCCACAACACAGGCCTGGTCCTGTTGACATTGGGATCCTTTAACGTAGCCGTCCCGGGATAGCAGCTCTTTTGAGGCCTAAAGAAGGAGCAGCTCATGAGGGTAAAACATTATCAGATGAAACTACTGTGCAATGACTCTCTCTGTACTACTCGGTGGTTGACGTCTGTTAGTTATTCTCCTGGTTTTAGATCTCATGTGGGGATTACAGAGGAGTCAACTCTTAAATCTTCATAATCTGTGTCTTCGTGGCTTCAATATCATTGCTGACCCATGGTTTTTATGGCTCAGGAAGAGTTATTGATTTTATATATCATGTAAAGGATTCACAATGATGATAGGACCATTAAGTTACAATGATGGCTGGTAAATTGTTCAGATTTTCTCTGCCTGTGCGTCTACTATATGTATATGAGTCAGTTTAGTTGTCAATATTAGTGAAATAATATAGAGGACTAGGGAACTTATTTTTAAAGTGATTATTACTGTGTGATTATGAAAATGTAAAAGTTCTTCCATAATCAGTGATGTTGCATGTTGAGAGCCTAGATGAAATGGATATACCTTAGTGCTATACAGGATTTTAGCCTATGATTTAACTTTGACAAAGTTACATAACTTTTTACTTCTATGTCATTTATTGAGAAAGACATAATGGTTATGGTGTTGACTTTAAACTGGTTGAAAAGAACTTGAGTCCTTATTTTACATTTATATACGTAGGGTCTTCAAACATAGGATACGGTGAAGGGCACCTGCGTAACCGCTCTAGGTTAGGAGTAGCAGTTTCCACTGCTGGGACTTCTTGTTTGGATGCAAATGCTTTTCAAATTATGAAGATTATTAGCTTTACTGCTGTTGCTGAGATGAATGAGCCTATAGACAAAATATTTCACGTTGTGTGTGCAGCAGGGTACTCGGAGTAAGGTAGTGACATCCCTGAGAGGCCAAGAAAGTGCTGCAGGAAGTTGTGTACCTCTACAAATATACTTGTGACGTACACTTGTGAAGTTTTGCTCGTGTTGAGTTAAGTGTACAGCCTGAGAATAGAGGAAATCAGTGTAGGAAGCCTCCTATAACAGTGAAGACGGCTCCATGGGCGGCATGTCATGGAAGTGTGCTACTACATAGTATGTACCATGGAGGACAACGTCCAGGGACGGATTAGCAAAGATGATTCCTGTCCAACCACCTGCTGGAAAAAGAAAAATGAAGCCTAAAGCTCATAATATAGTGGGAGGTCATATAATATTACATCTGTGAAGATTTTTTAATCAGCTAAATACTTTTACTCCTGTAGGGGTGGAAATAATTATGGTCGCTGATGCAAAGTATGCTCATGAGTCGTCAGCTATCCCTACAGTACACATACGATGGGCCCACAAGATAAATCCTAAAAAGCCAGTGGACATGACTCATGCTATTCTCATGTAGCTGAAAGGCACTTTTTCTACTACATAGTATGTGATAATATGTGAGATTATTCCAAACCCTGGTAGGCTATGAATACAGACTTCAGGGTGACCAGAGAATCAAAATAGGTTTGCTATAGGATTGGGTCCCCTCCTGCAGGTCAGAGTAAGTAGTTTCAGTTTCTGTCTGTTAACAGTATGGCAATTCTGGCTGCTTGGACTGAGAGTGATAATTACAGTGACACGGCTACAGTTGGGGCAGATCAAACAGATAATGGTGTTTGGTATTGGGATGTGACTGCTGCCTTTATATTAAAGACTATAGTAATACAAGTAATAGCACCAAGAATTGAAGACACACCTGCTAAATGTAAGGAGAAAATTGTTAGGTTGACACAGGCTCCTGCATGGGCCAGATTGCTGGCTAGAGCTGAATATACGGTTCCACTGGTACCAGAACCAGCTTCTACTATTTGTAATACGAGTAAGAGTAAGAATGATGGGGGAAGTAGTCAACAGTTTATATGACTTATTCGGGGAAATGCTATATCAGGTGCCCCCGTTATTAGTGGGACAAGTCCGTTTTCAAACCCTGCAATCATAACGAGTACAACTATAAAGAAAATTATTACAAGTGCAGGGACTGCTATGACTACGTTACAGATTTGGGCATCTCCAAGCAGCGCTCCAGGCTAGCATCGCTCAGCATGGATTAATGCACCCAAGGTGGTACCTGCTACTCCAGCTCAAGCACCAAACAGTAAATATAAAATGCTGATATCTTTGTGATTTGTTGAAAATAATCAGCAGTTTATGAACAGAGGTAAAATGACTGAGCTAGCATCAGACTGTCAATCTAAAGACAGAGATTGAGCCCTCTTTTTGTCAAACCCTGTGGTGAATCAACAAATTGAATTGTAACTTCAGAGAAGCAACTTTAATTCTGCTGGTGATTTTCCTGCCTTTTTTTTTTCTTTCTTGGAGGCAGGAGAAGTAGATTGAAGACTAGAGGATTTACCTGTTAAGTATAATTTCCTGGGGTTGAAGCTCATCAATCTCGTAAGGATTTGGCTTAATTACAATGTTTGATTTGCGTTCAATTGCTGTAGGTTAGAATCTTGCAATCCTTATTTTTAGGAATTAAGTAAATTGTACTTTTTTAGGTTTTTGAAGGCTCCTGGCCTAAACTAACCTAAATTCCTAGTCCAGCAGTGATATAATGTGTGTTAAGGGTAGTAATTGTGTGGCTACTATGAATAGTAATGATAGGAAGGTGATTTGTATGTTCAAATTACTGTTTTATTTTTATGTTGTTCATTGAAGGGAATATAGTTAGTGATGTGGAGTATGTTAGCTGCGAGTAGAAATATATGCTGAGTGCTGCTGTGATGGCTATTAGGGTTGGTAGAATGATATCATTTTTGTTATCTCTTGGATAATTATTCATTCGGGTAAAAACCCTGATAGAGGAGGGTCACCTCCTCATGATACTATAATGGTGAGGATAAGGACTGTGTTGGGAGGTGTTTATCTCATGTGTGTGATAATGATATTATTGCAGTACGTGATCTGGGCATAAATAGCAAGAAGAGAGTGTTGTTAGGGTATAAATCAGTGTGTTTAGGGTTGTTATAATTGGAATACACATTATAGTAGCTGTTATTCATCCTATATGCGCGATTGATGAGGAGGCCATACTTTTTCTAGGTGAGTATGGCTAAGTCTGCCTCAGCCTCCAATTATGACTCACGATGCCACTATGATTAATAGTATGTTTAGGCTGATGGATGGTGACATGTGGTATAAAACTGATAGGGGTGCAATTTTGCCACGTTAATAGCATCAGGCCTGCTGTTCGTGGAACGCCTTGTGCTACTTCAGGCACTCAGAAGTGAAAGGGGGAAAGCCCCACTTTTGTGACAAGGGCTATTGTTATGATGTTGGATGCTGCTGGATTAAAGATTTTTGTAATTCATTGTGTTCCTTGACCAGAGTATATTAGATTAACGATAACAGCCATTATAAGTAGTATTGATATGGTGGATTGTTTTAGAAAATATTTGTTGGATGCTTCTATAGCTTATGGGTTCATGTTTTTTATTGGAATGGGGATACCATTAACCAGTGTGAGCTTGTTACTGCAATTATGTTTCCTGAGATAATGGTTAGTAGAATGATAGTAAAGAGAATAGAATTTCTTACTACAGGAAGGATATACAGCAATATTTTGGGAGTATGGGCCTGATAGCTTATTTAACAGACCTTACTATTGCATGTGGTGTTATGTGGTAGCATGGAGAATTTTAAATTCTTAAGGGTAGGTTCCATTCCTATGATTCTAGGAATAAGAGGGTTTGGACCGCTAATATTTACTCTATCATAGTAACTTTTTTCCTGTCACATATTTCTTACGTTTCTGATGTGATGCGTGTTGTGATGACAGGTAGTGAAACCTCTCATACACATAGGGCTAATGTTAGTGGTAAAAACATTTCATAAGAGATGTAAGTCAGAAAGAGAAAGACAAATACCATATGATATCACTTCTATGTGGAATCTAAATATGGCACAAGTGAACCTATCTACAAAGCAGAAACAGACTCACACACATAGAGAACGGACGTGTGGTTGCCAAGGGGGAGCAGTGTGGGGGAGGGAAGGACTGAGGGTCTGGGATCAGCAGATGTAAACTATTATATATAGAAGGGATGATCAACAAGGTCCTACTATGTAGCACAGGGAACTGTATTCAATATCCTGTGATACGCCATCATGGCAAAGAAGATCTAAAAAAAGAATCTCTATATATGTATACCTGAGTCACCTCACTGTACAGCAGAGATTGGCACATTACTGTAAATCAACTATATGTCAATAAAAAATAAAATTAAAAAAATGAGATGTATAAGTTGATCATATCAAAATTGTGCATATGATGCTCGAATTCATAGAAAGGACATTGTTAGGAGGAGTATTTTAATGATGACATTAGCTGTATATAATTCTGGTACGTAGGAATTGTGAAATGCTCCTAAAAATAGAATTGTTATAAAAATGTTTCTTATAATGATATTGACATATTCTGCTAGGAAGAAAGGGCAATGGTCCTGCTACATTTTCTACACTGAAGCCAAATACAGGTTTCTCTTTCTATTAAAAGGGGCTCCACTGGGTTTCTGCTACAATAGAGATAATCAATTTATGGATGGGATCAGGAGGAAAGTTAATTATAGTGTTCTTGTGTGCCAACTAAAAGTTGGCACTTGCCATCTACCTCTACAAGGGTTAAATCACAAGCTGCTGAGATCGCTGACCTTCAACACCCCCTGAAAGGAGTTCAGAGTGGAGATCGGGAATGAGGCACTCTGTGCTCTGGGAAAACTGGCAGAACAGGCCTTCAGATAGTTAGATAATTTAAGGAGAAAATTTTATGAGCCCAATTCTTGCATCTCCTCATGTCTAGAAAAGCACTAAAATCTCTCATGGTGACGTCTGGTTCATGAGATTAGCAGCAACCTTCTGCAAAAAATGTGTATGTACCCCACTTCACCAAAATCATGTATATACTGACCTTCCCCCCTATCTCTTTGGAGCAGTTTCTCAGAGCTGCCTGAAATGTTGTCTCCTGGGCTACAGTCCTCATTTTGCCAAAAATAAAACTTACCTCACAACTCTCACATTGTACATTTTTCAGTTGACATGTGTAATAATTACTGTTGAAAATGTAAATAATCCATTTATCAATGGGACTGATAAGAGAATAATTGCTACTGTTACTTCATATGAAGTTTCCTGTGCTACTGCCCATAGAGCATATTTTGAATCAGAAGTTCATCCAGGTCAGAGGGCTGAATAAATGGTTAGGCTTGATATGGCTAATATAAATAGAATGGCTACATTTTGACCCACCCCCTAGAGTAATGGAAATAAAAACAAAAATAAATAAGTGGGACCTAATGAAACTTCAAAGCTTCTGCACAGCAAAGGAAACTATAAGCAAGACGAAAAGACAACCCTCAGAATGGGAGAAAATATTTGCAAACGAATCAACAGACAAAGGATTAACCTCCAAAATATATAAACAGTTTATCCAGCTCAATATCAAAAAAACAAACAACCCAATCAAAAAATGGACAGAAGACCTAAATAGGCATTTCTCCAAAGAAGACATACAGAGGGCCAAGAGGCACATGAAAAGCTGCTCAACATCACTCATTATTAGAGAAATGCAAACCAAAATGACAATGAGGTATCACCTCACACCGGTCAGAATGGGCATCATCAGAAAATCTACAAACAGTACATGCTGGAGAGGGTGTGGAGAAAAAGGGAACGCTCTTGCACTGTTGGTGGGAATGTAAATTGATACAGCCACTGTGGAGAACAGGATGGAGGTTCCTTGCAAAACTGAAAATAGAACTACCATATGACCCAGCAATCCCACTGCTGGGCATATACCCAGAGAACACCATCATTCAAAAAGACACATGCACTCCAGTGTTCACTGCAGCACTATTTACAATAGCCAGGACATGGAAGCAACTTAAATGCCCATCAACAGATGAATGGATAAAGAAGATGTGGTACATATACACAATGGAATATTACTCAGCTGTAAAAAGCAATGAAACTGGGACATTTGTAGAGACATGGATGGACCTAGAGACCGTCATACAGAGTGAAGTGAGTCAGAAAGAGAGAAACAAATATCGTATATTAACACATATATGTGGACTACAGAAAAATGGTACAAATCAACTGGTTTGCAAGGCAGAAATAGAGACAGAGATGTAGAGAACAAACATATGGACACCAAAGGGGGAAAGTGGGGAGGGTTGGGGGGGGATGAATTGGGAGATTGGGATTGCCATATATACATTACTAATAAGAAAAAAAATACCAAATTGTACACTCTAAATATATGCAGTTTATTGTATGTCAACTGTATCTCAATAAAAGTTCTTTAAAAAATAGTATGGCTACATTTATATTAATTAATGGATAAGGTATGGGAAGAGGAATTCATATTGTGAGAGTCAGGGTTAAGGTTAGCATTGGTACAATATGTTGATGGTTGCAGTGGTCCCTTAATAAATAATCTGAATGCCTCAGCAATGGGTTGTAATAATCCACAGGGGGGGATGATGTTTGGCCCTTTCTGGATTTGTATATAGCCTAGGATTTTCTATTCAGTTAACATAAGGAATGCTATGGTGAGTTAAATGGGGTAATTTGTGAAAGGAATGTTTATTATAAACATATGCTTAGGAAGAGGACTTGAACCACTGCAGATAAAGGTTCCAGTTTTATACAATTACTGGCTGTACCATCATAACAAACCCTGTTCTACAGTAGGGTGTGCACAAATTAATTGTACATAGATTATATCATCATTTAAAGACATTTTGTAAAGTAAGCCACATTTCTCTTGTCCTTTCATACCGGGAGAAATCCATAATAGACAGAAACCAACCAGGATGACTCCAGTCTGAACTCAGATCATGTGGGACATTAATCATTGAACACACAGACCATTAATAGCAGTCACACCACTGAGATGTCCGGATCCAGCATTGAGGTCGTAAACCCTATTGTTTATGTGAACTCTGGAATAGCATCAAGCTGTTATCCCTAGGGTAACTTGTTCCATTGATCAATATTTTGAATCAATAACTGATAAAACATTTTGACTAGTTGGTCTAATTTTAATCACTCGGAGGTTGTTTCATTCTTTGAGGTCACCCAACCAAAATTGTTAATCCATTAAAAGCTATGTCATCCCTTAATTGTTTATTGTTTATTTTTTGGATTAACTAATTAAAGCTTCATAGCAGCTCCTCATCTTATTTCCACCTCTTCACAGGAAGGTCAATTTCACTGATTAAAAGAGACAGTAAATCCCTTGTATGACGAGTCATACAAGTCCTTCTTTAAAGAAAAAATGATTATGCTTGTCTCCACAGGCAGGATACTGTGACTGTTAAAGAGATGTCACTGGGCAGGCAGTGCCTCTAATACCGGAAGTGCTAGAGGTAATGTTTTTGGTAAACAGGCAGAGTTTGTGATTGCCAAGTTCCTTTTACTTTTAAAAATCTTTCCTTAAATGCGTACTTGTGTTGAGTTAACAATGTTTCAATAGATTAAGTATGTTTAGCTTTGTTTTATTGTTAACTGTCAGTGGGCTATCTGTTCTGATACAAGCTTATGCAAGGAGAAATATTTCTTGTTACTCATATGAACAGTATTACTTCTATTAATTGATAGATTAGTCCAGTATTAGAAGTTCATTTATTTACTATTGGTATTAAGATGGATGTATTGTTAACCTTGAATGCTTTCTTAACTGGTGGCTGCTTTTAAGCCAACTTTGGTGATATTTATGCATACTCTCTAGGGAAGATTGTATCTTATATTTAAAAAGCTGTACCTTTTTATAATAACATTTTAAATTATGTTAAAAGTTATTTTTTAAAGTAATATTTAAAGTTAAACTAAAATTCTTTTCTCGACAACCAGCTGTCACCAGGTTTGTTAGGCTTGTCACCTCTACTCATAAATCTTTTCACTATTTTGCCATATAGATGAGTTTGTTCTTGTAAACTTTTCATAAGTGGCTTGTCTGGTTTCAGGGTATTTAAGTTCTCTTTGTTAAAGTTTTCTAGTTAAATCATTATGCAAAGGTTAAAGGGGTAAGTTTTGGGTACTTTTAATACTTCTTTTATTATTCCTTTATGATACTTTATCTATAGCACTAAACTTAAATTTCTATCTCATATACTTTAGATGTTGAATGAATGTTTTATTTAATTTACTTGATGACAGTTGAATTTGGTGGGAAGTTTGGGCTAGTTGTAGTACAAAGTGTTCATGCAGTATGAACTCTCTTGGGTGTGAACTAGGTGCTTTTCTTTAAGCTACACTTTGATTCATCCAAGCACTTTCCAGTATGCTCACCTCCTTACAACTTATCTCCTCTTATATGTTTGGAACTTATTAATGGCATATGAAGTTATCAGTATTGGAAGGGGGGAGTGACAGTCAGTGTGTGTGTGTGTGTGTGTGTGTGTGTGTGTGTGTGTGTGTGTGTGTGCACGCGCGCGCTCCATGACCTGATTCAATTAAGCACTCTTTTTTATTAATTTTATTTATTTATTTATTATTTTTTGGGGGGTACACCAAGATCAATCATCTGTTTTTATACACATATGCCTGCATTCCCTCCCTCCCTCGACTCCCCCCCACCCTCCCTCGAGTCCCCCCCCATCCTCCCCCTCCCAGTCCTCTAAGGCTTCTTCCATCTTCGAGTTGAACTCCCTTTGTTATACAGCAACTTCCCACTGGCTATCTGTTTTACAGTTGGTAGTATATGTATGTCTGTGCTACTCTCTCGCTTCGTCTCAGCTTCCCCTTCACCCCCCCACCCCCCCCACACCTTGAGTTCTCCAGACCATTCTCTGCATCTGCGTCCTTGTTCTTGTCACTGAGTTCATCAGTATCATTTTTAGATTCCGTATATGTGAGTTAGCATACAATATTTGTTTTTCTCTTTCTGACTTCCTTCACTCTGTATGACAGACTCTAGGTCTACCCACCTCATTACATATAGCTCTATCTCATCCCTTTTTATAGCTGAGTAATATTCCATTGTATATATATGCCACATCTTCTATATCCATTCATTTATTGATGGGCATTTAGGTTGCTTCCATAGCACTCTATTCTTAATTTACTACTAAATCCTCCTTTGGTTTTATTTCATAAAAACTTTCATATAAATTATTTATATGCTTGAGGTAGAAAATGTAGCCCATTTCTTCCCATTCCATAGGTTACAACTTGACCTAATATTTTTACATCTGGTAATTATGCTCAGTATTGTTCCTTTCTAGGGTTTCCTGAGGATGGTGGTGTATATGTGTGGTAACGTTTATTGGGGTTTATCGATCATAGAACAGGCTCCTCTAAAGGAGTGTGAAACACCACCAGGTCCTTTAAGTTTTAGCCTGATGCTAATAGTACTCTGGCAAATAATTTTGTTGTTATAATTATTTGAATTTAGGGCTAAGCATAGTGGGATAGCTAATCCTAGTTTGGATCTTAGCTGTTGTATAATCAGAAATGTTATGTCACATTTGCAACTTATTTTTCTTTTAGCTATGGCTTTTTAGCTTAGCTAGGACTTAACTATCTTGCGGTAGTCTTCAACATGCTTTACACGGGACTTCTATTATTATGGGTTAATCTTATGACCAAGGTTGCTGATATGAAATTTACCAACACTAATTAGTTAACATAACTTACTCAGACTTTCTTTTATGGCTTAATTTTGATCACTGCTCTTTTCCATGGGGGCAAAATTAAGCAAGGCATTGTGAGCTCCTTTTTAGTGTGCTTGATGCCTGCTCCTTTTAATCTTTTAGGATTTAGAGGGCATTCTCACTGGGGTGCAGATACTTGCATGTATTGTTTTATTAAAAATTAATAGAAAGGCTGGGACCAGCCTTTATGTGTATGGAGTTAGTAAACTCATCTGCGCATTTTCAGTGCCTCACTTCAATGATTAAGCTTCATCAACAGGTTGAGTAGGATTTTGTAGATATAAGATTTATGTATTTAAGTGACATATTGGTATTCAGTGTAGTAGTTTGGGTTATGTTAAAATTCACATTGAAATATTTTTTTTTCTTTTGGACATTATTAAAATGTACTTTACTTTTTATTTTGTTTTCAGTAAATGGAAGATCTTGGGGATGTCTTTCTATACACAAGCCTTATATATCTAATTAATCGATTGGTACAGTTAGGAGGCTAATTTATAGTTATACTAACTTTGGGTTGGTGAAGTAAGGGCAAGAGTTTAATAAATGAGTTAGTTTAATCTTATATAGTTACGATTTGCCTTGTTTGGTGGGGGGGGGGGTGGTTGCCAGGGCAATAAATGCATACAAAGTATGAGATTTAGTGGGAGGTAGGAGGGTTTGATTAAGGAAACTACTTACCTGATACACGTGTACATATATATGTGTGTAATTGCTCTATGTTCTGTGATCAGTGACTCAGTAACACATTATGGTTGATGATGTTGGTAAAATAATATTCCATTTAAGCTGAGCTACAAGTTTCTTGACTGTTTTAAGGCCTCTGATGGCCATAGCTGGGTCACAGCACACCCCCAAATTTAAAAATAACAAATGCCTGAAACCTGTTATGTGTTAGCATGGGGTGATTAGTCATAAGTTCATCAAGATATATCACTGAAGGAGAAACAGTAGGCAATTTTTGGTGAGATGGCCCTTAAGTAAGACGCATGTGCCAGATACGGTTCATTTACAGAAATCCCCATGGTTCATGGGCCTGGGACAAGGAGAGAGGCACATTTGTGGGCAAGTTGACAATTTATTGTGGCTTACTGATGAAGCTCTGGTTATCAGTTAAGCTAAATATGTTGACTGGAAATGAGTTTCTGTGGTATTTATGATTAATAAATATATATCCTATGTAATATTAATCACTTCAATTATCCCTGTGAATATCCTTAGGGACTGGAATCTAATATGGATTGAGCTGTTTAATGTGTTATGTAACATTAATAGACTGATGTATATGTTTATATACATGGAGTAGATAATTAATTCACAGTTATACATATATGTACCATATACAATAAAGCATATTATGTATTTATATATGTGGGAGGGTACATAATGCCTAAAATACATAGTAATGTTAGTTTTTATGATGTCATTTTAAAATACGTATGTATTACTTACAGACAGTGTTTATGTCCCATAAGCAAATTGTTCAGGGAATAGTTTAAGTAGAATTTCAGCTTTGGGTCCTGATGGTGGAACTGGAGCTTCTTCCTTGAGTCTTATGAGTTATGTTCTCTTTTTCTGGTTTACAAAACCAGAGTAATAAATATAATACAAAGACTCTTCATTTTAGGAGTTTGTTTTGAATAAGGCTTGTTAGCGGTATTAGAAGAAAGTATAGAATAGATGCTGGTTGTCCAATGATAATAAATGAATCATTAATGGGTAGTCCTCCAATTTATGTTAGTGTCCATAAGTCTGCTACTAGTACTCGGAATAAATATTGACTAAGAGGTCAGAATGTTATACTCTGCTGTTTTGATGTATGAAGTATTTGAATAATTGTTAAAATTAGGATTGAGAAGATTAAGGGCTAGCACACCTATTTTTTGTGAATGGATCATAGAATTGTGTATGCAAATAAGAAGTATCACTCTGGTTTGATGTGGGGGGAGTGTTGAAGGGGTTAGCTGGTGAAACTACTACTAGTATTAGTAAGATTAGAAATAGGAATGAGGCACCCAAGATATCTTTAATTGTGCAATATGGATGAAATGTGATTTTGTCCATATTGGATGAGATCTCTGTTGGATTATTAGAGCCTGTTTCATGAAGGAATAATAGGTGAACAGTTGTTAAAGCTGCAATAAAAAATGAGAGGATAAAACGGAAAGTGAAGAATTCGATAAGGGTGGACTTATCAACTGAGAATCCTTTTCAGATTCAATTGACTAGGCTGGTACCAATGTAAGGAATTGCTGGAAGGAAATTTTATAATGACTGTTGGTCTTCAAAAGGTATTTAGCTTCATGGTAAGATGTAACCTATGCTGTGGCTATTACTGTAAATAGTAGGATGATTCCAGTGTCTCATGTTTCTAAGAAGGGTGTAAGATCCATAATACAGGCCTTCACCCTACATGAACAAATAAGCAAAGAAAGAATATGGAAGCTCCATTTGCATGTAAGTATCGGAAAATTCATCTATAACTTACATCTCAGCAGATATGCACTACAGATGAGAAAATGGTTATTGTATCTGATATATAATGTATTGCTAGGAATAAACCTGTTAATATTTGCAAAATTAAACAAATACCAAGCAGAGAATAGAAATTTCACCATGATGAGATATTTCATAGGGCTGGTAGATCAGTAAATGTTTTGTTAGCAATTTTGATTAACGTGTGGGATTTTTGCATGTTGATCCTTAGTGTTCTGACAGTTGAAATATGAAGATTTTTCATGTCATTGGCCATGGTTACATTCCATGTAAGAATAGTGATGACATACACTGTGTTTTTTAAGTACTATTTTTGTAGTTACTTTTGTAGGCTTTTCTTTAAAACCTTCACAAATTTATTGTGGGCTCGTGTTAATTGTGAGTGTTAGAACTGCTTGTGGTATTGTAATGAATTTTGGTGGCTCATTTTTGGGCCTAATGGTTTTAAAAATTTATTTAGGGTGAATGTTAATAGTTTGCGGTTTTACAACAGCTATGGCTACTAAGCAGTATCCTGAGGTTTGAGTTTCTAGTAAAACCGTCTTAGGTATATTTTTCATGTTATGATGGAAATGCAAATTAAAACAATGCGATATCCATTTGCATATACTAAGTGGTTATAACCAAGAATAAACAAATGTGTTGGCAACAATGTAGCAAAATTGGAACCCTCACATATTGCTTATGGAAATGTAAGTGTTCAGGCTATATGTTTGGCCTTTCCTCAAAAGGATAAAAATACAATTACCATTTGATTCAACAACTCCACTCCTAGATATAGGCATCCAACGAACGGAATACAGGTGCTCAAACAAAAACTGGTACACAAATATTCATAACAGCATTGTTCACAATAGCCCAAAGGTAAAAAAAAATTCAAATGCCCATCAGTGGATGAATGGATAAACAAAATAGGATAGAGCCATAACTTCCATATTATTCTGCCATATAAGAAACTAAAATGCTACAGCCACTGTGGGAAACATTATGGCAGTTTCTCAGAATCTTAAACATAGAATTAACGTATGATATGTCAATTCCACTCCAGGGTATATACCAAAAATGTTTGAAAGCAGTATCTGAAACAGATATTTATGCACCCATATCCCTAGCAACATTATTCACAATGGACAATAGGTGGAAATAACCCAAGTGTCCACGGATAGATGAATCCATAAACAGAATGTGGTATATACACAAAGGAATATTATTTGGCCTTATAAACTGGAGAAATTCTGACACATGCTACAATGTGGATGAGCCTTGAAGTCATTAAGCCAAGTGAAATAACCCTGTTACAAAAGGTAAATGTTATATAATTCTACTTATAAGAGGTATTCAGAGAAGTGGAATTCAGAGACAGAAAATAGAATGTGGTTGCCAGAAGTTGAGAAGCATTTGTGTTTAATGGATGCAGTTTCACTTGGTAAAAATGAAAAAGTACTAGAGATGGATGCTGAGGATATTTAAAAACTCCTGACTCTTTCTCTTCCCTGGAACACTCTTTCAGTTTCACCTGAATTACAATTCTTTTTGTTAAATATTTATTTATTTGCTTATTTATTTAGCTAGCTAGCTGAACTGGGCAACTAAGTGCTGTCGTGCTGGATTATAACCAAAAGCTTAAAATAACTATCCAGGTTTCACACTGGTAAATATAAATGATTGCATAGGTTTTTTTTTAACTAATAGTTGAATAAAAATCTTCTATGCAGAAGAATTTCAAATAATTGATTAGGCACTCAGCCATCCATCAAGGTGGTGTAGCTAATTCTCCTCTCTTGAAGAGTGGGTTCTGCATAGGGACTTCCTTGTGACAAGGATGTTGAAATAAGAAATGCCTGAGAAACTGTCAGGGCCAAGAAGAGCCTAAAGAGTCATGATGAATGATGTTATGTGGTATACCGAATGGAATCCTAGAACAGAAAAAGGTTAGAAAGAAGGGGACCCGAATAAAATATGGACTTTACTTATAGGATGATATATCAATATGTGTTCATTAATTGTTACAATTCTCTAGAAAACTAGAAAGAGAGGAGAAATTGTGTCAAATAAGAGAAACCTATTGCAACAAACTGGAAATCTAGGAAAGGGGTGATTTCCTAGTAAAAATGTACATGAACAAGATGGACCCTAAAATAAAATACAAAGAGACCAATTAACCACCCAGGGACCTCTTTCCCCTGCTGGTTACCCTCTCATTGTTCTGGGGCTTCCCTCTCTCAGGACAGGGAAGGAACAGGGACAGAGCTGTTTGGAAGCTCTCTTAAGATCTGACCCCACTCAGTGTCTCCATCTCCTCTAGCCATGCCCCACCCAGTGAGGACACTGTGCCTGAGGGAGTCACAGAAATTATTGATTCTGATGTGTCAGCTAAGACTTCTTTGTTTACAAAGGACTGAACACACTAAAGTAAAATATATTAATATGAGGGTGAGTCAAAAATTATCTGCCCTCCGGTTATATTAAAACTTCTGTTGGCCGCCCTGTCTTATCAGTGCTTTCTGTTCAAGGCTGCTGTTTCCCCAGTCACTGCAGTGCAGGTGTGAATGTGTTACATCAGTTCATTTGTAACTGGGGTGCGAGCAAAAGTGGATGCCACATTTGTGATTTGCAAGAACAAAGAGCAGCGTGCAGTGTTTCATTTTTTGTGGTCTGAGGGTGTACCTGGTGACATTATCGAAGACTGTGCGCAGTATGGAGAAAGTGTTTTGTCGTGAAGAAGTGTGTATGAATGGATAGAGATGCTTATTGAAGAGCTCAAGCCTAAACTTCGGATTAAACCCAGAGGACTGCTCTCCCAGGGCATTGTGGTCTTGCATGACAATGCACGTCCGCGCACTTCTGCCCACACTGTCGACACTCTGCAAAACCTTTGTTTTGAGGTGTTAAAGCAGCCTCCCTATAGTCCTCATCTTGCTCCACCGGACTTTCACCTGTTTGGTCCCCTGAAAGCAGCCCTATGAGGACAAACATTCACTTCTGATGAAGAAGTGAAGACAGTGGTGCGTGCGTGGCTCACAACACAGCCTAAAACATTTTTAAATGAGGGAATACGAAAGCTTATTGAGAGATGGACAAAGTATATTGAAAAGCAAGGAGATTATGTCAAAAAAAAGACATATTTGTCTTTTCTAAAAGTTAATGAAAATAAATTCTACAGCCAGAGTGTGGATAATTTTTGACTCACCCTTGTACAAAATTTTAATGGTACAAATAAATTAATACTTCCAGGTGGCAACTATAAGTGGGGGTTTGAACCTGGCAGTGTGACCTGATCCTTTTCCAACTCTATCCTGCTGAGTGCCTTTTGGTGACCCCATTCACAGGCACAGTCTCTCTCACTACATCCAGGGCCTCCAGCAACTGTAGCCTGAGACCCACTCACTGTCCATTTTACCAGAAAGGGCTTCTCCTTCCCTTGGTTTCCATGAAAACTCACAGTTTTGAATGCCTCTGGGCTGACTTGGGTCACATTCTCATCCTTGAACCCATCAGAGCACCCAACGGATGGAACACAGGATTGGCTACACTTGGATCATAACCATCTTTGAGGTGGGTGGAATGTGGGATCAACCCTCTTGAAACTGTTTAAATTGAAAGCAGGTGAGACATAGTTCCCAAAGGAAAGCTGGGGTGCTGCACTTGGGCATGAGAACAGATGCTGGGTAAGGGAAAGCAGTAGATTTCACTGCTGTCACTGACAGCCTGCTGCACAGCTGTGGGATCTGAATCCCAATGAAGGAAGGAGTTCATTTAGGGTCGGCTGCTGCAGCCACCCATCCAGTGCTCTTGCTGTTATCCCATGACATCAAGAAGCTCTTCCAATTGCAGAAGAAGCAAGGTTGATGTCGGTGGCAAACTCCAGGCTCCTGCCTTGAGTACAGGGTCCTTGAATCTCAGAGACGGGCCCAGGATAGCCCGTGTGCCCTTCATTCATATCCCTGCAAGGTGGGAACCCAGGTGTCATGCCAGCCCCCTGGCCACATTAATTACTCATCCCTGAAGAACAAATTTGCTCATTTTCCAGTCTCTTCTCTCCTTTACAAAGAGCAGAGACCAAGTGCTAGGGTGGTAAGGAAACTCTTGCTTAATGAAGTAGTCGGGGGCCCAAAGATTACTCCATACCATGGAATCAATAGCTGGGGGGCTTTCCAGAGACCGCAGGGGCTGGGCTATGCATGAATATGGCTCTTCAAGACTATGCACCCTCAGTGGCACACTGCCAGTTGGGAGGCTCCGTTACTCTGAGATCTTTGATTCTCAAAGGTCTG
Source organism: Hippopotamus amphibius kiboko (assembly GCF_030028045.1). Taxonomy (NCBI): domain Eukaryota; kingdom Metazoa; phylum Chordata; class Mammalia; order Artiodactyla; family Hippopotamidae; genus Hippopotamus; species Hippopotamus amphibius. The sequence goes on from NC_080203.1 coordinate 1,163,313, forward strand.
TTACAACCAGGAAGTCAAAGGATTGCAGGGCCATAGTATGCTATTGGGTGTTGTAGCCAGGGCCACATTCAATATTTGGAGGGTTATTACCTCTCTTGGTGGGCTAAGAGGCTGTAAGACTGGAGGCCCTTGTCTCAACTACATGGATGATGGGAATTGAACCATCCCAAGGACCTGTGTATGCTGCCCAGGTAGCTATTCAGTTGCTCAGCACCATGGTCAGCTTAGTAATTGGTTATGGGAGCTTGACAGGGCTGGCCAGAGCTGGAGGAACACAGATGCCTGCCTGGTTAATCAGAGGTCAAGGGCTGTCCTGTCTGAGACCTGACTGTCTACTGCTGCCTACTCTGGGGCAAAGGATCCAGTCAGTTCCAGGAGGGCCCTGCCAGCCCTCAAAAAAGGCGGCACCTGGGAGCAGGCAGGTCACTGCTCTCAGTTCTGTACAAATCCACACATCTACTGAGTGCCATCGTGTGTCAAGGATGTACTTGTACCTGGTGCTGCCCAGGCAGAGTGGGGCTACGCTACCCTTCCCAAGTGGGAGGACAGGAGAAACCCAGCATATACCTTGAGGCTCTTCATACCCTTTACTGAGGCTGACTTGGATTTGGAACAGTCCATGACCAAAACAGACATCTTTTTGTTCTTCTATCAGAGCCTAGGAAGCAGGGGTGAAAAAAAAAAAAAAGAAAAAACAATGGCCCAACTCAACCCCATATTCATGTGTGAACCTGGGCAAGTTCTGTCCATCCTGGAGACCTCGGAGAGATGGAGAAGGGGGAGGAGGAAGTGACGCATATATGCTAAATTTCTAACACTAAGCCCATAAATCCTAACTCTCTAATGTGTACCACTAACTTCGTAACCCTAACCATAACTCTAACCTAACCCTCTAACCCTAACCTCTTAACCTCCTAACCTCTAATCATATCCCCTAACCTCTAAACCTAAACCCAAACAAGCCTAACCCTTGACTCCTAGACCTTCATCCCTGAGCTCTAAACTCTAAACCCTAACCCTAATCCTGACCTTAACCTCATAGAATGAGATCCTGTCTGCTCTTTTTTTTTAATTGAAATACAGTTGATTTACAATGTTGTAGTAGTTTCAGGTGTACAGAAAAGTTATATATATATATACTTTTTCAGATTATTTTCCATTATGGTTTATTATAAGATATTACATATAGTTCCCTGTGCTATACAGTAGGTCCTTGTTGTTTATCTATTTTATACATATTAGTATGTATCTGTTAATCCCAAACTCCTAATTTACCCCTTCCCCCTTTGCTCTTTAGTAACCAGAAGTTTGTTCTCTATGTCCATGAGTCTGCTCCTATTTTGTAAACAATTTCATTTGTATCATATTTTTAGATTTCACATATAAGTGATATCATATGATATTTGTCTCTCTCTGACTTACTTCACTTAGTATGATAATCTCTAGGTATATTCATGTTGCTGCAAATGACATTATTTCATTCTTCTTATAGCTAAGTAATATTCCATGGTGTGTATGTGTGTATATATCTCACATCTTTTTATCCATTCATCTGTTAATGGACACTTAGGTTGCTTCCATGTCTTGGCTATTGCAAATAGTGCTGCTATGAACATTGGAGTGCATGTATGTTTTCAAATTAGACTTTTCATATTTTCCAGATATATGCCCAGGAATGGGATTGCTGGATCATATGGTAGCTCTATTTTTAATTTTTTAAGGAACCTCCATACTGTTCTCCATAGTGGCTGTATCAATTTACTTTCCCACCAATACTGCAAGAGCGTTCCCTTTTCTCCACACCCTCTCCAGCATGTACTGTTTGTAGATTTTTTGGTGACAGCCATTCTGACCTTTGTGAGGTGATACCTCATTGTAGTTTTGATTTGCATTTCTCTAATAATTAGTGATGTTGAGCAGCTTTACATGTGCCTATTGCCCATCTGTGCATCTTCTTTGGAGAAGTATCTATTTAGGTTTTCTGCCCATTTTTTGACTGGGTTGTTTTTTGATATTAATCTGTATGAGTTGTTTGTATATTTTGGAAATTAAGCCCTTGTCGGTCGAATTGTTTGCAAATATTTTCTCCCATTCCATGGGTTGCACTTTTGTTTTGTTTATGGTTTCCTTCTCTGTACAAAACTTATATGTCTGGTTAGGTCCTGCTTGTTTATCTTTGCTTTTATTTCTTTTGCCCTGGGGGACTGACCTAAGAAAACATTGCTCCAATTTATGTCAGAGACTGTTTTTCCTATGTTCTCTTCTAGAAGTTTTCTGGTGTCATTTCTCATATTTAAGTCTTTAAGCCATCTTGAGTTTATTGTTGTGTATGGTGTGAGGGAGTAGTCTAACTTCATTGATTTCCATATAGCTGTCCAGCTTTCCCAACACCACTTGCGGAAGAGACTGACTTTTCTCCATTGTATGTTCTTGCCTCCTTTGTTGAAGCTTAATTGACTACAGGTGTGTGGGGTTATTTCTGGGCTCTCTATTCTGTTCCATTGATCCATACATCTGTAGTCTGGGAGAGTTATGCCTCCTGCTTAGTTCTTTTTCCTCAGGATTGCTTTGGCAATGCTGGGTCTTCTGTGGTTCCATATAAATTTTAGGATTATTTGTTCTAGTTGTGTGAAAAAAGTCATGGGTAATTTGATAGAGATGACATTAAGTCTGTAGATAGAATTTGGGTAGTATGGCCATTTTAACAGTATTAACCCTTCCAATCCAGGAGCATGGGAAATGTTTCCATTTCTTTGAATCATCCTCAGTTTCCTTTATCAATGTTTTATAGTTCTCAGTGTATGTCTTTCACCTCATTGGTCAAGTTTATTCCTATGTATTTTTTAATGCAATTTTTAAAGGGATTGTTGTTTTTACTTTCTCTCTCTGATATTTATTTCACTGTTAGTGTAGAGAAATGGAACAGATTTCTGTATGTTTATTTTTTATCTTGCTAACTTGCTGAATTAGTTTATTGGTACTAATAGTTTTTGTATGGCATCTTTAGTGCTTTCTATATAGAGCATCACATCATCTGCATATAATGACACTTTTACCTATTCCCTTCCAATTTGGATATCTTTTACTTCTTTTTTGTGTCTGATTGCTGCACTAGGACTTTCAATACTATGTTGAATACAAGTGGTGAGAGTGAGCTTCCTTGTCTTGTTCCAGATTTTAGCAGGAAGGCTTTCAGCTTTTCACTGTTGAGTATTATGTTGGCTGTGGGTTTCTCATAAGCAGCTTTTATTATGCTGAGATATGTTTCTTCTATACCCACTTTGGTGAGAGGTTTTTTTTATTATTATTATTATGAATGGATGTTGAATTTTACCAAATGCTTTTTCTGCATCTACTGAGATGATCATGTGTCTTTAATGATCATCTTTTTGTCTTTCCTTTTGTTGATGTTGTGTATCACAGTAATTGATTTGTGTATGTTGAAACATCCTTGTGACCCTGGGATGAATCCAACTTGATCATGGTGTATGATCTTTTTTATGTGTTGCTGGATTTGGTTTGCTAATATTTGTTGAGGATTTTTGCATCTATATTCACCAAAGGTATTTGCCTGTGATCTTATTTCTTGGTAGTGTCTTTGTCTGGTTTTGCTATCAGGGTGATAGTGGCTTCATAGAATATCTTTGGGAATGTTCCCTCCTCTTCAATCTATTGGAAGAGTTTGATAAGGCTAGCCATATGTTCTTCTTTGTATATTTGGTAGAATTCCCTAGTGAAGCTATCCAGTCCTGGACTTTTGTTTGCAGGAACTTTTAAAACTACAGAGTCTCTTTTAATTTTAATGATCAATCTGCTCAAATTATTTCCTCGATTCATTTTTGGTGGGCTGTATTTCTAGAAAATTGTCTATTTCTTTTAGGTTGTCCACTTTGTTGGCATATAATTGTTCATAGTATTATTATAATTTTTTTTGTATTTCTGTGGTGTTGGCTATTTTCTCTCCTCTTTCATTTCTTATTTTGTTTATTTGGGTCCTCTCTCTTTTCTTCTTGGTGAGCCTAGCTAGAGGTTTGTTGGTTTTGTTTATCCTTCCAAAATACCAGCTCTTGGTTTTATTGATTTTTTTCTATTTTTTAATCTCTATTTCCTCTCTAATCTTTATTATTTTCTTCCTCTGCTGACTTTAGTTTTGTTTGTCCTTCTTTTTCTAATTCTTTTTGGTGGTAGGCTAGGTTGTTTATTTTATATTTTTCTTGTTTTTTTGAGGAAGGCCTGTACTGCTATGAACTTCCCTCTTAAGACTGCTTTTCCTGCGTCCCATAGATTTTGTATGGCTGTGTTTTCATTGTCATTTGTCTCAAGGTATTGTCTCAAATTTCCGCTTTCGTTCCATCATTGGCCCATTGGTTTTTAAGTAGTATATTATTTAGTCTCTATGTAATCTTTTTTTTCTCATTTCTTTTTGTGGCCGATTTCTAGTTTCATGCCATTTTGGTCAGAAAATATGCTTGAAATAATTTCTATCCTCTTATATTTGTTGAGGCTCATTTTGTGTCCTAGTATGTGATCTATTCTAAAGAATGTTCCATGAGCATTTTTAAAGAATGTGTATGCTGGCTTTTTGGATGTAATGTCCTAAAGATATTTAAGGTAATTATTGATAGATATGTATTTATTGCCATTTTAAACCTTGTTTCCAGTTGATTTCATATTTCTTCTTTGTTCCTTTCTTTTTATTTTTGTTTTTCCTTTTGTGGTTTGATTAGTTTACTTTTGTATTGTGCTTGAGTTCTCTTCTTTTTGTTTTCTGTGAATCTATTTTATTTTTTTGATTTGTGGTTAACCCAGTTTTCAAGTATGTCAACCCATTACTATATCTACTTACTTGAGACTGGCAGTCATATAAACTCAAACACATCATTAAGAAAAACTACATTTTCTTACTCCCTTCCCCCACATTTTATCATTTTGATGTCCTATTTTACATCATGTTTATCCTTTTGCTATTCATTATAACTGCTTTCACAATGTTTTTATTTTTTAAAAAATCTTTATACCTGCTTATATGTGATCTACAATCCTTTTATACATTCACTTTTCCTACCATGATTTTCCCTTCCGTATAGATTCTTCCTTCATTTGTATTTAGAGATGAAAATAAATATTTCCATATTTCTTTTATGATAGGTTTAGTATTGCTGTATTCTTTTAGTTTTTGCTTGTCTGGAAAATTCTTTATCTCTTCTATTCTAAATAATAATCTTGCTGGGTAGAGTATCCTAGGTTGCAGGTTTTTCCCTTTCAGGACTTTGAATATATCCTGCCACTCCCTTCTGGCCTGAAAAGTTTCTGTAGAGAAATCAGGTGATAGCGTTATGGGGGTTCCCTTATAACTAATGCTTTGTTTTTTCTCTTGCTGCCTTTAGAATCCTGATATGCCTTGGTTTAGGTCTGTTTGGGTTCATCTTGTTTGGGACCCTCTGTGCTTCCTGTACCTGGATATGTTTCCTTCTTTAGGTTTTGAAAGTTTTCAGCCATAGTTTATTCAAATACAGTTTTGATCCCCTTTCCTCTTTCTTCTCCAGGGATTCCTATGGGCATGCTTTATATTATCCCATAAGTCTCACATGTTGCTTTCATTTTTTCCATTTATCTTTCTCTCTGCTGTTCATATCTGAGTCCATCATTCTATCTTCCAGATAACTTATTTGTTCTTCTGCATTATTTACCTTGCTATTTATTGCCTTTAGTTCAGTTTTCATCTTGGCAATTGAGTTGTCAAATTTTGATTGACTTCTCTTTAAAGGTTTTATTTCCTTGTTATAGTGACCTGCATTTCTATTGATTGCTTTTCTTAATTCCCTCAGCATTTTTACTACCTACTTTTAAAACTTGGGGTCTGGTAGACTGGAGAGGTCTGTTTCATCATTTGTTCTTTCAGGGGAATTCTCTTATTCTTTTAATTGGGAGTGGCTCCTCTGCTTTTTCATTTTACTTATATTTCTCTATGAATTTAGGAGAAAAAGTTATCTACTGTTGTCTTGAAGGCCTGTTTTTATGTGGGAGTGTCCCTGTGTAGCCTGCACAAGTCTAATATTTTTGGTGCAAGGGTTGTTTTTGGTATAGATACCTGCCATGTCTTTCCTCAGGGTATGTTGGTCATTATCTCCTTGATAGGAGGCATGATTGGTGTTGTGGTGACCAGAGCCTGCACTGGATGTTGGACAGGGCCTCCTCTTTGCTCCGTGGTTGTCACAGCTCTCTTGCGGGCAGGGTCTGCTCTCCAGTTTTTGGAATAGAAGTCCCCAGATCCAGTTTTAAGCTGAGGTGTGAGGTAGGTGGAACTAGGGTGCACCTGCTAGGAAAGGAGCCCTTGGGCCCACCTCCACTGTGGGAGCAATTGGGAATCAGCTCAGATTTCAGCCCTGCCTCTGTGTGTGTGCACCCACAAAGCCTGCTACCGCTGGTGCTGGACCCACTTCAGCTATGTGAACACTGGTAATCACTTTGGATGTCCCCCATGTGCTGAGCTCACAACACCGCCAGCAGGAATCTGCCAAAGTTGCACACCTGCTGGGAATTGGCTCAGAGTTCAGCCCCCTTCCCCACATGGGGGCAACCCCCTCCCCCCACCACCAGTGTTTGCATGCTCCCAGAACTCATAGCAGTGGAGCCACGCCAATTGTGAGCAAGCCGAGAACGAGGCTGCTATGGCAGGGCCACACCCCTCCCTTCACACAGGCATTCATAATGAGGGTACTATGGTGGATCTGGACTCCATCCTGCACACACCACTGGCTGTGGCTCAGACCACACTCCAGGTCCTTTGGGGTGTCTCTGCATAACCAAACTGAGTGCTCTTCTTGGGTCTGTCCACTGAAGCCTGGATTTCAGCACCCAGCTGCTGCATACACCAGCAGGTATGCGTCTCATGCTGGGGCATGCAGCAAGGTGGCCAGGACCTTCTGTGCAGGTCTCTCTCTGTCCTTCCTGCTGCAAGCTGCTACTGCACTCTCCTCTGAGCTTCTGAAACTCTATCTGTCCCAGCTGACCTCCCAGCCAGTGAAGGGGATTCCCAGGGTGAGGAAACCTTTCCCCTTTCAGAGTTTCCTCCCAGGGGCACAGGTTCCACCCTGATTCCATTTTTGTTTTTCCTTTCATCCTACCCAGTTAGGTGGTGATCTTGCGGCTCTGGTTGTATGAGATCATTTGCCATCATTCAGTAAGTATTCTGTGAGAATGTCCTTCTATTCCACCATCTTGATCTCCTGTCTGCTCTTAATTGCTTTTCTCCATTATCTACATTGTAGGCTTCACCCCACCCACTCTGTTCTAAATATAGCCTGTTCCTTTAGGGATAGTTTTAGAGCCTTCTATCTCTTGCCTCTCTCCCTGGGTGGAATACCTAAGGCACTTCCCTGGAGCTAGGAACAGGAACTCACTTCCCTCAAAGTGATACCTGTGCTTTCTGACAGGGTGCTGAGCTGAGTGGCAGCCTGTTTGCCTTGCCACAGAATCTGTACAACTGACCTGCAGTGAGGGAGATTGGGGCCCCACTATTTTCATCACGCTGCACCTGAGGTGGGGCCTCTGCCCTATGACTGGGTACTGGGTGGAGGAGGGAGCCTTGATTCCTGGCTGCACTGACCTAGGATTGAGCCTCTGTAATGTGGAGCTGGGGACATGAGAATGGCTGGCAGCCTCATTCTCCCAGGGAGATTCCATATTTCCTGACTGGAGGTGGAAGAGGAGGGATCCCCATCTTCTAGCCTTACTCCATAAAGCTGAGTTTGGAGGGGAAGAGAGGGAGTGGGTCAGGATTAGAGTGCCACAGAATCTCACTGTCCTTACCAAGATGTAGCTGACTTTCCTGAGTGATTGTTTCACGCGCTATCTGCCCTTAGGTCAATTTCCAGGACCTGCAATGGCTGGTTTTTTTCCTTTATAGTTTTCACCAACTTTGCTTATTTTACTGGTATGTGGGTCAAAGTTGGTCATTACGTGCTCAGTTTATTTACTTCAAAAGCCACATGGAGGCATCAGAGAAATCGTGGCTTTCAGAAATGTTATCTCTAATCAGAAACCCACTGTTCATTTTCCTCAGGATTGTTGTGTATGTTTTACCTGCAGCAAATATTTGCAGACCATAAAGCAAATAATAAAATTAAAGTTAATGCCTCTACAATGTAAACTTTAACATGCATTTATCTGAACTTTTATCTATTTATGCACAATGATGAGCATCTGAACTGCCCCAACCCCGACCCCTGATTCTGACCCTCACCCTGACCCCTATGGAGTCCTTAACCTGATCATAAACATGAACACTGGAAAATATTTGTAATTTTCTAAAGGCCCACACTTTTAGGATTGTAGTTAGGTAGTAATATATAATTTATAAAGGTATACTTCTGATTTCTCAAGTCTCACTGTATCTCCAGTTACAATTCTTTAGTAGGGTTAGTTTCTAGCCAAGAATCTGAAGTACAAACAAACCTCTACTATTTATTTTTCTTCCCATATTATGGGGCTGCAGTCAGAGGGAGCCCAAAACCTATCCCCCAGCATTAATCCCTATACCTTGACCCCTGGTAAACTGACACATAACCTCCTTTATCTCTGGTTACTCTTTGCTCTGAAATCTACTTCATCTGATACTACAATAGCCATTCCAATTTTCTTGACTGGTGTCAGCATGGCATATTGTTCCATGTTTTTACTTTAACCCATTAATGTTTAAAGTGAGTTTCTCACAAGCATTGAGTTGATTTCCTTTTTTAAAATTCATTTTGACATTTAACAATGTATTTAACTGATTTGTCTCATTTGGATAGTTTGTATTGCTGTCTTCAAAGTTAGTAATCTTTTCTTCTGAAATGTCTGTGCTGTCACTAATTCTATTCAGTGTATTTTTCATCTCAGAAAACCGTCTTCATCTCTAAAAACTCAATGCACCTTTTCAAATTCCGTATCTTTACTTACCTTTTGGAACATATGAAATATAATATTAACTTTTTCTTTGGTAATTCTGACATCTGTGTCAGTTCCACATTTATTTTAATGGAATGGTTTCCCCCTTATTGTTGGTCATATTTTCCTGCTTCTTTGTGTGACTGGTAACTTTTTATTTGCTGCCCTGCCCAACACTCTTTTACCTTGTATATATTCCCATAAATATATTCTTAAGCTTTGTTCTAGGACAGTTACTTGGAAACAGCTTCTAAGATCTGGATTCTAAGATTTATTATCCTGGATGAGTCTGTTAAGCCTAGGCCAGTGGTTCTTAACCAAGGTTGATTTTGCTCCCCCACCCCAACTCTGCAGGAACATTTGGGACATTTTTAGTTGTCACAATTGGCAAGAGGGTGCTCCTGGCATCCAGTGGGTTGAAGTCAGGGATGCTGCTAAATATCCCACAATGCACAGGACAGTCTCAAAGAACACCTGGCCCCAAATGCCAACAGTGTCAAGATTGAGAAACCCTGGTCTATGCAAGACCCTTCTGAGTACTCTACCCAATACTCTGTGAGTCATGAAGTTTTCCTGTCTATCTGGTGGTTACAGAGCCCTGTGGGTGTAGGATATTCTTCCTTCTAATCTTTGGGTGGTTCTTTCCCTGGTATTGGGTAGTTTCCTCACATCTCGAGTCCTCTCTCTGCAACTGTCTCATTTCTAGTACCATGCCCCACCCTGCAAAGATTTCTGGATATCTGTCACGTCTCAATTCAGGGAATCTTCCAGGCTCTTCCTGGGTTCCTTCTCACTGCATTGTGGCCTGGATACTCTCTCAACATAATAAGCTGGTGCAATAATTGGGTTCAGCTCTTTGAAATATTACTGCCCTTCACTGCCTGGAATCCAGTGTCTTAAAAACGGTTGTTTCAAATATTTTGTCCTTTACTGGATTATTTCAAGTAGGAGGGTAAACATAGTCACTGTTACTCCATTTTGGCCAGAAGTGAAGTCTGTCAGGGGCATTATTGAATTTAATGTTCTCTCTGTGCATGAGACTTTTACAGTTTTCTTTATGCTGGTCCAAATTGAAATGTGAATTAAAAAAAGGTAAATCAGGGTGTCAACCTGTGCATATGAATTTTCTTTCACATGAATTCTTCTTTTTGAAAGAGCTGTAACAAGTCATAACATATTTTGAATTTAGATGTTTTGTTTTAATAAACAACATGAATCCAAAATAATTTTGTATAATGTACCTTGAGCAAAAGAATGCTTTAACCTACCAAATGGCCTTTCTCTGTAAGATGAAGCAGTTGAACTGATCTTAAAAATGAATATAGGAAGAACTTGGCTGTGCTAGCCTGTCACTACTGTTCTTTCTAGAAACTGGGCATTTCATTGAAACTCCTTTCCCTATATGCTTTTAGAATTATGTTTTGCCAGTAAAATGAACTCACATGAGACTTGAAAAGCAGAAGGACAGTGGAGGCCAATACTCTTTGAAGGTCAGGGCAGTCAGGCGTGATGATGCTGAGATGCCTGGCATACCCCAGCTTTTTCTCCATCTCCTCCACTCTGCATCCAGCTCATCCTCTTGACTTACTGGCCCTGCTGACCAACTGGGGACGCAACTGGGTACTTGGCATCAGGTTTACTGTGTCTGTGGCTTCTTATCAACACCTCTTGTCACACATCTATTTTGGCAAACAGACATGTAGGGATTCTCAGATTTTCCAACAAGCTCCAACCTGTTCACCAGCACTAGTACTTTAAGTGGAAATGCCTAGGACTGTTCCTCTGATCCCCTAGTACCTCCCTTCCAGGCCAACTCTTCCTACTTTTTTACATCTGCATAAGCTTGAACACAGTATTAAACCCCTAGTTTCCATAATACTTGTCTTGGCTCTGTTTTTCTCATTGAATTCAAACTGAATAATAGGTCAACCACCACCACCACCACCACCACCACCACTCTACCCTATTTATTATTTCTTAAAAGATGGAATGGTCAGAAACAGATCCACTTCTAATGTAAAACACTGTAGGAGGATCCAGGGCTGCTATTTTTGTTGTTATATCAATTTCCATTAAGATATCCAGGGAAGCAACCCAATTTCTTCATCTATCTTGAGGTTGGGAAAGCAGAGTTAAGCAAGGAAGAATCATTATCTGATGGAAGACATATCCATTTATTCTGAAGGAAACTTATGGACTGTGACACTATCTGACCTTTTGGCCAAGGGTTTGACGTAAAGAGAGATAATTAGCTTGCGCCACTTTTTTCTTTGTTTATAACAACCAAATAGCCTTCCCCTCCACCCCACAAGTGTCTGGTTAGGGACTGCAGACTTCAGTTGAAACCTGGAGGAGGCCTGGGGAGAGTTAAATGGGCTGTTTTTGAGTTGCTCTAGCATGTACAAAAACATATTCTACCATTCTTGACTTCAGTTACCTAGGTTCAAAGGCCCCAAGTGACTGACTATTATTTCGTTGTGGTCCAGCTTTTTGTACATTTGATCTTTGCCACACTATTTCTTTTTTTCTTTACCTAAATGTGTTTTGCTACAAGAAATTATTCTCTCTCACCCTCATATGCTTTCCTTTGAGCCGTCTATTTCAGAACCAATCAGAGCTGTGTTGAACTGGATTACAATCCCTGGGGTTCTTTTCCTGTTCTGTCTCAACCATGGACTCAGGATGATGGTTAGGGCTGTGTGGTCATTTCATGATCTTTCGTTGGTCTTAGTACGACCTACATATTTTTTTTAACTTCTTTTGTGTCTCTTGGTTTTGAAGAAATTTTATACACCTGAGACAGTACTATAGCTCTTGACTATAAGGCTCCAGGTCACACTTTTAAATATATTTTCAGCATAAGTAACATACTTCTCTTCTGTAAACTATTTCAAAATGTCATCAGAAGAAATCAGATTCCAGGAAGAAATTCTAAGACAAGCAACTCATTGTATTACTCTTAAATTTTATTAATGCCTTCAGTTTGTGCATCATTTAAAACAAGATATGTGCTTTAAAAAGCATTCTTATACATAAATAGACCAAGGGATGGTTAAGTAATTTACCCCTAAAACATGCACATCATTTTTATTCAGGTGTGTATAAGAAAGGGAAATAAGCTTTAAGTCTTTTTCTTTGGATTAAAGACATTTGGAATTTATTATTAAGGAATGCCGAATGTTTTCATGGAACAAATGTGTTTTCCAACAGGAAATGCTGATGTAATTAAAAGGCATTAGTGTTGATAAAGAGGACTGAAAAAACATTTGCACTATATATGATCACCAGGAAAAGAATTCCAGTGGGTTAAAAATATATGTCAAATAAATGAATCAGCATGAATTGAAAGGCTTAGAAGGAAGAACAGGTAGCAGGTGCCAGAGTATGTGACACATATCTATTCAAGGCACATGACCAGGCTAAACAGGTGGCGAGGTTTCACAGACCAATTTGTTCTTTCATTGGGAAAAGAGTCAAATGTAACTTCCATTTACTGGCATTTATTGATAAATAAATGCAATCAGATCTAGGGCAGCAAATGTTGTCCTTTCAGATACACACCCAAAGTACACACTAGCTAACAGATGCCAGAGTAGCCAAAGCAGTATGATGACATTCCCGTTTTTTTCACACTGCAGTTACATGGACGTTAGCTAAAATGTCTTGTATGGTTTCTATACATCATACTGTCTACTCTCAAGTTTCACTAAAGAATTCTTCAAAGCTAGGCGGATTAAAGAACTTACTAAACCACAAAGGATGCTTAAACTATTATTCAGCACCAGTCAAACCCAAACCCTGGAGTTGACTGTTGACTATATTCAGTTTGGGCTTTTCCCAGGCTGGAAAAACTTCCCCACACTGCCTCCGTTCATACCGCTGAAATGCTAGCATATCCATGGTGGTTCTCTTCTTCTTTGGTGAGCCAGAGGAATGTGCCTCCCCACCCCCTCCACTACCCATTCTATTATGTATACAATCGCCCTAAATATGCACCAAAGAAAAAGGAATACATAAAAAAACTACAACCTTCAACAATATTTAAACCATGGTCTTCTCAAATCAACCGCAATGGGGAATCAGAGGATACGAAGCTCTGCGAGGTTTGTGAATGATCAAAACTTTCTTCATAAAAGTTAATAATAGGCAGACAAGAATACTTCTATGTGCTTCTAATAGGCTAGCAAAACATTCCTCATCTGACTGAGATCAAATGTTTAATACTTTACCCGCTCAGGCTCCTAGAAACACCAACAATTTAATTACAATTCCCCAAATAACAAAAATTCTTCTTGTATATGATTTTCAAGCACCTAAAACCCTTCAAAATCAAATGACGTTAAGATGAGATGTTAGCAATACTATATGTCTCTTGAACTTTTGTGTCCACAAAGGTCATCCATAAGACAGGTGGTTTCTACCTTGGTGATAGCTTTGTGCAATTATAAACAAAACTGTTTCTGTAAGTAGATGACACTAGTTAACAAACCAAAGAAACAAAATGCCTTTTTAAGGCTACTGCTGCAATAAATGGCTCAGTCTGAAGTGCACTGGAATAAACTGGTTGATAGGACAAAGATAAATCTGGAGGCATAGAACAGTATTAAAAAAAAGAGAAAGAAGAGCTTTGAAGAGACTGGCAGACACCATCTGTCAGTATTAAAAGGCTTGAATCACACGGATTGCTTTTAACTCCTTGTTCTCTCATATCCTTGGTTAATGATAACTTTATTTCTTCACACAACTTGGCCATGTAAATCCACCACAGAGAGGTGACACAATAATATAGATGAATACCTGGGGGGGGGGGGAGGTGGGGGTAGAGAAGACAATTTTATTTTCTCGAATCTGTCATAGGCTTCTAAATAATATAGGAAAACAAGACCAATTAACAAGTATTGATTCCATTAGAGTAGCAGTTGTGCAATAATACAATACACTAATCAAGTATTTTCAAAGATAGAAGTGGGATTAAAATGATCTTTTTTGATATAACTCACATCCGCTTGAATTCCACTATGTTTTCTTTTCTGGTAAGGAAAGCAGTGGGGTTGTTTCTCTTCACTGGGAAGTAGGCAGAATCAAACTATATAAGCAACTCTACTGATAACATCATTGTCATAAAGATCACATATTAACATAATTCCCTTGAAGTATGATTTTATAATTAAGTACATTTTTAGGTTTTGCACATGGATTAATTTTTCATTATTAGGATGACTAAAAATATTGAAAAGCATGAGTAGACTTTCCATCTATATCTACATCTATTTATCACCTATGAGCAAGAATGCTGCCATGAACCTTTCAGTGGATGACACAGTAACTATAATTACGCAATTATAAGTAACACAGCAAAAATACTGGTCCTATAAAGATGTATTAGCTTTTTAATTATGGTATTATAAGTTTAAATTATGATATTTTTAATACCATATGCTTGCTCACATTAATACATTCCAAAAATATATTTATTGTAAAATTTAGGTTCACTGCATTAAATCAGTCATTTTGTTCTGATTTTTTTTTCAGATCTTTAACTGGAGTATAATAGCTTTACACTGGTGTGCCAGTTTCCGCTGTACAACACAGTGAGTCAGCTGTATTTATACATGTATCCCCATATCCCCTCCCTCTTGAGCTTCCCTCCTACCCTCCCTATCCCATCGCTCTAAGTCATCACCCATCAATGAGTTGATCTCCCTGTGTTAGGCAGTTGCTTCCCACCAGCCATCTATTTTACATTTGGTGGTGTATAAATGACAATGCTACTCTCTCACTTCGTCCCAGCTTCCCCTCCTCCCCCAACCCTGTGTCCTCAAGTCTGTTCTCTACACCTGTACCTTTATTCCTGCCCTGTCACTGGGTTCATCAGTACCATTTTTTTAGATTCCATATACATGTGTTGATTTAAATTATAACTTTCTAAGATGTTTAAGTGACTGATTTCATTACTCACATGCTTAGAAAAAAATACATCATGAATTCTATGCTCCCTTACCTAAAGTCAGCAAAGTCTTTTTCCTTACTTCTCTACAAATGTTGGGGGTGGGGTTATAGAAAATTCTGGTTAATAAATAGGCTAAACTACTCACATCATATTCACACACACACAGATACTCCAATGTGATATAAAGTTGACTATTTACCACAGCTAAAATATAAGGATTTTTAAAGCTGAAGTACAGTATGTTAGGTGACAACACCTTTCAGCAAAGAGCTGACAAAGTACTCTGCATGTAATAAGTAATCAATAAATATAATCTGAATTTAATAATAATCTACCTTCAAAAATCAATCTACATTCCTAGACCAAAGAAGGAGGAAGAAGCTAAGCTGAGAAACCAAGACTGTGCCACCTGAGGAGACATTCAAGGCCATGGCCCAGTTTCCAGTATAACATTAACAGATCTGTGGCTGCCCTTCTCTGGTAGGCAGGTCCAGCTGTCTAAGGTGGAAGACCTTCCATAGGGGTCAAGGAGAAGTGGAGCTGAGTCAGAGATACCTGCTTGGAGTTAACTTTGGGCCTCTGTAAATTACAAGAGGATGAGGAGGAAATACTGCTTTGCCCATACACAAACTACCCCCAAAGTAAAGCATCCCGCCCCTACTCCTTAGAGCAGCAGCTCTTGAGCTTTTGGTTCAGGACTTCTCTACACTCTTGCAAATTAGTGAGGCCTCCTAAGAGCTCTTGTTTAGAAGGGGGTTATAACTATCAACACTTACCATATGAGAAATGAAATTTTAAAAGTTTACCCATTACATCTAAACATAACTAACTACATTTCTGTGAGGTCAGTGTTGTGTGTCAACTTGGGGAGGCTACATAATTTGAAGGAGCCCAGTCTAATCAGTTAAAAGGCCTTAAGAGTGGAGCCAAGGTTTTCTTGATGAAGAAGATATTCTGCCTGTAAATACAGTTTGCTCCTGCCCCTCAGGTCCAACCAGCCCCTCCTGACAGCCTTCCCTGTGGATTCCAGACTTGCCTAGCCAGCTCTTGCCATTACAGAAACTACTTCCCTGTGATCTCTCTCTTAATATATATCCAGAGAGATTCAAGGAGAGAGTACATCTGTAAACAAATACAAATTCCATCAAAATAAAAGTTAAAATAAGAATAATAAGAGTTCTTCAAAATTTAAAACATGGCTTAAAAAAATAAACATTTTAAAATTAACTGATTTTTAAAAGGAACTGGATAGCAGAATGAACAGAGCTGGACGAGTTAGCTGAATGATTCACCAAGAAGGTGATGCAAAAAAGGAGTTTAAACATATTACAAAGGTTACCAGACATGCAAGATAGTTCAAAGAGGTCCAATATCTTTTTATACTGGGGTTCCAAAAGGAGGATAGCATATAGATGACTTTTTCTTTTAAAGCTGT
Organism: Hippopotamus amphibius kiboko; assembly: GCF_030028045.1. NCBI lineage: Eukaryota > Metazoa > Chordata > Mammalia > Artiodactyla > Hippopotamidae > Hippopotamus > Hippopotamus amphibius. Next base: position 1,179,629 of record NC_080203.1, read on the forward strand.
TTTGGATGTGGACTGTTTTTAAAGTCATTACTGTATTTGTTACAATGTTGCTTCTGTTATATGTTCTGGTTTCCTGGCCACGAGGCATGTGGGATCTTAGCTCCCCCACCGGGGATTAAATCCACACCCCCTGCATTGGAAGGCGAACTCTTCACCACTAGACCATCAGGGAAGTCCCTGGACTACGTCATATTTATAGACAAGAGAACTACTAAGTAAATATTAGGAAACTGAACTCACCATGCATTAAAAGAATACTACACAATGACCTCTTAGTACTTATCCCAGAAATGAAAGAATAATTATTAGTGCTTTCATTACTGTCATTCAATATATTAATATTAAATGTAGTTATATTATCAATTTATTGGGTAGAGAAATATCATTTCTTAAAGTGAAATGCCTATTCCTGATAAAAAAATCTTTTAACACTCTAGAAATAAAAGATTCTTTACCTTCACAGTAAAAGTCTAACAAAAATTCATAGTAAATATCACTCATAACTATCAGAAGCATTCCACTTAAAACCAGGAACTAAATAAAGATTCCCACTGATACCACAATTATTCAGCACTGCTTGTAAATGCAATATATGAGTGTGTGTGTATAAATGATAAAGTTAAGATTATTAACAGACAGTATCATAATTTACCTATAGTAGGAGTCAGCAAACTACAGCCACTGCCTGTGAGCTAAGAATGGTTTTTATATTTTTCAATGGTTGTTTAAAAAAAGAATATGTGACAGAGACTGTATGTGACCTGCAAGCCTAAAATATTTACTATCTGGACCTCACAGAACATTTGCTGACTCCTGATATATAGCATACAGAAGAATCAACTGACAAACTATTACAACTAATAAAAATTGTGCAAGGTTGCCAGAAACAATATAGATGAATTAGAAAACAGAAAACAGAAACAAAGAAATAGACAATATAATTAACTAGACAACAGAAATATAATCAGAAAATATGCACTTAATTAGAAAATGTAATTTTAAAAGAATCCCATTTCAGTAGCAAGAAAACCATTAAATAACCAGGAATATTTGGAATGCCTTGAACAACTGCTTATATGTAAGAATTCTCAACAGGGAAACACAGTGTAAGTAGAGATGATATGTCATAGCAACTTCATGGGAAAGCTAATGCCTGGTCATGTGTTTCACCATTAAAAGTTGTATGTAGTTCATTTCAGAGTGCTGAGCATTTTTTTTTTCAGAATGCTAATCACTGAGAAAGAATTCCAGCACCTAATTTCTTACAGATTGAAAAATAAAATCATACACTAAAAGGACAAACACTTACGACTGATATGATGATGATGATGACAGTGAGCTTGAGATTCTTCATACACATGGCTCGGGCAAGATTTCTGCTGGTTGTTTTGAAGGTGACAGACTAGAAAAAGAAAGCATGAATTGTTTGATGCCTGGCACTGACTAACATGATCGATGTGCAATAATACCTGCAAAACTTTTACTTTCATTAAATTCTGTTTCCATGTTCTTTACCCCTTCCCTCCATTCACAGGCAGAGACTGGACATTCTTAATCACTAGTTCCCCAAAGCAGGCCTCTGCCACGTATATGGTAAGCAATATGAGCCCACTGGAAAGGTTTCCCTCCTTTTTCTTCTCCACCATAGCAATGTAGGTGATGCTGAGCACCAGAAGTAGTTCTTCCTGCTAACAGAAAAGCCTTTTCCTCTTCCTGCTTCCAATAAGAAAGAGTGAGCCAGTTGGCTGCAAACATATTTGCCTGTTCTGCCCAGTATAATCCTGGGATTGTGAACCATAAGAACTTGTTCAATTTCCATAGGAAGATATGTATTTACTCATACGAGGGCCCAAACCCGAAGAACTTCACTCCTTCAATTATCCATTTTCTGTTGCAGCATCAATTTCTCAGTATCTACTGAACCATTCCCACCAGGACAGAAGCAGTTTAAAACAAACAAACAAGCAAACAGCAAAGATCCCTAACAGCCCAGCAATTCCACTCCTAGGTATGTACCCAACAGAGATATATGCACAAGTTCATCTAAAGACATATACAAAAATGTTTCTAACTGCACTATTTGTCTAATCTCAAAACTGGAAACAACCCAAATGCCTACCAACTGTACTGTAAAGAATTTAACCTTGCCCAAAAAGGGATCTGACCTTTGCCCTCAGCTCCTGGGAGGTAACCTTTTCTTGCCTGGGGGCCATGGGCTAGCCAAATAGTAATAATGTGAATTAGTGCAGGGACCAGTCACTCCAGAAAGACCAACTATATGATTTAGGATAGGGGCTTTGGATCACACCTAGAGGAACTAGAGACTGGAGACTGAGATTAAGCAAGTAGGCAATCAGTCAATCATCGTGCTTATGTAATGAAACTGCAACAATAACTGAAAAATGAAACAACAAGGTCCTACTATATAGCACAGGGAACTATAGTCAATATCCTATAATAAGCCATAATGGAAAAGAATATGAAAAAGAATATGTGTATATGTATGTACAGCTGCATCACTTTACTGTACACCAGAAACTAATGCAACATTGTAAATCAACTATACTTCAATAAGACAACAACAACAAAACTGAACAATGAAACTTGGGCAAGCTTCCCTGTTGTACAATTCTCTGTGTATTTTCTGAAATAAAATTCATATTTTATGGCAACACAAGAAAAATTTAAACATAAAAATTTCCTCTGCCCTTTGGCCTCCTCTCTCCCCTCAGTGTTCATTGTGTATCTGCATTATGCATCAACCAAACCTTCACCCTCAGCAAAAATACCTGCTCAACCGTAAAGAGCAACATTCTCCCAGCACCAACAAGACAACTTGACCATGACGTTCCTTCTTAATCTTGTAAGGGGCCACAGTGACATTTAGATCTGGATTGTATAAGTGTCAATAATATGTCATTTAATGTCCAGCCCTCTGTCTCAAAAACCTTATAGAACTGCGCCTTGACTTCTAACAGGTGGAGCAGCTTTCAGAGATTTCCGACATGCTCTTCCTGGGTTATAGCCCTCAATTTTAGCGCAAATAAAATTTTCCATTTCTTTCTTAAATCAACTGATGCATTTTTTGTTGACAATGTCATCACACATCTATGCTGGGAGAGTAACGAGTCCATGGGAAGAGAACATCAGAAACTCTGGGTTTGGTACCTTCCCAAACTCCACCCAATGTGCTTCTTCTCTTGGCTGAGCTTAATCTGTAATGTAACCTTTGCCTGTACAAAACCATAACTATAAGTATACTAGCTTTCATAGAGTTCTGTGAGTCCTTCTAGTGAGTTATCAAACCTGAGGGTGGTCTGGGGAACAAAAAAACTTGCAGTTAGTTTGAGGCAGATTGGGGACTGTGCCCTCTAAACTGTATATAGTTGGAAAACTTCTCAGTTGCCTAAACTCTTTTCAGTTACTCACAGACTAAGTCACAATAAAGACTCCAAGAAGGAGGAAGGTAACATGAATAAGAAAAAGTAGTGAGAAACTAATAAACCTAAATACAGGTATGTCATTCAACAGGTTGGGGTGAAGACTTCTCCACTATTCTCAGGCCAGTATTTGAGCACTGATAAATCACCTATTTAAAACCAGTTCACCTATAAAGAACAATTGTTACACCTTACCAAAGCTTCTCTTGGAGATGGCTGGGGGTGAGTGTAAGTAGAAAAGAACAAGAAAATATAAAAACCCCTGTGAGAATGACAAAGGCAAGCTGACCAGCCTGATGGCCTCTCTGCTCCATGTAGATGGTTTCATTAGCAGCTGATGGTGCCCTAAAAATGGGCAAAGGACTTGAATAATTTCTCCCAGGAAGATATACAAATGGCCAATAAGCACATGGAAAGATGATCAACATCATTAGTCCTTACAGAAATGAAAATCAAAACCATAATGACAAACCACTTCATACTCACCAGGATGGCTATAATAAAAATATGGAACATAACAAGTGCTGGTGAAGATGTGGAAAAACTGGTATCCTTGCATGTTGATGGTGGGAATGTAAAATGGTGTGGCAGTTATGAAAAAATGTTTGGTAGTCCTTCAAAAAACCAAACATAGGATTACCATATGACCCAGCCATTCCACTCCTAGGTAAATACCCAAAGGAACTGAAATCAGGGACTTGAACAGATACTTGTATGCCAATGTTCAAGCAGCATTATTCACAAGAGCCCAAAGATGGAAATAACTCAGTAGTCCATCAACAGATGAATGGATACATAAAATGTGGTATATCCATATAATGGAATACTATTCAGCCACGAAAAGAAATGAAGTTCTGACACATGCTACAACATGGATGAAACTTGAAAATATGATGCTAAATGAAATAAGCCAGACACAAAAGGACAAATAATTGTAGCATTTCAATTAGAGGTCCCTAGAATAGGCCAATTCATAGAAACAAAAAGTAGATAAGAGGTTACCAGGGGCTGGGGGGAGTGGGAATAGGGAGTTATTGATTAACAGTTACAGAATTTTTGTTTAGCATAATGACAATGTTTTGGACATAGATAGTGATGATGATTGCACAACACTGTGAATGTAATTAATGTCACTGAATTATACACTAAAGTGGTTAAAATGGCATATTTATTTTATATATGTATTTTTTTCACAATTAGAAATTATAACGTAATATGCCAAAACCCATTGAACTGTACACTTTACTTTTTTTTTTTTAAATATGCGGTGGTTATTTATTTATTTATTTATTTATTTATTTTATTGGCTGTGTTGGGTCTTTTTTGCTGTGCACGGGCTTTCTTTTTTTTAGCTGTGGTGAGTGGGGGCTACTCTTCACTGTGGTGCGCGGGCTCCTCATTGCCGTGGCTTCTCTTGTTGTGGAGCACGGGCTCTAGGCACGTGGGCTTCAGTAGTTGCAGCACATGGGCTCAATAGTTGTGGCGCACGGGCTTGGTTGCTCCGTGGCATGTGGGATCTTCCTGGAGCAGGGATCGAACCCGTGTCCCCTGCATTGGCAGGTGGATTCTCAACCACTGCGCCACCTAGGAAGCCCAAACTGTACACTTTGAATGGGTCAGTTGTGTGGTCTGCAAGCTATTTATCAATAAAGAAATAATTAAAAAGCTGGTAAAAAAACAAAGAGGTGATAAAATGAAACATTTTTTTAAATATTTGAATAAATACAATAAAAAAGAGGAACAAAGAGGACAGAGCAAATAAAAACCAAAGAGCAACATGGCTTAATCAAACCCAGCTCTATCAATATTTATATTACACGTAAGTGAACTAAACATTTCAATTATAAATATACTTTAGATATGCAAGAACATAGAGGAAAGCAGGCAAATGTTAAGGAGATACACGAAAGACATAAAAAAGATCCAAATCAAACTTGTAGGGATGAAAAATACACAAAATGGGAGTAACATTATAAACTGCAAAAGAAAAAGATAAACTTGAAGACATAGTAATAGAAACTATCCTACAAGAAACACAGAAAGAAGAAAAAAAGGAACACACGTGGACTGCTTGTATGAAGGGACACCACACCAGTGAGTTCCTTTATAGTCACACCTTGTATGTCGAAGGCATTCAGGCCCTGTTCTGGTAGTGGTTTTTATACTCACACAGAATAAGAAAAAAGTCTGCTTGCTTTTTTAACTTCTGCATGAAAGATGACATCTAAAGTATCTGATGTACATTATAATAACCAGCTTCTGCTCTAGAACTACTTTTAAGACAATGGTGGTAATAGCAAATGACCTCCTTTAACAAGACACACAACTCAAGAGTGCCATTTAGTTCAGGAGATCTCTAAGTGTACCTGTCGATTTGGGGTTTAATTTGGCTTATATTGGACCTTTTAAATCAAATAAAGATTTTTAGTACAAAAAAAAAAATGAACAGAGCATCAGTGAGCTGTGGGACAACTTCGAGTGGTTTAATGTACATGTGATTGGAGTCCTAGAAGGAAAGAAGGACAGAAAAATATTTGAAGAAATAATGGCTGTTTTCATAATTTGATAAAAACTAAAAACCCATAGGTCAACGAACCCAAAGCTGAAGAAACATGAAGAAAACTACACCAAAGTATATTATAATCAAATTTCTTAAAACCAATGATAGAAAAATCTTAAAAGCACCAAGAGAAAAAAAAGACACATTATATATGTAAAAACAACAGTGAAATTTTTGTCAGAAACAATATAAAAGACAATGATGAAACATCTTTGAAATATTGAAAGAAAAAAAATTAATGTAGAATTCTATTCTGTGAAAATATCTTTACAAAAAGGAAGTGAAATAAAGACTTTTCAGATATACAAATACTGAAAGAATTCATTACTAGCAGACCTACACTACAAGAAATGTTAAAAGATGTCCTACAGGCAGAAAGAAAATGTCACCAGAAGGAAATTTGGATCTACACTAAAGAATGACAAGAGTTACCAGAAATATTAACTACATGGGTAAATAGAAAAGATGTTCTTATTATTTAAATCTCTTTTTAAGGTTATATGTGTAAATAAAAGTATGACAAAAATAGCATCAAGGCCAGGTAAAAAATTGGATGTATACTATTATAACGTTCTTATACTATTTGTGAAGTGGGATTATACCACTTGGAGGTGGACTGTGATAAGTTAAAGACTTATCACAAAATAAAACAATAAAAACGGAATTTAAAAAGTACTCATTAATGGAACGGAAGGCAGAAAAAGAGGAATGAAGGGAACAAAGAACAGATGGTACAAATAGGAAACAACTAGTAAAATGGTAGGGGCGTCGCTGGTGGCGCAGTGGTTAAGAATCCGCCTGCCAATGCAGGGCACATGGGTTCAATCCCTGGGCCAGGAAGCACATGCCACGGAGCAACTAAGCCCGTGTGCCACAACTACTGAAGCCTGAGCACCTAGAACCTGTGCTCCGCAACAAGAGAAGCCACCACAATGAGAAACCCACACATTGCAATGAAGAGTAGCCCCTGCTCTCCACAACTAGAGAAAGCCTGTGTGCAGCAATGAGGACCCAATGCAGCCAAAAATAAAATAAATAAATAAATAATAAAATAAATCTTTAAAAAAATAGTAAAATGGTAGATTTAAAACCTTTCCACAAAGAAAACTCCAGGCTGAGACTGCTTTACTGGTGAATTCTTCCAAACTGCTAAGGAACAAATTATACCGATACTACTTAAACTCTTTTGGAGGATAGAGAGACAGGTAACACTTCCCAACCTGTTTGATGGGGCCAGCATATCCCTGATACCAAAGCCCAAAAAGAAAAATAAATTATAGACCAACATCCCTCATGAACATAGATACAAAATTCCTGAATAAATCAATAACAAATCCAATAAGGTATTGTATAAAAAGGATAATGTATCATGACCTTGCAGGAATGCAAGGTTGGTATAACATTCAGAAATAAATATTAATTTAGTAAGTTATGTTCAGTCATATTAATTGAACAAAGGAGAAAACCCATATAATCCTCTCAATAAATAGAGAAAAGTATTTGCTAAAATTCATGAATAAAATTCTGAAATGAGGAATTGAAGGAACTTCTTTCACCTGATAAAGGGTACCTACAAAAAAAAAATCTACAGCTAACATAATTGTGAAAATACTTTCTTCCCATAAGATGTGCTCTCTGCAAGAATGTCCACTGTCACGATCTGTCTTCACTACTGTGTAGAAGGTTCTAGCCAGTGCAATGAGACAAGGAAAAGAAATAAGAGGCAAGCATCTACAAAAAAGTCAGTAGAACTAATAAGTGAATTTTGCAAAGTTGAAGGATACAAACCAGGTCAATATACAAAAATCAACTTCATTTCTATATATTAGCAATAAATATTGGAAAACAAAATTTAAAATTTACAATTGAACACAAAAGCATGAAATTCTCAAAGGTAAATTGCACAAAATATATGCAAGATTTGTATACCAAAAACTAAAAAAACGCTGGTGAGAAAAATTAAAGAAATCCTATGCAAAAGCAGAGATATGCCAGGTTTATGGATAGGAAGACTCAATGCTGTCAAGATTACCAAGTCTCCTTAAATTGACCGATTGATTAAATGCAGTCACAATCAAAGATAGAAGTTTTTTTAAGGATGGAAAATAACAAGCTTATTCTGAAACACAAATGGAAATGCAAAGGACCTAAAAAGGTGAAGACAATCCTGCAGAAGAACATAGTGAAGGACTTTGGAATTCTACAAAGCTACAGTTAGCAATACAGTGTGGTACTGGTATAAAGACAGACACATAGAACAACGGAACAAAACAGAAAATCCAGAATTAAAGCTCCACAGAGGAAAATGGATAACAAAATTTGTGGTACGTAGATTTATAAAATGGAATATGTAGTACAAAACAATAAATTATTACTACATTCAACAACATGGATGACTCTCATAGGCATACTGGTGAGTGAAAGAGGCCGGACACAAAAGAGTACATAACATACGTACATCCATTTTTCTATACATTTTAAGAACAGGAAAAACATTACCTAGGGTAATGTAAATCCGAAAAATTACTTCTGTTGGGGATTATTAACTGGAAGGGGCATGAGGCTGCCTTCTGAGGTGTTGACAGTGTTTTATATCTTGACCTAGATTGTGGTTACATGGGTATAAATATATGTAAAAAAATAACTGAGCTGCATATTTATTAACAGTAGTACATTTGCTGCACTTTATTGTATTTGTTCTTCCTCCATAAAAAGAGGCAGCAGTTAATTAGTACCTTTTGTTATTCTGGGCCGTGTAGTCAACAAAATTAAGAAGGCTTTTTTTGGAAAGCGCAGACTATACTATACTAGTACTAGTCAAACACAGGCCACAGCACCTAAATAGGGTCTCTTCAAGGATTAAGAGTACCCAAGAGATGGACTGGAAGTACCAAAAAAATTGTCAGCAGATCTAAAATCAGATTCCTGTTTTCTCTCTTTGTCCTCAAGCAATGGTTTACAAAGTGAGCCATTACAGATCCCTGGTGTTTTAACCTCCTGCATGGTGCCCCCCTTCCTCCAATTTCCACGTACTTTTGTGAAAAAACTATTATCCTCCTAAGACCTATTGTTAATAGATGTCCCTGTAAAACTAACAACAACAACAAACCTTTGAATAGCTCTATGTATCAGACACTGTGTTAGGGACTTTGTATGTATTGTGTGTTTTAACCTACAAAACACTATGAAAAAGATACATCTCCATCTTACAGATGATGATGACTTGAGGCATAGAGAATTAAGTAACTTGCCTAAGGTCACTCAGCTAGTGAGTGACAGAGACAGGATTCAATCCCAGGCCACCAGACTCTAGAGCTTGTGCTCTTAACCACTAGAATCTAGCTGTCAGTAAGAATGAACAAGATCATTCACTGATATCTATTTTAAGGTATAAACTTCTACTCTCTCTGCCCTCCTTCTATTCATCTTATATCTATCATCTTTCCTCAAAACTTTCATCCACTAACCAGATGGAAAATGCAGAGACACACGTAATTGTAACATAAGTAGGTTACAGGGACACATCCCTCCCTATCAATTTCTGCCTCCTGCTTAATACAAAAAAAAGCTCAAGCTGTCACGGTAAGCAAGAAAGTGACTGAATTCTCTGATTTTCAGGATTCAGAATGGGTCACAACTGGTCCATCCTTTTGTTTTGTGTTTTACAAAATATACAGAGAACAGACTGCTATATGCAGCTGAGGTGCTAAATTATGTAGACATCAATCCAAAGCTTTAAAAAAAATGTTCCTTTATACTGAGTATATTTTCCAAACGAAAGCTTCCTTAACGGCTATTAATGGGTTGTGGCTTTTTTCTATGCCTCATTGTTATCCGCATGATCACAAACATCACAAAAGTCACACAATGAGTGTTAGAATGGAAAAAAAAAACCCACTAAAGTACTGAATTTAAGACATTTCCCTATTATATCAGGCATCAACCACAGTTTCTCTACTTTACATCCTGAAAAATATTATCAAATCCCACACTTACCGAGTCCACGAGATTTTCTGTTTTATCTATCAATAATTCCAATCTTTCGCCTCGCTGAGCTACCAGATCTGAAAATGTTGGAAAAACAAGAAATATCATGTTTATGTAACAAATCTGCTAATTTTGCCTTTAAGCCAAATCTGATTTTAATTATAGTTGGTATTCTTGACAACTCATATTTACTACAGAAGCATTTATATCTTTCAATAATAAAAGACTTTGGTAAAGCTTATTAACTAAAGTAGCTGTTGGCAGTTTTTTCTGTAAAGGGCCAGACACTAAATATTTTAGGCTTTGTGGGCCAAATGGTCTCAACTGCAATTACTCAACTCTGTCAGACATAAACGATACATAAACAAATGGGCATGATTGTGTTCCAATGAAACTTTACGTAGAAATAGAGGCCAGATTTGATCCAAGGCTGTAGTTTGCCAACACCTAAATTAAGGGTATGATCTGAGAGCAAAAACAAAGAAACAACCTTCATAATAAATGAGAGCTGGACATTTCCACAACTGCAGTGTGAAGAGCTACACAGAGCCTCTCTCTAACAAAACCACCATAACTGGTAAAAATTATAAAAACAAACAAAAACAATTTAAAGTCTCTGAAAACTGTGAATGTCCTAAGGGTATACAGCAAATGGAGAAACATTTATACAAGAAAATCAATGAATTCTCAGTAAGAACAGTGAGAGTCTATGGCACTTGAGCCATGATCTACTCCATCCTTCACTTCAATGAGATGCAAGCTCTACTTCTGGCAAATAAAGCCTGGGAGCTCTCTTTCCCTTCAGGTCCCATTCAAAGGCTATGTTTTCTCCCCAGGAGGGGTAACTCATCAGCATTTCTCCTCCTACCTCACCCAATCCCCATGTCCATGAGGCAGAAGCTCTCTTCCAGCATGGCATGGCTGGTAGGTGTCAGGCTTCCTCCCTCTGCCTAACACAGAGGGCAGAAGCTCTACTGCAGGTGGCAGGCCAAGAATACTGGGCTCTGAGTGCCCCTGCCCTGTCATAACTCACAGAGTAGAGGTTCCACACTGGGAGAGGCAAGCCAAGAAGACTAGGGTTACCCAGCACTCCACTGGTAGAGCAAGGGTGTCACTCCAAGAGAAACAGTCCACTGCCCCTATCCATAGCCCCAGAGCAGTGGTTCATAGATTGTTCCCAGGGAGAAAGGCAGGCCTTAAGAACAGAGAGCTTTCCTAAGAGAACAGACTTTATTTGGAACAGAGTATGGGGAAGTTCAAGCCTAAGGGTGCTGTCAAAAGCAATGGAGATTTTGGAGGTAAGCAATTACAATGAAGCTGGTAGCTTCATGAGAATAACAAGCTAAACCATGGCACAGCCAGAAGTTTAACAGAGAGTGACTGGGGAAGAGTCAGCTAAGAAGAACCCTCCTGAAATCAGAACAAACACCTAAGACTGGCCTCAAAGACAAGGGAACCTAAATCGAATTAGATTACTGGAGGAATTTATATCTGGGGAACCATCAGGAAAATAAAAATAGAGAAATTAGCCTGAAATTAGTGGAGGCTAATAGCTGTGTGAGATACCACAGAGGCACGCTTAATAGGGAGATCAGGAAAAGAAACAAAGAGAGCTGTGTCATTCCAGGGTAACTGTGTGGTGTGCATGCCTAAGCCTGTTCCCTCTGAGAAGTGACATTAGAGGCTGCACACTGTAGGAGAAACAGACTTCAAAGAAAAAGTCCAGCCAAGTCACCAAACAAACAAACAAGCAAACAACAAACCCTGGGGGTTGGGAATCAGTACCTAGAGTTGCTACAATACATTATCTTTTTAAAATGTCCAATTTTCCAAAAAAAATTATGATGATATGTAAAGAAACAGAAAAGTATGATCCATACACAGGAAAAAGAGCAGAAATTAGAAACTTACTTGGGGGAAGGGGAGCTCAACTGTTTCACTCAGCAATGGAATGAAATTAGAAATCAATAACAGAAGGAAAACTTATGGGATGAAGTAAAAGCAGTGCATAGAAGGAAATTTATAGCAGCAAACACATACATTAAAGAGAAGAAAAATGAAAGGTATAGACTGAATTGAGTTCCCATAACTTCATATATTGAAGCCCTAACCCCTAATGTGATAGTATTTGGAGATGGAGCCTTTGGGAGATCATTAGGTTTAGATGAGGCAAGAAACATGGAGCAGGTATATCCACACAAGGTCAGAGAAAACCCCAGATATAACAGGACTTATGAACAGTATTTCCCATCTAAAGACAACTAGTTAAGATTTGAGGAGGTGTCTGCTACTTCATATGTGGAAGCAGCAACATAAAACTGCAAGGAACACGAAGAATCAAGGAAACATGACTTCACCAAAAGGTAATAATCATTCACCAATAACTAAAATCAAAGACATGAAATTTTGTGATCTAGCTAATAAGGAATTCAAAAAGGTAGTTTTGACGAAACCAAAAGAGCAGCAAGAAAACACAGAAAGACAATTCAACAAAAGCAGGAAAACAGTACATGAACAAAATCTGAAATTTAATAAAGAGATAGAAATCATGGAAAAGAACCAAACAGAAATTCTGGAGCCAAAGAATTCAATGAATGAAATGAAAAATGCAATAGAGAGCATCTATCTCAGAGTACACTGAGTGGAAGATAGAATAAATGAGCTAGAGGATTGAAAATCTGAAATCAGAGAATAAGGAAAAAATAATGAAAAAGAGTGATTTAGAGAGCCTATGTGATCTATAGGACTCCATCAAACATACAAATATAATAATTACTGGGGTTCCAGAGGGAAAAGAGAGGGCTAAAAGGCAGAAAAGTTATTAAAGAAATAATAGCTGAGAACTTTTTCAAACTTGAGGAGAGACTTGGACATCCAAATTCATGACACTAATCACCCTATTATCTATATGCAAAAAGACCTTTTTAAGATAAATTACAATGAAACTGTCCAAAATCAAAGATAAAGAGAAATCCCTAAAAACAGGCAGAGGAAAAAGACTGTGACATATAAAAGAACCCCCATTAAGTTATCAGCAATTTTCTCAGCAAAAGCCCTACATGCAGGAGAAAGTGGAATGACATATTCAAAATGCTGAAAGAAAAAAACTGCCAGCCAAGAATACTCTATATGGAAAAGTTATCTTTCAGATATGAAGGAGAAATAAAGATGTTCCCAGACAAACAAAAGCTGAGGGATTTCATCACCACCAGACCTGCAATGAAAAAAATGCTGAAAGAAAAAGACGCTAATTAGTGACATAAAAACATATGAAAGTATATAATACACTGATAAAGGTAAATATACAGATTTAGAACACTAATTCTGTAATAGGATGGTGTGTTAAACACTTAACTATAGTATAAAGGTTAAAGCAAAAGATTATTAGAAATAACTATAGCTACTAGAGAGGAATCAAGACAGCAGAATAGGAGGATGTGGAATTCGTCACACCTCACAAGTACATCAAGAATGCATCTACAAGTAGAACAATTCTCATAGATGACCTGCTGAACATTAGCAGAAGACTTCAGTCACCTAAAAGGACAAGAAAAAACCCCTCACAACTGGGTAAGATGAAAGAAAGAAGAAAAAAAGAAGAGGAATCAAAAAAGGGACCTGGTGGGAAGCTGAAGGTGAGGTGATGCCCCTGCACTCTGAAAAACTCACTCATGGTGAGGAAATCAGCTGGGACAGAAAAGGACCTTCAGGGTATCAAAGGACAATGCAGTGGATGGTCTGTGCAAGGCAAGACAAAGTAAGAACTGCATGCATGGTCTACACCACAGCTCTGCACATTCCAGCCTGAGTCGTGAGCCACCTGTTGCAGTGAGGGGCTGGGTGCTGGAAAGTGGGGTTTGGAGCAAGGATCCAGGGAGGGGACAGGTGTTGGCTATGAAAAGACTGCCTGAAGGGACAGGAGTAATGACCTCCACAACCGGGAAAGTCTGTGGAAAAAGCCCAGGACACCACAGAAGAAAGGCGTCATTGTTGAGTGGCACGCAAGGGGCAGCGCCGCCATTACAACCCCTTTGCCCACCCACCAGCTTTTTTGGCCTCCGCAGGCACTGGGAGGGGCTCCTATCTGAGCAGGCCCACCTGCTCCTCGGGCCAGGGTCTCCTCCACCCATTCCAAAGCTTCCTTGGGAATCAGCCTTGGGCACCCCTGTCTGGGACAAGAGTCTGCTGATGCTAGCGGGGGCTGAGTGCTAAAGCACGGGGTTGGGAGAACAGATCCAGGGAGAGAAGTGCTGTTGGTGGATACAGAAGAGTGGACAGGAGTGAGGGGATATGTGGCCAGGAATGCCCCTAGAGGAAGTGTGGTCTGCCTGGAAAGTGAGGCGCCACAGTTGAGAGGCACATTGTGTGTGGAGCCGCCACTGCCCCCACATGCCAGCTCCAGCCTCCGCAGGCACTGGGAGGGACACCCACCAGAGCGAGCATGTCAGTCTGTTGCAACTGCCTGCTGGTCCTGCTGCCACAAGTAACTCATGCACACCACAACTGTGGCAGCCGTGCCCCTTCCCAGCATGAAGAAGTGTGCCCCAAGCAGCTGCTGCTTTCGCTCCCTCTTGCCTGGGCATGGAACAGATGCCTGAGGGTGGTACACATGCAGAGTTGGGGTCAAAACCAAAGCTGAGCTCCAGGGGCAGTGTGACTAAGGATGAGGAATGGAAATCTCTCCATGTAGCTGCACAAGCTGCAGATTAAATCCCTGAGATCTGCTTGGTAAATCCTGCATCTATGGAATACCTGAAGAGACGAGTGTTCCCACAACTGAGACCAGTCTAGCCTTCAAAGCAGTGGACTTTGGGGGCAAGTACACACAGGAGTTGGGCCAGGTCAGAGTCTGAGCTGGCCCCACAGTACCCACAGCAGGTCCAGAGACCTACCTAGAGGTATTAGAAGGTCTCCTGGGGAGGTGGGGATTGGCTCTGGCTCACTGGGGGAGCAAGGACACTGACACAGGGGGCCCCAGGAAAATATTCTCATTATTCTTATTCTTTTTTTGTTTGTTTTGTTTTGTTCAGTTGTAATGTTGTTCTTTTATTATTTTTTTATCTTTTGATTTAAAAAAAAATTAACATGTATTTTAATTTTTACTTTACTTTCTTGTTGCTTGGATTTTTTTTTGTTTTTGTTCTTTGTTTTTTATTTTTTTCATTTTTTCTTTATTCTTTTATTGTTTTTATGTGTATGTTTTATGTTTTCTCCACTTTGCTTTCTGTTTGTATTTTTCATGTTTTTCTTTTTGTTAGTTCAGTTCTTATTGACTGTTCTCATATTTTAATTCTTTTGCTTATTTCTTTGTTCTCGTTTTTTTGTTTTGTTGTTTCTTTTTTCTATACATGTGTGTTGTGTTGTTGCTGCTGTTTGCTGTTGTTTTTGCTGTTTGTCTTGGGTTTTGCCTGTCTGTTTCCTTTCCTTTTTTTTTTATTTCTTTTTTCTCTGGATGCACTGTGCAGCTTGCAGGCTCTTGGTTCCCTGGCTAGAGGTCAGGCTTGGGCCTCCAGGGTGGGAGCACTGAGTCCAGAACGCTGGACTGCCAGAGAATTCCCACACCCAGGGAATATTAATTGGCATTTTTCACAGAACTAGAACAAGAAATTTTACGATTTCTATGGAAACACAAAAGATCCTGAATAGCCAAAGCAATCTTGAGAAGGAAAGGCAGAGTTGGTGGAATCAGGCTTCCTGACTTCAAAATATACTACAAGGCTACAGTGATCGACAGTATGGTACTGGCACAAAAGCAGAAATATAGACCAATGGAACAGGATAGAAAGCCCAGAGATAAACTATGGTCAACTAATCTATGACAAAGGAGGCAAGGATATACAATGGAGAAAAGGCAGCCTCTTCAATAAGTGGTGCTGGAAAAACTGGACAGTTACATGTAAAAGAATGAAATTAGAACACTTCCTAACACCATACACAAAAATAAACTCAAAATGGATTAAAGACCTAAATGTAAGGCCTGACACTATAAAACTCCTAGAGAAAAACGTAGGAAGAACACTTCAATGTAAATCACAGCAAGATCTTTTTTGATCCACCCCCAGAGTAATGGAAATAAAAACAAAAATAAATAAGTGGGACCTAATGAAACTTCAAAGCTTCTGCACAGCAAAGGAAACTATAAGCAAGACGAAAAGACAACCCTCAGAATGGGAGAAAATATTTGCAAACGAATCAACAGACAAAGGATTAACCTCCAAAATATATAAACAGTTTATCCAGCTCAATATCAAAAAAACAAACAACCCAATCAAAAAATGGGCAGAAGACCTAAACAGGCACTTCTCCAAAGAAGACATATGGATGGCCAAGAGGCACATGAAAAGCTGCTCAACATCACTAATTATTAGAGAAATGCAAATCAAAACGACAATGAGGTATCACCTCACACTGGTTAGAATGGGCCTCATCAGAAAATCTACAAACAGTAAATGCTAGAGAGGGTGTGGAGAAAAGGGAATGCTCTTGCACTGTTGGTGGGAATGTAAATTGATACAGCCACTATGGAGAACAGTATGGAGGTTCCTTGCAAAACTAAAAATAGAGTTACCATATGACCCAGCAATCCCACTCCTGGGCATATACCCAAAGAACATCATAATTCAAAAAGACATAGGTGCTCCAAAATTCACTGCAGCACTATTTACAACAGCCAGGACATGGAAGCAACCTAAATGTCCATCACCAGATGAATGGATAAAGAAGATGTGGTACATATACACAACGGAATATTACTCAGCTGTAAAAAGGAATGAAATTGGGACATTTGTAGAGACATGGACGGACCTAGAGACTGTCATACAGAGTGAAGTGAGTCAGAAAGAGAAAAACAAATACTGTATATTAACACAAATATGTGGACTACAGAAAAATGGTACAGATCAACCAGTCTGCAAGGCACAAATAGAGACACAGAGGGAGAGAACAAACATATGGACACCAAGTGGGGAAAGTGGGGAGGGTTGGGGGGGGAAATGAATTGGGAGATTGGGATACCAAATTGTACACTCTAATTATATGCAGTTTATTGTATGTTAAAAAAAGTCAAATGAAAAAATAAATAAATTAAAATATAAAAAAAAAAAAAAACTTCAAATCTTAAAAAAAAAGAAAAGTCAATCAAGTCCAGAAAGTGCAGAGAGTCCCACACAGGGTAAGCCCATGGAGAAACACTCCAAGACACATATAAATCAAAACTAACAAAAGTTAAATACAAAGAAAAAATATTAAAAGCAGCAACAGAAAATCAACAAATAACCTACAAGGTAATCCCCATAAGGTTATCAACTGATTTTTCAGCAGAAACTCTGCAGGCCACAAAAGGAGTGGCAGTACACATTTCAAGTGATGAAAGGGAAAAAACTACAACCAAAATTATTCTACCCAGTGAGGATCTTGTTCAGATTCGATGGAGAAATCAAAAGCTTTACAGACAAGCATAAACTAAGAGAATTCAGAACCACTAAACCAGCTTTGCAACAAGTGCTTAAGGAACTTCTCTAGGCAAGAAACACAAGAGAAGAAAAAGACCTACTGGAACAAATCCAAAACAATTAAGAAAATGGTAATAGAAACATACATATCTATAATTACCTTAAATGTAAGTGGACTAAATGCTCCAACCAAAAGACACAGACTAGCTAAATGGATATAAAAACAAGACCCATATATATGCTGTCTACAAGAGACCCACTTCAGACCTAGGGACACATACAAATTGAAAGTGAGGGGATGGAAAAAGATATTCCATGCAAATGGAAATAGCAGTACTCATATCAGATAAAATAGACTTTAAAATAAAGACCCTTATAAGAGATAAGGAAGGACACTACATAATGATCAAGGGATTGATCCAAGAAGGAAACATAACAATTATAATTATTTATACACCCAACATAAGAGCACCTCAATACATAAGGCAAATGCTAACAGCCATAAAAGGGGAAATCAACAGTAACACAATAATAGTAGACTTTAACACCCCACTTACACCAATGGACAGATCATCCAGAGGCAAAATAAATAAGGAAACACAAGCTTTAAATGACACATTAGACCACACAGACCACTGATATTTATAGGACATTCCACTGAAAAGTGGCAGAATACAATTTCTTCTCAAGTGCTCATGGAACATTCTCAAGGATAGATCACACCTTGGGTCACAAATCAAGCCTTGGTATATTTAAGAAAATTGAAATTGTATCAGGCACCTTTTCTGACCACAATGCTATGAGATTAGAAATAAATTAGAGGAAAAAACTTGTAAAAAATACAAACACATGGAGGCTAAACAATATGCTATTAAACAACCAAGAGATCACTGGCGAAATCAAAGAGGAAATCAAAAAATACCTAGAAACAAATGACAATGAAAACACAACAACCCAAAACCTATGGGACGCAGCAAAAGCAGTCTAGAGAAGTTTATAGCAATACAATCCTACCTCAAGGAACAAGAAAAATCTCGAATAAACAACCTAACCTTACACCTAAAACAATTAGAGAAAGAACAAAAAAAACCCCAAGTGAGCAGAAGGAAAGAAATCATAAAGATTAGATCAGAAATAAACGAAAAAGAAATGAATGAAACAATAGCGAAGATCAATAAAACTAAAAGGTGGTTCTTCGAGAAGATAAACAACATTGATAAACCATTAACCAGACTCATCAGGGAAAAAAAAAAAGGAGAAGACACAAATCAACAGAATTAGAAATGAAAAAGGAGAAGTAACAATGGACACCACAGAAATACAGAGGACCATGCGAGACTACTACAAGCAACTGTATGCCAATAAAATGGAAAACCTGGAAGAAATGAACAAATTCTTAGAAAAGTATAACCTCCCAAGACTTAACCAGGAAGAAACAGAAAATATGAACAGACCAACCACAAGCACTGAAATTGAAACTGTGATTAAAAACTCCCAACAAACAAAAGTCCAGGAGCTAATGGCTTCACAGGTAAATTCTCTCAAATACTTAGACAAGAGCTAACACCTATCCTTCTCAAACTCTTCCAAAAATTGCAGAGGGTGGAACACTTGCAAACTCATTCTATGAGGCCACCATCACCCTGAAACCAAAACCAGACAAAGATGTCACACAAAAAAGAAAATTTCAGGCCAATATCACTAATGAATATAGATGCAAAAATACTCAATAAAATACTAGCAAACAGAATCCAACAGCACATTAAAAGAATCATACACCATGATCAAGTGGGATTTATCCCAGAGATGCAAGAATTCTTCAATATACACAAATCAAACAATCTGATAACACCATATATTAACAAATTGAAGAATAGAAACCATATGATCATCTCAATAGATACAGAAAAAGCTTTTGACAAAAGTCAACACCCATTTTTGATAAAAACTCTCCAGAAAATGGGCATAGAGGGAAACTACCTCCACATAATAAAAGCCATATATGACAAACTCAAAGCAAATATCATTCTCAATGGTAAAAAACTGAAAGCATTTCCTCTAAGATCAGGAACAAGAAAATGGTGTACACTCTCGCCAGTATTATTCAACATAGTTTTGGAAGTCCCAGCCATAGCAATCAGAAAAGAAAAAGAAATAAAAGGAATCCAAATTGGAAAAGAAGGAGTAAAACCGGCACCGTTTGCAGATGACATGATACTATACATAGAAAATCCTAATGATGCCACCAGAAAACTACTAGAGCTAATCAATGAATTTGGTAAAGTTGCAGGGTACAAAAAAATGCACAGAAATCTCTTCATTGCCATACACTAACAACAAAGATCAGAAAGAGAAATTAAGAAAACAATCCCATTCACCACTGCAACAAAAAGAATAAAATACCTAGGATAAAGCTACCTAAGGAGGCAAAAGACCTGTATGCAGGAAACTGTAAGATACTGATGAAGAAATCAAAGATGACACAAGCAGATGGAGAAATATACCATGTTCTTGTATTGAAAGAATCAGTATTGTGAAAATGACTATACTACCTAAAGCAGTCTACAGATTCAATGCAATTCCTATCAAATTACCAATGGCATTTTTCACAGACTAGAACAAAAAATTTTACAATTTGTATGGAAACACAAAATACATCAAATAGCCAAAGTAAACCTGAGAAAGAAAAACGGAGCTGGAGGAATCAGGCTCACTGACTTCAGACTACACTAATCAAGACAATATGGTACTGGCACAAAAACAGAAATATAGATCAATGGAACAGGAGAGAAAGCCCAGAGATAAACCCACACAGCTATGGTCTCCTAATTTACGACAAAGGAAGCAAAAATATACAATGGAAAAAGACAGCCTCTTCAATAAGTGGTGCTAGGAAAACTGGACAGCTACATGTAAAAGAATGAAATTAGAACACTCAGTAACACCATGCACAAAAATACACTCAAAATGGATTAAAGACCTAAATGTAAGACCAGACACTATAAAACTCTTAGAGAAAAACTTAGGCAGAACACTCTTTGACATTAAATGCAGCAAGATCTTTTTTGACCCATCTCCTAGAGTTATGACAATAAAAACAAAAATAAACAAATGGGACCTAATAAAACTTAAATGCTTTTGCACAGCAAAGGAAACCATAAACAAGACAAAAGGACAACCCTCAGAATGGGAGGAAATATTTGCAAATGAAGCAACTGACAAAGGATTAATCTCCAAAATATACAAACAGCTCATGTAGCTCAATATCAAAAAAACAGAGAACCCAACCAAAAAAAATAAAAAAAGGAGCAGAAGATCTAAATAGACATTTCTCCAAAGAAGACATAGAGATGGCCAACAAACACATGAAAAGATGCTCAACATCACTAATTATTAGACAACTGTAAATTAAAAATACAATGAGGTATCACCTCACACCACTCAGAATGGCCATCATCAAAAAGTCTACAAACAATAAATGCTGGAGAGGGTGTAGAGAAAAGGAACCCTCATGAACTATTGGTGGGAATATAAATTGATACAGCCACTATAGAAAACAGTATGGAGGTTCCTTAACAAACTAAAAATAGAACTACCATATGACCCAGCAATCCCACTACTGGGCATATACCCTGAGAAAACCATAATTCAAAAAGAAACATGTACCACAATGTTCACTGCAGCACTATTTACAATAGACAGGACATAGAAGCAACCTAAATGACCACTGACAGATGAATGGATAAAGAAAATGTGGTACATATACACAATGGAATATTAGTCATTAAAAGGAATGAAAGTGGGTCATTTGTAGAGACGTGGATGGACCTAGAGAGTGTCATACAGAGTGAAGTAAGTCAGAAAGAGAAAAGCAAATATCATATATTAATGCATATATGCAAAATCTACAAAAATGGTATAGATGATCTTATTTGCAAAGCAGAAATAGAGACACAGATAGAGAACAAATATACGGATACCAAGGGGGAAGGGGCAGTGGGAGGAATCGGGAGATTGGGACTGACACATATACACTATTAATACTATGCATAAAATAAACAACAAATGAGAACATACTGTATAGCATAGGGAACTCTACTTAATGCACTGTGGTGACCTAAATGGGAAGGAAATCCAAAAAAGAAGTGATATATGTATATGTATAACTGATTCATTTTGGTATACAGTAGAATCTAACAAAACGTAAAGCAACTATACTCCAGTAAAAATTAATTAAAAAAATAACTTCAGCTACTATAATTTGTTAATGAATACACAATATAAAAAGAGGTAAAATGAGATGTCAGAAATATAAAAGAGGGATAGTAAGTGTGTAGAGCTTTTGTTTCCAAAGTTATGTTGCTATCAGCTTAAAGTGGACTATTTTACAAGATGCTTTATGTAAGCCCAATGGAAACCACAAAACAAAAACCTATAACAGATTCACAAAAGACAAAGAAAGGAGAAATAAAGGACACAACCACAGAAAATCACCAATTTAAAAAGATAAGCAGAAGAAAAAGGGGTAACTATACTTATATCACACAAAATAAGACTGTTCACCAAAAATGGTAAGAAGAGACAAATAAGGTCATTATAAAATAATAAAGTGGTCAATTCATTAAGAAGATATAACAATCATGATATGCTCACACGACATCAGACACCTAAATATCTTAGGCAAATACTAAAAGATCTGAAGGGAGAAATGGGCAATACAATAATATCATGGGACTTCAATACCCCACTTTCAGCAATGGATAGATCATCCAGACAGAAAATCAAAAAAGAAACATTGGACTTGAAACATACATTAGACCAAGTGAACCTAACTTACACATACAGAACAATTCATCCAACAGCAGCAGAATATACATTCTTCTCAAGTGCACACAGAACATTCTCCAGAATAGATCACATGATAGGAAACAAAACAAGTCTTAACTAACTTAAGAAGATTGAAACCATACTATCTTTTCTGTTCACAGTAGTATGAAACCAGAAATCAACAGCAAAAAGAAAGTTAGAAAATTTACAAATATGTGGAAATTAAACAACACACTCCTGAACAACCAATGGGTCAAAGAATAAATCAAAATGCAAATCCAAAAATATCTTAAAGGAAGTGAAAATGGAAAGACAACACATTAAAACCTATAGGGTGCTGCAAAAGCAGTCTGAAAGGGAAATTTATAGTGATAAATAAATATATTAACAAAATAGAAAGATCTCAAATAAATAACCTAACTTTACACTTCAAGGAACTAGAAAAAGAACAAAGCCCAAAGTTAGCAGAAGAAAAGAAATAAAAATCATGATGGAAATAACTGAAACACAGACCAGGAAAACAATAGAAAATATCAACAAAACTAAGAGCTGGTTTTCTGAAAAGATAAAATTGACAAAGCTTTGGCTAAACTAAGAAAAAAACAGGACCCAAATAAAATCAGAAATTAAAGAGAAGACATCAAAACTGATAGGTCATATGATAGCTCAAAAATACAAAAGACCATAAGAGACTACTATGAACAGTTATATGCCAACAAACTGGATAACCTAGAAGAAATGAATATAATCCTAGAAATATACAACCTACCAAGACTGAATCAGAAAGAATCAGAAACTCTGAACATTCTAATAATGAATAAGGAGATTGAATCAGTAATCAAAAGCTTCCCAACACAGAAAATCCCAGTACCAGATGGCTTCACTGGTGAATTCTACCAAACATTTAAAGGAAAATTAATGCCAATTCATCACAAACTCTGAAAAAAAATCAAAGAGGAGAGAATACTTCTAAACTCATCTCACAAGGCCAGCATTACCCTGATACCAAAGCCAGATAAGGACATTATGAGAAAAGAAAACTAGGCCAATATTCCTGATGAATATAGGTGCAAAAATTCTCAAAAAATATTAATTGAAATATTTGAATTCACAAATTGAATTCAACAACACAGAAAAACAATCATACACCATAACTAGGTGGGATTTATCCCTGAAATATAAGGATAGTTCAACACATACAAATCAATACATGTGACATACCACATTAATAGAATGAAATATAAATATTTATGATCATCTCAATAAATGGAGAAAAGACACTTGACAAAATTCAGCATAATTTCATGACAAAAACTCTCAGCAAACTGAATTTTGAAGGAATTTACTTCAACGTAATAAAGGCCATATATGTCAGACCCATAGCTTAACATATACTCAACAGTGAAAGACTGAAAGCTTTTCCTCCAAGATCAGGAACAAGACAAGGGAGTGCACTCTCACCACTGTTCTTCATAAAATACTAGAAATCCTAGCTAGAGTGATCAGGCAAGACAAAGAAATAAAAGGCATCCAAATTGGAAAGGAAGACGTAAAATTGCCATTATGTAAGATTATATGTTATTATACATAGAAAATCTTAAAGATTTAACCAAAAAAAAAAAAACTATTAAACTAATCAATGAATTCAATTAAGTTGCAGGATATAAAATCAACATATAAAAATCAGTTGTTTCTATATAATAACAACAAAATAACAACGAAAGTAATAAAACTATCCCAATCACAATACCATAAAAAATAATAAAATATTTAGGAATAAATTTAACCAAGGAAGTGAAAATCTGCGTGATAAAAACTACAAGACTTTGAAGAAAGAAATTAAAGAAAATACAAACAAATGGAAATATATCCCATGTTTGTGGATCAGAAAAATTAATATTGTTAAACTATTCATAGTACCCAAAGTCATCTATAGATTCAATGCAACCTCTATCAAAATTCTTACCACATTTTTGACAGAAATAGAAAAAACAACCCTAAACAGTGTATGAAACTACAAAAGATCCCAAATAGCCAAAGTAATCCTGAGAAAGAAGAACAAGGTCAGAGGCATTACACGTCCTAATTTCAAACTATACTATAAAGCTACAGTAATTAAAACAGTATTACTGGCAAAAACAGACACATGGACCAATGGAACAAAATAGAGAGACCAGAAATAAACCCCCACATATATGGTCAACTAAGACTTGACAACGGAGTCAAGAACACTCAATGGGGAAAGAATGCTCTCTTCAACAAATGGTATTGGGAAAACCACATGGATAACCACATGCATAAAACTGAAATTGGACCCCTATATACATCACTCAAAAAATTAACTTGAAATAGATTAAAGACTTAAATGTAAGACCTGAAACCAATAAACAATCAGAAGAAAATATAGGGAAGAAAGTTCTTGACATTGGTCTTTGCAATGATATTTAGGATACCAAAAGCACAAGCAGCAAAAGCAAAATCAACAAGTTGGACTACGTCAAAATACAAAGCTTCTGGACAGGAAAAGAAACAAAATGAAAAGGCAACCTATAGAATGGGAGAAAATATTTACAGACCATATACTGGATAAGGGGTTATCATCCAAAATATATAAAGAATATATATTAATACAACTCCATAACAAAAAAACAATCTGATTAAAAAATGGGCAGGGGAACTGAATAGAATTTTCCCAAAGAAGATATGCAAATGACCAACAGGTACATTAAAAGATGCTCAACATCACAAATCATCAGGAACATGCAAATAGAAACCACAATGAAATATCAACCTCATACCAGTCAGAATGGCTATCATCAAGAAGACAAGAGATAAATGTTCATGAGCATATGGAGAAAAGGGAACCCTTATGCACTGCTGGTAGGAATGTAAATTGGTTCAATCACTTTGAAAAACAGTATGGAGATTCCTTAAAAAATTAAAAGTACAATTGCCATATATATCTGGCAATTCCATTTCTGGGTATCTATATAAAGGAAATGAAAGCAGGATATTGAAAGGATATTTGTACTCCCATGTTTATTGCAGCAATATTCACAACAGCCAAGATATGGAAACAAGCTAAGTGTCCGTCAATGGATAAATGGATAAAGATTCAGTGTATATATATATATAATGGAATATTATTGAGCCATGAAAAAGATGAAAATCCTGCCATTTGCAACAACAGGGATGGATCTTGAGGGCACCATGCTTAGTGAGATAAGCTAGTCAAAGAAAGACAAATACTGTATGATATTACTCCTATGTGGAATCTAAAAATGTGAACCTTGTAGAACCAGAGTAGAATGCTGGTTACCGGTGGCTGGGAGGTACAGGAACTGGGGAGATGTGAAAGGGTACGAACTTGCAACTAGAAGTTTAATAAGTTCTGGACATCTAATGTACAGTACACTAATTATAGTCAACAATGCTGTATCATATACTTCAAAATTACTAGAGACCCATTTTATATAACTCCATTTATATGAAATGTCCAGAACAGGCAAATATATACAGACAGAAAGGAGATTAATTGTTGCTTAGGTCTGGAGGTTGAGGGGGAAAGAAGAGTGACTGTAAATGGGTACAGGATTTCTTTTGGGGGTAATGAAAATGTTCTAAAATTGATTGTGGTGATGGTCACACAACTCTTTGGATATAATAAAAATCACTGGATTGTACACTTTAAATGGGTGAATTGTATGGTATGTAAATTATATCTCAATAAAGCTGTTAAAAAATCAAAGGGGGCTTCCTAGGTGGCACAGTGGTTGAGAATCCACCTGCCAATGCAGGGGACACGGGTTCGATCCCTGCCCCAGGAAGATCCCACATACTGCGAAGCAACTAAGCCCGTGTGCCACAACTATTGAGCCTGCGCTTCAGAGCCTGTGAGCCACAACTACTGAGTCTATGTGCTGCAACTACTGACGCCCACGTGCCTTGAGCCTGAGCTCCTCAACAAGAAAAGCCACGGCCATGAGGAGCCCGCACACCACAGCGAAGAGTAGCCCCCACTCACCACAACTAAAAAAAAAGAAAACCCGCGCACAGCAAAAAAGACCCAACACAGCCAATAAAATAAATAAATTAATTTAAAAAAAAATCAAAGGAAGATGATTAGACATGTTTTTGCTACATTTTAAATTTGCTATTTCTGTTATTCTAAAAATAAGTCATTTAAGAACAGTTGATTTAAAAGGTTCATTTTCTGGGACCATCATGCATCTGCAATAAATAATATTGTAGCAGTTGGCTGCTTCCACTTTCAGGCAAAATAAATATATTTGGTGACCAAAAAAAAGAGAAAAATATTAGTAGTTTTTCAATAGGTTCTCTAGTCTGCATCTAGACATCTAATTAAAACTAAAATCAATGAAAGGAAATCACTTCAAATAACCAAGAGAAATACATATTAAGAAATACAAAATTGTTTTTGCCTTTTGATTATTAATCCCATTCTTGGGGATTCATCTCAACAAAATAAGAAAAATATAATAGGCACAAAAACATTTATAACAGTACTGTTACTATAACACAAACCTTTAAATCAGTGTTACCTAAGAGTGTTTGCTACTGCTCAACTAAGTCACTGAGTACACTGTTCAGTTGAATTGACATTTTCATAGCAAGATGTTCTCAATAAACAAAGCACAGCATTGTCTTATATTCTGGAGCAAGCTCCTTATCTGGTTGTAAAACAGCACTCTGAGTAATACTGCTCTAGAGAACCAAAGTATCCAACATAAGGACATAGTTGGTAATCTGTGATATAACTCAAAGAAATACTGTACAAACATAAAGTAGACTAACAGCTAACAATCATTCAGCTCTTACTATGTGCCAGGCACTGTACAAACTGTTTTACATACATTACCTCTTTTATCCTGGTAACGTTAGGTTCTATTACCTCCTTTTTGCATATTAAGAAATAAAGGTCAGAGAAAAAAGATGGCGGCGAAGTAGAGGGATGTGGAATGCATCCCTCTCCACAGATGCATTGGGAATGTACCGAAGGACGCAATAATTCCCACAGAGAACCAGCTGAACACCAGCGGAGAGCCTCGGACACCAGAAAGGACTGCAAGGAGCCCAACATAACCGGTAGCGAGGCATCTACGACGGCTCAAAGAGGGTGAAGTGGCGGAGCTGTGGCAGACGGGAGGGAGTGAGAAACATACGGAGGGTCCACACCACAGCTCAGCATTCCCGGACCGAGACGTCGATCCACAGCTGAACAGAGGGTCCAGGAGCGGGAGCGTGGGAACCGGAGAGCTGGTTCAGGGTGAGAAACATTATTGCCAGTAAGGTGACGGACCGAGAGGACAGGAGGGAAGAGATCCGCGGCGAGGAGTGCCTGCCCCCTGAGAGCTGCCCGGCCATGATGGCGGCTGGATGCTGCAGGCTCACGGGCGGCGGGGAGGAGCCGCGGGCATAGCCTCTGCAGCAGGCAGTGGAGAGATGCCCTGTGGGCCACCTAAGGCGCTCAGGGATAACAAGTACCCTCAGGCACTCGGGCGGGGCTGGATTAAAACCCCTTGGAACACTGGCAGCAGGGAGGCTGCAGAGAGAAAAAAAACTCGAGAGAGGCCCAACTCTGAGACTTTCTGTTTACACCTGAGCCACCGGCATCCCTCTGCAACAGGCACCTCCAAGCACGACTGAAACAACAGTGCGCCACTGCTCACTCACTCCCAGGGGAAGGAGCCACTATTGTACCCTCTCCCTCCCCACACACCGACACTTACAGACGAACAATAAAGGAACCTCTGCTGGTCACAGAATAATGCAAAAAAACCCAAGGCGAGTAGAAGGACACTTACAGCTGAGACTCTAAGGAAACAGAAATATTAGTATCAATCCTGTTAAACTGGTCCATTCTGGGATCAGTTCTGGATTTTTTTTTCTTTTTTTTTCCTTTATTAATTACGATCTTAGCCCTAAGGGATCTACAAGGTTTATAACATAATTTTTTTAATGATATTTTTTATTCTATTTTTATTTTTTTGCCTTTTTATATACTTCTATATCTAGCTAAGTTTTTGGTAGTACGGACAATATATCTCTCATACTTTCCTTTCATCCCTATCTTTTATACATTTCTATTCCTTTCTTTTTATTTGCATATTTCCAATCACACTACGCTCTTCTGTTCCCCTTTCTTCCAGCCATTTTAAGTTTATTTTATCTTAACATACTTATAAGCAACACTATCAATCTGCTCAGACTCCTTGCTCTATTCTCCAGATGACGCACCACCTTGGTATTTAATATGAGGTTTTTGTCTTTATCTTAGTTCTTAGTACAACTGTCTAATTTCATTCTGAGAATCTCCATTCTGTCTGGTGGTACTCTAGCTCTTTTCTATATTTGATCCTAGTTTACAAAATCTCCCTGGATTAGTGTTTGTATGTGTAAGGTGTTATTTGTTTGTTTGCTTTTGCTTTTGTCTCTAATTTGTTCTGTTTCAGTTGTCAATTTCTGTTGGGTTTCTCTTTGAATATCTGATAGCATACTGGGGTTCCGTCAAGTCTTTCCAGAGCCTATGTCCTAATGGATTCAGTAATTGTGTGTCTTATACATGTATGTGTTTCCTAGACTTAGTATTTGTTTAATCCAATACTTGGACATTAGTCTGAGGCTTGGACAGTCTTCTATAAACACCTCTATCGCCAGGACAAGCAACCCCAAAAGATTGCACAACCATGAGGAAACAAAGAAACACCATGCAGGCCAAGGAGCAGGAAAAAAACCCACAAGACCAAATAAATGAGGAGGAAATAGGAAAAATGGCTGAAAAAGAATTCAGAGTAATGATAGTAAAAGTGATACAAAATCCCGATAACAAAATAGAGAAAGTACAAGAAACAGTTCATAAGAACTCAGAAAAACAAACAGCAATGGATAACAAAATAACTGAAATTAAAAATGCTCTAGATGCTATAACCAGCAGAATGACTGAGGCAGAAGAACGAATAAGTGAGTTGGAAGACAGAATGGGGGAAATAACTGCCACAGAGCAGGAAAAAGAAAAAATAATAGAAGACAGTCTCAGAGACCTCAGTGATAACATTAAGCGTACCAACATTCGAATTATAGGCATCCCAGAAGAAGAAGAAAACAAGAAAGGGTCTGAGAAAATATTTGAAGAGGTTCTAGTGGAAAACTTCCCCAACATGGGAAAGGAAATAATTCACCAAGTCCAAGAAGCACAGAGAGTCCCATACAGAATAAACCCAAGGAGAAATACACCAAGGCACATATTAATCAAACTAATGACAATTAAACACAAAGAAAAAATATTAAAAGCAGCAAGAGAAAAGCAACAAACAACATATGAGGGAAAACCCATAAGGATAACAGCTGACCTTTCTACAGAAACTCTGCAGGCCAGAAGGGAATGGCAGGATATACTGAAAGTCCTGAAAGAGAGAAACCTACAGCCAAGAATACTCTACTCAGCAAGAATCTCATTCAGATTTGAGGGAGAAATCAAAAGCTTTCCAGACAAGCAAAAGTTCAGAGAATTCAGTACCACCAAACCAGCCTTACAACAAGTGCTAAAGGAACTTCTCTAAGTAGGAAACACAAGAAAAGGAAAACACCTACAAATACAAACCCAAAACAATTAAGAAAATGGTAATTGGAGTACATATGTCAATAATCACCTTAAATGTAAATGGATTAAATGCTCCAACCAAAAGACTATTAAAAGAGACAAGGAAGGACACTAAATAATGATCAAGGGATCCATCCAAGAACATATCACAATGGTAAATATCTATGCCCCCAACATAGGAGCACCTCAATACATAAGGCAAATGCTAACAGCTATAAAAGGGGACATCGACAGTAACACAATAATAGTGGGAGACTTGAACACCCCACTTACACCAATGGACAGATCACCCAAACAGAAAATAAAGACACACAAGCTTTAAATGACGCATTAGACCATCTCAACTTAATGGATATTTATAGGACATTCCAACCAAAAACGACAGAATACACCTTCTTCTCAAGTGCGCACGGAACATTTTCCAGGATAGATCACATCTTGGGTCACACATCAAACCTCAGCAAATTCAAGAAAATTGAAATCATATCAAGCATCTTCTCAGACCACAATGCCACAAGACTAGATATCAATTACAGGGAAAAAACTGCAAAAAATACAAACACATGGAGGCTAAACAATTCACTATTAAACAACCAAGAAATCACTAAAGAAATCAAAGAGGAAATCAAAAAATATCTAGAAACAAATGACAATGAAAACACAACAACCCAAAACCTATGGGACGCAGCAAAAGCAGTTCTAAGAGGGAAGTTTATAGCGATACAGTCCTACCTTAAGAAACAAGAAAATTATCGAATAAACAACCTAACCTTACTCCTAAAACAATTAGAAAAAGAAGAACAAAGAAACCCCAAAGTGAGCAGAAGGAAAGAAATCATAAAGATCAGAGCAGAAATAAATGAAAAAGAAAGGAAGGAAGCAATAGCAAAAATTAATAAAACTAAAAGCTGGTTCTTTGAGAAGATTAACAAAATTGATAAACCATTAGCCAGACTCATCAAGAAAAAAAGGGAGAAGATGCAAATCAACAGAATTAGAAATGAAAAAGGAGAAGTAACAACAGACACCTCAGAAATACAAAAGATCATGAGACACTACTACAAGCAACTCTACGCCAATAAATTGGATAACCTGGAAGAAATGGATACATTCTTAGAAAAATACAATCTTCCAAGACTGAACCAGGAAGAAATAGAAACTATCAACAGACCAATCACAAGTACAGAAATTGAGGCAGTGATTAAAAATCTCCCAACACACAAAAGCCCAGGACCAGATGGATTCACGGGCGAATTCTATCAAACATTTAGAGAAGAGTTAACACCTATCCTTCTCAAACTCTTCCAAAATATTGCAGAAGGCGGAACAGTCCCAAACTCATTCTATGAGGCTACCATCACCCTGATACCAAAACCAGGCAAAGATGTCACAAAAAAAGAAAATTACAGATCAATAACACTGATGAATATAGATGCAAAAATCCTCAACAAAATACTAGCTAACAGAACCCAGCAGCACATTAAAAAAATCATACACCATGATCAAGTGGGGTTTATCCCTGGGATGCAAGGATTCTTCAATATACACAAATCAATCAACGTGATACATCATATCAACAAATTGAAGGATAAAAACCATATGATCATCTCAATAGATGCAGAAAAAGCTTTTGACAAAATTCAACATCCATTTATGATAAAAGCTCTCCAGAAAATGGGCATAAAAGGAAATTACCTCAACATAATAAAAGCCATATATGAGAAACCAAAAGCCAACATCATTCTCAATGGGGAAAAACTGGAAGAATTCCCTCTAAGAACAGGAACAAGACAAGGGTGTCCACTCTTACCATTATTATTCAACATAGTTTCGGAAGTTTTAGCCACAGCAATCAGAGAAGAAAAAGAAATAAAAGGAATCCAAATTGGAAAAGAAGAAGTAAAATTGTCACTCTTTGCAGATGACATGATATTATACATTGAAAATCCTAAAGACTCTACCAGAAATCTGCTAGCACTAATTGATGAGTTTAGTAAAGTAGCAGGATACAAAATTAATGCACAGAAATCTCTTGCATTCCTATACACCAACAACGGAAGAGCAGAAAGAGAAATTAAGGAAACTCTCCCATTCACCATTGCAACAAAAAGAAAAAAATACCTAGGAATAAACCTGCATAAGGAGGCAAAAGATCTCTATGCAGAAAACTTTAAGACATTGATGAAAGAAATCAAAGACGACACAAACAGATGGAGGGACATACCACGTTCCTGGATTGGAAGAATCAATATAGTGAAAATGACAGTACTGCCCAAAGCAATTTACAGATTCAATGCAATCCCGATCAAATTACCAATGGCATTTTTCACAGAACTAGAGCAAGAAATCTTATGATTTGTATGGAAACGCAAAAGACCCCGAATAGCCAAAGCAATCTTGAGAAGGAAAAATGGAGTGGGTGGAATCAGGCTTCCTGACTTCAAACTATACTACAAGGCCATAGTGATCAAGACAGTATGGTACTGGCACAAAAATAGAAAGGAAGACCAATGGAATAGAATAGAGAACTCAGAAGTAAGCCCAAACACATATGGGCACCTTATCTTTGACAAAGGAGGCACGAATATACAATGGAAAAAAGACAGCCTCTTCAATAAGTGGTGCTGGGAAAATTGGACAGCAACATGTAAAAGAATGAAATTAGAACACTTCCTAACACCATACACAAAAATAAACTCAAAATGGATTCAAGACCTACATGTAAGGCCAGACACTATAAAACTCCTAGAGGAAAACATAGGCAGAACACTCTATGACATCCATCAAAGCAAGATCCTTTTGGACCCACCTCCTAGAATCATGGAAATAAAATCAAGAATAAACAAATGGGACCTCATGAAACTTAAAAGCTTTTGCACAGCGAAAGAAACCATAAACAAGACTAGAAGGCAACCCTCAGAATGGGAAAAAATAGTTGCCTATGAAACAACAGACAAAGGATTAACCTCCAAAATATACAAGCAGCTCATGCAGCTTAATATCAAAAAAGCAAATAACCCAATCCCCAAATGGGCGGAAGACCTAAACAGACATTTCTCCAAAGAAGACATACAGATGGCCAACAAACACATGAAAAGATGCTCAACATCACTCATCATCAGAGAAATGCAAGTCAAAACCACAATGAGGGATCACCTCACACCAGTCAGAATGGCCATCATCACAAAATCTGGAAACAACAAATGTTGGAGAGGGTGTGGAGAAAAGGGAACTCTCCTGCACTGTTGGTGGGAATGTAAGTTGGTACAGCCACTATGGAAAACAATTTGGAGGTTCCTTAAAAAACTACAAATAGAACTACCATATGATCCAGTAATCCCACTCCTGGGCATATACCCAAAGAAAACCATAATCCCCAAAGAAACATGTACCATAATGTTTATTGCAGCACTATTTACAATAGCCAGGACATGGAAGCAACCTAAATGCCCATCAACAGATGAATGGATACAGAAGATGTGGCATGTATATACAATGGAATATTCCTCAGCTATAAAAAGGGATGAGATGGAGCTATATGTCATGAGGTGGACAGACCTAGAGTCTGTCATACAGAGTGAAGTAAGTCAGAAAGAGAAAGACAAATATTGTATGCTAATTCACATATACGGAATCTAAAAATGATACTGATGAACTCAGTGACAAGAACAAGGACACAGATGCAGAGAATGGACTGGAGAACTCGAGGTTTGGGGGGGGTGAGGTGTGAAGGGGAAGCTGAGACGAAGCGAGAGAGTAGCACAGGCATATATATAGTAACAACTGTTAAATAGATAGCCAGTGGGAAGTTGTTGTATAACAAAGGGAGTCCAACTCGAGGATGGAAGATGCCTTAGAGGACTGGGACGGGGAGGGCGGGGGGGGGGAGTTGAGGGAGGGAGGGAATATGGGGATATGTGTATAAAAACAGATGATTGAACTTCGTGTACCCCCCAAAAAATAATAAAAAAAAAAGAAAGAAATAAAGGTCAGAGAGGTTAGAGGACTGATCAAGGCCTAACAGCAGGTAGGAAGTGAAATCAGGACTGAAACTCAGGCATGTATGACTCCAAATCTTGATTACTATATTATACTGCCTCCACAAAACTGAATATAAACTATGATTTTTAACTATGTATACATGTGAATAAAAATTTAAAGGAAAGAAAATGGAAATAAAACTTTAGGATGGGGGACTTCCTAGGTGGTGCAGTGGTTAAGAATCTACCTGCCAATGCAGGGGACACTGGATTGATCCCTGCCCCAGAAGATACCACATGCCGCAGAGCAACTAAGCTTGTGCACCACAACTATTGAGCCTGTGCTCTAGAGCCCGTGAGCCACAACTATTGAGCCCATGTGCCACAACGACTGCAGCCTGTGCTTCTAGAGCCCGTGCTCTGCAACAGGAGAAGCCACCACAAAGAGGAGCCCATGCACCACAATGAAGAGTAGCTCCTACTCTCCACAACTAGAGAAAGCCCCTGTGCAGCAACAAAGACCCAATGCATCCAATAAATAAATAAATTGATTAATTAATTAATTAAAAAAATAAATACCATTTAAAAAACACTTCAGGATGGTGAGACAACATAAATTTTTTAAAATGTCTTTTCATAACTTTTAAGTGTTCTAATAATAAAGGTAAATGTAATTCATATAGTAAATTCAAGATTATAATTAAATGGACATTTATGAAATGACAGTTAAATATCTTGTAAAGCATTTATATACTAATTTTTTTTCAATTTTATAGAAGAATTTATTGTATGCAATACATTCCTCTTAGAAGATATATTTAAGAATGGTTCTATAACTTGAGTATGCATTGGAATCCTCTGGAGGGCTTGTGAAAACCCAGATTTCCCACTCCAAGAGTTTCTGATTCAATAGGCTTGGGGTGGGGCCTGAACATTTGCATTTCTAACAGGTTCCCAGGGGATGCTGATGCTGGCCCAGGGACTACATAGTGAGAACTGGTGCTATTAAAAAACTAACATCATCCTGAATTTAAATACCATTGTTATAACCAATTAAAAAATAAACTTGATGCATTTCTCTGCATTATTTTAATGTGGTAAATAGGTTCTTGACAAAACACAGGCCAATGGAATTTATGTCATAGTTCATCCTCTCGAAGAATACAACAGTTTTTTGGTCCAATTCTTTCTCTCAATCAAGAGCTACAAACTTTCTAAGGAAGTCAAAAAATTACACTTTAAGTATCTATACTGATAATAGCAGATATCTGGGTATTTCTAGCCAATACTGAGTAAATTATTCTAAATTACTGAACTGTAAGTCTTGCTAAGCAAACTAACAAATTTAGAATGAATAGTCATAAGTTCTAAAAAGAAACCATTCATACAGCAGGCAGTATTTTAGGTAAGTAATATCCATATCTCAGCTGACAATTAGCTTCCAATATTAAGAATAAGGAAGTGCTGTTTCAGCCTCTCTAGAATGATTTGACTGCAACCAAGTAATCTATTATCATTTTTGCCCACATGCATTTGGAGTATGCCATGAAACATACCTATGTTTCTGACCATGATTCCTTTAAGTTCATCCACTTGGGCTTGAGTCTCCATCACTTTATCTAGGCCCTTATTCTCGGAGTGATGCTTCTATAAAAAAATACAATTTAACTCATGATATCCAGACATTATTTACAATACAAAAACAAAAAGAAGAGGAATGATATTGAGGAATGCTATAAAATTGTCTTTATCTTTGGCACAAAAGATAGATGTCACTTCATTCAAAAACTGTTACCAGACCTAGTGGAAAATATAGGCAAGCATAAAACTTGCGACCATATGAAATACGTGTTATAGTTACAGTATTAAAAGATCACCTTACTTTAAATGAAATAAATCTAAATGTATTATATCAAATATACATTTGAGACGCCTGGGGTAGAAGTAGGGTATTATGTAATGTGTGCTCACACAAGGAAGAAAGGAGAAAAGACTATAGTTGGGGCAGGGGGAACAGGATAGGGAAAGGGTACTCTAAATTTTTCCCCATTTCTTCGGTATGATGAGGTAGGGACTGGCCTAGCTTCTGAGCATCTGTTCTTGTATCTGCTGGGATCAGAGTATGTGTCCTATTTTCATTGGCTTCTTATAGGATCTAGAAATGTAAGACACTGATAATAGTATATATTTTGCAATTATTACCTATAGCAA
Organism: Hippopotamus amphibius kiboko; assembly: GCF_030028045.1. Classification (NCBI taxonomy): domain Eukaryota; kingdom Metazoa; phylum Chordata; class Mammalia; order Artiodactyla; family Hippopotamidae; genus Hippopotamus; species Hippopotamus amphibius. Next base: position 1,215,706 of record NC_080203.1, read on the forward strand.
ACAATTGTGTACTGCTTAGTACACAATATTCCAGTCACTTCACTGTGCTAAGTGCTTAAAATATGGGATATTATTTAATCTACGCAAAAACTTTATGATGAAGATGCCATTAGTATTATCTCCATTTATAGTCAAGGATCCTGGCACAGATTTGTTTAGAGGTTCACACACAGATTTAGAGCTAAAGACAAACTGGCTAAATTGAAAGCTTTGCTGCAGCAACCCTATTTACCTTTTTTCCCCTTGTGATGAGAACTCTTAGGATTTACTCTCTTCACAACTTTCATACATAACGTAAAACATTGCCAATTATATTTATCATGTTCTCCACTATATCCCTAGTACTTATTTATCTTATAACTGGAAGTTTTTACTTTTTGATTGCCTTCATCCGATTTTCCCTCCCCACGACCCCACCCCCCTGATCTCTTTTTCTGAGTTTGTTTTTAAAGTATAACTGACCTATAATACTGTGTTAGTTCCTGTTATACAACATAGTGATTCAATATTTCTATACATTTCAAAATGATCACAACAATAAGTTTAGTTACGATATGTCAAAATTCAAAGAAATTAAATAGTTATGACTATACGGCACATTTCATACCTGTGACTCATTTATATTGCAACTGAAGTCTGTAACTCTTAATCTCCTTCACCTATTTCTTTCCTATCCCCAACATTCTCCCCTCTGGCAACCATGTATTTGTTATCTGTATCTATAACTCTGTTAATGTTTTGTTACATTTGTTCACTTGTTTTGTTTTTGGATTCCACATATAACTGAAATCATACAGTATTTGTCTTTCTCTGTATGACATTTCACTTAGCATGATACCCTCTAGATCCATCCATGTTGTTGCAAATGACAAGATTTAATTCTTTTTATGGCTGAGTAATGTTCTAGAGTGTGTGTATGTATGTATGTGTGTGTGTGTGTGTGTGTGTGCACATGCCACATCTTCTTTGTCCATTTACCTCTTGATGGGCATTTAGATTGCTTGCATATCTTGGCTGCTGTAAATAAGGCTGCAATGAACACAGGGGTGTATGTACCTTTTCTAATTACTGTTTTTGTTTTCCTCAGATAAATATCCAGGAGTGGAATTGCTAGATAATATAATAGTATTATTGGTATTTTTAATTTTTGGAGGAATCTCCATATTGTTTTCCATAGTGGCTGCATCAACTTACACTCCCAACAACACTGCAGGAGGGTTCCCTTTTTTCTACATCCTCACCAACACTTGTTATTTGTTGCCTTTTTGATAACAGCCATTATGACATGTGTGAGGTGATATCTCATTGTGGTTTTGATTTGCATTTCCCTGACAATTAGTGATGCTGAGCATCTTTTCATGTGCTTGTTGGCCATCTGTATGTCTTCTTTGGAAACATAGCTATTCAGCTCCTCTGCCCACTTTATAGTTGGTTTGTTTTTTACATGTTGAGGTCCTATCGATTCTCTGCACATTGTAGATATTAACCCCTTATTAGATATATTGTTTGTAAATATCTTCTCCTATTCAGTAGGCGGCCTTTTCATTTTGTTGGTAGTTTCCTTCACTGTGTAAAAGCTTTTCAATTTGATATAGTCCCATTTGTTTATTTTTGTTTTTGTTTCCCTTGCCTGAGACATATCCAAAAAAAACTATTATTAATACCAATGTCAAAGAACATACTGCCTATGTTTTCTTCTACAAGTTTTATGGTTTCAGGTCTTATATTTAAGTCTTTAATGCATTTTGAATTTATTTTTGTGCATGGTGTGAGAAAGTAGTCCAGTTTGATACTTTTGCATGTAGCTGTCCAGATTTCCCAACACCACTGAGTGAAGAGGGAAAAAGACAGATTTTTCCTACTGTATATTCTTGCCTCCTTTATCGTAGATTAATTGACCACATAAGCATGGGTTCACTTCTGCACCCTCTATTCTGTTCCATTGATCTATGTGTCTCCTTTTGTGACAGTACCATACTGTTCTGACTATTGTAGCTTTGTAGTATAGTTTGAGATTGGGGTGTGTAATACCTCAAGCTTTGTTGTTCTTTCTCAAGATTGTTTTGGCTATTCTGCATCTTTTGTGTCTCCATACAAATTTTAGAATTATTTGTTATAGTTCTGTAAAAAATGTCATTGATATTTTGATAGGGATTGCACTGAATCTGCAGATTGCTTTGGGTAGTATGGTCATTTTTGACAATATAAATTCTTGAAATCCATGAGCACAGTATATCTTTTCATCTGTTTGTATCTTCTTCAATATCTTTCATCAGGGTCTTATAGTTTTCAGAGTACAGGTCTTTTACCTCCTTAGTTAGATGTATTCTTAAGTATTTTATCCTTTTTCATGTGCTGGTAAGTTGGATTGTTTTCTTAATTTCTCTTTCTGATAGTCTGTTGTTAGTGTATAGAAATGCAACGGGTTCCTGTATATTAATTTTGTATCCTTCATTTTTACTGAATTTATTATTTCTAACAGTTTTGTGGTGGTATCTTTAGGATTTTCTATATATAGTATCATGTCATCTGCAAAGAGTGATAGTTTTACTTCTTCCTTTCGAATCTGGATTCCTTTTCTTTTTCGTGTCTGATTACTGTGGTTAGGACTCCTAATACTACGTTCAATGAAAGTGGCAAGAGTGGCCATCCTTGTCTTGTTCCTGATCTTAGAGGGTCTCAGCTTTTCACCACTGAGTATGATGTTAGCTGTGGGCTTGTCATTTATTATGTTGGAGTATGTTCCCCATTTGTTCAGAGGTTTTTCATAAATGGATGTTGACTTCTGTCAAGCTTTTTCTGCATTTATTGAGATGATCCTATGGCTTCTGTTCTTCAATATGCTATCATGGTATATCACATTGATTTCCAGATACTGAACCATCCTTGCATCTCTGGAATAAATCCCACTTGATCATGGTGTGTAATCCTTTTAATGTATTGTTGAATTGGGTTTGCTAATATTTTGTTGATGATTACTGAATCTATGATCATTAGTGATATTGGTCTGTGATTTTCTTTATTTGTGGTATCTTTGTATGGTTTTGGTGTCAGGGTGATGCTGACCTGTAGAATGAGCCTGGAAGTGTTCCTTCATCTGCAATTTTCTGGAATAGCTTAAGAAGGATAGGTGTTAACTCTTCTTTAAATGTTTGGTAGAATTCACCTGTGAAACCATCTGGTCCTAGACTTTTCTTTGTTGGAAGTTTTAAAATTACTGACTCAATTTCATTAGTGGTCATCGTTCTATTCATGTTTTCTATTTCTTCCTGATTCAGCCTTGGGAGATTGCACATTTCTAGGAATTTGTCCATTTCTCCTAGGTTGTCCAACTTATTGGCATATAGTTGTTCATAGTAGTCTATTATGATCCTTTGTATTTGTGGTATCTGTTGTAATTTCTCCTTTTTCATTTCTATTGATTTGAACCCTCATTTTTTTCTTGATGAGTCTAGTTAAAGGTTTATCAGTTTTGTTTATCTTATCAAAGAACTAGCTCTTAGTTTTATTGATCATTTCTATTGTTTTCTTAGTCTCTGTTTCATTTATTTCTGCTCTGATCTTTATGATTTCTTTCCTTCTACTAACTTTGGGTTTTGTTTGTTTTCTTCTGGCTCCTTTAGGTGTAACGTTAGGTTGTTTGAGATTTTTCTTGTTTCCTGAGGTAAGCTTGAATTGCTATAAACTCCCTCTTAGAACTACTTTTGCTGGATCCCATAGATTTTGAATCATTTTTCATTTTCATTTGTCTCCAGGTATTTTTAAATTTTCTCTTTGATTTCTTCAGCGATCCACTGATTGTTTAGCAGCATATTGCGTAGCCTCCATGTGTTTGTGTTTTTTGTAGGTTTTTTTTCTTATAGCTGATTTCTAGCCTCATAGCATTGTGGTCAGAAAAAATGCTTGATATGATTTCAATTTTCTTAAATTTGCTGAGGCTTGTTTTGTGGCCTAGCATGTGATCTATCCTGGAGAATGTGCCATGTGCACTTGAAAAGAATGTGTATTCTGCTGATTTCAGATGGAATATGTTCTCTGTATGTCAATTAAGTCCATTTAGGTCTAATGTGTTGTTCAAGGCCAGTGTTTCCTCATTGATTTTCTGTCTGGATGATCTGTCCATTGAGGTAAGTATGGTGTTAAAGTTTCCTACTATTATTGTGTTGCTGTCTTTCTCACTTTATGTCTGTTAACATTTGCTTTGTGTATTGAAGTGCTCCTATGTTAGGTGCACATATATTTACAATTGTTATATCTTCTTGGATTGATTCGTTTATCATTAAGTAATGTCATTCTCTGTCTCTTGTTACAGACTTTGTTTTAAAAGTTATTTTCTCTGCTATAAGTAGTGCTATCCCAGCTTCCCTTTCATTTCCGTTTGCATGGAATACCTCTTTCCATTCATCCACTTCCTGTTTTTGTCTTTAGATCTCCTATAGGCAGTATATATGTATATGGGTCTTGTTTTGGTATACATTCAGCCACTCTGTCTTTTGATTGGAGTATTTAGTCCACTTACATTTAATTATTGATAGGTATGTACTTACTGTCATTTTGTTAATTGCTTATCATTTGCTTTTGTACTTCTTTTTTGTTCCTTTGCTCTCTTCCCTTGTGATTTGATAAGTGTCAGTGTTGTTTCGATTCCTTTCTCTTTTTTGTGTATCTAGTATAGATTTTTGTTTTGTGGTTACCAAAAGGTTTTTATGTAGTAATCCATATATACATACATGATTATTTTAAGTTGCTCATCTCTTAAGTTCAAACGTATTTTAACAACCCTGCATTTTTGTGCCCCTTCCACCACATGTACTGTTTTGACATCATATTTTACATCTTTTTTGTTTTGTGTATCCCCTATTGTGGTTACAGGTGATTTTAATCCTTTTTCTTATAATCTTCCTCCTCACTTTATATGTGGTTGGTTTACTAACTTTACTGTATATTTGCCTTTACCAATGAGATTTTTCCTTTCATAATTTTCGTATTTCTTCTTGTGGCTTTTTCTTTTTTGCTTGGAGAAGCCCCTTTAACATTTCCTGTAAAGCTGGTTTGGTGGTGCTGAACTCTTTTAGCTTTTGCTTATCTGTAAAACTTTTGATTTCTCCATCAAAACTGAATGAAGGCCTGCTGAAAATTCTGTTATAGGTTCTTCCTTTGTATCACTTTAAATATACTGTGCCACTCCTTTCTGGCCTGCAGGGTTTCTGCTGCAAAGTCAGTTGATAGCCTTATGGGAATTCCCTTATATGTAACTTTTTGCTTTTCCCTAGCTGCTTTTAATATCCTCTCTTTAATTTTCGCCATTTTAATTACAATGTCTTTGTGTGGTCCTCTTTGGGTTGGTCCTATTTGGAATTCTCTGTGCTTCCTGGACCTGGATATATTTCTTTCCCCAGGTTAAGGACGTTTTCAGCTATTATGTTTTCAAATATGTTCTCTGCCCCTTTTTCTCTCTCTTCTCCTTCTGGGACCCTTATTATGCAAATGTTAGTATGTTTGATGTTGTTTCAGAGGTTTCTTAAACAGTCCTCATTTCTTTTTCTTTTTTTTTCTGTTCAGCTTCAGTGACTTCCACTACTCTGTCTTCAGCTCACTGAGCTGTTACTCTGTATCATCCAATCCACTGTTGATTCTTTCTAGTGTATTTATTTCAGTTATTGTATTCTTCACCTTTGTTTGGTCATTGTTTACACTTTCTCTGTTAAAAAATTCTAACTTCTAACTCTGTTAATCCAATCATCTCCTGGGTTCTTTGAGCATCTTTATGATCACTACCTTGAGCTCCTTATTGAGTAGATTGCTTATCTCCACTTCACTTAGCTCTTCTTCTGGGATTTTATATTGTTCCATTGTTTGGAAGATGTTCCTCTGTGTCCTCATTTTTCCTAATTTCCTTTTTTTATTTTTATGTATTTGGTACATTGATTACATTTCCTGACCTTGAAGAAGTGGCCTTTTCTAGAAGACATACTAAGAGTCCCAGCAGTGCACTTCCCTCTGGTCACCAGAGCTGTATGCTATAGGGATACCTCCTAAATGGGCTATGTAGGTCCTTCTGTTGTGGCTAGTTGACTACTGTGGACAATCTGGTAGGCATGGCTGGCCCCAGTCTGGTTGGTTGCCAGACCCTGCCTTGTATGGAGGCTGTCAGCTGCTGGTGGGCAGGGCTGGGTCACAAGGCAGCTGGCTGTAGAGACCCAGGGGATCCTGGGGTCTCCAGCTGCAGGACCCTGGGGGTCCTGGAGCTGGTGTTAGCCTGCTGTTGGGAAGAGCTAGTTTCTGAGATGGTTGGCTGTAGTCTGGGAGGTCCTGAAGTTGGCACTGGTCTGATGGAGGGCAGGGCCAGCAACCAGCAGGTCCTGGGGCTGGTGTTTGCCCACTGGTATGTGAGAACTACTGGTTTGTGGAGCTGGCCCCTGGGATCTCTGGCTGTAGGGCCCTGGAGGTCTCAGAGTTGATGTGTCAGCCTGCTGGTGGGCAAGGCTGGGGTCCAGGGGGTCCTGGGGCAGGTGCTTGCCAACTGCTGGGTGAGGCTGGTCCTGGGGCTAGCGCTGGCCCATTGTGGGCAGATCCAGGTCCAAGGATCTCTGGCTGCAGGGCCTGCAGGGGTCCCAGGGCTAGTACAGGCACACTGGTGCGCAGGGCCAGGTCCTGGGCCCTCCGTTGGGCAGGCCCAAGTCCTGGAGTAGCTGTAGGCTCAGGGGCTCTTAAAGGAAACCAGCCTGCTGGTGGGTGGGACTGTGTCCCTGCCTGGCTAGTTGCTTGGCTTGAGGCATCCCAGTACTGGTGTGGATAGGCTGGTGGGCAGGGCCAGGTCCTGGCATTAATATGCTAGAGGGAAGATTCCAAAATGATGCTTGTGAGCTCCATCAGTAAAGGATGGTAGAACAAGCTCCGCAAAATGGCTGCCCCCGTATTATGTCCCCAGGCTGAGCTCCAGTTGCCTCTGCCTCTCCAGGAGATTCTACAAGATCAGCAGGTGGGTATGATCCAGGCTCCTTTAAAAGTACTGCTTCTGCCCTGGTTTCCAGAGCATGTGAGATTTTAAACACAGCCTTTAAGAGTGGAGTCTCTCATGGATGGACCTAGAGACTGTCATATAGAGTGAAGTAAGTCAGAAAGAGAAAAACAAGTATCATATATTAACACATATATGCGGAATATAGAAAATGGTACAGATCAACTGGTTTGCAAGGCAGAAATAGAGACACAGATGAAGAGAACAAACATATGGACACCAAGCAGGGAAAGCAGGGGAGGTTGGGGTGGGATGAACTGGGAGATTGGGATTGCCATATACACATTATTAATAAGAAAAAAATATAAAATTGTACACTTTAAATATATACAGTTTATTGTATGTCAATTATATCTCAATAAAAGTTCTTAAAAAAAAAAGAGTGGTGTCTCTATTTCCCACAGCCCTCTGGCACTCCTGAAATTAAGCCCTGTTAGCCTTCAAAACCAAATGTTCTGGGGGCTCATCTTCCCAATGGAGGACCCCAGGACTGAGGAGCCTCATGTCAGGCTTGGACCCCTCACTCCTTGGGGAGAACCTCTGCAACTGTAATTATCTATTTGTGGGTCACCCTCCCAGGGGTATGGATCTTGATTATATTGTGTCTCTGCCCCTCTACCTGTCTTACTGTGGTTCCTTCTTTTTATCTTTAGTTGCATAAGATCTTTTCTGCCAGTCTTCTGATCTTTCTCATCAATAGTTGCTCTGTAACTGGAGTGGCCATGGAAGGTGAGCTCAGGGTCTTCCTATTCCACCATCCTGGCCACCAACCTGACCCTATTTACTTTCAAATGGGCACTGGTATATATTTTGCTGGTGATGTTTTATATAGTTTCACATATATGAATTTTTCCTAGTGGAAGTATGAAACGAACTGATTGAATAATAAAGATTTACGACTATTTAAAGGAACTTCATCCCCACATGATGCATATTTAGAAGTATAATCCTCAAAAGGGGTATTAAAAATAACACAGGAAAAGTGAAAAGGAACATATTTAAATACAGTAAGTCTTTTTTTTTCTCATTCACAACACCATCATAGATAAAACTTATGTCCTTGCACTCAAATAGTTTCATGGATAAAAGGTAAGCATTTTTTAAGGTCTCAACATCATTAGTCATCAGGGAAATGCAAATTAAGACCACAATGAGATATCATTACACACCCACGAGGATGAATTACATTAAAAAGACACACCATAATAAGTGTTGGCAAGTATGCAGAAACACTGGAAGTGCTAGTGGGAATATAAATGATACAACCACTTTGGAAAAAAGTTTGATGATTCATTATAAAATTAAACAGAATTCACCATATCACCCAGCAATTGCATTCCTAGGTATTTACCGAAGAGAAATAAAAACACATGTCTGTGCAAAGACTTGTACATGGATGTTCACAATAGCTTTGTTTGTGATAGCTGAAAACTGGAAGTAACTCAAACACCCAGCAACAGGTGAATGGAGAAACAAATTGTGGTATATGCATACACTACTACTCAGCAGAAAAGGAAACTACTGATTTATACGACATGAATAAATATCAAAAACCTTACACTGAAAAAACAAGGAAGACACAAAAGAGTATATAATGTATGATTCCATTTACAGGAAATTCTAGAAAAGATAAAACTAATTTATGGTGACAGATAATAGAGCAGTGGTTGCCTCAGGCAGAGTGTCAGGGAGAGAACTGACTGCAAAGGGATATGAGGAATCCTTTAGGGTCATGGAGATGTTTTTTGTCTTGAAAAGGATGGTATTTCACAGGTGTAAACACATGTACAACTTTACTGAGCAGACAAGTATTCATACAGATGAACAGACTTTCAAATGATTAACTGAGCTGTTCAAAAATTAAATCTGCCTCGTGCGATGGTAGAGGCTAATGTATGGGTTAAGAGGCCATTTGGCATGTTGAGTGGATTTACACATTAAACGGGTAGTTGAAGTAAATGATCTTTAATCTCCTACCCAACCCCGAGATACTCTGACCACCATTTATAGAGGATATCACCAATTATTCACTTTCCATCCTAAAATAACCCCTTGATTTTTTTTTAATCAGGGAAGTTTTACTATCTTGGCATATAAAAACACAATCAGAAAAATACATTGTGGGTCAGGGTCCTCTATATTCATGCTGCTTTAAAGTAACAAAGAAGCTATGAATCAAATACTATATCCTGAGAAAGATCTTACCAGCTGTGCAGCCAAGACACTTGAGAACTCACTATTCATGGCATATGGGAGCGCTGTTTGTGCTCTTGAACCATATGTAGTCTGGAACCTCTTTTTTATCTCATTCAGAAAATTAAAGGCTCGGGAACGCTCAAAATCCTGAAACGAGATCAACACAGAGTTTACATCAGAGTAAACAAAGATGATATGGATGATTAACAACAACCATAACAACAGCTAACATTTACTAAGCAATGATTCTATGAGGAGGAACTGACCTCATTTTACTGATACTGAAACAAAGGCTCCAAAAAGGTAACTAACTTGCCAAAGATGAAACAACTAGTAAATGAAAGAGCTGAGAGTGTAATCCAAATATGTTTGATTACTGCCAACTAAGATAACAGTACCTAGGTTTAGCTTCTTGAGAGCAGGAATTGGGTTTTACTCCATCCATATCTTTCACGGGATCTATTAGAAAGCCCAGCACAAGAAGATGCTTAAGAAATCCATAAAAATAGTAGTCTTTCACACACAAAGATAACACTATTTACATAAACTTTGAATTGATTTTTTTAATAGTGGTGGTACATTTGAAAAGATCCAAACATACTCTTGTCTAGTACTCTTGTACAAGTTCCAGTCAAAAAGTGTGTGTGTGTGTATAACATATATACAAAAATATAATTATAGCTCAAGAAATATAAGACTCAACTCTGACCATCCCAAATTTAGTGATATTTCTCACCTACTACAAGCGCTTTTACATCAGTCACTTCAGCTACACCTGGACTTTTAAAATAATTTTAGAAACTATTTAGAAACCAGAGAATTATAAATCGTGAAAATCACTGTGGTTGACACTCATCTCCATTTCATCTAAGATGATTAGTCTAAGCCAAGAGTTCTTAAAGTCAGGTCAATGGTCCAAATTCAAGGGGCCAATGTACTTGGATAGAAAAAAAATCTCATCATTATTTTCACCAAACTTTAACTCGAATTTCAACTGTGAATGTAGTAACAAACCAGAGTAGTATTAAACAGTACCTGTGACTTTGTCACCAAGAGAAGTCTTTTTTTCATGTGCCATCAGTTACAGACATCTCTCAAAAATATCATTTACACTCATCACATCAAAATCATTTTTATTTATTAGACCCATGACTAGATCTTATTATTTAATGAATTCCTAAAGAAGCATATATATTACTATATCAATATTTAAAATATTTTGAATACTGTATTTCAGTATAATTGGTTTTGTTTATAATCATACATTTAAAAAAATTCTGGGAGGGTCCCAGGAGTGCCAAAGGGGTCTGTGACACAATAAACATTAAGAACGCTGACATATGGCAATCATGCCAATTCCATGCCTCTTGTCAGTGATCAATTTAGAAATAAGTACGTAACCTAGTCCTAGCCAGTAAGGCATTAAAAGCAGTCTACTTTGAAAGCGAAGGGAGGGGAGGGTGTGCCTCTGGGGAGTTTCCTCATTCCTACAGTAAGAGACTTAAGAAGACATAGTCCCTCTTTTTTGCACACAAATAAATAAGCATGTTGCTCCATGCAACCATGAGGGGAATGTGTCCGGGAAGAAGGGGAATGTGTCCAGGAAGAAGCCAACACTTAGGACTGCAGAGATGAGAAAGGACCTTGATGACATTGTTAAATTATTGAGCATTTTCCATCTAGAAGCTACAATGTTCAAAAAGCAACCTACCAATGTGAACTACGGATTTACAAAGCTGATTATAATGTACTGTGATTTTGTTTTCCCAAAGTCCTAATACATTAAAAAAAATCACTATTGATTGGAGTGAAATTGTCTATTTACTATTTCAAATAAATAAATTTTGAGAGGGTCTGATAACAAAGAATCATAATTATGAACACCAATTCTCACTACACAATAGAATAAATGTAGAAGTTACAAGAGGTTAAGCTAAAACTCTACAAAACCAAGTTGATTTGCATATACCCAGATATCAACTTTTCTTGTGATTTGCTGCTCTGTATGATAAATGCAAAGCACAGAAAAAAACTTACAGCTACAGACAGCTATATTCACATCACCTTTACCCACCACAGACACAGATAATCAAGAACTGACTCTATTAACATTACACATACTTAAATAGCAACATGTCTTCAAGTTACTTACATCATCAGTGATACAAAGATATACAATCCTGTCTTGGCAGATGTAATGAAACAAATAACTGTAGAATAAAAGATATAAAACTTACTGTGGTTATGAGCAATATCTCTTTCACTTCTATCTTCTATCTATGTATAAGATATTTTAGCACTGCCAATGTGACCATATTATTCACAGATACTGTCTATTCTCCCTCTCCCCATACACCTGCTTCTCTCAAGTCAAACTGATAGAAATAAATAAGAAATTGAAATAAGGTCTCTCCTTAGCTACACAGCACAACATTATGCACGTTACCCATTCAAATAATATCTACAAAAGCATAACTGGACTTTTTTTTTTTTTTTTTTTGGCCATGCTGCATGGCTTGCAGCATCTTAGTTCCCCGACCAGGGATTGAACCTGAGCCCTGGCAGCAAAAGCACCGAGTACTAACCACTGGATCACCAGGGAACTCCCAGATTCTTAAGGTTGAACAAGAAATGACATCTGAGGGACATGTAATTAAGACTCACCCCAAAATGGGCCATACAGTCTTCTTGGCCTTCTCCTAAGATCTTACAGCAAACACTTTTTCTACCAAATACTCAGTAACATCTATTTGGCATCTACTTTGAGCCAGTTACTGGGCTAGGTGCTGAGGATACAAAATAAGCAAAACCATCCATCCCTGCCTTTACAGAGATGAAAGTGCAGGCAACTGTGCAACAGCACAGTAAGCAGGATGAGGAGTTAAAGGCAGTACATGGTGCTATGGGGACACAGAGCAGACACCTACCAGAGTTTGACAAAGGGTAACAGGAAGCCATACTGGAGCAAGTGATGTCTGAGCCAAGACCTGAAGACTAAGTAAGAGATGGCAAAGAGAAGAACAAGAGAAGAGTGTTCTAGAGTGAGAGACCAACAAGCTTAAGCGCTTTGAAATAAAAGAGCGTATACTGGGTTTAAAAGTAAAATTAGTTAACATGACTGGAGTATAGAATGTAAGGAAAAAATAAATTGCTTGCACAAATGAGGTTGTAAGTAAGCAAATACCAGGCTGTCTAAGACTTTCAAGCCTCACTATGCATCATCCTAAGGACAAAGAACAAGCCTCACAGGGTTTGAGCCTGGGGACAGTGTGATCAGATTTACCATATAAAAGTATGCTTTGGCTAGAGTGTGGCGAACTGACTGAATGGGGGACCAGATGGGAGACTCCTGAAGTAGAACAAGGAGAGAAACAGACTAAAGTACTATGGGCAGTGAAGAAGAAGGCGCAGAGATGAAATAATAGAACTTGATGATTGGCTACTGGGGGTGAGGCAGAGGGATAACTCTATTTTGTTTCCCAGATTTCTACCCTGGGCAAGTAGATAGACAAGAGTAATTGCTGAACTGTACTGTTAATGTTCACATAGAGGCTTGATGTGAATTACAAGGAGGTATAGGAACTCAGGCAAAATGTCTTCCTCCACCACTCTGAAATTGTTCTCATCAACTCTACCAGTGATTTCCACACCGCATACCCAGCGGCTCTCTCTGACACATTTGACAGTGCTGACCACTTCCTTCCTCTAGAAAGTGTTTTCTCTCCACTAGATCTCTTGACACTAGGCTTGCCTGGTTTGTACGCAGTCTCTTTCCCTCTCTGTTCATGCTTTCCAGCATCCTCAGTCCCCTGCTTTTCTCACACACACTCCCTAGAGGGTGGCATCCACTCTCATGTTTTGCTGTCGATACCTGTTTCCAGCTACTACAATTATAATGGTTCCCAAATCTAACTCTGACCTATCTCATTAGCTCCAGGCCTGCATATGCTACTGTCTACTAGACATATCCAACTGGATGTACCATAGACAACTTAAACACAACAGGAGCAAAAATGGAAGTCATCATTTTCCCCACAAAATGTGTTTCTCCTAAGCCACACTTGGGAGTACCTTGGTGCAAAGACCACAGGAGGTAATGAGGTGTGGTCTTTGCCATCAAGGAGCCTATAATCAGAGGACAGAGACAAAAACTAAAGATTGCAATTATAACACAGTGTCATAAGTACTACAATACGATGCTATGCAGACACACAAAAAGGGGGCACCTGGCCCAGTCTTGGAGTTCAGGGGTTTCGAGAAGAGGAAATACATAAGCTCAGAAAGACAAACTCAGATTTTTAAAAAGTAATAGCTATTGCAGAGGCTAGGAAGAGAGAAAGAACCCAGCACTGAAATGCACATAGCTGAGTATGGCTGGAGAACAAAACTGAGGGCTCAAGTAATGAGAGATGAAGCCAGAGAAGGGAGAAGGAAGCAGGGGCAGATCTTGAAGAATCTTTCAAGTAGTGTTAAGGAACTTTATCCCAAGTACCTGCTGAAGAAAGAGACGTGATCAGAACTGCCCTTTTAGAAAGATTAAAGTGATAATTAAGAAAGTATTTCATTTGGAACCTGTAAAATAAGCAAAAATTTACCAGGGGGCCTAGAGGGGAAGGACATTCCAAGATGCAAAATCATGAAAAAAAGTATACCAAAGCTTGAAATAACATAGATAGGTCAGGGAATGACAAAGATTTCTATAGAGATAAGTATAGAAAAGTTAGGAATAGACAAAATTGTGAAGGCTGAGTTTGGGCTTTATTCTAAAAGCGGTGGGTTTTAAGCAAGAAAGTATAATCACAGCAATGTGAAATACTGATTTAGGGAGGAATCAACTAGAAGCAGAAAAACCAGTTAGGAGGAGGTTATTAGAAATGAGAAACAATGAATGCCTGAACAAACCCTATGACAAGTGAGGACAGAGGAGATTAAAATATCTCTTGCAGGAAAACGGATTTGGTGAAGAAGTCAAATATGATTCTGAAGTTTCAGACTTAGCCAACTGAATGACTGGTGATGCTATTAAAGAAAAGAAATAGCAAGAGGAAGGTCACATTTTGGGGAGAAATTATTTTCATACAGTAAAATGTATTTTTTCTTTTGGTGTACAGTAATAAAAGCTATTTTTGATTGGGATGATGAAACATGATTATAGGAAAGACACTAAGGTAGAAGGTTAAAAAGAAAAAACAACTCAGTAATAGAGACTTACTCCAAAGGGTACCAGGTAGGACTGGGTCAAGATGCAGGTGGAAATGGATAACATCAGTTTCTTGCACTATAACCACAATTTCATTGGATTACATAGCGTACCTTCCCTTGTCGCTAGATACGGCTAGTGACGAAGTTCTGCCTGATAAAATGTGAGTGGGAGGTACATGCCCTACTTCCCAGTCTTGCCTCTAAAGAGAAGACATGTGCTTTCCCTGAGCATTTCCCTGGGAAATGACTAGAAACATGACCATTCAGCTCAAGAAATTTCTGAAGAAACCCTAAAGGCATACTCGCAAGAACCTGAGGTCATTTAACCCTGAGGTAACTTCTTAGCCCCCAAACTACACCAGCAAGTAACAGACTAGAAAACCCTATATACTTCCCAAAGATGACATACACACTAACATCCATTCTGGACGTGGCCAGAGAGGATAATGGACCAGGAAGAGCCTCCCGGAGAACAAAGGGAGAAAAAATGAAGAATGGCTTCCAATAAAGCAGAACCACTAACCACTCCTGGGTCAGAATAGGAGTGTCTGAAATTGCTGTGGAGTAGTTATTTGAATATTGCTAAGAAGCAGCGACATCTACATGTTTCTTGTTCTTCCCTTTTCTAAACTGAAGTTTACAACTTCCACTTGGTGATGCTATTCTTATTCCACCAATGTCTATTGTATTGGGCTGATGAAACAGGGAGATCATACGACTTGTCTTTTAGTTTATCGTTAATAGGCCACAGGAGCCACTCCTGGGTGTGAAGGAGAGGACTGTGTATCACTCAGACTGTCTGGACCTGGAACCACACACAACAACCTGATGAGTCTTTGGGGCCACCTCCTGCAGAGAGGAGGTGTGTTCTATGATTGGGAAGAAGAGTACATCCAAATATTTTGGTGACTGCAAGTTGTCTCCTGATATCCTGTAACTTCCTCCAGAGTAACAGAGTTTTAGCTGAGCATATGGCTGCACAGCTAGAAATGACCAATTCTAGTCTCCATCCCAGCATACACAACCATGCAATGAACAGTAAAATGTCAGGCCACTTCTGGGCTTTGCCTTTAAAAATACTGCACAAGCACAGGGAGGTAACAAGAACTGAAGAAGCTGCCCTGGCCAGAGCCACACCACCAGTCCAGAAATACTCATCTCTGGGCTAGCTCATAAATTACCACTGTATTTTGGGGTCTTTCTCTTACAGCAGCTTATATTAGATCTTAAATTATACAAGGAGTTAGCCCTGGAAACCAATAAGGACCTCCTTCGGAGATAGGGTCTAAGGAAATTAGGGTGAGTTAGGTAACAAAAGATTTTTAAGTATTGAGGAGGAAGGGTTAAGCACTTTTTATGATTACTAAGATTTCCCACCTATAAGAGCCACCTTCAATTCATTCTCCAACCAGCCATGACAGTGACCTTTCTAAAGCCAAAGTTTACCATGTTACACCCCAGCTGAAAACCTTCAATGCCTTCCCATTGCCCATACGGTAAAGTACTACCCCTTAACGTGGCCTATGAGGCCTTACAGGACTTCTCTTCTGTCAATCTCTAGCTTTATTTTCACCACGTTGGGCACCAATCACAGAGAACCACCAGCAGTTCACTAAACATGCCCTATGATCTCATGCCGCCACACTTCTCTACCAGCTGTTCCATTTCTACCTGGAATACTACTCCCCTATCCACTACCTTCTACCCTCTACTGTGACTATCTACGGATTTAACTGTCTCCTTCATTAAACTATAACCTCATGAGGGCAAAAACTGAGTAATTTCTAGTATCCCCAGCACCAAACAAAGTGTCTGGCGATAGTCAAGTGCTCAGTAAATATTTACAGAGAGAATGAACAAAAATTATTATTTATCTTAACTATATCAAGTTTCACATATGCTAGAGTTCTATAGCAGAGTCACTTATACATCTAACATTTCCATATCTTTCTTTAAAATATTAATATCACTTTGATGACAGAATAAAATAATATCTAGTTAAATTTAAAATTAATAGAACCAGACATTCTCTAAGCTGGTAAAGATTATTGTTCTGTCAGCTTATTCAAATTATCTACTGAGAAGCTTCTTTTTCTAGTTTCCTACTGCTCTGATTATAAGAACATAATTCACTTCTTTCACCCGCTACCCACACAGAGGAGAACTCACTTGCCATGTGAGTACGTTAGCTTGTTATTTTCAGAAGGTATCTTAGCCAGAATCTGCTCTGTCACCTCCAGGAAGTTGCCTCCACACCAAGCATGTTTGGCAAGGATAGTGGTTCCCCTGGCAACAACAGCAAAAAGAATGGCCATGGCTTCAATCTATCAAAAAGAAAAAAGACACATACGACTTAGAATATTTCTTTGACATAATCTTTCAAAAGTAACTTACTGTCGTTTACCAACACCCTTCTGGAGACAGCATTGACCAAGGCACTGCAACATTAAACAGAACAGACTTAACAAAGTCACAGTCTTGTACAGGCTTAGAACCTAAACCACACTGATATGCATTCACATAGAGAGACAAACCAAATGCACACACATATGTATTTTTATGTATGTGTATGTATATACGATGTAATGTATACGTGATACATACATACACACACGTACATTACATTGATAGGTTGCATTTACAAATTATACAGCACAAAGTGACATAACCCTCTGAAAAGCAATGACCATAGATGGCAAAGGGACATAAAAATGTCTTCATCCTTTAATGAAGTAATCCCATCCTGAAAATTTATCCTAGGAAAATAGTTCAACAGCAGTTAGATCCTAGGTTCACAAACATACCTATTAACAATAACAATAACCCATATTTATTAAGTACTTATTGTGTGTCAGGCACCATTTTAAACACTTGACAATTATTAACTCATTTAACCCTTACATCAATGAAATTAATACACTATCATGATACTTACATTGAAATGAAACTGAAGTATAGATGACTTAAATATTTAATTTGTCCAGAATTACAGAGCTAGAAAGTAGTAAAAGATGAGATTTAAACCCAGGCAGTATGGTTCTGGAACCCACAATTTTATCCCTATATGTATACTGCCTCTACTATGAAGGCATTATCCATCACAGAAACCAAGTGAAAATAACCCAAATCTTCCACAAGAGAGGAATGGTTCTATAAATTATGGTAAGATCCTTTATAAACAAAATATTTCTAAAATAATACAACATGAGTTTAAGATTACAGTAATACCTCGAAGACATTGCAGGTTCAGTTCCAGACCACCGCAATAAAGCAAATATCATAATAAAGCAACTAACATGAATTTTTTGGTTTCCCAATGTATACAAAAGTTATGCTTACACTATGCTATAGTCCATTAAGTGTGCAATAGCATTATATCTAAAAAAAAAAGTAGATGCCTTAACAAATACTTAATTGCTAAAAAGTGCTAACCATCATCTGAGCTTTCAGCCAGTCACAGTAGTAACATCAGAAATCACTGACCACAGATCACCATAACAAATATAATGAAAAAGCTTGAAATAATAAAGGAACAATAAAGTGAAATTCAGTGAGAGGAGGTATGCCTGTATCTTCCTCATGTTTATGAAATTGTACTATTTTTTTCCCACAGAAAAGCCTGGTTCCTCTTATTTAATGGCATAAACCTACAAAAGAGATGAACAGATGTCTTCCTATCCTTCAACTAACTCTTCAAGCTAATGTTATTTGTTAACATGTTCAGTTTCATCCAATAAGCCAGAGTCATCTTGGGTGGCAGAGTGAGAGTCACTTATTAAAAATTCAAACCCTTGCTATCATCCCCTGAAATTCTGATGCAGTAGGCCTGAGGTGGGGCCCTGGAATATATATTTAAGCCAAGCCTGTCTCGATGCAGGTGATTCACATGACCACATTTTGTGAAACACAGCAACCATGAAGTGCTTGAGGTCAGGGAATCCACTGATTCCCTCTGGGAATGTTCTTGGTATGAAGGACAGCATACAGGACAGAAGTGCTCATCTGTCTCCTGAGTTGAACTCCTCTTGGGGTCTGTTCATTCCACTCTCTAAATGAAGGTGTTTCCCAGGGTTGTGTCCTCAGCCACCTTCTTTCTGGATTTCTCCAAACACACATGTAGTAGCATGATGTTATAATTTCCAAGTGAATTTCTCATACATTATATCCCTTGATCCTAAAAGCCTCAACTGACCATGTAACATGCTCCAGGTACTGCTCCATTTCTTAAAATCATCACCTACATATTACTCTTTTCTCTATCTCCTTTTAATTCTTCAACTTCCTATAATCTTGCCTCTGCCCTCAACCTCCACAAAACCATGCTTGTGAAGATCACCAACAGCCTCTACATTGCAAAATTCTGTGGTCATTTCTCTATTCTCACCTTACTTGATCTCTCAGGAATAGTCAACATAGCTGAACAACCCTCCTTCTGGAAACAGTCCTACATGTATGGCTTCTGTCTTCTTGCTGAATCCTCCTCCGCTAGCTGACCTCTAAATGTTGACTTTCTATGGGGATTGGTTCTGCTTCTCTTATCCCTAGATGAGCTCATCTAGACCTGCCATTTTAAACATGCTTTATTTGCTGAAGACACATTGCATACAGAAAAAAAAAGGCCCAACCAAAGTTGAGGGAAAAACCAAAGACAAAATCCAAGGTATACCAAATAGTTGATGAAAAGGCAGATGAATAGAGACCCACAAAGAAGATGGAGGAGGACCCATCAGGAAAGCAAGATGAAAGTCAGAGTGTGGTGGCCTTGAAGCCAAAAGGAAAGAAAATGTCAAGAAGGAACAAGTGCCACCTCCCTGCTCTGTTCACTGATACATAGTATTAAGACTGTAAAACAGTCACTGAAATTTTATAAGGAAGGAGGCCATTGGTAAGGGTCAAAGAGACATGCAGTGGAGTGGAACAAAAACACAAAGAGAAACAGAGACGAGAAATCACATGGTCCCTGAGTCAAAGAGATGAAAAAGTAGCAGCCTCAGTCCTTTAGCAGCTTCAAGAAGAAAACTGAGTTTAGCAACAATACAAAAAGATCTAGTGTTTTAGTGGACCATGAGTTCGTTATGAAGTGCTATGATGTAATTGCTGAAAATGTTTATGTAATCTTAAATTACATTAAGAAACAGGGTGTCTTGATCTCTTTAAGTACTATTGCCATTATATTCTGTGCTGGTTAGAACACGTGTAATACTGAGTTCAATTCTGGGTAGGGTATTTTAAGACTGGACAGAAGGGCAAAGTATGGTGAGAGACCTGGAGACTGTGTCACTTGAAGAATGGCTAGAGGAACTAGAAATATTAAACATGAAAAAGACTTAGAGGGAATGTGACAGCAATCTTCAAGTTTATATAAAGTATAGTCACCTAGAACAGGAAAGACATGTGCACTGTAGCTAGGAATAACGGACATAAGTTATAAAGACAGCTATGTAAGTTATGTATAGCAGTGTTTTATTCAATAAAAGCAGCCCTCAATTTTAAAAATGCCTAACTATTAACTATTGGGTACAAAGCAACAAAACTTTACTTTCCTCTCAGATGTCTCTAATGAGCATTTCTTACTCCTTCCTATACTGCTAAAAATCACACCTATAATCAAGCCTCACATGCGCCCACTGTTATTCTCTTGCAATAGAATCTGTAATGCCTTAATGAATACTGGGATAATAGAGACAACTGAGGCAGAAAGAACACTGCATTTGAAGTCAGAAAACATGGCTCTGCTAATTATTAACAGTATGTGAATGTCCAATAAATGATAAAGTACTATATAAGATCATATTCAAAAAGAAAAAGAATTAAACTATAAGCCAGAGAGACAAGAGAAGAAAAAAAAAAGATAATGGAATATAAAGGAACGTTGTCTTAATACTGTTCCTCCCTGTTCTCTTACTCGCTCCTTGCTTGGTCCCACAGCCATCATCCCAATTCTACTACATTCCTGCTAAGAATCCTGTATGAGCTTCCTGTGGCTACTGTGACAAAGTAGCAAAAGATGCAAGGCTTAAAAGAACAGAAATCTATTGTCTCATACTTTTGGAGGCCAGAAGCCCGAAATCAAGATGTTGGCAGGTCCACGCTGCCTCTGAAATCTGTGGGGGAGAGTCCTTCCTTGTCTCTTCCTAGCTTCTGGTGGTTTGTTGGCAATCCTTGGCATTCTTTGCCTTGTAGCTGCAGTACTTCAATCTGTGCCTCCACAGTCACACGGCATTCTCCATGTGTGTCTGTCTTCACATGGTAGTCTATGTGTCTCTTCTCTTCTTATAAGGACACCTACTCCAGTATGACCTCATTTTAGCTTACATCTTAATTACATCTGCAGAGACCCTATTTCCAAATAAGGTCCCATTCACAGATAGCAGGGGTCAGGATTCAACATATCTTTTTTGAGGACACAACAAACCCCCATCTTGGGAACTCACCATTCCTCCCAAATCACTCCTGCTCTCCCCTCTCCACATATTCATATCACCCCAACTCGCCTCCTTCTCTTCTCCAAAACCTCTGTCTCATCTCTTTCTTTAATCATATTAGAGGCCTGTCCTTAGAACAATGGGCCAGAAAGGCAAACTCCAACAGCTTGGAGTTAGAAACACCTGTTTCTACTGCCTAGAAAGTTCCAAGGAAAGAACATTTTTATTTCAGTTGCTGGGATTCCAAAAAAAGATGTGCTATGGGGGAATCCGAGTGAGAATTCTGAATGTAGTTTTTTTACAGAGAAATTATTAGAAATTGTGGTGAAGGTCTTTTAAGCCCATTAAATTAAAGGTTATACATGATGCTATTGGTTGGCTTAACTACTGAAATGTCATGAATAGCATTATTTATAGAAAAAAATGCATCCAGAGTTTCAAACAATAATCTTACAAAGGAACTTTTGGAATACATCAATTTGCAAGAGATTGCCTGCATTAAAAAACACTGCTAACAAAAACAGCACAGCAACAATATAAATGCTCCTCCTCAGTGGAGGCATCTTCAAATGGAAGTTGAAGATGGTTTCAGGGAACCGAGCAGGGTAAAAGGACGAGTCAGTGCTTCTCACACTCAAGTCTATGTGTTCTGAGAAATTTTTAAATTCTGTATTGTTATTCTGATAACATTAAAAATATATACGGATATCCTGGATTATCTACATGTATACCATACAAATGAGTGATGGCACACAATTCAGTGCTGCATTTGCATTACGAAGGCACAGATACCAAGAAAGTCCCTAAAATAACAGTGCTTAAGTTTTAATGTATTGGAAGCATGTCTGGCTGCTCCTAGGTTGGCACATCCTAAAATCATAATGCCAATCATGACTGAAGCACTCTTTTATTCCTGTTGTGTCTTTTAATCAGTTATAAAGACAAAATTTATTTTTTGCAGTAACGATCTACATCTGAAAGATATCTGCATGGAAAAAGCCTTTTATTTTTAAGAGCTGAGACTTTTATCTGACATTCTGAAAATGAGTGTGGAAGAATAACATTAACTCATAAATTATCTCAAGCTAAGCAGAAAACAATACTCAAAGGTGTCTGTACCAAGTGGAAACCAAATGATACTCTAATGTGCTATATGAATAAAGGCTGTGCAACTACTCAAACAGAAAAAAGAAATGGAAGAATTAACTTGTCACATAGCACATAGTAGTAGCCTATGCCCAATCAAAAGAAAGCATTCTGTATCATTATTTGTATTACCGCAAGGAGATGTATTATGTTTAATCCTTGTAACAGTTCATAAGCAGAACGTTTCATAAGAAATATGTTACAGAAATTAAATTTTTTCCACCCTTGTATCATGGGGCATACTATTAAATTGGTCCATTAAATTAAATGTGGGGGACATGGAAGGTGCTCAGGAAAAAGATGGGAACTCATTTTAGAAGATAGCTATGGAACAAGAGAAGGCACAGAAGTGAGAACACGCTAGAGAAGGTAAATAAACTAGCCTGATGGGACAGAATGGTCCACATTTGGCAAATGAGAAGGTTTAGGGATAAATCTAATGGCCATGTGTAAAAAGAAGGCCTTGTATAAATTAAGTAATTTGTATTCGCTCAAATAGTTTTTCTATTTCAGTTCAACACATGTTCTAAGGGTTTACTATATGGCACCCAATACAGTAGACACCAGAGGTATGAAGAGCAGTAAGAAAAGGACATCAAGGGAACCATAGTACAATATGGAAGACAGACATAAACAAATAAATGCAATAAAGTTTGAGTGAATAATTGAAGACTGTACACAATTGTTTGGAAGATTTTTTAAAGTTGTGTGATTATCTCATCTTGCATGAAGGAAAAAAATGCATGTGTCAGCCTATGTACTGGGAATTTCCTTAGTATACAATGATTTCTTCTCAGAAGAGAGGTCAAAGTGTCTGCTTTATCCTCACTAGGTTCTCAACGCCCAGCACAGTGCCTGACATATAATATTCCCTCAAATATTTAATAAATTAATAAACACTAAGCATGTTTTGATTTTAAATATACTATAAATGATAGATAACTTTATATTCAGTAGGACCTGGCAAGAAAGATATTTTAATTACCAAACTATCTCTCTAAGTAAGATAAAGGAGTTGCGATGAGAGTAACCCAATCCTCAACTCTTCTTAGGGAGGAAATAAGCAAAGGACAGAAAAGCCACCAATTCTGATGTAATAACCTTGGAGGAGACAGAAGAATGAAGAACAAATACTGATATGAGAGAGAAAAAGAAGAGGTGTTTATGAAAATCCTGAAGTCTAGTCACAGATCAAGGCTACTCTGGTTAGCATTCCAAATACTCTTTTTGGGTGATGCTCTCAGATTCAACCCAATCCTCCTAACTTCCTCAGGACAGGAGATCACCCTATCAAGTAAAAAACCTGTTCTATTTTGCATTAACCACCACCACCACCACCAAATAATATCACCTTGATTCTTCTTGTTTTCCCCTTCCACAAACACTCACAAATACATAAGCTACTGAGAGTAGCGATCTCCTATGTCTTATTTCCAGCTAAATCCCTTGCACTTCTGAGTGTCTAGCACATATTAACTGTTCAATAAATGTTTGTTACACATATGAGTGGCCCTGCTCTCAGTCACAGCTATTCAAAGGGAAAGAATGTCTGAAACATGACAGTACACTCTGGGATCAGGGGTGAGACAATGGAGGTACAGGTAGTTGAGAGCAATTAACAAGACAGAAAGAAAAGGACTTGATAACTGATTGTGGCGGTTATACAGGAGGGAGGTGTAAAGCATTTACTAAAGAGTCTAGTACGTCGTCAGTTTGTGAAATATTGGCCAATAGTAATAACAGGAACACATCATACAGGTCTGACGCTGAGGAATTAGGTCTGGGCAGAGATACAGAGTTCCTATCCGAACTGAGGAAGAAGAATGACAACACTGAGCCTTGGAGGAAGGGCACGCTGAGGGCTAGGAGCCCAGAAGTAGGAGGTAAAGCAGAAAGTGACGTCATCGAAGCAAGGGCGTAGAGTTTTTAGAAGATTCAAGAAATCTCAAGAGATTCAAATGATACAAAGAGGTCTTGCAGAATGCAAACTGAGGGAAAGTTAACATTCTTTTTGTCCTTCTGTAACAACTTAAGTGACGCATTCTGACTCTTTCACTCGAGGCCTTTTTAGTGACATAAAACGCACTTCACCAAAACTGGACCTGTCCGACAATTCCAACTGTCGACACCAGAGAAGCCCTAGTCACCCTCGCATTGCCTCCTAATTCCACCTTCCCGTCGATACCTCTGTCCTCCCTCTGCCATCGTCTCCCCGCCTTCGGCCCGGGGCTCCCCGCTGCTTTTACCTGTCCGGGCACCGTGTGAGAACTCGGGGATCGGGACAGAGCTGCGCGGGTCAGCGCGGGGTGGCCAGCTGCCCGCTCCCAGAGAAGACCGGACCGGACGCCGCCAGCTTCCGCAAAAAGCGCCCCGCCCGCGCGCGGCCTCCTGGGAATGTGAGCTATCCTCCAATGGGAGCGAGAGGCGGGGAGGGGCCTGCTGCGTTCCCAGCCCCCGCACTTCCCAGGAGCCGCAGTGCATTCTGGGAGTGGTAGTTTCGGCTGGCCTATCGCCGAATCTGTCACCGGCTCCATCAATAATTCTTGTCATAAACAACATCAAGCGCTGTTCCTTAGAGAAAGCGAGAGAATGCGGGGCCACAAAAAGTCCACCGGCATTGAGTCGGCGGGATAAATGAAGAGCCAAGCTTCCGCCACCGTCTCCCTGCTTAGTGTTAGCAGGTCACGTCGCCTGTTACCTCACAGACGAGATCGAATTCATCTGACAGGAATTCCTTGTACTTTCGCCACGAAATTTTTTAACCTCCTTGGATCCCTCAGCAATCCTTTCTCCCATTCCTTTGCAATAATAATAATGTTAATAATAATAATAAACCAACTACTTTCCTTTGATGTGAACTCCTTCATTCCCTTCACATTCCTATTCCTTCTTACCAACTCAGTAGAGCTCCACTAACAAACTAGTCTGCCTCGTATCTCAACGGCTCCCTGCTCACTTGCTCTTTATTATCAGCATTTAAAGATTGTCAAAGTTCCCCTCACCTAAAATATTCCAAAGTCACCTTTCTCAACCCCACGCCACCCCAAACCCCTCACCACACACAGACTTAACTTCTCCTTTCCAATCAAAATTCTCAACCATTACCATACTTCAACTCTGCAGGATTTCACATTGGTTATTCCCTCCTTCTTGAACCTCTCTTAGTTTGGGCTGCTTTAAGAAAATACCACATGAACCTGGTGTAACCCCCCCCCCCAAAAAAATAAAAATAAAAATAAAAAAAAGAAAAAAAAGAAAATACCACAGACTGAATGGCTTAAACAGAAATTAATTTCCCCCAGTTCTGAAGGCTGGGAGGTTTCAGACCAGGGTGCCACAGCATGGTGGGGTTCTGGTGAGGACCTGCTTCCTGGCTTTCAGACTGTTGCCTTCTTGCTGTGTCTTCACACGGTAGAGAGATATTAGCTCCCTCTCATCTCTTTTAAGGATACTAATCCCATTCATGAGGGCTCCACCTCCATGATCTAATTACCTCCCAAAGACCCACCTCCAAATACAATCACACTGAGAATCCAAGTTCTAATATATAAACTGCGAGTGGGAGGAACACAAACATTCACTTTATAGCACCCTTTATTCTCCTAGTTCCTTCTAAGATGCTGCACTCTTCTGGTTCCCCTCCCACTTTTGTGGCAGATCCTCATTTTCCTTTGAAATGTTCATGTTCCATAGGGCTTTGCCTTACACTCTCTTCTTATTCTTCAAACTTTTCTTGATTGATCTTAACCAATCCCATTGCTTTGATTATCATCTGTATGCTGATGTTTCTCACATAAGAAGCCCAGACAAGACTCCTGTAACCCAGACTGAATTATCTAGTGAAAGTTGGGCATCTCTTTCAGGCATCTAAAACTTAATATAGTCCTCAGTTGACATAATACATTTCCACTCTCCCCTCTCCCATAACCTGCGCCTCCTTCTCCTCTAATTCCACCTCAGTGAATGGCACAACCATGTAATCAGTTGCCCACACCAGAAAGCTGGGTATTATTTTGAATGCTTTCACTCCCTCACAGCTCACATGCAAATGAGCAGCAAGCCGTATTAATTCTACCCCCTAAATATTTCACTTGTCACACTTCAGTTTTCTCATTTTTAAAATGAAGATGATAATAGCACCTGTCTCCAAAGATTGCTGCAATGATAAATGAGCAATAGTGCCTCACAGAGAGTAAGCACTCAAGGACAATAAGCATTTATTGAACAGGCATTATATTTAGTTCTTCTTTATTAGGTCTTACAGAATGATAACTAGCATTTACTTTTATTTAGTTTATATTTAGAGAGAAAGAAAAGGAAAATGAGAAATGGTGAGATATTTTGTGTAAGTTACAATCCACTCCATTCCTCAGTATTTTTCCAGTCATGACAAAAATATAGCACTAGCCACAAGGCACTGTACAAACTGTTCTACTCTAATGTGTGCAGCATATACCATACCTTATTTATTGTTGTCAGCTCTGGGTGGGCTATAGACATTCAGAAAATCATAACAAATGATCTGAGCACTAGAAACCAGAAGTAATATCTCTGTACCTATAGTATCTCCTCCACTATCTCCCTCACACTCACTCCTCAACACTTGAAATTGTTCTATCTAAAACAAAATCTGATCATTTCAAAATTTTACTTAAAATCTTAATTCGCTACCCATTATGTAGAGGATAAAGTCTAAGATTCGCAACAAAGAATTCAAGGCCCTCCACGACCTGACCTTGCTCTACCTTCCCTGCTTCATTATCTGCTTCTCTCACCAATGCATCCTGTGTTCAAGCCTGCTCTTGTATGGTGTCATTCACTAATTCATCCACCTATCTATTCCTTCAACAAATATGTGCTAAGTGCCTATTATGCTCCATGCCTATTCTGGATTCTGGTGATATAGCAGTGAACAAGATAGACAATGTCCTTGCCTACCTGGAGTTAACACTTCAATACCATGCTCTTTTTTTAAAAAAAATACATCTTTATTGGAGTATAATTGCTTTACAATGTTGTGTTAGTTTCTGTTGTACAACATAGTGGATCAGCTACATTTATACATATATCCCCATATCCCCTCCCTCTTGAGCCTCCCACCCTCCCTATCCCAGCCCCCAGGTCGTCACAAAGCATCGAGCTGATCTCCCTGTGCTCTGCAGCAGCTTCCCACTAGCTATCTATTTTACATTTGGTAGTGTATATATGTCAATGCTATTCTCTCACTTCATCCCAACTTCCCCTTCACCCCTCACCCCATGTCCTCAAGTCCGTTCTCTACATCTGCATCTTTATTCTTGCCCTGTTCCTAGATTCATCAGTACCATTTTCCTAGATTCCATATATATGAGTTAGCATACAGTATTTGTTTTTCTCTTTCTGGCTTACTTCACTCTGTATGACAGACTCTAGGTTCATCCACCTCACTACAAATAACTCAATTTCATTCCTTTTTAGGGCTGAGTAATATTCCATTGTGTATATATGCCACATCTTCTTTATCCATTCATCTGTTGATGGGCATTTAGGTTGCTTCCACGTCCTGGCTATTGTAAATAATGCTTCAATGAACATTATGGTACATGTATCTTTTTGAATTATGGTTTTCTCAGGGTATATGCCCAGGAGTGGGATTGCTGGGTCATATGGTAGCTCTATTTTTAGTTTTTAAGGAACCTCCAAACTGTTTTCCATAGTAGCTGTATCATTTTACATTCCCAGCAGCAGTGCAGCATTTATTGTTTCTAGATTTTTTTAATGATGGCCATTCTGAGTGGTGTGAGGTGATTCCTCATTGTGGTTTTGATTTGCGTTTTGACTTGTGATTTTGAGCACCTTTTTATGTGTTTGTTGGCAACCTGTGTATCTTCTTTCGCGAAATGCTGTTTCATGCCTCAGTGCCTTTGCGCAGGCTGCCTCCGTTGTCTAAATCTTACTTATCCTTCAAGACATATCTTAAATGTCACCTCTTCATTTTCCAGCAAAGTGTATGCCTTTTTAAGCTTTTTCATACTCTGCAAAGGTTTACTTTTCATGTTAATATTAATTTAATTTTATTCAATACCTATTATTTGAGAGACAGCATAGTATCTTAGAAAGAGAAGGCATTTTGGAGCCAGACAGTCCTGAGTTAATAGCTGTTTGAATCCTAAATGTTGCCTCAATTTAGAGGTTTTTAGAGCTCTATCAAAGCCCCTGTTCTTACTCCGTATTATCTCCTAAAGTAATCTCATCTGTGCTCCAAAAATTTGTACCTCTAGCACAGGCCTTTATACTGGGAAATCAGGGAAAGTTCCCTCTGAGGAGGTGACATCAAGAAGGAATCAGCCATAAGAAAATCAGAGGGAACAGAAATAAAGCCATAGTGACCGGAGGGTAGCGGAGATGAGGGGAGAGTAGTAAGAGGCTATCACACAGGCCTTCTTTGCACTAGCTCTCTCTGCTTGGAGTTTCCTTCCCTCTTACCTTCTTGTGGTCAGAGGGTCTTGCAAGGCTGTATAAGCCAGAAGGAGTTTGGACTTTATTCTAAGTGTAATAAGAAATAGAGACTTTCAAGCAGAGGAGTGATCTGCTGTATGGGTTTTAAAAATTATCTAGCTTTATTTAGCATGCCAATATACTGTCTATCCTGGTAATAAATTAATATGCACAGTTTTCAAAATATGCTGGGTAGTTTCCAAGAGAAGTGCTTCTGGATACACTAGAGCACATGCAGAACCATTTAAATAGCTGGCTTTATAATTTTATAATTTTCAAACTTATAAGTTCTGTTACCATTTCATCAAGTTACTGAGAAATGGATTCTCTGTTTTTTTATAAAACATGATTTTAGATAGTTTGAGCTTATGGAGTAAAGGTTTCCATTTCCATTTCAGTTCCTGCAGCTACCAAGCCTGGAATTATAGAACTGATGGTTTAGATAACCTAATCCAGTTTCCCAGTTGTATACATGACAAAGATTACAAAGCTAAGAAGCAATGGAGCCTGGATTACAAACTAGCTTTCTTATACTAGATGCTCCAGAAATGTCTGTTGGGCTAAAATAAGATACATTTTCACACAGAACTCTAGTCATATCTGAGAGATCCTGGTTTTACATTCTGCTTAACAGGATTGGATCCTGATATGTTATTTTGGAGTTCACAAACAAATCTAGTGACTGTTGCTTTGGCATCAAAATCATTCACATTATTGCAATTTATCACTGATCATCAATGCTATTTATGCTTCTTTTCTCCTGGATATTTGGACTTGGGCAAATTTTCTTCCTGTTCCTCTGTGCTCAAAATAGACCTACCTAGAGAATGCCTGTTCTCCTTTAAAATTCACTATCAGTAGAGGGAGCTAACACATTATCAATATCTACAAAATCGTTGACATTTGAATATGGGACAGTTTGTTTCTCTTTGTAGCTCATTCCAGTCAGTGTTAGCTCATATCCTGCTCTGTTGGTCTGAGAAATCAATGGTTCCAACATCAACTTTGGCAAAGCAGTTTTTAATTACTTCGGGTGTCTATCCCACACAGCAATGAAATTTCTCATCATACAAAGAACATGCCATTTCTTTACACCTGCAATAGAACAGCGCTTCTCATAATGTACCAAGCATTTCCAGCATCCAACTTTTGATGATTTATTATTTCTCAGTTAAATGGTTACACGTAGCCATGGTGCTGGTAGGCAAAAAAGGACTACAAATGTTTTAGTTTAAACCTCTGGTGTCCATGTGCAGCTAACAGTATAGAATTTTCACATTCTGGTAAGCCGTTTTATTTTCTAATTGCAGGAGCCATTTCCCAAACAACCTTCCAGACATCAGTGCATTTTTGTTAACTTCATATACACAAAGGAAAGTTGTGTATAAAAGGAGAGTTTTCAAATTTCCCTATTAATTCTAATTTCATGCTCCTCTCAGTACTCTAATGGAGGAAACCTGATGACCTATCTCTCTTTATATATCCATTTTTCTCCAGGACAACATTCTTCTGTCAGTGTTCCCCTGGTTCGATCACAGATTACAGAGGCTCATTAGATATGCCCCCATGGACACATCTATTCAGATTTGGGCACATATCCAGATAAAAACATAGGCCAAAAGGATACCTGCACCCCAATGTTCACTGCAGCTCTGCTTACAATGGCCAAGACATGGAAGCAATCTAAATGTCCATCAACAGAGGAATGGATAAAGAAGATGTGGTATATATATACAATGGAATATTACTCAGCTATTAAAAAGATTGAAATAATGCCACTTGCAGCTACATGGGTACACCTAGAGGTTGTTATATGAGTGAAGTAAGACAGAGAGAGAAAAAGAAATATTGTATGATATCCCTTATATGTGGAATCTAAAAATAAATGATACAAATGAACTTATTTACAAAACAGAAACAGACTCACAGACTTAGAGAACAAATTTGTGGTCACCAGGGGGAAGGGTAGGGGAAGGGATAGTTAAGGAGTTTGGTATTGACATGTTTGGGATTGACACACCACCATATTTAAAATGGATAACCAACAAGGACCTACTGTATAGCACAGGGAACTCTACTCAATATTATGCAACAACTTAAATGGGAAAAGAATTTGAAAAAGAATAGATACATGTATATGTATAACTGAATCATTTTGCTGTACACTTGAAACTATCACAACATTGTTAATCAACTATGCTCCAATATAAAATAAAAAGTAAGAAAAAATCCATTCAGCCCCTCTGTGTCTTTTGATTGGAGAAATTTAATCCATTTAGAGTCAAGTTAATTATCAGTAGGTAAGGACTTACTATTGTCATCTTGTTCATTGTTTTGTGATGGTTTTAAAGTTCCTATGTTTCTCTCTTGCTGTCTTCCTTTGTGATTTGATGACTTTTTGTAGTGCAATGCTTTGATTCTGTTCTCTTTATCTTTTGTGTATCTACTAGAGGTTTTTTCATTATAGTTACTATTAGGCTTACATAAAACAACTTATAGTTATAAAAGTCTATTTTAAGCTGATAACAATTTAATTTCAATTGCACACAAAAGCTCTATACTTTTATTCCCCAACCCACATTTTGTTATTGATGATATGCCTTTTAACTTTTATGCTAGAGTTAAAAGTCATTTAAGCACCACTGGTACAGTACTAGAATATTCAGAATTTGACTATATACTTACCTTTACCATTGTGTTTTATACTTTTATATGTACTCATGCTATTAACGAGCATTCTCTAATTTCAATTTGAAGAACTCCCTTAAGTATTTCTTGTCAGGCAGGTCTAGTGGTGATAAACTCCCTCATCTTTATCTCTCCTTCATTTCTGAGGGACATCTTTGCCAGGTATACTACTCCTGGTTTGCAGTGTTTCTTTTTTCTTTCAGCACTTTGAATATATATTATCTCACTCCTTGTCTATAAGGTTTCTGCTGAGAAATTCACTCATAGCCTTATGGGATTTCTCTTGTATATCATGAGTTGCTTTCTCTTGCTGCTTTCAAACTTCTCTGTATTTGACTTTTGAGAATTTGATAATAATGTGTCTAGGTTTAACCTTCTTTGGTTGATCCTGTTTGATGATCTGAACTTCATAGATCTGGATGTCCACATCCCTCCCAAGATTTGGAAGTTTTCAGCAATTATATCTTTATTTTATTTTATTTATTTTTTAAAATATTTATTTTTTTGGCTGCTCTGGGTCTTAGTTGTAGCATGTGGGATCTTCATCGCCACATGCAGGATCTTCATTGCCGTGTGTGGGATCTTTAGTTGCAGCATGCAGGATCTTTAGTTGCGGCATGCGGGATCTAGTTCCCTGACCAGGGATTGAACCTGGGCCCCCTAGCATTGGGAGTGTGGAGTCTTAACGACTGGACTACCAGGGAAGTCCCAGCAATTATATCTTTAAATAAACCATCTGCCCTTTTATCTCTCTCTTGTTTGGTGAGTCCCATGTGTTTATTAGTTTGTTTGATGAGGCCCCATGAATCACATAGGCTTTTTTCACTCTTTTTTTATTCTTTTTTCCCCTTGACTAGATAATTTCAAGTGATCTGTATTTGAATTTACATATTCTTTCTTCTATTTGATCAAGTCTGCTGTTGAAAGCTCTCTATTGCATTTTTCATTTCTTTCATTATATTCTTCAGCTCCAGAATTTCTGTCTCATTCTCTTTTTATGATTTTTTTCCTCTTTGCTGAAGTTCTCATTTTGTTCTTATATTGTTTTTCTGACTTTGTTGAGTTGTCTGTGTTCTCTTGTAGCTTTCTGAGTTTTCTTAAAACAATTATTTTGAATTATTTGTCAGAAAATTTATAGATCTTCATTTCTTTGGGGTTGGTTACTGGGAAATTATTGCATTCTTTTGGTGGTGTTATGCTTCCTTGATTTTTTTTTTTTTTTTGTATTCCTTGAATTCTTGCATTGCCTTCTTTGCATTTGAAGAAACAGTCACCTCCTCTAGTCTTTACTAACTGACTCTGGGAGAGAAAGACCTTCACCAGTCAGCCTAGCTAGGGACTCTGGGGGTCTCTCATACCCTTCTTATGGGTGTGCCCACTCCACTCCTCTTGTTCTCTCTTGGGAATGGGGGAGTCTTAGTTTTGTATGCACTCTCTCAATCTTGCAAAGCCAGGCCAAGTGCTGAGAGTCTCCAATTTATTTTCCCTAGAGTAGTGCCCTGAGCATTCATGGTTATGTGCCTTCTCCCAACCCAGCAGAGCTGGGAGAGCTGAATGCATGTGCTTGTGCATGATCTGCAGAGGCTTATATGTACCTTTTATGGGGGCATGCACAGGGACTGGCTCAAAGGGGGTGAGGGATGCATGCATTTCTGCAGGCACCTGTGGACAAGTTGGGGGAGGCTGCAGGTGATGCATCCTACAAGCTTTGTGTACACGCCTCTTGGTGGATTCCATGAGGTAAGTAGTAGAATCTCTGACCCTTTGTTGAGTTCACACACCAGTTGCTTTGAGTCACCATCCCTTTTCCCTACTCCTTGATGCCTCCTGACTACTCACTCTGCCAACATCCTAAGTGTTGTGGGTGGAGTGAAAATAAAGTGGACTTCTGGAGCAGCTAGAGAAGCCAGGCGCTCACTTTCCCCCATGGGAGAAATCACAGGCCAAGTGGATCTCTCTTGGCACTGAGCTGTGCTACTTTTGGGGAGGAGTCACACAGGTAAAGTAAAACTGTTCTTATTCTCTTCAATGAGTTTGTTCCTGGATTTATGCTCCAATGATGTGCTGGAACCTCTCCATGGACTTCTGCATGCCCACTAAGGTATTGTCATCATGGGTGGTTGTCAAAAATCTGTGTTTCTGTGGAGGGATGAGAACTAAAACCCCGATTCCACCAACTTGCTGACATTACTTTCCTGAGCTAGGATTTTAAACCAGGTTTATCTCGATCATATGTCATGTCCTTTGCACTCTACAACACCACCTTCTTTGCTGATTATATCCGTTTAGAATGTGTGTATGAAAATTAAACATGCCTTTTCATTTTACCAGATCAGTAGTTTTCAACACAATTGACCCTTCCCTACTTGAAGTTCTTTCCTACCTTGGCTTTCATTAAGCTATGTTTCCCTGGTTTCCCTCCTATTAATGTGGCTATTTCCTAGTCTCTTTTTCTAGGTCCCTCCCCTATACCTGGCCCAGGACTCTTCCTGGACTCTCGGCTTTTCAATTCTACACACTTGCCCTAAGAAATGTCATCCAACCTTGACTTCAACTACCATTGATGACTTCCATCTTTGTATCTCCAGCATACATCATTTTCTAAGTGCAATACTATATCTAATTGCACATTCTACATCTGCATATTTCAAGTTCAATATGTCCAAAATTGAATGAATTATCTTTTTTCCTCAAACCTGCTCATCTTCTGGGGTTCCCAAACTCAATAAATGGTAATACTAGCCACTCAAATGCTCAAGCCATAAGCTTATGAATCAATCTCATTTTTTCCTTTTCCTTCACCCCATATATACGAGTCAAAAAAGCCATGCGAATTTCACTTTCTTAAAAAATATCTCCAATTAATTAACTTTTCTACATCTCCACAACCATACCTACTAACCACAAAGCTATTAATAATGTTTAATTGTACTGCTCCAATACCTTCTTAACCAGTTTCCACATAAAACCTTTTGTCTCCACTCCAATATTTTCTCCACAGAGCAAAGAGTAAATGTTTTTCATGCTAATTTGATTATGTCATTACCTTGATTTCCATTGTTCTTTGCAGGCCCCTAATTACTGAATCAAACTTCTTAATATTGCCCGGTCACTGCCTAGTTCTCTCCTATCTCACATCCTACCTTCTCCCCCTTACTTTATTCCAGGTATACTGGCCTTCTTTCATTTCCTTAAACATACCAAGTTTTCTCCTGCCTCAGGCATTTGCCCATGTTGGACCATCAAACCAACTCCCTTTGTATAGCTTACTCCTGCTCGTTTTTTAGATATCTTAACTATAGCCTTTGGTTCTGGTCCCTTGAAGACTAGATTATGTCCTCAATACACACTTCTATAGCATTCAGTGCTCTCACTACTAGTAATTATTTAATTACCTGTAATTATTTAATTACATATTTCATTCTTTATTCTGCTAAAATATAAACTTCACAAGGGCAGGAATAGTGATCATGTTGTTAATTGCTGTGTCCTAACTACTGGTATGTTGTAAAACTGCTAGAAAAAAAAGAACACATATCAGTGTACTACAGTCCATTCCACTGATAAATAAAAATGTTTCAGATTATTTCTCATTACAGGTCATTAATATTATTGCTCCCTTATACTAAGGTATGAAATTGAGAGCTATCTGTATTTCAATTGTGTCTATGACTTAGACCTATACTTCATTCTATATTGCAATCTTATTATAAAATGTGCCTGAGCTGTTGACTCAAAATTTTTAATTTGTATTATATGCTGCTTGAGAGTCATGCATTATTCATTCAATGTCAAAATGCCCAGAAGTATTTTTAATTCTTCCTCATTTCTTACTGTGATTTTTAAAAATCCTGTTGGGTCAGGTGGCATTGACTCATCTTGGAAAATATACTCATTTGACTTCACTTACTTTGACTTTCAAATACGAGTTCCTTATATTACAAAAGAAAAGAAACATTTCTTCTTCTCCTCTCTTGGATACAAAACCAAGACCTAATATATGTTGTCTATAAGAGACTCTATTATAAAGACACAGAAAGGTTAAAATGGAAATACATGGCAAGTAGTACATAATGCAAAAATAATCTAAAGAAAGATGGAATGGCTATATCAATATCACATAAAATAGATTTCAGAATAAGAAATATTATTAGGAATAAAGACAGATATTTCACAATGATAAACAGGTCAATTCTCTAGGAAAACATAGCAATCCTAAATGCGTATGCACCTAATGACAGGGATTGAATGTACATGAAGCAAAAACTGACATAAATGAAAGGCGAAATAGACAAAACATGATTATAGTTGGATATTTCAATACACTTTTCTCTGTAACTGATAGAATAAGTAGACAGAACATGAATAAGGGTATAAAATATTTGAAGAGCTAGATCAATCAACATGATTTAATTGGCATTTATAGAAAACTCCACACAATGGCAAAATATACATTCTTTTCAACTGTACATGGAATATTCACCAAAATAGCCATATTTGGGGCCATGAAACAAATCTCAGTAAAGTTAAAAGGGAGGAAGAAAGATGGCAGTGAAGTAGAAGGACATGGAATGCATCCCTCTCCACAGATGCATCAGGAATACACCAAAAGATGCAATAATTCCCACAGAGAACCAGCTGAACACCAGCAAACGACCTTGGACACCAGAAAGGACTGCAAAGATCCCAACATAACTGGGTAGGACAGAGGGAAAAAAAAAGAAGAAAGAGGAGGTGAAGAAAGGAAAGGGACGGGTCCCACACCCTAGGGCAGGGGGATCTGAAACAGACGGGAGGTTGCTGAATTCAGAGAAATGTCCCTTATCTGAAAGGGAAACCCCTTCTCCAATGGGGAATTTCCCTGGGTCAGAAGGGAGGCATTTGGGACTGTTCAAAGAGGGTGAAGTGGCTGAGCTGTGACAGACGGGAAAGAGTGAGAAACACACGGAAGGTCCGCACCATGGCTCAGCGTGTCCAGATTGAGACGTCGATTCACAGCTGAACAGGGTGTCTTGGAGCTGGAATGTGGGAACTGGAGAACTGGTTCAGGGTGAGAA
The DNA here is from genome assembly GCF_030028045.1 of Hippopotamus amphibius kiboko. Taxonomy (NCBI): domain Eukaryota; kingdom Metazoa; phylum Chordata; class Mammalia; order Artiodactyla; family Hippopotamidae; genus Hippopotamus; species Hippopotamus amphibius. The sequence continues at coordinate 1,251,918 of NC_080203.1, forward strand.
ACATTGTTGGCAGTGGGGAGACGGACTGAGAGGACAGGAGGGAAGAAATCTGCAGTGGAGAGTGTCTACTGCAGAAAGCTGGGCAGCCATGGTGGCGGCTCAATACTGCTGACAAGCAAGGGGTAGGAGCCGCGGGTGTAGCCTCTCTCGGCACCTGTGACAGACAAAGGGAGGACCCCTGTGGGCCTGGCTAATGCACTCAGGGATAACAAAGGCCCCTGGGCAGGGCTGGCCTAGAGTGCCTGCAGCCAAGAGCCAAAAGTCTGCAGAGTGGCCCAGCTCTGGAGACATTCTGTTTACACCTGAGCCACCGGCGTCCCTCTGCAACAGGCATGGCCATGGCCGACTGAGCCGCCGTGATCCAGGCAGGGCGCCCAGGTGGAGTCATAGCAGTGGGGAGGAGCTGCAGCTGGAGTCACTCTCTTGGCCTGAGCTGCCCAAGCCACCGTGACCCAGGCAGGGTGCCCCGGCAGAGTCACTGCAGGGGGAGGAGCCGTGGTTGGAGTCACTCTCTTGGCCTGAGCTGCCCAAGCCGCCGTGACACAGGCAGGGCGCCACTGCTCACTCACTCCCAGGGGAAGGAGCCACTATTGTACCCTCTCTCTCCCCACACACTGGCGCTTACAGACAAACAATAGAGGAAGCTCTGCTGGTCACAGAATAACACAAAAAGCCCAAGGCGGGTAGAAGGACACTTACAGCTGAGACCCCAAGGAAACAGAAATATTATTATTAATTCTGTTGATCTGGTCCATTCTGGGGACAGTTCCAGCTTTTTTTATTATTATTATTTATGATCTTAGTCCTAAGGGATCTACACTTTTTATAACATATTTTTTAATTCTATTTTTATTTTTAGCCTTTTTATATATTTCTATTTCTAGCTAAGTTTTTTTGTAGTGCTGACTGTATCTCTCCTACCTTCTTTTCATCTCTATCTTTTATACATTTCTATTTCCTTCTTTTCCTTTTCATATTTCCAGTCACACTACACTCTTCTGTTGCCCTGTCTTCTATCCTTTTTTAGTTCATTTTATCTTAATATACTTATAAGCAATATTATCGGTCTGCTCTGCTTCCTTGCTTTATTCTCCAGATGAAACACTGCTTTGGTTTTTATTATTAGGTTTTGTCTTTATCTTACTTCTAAGTATAATTGTCTGATTTCATTCTGAGAATCTTCAGTCTGTCTGATGGTACTCTTGCTCTTAATTATACTTGATCCTAGCTTTCAAAATCTCCCTGGATTTGTGTTTGTGTGTGTGTGGTGGTTTTTTTTGTTTGTTTGTTTTGGGGTTTTTTGCTATGCTTTTTGTTTTTGTTTTGTTCTGTTTTGTTTTTGAATTTCTGTTGGTTTTCTCTTTGATTATCTGATAGCATACTGGGGTTCTTTTGTCAGGTCTTTCTAGTGCCTTATGTTCTATTGGATTCAGTATTTGTGTGTTTTATACATGTATGTGCTGCCTTGACTTAGTGTTTGTTTGACTCAGCACTCTGCCATTAGTCTGGGGCTTGCACAGTCTTCTTTAAACCCCTTTATTGCTGGGACAAGCAACCTCTGAAGCTTGAACTACTCCATCAGAAGTCAAGTAGGAGGCTCTGGGGAGGGAGCACTGAATCCAGGATGCTAGACTACTATGGAGTCCTCAGACACAGGGAAGATTAACTCTCACAGAGCCTCTTATCAGAGTCTAAGACTAGGCTTCGTCCGACTGTCTGCAACTGCCAGTGCAGGACACCTCACACCAAACTACAAACAACACAGAAACATAAAGCGTCCCATCAACACACAGGCTACCTAAAGCCATATTAACCTCATAAAAACCCTAAAACACACCTCCTGACACGGTCCTGCTCATCAGAGAGAAAAGACACAGAACCAAACACCAGAAATCAGACAGCAGACCCCCCCACCAGGAAGCCTACTCAAGACACTGGACAAACCCCACCACAGGGGGCAGAGGGCAGAAACAAGAGGAATTACTACTAGGCAGCATAGGGAAAGGAGACACCAAATCCTATAAATTAGACAAAATGAGAAAACAAAGAAACACCATGCAGGCAAAGGAGCAGGAAAAAAACCCACAAGACCAAATAAATGAAGAGGAAATAGGAAAAATGCCTGAAAAAGAATTCAGAGTAATGATAATAAAGATGATCCAAAATCTCAATAACAAAATACAGAAAATACAAGAACCAGTTAATAAGGACTCAGAAGAACTAAAGAGCAAACAGTAATGGACAACAAAATAACTGAAATTAAAAATACTCTAGATGGTATAAACAGCAGAATAACTGAGGCAGAAGAATGAATAAGTGAGTTGGAAGATAGAATGGGGGAAATAACTGCCACAGAGCAGGAAAGAGAAGAAAGAATAAAAAGAATGGAAGACAGTCTCAGAGAGCTTGGTGACAACATTAAGCACACCAACATTTGAATGATAGGCATCCCAGAAGAAGAAGAAAAAAGAAAGGGTCTGAGAAAATATTTGAAGAGGCTATAGTGGAAAACTTCCCCAATATGGGTAAGGAAATAATTCATCAAGTCCAAGAAGTGCAGAGAGTCCCATACAGAATAAACCCAAGGAGAAATACACCAATACACATATTAATCAAACTAACAAAAATTAAACACAAAGAAAATATATTGAAAGCAGCAAGAGAAAAGCAACAAATAACATCTAAGGGAAAACCCATAAGGATAACAGCTGATCTTTCTGCAGAAACTGTGCAGGCCAGAAGGGAATGACAGGATGTACTGAAAGTCCTGAAAGAGAAAAATCTACAGCCAAGAATACTCTACCCAGCAAGGATCTCATTCAGATTCGATGGAGGAATAAAAAGCTTTCCAGACAAGAAAAAGTTAAGAGAATTCAGCACCACCAAACCAGCCTTACAACAAGTGCTAAAGGAACTTTTCTGAATAGGAAACACAAGAAAAGGAAAACACCTACAAATACAAACCCAAAACAATTAAGAAAATGGTAATTGGAGTACATATGTCAATAATCACTTTAAATGTAAATGGATTAAATGCTCCAACCAAAAGACTATTACAAGAGACAAGGAAGGACACTACATAATGATCAAGGGATCCATCCAAGAACATATCACAATGGTAAATATCTATGCACCCAACATAGGAGCACCTCAAGACATAAGGCAAATGCTAACAGCTATAAAAGGGGAAATTGACAGTAACACAATAATAGTAGGAGACTTTAACACCCCACTTACACCAATGGACAGATCATCCAAACAGAAAATAAATATAAGGACACACAAGCTTTAAATGACGCATTAGACCATCTCGACTTAATTGATATCTATCCAAAAACTACAGAATACACTTTCTTCTCAACTGTACATGGAACATTTTCCAGGATAGATCACATCTTTGGTCACACATCAAACCTCAGCAAATTCAAGAAAGTTGAAATCATATCAAGCATCTTCTCTGACCACAATTCCATGAGACTAGATATCAATTACAGGAAAAAAAAACTATAAAAAATACAAAAACATGGAGGCTAAACAATACTCTATTAGACAACCAAGAAGTCATTAAAGAAATCAAAGAGGAAATCAAAAAATATCTAGAAACAAATGACAATGAAAACACAACAACCCAAAACCTATGGGACGCAGCAAAAGCAGTTCTAAGAGGGAATTTTATAGCAACACTGTCCTACCTCAAGAAACAAGAAAAATATCGAATAAACAACCTAACCTTACACCTAAAGCAATTAGAGAAAGAAGAACAAAGAAACCCCAAAGTGAGCAGAAGGAAAGAAATCATAAAGATCAGAGCAGAAATAAATGAAAAAGAAATGAAGGAAACAATAGCAAAGATCAATAAAACTAAAAGCTGGTTCTTTGAGAAGATTAACAAAATTGATAATCCATTAGCCAGACTCATCAGGAAAAAAAGGGAGAAGATGCAAATCAACAGAATTAGAAATGAAAAAGGAGAAGCAACAACTGTTGCCACAGAAATACAAAAGATCATGAGAGACTACTACAAGCAACTATATGCCAATAAATTGGAAAAACTGGAAGAAATGGATAAATTCTTAGAAAGGTACAATCTTCAAAGACTGAACCAGGAAGAAATAGAAACTATGAACAGATCAATCACGAGGATGGAAATCGAGGCAGTGATTAAAAATCTCCCAACAAACAAAAGCCCAGAGCCAAATGGATTCACAGGAGAATTCTATCATTTAGAGAAGAGCTAACACCTATCCTTCTCAAACTCTTCCAAAATATTGCAGAAGGAGGAACACTCCCAAACTCATTCTATGAGGCCTCCATCACCCTGATACCAAAACCAGGCAAAGATGTCACAAAGAAAATTACAGGCCAATATCACTGATGAATATAGATGCAAAAATCCTCAACAAAATACTAGCTAACAGAATCCAGCAGCACATTAAAAAAATCACACACCATGATCAAGTGGGGTTTATCCCTGGGATGCAAGGATTCTTCAATATACACAAATCAATCAACGTGATACATCATATCAACAAATTGAAGGATAAAAACCATGTGATCATCTCAATAGATGCAGAAAAAGCTTTTGACAAAATTCAACATCTATTTATGATTAAAAACTCTCCAGAAAATGGGCATAGAAGGAAATTACCTCAACGTAAAAGCCATATATGAGAAACCAAAAGCCAACATCATTCTAAAGGGTGAAAAAGTGAAAGCATTCCCTCTAAGAACAGGAATAAGACAAGGGTGTCCACTCTCACCATTATTATTCAACATAGTTTTGGAAGTTTTAGCCACAGCAATCAGAGAAGAAAATGAAATAAAAGGAATCCAAATTGGAAAAGAAGAAGTAAAATTGTCACTCTTTGCAGATGACATATTATACATAGAAAACCCTAAACATGCTACCAAAAAACTGCTAGCACTAATCAATGAATTTAGTAAAGTAGCAGGATACAAAATTAATGTGCAGAAATCTCTTGCATTCCTATACACTAACAACAAAAGAGCAGAAAGAGAAATTATGGAAACTCTCCCATTTACCTTTGCAACAAAAGGAAAAAAGTACCTAGGAATAAACCTGCCTAAGGAGGCAAAAGATCCATATGCAGATAACTATGAGACACTGATAAAAGAAATCAAAGACGATACAAACAGATGGAGAGACATACCATGTTCTTGGATTGGAAGAATCAACATTGTGAAAATGACTGTGCTACCCAAAGCAATTTACATATTCAACACAATCCCTATCAAATTACCAATGGCATTTTTCACAGAACTAGAACAAGAAATCTTACGATTTGTATGGAAATGCAAAAGACCCCAAATAGCCAAAGCAATCTTGAGAAGAAAAGATGCAGTTGGTGGAATTAGGCTTCCTGACTTCAAACTGTACTACAAGGCCACAGTGATCAAGACAGTATGGTACTGGCACAAAAACAGAAAGGAAGATCAATGGAACAGAATGGAGAACACAGAGGTAAGTCCAAGCACATATGGGCACCTTATCTTTGACAAAGGAGGCACGAATATACAATGGAAAAAGGACAGCCTCTTCAATAAGTGGTGCTGGGGAAACTGGACAGCAACATGTAAAAGAATGAAATTAGAACACTCCCTAACACCAAAGTCAAAAATAAACTCAAAATGGATTCAAGACCTACATGTAAGGCCAGACACTAAAACTCCTAGAGGAAAACATAGGCAGAACACTCTATGACATCCATCAAAGCAAGATCCTTTTTGACCCACCTCCTAGAATCATGGAAATAAAATCAAGAATAAACAAATGGGACCTCATGAAACTTAAAAGCTTTTGCACAGCAAAATAAACCATAAACAAGACAAGAAGGCAACCCTCAGAATGGGAGAAAATACTTGCCAATGAAGCAACAGACAAAGGATTAATCTCCAAAATATACAAGCAGCTCATGCAGCTTAATACCAAAAAAGCAAACAACCCAATCCACAAATGGGTGGAAGACCTAAATAGACATTTCTCCAAAGAAGACATACAGATGGCCAACAAACACATGAAAAGATGCTCAACATCACTAATCATTAGAGAAATGCAAGTCAAAGCCACAATGAGGTATCACCTCACAGTGGTCAAAATGGCCATCATCAAAAAATGTAGAAACAATAAATGTTGGAGATGGTGTGGAAAAAGAACCCTTCTGCCCTGTTGGTGGGAATGTAAGTTGGTACAGCCACAATGGAAAACAGTTTGGAGGTTCCTTAAAAAACTAAAAATAGAGCTACCATATGATCCAGTAATCCCACTCCTGGGCATATACCCAGAGAAAACCATAATCCAAAAAGAAATGTGTACCATAATGTTCATTGCAGCACTATTTTCAATAGCCAGGACATGGAAGCAACCTAAATGCCCATCAACAGATGAATGGATAAAGAAGATGTGGCATATATATACAATGGAATATTACTCAGCTATAAAAAGGGATGAGATGGAGCTATATGTAATGAGGTGGACAGACCTAGAGTCTGTCATACAGAGTGAAGTAAGTCAGAAAGAGAAAGACAAATATTGTATGCTAATTCACATATACGGAATCTAAAAATGATACTGATGAACTCAGTGACAAGAACAAGGACACAGATGCAGAGAATGGACTGGAGAACTCGAGGTTTGGGGGAGGTGGGGTGTGAAGGGGAAGCTGAGACGAAGCGAGAGAGTAGCACAGGCATATATATAGTAACAACTGTTAAATAGATAGCCAGTGGGAAGTTGTTGTATAACAAAGGGAGTCCAACTCGAGGATGGAAGATGCCTTAGAGGACTGGGGCGGGGAGGGTGTGGGGGACTTAGGGTGGGGGGAGTCAAGGAAGGGAGGGAATACGGGGATATGTGTATAAAAACAGATGATTGAACTTGGTGTACCCCCCAAAAAATAATTAATAAATAAATAAAATTAAAAAAAAAAAAGCAATTACATTTGAAATAGTATCCAAAACCATGAACTGCTTGAAGCTATATTTATCAAAATATATGAAAACCTGTACATTTAACATTTCAATTTTTTCTGACAAAAATAGAAGGAATGTTAAATAAATGGAGAGATATACCATGTTCATAGATTGGAGGACTCAGTTGTGTTAAAGTTGTGTCAAATTCTCCTCATTATTCATAGATTCAACTCAAGCTGATCAATATCCCAACAGGTTTTTAAGAGATATTCATAAACTGATACAAAAATTTGTGTGGAAATCTCAAGGATCTAAATGCCAGAAAGAATTTCCTAAAATAACAAAGTGTTGGGGGGAGTATGGTCAAGATGGTGGAATGGGAGTATTCTAAGCTCACCTCCTCCCATAGGCACACCAAAATTATAACTATTTACAGAGCAGCTATCCATGAGAATGACTTGAACACTAGCAGAAAAGACATTCCACAATTAAAGGTATAGAGAAGGAACCACAACAAGATGGGTAGGAGAGATGCAGTATAGTCAAGGCCCATTCCCACAGTAGGCAATCCACAAATGGGAGACTATCACAATTGAGGAAGTTTTCCCAAGGAGCAAGGAGTCTAAGCCCCACACTGGGCTCCATAGCCTGAGTGTTCTGCACCAGGAAAACAAGCCTCCAAAACATCTGGCTTCGAAAGCAAGCAGAGCTTGAATATGAGAGAGTTGGCAGGCTATAGGAAAAAGAGACTTTACTCTTAAAGGTTTGTATAAAATCTCACATGCTCTGTGTCCTAGCACAGAGGCAGTAATTTGAAAGAAGTCTGGGTCAGGCCCACTTGCTGATCTTGGAGAGCTTCCTGGAGAGGCAGGAGGCAATTGGAGCTCACCCTGGGGACATAGACACTGGTGGCAGCCATTTTGGGGAGCTCACTCTACCACAAGGACACTGGTGCTGACAATTGCCATTTTGGAGTCCTCCCTCTAGACTAGTAGCCTTGGGAGCTTATCTGGTCACTAGTGGGTGTCACCAGCTTGGGGACTCCCTAGGCCAAGCAGCCAGTGATGTGAGGATAGGAACCCACCCACCAGTAGGCAGGCATCAACACTGAGACCCTACCAGCCCCATACCCAGGCAACCTGGGGCGCAGCACTGCTCACCAGCAGGCTGGCACCAGCCCTGGTAACCCCAGGTGGCACAGCCAGATGCCCTGGGACCAAGCCCCATCCACCAGTGGGCCAGTACCAGACCCAGGTCCCTGAAGGCCCCATAGCCAGCCACCCCAGAAGCTGTCTATGCCCACCAAGGAGCCAGTAACAATCCCAGGCACCAGCAAGCCCTGTAATCAACCATGATGGGAACTGGACCTACCCACCATTGCGGCAGCCACTGCATGAGGCAGTTTCTGGCAGCCATCTGGATCAGGGGCCAGCATCACCTACCGGCATGCCCACAGTAGCTGGATCCTCCACCAAAAGGGTACATGTAGCCCAAATAGGGGGCACTCCTAAAGCATATAACTCTGGTGACCAGAGGGAAGCATGCTGCTCAGGCCCATAGAATGTCTTTTACATAAGACCACTTCTTAAAGATTGGAGAGTGTAACTGACCTATCTAATACATAGAAATAAACACAGAGAATGAGGAAAAAGAGGAATATGTTCCAAATAAAGGAACAAGACAAACCCTCAGAAAAAGAACTACAAAACAGGGAGATAAGGAATCTACCCAATAAAGAGTTCAAGGTAATGATTATAAGGATACTCAAAGAACTCCAGAGAAGAATGGGTGGACACACTGAGAATTTTAACAAAAAGTTACAAGATATAAAAAACAACCAAACAGAGCTGAAGAATACAATAACAAATAAAAAATACACTAGAAGGAATCAACAGTAGATTACATGATACAGAGGAATTGATCAGTGAACTGGAAGACAGAGTAGTGGGAATCACTCAAGCTGAATAGAAAAAAGAAAAAAAAAGAATCTTTCAAAACTGAGAATAGTTTTTTTAAAAAGTGAGAACAGTTTAAGAGACCCTTGGGATAACACCAAATACACTAACATTCACATTATAGGAGTCCCAAAGGACAAGTAAGAGAGAAAGTGGCAGAGAACTTATTTGAAGAAATAATAGTTGAAAACTTCACTGACCTTGGAAAGGAAACAGACACCCAGGTCCAGGAAGCACAGAGAGTCCCAAACAGGGTAAGCCCAAAGAGGACCACATCAACACACGTAATTAAAATGGTAAAAATTAAAGATAAAGTGGAAATACTAAAAGCAGCAAGAGAAAAGCAACTGTTTATGTACAAATGAACTCCCATAAGACTCTGAGCAGACTTTACAGCAGAAACCCCGAAGGCCAGAAATGATTGGCAATATATATACTCAAAGTGATGAAAGGAAAAAAATATATACTTAAGAATACTCTACCCAGCAAGGTTAGCATTCAGATTTGAAGGAGAGATAAAAAGTTTTACAGATAAGCAAAAGCTAGTAGAGTTCAGCACCGCCAAACCACCTTTATAAGAAATTTTAAAGCCTGAATCAAAAAAGAATAAAATACCTAGGGATAAACCTACCTAAGGAGACAAAAGACATTTATTCTGAAAACTATAAGATGCTGATGAAAGAAATCGAAGATGACACAAACAGATGGAAAGATACACCGCGTTTTTGGATTGGAAGAATCAACATTGTGAAAATGACTATTCTACTCATGGCAATCTACAGATTCAATGCAATCCCTGTCAAATTACCAATGGCATTTTTCACAGAACTAGAACAAAAAAATTTTTTAATTTGTATGGAAACACAAAAGACCCCAAATAGCCAAAGCAATCCTGAGGGGAGAAAAACACAGAGCAGGAGGAATCAGCCTTCCTGACTTCAGACTATACTACAAAGCTACAGTCATCAAAACAGTATGGTACTGGCACAAAAACAGAAATATAGATCAATGGAACAGGATAGAAAGCCCAGAAATAAACCCATGCACCTATGGTCAATTAATCTATGACAAAGGAGGCAAGAATATACAATGGAGAAAAGACAATCTCTTCAATAAGTAGTGCTTGGAAAACTGGACAGCTCTATCTAAAAGAATGAAACTAGAACATTCTGTAACACCATACAGAAAAATAAACTCAAAATGGATTAAAGACCTAAATGTAAGACTGGATATTATAAAACTCTTAGAGGAAAATGTAGGCAGAACACTCTTTGACATAAATTGCAGCAATATCTTTTTGGATCCACCTCCTAGAGTAATGAAAATAAAAACAAAAATAAACAAATGGGACCTCATTAAACTTAAAAGCTTCTGCACAGCAAAGGAAACCATAAACAAATGAAAAGATAACCCACAAAATGGGAGAAAATATTTGCAAATGAAGCAACTGACAAGGGATTAATTTCCAAAATATACAAACAGCTTATGCAGCTCAATATATATATAAAAAAATCCAATCAAAAGATGGGCAGAAGATCTATTAGACATTTCTGCAAAGAAGACATATGGATGGCCAAAAAATACATGAAAAGATTCTCAACATCACTAATTATTAGAGAAATGCAAATCAAACCTACAATGAGTATCACTACACACTGGTCAGAATGACCATCATCAAAAAGTATACAAATAATAAACGCCTGAGAGGATGTGGAGAAAAGGAAACCTTCCTACACTGTTGGTGGGAATGTAAATTGGTGCAGCCACTATGGAGGTTCCTTAAAAAACTAAAAATACTGTGATCCAGCAATCCCACTCTTAGGCATATATTCAGAGAAAACCATAATTCAAAAAGATACATGTACCCCAATGTTCATAGCAGCACTGTTTACAATAGCAAAGACATGGAAGCAAACTAAATGTCCATCAACAGAGGAATGGATAAAGAATATGTGGTACATGTGTATAATAGAATATTACTCAGACATTAAAAAGAATGAAATAATGCCATTTGCAGCCACACGGATGCACCTAGAGGTTATCATACTGAGTAAAGTAAGTCAGATAGAGAAAGAGAAATATTGTATGATATCCCTTATATGCAGACTCTAAAAAGAAATGATACTAATGAACTTATTTACAAAACAGAAACAGACTCACAGACTTAGAGAATGAATGGTTACCAGGGGAAAGGGTGGAGGGGAAGGGATAGTTAGGCAGTTTGGGACCAACATGTACATACTGCTATATTTAAAATGGATAACCAACAAGGACCTACTGTTTAGCACAGGGAACTCTGCTCAATGTTATATGGCAGCCTGTATGGGAGAGGAGTTTGGGTGAGAATGGATACATGTGTATGTATGGCTGAGTCCTTGTGTGGTGCACCTGAAACTATCATAACATTGTTAAAAAACTATACTTTGATATAAAATAAAAAGTTAAAAAAAACATTAATTCAAAAAGATACATACACCCCCAAAATTCATAGAAGCACTATTTATAATAACCAAGATATGGAAGCCACCTAAGTGTCCATTGATAGATGAATGGATAAAGAAGAAGTGGCATACACACACACACACACACACACACACACACACACACACACACACAATGGAATATTACTCAGCCACAAAAAAAGAATGAAGTCTTGCCATTTTCAATAACATAGATGGACCTAGAGTGTATTGTGCTATGTGAAATAAGTCAGAGAAAGAAAAATACTGTATGATTTCATTTATATGTGGAATCTAAAAATCAAAAAAAATGAACAAATGTAACAAAACAGAAAGAGACCCATATATATAGAGAAAAAACTGTTGATTTTCAGAGTGGAGAGGAGAAGGGGATGAGTGAAATAGGGGAGGGAAATTAAGCTTACAATTATAAAATAAATAAGCCATGGGATGTAATGTACAGTACAGGGAATATTGTCAATAATATTGAAATAACTTTGTATAGTGACAGAGGATATTAGACTTACTGTGAGGATTATTTTGTAATATATAATAATATCTAATCACTATGTTGAACACCTGAAACGAATATAATATTGTAATTCAATTATGCTCCAAAAAAGTGAAATAAAGTGGGAATACTTACACTACCTGATGTCGATACTTACTATAAAGATGCAGAAATCAAGATAATTTGGTGTTAGCAAAAGAATAGTAATTTAGGTCAATAGAACAGAATAGAACATACTGAAATAGACCTACAAAGTATGGTCAATTTATTTTTGACAAAGATGCCAAGACAATTAAATGGAGGAAAAGATAATCTTTATAGCAGGTGGTGCTGAAACAACTGGATATCCATATGGAAAGAAAGAAGAAAGAAAGAAAGAAAGAAAGCAAGCAAGCAAGCAAGCAAGCAAGCAAGCAAGAAAGAAAAGAAGGAAGGAAGAAACAAGGGAGAGAGGGAGGGAAGGAAAGAAGGAAGGAAGGAAAAGAAAAGAAAAAGAAACTTGACACTTATGCCATAGGCAAATTCACTTGAAGTGGACCATACGACAAAACATAAGAGAAAATCTTTCTAACCTGTGGTAAGCAAAAATTTCTTAGGACACAATTGTGAAGCATGAGTCAAAAAAGAAAAAAAAACACTGATAAACCGAACTTCATCAAAATTTAAAACTTTGGTCCTTCAAAATACACTGTTAAAGAGATGTCACAGATTGTGAAAAAATGTTTGCAAAATAGATATCTGACAAAGGACTTGTATGAAGAATATACAAAGAATTCTCAAAACGTATTAATAATAATAATAAAAGGAAAACAACCTACAGAAAAGGTGAGCCAAAGGTGAACAGGTGTTTTATAAAAAAATATACAAATGGCCAATAAGCACGTAAAATAATTCTCTAAAAAAACGAGTAAACAGGGAAATTCAAATAAAATCACAATATGTTACTACTGTACACCACTAGAATGGTCAAAATTAAAGAGTGTAATGACTCCCCATGTTGGTAAGGATGTGGAGAAAGTGAACTCACCTCTTATTGGTGAGAACATTAAATGGAACAACAATTATAGGTAACAGTTCAGCAGTTTCTTAAAAAGCTAAACATTACAACCCTGTAATTCCACTCCTAGGTATTTACCTGATAAATATAAACATATTTTCATAAGAAGACTTGTGCTTAAATATTCATATCAGTTTTATCCATAGTAGCCTTAATTTGGGAACAGCTTAGTTTCCATCAACAGATAAATAGAAAAATTATGGTATATCCATACAATGGAAGACTACCCAGTAATAAAAAATAATAAACTACCAACACATGAAGCAATGTGGCTGAATCTCAAAAACAGTCTGCTAGTTGAAAGAAGCCAGGTACATTCTGTATTATTCCATTTTTATGGAATTCAAATGCAAACTACAGTGACAGAAAGCAGATGGGCCTGAGGATTGAGGGGGTAGAGGCTTGAGAATACTTTTGTGGGTGATGGAAATATTCAACATTTTGATATTAATGGTAGTTACATGATTATGTACATTTGTCAAAACTCAAAAAATGATAATGGGTACATTTACTGTATATAATTATATTTCAATGATTCAAAGTGATTAAAAATATTACAAAAAAGAACAAAGCAGAAATATTTAGTATTTAAAAAGAGTTCAATATCTGAGATAAATGAAGAAAAAAAGAGTACAATATCTGGCATAATTAGAAGAATGGATTAAGCAATTATAAAAGCAGGGCTTCCCTGGTGGCGCAGTGGTTAAGAATCCACCTGCCAATGTAGGGGACATGGGTTGGATCCCTGGGCCAGGAAGATCTCATATGCCATGGAGCAACGAAGCCCATGTGCCACAACGACTGAGCCTGCTCTCTAGAGCCCGTGAGCCACAACTACTGAGCCCATGAGCCACAACTACTGAAGCCCATGCACCTAGAACCCGTGCTCCACAACAAGAGAAGCCACCACAGTGAGAAGCCCGCACACTGCAACAAAGCGTAGCCCCCGCTCTCCACAACTAGAGAAAGCCCGTGTGCATCAATGAAGACCCAATGCAGCCAATAAATAAATTTAAAAATTTATTTTAAAAAAAGAAATTATAAAAGCAGATTGAAGAAATTTTTCAATCAAAAGGAAAATGTAAAAGAAAACCTTGGGGATATGTATGTGTAATAGAAGTAGAGGTGCTAACATATGGGTAATGGGAGTCTCAGAAATGGAGAAAAAAATTAAAATAGAGAAGAGGAAAATTTAAAGAAATAATGTGGATACATTTTCCAGAATTAGACATAACTTCTTATTGGTAGCGCTCTTAAGGAGAATAAGGAAAAACCCCACCTAGTGTTAGTGAAATTTCAGAATGTCTCGAGGAGAAAATTCTAAGAGCTTATAAAGAGAATGAGAAAACTGCCTAACAGTGGCATATTTAGTTTATCACCTAGAGTAGATCATTTTTTAATGCTCTATTCCTTCATATGAAAAAATATTTTCAATAATATCATGTAACAATATGCAAAAATCATTATCTTTTTGTTTCTTCTTTAGATTTAAAATGACAATTTAAAAATGCTAAATTTCAATTTTAAGCACATTAATCCAACTAAGTATTTCATGTGTGAATGAAAACTTTCACTTATGAAACAAAAATGTTCTCACAGTTCATACTGTTACAGTGTTGTGAATTTAAAAACAAACAAAAACTCCAAGTGTTCAAACAAAATGAAAGAATCGAAGTAACTCCAGGTTCTTTTTTTCTTAATCTTTACAACCACTGTACTATCATTATTTCAAGTCCACCACTTAAATACATGAATACACTGTGTGTAGTAACACAGGGGTTGTTGACACAAACTATACCTGCAGCGAGCTTGAACGATTAGAAATCATTATGGACTAACTCCCCAAATGAATGTGTGTAGTTGAGTTTGCATGTGTTGTGGGTCAACTGCATAATTAGGATTTCTCTTAATTAACTTCCATTTAGAATTAAAGGGTAAGTGATCCAAATTTGCTAATTTAAAGATTACACATAAATTGTTAAAAGTAATTCTTAAAATAATAACATCAAATGTTTAGAATTTAGCCCAATAAAAGACTTTTTATCACTAAAAGGATGGAAAAAAGAATAGCAGGCAAATATTAAGAAAAGGAAAATGGTGTGCCTACATTAATTTCAGATAAAATAGACTTTTACACAAAAATATTCGATATAGAGAGGATCATCACTGAATGGTAAATGTTTAAATTTAGAATATATTTATAGCCTCAAAACTGCAAAACAAAAATTGATAGAATACAGGGAAAAGGTGACAAATCTACCACATAGAGGGAGATTTCATCACTTTTCTCTCAATTAGTGTTAGGTCAAGGAGACAAAAGTAATTCAGAGGAATATAGAAGATATCAACATCACAATTAAGAAGTCTGACTTAAATTTACCAATAGTGACCCAAGGAAATATAAAGCAATAGAAAAAAGGGATACTTCTTAACTTATTCTTTGAAGACAGCATAATCATGATACCAAGATCAGATAAAGACACTATGTAAAAGACATAATGTAAAAGCATTATGTGACATGTCCATTTCATTTATGGAAAGATATGTTAAATCCTACATAAAACATTAATAATTTAATCAAATGGTTGGTTTTACATTAGAGATGCAAGAGTGGTTTAATATAAAAAATGTATAGGGAATTCCCTGGCAGTCCAGTGGTTAGGACTCCACGACTTCACTGCTGAGGGCCTGGGTTCAATCCCTGGTTGGGGAACTAAGATCCTGCAAGCCACGTGGTGTGGCCAAAAAAAAATTTGGAATAAAAAGTGACATTTGAAAAAAAATGTATAAAAGTAGTTAACTATATTAACAGATTAAAAGAGAAAACTACATGATAACAGAAATTTATTACAGAAAAAGCCTTTGGTAAAATTTTGACTCAGGGAAGAAATGCAGTGTATTTTCCAGTAGATAAGAACAAGGAAGAATGTAGTACTGATGTGTTCCAGCAGCCATCCTATGACTTTAAAGGGAGCCAGCCTTGGGATGAATCTGATGCCATGGATGGCAGAGTTTAAGGGAGAGATTTGAACAGGTGACATACATTTTGTATTATCAGCATATGTATGGTATTTAATACTATAAGGTTGGTTGAGGGAGGGGAGTGAGTATAGCTAGCAAAGAGATCCAAAGATGAAGCCCCAATGCTTGGAAGTTACTCAGTCTTAGGGGAGTCAGCTGAGATTTATCTTAATGGACCAGAGGAACAAAATAACTCTGAATTCAGTGACCCTAATAAAAGAGCAAATTCTGGGTTCTCTAAGAGTCAGAGCTTGACAACCAAAGGGTCTATAAAGGCCTAAAGAAATAGGCTCAGGTATGCTGTTTTGGCATCCCTTGGATTTCTCCTATTTTTGAGAGAGAGTAGGCCAAGATTTCTCCTAGTTGAGGACAATATCTGTCACCTGACTTCAGAGGGGAAACTTGGGTAGGTCAGAGGACAGCGTTAACCTAGGCCATGTCATTTTAAGGTTTAATTTTTAGTATCACCTACATAGGGTTAGGGATGAAGGAATAAATAGGTATAAGAAAATTATCATTGAGTGTAGCCAGACAGATTGATTGAAAATACATTAAGAAAAAAAAATGAACTGCAAGTTTCTATTATATGTTTCCAAAATTAACTGCCCTATGGTTATCTTATGTAAAGTAGTAGCCAGAGGACAAAGATGAATTAGAACAGGTCCACAGGGAAACATAGGGACACTGATATATGTTTATTTTTAATTAGACACCACAAGGGTTAATTATATGAGGTCAATAGAACAACTGCTCTAGATTATCTCTGTGATATGTGCAAAAGTGGAGAGTTGCAATAGTAGATGTACTTTCCCAGCAACAAAAATACTAAGCCCTACACTTTAAGTAGAACACCACTGAACTAGAATTGGTTCAGAGGATAAAGAGGGTGATAGGAAATCAAATAAGTGCAGGAATTTTTAGCTTGAAAAAGAAATGATTCTAGGATGGAAGGATCAATGTCCACAAATATTCAAAAACTTGCCATGTAAAAGATAAAAGAGAATTGATTTGTGTAGCTCTAGTGGGAAAAGAAGCCAGTTCTTGAAGTTGCAGAGTTGCTGATTTAGGATCAACATAAGCTACAACTCTAGCGGCTCAACAATTGAACAGTCTGCGTCACAAAATAATGAGTCCTCTGTTCAAATCAACATTTAATAAGCAATAGAATGATTCTTATTTGGGATACTGATGAGGATATTATAGCACTGAGTGGCTATTGGATGAAAGAAACTTTAAGATCTAATTGAAGATTATTTTACTTTATGAAAAAAATTCTTCCATCTTATTTGATTCAACCCTGCATGTTATCAGTGGAACTGGTATTCCTTTGAAGGTTTCCTTTGAATGCGATTTTCACAAAACCATTGAACAGTACTACACTATGGCTTTTCATGCAAACAGCAATTTATGAATGAAAACACTTTGGATAGAATTGCACATAATATGTATGCAAAATATTTAATGAGTGAATTTGCTATGTATATGCTAACAATAACAGTCAGCCTACATTTCATCATCTTAGTTGCAAGAATAGCATCCAGACATCCTTAATATGCCTATTAAGCACATTAATGGAAATAAAAACAACAATAATAAAAATGGCTGAGATTTCCTGATCACTTATCATGTGCTAAGCAATTTTTTAAGCCTCTTCATATATTATTTTAACACAATCCTTTGAAGTAAGTACTATTGTTATCTCCATTTTAAAAATGAGGAAACAGAAGCATGGAGAATTTATGCATTTTGCTCAAACACAGCTACTAAATTGCAGCGCCAGGATTCAAATCCAGGAAGCCCCACTCCAAAGCCACTGTTCCTAATCACTTCATTCTGTAGTTCAGTATGACTTAATTCCAGATAGCTACATGTAATTACTCCACTCTTTTAAAATAGATAAAAGATAATTTTGTAATATATAAATATATTTTCATTATAAAATTAAAACATTACATATAAAGCTAAAATTTCTCTTGAACAGCCCCCAAACCCAGTATCCTACCCAAATGTAGCCAGTGTTATCTGTGTGTTGTGTAATATTTGAAATATTTAAGACTTTTTAATATATATAGAAATATATGTATACACATGTGCATGCACAAACACACAAACACGTAGTTTTTTTTTTTTAAAGGTATCAACATAGAATTAGAAGTATTCTTCTGCAACTTGTTTTTTATATTCAACAATATATGTTGGAGCTCTTTCCAGGATAGATCACATCTTGGGTCACACATCAAACCTCAGCAAATTCAAGAAAATTGAAATCATATCAAGCATCTTCTCAGACCACAACGCCATGAGACTAGATATCAATTACAGGAAAAAAACTGCAAAAAATACAAACACATAGAGGCTAAACAATTCACTATTAAACAACCAAGAAATCATTAAAGAAATCAAAGAGGAAATAAAAAAATATCTAGAAACAAATGACAATGAAAACACAACAACCCAAAACCTATGGGACACAGCAAAAGCAGTTCTAAGAGGGAAGTTTATAGCAATACAGTCCTACCTTAAGAAACAAGAAAATTATTGAATAAACTACCTAACCTTACACCTAAAAACATTAGAAAAAGAAGAACAAAGAAACCCCAAAGTGAGCAGAAGGAAAGAAATCATAAAGATCAGAGCAGAAATAAATGAAAAAGAAAGGAAGGAAGCGATAGCAAAAATTAATAAAACTAAAAACTGGTTCTTTGAGAAGATTAACAAAGTTGATAATCCATTAGCCAGACTCATCAGGAAAAAAAGGGAGAAGATGCAAATCAACAGAATTAGAAATGAAAAAGGAGAAGTAACAACGGACACCTCAGAAATACAAAAGATCATAAGAGACTACGACAAGCAACTATATGCCAATAAATTGGATAACCTGGAAGAAATGGATAAATTCCTAGAAAAATACAATCTTCCAAAACTGAATCAGGAAGAAATAGAAACTGTGAACACATCACTCACAAGGACGGAAATTGAGGCAGAGATTAAAAATCTCCCAACACACAAAAGGCCAGGGCCAGATGGATTCACGGGCGAATTCTGTCAAACATTTCGAGAAGAGCTAACACCTATCCTTCTCAAACTCTTCCAGAATATTGCAGAAGGAGGAACACTCCCAAACTCATTCTATGAGGCCACCATCACCCTGATACCAAAACCAGGCAAAGATGTCACAAAAAAAGAAAATTACAGGCCAATATCACTGACGAATATAGATGCAAAAATCCTCAACAAAATACTAGCTAACAGAACCCAGCAGCACATTAAAAAGATCATACACCATGATCAAGTGGGGTTTATCCCTGGGATGCAAAGATTCTTCAATATACACAAATCAATCAACGTGATACATCATATCAACAAATTGAAGGATAAAAAGCATATGATCATCTCAATAGATGCAGAAAAAGCTTTTGACAAAGTTCAACATCCATTTATGATAAAAGCTCTCCAGAAAATGGGCATAGAAGGAAATTACCTTAACATAATAAAAGCTATATCTGAGAAACCAAAAGCCAACATCGTTCTCAATGCGGAAAAACTGAAAGCATTCCCTCTAAGAACAGGAATAAGACAAGGGTGTCCACTCTCACCATTATTATTCAACATAGTTTTGGAAGTCTTAGCCACAACAATCAGAGAAGAAAATGAAATAAAAGGAATCCAAATTGGAAAAGAAGAAGTAAAATTGTCACTCTTTGTAGATGACATGATATTATACATAGAAAACCCTAAAGACTCTACCAGAAAACTGCTAGCACTAATTGATGAGTTTAGTAAAGTAGCAGGATACAAAATTAATGCACAGATATCTCTTGCATTCCTATACACTAACAACAAAAGAGCAGAAAGAGAAATTAAGGAAACTCTCCCATTTACCATTGCAACAAAAAGAAAAAAATACCTAGGAATAAACCTGCCTAAGGAGGCAAAAGACCCATATGCAGAAAACTATGGGACACTGATAAAAGAAATCAAAGACGACACAAACAGATGGAGGGACATACCATGTTCCTGGATTGGAAGAATCAACATCGTGAAAATGACTGTACTACCCAAAGCAATTTACAGATTCAGTGCAATCCCTATCAAATTACCAATGGCATTTTTCACAGAACTAGAGCAAGAAATCTTACGATTTCTATGGAAATGCAAAAGACCCCGAATAGCCAAAGCAATCTTGAGAAGGAAAAATGCAGTTGATGGAATCAGGCTTCCTGACTTCAAACTGTACTACAAGGCCACAGTGATCAAGACAGTGTAGTACTGGCACAAAAATAGAAAGGAAGATCAATGGAATAGAATAGAGAGCTCAGAGGTAAGCCCAAACACATATGGGCACCTTATCTTTGACAAAGGAGGCACGAGTATACAATGGAAAAAAGACAGCCTCTTCAATAAGTGGTGCTGGCAAAATTGGACAGCAACATGTAAAAGAATGAAATTAGAACACTTCCTAACACCACACACAAAAATAAACTCCAAGTGGATTCAAAACCTACATGTAAGGCCAGACCCTATAAAACTCCTAGAGGAAAACATAGGCAGAACACTCTATGACATCCATCAAAGCAAGATCCTTTTTGACCCACCTCCTAGAATCATGGAAATAAAATCAAGAATAAACAAATGGGACCTCATGAAACTTAAAAGCTTTTGCACAGTGAAAGAAACCATAAACAAGACAGGAAGACAACCCTCAGAATGGGAAAAAATAGTTGCCAACGAAACAACGGACAAAGGATTGATCTCCAAAATATACAAGCAGCTCATGAAGCTTAATACCAAAAAAGCAAACAACCCAATCCAAAAATGCGCAGAAGACCTAAATAGACATTTCTCCAAAGAAGACATACAGATGGCCAACAAACACATGAAAAGATGCTCAACATCACTAATCATCAGAGAAATGCAAGTCAAAGCCACAATGAGGTATCATCTCACACCAATCAGAATGGCCATCATCACAAAATCTGGAAACAACAAATGTTGGAGAGGGTATGGAGAAAAGGGAACTCTCCTGCACTGTTGGTGGGAATGTAAGTTGGTATAGCCACTATGGAAAACAGTTTGAAGCTTCCTTAAAAAACTAAAAATAGAACTACCATATGATCCAGTAATCCCACTCCTGGGCATATACCCAGAGAAAACCATAATCCCCAAAGAAACATGTACCATAATGTTTATTGCAGCACTATTTACAATAGCCAGGACATGGAAGCAACCTAAATGCCCATCAACAGATGAATGGATAAAGAAGATGTGGCATATATATACAATGGAATATTACTCAGCCATAAAAAGTAATGAGATGGAGACCCCCCCAAAAATAATAAATAAATAAATAAAATTAAAACAAACAAACAAAAAAAGTAATGAGATGGAGCTATATGTAATGAGGTGGATAGACCTAGAGTCTGTCATACAGAGTGAAGTAAGTCAGAAAGAGAAAAACAAATATGGTATGCTAACTCATATATATGGAATCTAAAAATGGTACTGGTGATCTCAGTGACAAGACAAGAACAAGGACGCAGATGCAGAGAATGGACTGGAGAACTCGAGGATTGGGGGGGCGGGGGGTGAATGGGAAGTTGAGACTAAGTGAGAGAGTAGCCTAGACGTATATATACTACCAACTGTAAAATAGATAGCCAGTGGGAAGTTGCTGTATAATAAAGGGTGTTCAACTCGAGGATGGATGATGCCTTAGAGGACTGGGACGGGGAGGGTGGGGGGGAGTCGAGGGAGGGAGGGAAAACAGGGATATGTGTATAAATACAGATGATTGAACTTGGTGTACCTCAAAAAAATAATAAAGAAATAAATAAATAAATAAAAATAAAAATAAAAATAAAAATTAAACCAAAAAAAAAAAGCCAACAATATATGTTGGAGCTCTTTTAATTACAGTACTCAGAGATGCTCTGCATTCTTTTTAACTATTGCATAATATTCCATGATATGGAAGTATTTTAAATTTAGCCATTCCCCTGTTGGTGGACATCTGGGCTGTTTCAAATTTTTTCTACTACAAATAAGATTGTGGGAGTACCTTTGCCATGTCTGCTTTTGTTTTTGTGCAAATGTTACTCTAGAGTAGATACAGAGAAATGGTATTGTTTGGTCATTGAGGATGTGCATTTTAATTTTAATACATACTGCTAACTTGTCATCCAAGATGGCTGAACAAAGTGATACTCCCTGTAGGAGTGGTAGGAACTTTGGAGAACATAATAGTCCCACTTCATCTAGAATGTATTAAAGACATGATAGATGAGATCAAATAGGGAGAGTGTAAACTATAGGAGCTGGTGACACCCAAAGTTACCTCTTCAGCGTGACCCCTCAGCTGAGCACCTGACTCATATCTAATTATCTGCTTGATATCTCCATTTCTGCATCTAATAGGCTTTTTTCAAATGTAATATATCAGAAACAGAACTCCTGATCTGGCACTTTCATTCTCCCAATCAAAACCTGTTTCTCTGGCTTCCCTATCTTACTAAGTATACAACCATGCACCTAATTGCTCCAGCCAAAAACCTAGGTTGTTATCTAATCTTGTTTCATCCATACCCCACACACACTGCCCCCAATTTTGAAACAAGACCAAGATGTATCACTTTGTTCATAAATATTTCAGTATATATCTCTAAAAGATAAGGACTCACTTTTAAACATAATCACAATACTACATCTAAAGATAACAACTATTCCTCAGTGACATCTAAAGATATTACATCTAAAAATAACTATATCTTGGGCAGAAGACCTAAATAGACGTTTCTCCAAAGAAGACATACAGATGGCCAATAGGCACATGAAAAGATGCTCATCATCCCTAATTATTAGAGAAATGCAAATCAAAACTATAATTAGGTACCACCTCACACCAGTCAGAATGGCCATCATTAAAACGTCTACAAATAACAAGTGCTGGAGAAGGTGTGGAGAAAAGGGAGCCCTCCTACACTGTTGATGGGAATGTAAATCGGTGCAGCCACTATGGAGAACAGTATGGAGGTTCCTCAGAAAACTAAAAATAGAGTTACCATGTGATCCAGCAATCCCACTCCTGGGCATATATCCAGACAAAACTATAATTTGAAAAGATACATGCACCCCAATGTTCATAGCAGTGCTATTTACAATAGGCAAGACATGGAAACAACCTAAATGTCCATAAAAAAAGAATGAAATACTGCCATTTGCAGCAACATGGATGGGCCTAGAGATGATCATAC
The DNA here is from genome assembly GCF_030028045.1 of Hippopotamus amphibius kiboko. NCBI lineage: Eukaryota > Metazoa > Chordata > Mammalia > Artiodactyla > Hippopotamidae > Hippopotamus > Hippopotamus amphibius. Next base: position 1,275,101 of record NC_080203.1, read on the forward strand.
TAAGCGAAGTAAGTCAGAAAGAGAAAGACAAACACCATATGATATCACTTATATGTGGAATCTAAAATATGATGCAAATGAACACATTTGTGAAACAAAAACAGACTCACAGACTTAGAGAACAGATTTGTGGTTGCCAATGGAGGGGGGTGTAGGAGTTTGGGATTATTAGATGCAAACTATTATATGTAGAATGGATAAACAACAAGGTCCTACTGTACAGCACAGGGAACTATATTGAATATCCTGTGATAAACCATAATGGAAAAGAATATGAAAATTAATATATATATGCATAACTGAGTCACTTTGTTGTACATCAGAAATTAACACAGCATTGTAAACTATACTTCAATAAAGTTTTAAAAAATTAAGATTATTATTTAATATCATCAAGTACTATTCAGTATGCAAATTTCCCTGGTTGTCTCCTACATTTTTTACAATTTGTTTATTTGAATCAGGATCCAAGCAATGTGCATATGTTGGAGTTGATTGATGTGTCTCTTTAATCTCTTTTTAATCTATAGGCTCTATTTCTCTTCTCCTTCCTTTCATTTCTTCCTTGTGGAAGAAATCAGCTGCTCATCCTGTAAAATTTCCCACACTCTCGATTTTGCTAAATGCACCTCTCCCATGGTATCATTTAACCTTTTCTAGCCTTCCCTAACTCATTAACTGATATCACCACTCACCAGTTCCTCTGACCCCTGTATTTTCTGTAGTTATGTGTAGAAGTATATCAGATTAAGATTCAAATTTTAGCAAGAATAAACTATAAGTAGCGTTATTTTTACTTCCTATTGCATCACATAATATTTGGTTGTCTCTCTCTTTTTGTGATGTTAACTCTGATTAGTTTGTTCATGTGTTGTCAGCCTGATTTATCCATTATAAACTTTCCCAGTGACTTTTCACCTAATAATTTTTGCAGTTTTTGATGATCTTTGCCTAGAACTGTCATTTCATTATAGGTTTCAACATGGTAATATCTTATTCTTGCATTTATAAGCTGGGATTCTTCTATAAAGAAGAACTTTTTTACATCAGCTATTTGGTTACTCAAGTGTACATTAAGAAAGGCAGAAAAAAATGTTTGTTTTTTTTCCACACATTTACCAGTTATAATAGATAGTTATTGCCTGAAATAATTACATGTTAACAAACAATTCCAAAATCTCAGTGGTTTAAACAAGTATTTATTTCTTATTTAAATATCTGCTAGTCATTTGTGGTTCTGCTGGGCTCTGCTGGGCTTGGCTAGGCTTGATTCTGGACTGAGGGTTAGATTCAGGTCTGCTCCATGTATCTTACCATCGTAGGACCACACCAGAGGTTACCCAGGGCAAGTTCTTCTCATGGCAGATGGCAAAAGAGCAAGAATGAGCCAACATACAAACATATTTAAAGCCTCTGCTTATGTCATGTCAGTTCATATTCCAATAGGCAAAGTTACACAGCTAAACTAAGTATACCAAGTGTTCTACTGTCAACTTAGTTGAGCTGGAAACTACATTTCCCAGAATCTCTTTATTTGAATGGTTCAGTGTTAGAGAAATCTATGTGAGATTTGGGAGGTTGAAGTGAAGCAATGGCTATAATCCTTGGAGGGTCTTCATGATCAGATGTTGTTCTGATTATCTATTGTTACGTAACAAATCATCCCAAGACATAGTACCTGAAAAACTTTATTAGGCTCTCTTATGGTTCTGTGGATTGACTGGATTCAGCTGAGTGGCTTCCACTTGGGGTCTCAGCTTCAGACAGATGGTAGCTTAGGTTGAATTTATCTAAAAAACCAACTGAACTGGACATCCAACATGGTTCATGCACATAGTTGGCTGTTGGCTGGGACTAGAGCACTTACATATGGCCTGACCATGTGGCTTGGGTTTCTACAGCAGGGAAGCTGGGTACCACGAAGAAATGTACCAATAGTGAGAGTTCCAAGAAGCAGCAATCAGAAGTTTTTATGCCAGGTATGTGCTGTGCTCAGAACTGGCGTAGTTTCATGTACACGTAGTTTCTGTTGGTCAAAGTAGTCACAGGTTGGGCCCAGATCCAATGGGGTGAAAAATAAACTGCAACTCTTGATGGGGAAGTGGCAAGGTCATATTGTTCATGAGCACATAAGATGGAAGATATTTTTGCAGCCATCTTTGAAAAATACAAATCTGCTGCAGATATGGTGATAGATGCAGAGGTGCCTGATAGATTCCAGTTTGTGATTGCTCAGCATCTAAATCTTATTTCCAACTATTGACCCTGCTGATCAACAGCAGCCCCAGATCTATCAGCAAATGCTAGATCCCAAAGAAGTTATAGCTTATACAAAGGCAAAATTCCCCATAGACCTCTCCATGAGCTTCTACTTCATTATTCTACTTTAGTAGCTGGATGTAATTGAATTTTCAGATTACCCTGAAAAGCTCCAACTTATCCATTTGCTCTAGTGCTTCAGAGGACTTGTCAGTGACTCTCTGATCCTCAGCCCTACAACTGCAAGTAACTGAATTCTCCAATAAGCAGTGACCTTGGAGGAGGACCCTGAGCCTCAGATGAGAGCATAGCCTTGGCCAACACCTTGATTTCAGCCAGCCTGGTGAGACTCTGATTTTAAAATTTATAAGGAAAACAAATGAACTAGAATAACTAAAACAATTTGGAAAAAGAAAAATAAAGTTGAAGCAATCACACTACCTTATTTTAACAATTACTGTAAAGCCACAGTAATTAAAACAGCATGGCATTGTCAAAGACATAGATCAATGGAGCAAAATAAAGAGCCCACAAATACACTCACGTGGATATGGCCAATTGATTTTTGGCCAGGGTGCAAAAGTAATTCAATGGAGTAAAGAGAGTTTTTTCAACAAATGGTGTTGGAACAATTGGACATCAATATGCAAACAAAATAAAAGAAGCAAACCCCCCAATCTTAGCCCTATATCTTATACAATGTACATTTATATACAGAACCATATTCTCTTACAATACGATTTGAATTTATAAATTTATAAAAGTAACAAAAGGATAGTTGTATATGCCCATATATACTCATGAATAAGTTAAATATTTCTGAAAGGATATACTCAAAACCATTAACAGTTTTCTCATGGTTAGTGTAAGGGGCAATGGAGGATTTTACTTTATATTTTTTACTTTATATTTTATGTTTGCTAAAAAAGAAACACATGAATCCTTTACTACTATAACAAGAAAGAATTTTTTTTAAATATTGTCAATACCAAGTGCTGAAAAGGATGTGAACAAATGGGACTCTCGTGCATTACTAGAAGGAATGAAAAATGTTACAGCCACTCTGGAAAATAGTTTGGCAGTTCCTATAAAGTTAAACATAGACGTACTATATGACCCAACAATCTCACTCCTGAGTTTATACCCCAGAGAAATGAAAACTTATATCTGATCATCAATGTTTACATCAGTTCTATTCATAATTGTCCCAAACTGGAAAGATTTCTAATGTCCTTAAGTGGGTGAATGCATGAACAAACTGTAGTGCACCCATATAATAAAACATTACTCACCATAAAAAGAACAAACTATTGATATACACAACTTAGATGACTCTCAAAGATAAGATGCTATTTGAAAAATGCCTATCTCAAAGGGCTACATACTGCATTATTTCATTTATTGTGCATTCTGAAAAAGTTAAAGCTATAAGGATGGAGAACAGATTGTCAGGGTTTATGAGCAGAGGGAGGGATGACTATAAAATGGTAGAATGAAGGCGTTTTGGGGGGTGTTGAAACTTTTTGTATCCAGATTGTGGTGGTGATTACATGTATATATCTATATCTATATCTATATCTATGTCTATCTATATCAGTATCCATCTATCTAATTAAAATTCATAAAACTGTATATTAAAATAGAAAAAAATCCATTTTTCTATATGATACTTTAATATTTAAAATATTTTGCTAGGTTAAATTTTTTTTAATTGAAAATGTTAAGAAACCCATTACTTTTCTTGCTATACCAGAAATTGACAACTCAAATGTTTCCAGAGGCCAAACAGGTAAAATAAATTTATGAGGTTGAAGTTGTTCAGGTATAAGAAAGTAGGGAATGATAGGGACTGTGTTTGAATTATAGAGCGTGTGTCCCAACCAAAGACATTCAAATCTAATTAAAACTAAAACGAAACTAACAAGGTCCTACTATATAGCACAGAGAACTATATTCAATAGGCTATGATAAACCATAATGGAAAAGAATATATTTTTAAAAATGTATATATGTGTATAACTTAATCATTTTGCTGTACAGCAGTAATTAACACAACATTGTAAGTCAACTATATTTCAATAAAAAAATAACAATTTTTTAAAAAACTGAAACAAAACTGCACGCACGTACGCACACACACACACACCCTCTGGGGTCCCCTGCTCTGTGTGCTGTTTTTAGGTAACTTCATGTAATCCTATAACTTCAATTACCATCTGAATAAATTTTCTTTTAATGTCTGCTGCCCAGATCTTACTCTGAGCTCCAAATCTATATCCTCACATGCCTTCTAGATATCAACTATGTTTCCCATTGATACTTCAAAACTTAACATGTTCAAAAAGTGAAGTCATCATTTTGTTTTTCACTCAAAACCTTGTCATCCTCTTGTATTCACTAGTATGTCTCTCTGACATAGTTTGACATAGCACTCTGTACTTTTCTTGCTTAATACTCATGACAGTCTAAAACTACATATTTTGTTTATTTTGTTTATATCCTGTTTCCTCCACTAGATTGTAACACACATGTAGATAAGAACTTGTCTAACTTATCACCCTATTTTCAGAGCCTGGTACAGAGTAGGCATCAATAAATTTTTGTTGAATGAACATATGGTATCATCATCTATTCAGTCACTCAAGGCAAAATCTTGAGAGTCACTTGCCATGTTTTACTCACCAGTAAGTCATCAACTTTTATAGATTTTACTTCTTCAACAACTCTCAGGAATTCCCTGGTGGCCCAGTGGTTAAGAATCCGCCTGCCAGTGCAGAGGTCACAGGTTTGATCCCTGGTCTGGGAAGATCCCACATGCTGCAGAGCAACTAAGCCCATGCACCACAACTACTGAGCCTGAGTGCTGCAACTACTGAAGCCCATGTGCCTAGAGCCCGTGCTCCACAACAAGAGAAGCCACCGCACTAAGCCCGTGCACTGCAACAAACAGTAGCCCACACTCGCCACAACTAGAGAAAGCCTGTGAACAGCAACAAAAACCCAACACAGCCATAAATAAATAAATAAATAAATAAATAACAATTCTGATATCTGTATCCACTGCTGCCGCCTTAATCTCATGTCATTTCTTAAAACATACAATAGTGTTCTTTTAAAGGCCTATTTTCATTATATAAAATTTCTAAAAAGGGGTACTCTCAGTTATTTCTGCTATCATGGAACTTTGCTCACAATATATTTTGACATGGAATTTTATGTTCCCATTACTTTTACAGCTTATATCATACAGTTTCCTGATTAATTTTATAGATGAGTAATAAAGGCTATCATTACCAAATACCAACTATGTGACAGGCAATAATATTATGAGATAAGCATTTATTGTTGTTATCATTATCCTAATTTTACAAATAGGAAACTGAGGCTTATAAAGGTTAAATGAATCCCCAAGGCCACTACAGCCAGTAAATGACAAAGACAGAATTCAACCCTAGGTTTGTTTGAATATCAAGGTGTTCTTTTCACTACATCATTATTACCTCCAGTTATTAGCAACTGTATTGTCACTGACAGCATCAGACTAGCTAGCTCTTCATAATTTCTGAAGTACTCTCACATACCATCTCATTGGATCTTATTTCAATAGTCTGAGAATCTGAAGCCCAGAGAGAAGTCCCTTGGCCAAAGTCACAGAGTAAGCTGGTGGAATCCAAGTCTTCTGACTCTCAGTCCATAACTCTTTCCATTATGTACTCTGTAAGTACTCTCAGGCACGAATCTCATTTCTTCCGCATGTTCTCCATAGCACTTAGCACAGAGTTGAGCACAAAGTAGCTGCTTAATGTGTTTCTTAGTTTTATAACTTGGCTTAACAAAATGCTCAGATTTTTTACAAATACAACTCCTTGACGACTTGAGTGATAATACCCATTCCTTTAGTTTCTCAGAAAACAGAAATTGTCCTGAATTAATTTATTCACTATGTACATGGCCAAATCTTACTTGTTGCTTTCAAATATTCAATAACTTTCTGTACAGTCTCCTAAGCATTGTCATCTTACTTTATGATTCTTTTTTCTAAGCAACTTCCCTCTACCTTTAATCTAGTCTTCAACTTAAATACTGCCTCCGAGGAATAGCAAAGAACTTTTCTACGTACTAAGAACTATCACTATTGTCCTCCTATACAATATTCTTATGTTCAAATACACAGTGAATTGAAGATGGTTCTTGTCACAACTATTCACATTTCACGTGGAGATTTTCTTTTAGTCTGTGGACCTTAACACAACCATCATTGCAACAGCTGAAGCAATACTGTGTAGTTTTTTCGGTGAAAGATTCAGTCCTAGGTGAAAGGGTATAGTGACAATGAGTCAGGAGCTTCAAAATGACCCACCCTGCTGCCAGCATTGTTACAGATCTCTTGGTGTAGAGCCCAGATCCATTCCAGTAAACTGCTCAAAATGTTTTATTCCATTTTTTATTTGGTTGCCAATTTATTAAGTGGTTAACCTTGGATTGCATCTATCCAGCATTTAATTAATTAAGGCCAGTTTGAAATACCTTTAGAAACCTTACTAATTTCAATACACCAAGCTGGCACATTTATAAGCATCTAGCAACTGCTGAAATACTAAATCATCTTCACTAAAATACAGCCATTGCCAGCAGAGCATTAATCAACTCAAAAGCTAATTGTTAAGCTGAAAGAGTAAAAGCAATCCAACATTTCTTCTCTCTCTCCCCACAGTTTTGGAGAAGGACAAAAATGGTGAGAAGTACAGCTTCATAGAATTTCAGAGCAAGAAGGGCCCTCAGAGACTATTAATTTATCCTTCTTGTTGTAAAATGGGGAAAGTGAGACACAGAATAGTGAGTTGGTAGTACAGGATTAGATCCCATGGCTCTAATACGTAAGTTTCCTCATTTCCAGAATACCTTTCATTATGTAAAATCTAATTCACTGCTCACCCACTCTATGCTGCTGTAGAGAGTACTAGGGAGCATATGATGATGCTAAACAGCACTTGTGCATCTCATAGACAATTGCTGACCCAAATTATTATTTTATTCTGTATCATGCTGGTTCAGAAACCCAGGCTATAGTTTTGAAGGTCTAATTTTAAAGCCACTGCTTTCTCTTAAAATAAAAAGCATTCGTTTTCTTCATTGCCTATACTTAGATGTGTCCCTGGCATCTGGAGTATCAGGCCACAGTGGTACCTATAGCCATTGAATTATAAATTGTGGTTTAGACAAAAAGCATTTCTATTTGGCACTGAACTTCGGGACATGAGTTTGTGGCAGCATCAAGCCTCACTAACATGATGCTAAGCAAAACAGAATGGCAATTTCCATTTTTTGAGTCCACCCCAGCAGAATGTGTGTGTCTGCATGTGGCAACATCAGCAGAAAAATTAAAGTCAACTAACTTTGGATGCTTGGAAACTAACTCCCTCACAACACATCAACAGTCTATGTAAGAAAAAGAGAGGAAGGGAATCCGATTCAAAGTAACCCTGGGCCAAGCAACAGTAACAAATATGTCAGTGATCCTCAAACTGCAGTATCTATAAAAACCACCTGAGAAAATTGCTAAAAATAGGCTGAATGTAGACAGAGGTAGGAGTGGTTCCCAAAACAGGCTATGTGTGTGGTGATTACACAGTTGTAACAATTACCACCATTCATCTGACTTTACACTTAAAATGGATAATTTTATTGAATATAAGTAATATCTTTATAAACATTTTAATTTCATTAGGTCATTTAGTAGAGGGGGAAACGTCTTTCTCCAAAATCTGTATAGCAATAGAAGTAAACTAAATGATATCTTATTACAAAAAGCAAACAGTAGAGGTGCTAATATTGACCTGAGGAAATATTAGGGGCAAATATTTTTAAAAAGAGAAGAATCAATGAGAACTTCTCAAAATGAGATCATCATATCCTTTAAGAAGTTAATTGGAACCTCAATTGGTTATTACTTTATTTCTACAGCTATGAGAAATGAGGCTAAAACTTAATAAATTGGTCAATAACTACACAGACCACATGATAAAGGATTTGTAACAGAGGCCTAGACACACTCATTAACATAAGGCAAACAAAACCCAAAGTTAGTAGAAGGAAAGAAATCATAAAGATCAGAGCAGAAATAAATGAAATAAAAATGAAGAAAACAATAGGAAAAATCAATGAATCTAAAAGCTGGTTCTTTGAAAAGATAAACAACATTGATAAACCTTTTGCCAAGCTCATCAAGAAAAAAAAGGGAGAGGATTCAAATCAATAAAATTAGAAATAAAAAAGGAGAAATTACAACTGACACCACAGAAATACAAAGGATCATAAGAGACTACTGCAAGCAACTATATGCCAGCACAATGGACAAACTGGGAGAAAGGGACAAATTCTTAGAAACCTTCCAAGACTGAACCAGGGAGAAATAGAAAATATAAACAGACCAATCACAAGTAATGAAATTGAAACTGTAATTAAAAATCTTCCAACAAACAAAAGTCCAGGGCCAGATGGCTTCACAAGCAAATTCTATCAACTATTTAGGGATGAGTTTACACCCATCCTTAGCTCTTCCAAAAGATTGCAGAGGATGGGACACTCCCGAAATCATTCTATGAGGCCACCATCACCCTGATACCAAAACCAGACAAAGACATGGAAAAAAAAAAAGGAAAATTACATGCCAATATCACTGATGAATGTAGACACAAAAATCCTCAACAAAATACTAGCAAACAGAATCCAACAACACATTAAAAGGGTCATATACCATGATCAAGTGGGATTTATCCCAGGGATGCAAGAATTCTTCAATATATGCAAATCAATGTGGTATACCATAACAACAAACTGAAGAATTAAAACCATATGATCATCTCAATAGATGCAGAAAAGCTTTCAACAAAATTCAACACCCATTTATGATAAAAACTCTCCAGAAAGTGGGCACAGAGGGAAACTACTTCAACATAATAAAGGCCATATATGACAAACCCACAGCAAACATCATCCTCCATGATGAAAAACTGAAAGCATTCCCTCTAACAACAGGAACAAGACAAGGATGTCCACTCTTTCCACTCTTATTCAACATAGTTTTGGAAGTCCTATCCATAGCAATCAGAGAAGAAAAAGAAATAAAATGAAAACAAATTGGAAAAGAAGTAAAACTGTCACTGTTTGCAGATGATATGACAGTATACATAGAAAATCCTAAAGATGCCACCAGAAAACTACTAGAGCTAATTAGTGAATTTGGTAAAGTTACAGGATGCAAGATTAATGCACAGAAATCTCTTACATTCCTATACACTAAGAATGAAAGATCAGAAAGAGAAATTATGGAAACAATCTCATTCACCATTGCAACCAAAAGAATAAAATACCTAGGAATAAACCTGCCTAAGGAGGCAAAAGACTTGTATGCAGAAAACTATAAGACACTGATGAAAGAAATCAAAGACAATACAAACAGATGGAGGGACATACCATGTTCTTGGATTGGAAGAATCAACATTGTGAAAATGGGCAAGAAGGACTTGAGGTGGGTGATGACAAATTTAAAAATTGTGGGAGGGCTCGATTTTGGGTGGTGCTTGAGGATAATAACACTAAAATTATCCTGATCTCTCTTCATGCAATGATTTTATCAGTTAGCTAATTAAACATATCATGTATTATATAGAAGTCATGTCAAGATAAGTTCTCAGAATGTAAGAGGACACTATTAAATATTCTGAGACATAGGTATTAACTGAGACTGTCCCAGGCAAATTGGGACATAGTGTGACTCTACTCACATAGCCATTTTTATACTGTAAGAAATAGATCGTGGTAGTTAAGAGCACAAAGTTTTTAGAGTCATGGTTCCTGAGTTTGAAACCAGGCACAGAAAGCCTAAGTAAGTTACCAAAGATGCCTAGCACATAGTGGAGCTATCCATAAATCTTTTGGATGAAACTTGTCAAGGCTGTCTCCTCCATCTCATACTGTCTTGCGTATTATTACATTTATCTTCCGATTCTAAATTCAGTGTTGCTTCTGGACTTCAGGCTATGCTCTAACCTCTTATGCAATAATTTCCCTTTTTCATCTTCTCAGGGCCAGTCTCCATTATGTTTATTTGAAGTTCTGTTGAAATAGATTTCAATGTCCCTTCAGTTAATGCCTATGGTTGATACCACTACCAAATTTAACTTTTCCTTTAGAACTACAGTCTGCTTTCTCATTCAGTCCACATGCTGTTTTATGTAGCTCATCTTAGGCTCTTGTGTTAATTGTTATCAGGCAAAGTACAAGCACCTTATTGGCAGTGTAGTTATTAGCAAGGAGCTTTTTGGATTATATTTTCCAGGAAATCATAGACTCCTGAAACATGGCCTCTAACAACTCAATTTTTTCCTGATTGAATATAGCTCATTGCCTCTCAGCTATCTGAAAGGTAACCCCTGCCTGAGGCAGGTCTGGATTATAAGTGCCCATCACTATACTTTTAGGCCTTTTGCTTCCCACTAATTCCATGTCTCTCTACCTCACCCTTAAGAAGGGGGCATTTCAAGATAAAATGAGAATATATTTACTAAATAAGTTTTTAAATTTAGCTTGTAACGTGACACAGAAAAGCAGTCTGATGATGGCTTGTTTTTAATTTATTAGCATGGCTTGACTAAGGATAAAGGAGTGCTTTGTTAAATAAATATATTTTCACATTTTAAAATAACTTTCAAATAAATACTTAAAAGTCGTTGGCAAAAAAGAATGATGAATTAAGAATGTGTATTATACTTTCAAAATAAGGAAGACACAAGAAATCCATTTTATATATGGTACAGATTTCCATTTTTACCAAATAAACAAGTAGCCAGATGTATGACTCCTAGGGGAATAGAAGTGGTCCCCTCTGGAAATTCCTAATATCTGGAATGGACAGGACAGGAATGGGTGTGAATACTCTGCTCTGGGGCACTGGCATTCAGGAAACATGTTCCTTGTGGTTATAGATCATTCTCGGGACGCTAGATCCCCAAATAATCTACTTCCTCAAATCAGCCAAGTCAGAAAGTCGCTTCCCTCCTACAGAAAGCTATAGCAGTAGCTCCTCATAATGGGCAGCCCTCCCTGCTGGCTTTTCATGCCTTTCAGAAGAGATGTCCCTTTTTTTGACCCCCTTCCCTCCAATCCCTGACCGACATCAGGAATGGAATCTAGAAGTCCCATAGAAACCCTAGGCTAGTTCCGTCCTGTAACTGACCACACTGTAATTGACCAAGTATAAGAAGTCCAGATATCCCATTGCTTTTATATTTCTTTTAATCCCTATCCCAGTGAGGGAAAGAGAAATAAAAGAGTTGACCTCTGTCCTCAACTGCTAATTTCTTTGGTTGTCACTGAGGCCAGGTTTAGTTTAAAGGTACAGAAAACCGACACAAGTGTTCAGTCTTCATACATGTCATCAGGTAGGCACGACATCCAAATGATTGATGGATTAAAGTTTTTACAAACCTTTCATTATGTTGTTTTGGACACTAGGCCTCACATATGTGTTGTACATTAAATCCTTCAAGTATAACCTTCCTCTGCATTTGTGCAGAACCTTGTACAGTAAAATATGCTTCTACTTTAATGACTCTCACAAAATCTCTAGGCTTTCTTATCTTCATTTTCCAGATGAGGAAAGCAAAGATCCAGAGGGGGCACAGAGTAGGGAAAGAAGCAGCATAATATAAAGACAAAAACTCTGGCCTAGGAGTCAACAGACCTGGATTCTCACATTCCCAACTTTGGTCCTAACTCACTGTATGTTTACGAATGAGTTGTTTCCCTCTCTGAACCTCAGTATCTGAATTTATAGAACAAGGTTATTGAGCTTTCTCAACCCTGCTTACATATTATAAACATGTGGAAGCTTTTAAAAAATCTATTCTTCAGCCTCAACTCCAAAGATCCTGATTTAATTGATTTCAGGGTACTGTAATTTCCACACCACCAAGAAGCCAATCCAGGTAAAGCCACAAATCCAGTCTGGTATTTCTCTTTAAAGGAGAGAAACTTTGTCGTTTAGTATAAGATCCAAGTACTATGGGGACATGTCCTGGAGGGGAGTTTGAAAGGCTGAGAGTTTTAGTGTACATGCTCTACTCTGAATCCTTAGGGGAGAGCTCAAGGCTTTATCCATCTTTCTCTCCCTCCCTCTCTCTCTCTCTCTTTCTCTCGTTCTCTCTCTCTCTCTCTCCCTCTCTCTCTCTCTCTCACACACACACACATACACACACACACAATCATTGCAGTGGAAGTGCTGTAGGAGTTTGAAAAAAAAAGAATGCTGATATGTCAAGCACAAAAAGGAGTTTAAATATACAACAGAGACAAAAGGTTAGTAAAATGGAGTTTTGGGTGACAGAAACAAACTGATTACAGAGCTTTTTTCTTAACCTTTGTTTTTCTTTCTGGACCTCCATATAGTATGCCTTCACACTACCTTTTCTCTTTTACCTTCAGTATAGCTTATGTATTAAGGTGGGCCTGGAGCCTTCTCCTTATTGGGAGGCCTTAACCCGCACTGGAAGAGGACCCTTTAAACATTTTACAGAGTAAAAGTAAGCCAACTAATCTCTGATATTATAAAAATTAGTGTTCTCTTCCTTTTTAGTGTTTCTTTTTGTTATCAGAGTGCTAAGACTTCGAAGGCTAAGATTAAAGTGTGGACCCAGGAGAAAAGGGCCAAGGGAGTCATTCAGTCTCCCTTAGCTTAGGCCTTAGGACATCGTTTCAAAATGAACCTTCAGAATGCATGTATGGCTCGCCTCATCTTGTCGCAATAGAATATATAGGTGACTTGAGGTTAAAGCCCTATATTCTTAAAACTAGGGTGTTCAAGGACTTGGGGGTTTCCTAATCCTTGTCATCTGTGTCTTTTATTATCAGAGACATGACCATTATCTAGTATAGTCAAAGGATTGCCTTAATAGTTGGAGAATGACAACTTGTGGGTCAGGATGAGCCCCTTCTTTTCCAGGGGACTGGCCAGCACATACACGTGGGAGCAACATATATAACTTTGGTTGTAATGACAGCAAGATCCCTAAACAATGATCAGTGTCACTTGCAAGATGTCTTTGCGTGAAAGCTATGTGTCTCGTTCATTCTGGCCTTTGAAAGCAACAACACGGGTTTAAGGGTCAAGATAAGGATATGGGCCTAGATTGTTACTCCCCTAGTTGAACTAGGGACTTCATTTCTGTACAGAAAGAAGCCCTTAAAAGCAAGTCAGAGAATATATAGGTTTAGGAAGGAAAATTAATATGTTTCTGAGCACCACGGTAAAACCTTACGTACTTTAAAAATTGTAGGTTATTTCTAACTCACTTTGATTGAATGTGATTAAATATATAAGGGAAAAACACCAGCCTAGTGTGCCAGTTTAAGTTCCTATGTCTCCCTTTATACACACACTTGCCTTGCTGTCTGTAACGGAGCCACAATGCTACCCCCTTGCTGCTGAGGCTTAAGATGCCAAGGTACATGCTTGGGCACCCACACATGCATTACCCAAAAGTGCGGGGACGTTAATATTCCATAGGGAAGGTATTTGACTAATGAGATGGGAGATAGGAGATGTATTCTTCCTCCTTCCTCACCCAGATGGGCTGAGATCAGTATGGCCTATCCTAAGAGACTGAGAATTTAGCTTCTCATGAAACAGATTGCTCTCCTTCCTTCCCTACCTCTTTTTCCTTGCTCTTACTTCCTTGGGATATCACATAAGCTTTTGCTTCAAGCTCTATTTTCTAAGAAACTCAGACCAGGGCGTCCAGAAATTAGGAAGTCTGGAATTAAGTCATAATTCCACCCAAACTTATAACTGTGTGACAGGTTATTTTCTCTCTTTGTGCATCTTTTCTTCCAACTACAAAATGTTGATGTTGGATTATGTGTTCTTTAAGGGTCTTTCTGCCTCTGAAATAATGCCGGGGTAAATAATACCTGTGTGAAGTAGGTGATGGCAAAAGGTAAGGTGGTATACTCGACCAGTGGACATCAGTGGATTACTTGTATTTGAATCAGAAGAATGTACTCAATGTAATCAATGAGCTTGAATGTTAACAGCTCCAACCAATCTCAAGTTCCAAACATAGATTTAGTTCTACTTTCTGCAGAAAGAAATTGAATTAGTTTTCCTGGGCCTTTAAAGAGAAGGCCAAATAAACTCTTACCTTCTCTGGCAAAGTAAAAACATTTCTTTATTGGCTCCATTCCATAAGCTGATTGATAACCAGCTGCAAGCATGTTGCCAAAGGGAGAAGTGGAGAAGTGTGTAATGCCACCATCTTGGGACGTAAGACGGCTAATATATGATGTCTGGGACTATGGCTTCGCTCCTAACATAGCAGCATGTTTGTTTAAACTCTTAAGCTGCAGGTGGAGTGGAGTTAGAGAAAGAACCATGCACCATTTGAGGCCTGTTACACCAGAAGGGTCTATGTTACGCTCCAGACTTCTATACCTGACTCTGGAGCAGGGACTGTGGAGTCAGACAGCCTAGGTTCAAATCTTAGCTCTAGCATCTACAAGCTTTGTTACCTTTGACAAGTCACTTAACCCCTCTGTACTTCAGTTTTCTCATTTGTAGCATGGCGATCACAGTAGTACATGCGTGGTAGAGTTGTCGTGAGGATTAAATGAGCTTCAAATAGTGCTCAGCACATAGTAAGCGCTATGGAAGTGTCCCTTATCTTTACTCTAGCTATTGTGATGCGGGGAGATGGGCTGGAAAGACAACAACAAAACTCTTGGCTAACGGCCGCATGAAAAGTATCAAGGGACCAACATGTGGGAAGCAGTAGATTTAGGGGGTAACAGATGATTTAACTGCCAAGAAATGCTAAGCAGGAAACACCCTCTAAATATGCCTGTTTATACAGTACATGACACACAGTAGAAAAATAATGAAAACAGAGCCTCTCTGCAGGATTTAGAGTTCTTTCGTATATATTTTAAATATACATGTGCAATACATTAAAATATATAGAGATGTGTGACTATATATTTACATATATATACACATATATGTAAATCTCTCTCTCTCTCTCTCTCTCTCTCTCACAGAGGGGCGCATGTGCACACACATCTGTGCGCAGACCCCAACAGGGCCCATCTATACGTGAACCAGACGCGTCCGTATCAGGCCAACTTGGACACAAATGGAAGCCCTGACTCGGCAGATTGCAGATTGCAACTGCGTTTGAGTAACCCTTCAGTTTCTTCTACCAAGTGTAAGGCCATTTAGAAATACACTGAGAAGAGCTCCTCTGGGTGTATGGCAGAGCCCAGGGCCCCTCTGGCAGTGCACGATTTGCCTGAGTAAGGACTGCAGGATTGAGCTATGAAGGAGCTATCAAGAAGGAGGGACTGGTGTTATTTTGGCCCCTGAAACTAATAAGCAAACATCCATAGAATAACTTTAGCTCCAGGAACAACGCACTAGTGTCAGAATCCGTATGGATCTCAGCTTTAAGCAAATTTCAGGCAGAAGCGAAGAGAGGTGTGTGTTGCCACACATCACCATCCCGCTTGACCCAGAGAACTGGGTACAGCTTTTAGGGGTGGAGAGGTTCGAAGGTCAATCAGGCAGACTTGCAAGATAAAAAGAAGTTACTTAAAATGGAAGGAATTGAAAGCAACGTAAGAGGTTACAGGTGTTGGTGTGGGTTTATAAATGTTCCAAGAAGCCAAACCTTGTATATGGCACCATTTGCAGCAATATCATTAACGTTATTAATAATCATCATGACATATTTATATATACAAAAATAGAGCAAAGCAATGCCAGAAGAGGAGGTGAGAGTGAAGGTGAGGGGCTCTGTGCAGCCCAAATGTCAGTACCCCTCAGGAAGATTCAGAAGCAACCAAGACTGAGTGGCGCGTACTTCTACAGTGGATGTTCCCTTCTCCTTCCCCCGGTGTATGACTATACATTTCTCCCCACCTTTCTCCAGCCTGTAATGCATATCCATGCTCACTCTAAAAGAGATGATGACATATAAAGCCAGAGTCTGGAAGTCTTCAACTAAGGTGGAGCACCTTGATTTCAAGCAAGTGCCCTCAATCTTTGACTTCTTTAGGGAATTCTGGATTCACTTACAGAGGGAAACTGTATTTAACTCTT
This sequence comes from Hippopotamus amphibius kiboko, assembly GCF_030028045.1. Classification (NCBI taxonomy): domain Eukaryota; kingdom Metazoa; phylum Chordata; class Mammalia; order Artiodactyla; family Hippopotamidae; genus Hippopotamus; species Hippopotamus amphibius. The sequence goes on from NC_080203.1 coordinate 1,291,512, forward strand.
GCATCTTTCAGCAGCAGTCCTTAGGAGCCTGCCATCACCACTGCAGCCTTTTCCCATTGAAGGGGCTTCACAGCACAGGCTCTTGGTATTTTTTAAGAGAAGTCGGCTCTCTGCATTATACATCTTTCATCTCAGTTTTCCACTGTTGCTGAAATTTAGGTTCTCAGGCAACGGCCACTGCAGACAAAGCCAGCAGCAAGGACAGTGTGTGCAGCAGAGGGTAGGTGCAATGGCGAAGATACAGCTTGGTTAGGGCTTCCTGAAGCTTTTCTTTTCCACACTTGAGCTTCTACAAGGTGACAGAGCCAAAGGCGATGTCCACTGGGGGCATCCTTGACACCTGAAAGTTAATTAGCTACCCACTACGCACCGCATAAAGACCACCACGCTAGCTTGGCATGACTCCGGAAAATTGAATGGCAATGGCTTTCTGTCATTGTTAATAGAGTCCTAGGAGAAATTTTCCATGACTTAATGTGGTACAGTGTAGAGAATATTGAAGCAGGATTCAGAAAACCTGTATTCCAGGCCCAGCTCTATGAACTCGGTGTGTGGCCTTGGGCAAATCCCTTCCTATTTCCAGGCCTCAGTTTTCCCATCTGTAAAATAAGGGCATTGAACTAGATTAACAGTTAAGATTCCTCCCAGCTCTAAAGTTTTATGACTTTTTACGTCCATTATTAAGGCCTGAGCCATGCAGTCTCAGGGCAGTTAGCTTCTAAGAGGGAACAAAGCTCTGCGACATCCTCTGCTTTGTTCACGTAGCTCTAAAGCACGTCTGCCTTTGGCACCTGGGTCAGACGTACAAAGTTATGAGCATCCTGGCTGACTGCCCGACTCGGCATGCTGGCGGAATCTGGCAGCACTACGAGTTGGTCATTGGGAAAGGGGGTAAAACGTCAACTCATTAAACCTGGAAATGTGAGATGTTTGCCTCATATGCTCAGAAACTGGTGAGTGTGGTCATGAGTGATCAGTTCGTTACAGTAATCAATTTCCCTTCATAAAAATTAGTAAACAGTGTAACATAGCAAAGTTTGGCGTCAAAGGAAACACCTGTGGAAAAACAGCACTTTTGACGTGTTAGAGAGAGAAAGAGGCACAGGTAGAAGGAGACAAAGATTAGATCAAACAGGATAGAAATACGGGAAGAGAAAGGATTTGTCTGAGAGGAAGGGAGGGAAGGAGAAGAAAGCAGGGACAGAGAAAGAAAAGAGAGGAAAAGTAAGAGTACAGAGGGCAAGAATGAAGCAGGAAGGAGCACAGAACAGAGAAATGCAAGGAGAGGAGAAAATGAGAAAGAGAAAAGACTAGAGAAGAGAGGGCTGGTAAACAGGGAGAAGGGGTCAGATTCCCTGGAACACTGAACACGGTTCCACGCGGCCCTGTGCAAACCATCTGAGACGAAAGCTTCCAAAGGCACTGCGGAGAGCAGAGTGACGTCAGAGCCTGCATCGAGAGGTATCGAGTTGGGGAGCCCCTGAACCTCCACGCTGCCGGCTCTGTCAGCCCTCAGTGTCCAAATCTCATGCTTACGTGTCACCTGAATTTGCCGGGACAGCCATAAGGGCTGAGGTGGCGGGGTGTAGAAAGACCGAAGAGGAGTGGGATGGGTACTGTGAGAAGGAACAAGGCCTCCTGCACCAGGATGTACCTGACCACTCCCCTGACACTGGCTGCTTCACTTCTCCTCCCCTCCTTCAAACATGAGGCCTATGCTCTACTGACGGGGGCTGGGAGGAGGAAGCGCTGCACCGCTCTCGTGGGAAGGTCATACAGACTTCTCCTGGGCCTTGGGGAAGGGCGCGCTGCCAGCAGGGATTTTTCTGCACACAGTGTTGGTGTGCCTTTTACAGCGGCAGCCTGGGCGCCTGAGGCCGTCATAGCCCCGCTGGCACAGGTGCAGGCATCCACGAGTAGGCAGGTAGCAGCACAGGCAGGGCAAGAAGAGGGAGATGAGGCCCATGGCCGCCCAGCGCACGAAGCAGGCGCCGGGCCCGCAGGAGCAGGGCTCGTCAGCGCAGTTGTCTTCGTCATCCGTGGAGCAGTGGTAGAAGAGGCCCTGCACGCAGCACAGACAAGTGCCGTAATCGAGCAGGCTCTCAGCGGAGCAAAGGCACCGCTGGTTGCACAGCCAGCAGGAGGGCAGAGGGCGAGCTGCCGTACAGAGGACACACTTGCAGCGCCCACACTCCTCGCAGATGAAGAGGTGCTCACTCGGGTGCCCTGCAGACAGCTCAGCTTCTCCCTTCAGAGCACCATCAGCCTTTGGGTGGGCTCCCGTTCCAGGCTGGGTTCGGATGACGGACTGGCCTGAGGGGGAGGGCGTGATGCTGGACAAGAGCCTTTGATCGGAGGCCGTGGTACTGTGGGACACTGAGCTGGCAATACTAGATTGGCTCAGATGCTGAGGCAAGGGCTGCAACTGATGGCACTGGCTGAGACTGCGGGGGAGGGCAGCAGGCAAGGTAGCCAGGGACCAATCAGATTTGTGGGTTTGCACGATGAGGGAAGGGCTGGACAGGGCCTGTTTGCAGGGGACTGGAGGACGGTCCACATAATCATTGCTAGCGTGAGTCGAGCGCAGCTGTTCAATAGGCAGAATGTGTTGGAAATCATCTGTCACGGCAGCATCCATGGTGCCTTGATTCTTGAGTTCTGAGTGGTTGTGGGTCAGGGTGGCACTTATGGTGATAAAGAGCCCTTGTAGTTACATGGATCTTAGGGCACATCAGAAAATCCTAGGAGAGAGGGAATAGAAACAATAAATGAGGATACACAGGCATGAGTACTTTGCAGGGAACCAGCAAAGCTGAGGCCCCATCACTACCACTGCCTTAAATCACTTCAGTCTTCATGTTACTCCTTTATTCTCTAATTGACCTCACCTACTTCTTCACAGGCAAGTCTGCTCATCTCAACCAGACTGTAAAGTACATGGGGAGCAAAGATCTCACTGTGGATTCCTTTCGTATCCCATCATATGACTAGCGCCACAGGAGCAGTTAGCTCATTCAGATGTTTGCTAACCAAGAAATCTAGGCCTTGAGCATCACAATTCTAATAAAAATGGAATCTAATTTCAAATGCAAAGGTCACTTCCTAAAGCAATGCTGATGTAAAAGGGAAAGCCTCAAAAGTCTTCCCTGAGACGTTGCATATACATATACACGTGTGTGTGTGTGTGTGTCTATTCTCCATCAAGATTTTCCTTTCAGTGAAATTTATAAGCATAAATGAACAGATGATAAAGGACATCACCTGATTCAATGAATATACGCAAACAATCAAGTGGCAATGATAGCAGAGCTATGGCAGAGACAGAGTGGGCAGAAATTAGGCTATCCATCTGTAGAACAATAGTACAAAAGGCTTCCCAAGGCTGTAAGAAAGCCAAGACTAATCATCTTCCAGTTCTCCTCACTTTAGAAGCTGCATTAACTTATTGAGAAGGCAGTTCTTTCTAAATGGCAGCATGGCTCCGAAGTCAAACTTCTGCATGCGCAAGAGTAACCTGGGGATGGGGGAACCACAGAAGATGAGCCCTGAATTATTTCAAATATCCCCTGTAATTGTACTTATTACCACCCTAAGTCAAGTCCACACTGATGGGATTTATTAGGCAGAATCCGCTTGGACTGCTCTTCTCTATACCTTACACAAGAAGCTGGCTTTCTTAAAGACCAGCAATGTTTTTATACCAAGTTTAAGCTAAGTTGCATATCGAGAAAACATATAGTTGTGTCTCCACTGCACCACAATCAGGAAGAGCGGGGCGGTCGTTTCCCGAAGGGTTTGACTGAGCCTAGTGCTGATAATGGGACCATGAGGAAAATATCGTTCCAACAGTAGACTGCTGTATTGCACCACCTGGAAGACTGAACAGCCGAGAAAGGTGTACCTAAGGAAACTTCAACAAAAATCCAAGAGTCATCCTGGGGGCACTAGGACCTAGGAAACACCAGCATGAAGAAAGTAAATACTTTAAATCCATAACATTTCAGGCCTCCTCAGAATAGATCAGTTACTCACACTACGGTATGGATGGAAAGCTTGAATGAGAAATAGAAAGGAACAAGTGAAAGAGGATAGTGCTTGATCAGGGTTCCATAAGCAAGCAAACATGACACTGAAATGTGCCCAAAGCTCAATAAAGAAAAACAGAAGATGTGGTTCATAAAGGATTCAGGGGCTAATAATATGATCAGACTCACTGCCTTTCGAGGCTATATCCCCATGCAAACCTATTTAGTTGAATTTACATCTGTTCATTTTTTGAAAAGAAGATTTAATTTGGTTAAAAATAACTTTTCTGGCACATCACATCAAAGAACCAGTCTGACTATAATTTCACATTTTAGCTACTTGTTTCAGTGTTATTTAATGCAGCACAAGAGAATGTAGATAAAGATTACGGAGATTCTAAGACTCAAATATGTAACCTTTGCCAAATCACTTACTTTGTTTGGGCGACTTTGAAGCACTCTGCCCTATTATGGTCTGTAATTATATAACTATAAAATGTGACAAAGTAGTTCTCTTCATCCATACCTTCTACAGCTTCAGCCCTTGAGCGTAAACTGGGCAACATGCCCTTGTTTACTTGGGCATTCAGAAGCAAAATATGTGTCTCTTTTATCTACTTGGACTCACACTTCTACCTTTGCTGTATCTTTGTTAAGACTCATAGTTCCAGCATTAGAAAGGAACAGGTAGTTTTCATTTGAACACCCAAATAAACAAGGACACGTTGTTCAGCTGGCTTGCAGGGTATGTGGATGCAGGAGCTTTGGATTGGGAAGAATCTTTTGATAATTTTGTAAGAAATGAATTTATTCCCCATTGATTAGGTGAATAATGTGCAGGGCTCTTCAAGCTATTCACACTGTAAACACAGTAACATACATGCTGGATGCATTTTAGACTCAGTGATTTCCCAAAGGAAACTAGATTCAAACATACTGGAAAGTCGAAGGATCAGTGACTCCAAGGAAGGCGTACAAGGTCTTCACGTTACAGGAGATAATCATATGGGATTCCAAGGATGACACTAGATATCTCAGGGACTTGCCCAGCAGGTTGAAAGCTAAGCTGGGAGGAATCTAGGTCATGACAGAAATGACTCAGAACCACGAGGGGATCCTGTCTTCGCAGCAGAAGGGTACATGGCGTGTAGGTTGAGAAGGTGTATTTGGATATTGATTAGACTGCCGTTAAGACTAAAGAGTTGAGATGCTTGGCCGGCTAATGAAAGGAAGCTTTGGGCTTCAGTCTGGGATGATGAAGTACTACTGCCTTGCTTACAGGTAAGGGGATTGACAGGACGAACTCAGAAGGTTTCTTCCTGCCCTGTAAGATCTTCACGAGAATGGACTGTGGAAGATCTGCAATACGGTGCGCAGTAGGACCTGGGTAAAATCAGGGTGTTGAGTAGGATAAAACAGGATTGAATGACAATAAATTGTTTGCCATTCCGGACGTGCTGAATCTGATCTGGCTAACAGGATGAACTGAAATAGATACTGTAGGGGAAGGTAAGAGGGGAAAAAAAGTTGAGAAACGAATAGACAAGAGACTGCTGCAGCACATGGATGAGATGAAAAACTACTACTGCAAGCACGTTTCTGATTCAGAAATCCACTCATTAAAGGGCCATTCATTGTGAGCAGCAAGAGTCAAGAAACTGACTGTGCTGCTGGTCAATTGCATATTCTGTTAAGCGAGAGAGAGAATATACATATCACATATTATTAAACAGGAGCCAAGGTGATTACAAGTCTTGGCTGCACATTGATGGGATCTAGTGATTTCTGTCACGTAGTGCCGCTGCAGTAATGAATGATGCATTGTAAACCCACTCCCATCTCAGTCCCTCTGGCCAGGTGCTCATAGCTTTCTCAACAGTTTTTCTGTAGCCCTGAAATTTGCTATGTTCAACCTAAACAGAAATTTCTTTTCTTATGCCAACTGAGGGCTAGAAAGCTAAATCCATTCAAGAAATGCTGTTTGTTAATGAAAAAAAAAATGTATTTTCTCCCTGGAACCTAAGATCTGCCATGTTGAGACGAAAGTTGAAAACTTTCCTATCTGAAGCCCTTCTGCGCGAACATCTTAAGAGGGTTCTGATTTTTATGATAAATACTTTCTGATACAGTATGACTCAAGCTCGATTTCAAGGAAGAGAGGAGAAGAGAAGGAGAGCCTGGCTCCTGTGTTCTCCTAGTCCCCTGGGTTCAATGCTGTTTTATACCTTACTGTGTAACGGCTCTGGGGTGTGTTGCTTTTCTCTGTGCTATGCTGTTACATACACTCGTTCTCAGAATAACTGAAAGCAAACCTAGCGGGGATTTCTGCTCTGGCTTTATGTGTTTTCTTAGTTCTACTGCTGCAAAGTCTGCTCTCTGAAAATCCCTCTCTGTGCAAAAGCATTTGCATCTCTATCAAAGCACTCCGCCCTTACAAATACCAAGTTGTATACAGTTTACATTACTAACCTCTCAGCCACTGACTGGGCCTCCCTTCTACCGCATACATCTTGTTGGAGCTGCCAGGTTCTCACCACATTTAACTCTTAACTTGTCACTTTGCTACCCTAGTCCTGTTCATTACCTTCACAGTCTCATTAAGACTCGCAGCAGTTTATTCCAAACCAGAGTCCTGCAGCTTTAAGAGCCTGCATTTTTAAAGATATAGGTGTCTTAGTGATGAGCCATACAAGGAAACATTGTAATACGAAATGAATTCACATACTTCTAACCCTGAAGAAAATGCTAGTTGTTTATTTAAGAAGTAGGGATCTTTCTTTAAACCCCAAATCCTTTTATGAGAGACACGAAACTTAAGTTCTGTGTGACTGTGGGCAAGTGACTTCTGCTCCAGGCCCATTTCTTCATCTGCAACATGAGGAGGGGGTGAAGGGAAGGTCTTTAAAGCCCCTTCTTGTCCTTATGCTCTAAATTTTTATGCCGGGTTTGTTGGTTGCGTTCTTCTGCCTCACAAGTCTTTCATGAAGAATTAGGGTCCTTTCCTTCAGGTTCTTTACTTCCTCACTATTCAACTTCTCAACTCTCAACCCAAGTCACTCAGATCACTAACTAGACTGTTTCTCAGCTAGAGAGACCTAAAAACGGAACACACAAAACCCCCCCAATGTATAGAATATCACAATAAAGTCTTAGAAATGTTTGTTTAGACATTTAGGGAACAAGATGAATACTTCCTGTGGATAAAAAGCGAGCCTGTGCCTTATTTGTATGTATGTATGCAGCTGACTTGTTGGGAATATGATTTAACACCTGGTATATACAAATTCATGTGATAGCACATTATGTCGCAGTGAGGTTTTAATGTACCCAGAAAAGCAACAATAGTTTGCATTTCAAAATAGATTTTCTGTTTAAGAGTTCAAGGTCTGTTTTCTGTTCATCCAACACGGTTTGCAGCATACAGAGGCCAATGGTAATTATCACTGCACGAATGGAAGGGAGTGTAAAGCACTGCCCTAGGTCCTATCAAATGTCCCCTGGCTAACTAGACATGCTCACAGGTTCTCACTTTTGACAAAATTTCCATATGCCACACAGAGGCATGTGTACCCACACCCAGGCATGGATCCAGAGATTTCTAAATCATTGCTCTGACTCAATGTAAGTAGGGGGTTATGCCGTGTCAGCTTGCGCCATTTCTACCCAGGGCAAGGTGATGTGATGAAATCTGAACGACGCACAGCCCAGAGGTGTGAGCCAATAGCAGACTAGCCCTACACTGACAGGATGCCCGCTGGGCAGCCAGACTGGCCTCAGCACGGGCTCTCCCTACGTTCTCAGCTTGGGGGGTTAGGCTGCGCTATAGGCAAGCACCAAAATGCATGTAAAGGTCAACAGGCTATAAATTAAATTGACATTTGGCTACAAAAGAGCTTTTTTGACGTCCCCCTTTCATGTATACATTTCCAATACGCATCGTTTTCTGCAAGAGCTGATTCATTTAAATCTCAGTTAAACGGTTTTCATTTTATTTTACCCACGCGCTTGCGCTTGTGCGCGTGTACAGACACACACACACACACACACACACACACACACGATGACTGGAATGAATGGCAATCTGTGCATTTCATAGAAAGAATTCTGAGGTCTTTAAGAGCTAATCTCTAAGCTTACCTTGAAGAAAGGGCTTATCCATGCTGAGAAAAGCAGAAGAACGAATGCCCCATCTGGCTCAAAGGACCTCTTCTTCTCCTGAGTCTTTAGGTTTCTCCACCTCTCTTCGGAAAGTCTGAATGAAAACTCCTTCACTGGCAGTGGAGCCAGAAACAGAGATCGTTCTGTCTCGGTCTTTCTGACACAGCAGAGAAAAGGGAAAGAAAAACAGAGAGAGAGAGAGAGAGAAAACGGTGGTGGTGGGGAGGAGAGTCGGACTTGTAGTGGCAGATACTTCGTATAGATTTTACATGCAGATCTAAGTCTTGATGCACGTATTCCCCAAAGAAAGCTCAGCAGGGTGAGCTGTTCACCTCCTCCGCCTCTTTCTCCTCCTCCTTCTCCTATTTCTCCTCCCCCTCCTCCTCCGCCTCTTTCTCCTCCCCCTTCTCCTCCTCCTTTTCCCCCTCCTCCAGCGTTTTCCTCCCCCTTCTCTTCCCCTCCCCCTGCCTCCTCCCTTTTCTCCTCCTTTACCTCCTCCCCCCTCCTCCTCTTTTCCCTCCGCCTCTGTCTCCTCCAATCTGACAGATGAGCCTAAGCAGCAGAAACTGCAGTTGTAGACACAGGGTATCTCAACAGAGCGATAGATACGGCTAGTGTGTGATTATTTATATAGCGTCGGGTGCGTTGGTATATCATCTGCAGGGAGCGGGGCGGGGGGTTGGGGGAGGAAGGGGCAGCTGTTTTGTGAATGTAGATGTTTTCTAGAGGTCTTGTGAATGGGTTATAGGGGAGGGTGGGAGGGATTTATTGCTCCTTGTTATAGTCAGTCTCTCTCTCTCTCTCTCTCTTCCTTCCCCCCCCCCCCCCCCCACCATCGTTTGCTTTCCCGGAGCTATAGCTCTTAATGCTTGGCTAAGTGGCGTCATCCCGTTGAAATTGAATCGACCCATTAGAACTCCCCATAGGAATCTCTGTATCCGGTCCCTGGGTAATGACTGAAACAGAATTGAAAGAGGAGTGGGGGTGGGGTGGAGAGTAACACTTCTAAGGAGGCCTCATTTAAATATCTCTGCCAATTGCAGTCCTACCAAACCACTCAGCTCTTGCTGAGTGATTGCCGCTTCCATCAGCTAAAGAGACAGAGCTTCTCCTTTCTTCAAGGGTTTCTCCCTTCTCTTTCCCAAATTCACTCCCATTTTTTCAGCACTAATAATGATTATCCATCCATCATTCGTTGCGGAACCATTACTTTCCCTTTCTGGGTTTAGTATGTTATATACTCAGCAAGTATTTCTGAGTGCCTTCTTTTGTGCTAGGTAGTGTGGATTCGATAAGGGAGACAAAATCCCTGCCTCCACGGAGCCTCCCTGGGACTGCCAGGCTTCTGAAAATAAAGCAGTTTGGGCCATTTTCTCTTAAAGTGAAGAACAAAGCTTTCTGGAAATTATCCTCAGTCCACTATTTAATTCAATAGGAAAAGGTCTTCCTTCTGGGCATCCACACAGAAGCACCTGAATGAAAACAAGCCTCATATTTAAAATAAAAGAGATCTGCTTTCAAGTCCTGCTTCAACGGACAAGTAGCAGGAGCTTGATCATCAACATTCTTAGGATACTTTGGTTACCCCATCTATAAAATTGAGATGGTAAATGGTGACAGTTCAGAGTAAAACAAACCTGTGAGTTAGGAAACTCAAATTCTTAATCTTCCTCTAACTCCTTGTGTGACCTTTGCAATTTACTTTCCCTCCAGTGCCTCAATCTCTACATTTACATGAGGACATCTGATTGGGCAATTGCTAAAGTCCCTTCCAGCTCTGACATTCTATTATTTACACCCTCTCAGGAGGGTTAAGAAAACAAAAGAAAACGTGTGGGTCTGCATGTGCATGTACGTGTGTGTCAAAGGTGCTCCAGACTGTCCTATTGATGTGTATGTATGCATGTGTTTACACACACACAAACATACACATACATACATACACGTATATGTGTGTCTGTGTGTACATATGTATGTATACATAATTTCTAACCAAATCCATGTCTCTACCCAATCAGAAATTCCAGTCAAGAAATTTTTCTATGTAAATTCTTCTCTTTTGTAGCGCAAACCTCTTCCTACTTTTAACACTGACCTAAGCTTATCAAGATCATGAAAACCATTAAAGCTAATATGTAGGTTCATCTGCAAAAGAGGATAGATTTACTGATATTTTCATTCACCCATTTATTCAACAGGTATTTATTTCATGTCAGCTATGTGCAATAGCTGTACTAACTAGATTCAGGTCAAACAGATCAGGGTTCACATTTTTCCTCGTCAATTTCTGAGCTACCTGACTTTGGGAAAATCAATTCACCTCTCTGGATCCTGTTTCTTCCTCTTTAAAGTGGAGGTAACAATAGTACCTACCTCACAGGATTGTCCTATTTCCTGTAGATTAAATAAGATCTTACATTTAAAAATTTTATCGTGTGTCTGGCATATAGTAAGTGCTCTAAGAACACTAGATATGAGTATTAAGAAATTGTTCTCTAATATGGGCTGTAGGAGAAGGAAGAGATGATTTTAATTTGAATCCTTTTTTTTTTAAGTTCAGCTTTAAATCTGAATACATATGCACCAAATATATACTTTCCTTCAATGTGGCTTATTTTCACACTTTATTCCTTTGTTCCAAAACTTATTTCTAGGGACTTCCCCGGTGGTGTAGTGGTTAAGAATCTGCCTGCTAATGCAGGGGACATGGGTTTGATCCCTGGTCCGGAAAGATCCCACATGCTGCGGAGCAACTAAGCCCGTGCACCACAACTACTGAGCCTGCGCTCTAGAGCCACAACCACTGAGCCCACATGCCACAACTACTGAAGCCCACATGCCTGGAGCCTCTGCTCCACAACAGGAGAAGCCACCACATGAGAAGCCTGCGCACCACAAGGAAGAGTAGCCCCCGCTCGCCGCAGCTAGAGAAAGCCCGCGCCCGGCAACAAAGACCCAACGTGGCCAAAAAATAAATAAATGAAAATTTTTTTAAAAACTTATTTCTAATTCCTAAAGCATTAAGTCCAAATTACTTTGCCTGTCAATCAAGTTGTTCTCCAGCCATATACATTCCACTTCTCTCCTCAACGTATCTTAACATAAGACAAGTTGAATGTTTCACTCTTTTCAGATACCAATGCACGTGGCTACCAGGGCAGCTTTCCATATGTATCCTCCACATGAATTGCATATATTTTTTTATTTTCTACCTTCAGGTTCTAATTCCTATGTGACTCCTTCTCTGACTATTAAGGCTCCGTCATGCTCTAAAGCCCTATGACAGTTTTTACTGATACCCTAATTTATTTCTACATTTGTAACTCCTACAACACTGTTGTTCAACTATATCCTGTCCTCATTATTCAGTATACTCTGTTAGATATACTTTCCCTTCTTTCAAAAGCTGTTTTGAGTTAACTGTCATGTTGCAAATAATCTGAACAACTAGTTGCTATAAAGTGTGGAAGGATGTGGTTAATTCACTCTAAAACTATAGAGATTTCTAAAACTTAGTAGTAGGGACAATATTTGGAGGGGAGAGTGATTTTTCTGGTGTCCTTTAAGGTTACTTATTTATTTTTTGGAAATCGCTGGCTCTTGGAATAGATGGGTTGATCTGTGCTGAGATAGTATCTCCAAATTTGGTTGGAATTGAATTAATGTTAGCAAGTTGTCGCTAAAAAGAAAAAAAGGCCTGGGATTGGGAAATAGCAGACCTCTGTTCACTTCTAGGCCCTCTTACTAACTAGCTGTATGATCTTGGACAACTCAATGAATCTGTTAAGATGTGTTTCCTAACAAGCACAGCATTAACTAAAGAGCTAAGAAAGCATATTTTCTGAAATACCCTGAGTCTAACAAGTTTGTAAAACAAGTTGTCAGGTATCATATAGTGAATTTCTTAATGCCTCAACATTGATTTCTGTATATAATTGTATTATCCTTATATCCTATCAAAGATCATGAAACTACTCGTAGTCTTTTAGAAACGTAACAGCCTAAAGCACAAATGAAAATATTCATTTAGATCTCCAAGAGTCATTTATTCATTCAATAAGCACCAATTTCCTGACCAATGTGCCAGGCCCTGGGGTGGGGATACAGCAGTGAAGAGAAATATGATAAACATTATGTCTGCCTTCAAAAAAATTACTCTCTAGAATGCGAGACAGGAAATTATAACAAAGGATGATAAAGAAGAGGTCAGATACCTAAACTGGTCCTTTGGGGAGATAGGTGATTAAACAAGGTTTTTCCTAGAGTGAGTGACTTCTAGGCTAAGGTCTAAAGGATATGGGTTAGGGAGGCATTTCAGGAAGAGTGAACAAGATATTCCAAGGCAAGGGAATATATAACAACATGGAATATTCAGGGATATTAAGTACTCTAGAATGGAGCAAAAATCCTTGAAAGGATATGCAGGTGAGAAGAGGCTTCTGTGGTGTACTGGTTAAGAGTGTAAGTTCTGGAGTGAGTTGACCTGAGTCAAATCTCATGTTTGCAACTCGCCAGTTGTGCAACCTTGGCCAAGTTACTTAATCACTTTGGGCCTTGGTTTCTCATTTGTAAAGTCAGTACAATTTATAAATATACCTCATAGGGTTGTTGTGAGAATTAGATGGATTAAAACATGTAAAATGCTGAGAACAGTATCTGGCACAGAGTAAACAACTCTCCCTTCTACCTGAATGACAGCTCCATGAGGGAAGGAAATTTAGTTGTTGAATCACCAGCACTTAGATAGCGAGTGGCTCATACTAGACATTATTGAACGAATGAATGATCGTTAACGTGATTGTTATTTTCGATGGTATCATCTTAAAAGATGAGAAGGTTGAATAATCTCAGTTGTTTTCACTGTTGCCTTAATATAGGACCGCAGAGTAAAGATATAGGAATAAATTAATATATAAAATAAATGAATTAATTATATATTAATATAGCTATTAAGCTATATATAATAATCTTATATTAATTAATATATAATTAATACATGAATCCCTGCTCTCAAGTGGCTCATAATTTAGTAGGAAAGATATCAAATACACAAATGTAATAAAGGATGATAAGTGCTATGGAAGGGAGCAGAGAAGAAATACACTTAATCCAGTATTAAGGGGGTTATGGAATGCTTCCTAAAAAAGATAATGTCTGAATATAAATTGAAGGGTGAGAAGAACATTATAGCCAGAAGGAATAGCAGGTGCAAAAGCCAAGAGGATGGCCTGCACAAAGAACTGTCACCGAATCGCCCAGATTCAACATAACGTCTGGCATAGAGTAGATGCTCAGAAAATATCTGATAAATAAGAGAATGAACAAAACCATTGCAAGCAGAGATAACAGAATGAACAAAGATACAAAGATGTGAAAACAACTTCTTTATAAACTATGGTAAGATGGTCCCTACACCCATAGCCTGAAGAAGTTAAGAGCAGAAATTTTCTGTAGAAGGTACCACCCACGTATTTTACTCATACTGAGCTTATTTAGGTTTTATTAAATTGTAGCAAGTGAAATACGTTATACGCACACAAAGAAACAGCTTTGTATGATAGTCCAATACAGTGTCTAAAATAATCATCCTCGGAGTCTTCTCCATAAACCCAATCAAATATCAAGTTCTCTCAGCCTATAATTATAACCCACTCTTTCTTACTTTTTCTGCATGCCTACTCTGCAACACCTACTCTGCACAAATTCTGAAAGCCTTTCCTCATTCTCTTTTTCCCAGAATACAGCTCAAACCTGTTGAGAGCTTACGAGTCCCTGTCTGAGGCTAGCTCTATCCATACTCTACTGGAGTGGAGAGGAGCACTTTAGAACTGCCAGATGAAAAGCTGATCTATGTTCATCCTGATTCATAAGTGATGACGCCAGAATAAAGTAAGCAAACAGAGATTCTTAACCGAGAAGCCTATAGGGATGGTCACAATTATTTTCTTTTCCACAGAAACTGGTAAACAAGTATAGGAGCAATATCACCACGAGAAAGTGGTACAGAAAACTCAGAGAGAGAAAAATAACCTGGGAGACTATGGAGAGGTAAGAGGGAGAGACAATGTGGTTCTGGGGAAAGAAAACTGGACTAAGAGCAAGAAAACGTAAACTCCAGTATTCTAACCTGCTGTGTGGTTTTGGCAGGTCATTTTCATCTCTAGGCCCTATTTTTCTCATCTGCGATATAGTAAGTTTCAGTGTAACCCAATAAAACAAACATACTGAGCACCTAGTTAATGTCAGGCAACATTCCTGATGGGAAAGATACAGCGATGAATGTGACACAATATGCCATGTAGTGGGCCCTCAATACATACTGGTTGAATGAATAAATTAGTGGTCTTATCCCCTCATTACTCACAGTAGAGTAGAATAAATGCACATGTGAACACATAAACTGCAGCATAATCTGTCCCTGAAATCAGACAGGGCGTGATTGTGGCCTGAATCCAGGAAGGGACAGTGCAGATGAAGTAAAGTGGATGATAGGCAGAACGCAGAATAAATAAGACTTGGTGACTGATTAGGTACGGCATGCTGATTGTGCCAATTACTGAGATATGGAGGGAACATTTAAAAAATAAGATTTAAGTATATTACATTTAACGTGACCATGTAATATCTAAATGGTTATCTAGGCAATATTATACATGGGTTTTGACTTTAAAAGTGGATATGAATCAGGAATAGAAATAAGCCTCACCTCCAAAGATTCTTATTCCAGAGATCTTGGGTGAGAGCCGGAGAATCTGCATTTTCAAAAATCCCACTTGGTCCTTGATGGAAACTGCCAAGTCTACATCTCTGGTCCAGACCTTCTAGATGAACTGTAGACCCACATATCCAACAGCCTATCAGACAACTCCAGGCATCATTTTCCTCTATCCATCAAACGTAATTGAGGATAAGGGTGGTTGCTATTTTATGTATGGTTGTTATGGAAAGTCTCTTTCATTGATATTTGAGCTGAGTCTCGAACAAAGTGAGCGAGCAAGCCACTCAGCTATATGAGCACAGCATTTCCCACGTGGAGGGAAGAGTAAATGCAAATCCCTGAGACCAGAATGTTCTTGGCATGTTCTAGGAGAAGCAAGGAGATCAGCATGCCTAGAGCGGAAGGAGTGCAGAGATGCTGGTGACAGACGAAACTAGAAAGCGGTGAAGCATTTTGAGAAGGTATTATATTGATATAGAGTTCTCTGTCCAGAGGAGTAACACAGTCTGCCTTGTAATTTTAAAAGGATCTCTCTGGCTTCCCTGTGGAGTATATATTTGGGAGAGAGGCTTAAGGTGAAAGTAGGGAGAACAATTGGGAGGCTATTGCAAGAGTCCAGGTAAGACAGGAGTTAACAGTGAAAGTGATTAGAAGATAGAATTGGAAGTCAGAATTCTGAGCTCTTGTTATATTTTCTTCCATCAAAATACCTTTCTCTCCTGTTTTTTCCCCATTCAAGTGAAAAGCATCACCTATATTTTTGCAGAATAATGTGTGTGCGTGTGCAGGCGCGCGCGCGCTTCAGTGTATCTTAAGTTCCTGTCTTTTCCTAATGTATCTTGACCTTTGCCTGTCTGCATGCTCTATGTGAGCTCTCTAAGTTGCACAGACGTGCCATCTCCACAGGACTTACCTCTGTGCAACTTAGAGTGTGCTTCAAGCATATCGTTTTATACGGCCTATCACACTTCCTGCTGGGCCCTTGTGTCCACATTCACGTACCAGAAGCGTGCTGTGGAGGTGGTGAGTATTGTATAAAGCACCTGGCCACATGGTATTTCGATTCTGGTATTTACTTAGCAGGACACTTCACTGCCCCACATATAGACCAACATACACTTCACTTTCTTCAGTTATGCAAATTTTTTCTCCTCGTTAATCACAAGCAGCTGATGCATCTCCAGTCCAGGGCGGCCAGCCTGCTGCAGGTGACAACACCACAGTAAGCATGAAAGAATCATAAAGGATTTTACTTTCACTTTTTACTGCATAGACTGTGAGTTTATCAGGACCCAAACAATTTTTACGGATATATTACAAATTCTGCATTCATTGCACGGCATGAGTGGTGGAATGGTTATTTCCATACAATGAATACCACTCAACAATACAAATGCCTTTATTTCCACTCCAACAGCCCATGATTATTATTTGTAATAAACTTCCTGAGCAACTTCTCTATCTAAAATACACACACACACACATACACATTCAGTTAGATGGCAAGATATAAGGTCAATATACAAAAAAATAAATTGCATTTCTGTACACTAGCATGAACAACCTGAAAATGAAATTAAGAAAATAATTTCATGTATAATAGTATCATAAAAGATAAAATACTTAGCATTAAATTTAACAAAAGAAGTGGAAGACTTATACACTGAAAAGTGCAAAATATTGTTGACAGCAACTAAAGAAGACCTATAAAAATGCAAACACATTCCATGCTCATGGATCATAAGACTTAGTATTGTTAAGATGGCAATACTCCCCAAAGTAATCTACAGACTCAACACAATCCCTGTCAAAATCCCAGCTGGAGTTTTTGCAGAAATTGATGAGCAAATCCTAAATTTATATGGAGATGCAAGGGGCACAGAATAGTTAAAACAATCTCAAAAAGAAAGAACAAAATAGGAGTACTCAATCATTCTGATTTCAAAACTTACCACAAAACTATAGTAATCAAGATAATGTGATACTGGCATAATCAATGCAACAGAATTGAGAGTCCAGAAATAAACCTTTACATTTATGGTCAATTGTCAGGACAATTTAATGGGGGAAAGAATAGTCTTTTCAACAAAAGGTGCTGAGACAACTGGATAGCTACATGCAGAAGAAGTTGGACCTCTACTTCAAACCATATATGCAAGTTAACTCAAAATGGACCACAGACCCACTGTATGAACTAAAGATACAAATTTCTTAGTAGAAAGTGTAGGAATAAATTTGTGACCTTGGATTAGGCAAAGCCTTCTTAGGTACAATAACAAAAGCAGAAATAAAAGAAAAAAATGCCAGAATCAAAATCTTTTTTGCTGCCAAACATTACAGCAAGAAAGTGAAAATACAACCAACCCGATGGGAGAAAAATGTTCACAAATCATATATCTGATAAGGAACTTGTATCTATAGAAGATAAAGAAAGCTTTCAACTCAACAACAGAAAAATAAATAAGTTGAAAATGGGCAAAGGATTTGAATAAACATTTCTTCAGAGAAGACATACCAGTGGTCAATGTCTGCATGAAAAGATGCTCAGCATCATTAGTTATTAGGAAAATGCAAAGCAAAACACAGATACGACTTCATACCCACTAGGATGGCTAAAGACAAAACAACAGACAGTAAGAAGTGTTGAAAAGGATATGGAAAAATTGGAAGCCTCATACACTCCTGGTGCTATTGTAAAAGTGACACAGCCACTTTGGAAAACAGTTTGAAAGTTCCTCAAAATGTTAAACATGAGGTTATCAACTGATACAGCAAGAATTGCAAACGTATCTCCGCACAAAACCTGTATAAAAATATTCACAGCAGCATTATTCAGAGTAGCCAAAAGGTAGAAACAACACAAATGTCCATCAACCTGACTGGAGAAATAAGATGCTCTCCACCCACACAGTGGAATATTATTCAGCCACGGAAAGGAATAAAGTACTGATTCATGCTACCACATGCAAGAACCTTGAAAACATCACAATAAGTGAAAGAAGCCACATGCGAAAGGCCACATATGGTATGACTCCATTTATACGAAGTTTCCGGAATAGGAAATTCTATAAAGGCAGAAGGCAGATTAATGAATTCAGGGGCTGGGGAGTGGGGGAGAGGGGAAGTGACTGCTAATGAGTTTCTTTTTGGGGTGATGAGAAAGTTCTGGTACTAGTTACGATGGTTGCACAACTCTGTGAATAGACTACGAACTACGGAATTGTTCACTTTAAATGGGTGGATTTTATTGCGTGTGAATTATATCTCAGTAAAGCTGCTGTTTTTTTTTTTTTTTGTAAATACACTGGGTGACACTGTAGTCCTCATGCAAATAGACTTCTGTCAGGTAGGCCTCTTCACTTTGCCAGACTGCCTAAGTCTAATCTCTGAATGATGGACATTTAGAATGTTTTCAGGATTTTTGTATTACAAACAATGCTGCAATAAATATCTTTTACACATATTTTTGTATATTCATGCTAGTCTATCTGTAAGATAAATTTCTAAAGTACAAATGCAGGGACAAAGCATATATGTATTTTAATTTTGCTTAATATTCAATATTACCAAATTGCCCTCCAAAAAAAATGCACCAGTTTACACTGTCACCAAGAGTTTAGAAGAATACTCGTTTTCTCACATTGTTAGTATATTATCAAATTTCTCAACCTTTTTCCACCTGAAAAGTAGAAATGATATCTTGGGTTTTTAAAAATATGAGTGTGATTCGACATTTTTTCACATAAAATGTTGGCTACTTATATGTCTCATTTTGAGAACAGCATTTTCATGTTGTCCATTTTTCTATTGAGTTGTCTTTTTGTTCTGGACCTGTAAGAATTTGATATATACACTTAAACATCAATATAAATATTAATGCATGATCTCTAGTATAAACATATTTTTATCAGTTTGCCATTGGCCTTTTAACTTCATTTATAATACTTCAAACCTCCTAGAACAATGAAAATACAAACAAAAGTTAACAAATGGGACCTAATTAAATGCAAAAGCTCTTGCACAGCAAAGGAAACCATAAACAAGACAAAAAGACAACCCTCAGAATGGGAGAAAATATTTGCAAACAAAGCAACTGACAAAGGATTAATCTCCAAAATATATAGACAGCTCATGCAGCTCAACATCACAAAAACAAACAACCCAATCAAAAAATGGGCAAATCTTTTTAATTGTTATGTAGTCAAACTGATCAATCTTTTCCATCATGGGATTATGACATCTAGGTTTTGTGCCATATCTCCCATGTTTTCTTCTAATACATCTTATATTTTGATGATTTTATACTTTTTTGATATCTCTTTTATCCATTTGAGTTTATTTTGGTGTGGGAATGAGTTAGCGATCCAACAGAGCTAACTCATAGGAGAAGATACTTTCTTTGGCTTTAGAGCTTAAATTTTTTACTAGGCACATGTCATTCTTCCCATTATTTCTGCTTGAGATTTGGTGGGGGTCTCTAAGTCTGAAGACTTAAGTCATTCTTCAGTTTAAGGAAATTTGTGTCCAGTATTTCTTTTATTCCTTCCTCTTCCCCCTCCCTCCATTTCTCCCTTCTTCCCTTCCTCCCTCCTTCTCTCACTTTTTTCTTCTTTCTATCTCTCTGTCTCTCTTTGTCTCTTCCTTCTCTTCCCTTCCCTTCCTTTCCTTTCTGAAACTCTCATTAAAGAGAGATTGAAATCCTCATAAAGATATACATGTCTCAATTTTTCTTATCTTTTCTTTGGTGTTTGTGTTGCATTCTGGGAGAATCTCTGTGTTCAATCCTCAACTAAGTAATTCTGGTTTTGGTTGCATGCATAGTGCTAGTCACCCCTTTAGTAATGAGTAAATTTTTGGCAATTATGTTTTTAATTTGTAAAACCTCTATAGTAGACATTTGTTATATTTTGTGTCTGACCAACATATCATGAATATTCTTTCTATATTTGGGAAATTCTTTTTTTTAAAAAACTTTTATTGAGATATAATTGACATACAATAAACTGCATATATCTAAAGTGTACAATTTGATTTTTTTCTTATTAGTAATGTATATATGGCAACCTTTATTTGGGAAATGCTTACATTGTAATTTTTACCTCTCAAATGCAGAAGTCAAAACTCAAACTTCTAGTCTGTGTTGAAACTAAGATGTAGGAACATGACTTGGGTCCTACCAATCAGATGCCCTGATATGAGACTTTGATTTGCTGGAATAGGTAGTAGTGAAGGAACTTGGCTTTGAAGGATGGCAGAGATTGCAAGGTCAAGTTCTTAATAAAGTAGTAGCATCGGTGCTGGCAGCAGTAGCTGTTGCGGTAGTCAATTTCTTGGCATCTAATGCAGGAGCAACAGTTTTTCTTATCAGGCCAGTTCTGTGGCATTGGTCCTGGGCAACTGTTTCTGGAAACCAAGCCTCAAGACTGGTTTTCCAGACTTCTTTCCATAAATAACTGCACTATGCATATAATCTCAATCTGAGCATCCCTTCTCAAACCATTTCTCCCTATCTTAACTGCTCACTCTTTCTAATGCTCCAATACCAACATTTTCTTGACCCCGCTGGGATTTCCAATTTATCGACCGTGCTTCTTTTCACTGCTCTGTTCCTTCTTACCTGACTTTATATTTTGTGGTCCATCATTACCATTACTCCCAAGTATATACCATTAACTCCTTCGCCGCCATTCCATTCGTCATACTCGCCTGGGAAAAAAACCCCAAATCTGCTTAAATCCAACTCTCCACTTATTCTGTTTCCATGTTAACTGGTTTGATCTTCATTTAATTTTAGCCTTCAAATTCATGACCATTAACCTCAGAGGGCCTTTAGTGCTGCCTGGCAATGCTATGACAGTTTCATAACCTACTCTCTAGAGGACTAGAAAACAAATTAGTGGTACCAGTGGGGAGAGGTAAGGGCGGAGGGGCAAAATAGGAGTAGGGGGTTAACAGGTACAAACTATCTTGTATAAAATAAGCTTCCAGGATATATTGTATAATATTGTACAATAAATGGAGCATAACCTCTAAAATTGTGTATATTGTACACATGTAACATATAATATTGTACAGCAAGTATAATTCAATAAAAATAAAATAAAAACAATAAAAAACATCAAAAATAGATGGCTATTTAATACCATCTACTCTCTTCTTAAGCTCCAATAGCTAGCACTCCATTCTCACTGATGAACCTGTTTAGTAAGCTACCCTTGTTAAGGTTACCAGTGACTCCCATATTGCTAATTTCAAAGGTTAATTATCAGTTTTCATGTGACTTGATCTTACTTCATTGTAGTTCATCTTACCTGTCAGCATTATTTACATGGTTGATTACTCTCTCCTTGAGAAGAATAGCTCACGATGAAAGTCAGAAGACACTGGCCTATAGAATCCTATATAATTTAGCCTGTTCTTGTTGCTCTTACTTCAACTTGTACCGCTCTTCCTCACTCACTCCACTGACTCCACTGAAGCCATACCGGTCTCCCTACTATCAATCAAAGAAACCCCAGATACTCCTTTTGCTTAGAAAGCTTCTCCTCTATTCTCTTGTCTCACCTCATCACGAACTTTAATTGCTAGCTCAACTATTACCTTCAGAGAGGCCTTCTCTGAACACTCCATCTCTAATAGCACATGCTTGTGTGTGCACACACAGACACACATACACGTCCCCCTGTCATTTGCTGTCTCCCTTACTCGATATCACTACTTGAGTCAGGTATTCCTTTGTTGTCTCTAGTCTCCCTGAAATATAAGCTCCTTAAGGACAGGGACTTTGTTTTTCACTCACTGCTGTATCCCCAATGTCTAAAAGAGTAGTCGGCATATAGTAGCCACTCAGTAAATATTTGCTTATGCTTAGACTAGCCTGCATGGATGATACTGTTTACAAATAAGAACACTGATTATTTTATTTTTTGAATAGGATCTTATTTTTATTTTATGAATGTGAGATATTTAATGATATGTTCTATGAGTATGATGAATCTTTCTCCAAATACTATTTTATACGTATTTGTAGTTCTTTTCCGTTTTCTTAATTTATCATTTCCTTAGACATTAGTTATTGTGTTTGTTGAATCTAGGGACTCTCTTTAATGTTTTTACTTTTCACTAAATATTTGGTGATTCTTGGTTGCCTATGTATATTTACACATGAAGACCTAGATTAAAAAGTACTTGTGGCTGGAATTCATATCCTCCATACATGTGAAAGTTCATGTTCCCTTGGCAGTTAATGCAGAATCCGATTGCCACATCCCGAGTTCACTGGACATGGGAGCAGAGAAATAACAAGAAGTTGCCCCTTCATGGTGGATGGTTAGCTTCTAATCAGTCTACTGAACCCATGTAGCAGCCAGACATTCCATGAGGTGCTGCCCTCTTTGTCAGCCCAATGAGATAGCCTTTGATGTCAGAATTCTTCACTTAAAAGTTTTCATCCTGGTGCAAACACCAGAGACAGAGTGGGGGGAATTCATGTAACTCTTCCTCAGTCCTTTAATTAAATACACCATCTGTCATCCTATGGCCCATTGCATTCCTTCCTTGCTACCTCTGACCTAGGGTTATTTCAGGGTTCTATTGGCAAAAATTACTTTTGGGGATGTCTCTCTTTTGCCTGTGTGGCCATGCCACTTCTTAAACTCTATTTCTGTTCATTATCTAATTATGAAAAACTGATATTTGATACAACCTACCACTGGGCAAACATATTTTCCCCATATACATTTGATTAGCCAAGATTTCATTATTTAATTACGTTGAACATGATTTATAAATGGCAATTGCTTTCATTGAGCTGATCTGCATAACCAGGTGTTTACTATCTCCTTAAATATGGCCATCAATTTGTATTTAACATACACACATTGGGTGTTTACCAGCAGCAGGGAAGCTTGAATTAGCATATCACTTGAACTATACTCAAAGGATTAGGTTGCCAAATGTAATTCTCATCCTTTCTTACTCAGTGTGTATTCCAGAGACCAATGCAAGTCTTAAAACTGTTTGTTACCAATCTCTGATAAGTATGATAAATATACAAATTATACAAGTATAAGTATACTGATCAAAGATACCAATGGTAAGTATTTAGAAAATTTTAGCATATTTTGACATTGCTGCTACATCCAAGTGCATGATTTCCTGTTTTACAAACGTCAATGGCAGATTGAGCTTTTTTTTTTTTTTTAATGGTGCTTCACCACAGAGAGTTGAAGCCCTGCTCTAGAGTGTTTCAATAATGCTTTTGGTCAGGTGGCACAGTTTCCCTTCTTGTATTACCTTTTGTCTTCCTCAGGGCTGGCCTTTAAGCCAAGGGACCTGGCTGCCTTCCAGGCAGTCGTTTCCGCATAGTGTAATAGCTATAGCCAGTGAACTGAAAGTGCATTTCCTGCCACCATACTGTAAAAGTATTATTAATGTAATAAGAGAATGCAGTTCTGGTTTTGGCACTGATGTTTGCGTTGCTGCAATAGGGCTGGTAGCTTGAAAGAGGGGACAACATTTTGGAGTATGGATTAATGGAGATAGAAATACTAGGAATACTTCCTGTTAAAATATGCTGTTTTATCCATTTAGAGATAATTTGATAGGAAAACATTTTAAATGAAAACAGAAAAATTGCTTCTTACATGGAATCCATGAACCTTTACTCAAAGAAAATTTTAAGAAATACTTTTCTAACAACTAATGCAGTATTCTTTATCAGCTAAGTACTCAATCAGAGACTGATTTACAAACTGTCGTGATTCTGTAATAATGAATCCTGCAGTGAGTTGAAAATTAGATTAAGCTCTAGGGTCCTTTCCAAAGCAAGATTCTGTAATTGTGTGCTGGGGTCATTTAGGCATCTAAGGAAGAAAAAATAATTTTGAATCAGGAGCGATTAAGCATGAGGCGTTGTGATTCTCCTTTAATTCAGAAAAAAATTCTGTTATACTTCAGAAACGATGTTCTGCTGAGGGCACTTGAGGGTTGAAAGTTTACTAGGAAATATATATGGTCCCAGATCCACAGTTTGGAGCCAAGAGGAGATAATAAAGGATTCAAAGAGGAATAAATAGGAATACAGGCAGAAATACAGAAATAGAGTATTTGGGAAACTTGTATGTAGATTGACTTCCTGTAGCCTTCTTACACAGAACAATCTTGACTATTCAATCATTCACCTTTCAAAGAAGGAATAAATAGAAATACAGGAATTCATTTCCTGGGGTTGTGCAACAGTCCATGTAGATCAATCAGGTTAGTCCTTCCAGAACTTGAATGTACCCTAGTGAAGAAACACTAGTGCAGATGTGCAGTTATTTATTAATGTTAGAGAATGTAAGACTCCAAAAACAACCAGGATAAAGCAAAGAGTGAAAAGTAGCTGGTCATTATTAGAACCATCTTAAGCCTTAACAAATACATAAATAAATTTGTTTTACTCCCACTTACAATTATATAATAAATTGAGGATTAACAGCTATCTAAGTTACTGTTGGAGACATGAAATCCTGGAGAACAGAAAAGTTAATTGAGGGTGAGAGTTTCTAATTGTTTAGAAGGTCTTTGTATTGTCTCTTGTTCATTAAGACGAAGGAAAATAATATTAGAAAGTTAATCTGTTGCTCACAAGGCTCCCCTCTACTGAAAAATTTCTTAAAATCAAAGCAATAGGAAGACTGACTGTCAAACTACATACAGTGTCTGGATCAGACAGTTTATTTCTATAAATTATTTTTGACCAAATGCCCCAAGAACAAATCAATGTAAAAGAGTATTCATATTTATTTGTGTATGGGTATAAAAGAAAGTCATGTGAAGTACTTTTTTAAGAAAAGAGAAGAATTTTGCTATGCGCCAATTCATACTGCTGCAAATATCTTGGATCCAAGACTGAGGCAGAAATGTAAATAATGATAGCACTGCTGCTGCGGCCCTAGATTGAATGACAAAACAAGCAGCACATTTAGAAATTTATGCTGGAAAAATCCTTTCAAATGTGTCTGAGTACAGAACAGTTCCAGTGTTTGTGCAGTCATGCAGTTTGGATCTGTGCCAAGCGTAGCTCTGATTCCTGGTCCCACCCTCTCGAAGAGGAATCTGAAGGCCGGGTGACAATTCAAGGTCTCTATGGCTGGCTCAAGTTCCTACCAGTGTTTCAGAGCCTTCAGCCCTACTAAATTTACTAGTGAAAATAATATTAATAACTATTGGTGCTTACTATGTACTAAGTATTATGCAAGGTTAATTACATATTTTATCTCAATGAAGTCTCGCCACAAACCTATGAGGTAATTACATTTATGTTCAAATGGGGAAGTTGATCCTCAATGAGGTTAAAAATATTGCTCAGGGTCCAATTGTTTTGTTTGCTCAATTAGAAGACTATTGAGATATCAGTATTCTTTGCTGATGTCAAGAATGATTTTTGTTTAGAAGACAAAGCCAGGTACTGTAGAACAGTAAGACCCCCCAAGCCTGAACTTTTAGCTGCTGCCCTCACAGCTGACTCCCATCAACAGAAGTTTCTGTCTCTCTTTAAGCTTAAAGTTGTCAGTGGCTCTCGTGTCTGTACCTCATGATGGTCCTTGAACCAGCCCTCAGTTTTATGGGCTCCTTAGTAGTGATGTAACAATATTACAACAGGGTCTCTGATGCACCCTTACTGACATAAACAGTTAAGGAATAAGTCAAAGACCCTTACCACTGCTTCAAGGAAATACTTGAACCCTATGGAACACTAACTACCTTACCCCTTCTAATTGACTATCTTTGATTTCAGCAAAATTCAGGGAATTAAAGTTGGTCTGAGACGAGGTGAATTTCTCCAGCTTAGTTTTCTCTAGAGCTATTCCCAGGACTGAAGTTGCACTGAGTCTCTGTTCTCCATAAAGAATGTTTGAGTGGTGGCATGGGACTAGGAATTGAAAGATGCTTCTGTATTCCTCAGACATGAGTTCTGATATTATTGGAAGTTCGTAAAGAGGATTTGCACTTGGTACTTTACCATCATACTCTTCCTTGATTCCATGTTTTCCTAAAACACAGTTTGAATCAGACACGCATCAGAAAGAGCCCCTAAGACTCAATCCAATGAATCGGGGGAGTCTGAAGATCTAGATGTTACCTACAAAGGCTACTACTAAATAATCCACTGGTAGAGTGGCCCCAGGCCAAGCCAAAGGAGTCCATTCCTAAAAGTGGTACAGGAGGTTTCTGTGGAAGCCTTTGTTTCCCTCTAGAAATGCTCTGTACAACGTGAGCAATGGTTGTGTGAGTCTGCAGCTCTGTCTCTCTTTCAGTGTCCTGGGTCTGTGCTCATATAATACTTTTTTATTCTGGTTTGTGTGTGTGTGTGTGTGTGTGTGTGTGTGTGTGTGTGTCGGTGTAGCTAATTCTCTCTGTGGGATTAGCGTTTTTCTGTATAACATGACACCGAGAGAAACATTTTAAATTGCATTTGCCAGGAAAAGTGCCTCTCTCTTGGAATCCAAAGTGAAAGCAGCAGCACACTCTGCAGATATAGATGGCAGGATTTTTGCAGGGAAACGTCACCCAGTCACCCCGTTATTGTGAAAGGCTGGCTCCTCTCACACAGACTACCTCAGGAGATCTTCTGGACAGCACTGTGTCTGTCTGCCCTTGCAAAAACACATATTGTGATAGGATGTCACCTGTTCGTGATGTTCTTGTTTCTCCAATACTCTTCGCCTTTGGCCAGAATGTCTACTGCAGGATTACCATGGAACACACACACACGCGCACACACACACACACACACACAAAACCAGGGCTTCAGAGTTGCTTTGAATTACACTTTTTAAATATTCAGGCTTCATTTTCCCAAACCTCCACCTGGCTTGCCTCCAAAGCCCTAGAGTGGCAAGGTGCCTTGAACCTTAGACGCTCTTCCCTCTTCCTTCTCACCTCTGCACCCCGTCCTGCCAGAGTCGCCAGGCGATGCTCAGTGGCACACCCTGTAGTGCTGCATGCTTCCTGTAGGCAGTCTAGCTCCCAAGAAGAGAAGAGAAAATTGGGCTACGCAAATACACTTTTTTCTTACTATAATATAAATATATAAAATACATGACATAAATGGAATCATACAGTATTTCTCCTCTTGTGTCTGGCTTATTTCACTTGGCATAATGTTTTCAAGTTTCATCCATGTGATAGCATGTATTATAATTTCATGACTTTTTAAAGCTGAATAATATGCCAGTGTATGGATAGAACATTCTTGTTTATCCATTCGTTCACGGATGGACATTTAGGTAGCACTCCACCACCACCACTTTTCACTACTACAAATAGAAAAAGAATCCTATGAACTTTCACGTACAACTTTTTGTTTGAAATATGTTGTCACTTCTTTTGTGTATACTTAGGAGTGCAATTGCCGTGTTGTATGCGATTCTGTGTTTTCCCCAGCAGCTGAACCATTTTATGTTTTCACCATCAATGTATAAGGGTTCCAATTTCTCCATAGCCTTACCAACACTTTTTATTGTCCATTAAAAAAATTCATCGTGGCTATCCAAGTGCGTGGGAAGTGGTATCGCACTGTGGTTTCGCCTTGCATGTCCCTGGTAGAGAAGTGAGTGAGGATCAGAGAAAAGATGGATGTGTTTTTAGCTTCCCTTCACATAAGATATACCAGGAATAGGAAGAACTGTTCCCCTCAGAACAGATCTGTGTGATAGGTACTATTATTACTTTTATAAATTAGGAAGCTGAGACTCACAGAGCTAAAACGACTTCCCTGAGATCACACAAATAGGTGGTGAAGTCATGTCACCCATGAAGTTTGACCTCAGTTTGTGTGTCTTAACCACAATGACACTCTGAAACTAAACTAAAAGGTCCCTAAGAGCAGACATCATATCTCCTAATCTTCACTTGCTCCACTTTTCTCACAAACTACACAATATTGGACTTTGCACACAGCAGGAACTCTAGAAATATTTGTTAACCAATCACGGGGAACATTTAAAACCCTGCTGAAGGGCTCAGAATTATTGGAACAGAAACTGTATGAGTCGAGTAATCATAACTAGAAAGGGTTTTATTAATACTTCTTGCTGCAGCTGTTCTGATCTGAGCACTTCTTATCTGTTTTCTCCCTGAAAGCTGTGTTTTCTTTTTCTTTTTCTCTGTGTACTGTGTACATAGGGGAGGAATTTTTAAACTCCACTTGTGGGAAGACATTCTTCCTGCTTAAAGTTCAAACTTAAAACTAATCTTGCATTTTACATAAGCATGTAAGATAAGAAAAGACTTAAAATAAAAATATTTACAACCTCTACTCCTCACACATCCACCAAAGAGAATTTTGTCCTTGCACACTCTGTTCCTGGACTTTGTTCCAAAGATCAGGATAAGGGTTAAGAGAAATGAAACAAGCCAGGATTTGTTTGATTTACATTGCAAAGGGTAGACAATTACTAAAAGAAGAAAATATTAACTTGGGCTAGATATGAGTGTTTCAGATAATTCTGAGAGAGACAGAAAGAGATTAGAGTATCTGCTATGCCATAATGAGTGAGAATTTGGGGAAGTAAATGGGTGACAATTATTTTTTTAAAAAGATATTTTGCTATGTGTTGTGAAAGGCAACACACAAAGGTAATTTTTTTTTACATTTCCTTTTGGATTTTAGACAAACGTTTATTTGGACATGACTCCATGCTGGGACTGCCATAGATGGATTGATTTTATATAGGTTACATTTTGAAGATAAGATCTACTTTTATCAAGGGTATAGGAAAATGGTGGGAGTATAAATTGGTACAGCCCATTGGGGTATACGGCAGTTCTGTTAAAATTGAAAATGTTAATAACCTATGACACATCAATTCCATTTCTTTCTTTGAGAAAAACACGTTAGGAGACATGTACAATAATATTTTCTACAACATTGCAAAAATTGAAAACAGCCTGAACGTCCAACAATGCAAAAATAGTTAAACAAAAATTATATATTCAAGGACTTCCCTGATGGCGCAGTGGTTAAGAATCCGCCTGCCAATGCAGGGGACACCCCTGGTCCGGGAAGATCCCACATGCCACGGAGCAACTAAGCCCATGTGCCACAGCTACTGAGTCTGCACTCTAGAGCCCACGAGCCACAACTATTGAGCCCACATGCCACAAGTACTGAAGCCCACGCACCTAGAGCCCGTGCTCCACAACAAGAGAAACCACTGCACTAAGCCCGCACACCACAACGAAGAGTAGCCTCCACTCACCACAAGTAGAGAAATCCCAGCACAGCAACAAAGACCCAACGCAGCCAATAAATAAATAAATAAATTTATTTATTTATTTATTTAAAAAATTATATACTCAATGGAATGCCATAAAGCAGCCACAATAAATTAAAGCTGTGTCTATCAATAAGACAATATCTTAAAAATGTAACACTGAGTGAGCAAAAGTTACAGAATCACACCATATAAAATTTACATAGAAATAAAGCACACAAAATACTACCAATTTGCATATATTTTAATGAGTACACATATGTGTGCATAAAAAAGAATTATGGAAGGATAGATACTAAACTCACAGCATTAGTGGCTTCTGGGGTGGGGAAGAAGTGGATGCAGTCAGGGATAGTGACCAAAAGGGATTTTAGACTTATCTGCAATGTGTTAATTCTTTTTTTAAACAAAAGTCTTTTAATTTTGAGGTAGGAAGTTGCAAAAATAGTCTATAAAATCCTGTGAACCCTTCCTCCAGCTTCCTTCAAAGACGACGTCTTCTATAGTGAAGTACAATATCAAAACCAGGAATTTGACATTGGTACATTACTGTTAAATAGACCACAGACTTTATTGTTTTCACCATTTTTAAGTTTGTGTGTGTGTGTGTGTGTGTGTGTTGGTCCTATGCAATTTTATCCCATGTATA
Organism: Hippopotamus amphibius kiboko; assembly: GCF_030028045.1. Lineage (NCBI taxonomy): Eukaryota > Metazoa > Chordata > Mammalia > Artiodactyla > Hippopotamidae > Hippopotamus > Hippopotamus amphibius. Next base: position 1,321,326 of record NC_080203.1, read on the forward strand.
ATTTTGCATAATCATTACCACAAAGGTGCTGGTGATGTTCCAGCACCATAAAGGAACTCCCTTGTGCTACCTCTGTGTATTCTTATTCACCTCCTACGACACCCCACCTTCATCCCTGTCTCCTGGCAACAACTAATCTGTTCTTCATTTCCATAGTTTTGTCTTTTTGAGAATGTTATATAAATGGAAACATATGGTATGTAACTTTGGGTGATTGGCTTTTTCCACTAAGCATAATACCCCTGACGTCCATCAAGATAGTTGTATGTATCAATAGCCCATTCCTTTTCATCACTGAGTAGTATTCCATGGCATGGATATAAAACAGTTTGGGCAACCATTCACCTGTTGAGCAGCATCTGAATTGTTGCCAGTATTTTTCTATTATTAATAAAGTTGCTATTAACATTCATACACAGGTTTTTATATGAACACAAGTCTTCATTTCTCTGGATAAATGTCCAGGAAGGTAAATGCTTGGTTTTATGGTAATTGCATGCTTAGTTTTATAAGAAGCTGCAACAATGTTTTCCAAAGTGGCTTTACTATTCGGCATTCCCACCAGGAATGTATTAAATGTCAAGTTTCTGTGTATCCTCAACAGCATCTAGTATTATCACTATTTTTCATTTGAACTTTTCTAATAGGTCTGTGGTGATATTGCATTGTGGTTTTAATTTGCATTGCCTTAATGGCTAATGATGTTGAACCTCTTTTCATGTATTTATTTACCATCTGTATATTATTCATCCTCTTTGGTGAAATGTCTGTTCACGTCTTTTGACCATCTTCTAATTGGATTTTTCAGTTGTTTTTATTGTTGAGTTTTGAGCCCACTTTATACATTATACATACAAGTCCTTTATGAGACATGTGGTTTGCCAATATTTTCTTTCAATCTGCACCTTGCCTTTTAACCCTCGTAACATTATTTTCACAGTGCAAAAATTTTTAGTTTTGATGAGGTCTAATTTATCAATTTTTTATTTTGTGGATTGCACTTTTGGTGTCATGTCTATGAACACTTTGTATCTCTAGGTCTCAAAGATTTTATTCTATGTTAACTTCTAAAAATGTTTACAGTTTTACACTATACACTTTACATTTAAGTCTATGCTCTATTTTGAATTCATTTTTGTATAAGGTGTGAGGTTTAGATACTAATTCTTTTTGTAGGTGAATGGATTCATATATTACTTGGATAATTCAGATTTGATGTAATTTAAAAATTAGAAATTAGGGGTGGTAATAATATAAGGTTAAACACACTCATATATTTCACTATTCCAATTCATTCTCCATTTTGAAGGTAGAGAATCTTTCTAAAATACAATTCATATCATGTTGCTCACCCGCTTACATGCCTTCAATGGCTCCTCACTTATCTTAAGATAAATTCCAAACTCCTTAATGTGAGCAAAAGGCTTCACATTTTGCCACTTTGCCCTCTACCCCCACCCCCAGTCACATTGTACAATACAGCCACAGTGAACTTCTTTAAGTTCCTAAAAATGCATTGCTAACTATCACCTCCAGTTCTTCAAATATGTTTGGAACATTTAAAAATTCTCCTTTTCTTGGTTAGCTCTTATTCATCCTTTAGGTCTCAGCTTGGTCATAATTTCTTCCCATAAAGCCTTTCCTGACTCCCCAGTCTATCAATATTAGGTGCCCTTCCTATGTTCTTACGTACAATTCTGTATGACTCTCATGATGGCACTTTTCACATTGTGTTGTACTTGTCTGCTTACTTGTCTACATCTTACCTCCTAATTGTGAGTCTCACAAGAACAAGAATTGTTTCTATCTTGCTCGTCATTATTTTACAGGCCACTAGCACAGTGCCTGAATCATGTTGATGTTCAACAAGTATTTGTTGAATAAATAAGAAGGATATAGAATATCTGAATAATATATAATTAACAATGTGGAACATGTTTAGTATATTGTTACAAGTTATTTTTAAATGTCTGTGAAAAAGGTAGGAAATTCATTGTGTAATATGCTATGAAGAAAACAAAATGTTCAAAAATAAGAAACTTAGCGGACAAATTCTCTGACCACTAATGAAAATAAAAATTAAATGAAAACTAAGATGCAAACACTTGGAAAATTTTCAACTTCACTTTAAACATGTTGGGTGGAGACAATTCTTAAAATGCAATAACTGCTAAGAAATTATGAAAATTAAGCTCCATTGACTTCTGTTTTCTGATCTGACAGGTAAAGAGCTTGGAAGTCACCATTCCTGTCCTCACAACAAGAAAACAGCTGAAAACTGAAAATCAACAACTCTTTTTAGATTCCTCAAAGAATTGAGGTTACAGGGCAAGCCACTTCCACAAAAACTGGAGAGGCAGACGAGACAGGTGGGTACAGAGAATCACAGCTTAGTGGGAGCAGAAACTGCAATGAAGCCAACGTGGGCTAGACACAAAGGGTAACTGGCTACTGGTTAGACACTGAGCGTGGATTCGCTTGAGAGAGTAAAAAATCCTGGAGGTCTAGCATTAGGGGAGCCCCAACACTTGCATGAGTTTTATCTCTTAAAGCCCTGCCATATTCTCACAGAAAAATACCTTCATGCTTCCAGCAGGATGAGGAGAAAAGTAACTATTTTAAAATACACCCAGAGTGTCCTATTCTCCTTAACAAAGCCCAACCCTCAAGAGAAACTACCTGAGCCTAACTAGTATGGGTTTTCCCAGAGCCTAAATAATTTGGGAGAAGGGAAATATCCAACTCTAGACGCCTCTATTCGTCCAGGTGGGAGAAAAGAAATACCCAGTTCTACCCTATACCACTTGTGAAGGTCACAGCCCAGAAGCACAAACTCACTAAAAGACTGAGAAACAATCAGAGGGCTACAGAATCCTTCCCGCATTGCCACCTTTTCACCACGCCAATCTGGCTCCTGTGTAATAACAGGGGCTGGCAGCCGAAAAGAACTGTAAGGCTCACACCCTCCTTAAAAAGAAATCTCCAGGAAAACTCAAAACCACAAAAAAGACAAAAACAAGGACACTAGGGGAAACTTTAGCCTCTGATACCTGCAGCTACATCCAACAGTAAACACAGCCTGACTCCTTGACAGATAAGATTAAAATCTCACATCAAAGGCCTATTTACCTTAGTTCCTTTTATCTACTATATTGTGTTCATCTTTCAACAATTACTAAGCATGCTAAAAGGCAAAAAAAAAAAAAACAAAAAACAAAACACAGTCTGAAGAGACAGGGCAAGCATCAGAACCAGACTCAGATATGGCAGAGATTTTGGAATTAGGAGGCCAGGAATTTAAAATAACCATGATTAATATACTAAAAGCTCTAACGAAAAAAGTAGACAACGTGCAAGAACAGATGGGTAATATAAGCATAAGCAAAGGTGGAAATTCTAACAATCAAAAGGAAATGATAGAAATTAAAAAAAAACTATTGCATAAATAAAGAATGTCTTTCAAAGACTCATCGGTAGACTGAACACAGCTGAGAAAAAAATCAGTGAGCTTAAAGTTATGGCAATAGAAACTTCCTAAACTAAAAAGCAAAGAGAAAAATTACTGAAAAGAAAGCACAATACAAGAACTGTGGGACAACTACAAAAAGTGTAACACACATGTAACAGAAATACCAGAAGGAGAAGAAAGAAAGGAATATAATAAATATTTGAATTAATAGTGGCTAAGAATATTCCAACATTATTAACAGACACCAGATCACAGACCCAGGAAGTGCAGTAAACAGCAAGCCGGATAAATGCCAAAAAATATACACCTGAGCATATCATAATCAAACTGCAGAAAATCAAAGGCAAAGAGAAAATCTTGGAAAAAAAGCAAGAGGAAAAGACACCTTACTTTTAGAAGAACAGGGGTAAGAATTATAGATTTCTTGTCAGACACCATGGAAGCAAGAAGAGAGTGGAATGAAATTTTAAAGTGCTGAAAGAAAAAAACCCACCCACTTAGCATTCTATATCAAGTGAAATTCTCCTTTAAAGGTAAAAGAGAAATATTTTTTCACACAAACAGAAAAACAAAAATTGAGGGAATGTGTCATTCGTAGACAGGATTTGCAAAGAATGTTAAAAGAAGTTCTTCAGGGAGAGGGAAAAAAATATAGGTCAGCAACTTGGAGCTTTATATACAAAGGAAGATTGTTCAAGAATGCATAAATGAAAATGAAATAAAATGTTTCATGTTATTCTTAAATGACCTAACAGAAAAGATTATTCAAAATAATAATATCAGCAATATATTGGATGATTATAGCTTATGAATCAGTGAAATGTATGACAGCAATGTTATAAGGCATGCAAGAGAGAAATTAGAACTATTTTGTTATTATAAGGTACTCACACTACCAGTGAAGCAGTATAGTGTTATTTGAAAGTAGATTTAGATTAGTTGTAAATGTATATTGAAAACTCTAGGGTAACCACATAAATTTTTTTAAGTATAATTAATGCTAGGAGGGGAGAGAAAAAGGAATAATAAAATGTGCAATTAAAACCAAAGAAATTAAAATAAGAGTGGAAAACAAAAAAAGAAACAGAGAAAAAGGACAATGATTAGAGAACAGCTACAAATAAGGTAGGTATTAATCTACTACATCAATGCTGACTTTATTGTAAATGGTCCAAATACTCCAATTAAAAGGCAGAGACCATCAGAGTGAATCAAAACCAAGATCCAACAATATGTTGTCTACAAGACATCCACTTTAAATATAAAGACACAGATATATTAAAAGTAAAGGATGAAATACCATGCTGAAACCAATCAAAAGAAAGCTGGAGTATCTATATGAATTTCAGACAAAGCAGATTTCAGAGAATGAAAAAGTTTCAGGGACAAAGAGGAGCATTACATAATGGTAAAGGGGTCAGTGCTCTAAGACACAACCATCCTTAATATATATGTGCCTAAAAACAGAACATCAAAATACCTGAGGCAAAAACTGATAGAACTGCAAGGAGAAATAGACAAATTCATTATTACAGTTGGAGACTTCAACACTCCTCTTTCAGAAATGAACAGATCCAGAAGGCAGAATATCAGTAAGGAAATAATTGAACATAGCACCATTAATTAACTAGATCTAGTTCACATTTATAGAATGCTTAATCCAGCAACAGCGATACACATTCTCAGTCTCACATGGAATAGTCACCATGACTGACCACATTTGAGGCCATAAAACACACCTTAACAAATTCAAAAGAATTAAAAAACCATACAATGTATGCTCTTAAACCACAATGGAATTAAACAGAAAGATAACTACAAAATCTCAAAGTATTTGGAGATTGAACAACATACTTCTAAATAACACGTGGGAGTAAGATGAAGTCTCAAAATAAATGTTTTTAATATTTTGAACTTAATGAAAATGAAAATACAACTTATCAAAATATGTGGGATCCAGCAAAAGTAGTGCTTAGAGGGAAATTTACAACATTGAATGCATATACTAGAAGAGAAGATGTAAAATCAATAATCTAAGCTTCTATCTTAGGAAAGTAAAAAAAAAAGAAGAGCAAACTTAATGCGAATAATCCAGAAGAAATGAAATAATAAAAATAGGACAGAAATCAATGACATAGAAAACAGGACACTAATAGAGAAAATCAGTGAAACCAAAGCTGGTCCTTTGAAAAAAAATCAATGCAATAGATAAAGCTCTAACCAGGCTAACCAAGAAAAAAGAGAGAAAACAGCATTTACTAACATCAGAAGTGAAAGACGGGCCATCACAATTGATCCCATGGACATTAAAAGGATAATAAAGTTATATTATGAACAACACTAGCCCACAAATTTGATAACTTAAATGAAATAGACCAATTCCTTAAAAGACACAATCTACCAAAACACACAAGGAGAAATAGGTTATCTAAATAGGTTTATATCTAACTAAAGAAATTGAATCAACAGTTAATAACCTTCCAAAACAGAAAGCACCAGTCCCAGATGATTTCACTGGTGAATTCTACCAAACATTTAAAGAAATGATACCATTTTTCTACAATCTCTTTCAAAGAATTGAATAGAGATTAACACTTCCTAACTCATTGTATAAGGCCAGTATTAACACTAAAACCAGACAAAGACCTTTTCCTTCCTCGGAAGGAAAATTATAAACCGACATAGATGTAAAAACATAGATGTTACATAGATGAATACAGATGTAAAAATCCTCCCAAAATATTAGCAAATTCAGTCCAACACTGTATAAAAAGAATTATACACCACAATCAAGTGGAATTTATTCCAAGTATGGAAGAAAACCCTATGATTATATCAGTAAGTTCAGAAAAAGCATTTGACAAAGTCCAGCACCCATTCATGATAAGAACTTTCAGCAAACTAGGAAGAAAGGGGAACTTTCTCAACTTTATAAAGAACATCTTCAAAATCTTACAGCTAACATCACAATGATAGGGAAGTAGATACTCTACTCCTAAGATAAAGATGTTCCCTTTCACTACTTCTATTCAACATTGTAGTGGAAGTCATAGCTAATGCAATGATGAGAAAGGGAGATAAAAGGTATACATATTGGGAAGAACTAAAACTGCCTTTGTTTGTACATGATGATATGCCTTTCTATGTAGAAAAATTGACAAAAACCAAAAATGAAAACCAACCACCTCCTGAAAGTAATAAGTGATTATACTAAGGTTTCATGATATGAGGTTAATAATATACAAAAGTCAACTGCTTTCTTATACGCCAGAAATGAACAATTGGAACTTGAAATTTAAAACGCTACATCATCAGACTTCCCTGGTGGCACAGTGGTTAAGAATCTGCCTGCCAATGCAGGGGACAGGGGTTTGATCCCTGGTCCAGGAAGATCCCACATGCCGCGGCGCAGCTAAGCCCATGCACCACAACTACTGAGCCCACACACTCTAGGGCCTGTGTGCCACAACGACTGAGCCCACGTGCTGCACCTACTGAAGCCCCCACACCTACAGCCAGTGCTCTGCAACAAGAGAAGCCATAGCACTGAGAAACCCGTGCACTGCAACGAAGAGTAGCCCCCACTTGCCACAACTAGAGAAGGCCCATGCACAGCAACGAAGACCCAACACAGCCAAAAAAATTTTTTTAATGAACAAATAAACACTACATCATCTACATTAGCAAAAAACCCAGAAATAATTAGGCATAAACCTTACAAAATATGTACAATATCTATATAAGGACACAGAAAGGCAAATACTGCACGATCTCACTTACACGTGAAATCTAAAAAAGTCAAATTCTTAGAAGCAGGGAGTAGAATGGTGGTTTCCGCAGGCTGGGGGTGGGAGAAATAGATAGACTTTGGTCAAAGGATATAAAGTTTGTTATGCAGGATGAATAAGTTCTGGACATCTAATGTACATTATTGTGGCTATAGTTAATAATACTGTATTGTATGCTTGAAATTTGCAGAGAGAGTAGATCTTAAGTGTTCTTATCACATACACAAAAAAGATAACTATATGAGGTGATGAATATGATAATTGGCTTGATTATGTTAATCATTTCACAGTATATACATATATCAAAACATCACATTGTACACCTTAAATATATACAATTTTTATTTGTCAATTATACTTCAATAAAACTGGGGGAAAAAGAAAACTACAAAATTCTGATGAAAGAAATTAAAAAGATCTAAATAAATGAAGAGATATTCCATGTTTATTGGTAAGAAGACAATATTAATAAGATGTCAATTCTTTCCACATTGATCTATAGCTTCAATACAACCCCAGTCAAAAATCCCAGCAAGTTATTTTGTGGATTCTGACAAACTGATTCTAAAGTTTACACAGAACTTATACCTTTCACAAAAATTAACCCCAAATGGATCACAGTCCTAAACAAAAATTGCAAAACTATATAACTTCTAGATGATAACATAGGAGAAAATCTTGGTGACCTTGCGGTTGATGATAATTTTTTAGATACAACACCAAAAGCATGATCCATGAAAGAAAAAAAATGTCAGACATCATTAAAATTAAAAACTTCTTCTCTGCGAAAGATACTGTTAAGAGAATGAAAAGACAAGCCACAGACTGGGAGAAAATATTTGCAAAACACATCATATTTTATAAAGGACTTGTATTCAAAATATATAAAGAAATCTTAAAACTCAACAACAAAGTAAACAAACAACTCAATTACAAAATAAGCAAAGGATCTGAACAGACCATTCACCAAAGAAAATATACAGATGACAAATAAGCATATGAAAAGATGCTCAACATCATATGTCATTAGGGGGTTGCAAATTAAAATGTCAATTAGATATCATTACATGCCTATTAGAATGATTAAAATCCAAAACTCTGACAACACCAAAAGCAGCAGGAACTCTCATTCATTGCTGGTGGGAATACAAAATGGTACCACCACTTTGGGAGAGTTTGGTGACTTCTTACAAAACTAAACATACTCTTACCATATGATCCGTAGTTGCATCCTTGATATTTACCCAAATGAGTTGAAAACTTATATCCGCATAAAAACCTGAGCAAGGCTGTTTATAGCAGCTTTATTCATAATTGCCAAAAATTGGAAGTAACCAAGATGTCTTTCAATAGGTGGATGGGTAAGCAAACTGTGGTACATCCAGACAATGGAGCAATAAAAATAGATAAACTATCAAGCCATGAACAGATACAGAGGAAATTTAGATGCATATTACCAAGTGAAAGAAGTCAGTCTGAAAAAAGCTTCATAGTGTATGATTTCAGCTATAAGACATTCTGGAAAAGGCAAAACTATGGCCATAGTAAAAAGATCAGTGGTTGCCAGAGGTTCAGGGGGAGGGCAAAGGAATGAATTGGAGATCACAGGGGCTTTTTTTAGGGCAGTGAAACTATTCTGTATGATACTGTAATGGTAGATACATGATATTATGCATTTATCAAAATCCATAGGATTGTATAGCACAAAGAATGAACACTAATGTAAACTATGGACTTTACTAATAATAATGTATCAGAATTTGTTCATCAATTACAGCAAATGTACCATGCTAATACAAAATGTTAATAATAGGAGAAACTGTGTGTGTGTGTGTGTGTGTGTGTGTGTATGTGTGAAGGGGAAAATGGGAAACTTCTGCACTTTCTGTGCAATTTCTCTGTAAATCTAAAACTGCTCTAAAAACTAAAGTGTAATAAAATATTTAAAAGCTAAATTAAATTCATAAAATACTGCGAAAGCTTTATTTAGATATAAAGTCAAAATGTAAAAATCAACTCAAAAGGCTTTAAAAAGAACACAATAAAGCAGAAGAAAAATATAAATATAAAAAGTAAAATAAATTAGAAAACAGAAAAATAGTTGTTTTATAAATAATTCCAAGAAGGTGTTCTTAGAAAAAAGGCAGTTAAATAGACAAACCTCAGGCAAATATAGTCAATAAAAAACAATTATTAATTGGAAGGGAGGATAATATAGTAGATGCAGAGGGAAAATTACAGTATATAAAATATGAACTTCTGAAAATCTGAAAGGGACAATATTTTATAAAAATATAAATTACCAGAAAATTTTGGAAGAGATTATAGTTGAAAACTTCCCTAACATAGGAAAGGAAACAGCTACCCAAGTCCAGGAAGCACAGAGAGTCCCAGGCAGGAGAAACCCAAGGAGAAACAGGCCAAGACATATAGTAGTCAAATTGACAAAAACTAAAGACAGAGAAAAGTTATTAAAAGCAACAAGGGAAAAACGACAAATAACATACAAGGGAACTCCCATAAGGGTAACAGCTGATTTCTCAGCAGAAACTCTGCAAGCCAGAAGGGAGTGGCATGATATATTTCAAGTGATGAAAGGGAAGAACCTACAACCAAGAATACTCTACCCAGCAAGAATCTCATTCAGATTTGATGGAGAACACAAAAGATTTCCAAACAAGCAACAGCTAAGAGAATTCAGCACCACCAAGCCAGCACTACAACAAATGCTAAAAGAACTTCTCCAAGCGGGAAACATAAGAGAAGAAAAAGACCTACAGAAACATAAACAAAATAATTAAGAAAATGGTAATAGGAACATACATATCGATAATTACCTTGAATGTACATGGACTAAATGCCCCAACCAAAAGACACAGACTGGCTGAATGGATCCAAAAACAAGACCCATATATATGCTGTCTACAAGACACCCACTTCAGACCTAGGGACACATACAGACGGAAAGTGAGGGGATGGAAAAAGATATTCCATGCAAATAGAAATCAAAAGAAAGCTGGAGTAGTAATAGTCACATCAGATAAAATAGACTTTAAAATAAAAAATGTTACAAGAGACAAGAAAGGACAGTACATAAAGATCAAGGGATCCATCCAAGAAGAGGAGAGAACAATTATAAATATATATGCACCCAATATAAGAGCACCTCAATACATAAGGCAAATGCTAACAACTATGAAAGAGGAAATGCAAGGCAGAAATAGCGACACAGATGTGGAAAACAAACACATGGACACCAAGTGGGGAAAGCGGGGAGGGTTGGGGGGGTGAACTGGGAGATTGGGATACCAAATTGTACACTCTAAATATATGCTGTTTATTGTCTGTTAACTGTATCTCAATAAAAGTTCTAAATATATATATATATATATATATATATATAAATTACCAAAAGTAAAGAAATATAAAAATTGTAAAGACCAATAAGCAAGAAAGGAAAAGGGGGATTTGAGCCCTACAAGCTTTATGGATTAGTTTTAGAAAATGTCAAAGGAGCAGTTAACTCAAAGTCTATGAAAAATATCCCAGAACACAGGAAAATATTGAAAGATATTTCATTCATTTTATGAATCTAGCAAAATCCTGACATGAAATATTAAGAAATATGTCACCATAAAAAAGAAATGTCACCAATAAAGCTATTATACATCTATTTTACTTATGAATATGTGTTAAAATTATAAAAAGATAACATACCAGCAAGTTGAATTGAACAGTATATTAAAAATAATAATATAATCAAATAGATTGTATCACAGGGGTGCAAGTACAGTTATGTTAGAAATCTACTAACAGGTAAAATGAGAAAAACATAAAATTTGAATATAATAAACACTATTAAAAACCTAATTAAGCAAATAACTTATTCAAAATTGGAAACAGGAATGGTAGAATGGTGACCTGAACATACACTCTGACTCCTCTTACCCCACCCACACTATTCGTTCATTAACATGATCAATGGAACACAAAAGCTAGAAACTGGGAGAAAGAGACATTCCTATACTAGAACACTTTTTAGTTTGTCAGATAAACTTAAGGTAAAACCAATATACTTGTGAGGTCTCATGTATAAAAGAACAGTTTCCCTTATAATTCTACCTATATAACAAAGGCTATATGTGAGGACTAGCAAATGGGTAATCAAGAGGGCCCATTTGGTCCTACCAGAACCTCTGGAGAGAACTCCAGATGTTGGAGGCCACCCTATAAAGGAGAGTTTACTTCCAACTTGCCTAGACTTAAACTGAAGAGTGGGAGCACTTCTTCCTTTACCTCCCAATGAAAGCTTGACTCCTAGCTGTCACCTAACAACCACAGCAAACACTGGAAAGAAATTTTAATGCACAGGGGAAGATCTCTGTGACTTCCAACAACTCTAACTCTACTTGACCACCTCTCCAACCATTTCATCTTACTCCAGGCATCTGGATCTCTGAACTAACAATGTAAAATTCCTGTAATTATAAAGATGTCCTCTCTTCCTCATTTGGGTTTAAAAGCTCCAAGGGCTGCCTTTAATATATGAATAAACCTGTCTTATATCCCAATTTTATGCAAAAATAAGCCTACCTTAGTAAGGCTGAGAAAACAGAAATATCAGGGACATATGAAAAGTTTTGTCAGTTGAAAACATGGGGATCTTGTAAATAAACATATTTATATGAAATAGATCACTGTACAGAACATTTTAGAACAGGTTTTAAATAATATTATCAACAATATTCAAGAAAACATTATACTTATGCAACTAAATTAGAGAAGCCTGTTATGAAGTGGTCAGGGAAGAGGGTATAATAGGAATGGAACAAAATGAAGATATCATGAAAGAAATATTAGAAGCCATTCCCAAGTTGCATAAAACAAGACTTGCTGAAAATCTACGGCACTCATTGATAACCAAGAGGAAAAAAACTACCCTAAGGGTAAAAAATGTATCTGCTATTAGAAGAGGATCAAAGTAGAAAACTTCCTAGGTAATCTGCTTTAAAATAGTCAGGGACAAAGGCATAAATAAGCAATTTGAAAGCCTCACTAAACTAGATTAAAAGAGGATAGTGGAAACTTCAGATAATCAAAATAAGTTCGGTTTTTTTCCAAATGTAGAAAGGAAGGGATTTCATTATAATATAAAATTTAAAATATATTAATAAACAAAATATAAATAAGAAAAGAGAAAGAAAAAGCAAAGGCCTGGTTGAAAGAGTGTATAAACAAGAGAAAATCTAAGAGGAAGATATATTTCTGTGCTTAATGATTATATATGATCACATTAGGGTTGCCAAATATTAATAACACATCCCACAGAGGTCATTGTGCATAATTTTGCAGAATGACACTGATGTATTGAAGGAACCAAATTCCAAATGTAAAGCATTAGAGTTCTGTCCTTGTGTCTCCATCTATGAGAAAATATTTAAGGCAGCTAAGTCAGGGACTAGGGAAGATGCACAAGTGGTTGGTCTGCAAAGAGTTAGCTACTGCATTCACGGATAAAAGGTGACCCTGAAAGATCACTTAATGGCTTAATCACTTTAAGCTAAGGTAATGTAACTTTTAGCATTGCAGCAGTTTTCTTTACAAAGAAATAAATGGAAATACATGCATGTTCAAGGGTCAGCAGACTAAATATTGCTAAGATGGCAATACTCCCCAAATTGATTCACAGATTTAACAAAATCCCCATCAAAATCCCAGCTGGATTTTTTTGCAGAAATTGATGAGCAATTCCTAAAATTCATATGGAAATGCAAGGGCACAGAATAGCCAAAACAATCTTGAAAAGGAAGAACAAAATAAGAGTATCCAATCTTTCTGATTTCAAAACTTACTAGAAAACAACAGTAATGAATACAGTGTAGTGTTGGCATAAGGACAGACATACAGATCAATGGAATGGAATTGAGTGCCTAGAAATAAACTCTTACATTTATGGTCAATTGATTTTCTCCAAATGTGCCAAGACAATTTAAGGGGGGGAAAGAATAGTCTTTTCAACAAATGATGCTGGGATAAGATATCCAAATGCAAATTAATGAATTTGTACCCTTACTTCACACCATACAAGACAATCAATTCAAAATGGATAATATAAGCCTTAGTATAAGACATCAGGCTATGAAAAATCTTAGAAGAAAATATAGGAGTAATCTTTACTATCTTGGATCAGGCAATGATTTCTTAGATGCATGACCAAAAACAGATGACAAAAGAAAAAACAGATAATTTGGACTTCATCAAAATTAAAAATTTTTTGTGCTGTGAATGATACCATCAAGTAAGTGAAAGGACAACGCTAAGAATGAGAGGAAATTTTTGAAAATCCTGTACCTGATAAGGGAATTTTATCTAGAATATAAAAAGAATTTTACAACTGAATAATATAAAGGCAAACATCCCAACTGAAAAATGGGAAAAGGATCTGAATAGATATTTCTCCAAAAGAATACAAGTGGATAATAAGCACACACAAAAAGATGTTCGACATCATTAGTCCCTAGAGAAATACAAAAAAAAGTACAATTAGATACCATTTCATACCAACTGGGATAGCTATAATAAATACAGAAACACAGACATTAATGAGAGTTGTCAAGGATATGGAGGAATTTCAACACTTATACATCGCTGGTGGGATTGTAAAATGGTGACGCTCCTTTGGAAAACAGTTTGGCAGGTCCTCAAAATGTTAAACATAGAGTTACCATATTATCCAACAATTCTACTCCTAGGTATATGCTAAAGAGAAATAAAAAACATATGTCTACACAAAAACTTATATAAGAATGGCCATAGCAGAATTTTTCATAGTAGCCAAAAAGTAGAAACAACACAAAAGTATATTAACCAGTATATAAGTAAATAAAACATACTATTTTGCAATAAAAGGTGAAGTACTGATACCTGCAACATCATTGATGAATCCTGAAAACATTAGGCTGAGTTAAATAATCCATTCTCAAAAGAACACATTATGTAATTCCATCTATACAAAATATACTAAATAGGCCAATGTATAGACAGAAATTAGATTAGCAGTTGTCTAGGACTAGCGCAATGATGATGGAAAGGAAGTGGAGTGATTTCTAATGGGTACTGGGTTTCCTTTTAGGGTGATGAAAATGTTTTATTTCTTTTTCTTTTTTTTTTTGAAGTATAGTTGATTTAAAATATTGTGTTAGTTTCAGGTATACAGCAAAGTGATTTGGTTATATTTTTTCATATTATTTTCCACTATAGGTTATTACAAGATACTGAATATTGTTCCCTGTGCTATACAGTAAATCCCTGTTGCTTATCTATTTTATGTATAGTAAGATGTTAAGGAAAAACACGAATAAACTTTTTGGCCAACCCAATAGTCTGTATCTGTTAATCCCATACCCCTAATTTATCCCTCCTCTCTCCCTTTCCCCTTTGGTAACTGTAAGCTAGTTTTCTATGTCTCTAAGTCTATTTCTGTTTTGTATATAGATTGATTTGTATTATTTTTTAGATTCCAGATAAGTGATATCATATAATATCTGTCTTACTCTGTCTTACCTCACTTAGTATGATAATCTCTAAATCCATCAACCTTGCTGCAAATGACAATATTTCATTTTTTTTTGTGGCTGAGTAATAATACTCCATCTATATATATACCACATCTTCTTTATCTATTCATCTGTCAATGGACACTTAGGTTGCTTCTATATCTTGGCTATTGTAAATAGTGCTGCTATGAACATTGGGGTGCATGTATCTTTTCTCTTTTTTTCTTTAATTTTTATTGGAGTATAGTTGACTTACAATGTTTTGTTAGTTTCAGGTGTACAGCAAAGTGAATCTCTTATACATATATATATGTATCTACTCTTTTTTAGATTCTTTTCCCATATAGGCCATTACAGAGTATTAAGTAGAGTTCCCTGTGCTATACAGTAGGTTCATATTAGCTATCTATTTTATATACAGTAATGTGTATATGTCAATTGCAATCATCCAGTTTATCCTTCCCTCCATTACCCCCTGGTAACCATAAGTTTATTTTCTACATCTGTAACTTTTAGATAAGTTCATTTGTACCTTTTTTTTTAGATTCCACATGTAAGTGATATCATATGCTATTTGTCTTTCTCTGTCTGACTTACTTCACTCAGTATGACAATCTCTAGGTCCATCCATATTGCTGCAAATGTCATCATTTCATTTTTTTTTATGGCTGAGTAATAGGTGCATGTATCTTTTCAAATTAGAATTTTTGTCTTCTCCGGTTATATGCCTAGGAGTGGGATTGCTGGGTCATATGGTAGCTCTATTTTTAGTTTGTTGAGGAACCTCCATACTGTTCTCCATAGTGACTGAATCAAATTATATGCCCACCAATAGTGTAGAAGTACTCCCTCTTCTCCACACCCTCTCCAGCATTTATTGTTTGTAGATTTTTTGATGATGGCCATACTGACTGGTGTGAGGTGGTACATCATTGTACTTTGATTTGCATTTCTCTAATAATTAGAGATGTTGAGCATCTTTTCATGTAACTGTTGGCCACCTGTATGTCTTCTTTGGAGAAATGTCTATTTGTCTTCTGCCCATTTTTGATTGGATTGTATCTTTGGTAAATATTTTCTCCCATTCAGTACAGTATCTTTTCATTTTGTTTATGGTTTCCTTTGTTTGCAAAGCTTTTAAGTTTGATTAGGTCCCATTTTATATTTTTGCTTTTATTTCTTTTTCCTTTGGATACTGATCTGAGAAAATAGTGCTACGATTTATGTCTGAAAATGTTTTGCCTATGTTCTCTTCTAGGAGTGTTATGGTTTGCTGTCTTAAATATTTAGGTCTTTAAACCATTTTGAGTTTATTTTTGTGTATGGTGTGAGGGAGTGTCCTAACTTCACTGACATACATGAGGCTGTCCAGCTTTCCCAACACCATTTGCTAAAGAGACTGTGTTTTCTCCACTGTATATTCTCACCTACTTTGTTGTAGATTAATTGACCATGGATGTGAGGGTTTATTTCTGGGCTCTCTATTCTGTTCCATTGATCCATATGTCCGTTTTTGTGCCAAAAGCACACTGTTTTGATTACAGTAGCTTTGTAGAATTGTCTGAAATCTGGGAGGGTTATGCCTCCTGTTTTGTTCTTTTTTCTCAGGATTGCTTTGGCAATTCTGGGCCTTTTGTGGTTCCATAGATTTTAGGATTGTTTGTTCTAGTTCTGTGAAAAATGTCATGGGTAATTTGATAGGGATCACATTAACCTGTAGATTGCTTTGGGTAGTATGGCTGTTTTAACAATATTAATTCTTCCAATCCAAGAGTGTGGGATATCTTTCCATTTCTTTGCTTCATCTTTAATTACCTTTATCAATGTTTTATAGTTTTCAGCACATATGTCTTTCACCTCCTTGGTTAGCTTTATTCCTATGTATTTTGTTGAAAATGTTTTAAAATTAGATTGTGGTGATGGTTGCAGAACTCTTGTGTATACATTAAGATCCATTGAACTGTATGATCTAAATGGGTGAATTTATGGTATATGAATTGTATATCAATAAATCAGATTTTAAAATTAGCTAGTTATTACAGAGAAAATTTCAACATTTTACAAAATACAGACTATATTTTTGGAAAAAGACAATAAAATTAGTACATAACAACAAAAGTGGAAACAACAACAATAAAACCTAACCCAAAGAAGAAAATACAGAGAATCTAAAATGTAAAGTCTATAGTATCAAGATATATGTGCTACAGATAAAACTGAACTCAGAGAAAAGATTAAATACTTTGTAATAGAGTCTGACTCCATTTTTTAATGTTTCGCTGATGTCAGCTTTTAAGCCTCAGCCTTCCCACTTCTTCTGCCACACATCTAGACAAGCATATGAGAAAGCCTAGATGCTTTCTCCTTTGGTGCAGATCAGAGACTCAAACCACATCATGCCCTACCCATGCACAGGAATCTTCACACTGGCTCCACTCCCCAAGCACCATAAACATCCAACCTACTGTTTTTTCCTTGCTCTCTTAAGTCATCTTTGGACCAATTTCCTAAAAAGTCTTGTATGTACAAGATAAAACTCTTCATACCCTCTTGGTGTGTGTGCATCATCAGTCTTGACATCCAAACCAGTTTTGGATGGGGATCTATCTTGCTTCTCAATATGGGCACAATGTACTTTCATTACTTAACATGGCAAACTTAAATTAACTAATAGTTAATTCAAAACCTTACAAATAAGACCACACATACAAAAAAAAAAAAAACCAAAAACCTCTGGGAGAAGAAAGATGGCAGTGAAGTAAAAGGACATGGAATGCATCCCTCTCCACAGATGCATCAGGAATACACCAAAAGATGCAATAATTCCCACAGAGAACCAGCTGAACACCAGCAAACGACCTCGGACACCAGAAAGGACTGCAGAGATCCTGACGTAACTGGGTAGGACAGAGGGGGAAAAAAAGGAGAAAGAGGAGGAGAAGAAAGGAAAGGGACGGGTCCCACAACCTAGGGCGGGGAATCTGAAACAGAGGGGAGATTGCCGAATTCGGGGAAACATCCCTTATCTGACGGGGAAACCCCTTCTCCAACAGGGAATCTCCCTGGGTCAGAAGGGAGGCATCTGTGACTGCTCAAAGAGGGTGAAGCAGCTGAGCTGTGGCAGACGGGAAAGAGTGAGAAATACATAGAGGGTCTGCACCACGGCTCAGCATGTCTGGACTGCGACATTGGTTCACAGCTGAACAGGGGGTCTGGGAGCTGGAATGTGGGAACCGGAGAACTGGTTCAGGGTGAGAAACATTGTTGGCAGTGGGGAGACGGACTGAGAGGACAGGAGGGAAGAAATCTGCAGTGGAGAGGGCCTACAGCAGAAAGCTGGGCAGCCATGGTGGCGGCTCAATACTGCTGACAAGCAGGGGGTAGGAGCCCCTGGTGTAGCCTCTCTCGGCGCCTGTGACAGACAAAGGGAGGACCCCTGTGGGCCTGGCTAATGCACTCAGGGATAACAAAGGCCCCTGGGCAGGGCTGGCCTAGAGTGCCTGCAGCCAAGAGCCAAAAGTCTGCAGAGTGGCCCAGCTCTGGAGACATTCTGTTTACACCTGAGCCACCGGCGTCCCTCTGCAACAGGCACGGCCATGGCCGACTGAGCCGCCGTGATCCAGGCAGGGCGCCCAGGTGGAGTCATTGCAGGGGGAGGAGCTGCAGCTGGAGTCACTCTCTTGGCCTGAGCTGCCCAAGCCGCCGTGACACAGGCAGGGCGCCACTGCTCACTCACTCCCAGGGGAAGGAGCCACTATTGTACCCTCTCTCTCCCCACACACTGGTGCTTACAGACAAACAATAGAGGAAGCTCTGCTGGTCACAGAATAACACAAAAAGCCCAAGGCGGGTAGAAGGACACTTACAGCTGAGACCCCAAGGAAACAGAAATATTATTATTAATTCTGTTGATCTGGTCCATTCTGGGGTCAGTTCCAGCTTTTTTTTATTATTATTATTTATGATCTTAGTCCTAAGGGATCTACACTTTTTATAACATATTTTTAATTCTATTTTTATTTTTAGCCTTTTTATATATTTCTATTTCTAGCTAAGTATTTTGTAGTGCTGACTGTATCTCTCCTACCTTCTTTTCATCTCTATCTTTTATACATTTCTATTTCCTTCTTTTCCTTTTCATATTTCCAGTCACACTACACTCTTCTGTTGCCCTGTCTTCTATCCTTTTTTAGTTCATTTTATCTTAATATACTTATAAGCAATATTATCGGTCTGCTCTGCTTCCTTGCTTTATTCTCCAGATGAAACAATGCTTTGGTTTTTATTATTAGGTTTCGCTTTTATCTTAGTTCTAAGTATAATTGTCTGATTTCATTCTGAGAATCTTCAGTCTGTCTGGTGGTACTCTTACTCTTTATTATATTTGATCCTAGCTTTCAAAATCTCCCTGGATTTGTGTTTGTGTGTGTGTGGGGTTTGTTTTTTTGTTTGTTTGTCTGTTTGTTTGTTTTTGGTTTTGAATTTCTGTTGGTTTTCTCTCTGATTGTCTGATAGGATGCTGGGGTTCTTCTGTCAGGTCTTTCTAGTGCCTTATGTTCTATTGGATTCAGTATTTGTGTGTCTTATACATGTATGTGTTTCCTTGACTTAGTATTTGTTTGACTTAACACTCTGCCATTAGTCTGGGGCTTGTACAGTCTTCTTTAAACCCCTTTATTGCCAGGACAAGCAACTTCTGAAGTCTGGACTACTCCATCAGAGGTCAAGTAGGAGGCTCTGGGGAGGGAGCACTGAATCCAGGATGCTAGACTACTACAGAGTCCTCAGACACAGGGAAGATTAATTGCAGAGAACCCTCACAGAGCCCTGCATCAGAGTCTAAACCCAGCTTCATCTGACTGTCTGCAGCTGCCAGTGCTGGACCCCTCACACCAAACAACAAACAAGACAGGAACACAAACCCACCCATCAGCACACAGACTACCTAAAAGCATATTAACCTCACAGATACCCTAAAACACACCTCCTGATATGGCCCTGCTCCTCAGAGAGAAGAGACACAGAGACACACACCACAAAGCAGACACCAGATCCCCCCACCAGGAAGCCTACTCAAGACACTGGACAAACCCCACCACAGGGGGCAGAGGGCAGAAACAAGAAGAATTACTACTAGGCAGCATAGGGAAAGGAGACAGCAAATCCTATAAATTAGACAAAATGAGAAAACAAAGAAACACCATGCAGGCAAAGGAGCAGGAAAAAAACCCATAAGACCAAATAAATGAAGAGGAAATAGGAAAAATGCCTGAAAAAGAATTCAGAATAATGATAGTAAAGATGATCCAAAATCTCAATAACAAAATACAGAAAATACAAGAAACAGTTAATAAGGACTCAGAAGAAATAAAGAGCAAACAAACAGTAATGGACAACAAAATAACTGAAATTAAAAATACTCTAGATAGTATAAACAGCAGAATAACTGAGGCAGAAGAATGAATAAGCGAGTTGGAAGATAGAATGGGGGAAATTACTGTCACAGAGCAGGAAAGAGAAGAAAGAATAAAAAGAATGGAAGACAGTCTCAGAGAGCTTGGTGACAACATTAAGCTTACCAACATTCGAATCATAGGCATCCCAGAAGAAGAAGAAAAAAGAAAGCGTCTGAGAAAATATTTGAAGAGGCTATAGTGGAAAACTTCCCCAATATGGGTAAGGAAATAATTCATCAAGTCCAAGTAGCGCAGAGAGTCCCATACAGAATAAACCAAAGGAGAAATACACCAAGGCACATATTAATCTAACTAACAAAAATTAACCACAAGGAGAAAATATTAAAAGCAGCAAGAGAAAAGCAACAAATAACATATAAGGGAAAACCCATAAGGATAACAGCTGATCTTTCTGCAGAAACTGTGCAGGCCAGAAGGGAATGGCAGGATATACTGAAAGTCCTGAAAGAGAAAAATCTACAACCAAAAATACTTTACCCAGCAAGAATCTCATTCAGATTCGATGGAGAAATCAAAAGCTTTCCAGACAAGAAAAAGTTAAGAGAATTCAGCACCACCAAATCAGCCTTACAACAATTGCTTAAGGAACTTTTCTAAGCAGAAAACACAAGAGATGGAAAAGACCTATAAAAATAAACCCAAAACAATTAAGAAAATGGTAATCAGAACACACATGTCAATAATCACCTTAAATGTAAATGGATTAAATGCTCCAACCAAAAGACACAGACTGGCTGAATGGATACAAAAACAAGACCCTTCTATATGCTGCCTACAAGAAGCCCACTTCAGACCAAGGGATACATATAGACTGAAAGGAAAGGGATGGAAAAAGATATTCCATGCAAATGGAAGTCAAAAGAAAGCTAGAGCAGCAATACTCACGTCAGACAAATTAGACTTTAAAGACTATTACAAGAGACAAGGAAGGACACTAAATAATGATCAAGGGATCCATCCAAGAAGAACATATCACAATGGTAAATATCTATGCACCCAACATAAGACCACCTCAAGACATAAGGCAAATGCTAACAGCTATAAAAGGGGACATCGACAGTAACACAATAATAGTAGGAGACTTTAACACCCCACTTACATCAATGGACAGATCATCCAAACAGAAAATAAATAAGGAAACTCAAGCTTTAAATGACACATTAGACCATCTCGACTTAATTGATATTTATAGGACATTCCATCCAAACACAACAGAATACACATTCTTCTCAAGTGCACATGGAACATTTTCCAGGATAGATCACATCTTGGGTCACAAATCAAGCCTTGGTACTTTCAAGAAAATTGAAATTATATCAAGCATCTTCTCAGACCACAATGCCATGAGACTAGATATCAATTACAGGAAAAAGAACTCTAAAAAATACAAATACATGGAGCCTAAACAATACACTATTAAATAACCAAGAAATCACTGAAGAAATCAAAGAGGAAATCAAAAAATATCTAGAAACAAATGACAATTAAAACACAACAACCTAAAACCTATGGGATGCAGCAAAAGCTGTTGTAAGAGGGAAGTTTATAGCAACACAGTACTATCTCAAGAAACAAGAAAAATGTCAAATAAACAACCTAAACTTACATCTAAAACAATTAGAGAAAGAAGAACAAAGAAACCCCAAAGTGAGCAGAAGGAAAGAAATCATAAAGATCAGATCAGAAATAAATGAAAAAGGAAAGAAGGAAACAATAGCAAAGGTCAATGAAAATAAAAGCTGGTTCTTTGAGAAGATAAACAAATTTGATAAACCATTAGCCAGACTCAACAGGAAACAAAGGGAGAAGATGCAAATCAGCAGAATTAGAAATGAAAAAGGAGAAGCAACAACTGATGCCACAGAAATACAAAAGATCATGAGAGACTACTACAAGCCACTATATGCCACTAAAGTGGATAACCTAGAAGAAATGGATAAATTCTTAGAAAAGTACAATCTTCTAAGACTGAACCAGGAAGAAATAGAAACTATGAACAGATCAATCACAAGGATGGAAATTGAGGCTGTGATTAAAAATCTCCCAACAAACAAAAGCCCAGAGCCAAATGGCTTCACAGGTGAATTCTATCAAACATTTCGAGAAGAGCTAACACCTATCCTTCTCAAACTCTTCCAAAATATTGCAGAAGGAGGAATACTCCCAAACTCATTCTACGAGGCCACCATCACCCTGATACCAAAACCAGGCAAAGATTTCACAAAGAAAATTACAGGCCAATATTACTGATGAATATAGACGCAAAAATCCTCAACAAAATACTCACTAACAGAATCTAACAGCATATTAAAAAGATCATATACCATGATCAAGTGGGGTTTATCCCTGGGATGCAAGGATTCTTCAATATATGCAAATCAGTCAATGTGATACATCATATCAACAAATTGAAGGATAAAAAGCATATGATCATCTCAATAGATGCAGAAAAAGCTTTTGACAAAATTCAACATCCACTTATGATAAAAACTCTCCAGAAAATTGGCATAGAAGTTACCTCAACATAATAAAAGCCATATATGAGAAACCAAAAGCCAACATCGTTCTCAATGGGGAAAAACTGAAAGCATTCCCTCTAAGAACAGGAACGACATAAGGGTGCCCACTCTCACCATTATTATTAAACATAGTTTTGGAAGTTTTAGCCACAGCTATCAGAGAAGAAAATGAAATAATAGGAATCCAAATTGTTAAAGAAGAGGTAAAATTGTCACTCTTTGCAGATGACATGATATTATATATAGAAAACCCTAAAGATTCTACCAGAAAATGGCTAGCACTAATTGATGAATTTAGTAAAGCAGCAGGATACAAAGTTAATGTGCAGAAATCTCTCGCATTCCTATACACTAACAACAAAAAAACAGAAAGAGAAATTTAGGAAACTCTCCCATTTACCACTGCAACAAAAAGAATAAAATACCTAGGAATAAACCTGCCTAAGGAGGCAAAAGACCTGTATGCAGAAAACTTTAAGACACTGATGAAAGAAATCAAAGACAATACAAACAGATGGAGGGACATACCATGTTCCTGGATTGGAAGAATCAACATTGTGAAAATGACTATATTACCCAAAGCAATTTACAGATTCAATGCAATCCCGATCAAATTACCAACAGCATTTTTCACAGAACTAGAGCAAGAAATCTTATGATTTGTATGGAAACGCAAAAGACCCCGAAGAGCCAAAGCAATCTTGAGAAGGAAAGATGGAGTTGGTGGAATCAGGCTTCCTGACTTCAAACTATACTACAAGGCCATAGTGATCAAGACAGTATGGTACTGGCACAAAAATAGAAAGGAAGATCAATGGAACAGAATAGAGAACTCAGAGGTAAGCCCAAGCACATATGGGCACCTTATCTTTGACAAAGGAGGCAAGAATATACAATGGAAAAAAGACAGCCTCTTCAAGAAGTGGTGCTGGGAAAATTGGACAGCAACATGTAAAAGAATGAAATTAGAACACTTCCTAACACCATACACAAAAATAAACTCCAAATGGATTCAAGACCTACATGTAAGGCCAGACACTATAAAACTCCTAGAGGAAAACATAGGCAGAACACTCTATGACATCCATCAAAGCAAGATCCTTTTGGACCCACCTCCTAGAATCATGGAAATAAAATCAAGAATAAACAAATGGGACCTCATGAAACTTAAAAGCTTTTGCACAGCGAAAGAAACCATAAACAAGACAAGAAGGCAACCCTCAGAGTGGGAAAAAATAATTGCCTATGAAACAACGGACAAAGGATTAACCTCCATAATATACAAGCAGCTCATGCAGCTTAATACCAAAAAAGCAAATAACCCAATCCACAAATGGGCAGAAGACCTAAATAGACATTTCTCCAAAGAGGACATACGGATGGCCAACAAACACATGAAAAGATGCTCAACATCACTAATCATCAGAGAAATGCAAGTCAAAGCCACAATGAGGTTTCACCTCACACTGGTCAGAATGTCCGTCATCAACAAATCTAGAAACAGTAAATGTTGGAGAGGGTGTGGAGATAAGGGAACTCTCCTGCACTGTTGGTGGGAATGTAAGTTGGTACAGCCGCTATGGAAAACAGTCTGGAGGTTCCTTAAAAAACTAAAAGTAGAAATACCATATGATCCGGTAATCCCACTACGGGGCATATACCCAGAGAAAACCATAATCCAAAAAGAAACATGTAGCATAATGTTCATTGCAGCACTGTTTACAATAGCCAGGACATGGAAGCAACCTAAATGCCCATCAACAGATGAATGGATAAAGATGTGGCACATATATACAATGGAATATTACTCAGCCATAAAAAGGAATGAGATGGAGCTATATGTAATGAGGTGGATGGACCTAGATTCTATCATACAGAGTGAGGTAAGCCAGAAAGAGAAAAACAAATACTGTATGTTAACCCATATATATGGAATCTAAAAAAAAAAAAAAAATGGTACTGATGAACCCAGTGACAAGACAAAAATAAGGATTCAGATGCAGAGAATGGCCTGGAGGACACGAGGTTGGGGGGGCGGTGCATGGGAGAAGGAGAAGCTGGGATGAAGTGAGAGAGTAGCATAGACATATATACACTCCCAACTGTAAAACAGGTAGCTAGTGGGAAGTTGTTGTATAACAAAGGGAGATCAACTCCATGATGAGTGATGCCTTAGAGGGCCAGGACAGGGAGGGTGGGAGGGAGTTGGGGGAGGGAGGGGATATGGGGATATATATATAAATACAGCTGATTCACTTTGATGTACCTCATAAGCTGTTACAAGAGTGTAAAGCAATTACATTCCAATAAAGAGCTTAAAAAATTCTGTGGAAGTATAAGAAAGGAGTTATAGGAATAAAAGAACAAATTAATGAATTAAGCTTAATTACTTAAAAACAAATCCAACAGCTTCTTATTTTATGAAAACAAAAACAATTGACAACCAATAAAAATCTTCACAAGAGAATTTCCAAATGACCAAGGAAAATAAAATAGTGCTTAACTTCATTAATCAAAAGGAAATTCTAATTGAAACCACTATGCGATAACATTACATATCCACAAGAATGGATAAAATGAAAATGACAGACAACACCATAGTTTAGCAAGGATATAGAACAATTAAACTCATCATTGATGGGACTGGCAAATGGTAAACTACTTTGGAAAACTCAAGTATATGTTGCCCTGCGCATATACATATCCTGTGATCTAGCTATTCCAATCATAGGTGTGTAGCCAATAGAGATACATAATGTGTTCACTAGAAGACATGTATATTCATAGCAGCACTGTCTATCATAGTCCCATTTTGGAAAATAACCTAATGCCTACCAAAATGGATAAATACATTGTGGTATATTCACTCAATGGAATACTATATAACAACTATACAACTGCCTGAAACAATATAGATGAATAACAAAGACATAATATTAATCAAAATATGTCAGACATTAGCTATTGTATAGTATATAATTTCATTTATATAAAATTCAGAAACAGAAAAGACGAATCTATGCTGGTACAGAATCAGAGTACTAATCACTCGGGATGGGGGCAGTGACTGGAAGGGACCTAAGGGAAGTTGCTGGGGAAGTGGTCATGTTCTATTCCTTGATCTGAGTGCAGCTTACACAAATGAAATAGAAAGAAATTTCCAAAAATTATAATGCACATGTTGCTAAATAATTCCTACCCCAAACATATCTTTTTGCCTTATACTCACTGTAACTTTAAAATAACTCAACAGTTTTATAGTTATACACACATGTTCTGAGCACTTTCTTGAGTTTTGGCCTTACAAGATGCTCCAGTATCATCTCACATTTCCCCTTCCCTAGCTCAGTAATCCCCCAGTTCTTCAGGAAGCCCTTGTTCCTTTTATTGGAGAATGGTATTCAGAAACCAAGATATGAATGCTAGGTGTGATTTTTACTACTGGATATTATCCATGTTGTTGCTGAATCAATAGTCTGTTCCTTTTTATTGCTGAGTAGTTTTCCATTTTGTGGATGTACCACAGTTAGTCAATTCACTTGTTGAAGGACAGCTAAGTTATTTCCATTTTTGATAATTATAAATAAAACTAATATAAATCTTCACATACAGTCTTTTGGATGAATATAAATTTTCATTTTTCTTCAGTAAATATCTAGGGCTGGGATTACTGGGTCACTTGCTAGGCATATATTTAACATTATAAGAAACTATCAGATTTTTTTTTTCTGGATTAAGGCATTCTTTTTTTGGCTCTTGATTGGAATATAATTGCTTTACACCCTTGTACCAGTTTTTGAGGTACACCAAAGTCAATCAGCTGTATTTATACACATATCCCCATATTCCCTCCCTCCCACGACCCCCCCCCCTCCCTCCCAGTCCTAGTCCTCTAAGGCATCACCCATCATGGAGTTGATCTCCCTTTGTTATACAGCAACTTCCCACTGGCTATCTATTTTACAGTTGGTAGTATATATATGTCTATGCTACTCTCTCACTTTGTCCCAGCTTCCCCTTTTCCCCCCACCCCCCCAACCTCGTGTCCTCCAGGCCATTCTCTGCATCTGCATCCTTATTTTTGTCTTGTCACTGGGTTCATCAGTACCTTTATTTATTTATTTTTTTTAGATTCTGTATATATGAGTTAGCATACAATATTTGTTTTTCTCTTTCGGGCTTACTTCACTCTGTATGACAGACTCTAGGTCCATCCACTTCATTACATATAGCTCCATCTCATTCCTTTTTATGACTGAGTAATATTCCATTGTATATATGTGCCACATCTTTACCCATTCATCTGTTGATGGGCATTTAGGTTGCTTCCATGTCCTGGCTATTGTAAATAGTGCTGCAATGAACATTATGCTACATGTTTCTTTTTGGATTATGGTTTTCTCTGGGTATATGCCCAGTAGTGGGATTACTACTACCAGATTATTTTTCAAGGTGGCTGTACCAATTTGCATCTTTAGTAGCAATGTGTGAGCATTCCACCTCCTCTTCATTTTCATCAGAATTTGGTGCTGCCAGCTTTTTAAAATTTTATTTGTACTAGATATGCTATGGTATCTCACTGTGGTTTTAATTTGTATTTTCCAAACGATCAAGGACATGTTTCTTTTCACATGCTAATTTTACATCTGTATATTTTCTTTGGTGAAGTGTCTGTTCAGTTATTTTAATCATTTTTAATTGGGTTCTTTGTTTTCTCATTGCTCAATTTTGAGAATTCTTTCTGTATTCAGAATAGAAGTCCTTTGTCAGAAGTATAATTTGCAAATATTTTCTCCTAGTCTGTAGCTTGGCCTTCCATTCTCTTAACAGTGTCCTCTGCAGAGCAAGTGGTTGTTAAACAATAATGAAGTTCACTTATTTAGGTCTTCTTTGATTTCTTTTAGCAGTGTTTTGTAGTTGTCAGCATAGAGACACTGGGCATAATTTATTATATCTACACCTGAGTGTTTCATTTTGTGCTATTGTAAGTGGTATTTTTAAAAATTTGAAACACATTGCACTGCTTGTCTATAGAAATATAATTGAATTTTGTATGCTGATTTTGTATCTTACAGACTTGCTAAACTCATATATTAGATCTAGAAGCATTTTTTTGTAGATTCTTTGTAGATTTTCTTCATAAAACAATTATGTCACCTGGAAGTGTAGGTAGTGTTTTTCTTCTCTTTCAATCTCTATGCCTTTTTTTTCCTTGTTATCTTTATTGCATTGACTTGGACTTCCAGTACTTTGTTGAAGAGGTGTTATGAGAGATTTCCTTGCTTTGTTCAGCATCTTTCAGAGAAAGTATTCAACCTCTCACCATTAAATATGATGATAGCTCTCAACTTTTTATAGATTCCCCTTTATCATGTCAAGAAAGTTTCCTTCTATCCCTAGTTTTCTGGGAGTTAAAAAAAATTATGTATAGATGCTTTTTTGTCAAATGCTTTCTCTGTGTCTATTTAAATGACCATAGTTTTTTTCTTATTTAGTCTGTTAATATGGTGAATTACGTTGATTGATTTTCAAATGTTGGAACAGCCTTTTATTACTAGAATAAACCATTCCCACTTTGACCATGATGTATTTTGCATTTTGTATACAGCTAGATTTGCTTTGCTAATATTTTGTTGAGTATTTTTGCATCTATGTTCATGAGAAATATGTGTCTAGTTGTTCTTTCTTGTAATTTCTTGATTTGGTATAGAGTAATGCTTGTCTCATAAAATGAGTTTGGAAATGTTCCTTCTTCCATACTCTTGAGGAGATTATAATAGCACTGGTATTATTCCTTCCTTAAGTGTTTGGGAAAATGCATCAGTGAAACCATCTGGGCCTGATGTGTTCTTTTCTTGGCACATTTAATTATGAACTAAAATTTTTAAATAGATATAGGATTGCTAAGGTTATTTCTTCTTGGGTGAGTTTTTGTAGTTTGAGTATTTCAAGAAATTTTTTCATTTTACCTAAGTTGTTTCATATCTGAGTATAAGTTTTACATAGTATTCCTTTATCCTCTTAATGTTGCTGTGGCCTTTAATATTGGTAGTTTTCTTGTTTTTTTATTCTTGGTCAGTCTGGCAGGAGTTTTATCAATTTTGTTGATCTTTTAAAAAAGCAACTTTTGTTTCATTGGTATTCTCTATTAATTTTCTCTTTTCAATTTAATTGACTTCTGCTCTTATCTGTATGATTTCCTTCCATATGCTTGCTTTGATTTTATTTTGAACCTCTTAGGTGGAAGTTTAGATTATTTATATGAGATTTGTCTTCTTTTCTAATTTAAGAATTTAACAATATAAATTTCCCTCTAAACACTGATTTAGCTGCATCCCACATATTTTCATCTGTTGTATTTTATCTTTATTTAGTTCAAAATATTTTTTTAATTTATTTTTGGCCACACTGCATGGCTACCTTGGACTCTTAGTTCCCCAACCAGGGATTGAATCCAGGCCCATGACAGTGAAAGCACAGAGTCCTAACTACTGGACTGCCAGGGAATTCCCCAGTTCAAAATATTTTAAATTATTGGTTCAGATTTCTTTGATCTATGGGTAACTTAGATGTGTATTGTTTACTTTCCAAATACTTGGCAATTTTCCTGATATATTTGTTATTGATTTCTAGTTTAATTCCATTGTGATCTGAGAACATAGTTTATATGATTGATATTCAAATTTGTTGAGGTTTGTTTTATGATCCAAAGTATGGTCTATAATGGTGAATCTTCCATGCACACTGGAAAAGAAATTATGGTCTGCTTTTGCTAGGTGGAGCATTTGTAAATACAAACTAAGTCTTATTTGATAGTATTATTCAGGTATTCTATATCCTTACTAATTTTCTGTTTACTTGTTCAACCAGCTACAGAGAGAGAAGTTTTGAAGTCTCCAACTATATGCTATAGATACAGCAGAGAACAAGACAAAAAAGTCTCTGGTCTCTCAGACCTTACCTTATAATTTAGAAACCATCCAACAAATTAGTAAACATATTCTAAAACATTCTCTTTGACTTTGCTTGTTACCACATGCTCCTGGTTTTCTTTCTACATCTCTGGTTATTCTTTGCAGTCTCCTTTGCAATCTTTATTTTTCTATGCCTGTCCCTTAAACGTCAGAGTTCCTCAAGGACCTAAGTCTTCTCCTAGTTAAAAAGAAATTATTGTATAAGTAATATATGAACACATTCTCACTGTAACTACTACAAATATTACAGATATAGTGTCCTCCTTCTCCCACCTGCCTCCTGTCCTTTAGTCTTCTTATTCTCTAGTTAAGTGGTTCTTAAATCTTAGTGAAAATCACAATCACCTGGAGGGCTTGTTAAAACACTAGTTTCTGAGCTCCATCCCAACAGTTTCTGACTCACTAGGTCTGGGATGAGACCCCAAAACTTGCATTTCTAACACTTCACTAGGCTATGCTACTGCTGCTCCAGAGACAAGACTTTTAGAGCCACTGCTTAATCTATACTTCAGGATATTTCATCTCATAAATGGTTTCAATTACAATCTATAAGCCTCTGTTCTGAAGAACAAACAATAATTGAAACTTATGGGTAAGGATACAGCAGGGGAAGAGAGACTAACTGGACTAACAGAAAGTACAGAGGGAAGGCAAGGCTTTATAAGCACCCTAGTGGAATTTATTGAGTTCTTTGGGTATAGTATACATTTGCTAATTCTTTCTCCATCATCCAATGCCTCTTCATCTTGTAGCACTGCTGTGATTTTACTTTGGGAAGATCATCACCGATGATCAGCAATGTGCTTTGTTTATGTGCATTGGGTAAAGCTTACTCTATCTCTGGTTCAAGAGTATACATGTAACACAGGCCTGGCCAATCACTTTCCTAGGCCACAATATGTGATTAGGCTATGGGCAGGTGATTCAATCAACATTTTGATCCAATCAGAGATAATACCAGGAATCTTTTTCAAGCAACACCAAAGAGGTGTTCCCTACTCTGTTGGACTTCAGTCATGAAGTTGTAAGCCAGGAGTTATTGGTAACCATCTTATAATGAGGGAAGAAATTATATGAAAAATGTATGTAACACTGAGGAAAGCACAACTAAGAAATGGAGAGAGTTCATGCCTTGATGATATTATGAGGTCCTGGATTACATTATATTATTTAAAACTAGATCTATCCCTGGACTTTTCTGTTACAAGAGCCAGTAAACTACCCTTTTGATAAAGCCAATTTAGATTGAGTTTCTCACCAATTGCAAATGTAAGTCCTAACTGAAATACCAGTCAGTCTTATGGGTACAAAGAATTATTTCTGTTAGTATGGAGCTATCCTGAGGCATTCAGCAGATCAGCCTGCCCTACATTGAGAAGTGTAAGGTAGGTGGGTCAGAAACTCAGAGCCTAAGCCAGGTTGAACTTGGAACATTCCATGATCAATTTATAAATGTTGTTCAATTGCAAATATATAATGGAAGAACACCATATCTTGAAGTACCCCAAACCAGTAGCATATTTTTCATTTTGGTATACCCTGGCCTTAACTCAATGCAACACAAAACTCAGAAGTGAACACTGTAGTACAGAAAAGCACTCAGAAGAAGCCTGGCTTAAGGAACAGGAAAGGTAAAACCCAAAAGTCAGGGGTGGGGGATCTCTCATTTTTTTCTTCTTTTATTCCATTCTCTTGTGCCCAACCCCCAAGCAATCCTGTGGTAGTGATATTGGCTGGCAATGGAAGCAGGTGGAAGCCAAAACTCAGAGAGGGGAACATTTCCCTCTATTGGATGGAGTTGTCATTCCAAGAGGGCAGGAACATATCCCATTGCTTTTTTTGCTTTCTTTGTCTTCTTTCTGCTTCACTCTGGACATGGTACAATCATAGAAGTAGGCAGTTTTGGATGGAAAAATAAAAAGAAGAGATGGGAGCTAAAAAATACTTTGGAGATAATAGAGAGAGAGGAAGTTGGAAGAGTGACCCCATAAAGTTGTTTATGAACTCTGGAGCAACCCTGACCTGCTCATGCATGTATTTGATACTAATTAAGATACCAAAAACTTTGGGAACTAAGCTAACAGGTAGATCTTCACTTAGGTCTCAGGATGACCACTGGGTGGCGCATATGCTGGACAGATGCAATTAGTACTGTAAAACTGAAAATTGAACTGACATTGGAACCCACAGCCCACTGAAGACTAAAACAAAAATATCAGTATTTTCCTAGGATGTAAACAAAACTGAGAATCTCTTAATGTAATATTCAATATGTTCATGATACAAACCAAAAAATACTTGGCATACAAATAAGCAGGAAAATCTCAACTTGCATGGGAAAAGACAATCAACAGATTGCAACAATGAGATGACAGAGATGTTGGAGTTATTTGATGACTTTAAAGCAGCTATTATAAAAAAAATCTGTGATGGAAAATTGTGAATATTATTTAAACAAATACTAAAATAGAAAGTATCAGTTGAGCCTGCACCCTAGAGCCTGCAAGACACAACTACTGAGCCCATGTTTCACAAGTACTGTAGCCTGCATGCCTAAAGCCCATGCTCCACAAGAGAAGCCACTGCAATGAGAAACCAGTGTGCCTCAGTGAAGAGTAGCCCCCTCTCTCCACAACTAGAGAAAGACCATGTGCAGCAATGAAGACCCAATGCATCCAAGAACAAATAAATAATAAACTAAATCTTTTTTAAAAATTAAAAAAATAAAAAAATAGAAAGCATCAGTAAAGAAATAAAAGATATAAAGAACCAAATAGAAATTTTAGAACTGAAACAATTAGTGAAAAAAAATTCACCTGATGGACTCAGTGGTAGAATATAGATGACAGAGGAAAGAATCAGTGAACTTAAAGACAGACCACTATAAATTATCCAATCTGAACAGAGTGGAAAAAGATTGAAAAAAAAAAAAGTGAACAGAGCCTTGGGAACCTGTGGGACAATAACAAAAATTCTAAAATTCACATCACTAGAATCCAAGAAGGAGAGGAGAAAGTGCTGAATTGAAAAAATATTTGAAGAAATAATGAATCTACATAAAACATAAATCTACAGATTTGAGAAGGTGAGCCAGCCCCACACAGGATATACACAAAGGAATCCATGCTCAGATACATCATAATCAAATGCTGAAAACTAAAGAGAAAGAAAATGTCTTGAAGGCAGTCATAGACAAAAAATATATTACCAATAGGGGAAAACAGATTTCACATCAAAAGCCATGGGATCCAAAAGGAAGTACACAATATTTTCCAAGTGCTGAAAGAAAAGAACTGTCAACCCAGAATTGTAAATCCTGTGAAAATACCTTTAATAATGAAGGTGAAATAAATACATTCTCAAATGAAGAAAAACTAAGAGAATTTGAAACCAGAAACCTGCTCTAAAATAAATGCTAAAAACTTCTTCAGACAGAAAGGAAATTATACCAGAAGAAAAGTTACATCATCAGGAATAAAAAAAGGTCAAGAGAAATGGTAAACATCTGGGTAAATATAGTAGATTTTTCTCCTCTTGAGTTCTTTATAACATGTTTGATGGTTGAAAGCAAAAAATATAATGATCTCTGATAGGGTTTTCAGTGTATATAGATGTAATATATAAGAGAACTATAGCATAACTGTGTGGAAGGTAAAGGTATCTATATGGCAGTAAGGTGTCTACATTTCAGTTGAATTAGTAAAATATTGATCTGAAATAGATTTATTGATTCTAAATAGATTGTGAAAAGTCTACAGTTGGTAATCCCTAGAGCAGCCACTAAAAATATTGTTTAAAGAGAAATACTCAAAAGTAGTATAAATACATTATAATGGAATACTAGAAAACATTAAAAAATAAACAAAAGAAACATAAAATAGTAAACTTAAATCCAAACATATCGATAATGACACTAAATGTAAACGAGCTAAACACACCAATTAAGAGACAGAGATTATCAGGTTGGATAAAAGAAAACATGACGCAAATATATTCTGTACATAAGAATTAAACAACCGAAATGTTCTTCAGTGGGTGAATGGATAAACTGTGACACATCCATACAGTGAAATATTACTTAATGTAAAATAACAACTATTGATAACAACAAAAACTTTACTGATTCTCAAAGGCACTATACTAAGTGAAAGAAATCAAAGATTACATACCAATTCCAATTATACAGCATTCTATAAAAGACAAAACTATAGGGATGGATAACAGATAAATGGTTTCCAGGGGTTAGGGGTAGGGAGGGGGATATGACTATAAAGGTATAGTACAAACAAGATCTTTAGGGTAATAGAACTATACTATATTCTAATTATAGTTACATGAATCTATACACGTGTAAATTTTTACACCAAAAGGACAAAAAAGTCAATTTAGTGTATGATAATTTAAGAAATAAAACTTTAAAAGATAACCAATCACAATACATGGATCTTATTTGGATCCTAATTTTTTTAAAGTCTACATAAAATGTTTTTTACATTTTTGAGACAATTGGAAATTTGAACATTCACTGTATATTTGATGAAATTAAGTAAATTGATTATTTTGAAATGTGGTTACGGTTTTTAAGTCTTTTGTAAATACATACATATCTTTTATACATATAAGTAAATTCTGAAATTTTTATTGTTAAAATTGGAAAAAAAAAAGTACTTAGGTGACGTGTCACCAGTGAGGAGGTGCCGAGTCCCCTCCCCATCTCAGAACCCGGGGGAAACCTGCAGGGAACAACTAGGGCATCATCCCCAATGTTCAGCAGAAGCCCCCCTGCCCTTCACTTGGGCCCCACCGACTCCAATTGAACAAAGAATTCTCATTAGCGGGGACTGGTGCTTCCAGCTGAAGCAACTGGATGGGAGTGGGAAGGCTGTGCCGGGTGCCAGGAGGCAGACTGAGGCCAGCGGCAGGAATCCTGCCAGGAAGAGACAGAAAACCCAGGCCACCGCCCCCCGCCCCCCGAGCCTCAGCCTGCAGGCCCAGGAGGCCGCACCGGTGACCCTGGCGGCGAAGCGGGACGGGTCCCACACTCACTGGTGAAGAGCTGCTGGATGCGAGGAAAGCCGCTGCCGGGCCCACCGAGGAGGGTGCTGGCTACGATCCAGGTGAGGCCCACGGTGATGACCAGGGCCGTGATGCGGAGGGGGCCTGGAGGCAGGACAGACACGGGCAGGGCCCCCTCAGATGTCAGCGAGCTCCCGAACGACCCCAGGGCCCCTCGTGACCGGACCTCCCCATCCACTTGGGAAGAAGGGACGGGAGAACGGGAAGGTGGGGACCCGTCGCCACCCACAGGGCGTGAGAGAGGGATGAGCTCCTGGCGGGGGAAGGAAGAAAAACTGAGCTCCAACTCCAAGCAAGGCTCTCAGCTTGGTTCTCCCTGGAGGTGTGGAGGGGCCTTCCAGAATCCGCTGCTCAAGAGGGCTTCGGCGCCCCCACCCCAGGAGCGCCCTAGCTTCCTGCCTCTGAGGGTACCAACGCAGTCGAGTCCCCGCCATCCTGTGCTCCTTTCTCCTGTGATGATGGAGGGGGAGGTGCCTACTCCTTGTGAGGGCCAGTCCTCCCTTCCCCTGCTGTGAGCTGGACGCCCAGCTCGCCGCCCTGCTCGGCTTTCTTAGAATAGCGGTCCCTTTGTCTCACTCTTTCCCCTGTTTGCAACATGTCCTGTCCTCAGAACATACAGAAGGAAAGGCCTCCTTCGGAATCACGTCCCCGGCCAGCCGCTGGCCTCTGTCCTCTCCCTTCCTCTCCCTGCCGGCTCCTCCAAAGTCCTGTGCGCTGGCTCCCTCTACAGACTTCCCTCCCAGTCTCCCAACCTACTCTGCTCTGCCCTGGCCTCCATCACCCCCGCAGGACAGCTCATTGCCAAGGCTGCTTGGGACCTTCTTGATGTCAGCGCTCTGGGGCACCTGATATCGGCCCTAATGTCCCCTGACCCCTCCGATGGCCGCACAGGCTGAAGCCCTCCCGCGGAAACCCTTCCTGGCTGGCTTCCGGGACAGCACCCTCGAACCCCATCTGGACGCTCCTCATCCTTCTTGCTTAGATCGTCCTCCTCGACCCTCCCCTGAAAAGCTGGACTTTCCCGGGCTCCTGTCCCACGCTGCTTTCCCATCTCCCTCTATGGATTCTTCCTGGATCAACTCATCCATTCCCATTGCCAAAATTACTATCTGTATGCCAATGACTCAAAGTATATCTCTAGCTCAGCCCTCTCTGCTGAGCCATATCTATGTATCCAACTGCTACTTTACTATCTCCACTGGGATATTTCACAGGTGTCTCAAACTAAATATTAAAATAGAACTTATCATCTCTCTTCTGCCAAAAATAAGCAAACTTCATTATTCCAGTATTTTGTATTTCAGCAAATAATCCTTCCATCTATGCAGTCAAGCAAGTCAACATGACATTGGGGAATCCCCTATAGCCTATATCCAATCTAGTACTAAGTTCTGTGGTATTTTGTTCCCAAAAGTACCTCAAATTTGACTACTTTTCCCCACCTCCACAATTTATCATTTCCACTCTAACTCAAGTCACTAACTCAAGTTTCTCACGTGGTGATTTTAGTAGTCTCTACATTGGTCCCTTTGTTCTCTTTCATAACCCCTTATATACTACTCTCCATACTAGAGCCAGAATAGTCACTCTACAAAATGCAAATTTGACTTTCCCTCCCTCACCTACCACACACATACAGACACCAGTACTGCTTAAAACCTTTCAGTGGCTCCGCATTGCCCTTAAAATAAACTCCAATGTTTAACACAGTTTATGAAC
Organism: Hippopotamus amphibius kiboko; assembly: GCF_030028045.1. NCBI lineage: Eukaryota > Metazoa > Chordata > Mammalia > Artiodactyla > Hippopotamidae > Hippopotamus > Hippopotamus amphibius. The sequence continues at coordinate 1,357,904 of NC_080203.1, forward strand.
CCTGCAAGACCCGTCCCATAGCTACCATTTTGGTCTCACTTTTTGGTACTCTTCCTTGGTTTCTACTTTTTAGCTACACTGCCTTTCTTTTAATTATTCTATAGTTCTAGAAACTAATGACTCTGGGCTTCTTCATATGCTGTTCCCATTGCCTTGAATGTCTTCCTGCTCCTTTTCTTCATGTACCATTTGCTTACCTCACTTTTGGCTATCAGTTTAAATGTCCCATTCATAGGAAAATCTTTGCTGATTATTCAACTCAGACAAAGTCATCTGTATATGCTCTTACAGTTCTCTGTAATTTTTCTTTATAAATGCTATGTAGGCTACTATGATGTGATTATTTAATGACTATCCCCCTTCATGTTTGAAAGCTCCACTAAGATAGGGATCATATTTATTGTTTGCCCATAATGCAAACTTTATTGCTTTATTTGTGCCTGACACAGAGTAGATCATTTCATTCACGTAATGAACCTACCCTCTCTCAATATTGATTACAGTGTGAAAGAACTCACTTCACTATGATTTCAGTTGAAAACACAATTTTTCACATTAAACTTTGCTAAGAAAATAAGGGAAAATAAAATACATAATAATAAGTGACATTATAGATCATAAGTTTCAAATCCTTTAAATAAAATCTAGCCTAGACTGACTTGGTTCGTCCAGTTTGAAAGGCATCGCAATTTCCTATTTCTTTTCCTTGCTTCAACAAAGTATTAAAAAACACCATCCAAAAGCCACTCTTTTCAATTATTTAACAGTATAATTATTCCTCCTCTCCCACTTTTGGTCCCTTTTCTTGCTCTAAGGGAAAAGGCTGATTTGGAAGCTCTGGCAAAGAAACACAGACTGTTAATTTGCTAAGTATTTGCTAAGGGGTTTCTCCAGCCAGAAAAATAGGACATTAGAATTGGATACTTTATAGATTAACATAACAGAATCACAGGTAGACAGGCCAGCATCTTACTCAGCATGGTTTTTCCTGTCCCTTCTGAAGGATACTGGAGTCATTCTATTGCAGCTGTCAAAGTTTTTTTCTCTCCTGAAATGAGATTTGTAGGAACTTTCTCCTAACTACATTTTAGGAGGTTGGAGGTAGAATGATTTTCTCCTAAATTCAGAGCACATACAATAAAAGTAAGGAGAGATGAAATTCTGTTACACCAGGGGAAGTACCCTTTGATAACAAGCTCATTCAGTCTAGAAGTACCATTAGAGTCTGTAGGAATCCTCATATTTCACTCCATACCATCTCAGTCAATGTGGCAGTGCTGAGATACCCCTGGAAATATCTTTGCCTTGTTCAAAAAGCTTACAAGCTTGTATGAAAGGTGCCACTATAGCCAAGCACAAGTATAAGGTTTTTCAAAAGAACCAGATCTTGTGTGTTGTCTTTCTGGTGGGAGTTTACCAAAGTTACTGGGTTGACCAGTAGAAAATAGTCATTCAGTTGGCATTTCAGTATGTTAATGGGAGTAATAAAAGAGTATTCCATCAGGAGATCCACAAAAATTATTGGCCAGGAAACTAAACAACCTTTTTGCTCTAAGACATTTATTGAAATGATTCCCCAGATACACAATGGAGCATGATGAAGTCCACAGAGATTGCACATGCCTTCTAGGTTTGTAAGAGTTCTACTTTCTGATTTTGAGGGCTTTAGAGGATTGCAGTATTGCCCCCCTTTCTTTCCTGAGTGACACCGGTTGAAAGATGGAGAAGTCATGCACATGAAGATCAAAATGTTAGCTTTATTGCTGATAAAGCAAATATTGGAGAATGTGGCTTCCTTGATATTGCACCAAAGAATTAGCTTTACCCATTCATTCACAGGCAATACTATACAACCATAGGTAACCTCACGTGAAAGTCTGTCCATGTAAAACGTAAGGAATGAAGAAGCAGATAAAAAAGCATGCTTCCTGTGGGCACCTGGCAACCAAGGGAAGAGAAGGAGGAAAAAGCTCAATTACACATGCTCAGTTCATGCTCCCAAATTCATCGGTCAGGTGAATCACCAGAATTAATAGATGAGGGAATAGACAGATTCCAGGAGAGTGTAGAGAAAAATGTTTCCTCATGGAAACCATAGCAGGGTGGAAAATTTGGCCTCCATCTCCTAGAACATGAGTTTTTCACCTGCAAAATCTAACTTTCTAAAAGTTTATGCCTACAGGTAGAGTAATTATATATTTCAAAACTTTGCATCATATTTTTTTATTGATGGCTCTTCATTTTTAACTTGATGCTACTAGTAACCTTATGATACCTTTGCAAATGATTCTTTGTAATTTGTTGGTGTTTCTCACTGTGAACATGCTGTGAAAGATGCAACTATACATTTCTATGATTCAATTAACATCTGTAATCACTGATCTGAATTGGCTAAAACACAAATGAACAAAATAAAAGGAAAACATAGGAAGAACACAAAAGGGGTCCGAGATGTCTGTAGGGACAATGGATAACATAAAAGCAGTGAGCATCCACGACGACAGAAGTTTCAAATTCTAACGGACCCTTAGAATCACAGAATCTGTACAAGATCTTCAGCATCATTTGCCCCAACTCATTTGACACTAAGATTCATAGTGGGGAAGCAACTTGCCAAAAATCACAACAACAAATATAAGCACAGGGAAGGAAGTGGGTTTAAAATTCAGGTCTTTTGATTCCCACTATAAGATATACAACCAAGATTTATCCTTTGAGCACCCCTCATATATGCTGATTAATGCAGGGAAAATGCTTGGGCCATATGTTATGTTAACATGTGATTTAAAAAAAAGATCAGAATTAACCAGTTATCATTTTTTCCCATCCTCTCTGTCAAAGATAATGATTTTTACACTGGACATATTAAAACTTTGGAAAGGGAAATTTTAGGACCAATATAGGTGATAAAACAAAGGAAAGTATGTAGTTCATACAATAGGTCAAGTCTACTGACCAAATGATTCATATTTACACTGCGAAAAGTTATAGATGAGATCCTTCTTGGTGATCTTTAAAGACTTATAGAGAGGGACTTCCTAGGTGGCACAGTGGTTAAGAATCCGCCTGCCAGTGCAGGGGACACAGGTTTGATCCCTGGGCAGGAAGTTCCCATAGGCCGGAGAACAAATAAGCCTGTGCACCACAGCTATTGAGCCTGTGCTCTAGAGCCTATGAGCCACAACTATTGAGCCCATGTGATGCACTGAAGCCTGCGTGCCTAGAGCCCGTGCTCTGCAACAAGAGAAGCCACTGCAATGAGGAGCCCGTGCACCACAATGAAGAGCAACCCCTGCTTGCCGCAACTAGAGAAAGCCCGTGTGCAGCAACAAAGACCCAATGCAACAAATAAATAAATAAATAAATAAATAAATAAATAAATAAGACTTATGAAGAATGGAAGAGGAACTCTAAAAGGTGCTCAACATTACTAATGAGAGAAAAGCAAGTCTAAACTACAATAAGAACTCTCCTCACACCTGTTAGGATAGATATTATCAAAAGATAAAAAGTGCTTGGAGGATGTGGAAAAATTGGAACCCTTGCACACTGTTGATGGGAATGTAAAATGGTGTAGCCGCTATGGAAAATATATGGAGGGTCCTCAAAACAAAAATAAAACCACCATATGATCCAGCAATATCGCTCTGTGTATATATCCAAAAGAATTGAAATCAGGATCTTGAAGATATATCTGCACTCACATCTACATTACAGTATTATTCACAATATCCAAGACATGGAAACAACTTAAACGTCCACTGGCAGATTAATAGACAAAGAAAATATAGTATATACATACACTGGAATACTATTCAGCCTTAAATAGAAGGAAATCCTGCCATATGCGACAACATGGATGTACCTGAAGGATATTATAAGTGAAATAAGCCAGTCACAGAAGGATAAATACTGCATGATTCCACTTATGTGAGGTATTTAAAATAGACAAGCTCATAGAAGCAGAGAGTGGAATGGTGGTTGTCAGGGGCTGAAGAGAGGGGAAAATGGGGAGATGTTCAGTAGGTATAGTTTCAGTTATACAAGATGAATAAGTTCTAGAGATCGGCTGTACAACAGTGTCTGGGTTAACAGTACTGTATTGTACACTTCAAAATTTTGTTCAGAGTGTAGATCTCATGTTAAGTGTTCTTACCTCAATTTTTAAAAATAGGCAAAAGATATGAACAGACACCTCACCAAGGAAGATATACAGATGGCAAATGAGCATATGAAAAGATGCTCCTCATCATATGTCATCAGGGAAATGCAAATTAAAACTGCAGTAAGATAACACTACACACCTATTAGAATGATGAAAATCCAATGAAGATGAGGCACAACAAGAACTCTTCATCCATTTCTGGTGGGAATGCAAAAATGATGCCGCTACTTTGGAAGACAGTTTGGCAGTTTCTTAAAAAGTAAACATACTCTTTCCATATAATACAGCAATCATGCTCCTTGGTATTTACTTAAAGGAGCTAAAAACTTAGGTCCACAGAAAAAGTGCACACAAATGCTTATGGCAGCTTATTCCTAATTGCCAAAACTTGGAAGCAACCAAGTCGACCTTGGTAGGCAAGTGGAGAAATCAACTGTGGCCCATCCAGACGATGGAATAGTATTCGCTGCTGAAAAGAGACGATGTATCAAGCTACGAAAAGACAGGGAGGGACCTTAAATGCATATGACTAAATGAAAGAAGCCAACCTGAAAAGGCTACATACTGTACCATGCCAGCTATAAGACATTCTGGAAAAGACAAAACTATGGAGACAGTAAAAGGATCAGCGGTTGCCAGGGAGTCAGGAGGGGGAGGGAGGGACGAACATGTGGAGCACACAGCAGTCTCAGGGCCGTGAAACTCCTCTGTGTGACACTACGATGGTGGACACACGACTGTGCACGGGTGCAAAGCCACAGAATGTACACCACAGGGGTGAGGGCTCATGTAAACTGTGGACTGGAGTTAGTGACAACACACCGATTTTGCCTCATCAATTGTAGCAAAAGTCCGACTGTGACGAAGGGTGTTGATCATGGGGAGGCTATGAGTGTGTGGGGGCGCCGGATATGTAGGAAATCTCTGTACCCTCTGCTCAATTTTGCTATGAAACTAAAACAGCTCTTTAAAATATAAAGTCTATGAAATATAGAGGCTGGAAATACATTCCAGAGAAAGAGGAAATTTCAGAACCTATAAAATGTTATCTCAAAGTAAAGTTTAGTCAGGGCTTTAGAACTGATTAGTAAAAAGAAATTATTGATGAGAAGGAAAAAAAAAAGCGGTGATCACTAGGAACCAACATGTATTACCAACAGTTTTGATAGAATACTCAAATTTCCTACTGAAAAATCCATGCTGATTTTTGATAGAACAAAAGGCCCAAATTAAGTTACTATGAACACTCTACCTTGGTACATGGTACAGCTAGCAATATCTGTCGTACCGAGGCAAGCAGCTTTCTTTTCCCAAAGCATCATAATTTGCAGAGTGTACAACCTTGGCACGATGTTACATTAAGAAGCTGAATTAACAGAAGACAATATTGTCAGTAACTGGCATATACAGCTGGCCAGCCACACCTTTCCCACATTGCCTCACTCATTGTCTTTTGTACGTCCTTTGTCTCACTCATAATGATCGAAGTTGTAGAAAATATTGCTGTTTGGGAACCACCATCTTTGCTATGTGTCTCCTAATACCTTTTAAAATCTTGTCCCTCCCACTCTGTTGTGCCTCAACTGACTACTTTACGTGTTACTTTTGGAGTTACTGGCATATCTTTAAGCTATGTACAAGTCACTCTCAATTACTCTGATATATCTCCCTTCTCATTCCATGACACACACATCCTGCCTCATTTTCCTCTTCTCTTTCCATGCAGAAACATATTTCTGGTTTCCCTTGGAGCCTTCCTGCTTAAGCAAGCCAGAGACACATCCCTACAAAATCTTCCTGTGTACTTACTGGCAAGTGACAGCAAATCTTCCAACTTACAATTTCACGCCTATTTACAGACATGTTGCACTTCTTTCCTAGGGTTACTAGGTTAATATATAAGATGAATGCTGTATACATAGTATATCTGGATTGAACAGTGCAGGCATTTGCCAAAGTTTCATATGATATACTTATGAAAAAATAGAAAGGTAACAATACAATCAGATGGGCTCACAACTAATTGAACAATCACACCAAAACAGTTCTGCTTACTGGATTCATCACAAGATCCATGAGAATGGAAACTGCAGTTGTTTTGTTCATCGCATAAAAGGTGCTCAAGAAATGTTAAGTAAAGGGATAAAAGGTATCAAATATAGAGAGATATGTAGTCCTTGGCCTGTTCAAAATTTTTGCTGGTGACCTGTATAGGGATGGAGAGAGCTGAAATGGACCCAATATTTTTTAAAAATGAAACATGATAATGATACAGGATGGATCAGACTTGACTTAAGAGTTTCATATGTGAAAAAAGACTTAGGGGATGTAGTTGACAGTAAGCCTATGAGTCAGCAGTATGTGGTTAATCAAAAAGTTGGTAAAACTTCAGTCTTCATTAATAAAAGTATGGAATACAGAGGAATGAAGGTGTAAAAATTGTACTTAAGTTTCCTCTGACCAATCCCACCTGAAGGAATGTGTCCTGAGGGCAAATTTTAGTTTGATAACAAGTGGAACTGTATAACAACTAGATTTAGCCAGCACTGGAACAGACTTCCTTCCCTGAGTACCAGTGAGTTTCCCAACACTGGACATATTCAGAGAATGTAAAATCTACTTGGAAATCTTGGAACCTCCCAATTGGTGTGTTGTTCTTAGCACATTGGTTCTCCACAAATGAAGAAAACATATATAAAATCTTGAAGCAAAATAAACACAACTACTGTGGAATTTGACTTAGAGAAAGGTGGTAAAGACAAATAGGATAGGCTATTTTTCCAATGGTCTGGCACAAGGAGGAGAAATCCCATTCTTCATGCACAGATAGTACAATTAACCAGAGGCAAATACGGCTGCCCTCTGTTTAAGTGTATCTTGAATCAGTGCCTGTCTCCAGAGGGTTATTCTCTCCAAGCCCATGGTCTTCTGAAAAAGAGTATAGATACATTTTGACCAGCAAAAGACTAAATAGAAAAACTCCAAGCAGGAACTTACCAAGTAAGGTATATCTGGGTGAGATGCAATAGGAAGAAGGCTTGGAAAGGTGGGGGACAGTTTTAAGGCATTGGAGATTCAAGAGCCAGTAGTCAGGGAGGTTGGAAGGGCACCAAAGAAACCTTGGCTGATTTCATACTTTGGCAGCACTTCTGACAAACTTCGGTCAGAAACCTCTCCCACTGCAATGTTCCTTTTTGAAAATACCAGGCAGAATTTACTAAAAGCAACAAATGCTTTTCACAGGAGCAATACCAACATCTTTTCAAATCTACTTCATATTTAGTGAGCAAAGAAGAAAACAGAGTTATACACATGTAGTTGTTTGAAAGCACATCACGATCATAGTCATGTTTTGTGCTCATGACATAAGGTCCTTAAGAGCAGAAACTGTCTTGAACTCCCATATTTGCATTCTGGTATCTAACAGAGCACAGCATGGATAGATGATAGATAGATAGATAGATGATAGGTAGATAGATAGATGATAGATAGATAGATAGATAGATAGATAGATAGATAGATAGATGATAGAGATAGACTAGATAGATAGAGATAGATTAGATGATAGATAGATAGATGGATGATAGATAGATAGGTAGATAGATATAGATAGATGATAGATAGAGATAAGATGGATAGATAGATGATAGGTAGATAGATAGATGATTGAGTGATAGATATAGATAGGCAGATGGATAGGAACACTATGGATATATGCTCAAAACAAATGTTTGAATGAAATTGTTGGATAATTGTTAAGACTTGGAATGACGCCCATAAGAAGATGGAGAATGATTTGTCCTAGCCCTTGGCGTGCTCTTCCTGCTTCCTCACCAAGCCCAAATACCAACCCTCAAGATATCCCCACCCCGCTTCTCTTAATGTTCTGAGAGAACATTAAGAGAAGCAATAACCTTTCTGCAGAAGAAAACTGGCTCCTTGCCTCAGGGATCAGAATGACTCAGGGGAGAGAGTGATTAACAAAAATGTTATCAGTCTAAAATATTACTGTTTAAATCATGAGCAGCCTGGAATAAAAACCATTTAAAATAAGTAACTGTCTTCCTCTTCCCAGCCCATCATTCCTCTATGTCTCCTAGATCGACATTCCCAAGCCCCCAGCTTCCTCATTATCTCTAAAATAAAGTATCACACCCCAGCAGATTATCTCAGCACCTTCCAAGGCCTCAGAAGGTGGGAATATATTGTGGTTCAGCAGGAGATAGATGGAGGTAAATGGCATAGAGTGTGCCAAGTGTGTTACATGAAAGGAAAAAGTTGCTATGAGCTCACTTGTGAGGGCAAGGAAAGATCATGGACTAGTAATTGGTACAGCTTTCCTTAGGGAACTCTTGTTTGAGGATGGTCAGAGGACATGGTCCCTAAAGGGCTTTAAAAGGCCAGTATGGTAGTATGGAAAGAACATTGCAAAAGAAAGGTTCTAGCTCTGATTCTGCCCTGTGTGACCTTGAACAAGTCGTTTTGCCAATCTGGGCCTAACTTGTAAAACAAATCACACTATGTACTCTGCCTAATTGACAGGTTGTTATGAGGTCAGACAAGATAGTTCTTAAAAAGAATTTTTTGAACTATGAAGCAAAATACAAATAAAAGAAATTTTCTACTCTAACCTCTTCATTTCACAGATGAGATCACTCTGAAGCCAAGAGATATCATAGTCCTTGCTCAAAAATACGTAGCTAGTTAGTAACACAGCCAAAACAAGAACTCATTCTCCTGACTCCTAGTCAAGTGCTTTCTGCACTTACACTATTTTACCTTCTTCAGCAACTTGGTATATGTAAGAACTCAATTAACTGAGTATGCAAGCATGGAGTATCTAATTCATTGCATTTGCATTCACACTCCGATGGAATTTACTGAGGAATGTCTGGATATTGTCACTGCAGATTTAGGTATTCTCTGTGGATTTTAATTTAGCCATTAATTGAAATAGTGCTATGGTCTGTGCTGTATCAGCGTAGGGAATGTAAGTGTGCTTCTGATTCATTTTTCTGGAGGGTGTGAGTTTAAGGTCAGTTTCTTAAGATACAGGTAATAATATGGGAGAATAATTTGACTTATACATATTGAACATCTTAAATAGTTCAATGTTTAGAACGTGGTGAGGTGAGCGGTCCAAGGATAAATTTTAAAGGGCTTTATGGAAGGTGACCGAGGAATGAAGTAGTATAAGTGTTTATAATGGTTAACATGATGTGAAGGAATAGAAATACAAGGATAGAGGAAGGATGAGAAAAGCGGGCGAAAGAGAATTAGCTTAAAGGTAACTCTATAAAAGCCATTGATGATTATTTAGAGACACGTTAGAAATTATTCAGTGGGTACTTAAAGCCCAGAAAGAATCCCTTTATTATTTGTCTGATCTAGATTGTTTATCTCCAAAAGCAAATCATTGGAATGGGGCCAGTGTTGCATTAGGGTTACTAATAGCTCACTGTCTATGACGGCCTACTTTTTGTATTTGAAAGACACTTAAAGAACAAATCCTCCGTAAGTACCCCTGTGCCCTTGGACCTTTATAACATGGACAATCCTACATCATGGAACACGGAAGAGGGCAAAAACAGAATATCCTAGAGCTGGTATATAAGATTGGCCTAATCAAAAGAGAAAGAAGAGGACTGGCAATAAAACAAAGAAGACACAGGTACAATATGGGTCCCAGAGAGAGGCAGTTACTCTGGAAGCCCCAGAATAGTGCCGAGTTTCACGGTTTAAAGAAGAGACTGACAACAAAGGAGAGAGGAGAGATGTAATATAAGAATTGCCACAGGAACTCAAAGTTTTTTATTAAGATATAACATACATGAGATACATGAAAAGCAATAATCTTAAGTGTACTACTAAATGAAATTATACATATGTATATATGCCTGTGTAACCCTATACATATAAAGACACAGAAAACATCTAGCACTCAAGAAAGTTCCCCCTGGTCCTTTCTGATTCTGTATTCCATTTCTACCTCGCCAGGAGGAAACCCCTATTCTGACTTTTTATTATTATAGATGAGATTTGCCTTTTCTAAAAATTGATATAAATGGAATAATACAATATGTACTCTTTTGTGTCTAGCTCTTTTGCTCAGCAAACTATTTTTGAGATTCATTCATATGTGTCAATAATTTGTAATGATTTTCAAATAAAAGCTGTATTCATTGTACTATTGATGGACTTTTGGGTTGTTTCCAGTTTGGGGCTATTACAAATGATAATTTTCTGATCAGTCATGTCTTTGGGTGAACATGCACAATTTCTTTCTGTTGGGTATGTATTTTGGAGTGAAATTGCTAAGTATTTATTCATACTTTCAGCTTTAGTAGATACTGTGAAATATTTTTTAAAGAAGTTATTCCAGTTTCCAGCAATGTATAAGATTCCAATTGTTCAACAACCTTGTTAACACTTGCTATTATCTACCGTTTAAGCCATTCTTGTGGTTGAGCAGCAGACACATTGTAGGTTTCATGTGCATTTCTTGATGGGTGATTAAGTTAAGCATTTTTTATATGCTTATTGGTTATTTGGATATCTTCTTTTGAGATATGTCTGATCAGGGCTTTTGCACATTTTAATTGGGCTATTGTCTTTTTTAATTGATTTGTAAGAGTCCTTCATATATGCTGAATACGAGCCCTTTATCATATGTATGTATTGCAACTATCTTCTACTCTGTGGATTTCCTTTCCCTTCTACTAATGATAGCTCTTTATGAACAGAACTGATACACACACCCACCACCATCATCACCATCATCCTCCCAGCAGACAAACTTACTTCCTATTTTACTAGGATAACAAAAGCCACCAGATAGGGGTTCCCTGATTTTCTTGCCACCAACCCTACACTCCCTTTTAATTTATTATAATACAGGAGTTGTTCTCCTGCTAGCTAAGGCCAGTCTCTTCCTCTGTACTTTGAATTCCATCCAATCTTACCATTTTAGGAACCCAACATTATCACCTATTTGTCCTGTATCTTCAAACTCCACCCTGAATTGCCTCCTTCTCATCAGCATTTAAGCATTTTCATTTCTCTCTCTTTTGAAGAAAACAACAAACAAATAAACACTTCTCTATTTCTTGCCTATATTGGTATACATAGATCTAGTTCATTCACTTTGCTTCAAAGTATTCTTTGAATAAATGAACCATGGTTTATTTACCCATTTCTCTAATGAGGGGTAGTTACGTACATTCCAATCTTTTCCTATACAAATAGTTTGCAATGAACATTCTTTACCATATATCTTTACGCATATGTACAATTTTCTATAGGGTATATGCCTATAAGTGTGTTTGTATATTCTTCAACTTTAGTAGATATTACCTAATTATTTCCAAAGAAGTAATACCAATTTATAATTACTAGCAATTAAAAGTTCTTCTTATTCTCATCAATACTTAGTATTATCAGACTAAAGTTTGCCAACCCAGTGAATGTGAAATAAGAGCTCATTGTGATGCATTTCCCTGTATACTAGTGAGATTTTCTTTTAATATGTTTACTAGTCATTCAGGATTCTTCCTCTACTCTTGCTGGCTTATATTGCGCCCATATTTTTGGTCTGGTTGTTTGTCCTTCTTTTTGGTTTGTAGAAATTCTATATATAGTCACAATTTTAAAACTTTGTCAGAAGTAGGTCCTTGTTGGTTATCTATTTTACATACAGTAGTGTGTATCTGCTCATCCCAAACTCCTAATTTACTCCTCCCCTCTTCCCCTTTGATAACCAGAAATTTATTTTCTATGTCTGTAATTCTATTTCTGTTTTGTAAATAAATTCATTTATATTATTAAAAAAAATTAAAAAAAATAAAACTTTGTCAGATATGAGGTTGTAAATATTTTACAGCAGCCTGTAACTTGCCTTTATCTTTGTTTATGCTAAGATATTTTAAACTCTAATACAACTAAATTTATCAGTATTTCTCTTTATGATTTACATTTTTACATCTTTTATGTCTTCTGGTTTATTTTTATGTCTTATTAAATAATTCCTTCTCTACCTAGATAACATAAAGATATTCTATTTTTCTCTTTTTCCTTACTGTGTGTATAGATATACACATATAAAATATTGTGATATGATTAATATACAATGTATATATACAATTTTATGTATATATAAATGGTTTCATATTATCTGACCTTTTGAAACTTACTTTTTTCACTCAACTTTATGTTTTTAAGATTTATCTATATTGTTAAAAATAGATCTAGTTCATTCACTTTATTTTTTTTTAAATTGAGGTATAATTCATACAGCATAAAATTCACCATTTTAAAGTGTACAATTCAGTGATTTTTAATACATTCACAGGGTTATGCAACCATCACCACTATCAAATTCTGAAATATTTCTTCACTGTAGAAAAGTCCTGTACTCATTAGCAGTCGCTCCCCACCCCCAGATATTCATCTGCCTTGTCTCTATGGATTTGCCTATTCTGGACATTTCATATAAATGGAGTACAATAGGTGACCTTTTGCATCTGGCTTCTCCCACTTACCATAATTTTTTAAGGGTCATCTGTGTTGTAACATGTATCAGTACTTCCTTTGTTTTTTTTTAAACAAGGTACTGTTTATTTTTTTTAATTTTTTACTTTTACTTTTTTTAGCTCTTTATTGGAATATAATTGCTTTACACTGTTGTGCCAGCTTCTGCTGTACAACAAAGTGACTCGGCTGTATTTATACATATATCCCCATATCCCCTCTCTCCCACGACTCCCTCCCACCCTCCCTATTTAGCTATGTATGCTCTTATTTAGGGTTTTCTTAGGGTTTGACTTGTCAGAAATTAAATTCTTTTATTTAGTTGTGGCACATGGGATCTTCATTGCAGCATGTTTAGTTGTGGCATGTGGGACCTTTTGCTGCAGCATGCAGGCTCTTAGTTGCAGCATACAGACGTCTTAGTTGCAGCATGCAGGCTTCTTTAGTTGCGGCATGTGAACTCATAGTTGTGGCATGTGTGGGATATAGTTCCCCGACCAGGGATGGAACCTGGGCCCGCTGCATTGGGAGTGTGGATTCTTACCCACTGGATCTCCAGGGAAGTCCCAGAAACTAAATTCTTAAATGTCTGTGAATGGTGTGAGGTACTGACCTAAATTTACCTGTTTCCATAAGGAGAGCCAATTATCCTAATGCCATTTATTGAAAAGTCTATTGTTACATCTGCTGACTTATTGTTCTGTATGTGTCACATAATAAGATTACATTGATACTTGGTTCCATTTATAAGTTCATTGCTTTCTCCATCAGTTATTCGTCTATTTGTGTGTGCCTTAATACTACACTATTTTTATTATTATGAATTTATAGTAAATTTTTCTATCTAGTAGTACAAGTTCTTTATACTTATTCTTCAAAATTTTCATGACCATTCTTATCTATTTTCTCTTCTACATGAATTATAATACAAAATTTAGTATCAGCATATTAAGTTCTGTAAGAATAAAATCCTATTGATGTCTTGATTATATTTTCATTTAATATGTAGACTATTTTGAAAAAAAAACTATGTTTATGACAATGACTCTTCCCCACATAGTATAACTTTATATTCACTTAGGTCTTTTTAAAAAATTTTTAATTAAAGCTTTATAATTTCCTTCCTAAAAGTATTACATCTTTTATAGGATTTATTTTAATATACCTTGTAATTTTTGTTGCTATTATAAATAGTACCTTTGGGAGGGGGAGTCTCAATTTTGGCATATGAATACATGTGTGTATGTGAGTGTGTTTTATGCACATAAAATATTTCACTTTACTTTGTGGTGTATCTTTTGCTATTTAGAAAGGTTTCATTTTTGTTTTAATGATATCTTTATTCCAGCAGAGTTGGGACCCAGCAATCTGTGTTGTAACAGCTGGATCCCAACTCCAGAGTTCTGATTCAACAGGTCTGGGGTAGGACATGAGAATTTGCATTTCTAACAACTTTCTAAGTGATATAGATTTACTGGCCCAGTACCACACTTGAAGAAACATTATTTTATATTAATATCTTCATATAATACTTCCTTTTAAAGATACTGTCTATTGATTCTCTTCATGAGATATAACAAAATTTGCTAGTACCCTCTTTTTGCTGATCCCTTCCTTCTGACCCAGCTTCTAATTTAAGCCTATATCTTCTTACTCCTAGTTGATATCTATGAGGTTGTCCTCCTTCTATACCCATTTTTGTTATTTGTATTATATATATATATATATATATATATATATATATATACACACACACACTTCAGAGTATATATTTGCCTCTATTTTGTCATTCCATCTTCATCACTTATTCTTGGTATTACAGGTAAATATAATTACTGCTCACCATCAAATATATGCCAAAGTACTCTATGATTTCTTGGTATCTAAAGCTTTTTTTCTATTAAATCCTTTAGAAATTATCATGGGAATAATATTTCCTGAGTTATTGCATGCTCATTATAGTTTTTATTCATATCTGAAAGTTAACTTAGTTAGATATAAACTCTTTGGCTCACACCTTCTGGTTGTTTAGACATCTCATTTATAAAGAGTAGTTTTCCAACATCACAAGCTTTGAAGATTTACCTCAGCAGGTTTCTTCTGGAGGCCGTTTTCTGAAATAACTCCATATATTATAATAAGAGTGGATTACACACAAATGGGTGGAAGACCTAAATAGACATTTCTCAAAAGAAGACATACAGATGGCTAACAAACACATGAAAAGATGCTCAACATCACTAATCATTAGAGAAACGCAAGTCAAAGCCACAATGAGGTATCACCTCACTCCAGTCAGAATGGCCATCATCAAAAAATCTAGAAACAACAAATGTTGGAAAGGGTGTGGAGAAAAGGGAACTCTCCTGCACTGTTGGTGGGAATGTAAGTTGGTATAGCCACTATGGAAAACAGTTTGGAGGTTCCTTAAAAAACTAAAAATGGAACTACCATATGATCCAGTAATCCCACTACTGGGCATATACCCAGAGAAAACCATAATCCAAAAAGAAACATATACTATAATGTTCATTGCAGCACTAGTTACAATAGCCAGGACATGAAAGCAACCTAAATGCTCATCAACGGATGAATGGATAAAGAAGATGTGGCACATATATACAATGGAATATTACTCAGCCATAAAAAGGAATGAAATGGAGCTATGTGTAATGAGGTGGATAGACCTAGAGACTGTCATACAGAGCAAAGTAAGCCATAAAGAGAAAAGCAAATACCATATGCTAACTCATATATATGGAGTATAAAAAATGGTACTGATGAACCCAGTGACAGGTTAAGAATAAAGATGCAGATGCAGAGAATGGACTGGAGGACACGGGGTTGGGGGGTGGTGAAGGAGAAGCTGGGACGAAATGAGAGAGCAGCATAGACATATATACAATACCAACTGTAAAATAGATAGCTAGTGGGAAGTTGCTGTATAACACAGGGAGATCAACTCGATGATGGGTGATGCTTTAGAGGGCCAGGACAGGGAGGGTCATGGGAGGGAGGAAGGGGACATGGGGATATATGTAAATACAGCTGATTCACTTTGGTGTACCTCAAAAACTGGTACAAGAGTGTAAAGCAATTATATTCCAATAAAGAGCTTAAAAATAAGTAAAAAAAAAAGAGTGGATTACAGATGAAAAATATGCAAGATGCAGACGCTACCTGCAGAATATATGTATGTGTGTGTGTGTGTATAAAATCTTGTGTGTATACCTAAGAATCTAGTGTCATGGGTGAGCACACCCTTGGTGGAAGAAGTGCAGCACTGGCTTGCTGCAGTGACCAATTCTGCCTGAGCACTGGAGAGTCCTTGGGAAAATAAGTGAGGCCATCACAGTGCACTCTGGGCTGCATTTCTTCCATTTTTCCACTTCTACTTCTACTTTGGGTCTCTCCTAAAGGCATTTGAACCCCCATCCTAATTAAGTCCCATCCATAGCCCAGGCCAAAACAGAAATTTTTCTTTGGTGTATAACTATTCTGTTGATGGATTTATTTTTTCTAAACTGTACTTTCACAAGGTCCAGTTTGAGGTATCTTTTTTTCCCCTAAACTGTACTTTCACAGACCTTTGAGGTTCTCCATTCCAATTTTATGCCTTTCAAGGACCCAAGGGCTTATTTGCAGTCTTCTGTGAATATTAACACTTGAGCCTAGGACTTTTACTTCTGGTTAGATTGAAGACAGTTACAAAAGATTGTCGTAACAGCCCTAAAAGAGAGAATCATCCAGATAAGTTACAAGATCATAGTTTTAAAAACTCATCAGGGAACTTCCCTGGTGGTGCAGTGGTTAAGAATCCAGCTGCCAATGCAGGGGACACGAGTTCGATCTGTGGTCTCACATGCTTCGGAGCAACTAAGCCTGTGCACCACTACTACTAAGCCTGCATGCTAGAGCCTTCAAGCCACAACTACTGAGCGCACGTGCCACAACTACTGAAGCCCACATGCCTAGAGCCTGTGTTCCTTAACAAGAGAAGCCACTGCAGTGAGAAACCCACACACTGCAATGAAGAGTAGCCCCCACTCTCCACAACTAGAGAAGCCCGTGCGCAGCAATGAAGACCCAACGCAGCCAATAAATAAATAAATACATAAAGATAAATAAATTTTTAAAAACTCATCAGAATTTGGTTTCAGCTATGACATGTAAAGAGTTTGGAAGTTGTCAGTCTCGTCCTTACAATAGGAAAAACCTGACCAAATTGAGAAGCAATGAATTGAACTTATCAGACAACTGAGGTTGCAGGGCAAACTGCCACCCCAAAATCTGCAGAGACTGGCAAATCCAGAGTCACAGATAAAACCTATTTTTCTGGAGCAGAAAATCCATTTACTTAAATGGTAATCTTGGTGAACTGCAAGAGGTTGAGTGTGGACTAACTTGAGAGAAAAAAATTCCTGGGGACTACAGTCTTAAGGGGGAACAAACTCATGGATTTTTACCTCCATGCATCCCATGAGGTTCTTATCGTAAAGAGCCAAAAATAATCTCCTCATGGTTCTGGCAAGGGAGGGGAGAGTATGCATTGTCCGTAACAAAGTGTTATACAAACAAAGCTGTCTCTATAACAAAGGTCTGCTCTCCAGGAGAAAATACTTTATTCCATCTGGGGAAAGGGCCTAGGCCCATCAAAAACCTGTAGTTTAATCGTGAGATTATAGAATGCATCTTCTGTTTCACACCTTACCACCACATCAATAAGCTCCAATATAATGAGTGGATTATAGATTAAAGATATGCAAGATGCAGACTACCTGATGAGTAGTTCTTAGGGCATACCAAAGACCAAATGAGACAAAAATCAAGGACACTAGAGCAATATTAAGCCTTGACATCTACAGCTACTACAAATATTAAACACAACCCAACGTGTAGCAAGATTAAAACAAAATCTCACACTAAAGGTCTATTTATCTCAGCACTATTACCCAATATATCATGCCTGGCTTTCAACAACAACAAAAAAATAAGGCATGCTAAAAGGCAAGAATAAACAGAGTCTGAAGATACAAAATAAACATCAGAGCCAAACTCAGATATGACAAAGACTTTAGAATTAACAAACATGATTCATGTGGTTAGGGCTCTAATGGAAAAAGTAGATGATATTTAAGAACAGATAGATGGGTAATGTAAGCTGAGAGATAGAAACTCTACAAAAGTATCAAGAGGAAAAGCTAGAAATCAAAAACACTGTAACAAAAATAAAGAATGCCTTTGATGGGCTCATCAGTAGACTGGACATGGCCAAGGAGAGAATCAGTGAATGTAAAAATAGGTCGAGAGAAACCTCCCAAACTGAAATGCAAAGAGAAAAAAGAATTAATGAAAATTCAGAATAGAACATATATGAACTATGGGGAAATTTCAAGAGGTGTAACATACACTTAATTGGTTAACAGAAAGAAACAAAGAAGCTGATGAAATATTTGAGGTAATGATGCCTGAGAATTTTAAAAACTTATTGACAAAAATCAAACCACAGATCCAGAAAGCTCAGAGAACATCAAGAATATATCACATTCAAGAAGCCAGATGTAGGGAAAAACACCTTACCTTTAGTAGAACAAGAACAAGAATTACAGAGGACTTCTCATCAGTCACCATGAAAGTAAGAAGAAAGTAGAGTAAAATAGTTAAAGTATTGAAAGAAAAAACCCACCACTTAGAATTCTATATGTAATGAAATTATCTTTCAAAGGTAAATAAGAAATAAAAACTTTCTCAGAAAAACAAAAACTGAGGAAATTCATCACCAACAGATATGCCTTGCAATTAATATTAAAAGAAGTTCTTCAGGGAGAAGGAAAATAATATCTGTCAGGAACTTGAATCTCCATTCAGAAGGGAAGATCATCAGAAAAAGAGTAAAGATAAAATTAATTTTTAAAGTTTTATTATTATTAATTGATCTAAAAGACAATTATTTAAAGTAATAAAAGTAGCAATGTGTTGAGTGATTATAGCATATAAAAAGGCTTAATGACTTAAAGAAAAATCTTAGGGGATTAGAGCAAGGAATTAGGAATACTCTGTTATAAGATTTATGCACTACATGTGAAGTAGTTTAGTGTTACTTAGAGGTGAACTCAGATTAGTTAAAAAATGTATCACAAACTCTAGGGCAATCACTAAAGAAAACTTAAAAAGAAGTATAATTGAAATGCTAAGAAAGAAGATAAAATTAAATCATATAAAATAATTAAAACCAGAGAAGGCAGAAAAAGAGGGGGAAAAAAGCAAAGAAGAAATGTAACAAATAGTAAAGTTACCAAAAATAGTAGATGTTAGTCTGAAATTATCAATAGTCACTTTCAACATAAATGGCCTAAACATACCAATCAAAACAAACAGCTTGTCAGTGTGAATTTTACAAAAAGATCCCAACTATATGTCATTGACAGGAAATGAATTTAAAATCTATAAACTCAAATAGGTTAAAAGTTAAGGGATGGAAAAAGAAATTCCATACCAATACTAAATTTAAAAAAACTAGAGTGGCTATATTAATTTCAGACAAAGTGGACTTGAGAAAAAGGAAAACTATCAGGGATAAAGAGGGGCATTATATAGTGATAAGGGGTCAGTTCTCCATAAAGATATGACAGTCCTAAACATGTATGTAATTAACCACCAAAGCATCAAAATATTTGAAGCATAGACTTCAAGTTAAAAGTTGTTTCAGGACAAAGAACGGGAATGATATCAGCAAGATGGCAGAATAGGAAGCCTTGGATCCTACATTCCTTCCACAGAAATACCAGTTCAACAACAATACACAGAACAATTTCCTTTGTGAGAAATCCAGAAACTAGTTAAGAGGCTGCTGCATCCCCAGTGATGTGAAACCAGCCACAATAAAACCAGTAGGAATATTTGCAACACACTCTCAACATAAGCACTACTAACACCACAGTGCCACATGACTGAAGGAACACCCACAGCTCCCAGCTTATGCCTGGGGATGAAAGGACTAGGCCATATAACCAATATTCCGATTTTTCTGTGGGCTGACTGAGACATTGGCTTCTCTCTCACCTGTCTTAGAGTGCTGATGGGACCCAAAGTACTCTAGTCACATGGGAACCATTAAGAACAAAAACTGTGGTTTCAACTAGCAGTTAGCATAAACCATATCCCTACTCCCTAGCTCAGTGCAGAATGAAAAATCTCCAGCCTCCAGCTTCTTCCTGTGGAGAAAAGGAAAGGACTGGACCATATATCCAACATTCTGATTTTTTTTGAGGGGGGTGGGGATGGGGCGCTGCATAAGGCTCTGGCTTCTGTCTTGCCTGTATAACAGTGCTAATGGAACCTGTCATAGTCAAGGTGCCTGGGGGCCACTGAGAACAAGGACAGCATTTTGAAATAGCATAAAAGTTTGAGAGGTCCCCAGAATCTCTGGACAGGCTGATTGCTGAGGGTCTTCCCATGCATGAGACCAGTCTATGAAGACTAACAAAGGTTGATGTGTTGTTTAATGCACAGACATCAACATAAAGAGTCAGGAACATGAAGGAAAAGGGAATATATTCCAAACAACAGAACAAGATAAAATCCCCAGAAATCAACCCTAATTAAATGGAGACATGATTTAACTGACAGAGAATTCAAAAAACACTGTTATAAAAATGCTCAGTGAGATCAGGAGAACAATGCATGAGTAAAGTGAGAATTTCAACAAGAGACTGAAAATATTAAAAATGATCAAACAGAAATTATGAAGCTGAAGAATACAATAATTGAACTGAAAAATTCACCAGAGGGGTTCAGTATCAGAATACAAGTAGAAAAAAATCAGTGAATTTAATGATATGTCATTGGAAATTATCCAGTAAGAGGAGCAAAAAGAAAAAGAATGAAAATAATGAAGAAAGCTTAAGGGACTTAAGGGACAACATCAAATAGATCAATGTATGCATTACAGGAGTCCCAGAAGGAGAAGAGAGAAAAGGACAGAAAATGTATTCAAATAAACAATGGCTGAAAACTTCTCAAATCTGGGGGAAAAAATAGACATCCAGATGCAAAAAGCCCAATGGATCCCAAATAAGATGAACTAAAACAAATCCATGCAAGAAACATAATATAATATATACTGTACATTATATTATTACATATAAAATTATATATAATATATTATATGATAGTAATATAATAATAATATCAAATTGTCAAAAGGCAGAAACAGAATTTTGGAAGCAAGAGAAAAAGTGGGTTGTCACATATAAGGGAACCCCCAAAAGACCATCAGCAGATTTCTCAGCAGAAACATTGCAGGCCAGAAGGGAGTGAGTTGATATATTCAAAGTGCAGAAAGAACAAAAATGTCAGCCAAGAATACTAAACTCAGCAAAACTGCCTTTCAAAATGAAGGAGCAATAAAGACTTTCCTAGACAAAAGCTGAAGGAGTTCATTACCACTAGACCTGCCTCACAAGAGATGCTAAAGAGAGTTCTTCAAGTTGAAAAAAAAGGATGCTATACAGTAATATAAAAGCATATAAATGTATAGAACTCACTGATTAAGGTAAATATATAGAGAAATACAGAACATTTTAATACTATATCAGTGGTGGATAAATCACTTTTAATTCTAGCACAAAAGTTAAAAGACAGAAGCATTAAGAATAACTATATCAGTAAATATATGTTAAGGAATACACAATATAAAATGTTTAAATTGTGACATCAGCAGTAAAATGGGAGAGAAGTAAAAGTGTAGTTTCTAAATTGAAGTTAAGTTGTTATCAACTTAAAGCAGACTGTTATAACTATAAGTTGTTTTATGTAATTCCCATGGTAACCACAAAGAAACACCTGTAATAGACATACAAAAGAGAGATAAGAATGAAATAATATCAATACAAAAATCAACGAAATACAAAGGAAGACAGCAAGAGAGAAAAAGAGTGACAAAAGAACTACAAGAAAACAAAAACAACAAAATGACAATAGTAAGTCCTTCTTACCAATAATTACTTTAACTATAAATGGATTGAAAATCCCAATCATAAGACAACAGTAGCTAAATGGATTTAAAAACAACAAGATTCATGTATCTGCTGTCTACAAGAGACTCACTTTAGCTTTAAGGGCACATATAGGCTGAATGTGAAGGGATGGGAAAAAATATTCCATGCAAGTGATAAACAAAAGAAAGCAGGGGTGGTTATATCAATGAAATAGCCTTTAAATCAAAAGTTGTCACAAGACAACAATGATAAAAGGATCCATTCACCAAGAAGAAATAAAATATACATGCACCAAACATCAGAGCATCCAAAAATATAACTCAAGCATTGACAGAACTATTGGGAGAAAGAGACACCAACAGTAATAGCAGGAGACTTCAATATTTCCTTTCAATTATTGATAGGGCATCAAGACAGAAAATCATTAAGAAAACAGAAGACCTGAAAAATGCTATAGACCAAATAGACCTAACAGACATATACAGAACTTTCTAGCCAACAGTAGCAGAATATAATTTTTTCAAGCACAAACAGAATATTCTCCAGCGTAAATCACACATTAGGTAACAAAATGAGTCTTAATAAATTTAAGTAGAATGAAGCCATACAAAGTACTTTTTCCAACAAAAACGAAATTGAATTAGAAATAAGTAACAGAAGGAAAACTAGAAAATTCACAAATATGTTTAAATTAAGCAACACACTCTTGAATAACCAAGGGTCAAAGAGGAAAACAAGTGGCAAATTAGAAAATACCTTGAGGTAAATGAAAATGAAAACACAACATACCAAAATTCATGAGATTCAGAAAAAGGAGGCAAGAATATACAATGGAAAAAAGACAGCCTCTTCAATAAGTGGTGCTGGGAGAATTGGACAGCAACATGTAAAAGAATGAAATTAGAACACTTCCTAACACCATACACAAAAATAAACTCAAAATGGATTAAAGACCTCAATGTAAGGCCAGACACTATAAAACTCCTAGAGAAAAACACAGGTAGAACACTCTATGACATACATCAAAGCAAGATCCTTTTTGACCCACCTCCTAGAATCATGGAAATAAAATCAAGAATAAATAAATGGGACCTAATGAAACTTCAAAGCTTTTGCACAGCGAAAGAAACCATAAACAAGACAAGAAGGCAACCCTCAGAGTGGGAGAAAATACTTGCCAATGAAGCAAAGGACAAAGGATTAATCTCCAAAATATATAAGCAGCTCATGCAGCTTAATACCAAAAAAGCAAATAACCCAATCCACAAATGGGCGGAAGACCTAAATAGACATTTCTCAAAAGAAGACATACAGATGGCTCACAGACACATGAAAAGATGCTCAACATCACTAATCATCAGAGAAACGCAAGTCAAAGCCACAATGAGGTATCACCTCACACCAATCAGAATGTCCATCATCAAAAAATCTAGAAACAACAAATGCTGGAGAGGGTGTGGAGAAAAGGGAACGCTCCTGCACTGTTGGTGGGAATGTACGTTGGTACAGCCACTACAGAAAACAGTTTGGAGGTTTCTTAAAAAACTAAAAATGGAACTACCATATGATCCAGTAATCCCACTACTGGGCATATACCCAGAGGAAACCATAATCCAAAAAGAAACATGTACCATAATGTTTATTGCAGCACTATTTACAATAGCCAGGACATGGAAGAAACCTAAATGCCCATCAATAGATGAATGGATAAAGAAGATGTGGCATATGTATACAATGGAATATTACTCAGCCATAAAAAGGAATGAAATGGAGCTATATGTAATGAGGTGGATAGACCTAGAGTCTGTCATACAGAGTGAAGTAAGCCAGAAAGAGAAAAACAAATATTGTATGCTAACTCATATGTACGGAATCTAAAAAAAAATAAAAGAAAAAATAAAATGGTACTGATTAACCCAGCGACAAGACAAGAATAAAGTTGCAGATGCAGAGAATGGCCTGGAGGACACAAGGTTGGGGGGGTGGGGGGCAAAGGGGAAGCTGGGACGAAGTGAGAGAGTAGCATAGACATATATATACTACCAACTGTAAAATAGCCAGTGGGAAGTTGCTGTATAACAAAGGGAGATCAACTCAATGATGGGTGATGCCTTAGAGGGCTGGGATGGGGAGGGGGGGGAGTTGCGGGAGGGTGGGAATATGGGGATATGTGTATAAATACAGCTGATTGACTTTGGTGTACCTCAAAGACTGGTACAAGAGTGTAAAGCAATTATATTCCAATGAAGAGCCAAAAAAAAAAAAATGGCATAGAACATGAATAAGCATTCACAAAAGAGAAAGCTCCCCTCCAAAAAAAAAATTAGATTTAAGAAGTTATACATTCATATAAAGAGTTAGATAGACCTTCCAAGTGTATTATAGAAAAACAGCATCTTCCCAACTTCCCACTCCCTGTAAGTCACACTCCTCAAGTTTTTAGCTAATTATTTTGGTATTTATTTCCATATACTTAAAAAAATTCTACTATTTAATGTCACGTGATACATCTAAAGTAACATAAACTTCTGAGAATCAGGATCTCACAGGTAATATTGTCAATGGAAATTAAATTCAATTAGAAATAAAATATATATTTAATATTTTCAAACAAAAAAAGAATAAAGATCTCTAATTATTTTCACCTTAATGAGCTAGAAAAAGAACAAACTACACCTAAATTTAGCATTAAAGACCTAAATAAATGGAAAAACACCTGTATTCATTGATTGGCCTACTTATTGTTAAAATAGCAACACTCCACAAAGCAATCTACGGATTCAATGCAACCTCCATCAATGTCCCAGTGGCCTTTTTTGAAGAAATGGAAATTCGAACCCTAAAATTCATGCAAAATTGTAAAGGAATCTGAATAGTCAATTTTGAAAATGAAGAACAAATTAGGGGTACTTATACTTCCTTATTTCAAAACTTACTTCGAAGCTAGTTCTTTTCGGCTGCTATAACAAAATGTAAACTGGGTGCCTTATGAACAATAAACATTTATTTCTCACAGTTCTTGAGGCTGGGAAGTCCAAGAACATGGCACTTCCTGGTTCACAGATGGCCATCTTTCCACCGTATCCTCACAGATGCTCCACCTCCTAATACCATCATCTTGGGGGTTAGGATTTCAACATAGGAATTTTAGAGCAATACAAACATTCAGACTATAGCACCATAGCAATCAAAACATTGTGGTACTGGCATAAGAATAGACAATGGAAACTATAAATCAATGAAATGGAATTGGGAGTTGAATAATGAACCCAAACATTTACATGTAATAGATTTTCTATGAAGGTGTTAAGACCATTCAATAGGTTCTCAATTTTTATGAGGTTTGTTTCCAGTTCTCTAGTTAGTGTACTACTTTCCCCTTATCCAGTACAATCATTGTAATACCATCAATGTAAAAGACTAGCATAATATTTTATGGAACTCAAGATAGTCAGCATATATGTATATTATGGCACAGAGTAGGAGAGTTGATGTAGCCATGAAGCCAGATTATGAAGGTGCACTGTTGGTCTTTTCGGGTAAAACTAAGCTGATTCTTGTGATCCTTGCAAACTTACAGAAAGAAAAAGCATTCTCCAGGTCAATAGCTGCATACAAGGTGTCAAGGGACATACTGATTAGCTCTAGTAAATACAGCACATCTGGAAAGCAGCTGTCACCATCTGATGAAGTTTACAAGAGTCCACAGTCATTCTCCAAGATTCATCCTATATCTACACAGCCCAAACACAGGAATTAAATGAGGATATGATAGGTATCAACATCCTCCTTCTTTTAAGTCTGTGATGGTGTCACTAATCCCTACAGTTCCCACAAGCATTAAGTTTTGTTGTTGGTTTATTATCCGTGTACAAAGGGGAAGTTCCTGAGGCTTATACTTGATTCCTCCTACAATAACAGCTCTCGTTTCATAGATCAGAGAGCAAATGTGGAGATTTTGCCATTGATTGAATATGTCTACTATAATTATATATATTCAAGAACTGGGGGGAGAAGTAATAACCAGAAAGAGGGTTATCTCACGTATTTAGCCACTGTGATTCAAACACAGGTCAAAATACTTACTATTTTGCCACCATAAGCCCACATTTAGACTTACAGATCAGACTGACGATTTGGGTCCTCAGAAATTAACGTTGACTCAGAGAGAGTGTCTACTTTTCCCCAAAAAGGTCTGAATATTTTTTTCCTCAGTGTTGTCACCATGGCTACAGGCTCCTTTGTAAAAGGTTAGGAGAAAATATTTACATTATGTATTTATGGCAATGCTGAAGGGTATTTCTTCATGGGACCTAGTCTCTCCTTCAATCACAGACCCCTGTCTCTGTGAACATCCTAGGTCTTGGAACTGGGTTCTTAGAAGTCATGAATTTCCATTTTAATGATTCAAGTCAAGTTTCTATCAGATCTGGAGTTTTCTTGTTAGTTAGATCAAGTATCATTTTAGTATTATGCTTACCTATTTCATTCCTAATGACACCGTGATGAATTAGCTATCATCAAAGATCCTTGAGGACTAAGTTATTGTGATCATAACTTTGTCCTCGTTTCCAGTTATGGTACTTACTTTCATCTTATCTCGTGTAGTTAAGGGCTGACAGTTAGTCTTTGCTACTCTGGGATCTCCTCGTACTGACAGAAATGTGTGTTTATCTCAATGTTAGACTTCCCTACTGTCATACCTGGCCCACAAGATAGACAGTAACCACAGAGCATTTCAAGGGTACTGGTTGGGGTAGATTGCACATATAGCTACAATTCTTCTCTACTCCTTATATTCATGCCCCTTTGCTCTGTGGTGACTATCTTCCTATGAAGAGGTGGAATACATTTCCCCATGCCTTGAATCTAGTATAGCTTTGTAACTTGCTTTGGCCAATAGAATGAAACAAAAGCGACACTGCACCAGTTCTGAGCCCAAGCCTCAAGAGGCCTTGCATACTTCCACTTGCTCTTTTGGAACCTTATTCAGATGCCATATAAACAAGCCTACACTAGCCTGCTGGAGCATGAAAAAACAGTGTGGAACAGAGATAAGCCACTTAAGCTAAGGCCTTCCAAGATTAGCGAGTCCTCAGTTGCATGAATAAGTCCAGCCAAGGTAAGCTGAGCCTGGCCCAGGACAGCAGAACTACTCAGTCAATCCATGAAATTATGATTTAAATAAGTGTGTTTTTTTAAGCTTCTAAGTTTTAGTGTGGTTTGTTAAATAGCACTAGGTGACTAATATACCAGTGCTCCTCTTACTAATATATTTCTCAAAGCCTTAGAGAAGGGACTGTTCTCTGTGCCATCATGGGGTACAGAGTGTCTATATGGGTGGTGGTAGTGGTAGTGGCAATGGTGAGTGTAGAAATTGCATTTTGCAAATTCACTCCATCATTCCTATCCCCTAAGCCTTTAGATTCTTTCCTCTACATCGTGTCATGGAAACTCTAGCATCACAATCTCATTAAATATAAGCCACCATTCCACTCCAAATTTTAGTCAACTAGCCAATTAAGCTACTAGAGCTACTTCCCTCTGCAGAAGCAAATGAATTAAATCCAGAGTCTTTGGTAAGTATACCTATATCAATGAATTTGGCCTGATATGGTGTTAGATTCCATCTTTCTTGGTAAAACACCGTTATAATCCATTCCAGTACATATTCCCTCAGGTTTGTGGCAATATAACAAATATAATAAAATCTTTAAATTTTGATCAAATAGAAACTATTTCCTCTTGAGTCAGACTTTACACTTGCCCACCAGAAACATGCTGAGATCTTGATTCTAATGATGAGTCTAGTGGCAAAAAACAATAGGGGAGTAGATCTTGAGGAGAATAGAGATCCTCTTGAAAAGCAACTTTGGAAAACAATTTGACAGTATCTACTAAAGCTGACCATATGCATATTCTATGACCCAGCAGTTATATTCCTAGGTTTGTACCTAACAGAAATGCATGCACATGTGCAACAAAAGACATGTACCAAACATGTTCATAGCAGTACTATACATTACTTCCCCAAACTGGAGATAACCTTAATGCTCATCAACAGTAGAACTGATGAATAAATTGTGGTATAGTTACACAATGAAATTCTATACAGTAATGAGGATGAATGAGCTGGTGCTATACACAACATTAAGGATGAATCTCATAAAAATATTTAGGGATGAAGACAACTATAACTAAGTAAGTAAATAAATAAATGAAAAATAACCAAAGATTTCATTAATATAAATTTCAAAAAGAGGCAAAACTGATTTATACTGATAAGTCAGAATATTGGTTATCCTGAAGAAGGCTCCTGTGGTCCTGGCAATGTTCTATGTATTGACCTAATTTGTGGCTACACAGGTGTGTTCATTTTGTGTGTATCACTGAGTTGTATACTTATAATATCTTAACTTTTCTGTATTTGTGTCACATTCAAATTTAAAATGTTTTTAAGCGAATCAAAACCACAATGTAAGGTGTCACCTCACACCTGTTAGGATGGCTATTATTAAAAATACAATAAATAACAAGTGTTGCCAAGGATGTGGAGAAAAGGGAACCCTTGTACACTATTGCTAGGAATGTAAATTGATACAGCCATTGTGGAAAACAGTATAGAGGTTCTTCAAAAAATTGAGAACAGAACTACCATTTGATCCAGCAATTCCACTTCTGGGTATGTATACAAAGAAAACAAAAACACTAATTTGAAAAGATATATACACCTCCATGTTCAATGCATCATTATTTACAATAGCCAAGACATGGAAACAATATAAGTGTCCACTGACAGATGAATGGATAATGCTATACAATGGAATATTATTCAGCCATAAAAGAATGAAACCTTTCCATTTGTGACAACATGGATGGACACTGAGGGCAGTATGCTAAGTGAAATAACTTAGAGAAAGACAAATACCATATGATCTCACTTATATGTGGAAGCTAAAACAAAAACAATCAGTGAGCTCAAATATACAGAGAACAGATTGGTGGTTGCCAGAGGTGCAGGGTGGGTAAAATGGGTGAAGGGGATCAAAAGGTACAAATTTCTAGTTATAATATAAATGTCATGGGGATATAATGTACAACATGG
The DNA here is from genome assembly GCF_030028045.1 of Hippopotamus amphibius kiboko. Classification (NCBI taxonomy): domain Eukaryota; kingdom Metazoa; phylum Chordata; class Mammalia; order Artiodactyla; family Hippopotamidae; genus Hippopotamus; species Hippopotamus amphibius. The sequence goes on from NC_080203.1 coordinate 1,386,699, forward strand.
TGACTATAGTTAATAATACTGTATCACATATTTGAAAGTTGATAAGAGAGTAAATCTTAAAAGTTCTCATCACAAGAAAAAACATTTTAACTATGTGTGGTGATGGATATTAACTAAATGTTACTATGATTATTTTGCAATGTATACAAACATAGAATCATTACAGTATACACCTGAAACCAATATAATGTTATAAGCCAATGATACCTCAATAAAAATAAATTTTAAAAAACCAATAAACAAAAAAAAGAGTTAAAGATGTTTAAAAAGTCAGCAATACCATTTCTGGCTTCTAATGAAAGATCTTTGGGGTAGAATGATCATGAAGCTTTGGCTTCCTAACAAATGTTAATGATATCTCAGGTCACACTGGGATAAGAAAACTGAACTGAGGGAGCATTTGCTTATGTGATAATTTTTGGCTTAAAAACAGGACACTAAAAACAGACACAAAAGGATTATGTTGAATCCCTACATTACACCATATACAAAAATTAACTCAAAATGGATAAAAGACCTAAATGTAAGAGCTAAAACTTCTTCTAAGCTATACCTTAGGAGAAAACAGGTATAAATCTTCATGACTTTGGTTGAAGCAATGGTTTCTTAGATATGACATCAAAAGCACAAATAGCAAAATAAAAAAGTAGATAAGCTTGACATCATCAAAATTAAACACTTTTTTGCTTTAAAGGATACCATCAAGAAAGTGAAACTTTCCCTGTGTGTGCTCTCAGGCAACAGGAAACTGCCTACGTGAGCTCTGGGGGTGGATGCGAGTTGCCACTGCCATCCTGGGCTCCAGAGTCAGGCATGGGCTGCTGACATTACTAACAGACCTGTGAGCAGCCATCATGTGCTGGCCCATTGTCCCAGGAGTATGCGGGCTGCCACTGCTGCTGAGAGACATGGGAGCAGCAGCCAATCATGGCCCCTGCTGTTGTGGGATTGTGTGGGCTGCTGCATCAGCTAAGAGACCTGGGACCAGGTGCCAATCACTGCCTCCACCATCACAGGAGTGTGCACAAGCTGCCACAACTGCACACCACATATCAAAGGGATAATGACCAGCACACATTGAGGAAAGGGGCAGCAAGCATACAAACTAAAAGCAGCCCCTCGATTCCAGACAAGATGGGGGAGTAGAAGGACTTGAGCTCACTCCCTCTCATGGAAACACCAAAATCACAACTAACTGATGAATAACCATTGACTAAAAAGACTGGAACCTACCAAAAAAAAAAAAAGATATTTTACATCGAAAGACAAAGAGGAAGCCCCAAAGAGATGGTAGGATGGGGCATTTTTTGTAATATAATCAAATCCCATACCCGCTGGGTGGGTGACCTACAAGTGGAAAATAATTATATAGCAGAAGTTCTCCCACAGGAGTGAGAGTTCTGAGCCCCACATCAGGCTCCCCAGCCTGAGGGTCTGGCATCAGGAAGAGAAGCCCCCAGAGCATTTGGCTTTAAAGGCCATTGGAGCTTGAGTGCAGGAGCTCCACAGGACTGGGAGAAACAGAGACTCCATTCTTACAGGGCACACACAAGGTTTCACATGCACTAGTACCCAGCACAAAGCAGTGACTCTATAGGAGCCGGGGCTAGACCTACCAGCAGGTCTTGGAGGGTTTCCTGGGGAGACAGGGGTTGGTTGTAGCTCACTATGGCAGCAAGGACACTGGTGGCAGAGGCCTCATGGAATATTCATTGGCATGAGCACTCCTGGAGGTCACCATTCTGGCACTGAGACCTGGCCCCACCCAACAGCCTGCAGGTTCCAGTGCTGGGATGCCTCAGGCAAAACAATAAGCAGGGTGGGAACACAGGCCCACCCAGCAGGAGATGGGCTGCCTAAAGTCATACTCAACTCACAGCCACCTCTAAACACACCACTTGATATAGCCCTGCCCACCAGAGGGACAAGACCCAGCTCCACCCACCAGTGGTCAGGCACCAGTCCCTCCCACCAGGAAACCTGCACAAGCCCCTGGAACAACCTCACCCACCAGGGGGCAGACACCAGAAGCAAGAGGAATTACGACCCTGCAGCCAGTGGAGAAGAAGACCACAAACACAGAAAGTCAGATAAAATGAGAAGGCAGAGAAATATGGTCCAGATGAAGGAACAAGATAAAGAAACCCAGAAGAACAATTAAGTGAAGTGGAGATAGGCAATCTACCTGAAAAAGAATTCAGAGTAACGGTAGTAAAGATGATACAAGATCTCAGAAAAAGAGTAGAGGCACAGACCTAGAAGATGCAAGAAATGTTTTAAAAAGAGCTAGAAGATGTAAAGAACTAACAGAGATGAACAATATAATAACTGAAATGAAAAATACACTGGAAGGAATCAATAGCAGAATAAATGAGGTGGAAGAACGAATAAGTGAGCTGGAAGACAGAGTGGTGGAGATCACTGCCAGGGAGTAGAATAAAGAAAAAAGAATGAAAAGAAATGAGGACAGTCTCAGAGACCTCTGGGACAACATTAAACGCACCAACATTTGAATTATAGGGGTCCCAGAAGAAGAAGAAAAAGAGAAAGGGCCTGAGAAAATATTTGAAGAGATTACAACTTAAAACATCCCTAACATGGGAAAGGAAACACTCACTCAAGTCCCGGAAGTGCAGAGAGTCCCATACAAGATAAACCCAAGGAGGAACATTCCAAGACACATATTAATCAAACTGACAAAAATTAAAGACAAAGAGAAAATATTAAAAGCAACAAGGGAAAAACAACAAATAACATACAAGGGAATCCCCATAAGGATATCAGCTGATTTTTCAACAGAAACTCTGCAGGCCAGAAGGGAGTGGCAGGATATATTTCAAGTGATGAAAGGGAAAAACCTACAACCAAGAATGCACTATTCAGCAAGGCTCTCATTCAAAGTTGATGGAGAAATTGAAAGTTTTACAGATAAGCAAAAGCTAAGAGATTTCAGCACCACCAAGTCAGCTTTACAAAAAATGGTAAAGAAAATTCCCTAGGGGGAAAAGAAAAGGACAGAACAAGAAACAAGAAAATTACCAATGGAAAAGCTCACCAGTAAAGGCAAACATACAGTAAAGGTAGGAAATCATCCACACACAAATATGATATCAAAACTAGCAATCCTGAGGAGAGTACAAATGCAGGAGATTGGAAATACATTTGAAATTGAGACCAGCAACTGAAAACAATCTTGTATATATATAGACTGCTATATAAAAACCCCAAGGGAAGCACAAATCAAAGTCTACAATAGATACACAAAAAAGAAAAAGCAATCCAAACACAACACTAAATACAGATCAAAACACAAGAGAAGAGAATGAAAGAGGATGGGAAGAAAAAAGAACTACAAAAACAAATCCAAAGCAATTAACAAAATGGCGATAAGAACATATGTACAGATAATTACCTTAAATGTAAATGGGTTAAATGCTCCAACCAAAAGACATAGATTGGCTGAATGGATACAAAAATAAGACCTGTATATATGCTGTCTACAAGAGACCCAATTCAGATCTAGGGAAACATACTGACAAGAAATGGAAAAAGATATTCCATGCAAATGGAAATCAAAAGAAAGCAGGAGCAGCAATACTCATATCAGACTAAATAGACTTTTAAATAAAGACTGTTACAAGGGATAAGGAAGGACATTACATAATGATTGAGGGATCGATTCAAGAAGAAGATATAACAATTGTAAATATCTATGCACCCAACATAGGAGCACCTCAAAATATAAGGCAGATGCTAACAGCCATAAAAAGAAAAATCAACAGTAGCACAATAATAGTGGGAAACTTTAACACCCCACTTACATCAATGGACAGATCATTCAGACAGAAGATCAATAAGGAAACACAGGCTTTAAATGACACATTAGACCAAATGGACTTAATTGATATTTATACACTCCATCTGAAAGCAGCAAAATACACATTCTTCTTAAGTACACATGGAACACTATCCAGGATAGATCACATGCTGGGCCACAAAGCAAGCCTCAGTAAATTTAAGAAAATTGAAATCATACCAAGCATCTTTTCCAATCACAGGCTATGAGATTAGAAATCAACTACAAGGAAAAAAACTGTAAAAAACACAAGCACGTGGAGGCTAAACAATATGTTTCTAAACAACCAATAGATCACTGAAGAACTCAAACAGAAAATCAAAAAATACCTAGAGACAAATGACAACCAAAAAACAACAATCCAAAACCTATGAGATGCAGCAAAAGCAGTTCCAAGAGAAAAGTTTATAGAAATACAATCTTACCTCAGGAAAGTCTCAAATAAACAACCTAACCTTACACCTAAAGCAACTAGAGAAAGAAAAAGAAATAAAACCCAAAGTTAGTAGAAGGAAAGAAATCCTAAAGATCAGAGGAAAAATAAATAGTGATGAAGAAAACAATAGAAAAGATCAATGAAATTAAAGCTAGTTCTTTCAAAAGATAAACAAAAATGATAAGCCTCTAGACAGACTCATCAAGAAAAAAAGTGAGAGGGTTCAAATCAATAAAATTAGAAATGAAAAAGAAGTTACAACTGACACCACAGAGATACAAAGGATCATAAGAGACTACTACAAGACTACTACAAGACTACAAGCAACTGTATGCCAATAAAATCGACAACCTGGAATAAATGGACAAATTGTTAGAAAAGTATAACCTCCCAAGACTGAACCAGGAAGAAACAGAAAATATGAATAGACCAATCACAAGCACTGAAATTGAAACTGTGATTTAAAATTTTGAAATTCTTCCAAAAATTGCAGAGGAAGGAATGCTCTCAAATTCATCCTATGAGGCCACCATCACCATAATACCAAAACCAGACAAAGATACCACAAAAAAGAAAATTACAGGCCAATATCACTGATGAACATAGATGCAAAAAAATCCTCAAAAATTTACTAGCAAACTGGATCCAACAGTACATTAAAAGGATCATACATCACAATCAAGTGGGATTTATTCCAGGGATGCAAGCATTCTTCAATATCCACAAATCAGTGTGATACACCACATTAACAAACTGAAGAATAAAAACCGTATGATCAGCACAATAGATGCAGAAAAAGCTTTTGACAAAATTCAACACTCATTTATGATTAAAAAAAAAACTCTCCAGAAAGTGGGCATAGAAGGAACCTACCTCAACATAATAACGGCCATATATGACAAATCCACAGGTAACATCATTCTCAATAGTGAAAAGCTGAAAGCATTTCATCTAAGATCAGGAATAAGACAAGGATGTCCACTCTTGCCACTTTTATTCAACATAATTTTGGAAATCCCAGCCACAGCAATCAGAGAAGAAAAAGAAATAAAAGGAATCCAAATTGGAAAAGAAGAAGTAAAACTGTCACTGCTTGCAGATGACATGATACTATACATAGAAAATCCTAAAGATGCTACCAGAAAACTACTAGAGCTCATCAATGAATTTGGTAAATTTGCAGGATACAAAATTAATACACAGAAATCTCCTGCATTCCTATACACTAATAACAAAAGACCATAAAGAGAAATTAAAGTAACAATCCCATTTACCATCACCTCAAAAAGAATAAAATACCTAGGAATAAACCTACCTAAGGAGGCAAAAGACCTTTACTCTGAGAACTATAAGACGCTGATGAAAGAAATCAAAGATAACATAAACAGATGGAAAGATATACCATGTTCTTAAATTGGAAGAATCAGTATTGTCAAAATGAATATACTACCCAAGGCAATCTACAGATTCAATGTAATCCCTATCACATTACCAAAAGGCATTTTTCACAGAACTAGAACAAAAAAAATTTTAATTTGTATGGAAACACAAAAGACCCTGCATAGCCAAAGCAATCCTGAGAAAGAAAAACAGAGCAGGAAGAATCAATCTCTCTGACTTCAGACTATACTACAAAGCTACAGACATCAAAACAGTATGGTACTGGCACAAAAACAGAAATATAGATCAATGCAACAGGATAGAAGGCCCAGAAATAAACCCACACACCAATGGGCAATTAATCTATGACAAAGGAGGCAAGAATATATGATGGAGAAAAGATAGTGTCTTCAATAAGTGGTGCTGGGAAAACTAGACAGCTACATGTAAAAGAATCAGATTATAACATTCTCTAATACCATACACAAAAATAAACTCAAAATGGATTAAAGACTTACATGTAAAGCCAGACACTATAAAACTCTTGGAAGCAAACATAGGCAGAACACTCTTTGACATAAATCACAGCAATATCTTTTTGGATCCACCTCCTAGATTAATGAAAATAAAAACAAAAATAAACAAATGGGACCTAATAAAACTTAAAAGCTTTTGCACCACAAAAGAAACCATAAACAAAATGAAAAGATGACCCACAGAATGAGAGAAAATATTTGCAAACAAAGCGACCAACAAGGGCTTAATCTCCTAAAAATGCAAATAGCTCAGGCAGCTCTATATCAAAAAAATAAAATAAAATAAAAAATAGGTAGAAGATCTAAATAGACATTTCTCCAAAGGTGACATACAGATGTCCAACAGTCACATGAAAAGATTCTCAGCATCACTACTAGAGAAATGCAAATCAAAACTACAATGAAGTATCACTTCACACAAGTCAGAATGGCCATCATCAAAAAGTCTACAAACAATAAATGCTGGAGAGGGTGTGGAGAAAAGGGAACTCTCCTACACTATTGGTGGGAGTGTAAATTGATATAACTGCTATGGAGAACAGTATGGAGTTTCATTAAAAAACTAAAAATAGAGGTACCATATGATCCAGCAATCCCACTCCTGAGCATATATCCAGAGAAAATCATAATTCAAAAAGATACACGCACATGAATGTTCATTGCAGCACTATTTACAATAGGCAGGACATGGAAGCAACCTAAATGTGCATCAACAAAGGAATGGCTAAAGAAGATGTGGTATATATACACAATGGAATATTACTCAGTCTTAAAAGAGAATGAAATAATGCCATTTGCAGCAACATGGATGGACCTAGAGATTATCATACTAAGTGAAGTCTGACAGAGAAAGACAAATATCATATGATATCACTTATATGTTGAATCTTTAAAAAAAACGATACAAATGAACTTATTTACAAAACAGAAACAGACTCACAGGTTTTGAGAACAAACTTGTGGTACCAAAGGAGAAACATGGTGGGGAGGGATAAATTAGTAGCTTGGGATTAACAGATACACACTACTATATATAAAATAGATAATCAACAAGGACCTACTGTATAGCACAGGGAACTATACTCAATATGTTGTAATAACCTATAATGGAAAAGAATCTGAAAAAGAATGGATGTATGTATATGTATAACTGAATCACTTTGCTGTACACCTGAAACTAACACAACATTGTAAATCAACTATATTCCAATATAAAAGAAAAATTAAATTTAAAAAAAAGACAGTGAAAAGACTACTCACAGAATGGAAGAATATTTTTGCAAATCATATACCTTCTAAGGTCTTGTATCCAGAATATGTAAAGCATTCTTACAACTCAATAATAAAATGACAAATAACCCAATTTCAAAATGGGCAAGGATGGGAATAGAAATTTCTCAAAAGAAGATATATAAATGGCCAATAAGCACATAAAATATCTCAAAATCATTAGTCCGTAGGGACCTAGAAATGCAAACCACAATATGATACCACTTAACCCACACTAGGATGGTTATAATTAAAGAGAAACAAACAATAGTAAAAAAAAAAAAAACACACGAAGCATTGGCATAAATGCAGACAATTTGGAACCCTCATACACTGCTAGTGAGAACATAAAATGTTGCAGCTGTTACAGAAAACAGTCTGGAAGTTACTTAAATGGTTAAACGGTGTTACCATATGACCCAGCCATCCACTATTAGAAAAATGCGAAGATAGCTCCACACAAAAACTTGTACACACGTGTTCATAGCAGCATTATTCACAAAAGCCAAAAAGTGGAAACAATACAAATGTCCATCAACTGATAAATGGATAAACAAAATGTAGTGTATTCATACAATAGACTATTATTCAGCCATATAAAGAAACGAAGTGTTGATACATGCTACAACGTGAATTGAACTTGAAAATATTAGGCTAAGTGAAAGAATCCAGTCACAAAGGAACATACATTGTATGATTCAATTTACATGAAATATGCAGAATAGGCAAATCTATACAGATAGAAAGTAAATTAGTGGTTGCCAGTGGTGGGGGTGGTGGAAGATCATGGCTAAGGGGTGCAGGGTTTCTTTGGAGCATGATGAAAATGTTCTAAACTTGACTGTGGTGACGGATGCACAATTCTGTGAATATAGTAAAAGTCACTTTAAATGTGTGAATTGTATGGTATGTGAATTATATCTCAATAAATCTGTTTAAAAACAATGTCCATGGACTTCCTAGGTAGCTCAGTGGTTAAGAATCTGCCTACGAATGCAGGGGACACAGGTTCGATCCCTGCCCCAGGAAGATTCCACATGCCGTGGAGCAGCTAAGCCCATGCGCCACAACTCTTGAGCCTGCACTCTAGAGCCCATGAGCTACAACTGTTGAGCCCATGTGCCGCAACTACTGAAGGCCACGTGCCTAGAGCCGGTGCTCCGCAACAAGAGAAGACACTGCAATGAGGAGCCCATGCACCACAACGAAGAGTATTCCCCGCTCGCCACAACTAGAGAAAGGTAGAGTGCAGCAAGGAAGACCCAACGCAGCCAATAAAAAATAAATAAATTTATTTTAAAAAATAAAAAATAAATAAAAAATAAAAACATGCCCATAGGGACTTCCTGGTGGCACAGTGGTTAAGAATCTGTCTGCTAATGCAGAGGACACGGGTTTGATCTCTGGTCCGGGAATTTTCCCACATGCTGCAGAGCAACTAAACCCGTGCACCACAACTACTAAGCCTGTGCTCTAGAGCCCACAAGCCATATCTGTTGAGCCCATGTGCCACAACTACTGAAGTCCGTGCACCTAGAACCTGTGCTCCACAACAAGAGAAGCCACCGCACTAAGAAGCCTGTGAACCGCAACAAAGAGTAGCCCCTGCTTGTCGCAACTAGAGAAAGCCCACGTGCAGCAACAAAGACCCAATGCAGCCAATATTAATTAATTAATTAATTTTAAAAATACATGGAAGGTTTTCTTTAAAAAAATATAAATAATCCACAAAATTGAGACTCTGGGAAACTACAGATAAACACTCCAACAAACAAATGGCAAGAAAAAAATAAAACAGAGAGAGAGATGAAGTAGAAATCTATATTCAAAGAGTTTTTAAAAATAAACTGACCAGTTTCAATTTCAGACATTATTATGGTATGAGTCAAACAAACTGAAAAAGAGAAAACATTTACTACATGTATGAGACAATAGGAAATTACTATACCAACTGAATATCTGATGATATTAAGGAAATATTTTTTGGTGTGATAATGGTATCGTGGGTTATGTCAAATAAAAAGGTCCTTATATTTTATAGCTATATACTGAAAGGTTTACCAATGAAATAATAAAACATAAAAGAGACTTGCATCAAAATAATCTAGATGAAATACAACTTGCAATGAATTGAATAGTTGAGGCTGGTTGATAGGTATATGGAGATCATTATCTCATCCTCTCTACTTTGGTGTAGATTTGAAAATTTCCATTAATAACATTTTTTCAAAATAAAAAATGTCTCAGAGCTGGAGGGGGTGCCCCTATACTCTGGAGAGGCTAACTGTAGTGGAGGTCACTGACCTGCACTTTGGGGGTGGCCTTCAGCTGCTGAGAGTTTGTAGTAAAAGTATGGGCAGAGTAGGGGCAGTGCTGGGAGTCTCTTGTACTGCTCTGCTGGAGAGGTCCCTTTACTAGATGTACAGATGCTGTGGGGTAAGCTGGGATATAGATGAAGAGCACGCTGAATGCCTTGGGAGGCTATGGAGTCCCAGAGACCCTGAGTCTCTCGCCCAGGAGGTCAGTCATACTGAAGAATTTGGGCCCAGCACTCCCGGTAGTACCCTATGAAGCCCAAATAAATCTTTGGCCATACTGGAAGGAAGGGATTTGGCTGATATCGTCCTGACTCCCTGGGTGGAGAGGACATCATTTGGGAACTCAGCCTCCAGACTCCTGAAGACACAATTTATGAGAAACAGTTGAACCATAGGGAATGTTTAATTTAAGGAAAAGGGGACTAATGGAAGTGGGGGAGTGGTAGAGGGGGTAGGAAGAAGAGTTAGGGTGGGCAACGCAAGGGGACCGGGATAAAAACTTAGATTTGCCAGATTCCAGAGCCCAGAGGGTTTGCCTCACCAGCAGTAAGGCTAGAAAGAGACAGGTAATAAGAGAAAAATTAATATGATGAGGTGACTAAAATATGCTTTTTCATTGTTTTATGCATTTCTTGGTATAAATCGAAAATAGATGTAAAGCCATTTATAATACAGTACACACATGTAATATGTCTTCTAAAACAATGGTTAAAAACTACTTAGAATCACATAAGGAGAATAAGTAAACTGACCATAATGATTGTGACAGAGTTTGATCACAAAATTTAGTTGTTCTTTCATGCTCTCTCTATGAGCAGCCATAATAGTTGCCAGATTGAGTTTCTAGCATAGAAGTGACTACAGTAATCCAGAAATAGCAGTGGTATGAATAGTGGTTTGCTCACCACAGCAGTTGTGCAGTGAATTTTTGGTTGTTGAACTTGGAAATTTAGCTCTATACCTGATTCTCCATGCCTTACAGTGATTCTGTCAGCAACCAAATATCCTTTCTTTCAACCTAATTTTTATCAAAGTGTAATTTATACACAGTTAAATATACAAATCTTAACTGTACAGGTCAGTGAGTTTTGACAAATGTGTACACTGTGTTAACCAACATCCCAATCAAGATATAGAACATTACTTCCACTCCAAAGGATTCCCTCATTCCTCTTTTCAGTAAACCTATATTCTTTCTACGCCTGGCAATCATTATTCTGCTTTCTATCACCATATGTTAGTTCTATATTTTCTAGAATTTCCTATAAATTGAGTCATAGTATGTATTCTTTTGTGTCTAGCTTCATTAGCTCCGCATAATGTTTCTTTTTAAAATACAAATAATTGCCATTTAATTGATAGTTCTTTCTCAATTTTGACAAATGTACCATGGCTTTGTAAGATGTTAATGTGAGGGGAAGTTGGGTGATGGTTCTATGGGAAATTTCTGCACTCTGCAACTTTTTTGTAAATGCAAAGTTGTTCCAAAATAAGTAGTTTATTTAAAAATAGAAGCAAGGCTTAATATCTTTGCGATTGATCCACATCTGTCACTTGTAATTCATCTCTTTTTTATGGGTGAGTAGTATTCCATTTTATGGATGTACAGTTTGCTTATACACTTGCCTATTGATGGACATTTGCATTGTTTACATTTTAGAGTTATTACAAATAAAACTGCTATAAGCATTTGTGTACAAAATGCTGTATGAATTTGTATTCTCATTTCTCTCAGGTGAATAACTAGAAGTGGGATTACTGAGTCATGGGGAGAGTGTATGTTTAATTTTATAAGAATCTGCTAAATCATTTTCCAATGCAATTGTGCCAGCTTATTTTGCCAGTAGCAAGGTATGAGAGTTCAAATTTCTCCACATTCTCACCAACATTTGATGGTATCATTCTTTTAAATGTTATATATTTGTGTTGGTGTGAAGTGTTTTGTCTTTGTGATTTTTTCCCCTTCATCTAAAGAATAAATGATGTTGAGCATCAATGATGTTGATTTTCATGTGTTTATTGGTCATGCATATATCTTCTTTTGTTAAGTACACATTCAAGTCTTCCATCCATTTCTAGATGGGCTTGTTTGTGCTTTATGTTTTATTTTAGAGTTCTTTATGTATTCTAGATAACTAACCTTTGTAATGTTATGTATTGTGACTATTTTCCAGTCCGCAGTTTACATTTTCATTTTTCTAACAATGTCTTTGATTGCAGAAGTTTTTAATGTTGATGAAGTTCAGTTTATCAATTTTCTTTTATGGTTAATGATTTTTTCCATTTCAAGAAATATTTGTCCAACCCAAGATCATGAAGATATTGTCCCATGTTTTCTTCTTTTGGCTTCATAGATTTAGCATTTATGTTTATGTCTATGATTCATCCTGAATTAAATTTTGTGTATGGTATGAGGTAAAGTTTGAGCTTCATGTTCTTCAATATTCAATGGTTTATGAGACTTCCTTTCCTATTTAATGGCTTTGGTGACTTTAGAAAATATTAATTGAAGTAACCAAGGCAGTGTGGTATTGGCAGAAGGACAGACACCTAGATAAATGGAACTGAATTAAAAACTCAAAAATAGACCCATGCAAATATATCCGAATGATTTTTGACAGAGGTGTAAAATCAATTCAATGGAGTAAAGATAGCCTTTCAAGCAATTGTCCTAGAGCAACTGGACAACCAGAGGCAAAAATATAAACCTCAACCTAAGTCTCACACCTTACGAAAAAATCACTCAAAATGGATTGTGGACTTAAATATAGAACACAAAACTATAAAACTTTTAGGAAAAAAAATGAGAAAATTATTTGGGATATAGGTCTGGGCAAAGAGTTATTAGACAACACCTAAAGCATAGGCAATACAAGAAACATTGATAAACTGGACCTCATCAAAATTCAGAGCTTTTACTCTATGGAACACTTAGGAGGATGAAAAAAGAGAAGCAACAGAGGAAGAGAAAAAAACCACATATCCAACAAAGGATTAGTATCTTAATTATATAAAGAGCTCTCAAAACTCAACCATAAGAAGCAATCCAAACAGAAAATGGGCAAAAGACATAAAGACACATTTCACTGAAGATGATATACAGATAGCAAAGAAGCATATGAAAATTTGTTCAACATCATTAATCAGCAGGGAAACGCAAATTAAAAGCACAATGACATATTACTATAGACCTATCAGAACAGCTGAAATAAAAAATACTGACAACACAAAATGTTGGAAAGGTAGCATAGAAACAATCTTTCATACATTGCTGGTGGGAATGTAAAATGAAATAGCCACTCTGGAAAACTGTTTGGTTGTTCCTTAAAATATTAAACATGTAACTAGTATATAACCCAGTAATTGTATTCGTAGGCATTTAGCCCAGAAAAGTTAAAAAACTTGTGTCCACACAGACACCTGTACATGAATGTTCATAGCAGCTTTATTCACAATACAAAAATACTGGAAACAGCCCAAATGTTCTTTGATGAGTGAATGACTGAACAAGCAAAACAAATACAAAACCATGTACGTGTAGGTCTATTACTGGATTCTCATTTTTTCCACTGATTTATTTGTTGTTTCTTACTCCAGTATCACACTGTTTTGATAAGCGTAGCTTTATAGTAAGTCTTGGAACCAAGGAACCAACATTGGTTGGTTATAGAACCAAAGGTTATAGAACTTATTCTCGCAACCAACGAAGAATAAGTTCTATAACCTTTTCACTATTTTTAAAGATTTGTTGGAAACCCCAAGACATATGTTTGTTCATTCCAACATCTGCACAGCTTTGTCTTCTTCTCTAAAGCCTTGCTCCACAGATTTCATCTGCTTCAGCTACTCTGAGCTCTGATCTTTGCCTCCTGAGCTCAGTGAGACTGCCAAGCTCAGCTTGAAATCCCAGCTCTCCGTGTTGGGGTCAGGAAAATGTCACCAGGCAAAGAACTCAGGTGATTCTGAGGGCTTACCTTGCGAGTTTCTCTTCTACTGTGGATCACAGTCATGTGCTGAGTATTGTTCAATAGCTGTAAACAGCTTCCTTACACATCTTATACAGTTTAATGATTGTTTTGTAACAGCAGGAGTGCTAGTCTAGTGCCATTCACAGTATAGGTTTATTAAACATTTTTCCTGCTTAAATTCATCCAGACTCAGCTTTGGCTGCATGCAACTAAGAGCCGTCACTGATGCAAGCCACCACTTTATGCTATGCTCTAAGTAGGTGCTTAGCATTCACTATGTAATTTAATCTTCTTTTAGAAGAATCCTTCCTTACAGAAAGCAAAGCAATGGGCAAGAGGCATTTCTAACGGTGGCATGAGGGGTAAGGGGAGAGAGGTTTCAGTAAGAGAAGCTTTGTAGATGGAGGAAGCATGTATAAATGCACAGGAGAGTGAGCTCGATGTGAAATAAAATACGACACCTTTGGCATTTTCAAGGGAATAATTCTGAGACCTTCATAAATTCTTCTTATCCAATAAAAGCACTGTAACATAGAATTTCCTCCATAAATGCAGTAAAATACAGTGGTTTATATAGTATACAACCTATAGGGTGGTCTTAAGTGCCCCCTCGTTTTAGCAAAGTCTCACATCCCAGGGAATCTCTCAGTCCTAGCCAAAATGGGATGATTGGTCACTCTTGAAAACTGTCTTTTAATATAATGTGACATCACTCACCTAGCTACAGTTGATTGGTTCTGCGTAGGCACCAGACTTAAACTTGGCTGATGAATCCCTCCCTTACATTTATGGATAGGAGACCACAGTGTCTCCCGCAGCCCTGGAGGTGCCTTGCAGATTTCCTTTCAAGAAGAAAGCTACTGTGAGGAATGTAGTCAGCCAACAGCCTCCAGCTATAATACTGTTAGGATATTTTTGCATCATTTGATCCAAGGCCATTCCCATCCCAAGGATCTCCAGCCATTTTCTGAGCACAAGAGGGAGAGTAAGGCCATTTCTGCCCAATGCAGGATTCATCTAACCAGCAACCTTTGCTCTGGATTTCCCAGTTGGGCTGGCTGATACTTCCATAGAGTTGCACTGCAATCTGAGCACTTGCTACCCATTCCTCCATCATTTTCTCTCCTTTAACAAGCGTCAGACCTGTGTTGTGGTGGGAAGTCTCTCCCTGCTCACTCCTGCTCCTCCTCTTTATCTTCCTAATCATCACCCACAATAAATCTCTAGATGCCAACTTGACATCTGCTTTTCAGATGATACAACCTGGCATAGTGTTCTCCAGTGGCTGAAGATGGAAGATAAAAATTTAGGAAGGTGTCATTAACCACATTTCCTCTTGCATGGACTTGAGAAACAAAAGGAGCTTTGGCTGGGTGGGGAGGAGAGGGAGAGAAAGAGAGACAGAGGGGGAGAGAGATAGCACACAAATAAATGTATGAGGAAGAACAGAGATTAAAGAATGATAGAGAGTCTTAATGGCATTTGAATCCTTGGTTTTGACCATTCTTGAGGCCTAACTGTACCTTGCCCTGTCCAAGTTCTGAATGTTCCGCTCCTAGAATTTTGTGAGACACCCCATTATCTTTCCATACATTTTTCTTTCATTTAAGTTAGTTTCACGTAATTTCAGTTTACTTTCATTTAAGGCAGTTTCAGTGCAAAAACTTATTGTACAAGCTACTAAGTTTGTGCTGAATCATATTTCTGTTGAGAGTCAGAAATGTCCATATTCTGCTCATATCCTCATAGACAAAATTAATACACTTTTCAGCTTTTACCAAATTATTATCCATCAGTAGATGAGGGAAATTTTGTATGGCCTAGACAATTTCTTCTGCAAATTTGTAGCATTCATTTGTTTCTATATAGAGTATATAGTAGAATTGTTGTCATAGACCAAAGCCTCAGCCAAATTCAACACTGCACTGTGTACTGAATATCTATTTTCTGGTTAGAGTCACTTTTAGTTACATAATAAAAGTTACTTTTATTATGAATCTTCATTTTCTTTCTGTCTTTTCTTCATTTTTTAACCTTTCAAAGGTGACTAATAGTTGGTTCTTTTAAAGACCATTTTGAGGAATAAAAATTCATAATTACAATACACATTTTGAATCACTTTTCAACAACTCTTAAGGTTATGAACAGGATTAGAAAGCATGAAAGCTTCACTAAGATGCTAATAAAACCAAGATGTAGATGTTGGCCAAAGATGATGGCTCCCACACATCATTCTTATACAATAGCCCATGCAGAGCTGGTGGTAATTTAGTCTAGAGCAGGGATTGTCAAATTAGAGCCCACCGGCCTAATTCTGCCTCCTGTCTATTTTCATAAAGTTTAATTACAACACACCCACACTCATCATCTAAATATTGTCTGTGACTGCTTTTGCTCAATGAACATGGATTTGAATAGTGGCAGAAAGAGACTGCATGTGCCCCACAAAGCCTAAAATATTTACCATCCGACCCTTTTAAAAAATTTTATTAGCAGTACAAGTGGAGACAAACAGATGATAAGATTATATTTTTAGAATCAGGGCAGGAACAAGCCTGGTGAGTCCTAGTAACATAGAGGAAGGAAGGCCAGCATGGCTAAAACATAAAAGGACCCAGATACCATCACTGGTTTTTTTCTTTTCTTATTTTGTAGCACATTTATACCTACTGCTTTTCATTCAGACATTAACTCACTCATTCAGCAATTGTTCTTTAAGTTCCCGCTCTCTGTCCTAGACACCATGTAAGCTACTTCACACAAAAACACAAATCATAATAACCAACAAGTAAACAACCATAACAGAGGGGGAATGATTTAACTGATGCAAAGAGGAGGAAATAAACTTTTGTTTCACTACTTAGTCAATATTTATCTGATATGCTATGTCACCTTCCCCAAATTGTACCTGAATCACACCTTTCCTGGTTGGGCATGCCTCCCCTCCTCCAGTCACTATCATGCATCACCATCACAGCAGCTAATACTCACAGAGCATTTCCTGTGTGTCAGATACGGCCAGGTGCCTCACACAAATCGTCTCATCTCATCATCACAAACCTGTAGTACAGATACTATTATTATGCTCATTTGTTCATTAAGAAATTGAGTGTTAGAGAATTGAAGTCCTTTGCCCAAGATCTCACATGCGCTCCATGAAAGAGCACTCGTGGCAACTATTTTCTATTTCCTGTGCTCTGGCTTGCTGCTGATGCCGAACATCAAGATCATTGCCGCTTGATGGTATCACCGGCCAAAGGCACCACCACCGCTGCCAATACCAACCAATGCCTGTGCCAAAGTCTTATGTCTAGAGCAGTAATAGTTGGGTCCAGGATATTGTCTCTTGAAGCTCTTAGTATTGTTTTCCATACCTGAGAACAATGAACATATTTTGTAAAAGGGTTCTTTGTAATTTTTACTTGTGCTTTTATTACAGTTCTTACCCTCAGATCTGGAGCCAGATCACCCAGGTTTGAATCTCAGCCCTGACGTTCAACTACTGTGTGATCCTGGCGAAACTGCTTAACTTCTCTGTGCCCCAGTTTCCTTATTCTTAAAGCAGGGATAATTGTATTATCTAAAGTGTTTGTTATAAAACACTTAGCTCAGCATTTGATTTGACATACAGTGCAAATTTGATAAATGTTGGTTACTATTATTAAGGCAACTGGCTTCTTTTCCCAACTCTTAAACAGGCGTTATCTATCAACCTTGTGCCTCTTTCTGGGTACTTTCTGTTGAATTCACCTTACCTCTACCAATGTTATCACTCTAATTGCTACTGTCATGTTTTTTCCTATCGCAGGACCTTTGGTCATCCTGTTCCCTCCATCTGGAGTGTTCCTTTTCCTGTTTTCCTGGCCAATTCCTATTTGTTCTTTAAACTCCATAGGGCATGAACTCTATCTGGTGTTTGTTTGCTATTTTACACTTGGTGCTTAATACTGCAACTGGTGGTCCACAGACAATCATTAACGTTTGCTGCATGAATGAATACCAGTCTGAGTCTATCATCTCACTTTATTCAGTTATTCCTCTGTATATTAATTCACATCCTAGCTAGAGCCTTTTTTCTTTCTACTCACTGGTTGTAGACAATTCTAAATAAATATTTCATTAAACACAGTATTTGTTAGGTTCTGTGCTAGGGACTCAGAAAATAAACTTGAAAAATATGAATTTTCTGCTGTCAAGAAGCTACTTGCTCATTGGGGGACACAGGCATGCAAAGAGAGAAATTATAATCCAGAATGATAAGTGATATCCTCGAGGCCTGTGCTGGATCTATTGGTCATATTGGACCCACGAAAGAGAGGAATATAAACTTACCTGGGAAAGAAAAGGAAGGCTTCACAGAGGAGGTGATATCTACATTGAGTCAAAAATAATGAGTAGGAACTTTCCAAACAGACAAGCATGGGTAGAGAGTGTGGCAGAAAGAATTCCAGGGTAAAAGTGTGTATGTGTTTTTTTCTTTCGTTGATCCTGACTTCTATAAAGCTTTTCCTTTATTACTACCCTTTTGACCAACAATCTGCATCTCCAATAACTGCAGTACTGCTCAGTTTCCCATTTTCAGTGCCTACACATGACATTTGTTTTTTGTGGTCGCTCTCAATTTCTTTCCCTTTGCCCTCAACTTCCATCACACATACCATTTCAGTGAATTTTTTGTCCTTTTTTGTGGTATGTGTTGTTCTTCAATTTTTACGTGCGTAAGATGTGCGTTCCTAATGGCTCGTTCCATTCTAGTGCTCACTGTACTTAACACTGTACCTGGACCTTGGATTCAAGGTGCTCCACTAAACTGCTGGGAGTCCAGCCGTGAGCGGCTTGCGACATGAGCTCAAGAAAGTGGTGGAAGGATACTGGAAGCATTTAAGTTCCAAGGAACCTCGACAGACCACCATCAATAGGTGCACACCGGGAGGAGTCCTGAAAAGGCAAGCCAGGCGACCTGGGTTTTACACGCATCGTTTTATAGGTCCACGCGTCCTCCTGTTTGCGCCTGTGTTTGCAAATCTGCTACGTGACGGCGAGCGAGCAGCACGCCGCCGCCGCCTCGTGGCCCGCGGCCCGCCGGGGCCCAGGCGCGCGAGGCCCCCGCCTCGCGAGGCCGGAAGCAGCGGGGCGGGGCCTGCAGGCGAGCCGCCGGGGCCCAGCGCGCCGCGGGCGGCCAGCGCGGGCCGGCAGCTGCAGGGCCAAAAGCGGAAGGCGGCCGCGGGGCAGCCTTCCCAGGCTCTTTGCTTGCACCTCCTTCCGCTCTGCTGAATTGGGAGTCGCGAGCTCCGGCACAGGTGGGTCCCGCCCCGTGGGTGGGGGAGGGCGTGTTCTGGGCGGGTGCGGTGAGTGGGTTCGCCCGGGCGCTGGCTTTCAGGCCCGGCGCGGTGAGGGCGGCGGCCCCCGCCCTGGCTGCTCGGCCTCGGGGCCGTGGTACTCACCTTCAGGCTGGCGCAGGAGAAGGCCGCTTGCGCCTTGCCGCGGGGCTCTTGTCACGGCTTGTGCCGGCTGCGCGACACACAGCCCGCCGGGAGAGCAGCGCGGGGTCAGACGGGCCTAGTGCCGGGGAAGAGCTGGAAGAGCTGGAGCAGCCTCGCGTTGGGACGGACGCCCGGAGCACATTGTCTCCAGGGCGATCGGACTTCCCCGCCCTGGGTCTGTCCTTGACTGTGTCTAGCTTTCGGCGAGTCCCTGCCCTCTGCATGGTTGACTTTGCTGGGCAGTGTGTGGAAGGTGGCACTTGGCTGTCTACAAGACCTTGCAGAACTGACCTTCTTTCTTGCTTGACAATGTTTTCTGCCCAGATGTTACCCTTTCGCTGCCCCTCCTGAGCCAGAAACCTAGCAAGTCGGGAGTGGCAGGGCAGGACATTGGGGAAGCTAGGCCAAGGAGCTCTCTCTCTGTTCTGAAAACAACTCTCAGAAGCCTACTTAGGCTTACTTACTTTACTGACTGCCCCCAAAACTGGAAACAACATTCATTCGATGCCTTAGTTGAATGTTAACTCTGAAGAATGCTCTTCTGGATGCTTTACCATTGAAGAGTTTAACCAGATGACACGTGGTTGTCCAAAACCTGATGGGTTCAATGAGCATAGTACACTGACTGGCAGAAGTCTAATTATAAAAGACTTGGGTGACAGCTGTATACTCAAGCACTGAAAGACAAACTTGAGCTGCAATAAGTAGGAACACTTCCATATTCCATTCCCTTAGAGCAGTCTTTTAGGGTTGCCTCTTAGCTTGCTATTGCCCTTACAGGAAACACAGTAGTAAAAATTACATTTTATTTTACATTAACTATAAAGGCAAAGATTTGGGAACACTATGGAAGGACATGGTGCTGTCATTCTGATTCTTCCTCATTAAGGAACTGCTGATAATGATAATGGCAACCATCCACTATGCAAAACACTGTACTCTTCACAACCATGATAGGTAAATGTGTTTCTGTAACACAATACTTAAAGAGGTTATACTTGATCTCATAACCAGTTTGATGAAGGGAGCGTTCCCTGGGTGGGTTGAGTCTGGGGGCATCTTTTGCATGTCCCACCTCATTCTCTACTTCTGGAAATGGTGGACTGGGAGGGATCACTTCCTGGTTTTGGTATCTGTATCAGGAACCACAAGCACTTCTCCATCTCTGCTTTTCAACCCTGGGGACAGCCGTAAAATATCCAAATTGATCACTCACTGTCGGCAGTGTTTCTGGCAGCTGTGTTTTCTGCCTTCCAGGATTGGGGGGCGGGGGGTAGGGAAGCAGCAGGCCCTGGATTAATAAGCCCTGCCTGATGGGAAGAGCCTCTTTCTGCTTGGAGCCAAAGTGAACACAGATGCACCGGTTGCGCACCACTGTGGCCCCCTTTCTACAGCACCAAACGTCCCCCGTGCTCATATGGGCTGTGCATGTACCTGCCGTTGCCCACATGTAAAGCATGTACAGGCTGAGAGGCTTTGGGCAAAACCTAGTCTCTGCCACGCCTGCACGGGTTAGGCAAGGAGTGGCCACCGGTATGAATGTGAGTGTTCTTCAGGGCGTGGGACTTGTTGACTTCCCAAGTGGTCAGTAGAGTGAGAGGGAAATTCTGAGAGACGTCTGCTGAGCTGACCTTGTAGGGAGTGTAGGACTGGCTGTTTGTCAGGACCTGGTGGATGCTTGGGCCATATTTTTAG
Source organism: Hippopotamus amphibius kiboko (assembly GCF_030028045.1). Lineage (NCBI taxonomy): Eukaryota > Metazoa > Chordata > Mammalia > Artiodactyla > Hippopotamidae > Hippopotamus > Hippopotamus amphibius. The sequence continues at coordinate 1,407,640 of NC_080203.1, forward strand.
TCTGTTCATTCATTCTTTCACTCCAAAGACAATCAATGAATGCTTGCTCTGTGCCAGGATGCTGATCCTCTCACTGAGATTAGCAGCACGGGAGGACAGTGAGTTTGAGAGGACAACAGGAATTCAACTTGAAACATGTGAAGTCTGAGGCATCCTCGCACTTCCCCATTCCCAATAGCTAATCAGTACAAAGTCCTGTCACGTCTGCATCCTGAACATTTTTATTAAACCCATCCACTTCTCTTTGCCCCCACTGCTACTCAGAATTTCAACCCAGCAACATTCTTTTCCTATTAATTTTTAAAATTTTTCTTTTAAAAGACCCAGATCCTTGCTTGACCCTCAGCCCTCATGGGAAAACCACCACTCCTATGATAACCACGGCAACAACAACAACATCAACGACACACAACAGCCCAGTGAGCTCTGTGTGACCCCTAATAAATTGTCAAAGACACGAACTTACTTTTTTTATTCTCTATTTCCCAAAGTGTGTTCAAAATTTTGTATCGTGGTATAATTTACACACCATAAATTTGACTCATTTTACGTTTAGATTCAAGGATTTTTAGCAAAATTTATCGAGTGGTACAACCATCATTACAATCCAATGTTAGATATTTCCATCACGTCAGTGGCATCTCTCTCTTGCCCGTGTGCACTTAGTCCCCATTACCACCCCCGCCCCTGGCAACCACTAACCTGCTTCTTGTCCCTGTGGATTTGCCTATTCTGGACATTTCATATAAATGGAATCACACAGTATGTGGTCTTTTGCGACTTGCTTCTTTTACTTAGTGTGACATTTTCAAGGTTCATCCATGTTGTGGTATGAATCGGTACTTCATTACTTTTGATGGCCGAATAATGTTATATGATATGTGTATATACCACCTTTTTGTTTATGGACATTTGGGTTATTGCCACCTTTTGGCTCTTGTGAATAAGGCTGGTATGGACATTCACGCACAAGATTTTGGGTGCACATGTGTTTTCAATTCTCTTGGGTAGATAACCTAGGACAGGAAGTGCTGGGTCATAGAATACCTATATGTTTCATCTTTTGCCGAAGTGTTTTCCTAAGGGGCTGCACCATTTTACATTGATTACATTTACATGCACCACCAGCAGTGTATAAAAGTTCTAATTTCTCCACATCCTCACCAATATTGGTTATTTTTCCTTTTAAAAAATTTATAGCTGCCCTTGTGGGTGAGAAGCAATATCTCATTTGGGGTTTGATTTGAATTCCCCTAATCGTAATGATATTGAACATCTTTTCATCTGTTTCTTGTCCATTCGTATATGCTCTTTGGAGAAATGTCTATTAAATATTTTGCCCATTTTCCCATTAGGTTGTCTTCCTTCCTATTATTGAGATTAAGAATTCTTTATATGTTTAGTATACAAGTCCTTTATCAGGTATATTTTTTTCTAGTCTGTGACTTGTCTTTTCATTTTGTAATGGTGTCTTTTGAAAGGCAAAGGTTTTTAATTTTGATTAAGTTCAATTCATCATTTTTCTTTTGCCAATACTGCTTTTTGGTGTTGTCTCTAACAACTCTTAATCCAAGATCATGAAGATTTTCTATATTTTCTTCTGCACATTTTATAGTTTTATCTTACATCTATGTCCAGTCCATTTTGACTTCATTTCCGTGTGTGGTGTGAGGTAGGGGATCTAAATCTATTTTTTTTAACTGAAGTATAATTAACTTTCAACACTGTGTTACTTTCAGATGTACAATATAGTGATTTGATATTCCTATACATTACAAAACGATCACCATGATGTCTAGTTACTACCTATCACCATACAAAGGTGTTATAATGTTATTGACTATATTCTCTATACACTATATCCACATGACTCATTTATTCTGTAACTAGAAGTTTGTACCTCTTAACCTCTCTTACCTGTTTCTCTCATCCCCCCTCATTTCTCTCCCCTCTGGCAACCACCAGTTTGTTCTCTGTATCTGTGAGCCTGTTTCTGTTTTGTTAGGTTTATTCATTTCTTTTGTTTTTTAGATTCCACATATAACTGAAATCATATGGTATTTCTCTTTCTCTGTTTGACTTATTTCACTCAGCATAATACCCTATAGGTCCATCCATGTTGTCAAAAAAGGCAAGATTTCATTCTTTTTTATGCCTGAACATTAGTCCTGTGTGTGTGTGTGTGTGTGTGTACCACATCTCTTTATCCATTCATCTATCAGTGAACACTTAGGTTGCTTCCATATCTTGGCTATTGTAAATAATGCTGCATTGAACACAGGGGTGCGCATATCTTTTCAAATTAGTGCTTTTGTTTTTAGAGTATATACCCAGAAGTGAAATTGCTAGATTATATGGCAGTTCTATTTTTTAGTTTTTATTTTTAAATGAACCTCCATGCTGTTTTCCGTAGTCACTGTACCTATTTACATTTCCATCAGTAGGGCACAAGGGTTCCCTTTCCTCCACATCCTCACCAACACTTGTTATTTGCTGTGTTTTTAATGATAGCCATTATGACAGATGAGGTGGTATCTGTTTGTGGTTTTGATTTGCATTTACCCTTCTCCACAGGGATTAGACCTACATCATGGCTCAACAGCCTCTCAGGCTTTTCAGACTCCATCTCCATTTTCTCTCACACATGTTTTCCCTGCTAAACCACTTGCACATCTATTCCTGTCATGGCATCTCCTTTTCAGAGGACCCAAACTAATGCAGTTGTCAACATTACGAATTGGGAGATTTCCTATATAATATGCATTTCTGGCTCCTCTCAAATCTGGCAACATTTGGACGGTCTGGCAATAAGTAGCTAGACCTGAGTAGTGGCTAGGAATTTTAGACAGATCAAGCATTCTTCAGTTCACCCCTCTCACCACAATTCCCTATTGTCTCTTATACTTTATCTATGTATGTTACTTGCCTAGCCCTTCTGGGCATTTAATTTTGAGACCCTGATGTAAAGGAGCATTGTTTTAACTCATGCAATGCAATATATTATTGCACTAGTTAAACACAGACAAAAGATAATGACAGATAATCTCAGTTTAGAGCTTTTGCATTGGCTGACTTTACATCAGATGTCTTCATGAGTAATTCCCTTTTTGTTCAAATGTCATTTTTCTCAATAAAGTCTATCTTGATCACCATGTTTAAATGTCCTACTACCCCCAGCGTATCCCTTTATCCTGCCAAATAGCTCTTATTTCCTTCTAATCTACTATATAATTTCCTCATTTATTATGTTTATCTTTGTCTTCCTTCTTCCACTAGAAGATAAGCTCCGTGAAAGCAGGCATTTTTGTCTGCTTTGTTCACTGATAGATTCCAAGTGCCTAAAATAGTTGCTGGCACAAAGTTGACACCTAGTAAGTATTTGTTAAATGAACTGTGCAGGAAGAATGAGAGGGAGAATATGGTAGGCAGAGGAAACAACATATGTGAAGGCCTTGAGGTGGTGGGGCAAGATAGATGGGGCCAATTATGTGAAGCCCTTGTAAAGAGATGACTCAATCCTTTTGTCTGTCCTCAAGGAGCTCTCAGCAAATGGGAGGAGAAAAATAATTAAACAGGCAATTATTATGTGTTGTAAATACACTAATAAGGGTATGCACAAAGAGCTGTGAAAACACTGAGTAGGCAGCTGCTAACTCTTCCTAGGGGAGTTAGGAAGATTTTACAAAGAAGGTGACATTTGAGCTAGGTCTCAGGCAGGAGAGTGACATGATGAAAGTGTTTTAAGAAGATTAATCTGGCAATAGTATGGAAAGTGGATTGGAATATGGATGGAATGGAGGCAAGGAAACCATCTAGTCTATGGCAGTAGTCCAGGTATGAGGTGATGAAGACATCTATAGGAATGGAAAGAGAAGGACAAATCTGAGAGACATTTGGAAGGAAAAATTGACAGGAGCTAAATGGACTCTTGGCTTTAAGCCTTTTAGGAGGTAATGCTTCTTCCTCAGTAATAACCATGAAAAGATTCAGATTGACCTATTATGTAATTGCTTACTCTGACTAGAATTTCTAGCTATGGCTGTTCTCCAAAAGTTTCTGTTATTATGATTGATACTTGTTGGACCGTAATTTACATTAAGATGGCTTTAGACTCTAAAGGTTGGGAAGCTCTCAAAAACATCATTTTGACTATGAAACAGCAAATTATTCTATTAAAGGAGAAATGAGGGAAGCTATGGGGTGCAAGGGAAGTTTTACAATGACTTCATAGTTGCTATTTTTTAAAGAATAATATATAGAAGGTGGAAAAGAAGTATGAATATAACAGGTGGCACATGCCTGAAGGATTAGTATTTGGAAGGATAAGACCCCACATTACCTCAGGCTCGTATCAATGCATATTTGCTGAGACAACAAGAACAATTTTAACTACGTTCTCAGAAGGAAAAAGTACATGTGACCTGGGATGGATAAGTTATAACTTGATATTGTTAAACCATTCTCAATGATCAAACGAATTAAGGAGAATAAGGAGAGGTACTTTAACACTGGATTTATATAAGTATACTATCACTTCTAACAAAGAAAAGGGAGGAGGAGTTTTCAATCTACTAATCAATGAGCTAAATATGTCCTGGGTTAGCTTCTAGAACAGATTTTTAAGTGAGTACTTAGAAAATTACGAAGTATTATCAACAAAGACATTCCACACAAGTCTAATTTTTATTTCTGATTATTAGATGTGTTTGTTTATGGAACTATGACAGCTATAACATGTACATTGAATGAATGAATGAATGAAATTTCAACAAGATTTTAACAAGTCTTTTATGACACCCTTGTGAATAAGAATTATGAATCCCCCCCAAAAAAAAAATTTAAAAAAAAAGAATTATGAATCCATATTTATGGGTTATGTAATTAATACAATTGTGTATTAATTAATTAAATTACCATTCTCAAAGAGTGCTGATAGCAGACCATAAGCAAAGGAAGAGTTTTAGATGACCTGTGACAAACCCTACCTTTGGCTTGACCTCATCAATATTTTTTAAAGAATTTTATTTATTTGGCTATGTTGGGTCTTCGTTGGGGTGAGTGGGGGCTACTCTTCATTGCGGTGTGTGGGCTTCTCATTGCAGTGGCTTCTCTTGTTGCAGAGCACGGGCTCTAGGCGCATGGGCTTCAGTAGTTGCAGCACATGGGCTCAGTAGTTGTGGCTCATTGGCTCTAGAGTGCAGGCTCAGTAGTTGTGACAGACGGGCTTAGTTGCTCCACGACATGTAGGATCTTCCTGGACTTGAGATAGAACCCATGTCCCCTGCATTGGCAGGTGGATTCTTAACCACTGTGCCACCAGGGAAGTCCCCATCAATATTTTTATTACTTATGTAAGTGAAGATTTAGAGCAGACCTCTTACCAGATTTAAAGAGGCTATGAAGCTTGAAGAAAAGTAATTCAATCCAACGTCCACAAACATTTATGAAATTCTCCTAAGTACTAGGAAACATGCTAGATGTTAGGGTACAAAAATGAATGAACCAGAGGTCTTCCAATTGAGATGTGTCCAAGTATTACTGGTAGGAAAGACATAAAAACATATAATTTCAACAAAATGTATTGAAAAGGAAGACAGAGGCATAAATGGATTATTATGAAAGAACGAACGCAAGCTACTAGTTCATTCTATGACTTTAGGGAAGAATTCTTAGATGAGATGATATCTCCACTGATTCTTGAAAGACGAATACAAGACAGAGTAGGAAGGGCTTCCAGTTTGAGGGAACAAAAAGCATGAACTTAAGTTTCTCAGACTTAGGAAAGTATAGTGGGTCTGGGAAACTATAAACAGTGAAGTACAAGGAGGTCAATAATCGGAAGTGGGGCTGAGAGGTAGCTCAGGATCAAGTAATGGGAGGCATTATATAACATGATAAGTAAATTGGACTTTACCCCGAAGGCCCTAGGGATCCATTTAAAAGGAACAACACACTAATACATCTATTTTACTTCACGGTTCCTACAGTGTGCAAAATGATTTGAAGGGAGGGCAAATGTGTGTACAGATAGATCAATTGGGAGGCTTTTGTAGTGTTTGAGTGAAAAATAATGGTGGGCCTGGACTAGGATGGTAACAAATAGAGATATCATACAGAGGGTCAGCACTTATAACAATGCCTGGCACCTAGTACATGTAAATATCTGATATATTTGTAATAGGAGTCCTAGGAGAGGAGAAAGAGAATGGTACAGAAACAATATTTGAAGAGATAAGTAAGAGTTTTTCAAAAATAACAAAGTATTGTGTTATTTTGCTATTGCTGCATACCAATTTACCACAAACTTAGTAGCTTAAACAAACATCCATTTATTATCTCATAGTTCTGTATGTCAGAAGACCAGGCATGGCATTGCTGGGTTCTCTGGTCAGTATTAAAGGCTGAAATTGGGGTGTTGGGTAAGCTGTATTCTTTTCTGGAGGCTTTGGTTAAGAATCCACATCCACCCTTATTCAGATTGCTGGCTGAATTCAGTTCCATGTGGCTGTAGGACTGAGGTTGCTGTTTCCTTGCTGCATGTCAGTTATGGATCACTGTCAGCTCCTAGAGACTGTCTGCATTACTTGCCACATAGTCCTCTCCATCTTCAAAGCCAATAGAGAATCTCTTTCACAGCAGATTCCTCTGCTGCTTCAAGTCTCTTTCACCAGAAAGATCCCTGTCCCTTTTAAGGGATCACTGGATTAGGTCAGCCCAACCAAAGATCATCTCCCTTTCTTAAAGTCAGTTGTATCATATACATAACCTAATCATGCAAGTGAAATCTCATCATAGTCACAATCCCTCTCATACTCCAGGGGAAGTTATTATAATATGGCAAGAGTCACTGGAGGTCATTTTAGAATTCTGCCTATCACAAGCATGAAGTCAGATTTAAAAACTGCTATAACTCAGACCAGAATAAATACAAAGAAAACTCATCTAGATGTATTTTAGTAAAGACTGCTAAAAAATAAAGGAAAAGAAACAATCTTAAAACCAGATAGAGAAAAAAGATGTATTACCTTACAAGAAGTAGCAATTAGATTGGCTTTTGACTTTTCAACAGAAGTAATGTGAACATAATGGAATAATATCTTCAAAATGATGGGGGAAGTAACTGCCAATCTAAAACTCTATATCCAGTGAAAATAGCCTTCAAAATGAAAGTAGAATAGATGTTTTTAGATGGTCCCAACTTATGGAACCTTCTGCCAAACATGAAAGGAAATATTTCGAATCTTTAGGCCAAAGTAAAATGATCCCAAGTGAAAGCTTGGAGATATAAAATGGGTGCAATGGAAAGGTTAAATATGTGGGTAGACCTCATTGTCCATGTGGGATGTGTGTGTATTTGTGTATAATTAAAATACACAACAGCAGTTGAAGAAGGAAGATAGAGTTAATATAAATTCTTTAATTTGCATTATAATTTAAAAAATCAAAGATACATGTTGTAATCCCTAGAATAACTGCTTTTAAAAAAAAACAGTAAAATAATGTACAGCAAGTAAACAAAGGATGAAATGGAATGATACAAATTACCTAATCAGTGCAAAACAAAGCAAGAGAGAAAAGGTAACAAAACAGGCAAGACAAATAGAAAGCAAATATTAATACTGTAGAGGTGAGCTCAAATATATCAATAATTATGTTTAATGTAAATTGATTTGACACATCAATTCAGTGACAAATTATTAGGTTAAAAAACAAAATCTAACTACGTATATGCTGTTTATAAGAGACAAAAGTAAGAGTTGAATAAGTATACACTGCAAACACTACCCCCCCCAGAAAAAACTGATGTAGATATAATATAACACAAAGATGGCTTTATGGCAGTATTCTTTACTAGACATAGAAGTATTTTATAATGATAAGAGAGGCCATCCACCAAGAAGATAAAATTATTATTCTAATTTGTATGCACTTAGTCAAAATATACAAAGCAAAAGTTGACAGATGTCCGATAAATAAATTCAGTCATAATCAGAGATCTTAATACATATCCCTCAATAACTAATAGATCATAAGACAAATAAACCCAATAAGTATATAGAACAGTTGAACAATAATATTAACAAACTTAACCTAATTGACAGACATATACAGATGACCTTATGCAACAACTACAGAATACATATTCTTTTCTGCACACAGAAAATTGGATGATATGCTAGGCCATACAGCAAAAAATTACAGTTGCACTGAGGGTTTTTTTTTGCCACAATGAAATAAACTTAGAAAACAATAATAAAAATAAAAATAGAAAATCCCTCTAAAATAAGTTTACTTTTAAATAACCTGTAGGTCAAATTTTTAAAATCACAATGGAAATTAGAAATTATTTTAATTGGCTGAAAAATGAAAATATTGCATATCAAAACTCATGGTGGGGGGAGGGATGAATAGGCAGAGCACAGAGGATTTTTAAGACAGTGAAAATACTCTGTATGATATTATAAACGATACATGTCATTGTACATTTGTCCAAACCCATAGAATGTAGAACACCCAGCATGAACCCTAATGTAAACTATGGAATTTGGTGGAGGATGTTGATAATGGTGGGGACTATGCATGTGTAGGGGCTGGAGGTATGTGAGAAATCTGTCTTTCCCTCAATTTTGCTGTGAACCTAAACCTACTCTTAAAACAATCTTAATTAAAAAAATGTACAGTGGGCAACAGATCTGAACAGACACTTGACCAAAGAAGATATATAGGTGGCAATTAAGAATATGAAAATATGCACAAGATCATTCATAATTAGGAAGATGCAAACTAAAACAATGAGATATTACTGCACACCTATAAGAATGGCTAAATCCAAAAAACTGGCAATACAAAGTTCTAGCAAGAATGCAGAGGAATGGGAGCTCTCATTCACTGCTAGTGGAATGCAACATAGTACCGCTATTTTAGATGACAGTTTCAGAGTTTCTTGTAATGTTAAGTAAAAACTTAGCATATGAGTCATCAGTAGCACTCTTTGGCATTTACCCAAGTGATCCGAAAACTATGTTCACCAAAAAAAAGTGTATTTTTGTATGTGTGTGTGGCAGTTGTGGAGATTTCAACTGTATGTGATCTTGAGGTTGGCTCTGCAAACTGTTGACTGTTGATGAGTTTCCTTGAAAGAATGGGAATGGCAAAAAATGAGGGAAAGAGGCTTTGACATTTTATTTTATATATTTCTCAGTGGTTTAGATTATTTTTTTTCTTTTTACAATGAGCAAGTGGTTTTTTCGTCTAGTTTTATTGAGACATAATTGACATAAGCACTATATAAGTTTAAGGTGTAAAACATGATTTGACTTACATCATGAAATGATTACCACAATAAGTTTAGTGAACATACACCATCTCAATAGATACAAAATTAAAGAAAAAGAAAAAATATTTTTCTTGTGATGAGAACTCTTAGGATTTACTCTCTTTAGTGTGTAACATACAATGGTGTCAATTATATTTATCATGTTGTACATTATATCCCTAGTACTTAGTTCTTATTACTGGAAGTTTATAGCTTTTGATCATGTTCATCCAATTCCCCCTGCCCCCACTCCTTGACTCTGGTCTTATCTCTTTTTCTATGAATTTATTCATTTGTTTGTTTTTGAAGTATAAATTGACCTACAACACCATGTTAGTTCTTGTTATACTGCATAGTGATTTGATATTTCTGTACATTTCAAAATGATCACCGTGATAACTCTACTTACCATCTGTCACCATACAAAGATATTACACAGCTATGACTGTATTACCCACACTGTACATTTCATACCGGTGACTCATTTATTTTGCAACTGGAAAATTTGTCTCTTAATCTTCCTAACCTATTTCTTTCCTCCTCCCACTGCTCTCCCTTCTGGTAAACACCTGTTTGTTTTCTATATTTATGACTCTGTTTGTTGTATTATATTTGTTAACTTGTTTTGTTTTTTAGATTCCGCATGTAAGTGAAATCATATAGTATTTGTCTTTCTCTGTCTTATGTGTTTTACTTAGCATAATACCCTCTAGGTCTATCCATGTTTTCACAAATGGCAAGATTTCATTCTTTTTTATGGCTAATATTCCAGTCTCAGTGTGTGTGTGTGTGTGTGTGTGTGTGTGTGTATGTGTGTGTGTGTGTATGTGTGTAACATCTTCTTTATCCACTCATGTGTTGATGGCACCTAGGTTGCTTCCATATCATGGCTACTGTAAGTAATGCTGCAGTGAGCATAGGGGTGCATATATCTTTTCAATGTAGTGTTTTCATTTTCTTCATATAAATACCCAGAAGAGGAATTGCTGGATCATATGGTGGTTCCATTTTTAATTTGTTGAGGAAACGTCATACTGTTTTCCATAGTGACTGCACCAATTTACATTCCCACCAACAGTGTGTGAGGGTTCCCTTTTCTCCACACCCTCTCCAGCGTTTATTGTTTGTAGAGTTTTTGATGATGGCCATTCTGACCAGTGTGAGGTGATATCTTATTGTGGTTTTGATTTGCATTTCCTTGATGATTCGTGATGTTGAGCATCTTTTCATGTGCTTGTTGGTCATCTGTATGTCTTCTTTGGGAAAATGTCTATTTAGGTCCTCTGCCCATTTTCTAATTGGGTTGTTTGCTTTTTTTAATGTTGAATTGTATGAATTATTTGTATATTTTGGACGTTAACCAAAAAGATATATCATTCACAAAGATCTTCTCCCATTTAAAAGGCAACTTTTTCATTTTGCATATAGTTTCCTTCACTGTGCAAAAGCTTTTTAGTTGAATGTAATCCCATTTGTTTATTTTTGCTTTTGTTTCCCTTGCCTAAGAAGACATATCCAAAAAACTATTACTAAGACAAATGTAAAAGCGCATACTGCCTATGTTTTCCTCTAGAAGTTTTGTGGTTTCAGGTCTTACATTTAGGTCTTTAATCCATTTTGAGTTTATTTTTGTAAATGGTGTGAGAAAGTATTCCACTTTTTATTCTTTTGCATGTAGTTGTCCAGGTTTCCCAACACCATTTATTGAAGTGGCTGTCTTTTCCCCATTGTATATTCTTGCCTCCTTTGTCATAGATTACTTGCCCATATAAGTGTAGGTTTCTTTCTGAGTTCTCTATTCTGTTACATTGATCTATGTGTCTGTTTTTCTGTCAGTACCATACTGTTTTGATTACTGTAGTTTTATAGTATAGTTTAAAATCGGGGGCATGATACTTCCAGCTTTGTTCTGCTTTCTCAAGAGTGTTTCAGCTATTTGGGGTCTTTTGTGTTTCCATAAAATTTTATAATTCCTTATTCTAGTTCTGTTAAAAATACCATTGATATTTTGATAGGATTGCATTGAATCTCTAGATTACCTTGAATAGTATGGTCATTTTAACAATATTAATTCTTCCAATCCAAGAATACAGTATATCTTTCCATCTGTTTGTGTCATCTTCAATTTTTCACTGCTGTCTTATAGTTTTCTGAATACATGTGTTTTACCTTTTGCTTAGATTTATTCCTAGGTTTTTTTTTTTTTTTTTTTGAAGTGATTGTGAATGGGATTGTTTTCTTTTTTTTTCTTTTTTTTTTAATTATTTTTTTTGGGGTACACCAAGTTCAGTCATCTGTTTTTATACACATATTCCCGTATTCCCTCCCTCCTTCGACTCCCCCCCCACCCTCCCTCGAGTCCCCCCCACCCTCCCTGTCCCAGTCCTCTAAGGCATCTTCCATCCTCGAGTTGAACTCCCTTTGTTATACAACAACTTCCCACTGGCTATCTATTTTACAGTTGGTAGTATATACATGTCTGTGGGATTGTTTTCGTAATTTCCCTTTCTGATAGTTCATTGTTGAGTGTATAAAAACACAACAGATTTCTCTATGTTAATTTCATATCCTACAACTTTACCAAATTAATTGATGAGTTCTAGTAGTTGTTTGGTGGCATCTTTAGGATCTTCACATATAATATCATGGCATCTGCAAACAGTGACAGTTTTACTTCATTCTTTCCAATTTGGATTACATTATTTTATTCTTGTCTGATTGGTTTGGCTAGAACTTCCAATATTACATTGAATAGAAGTGACAAGAGTGGGCATCTTTGTCTTATTCCTGATTTTAGAGGAAATGCTTTCAGCTTTTCACCATTGAATATGATGTTAGCTGTGGGCTTGTCATATGTGGCCTTTATTATGTTGAGGTAGGTTCCCTCTATACCCACTTTGTTGAGAGTTTTTATCATAAATGGATGTTGAATTTTGTCAAAAGCTTTTTCTGCATCTATTAAGATGATCATATGATTTTTTTTTCTCTTCAATTTGTTAATGTGGCGTATCACAATGATTAATTTGCAGATATTGAACCATCCTTGTATCACTGGAATAAATCCAATTTGGTCATGGCGTATGATCCTTTTAATGTATTCTTGAATTCAGTTTGCTAATATTTTGTTGGGGAATTTGCATATATGTTCATCAGTGATATTGGCTTGTAATTTTCTCTCTCTCTTTTTTGATATCTTTGGTTTGGTATTAGGGTGATGCTGGTCTGATAGAATGAATTTGGAAGCAATCCCTTCCTCTGCAATATTTACAAATAATTTGAGAGGATGGGTGTTCACTCTTCTCTGAATATTTGGTTGAATTTATCTGCAAAGGTATCTGATCCTAGACCTTTGTTGGGAGTTCTTTTCATTATTGATTTAATTTCATTACTGGTCATTGGTCTGTTTATATTTTCTATTTCTTCCGGATTCAATCTTCAGATATTGTACATTTCTAGGAATTTTTCCGTTTCTTCTATGTTGTCCATTTTATTGGTGTATAACTTTTTGTGGTAATCTTTTATGATCCTTTGTATTTCTCTGGTGTTGGTTCTAAATTGTATTTTATTACTGATTTTATTTATTTGGGCATTCTCTTCTTGATGAGTCTAGCTAAAGGTTTATAGATTTCATTTATCTTTTTAAGAATGAGCTTCTATTTTGTTGATCTTTTCTATTGTATTTTAGTCTCATTTATTTCTTTTCTGATCTTTATGATTTCTAATAACTTTGGATTTTGTTCTTCTTTTTCTCATTCCATTACATGTAAGATTAGATTGTTTATTTGAGATTTTTCCTCTTTCCTGAGGTTTAGGCTTGAATCACTATAAATCTTTCCCCTTAGAAATTTTTTGCTGCATCCCATAGATTTTTTCCCAGATCTTTATTGGAGTATAATTGCTTTACAATGTTGTGTTAGTTTCTGCTGTGCAACAAAGTAAATCAGCTGTATGTATACATATATCCCCATATCTCCTCCCTCTGGACCCTCCCTCCCACCCTCGCTATTCCCATCCCTTTAGGTCATCATAAATCATCGAGTTAATCTCTCTGTGCTATGCAGCAGCTTCCCACTAGCTATCCATTTTACATTTGGTAGTGTGTATATGTCAATGCTACTCTCTCACTACATCCCAGCTTCCCCTCCCCCCCCAAATGTCCTCAAGTCCGTTCTCTATGCCGATGTCTTTATTCCTGCCCTGTTGCTAGGTTCATCAGTACCATTTTTCTAGATTCCATATATATATATATATATATATATATATATATATATCCGTTAGCATATGGTATTTATTTTTCTCATTCTGACTTACTTCAATCTGTATGACAGATTCTAGGTCCATCCACCTCACTACAAATAACTCAATTTCGTTCCTTTTTGTGGTTGAGTAATATTCCGTTGTATATATGTGCCACATCTTCTTTATCCATTCATCTGTCGATGGACATTTAGGTTGCTTCCATGTCTTGGCTATTGTAAATAGTGCTGCAATGAACATTGTGGTACATGTTTCGTTTTGGATTATGGCTTTCTCAGGGTATATGCCCAGTAGTGGGATTGCTGGGTCATATGGTAGCTCTACTTTTAGTTTTTTTAAGGAAACTCCATACTGTTCTCCATAGTGGCTGTATCAATTTACATTCCCACCAACAGTGCAAGAGGGTTCCCTTTTCTCCACACCCTCTCCAGCATTTATTGTTTCTAGATTTTCTGATGATGGCCATTCTGACCAGTGTGAGCTGATACCTCATTGTGGTTTTGATTTGCATTTCTCTGATGATTAGTGATGTTGATCATCTTTTCATGTGTTTGTTGGCCATCTGTGTGTCTTCTTTGGAGAAATGTCTATTTAGGTCTTCCACCCATTTTTTTATTAGGTTCTTTATTTTTTTGATATTGAGCTGCATGTGCTGCTTGTATATTTTGGAGATTAATCCTTTGTCCGTGGTAAATATTTTCTCCCATTGAGGGTTCTCTTTTTGTCTTGTTTATGGTTTCTTTTGCTGTGCAAAACTTTTAAGTTTCATTAGGTCTCATGTGTTTATTTTTGTTTTTCTTTCCATTACTCTAAAAGGTGGGTCAAAAAGGATCTTGCGGTGATTTATGTCATAGAGTGTTCTGCCTATGTTTTCCTCTAAGAGTTTTATAGTGTCTGGCCTTACATTTAGGCCTTTAATCCATTTTGAGTTTATTTTTGTGTATGGTGTTAGGAAGTGTTCTTATTTCATTCTTTTACATGTAGCTGTTCAATTTGCCCAGTACCACTTATTGAAGAGGATATCTTTTCTCCATTGTATATTCTTGCCTCCTTTGTCAAAGATAAGGTGACCATATGTGTGTGGGTTTACCTCTGGGCTGTCTATCCTGTTCCATTGATCTATATTACTGTTTTTGTGCCAGTAATATGCTGTCTTGATTACTGTAGCTTTGTAGTATAGTCTGAAGTCAGGGAGCCTGACTCCTCCAGCTCTGTTTTTCTTTCTCAAGATTGTTTTGGCTATCTGGGGTCTTTTGTGTTTCCATATGAATTGTAGAATTTCTTGTTCTAGTTCAGTGAAAAATGCCATTGGTAATTTTATAGGGATTTCATTGAATCTGTAGATTCCTTTGGGTAGTATAGTCATTTTCAAAATATTGATTCTTCCAATCCAAGAACATAGTATATCTCTCTGTTTGTATCATCTTTGATTTCTTTCATCTGTGTCTTATAGTTTTCTGCATACACGTCTTTTGCCTCCTTATTATTCTTTTTGTTGCAGTGGTAAATGGGAGTGTTTCCTTAATTTCTCCTTCTGATTTTTCA
Source organism: Hippopotamus amphibius kiboko (assembly GCF_030028045.1). Classification (NCBI taxonomy): domain Eukaryota; kingdom Metazoa; phylum Chordata; class Mammalia; order Artiodactyla; family Hippopotamidae; genus Hippopotamus; species Hippopotamus amphibius. The sequence continues at coordinate 1,422,758 of NC_080203.1, forward strand.
TTGTTAGTGTATAGGAATGCAAGAAATTTCTTTGCATTAATTTTGTATCCTGCTACTTTACTAAATTCACTGATTATCTCTAGTAGTTTTCTGGTGGCATCTTTAGGATTTTCTATGTGTAATATCATGTCATCTGCAAACAGTGACAGTTTGACTTCTTTTCCAGTTTGGATTCTTTTTTTTCTTTTTCTTCTCTGATTGCCATGGCTAAAACTTCCAAAACTATGTTGAATAATAATGGTGAAAGTGGGAGCCCTTGTCTTGTTCCTGATCTTAGAGGAAATGCTTTCAGTTTTTCACCATTGAGAGTGATGTTGGCTGTGGGTTTGTCATATATGGCTTTTATTATGTTGAGGTAGGTTCCTTCTATGCCCACTTTCTGGAGAGTTTTTATCATAAATGGGTGTTGAATTTTGTCAAAAGCTTTTCCTGCATCTATTGAGATGATCATATGGTTTTTATCCTTCAGTTTATTAATATGGTGTATCACATTGATTGATTTGCGTATATTGAAGAACAATTGCATTCCTGGGATAAACCCCACTTGATCATGGTGTATGATCCTTTGAATGTGCTATTGGATTCTGTTTGCTAGTGTTTTGTTGAGGATTTTTGCATCTGTGTTCATCAATGATATTGGCCTGTAATTTTCTTTCTTTTTTTTTTTTTTTGTGACATTTTTGTCTGGTTTGGGTATCAGGGTGATGGTGGCCTCGTAGAATGGTTTGGGAGTATTCCTACTTCTGCTATATTTTGGAAGAGTTTGAGAAGGATAGGTGTTAGCTCTTCTCCAAGTATTTGATAAAATTTGCCTGTTAAGCCATCTGGCCCTGGGCTTTTGTTTTTGGAAGGTTTTTAATCACAGTTTCAATTTCAGTGCTTGTGATTGGTCTGTTCTTATTTTCTATTTCTTCCTGGTTCAGTCTTGGAAGGTTGTACCTTTCTAAGAATTTGTCCATTTCTTCCAAGTTGTCTATTTTACTGATGTATAGTTGCTTGTAGTAGTCTCTTATGATCCTTTGTATTGCTGTGGTGTCAGTTGTTATTTCTCCTTTTTCATTTCTAATTCTGTTAATTTGAGTCTTCTCCCTTTTTCCTAATGAGTCTGGCTAATGGTTTATCAATTTTGTTTATCTCTTAAAGAACCAGCTTTTAGTTTTATTGCTCTTTGCTATTGTTGCCTTCATTTCTTTTTCATTTATTTCTGATCTGATCTTTATGATTTCTTTCCTTCTGCTCACTGTGGGGTTTTTTTGTTCTTTAATTGCTTTAGATGTAACATTAGGTTGTTTATTTGAGATTTTTCTTGTTTCTTGAGGTAGGACTGTATTGCTATAAACTTCCTTCTTAGAACTGCTTTTGCTGCATCCCATAGGTTTTGGGTCGTCATGTTTTCATTGTCATTTGTTTCTAGGTATTTTTTTATTTTTTCTTTGATTTCTTCAGTGATTTCTTGGTTGTTTAATAGCATGTTGTTCAGGCTCTATGTGTTTATATTTTTTACAGGTTTTTTTTTTTCCTGTAATTGATATCTAGTCTCATGGCACTGTGGTCGGAGAAAATGCTTGATACTATTTCAGTTTTCTTGAATTTACCAAGGCTTGATTTGTGACCCAAGATGTTATCTGTCCTGGAGAATGTTCCATGTGCACTTGAGAAGAAAGTGTATTCTGTTGTTTTTGGATGGAATGTCCTATAAATATCAATTATATCAATCTGATCTATTGTGTCATTTAAAGCTTGTGTTTCCTTATTAATTTTCTTTTTGGATGGTCTCTCCATTGGTGTAAGTGGGATGTTAAAGTCCCCGAGTATTATTGTGTTAGTGTTGATTTCCCCTTTTATGGCTGTTAGCATTTGCCTTATGTATTGAGGTGCTCCTATGTTGGGTGCAAATATTTATAATTATTACATCTTCTTCTTGGAGTGATCCCTTGATCATTATGTAGTGTCCTTCCTTATCTCTTGTACGAGTCTATTTTAGAGTCTTTTTTAGCTGATACTTGTATTGCTACTCCAGCTTTCTTTTGATTTCCATTTGCATAAGATATCTTTGTCCATCCCCTCACTTTCAGTCTGTATGTGTCCCTAGGTCTGAAGTGGGTCTCCTTTAGACAGAATGTATATGGATGTTGTTTTTATATCCATACAGCCAGTCTGTGTCTTTTGGTTGGAGCATTTAATCCATTCACATTCAAGGTAGTTATCAATATATATGTTCCTATTACCATTTTCTTGTTTTGGGTTTGTTTTTGTGGGTCTGTTTCTTCTCTTGTGTTTCCCACCTAGAGAAGTTCCTTTAGCATTTGTTGTAAAGCTGGTTTGGTGGTTCTGAATACTCTTAACTTTTGCTTGTCTGTGAAGCTTTTGATTTCTCCATTGAATCTGAATGAGATCCTTGCTGGGTAGAGTAATCTTGGTGGTAGGTTTTTCCCTTTCATTACTTTAAATATATCCTGCCACACCCTTCTGGCCTGCAGAGTTTCTGCTGAAAGGTCAGCTGTTAACCTTATGGAGCTTCCCTTGTATGTTATATGTTGCTTTTCCCTTGCTGCTTTTAATATTCTTTCTTTGTGTTTAATTTTTGTTAGTTTAATTAATATATGTCTTGGCATGTTTCTCCTTGGGTTTATCCTGTATGGGATTCTCTGCACTTCCTGGACTTGTTTGGCTTCCTTTCTCATGCTGGGGAAGTTTTTGACTATAATCTGTTCAAATATTTTCTTAGACCTTTTTTTTTCTTCTTCTTCTTCTGGGACACCTATAATTCAAATATTGGTGTGCTTAATGTTGGCCCTGCAGTCTCTGAGACTGTCCTCCATTCTTTTCATTCTTTTTTCTTTATTCTGCTCTGTGGGAGTTATTTTCACCATTATATCTTCCTGCTCAATTACCCGTTCTTATGCCTCAGTTATTCTGCTATTGATTCTTCTAGAGTATTTTCAATTTCAGTTATCGTGTTGTTCATTACTGTTTGTTTACTCTTTAGTTCTTCAAGTCCTTGTTAAATGTTTCTTGTATTTTCTCTATTTTGTTTTTGAGATTTTGGATCATTTTTACTATCATTACTCTGAATCCTTTTCCAGGCAATTTGCTATTTCTTCTTCATTTATTTGGTCTTGTGGGTTTTTATCTTGCTCCTTTGCCTGCAAGATGTTTCTCTGTTTTCTCATTTTGTCTAATTTACAGTATTTGAGGTCTCCTTTCCTTAGGTTACCTAATCATAGTTCCTCTTGCTTCTGTTCTCTGCCCCTTGTGGTGGGGTTGGTCCAGTGTCTTGTGTAGGCTTGCTGAAGGGAGGGACTGGTGCCTGTGTTCTGGTGGGTTGATCTGAGTCTTTACCCTCTGATGAGCAGAGCCATGTCAAGTGGTGTGTTTTGGGGTGTCTGTGAGCTTAGTATGACTTTAGGTGGTCTTTGTGCTGCTGGGTGTATTTGTGTTCCTGTCTTTTTTGTTGTTTGGTGTGGAGTATCCAGCACTGGCAGTTGCAGGCAGTTGGGAGGAGCTAGGTCTTGGATTCTGATAGAGGCCTCTGTGAGAGCTCTCTGTGGTTAATATTCCCTGGAGCTGGGAATTCTCTAGTGGTCCAGTGTCCTGGACTCAGTGCTCCCACCCCAGAGTGTGAGGCCCGACATTTGGTTGAGGAACCAAAACCCTGCAGGTCACTCATCCTGACAATAAAGGGGATTAAAATAAAGACTAACAAGGCCCCAGACAAATGGTACAAAGTTAAATCAAACAAACAATAACAGAATCAAATAAACACGCACACATGCAAAAGAAACAAAAACAGAACCAAATAAAACAAAAAGCAAGAGAACAACCAGACAAGCAAAAGAACTCCAGAACCAAATCAAACAATTTAAAAAACTAACAGAAACACAAAACCAAAAAATTAAAATCAAAGCAGAGTGCCAAAAGCAAAGAAACAAAACAAACCTACAGAAATCATTTTTGAAAAAAGAAAAGTGAAAGGGGAAAGAAGACAGAACAACAGAAGAGCAAAGTAGAAATGTAAAAGAATAAAATAAAAAATATATTAAAGAAAAGAAAAAAAAGACAAACAAAACCCCAGAGAAATGACGAAAACAAAATCAAACAAAAACAGAAACATGGAAACACGCACTCATGCAAAAGAAACAAAAACAGAACCAAATAAAACAGAAAGCAAGAGAACAACCAGATAAACAGAAAAACCCCAAAATGATGTCAGTTAGAATCAGAAGTAAGAAAAACACAAAGCCTAAAAACAAAACCAAAGCAGTGTGCCAACTGAAGAATAATAAAGGAAGGAAACAGAACAAAGCAATAAAAAATTAAAAATAGAATAAATAAATAATAAATAAAGTAAAATGGGAAAATACACAGAACAACAGAAAAGCAAGCTAAAAATAGAAATATATAAAAAAACAAAATTTTAAAAATATGTTATAAAACACAAAGATCTGAAGACTAAATTAAAAAAAATACTAAAACAGCAACAACAACAAAATAAGCTAGAACCAACAACAGAATGAATCAAAACATAATAAAATTAATAGTAATAGTTATGTTTCCTTGGGGGGGGTCTCAGCTGTAAGTGTCATTGTACACATCTTGAGCCACAGGCCACCTCCACCTCCCCAAGAGGCCCTCCTCTGCCTCCAGGTTGGTCTCTGGACCAGCTGTGGGCCCTGTGGGGACCACTCAGACTCTGTTCTTGCTCCCAAAGTCCACAGCAGCCAGAGCTAGACCTTTTTCATTTGTGGGAAAACTGATTGTCTACTCAGATATTCCATAAACGCAGGGTCTACTTAGTTGATCATGGGGATTTAATCTGCAGCTTGTACAGCTGACGGAAAGGTTTTCAGTCCTTTTCTTTAGTATCCCCATCCCTGGGGTTCAGCTTTGGTTTTATCCCCACCTCTGCATGTGGTCCACCCACAGGAGTCTGGTCCTGAGGCTGCCTTGGAGCTCTTGGGTCTGCCTCAGTGAGGACAGGGCGCAGAGGTGGTATGACTGCTTGGATCATGGGAGCCCTGGTGTAAGGTGCACTAGGGCCAGCCCTGAGGGGGCTTTTTCTATTAGTCAGCGACTGGCACATGAGAGCCAGCCCTGAGAGGTCTTCTTTTATTGTTGGTCAGCAGGCGCCAGTATGTGAGGAGAGAAAGAGGCTACGATAGTGGCTCCTCCTCCTGCATGTTACTCAGCAGTAGTGCCCTGCTTCCATGGCAGTCTGGTCTTCCTCCATAGTAATTCCCTGCTGCAGATTTCTTCCCTCCCATCCCCACAGTCCGTCTCCCCACAGCCAACAGCAGTTCTCACCCTGGGCCTGTTCTCCAAACCCCATGCTTCAGCTCCAAGCCCCCTTGCACACCTGTGAACACACATCTCAGTCTGGGGCATGTAGGACCACAGTACGGACCTTCTGTGTGTTTCTCACTTTGTCCCATCTGCCACAAATTGGCCGCTTCACCCTCTTTTGAAAGCTCCAAATACCTCCATTCTGTCCCAGTTGATTTCCCTGTCAGAGAGCGGGTTTCCCCATCAGATATGGGGTTTTCCTGAATTTGGGAATCTCCCCTCTGCTTCAGCTCCCCTGCCCTGGGGTGCAGGTCCTGTCCCGTTTCCTACCCTCTTCCTTCTCCCTTCTTTTTTTCCATCCTGTCCAGTTATGCAGGGATCTTTATAGTCCTTTCTGGTGTCCAAGGTCTTCTGCTAGTGTTCAGCTAGTTTTCTGTGAGAATTGTTGCATCTATAGATGTATTCCTGATGCATCGTGGAGAGAGATGAACTCCACATCCTTCTACTCTCTGCCACCATCTTAACTCCCCATGTTTGTGTTTTTTACAGTTTTTTTTTCTTGTAGTTGATTGCTAGTCTGATTGCATTGTGTTTCCAAAACATACTCAATACAATTTCAATCTTCTTAAATTTACTGAGATTTATCCTGTGGCTTAGCATGTGATCCATCCTGGAGAATATTCCATGTTACTTTAAAAGAATGTTTTCTGGGGCTTTTGGATGGAATGTTCTATATATACCTATTCATTCCATCCGGTCTAATGTGTTATTTAAGGCCAGTGTTTCTTATTGATCTTCTGTCTGGACGATTTGTCCATTGCTGTAAGTGGGGTGTTAAAGTCCCCTACTATTATACCATCACTGTCAGTTTCTCCCTTTATGTTTGTTAATATTTGCTTTATTTATTTAGATGTTCCTATGTTAGGTGCATTTATATTTAAAATTGTTATATCTTCTTGTTGGATTGATCCCTTTATCATTATGTAATGTCCACCTTTATCTCTTATTCCAGTCTTTATTTTAAAGTCTATTTTGTCTGATATAAGAATCGCTACTCCAGCTTTCTTTTCATTTCCATTTGCATCCCCTTGCTTTCAGTCTGTGTTTGTCTTTAGGTCTGAAGTTAGTATCTTGTAAGCAGCATGTATAGGGGTCTTGTTTTTGTATCCATTCAATCATTCTGTGTCTTTTGATTGGAACATTTAGTTCATTTACCTTTAAAGTAATTATTGTTGGGACTTCCCTGGTGGTCCAGTGGTTAAGACTCCATGCTTCTAATGCAGGGTGCACAGGTTCAATCCCCGGTCAGGGAACTAAGATCCCACATGCTGTGCAGCCAAAAAATAAAAATAAATAAATAATTATTGTTAGGTAAGTACTTATTGCTATTTTGTTAATTTGTCTTTGTAGGTTTTTTTAAATTGTTCTTTTCTTCTTTTGCTCTCTCCCCTTGTGATTTGATGACTATCTTTAGCATTATGTTTGGATTCCTTTCTCTTCTGCATGTGCATATGTGTAACTTTTATAGATTTTTGATGTGTATTTACCATGGAATTTATATATAGCAAATTACATATATATACATATATACATATATATATATGTAGTTATTGTAAGTTACTGATCTCTTTAGTTTGGATGCACTTTAACAACCCTGCATTTTTACCCTCCTCCTCCGTGTTTACTATTTGACATCTTATTTTACATCTTTCTGTTTTATGTATCCCTTAACTACTTATTGTAATTCTAGATGATTTTACTACTCTAGTCTTTTATCCCTCCTACTAGCTTAATAAATGGTTAATTTTTCTACCATGACTGTATACATTTGCCTTTACCAATGAGATTTTTCCTTTCATAATTTTTTATATTTTTTATATGGCCTTTTCTTTTCCACTTACAGAAGTACCTTTAACATTTCTTGTAAAGCTGTTTTGATGGTACTGAACTCTCTTAGCTTTTGCTTGTCTGTAAAACTTTTGATCTCTCCATCTAATCTGAATGAGAGCATTGCTGGGTAGAATATTCTTGGTTGTAGGTTTTTCCTTCTCATCACTTTAAGTATATTGTGCCACTCCATTCTGGCCTGCATAGTTTCTGCTGAAAAGTCAGTTGATAACTTTGTGGGAATTCTCTTGTATGTAACTTGTTGCTTTACCCTTGCTGCTTTTAATATTCCCACTTTATCTTTGATTTTTGCCATTTTAATTACAGTGTGTCTTGGTATGTTCCTCTTTGGGTTGATCCTGTTGATCCTGGGTTGACTCTCTGCTTCCTGGACGTGAATGTCTGTTTCCTTTTCCAGGTTAGGGAAGTTTTAAGCTATTATGTTTTCCAATATGTTTTTATGCCCCTTTCTCTCTTCTCCTTTTGGGGCCCTTGTAATGCAAATGATAGTATGCTTGATGTTGTTTCAGAGGTCTCTTAAATTGTCTTCATTTTTTTAAAATTCTTTTTTCTGTTTTCAGCTGAAGTAATTTCCACTACTCTGTTTTCCAGTTAGCTGATTTGATCCTCTGTATCATGTAATCTATTGTCGATTCCTTCTAGCGTGTTTTTTAATTTCAGTTATTGTATTCTTCAACTTTGCTTGGTTCCTCTTTATATTGTCTAACTCTTTGTTAAAGTTCTCACTGTGTTTGTCCATTCTTTTCCCAAGTTCTTTGAGCATCTTTACGATCATGACCTGAACTCTTTATTAGGTAGATTGCTTATCTCCACTTAGTTCTTCTGGGATTTTATCTTGTTCCTTTATTTGAAACATATTCCTGTATTGCCTCATATTGCCTAATTTCCTGTTTTTATTTCTGTGTGTCTGATAGGTTGTTACATTTCCCAACCTTGGAGAAGTGGCCTTTTTATGAGGCATCTTATGTGTCCCAGCAGTGCACTTCCCTCTCATCACCAGAGTTATATGCCCTAGGGGTGCCCCTTCTGTGAGCTGTGTGGGCTCTTCTGTTGTAGTGGGCTGACTATTATGAGTAGTCTGATAGGTATGGAAGGCCCTGTCTGGCTGATTGTCAGGCCCTGCCTTCTACAGAGGCTGCTGGCCACTGGAGGTTTGAGCTGAGTCTCAAGAGGGCTGGCTGCAGAGCCCCAGGAAATCCCAGGGCTAGTGCTGGCCCATCTTGCTGTGGTTCCTTCTCTTTAGTTGTGGAACGTCTTTTCTGCTAGTGTTCAACTCATTCCCATAGATAGCTGCTCTGTAAATAGTTGTAGTTTTGGTATGCCCATGGGAAGAGGTGAGCTCAGGGTGTTTCTACTCCACCACCTTCTACAATGAGGAAATTTTATTTTGTAAGTAAATTCAAAACAATGAAATACTTCTATGAAGAACACTGATCACATGGAGTCCTCCCAGTTTTCCCAGGCATAGTTAACCACTTTCTCCTTTGCACTTCTTCACTGTTTAAAACTACCATAGATAGTATTAGTTGTCTTTCTTCCATACTAGATGATTATGAAATTCTTGAATGGTGGCTAGGATTGATTGTTACATTTGTATTCCTAGTACTTAAGAAAGTACCCTATTTACACATGGTTAGTGATTTTTTCCAAGTGAAATAATGAAGAAATGAATGAATACACTTACTTAAGAGTGTTTTTGGGTGGGGGGGTAAGCCATTATAAATGAAGAAGAGTATTTGATTAAGAATTAATCATTAGACTACGGGTGGGAAATTTTTTTCTCTGAAGGACCAGATAGGAAATATTGTAGAATTTGCAGGCCACGTATGGTCTTGGTGCAATATTATTCTTTATTTTTATTTACAGTCCTTTAAAATATAAAACCTGTATGTGGTCTTACGAAAATAGGTATGCGCCATAGTTTGCCAGCCTGTGTCTTAGACAATATCTGTTCGTAATAAATTAGGAAAGAAGAGACAGTGGAGAAAATAAATGTAACCCAGATATCACCAGAGGCCTCTCTATGCCCTGCTCCTTGTCCCTACCTATAAAATCTCAGTAAATTTAACTTTAACTCTCAATTTCCTAACCTATTTCAGAACCTTCCTAAATTATCAGCAAATTTTGTTATGTCTCTAGCTATGGCTTTTGTGTATGAAACCAATCAGTCCCTTTGTCAGCTTATACCACACACTAACATATACACATCCACTCAAAATAAGCATTTTGGGGAGGTTTAGTGACCTTAAGGGGTTATTGACAAGGTTCACATCAAGCACTATGCAGCTTCTCTGCAGTGGCAAGGCTTTCTCCATATTTTCCCACAAGATGAGTTAATTCCTTTTAAGATCTTATGCAGATGAAATCATTTTATTAAAATTTTTGAAATCGTGACACTTAGGGTGTCACCAACTCCAAGCAAGTTTATCAAGGTACTTTCACCAATAGATATAGTTTATCCCTAATAATAACCATAATAATAATGATGATTAGAATGATAGCAGCTGACATATATGGGACTTACTGTGTGACAACACAGTTCTAAGTACTTTAGTCCTCACACTAAACCCATGGGATAAGTATTGTTATCCTCATTTTACAGAACAGAAAACAGAGTCTCTGAGAGTTTAAGAGACTTGCCCACAATCACACATAATCAGTGGAAAATAAGGTTTCAAGGAGTCAGGATGAGGATGGTCAATAATGTCACAGTGGAGAGTCCCAGAAGGATAGGCCTTAAAAAAGCAGTCCTTATACGTGGTTGGAAGGTCAAAATTAGTGATTTTCTGAAGAACTACTTCAGTTAGATAGTGGGGTGGAAGCAAGATTGCAATGTATAATATGAGTGGCTGGTGAGAAAATAGAAGTAATGGTTATTGATCCCTCATGCTTAGCTTTTCAGAATTTCTCTTTTAATGCTCTGTGATTGAGATAATAAAATATATTCTTTTACATAGTTATATAAGTAGTATCATTCCTATAGCCTTATAAACGTTGTTTTATATTGTTACTAACACTCTCATTGTCAAATTTTCTAGGATGTGGTGCCGCAGGTTGTCCCACCTACAAAGCAGGCTCCAGGACCTGCTGAGGGGACGAGTCACATGTTGGGCCCTTCAACAGCCCAACTTCAAAAGCTTATTTCCATTAGCCATCCATTGTTACCATACAGCCTCGAAGTCTCTGAATTGTGTTTGGCAGCAACATGAAGATCATTTTGGTAAGATGTGTAGAGACAGATACTTTATTTTTAATCATGACAAAAAATAACATAAAATTTAACATCTTAACCATTTTAAGTGTACAGTTCAGTAGTGTAAAGTACATTTACATTGTTGTGCAATGACAGATACTTTTCATTTGGACTAAAAATACTTTCTGTGGAGTTGTGAAGACCTCTAATCATTTATTTCCAGGATTATTTTATAGGTTGCAAGAAAAACAAAAATAATAAAGGATAATAGGAAAACCTCATCCCAGCTAGGAGAAGGGAGGTCTGCCATGCTCTAGCCCCACTCTGTCTCCCTGTCTCATCTAAGAGAAAATAAAGAAAAACAAGCTTCCAAGTATACAGGGGAGAGAGTTTCAAAGACATAGACTGGAAATTCTACAGCCAGGGAACGTATTAGGTGGCAGAGGGTAAAGAAGCTTTACCCCTGTGTATTAGTTCCCTAGCACTGCTGTGACAAATTACCATAAACTAATTGGCATAAAACAACAGAAATTTATTCTTTCATAGTTCTAGAAGCAGGAAGTCCGAAATCAAGATGTTGGCAGGGCCATGTCCTCTCTGAAGGCTCTAGGAGAGAACTCTTCCTTCCCTCTTCTGGGTTCTGATGGTTGCCAACAATCCTTGGTGTTCTTTGGATTGTAGCAACATCACTGCACTCTGCCTCCATCATCAATTGGCCTTCTTCCCTGTGTCTCTTCTGTGTCTTCAAATTTCTATCTCCTTATAAGGGCATCATTTGTTGGATTTAGGGCCCACCCTAATCCATATGACCTCATCTTATCTTGATTATCTTCAAAGATCCTATTTCCAAGTAAAGTCTTATTCACAGGTGCCAGAGGTTAGGATTTCAACATATCTTTTGGGGGAATACAGCTCAACTCACAACACCCTGGAAGGGGACAAAAACAGCTGCGAAGGCCACACTCCCAAGACACAGACCCACTATGCATTCCAAAGACTTAGACTTAATCCAAAGATTAGAGAATTCCCCCACCCCCACAGTACAAACAGCTAATAAGCCTCCAGTTAAAATAGCAGTGGATTACAGCTGCAAAAGACAGACTGACTCTGAGGTGAAGCAGAAAGAGAAGGGCCAAGGCCAAGGGAGGAGACAAAAACAAGATCACTAGAGGAATTTAAAGCCTCTGGTACCCATAGAGACAATAAATGTCAGACATAGCCCAACTCTTGGCCAGATTGATATAAATAGTCACCATAAAGTTCTATTTACCTCAGTATCTACTGCTGTATACAACATGTCTTGCTGTCAACAACAAGAACAAAATTGCGAACCATGCTAAAAGGCAAGAAATAACACAAGTTGAAGAGATTTTCAGTCAGGAAATTTAAAGTAACTATGGTTAATATCTTAAGGATTCTAGTGGAAAAGGCAGACAAGATGAAAGATCAGATGGGTAATGTCAGCAGAGTGATGGAAAATATAAGAAAGAATCAAAAGGAAATCAAAAGCACAGTAACAGAAATGAAGAATGACTTTGATGGGCTCATCAGACACACCCAGGAATAGAATCAGTGAATGTAAAGATATGTCAATGGAAATTACCAAAACTGAAATGCACAGAGAAAATGATAATGGAAACAGAAAAAAAAACATAACAGAGTACTCAGGAAATGTGGAACAATATCAAAAGTTGTAACATATACATGAATGGAATACCAGAAAGAGAAGAAAGAAAGAACTAAGCAAAAGAAATATTTGAAGAAATAATTTCTAAAAGCTTTCCAAAATAAGCAACAGACACCAAGCCACATATCCAAGAAGCTTAGAGAAGCTTAGCATACATTTTTAACTCCCCCCCTGCCCACACACAAAACCCCACATTTAGGCAAAAGAGAAAAAACAGAGAAAATCTTGAAGGCAGTCAGAGGGAAGAAAAACACTACTTACACAGAAACACAGAGAAGAATTACAGCAGAGTTCTCATGAGAAACTATACAAGCGAGAACACAATGACAATTTTAAGGTATTAAAAGGAGAAAAAACTGCCAACCTAAGATTCTATATCCAGCAATCCTTCAAAAGTGAGACAGAAATAGACTTTCTTATATAACTTCTCAAAATATTGTAAAGGAATTTCTTCTGGCAGAAGAAAAATGATATAGGTCACAAACTTGTAGCTACATAAAAAGAGGTGTGTTAGAAAAGAATGAAGATAAAATATAAACTTTTCTCCTCAATTGTGCTAAATTTTAACTATTTAAATAGTAATGACAGTGTATTTGGTGTTCATAGCACATATAAAAGTGAAACAAATGACAACAATGTGGCAGAGGATAGGAGGGAGAAAATAGAAATATTCTATTATAAGGTAAATCAAAAAACTGGCAATACCAAGTTCTAGCAAGGATGAAGAGGAATCAGAGCTCTTTTTCATTGCTGGTGGCATGCAAAATGGTACAGCAACTTTGGATGACACTTTTAGGGTTATCTAAAGGTGGGCTTAGATTATTTAAACTGTACATTGTAAACATTAGGAAAACTACTAAAAATGTTTTTTAAAATAGTATGAATAATAAGTCAAGAAATGAGATAAAATGGAATCATAAAAAATACCCAATGAAAATCAGAAAAGGCAGAAAAAGAGGAAAAAAGAAAGGAAACAAGGAGTAAATACAACAAATAGAAAACAGCAAGAAGGTAGATTTAAAGTCAACTACATCAATAATCTCTTCAAATATAAACTGTCTAACCACACCATGTTAAAATACAAAGATTGTCAAAATGGATCAAAAAATATTCTACTATGTGTTTTCTTCAAGAAATGTACTTTAAATATAAAGACTCAGATAGGATAAAAGTTAAGGAATGATGTGGGGACAGAGGATATATGGAACTCTCTGTACTTTTGTCTCAGTTTTGCTGTGAAACTAAAACTGCTCTAAAAAATTGTCTACTTAAATTTTTTTAAATTTAAAGTTAAGGGATGGAAATAGAAACACCATGCAATGCTAATCAAAACAATAGTAACTATGTTAATTTCAGACAAAACAGTCTTCAGAACAAGGAAGATTATCATGGATAAAGAGGCAAATAACATAATAATAAAGGGGTCAGTTCTCCAAGAGAACATGTAGCAATCCTAAAAATGTAGCAGCTAACAATAAACCATCAAAATACACGAAGAGACAAGAGAGCAGACAGCAGTATCAAGCAGTATCAGCCATGTTTCGTCTTGTGGAACTGAAAACCACAGCCACAGAAAGATAGAGAAAATGAAAAAGCAGAGGACTTTGTACCAGATGAAGGGACAGGATGAAACCCCAGAAAGACAACTAAATGAAGAGGAGATAGGCACTCTTCTGGAAAAAGAATTCAGAATAATGATGGTGAAGATGATCCAGGACTTTGAAAAAAGACTGGATGCAAAGATAGAAAAGTTTACCAAAGACCTAGAATTAAAGAGCAAACAAACAGAGATATGCAACACAATAACTGAAATGAAAAATACACTAGAAGGAACCAACAGCAGATTAACTGAAGCAGAAGGGCAAATAAGTGAGCTGGAAGACAGAATGGTGAAAATCACTGATGTGGAAAAGAATAAGGAAAAAAGAATGAAAAGAACTGAAGACAGCCTAAGAGACCTCTGGGACAATGTTAAACACACCAACATTCGCATTATAGGGGTCCCAGAAGGAGAAGAGAGAGAGAAAGGACCCGAGAAAGTATTGGAAAAGATTATAGTTGAAAACTTCCTTAACATGGGAAAGGAAATAGCTACCCAAGTCCAGGAAGCACAGAGAGTCCCAGGCAGAATAAACCCAAGGAGAAACACACCAAGACATATAGTAGTCAAATTGACAAAAATTAAAGACAGAGAAATGTTATTAAAAGCAACAAGGGAAAAACGACAAATAACATACAAGGGAACTGCCATAAGGTTAACAGCTGATTTCTCAGCAGAAACTCTGCAAGCCAGAAGGGAGTGGCATGATATATTTCAAGTGATGAAAGGGAAGAACCTACAACCAAGAATACTCTACCCAGCAAGGATCTCATTCAGATTCAATGGAGAAATCAAAAGCTTTACAGACAAGCAACAGCTAAGGGAATTCAGCACCACCAAACCAGCCCTACAACAAATGCTAAAGGAACTTCTCTAAGCAGGAAACATAAGAGAAGAAAAGGACCTACAGAAACAAAAACAAAACAATTAAGAACATGGTAATAGGAACATACATCTTGATAATTACCTTGAATGTAAATGGACTAAATGCACCAACCAAAAGACACAGACTGGCTGAATGGATCCAAAAACAAGACCCATATATATGCTGTCTACAAGAGACCCACTTCTGACCTAGGGACACATACAGACAGAAAGTGAGGGGACGGAAAAAGATATTCCATGCAAATGGAAATCAAAAGAAAGCTGGAGTCGCGATACTCATATCAGATAAAATAGACTTTAAAATAAAAAATGTTACAAGAGACAAGAACGGACATTACATAAAGATCAAGGGATCCATCCAAGAAGAGGAGATAACAATTATAAATATCTATGCACCCAATATAGGAGCACCTCAATACATAAGGCAAATGCTAACAACTATGAAAGAGGAAATGCAAGGCAGAAATAGAGACACAGGTGTAGAGAACAAACACATGGACACCAAGTGGGGAAAGCGGGGAGGATTGGCAGGGGATGAATTGGGAGATTGGGGTACCAAATTGTACACTCTAAATATATGCTGTTTATTGTCTGTTAACTGTATCTCAATAAAAGTTCTTTAAAAAAATACATGTAGAAAAAACTGATAGAGATAAAAGTGGAAATAATCACATCCACAATTGCAGTTGGAGGTTTTAATACCTATCTCAGTAATCAATAGATTAACCAGGCACCATCAACCAACTTGACCCAATTGACATTTATAGAATAATCCATCCAACAACAGTAAAGTACACATTGTTCTGAAGTTTAAATGAAACATTCATCAAGGTAGACCACATTCTGGGCCATAATACAAAGCTCAAAAATTTAAAAGACTCTGAAAACATGTAGAACATGTACATTGACCATGATGGAAAAAACTAGCAATCAGTAACAGAAAGAAAAGTCCCAAATATTTGGAAATTAAGCTATACACTACCAAACAAATGTATAAGTAAAATAAGTCTCAAGGAAAGTTAAAAATATTTGAAAGTAAATGAAAATGAATGTACAACTTAGCAAAATTTGTGGTAAGCAATGAAAGCAGTGGTTGGAGGGAGATGTATGGCAATAGATATACATCCACAGACAGAAACACACACACAATCTGTGTGCAAAAAACTACAAAACACTGATAAAAAAATGAAAGGACATAAATAATTGGAAAGACATTCCATGATCATAGAAGACCTAATATCATTAAGATGTACATTCTCAATATGATCTGTAGATTCATTTCAATCCCACCCAAAATCCCAGAAGACTTATTTATAGATATTGACAGACAGATTCTAAAATGTATGTGGAAAAACAAAGGTAACGGAATAGCCAGTACACGTCTGGAAAAAAATTAAGTCAAAGGGCTTAAATTAGCTTGGCATAGTTGATCCTTACACAACACAGGGGTTGGGGTGACAACTTTTCAGCAGTCAGAAATCTCAATGGAGAAAGGGTTGTTTTTTTCAACAAGTTATGCTAGAACAGTTGGACATCCCTGTGCAAAAGAGCAAAACAAAACAAAATGTTCACACCTGCCTCATATTTTGTGTAAAAAAATAGCTCAAATTAGATCATAAGCCAAAACGTAAAATGCAAAACTGTAAAACTTGTGTGACAAAATGTTACGTGGGATTAAGCAAAAAGTTCTTAGATGCAACTTCAAAATCATAACCCATAAAGAAAAAAATTGGACACTATCAAAATTCAAAACATTTTCTCTGTGAAAGACACTGTTAAGAGAATGAAAAGAAAATCCACACAGACTTGGAGAAAATATTTGCAAACCACATATCTGCAAAAAGATTTGTATACAGATTTTAGAAAGACCTCTTAAAAGTTAACAATAAGAAAACAACCCAGTTTTTAAAAGGGTAGAAAGATCTGAACAGACACTTCACCAGAGGACACAAGTATGGCAAATAAGCATATGAAAACATGCTCAATATGATTTCATTAGGTAAATGCAAATTAAAGCTATAATGAGATGCCATTATACACCTATTAGAATCATTAAAATCCCCAAAAAACTGGTAGTACTATGCTGACAAGAATTCAGAGCAGTAGGAACTTGTATTTATTGCTGATAATAATGGAAAAATAGTACAGTCACTCTGGAAGAATATTTGATAGTTTCTTCTAAAGTTAAACATGGACTTGTCAACAGTTGCACTCCTAGGTATTTACCCATCTGATTCCTAAGCTTATGTCCACAGCAAAAACCTACATGAGTAACCACTTTATTCATAATTGTCAAAAGTGGGAAGCTATCAAAATACCCTTCAATAGGTTAATTAATAAACTATAGTACATCCATACAGTGGAATATTATTCAGCAATAAAAAGGAATGACGTGACATTCTGTTGAAGGCAAAACTATAGGGACAGAAAACAAATCTGGTTGCTAGGGGTCTGGAGAGTGTGGTTACAAAGAAACATATGGGAAATGCTAGAATGAATCATGTGGTACTGGATTATAATTGGAGACATCGGTATAAACTCATGTTCAGCCTAGTATAGATATAGATGGGGAGATACAGAAATGATTACAGTTGACCCTTGAACAATGCAGGAGTCATGGGTGCCAACCCTGTGTGCAGTCAAAAATCTGCATATAACTTGTAGATTGCCCTGTATATATGTGGTTCTGTTATCAAGCCCAAGTTCACTCTGCTTACCGCACAACAGGCTGATAAATCAGGAGACAAGGTGTTGAGTCAAGGAATAGCAACTTTATTCTTAAAGCCAGGCATCCTAGAAGATGGTGGACTGATGTCCTAGAGTACCATTTTATCGGGGTCTGGATGCTAGTTTCTTTTATAGAACAGAGAGGGGGAGGAGTTGAGGAAGTAAAGTAAAAAGGCAATTAGTCTTGCAAAATAACTCCTGGTTTGGCCAAACTCGGGGAGAGGTTATATTAATTTCTTCTTTCCTGCAGCCATCCACAGGTGGGCAGGGCAGATTGTCTGCCTGTGAGCTGAACTTTAGTTAACATTTAGGCAGAGGGGCAAGGTTCCCTGAGGCAGGCCATTATGTATGCCTATAGGTATAGACAACATCCTTTTAGTGATTATAGTAACTAAAAGGTTAAAGTAAAAGAAACAAATCCAACATGGAGTCAGATTTTTTTCTTCCCTGTTACAGTTCCTCTGTATCCACATTTCCCCATTCTCGGATTCAGCCAACCACAGATTGTGTAGTACTGTAGTATGTACTATTGAAAAAAGGATCTGTATATAAGTGGACCTGTGCAGTTCAAATCGATGTTGTTAAAGGGTCAACTGTATAGATACATTTTTACACATAGATTAGTATATTTTCTAGCTCTATCCACTGAGAAATCCTGGAAGCAATGACACTGCAGTGGCAGTGAGCATACCCAAATCTTGGTTTCTAATACCATGCTCCAAGAAAAGGAACGAAGGGCTCCTTGGAAAAATGGACTATTCTAAGGATGGGTCAGGGAAGATACAAGGTGAGCCTGGAGAATGTTGAAGTGCCAGAAACTAAGGAAGTGCTCAAAAAAAAAATGATGAGGCAATGTTAAAGGGACACCGGAGCTAACTAAAAGCTGAAGCAATTTCAGCAAGAAAATAAATGATGTAATATTGGATTATAACCCAAAGTATAAAATAAATATCCATGAATCCATGCTGATGTAAGTAAATGAATAAATGGGGAGAGTACATACAAATCTCCCATACAAAAGAATTCCAAATAATTTATGTAGATATTCCTTCTCCCCCAACTACAAAGGTGGATCTTAACTCCCTAGTCCTAGAATGCAGGCTGCACTTAGTGATTTGCTGCCAAAGAATAGAATATGGAAGGATGGGGGGATAACTTAAGTAGAGAAACATAGCAGACACTACCTTTGGTAGCATGTACCAGTGATATGATATGGTAAGGAGGGCACCTCACTTCTGTGGCTATCTTCCCAAAAACCTATAGCCCCACTTTAACCATGATAAAAGCATCAGATAAACCCAAATTGTGGGACATTCTAACAAAATGCTTGATCAGTACCTCTCAAAACTGTCAAGGTCATCAAAAAGCAAGGAGAGTCACAGCCCAGAGGAACCTAAGGAGACATGATGACTAAATGTAATGTGGGTCCTGGATGGGATCCTGGGACAGAAAAAGGACATGAGGGGAAAACTAATAAGATGCAAATAAATTATGGGATTTAATTAATAAATAATGTATCAATATTCATTGATCAGTTGTGACAAATTTACCATACTAATGTATGATATTAGTAATAGGGGAAGCTGGTAAGGGCTCCATGGGAATTCTTCGTATTTGCAACTTTTCTGTGAACCTAAAATCATTCTAAAATTTCAAACAAGTTTATGAACAGAGAGGTAGCAGAAACCTCAAGCCATAAGTTTCACTATGAAAGGGAATATGAGGTGGAGTGGTAGTGGAAGGGGAGTATTGTTTTAAGATGGAAGGTATTACAACATGTTCGCTGATGAGAATGAATGATCCAGTAGGAGGGGAAATTTTGATGATGCAAAAGAGGCGGATGGTAAATATCAGAAGAAATAGGATCCGATTCATAAATGAGAGTGTTGGCTTCAGTAAGTACACAGATATTTCAACCATAGTAGCAACAAGAAAGGCAGAATGTATGGGCACAAATGCATGGAAGTGGGTGGATATGGAGCATGGGTTTGTAGAGATTGCCTTTTTTTTTTCTTTTTGGAGATTGCCTTCTAATTGCTTCCATATTCTCTTTGAAGGAGTAAAGCAAGGTCATCCTTTGAAAGTGGGAAGGGAAAGGTGGTGTTGGCAGTTTGAGGAGAGAAGAAACTATGTATAATAGTGTTCTTGGAGAGTGAGTAAGCGATTTTACTAAGAAGTTATGCAGGGACTGTTTGACAGTGTTGAGTACTCATTTGATATTTTTGGTGATGATTTTAAAATGAAAGTGACCAATGCAGTTTAATTTTTTTTTTCTCTAACAATGTTTAGCTGCTTATCTGCCGTCACAGAGGAGGTGTGAACTTGAGTTTATCAGGGTCAGAGCTTTGTCAGGGAACCATGGCAGAGGGAGATGGGGGCAAGGGAGTTAAGGGTGTTTGCAAGGAATTTATTAAAGTGACGGATCATGGAAGCTGGGCCCTGTAAAGAGAGAAGCGAAGACATTAGAGACAAGATGATGGATAACGAAAAGGATGCTTTTCCGACAGTGACGACCTCCCCACGAGAACATGCCTCTCGCAAAGAATCTCCTTCATCCCTCTCCAGAAGAGGAGAAGAGGAAACACAAGTAGAAGCACCTGGTGCAGAGCCCCAATTCCTATTTCATGGATGTCAAATGCCCAGGATGCTATAAAATCACCACTGTCTTTAGCCATGCACAAACAGTAGTTTCTGTGTGTTGGCTGCTCTACTGTCCTCTGCCAGCCTACAGGAGGAAAAGCAAGGCTTACAGAAGGATGCTCCTTCAGACGGAAGCAGTACTAAAAGCCCCCGGAATCAAGATGAATGGGAAACCATCCCAATAAACACATTTTGTATTAAAAAAGAAAAAAAAAGGAAAAAAAAGGAGCTTATAGTCAATGGATTGGAGCTCTTTGTGGAGTTGAAGGATTATTAGAGTGAAGAGTGCCTGAATAATTGAGCTGGAAAAGGAATAAGAGGTAGTCAGAGTATAGGGTGTTTGAAATGAAAATTATGAAGGTATTGCAATTAATAATAATAAAGTTGCCAAGAATGATGACAGGGGAAGGGATGACAGGGTGACAATGGAAGACAGTAAACTGATCTTCATTTATTTAAAAATAAAGTGACTCAGGAGATACATGATTAGACTAACGAAGAAGGGTAGAGTTATGTGGGTCAGCATGAGCTTCAAAGCAACGAGGAGGAAGCTATGCTGCCAGGGTTACTGCAGCCTTGTCTTGCTCCCCAGAAACTAGAGAAGTTTTTCCAAAGTTCAGTCCGATTTTACTAGTCTGATTTTAAAAATCACTTTATAGAGGCCCAGTGTTAGAGATGATGATTGCCTGAATGTGGCAGGAGAAAAGAGTGGAAATGGAGAGGCCGGGTGGATTTCAGAGTGATTTAGGAGGTGGAACCAACAAACCTTGGTCATTGATTAAATGTAGGTTACAAGAGAAATAAGTTGAGTCCCAATTTTCTCTTCTGTATTGACATTTTGGCAAGACCTAATCAGTAAAGATTTGTTCAGTGTCAACTTTATGCAGAGCTGAGAACTTCTAGAGAACCAAAGATGGAAGACATAGTCCCTACCTTAATGTAAACATAAAACATCACATGAAATGAGCAAATAAAGAAGCATAAATAGCTTATGCCATATGCAAATGCAAATTAAGTACTTAATTTCAAACAAAATATAGGGTTAGTCAAGGAAGCTTCCTTGAATTAAATTAATGTTTAGCTAGATTTTGAAAGAAAAGATGGTCATTTAATTAGACGAGCCTGGAATTTCAAGAAGAAAAATGGCAAGAGCAGAGATAAGAATGAATTTCAGCCATGGAAAGAAGGGCAGCAAGCATACTAACTTGACTGAAATGCAGTGGAATTTTTGGAGCTTTTTAAGAGATGAGTCCATCCCCATAGAACAAATGATTCCACTACTGTACTGTACTGTACTGTGTGTGCAACTTTTAGCCCAGATGCCTAGTAGGGCAGGAGAAGATCATTCATAGTTTGGACGACTGATGTGTGACCTATACTGGAGGCACCAATGAGGTAGCTTCACCACTGCTCATTGATTTACTCAGTGAACATTTAATGAGCTTGTACCAGGAGCCAGATGTTGTGATAAATGCCGAGCAAACAGTGATGGAGAAGACACATTCCCTATCCTCAAGGTACTGTCTTATGTCAAAAAACAAACACACAGACAATTTTAAGACAGTGTGATAAATGCTTTTAGACAACATATAGAGTACTGTAAGAATGAAGAGGAGAGGTACCTAAGCCAAACTAAAGAGTTATAAATGACTGCCTACAGGACGTGAGCAGAGTCATGAATATTAAATATGAATTAGGCAAGGGGAAAGGGTGAGAAGGTCAGAGGAAACTGCATGTGCAGGAGCTTGAAAGGTTATAGTTTGTCAAAGCCCTGGATTACCTTAGTTTAATGACCAATCTGAATGAGGGTTGGTGGTACTTAATCAGTTCTATAACTCCAAGGGAGTGGTTCTCAATATTTTTAGTTTACGAATCCCATAGAAATTCTGTTGCAAGCAATGGATCCTCTCCATAGAAAAATGCAGAACTACACACACACACACACACACACACACACACAGTTTTACATACCATTCCATGGATCCTAGGTCAAGAAACCCAACTTCAGATCACCACCAAATAATAGCCCCATTCCACAGTATCAGCAGTTGTTATATCAGGGACTCTTTCAATTAACTTGTGTCTGGATTTTCAAGCGTTCAATTGAGATATGTCTTTTTTTTATGTTTATTAGAGTATAATTGCTTTACAGTATTGTGTTAGTTTCTGCTGTACAACAAAGTGAATCAGCTATATGTATACATATATCTCCTTATCCCCTCCCTCTTGAGCCTCCCTCCCACCCTCCCTATCCCACCCCTTTAGGTCGTCACAAAGCATCAAGCTGATCTCCCTGTGCTCTGTAGCAGCTTCCCAATAGCTATCTATGAGATATGTCTTGAATGCACAGATGCTTTTATAAGGCGTGAGTACCATCAGAAAGTGACTCAAAGAAGACCAACTTTGGACTCATAAATAGGAGATGTTATAGGTACGTGGAGGTGATGCCCCAGTGGTCCATTCTGCTTCTCTCCCAAGGCTGTTAGAAGGGAAAGGCATTTCCTCCCAGGTAATAAGCTACTTACTAGCAGCATGCCTGACTTAGACAGTAGGATTGCATGTAATACTCTTCTCAGACAGTTTGTGTGGACTACATGAGTCACTCTTTTTTGTTTCTATAGGTGTCTCGGGGTTTTTTTGTTGAAAATCTGGACGTTTTAGATAATATCTTACAGAAACTGATTTCTGACCTCATGGGGGGATTGTTGCTGTATGTGTGTTTGGTTTATTTGTTTACTGACTTGTCTGGAGTAATTGTGTGGAATCTGTCTCCCCTACAGTATGTAGCCACTAATGTTCCTCCTCAGGTTTTATTTTTACTTTTTTTTTTTTTAACTGTGTCTTCCTACGTATCACAATGGGGTCAGCGTAGCTCAGTGGTCCTCATCTGGGGGAATTTTGCCCCCACAGGAGATACTTGACAACATTTTTAGTTGTCACAACTAAAACATTTGTCTGGAAACATTTTTACTTGTCACAACTGGCAAAGAGGATGATTCTAGCATCTCGTGGGTGGAGTCTAGGGATGCCATTAAGCATCGTACAATGCACAAGACAGTGTCCTGCAACAAAAAATTATCTAGCCCTAGATGTTCATAGTACCAAGGTTGAGAAACCCTGGTATAATTTAGTGGCCAGCTAACGATTGGTCACAGGTTAAGCTAAACACCTTAAGCCAGTAAGGCTTCCACCCTTTGCCAATGGATGTGCGTGTGGATTGGGGCACACAAAGTTTATGCTGTTTATAATCTGCCCAGCCTTTCAGTTTCTGCCATTCTTCATGTCTCCATTGTGCCTCAGATTCCTCCAGGGACATGTAGATAACTGTAGATAACTAGGGCCCTTTCCAATCTCTCCTGAGGGTGCACACAGCCCTGAATGTGTGTACAGCCTTACCGAACACCACGGATGTGAGGAGGCTTTCCAAGGCGCCCTATAGCTGTCTCATTCCCTTGATCCCCTTGATAGTTTTCCAGCTGTTCTGCTGATTTATTGCTTGTCCCAACCAGTATGCCTTCCTTGTTTGTTTTCAATACCCAGGGGCATGGAGTTTTTATGTGCTCTGATCCAAATCAGTATGGTCCCCTTCAGCAGCAAAGCTGCTGGCTTTCTTGGCTTGCCTGCCCTGGTAGAATGACTGCTGATGGAGCCAGGAGGGAGTGGAGGCACCCAAAGCTAAAACACATAGATTCCCAGTGTTCTTACCCAAGGTTCAATAGCTTTTCTTGACCAAATGCTTCTTAATTTGTAAGCCTTTGGTCAATTTCCAGGGTCCTAAAATGGTTGTTATTGATAATTTTGTCCAGTTTTATCATTGTTATTGGGGGAGAGGATTTTCCAAGCTCTTTACTCTCCCTTTCCTGAAGTGTCACCTTCAGAGATTCCAAAGACTACACTTTGAGAAACACCAGCGGAGGACTTCGGGGCTGGACAACTGGAGTTTATGTCCTAGCTCCACCACCTAATGATTATATGATCTTACAAAGTTATTTAACACCTCTGAGCTTTAGTCTCCTGTCCTCAAAGTGCGAATGATAACATCATACAGAGACAATTTGAGGAGTACAGATATACTGCAGTTTTTAAACTGTTGATTAGTATCTCATTGTAGATATACCACAGTTTATTCAGTATTCCTCCACTTCCCCCACTGATAAACATTGTCTTATTTTCTAATTATGTTGCTATTATAAACAAAATTATTATCAATATCCTTGTGTATACCTTCTCATATGTGACAATTTCTGTAAGGTAAGTACTGAGAGGTGAATTTCTGAGTCAAGTAATAAATGTATATATTTTTTATTATTTTCATAGAAACTTCCAGATTGCCATTCATTGTCTTCACCAATTTATACTCACATTACCAATGTCTGAGAGTATGCATTTCCCCACATCTTTTTAAAACACTTTTTTTAATATTTATTTAGGCTGCGCCAGGTCTTAGTTGTGGCACTCGGGCTCCAGTTCCCTGACTAGGGATCGAACCCGGGCCCCCTGCATTGGGAGCATGGAGTCGTACCCACTGGAACACCAGGGAAGTCCTGAAAACACATGTTTTAATCAAAGTTTAAAAATTTTGTCACTCTGATGGATAAAAAATGATACCTTAATTCCCATTTTTCTGATTACTGCGAAGGTTAGAGGAGTTCATGTGTTTACTTGGTCACTTCTGGTGACTTGCTTGTTGATATCCTTTGGCCACTTTTCTATTAAGTTTTTATGTTAATGATCACAAGGATTTAACCCTTTTATGTTAAAATGATTTTTCCTGTTACTTGGCTTTTAACTTTGTTTCCTACATTGTTTGCAAAACAGGTTTTTATTTTCATATACAGAAATTATCTTTTATGCTTTTTGTGTGATAGTAGAATGGCTTTCCCTGCCTCAAAGTTGTCAATGTATATTAATTTTATTTTTATATTTTACTCTATCAGTAATTTACTGTTGAAACTGATGTGAATCTAGAATCAATTTTTCAAAGTTCATTTTTCCAAACTAGTTATTGAGTAATCTCTCATTTCACCATGATTGCAAAATGCCACCTTTAACATATACCATATTTCCAAGTATACTTGGGTCTGTTTTGAGACTCTGTTCTGTCACCTTGATCTCTTAGTCCATTCTGCATGAATATCATGCTTTTTAAATGACTATAGCTTCATAATACATTTCCATATCTGGTAAGACTTCTCCTCCATGCCTTTCTTTTTCTTTCTCAAAATTGTTACTTTATTAATTCTGAATATGATTCTTGGAATTAGCCTGTTCAGCACATGAAAATTTACACTGGGATTTGGATTGGAGGTCCATGGAGTTCTGTGTATTAATTTGTGGGAGAATTCCTATCTTTTTGTTATTGAATTTGCCCATCTGTGAGCATATTTGTCCATTCAAGTTTCCTTCAAGTCCTTCAGGATCGTTTTATAGATTTCTCCATAGTAGTCTTCCACATTTTCATTTATTCCCAGACAGTTTATAGTTTTTGTGCCTCTCATAAATTTGAACTCATTTTTATTTATCTTGCCTAAATGAATAACCTGATGTATAAGAAAGTGTTTGTGTTTTTTTTGGTAACTTTTTATTTTGATACATCTTCAAACTAACAGAAAAGTTGCAAGAGTAGTACAAGGACCTCCTTTATATCCTCTATCCACATTTGTCTTCTTTTTATATTCTTGAATGGCTTCATTTTCCAAATTTAGAACTCTGATCTGTTTTGAGTTTATCTTGGAAACCTGATGACAATATGAGGTATGGACATCTTTTTCCAAATGATTATCAGTTGTCCCAACACCATTTATTTAAAAATTCATAATTTCCACAGTGAATACACCTGCCGATTTTTACATACCAAATTTCTATATGCATTCATGTATATTTTTGGACTTTTTATACTCTTCTGTTGTTTTATCTGCCTTTTCCTATACCAACATCACACCGTTTTAATCATAGAAGTTTTATACTGTGTTTTAATATCTAGCGTCCCCCTCATTGCTCTTGCTTATTTCTTGGTAGAAGACTTTTAGAAGAAAGTTTTCTGGGTCCTGATTTTTAGTTTTCCTAAATAAATATTTATTTGTTTTTATAAAATAAATAAAGTAGGGAGGGCAGGAGGGAGTCATGGGAGGGAGTCGCAGAGGAAGGGGCTATGGGGATATGTGTATAAATACAGCTGATTGACTCTGGTGTACCTCAAAAACTGGCACAAGAGTGTAAAACAATTATTTTCCAAGAAAGAGCTTGAAAAAAAAGTAAATAATGTAAAATAATATAATAAATAATGTAAAAGAATGTGATCTTTTCCTTAGAACTGCAATATGCTAACACCGTGATGCGCTTTGATTATGTCTGGCTTCGAGACCACTGCCGCTCAGCATCTTGCTACAACTCTAAGACTCACCAGCGCAGCCTAGACACTGCCAGTGTGGATTTACGTATCCAGCCAAAGAGCATTCGTCTGGATGAGACCACACTCTTTTTCACATGTGAGTGAATGGGAGACTTGGTCTTCTTTGGGGTGCTCTTTTAAAGAACAATCGTTTTACAAACAATGGTTTGCCCCTTTCCAAAATAGGGTATTCTTTTAGTTACTCTTCATTTTTCCTTTCTTTGGAAGAATTTATTTTTTGAAACTTTGATTTTTTTCCTTAAATAAAATTGCCATAACCTACAGCTAACATCATACTTTTAAAAAATATTTTCCAGCTTTATTGAGATATATTTGATATATCTGTACATATTGTGAAATGATTCCCACAATAAGTTTAGTTAATGCATTCATCACCTCACATAGTTACTGTGTTTGTGTGTCTGATGAGAGTATTAAAGATCTACTATCTTATGGATGGACCTAGCTAGATTCTGTCATACAGATTGAAGTAAGTCAGAAAGAGAAAATCAAATACCATATGCTTACACATATATATGGAATCTAAAAAAAAAAACCAAAAAAACGGTACTGATGAACCTAGTGGCAGGGTAAGAATAAAGACGCAGATGTAGAGAATGGACTTGAGGACACAGGGTGGGGAGGGGTGAAGGGGAAGCTTGGATGAAGTGAGAGAGTAGCATGGACATATATACACTACCAAATGTAAAATAGATGGCTAGTGGGAAGCTGCTGCATAACACAGGGAGATCAACTCGATGCTTTGTGACGACCTAGAGGGATGGGATAGGGAGGGTGGGAGGCTCAAGAGGGAGGGGATAGGGGGATATATGTATAAATACAGCTGATTCACTTTGCTGTACAGTAGAAACTAACACAACATTATAAAGCAATTGTACTCCAATCAAGATCTGAAAAAAAGAAAGATCTACTATCTTAGTAACTTTCAATTATACAGTACAGTATTTTTAACTGTATCACCGTGCTGTACATTAGATCTCCAGAACTTATTCATGTTATAACTGGAAGTTTGTACCCTTGACAAACATCTCCCATTTCTCCCAGCCCTTAGCCGCTGGCAGCCACCGATCTACTATCTGTTTGTATGAGTTCAGTTTTTTTAGATTCCACATATAAGTGACAGTATTTGTCTTTCTCTGTCTGACTTACTTCACACAAGGCCCTCAAGGTCTATCCATGTTGTTGCAAATTGCAGGAACGTAATTTTTATGGCTAAATAATATTCCACTGTAATTATATACACTTTATCCATTTATCCATTAATGGACACTTTGGTTGTTTCCATGTCTTGGCTATTGTACATTGTACTCCTATGAACATTGGGGTGCCGATATCTTTTTGAGATAGTGATTTCATTTCCTTTGGATATACGCCCAGAAGAGGGATTGTTGGATGATATGGTAGTTTTATTTTTGATTTATTGAGGCACCTCCGTACTGTTTTCCATAGTGGCTGCACCCATTTACATTCCCTCCAACAGTGTAGGAGGGTTCCCTTTTCCCCACATCCTCGCCAACATTTGTTATCTGTTGTCTTTCTGGTGATGGCCATCCTGACAGGTGTGAGGTGGTGTCTTATTGTGGCTATGGTTTGCATTTCCCTGATGATTAGAGCTTCGGAGCACTTTTGCAGCTAACATCATGCGTGATGGTGAACACTCCCTCTAAGACAGAGAACATGGCCAAGATGTCCACTCTCTCCGCTCTTATTGAACATCCACTGGCACCACTCATTGCAGGCAGTTCTGGAAGTTCTAGTCCTTACAATAAGGCAAGAAAAAGAAATACAATGCATACATATTAGAAAGGAAGAAATAAAACTATCTTTACCTGCAGATACATGATTATCTACATAGACTACCTCAGATAATCTACAGTAAGAACTAATAAGTGAGTTCAGTAAGGTTGCAGTATACAAGATTAACACACAAAAATCAATTGCATTTCTGTGTACTTGCAATGAACATGCAGAAACCAAAATGAAAAATGCCTATCTACAATTAGCTCAAAGAAATTAATTTAGGTATAAATCTAACAAAATATTTACAGGATCTGTATAATGAAAATTATAAAATGCTGATGAAAGAAATAAAAGGAGGGCTAAGTACTTGGAGAGGTAAATCATGTTCATAAATTGGAACACTCAGCATAGTGAAGATATCAATTCTCTCCCAAATTGATCTATAGTTTTAATGCAATTTCTATCAAAATCTCAGCAAGCTGTTTTTGTATACATAAACAAGATTATTCTAAAATTTAAAAGACAAAGCACATGTCCTAAAATAACCAAAATAATTTTGAAAAAGAAGAATGGAATGGAAAGAATCACTTCCTGATTTTAAGGTTGCATAATCAAGACAGTGTGGTTTTGATGGAGGGATAGACATATAGATCAATAGAACAGAAAAGGGAACCAAGAAATAGAACCACAGAAATATAGTCAACTGATTTTTGATAAAGATGCAAAAGGCATTCAATGAAGAAGGATGATATTTTTAACTAATGATGCCGAAATAATTGGACACCCATAGGCAAAAGTAAAAAAAAAAAATAACCTCGACCTAAGTCTCACACCTTATACAAAAATTAACTCAAAATAGATCATGGATTTAAATGTAAACATAAAGCTATAAAACTTCTTGAAAAGAATATAGGAGAACATCTTCAGGACCTTGAACTAGGTCCTGACTGGAACTAGGACTAAATAACTTTCAAAACTCAATATAACGGGGATATGTGTATAAAAACAGATGATTGAACCTGGTGTACCCCCAAAAAAATAAAAAATTAAAAAAAAAAAAACTCAATATAAGAAAAACAAACAATCCAGTCAGAAAATTAATAAAAGACACACACAGACATTTTACTGAATGGGATATACAAATGGCAAATAAACACATGCAAAGATGTTCAGCACTATAAGCTATTAGAGAAATGAAAGTTAATATCACAGTGAAATTTCACTATATACCTAGCGGAATGACTAAAATAAAAAATCACGACAACACAAAATGCAATAAAAGATTTAGAGAAATCCTATCAGCTATACACTGCTGGTGGGAATATAAAATGGTGCAGCTGCTCTGGAAAATAGTTTGTCAGTTTCTTCAAAAAAAACTAAACATGCAAGTACCATACAACCCAGCAACTGAATCGCTAGGCATTTATTCCAGAGAAATGAAAACTTATGTTAACACAAAAACCTGTACATTAATGTTCACAGCAGCCTTATTTGTAGCAGCCAAGAACTGGAACTACCGTAGTATCTTCCAGTGTGTAAATGGTTAAACAAATCATCCCTATAATGGAATACTACTCAGCAATAAAAAAGAATGAAATATTGACACATATGATAACTTGGAAAAAGCTCAAAGGAATTATGCTGAAGGAAAAAAGCCAATATGCATGATTCCATTTATGTAACAGTCATGAAATAGCATAATTATAAAGATGGTGAACAGATTAGCAGTTGCCAGGAGTTAGGGATAAGAGGAGGAGTGGTGTGGCTTTAAAGAGGTAACATGAGGCAGTCTTGCGGTGATGGTACAGTTGAGTATCTTGATTGTAGTAGTGGTTACACAAAGCTACACATGTGATAACACTGCGTAGAGCACGCACACACACACACACACAAATGAGTACATATATAACTAGCGAAATCTGAATAAGGTCTGTGGATTGTAGCAATACCACTTTTTTGGTTTTGATATTGTACTGTGCTTATACAAGATGTTAACATTGGCTCAGGGAAGGGTGCATGGGACTTATGTATTTCTTTGCAACTTCCTGTGAATCTATATTTCAAAATAAAAAGTTAAAAGAAAAAATCATTGGAAGAAAAAATACAGTCAATACTTTTGACCACTAATTTCTCTACAATAAAAAGAAAACATACCATAGAAAGGTTTATTTAAAAACAACTGACTTGGCAAAATATTTGTAAAATGTATGACAGAGACTAAAACCCTTATATATCAGATGCTATTGCCAGTTTGTAAGAAAAGCACCAGTATTCCAACAGAAAAATGTGAGAACAAAATGAACAGACAAATCACTTAAGCACAAGTCAGGAAACATTCTGTAAAGGGCCAGATAGTAAAGATTTTTGGCTTTGCTGAATATACTGTCTCTGTCACAACTATTCATTTCTTCAGCAGTAGGGTAGAAGCAGCCATAGGCAATGTGTGCTACAAAGCAGGTGTTACAAAAACAAGTGCCAGGCAGGTTTGGCCACTGGCTTACAGTTTGGTAACCCTTGCGTTTAAAAAATATAGATGTCTAAGAAATATTCTTACTAGCCTTACTAGTAAGGAAATAAATTAAATTGATTGCAATAAGAGGAGTTTTACTTACCAAATTAGAAAAAACATTTAAAAAGTAAGAATACTCAATTTTGATAGGCACACATATATTGTTGGAGGGAATGAAAATTGGTAGACTTTCTAGAAAGTATCAAGACTCTTAAAAGTTTGTATCTTTGGATTTAACAATTCTACCTTCTGTGTTTGTAATTTTAAGAAAATCATCAGAAAAATAGACAAGACTGATCACTATTAAATAAAACTACATGCCCCAGGAGAACAGACTGGTTAGGTGAATCTTGGTAGTCCATATTCATCAAATTATAAGAATTAATTTTTTGAAGGCTTAATTTTTTAATGATAAAATGATTGTTAAAATGTTAAGTAACAAAGGCGGGGTACAAACATTTACATATATTTTATATGTTATATAAAGTAAAAGAATGCATAGAAAAAAAAAGTTTGTGTATAGATGAGAGGTGGTCATGGGGGAAAGAGGAGAGAGAGGGGAGTGAGCTAAAAATGAACTGCAATTTTAAAGTTATCGTTGTTTGATGACTTGATGAATGTTCCAGAGGCCCTTTACTATATAGCTGTAGTTTCATAAACTTATTTACCTGCTGGGAAGATTTATCTGTTCATTCATTCAAACACTTATTAATTTATACTACTCAACTCACGAATATTTCTGTCTCAGGAACATTCCAGGCACTCATTTGAATTTGGTCTCATAAACAATACAGTATTGGGTAACTGGTTGCTGAAAATAACATTCTTAACCAGTAAATTATTGGCAGTATTTATAATTATTATTATTATTTTAATGCGTTTTATTTTTCCCTTAAAAGGGCCGGATGGTCATGTGACTAGATATGATTTGGATTGGCTGGTGAAAAACAGCTATGAAGGGCAGAAACAAAAGGTCATCCAGCCTAGAATCTTATGGAATGCTGAAATCTACCAGCAAGCCCAAGTTCCATCTGTAGATTTCCAGAGCTTCTTAGAAACCAAGGAGGGACTGAAGAACTTTCTACAAAACTTTCTACTGTATGGAATTGCTTTTGTAGAAAATGTCCCTCCTACTCAGGAACACACGGAGAAATTGGCAGAGAGGATCAGCTTGATCAGGTAAGTCATTAGTTTCCCAATATCTGCAGAACTTAATTTCCAGAGCATGAGTAAAGAGAACCAGATAGTAGTCTGACTTCTGCCATCGAGCAGTTGGGTAAACATAGACAACTCCATCACACACACACCCCCGCCGTCCCAGTAGCCTCTATTTTCCCATCTGATCAGTAAAAAGATTGAATAAGATGGTGTCTAAAGATCATCTACTTTTGACCTTCTATTATTCCTAAGGCTTAATTCACAGACTTAATAATAGTGCCTTATACTGTATAGCATTTAACCCGTATATTCATTGGTCATTATAGTAATCCTGATAAGCGTGTATTTTATCTCCTGTTCTACTGATGAGGCTCACATGTATTAAGTGGCTTGCCCAGTATTGCTCTGCTAATAAGCAGTAGGACGGAGATTCAGATAACTCAGGTTTCCTGATCCTAAATGCAATGTTCTTTCCATTCCATTTCTAGGTGGTATATAGATTTATCTTCTGTAGTGTTAAATGAGATGTAAACCAACTTTGTTATAATTAGTACTTTCCTTTTACTTCATAAGAGCCAGATATAACTCATTGTGTAGCCGATAGCATGCTGGGTCCTTTGCCCTATCCTAATAGAGTGTAATTAACATTTGTGAACCATTGACTTTGAAACACAAAGTAAAAAAGCTGTGCTAGTGAGCAATCAATTGACAGGGCTTCAGAGATTATAGTTCAAGAGGAAGACCATTTCCTGTTTGGATTTTGATGGTTCGGCGAATAAGATGAATGCTGAAAGCTAAAGAATTAAGGTGACCTTCAGTCAGATCTGAGCCTACTATGAAAATAAGTATGAAATCAAAGCCCATGATGTATATACCTCAAAGAGAGACACAATAACAGTGATACAGCAAGTCTCACTAAATACTTGCTAATACAAACTACCCTCTTCTCTTTTTCTTATTCCTCCATGTCTAAAAAATGGGTGAAGATCTACATTAATCACTTCTAAAAGCAGCGACCCAAAAGCATCTTTTTCTGTGAGGAAGGTGAATGCAGGACAGAAATTTGAATGTGAAAGCTATCAAAAGTAGACACATAAACCGTGGGATGATTCCTTAAGCACTCAGACTACATTGTCTTTCTACCATTTTCCCTGCAGCTTCCTAGAATATTACCCAGTGGAGGAATTGTTTAGACTGGTGATATGTTCAACTGTCATCTTTACTTATAGATGGAAATCTGGAGCTAAAAAATCTATTGTTATTTGAGAATAATTAAACACAATATTGGGAAGAGTTTTGAATGACAAGATTGAAAATTTCAAATAACTAAAGGTTTTCCTATACTTCATTTGACAGAGAAACCATCTATGGGAGGATGTGGTATTTCACTTCAGACTTCTCCAGGGGTGACACTGCATACACCAAGCTAGCTTTGGATCGGCACACTGACACTACCTATTTTCAAGAGCCCTGTGGGTAGGTGGATTGGAATTTTCCAAAATGGGATCATTATATGTGGTGGTCTTGAATAGTTTCTTAATCATTTTCTGTTTTATTTGAGCTAAGATCATATCTGCTGCTGATGATTTGTATGACTATATCTTTTCTCCT
The DNA here is from genome assembly GCF_030028045.1 of Hippopotamus amphibius kiboko. Classification (NCBI taxonomy): domain Eukaryota; kingdom Metazoa; phylum Chordata; class Mammalia; order Artiodactyla; family Hippopotamidae; genus Hippopotamus; species Hippopotamus amphibius. The sequence continues at coordinate 1,456,111 of NC_080203.1, forward strand.
TAGAAGCATGGTGATTTTTAAACACCCTAGCTCAGTCTTCTTTAGAATTGCAGGAATAAAATATTTTTAAGTGGTTGAAAATCTACCTTACTACATAAATGGATGTAAATTTTAATTTACACTTTTTCTCAAAGTAATTGCAGATAATTTACAAAAACTGTATTGATTAAGCATTAGTTTGGGAATCTGTACAGTTTTTCATATTCAGTTATTATATTGCAAAAGGATCAATCTTACCAAACATGGCTACTTTGGATATGGTATGAAGAGGAATGTGAATCCAACTTACAAGAAGTTGGAGAGGAGGAATGAATGGAAAAGAACCTTCTCACCTGAGACTCAAAGCTATTGAGCCAAAGATAATTTATACCATACTTTTTCCAGCTTTATTGAGATATAATTGACATAACGTTGTGTAAATATTAGGTGCACAATCTCTTGATTTGATATGGTTATGTATTCTAATATGATTATCACCAGTAGCTAACAGGGAGTAGATCTTAAATGTTCTTCCCACAGAAAAGAAATAGTAATTACTTGACATGATAGATACATACTTAACTTTCCTACCATTTGCCACTTATTAGAGGTAGCTCTGTGGTTATTTTGTTGTTGTTGTTGATTTTGCTTCTGCATATACATGGTGAGCCTGAGGCACAAAGATATGAGTACAATCAGTATACTATGAATTTGTAAAGACAGCACAAGAGGGTGGTAATATGCAGTTGATTGTGGTTACGTGGATTTCCTCTAAGGGTTTGGAACCTAAGAATATTTGGTTCAGAGGAGGAAGAATAAAGCATCTTTTAGACATCCTGTTCAACGGTATCAATATACGAAAGCCCCGCATCCTCATTTGACAAGATGCATAAGGAAGAATATGAGGAAATGGGATGAGAAACAATTGGACATACGAAGTTCAAATATTGACTTCCTCTTTTCTGTCTGACCACTACCAGAGACACACAGTTGTCTGTGCCTTTAGTTTAACCCTTTCTAATCAATGGTAACAACCAAGTACATGAGCAGCATAGTGAGAGTGGTTAGGGGTTCAGGCTATGGCATCAACCAGACCTGGATTTGCACCCCAGCTGGTACATACGTTAGCTTTGTGATCTTGGAGGATAACTTAACCTCTCTGTGCCTCAGTTTCTTCATTTGTAGAATGGGACTAGTAATAAAACCTGTCCGTTAGTATTGCTTAGGGATTAAGTTACACGACGTATTTAAGCACTTGGCATAGTTCCTGGAACATAAACACTTCCTAGAACATAGTGTTCCATAAACCTTAGCTATTATTCTTATCATTTTCGCCACTGCCGTCATCACCGCCATCATCATTGCTATATGCCTTATGCTTTCTAAAGCTACCTCTGCTCAGGATCTCATCCTTTCCAACCTCCTTGTGGATTTCTCTCTCCTGTATCTTCAGCCTTCCATACATATTGACTCCTTCCTATCAGCTTCTCATTTCTTAAATCTCTTCTTTTGTGCGCTTCCTTTGACTCTGTCTCCCTCTAGTACAGCCTTGCCTTACTCCTCACCTTCACAGCGAAACTTATTAAAATAATTATCTACATTCAGTATCTTTTCATTCTCATTTCTCATTTGCTTCCTCTCTTCTGGTAGACTCTGTCCTTCTTAAAAACAGAGACTATATGTTATTCACGCCTGCATTCCCCGGGTCTGTCACATACAGGCTTGAATACATGTTAAGTACGTTTAGAAGGAACCTGTAGCGACATTCATATTTCAAAGCACAAAAAAGCACAGCTGGCTATGAAGGGAAGACAACTGGGAAATGAGATTTATTTCTTAATGAAAAGAAAATGACATAAGTGGAATTAGTAATCATTTAAAATTTTTGCTAAAATTTTGATATGTTGTCTTTTCTTCACCGAACAGAATAATTTAATTTTTCTCCTCTTTAGTATTCAGGTGTTTCACTGTCTTAAGCATGAAGGAACAGGTGGCAGGACACTGCTAGTAGATGGATTCTATGCAGCAGAGCAGGTACTTCAAAAGGCGCCTGAGGAATTTGAACTCCTCAGCAAAGTGCCACTGAAGCATGAATATATTGAAAACGTTGGAGAAAGCCACAACCACATGATTGGGGTCGGGCCAGTTTTAAATACCTACCCGTGGAATAAAGAGCTCTATATGATCCGGTGAGTACCAAAGAACTATCTCTCAGTGTAATGTGTTTGTCAGATATCAGTCTTCTAATGTAATGCAAATTCCTAATATCCTATGTCTGTCACATTTTAATATTGCTGTTCTATAGCTTTCTACTAGTACAATTTCTATTCTTATTATAATTCCCATGGAACAATAAATAGGCCAACCGGCAGATAGTTCACATAGCAGTTAAAAATGAAAACATTTTTAAAACGAAAAACAGTTACTAAATTGTGCTCAGTGACCACGTAGCTAGGGTACCCAAAGGCGTGATAACTGCAATGTGTGACTGTTGCCCAGATTTATGCCAATCTCCTGACCTGTGCATATCCAATAGTCTGCTAGGTGTTGCCACCTAGTATCTCATAGGATCATATTTGACGCATGTCATATTCAGAACTGAACTCATCTCCACTCATTTCAGGCCTGCTTCTTCACACTCAGTTGTGAAGATAAAAATGAATTGTTGCCCCCATCTTTACCTCTGGGTTGTAGTAGGAACTACGTAAACACTAAATCACTTCCCTGGGATAAAGCTCTGGAAAACTCTCCCTCAGTCATTCTTGTATCTCAATTGCCTAGAACACTGAGTAGGTGCTCAATATTTTCCCCAATGTTTTATTATGTACACTTTTAAATACAGAAAAGTTGAAAGCATTTACAAGGAAAACCCATATACCTACCACCTAGATTCTACCATTAAGATATTACTATACTTGATTTATTACCTATCTATCCATCTTTCCATCCCTCTGTTTATCGATCAATAATCTTATTTTTGATGCATTGCAAAGTACATTGCAGATATGAGTATATGTCTCCTTAATATACTTAAACACTTACAACCTTAAGTCTAAAGTTCAATATTTGTTTACAGATCTTTAATTTTGATATAAAATATACATACAATGATGTTATAAATATTGAATATACACTTGCTGAGTTTTGAAAAATGCATACGCCTATGTAACCCAAACCCCTATCAAGATATAGAATATTACCATCACTATAGAAAGTACCTTTATACCGCTTCTCAGTCCAACCCTGCACAGACACTGAGAGGAAACCCCTGTTTTGATTTTTTACCATCATAGATTAGTTTTGCCTATTCTAGAAATTCATATCATGGAACAAATCCATTCTTTTATGAATAAATACCTTGGCTGTTTCATGTTGGGGGTTATTATGAAATAAAGCTGCCATGAATGTTCATGTAAAAGTATCTTTGTAGATACGTATTTTCATTTCACTCAGATAAATACCTAAGATTGGAACTGTTGGATCATAGAGCAGGTGACTTTTTAGTTTCTTTAGCAACTGCCAGAACTTTTACTAAAGTACTTGTTCCATTTTACATGGTCCCCAACCATGAAAGTTGTAGCCATCCCACATCCTTACTTATACTTGGTGGTGTCAGTCTTGTTAATTTTAGCCATTATAGTGGATGTCTCCTTGGCGTTCTAATTTGCATTTTTGGTGACTGATGATGTTGAGCATCTTTCCATGTGCATATTGGCCATTCATATATTTTCCTTTTTAACTAACTAGTTAGATCTTTTGCCCATTTTTTCACTGGATTGTTTTTTCATTATTGAGTTGTAGGAGTTCTTTCTTACCTGATATGCTTTAGGAATATTTTCTTCTAGTCTGTGGCTTACCTATTTGTTTTTTAATAGTATGTTTGATAAGCAGAAAACTTTAATTTTAATGAAATGTAGTTGATCAATTTTTTCCTTAAGGATCATTATTTCTGTGACCTGCATGAGAAATCTTTGACTACCCCCATGACATAACAATATTTGCCTATGTTTTCTAAAGGTATTACAGTTTTATCTTTTACATTTAAGTCAGTAGTCTAACTCAAATTAACTTTTTCCATGTTGTGAGGTAAAAGTTCCTGTTTTATATATATGGACATTCGTGTGTTCCAGCACCATTTGTTGAAAAGACCTTCCTTTCCCCCATTGGATTACCTTTGCCACTCTGTCAAAAATCAAATGACCATTTAAAAGTGAGTTTGTTTCTATTGGGCTCCATTATCTCTTTGTGGTTCTTTATGACGGTTCCACACAGTCTTGGCTACTGCAGGTTTACAGTAATTCTTGAAGTCAGGTAATATGTTTGTCAACTTTGTTCTTTTTCAAGATTATTTTTGGATATTCTAGGTCAGGGGTCTACATACTTTTCTGTAAAGGGCCAAGTAGTAAATATTTTAGGTGTTGTAGTCTGTATAGTCTCTGTTGCAATTACTCAATACTGTGTGGAAGCACAACAGCAGCCATTGACAATACGTAAATGAATGGGTGTAGCTGTGTTCCAATAAAACATTGTTTACCAAAACAGGCAGTAGGCTGGATTTGGCCCACAGACCATAGTTTGCCAACCTTAGTTCTAGATTCTTTATATTTTCATATAAATCTTAAAATCAGCTTGTCAATATTTAAGAAAAAGCCTGTTAGGATTATGATTGAGATTGCTTTGAATCTATAGATCATTTTGCTGAGAATTGACAAACCAGCAGTTTTGAGTCTTCCAATCCATGAACCTGATCTTTCTATTTATTTGGTCTTATTTAATTTCTCTCAGCAGTATTTTATATTATTGAAGATAGAGATCTTGTATATCTTTTGTTTATTTTATTTCTAAATATTTTTATGTTTTGATGGTGTTATACAGTGAAAATTTAACATTATTTTCCAATTGTTTGCTTCCATTGTATAAAAACAATTTATTTCTCTCTAAATTAGCATTTTATTCTATAGCCCTGCTAAAATCATTCGTTAGTCCTAAGAAGTTTTTGTTTTTTACGTTTCTTGGAATTTTCTGTATAGATAATCATGTTGTAGGGACAGTTTTGCTTTTTTCTCTTTTCCAATCTATATGCTTATTTATTTGTGTTTCTTATCTTATTGCATTGGGTAGCACTCCACTATTATGTTAAATAAGAGTGGCAGGAACAGACATCCTTAGGATGAAAGTGTTCAGTATTTTGCCATGTATGACATTGGCTGTAACGGTCTAGTGATATATTTTCTCAGATTAAGGAATTTCGCTTCCAAGTTTGCTGAGAGTTTTTTTTGTAATCATGAATGGGTATTACATTTTGATAAATGTTTTATCTTCATTTATCAATTGAAATAATCATTATTTTTCTTCTTTATTCTGTTAATACGGTAAATTACATTAATTTATTTTCAAATGTTAAACCAACCTTGCACTCCTAGGATAAACTGTACTTGATCATAATTTATATGTATATGTATGTGTGTGTGTGTGTGTGTGTGTGCATGTATATGGACCCCATAGTGTGGATCCAGTCGAGAGATAGATACTACACAGTTGGCTAAACAGGGAAAGTTTAACATAAAGAATTAGGAACTATGATAAAAGAGTGACTATGAGATATGAGGAAATGAACATGTATAATATTCTTTCAGAGCAGCTGCAGTGTCGTTGCATTTTAAACACAATGCTTTGTCCACTTTTCTTCTCTTTTTTTGTTCTGACATTATGGGTATGCACTGGTAATAAAAGTTTTTTAAGTATTATGAAATGACAATGTGTGACATTCAAAATGCTGATCGTAATAACTGTATCACCACAGTTTGTAATGTGCTGAGCAGTGGTGCAAAATGATGAGAGCACTACACAGTGCTCTGTTGCTGTGACTCAACTCTGCCATTGTAATGTGGAAGCCACCATAGACATATAAGTGAATACATGTGGCCGTGTTCCAATGAAACTCTGTTTCTGCACAAAGTTGAATTTCACAGTTTTGATGTGTCACAAAATTTAAAAAACATATATATGAGGAAATTCACTATAGAGCTCTAGAGCTGAGGCAGAGTATCCAAGGAAGGGTAGAAATGAAAGAGTTTCAGACCTGGAAGAAAGAGTGGTTCGGCCACCTGATATCAGAGAAGTTTGCTGGTTTAGCCAGGCAGGAGCTTGTCTACAGTTGCTGAGCAAACAACAGGCCACCTTTCCAGAGTGTAGGCAGGCAGGGGAACAGGCAGTCAGCAACTGGTGGTGTGAGTGTGCAGAGGATGCCTGGGTGCCAGTGAAAGCATGCATTCTAGGTGCTCTTAAGTCTTCCTGCTTTCACTGGCACACAGATTTCCTTTCAGTGTGTGATCCCACAGAACACAAGAGGTTTCCTGCCGGTCACTCGGGGGCTCTCAGTATCTATGTTGAGAGGGTTGTGGAAAGGTTGTCACCAGGATGAGGCTGCAACGTGGCATAGGGACCGTGTCCTGGGCCCACCCTCGTACCCACACAGCAGATCCCTGGCTAGGGCTAGGAATAGCAAGAGAATCTCTTTCTCCTGCAGTGTCCCTCCAGCGCCAGCTACTGAGAAAGTTTAATGTTGTGCTCACTATAAAGGAGAAATGCTGAAAGGAATTCTTAAATCAAGAACATGTATGTAAGGATGTGTTCAGAACTGAGAAGCAGTAAATTGGTAACTGACACATGCGTAGCTGATTTCAGCTTAATGATATCACGTTGAGAAGTTTTGCGTCTAGGTTCAAGAGGGATATTGGTCCACAGTTTTCTTTTTTTGTAACGACTTCGTAAAACTCTGGCTTACCAAAGAGTTTGTGTGTTATTAGTGCTATTTCCACCTTAAATGTTTGCTAGAATTTATTAGGGAAACTGTCTGGGAATGGTGTTTATTTTATGAGAAAGTTTTGGATATTAAATTCAATTTTTTCTATACGTACAGAGCTAGTAAGATTTTTCCTGTAGTGGTTCTTTCAAGAAGTTTGAACATATTATGTAAGTTGTCAAATTTGTAGTCATAAAGTCATTTATAATATTCTCTTATTCTTTGCAAAATGTCTGTCAGCTCTATAATGGTGATTCTTGGTATTAGTTATTTTTTTTTAATTTTTTAAAATTTATTATTTTTGGGGGGGGTACACCAAGTTCAATCATCTGTTTTTATACACATATCCCCGTATTCCCTCCCTCCCTCGAGTCCCCCTGCCTCGAGTCCCCCCCACCCTCCCCGCCCCAGTCCTCTAAGGCATCTTCCATCCTCGAGTTGGACTCCCTTTGTTATACAACAACTTCCCACTGACTATCTATTTTACAGTTGGTAGTATATATATCTCTGTGCTACTCTCTCGCTTTGTCTCAGTTTCCCCTTCACCCCCCGCCCCCTCCCATACCTCGAGTTCTCCAGTCCATTCTCTGTATCTGCGTCCTTGTTCTTGTCACTGAGTTCATCAGTACCATTTTTAGATTCCGTATATGTGAGTTAGCATACAATATTTGTCCTTCTCTTTCTGACTTACTGCACTCTGTATGACAGATTGTAGTTCTATCCACCTCATTACATATAGCTCCATCTCATCCCTTTTTATAGCTGAGGAATATTCCATTGTGTATATATGCCACATCTTCTTTATCCATTCATCTGTTGATGGGCATTTAGGTTGCTTCCATGTCCTGGCTATTGTAAATAGTGCTGCAATAAACATTATGGTACAAGTTTCTTTTGGGATTATGGTTTTCTTTGGGTGTATGCCCAGTAGTGGGATTACTGGATCATATGGTAGTTCTATTTGTAGTTTTTTAAGGAACCTCCAAATTGTTTTCCATAGTGGCTGTACCAACTTACAGTCCCACCAACAGTGCAGGAGACTTCCCTTTTCTCCACACCCTCTCCAACATTTGTTGTTTCCAGATTTTGTGATGATGGCCATTCTGATTGGTGTGAGGGGATACCTCATTGTGGCTTTGACTTGCATTTCTCTGATGATGAGTGATGTTGAGCATCTTTTCATGTGTTTGTTGGCCATCTGTATGTCTTCTTTGGATAAATGTCTATTTAGGTCTTCTGCCCATGTGTGGATTGGGTTATTTGCTTTTTTGGTATTAAGCTGCATGAGCTGCTTGTATATTATGGAGGTTAATCCTTTGTCTGTTGTTTCATAGGCAATTATTTTTTCACATTCTGAGGGTTGCCTTTTAGTCTTGTTTATGGTTTCTTTTGCTGTGCAAAAGCTTTTAAGTTTCATGAGGTCCCATTTGTTTATTCTTGATTTTATTTCCATGATTCTAGGAGGTGGGTCCAAAAGGATCTTGCTTTGATGGATGTCATAGAGTGTTCTGCCTATGTTTTCCTCTAGGAGTTTTATAGTGTCTGGCCTTACATGTAGGTCTTGAATCCATTTGGAGTTTATTTTTGTGTATGGTGTTAGGAAGTGTTCTAATTTCATTCTTTTACATGTTGCTGTCCAATTTTCCCAGCACCACTTCTTGAAGAGGCTGTCTTTTTTCCATTGTATATTCGTGCCTCCTTTGTCAAAGATAAGGTGCCCATATGTGTTTGGGCTTACTTCTGAGTTCTCTATTCTATTCCATTGATCTTCCTTTCTATTTTTGTGCCAGTACCATACTGTCTTGATCACTGTGGCCTTGTAGTATAGTTTGAAGTCAGGAAGCCTGATTCCACCAACTCCATTTTTCCTTCTCAAGATTGCTTTGGCTCTTCGGGGTCTTTTGCGTTTCCATACAAATCATAAGATTTCTTGCTCTAGTTCTGTGAAAAGTGCCATTGGTAATTTGATCGGGATTGCATTGAATCTGTAAATTGCTTTGGGTAGTACAGTCATTTTCACGATGTTGATTCTTCCAATCCAGGAACATGGTATGTCCCTCCATCTGTTTGTGTCGTCTTTGATTTCTTTCATCAATGTCTTAAAGTTTTCTGCATACAGATCTTTTGCCTCCTTAGGCAGGTTTATTCCTAGGTATTTTATTCTTTTTGTTGCAGTGGTGAATGGGAGAGTTTCCTTAATTTCTCTTTCTGCTCTTCCGTTGTTAGTGTATAGGAATGCAAGCGATTTCTGCACATTAATTTTGTATCCTGCTACTTTACTAAACTCATCAATTAGTGCTAGCAGTTTTCTGGTAGAGTCTTTAGGGTTTTCTATGTATAATATCATGTCATCTGCATTGGTATTAGTTATTTTATCTCTCTTTTTTTCTTGTTTAGTCTAGCTGAGACTTTACCAATTTTGATGGTCCTTTCAAAGAGCCACTGTATTGCTTTGTTAATTCTCCCTACTGTTTGTTTCTGTTTTGTTGATTTCTGTTCTTATCTTCATTATTCCCTTATTTTTACATACTTTTGGTTTAATTTATTCTCATTTTTCTAGTCCTGCAAGGTAGAACCTTATATCATTGATGTTATACATTTAGTCTCTTTTAATATAATTATTTAAAGCTGTATTTGTACCTCTAAGCCTTTTTATATGCATCCTACAAATATTGATGTTTTATTTTCATGATAATTAAGTACAAAATATTTTCTGATTTCTCTTGTGTTCTTTCTTTAACCATGTTATTTGATAGTCTGTGTCCTCTGATTTTTTTGACAATTATTCCATCAACTGCTGAGAAAACAACATTAAAATATCCAAATAATATTGTGATTTTGTCTATTTCTCCCTTTAATTCCATCAGTTCTTGCTTCATGTTTTTCGAATATCTGTTTTAAGCATATACTAATTGATGATTTTTGTCTTTGTGATGAAATGACCTTTTGTCATAAAATGTGGCTGTTTAACTTTGTTTTGAAGTCTATTTTATGTGAAATTAATATAGCCACTCCAGCTTTCTTATGCTTACACTTTGCATGCTATTTAATTTTCTATCCTCTTTTCTCTAACTTATCTGTTTTTGTATTTAAATAAATGGCATATACGTACTTCAGTCTTGCTTTTTTAATCCAGTCTGACAGTCTCTTTTAATTGGAATATTTAGTGCATTCACATTTTTTAAAGCTTTAAAACATTTTAAAAGTTTTGCTTTGTATGCCATAAAATTAATATGTTTTAAGTATATAATTCAGTGATTGCTAATGTATTTATTCATGTAACCATCATCACAGTCCGGTTTTTGGACATTTCTGTCACCCCAAACGTTCCCTCCTGCCCATGAAGCAGTGACTCCCCCATCCCTTCATAGGCCCCTGGCAATCACTTATCAACTTTCTGTCTGTATGGATTTGCCTATTCTGGACATTTTATATAAGTGGAATCATACAATACATAGGCTTTTGTGTCAGCTTTCTTTCACTCGCTTAGCATAATGATTTCAAAGTTCACCCATGTTGTAATATGAATCTGTTTAATTGCTGAATAGTATTCCTTTGTATATATCACATTTTGTTTATACATTTAACAATAATGAACATTTGGATTATTTCTAGTTTGGGGCTATCCTAAATAATGTTGCTATGAACATTTGCATACAAGTCTTTGTGTAGACATGTTTTTTTTTCATTTCTCTTGGGTAGATTTCTAGGAATGTAATTGCTGGTTCATATGGTAACTCTACATTTATCCCCTTGAGGAACTGCTAAACTGTTTTCCATACTGCATGCACCAGTTAACATCCCTGCCAGTAATGCATGAGGCCTTCAGTTTCTCTGCATCCTCACCAACATTTGTTATTATCTGTCTTTTTGATTATAGCCATCGTAGTGGGTGTGAAGTAGCATCTCATTGTGGTCTTGATTTGCATTTCACTGATGATTAATGTTGAGCATCTTTTCATTTGTTCATTCATTTGGCTTCTTGGTCATTTCTACATCTTCTTTAATCAAATCTTCTGTCGATTTTTAAATTGTATCATTTATCTTCTTTTTTTTCTTCCAGTTTCATTGAGATGTAATTGACATGCAGCACTGTGTAAGTGTAAGGTGTGCAGCACAATGATGTGAGTTACATGCATCAGGAAACTGTTATCACAATAAGCTTAGTGAGCATCCATCATCTCATACAGACACAACATTAAAGAATCAGAAAAACATATTTTTCCTTGTGATGAAAGCTCAGGATTTACTCTCTTAACAATCTTAATGTACAACATACAATGGTGTCAATTATATTTGTCATGTTATACATTACATCCCTAGTACTTATTTATCTTATAACTGAAAGTTTCTACCTTTTCACTGCCTTCATCCAATTCTCCCTCCCCCAGTCCTTAGGCTCTGGTAACCACAAATCTGATCTCTTTTTCGGTGAGTTTGTTTTTGAAGTATAATTGACCTATAACACTGTGTTAGTTCCTGATGCACAACATAGTGATTTGATATTTCTATACATTTCATACTGATCACCATGATAAGTCTAGTTACCATCGGTCACCATACACAAAGATATTACATAATTATTCATTGCATTCCCCACACTGTACATTTCGTACCCGTGACTCATTTGTTTTATAACTGGAACTTTGTACTTCTTAATCCCCCTCAGCTATTTCTCTCATCCCCCTTCCTTTCTCCCATCTGGCAACCACCTGTTTGTTCTCTGTATCTTTGACTCTGTTTCTCTTTTGTTTTGCTTGTTCATTTGTTTTATTTTTAAATTCCACTTACAAGTGCTATCATATGGTATTTGTCTTTCTGTCTGACTTATTTCACTTAAGCTAATACCCTCTAGATCCATCCATGTTGTCACAAATGGCAAGATCTCATTCCATTTTATGGCTGAGTAATATTCCTGTCTGTCTGTCTGTCTGTCTGTCTGTCTGTCTGTCTGTCTCTCTGTGTGTGTGTGTGTGTATGTGTGTGTGTATATTACTGCATCTTCTTTATCCATTCATCTTCATGGTCACATAGGTTATTTCTGTGTCTTGGCTATCAGAAATAATGCTACAGTGAACTTGGGGGTGCCGATATCTCTTTGAGATAGTGATTTCACTTCCTTCGGATATATGACCAAAAGCAGAATTTCTGGATCACATGGTAGTTCTATTCTTAATTTTTTGAGGGACCTCCATACTGTTTTCCATAGTAGTTGCACCTGTTTATATTCCCACCAACAGTGTACAAGGGTTCCCTTTTTTCCACATCCTCACCAGCAATTGTTCTCTCTTGTCTTTTTGATAATAGCCTCACATATAGGTGTGAGGATATATCTCATTGTGGTTATAATTTGCATTTCTCTGATGATTACTGATGTTGAGCATATTTTTATGTACCTGTTGTCCATTTATATGTCTTTGGAAAAAATCTCTATTCGAGTCCTCTTCCCATTTTTTAATCAGATTGTGGGTTTGTTTTTGTTTTTTGTTTGCTATTGAGTTGTATGAGTTCTATATGTATTTTGCATATTAACCCCTTATCAGATATATGATTTGCAAATATTTTCTCCTGTCATATACGTGGCCTTTTCATTTTGTTGGTGATTTCCTTTGCTGTGTGGAAGCTTTTTAGTTTGAGGTAGTCTCATCTGTTTATTTTTTATTTTGTCACCTGTATTTGTCAAAACAAAAAATCATCACCAAAACCAATGTGAAGGAGCACACCCCCTATATTTTCTTCTAGGAGTTTTATGGTGTCAGGTCTTACATTCAAGTCTTTAATCCATTCTGAATTGATATTTGTGGATGGCATAAGATAGGAGACCAGTTCAATTGTTTTGCATGTGGCTGTTCAGTTTTCTCAACACCATTTATTGAAGAAACTATTTTTCCCCATTGAGGATCCTTGGCTCCCTTGTCAAATATTAGTTGACCATATATGCATGAGCTTATCTCAAGACTCTGGATTCTGTTCCATTGGTCTATGTGTGTGGTTTTATGTGAGTACCATACTGTTTTGATATGATTGCTTTGTAATATAGTTTGAAATCAGAAAGTTTGATGCCTCCAGCTTTGTTCCTCTTTCTCAAGATGTTTTTGCTAATCTGGGTCTTTTGTAGTTCCACACAAATTTTAAAATTACTTTTTCTATTTTTGTGGGAAATACCAATGGAATCCTGATAGGGATTGCTTTGAATCTTTAAATTGCTTTGGGTATTATGAACAGTTAACAATACTATTCCATAAGCATGGAATATCTTTCCATTTATTTGTGTCATCTTCAATTTCTTTCATCAGTGTCTTATAGGTTTCAGTGTATAGGTCTTTCACCTCCTTGGTTAGATTTATTCCTAGGTATTTTAGTCTTTTTTATACAATTGTAAATGGGATTGTTATCTTAATTTCCCTTTCTGATAGTTTATTGTTAGGGCATAGAAATGAAACTGATTTTTGCATGTTGATTTTGTATTTTGCAGTTTAATTTTTTTATTAATTCTCACAGTTTTTTGGTGTAGTGTTTAGGATTTCTATATATAATATCATGTAATCGGCAAACATAGACAGTTTTACTTCTTCCTTTTCAAATTGCATTCCTTTTATTTCTTTTTCTTGTCTGATTGCTATGCCTAGGACTTCCAGTACTATGTTAAATGAAAGTGGTGAAAGTGGGCATCCTTATCTTTTTCCCAATCTTAGAGGAAATGCTTTCAGCTTTTTATAGTTGAGTGTGATGTTGGCTGTAGATTTGTCGTATATGGCCTTTATTATGTCTAGGTATGTTCCCTCTACACTCACTTTGTTAAGAGTTATTATCATGAATGGATGTTGGATTTTGTCAAATGCTTTTTCTGCACTAATTGAGATGATCATGATTTTTAGCCTTCATTTTGTTAATGTGGTATATCATATTGATTTATAGATGTTGAGCCATTCTTGCATCCCTGGAATAAATCCCACTTAATCATGGTGTATGACCCTTTTAATGGACTAAGTTGAATTTTGAGGATATTTGCACCTATATTCATCCATGCTATTGGCCTATAGTACTCTTTTCTTGTAGTGTCCTTATATGGTTTTGGTATCAGGGTAATGATGGCCTCATTAAATGAGTTTGGAATTGTTTTTCCTCTTCAAATTTTTGGAAGATTTTGAGAAGGATTGGTATTGATTCGTCTTTAAATGTTTGGCGGAATTCACCAGTGTAGCCATCAGATCATAGACTTTACTTTGTTGGGAGGTTTTTGATTACTGATTTAATCTCCTTACTAGTAATTGATCTGTTCAAATTTTCTGTTTCTTCATGATTCAATCTTGATTGGTTTTATGTTTCTAGAAATTTTTCTCTATTTCTTCTAGGTTGCCCAAGTTGTTGATGTATAATTGTTCATAATAGTCTCATTACCATTTGTATTTCTGTCCTATCAGTTGTAACCTCTCCTCTTTCATTTATAATTCTGAGTCCTCTCTTTTCTTGGTAAGTCTAGTTATAGGTTTGTCTATTTTGTTTATCTTCTTTTAAGAAAAAACACCTTTCGTTTCATTGATCTTTTCTGTTGTCTTCTTCATCTCTATTTCATTTATTTCTGCTCTGATCTTTGTTATTTTCTTCCTTCTACTAATTTTGGGCTTTATTCCATGAGATATAATGTTACATTGTTTATTTGAGATCTTTCTTGTTTCTAAATGTCAGTATTTATTGCCATGAACTTCCCTCTTAGAGCTGCTTTTGCTGCATCCCATAAGTTTTGGTGTGTTCTATTTCCATTTCACTTGTCTTAAGACATTTTTTATTTCTCTTTTGATTTCTTCTTTGACCCATTGGTTGTTCAGTAGCATGTTGTTTAATCTTCACATATTTGTGAACTTTCCAGTTTTCTTCTTGTAATTGATTTCTAGGTTCATACCATTGTAATTGGAAAAAGTACAAGTAGTTTGATATAATTTCTGTCCTCTTAAATTTGTTGAGACTTGTTTTATGACCTAACATATGATCTATCTTGGAGAATGTTCCATGTGCACTTGGAAAAAATGTGTATTATGCTGCTTTTGAATGGAATGTTTTGTGTATATATATAAATATATGTAAATTATGTATTATTTTATATATATATATATATATATACACACACACACACATTTGGTCTAATGTATCATTTAAGGCCACTGTTTCCTTATTGATTTTCTGTCTGGATGATCTGTCCATTGAAGTAAGTGTGGTGATAAACTCCCCTACTATTATTGTGTTACTGTCAATTTCTCCCTTTATGTCTGTTAATGTTCACTTTATGTATTTAGGTGCTCTTAAGTTCAGTGCGTAAATATTTACAAATGTTATATCCTCTTTTTGGATTGATCCCTTTATCATTAAATTATACTTGTTTGTCACTAATTACAGCCTTTGGCTTAAAGTCTATTTTGTCTGATATAAGTATAGCTACCTTTGCTTTCTTTTGGTTTCCATTTGCATGGAATATCTTTTTCCATCCCTTTACTTTCAGTCTGTGTATGTCCTTGAAGCTGAAGTGAGTCTCTTGTAGGCAGCATATAGATGGGTTTTGTTTTTTCATCCATTCCAGCCACTGTATGTCTTTTGGTTGGAGAATTTTGTTCATTTCTTTTAAAATAATTAGTGGTAGATATGGTCTTACTCTTGCCATTTTGATATTTGTTTTCTTGCGATTTTGTAATTCCTTTATTCCTTTCATCTTCTCTTTGCCTCTTCCTTTGTGGTTTGATGATTTTCTGTAGTGTTATGCTTAGATTTCCTTTCCCTCGTCTCTTATGTATCTATTATAGGTTTTCCTTTGTGGTTACCATGAGGTTTTGCTAAAACATCTTATATTTATAACAATCTATTTTAAGCTAACAGCTTAAGTTCAAACACATACTAAAGCTCTGTATATTTACTTTCTCCCCTGTGTTTTATGCTTTTGACATCACAGTTTACATCTTTTTACCTTGTGTATCCTTTAACAAATTATTGTAGTTAAAGTTATTTTTACTACTTTTGTCTTTTAACCTTCATACTGAATTTATAAGTGATTACCCACCACCATTACAACATTAGAGTGTCCTGAATTTACCTATGCATCTACCTTTGCCAGTGAGATTTGTACTTTCATATGTTTCATTGTTCCTAATTAGCACCTTTTCTTTTCAGCTTATATTGTAGAAGTGCCTTTAACATTTTTTGTAAGGCCAGTCTAGCAGTCATGAACTCCTTTAACTTTTGCGGGTGTGGAAAACTCTTTCTCTCTCTTTCAAGTCTGGATGACAGCTTTGCTGGATAGAGTATTCTTGGTTGGAGGAATTTTTTCAGCACTTTGAACGTATCATGCCACTCCCTTCTGTCCTGAAAAGTTTCTGCTGAAAAATCTGCTGATAGTTTTATGAGGGTTCCCTGGTATGTAACAAGTTGTTTTTCTCTTGCTTCTTTTAAGATTCTCTCCTTGTCTTTAACTTTGGGCAGTTTAATTATATTGTGTCTCAGTGAGGGTCTCTGAATTTATCTTCTTGGGAATCTCTGGGATTCCTAGATTTGGATGTTTGTTTCTTTCTCTAGATTAGGGAAGTTTTCAGCCATTATTTTTTTCAAATAAGCTGTCTGACCCTTTCTCTCTTCTTATTCTGGGACCCTTATAATGCAAATATTGGTCTTCTTGATTGAGTCCCATAATTCCCTTAAGCTATCTTCACTCTTTTTCATTCTTTTTTTTCTCCTCTGATTGGATAATTCCAGTTTCCTGTCTTCAAGTTCACTGATCCTTCCTTCCACTTTATTCTGCTACTGAATCCATCTATTGACTTTTTCAAGTTCAGTTACTGTATTTTCAACTCTGATTTTTGTTTGGTACTTTTAAAAATATATATTTTCTATCTTCTTGTTAAAATTCTCACTTTGTCTTACATTGTTCTCTTAACCTGGTGTGACTCTTTTGACCATTATTTTGAACTCTATCAGATACATCATTTATCTCAATTTCATTAAGGTCTGTTTATGGAGTTTTATCTTGTTCTTTTATTTCAAATATATTCCTCTGTTCCTTCATTTTCCTTGATTCTCTGTGGTTTTTCATATTTCTCCCAGTTTTGACAGTGGTCTCATGTAGGAGATGAACCTTATCATTCAGCCCAGCTGTAGCTCTTGACTGTCTCTTAAATCTTTGTGATTGTCTAAGGTGCCTTCTTTGTCCTTAGTGGCTGCCACTAGTTGAGGGTATGTCAAGACCTGTCAGTGTCCCAAAGGGAAGGATCTCACTCAGCGCCTAGATGCAGGCTGATTGGAAGCCTCAGAGAGCAGTTTTTAAAATATGCAAGTAGACCTCTTTTGGGGAAAGACTGGGAGCTGAAGGCTTCTTTTTGGCCCCTCTGCACTAATCCATGGAGAGATAGCCAGTTAAGAAGTGTTTCTTTGTTTGCTACGGTCCTGTGGATTCTGGAGCTCAAACCCCACTGGCTACCAGAGCCATGTGATCAAGGAGTGTGTCCCATGTGCAGCAGTTACCAAAGCCAGGTTACCAAACATGTGCACAAGCTCATTCCAGGGAAATACTGGTGACCTGGAGTGGGCTAGAGGAAGAATGTGAAGATGGTGACCACTGGCCTTTCCCGTCTCCAGGGAGGATCACAGTCTGTCCACAGATGTGTGCTAAATTAGAAGCCTGACCCTCAGGCAGCAGCTTTTAAGGTATAAAAATAGACTTCTTTTAGGGAAAGTTTGGGATATGGGATTTTATGTCTGCTGTCTCTGTGCTAGGCCTGGGTGGGGGGATAGCCAAAATAAGTCCTTACAAGCCCATTAAGAAGTGTTTCTTTGTTTGGTAGAGTCTGGTGGGTCTCATGATTGCAAGCCCCATTGTCTTTCAAAGCTAGGTGTTTTGGGGGCTCATCTCTCGGGTGGAAGTCTTAAAAGTTGGGAGACTAGATGTTGGGTTCAAACACTTCAATATTCAAAAAGCTGGGAGTTGTGAGTTTCTACATGATTATGTTTATACGTCATTGAAGCAGGAGTAGGGTTATGGCAAGATTGTCTCAGCCTTTCCTATCGATTTTGATATGGGTTTTTTTCTCATTCACCCATTATGTAGGAGTCTCTCAGTTAATTTCTAGATTTCTTTCATAGGGAATTGTTCCCTGCATAACTGTAGATTTGCTGTGTCTGTGGGAGGAGGTGAGTTAAGGAGCCTCCTATATTTCCATCATGGACCAGAACCTCCAGCACTATTTGTAATAGTTACAAACCCAAAACTACTCAGATGTCTATCAACAGAATGGATGAATAAATTGTGATGTTATAGTGCCACAATAAAATTCTATTCACCGTGTAGGATGAATGAATTATTGTCACACAGCACAATAATGATAAATGTCCTAAATGTAATATTAAATGAAAGAAGCCAGACACAAAACAGTACATACTATAGTATTCCATTTATATAAAGTTTTATAAATAAGCAAAACTAATCTTTGGTGACAAAAGTCATGATGGTAGTTATCCTTGAGTGAGGGGAGAGACAATATGGGAAAGGGAGACAAGGAGTGTTCTGGGATTCAGGTAATTATTTATTGACCTGGATACTAGTGAAATGGATATGTTCACATCATGAAAATTCATCAAGCTTATTATTTGTGTACTATATAGATATATATATATAACTTCAGTAAAAAAATTAATTTGCCTTAGGTATAAAAGAAATCCAATGTCTTAGCAAAGGTTTTCAGTGGCTTCCCACAGTATTCTGAATGAAATCCAAAGTCCTTACTATGGCCTACAAAGCTGTACATGGTCTGGCCCATGGCTACCTCCTCCGCTTCACTTCTTACCTTATTCCCCTTGCTTACTCAGCTCCAGCCACATGGCCTTCTCACTTGTCTGCAAACATAAAACTGCTTTCTACCCTAAGACTTTGTACTTGCAGTTCTCTCTGCCTGGAACATACTTCTCTCAGCTTGTCACATTGCTGGTTTCTTATTATACAAGTACCAGCTCAAATGTCACTTTTCTTAAAAAAAAAAAAAAAAAAGCCTTTCACTCAACAGTACATCTGAAATAGACTTCCCAGTAACTTTTTTATCATGTAACACTATTTTTTCCTTCCTAGATAGCATCTGTAACCAGTTAGGTATTTATTACTTGCTCATCATCTATCCTTCTCAATAGAGTGTAAAACCCCCAAAGGCTGGGATCATGTTTGCTGTGTTCACCATTAAATCTTTAAAGCCTGACACACCACCTAGCACATACCAAGTGCTCATGTAAATGTTAGAGTTGAATGAATGAAGATCCCTGGGTAAACTGTCCACTAGGCTATAGCTAGGATTTCTCCCACAAAGGAAAACACCTGAAAAGTCGTAAGTCATCCTGTTAAAAAGAAAGCTTTGTTAGTACAAAGTCTTGCCAACCTCAGCTTGGTGAGGAGAAAGCTCAAATCTTTCCCCAATGTTACTATGAAATTTGGCCAAGGGAATGTTCTTTAGATAAAACATAATAATCTAAGATGGTAGAAACCAGATAGAACTTTCTTCTATCCCCTATCCTGAGATTTTCCAAAAGAAAACAAAATATGAACAATGGGCAGTGGAGCTCTTCTCTAAAATCCTATAGTCCTGAGAGAACATTAACTTATTATTGTTACCTCATCATGGGACAAGTGATAAATACAGGTAAAGCCTTACATAAAATTGCTCCATAAGCAACATATGTCTTTAACATGTGTTTGAGGGATCTTTCTTTCTCACAATTTCACCTTAGGTATAACAACTATGACCGAGCTGTCATCAATACCGTACCGTATGACGTTGTCCATCGTTGGTATACAGCACACCGGACTCTAACAGTAGAATTGAGGAGACCTGAGAATGAGTTTTGGGTGAAACTAAAGCCTGGCAGGGTGGGTGCCAAACTTGAAAGATGTCGAGTAAGCTTGTTGTACTGAAGCAGTGAAGAATAAGTACTTATTGAATATGTGAGTCAAAACGTTGCAAAGGAAAAAGAGAAAAGAGTCCTGGGTATTGGCCCTGGTCCTATCACTCACTCACTAAATGACCTGGAAGCAGGCTCTCCCCAGTGACTCAGTGACTCTTTTGTATGATGATGGGGTAGAACTAGATGGTCCCTAAGGGTCCTTCTGGCTTTATGATCCTTTGTTTTGTTTTTTGCTCTTGATATTTCCTCTGGATTAAAGAATATCTCTAGCTTAACATAAGACAAAATGAAATAGTTTAATGCTTTGAGGACATATATAATAAGAATTAAAGAGAAAGAAAAAGAAACCAATGATATGGTTTGCTTTGATAAGAGAATAATTTCTCAAGAAATATAAGCTCCTCGGATGCATGGCCTGTTACCCACTGTTGCCTTTGTTACCTCTGTTTAGCCTGCTGAAGAGCTATGCACACCCTAGTTTCCAAATGTTTGTTTAATCTCAAAAGAAAAATGCCTCATTGGATGTAACTAGAGAACAACCTAAAGCTTTCATTTTAAACGATGTCTTCTGATTTAGGGTTCCTTTGGTCTGACCTTGTTCTGAGTGGTTTTTCTCTCTTTTCTTTCCCATTCACAGGTCCTTTTTATAGACAACTGGCGTGTCCTACATGGCAGGGAATCCTTCACTGGCTACCGCCAGCTCTGTGGCTGCTATTTAACAAGGGATGATATGTTAAACACTGCTCGTCTCTTGGGCCTTCAGGCTTAAAACTGACAGCATTGGGATCATGAACACATCTGACACCCTGGATACCGGAATTTCATATCAGCAGAATAATATTTTGTCAATACCAATTTCACATTGTCTCCTTACCTCATCAGACAAAACAAAAGCCTCCCCTCTCTCTAGTAGGGAAAACCTTAGAGAGAGGCATCTGAGATAGCCGATGTCAGCCATCTAGTGTGGTGGCTTCCTTCTCCAAGTAATAACATGGACTCATTTGGTTTTAGGACCTGTTGATGTAATTTTGGTCAATCTACTTCAGAAATATAATCACCACATTGATAGAGAAACAATAATAGTCACTAGGTAAAAATTTGTTTCAACAGGATCTGTTAGAAAGAAATGCATTCTAGGAATAACAAAGTCTTGATAGAGCAGAGATTTGTAACATTTTTGGTCTTAAGACACCTAAACACTCTTAAAAGTTACTGAGGACCCCAAAGAGTGCTTGGATGTGGGTTATATCTATCGCTACTAAGTGTATTAGATATTAACACTTAGAAATGCTTAAAATTTAAGAACAAAAAAGCACATCCATCAGCTATCAGAGAGATGACATCATCACATGTCATGTAGCATCTGGAAGAGTCTTCTGTACATTCATCAGATAATTACAGTGAAAAAGGCAATACATCTTAATGTTGTTAATAATTGTTTTTAATACACAGACCCACTAAATGGGTCTCACACTTTGAGAACCAATGGGCTAGAAGATACCTTGGGACAGTCCTTTACATAGGCCTATGCATTAAAGAGTTTAACTGAAACCCTAAATTTTTGTCTCTGGTCTCCTAGAACTACAGATATTGTAGGAATTGCTTCATAGCACAAGCTCAGTGATAAGGTGGGAACTGAACACATAGTGTTTTATCTTGTGAGAAGAGTTATCTCTTAAGTCGTCTCTTGAAGAGTAAAACTAAGAAGTCACAATAGCTCCTGTGGAACAAACCCATCAGGTGATTCTGTGAGGGATAATTACAGAAAGTTTTTAGACATTTCTGACATTCCATATGCTAATTCACACACTCATACACACACACGCGTGCGTGCACAGAACACGAGAGGCGCAGAGGGTTAGTCTCTCAGAGTCTTCAGGGAGTTCATCGCAATCACTTATGCGCCTCCAAGGAACGGAAGATTACTATCCAGACTTGCATTTTGGCTTTTGATGGAATTTAGGATGCAATCTGTTTTTCTCCATTTCTGCTGATCTTTTTTCTTTTTCTTTTCTCCTATCTTAAAATATTATACATGTTAATTGCCAAGATTTGATTTTTAAGTATAATGCCTTGTTTCTTTTATTTTTTTAATGGCTTTCCTTTATATGTGGAGAGAGATAGGGAAATACAGACAGAGAGAGAGAGAGGTGTGAGATTTATTTTCCCTTGGCTTTCATTGAAAGCGAAGCTGTACAATAACTACATTGACTCCTATAGAACGATGAAAGACAATCCAGGCTAGAATGAGTGCAAGAGGGGAAAAAACATTATTAGTGAGGATAGGACTCACAAATCAAAGAAAAGTCAGTATTCTCAAAGAGAATAGAGCCTAATTTTATGTTTTCAGGAAGTTCCTAGTTCACATTTAATAGTTTATGCATTGTTTTATTGACCCATCCAGTACTCCAAAATATTTTCTCAAACATTTCTGCATTTTAATTGTACTGTGTAGGAATCTTTAGGGGTCTTCCATGAAATGTGTTTTCCTCTTAGGTCAAAGGATTGATAATTAAGTTCATGTCTTACAGCGTATACCCTTTAGCATTTACAATAGAAGTAACAACATTTTAACATACCACCTTTTCTCTCAACTATTATGTACTCTTAAAATATGTCACCATTAGTCTTCATCAGCATATTTACCTTTTTTGAAGTTTTGGATAAATTAGCCTTGAAAATTACACTATAACTGAGGTCAGCATTGGTTTATGACAAGCAAAGAACATATTCATGGCCCTGGAGAGATAAGGACACACATCAATCTTCTCCCTTACTGAAGGGCTACCTTTACCTTCTGTCTTCCCTGGGACCTTGATTCATTCATTATTTCATCCTCACGTTCCTAAATTTTCAATCAATACTTTTCTACAGTGCACTCCCACCAGAGGAAGAAAGAGGAAGAGGAATTATTTGAGTGTTGGTCATCAGCATTGACAACTTGCTATGTGAGCGATTTGTTTTTCACATCTCTTTCTGGTGTCCCTGAGAACGTAAGCCTGGGTCTGTGTCTACCGACTTCACTGTAGAGTCACTTTTACCTTTTGCTGTAGTGGGATGGGATCTGTAGAGTCAGAAGCATAGCACCTGACATAGTCATTTCATGATACAGATTTGTTGGAATGAGAATAAATTAATGAATTCTTTTCAGACAAACTCAGCAGAAAATGCCACATTTTCTGTATGCCTTTTTGTGTTTGGCCAGTTAACTGACAATTTTGTTTACCTTCCTCTTTAGTCACCAAGGAAATAAGTGTGCCCAAAATGAGACAGGTTTCCTGGGCTGCAGAGCTTACAGTTTTAAAACTGGGGAAACTGCACACAAATCAGGACTGTCAGTCCTGCCTGCGCGCTGCCAGCTACATTTTGCTCTTCAGTTTTCTCCAGTTTACAGTGAAGGCCTTGGACTAGGTAGCAGCTAAGGGATGTGCCAGTCTGTGATTTTGTTTGGCGTCTCATAGCTTAAGTTTTCTCACGTGGGTACAGTAAGGAAAAGACCTACTTCACAGGGTTTTCTGACAAGTGTGTGATTATTAAATAAGATGTTTACAGCACATAATAATGATCAGTAATAGTAGCTAACTCTCACATAGTGCTAGCTATGGGCCAGACACAGTTCCAAGTGCTTTTAATCCCCACAGTAACCCTATCCCCATTTTATCAATAAATAAATACAGGCAATGAGAGATTAAGTGGCTTACCCAAGATCACATAGCTAAATAAATATCAGAATTTGGATTAGAACCTTGACAGTCTGGCCACAGAGACAGTGCTTTTAAGTAATTTGCTATATAGCTCAATAAATGTTAACCGCCCCCCACACTTGCATAGTATAGCTGACCAATCATAGATAATAATCATCTCCACTTTCACAGTCCTTCCCAAAAAATCTTAAAAGAACCATGAGAATATCTATATTTGTTTTGCATATAGTCTACAAACATCCAGAAACAGCCCACCCCAACTTTCTAAAAATTGTTTTCAATTTCTCTAATTTTACCTCTTTCAAAGTTGGAGGCTTGATGATAGAAGCATAGTTCCTTCTTACCACACTCTTGCAAAATACCAGTCAGTTATTAAGATCAAAAGCACTTTACAGGACCTATTCACGTCCCTGACCCAGGGAGCTCTTAGGCATATTTGAGCTCCACTCACAGAGCCAGGTGATGGCATGCCTCAGCTCCTAGTTGTGAGGTCAGGCTATGTCTGTGTCCTCACCTCTTCAAGACTGCAACTCACCAGAGCCAAAGATGCTGGGAGATTTGGTAGTAGCTCTTTTTTTTCTGATTTACATTCAAGGGTTGGTGGGTTTGTGGGTATTCCATTCCAGTCGTTGGCTTTAAGCAGTGAGCTTCCATCTTGCTCAGAGTCCTTTTGGACCATTATATACCGCAGGAGCTTAACTTCTGGATACCATTGTTTGCTTCCAGTCCAGCAAAAGCCTGCTGCTTCAACACAGAGACAGTTACCCTTTTTGTGTGTATGTTGACCATTCCTTTTTGATTTTACCTCTTTATCTTTTGCCATCATTGCTGTGTGTTTGGAGCACCAGGCTAGCCACAGCACAAACTCTGTATAACAGCTTGAATGGAAAGCCAATGGAAATCTTCTCCGTATTGATATTATTCTTCCCTGATTTCCTAAATTGAGTTTGATGTCTGTTTTTGTGCCAGACTATGAAGCAGTATAGTCTTAACAGAATCCAAGCTTCCTTTCTCGAAAAAAACTAATCAAACATCTCTTACAATTGTGATACATCGTCTTAGCCATGTTGGAAGATCACAAGGGTCAATGCTGTGCAAACCTGTGGGATAAAAAATGACATGTATCTGATAAACCTGTGGTAAAGAATGAAATGAGGTCGTGTGTATCAAGTGTCTACCATAGTGAGTAGCACATAATAAACACTCAGTTCTTAGTAGTTTATCATCGTCACCAATATCATTATTTGAACAAATAGCAGAGACCAGGGTTAGCCTGTGTGTTTGATAGAAGACAGCATTCTACTTAGAAGGAGCAAAGTTATGGGAGTCACAGTTGGAAAAGTATGTGGAAATGCTAAGGGTCACAGATAGTAGACCAGCCATGAGTTGCAGAAGTACTGGCAAGGCATCTGAACATCAAGCATGGCCTGAAGGTTTACGGATAGGACGTTGCTTTGGGATAGGTGGTCCGAGGGATGACAGCTGGAAGAGAAGAAAGGTCATGGACGAGATCAGAGATCCTGATGAGAAAAGCTAAGTCTGGAGTGTTTTAGGGAGAGTGGCTTGATAACAAAGATGTGTAGGACGAGTGAGGCAGGCACGGAGACACCCATGCCTGCAATGATGCTTCCACACCTAACTTCAGCCAGCTTCCAAAACCCAGCCGAAACTACTATAAAATGATATTTGAAAAGATTAGAAGAACAGGAAAAGAGACGGCTAAAGTTTGAATACTAGAAAGCAGATGGATGAGTAGCATACTGACTTGGCAGATCCAAGAAGGCAATAAACTAGGAATTCTAAGCCCTTAGTGGGAAAAGCCAGAAAACAACCTGATTTACTAAACCTCCCCTGCTTTGTTTCTCACAAGAATCTTCAAAAGTTGCAACAGATAACTCTGGAAGGGGAGGTGAATAGGGGTGGCTACCAAAATAATGAGGGGTTTTGAAAACTAAGAAGTAGATTCGTTTTAAAACCCCTTTCTGCAGTTGATGCCGGACTGCGCTGAGTGTCTGGCCCTTGGCTGCCCTGACAGAAGTCTGGAGTGTTATTCTCTGGAGACGATAAAGCAGAATCTGGACTGGGTGTTCCCAAACCCAGCCGAGGGCTGGAGTCTCATATTAAAAACAGGACTTAAGTGGAGGTATGCACCCTGAAAACTATAAACCCCCAGTCTTCTCCAACTCTGACCCTAAAATTCTGGCAGCTGGAGGGGTATTCTGGGGGCCATCTGACCAATGAAAAAGTATCTAAGGATATTGATACTGAAGTCTCCCCCAAAAGGGCCCAGCTGGATTACTCTACAAGGAGGCACATAGTTTGACATTGTAAGATGAGGAGGAGAAAAAGGAGGAAGAGGAGACCCATCCAGTTGAGGACATTTATTTTCAGAGAGGAAGAGTGCACCTGAGCATCTTTGCCACTGCAAGGAAAGGAGCTAGTCAGAGAAGAGGGAGAGATTAGACGATTCTGGAGACAGAAGGTAATTGATGGAATGAGGCACCTGAGGAAGCAGGATGGGGTGAAATCCAGAGCATGAGTGAAAGTGACACCCTGAGATAGAACGAAGAACTTACCCCCACTGGGATAAGATGAAAAGAAATGAGAAGTGGGTGAAGACTAAATTCAATCCATTATTACTGTGCAAGTAGCATATCCAAGGTGTTGTGCTAGGTACCGTTCATTCATCTGCCCACTTATTCATCCAAAATTTTTGGAGTAACTACTGTGTTCCAAGCCCTGTGCTTTGTGCTAGAGACATAAAGATGAATCAAACAAGATCTCAATCCTCCAGGAGCTCACAATCATGGGGCAAAAGTAGACCTACAACATAGGGGAATAAGCATTATGAAAACTGAGCACAGGGAGCTTTGAGAGCATGGAACAAAGGACACTATAGAGCAAAGGGAATTAAGCTGGCATGGAAATGCCTATAGAACAATGCATATAAAACAATGCCCATAAAACAATGTGTACGTTCCAGGGCAGAGATCTCATCCAGCAGGGCCAATCTACAAAGGATAGGTGGCACTGGGGGTGCCCACCAATATGCAAAGATCCAGTCAGAATACTGCAAGACTACCTGCTCAAGGAAGAGGAAGACAGGCCCCTGTTGAATCCTCTATGAAAAACAGTATGGAGTTTCCTTTAAAAACTAAACCTAGAGCTCCCATATGACCAGGCAATCGCACTTCTGAATATATACTCAGAGAAAACCATAATTCAAAAAGACACATGCACTCCAATGTTCATTGCAGCACTATTTACAACAGCCAGGACATGGAAGCAACCTAAATGTCCATCAACAGATGAATGGATAAAGAAGATGTGGTACATACATACAATGAAATAGTACTCAGTCATAAAAAAAAGAATGAAAATCTGCCGTTCGCAACAACATGAATGGACTTGGAGAGTATCGCGCTAAGCGAAATGCGTCGGAGAAAGACCAATGCCGTATGTTTTCACTTACATGCAGCATCTAAAACATAAACTAGTCAATATAACAAAACCGAAACAGACTCTCAGATAAAGGGGACAAACCAGTGGGGAGAGTGAGGTGGGGCAGAGGCAAGATAGGGGCAAGGGGTTAACAGGTACAAACTACCATGTATAAAATAAGTAAGATTATGAGGACATGTTGTAGAGCAGTGCGAGTATAGCCAGTATTTCCTAGTAACTTTAAATGGAGTATAACCTATAAAAGCATTGTATCACTATGTTATATACCTGAAACCAGCATATATTATGTTGGTAAATCAATTGTACTTTAATTAAAAAATGAACAGATATTCCTCTCAATGCATGTATGACAAGCCTGTCATGGAAGTTGGCTCGCAGGTGTCAAAAAAACAAAGGGGGACCTCAAGAGCAGATCAACAGGCATTTGAATTTATGTTAGGTAGACAGGACTTAATGTTCATCAGGGAGAGGAGGAAAGGCTTGGCGCCTTACAGAGGCTACACAGTGTGAGTCCAGTAAAGGATGGACTAGGGAAAAAAATCTGCCTATCACCATGGGGAGATTACAAGGGAGTTTGGTCTCTATGTGGATTCTGGTGGAGGAAAATAAAATGCTTCCTCTGATACTTTGTAACTCTAGGGCTGTTCTCACTCTGGTCTAGGGCTGGAATTAATGCTCTGGTTTAGTCCAGGAAACCCCAAGCTCACAAACTAATGTAAAAAAAATACTATCCCAGCAATACTCCTAGGTCTCCTGGCAGAAGTAAACAGACAACATCTCTGGAGAGATACGTCCTCAGTTCAGACCTCGCAGAAGTTCCACAGATGAAGCTCTATTCAAGAAATCCTAAACTCACAATCAAAATTATAAAACACATAAAGAAAAGAAACAATAAGACCTCTTCGGTGATTGTCAGCAGTGATGAACAGGATTAGGTCACTGGGAACTTCAGATAATAGAACTAACAGAGTATAAAATGTTTGTTTAAGATGCTTAGAAAAAAGAAGGAAAGAAAAAAGATTGTGTGGAAAAAAGAGGAGGCTGGTTTTTAAAAGAACCAAATGGGACCCGGAGAAAGGAAAAACAGTATGTCCGGTGACATCAAAGGATCGGGGGCTTGTGTTTAAAAGCAGATCCATCTGCTTTAGTGAACTAGGAGACAGAGCTACGGAAATTATTCAGAAAGCAACACGGAGAGAGAGAAAATGTATAAAACGTTAAGACATATGGTGGTGGGGGGGACCTGAATGCATAGGTCCAAAAAATAGCCAATAGGAATGACAGAATCGGAGACTAGGGAGAATGGGCTTAAACCAATCTACAGATTTTCTACATTTGATGAAAGATGAGACTCCTCATATTCTGAACGCACAAGCCACACACAGAATCAACAGAACCAAACTGGGGCTTCCCTTGTGGCACAGTGGTTAAGAATCCGCCTGCCAGTGCAGGGGTCACGGGTTCGATCCCTCGTCCGGGAAGATCCCACATGCCTCGGAGCAACTAAGCCCGTGCGCCAGACCTACTGAGCCTGTGCTCTAGAGCCTGTGAGCCACAGCTCCCGAGCCCACACTCCGCAACTACTGAAGCCAGTGCGCCTAGAGCCCGTGCTCTGCAACAAGAGAAGCCACCGCGACGAGAAGCCTGCGCACCACAATGAAGAGCAGGCCCTGCTCTCCGCAACCACAGAAAGCCCGCACGCAGCAGCAAAGACCCAACGCAGCTGATAAATAACAATAAAGTTTAAAATAAATACATAAAACCAAACCACGGGGAGACTACAGGCCAACAAAGACAAAGGGAAGCTCTTAAAAGAAAATGAGAAAGAAAAGACACGGTACTATCAATGGAAAATATCAACTGACAGCAGGTTCTCACTAGCCACAATAAAATTGAAATCATATCAGTAATGCACCCGGGGGGAAATTAGCAGGAATGTCATACCCAACTCAAATATCATTCAAGGATGAGGGTGAAGTAAAGATACTCTTGCACAAAGATTGAGAAGGCTGATGACTCACTAGTCCTCACTAAAAAAACAAGAGCTTAAAGATGTTCTTCCATTATAGGTACAGTGAACAGAGGAGAAAGAAGTAAGATGCAACAGAGGAATGGTGAACAAAGACAGTAGTCACCATTGGTAACCAGTCCAAACAGGAATAGACTGTAGAAAACAGCATAACTGACAAAGCTATAACTAAATGTTGGACAACACTGACTTGTAAGACATGGTCCTTGTACTACTTGGGATAAAACTGGAGATGATGATTAACTTAAGACCTGATAAAGTGATAAAAAATATAAGGGTTTTGATAATCTCAGATCCACCACATTCCCACATATGAAAGATCAGCAACATTAAATTTGTCTAAATCTAATGAACTAAGTCAGCCAGAATATATCCTGGGTGGGGGGAGGGGTGGCGAAGAAGAACAACCTTTCAAAACCAAACGAGAGATTTCTTTGTGAAGGGTGGTGGCGTTAAGAAAGATCAAGTCACCTCCCTTTCCCTGTGAAACCTCATAGACGCACAAGAAGTGGTAAAACAGAAAAAGCAGAATGAGAAGAAGAGAAGGATAAAGAGGAGGAGCAGGAGGTGAAGGAGGAAGAAGAGAACAAAGAAAGAAAGGAGGTGAGGGAGGGAGGGAGGGTGGGAAGAAGGAAAGTGTCTTCCAAGGAATGGGGCACAAAGACTCCGGCGAGGAGAATGGGTTGTGGAACATGCTTCTTGTCTTGTTCCCATCCTCCAGAAGCAGTGCTGGGGGAGGGATGTGAGTCAATGAAACGTCGAGGATGAGCTCTAAGGCCCTCCGACTTAGAGGTCAATGGACTGAGGGAGTACGTAGGGAAACAATCGAGTGCGTAAACGCCGCTGGGAACAGACGCCCTCAACTGACACTGTTAGGTTTCACCGGCAGTAGGAAGGCTCCGAATTCCTTTCCGTTTTCCAGGGCACTGTGCCAAGTTAGGAGAATAAGCCAAACCCCTCAGAGGAGGCTACACCCTTGCCTAGGAGTATAATACATGATATTTAGCCAATCAGTAGAAGAAAAAAGAGACGGAAATCAACACCCAGCCTTGAAACTATAGCCTAGAGACGGTAAGGTGCGAATGGTACAAAGAGCCCACTCACACAACGTTGGAGCAAAGAGAAAGTCTAGATAGTGCTTCCCGTGATTGAAATTTAAAAATGGATTGTTTGACGACTCTGACAACAATCTACAGGGAGAGAGAAGGAGAGGGAAAAGGAAACAAAGGGAAAGAGTGACGGTGAGAACGAGGGAGAGAGAGAACGTGCAAGAGAGAGAAAGAAACGCAAGAGCAGTATGCAAGCAAACGAACGGAGACCCCAAAGAACCACAGAGCAGATGAAATGAATAAACTGCGAAGGGCAAGACGCAGAGGAGACACGCATGGAGACTGAAATAAGAGCACGGAGGAAGGACGTCAGAGGATCACGCTGTTGCTGATCCAACATTAAGATAGTTTACATGCCTCAAGTCTTTACGGAAGTAACGAGTGGAATAGAAAAGTATCCGTAGATACAATAGGAGAAAAGTGTCCAGAAATAAAGGAAGCATTGAATCTGCCCCTCAAAGGAACACACTTTCTACCTGGAAAAACTGACACGGGGCAATCAATACTGAGGTATAGTCCAGTTGTGTTATGGTACTTCAAGAAAGAATTCCTCAGGAACCTAGGCACAAGAAAAGCAACGGCTGACAAGGAAACAGACTGCCATCTTCAGAACAGTCGTGGTTCTGAGTGAGATGGAGCAAGCGCACTCCACGGAATGCAGCTGTAAAACGTGGACATGGTGCAGGCAGCAGCTATTTCAGGACTCTGAAAAGCAAACAGAAGCAGGCAGATTGGGGAAGAAGACCACAGTGTGCAGTATCACTGAAACAGTGGCGGATTTAACACCTTTTCTCCCCCTTCTGTATCATCAGTTCAGCGTAGCCTGAGAGTCGGAAGTGGGCAATGGTGTGCACAGGCAGAATTCTAGTTCTGACGTGAGGATAAGGCAAGGAGAACAGTAACTCTCAGAGAGAGTGAAGGAGAGCTCCAGTTTTTCTTTCTGCTTTCTTTTCTCCATTCTCTCATGTTCCAGTCCACAAGCAATCCTGTAGCAGCAGTGGTGGTGACAGAGGCAGCAGTGAAAGTGGCAACTGTGGGGGCTTCGAGATGCCTAAAACTCTGACGGAAGGTAACCTTCCTCCCTGCACGAGCTGTGGTCCCAAGACGGTGGAGGCACACACACCGCACTTCTTCTTTTCTCCTCCTGGACTTCCTGCTGTATGGCACCAGAAGAAGGCAACGGTCCAGGAAGTGTGTGGCACGGAAGGGTAACTAAAACCACCGCTTTCTGGCTAGACCGCTGAAAAAGGGAAACAAAACCTGGAAACAAAAGCGCTGGGGAGATTTCAGAGAGGGAGGAGCTCAGAAAATTAAACGTATGGAGCTGTGTACGAACTTCTGGGCTCACCCCAAACTGTGTGATCGTGGATGTGATCCCACACAGAATACCAAGGACTCTGAGACCTGAACGAACTGATAGACCGCACCAGCTCCCGGACTCTGCTGATCACGTCTAACAGCCAGCAGAGGAAACCATCAACAGAAAGACAGCCTACGGACTGGGAGAAAACATTTGCAAATGATGCGACAGACGAGGGCTTAACCTCCAAAATATACAGACCGCTCATACAGCTCCATTAAAAAACAAAACCCAAAACAGTCCAAACAACCCAATCCAAAGATGGGCAGAAGGCCTAAACAGACATTTGGCCAAATGGCACATGGCCAAAAAGCACATGAAAAGATGCTCAACATCGCTAATTATTAGAGAAATGCAGACCAAAACTACAATGAGGTATCACCTCACACCAGTCAGAATGCCCATCATCAAAAAGTCTACAAAGAGTTAACGCCAGAGAGGGTGTGAAGAACAGGGAACCGTATTACACTGTCGGTGGGAATGTCAATTGGTACAGCCACTGTGGAGAACAGCATGGAGGTTCCTGAAAAAACTAAAAACAGAGCTACCATATGATCCAGCAATCCCACTCCTGGGCATATACCAGGAGAAAACCATAATTCGAAAAGATACGTGCACCCCAATGTTCAAAGCAGCACTGCTTGCAATAGCCAGGACACAGAAACAACCTAAGTGCCCATCGACGGAGGGGTGGATACAGAAGATGTGGTACATATATACAGTGGACTCTTAGCCATAAAAAGGAATGAAATGATGCCATCTGCAGCAACATGGAGGGACCTCGAGATTATCATGCTAAGTGAAGTGAGTCAGACAGAGACAGACAAGTATCGTCACTTACGTGTGGAATCTAAGACAATTGTACAAATGAACTTATTCACAAAACAGAAACGGACTTACAGACATAGAAAACAAGTTTATGGTTATGAAAGTGGAAGGGGGAGGAATAAATTGGGAGTATGAGATTAACAGATGCCATGTATATAAAATAAATAAACAAGGACTTACTGTACAGCACAGGGAATTATATCCAATATCTTGTAAAAATTATAATGGAAAAGAATACAAAAAAAGAATATGATAGATAGGTAGATAGATAGATAGATGATAGATAGATAGATAGATAAATCTGGAAAAACAAAACAAATAGAACTGCAAAGTCTTTGAGAACAGAACTGCATTAAGGCCATGAACCATAGAGGGCTGGTCAGAACATGTGGCCGGAACCC
The DNA here is from genome assembly GCF_030028045.1 of Hippopotamus amphibius kiboko. NCBI lineage: Eukaryota > Metazoa > Chordata > Mammalia > Artiodactyla > Hippopotamidae > Hippopotamus > Hippopotamus amphibius. Next base: position 1,488,712 of record NC_080203.1, read on the forward strand.
AAATGAGTGGAAAAAACATGAACAGAGCCTCAGGGGCCTGCAGGAATGTAACAAAAGGGCTGAGAGTTTTCTCATTGGAACGCCAGAGGACGGGAGAAAGAGGGTGTGGTCAAAAAAGTCTTCAAGGAAATAATGGCTGAAATGTTTCCAACTGTGGCAAAAGACATAAACCTACAGATTTAAGAAGCTGAGTGGATCCCAAACAGAATAAGCCCAAAGAAATCCACCTCAAGATACACCACAGTCAAACTTCTGAAAACTAAAGACCTAGGAAAAAGTCTAGCAGGCAGCAAGAGAGAAACAGCACCTCACCTGTATGGGGAAAACAACTGGAATAATGTGGACTGCACATCCGAAACCACGGAGGCTAGAAGGAAGTAGCGCAACACTTCTCAGGTGGTGAAAGAAAAGAATCAGAATCCTCTACAGAGTGAAATCATCCTTCAGGCATGCAGGGGAAATCAAGAAATCCTCAGGTGAGGGAAAAGTAGGAGAATTTGTTCCCACAAGACCTACCCTCATCCCACTGAGAGAAGTTTTCCACACAGGATTCCACCAGGCGTGCGAGAACCTTTGGCTGAGAGTGATGTGCTCAGCAGCTTCCTCTAATACGGACATTGATCATGCTGCCTGATATCGGGAGTATACGTCTCAGATTTCCACATTAGCTGCAGTACAGATCCGGTCTGGTTGCTGTCTCCAACCCCTCCACTAAAATTGCTCTTGCCAAGGCCACCAGCAACACTCGAGCTGCCTAATTCTGTGAATAGGTTTTAATGCTTATCATTCTGCAACTCAGCAACTGTTCCTGAGTTTGTGACTTTTCCCTCTGTACTCCTTCTGGCTTCCTTCTGACCCCTTGCTCTCTTTTCCTTCTGGTCTGGTTCTCTCACAGCCCTATCTTTTTTCTGTGCAGACGCTCCTCCAGTCTCCTTCCAAGAATTTTCCTCTTTTGCCTGCCCCTTAAAAGAAATTGTCCTTGGTCTCCTTCTGTATTCCCTCCGCGCACTCTCTCTGCACGACCTCACCACATCTGTGTCCTCAAGAGCTATCCCGATGGCTCCCAGATGTGAATCTCCAGCCCTGACCTCTTTACCTCCCAAGTCATTGATCCTTCATTTTCGTCTGGCTATCCCACAGGCACCCCAAACCTCACATCCTCCAAACCGAACTCATCTTCCCACCAATACCTCCTTCAGTCCATATCTACAATAACGGCTCCGAAGCCCACAGTCACCTCACCCTGCACTCAGGGACGTCATGCCAGAGCCTTTCCTCTCTCTCCCCCCGCCCCAGTTCCTTCCTTTTTCACTTGGCTAACTTCTACTGGTCCTCCAAGTTGCAGCTCAGACACCAGTTTCTCCAGGACTATTTCCCCAACCCCACACGTCTGTGTAAGTTGCTCCTCCCATGTGTTCCTATAGCACCTTTAACTTCCCCTCTCATAGCACCTATCACAGTATAGTGTTGCATTGCCAGGTCTCCTGTCTGTATCTTCTACCACACTACATGCAGGGACCTGATCTATACTTCTCATTGGTATTTCCTCAATGCCTACCACAGTGCCTGGCATTTAGTAGGCACTCAATAAATATTTGTTGAAGGAATGAGCAAATGAATCATCAAGCCCTATCAAGTCTCCAGATAGCTTCGACAGCAATCAGAAATATACAGTGAGAACCTACTATGTGCCACTTTACTGCCTAAATTGTTTAAATTGAACCTGTCCCCCTGTGTTATTCTACCAATGCCATCATCTTTGTTGAGAAATCAATCATGTCTTGACTGGGATGCTGCAGCAGCTCTCTAACTCCAACCTCAATCCTCTCTCCTATATTTTCCACAGAGCTGCCAGAATGATCTTTCTGGAAACAAAGCAGCTCATGGACCACAGTGGGGTCACTGTATCCTACAAGGTGTTCCAAAACCTGAGCGTAGCATAACAGAACCTCCGTGTCTTGGCTCCTGCCTGCCTCTCCTCCAGCCACATCAACCATCACTTTCCTACAGGGACTGCTCTCCAGCCTTAATAAACTAATCGCAGGTCTCCTCAAATTCCTTGGCTTCTCATCGTGATACAGATCCCTTCACACACACACACACACACACACACACACACACACACACAGTGTTCTCAAGTGGCTTGCCTCAGTCACTTCTATGCATTCAGCAAAATGTTTATTTACCATTCATTATACACGATGATCAAGTGGGACTTATTCTATGAATGTAATGTTGGTTCAACACACGAAAATTAATATAATACATCATATTTAGAGAATATGTGTGGGGGGGCTCATGATCGTCTCATAGATGTGTGTGTGTGTGTGTGTGTGTGTGTGTGTGTGTGTGTGTGTGTGTGGAGGGGGGAGCATTTGACAAAATCCAACAGCAGCTCCATAGACATAAAGTCAACAAAATAAAAATAGAAGGGAGCTTCCTCAACCTGCTAGAGAGCACCTATGAGAAACCCACAGATAACATCATACTTAATGGTGAAAAAGACTGGGTGCTTTCCCCCAGCATCAGGAACAAGACAAGGATATCTGTTCTTGCCACTTCTATTCAAGATTGTACTCAGAGCTCTAGTTGGGCCAATAGGCAGGAAAAATAAATTAAAGGCATCCAGGTTGGAAAGGAACAAGGAAAACTGTATTTGTAGATGGCATGTTTCTTGTGTATATAAAACACTGAAGAACCCAGCAAAGAGCCACAACAACCTATTCCAATATGCAGCAAATGAGCTCAGCAAAGTTGCAGAATCCGAGGCCAACGTGCAACAATCAATTATATTTCTTTCTATGCACTAGCAATGAGCAATTCAAAAAGGAGTTTAGGAAAATAATTCATTTTACAGTATCGTCAAAAAAATAATAAAATACTGAGGAATAAATTTAACAAAAAAATGGGTAAGTCTTGTACTCTGAAAGCTGCAAAACACTGCTGAAAGAAATGAAAGAGGCCCCAAGTAAATGGAAAGGCATCCCGCATTAGTGGACTGAACATACGATACTGTTAAGATGGCCATAATCCCAAAGGCAATACACAGATTCAGTGCTATGCCAGTCACAAGCTAACCTGGCTTCTTTGTAAGAATTGAAAAGCTGATCCTAAAATTCACATGGAAATGCAATTGATGCAGATAGCCAAAACAATCTTGAGAAAGAAGAACAAAGTTGGAGAACTCACACTTCCCGATTTCAAAACTTCCTACAAAGCTACAGCAATTCTAAAAAGTGTGGTGCTGGCATAATGACAGTCATAGAAGCCAATGTTTTAGAATTTAGATTCAAAAATAAACCCATATATCTGTAATTAGTTGATTTTCAGTGAGGGTGCCAAGATCATTCAATGGAGGAATGACTAATCTCTTCTACGAATGGTGGTGAGACAACTGGATATCCACAGACAAAAGAATGAATTTGGACCCCCAATCTCACACCATGTAAAAAAAAACTAACACTGAATGGATCACAGACCCAAACGTAAAGGGTGGAAACTATAAAACGCTTGGAATAACACACAGATGTAAATCACCACCACCTTGGATTAGGCAACAGTTACTTAACTACATGACAGCAAAAGCACAACCACAAAAGAAAAAATAAACTGGACACCATCCAAATCAAACACTTTTGTGCATCAAAGGACTCTATCTGGAAACCAAAAGGACAACCCATAGGATGGGAGAAACATTTGCAAATCATGTATCTGATAAGGGTCTATTTTCCCGAATGCATAAAAGAACACTTACAAGTCAACAACAAAAAGACAAGAAACCCAGTTAAACAACGGGCAACGGACTTGAATAGGTACTCCTCCAAAGCAGATGCACAAACGCCCAAGAGGCACAGGAAAAGATGCTCGACATCTTTAGCCATTAGAGAAATGCAAATCAAAATCTCCAAGAGATACCACTCCACATCCACTAGGATGGCTATCACAAGCAAAACAAAGCAAAGCAAAGCAAACAGAAAATAACAAGTTTTGGAGAAGATGTGGAGAAACTGGGACCCTCATACACTGCTTGTTGGGAATGCAAAAATGGTAGAGCCGCTGTGGAAATCAGTGGGGGTGAGCGGTTCCTCAATAAGTTAACCATAGAATTACCGTATGACCCCGCAATTCCACTCTTAGATATACTAAAAATTACAGACCAATAGCCTTCATGAATATCGATGCAAAAATCCTCAAAAGAATTCTAGCAAGTTGAGACCAGCAGCATATTATAAATATTACATTCCATATCCAAATAGGAATTATCCCAGGAATGCAAGCATGGCTCAACATAAGGAAACTGATTCATCAACACCACATTGATGAAATGAAGGGGGAAAACACCCTCATGATCATCTCAGTTGATGCAGAAAAAGCAAGCATTCAATAAAACCTGACAAAGTTTCATGATAAAACAACAACAGCGACAACAACAACAAAGCCAAACCACCCAGCAAACTAAGAATAGAAGGGAAATTCCTCAACACAATGAAAGGCATTTATGAAACACCCATAGCTAATATCATACTCAATGATGGAAGACTGGAAGCCTTTCCTCTAACATCAGGAACAAGGGAAGAATGCTTGCTTTCAGTGCTTCTACTTAAGACTGTAATGGAAGTCCGAGTCAGAGCAGTGAGGCAAGAAAAAGAAACAAAAGGCATCCAAGTTGGAAAGGAAGAAGTTAAACTATCTCTAGTCTCAGATGACAGGATCTTCTGTATAGGAAACCCTAAAGAACCCACAAAACACTATCAGAGTTAACAAACAAATCCAACAAAGCTGCAGTATACAAGATCAACAGACAAAAATGTATTTCCATATCCTAGCAATGAAAAAATCCAAAATGAAATTGACAACAAACAGTTCTACTTCAGATAACATCGAAAGGAATAAAATACATAGGGATAAGTTTATCCAAGGAGGTGCAAGCCTTGTGCACTGAAAACTGCAAAGCACTGCTGAAAGAAATTCAAGACGACCTTAAAAAACAAAACAAATAAACTAAAAAGGAGAAAGAGCAGCATTTATGGACTGGAAGACTTAATATTAAGATGGGAATCTCACCCAAAGTTATCTAGAGATTTAATGCAGTCCCTATGGAAATCGCGGTGCTCTGTTTTACAGAAATGTGAAAGCCAATCCTAAATGCATATGGAATTTCAGAGGACCTTGAATAGCCAAAATAATCCAGGAAAAGAAGAAAAAAGCTGGAGGACTCACCGTTCCCTATTTCAGAACTTACCGCTAAGCTACAGTTATCAAAAACTATGTGGTTCTAGCACAAGGATAGACACGTAGATCCGTGGAGTGGAATTACGAGTCCAGAAATAAAGCCATAAATCTATTCCATGGGTATAAACCCGAAAGAGTTGAAAACAGGTGCTCACAAAGAACCCCGTGCGGGAATGTTCACCACAGCGCTATTTCCAGCAGGCCCAAGGGGGAAGTCACCCAAACGTCCATCAGCGGCTGAGCGGATACACAACACGTCTGGTCCAGCCATACAGGGGAATATTATTCAGCCAGGAAAAGGCATAAGTGCTGCCGGGTGCTACCACGCGGACGAACCCTGATGCAAACTTTATGCTGAGGGACAGTGGCCAGGCACGCAAGGCCACGCATGTTTTTGTATGCTTGCATCTGCAGGAAGTCTCCAGAGGAGGCAGACGTCTGTGGACGGGAAGCAGATGGGTGGCTGCCTGGGGGCTGCGGGGGGTGGGGGTGGGGGACCTGCAGGAGCGGGCGGTGGGGAGGGACTGCCTGGTGGGGGCAGGGGTTTCTCTTTGGGGTGGTGCCAACGTTGGGGACCTCAATATAGTCGCGATGGTGGCCCAGCTCCGCCCGTGTACACTTGGTGCCACTGGATGGTCTGCCAGCTGCTGCCTTCCCTGTACAAAGCTCCCGTCTGGTGGCGAGCGAGCGCTGCATGGAAGAGAGGGTCCAGGGAGCAGGGTGAGCAGGGTCCCGCCAGCGCCGTTTCTTGGCGGGCCCAGGCTCGTGGGGGCGGGGGCGGGGCTGGGCGTGGGCGTGGGGGGCACGAGAACGCAGTGACCTCACGGAGTCTGCGTGTCGCGGAGCGTGCGCCCCGACCAATGAGGGGCCGGCCGGTGGTCGCTAGGATACGGAGTAGGGGCCTGAGCGCACCTGCTGCTTTGAGACGTTGGGAACGGCTGGCACATCCCACCGCACCTCCTGGCAGCAAAGCTCCTGGCAGCGCACCTCCTCGCCGTGTCCCTGCCCGCAGCGCACCGCAGAGCCAGGCCGTCGGAGACAGCGCGCCCAACCCGCCGCCCGCATGCCGCGAAGGCGCCGTCGAGGCTCATCCGGCCGCCGCTCCCGCACCGCCCGAGCCGAGCTGTCCTTCTCCGTGAGCCACATGGAGCGCCTCCTGCGGGAGGGCCACTACGCCCGGCGCCTGAGCCCGTCCGCACCCGTCTACCTGGCGGCCATCCTGCAGTACCTGACGGCCAAGGTCCTGGAGCTGGCGGGCGACGAGGCCCGCAACGCTGGCGGCCGGCGTATCACCCCGGAGCTGGTGGACAGGGCGGTGCACAACCACGTGCTGCTGAGCGCCCTGTTCGGGATGGCCACCATCTCCCAAGTGGCCCCGGCCCGGCGCTAGCCGCCCAGCGACACCTGAGGCCCCATTCCCCGGGGCAGGGGGGCCCCGGCAGCCCCGGCCTGCCCGCCGCCCCGGGCACGGTCACCTCGAGTCAATAAAGTGTTCAAGAAGACCCCTGTGTGTGCCTTGGTCACTGGGCATGGGGGGCGGTGGCGGGACAGCCCTCGCTGGAGGGATGGGGGTGGGGGGGTCTGGGTCTGGCCCGAGTGGGGGTGGGGTGGTGGGCTCTGGGTCTGGGTCTGGCCCGAGTGGGGGTGGGGCGGGGGAGTGGCCGGGGCCGACAGACAGAGAGGCGCACGCGGGGGCCCTGGGTGGGAGCGGGTGGCCGCGGCGCGGGTGGGCCCGGCGTGGGGCCTGGCGGGAGGCCGGGCAGCCGAGGGCGCCCCCGTGGGCTCTGAGCAAGCCGGCGCCGGGCCACGGCCCCAGAGGGACGGGTTCCTCGGGGCGGCGCGCTGCCCGGGTGGCGGGGCCGGGGCGGGACGCAGGCGCGGGCGCCCAGAGCGCTCGGCCTGGACGCCCACGGGCCGGGGGCTTCGACGGGAAGGCGGCGGCGTGCCGGGGGCTGGGGCGGGCGGCGCGCAGGACGGCCGCCACGTCGGAGCGGGGGCCACGCGGGGCGCGGCGCTGCGGTTCGGGGCGCCTTCCCCGAGACGCGCCAGCAGACGCCCCGCTCGGCCGGCCGCGGGGCCAAGCGGTGAGCTGGCACCGGCGGGCACCCGGCCCGGCCGCGCCCCAGCATCCCTGGCCTGTGCGCGAAGCGTGCCCCAGGCACGGCGCCTCCCCTCCAGATTCCCGCGCACGAATCTCGCCGCCGGAAAGGCTTTTCTCCCAGACCCGCGATGTGCGTGCGTGACTTTCACGGGACCGGGCTCCGCCTCGGATCCCTCGAGCTGCGCGTCACCGTGGAAACGGCGGTTGAGCGTTCACAGCTAGAGCAGTAACCACGTCCGAGACCCTCGTTTGTAAGTTAATTCCGCTGCTTTAGGCCTTACGGAGTTGTGATTAGTAAGAAACTGTATGCCTCCTGCTTCAATCATAGGGCACTAGCCTTTTAATGAACTTTAATGTCTTCATTTTCAATCATGAGAGCATCATACCTGCCCACCGTTTCGGAATAGTGATTCGAAGAGTTAGAGAGAAGTTGCATACGTATGCGATATCTATATCCATGTATAATGTATGTATGTTGTATGTATAATATATAACAAAATATATCTTGGAAATATATACAGATACAGTTGTGCTAAAATGAGAGTTTCCTAGGTGGTAGGGATAGTACTGCATGCAGTCCATGGCAGCGCATTATACCTTTCTTGTGTCTTCTTTTCTTTTCTTTCTTTTCTTGTATTAGGCAATAAAATGAACCTCCTTCGGAGGCCCGTTGTATGAAGGCAGCACACGTATACACGTGCGTATCCACACATTCGGGACGTGGAACAGCGCCACCAACCCAGAACGGTCCCTGCTCTGGTACTGCTGGCCCTGGTAGAGTGCGTGAGTTTTGCTGAGATACCGTTGAGGTAGAGCCCTGGGTGGGGCCTTGGATGGCGAGCCCGGAGTTTCACAAGGGAAAGTGAAGGAGAGAAGTTGATTCCTGTGCGCGCAGGTCCCGGAGGAGGCGCACAGCACGCCTGGAGGGCCAGGCGGGAGGTCAAGGCAGGGTGCAGGCAGAGGGCCAGCAGCAAGACCCGGGCCTGTGCCTTCATTAGGGCCCACAGGTGACGTGTCTCTGAGGTTCCCTGCGTGGGGCCGGACGGGCCGATTCAAAGCCCGAAAAGAGCAGGGTTTTGGTGAGCTCTGTGGGCGTGCTCTCTGAGGGACCCACAAGGGGAAGAAGCTGGGAGGCGGAAGAGACTGTTCCATCAGCCGGGGCTTTGGGGAAGTCCTATCAGTGACACTTTCTTGTGACTCTGCTGGCTGCCATCCAGCACATGCCCTTGAGGGTAGGCTTCTGTCCACCCAAAGCCCCCGCAGGCCCCTCAGCCGCACACAAGGAATGCGCAGGCGGCAGTGTCACAGAGCAGCTCACCTCTCAGCAGTTGTCAGACCCTCTTCACACTTCACCCTTGACGGCCACTGCTCCGCTCGCCATCTCTAAAAAACTGCCTTTCCCGTGTGTCTTGTAGGTGGATTCATAGAGGGTGTCAGCTTTTGAGGCTGGCTCCGGGCACGAAACGTACTGCTCCTGAGGTTCAGCTAGACTGCTGTGTGTGTCCGCAGTTATGTTCTACTGTGGAGTAGTATCCCACTGTGTGGATGTACCCCAGTCTGTTTAACCGTTGGCCTATTGCAGGACATTTTGGTTGTTTCCAGGTTTTGGCAGTTTTGAGTAAAACCGATATGAACATTCATGGATAAGTTTTCCTATGAGCATAAGCGTTCACGTCTCTAGGGTAAATAGTCGGGAGCCGGACTGCCGGATCATATGAAAAGGCTCCCCGGGTCTCTTCCCAATTAGCCTCATCCTCATCCCCTAGGGGCACCCTGTGTTCTTGTTTTTCTCACCACACATTGCTTTTTTGCCTGTTTTAGAACTTCAAGTAATGGAACCATACACGTAGGTACTTTCAGGGAAGCCTCTTTTGAGATCCACTCATGTTGGGCGTGTGTATCAATGATTCATTCCTTTTTATCACCTCGTGTTATTTAGCTATATTGATGAACCACATTTGATTTATACATTCAACTGTTGATGGACACCTGGCCTGTTTTCAGTCTTTACTATTTTGAAAGAAGCTGCTACAAACATTTGTGTTCAGGCTACTGTGTACACATATCTTTTCATTCTCCTTGGGTAATTCCTGAAAGTGGAAGTGTTAGGTAATAGGTTAAGTGTATATGTAGCTTTATGAAAAACTGATAAACTATTTTCCAAAGTGTTTGTACCATTTTACACTCCCACTACCTATGAGGGTTCCGGTCATTCCATATCCTTGCCAAAATTTGATGTTGTCAGCTGGTTAGTTTCGGCCATTCTGGTGGCTGTATAGTGATATCTCATTGTGGTTTTAATTTGCGATTACCTAATGACTAAAGACATTGAGCATATTTTCAATTTGCCAATAAGCAATGTTAAAAACTTCCAACATAATTGTAATTTTTCTAACATCTAAATAACCATCCCAGCTTTCTTAGGCCTTCTGTTTTTGTGGTACATAAATATACTTATTTTACTTTCAAACTTTCTTTGTGTTTATATTTAAGTAGACACTGTAAGTCCCAGTACAGAGGCAGTTATTTGAAAGTAGCCTGTGTCAGACCCACTGTCTGATCTTGAAGAGCCTCCACAAGAGGCATAGGGCAACTGGGATTCCTAAGGGAGACATACATGCCAGTGCGAACCATTTTGGGAGCTCATTCTACCGCTTGGTGCTGATAAGCATCACTTTGCAGTGCTCAGTCTAGCCTGTTAGTCCCAGGGGCTTACCCTTCCACCCAGAGGTGAGCACAAGCCTTAGAACCCCTTGTCCCTGCAGCAATTTCTCAAGGACCTGGCTCAGTGGGCTGGCACTGCCCTAGGACCCCCTTGGCACTATATCCAGCTGCCCAGGATGTGGCCCCACTAATCAGTGGTCCAGCAGCTACTGCACAAGGCAAGGCCTTGTAGCAACTAAACCTGGGCCAGCCCAGCCTACATTTATACCCCAGTAATCAGCCCTGCCATAACAGAAGGGTCCATGCAGCACACATAGGGGACATCACCAGACCATATAGCTCTGAGAACCAGTGGGTAGTGCACTGCTAGGGTCCATAGGATGTCTCCTACATAAGGTCACTTCTCTAAGAGCAAGAAATGTAACTGACCTACCTAATACATAGAAATAAACACAGAGAATTAGGCAAAATGATGAGAAAGAGGAATATGTTCCATACAAAGGACAAGACAAAACCTCAGAAAAATAAGCAATCTACCCAATAAAGAATTCAAGGTAATGATCGTAAAGATGCTGAATGAACTAGGGAGCAGAATGGATGAACACAGTGAGAATTTCAACAAGAGTTAAAAAAATATAAAGCAGAACCAAATAAAGATGAAAAATACAGTAACTGAAATTTTAAAATACTCTAGAAGGAATCAACAGAAGATTAGATGAAACAGAGAAACAGATCAGTAAGCTGGCAAACACACTAGTGGAAGGCACCTAGGTGAAAACAAAAAGAGAAAAAAAGTTGATAAAATGAGGATAGTTTAAGAGACTCCTGGGACAATATCAAGTGTACTAATATTCACATTATAGGGGTCTCAAAGGACAAGAAAAAAAGGGGGCAAAAAACTTATTTGAAGAAATAATTGCTAAAATCATCCGTAACCTGGGAAAGTAAACAAACACCCAGGCCCAGGAATCGCAAAGAGTCCCAAACAAAATGAAATCAAAGACATCCACAACAAGACACATTATTGTTATAGACAAAAATTAAAGATAGGAGAGAATCTTAAAAGCAGCAAGAGAGAGAGATAGGATTAAGATGGCGGAGTAGGAGGACGTGTGCTCACTCCCTCTTGCAAGAGCACCGGAATTACAACTAACTGCTGAACAATCGTCAACAGAAAGACACTGGAACTCACCAAAAGAGACACCCCACATCCAGAGACAAAGGAGAGGCCGCAATGAGACTGTAGGAGAGGCACAATCATGTTAAAATCAAATCCCATAAATGGTGGCTGGGTGACTCACAAACTGGAGAACAGTTATACTGCAGAAGTCCACCCACTAAAGTGAGGGTTCTGAGCCCCACTTCAGGCTTCCCAACCTGGGAGTCCAGCAATGGGAGGAGAAATCCCCAGAGAATCAGTCTCTGAAAGCCAGCGAGATTTGATTGCAGGACCTCCACAGGACTGGGGGAAACAGAGACTCCACTCTTGGAGGGCACACAAAAAAATGTGTTCACCAGGACCCAGGGGGAAGCAGCAGTGACCCCATAGGAGACTGAACCAGACCTACCTGCTGGTGTTGGGGGGTTGCCTGTGGACATGGGGGGCAGCTGTGGCTCACCGAGGAGACAGGGGCACTGGCTGCAGGGGTTCCGGGAAGTGCTCATTGGTGTGAGCCCTCCCAGAGTCTGCCATTAGCCCCACCAAAAAGCCTGCAAGCTCCAGTGCTAGGTAGCCTCAGGCCAAAGAACCAACAAGGTGTGAAAACAGCCCCAGCCATTAGCAGACAAACAGATTAAAGTCTTACTGAGCTCCACCCACCCAGCCCTACCCATCAGTCCCTCCCATCAGGAAGCATGCACGAGCCTCCCAGATAGCTTCCTCCACAAGAGGGCAGACAGCAGTATCAAGCAGTATCAGCAGTATTTCATCTTGTGGAACTGAAAACCACAGCCACAGAAAGGTAGAGAAAATGAAAAAGCAGAGGACTTTGTACCAGATGAAGGGACAGGATAAAAGCCCAAAAAGACAACTAAATGAAGAGGAGATAGGTACCCTTCCGGAAAAAGAATTCAGAATAATGATAGTGAAGATGATCCAGGACTTTGAAAAGAGACTGGATGCAAAGATAGAAAAGTTTACCAAAGACCTAGAAGAATTAAAGAGCAAACAAACAGAGATATGCAACACAATAACTGAAATGAAAAATACACTAGAAGGAACCAATAGCAGATGAACTGAGGCAGGAGGGCAAATAAGTGAGCTGGAAGACAGAATGGTGAAAATCACTGATGTGCAAAAGAATAAAGAAAAAAGAATGAAAAGAAATGAAGACAGCCTAAGAGACCTCTGGGACAATGTTAAATGCACCAACATTCACATTATAGGGGTCCCAGAAGGAGATGAGAGTGAGAAAGGACCTGAGAAAATATTGGAAGAGATTACAGTTGAAAACTTCCCTAACATGGGAAAGGAAATAGCTCCCCAAGTCCAGGAAGCACAGAGAGTCCCAGGCAGGAAAAACCCAAGGAGAAACATGCCAAGACATATAGTAGTCAAATTGACAAAAATTAAAGACAGAGAAATGTTATTAAAAGCAACAAGGGAAAAACAACAAATAACATACAAGGGAACTGCCATCAGGTTAATAGCTGATTTCTCAGCAGAAACTCTGCAAGCCAGAAGGGAGTGGCATGATATATTTCAAGTGATGAAAGGGAAGAACCTACAACCAAGAATACTCTACCCAGCAAGGATCTCATTCAGATTCGACAGAGAAATCAAAAGCTTTCCAGACAAGCAACAGCTAAGAGAGTTCAGCACCACCAAACCAGCCCTACAACAAATGCTAAAGGAACTTCTCTAAGCAGGAAACATAAGAGAAGAAAAGGACCTACAGAAACAACAACAAAACAATTAAGAAAATGGTAATAGGAACATACATATCAATAATTCCCTTGAATGTAAATGGACTAAATGCACAACCAAAAGACACAGACTGGCTGAATGGATCCAAAAACAAGACCCATATATATGCTGTCTACATGAGACCCACTTCTGACCTAGGCACACATACAGATGGAAAGTGAGGGGATGGAAAAAAATATTGCATGCAAATGGAAATCAAAAGAAAGCTGGAGTAGCAATACTCATATCAGATAAAATAGACTTTAAAATAAAAAATGTTACAAGAGACAAGAAAGGACATTACATAAAGATCAAGGGATCCATCCAAGAAGAAGAGATAACAATTATAAATATATATGCACCCAATATAAGAGCACCTCAATACATAAGGCAAATGCTAACAACTATGAAAGAGAAAATGCAAGGCAGAAATAGAGACACAGGTGTAGAGAACAAACACATGGACACCAAGTGGGGAAAGTGGGGAGGGTTGGGGGGGGGAATAAATTGGGAGATTGGGATACGAAATTGTACACTCTAAATATATGCTGTTTATCATCTGTTAACTGTATCTCAATAAAGCTCTTTTTTTAAAAAAGCAGCAAGAGAAAAGCAATTCTTTACAAACAAGGGAACTCCCATAAGATTATTTCAGCTGACTCTTTAGCAGAAACTTTGCAGGCCAGAAGGCAGTAGCATGATATGTTCAAAGTGTTGAAAGGAAAAAAACCTATAACCAAGAACACTCTATTTGGAAAGCCCATCATTCAGATTTGATGGAGAGATCAATAGTTTTAAAAACAAGCAAAAGCTAAAACAGTTGATTACCACTAAACTGCCTTTATAAGAAAAGTTAAAGCAACTTCTCCAAGCAAAAAAATAAAAGCCACAATTAAAAATATAAAAATTATGAAATGAAAAATCTCATTGACAAAACCAAACATACAGTAAAGGCAGCAGTGCAATCAATTATAAATCAAGTAGAAAGGTTGAAAGACAAAATTGGTAATATCATCTATATCCACAATAAATATTTAAGAGATACACAAAATGAAAATATGTAAAATATGATGACAAAAGCATTAAAAGTGGGAGGGCAGAATAAAAATACTGAGTTGCTAGAATGTGTTCAAACTTAAGACAACATCATGTAAAAATAATCACATAGTTATATATACCTCAAGGTAACCACCAAAAATCTATAATAGAGACACACAAGAATAGAGAAAGGAATCCAAGCATAACACAAAATATGGTCATCAAATTACAAGGGAGGAGAGCAAAAGAAGAAGGAAGGAACAAAAAGGAGCTACAAAAACAACCCCCAAACCAGAAAATGGCAATAGTACATACCTATCAATAATTACTTAAATGTAAATGGGCTATTACTCCAATCAAAAGACATAGGGTGGCTAAATGGATACAAAAACAAGGCCCCTGCATATGCTGCCTACAAAAGACTCACTTCAGATCTAAATACACATGACACACAGAGACTGAAAGCAAGAGGATGGAAAAAGGTAGTCCATGCAAAAGGAAACAAAAAGAAAGCTGGGGTAGTAATACTTACATCGAACAAAATAGACATTAAAACAAAGACTGGGGCTTCCTAGGTTGCACAGTGGTTGAGAATCTGCCTGCCATTTCAGGGGACACAGGTTTGATCCTTGCTCCAGGAACATCCCACATGCCATGGAGCAGCTAAGCCCATGTGCTACAACTATTGAGCCTGCGCTTTAGAGCCCATGATCCACAACTATTGAGCCCATGTGCTGCAACTACAGAAGCCCACGCACCTAGAGCCCATGCTCTGCAACAAGAGAAGCCACAGCAATGAGGAGCCTGTGCACCACAACGAAGAGTAGCCCCCACTCACTGCAACTAAAAAGAAAGCCTGCACACAGCAAAAATGACCCAACACAGCCAATAAAATAATAAATAAATAAATAAATTTATTAAAAAAAACAAAGACTGTAACAAGAGACAAAGAATGACATTACATAATGATAAAGGGATTGATCCAACAGAAAGACATAACAATTGTAAATATAGATGCACCCAACGTTGAAGCATCTAAATACATAAAACACATATTAACAGACATAAAGGGAGAAATTGACAGCAACACAATAAAAGTAAGGGACTTTACCACCTCACTTGCATCATTGGACAGGTCAGACAGAAAATCAATAAGAAACACTGGCCTTAAGTGACACATGAGGTCAGATGGACTTAATAGACATATACACATAGAAGATTCCATCCAAACGCAGCAGAATACACATTCTTTTCAAGTGAACATGGAACATTCTCCAGAATAGACCACCTGCTAGGCACAAAACCAGTCTCAATAAATTTAAGAAGATTGAAATCACATCAACCACCTTTTCTGACCACAGTGTTATGAGACTCAAGAAAAAAATTGAAAAAAATCACAAACAAGTGGAGCTAAACAATATGCTACTAAACAACCAAGGGTCACTGAAGAAATAAAAGAGGAAATTTTAAAATACCTGGGCACAAATGAAAAGGAAAACACAATGAGCCAAAATCTATGGGATGTAGTGAAAGCAGCTCTGAGAGGGAAGTTTATAGCAATACAAGCCTACCTTAGAAAATAAGAAAAATCTCAAATAAACCATCTAACCTTACATCTAAAGGAACTAGAAAAGGAAGAAGAAACAAAGCCCAACATTAGTAGAAGGAAAGAAATAAGAAAGATCAGAGCACACATAAATGAAATAAAGACTAAAAAAATAGAAATGAATCAATGAAACTAAGAGCCAGTTCATTGAAAAGATAAACAAAATTGATAAACAGCCAGACTCATCAAGAAAAAAGAAGGGCCAAATAATTAAAATATGAAATGAAAGAGAAGTTACAACCAACACTACAGAAATACAAATGATAATAAGAGATTCCTATGAGCAATTATATGCCAATAAATGGACAATCTATTAGAGATGGATAAATTCCTAGAAACACACAATCTCCCAAGACTGAATCAGGAAGAAAGAAAAAATGAACAGAATGATTACCAGTAATGAAATTTAATCAGTACTTTAAAAAAAATCTCCCAACCAACAAAAATCCAAGACCAGACAGCTTCACATGTGAATTCTATCAAGCATTTAAAGAAGAGTTAACACCTATCCTTCTCAAACTACTCCAAACAATTGAAGAGTAAGCAATGTTTTCAAACTCATTCTACAAGACCAAAATCACCATGATACCAATATCAGACTAAGACACCAAAAGAAGAAAATTGTAGGCCAATATCACTGTTGAACATAGATGCAAAAAATCCTCAAGAAATGTTGCAGACATAATTCAATATTAAATTAAAAGGATCATACACCATGATCAAATGGGATTTATCCCAGGGATGCAAGGATTGTTCAATAAGCACAAAACAATGTGATACACTATATTAACAAATTAAAGAATAAAAATCATATGATCATCTCAGCAGATACAGAAGAAGCTTTTGAGAAAATTCAACATGCATTTATAAATAACTCTCAGCAAAGTGAGTATAAAGGGAACATACCTCAACATAATGAAGGCTATGATAAGCCCACAGCTAAAATCATACTCAACAGTGTAAAACCAAAAGCATTTCCTCTAAGATCAGAAATAAGACAAGTATGCCCACACTTGCCACTTCGATTCAACATAGTATTGGAAGTCCTAGCCATGGCCATCAGACAAGAACAAGAAATAAAAGGAATCCAAATTGCAAAGGAAGAAGTGAAACTGTCACTGTTTGCAGATGACAATGGTACTATGTATAGAAACACCTAAACACACCACCAAAATTCTTTTAGAATAAGTAAATGAATTCAGTAAAGTTGCAGGGTACAAAATCAATATATCAATACAAAGTCTGTTTTGTCTCTATACACTAACAATGAACTATCAGAAAGAGAAATTAAGAAAACAATCCAGTTTACAGTTGCATCAAAAAGAATAAAATACCTCGGAATAAGTCAAACTACGGAGGTAAAAGACCTGTACTTAGAAAACTATAAGACACTGATTGAAGAAATTGAAGATGACAAAAACAAATGAAAGTATATAGCATGTTCATTGATTGGAGGAACTAATATTGTTCAAATGTACATACTACCTAAGGCAATCCACAGATTCCATTGCATTCTCATGTGTATGTTGGCCATCTGTATGTCTTCTTTGGAGAAATATCTGTTTAGGTCTTCTGCCCAGTTTTTGATTGGGTTGTTTGTTTTCTTGATATTGAGCTGCATGAGCTTTTTGAATATTTTGGAGATTAATTCTTTGTCAGTTGCTTCATTAGCAAATATTTTCTCCCAAGGAAACAATCCCATTTACCATTACAACAAAAAGAATAAAATGCCTAGGAATAAACCTACCTAAGGAGGCAAAAGACCTGTATACAGAAAACTATAAAATACTGATGAAAGAAATCAAAGATGACACAAACAGAAGGAGAGATATACCATGTTCTTGGATTGGAAGAATCAATATTGTGAAAATGACTATACTACCCAAGGCAACCTACAGATTCAATGCAATCCCTATCAAATCAGCAATGGCATTTTTCACAGAACTAGAACAAAAAAATTTACACTTTTTATGGAAACATAAAAGACCCCAAATAGCCAAAGCAATTTTTTTAAAGCTCTTTACTGGAACATAATTGCTTTACACTGTTGTGCCAGTTTTTGAGGTGGGAGATCAAATCGATGATGGGTGATGACTTAGAGGGCTGGTATAGGGAGGATGGGAGGGAGCCAAGGCAATCTTGAGAGAAAAAAACAGAGCTGGAGGAATCAGCCTCCCTGACTTCAGACTATACTACAAAGCTACAGTAATCAAAACAGTATGGTACCAGCACAAAAACAGAAACATAGATCAATGGAACAGAATAGAGAGCCCAGAAATAAACTTACACTTAGATGATCAATTAATCTATACTAAAGGCAGCAAGACTGTACATTGGGAAAGAGAGCTTCTTCAATAAATGGTATTGGGAAAACTGGACAGCTACATGCAAAAGAATCAAACTGGATTAATTTCTCACATTATATACAAAAATTAACTCAAAATGGATTAAAGACTTAAATGTAAGACCTGAAACCATAAAACTCCTAGAAAAAAACTTAAGCAGTATGCTCTTTGGTATTGCTTTTAGCAATGTTTTTGGGTATGTCTTCTCAGACAAGGGAAACAACACCAAAAATAAATAAATGGTACTACATCAAATTTGCATCAAACTTTGCATCACAAAAGCTTTTAAGTTTAATTAGGCCCCATTTGCTTATTTTTGTTTTTATTCTCATTACTCTAGGAGGTGGGTCAAAAAAAGATCTTGCTGCAATTTATGTCAGAGTGTTCTTCCTATGTTTTCCTCTAGGAGTCTTATAGTGTCTGGTCTTACATGTAGGTCTTTAATCCATTTTGAGTTTATTTTTGTGCATGGTGTTAGAGAGTGTTCTAATTTCATTCTTTTACATGTTGCTCTCCAGTTTTACCAGCACCACTTATTGGAGAGGTTGTCTTTTCGCCATTGTATATCCTTGCCTCCTTTGTCATAGATTAGTTGACCATAGTTTATCTCTGGGCTTTCTATCCTGTTCTGTTGATCTATATTTCTGTTTTTGTGCTAGTACATACAGATGGCCAACAAACACATGAGAATGCAAATCAAAAGTGCAATGAGGTATCACCTCACACCAGCCAGAATGGCCATCATCAAAAAATCTAGAAACAATAAATGCTGGAGAGGGTGTGGAGAAAAGGGAACCCTCCTGCACTGTTGGTGGGAATGTAAATTGGTACAGCCACTATGGAGAACACTATGGAGGTTCCTTAGAAAACTAAAAATAGAACTACCATATGATCCAGCAATCCCATTCCTGGACATATACCCAGAGAAAACCATAATTCAAAAAGACACATGCACCCCCAGTGTTCATTGCAGCACTATATACCATAGCTAGGACATGGAAGAAACCTAAATGCCCATCAACAGATGAATGGATAAAGAAGATGTGGTACATATATACAATGGAATATTACTCAGCCATAAAAAGGAATGAAATTGGGTCATTTGTGGAGATGTGGATGGGCCTAGAGACTGTCATACAGAGTGAAGGAAGTCAGAAAGAGAAAAACAAATACCATATGCTAACACATATGTGGAATCTAGAAAATGGTATAGAATAGATGATCTTATTTGCAAAGCATAAGTAGAGACACAGATGTAGAGAACAAATCTGTGGATACCAAGGGGGACGGGGGGGATTGGGAGATTGGAATTGACATATATACACTACTGATACTATGTGTTAAATAGATAATTAATGAGAACCTACTATATAGCACAGGGAACTCTACCCCATGCTCTGTGGTGACCTAAATGGGAAGGAAATCCAAAAAAGAGGGGATATATGTATATGTACAGCTGATTCTCTTTGCTGTACAGTAGAAACTAACACAACATTGTAAAGCAACTATACTCCAATAAAAATTAATTTTAAAAAAGCTTTTGGGCATTGAAGGAAACTATCACTAACACCAAAAAGGCAGTGTATTGAATGGGAGAAGATATTTTAAAATGATACATCTTATAAGGTATTAATATCCAAAATATACGAAGAACCCATCAGCCCAACATTTAAAAGAACAAACAACTTGATTTAAAAATGAGCAGATTTATCTAGTAATCTAGCCCAATAAATAGTCAATGAGTACCTCCTGGGTGCCAGGCCCTCTCTGGGAAGTCCCAGCCCTACTCTCCAGACTGGTAGGTTTAGAGCAAGAGTCTCAGTGGGGGCTGCAAGAGAACCAAAAAGCACTATGCAGGAGCTGAAGTTACATCATTTATAATTTTTAAATGACTCTACTTAGCAAAGGAAACCATCAACAAAACAAAAAGGCAACTTACAGAATGGAAGAAAATTTTTGCCAACCACATATTTAATAAGGGTTTAATATCCAAAATATACAAGGAATTCATTATAGCTAAAAGCAATAAAACCAATAACCCAATTTAAAAATGGGCAAAGGACCTGAATAGACATTTTTCCAGTGAAGACATAGAGATGGCCAACAGACACATGAAAAGATGCTCAACATCACTAATCATCAGAGAAATGCAAATCACAACTAAAATGAGACACCTTCTTACAACTTTCAAAATAGCTATCATCAAAATGACAAACAAATAACAAATGTTCATGAGGATGTGGTGATGAGGAACCCTCATGCACTGTTGGTGGGATTATAAATTGGTGCAGCCACTATGGAAAACAGTATTGAAGTTCCCCAAAATAATTCATAATAGAACTTCCACATGATCCAGCAATTTCACTTCTGGGTCTTTGCCCAAAGAAAAGAAAAACACTAACTTGAAAAGATAAATGCACTCATATGCTCACTGCAGCATTATTTACAATAACTAAGATACGAAAACAAACCATGTGTCCATCAATAGACAAATCCATAAGGAAGATGTGATATGTATGTGTGTGTGTGTTCATACAAACAATGGAATATTACCCATAAAAAATGAAATCTTGCCATTTGTGACAACATGGATGGATCTAGAGGATATTATTAAATTAAATAAGTCAGAGAAAGACATATACCACATGATTTCACTTATATGTGGAAGCTAAGAAACAAAACAAACAAGCAAAACAAAATGAAAATTCTCATAGATACATAGAACAAACAAGTGCTTCCAAAAAGGAAGGAGGGTGGTGGTAGGAAAAATAGGTGAAGGGGATTAAAAGGTACAAATCTTCAGTTATATAATAAATATATCACAGAAAAGTAATATACAACATAACTGATATGATCAATAATATTGTAATAATTTTGTATGGGGACAGATGGTTACTAGACTTTTCATGGTGATCATTTCATAATGTATGCAAATGTCAATCATTATGTAGTACACCCAAGACTAACATAATATCACTGAGAAAAAGAAAAAAAAAGTCTTTGACATTGTCCTTTATTGTGATAAAACACACGTAACATAAAATTTACAATCTTAGCCATTTATGTATACAGTTCAGTAGTAGTAAATGTATTCATAATGCTATATATCCATCACCTCCATTGACCACCATAACTCTTTTCATTTTGTAAAACTGAAACTCTATATCCAGTAAACAATAAGTCCCCATTCTCCACTCCCCCTGGCCCCTGGCAAACACCATTCTACTTTCTACTTTATGATGTTGACTACTCTAAGTACCTTATATAAGTGGAATCATACAGTACAGTTGACCATTGAACAACGTGAGTTTGAACTGCTTGGGTCCACTCATGTGCAGACTTTCTTCAATAGTAAATACTAAAAATACTACACAATCCACAGTTGGTTGAATCCACAGATGCAGAACAGTGGTTATGAGGAATTGATGATTTGGAGGCAAACATGTAACGAGGGCCAACCATAAGTTATATGCAGATTTTTTACTGCAATGAGGGTCGGTGCCCCAACCCCCCACATTGTTCAAAGGTCTATTGTATTTGTCTTTTAGTGGCTGACTTATTTTACTTACCATAATGTCCTCAAGGTTTACCCAAGTTGTAGCATAAAGCAACTTTTTCTTTCCTATTTAGAGTTTGTTTTGTTTTGTTTAGCTCTTTATTGGAATATAATTGCTTTACACTGTTGTGCTAGTTTCTGCTGTACAACAAAGTGAATCAGCTGTATTTATACATGTATCCCCATATCCCCTCCCTTCCATGACTCCCTCCCACCCTCCCTATCCCAGCCCTCTAAGTCATCACCCATCATCGAGTTCATCTCCCTGTGTTATGCAGCAGCTTCCCACTAGCCATCTATTTTACATCTGGTAGTGTGTATATGTCAATGCTACTCTCTCACTTTGTCCCAGCTTCCCCTTCCCCCTCCCCACCCTGTGTCCTCAAGTCCGTTCTCTACCTCTGCATCTTCTTTCTTGCCCTGTCACTGGGTTCATCAGTTCCATTTTTTTAGATTCCATATATATGAGTTAGCATACAGTATTAGTTTTTCTGGCTTACTTCGCTCTGTATGACAGACTCTAGGTCCATCTACTTCACTACAAACAACTCAATTTCATTCCTTTTTATGGCTGAGTAATAGTCCATTGTATATATGTGCCACATCTTCTTTATCCACTCATCTGTTGATGGACATTTAGCTTGCTTCCATGTCCTGGCTGTTGTAGATAGCGCTGCAATGAACATTGTGGTACATGTTTCTTTTTGGATTATGGTTTTCTCTGGGTATATGCCCAGTAGTGGGATTGCTGGGTCATATGGTAGTTCTATTTTTGGTTGAATAATATTTCATTGAATGTATATACCACATTTTGCTTATCCTTTTTTGCATTGATGGGCACTTTGGTTGCTTCCACATTTTCACCCATTGTGAATAATACTGCCATAAACATGGTTGTACAAATATCTCTTCAAGACTATACTTTCAATACTCTTGAGTATATACCCAGAAGTGGAGTTACTGGATCATAAGGTAGTTCTGTTTAATCTTTTGGAGAACCCCCATACTACTTTACACAGCAGGTTTACCATTTTAAATATCCACCAACACTGTACAAGGGTTCCAATTTCTCCACATGCTCACCAATATTTATTTTCTGGTTTTTTTGATAGTAGTTATCCTAATACATGTGAGGTGGTATCTCACTGTTGTTTTGGTTTGCATTTCCCTGATGATTATTAACGTTAAACACAATTTCATGGGCTTTTTGGCCATTTGTATATCTTCTATGGGGAAACACCTATTTATTTGCCAATTTTTTAATTAGGTTGTTTGTGGTTTTTTGTTGTTGAGTTTTAAGAGTTCTCTATATATTTTAGATATTACTCCCTTATCAGATATATTTACAAATATTTTCTCCCGTTGTCTGGGTTGCTTCTTGCTTTGTTGATAGCGTCATTTGATGCACAGAATTTTTAAATTTCCATGAGGTCCAATTTGTCTATTCTTTTTTATTGTTAACTGTGCCTTTGGTGTCATATCCAAGAAATCATGGCCAAATCCAACCTCATGAAACTTTGCCCTATGTCTACATCTAGGAATTCTGTTGTTTTAGATCTTACATTTGGTCTTTGGTCCACTTTGAGTTAATTTTTCTACAGGATATTAGGCAAGGGTCACTCTATTCTGTGGCATGTGGCTATTCAGATGGCCCTGCAGCATTTGTTGAAAATACTGCTCTTTCCCCATTGAATGGGCACCTTTGTCAAAAATCATTTGGCCACATATGCAAAGGTTTATTTCTGGGCTTTCTATTCTATTCCATTGGTGTGTATGCCTGTTTTTATGCCTGCACCACACTGTTTTCATTACTGTAGTTTTGCGGTAGGTTTTGAAATCTGGAAATATGAGTCCTCCATTTTATTCTTCTTTTTCAAGATTGCTTTGGTTCTTCATGGTCCCTTGAGATTCTGTATGAATTTTAGGATAGGTTTTTCTATCTCTGTAAAAAAGAGTCATTGGATTTTGATGGGGACTGCATTAAATCTGTAGATTGCTTTGGGCAATATGGACATATTAACAATATTAAGTCTTCCAATCAATGAACATGGAATGTGTTTCCATGTACTTGTCTTCTTTAACTTCTTTTGTGAATGTTTTGCTGTTTCCATTGTACTAGTGTTTCATCTTCTTGGATAAGTTAATTCCTAAGTATTCTATTTTTATGCTATCATAAATGGATTGTTTTTGTAATTCCTTTTTCAGATTAATCATTGTCTGTGTATACAAATGCACTGATTCTTGTGTGTTGACTTTGTATTCTGCTACTTTGCTGAACTCATTTATTAGTTCTAACAGTTTTTTGTGGACTCTTTAATGTTTTCTACATATAAGATCAAATCATCTGCAAAGAGATAAGATCCTTCTTCTGTTCCATTTTGCATGCCTTTAATTTCTTTTTCTTGCCTAACTGCTCTGACTAGAATTTCCAGTACTATGTTGAATAGAAATGGTGAAAGTGGGCTTCCTTGCTTTGCTTCTGGTCTTAGAAGAAAAGTTTTCATTCTTTCACCATTGAGTATGATGTTCACTGTGGGTTTTTCATACACGGCTCTTCTTATGTGGAAGTAGTTTCCTTCTATTCCTAGTTTGCTGAATGTTTTTATCATGAAAGGGTGTTGATATCTAAAATACATAAACATGTTAATATCTAAAATATATAAGGAATTCCTACAACTCAATAGCTTAAAAAAACAAATATCCTAATTAAAAAATGGGCAAAGGAACTGAGTAGACATTTTCCCAAAGAATACATTAAAATGGACAACAGGTATATGGAAAGGTGCTCAACATCATTAATCATCAGGGAAATGCAAATGAAAACCACAATGGGATATCACCCCCACCTATTAGGATGGCTTTTATCAAAAGACAAAAATAGCAAGTATTGACAAGGATGTGAGGAAAAGGAAACCCTTGTACTCTGTTGTTGGAAATGTAATTGGTGCATTCACTATTGGAAACAGTATGGATGCTCCTCAGAAAAATTAATGATTTGGCAATCCCACCTCTGTGTGTCTATACAAAGTAACTGAAATCTGGATCTCAAAGAGATATCTGCACTCCCCTGTTCATTGCTTTGTTCATAATTGTCAAGACATCTTAGAAACGTAAATGCCTACCAATGAATGAATGGATAAAGAAAATATGGTACACATCTATAATGGAGTACCACGCAGCCTTAAAAAAAGAAAGGAATCCTGCCTTTGCAACAACATGGATGAACCTGGAGGATGTTATGCTAAGTGAGATAAGCCAGACACAGAAAGACAAATACAGTGTGATACCACTTATATGAGGAATCTAAAATAGTCAAGCTCACAGAAACAGAGAGTAAGTAGAATGGTGGTTCACAGGGGCTGGGAGAAGGGAGAAATAAGGAGGTATTAGTCAAAAGGTACAAAGTTTCAGCTATACAAGATATATTATTTCTTGAGATCTACGGTACAGCATATAGCCTATAAATAACAATACCATATTGTATATTTTTCATTTTTTTTAGAAATTTATTTTTTATTATTTATTTAATATTTATTTATTTATTTTTGGCTGCATTGGGTCATCATTCTGCACGTGGGCTTTCTCTACTTGTGGCAAGTGGGGACAACTCTTTGTTGTGGTTCACGGGCTTCTCAGTGCAGTGGCTTCTCTTGTTGTGGAACACAGACTCTAGGCACGCGGGCTTCAGTAGTTGTGGCTCACGGGCCCTAGAGTGCAGGCTCAGCAGTTGTGGTGCTCAGGCTTAGTTGCTCCCTGGCATGTGGGATCTTCCTGGACCAGAGCTTGAACCCATGTGCCCTGCATTGGCAGGCAGATTCTTAACCACTGCACCACCAGAGAAGTCCCCATATTGTATACTTTAAATTTTACTAAGAGGGCAGATCTTCTGTTAAACATTATCACAAAATAATAATGATAACAATAATAATAAACAGCAGGAGGAAACTTTTGGAGGTGATGTGTATATTTATGGCATAGATTGTGATTATGGTTTCATCATGTATACTTATCTCCAGACTCATCAAGTTGTGTACATTAAATATGCACAGCTTTTGTGTGTGTAAATCATACCTCAATAAAGTGGTTCACAGAAGATGTGATACACACACACACACACACACACACACACACACACACACACAATGGAATACTACTGAGCCATAAAAAAGAATGAAATAATGCCATTTGAAACAGCATGGGTGGATTTGGAGGGCATTATGTTAGCTGAAATAAGTCAGACAGAGAAAGACAAATACTGTATGATCTCACTTATATGTGCAATCAAAAAAAACAAAGCAAACCTGAATATAACAAAAAAGAAGCAGACTCGTAGATATAGAGAACAAACTAGTGGCTACCAGTGGGGAGAGAGAAGGGGGGAGGGGCAATATGGGGTAGGGGATTAAGAGCAACAAACTACTATGTATAAAATAAATTAGCTACAAGGATATATTGTACAGCACAGGGAGTATAGCCAATATTGTATAATTACTATAAATAGAATGTGAATTTTGAATAACTATGTTGTACACCTGAAACTTATATAATATTGTAAATCAACTATCAAAATAAATAAACAAATAAATAAATAAATAAATAAATAGGCAAGCAAAAAGGTCGATGTTGTAGGAGCTCTTGCTCTGCAGTCTGGAACTGAAGACAGCCTTCTCTTGGTTCAGGGCCCATTCAAAGCTGGCAGCCTTACAGATTACTTGGTAAATGTGTTGGACCCAAATATAGCATATGCAGTCTTCAGAATCCAAAAAGACACACCAATTATTTTGCCTCTTTCTTAATCATAAGTAGTGCAAGGTTCAGCAATTGCTCTCACTTAAGAAGTAATATCCTGACTTTCCTCAGAACTTCCACAGAGTTTAATCTCCTTCCTTATGGAACATGTATATATATATATATATATATATATATATATATACATATATCACAACTCACAACAAAGAACAAGGGATCTGGCATTGCCCTGAGGGATGGACAGTAAAATTAATACTCCTTGTAAATGCAAACATTCTGATTTTTCTTATCATGGGGAACGAAAGAAAAGAAACTTGCAAGCTTATTAGTTTTATACCACATGCTGGGACCTTTGTGGGTTATTTGCTCCAGAACTCACAACACATCTGAAATCTCAGCTGCAATTGATATTGCCACGTAATTAATTCTGTGATGATCAGCTGTTATTTTTCATGACCTATCTGTCTTTTGTAGTAATGAAACAAATGACTTGTTGGAATATAGTAGAAAAATCATCATTTGGTATATAATAGAAATTTTCTGTGATGATGGAGAGGTTTCTTATTTGTGCTGTCCAATATGGTAGCCCCTAGTCACATGTGGCTTCTGAGGACTTGAAATGTGGCTAGTGGAACTGAGAAACTGATTCTTCAATTTCATTCAGTTTGCATTTAAATGTAAAAAGCCACATGTGGCCAAGTAGCTACCATATTGGACAGCACATCTCTAGACACATAAGAAGCCCGGTGACTTCACAATCTTTCTAATCACTACACAGCTACTAAATGCTACTTGTCATCCCAATGTCTTGACTTCCTAATGAACATCATCCTGCCGCAACTGATAACAATTTGCGTCATCATGATTACCCAAGTGGACATATTCCCCAAACATAAGATTAAGTGAAAATTACAACCTGCACAATGATATGTACAATATGTTACCAATTATATGAAGTGTTTTAAAAGGCAGAACAATACTCTGATATTTTTATGCAATACATGAATATGTAACAAAAGAATAAATTTCTGTATGCAGATGACAAATTCCAAATGCAGAGTGATGATCACCTCTGGGGAATAAGGCCTGGAGGAACAAAGGGCCATGAGATCAAGGAAGAATACACAGGTGCTTCAACCATAGTTGCGATGCTTTAGAGCTAAAACTTGGTGGTGAGTACATTGTTATTTGTTATATTATCATCTACACTCTTGTATGTCTGAAATATTTTTAAAAAGAAAGCATTCAGAAATAAACACACACACTTCTTGCAATTATTGTGAGCTGGACTTAAAAAGAAATTCTGCTTCACACTTTCAGACATGAGTGAAAAGGACAATAAATAAGTATATAGAAAGAATTCAGGCTTATAGGAGGGAAGGCGAGAGGCATATTTCAGGTAGTTTC
This sequence comes from Hippopotamus amphibius kiboko, assembly GCF_030028045.1. NCBI lineage: Eukaryota > Metazoa > Chordata > Mammalia > Artiodactyla > Hippopotamidae > Hippopotamus > Hippopotamus amphibius. The sequence goes on from NC_080203.1 coordinate 1,516,315, forward strand.
CCTTGGATTTTTAATAGGCATTGTTAGGATGTGGAGAAATGAGCATTCATACACTCTTTGGTGTGTGTTTATCTTATGGGAGTAAATTTTGTGGGCAATTTGTCAATGTCAATACAAGTTTAAATTAAATTGGAATATCCATAGATACAGATTAAAATGTATTTATATATATATATTAGCTAAAAATTTCTAAAAGTTTTTAAAAATATTCTTTCTAACAGGTTCCTGCCTTCACTCTTGTTCCTGCTGCTAATTGAATCTCCACACTGAACCCAGAGTGACCCTTAAAAACTGCACACTATCCAGTCATATCATTCTCTATGCATATTAGCTTATAGACAACTATTTGCAGTTCCCCCATGTCATGCCTGTCCCTGCCTCTGTGCCTCTTCACATGTTTTCCTTTTCCTTGAATGCCATTTGCCCACCATCTAGTGTGCCTAGCAAACTTTTAGTCCTCTTACAAGATTCAATCCTAGCCTCACCTCTTTTAACCCTTCCTGCTTTAGTTATTAATATTCTTTATTATTTTGGCTTCTCCCTGACCTCAGACCTTTGCACATTAGCACCTTATCATTCCCCTGTATTCTAAGAGCCTGTTTCCCCTGACTAATCTGTGAACTGCTTGAGAGCCAGAGCTGTCTTATTCATTTCTATATCCCTATTACCCAGTATTTGGAGATATTAAATGAATGAATTATTTAAATAGGACACCTAATGGGCAGAATTTAAACTTGATAAGCCCACAAATAATCCACTGTACCACATAATATTAGTGTTTTTGCTGCTTTACCTTTGAATATAGAGTGTAAAGTGCCAACAATTGAAACATCGTAACTCCTGCCACCCTAAATTACATTTTATATAACACCTTTACATACAATAATCCATTTGATTTTCTAAACAATCACAATTTTAACTATATTTTAGAGATTATAAAATGGACAAATTGAGTGACCTCTTCAAGTTTATGCATCCTGTTACTACCATCCAGGGTTTCTTGCTACTTGTCAAGTACTTGTTCCACCTCATCTTTGAGCCTCTGTAGAATATGCTTAAACATATGCTTAAAACATATGCTAAACATATGCTTAAAAATATCTTTTCATCAGGTGAACTCATTGATGTAGGCAGTATCCTAGGCTTATATGCTGTAATTTCTTTCCCTATCTACAGAAAATTCCAGGGCTTACTCCCCTGCTTATTAACAAACTTTCACACCAATGACCTCATTTCTATTTTCCTTTTTATAGACCTTTCTAAAAAATTAGTATGGTCATATAGCTTTTAGGGCCTTACTGTAACCTGAAAACTCATGGTATAAATTAGACCTTTGAAAACTGATATATTAACAATGATAGTTTTTCATCCATGTAAGTATTTTGTGGCATTTCTGTACTTAAAACATACCATCATCTGTCTTTACACTTAGTACTCAGGTAAATAGCAGATTCTGGGTCATTTTATTTTGTGGCAGATTTGATTTTGTAAATGGCATAAGGACTAGGTTCTTTGGCTATCCAGATTTCATGTCTTTCTTGGTTTCTTTCCTTAGCTGCATGCTCTAAGGCTGCAGTCAGTTCAGGGCAAAACATGCTATTTGAGGCTGGATAGGAGTGAGTAAAATGATGGAAAGAGGAGCCAGAAGTGTCATCGTGGTGGTGATCTTCTTATTCCTGGTCCTGTGGCTTTTTCTTGTCCAACTTGGAATTCATACACCAGAAAACTTCTTTCATGTCCTGGACAAAGGTCACTTTGGAAGTAAAGATGCATAATAGAAAGATAAGACCTCCGGAGACACCAGACAGGAAATACAGGCCCATTTTCTCAGGGATGCCTGTGAGGAAAACAATACACCAGTGACCCACAAGGATCATGAGCATTGTTCCAGGAGAAAAGGAGAAAAGTATTTATTGGTCTCATCACTTAGCCAAGGTAGATCCTTCTGAGAATACTCTATAAAGGGGCCGATATGAGAAATACTAAAACAAAGAATAAATGCCAAATGACAGACCAGTTCTTGGGTCTCTCAGTGGTTTTGTATTCCTAAATGCTATGGGTAGAATTGTGCCCCCACCCCCAAACTCACATTTTGAAGCCCTAACCTCAATGTGACGGTATTTGGAGATGAGGCCTTTGGAAAATAAGTTTAGGTAAAGTCATGATGGCAGGGCCCTCATGATGGAATTAGTGCCCTTATAACAAGAGGCAACATAAGGATCTCTCTCTCTCTCCCTCTCTCTCTCTGTCTCTCTCTCTCTCCCACTTTAGTGAGAAGGCAGATATCCACAATATAGGAAGAGAGTTCCCACCAGAAACCTACCATGCTGGCACCCCGATCTCAAACTTCTAGTCCCCAGATCTGTGAGAAAACACGTTTCTGTTGTTTAAGCCAACTAGTCTATGGTATTTTGTTATGGAAGCCTGAGCAGACTAAGACATTGAATAAGAATTGGAATGGGCTTTTGTGTTCATTTAATCTTCATAAATGTGGAGCCCAAGCACGGTTTAATGGGGTTTTTTCTTAATGTCTCAAGCAAAAGATAGTAGTTGTATATGCATTTTTCATTTGTCAAAGTTGAAAACACAGAGAATAAAATGTAACACTTCCTATTCCTACCTTCAAAGAAGGTGCTTATTTCACACCTGTTCCATATTAAATGCAACACAGTGCACCAGAGAGACACATCCAATGAAAAAAAAAATTCCCTTGGGAACTCTGTACTGGATAATATGATAAGCTGATTCTCATCATGTAACAATGTCTATCTCTTTGTATTTACTGTCCTGACTTCTGCTCCCTTAAAGAGTCTGTCATACAGAGCAAAGAAAACCAAATACCGTATGTTAACTCACATATATGGAATCTAAAAAACTGTACTGATGAACCCAGTGACAGGGCAAGAATAAGGATGCAGATGCAGAGAATGGACTGGAGGACACGGGGTTGGGGAGGCGAATGGGAATCTGGGACAAAGTGAGAGAGTAGCATGGACATATATACACCACCAAATGTAAAATAGAGAGCTAGTGGGAAGCTGCTGCATAACACAGGGAGATCAACTCGATGATGGGTGATGACCTAGGGGGTGGGATAGGGAGGGTGAGGGAGGCTCAAGAGGGAGGGGATATATGTATACATATAGCTGATTCACTTTGTTGTACAGCAGAAACTAGCACAACAGTAAAGCAATTATATTCCAATAGAGCTTAAAATAAATAAATTAAATAAATAAATAAATAAATGGGAAAAAAATCAGTAGATACCAATAGGCTGAGTTTCATATGTCCCTCTATTGAGGTGACTGTATGCTTTCTGAGGGCAAAGATTTTATTCATCTTTATTGTGTCACCAGCAGTAAAGTACCTAGCAATCATAGGTGGGCAATAAATATTTGTTGAACATTTCATTGCCCAAAGCAAGTCACATGGCCATGCTGGGTTTGATAGGAAATGGATGTATAATGCTTCTGTGGGAAGCAGCACTTCATGCTGAAAAACTGTGATGTTTTGTGCTGGTCTCAGCCCACTGATAGTGATGTCATCAGCTAGGAATGCCTAGAGGCGCTCACCTGGACTCGTAATGCTCATAGTGAGCTCCTAAAAGAAGGAGGATGTGTAAAAGAAACACAAATATGTTTCAAAAAAAAAAGCTCTGAAAAGTTAACCTTTACCAAAGTCCTTTGGAAGCTTGAAAGGAGTTTTAAAGAAACATTGCTATGGTCTACATACACCCTTTCAAGATGTTAAGAAATGAAAGTAAAGAACTTTATCTCTTTTAAAACTATATGCAGCTATTGAACTGTGCTTCTTAGACATGACACTGTTCAAAGACTAAAGCACATCAGCTTTATGTTAGACACCACACAGAACAAAATTTGTTTTAAATCCACTACGCACCTCTCAGTCTAAAGCCGTAATCATTTCAGCTGCTCCCTCAAGTAACTCTATGCTTTATCTTAGACAGTGATTGTGATGAAAACTTTTACCTTGAAATTTTTTGCCACTGTGCACACAAAATTAGAATAAACTATATAAGTAGATACCAGAATAGAAATTTTCCTGCCACAGAATTGCTGTTGAGAACAATAGGTCCAAGTACCTCCACATTAGAGAGATGACCATTCATCTGAGCAGGACTTATAAAAGGCTGACTCTGAACCAGTTTTGTGACTTCTCGCTCATAATCATGCATCTGCAGACTACATAAAAGAATGAGAGCGTGCTTGTGGAAAGAGGCTGGTAGCACAAATTTCTTTGAAGCGTGTTCCATCGGGCGATAGTGCGTGGAGTGTTGTTTCTTGTCCCTGGTTAAGTGCTTTGCATGTACTATCCTTTTTCACATGAGGACATTTTTACCCTCCTAAAGTATGGATGTGTCCCCTCCAACCCCACATCATCCCTGCTGGATGTGCTGTGATACAAAAGTTTATAGGCCTACCCTATACTACTACTGAAGTAAAACATGTAAGAGAGTTTGGGATCAAGGTTTATCTGTATCCCCTGGAGTTTGAAGGACACAGAACTTGGTAACTGGCTCTTCTTTAAAAAGTCCAAAAGCAAGAGGCTAGCTGCAGCTGTTTGAAATAACAAAGCACAGAGATACAGCTGGTGAGGCGCAGCCTTCGCTAGCCAAGGTTTGGTTGAAAGATAAAATGTATTGCTTCCCTTGGGCCAGAGTGGACCTCAGAGAAGGTGGCTAGGAACATCTTGAGAGGCTCCTTCTCAATTTTCCTGTCAAAGTAACTTGACCCCAGAAGAAAGAGGCTCATGAGACGGAGGCCAGAGGGCATCGTTATGTCAGGGAACAGTGCAGTATTGAACGTCCCAAAAGGATTCCCAAAGGGAAACAGCTAACACTAGGGCACCTGCCCCCTAGAGGACACTAGCCATATTACAGCAGCACTATTCAGTTAAAACCATTTTGTCTCCTCTTTCCTACTCCAACCTACTCCCAATTCCTGAAGGATCCAGAAGCAGTGTAGTGATTTGCAGAGCTAAGAATTATCAGGAACACTATATAAAATAACATTGTTTAATATATTTTACATAAATAAGAGATTGAAAATGTGTATAGAGCAAAAAACCATAAAAATGACCAAGTAGATTTGAAGAAGAACCAAAAGGAATTCTGTAAATAAAAATACAATAATTTTAATTAAAATCAATCTGATAGGTTAATGGCAGATCAGATACAGCTAAATTTAGAGAGCCGGAAGATAGACCAGAAGAAATTATTTGGAATACAGCATAAAGATAAAAAATAAATACAAGAGTTAAAAATCATGAAGGACAGAGTATGAAACTTCATTATATGGTTAATCAGAAGCTTAGAAGGAGGGGAGAGGAAAAACTGAGCAGAGGAAATATATGAAGTTATAAAGGCTTATATTTTCTAGAACTGATGAAATCCACAGATTCAGTAATTCCAAGGAATGCCAATCAGGATGAATAAAAAGAAATCCACATCTAGACACAGCATTTAAAAACCAAAAACAATGAAAGCATCTTAATAAATGATGAGAAAGGAAATCTCTTTTTTTTTTTTATTATTTTTTTGGGGGGGTACACCAGGTTCAATCAACTGTTTTTATACACATATCCCCATATTCCCTCCCTTCCTTGACGCCCCCCCTCGAGTCCCCCCCACCCTCCCTGCCCCAGTCCTCTAAGGCATCTTCCATCCTCGAGTTGGACTCCCTTTGTTATACAACTTCCCACTGACTATTTTACAGTTGGTAGTATATATATGTCTGTGCTACTCTCTCGCTTCTTCTCAGTTTCCCCTTCACCCCCCGCCCCCTCCCATACCTCGAGTTCTCCAGTCCATTCTCTGTATCTGCGTCCTTGTTCTTGTCACTGAGTTCATCAGTACCATTTTTAGATTCCGTATATGTGAGTTAGCATACAATATTTGTCCTTCTCTTTCTGACTTACTTCACTATGTATGACAGATTGTAGTTCTATCCACCTCATTACATATAGCTCCATCTCATCCCTTTTTATAGCTGAGTAATATTCCATTGTATATATATGCCACATCTTCTGTATCCATTCATTTGTTGATGGGCATTTAGGTTGCTTCCATGTCCTGGCTATTGTAAATAGTGCTGCAATAAACATTATGGTACAAGTTTCTTTTGGGATTATGGTTTTCTTTGGGAGGAAATCTCTTTTTAAAAATGAATTACCACTAATAAATGTAGAAGAAATGATAGAATTGGAAAATCACTATTTTGCAACCAAAATAATGATTCACTGAGGCAAAAATCATTGATAGTGAGTGCAAGTTTGTTGAGGAACAAGACATTCATATAAAGTATCTCCCTACAAGATACGTACTACTTACAAAGGGAAAATTTGTTACTTTACAGTAAAGAAAACTGGGACCCATGACTTTAACCAAGTTTTCAAAGATAACATGATCAGTAACGGGACAAATATGTCACTTCTATGGTATTTCTGCCAAAAGTGCATAACATGAATCTAATCATGAGGAAACATCAGACAAATCTGACCTTATGGACATTCTATAAAATAGCTGGTCTGTGCCTCTTCAAAAATGTCAAGGTCATGAAAGAAAAGACCAAGGAACTGTTACAGATTGAAAGATACTACATTGAAACTAAAAACATGAAACTTAAGTGCAATATATGATCATGGATTGAATCCTAAATCAGAAAAAATACAGTTATAAAGAGCGTTATTGAGACAAATGGAAATTCTTGAAAAGGTTATCTGGGTTAAATGGTAGTTTTTGTCAGTGTTAATTCCCAGATTTCAAGGGTTGTACTATGTTTATGAATGAGAGATGTTTGTATTTTTTAAGATGCACACTGGGGAACTTCCCTGGTGGCACAGTGGTTAAGAATCTGCCTGCCAATGCAGGAGACACGGGTTCGATCCCTGGTCCAGGAAGATCCCACATGCCCTGGAGCAACTAAGCCCGTGCACCACAACTACTGAAGCCCACGTGCCTAAAGCCCATGCTCCACAAGAGAAACCACCATAAAAAGAAGCCCACGATGAAGAGTAGCCTCCGCTTGCCACAACTAGAGAAAGCCCACGTGCAGCAACGAAGATCAAACGCAGCCAAAAAAAAAAAAAAAAAAGATACACACTGAACTACTTTAGAATACTGGGACATCAAATCAAATCTACAACATAGCCTCAGTGTGTTCAGAAAAATAGTATTATGGATGTATACATAGAGATAGATGGTTAGGTGATACAATAACAAAGCAACTGTGACAAAAAATATTTTCAAATGGAGAACCTAGATGAGTTCTTTGTACTATTATTTACATGTTTGAAATTATTTCAAAATTAAAAGTTTAAAAGTTCTATGTGAGCCTACTTTGCTCAACTCTATGCAAATAAACTTGAAAATCAAAATAAAATGAATGAAAATATGCCAATCCTGAAATGTAGAAATCAATAGGGTGGTTAAAGATATAACAGGAAAATGCAAACCACAACATGTTGATGCAACTATATTAACATCAAGCACAACAGATGTTAAGGTAATAAAACTTACCGAAGATTTAAAAGGTCACCACATACAAATAAAAAGGTCAATACACCCGGATGAGATAACATCTTAGGCAAGTGATAAAGCCTCAACATCCATAATCAAAAACTTACAGGAATAAAGGAGGAATGTAAAAACTCAACATTATATTATCTCCTTTAGGAACTGATAGAGAAAGCAGTCATAAGTGCAATAAAGATATGGAATATTGGTTTAACACAATTAATAATTTTGATCTAATAGTCACAAACAGAACACTTCACTCATCACTACAGAAAGGAAAATTGTCATCCATGTGCCAGAGATCTCAAGGAATGAGGCTGCATGCATGTTTTAAGAGTAATTTGTATAAGATGGAGCAGGGATACTTCTCTTCCTAATGACCATATAGGAAGTATGTCAGTCCTATGAGAAATGGGTCTCAAGGGAGTGGTAACCTATTCTGTCTCTCCAGTTTGTTGGCCTCTTTGGGGTGTGTTGCAGTAGCAGAGTCATCTAGGAGCATCTATAAGGGACCTGCTCAAAAATTCATCTTTCTACATATACTTTCACCAAAAGGTCTATAGCATTTGACATCATTTGAAAACTGCATTGGACTGATAAATAGCAGTATTCTTAACTATTTTTGAGTCAACAGATCTCTTGGTAATCCAATATAGGCTGCTAATGGGTACAGAATTTCTTCTGGGGGTGATAAAATGTTCTAAAATGTGACCATGGGAATGGTTACACAAGTCTGTGCATACACTAAAAGTCACTGATTGTATGCTCAATATGGGTAAATTTTATGCTAGGTAAATTATACCTCCAAAAATCTGCAAAAAATGAAATAAAAGAAAACTTGTTGGAGGAAGTTTGTGATTTGGGAATGAGTCAAAGATGAATGACGCTTGGACTCATCAGCTTGGACTCTGCTATTGGTTATTAATGCTATCATTCAACTCTATAATCTAAATATCTAATTATGATACAACATCTGACTCCCAGAGATTGTATGGAAGAGATCTGTATGTAAGAAGCTCTCCACCGTCAGAGGTTCTAGGCAAGCTTTCCAATAGAGTTAGACAATAAAGTACCATTTCAAATATTAAATTCCATTTTTATGAGGCTTTATTTTTGTACTTAAGACTCTCTAGTCTACATTAGATTAAATTCCCAAGATTGTGTCAGAATGGAAGAGATATTTCATAGGAAGGCATTCTGTAAGAGATCAGTTTGGACCCAAGTTTCTTAAGGGGAGAAAGCATAAAGAAAAGAAAATTTAGTATTAAATAAAACTATTTAGCTATTCCATTTCTAATCATTCACCTGTAGGCAGTCCTACTATGCAGAACGTCTTCTGATACTTACCACATGTTACCACATATGTAATCAGACAGTGTAAATGGGTCCAATGAGCTATGGTCCATTTGTTGCAGCAGCTTTATAGGCACTGAAATGCAAAACATCAAAGAGTAGAAAGATTGGCATGGGAATTGCAGTTACTGTTCATACAATGGTGATGGATAGAAAGTTGATATTTGGCAGACATTGATTAAAAAATAGTATATTGTGAGAGACTACAGTACTGTTAAACCTGAATTCTAAAGTGACAACTTTATCATACCTATTTATTTCCATGGAATAAATTCTAAGTATTGAATCTGGTAATGGTCTAGGCATTGTCACAGAACAAAGGAAGAAATAAATGAACTAATGAAATTTCAAAGCACAGAAGTAAGGAGTGTACACTAAGTACTAAGGACTCTTGAACTGCAAAGTACTGAAGACTTTGGATTGAAGCAATTTCAGAATAAGGATTTGCAAAACACCAAGCTGAGGCCATTGTTTTAATGTATGGAATGGATCCTTCCTCTCAGTTTAGAAAAATGTTGACATATTTTAAATCAAAAATAAAAATAAAAAATTCTTTGTGATCTCACATCCCCCTAGAGCTACCTCTGAGTTGTCATCTTACTCTCCCTCTTAACGTCATAGGCACAGTTGATTACTTCTTCCTTCCTATCAGTCTTCTCCCTTTATGCTTTCAAATCATATTCTTCTCATCTTCATACTTATCTCTTCTTAGTCCCCTTTGAAATTTCTTTTTCTCTGCAAGTCTCTTAACACTAATATTCCTTTGGACTTTGTTCTAGCTCATCTTCTCTTCAAACTATACACAACAGTTATCATGCTATGTCAACTTATTGTTTGGAGATTTCCCCATTACATAAATATTAGTAGGATAAATACCACTAACCTTTTACAGAGAATGTAAGCATATTTTAAGATATGTAAGTGATAGCTATGTTAACTGTTTTGGCTACTCAAAGCCTTAACCCCTCTTCTATGACTGCAACATTAACCCACATTATGGGTATTTGTGGGGAGAAAAATCTACCTTCTATCACAGAAGATGAAAATTCTAGATACTGACTTTCCCAATCTCCCTTATAACTAAGGATTTGGAACATAACCTAGGCTCCCCCAATCAGATGTGTCTGTGCAAGATTGACTTGGAAGCTAGAGACATAGTAAGTTTTCTCTCTTTCGTGGCAGCAGCTGTTTAGTGGAGTAAGCATTTTTCTTACCAGAAAGTTCCAAAGTATAGTTTGGGGCATTTTTCTTAGGTGTATAGCTGAGCCAGGTTATATATCCCTCTCAATAACTTCTATGAGATATCCACTGCCCTTTTAATAAACTCCTTTTCTGCTCAATCAACTTAGGTTGACCTTCACTGCTTATACCTAAGCATCCCAACTGATACAGCTCTTAATACCTTCAGCACTGGCCTCACCCTCAGATCCACATGCATATATATGTGTGTGTGTGTGTGTGTGTGTGTATACTTTCTTATTATTATCTCCTGAATATCTTACAGGTATGGAATCAAAGTAACTTAATAACTGTATAACCATGAACATGTTACTTCTTCTTTCTGAACCTCTGTTTGCTTTTCTATAGAATGGGAATAATACATACCCACCTCACAGGATTATTGTAATACTCAAATGAGAAACATGGATGTCAAAAAATTAAAAACTGAAAAATGCTATACAGATTTTAGCTATTGTTGTAATTATAAGATATAACACAGTATTGTCGCTTTCTCACAGTAATTTATTAAGTGATAGGGATACCCTGTTTTTCTTACCACACATGTAGGAAACTTGCAGCTGTTTCTTCACTCCTGGGAAACAAGGTTCACCAAAAGTAGCTGTATCTGCAAACAATGTACAGGTTTCTCTCTTTTGACACTGTCTCAAGACTCTTTGTAGAGCATCAGGAGCTAAACACTCTGCTGTTTATGATTCAGAAAAACAACTAATTTGAGTGTTGGGAAGAAAAAAGAGGTAAAATGCATAGGACAACAAGAATAGGTATTTCTGCGATGCAGGCTTGAGAGTTTTTTTAAAACATGCAAAATACTTTGAGGTCTCAAGGAAACAACTAAAAGGATGGTCTTGCAGTCAAAACCGTCTATTCAGGATGTCATCACTGGGGTGAATGAATCTGGATACTGTTATCCTCTTTGTCACTTTACTTGAGATACAAATAATCATGGAAGGAATATCTACTGGATTGGCCTGACTTGGCTAGCATGCCCACTCCTTGGTTAGCAAAGAGCATTGTCCCATTAGACTACAGTCAATGTTAATAATTTCCTAATAGGAAATTCAGGGTGTTGGTAGGACGGGAAAATAGATGCTGGGCAACAACAACAACTGCACATTATTCTTGGACAGAAAGAGCAATCTTGATTTTTTTTTTCCTGTCACATCATACTGCCAGGCTTTAACTCTACACCAGGTCCAGAACTGTCTTTTGGCTTAGAGAGAAGCCAGCATCTTGGCTTATATTTCCTAAGAAGCAATACCATAGGACCTCCCAGGTTCTTGGCAAATATCAAATAATGCCTGGTATTGGGTTTTCTCTCCTCTGAAATGCATGAAAGAAACTCTTGTGATTTTTGTACTTGAAAAAGTGCAATACAATTTTTGTTTGCCAAGGGTTTTAAACATTGTGAATTTTCTCTAAGCTCCTAACAACTCAAATTCTTTTTACTGACCTAAATATAGAGTTTACAGTGTATTATTTTAGATTTTCAGTATCTATATGTATTTAGCAATTATACTGCTTAGTGACTTGGGAAATGCTTATGGCTACAATTTGAAAATAGTAAATTTCTTCTGTCTTTTATGCAAGAAGGAATTGAAGTGTAGATGAGGGATCCAGGTCAGAGGTATCTTATGCTGTATCACTAGAGCAGAGTTTCTCAACCTTGGGACTATTGACTTTTAGGGCTGGATAATTCTTAGTTGCAGGGGGCTGTCTTGTGCATTGTACAATGTTTAACAGCATCCTTGACCTCTACTCACTAGCTGTCAATAACAACTGCCCCTGGTTATTGCAACAAAACATGTTTGCAGACACAGTGTCTTTGCGGAAGAGGTTAACATTGCCTCTGATTGAGAATCACTGGTGCAGAGGTAAAGCTAAATGGTCCTGTGCATAACCCTGTGTGATAGGAAAAAGGTCCATGAAGATTTTGCCCTGAACTATGCCAAGAGTTATGCAAACCAACAAAGGTTACTCAAAGCTTTTTGACCTGAAGCATTCAAGAAACATGTCTTCTACAGAACCATGAATATACCATGAAGCAACACAATGCAACAATAATCACAGAGCAGCATCACTGAAAATGAGAGCAGTTTAGGCCAAAGACAAGAAATTATGGGACTAGAAATGGCACACAGACCTTATTTGTTGATACTAAAATTTTAGCCCACTTCAGCAATAATGTGATATAGCGTTGCATTATTAGCTGAGAATGTCAACCTACATGGGTTTTCCAATTAAATTCTTAGGAATGTTGATTTTTTCTGTGGCGTACACTTCAGGATAAATTGGAGTAGGCAGAGGCTACTGAGTTTGCACATTTTAAAACTAGGCATTGTCTTACACCCACACTGTCTATGCAAAACATATAAGGCATAGCTTTCAAAGCCAGCATTTATGTGACTCTGAACTAGCTGATCAAGACTATAGTCTTGCTCATAATATAGTTTTGAACCAGTTAAGAATGTACATGTTATATATTCAATGCTAGTCTCATAATATTGCTTATATGTCGAACATCATGGTGCTCTAGAATATATTAGTCCATTATTTAAAGTTCAGTAAATCACTGATATTGAACAGAGAATTTGGAAAAGTCTGTTGTAGATTTGTGTGTCTTCTATTTCCAACATACCTATGACAGGTCCTTTTTTATTCATTACATCACATTCTTGTTTTCCTTCTATGAATTTGCCAGAACTTGCAGAGAAAATTGTCAAGACAGATTTATTTCTGCACTGAAGCCTCAGCGTACCGTTCTCACACACTGTCCTTATTCGGTAGTTCACTAGGAAACAAGGTTGATACTTTAGATTCCTTTTCAAATTCAATATTACATTCCAACATTTATGTTTTTAAACTGTTTTGAAGCACTCATACTTTAAGCATCCTTAAAATGAGGAGAAATATATAATAGAGTCATCTGAACTTGTAGAAATCAGCTGTCAGAAGGAGTACAATCCAAATTTGGGATTCCATTAAAAATTTTTAAATGAGAGGAGGGTTAAAGTGAAAGTAGCTCTTACTTTTAGGTAAATTTCAAATCTTTCTTCAATTTTAGAATAGAAGTAAGCCTCTGTCACCAAGAAGTATTTTGTGTTTTGGGGTTATACAGCTTAAGGTATTATACAGTGCTTTTTAAATTGCTAAGCATGAAAACAGACATAGCACTAAGAAATGAGCCCACAAACTATGTAGGTCCCATCCTTTTTGGTAAATTCCCTCTTGATTTTAAATACCACTATGAAACTTGCCTGGTCTACATTTATAAGATACTTGTATGTGCCAGGACATGGATCTTGCCCAAACATTTGACTCTTCACAGATATCTGACACCAGTGTTGGTCCTTGCACTCATCTAGGAGTTTCTTGTGAAGAAGGAAAAGAGAGAGAAATTACTGAATAAAAGCTCATAGCAATGTGTTATCATTTCCACTAATGAATTTTACAAAATTGAAAAAGGTAACTTCTTTAACTTTCCAATAAAATGTTTCTTTTTCCCCTAACACCTAGACATTCTATTTACTGAACTCTGAGCAGAGAATGTATGTATAGTGATAAATGAGACATAAAGACTAAGGCCTTGAATTACATCTCTGCTACTTACTTGCTATGTGACTATCAACAAATTGCCTCTGTGAAATCGTATTTCTTTGTATGTTAAATAATGATACTAATTCTTGGCACAAGTTAAACAAAAGGCTATTTTCAAATTTCTACAGAAATGAAAGCTTTTAATACTAATAACAAGTTGAATACTCTCTGGTTCTGGACACCAAGTGGCCAAACAATTATTGTGGTTAGTTAAAATGGGAATGAGAGAGGCAGCACTTAAAGGTGAGAAAAAAAACAAGAGAGCATGGTATCATGGTATCATAAGAACCAAAGAAATTGAGTGTTTAAAGAAAGGTAGAATGGTGGACTGTGTCAAATGACACCAAGAAGGTCACATTAGATAAAAACATAAAAGTATCCATCAAATGCAACTGCATGAAGATCAATAGTGACCTCAGTGGAGTTAGTGGTGGCAGGAATAAGATTGCGTGAATTGCTACCAAGAAAGTAAAGATGGAGAGTGTATTCTTTCAAGCAGATAAGGATTAAATGATAGCTCAGTCAGGAAGCTGCTTATATATTAGTCTCTAGGGAGAAATATAATGTTCTCAATTGATTCCGGGTATATTTTAGCTTCTATTAGATACTGAGCTCCTAGGAAGCTTCCCAAATTATAGATCCCTTAACCCAGCTCCATCTAGGTCACCAATAACCTCTATCACTGAATATCTGTGTAACCTTGGGAGAATCAGTTCACCTATCTGATCCTCAGTTTCTTCATCTATAAAATGATATTTAAAAATAGTACCTACTTCACATGGTTATGTGTATTAAAGGAGAGAATGCATGTGCTGTGCCAAACAACATGCCTGGCACACAATAAGTACTCAAAAAATGTTAGCTATTATTATATGAGAGAGGAAGGGAAATGGCCAAATTAAGATTATGTAACTAAAATCAAAGTTCTTCTAATCTAAATGATGTAGTCAAGCCATCCATGATTAATTTCTTTCCTTTCCATTTTACTCACAATTCCCTGGTACTTACATATCCAATCTACTCTTTTCTCAAACAAAATTACATAGGTTTCCTTTTGAATGCAAAGTTACCTCGGCCCTTGCTTTCTAAGAAGTTGGGTCTTACCTGTGTAGCTATGACTGACACACAGGTGGCATTTTCACTGGTCTTATCAATTAGAGTTGGACAAAAGTTTTCATCAGGGATTTTATGACCATAAAAAGCGTAAAGGATGCTGATAGATGTCTTTTGTGTGTGAGCGATTCCCAGTTTCTCTCTTTCACATGAATGAGCTGTATGGTTCTTTAGGACTTTCTTTAGGTAGCCTAAGGGAATGCCAGAGATACACAATGGAGCAAAATACTATATAACTCCCAAAGGACTTTATGTAAGGTGAAGGACCTCCAATTTCATCTTAGCTAGCCCTCCACATGGTTCCTGAATATCTTTTACAGAATCCCAGCAATTGGTCATCTAACATCTGCTTAAACACTTTTAGTAACAGGGGATTTGAACTATGGCTGTTGGATAGTTCTGTTAAAGCGTTTTCTCATGTTGGCTGAAACCCTGGCCTCCCTGCTGCAACTTCTATTTAATGGTCCTACTTCTATTATGTGGAGTTACATAGAACAGGTCTGAGCCTTCTTTCCCATGATGCTTCATTAGATGTTTAAGGATAATGACTTTCTTGGACTTTCTTGGATCACAAACCAAATTTTCTCAACTTTTCTTCCTCCTAAATGGTTTTCAAACTCCTCAGCATACTTGGAAATTTCATATGAATCCTGTCTAGTCTGACAATAAACTTCTTAAGATGCTGGAAACAATATCAGATGAGTCTGAACAAAATAGAGTACAATGTAGTTTCTGGCAGCTACTGTTTTCTTCTATTTTGAAACCCAGGATACTATTCCATCAGCTAATGCCTTATGAGACTGTATCAGACACTTTTAATGAAATACACAGCATTTATTTCTTCCTTTATTTACTAACAGAAGCCCCATTTTTTGTGTGTGAGTGGCAGCAATTTTCCCAACCCCAAGTGAGATATTTCCATTTCTTTGAGTCAACTGGAATTTCCTTTATCAATGTTTTATAGTTCTCAGTGTAAAGGTCTTTCACCTCCTTGGTTAGGTTTATTCCTAAGTATTTTATTTTCTCTTACATGATTTTGAACGAGATTTTTTTTTTACTTTTTATTTCTGATATTTCATTGTTAATGTAAAGAAATGCAGGAGATTTCTGTACATTAATCTTGTATCCTGCTACCTTGCTGAATTCATTAGTTCTAACAGTTTTTGTGCAGAGAATTTAGGGTTCTCTAGATAGAGTATCATGTCATTTGCAAATAGTGACAGTTTTACTTCTTCCCTTCCAATTTGGATATCTTTAATTTCTTTTTCTTGTCTGATTGCAGTGGCTAAGGCTCAAATGCTATGTTGAATAGAAGTGGTGAGCGTGGACATCCTTGTCTTGTTTCTGAATTTAGCTGGAAGGCTTTCAGCTTTTCACCATGGAGTATTATGGGAGTTTGTCATAAATGGCTTTTGTTATGTTGAGATATGTTCCCTCTATACCCACTTTGGTGAGAGTTTTCTTTTATCATGAATGGATGTTGAATTTTGTCAAATGCCTTTACTGGGTCTATTGAGATGATCATGCGCTTTTTGTCTTCCCTTTTGTTAATGTGGTGTATCCCACTAATTGATTTCTGTATGTTGAACCATCCTTATTACCCTGGAATGAATCCAATTTGATCATATTGTATGATCCTTATGTATATTCTTGGATTTGGTTTGCTAATATTTTGTTGAGGATTTTTGCATCTATATTTATCAAAGATATTTGTCTGTAATTTTCTTATTTGGTAATGTCTTTGATTTTGGTATCAGGATGATCGTGGATTCATAGAATGAATTTGGGAGTGTACCCTACTCTTTCATTTTTTGGCATAGTTTGAGAATGATGGATGTAACTTCTTCTTTGTATGTTTGGTAGAATTCTCCAGTGAAGACATCTGGTCCTGAACTTTTGTCCAGGATAAAGCAGCCATATCAGTAGTGTAGAATAATATGAACTGAAAACTGTTAGAATTCTATTCAAGCTAAAATATTATTGTAGATATCAAAAGTAGAGTAGACTAAGATGCAAGCAGACATAAAGCAGAACTAAAGGTAGTTAACTCACCCTAGCTAAAGACAATGAATCAGGACAAATCCCAATATTTCATGAAATTGAACAAAGAAAAAAGCAACTAATGTGAAGTTTAAGTTAAAAGTTAATTAAGAAAGAGAGAAAGGAAGAGCAGCTAATTAACTCAGAAAAAGAGCGTATCTTTAAAAATAATCTACAAAATATAGAATAAATCTCCTGAGTATTTTTTTCCAAAAAGGAGGCCTGTTTACAATAGTAGTAGGACATCACAAGGAGAGAACAAAGTTGGGTGGAAAGGAGATTCATAAAATAAGGTTGGTATAATATCTGCTTTATGGATAAAAAAATTGAGTCATAAATAATTTAAGAACAATGCATTGGTGTATAAAAACAAATTGATGAAGATGAACTAGATAATCTTTTACACACAATGGAAAGCTAATAAGTTGATATTTGATGTTTTTTGAGGAATAGCCTACCTTTAAACAGGCAGAAGAAATAATCAAATTTAAAGCTGGAAGAAAAAAGTTCCTGAGCTGATGAAAGACATGTGCATGAGGATGCACAAATTCAAAATCGAGCAAATAAGAAAGTTAAGAAACTAAGAAGTAAATGGATTAGGGAGAGAAGGTAAGGAAAGAAGATGATTACAGATTAAACCAACATAAGCAACAAAGATAAGTCATCATTACAGAAAGTCATATATATTACAAGAAGGACTAGCATGAGAATTGCTTTCAGAATACAGAGAGAATCAACAGGTGAAACTGATAAGAAATAAACAAATATGTTATGGAGCTAGAATGCAAATATAGGTTTTTGACTTTACACTATTGCCTTCTACACTTGGATTCATGCACAACCACTCATCTTCAACTTTTATTGGTACATTTAGCTTATTTTAGTTCCCTGTTACACTGTACACACCTATATCCATTCAAATGACCAGAACACATATACTCTGATGAGGATCAGATCATATAATGTAGGGATCTTAGAATCACATGTCATTAAGGCCAGTTCTGATACATGATCTAATAAGAAATGTATCAGCCTATGACTTAATGGGAAAGGTATACAAGTTCACAGAATCTCATACCCTACCTAAAATCTGCTCCAGAGTACAATGTAGCTTTTTACTGAGAAAATATGGAAAACAATTCATCTATGACCTTCCCAACAGGGAAGGCCTGAGGGGAGTAGGTGGAGTCTGGCACAGCCATGGAATCTAGCAATCCTTCCCTTGTAAGATGTAAACAACTCCCCAGTCAGAAGAGACAACAGCTTTCAATTCCTCACATCCTCTGTCCTGAACTGGTACCTTCCATCCTTTGTGCTCTCTACCTCTTGACCAATTTCTGAACTTCTCAGATGCAGAACCCTCAACTCCTCGCTTATTTATACCCTGATGTCCCTTCCTCACGTCTGCTACTTGGTACTAGACCTTGAGCACTGACCTCCTCTTTCATCACTCCCTCAATTACTTAATCTCTCTGTGCCTGACGTTACTCTTCTATAAAAAGGGAATAATAACAGTATGAGTTTGGCTCTGAACATTAGTGGCTTTGAGTTATGATCATATTTTCTAGAGTTGGAACAAGAAACTCATAGTTTCAACAACAACAAAAATACAATCTTCAAAAATGAAACAAATAA
Source organism: Hippopotamus amphibius kiboko (assembly GCF_030028045.1). Taxonomy (NCBI): domain Eukaryota; kingdom Metazoa; phylum Chordata; class Mammalia; order Artiodactyla; family Hippopotamidae; genus Hippopotamus; species Hippopotamus amphibius. Next base: position 1,534,826 of record NC_080203.1, read on the forward strand.
AAAAAGGTAGTAGCATCAAATTTGGCCTTTAAACTATTGACTCAACTAAATAACAGTAACAATAAGTTTTCAACATTAAATCATGAGCCACCATCTTGCTTCAGAATAAACTGAAGAACAGTTAACTATTTAGTAATCTCACAAGCTCTAGTGATGCTGTGGATAATACAAATCATCATATTGTTTAAAAGAGTGGATTTGGCTTTTCCACTTACTTGTTCCCAGGGTCAACCACAGTTTCCCTATCTATATAGCAAGGAAAGCTTACATTTTCCTGACACCTAGGCCAGGGCTGCTGTTCACCAGTGTCCCTCTATGTAGTGTCCCCAAGAGTCCTCTGGAGGGAAGCAGAGGGAAGGACTGTCAAGAGCTGTGGCTACATAAACCAAATAGAAAGATATATTTGTAGTGAATTTTGAGAATATAGGCATAAAACCCTCCAAATCTGGTATAGTCTGTCCCCCGCTGACAAGACAACTGGCCTAAACCATTAAGGTAATTGTGTTGAGGATCTACTTTGCTCTGCTGGCAAAGACTCCATTTTTCTATTCTCCAGGAAAGTGTTTAGTCTTGAACCCATTTCTTCCTCTGAAATATTTTTTCTATAACCTGGGCTCTAGGGATATTTTCAGTATCAACAGGAAGAGGCCTAACTCTGAAACATTCACAAAAGCCAAACAATACTTAGAGCTCTGGAGAAAAGAGGTATTTGGTATTTCTCCCAGAAGACTTCATAGGCCATTTATTCTTGACTTCCTTGTCTTGCTTTAGCAGTTCCCTGACAGCATACAATTTCCTTCTGCATAGAAACACAAGACTTTCATGTCTGCAGAACAGCAAAAAATGCGTGGGAAATGATTTTTTCCAAGTGCATCTCTTGGGTTTATTATGAGGAAAATCTCATCTTCTATCTTCTCACATAAATTTTCTTATTCTCCCTTACATTTCACTCCAAATTGGCTTCATTCTCTGTACTCTAAGAATATTTTGGCTCAGTGCAGTCCCTTCCTCTGCACTGGTGCTGATCAAATGATATCAGGAAGTATCAACTCACAGATGTTTTCTATACTCATTCTACAACAGTAATAACTAATACCTAAATAACTAAATGTGATAACTAATAACAGTAATAAACTGTGGTGGGTAAAGATGGAGGCTGTTCTAGTATCAAAAGAAAAGAGAGCATCAGAAATTATCAACTCACCTGAAAACTCTGGGACTGCTTCCAGCACAACTGCCAAACAGAAACAAATCAGCACTGATCCAAAATGCAAGCCTGTGCAGCTCAGAAATTGTCCTAGAATAGCCATTTGGTGCCATGTTTCCTCACTTGCCTGCATCCAGCTCACAATGGCTCTGGGATTCAGAATCACTGGCCTCAAACTTCTAAAAGACCCTCATTGTCTAGAAACAAAGAGTTCACTCTTTCTCTCTTCGGGGGTGTGTGTGTGTGTATGTGTGTGTGTGTGTGTGTGTGTGTGGCAGAGACAGAGAGAGAAACAGAGGTCCATACTCAGAGAGAAAAATGGAAAGATAAGAAGAAAAAGCAAAAAGAAAAACTATTTCTCACAGTTACGCACAATGAATCATTGTAACTGATCATCTGAAGAGTGAACAGAGCCTCAGTAGGTATTACACATTGAACTAGTTTATGCTTTTGGCTTTCACTAGAAAAATGAGGTCAGTTAAGAATTAATATTGTAGTGACCAAAAAAAAAAAAAAAAGAGAGAGAGAGAAATGATGTACTTCTCTGCCTGCCCTAACCCCATCCACTTAATGTACTATGAGGTAGGCTTGCTATGTACTGCAAAATTCTTGTCTATGGCCTAATGTTGTAATACTGCAGCCAATGAAGTCAAACGATTATCTGTAGAAGGAACACATATACAAAGAATATCCAAGAACTCACCTCCAGTTCAAGGGTCCCATACAAATATTACTTGAGTCTGGATTACTGTGTGTGAAAATCTTTTTTATAAAATAGAAATTAGGAAGTTGTTTGTATATGTATAGATTATTAGTTCCTCTCTATAAAAGGTCTAAAATGATGATAAAGAAGAGTATTAACTAAGAATGTTAGCATAAGTTAGGGGCTGAGGAAAATCCCTGAGTAAAAATAGTCTGTAACATTAAGTAAACATGATCAGAGAAGATAGAGAGAGATGGGAAAATATAAGATGTGCCCATCTACCCTACTAAGTGAGTATTCAGTAGTAAGACTGATAGTCCAAGCCTCTCTATATAACAATACCAATCTGTTGGTCTGAAAACTGTGAGAAGTTTGCTTTAAAAAAGGAAGCAAATTCTTGGACTTCTAAAAACAACCCTCATCTCTGTCTTCAGCTCTTGAATCCTAGGTAGGCCTGGAGAAACACTGTTAATATTTTTCTTAAACATTAAAGAGTTTAATTAAGATTTTTAAATTTCATAAATCATTGTACATATAAAAGAAAAATATCTGGAGCAGGAAGTGGAATGCGGAATTACGTGCTGAGTTCTCATTCCTAGTACATGAGCGTGTGGAAACCTATTATGCAAAAGCCAATGGGGAAAGAGGAGCAAACAGTATTTTGAAATTGAACTCCAACTAAAACATGGTTCCAACACCTTTAAAATATTTATAGGACTTACTTTCAGCTCTGGCAACATAACAGACTAATATGATGATCGTACTGTCTATAAAAGCAAGACTCGACTCTATGCTCTTTAACAATACAGACGAAGCTTCAGGACATTATGCTAAGTGAAATAAGACAGCCAGAAAGACAAATATAGTATAATTCCACTTATATGAGGTATCTAAAGTAGTCAAATTTGTAGAATCAAGGGTACTTGTCAAGTACTGAGGGGAGGGACTTCCCTGGTGGCGCAGTGGTTAACAATCCGCCTGCCAATGCTGGGGACATAGGTTTGAGCCCTGGTCTGGGAAGTTCCCACATGCTGTGGAGTAACTAAGCCTGTGCACCACAACTACTGAGCCTACGCTCTAGAGCCCGCAAGCCACAACTACTGAAGCCTGTGAGCCTAGAGCCTATGCTCCACAACAAGAGAAGGCACCGCAAAGAGAAGCCCTCCCACTGCAACGAAGGGTAGCCCCCACTCACCACAACCAGCTAAAGCCCATGTGCAGCAGCAAAGACCCAACAGAGCCAAAATAAATTTTTAAAAAAAGTACTGAGGGGAGGGGGATATGGAGAGTTACTAATCAAAGGGCATTAAGTTTCAGAAAAGCAACATGAATTAGTTCAAAATCTTTTGTATAACATTGTATCTATATTGAATGATAATATATGCTACAATAAAAATGTATTAATGATAGATCTCGTAATGATTATCACAATAAAATAAAATTTTAAAACGAGTGCTGTCTAAAAATGAGGACAAAGAAAAGTTGAAAGTAAAATAAGTATATTTATGTACCACAAAAACAGAAGGCCTAAGAAAGCTGGGATGGTTATTTAGATGTTAGAAAAATTACAATTATGTTGGAAGTTTTTAACATTGCTTATTGGCAAATTGAAAATATGCTCAATGTCTTTAGTCATTAGGTAATCGCAAATTAAAACCACAATGAGATATCACTATACAGCCACCAGAATGGCCGAAACTAACCAGCTGACAACATCAAATTTTGGCAAGGATATGGAATGACCGGAACCCTCATAGGTAGTGGGAGTGTAAAATGGTACAAACACTTTGGAAAATAGTTTATCAGTTTTTCATAAAGCTACATATACACTTAACCTATTACCTAACACTTCCACTTTCAGGAATTACCCAAGGAGAATGAAAAGATATGTGTACACAGTAGCCTGAACACAAATGTTTGTAGCAGCTTCTTTCAAAATAGTAAAGACTGAAAACAGGCCAGGTGTCCATCAACAGTTGAATGTATAAATCAAATGTGGTTCATCAATATAGCTAAATAACACGAGGTGATAAAAAGGAATGAATCATTGATACACACGCCCAACATGAGTGGATCTCAAAAGAGGCTTCCCTGAAAGTACCTACGTGTATGGTTCCATTACTTGAAGTTCTAAAACAGGCAAAAAAGCAATGTGTGGTGAGAAAAACAAGAACACAGGGTGCCCCTAGGGGATGAGGATGAGGCTAATTGGGAAGAGACCCGGGGAGCCTTTTCATATGATCCGGCAGTCCGGCTCCCGACTATTTACCCTAGAGACGTGAACGCTTATGCTCATAGGAAAACTTATCCATGAATGTTCATATCGGTTTTACTCAAAACTGCCAAAACCTGGAAACAACCAAAATGTCCTGCAATAGGCCAACGGTTAAACAGACTGGGGTACATCCACACAGTGGGATACTACTCCACAGTAGAACATAACTGCGGACACACACAGCAGTCTAGCTGAACCTCAGGAGCAGTACGTTTCGTGCCCGGAGCCAGCCTCAAAAGCTGACACCCTCTATGAATCCACCTACAAGACACACGGGAAAGGCAGTTTTTTAGAGATGGCGAGCGGAGCAGTGGCCGTCAAGGGTGAAGTGTGAAGAGGGTCTGACAACTGCTGAGAGGTGAGCTGCTCTGTGACACTGCCGCCTGCGCATTCCTTGTGTGCGGCTGAGGGGCCTGCGGGGGCTTTGGGTGGACAGAAGCCTACCCTCAAGGGCATGTGCTGGATGGCAGCCAGCAGAGTCACAAGAAAGTGTCACTGATAGGACTTCCCCAAAGCCCCGGCTGATGGAACAGTCTCTTCCGCCTCCCAGCTTCTTCCCCTTGTGGGTCCCTCAGAGAGCACGCCCACAGAGCTCACCAAAACCCTGCTCTTTTCGGGCTTTGAATCGGCCCGTCCGGCCCCACGCAGGGAACCTCAGAGACACGTCACCTGTGGGCCCTAATGAAGGCACAGGCCCGGGTCTTGCTGCTGGCCCTCTGCCTGCACCCTGCCTTGACCTCCCGCCTGGCCCTCCAGGCGTGCTGTGCGCCTCCTCCGGGACCTGCGCGCACAGGAATCAACTTCTCTCCTTCACTTTCCCTTGTGAAACTCCGGGCTCGCCATCCAAGGCCCCACCCAGGGCTCTACCTCAACGGTATCTCAGCAAAACTCACGCACTCTACCAGGGCCAGCAGTACCAGAGCAGGGACCGTTCTGGGTTGGTGGCGCTGTTCCACGTCCCGAATGTGTGGATACGCACGTGTATACGTGTGCTGCCTTCATACAACGGGCCTCCGAAGGAGGTTCATTTTATTGCCTAATACAAGAAAAGAAAGAAAAGAAAAGAAGACACAAGAAAGGTATAATGCGCTGCCATGGACTGCATGCAGTACTATCCCTACCACCTAGGAAACTCTCATTTTAGCACAACTGTATCTGTATATATTTCCAAGATATATTTTGTTATATATTATACATACAACATACATACATTATACATGGATATAGATATCGCATACGTATGCAACTTCTCTCTAACTCTTCGAATCACTATTCCGAAACGGTGGGCAGGTATGATGCTCTCATGATTGAAAATGAAGACATTAAAGTTCATTAAAAGGCTAGTGCCCTATGATTGAAGCAGGAGGCATACAGTTTCTTACTAATCACAACTCCGTAAGGCCTAAAGCAGCGGAATTAACTTACAAACGAGGGTCTCGGACGTGGTTACTGCTCTAGCTGTGAACGCTCAACCGCCGTTTCCACGGTGACGCGCAGCTCGAGGGATCCGAGGCGGAGCCCGGTCCCGTGAAAGTCACGCACTCACATCGCGGGTCTGGGAGAAAAGCCTTTCCGGCGGCGAGATTCGTGCGCGGGAATCTGGAGGGGAGGCGCCGTGCCTGGGGCACGCTTCGCGCACAGGCCAGGGATGCTGGGGCGCGGCCGGGCCGGGTGCCCGCCGGTGCCAGCTCACCGCTTGGCCCCGCGGCCGGCCGAGCGGGGCGTCTGCTGGCGCGTCTCGGGGAAGGCGCCCCGAACCGCAGCGCCGCGCCCCGCGTGGCCCCCGCTCCGACGTGGCGGCCGTCCTGCGCGCCGCCCGCCCCAGCCCCCGGCACGCCGCCGCCTTCCCGTCGAAGCCCCCGGCCCGTGGGCGTCCAGGCCGAGCGCTCTGGGCGCCCGCGCCTGCGTCCCGCCCCGGCCCCGCCACCCGGGCAGCGCGCCGCCCCGAGGAACCCGTCCCTCTGGGGCCGTGGCCCGGCGCCGGCTTGCTCAGAGCCCACGGGGGCGCCCTCGGCTGCCCGGCCTCCCGCCAGGCCCCACGCCGGGCCCACCCGCGCCGCGGCCACCCGCTCCCACCCAGGGCCCCCGCGTGCGCCGTCACCGCGAGAGACAGCGCCTCTCTGTCTGTCGCCCCCGGCCACTCCCCCGCCCCACCCCCACTCGGGCCAGACCCAGACCCCGCACCCCACCCCAACTTGGGCCACACCCAGAACCCCCACCCCACCCCACTCCACTCGGGCAAGACCCAGACCCCGCACCCCACCCCACCCCCACTCGTGCCAGACCCAGACCCCACACCCCACCCCACCCCCACTCGGGCCAGACCCAGAGCCCCCCACCCCACCCCCACTTGGGCCAGACCCAGAACCCCCCCACCCCCATCCCTCCAGCGAGGGCTGTCCCGCCACCGCCCCCCACTCCCAGTGACCGAGGCACACACAGGGGTCTTCTTGAACACTTTATTGACTCGAGGTGACCGTGCCCGGGGCGGCGGGCAGGCCGGGGCTGCCGGGGCCCCCCTGCCCCGGGGAACGGGGCCCCAGGTGTCGCTGGGCGGCTAGCGCCGGGCCGGGGCCACTTGGGAGATGGTGGCCATCCCGAACAGGGCGCTCAGCAGCACGTGGTTGTGCACCGCCCTGTCCACCAGCTCCGGGGTGATACGCCGGCCGCCAGCGTTGCGGGCCTCGTCGCCCGCCAGCTCCAGGACCTTGGCCGTCAGGTACTGCAGGATGGCCGCCAGGTAGACGGGTGCGGACGGGCTCAGGCGCCGGGCGTAGTGGCCCTCCCGCAGGAGGCGCTCCATGTGGCTCACGGAGAAGGACAGCTCGGCTCGGGCGGTGCGGGAGCGGCGGCCGGATGAGCCTCGACGGCGCCTTCGCGGCATGCGGGCGGCGGGTTGGGCGCGCTGTCTCCGACGGCCTGGCTCTGCGGTGCGCTGCGGGCAGGGACACGGCGAGGAGGTGCGCTGCCAGGAGCTTTGCTGCCAGGAGGTGCGGTGGGATGTGCCAGCCGTTCCCAACGTCTCAAAGCAGCAGGTGCGCTCAGGCCCCTACTCCGTATCCTAGCGACCACCGGCCGGCCCCTCATTGGTCGGGGCGCACGCTCCGCGACACGCAGACTCCGTGAGGTCACTGCGTTCTCGTGCCCCCCACGCCCACGCCCAGCCCCGCCCCCGCCCCCACGAGCCTGGGCCCGCCAAGAAACGGCGCTGGCGGGACCCTGCTCACCCTGCTCCCTGGACCCTCTCTTCCATGCAGCTCTCGCTCGCCACCGCACGGGAGCTTTGTACAGGGAAGGCAGCAGCTGGCAGACCATCCAGTGGCACCAAGTGCACACGGGCGGAGCTGGGCCACCATCACGACTATATCGAGGTCCCCAACGTTGGCACCACCCCAAAGAGAAACCCCTGCCCCCACCAGGCAGTCCCTCCCCACCGCCCCCTCCTGCAGGTCCCCCACCCCCACTCCCCGCAGCCCCCAGGCAGCCACCCATCTGCTTCCCGTCCACAGACGTCTGCCTCCTCTGGAGACTTCCTGCAGATGCAAGCATACAAAAACATGCGTGGCCTTGCGTGCCTGGCCACTGTCCCTCAGCATAAAGTTTGCATCAGGGTTCGTCCGCGTGGTAGCACCCGGCAGCACTTATGCCTTTTCCTGGCTGAATAATATTCCCCTGTATGGCTGGACCAGACGTGTTGTGTATCCGCTCAGCCGCTGATGGACGTTTGGGTGACTTCCCCCTTGGGCCTGCTGGAAATAGTGCTGTGGTGAACATTCCCGCACGGGGTTCTTTGTGAGCACCTGTTTTCAACTCTTTCGTGTTTATACCCATGGAATAGATTTATGGCTTTATTTCTGGACTCGTAATTCCACTCCACGGATCTACGTGTCTATCCTTGTGCTAGAACCACATAGTTTTTGATAACTGTAGCTTAGCGGTAAGTTCTGAAATAGGGAACGGTGAGTCCTCCAGCTTTTTTCTTCTTTTCCTGGATTATTTTGGCTATTCAAGGTCCTCTGAAATTCCATATGCATTTAGGATTGGCTTTCACATTTCTGTAAAACAGAGCACCGCGATTTCCATAGGGACTGCATTAAATCTCTAGATAACTTTGGGTGAGATTCCCATCTTAATATTAAGTCTTCCAGTCCATAAATGCTGCTCTTTCTCCTTTTTAGTTTATTTGTTTTGTTTTTTAAGGTCGTCTTGAATTTCTTTCAGCAGTGCTTTGCAGTTTTCAGTGCACAAGGCTTGCACCTCCTTGGATAAACTAATCCCTATGTATTTTATTCCTTTCGATGTTATCTGAAGTAGAACTGTTTGTTGTCAATTTCATTTTGGATTTTTCATTGCTAGGATATGGAAATACATTTTTGTCTGTTGATCTTGTATACTGCAACTTTGTTGGATTTGTTTGTTAACTCTGATAGTGTTTTGTGGGTTCTTTAGGGTTTCCTATACAGAAGATCCTGTCATCTGAGACTAGAGATAGTTTAACTTCTTCCTTTCCAACTTGGATGCCTTTTGTTTCTTTTTCTTGCCTCACTGCTCTGACTCGGACTTCCATTACAGTCTTAAGTAGAAGCACTGAAAGCAAGCATTTTTCCCTTGTTCCTGATGTTAGGGGAAAGGCTTCCAGTCTTCCATCATTGAGTATGATATTAGCTATGGGTGTTTCATAAATGCCTTTCATTGTGTTGAGGAATTTCCCTTCTATTCTTAGTTTGCTGGGTGGTTTGGCTTTGTTGTTGTTGTCGCTGTTGTTGTTTTATCATGAAACTTTGTCAGGTTTTATTGAATGCTTGCTTTTTCTGCATCAACTGAGATGATCATGAGGGTGTTTTCCCCCTTCATTTCATCAATGTGGTGTTGATGAATCAGTTTCCTTATGTTGAGCCATGCTTGCATTCCTGGGATAATTCCTATTTGGATATGGAATGTAATATTTATAATATGCTGCTGGTCTCAACTTGCTAGAATTCTTTTGAGGATTTTTGCATCGATATTCATGAAGGCTATTGGTCTGTAATTTTTAGTATATCTAAGAGTGGAATTGCGGGGTCATACGGTAATTCTATGGTTAACTTATTGAGGAACCGCTCACCCCCACTGATTTCCACAGCGGCTCTACCATTTTTGCATTCCCAACAAGCAGTGTATGAGGGTCCCAGTTTCTCCACATCTTCTCCAAAACTTGTTATTTTCTGTTTGCTTTGCTTTGCTTTGTTTTGCTTGTGATAGCCATCCTAGTGGATGTGGAGTGGTATCTCTTGGAGATTTTGATTTGCATTTCTCTAATGGCTAAAGATGTCGAGCATCTTTTCCTGTGCCTCTTGGGCGTTTGTGCATCTGCTTTGGAGGAGTACCTATTCAAGTCCGTTGCCCGTTGTTTAACTGGGTTTCTTGTCTTTTTGTTGTTGACTTGTAAGTGTTCTTTTATGCATTCGGGAAAATAGACCCTTATCAGATACATGATTTGCAAATGTTTCTCCCATCCTATGGGTTGTCCTTTTGGTTTCCAGATAGAGTCCTTTGATGCACAAAAGTGTTTGATTTGGATGGTGTCCAGTTTATTTTTTCTTTTGTGGTTGTGCTTTTGCTGTCATGTAGTTAAGTAACTGTTGCCTAATCCAAGGTGGTGGTGATTTACATCTGTGTGTTATTCCAAGCGTTTTATAGTTTCCACCCTTTACGTTTGGGTCTGTGATCCATTCAGTGTTAGTTTTTTTTTACATGGTGTGAGATTGGGGGTCCAAATTCATTCTTTTGTCTGTGGATATCCAGTTGTCTCACCACCATTCGTAGAAGAGATTAGTCATTCCTCCATTGAATGATCTTGGCACCCTCACTGAAAATCAACTAATTACAGATATATGGGTTTATTTTTGAATCTAAATTCTAAAACATTGGCTTCTATGACTGTCATTATGCCAGCACCACACTTTTTAGAATTGCTGTAGCTTTGTAGGAAGTTTTGAAATCGGGAAGTGTGAGTTCTCCAACTTTGTTCTTCTTTCTCAAGATTGTTTTGGCTATCTGCATCAATTGCATTTCCATGTGAATTTTAGGATCAGCTTTTCAATTCTTACAAAGAAGCCAGGTTAGCTTGTGACTGGCATAGCACTGAATCTGTGTATTGCCTTTGGGATTATGGCCATCTTAACAGTATCGTATGTTCAGTCCACTAATGCGGGATGCCTTTCCATTTACTTGGGGCCTCTTTCATTTCTTTCAGCAGTGTTTTGCAGCTTTCAGAGTACAAGACTTACCCATTTTTTTGTTAAATTTATTCCTCAGTATTTTATTATTTTTTTGATGATACTGTAAAATGAATTATTTTCCTAAACTCCTTTTTGAATTGCTCATTGCTAGTGTATAGAAAGAAATATAATTGATTGTTGCACGTTGGCCTCGGATTCTGCAACTTTGCTGAGCTCATTTGCTGCATATTTGAATAGGTTGTTGTGGCTCTTTGCTGGGTTCTTCAGTGTTTTATATACACAAGAAACATGCCATCTACAAATACAGTTTTCCTTGTTCCTTTCCAACCTGGATGCCTTTAATTTATTTTTCCTGCCTATTGGCCCAACTAGAGCTCTGAGTACAATCTTGAATAGAAGTGGCAAGAACAGATATCCTTGTCTTGTTCCTGATGCTGGGGGAAAGCACCCAGTCTTTTTCACCATTAAGTATGATGTTATCTGTGGGTTTCTCATAGGTGCTCTCTAGCAGGTTGAGGAAGCTCCCTTCTATTTTTATTTTGTTGACTTTATGTCTATGGAGCTGCTTTTGGATTTTGTCAAATGCTCCCCCCTCCACACACACACACACACACACACAGAGACACACACACATCTATGAGACGATCATGAGCCCCCCCACACATATTCTCTAAATATGATGTATTATATTAATTTTCGTGTGTTGAACCAACATTACATTCATAGAATAAGTCCCACTTGATCATCGTGTATAATGAATGGTAAATAAACATTTTGCTGAATGCATAGAAGTGACTGAGGCAAGCCACTTGAGAACACTGTGTGTGTGTGTGTGTGTGTGTGTGTGTGTGAAGGGATCTGTATCATGATGAGAAGCCAAGGAATTTGAGGAGACCTGCGATTAGTTTATTAAGGCTGGAGAGCAGTCCCTGTAGGAAAGTGATGGTTGATGTGGCTGGAGGAGAGGCAGGCAGGAGCCAAGACACGGAGGTTCTGTTATGCTACGCTCAGGTTTTGGAACACCTTGTAGGATACAGTGACCCCACTGTGGTCCATGAGCTGCTTTGTTTCCAGAAAGATCATTCTGGCAGCTCTGTGGAAAATATAGGAGAGAGGATTGAGGTTGGAGTTAGAGAGCTGCTGCAGCGTCCCAGTCAAGACATGATTGATTTCTCAACAAAGATGATGGCATTGGTAGAATAACACAGGGGGACAGGTTCAATTTAAACAATTTAGGCAGTAAAGTGGCACATAGTAGGTTCTCACTGCATATTTCTGATTGCTGTCGAAGCTATCTGGAGACTTGATAGGGCTTGATGATTCATTTGCTCATTCCTTCAACAAATATTTATTGAGTGCCTACTAAATGCCAGGCACTGTGGTAGGCATTGAGGAAATACCAATGAGAAGTATAGATCAGGTCCCTGCATGTAGTGTGGTAGAAGATACAGACAGGAGACCTGGCAATGCAACACTATACTGTGATAGGTGCTATGAGAGGGGAAGTTAAAGGTGCTATAGGAACACATGGGAGGAGCAACTTACACAGACGTGTGGGGTTGGGGAAATAGTCCTGGAGAAACTGGTGTCTGAGCTGCAACTTGGAGGACCAGTAGAAGTTAGCCAAGTGAAAAAGGAAGGAACTGGGGCGGGGGGAGAGAGAGGAAAGGCTCTGGCATGACGTCCCTGAGTGCAGGGTGAGGTGACTGTGGGCTTCGGAGCCGTTATTGTAGATATGGACTGAAGGAGGTATTGGTGGGAAGATGAGTTCGGTTTGGAGGATGTGAGGTTTGGGATGCCTGTGGGATAGCCAGACGAAAATGAAGGATCAATGACTTGGGAGGTAAAGAGGTCAGGGCTGGAGATTCACATCTGAGAGCCATCGGGATAGCTCTTGAGGACACAGATACGGTGAGGTCGTGCAGAGAGAGTGTGCGGAGGGAATACAGAAGGAGACCAAGGACAATTTCTTTTAAGGGGCAGGCAAAAGAGGAAAATTCTTGGAAGGAGACTGGAGGAGCGTCTGCACAGAAAAAAGATAGGGCTGTGAGAGAACCAGACCAGAAGGAAAAGAGAGCAAGGGGTCAGAAGGAAGCCAGAAGGAGTACATAGGGAAAAGTCACAAACTCAGGAACAGTTGCTGAGTTGCAGAATGATAAGCATTAAAACCTATTCACAGAATTAGGCAGCTCGAGTGTTGCTGGTGGCCTTGGCAAGAGCAATTTTAGTGGAGGGGTTGGAGACAGCAACCAGACCGGATCTGTACTGCAGCTAATGTGGAAATCTGAGACGTATACTCCCGATATCAGGCAGCATGATCAATGTCCGTATTAGAGGAAGCTGCTGAGCACATCACTCTCAGCCAAAGGTTCTCGCACGCCTGGTGGAATCCTGTGTGGAAAACTTCTCTCAGTGGGATGAGGGTAGGTCTTGTGGGAACAAATTCTCCTACTTTTCCCTCACCTGAGGATTTCTTGATTTCCCCTGCATGCCTGAAGGATGATTTCACTCTGTAGAGGATTCTGATTCTTTTCTTTCACCACCTGAGAAGTGTTGCGCTACTTCCTTCTAGCCTCCGTGGTTTCGGATGTGCAGTCCACATTATTCCAGTTGTTTTCCCCATACAGGTGAGGTGCTGTTTCTCTCTTGCTGCCTGCTAGACTTTTTCCTAGGTCTTTAGTTTTCAGAAGTTTGACTGTGGTGTATCTTGAGGTGGATTTCTTTGGGCTTATTCTGTTTGGGATCCACTCAGCTTCTTAAATCTGTAGGTTTATGTCTTTTGCCACAGTTGGAAACATTTCAGCCATTATTTCCTTGAAGACTTTTTTGACCACACCCTCTTTCTCCCGTCCTCTGGCGTTCCAATGAGAAAACTCTCAGCCCTTTTGTTACATTCCTGCAGGCCCCTGAGGCTCTGTTCATGTTTTTTCCACTCATTTGGGTTCCGGCCACATGTTCTGACCAGCCCTCTATGGTTCATGGCCTTAATGCAGTTCTGTTCTCAAAGACTTTGCAGTTCTATTTGTTTTGTTTTTCCAGATTTATCTATCTATCTATCTATCATCTATCTATCTACCTATCTATCATATTCTTTTTTTGTATTCTTTTCCATTATAATTTTTACAAGATATTGGATATAATTCCCTGTGCTGTACAGTAAGTCCTTGTTTATTTATTTTATATACATGGCATCTGTTAATCTCATACTCCCAATTTATTCCTCCCCCTTCCACTTTCATAACCATAAACTTGTTTTCTATGTCTGTAAGTCCGTTTCTGTTTTGTGAATAAGTTCATTTGTACAATTGTCTTAGATTCCACACGTAAGTGACGATACTTGTCTGTCTCTGTCTGACTCACTTCACTTAGCATGATAATCTCGAGGTCCCTCCATGTTGCTGCAGATGGCATCATTTCATTCCTTTTTATGGCTAAGAGTCCACTGTATATATGTACCACATCTTCTGTATCCATCCCTCCGTCGATGGGCACTTAGGTTGTTTCTGTGTCCTGGCTATTGCAAGCAGTGCTGCTTTGAACATTGGGGTGCATGTATCTTTTCGAATTATGGTTTTCTCCTGGTATATGCCCAGGAGTGGGATTGCTGGATCATATGGTAGCTCTGTTTTTAGTTTTTTCAGGAACCTCCATGCTGTTCTCCACAGTGGCTGTACCAATTGACATTCCCACCGACAGTGTAGTACGGTTCCCTGTTCTCCACACCCTCTCCGGCATTAACTCTTTGTAGACTTTTTGATGATGGGCATTCTGACTGGTGTGAGGTGATACCTCATTGTAGTTTTGGTCTGCATTTCTCTAATAATTAGCGGTGTTGAGCATCTTTTCATGTGCTTTTTGGCCATGTGCCATTTGGCCAAATGTCTGTTTAGGCCTTCTGCCCATCTTTGGATTGGGTTGTTTGGACTGTTTTGGGTTTTGTTTTTTAATGGAGCTGTATGAGCGGTCTGTATATTTTGGAGGTTAAGCCCTCGTCTGTCGCATCATTTGCAAATGTTTTCTCCCAGTCCGTAGGCTGTCTTTCTGTTGATGGTTTCCTCTGCTGGCTGTTAGACGTGATCAGCAGAGTCCGGGAGCTGGTGCGGTCTATCAGTTCGTTCAGGTCTCAGAGTCCTTGGTATTCTGTGTGGGATCACATCCACGATCACACAGTTTGGGGTGAGCCCAGAAGTTCGTACACAGCTCCATACGTTTAATTTTCTGAGCTCCTCCCTCTCTGAAATCTCCCCAGCGCTTTTGTTTCCAGGTTTTGTTTCCCTTTTTCAGCGGTCTAGCCAGAAAGCGGTGGTTTTAGTTACCCTTCCGTGCCACACACTTCCTGGACCGTTGCCTTCTTCTGGTGCCATACAGCAGGAAGTCCAGGAGGAGAAAAGAAGAAGTGCGGTGTGTGTGCCTCCACCGTCTTGGGACCACAGCTCGTGCAGGGAGGAAGGTTACCTTCCGTCAGAGTTTTAGGCATCTCGAAGCCCCCACAGTTGCCACTTTCACTGCTGCCTCTGTCACCACCACTGCTGCTACAGGATTGCTTGTGGACTGGAACATGAGAGAATGGAGAAAAGAAAGCAGAAAGAAAAACTGGAGCTCTCCTTCACTCTCTCTGAGAGTTACTGTTCTCCTTGCCTTATCCTCACGTCAGAACTAGAATTCTGCCTGTGCACACCATTGCCCACTTCCGACTCTCAGGCTACGCTGAACTGATGATACAGAAGGGGGAGAAAAGGTGTTAAATCCACCACTGTTTCAGTGATACTGCACACTGTGGTCTTCTTCCCCAATCTGCCTGCTTCTGTTTGCTTTTCAGAGTCCTGAAATAGCTGCTGCCTGCACCATGTCCACGTTTTACAGCTGCATTCCATGGAGTGCGCTTGCTCCATCTCACTCAGAACCACGACTGTTCTGGAGATGGCAGTCTGTTTCCTTGTCAGCCGTTGCTTTTCTTGTGCCTAGGTTCCTGAGGAATTCTTTCTTGAAGTACCATAACACAACTGGACTATACCTCAGTATTGATTGCCCCGTGTCAGTTTTTCCAGGTAGAAAGTGTGTTCCTTTGAGGGGCAGATTCAATGCTTCCTTTATTTCTGGACACTTTTCTCCTGTTGTATCTACGGATACTTTTCTATTCCACTCGTTACTTCCGTAAAGACTTGAGGCATGTAAACTATCTTAATGTTGGATCAGCAACAGCGTGATCCTCTGACGTCCTTCCTCCGTGCTCTTATTTCAGTCTCCATGCGTGTCTCCTCTGCGTCTTGCCCTTCGCAGTTTATTCATTTCATCTGCTCTGTGGTTCTTTGGGGTCTCCGTTCGTTTGCTTGCATACTGCTCTTGCGTTTCTTTCTCTCTCTTGCACGTTCTCTCTCTCCCTCGTTCTCACCGTCACTCTTTCCCTTTGTTTCCTTTTCCCTCTCCTTCTCTCTCCCTGTAGATTGTTGTCAGAGTCGTCAAACAATCCATTTTTAAATTTCAATCACGGGAAGCACTATCTAGACTTTCTCTTTGCTCTAACGTTGTGTGAGTGGGCTCTTTGTACCATTCGCACCTTACCGTCTCTAGGCTATAGTTTCAAGGCTGGGTGTTGATTTCCGTCTCTTTTTTCTTCTACTGATTGGCTAAATATCATGTATTATACTCCTAGGCAAGGGTGTAGCCTCCTCTGAGGGGTTTGGCTTATTCTCCTAACTTGGCACAGTGCCCTGGAAAACGGAAAGGAATTCGGAGCCTTCCTACTGCCGGTGAAACCTAACAGTGTCAGTTGAGGGCGTCTGTTCCCAGCGGCGTTTACGCACTCGATTGTTTCCCTACGTACTCCCTCAGTCCATTGACCTCTAAGTCGGAGGGCCTTAGAGCTCATCCTCGACGTTTCATTGACTCACATCCCTCCCCCAGCACTGCTTCTGGAGGATGGGAACAAGACAAGAAGCATGTTCCACAACCCATTCTCCTCGCCGGAGTCTTTGTGCCCCATTCCTTGGAAGACACTTTCCTTCTTCCCACCCTCCCTCCCTCCCTCCCCTCCTTTCTTTCTTTCTTTGTTCTCTTCTTCCTCCTTCACCTCCTGCTCCTCCTCTTTATCCTTCTCTTCTTCTCCTTCTGCTTTTTCTGTTTTACCACTTCTTGTGCGTCTATGCGGTTTCACAGGGAAAAGGAGGTGACTTGATCTTTCTTAACGCCACCACCCTTCACAAAGAAATCTCTCGTTTGGTTTTGAAAGGTTGTTCTTCTTCGCCACCCCTCCCCCCACCCAGGATATATTCTGGCTGACTTAGTTCATTAGATTTAGACAAATTTAACGTTGCTGATCTTTCATATGTGGGAATGTGGTGGATCTGAGATTATCAAAACCCTTATATTTTTTATCACTTTATCAGGTCTTAAGTTAATCATCATCTCCAGTTTTATCCCAAGTAGTACAAGGACCATGTCTTACAAGTCAGTGTTGTCCAACATTTAGTTATAGCTTTGTCAGTTATGCTGTTTTCTACAGTCTATTCCTGTTTGGACTGGTTACCAATGGTGACTACTGTCTTTGTTCACCATTCCTCTGTTGCATCTTACTTCTTTCTCCTCTGTTCACTGTACCTATAATGGAAGAACATCTTTAAGCTCTTGTTTTTTTAGTGAGGACTAGTGAGTCATCAGCCTTCTCAATCTTTGTGCAAGAGTATCTTTACTTCACCCTCATCCTTGAATGATATTTGAGTTGGGTATGACATTCCTGCTAATTTCCCCCCGGGTGCATTACTGATATGATTTCAATTTTATTGTGGCTAGTGAGAACCTGCTGTCAGTTGATATTTTCCATTGATAGTACCGTGTCTTTTCTTTCTCATTTTCTTTTAAGATCTTCCCTTTGTCTTTGTTGGCCTGTAGTCTCCCCGTGGTTTGGTTTTATGTATTTATTTTAAACTTTATTGTTATTTATCGGCTGCGTTGGGTCTTTGCTGCTGCGTGCGGGCTTTCTGTGGTTGCGGAGAGCAGGGCCTGCTCTTCATTGTGGTGCGCAGGCTTCTCGTCGCGGTGGCTTCTCTTGTTGCAGAGCACGGGCTCTAGGCGCACTGGCTTCAGTAGTTGCGGAGCGTGGGCTCGGGAGCTGTGGCTCACAGGCTCTAGAGCACAGGCTCAGTAGGTCTGGCGCACGGGCTTAGTTGCTCCGAGGCATGTGGGATCTTCCCGGACGAGGGATCGAACCCGTGACCCCTGCACTGGCAGGCGGATTCTTAACCACTGTGCCACAAGGGAAGCCCCAGTTTGGTTCTGTTGATTCTGTGTGTGGCTTGTGCGTTCAGAATATGAGGAGTCTCATCTTTCATCAAATGTAGAAAATCTGTAGATTGGTTTAAGCCCATTCTCCCTAGTCTCCGATTCTGTCATTCCTATTGGCTATTTTTTGGACCTATGCATTCAGGTCCCCCCCACCACCATATGTCTTAACGTTTTATACATTTTCTCTCTCTCCGTGTTGCTTTCTGAATAATTTCCGTAGCTCTGTCTCCTAGTTCACTAAAGCAGATGGATCTGCTTTTAAACGCAAGCCCCCGATCCTTTGATGTCACCGGACATACTGTTTTTCCTTTCTCCGGGTCCCATTTGGTTCTTTTAAAAACCAGCCTCCTCTTTTTTCCACACAATCTTTTTTCTTTCCTTCTTTTTTCTAAGCATCTTAAACAAACATTTTATATTCTGTTAGTTCTATTATCTGAAGTTCCCAGTGACCTAATCCTGTTCATCACTGCTGACAATCACCGAAGAGGTCTTATTGTTTCTTTTCTTTATGTGTTTTATAATTTTGATTGTGAGTTTAGGATTTCTTGAATAGAGCTTCATCTGTGGAACTTCTGCGAGGTCTGAACTGAGGACGTATCTCTCCAGAGATGTTGTCTGTTTACTTCTGCCAGGAGACCTAGGAGTATTGCTGGGATAGTATTTTTTTTACATTAGTTTGTGAGCTTGGGGTTTCCTGGACTAACTCAGAGCATTAATTCCAGCCCTAGACCAGAGTGAGAACAGCCCTAGAGTTACAAAGTATCAGAGGAAGCATTTTATTTTCCTCCACCAGAATCCACATAGAGACCAAACTCCCTTGTAATCTCCCCATGGTGATAGGCAGATTTTTTTCCCTAGTCCATCCTTTACTGGACTCACACTGTGTAGCCTCTGTAAGGCGCCAAGCCTTTCCTCCTCTCCCTGATGAACATTAAGTCCTGTCTACCTAACATAAATTCAAATGCCTGTTGATCTGCTCTTGAGGTCCCCCTTTGTTTTTTTGACACCTGTGAGCCAACTTCCATGACAGGCTTGTCATACATGCATTGAGAGGAATATCTGTTCATTTTTTAATTAAAGTACAATTGATTTACCAACATAATATATGCTGGTTTCAGGTATATAACATAGTGATACAATGCTTTTATAGGTTATACTCCATTTAAAGTTACTAGGAAATACTGGCTATACTCGCACTGCTCTACAACATGTCCTCATAATCTTACTTATTTTATACATGGTAGTTTGTACCTGTTAACCCCTTGTCCCTATCTTGCCTCTGCCCCACCTCACTCTCCCCACTGGTTTGTCCCCTTTATCTGAGAGTCTGTTTCGGTTTTGTTATATTGACTAGTTTATGTTTTAGATGCTGCATGTAAGTGAAAACATACGGCATTGGTCTTTCTCCATCTGACGCATTTCGCTTAGCGCGAAACTCTCCAATTCCATTCATGTTGTTGCGAACGGCAGATTTTCATTCTTTTTTTTATGGTTGAATAGTGTGCCATTGTTTTCTTCATCCATTTCTCTGTTGATAGGCACTTGGGTTACTTCCAAATCTTGGCTATTGGAAATAATATTGCTATTAACACTGAGGTGCATGTATCTTTTTGAATTAGTGTTTTCATTTTCTTCAGATATAGGCCCAGGATTGGAATTGTTGGATCATACAGTAGTTCTATTTTTAGTCTTTTGTGGAACCTCTGTACTGTTTTACATAGTGACTGCCCAATTTACATTCTCACCAATAGTGTACAAGGAATCCCTTTTCTCCACAACCATGCTGACATTTATTATTTGTTGTCTTTTTAATGATAGCCATACTGACAGGTATGAGGTACTATCTCTTGTGCTTTTGGTTTGCATTTTCCTGATGATTAGAGATGTTGAGCATCTTTTCAAGTGCCTGTTGGCCATCTGTTTGTCTTCTTTTGAATGTCTATTCAAGTATTCCTCCCATTTTTTAAAATTTATTTATTTATTTATTGGCTTAATAAACAAATTGTTTTTATAAACTGTTATCAATTTTATAAATTTTATAAATAAATTGTTATAAATAATAAAACCAATTTTTATTGGCTGTGTCGGGTTATTTACTGGATGCTGTGCACAGGCTTTCTCTAGTTTCAGTGAGCGAGGGCTACTGTTCATTGCAGTGCATGGGCTTCTCATTGTGGTGGCTTCTCTTGTTGCAAAGCATGGGCTCTAGGCACGCAAGCTTCAGTAGTTGTGGCATGGGGGCTCAACAGCTGTGGCTCATGGGCTGTAGAGCACAAGCTCAGTAGTTGTGGCACATGGGCTTAGTTGCTCCACAGCATGTGGAATCTTCCCAGAGAAGCAATCAAACCTGTGTCCCTGCACTGGTAGGGTGGATTCTTAACCACTGTGCCACCAGGGAAGTCCCTTCCTCTCATTTTTTAATGGACTGTTTGTTTTTTGATATTGAGTTGTATGAACTATTTATACATTTTTTGGTATTAACCCCTTATCTGACATACCATTTGCAAATATCTTCTCCCATTCAGTAGCTTTTCATTTCATTTTATTGGTAGTGTCCTTTGTTATGCGAAAGCTTTTAAATTAAATCAGGTCCCACTTGTTTATTTTTGCTTCTGTTTCCTTTGCCTGAGGGGACAGATTCAAAAGAATATTTCTAAAACTAATGTCAGAGTATTCTGCCTATGTTCTCTTCTAGGAGTTTTATGGTTTCCAGTCTTACATTTAGGTTTTTAATCCATTTTGAGTTTACTTTTGTATACAGTGTGAGAAAATTACCTAATTTTATTCTTTTTCATGTAACTGTTCAGTTTCCCAGCACCATTGATTGAAGAGACTGTCTTTTTTCCATTGTATATTTTTATCTCCTTTGTCATAGATTAATTGACCTTAGGTGTGTGGGTTTATTTCTGGGCTCTCTACTCTATTCCATTGATCTATGTGCCTGTTTTTGTGCCAGAACCATGCTGTTTTGATTACTCTAGCTTTGTAGTATAGCTTGAAATCAGGGGCATGATACCTCCAGCTTTGTTCTTTTCATCTCAAGATTGCTTTGGCTATTTGATATAAATTCTAAGATTATTGTTCTAGTTCTGTGAAAAATGTCATGGGTATTTTGATAGGTATTTCATTGAATCTATAGGTTTCTTTGGGTAGTAGGGACATTTTAAGAATATTAGTTCTTCCAATCCACGAACACAGGACATCTTTCCATTTCTTTGTATCATCTTCAATTTAATTCATCAATATTTTATAGTTTTCAGAATATATGACATTCACCTCCTGGGTTACATTTATTTATTCCTGGTTATTTTATTCTTTTATATGTAATTTTAAATGGGATTGTTCCACTTTTCCTGAAGACACTATTTGCAGGACCCTGTGAATTCCTCCATAATTTAGGCCTCTTGCTTTCTTTACCCACTAAACAGCTGCTTGAGTTTTCTTGTCATATTCCTGAGGTAGTTCATTCATACATTCAATAAATATTTGTTGAATACCAAAAAACTAAATAAATAAATATATAAATAGGATTTTTTTTGCTTTTTCTAATAGTTCATTATTAGTGTATAGAAAAGCAACCAATTTCTGTATATTAATTTCATATCCTGCAACTTTAAGTCATTTACTCATAATAGTTTCTAGGGTTTTCTATATGTAGTATGGCATCTGTAAATAATGACAGTTTTACTTTCCCTTCCAATTTGGGTGCCTTTTATCTCTTGTCTGATTCCTCTGGCTAGGACTTGCAATACTATGTTAAATAGAAGTGGCGAGAGTGGACATCCTTGCCTTGCTCTTAATTTTAGAGCTTTCAGCTTTTCACCCTTGAGTATGCTGTTAGCTCTGGGTGTGTCATAAATGACCTTTATTATGTTGAGATATGTTCCCTCTATGCCCACTTTGATGAGGGTTTATATTATAAATGGATGTTGAATTTTTCAAAATTTTTTCTGCATCTATTCAGATGATCATGTGATTTTTTATCCTTCCTTTTGTTACTACAGTGTATCATATTGATTAAGTTGCAGATACTGAACCATTCTTGCATGCCTATAATAAATCACACTTGATCATGATGTATGATCCTTTTTATGTATTGTATTCGATTTTCTAATATTTTGTTGAGGATTTTTGCATCTGTATTCATCAGTAGTTTGGGCCTGTAATATCTTATTTTTGTAGTGTCTTTTTCTGGTTTTGGTATCAGGATAATGGTGGCCTCATAGAATGAGTTTGGTAGTATTCCCTCATCTTCAACTTTTTGGAATAACTTGAGAAGAATATTATTAGTTCTTGTTTGTATGTTTGGTGGAATTTCCCTGTGAAGCCATTTGGTCCTAGACTTTTGTTTGCTGGGAGTTTTTTGATTAATGATTCAATTTTCCTACTAGTGATCATTCTGTTCACTTTATTTTTTCCTGATTCAGTTTTGGAAGATAGTATGTGTCTAGGAAGTTATCAATTTCTTCTAGGTTGTCCAATTTTTTGGCATGTAACTGTTTATAGTATTCTTTTATGATGTGTTGTGTCTCTGTTACATCAGCTGTAATTTCTTCTCTTTCATTTCTCATTTTGTTCAAGTTCTCTCTCCATTTTTCAATGAGTGTGGCTAAAGGCTTATCAATTTTGTTTATCTTTTCAAAAAATAAGCTCTTCGTTCCATCTCTTTTCTATTTTTTTGTTGTTCTCTATTTTATTTCTTTCCACTCTGATCTTTAACATTTCCTTCCTTCTGCTGTTTTGGGGCTTTGTTCTTATTTTTCTAATTCCTTTATATTGTAGATTTAGTTCTTTTTTGAGATTTTTCTTGTTTCTTGAGGTAGGCCTGTATTGCTAATAAACTTCCTTCTTAGAACTGCTTTTGATGTTTCCCATAGATGTTTGGAAAGCTGTTTTTATTAGCATTTTTCTTGAGGTATTTTCTCATCCTCTTTGATTTCTTTACTGACCCATTGGTTTTTTTTAGTAGCATGCTGTTTAGTTTCCATGTGTTTGTGTTTTTACCATTTTTCTTCCTTCAGGATTTTTAGTTTCATATGGTTGTGGTCAGAGAAGATGTTTGAGGGACTTCCCTGGTGGTCCAGTGGTTAAGAATCTGCCTTCCAATGTAGGGGATATGAGTTCAATCCCTGGTCAGGGAATTAGGTTCTCACCTGCTGCAGGGCAGCTAAAGCCCAGTGCAACTAAAAAAAATTGTAAAAAAAAAAAAAGAAAGATGCTTGAAATAATTTCCATCCTCTTAAATTTATTGACTTCTATTATGGCCTAGCATGTGATCTAGCCTTAAGGACATTACATGTACACTTGAAAAGAAAGTATTTTCTGCAGTTGTTGGATGGAATGTCCTGTAGATATCTATTAAGTCTAACTGGTCTAATGTGTCATTTAAAGCCACTGTTTCCTATTGATTTTCTGTCTCAATGCTCTGTCTTGATGTAAGTTGAGTGTAAAAGTCCCCTACTCTTATTACATTATTGTTAATTTCTCCCTTCATGTCTGTTAATATTTGCTTTATGTACTTAGGTGCTCCTATATTAGGTACATATATGTTAACACATGCTATATCCTCTTCTTGTATTGACCCCTTCATCATTAAATAATGCCCTTCTTTTCTTTTTTTTTTTTTTTTTTTTTTTTTATTATTATTATTTTATTTTATTTTTTTTGGGGGGTACACCAGGTTCAATCAACTGTTTTTATACACATATCCCCATATTCCCTCCCTTCCTTGACGCCCCCCCCTCGATTCCCCCCCACCCTCCCTGCCCCAGTCCTCTAAGGCATCTTCCATCCTCCAGTTGGACTCCCTTTGTTATACAACAACTTCCCACTGACTATTTTACAGTTGGTAGTATATATATGTCTGTACTACTCTCCCGCTTCTTCTCAGTTTCCCCTTCACCCCCCACCCCCTCCCATACCTCGAGTTCTCCAGTCCATTCCCTGTATCTGCTTCCCTGTTCTTGTCACTGAGTTCATCAGTACCATTTTTAGATTCCGTATATGTGAGTTAGCATACAATATTTGTCTTTCTCTTTCTGACTTACTTCACTCTGTATGACAGATTGTAGTTCTATCCACCTCATTACATATAGGTCCATCTCATCCCTTTTTATAGCTGAGTAATATTCCATTGTATATATATGCCACATCTTCTGTATCCATTCATTTGTTGATGGGCATTTAGGTTGCTTCCATGTCCTGGCTATTGTAAAGAGTGCTGCAATAAACATTATGGTACAAGTTTCTTTTGGGATTATGGTTTTCTTTGGGTATATGCCCAGGAGTGGGATTACTGGATCATATGGTAGTTCTATTTGTAGTTTTTTAAGGAACCTCCAAATTGTTTTCCATAGTGGCTGTACCAACTTACAGTCCCACCAACAGTGCAGGAGAGTTCCCTTTTCTCCACACCCTCTCCAACATTTGTTGTTTCCAGACTTTGTGATGATGGCCATTCTGATTGGTGTGAGGTGATACCTCATTGTGGCTTTGACTTGCATTTCTCTGATGATGAGTGATGTTGAGCATCTTTTCATGTGTTTGTTGGCCATCTGTATGTCTTCCTTGGAGAAATGTCTATTTAGGTCTTCTGCCCATTTGTGGATTGGGTTATTTGCTTTTTTGGTATGAAGCTGCATGAGCTGCTTGTATATTTTGGAGGTTAATCCTTTGTCCGTTGTTTCATAGGCAATTATTTTTTCCCATTCTGAGGGTTGCCTTTTAGTCTTGTTTATGGTTTCTTTTGCTGTGCAAAAGCTTTTAAGTTTCATGAGGTCCCATTCGTTTATTCTTGATTTTATTTCCATGATTCTAGGAGGTGGGTCAAAAAGGATGTTGCTTTGATGTATGTCAAAGAGTGTTCTGCCTATGTTTTCCTCTAGGAGTTTGATAGTGTCTGGCCTTATATGTAGGTCTTTAATCCATTTGGAGTTTATTTTTGTGTATGGTGTTAGGAAGTGTTCTAATTTCATTCTTTTACATGTTGCTGTCCAATTTTCCCAGCACCACTTATTGAAGAGGCTGTCTTTTTTCCATTGTATACTCGTGCCTCCTTTGTCAAAGATAAGGTGCCCATATGTGTTTGGGCTTACTTCTGAGTTCTCTATTCTAT
This sequence comes from Hippopotamus amphibius kiboko, assembly GCF_030028045.1. Lineage (NCBI taxonomy): Eukaryota > Metazoa > Chordata > Mammalia > Artiodactyla > Hippopotamidae > Hippopotamus > Hippopotamus amphibius. Next base: position 1,559,627 of record NC_080203.1, read on the forward strand.
TCCATTGATCTTCCTTTCTATTTTTGTGCCAGTACCATACTGTCTTGATCACTATGGCCTTGTAGTATAGTTTGAAGTCAGGAAGCCTGATTCCACCAACTTCATTTTTCCTTCTCAAGATTGCTTTGGCTATTCGGGGTCTTTTGCGTTTCCATACAAATCGTAAGATTTCTTGCTCTAGTTCTGTGAAAAATGCCATTGGTAATCTGATCGGGATTGCATTAAATCTGTAAATTGCTTTGGGTAGTACAGTCATTTTCACGATGTTGATTCTTCCAATCCAGGAACATGGTATATCCCTCCATCTGTTTATGTCATCTTTGATTTCTTTCATCAGTGTCTTAAAGTTTTCTGCATACAGATCTTTTGCCTCCTTAGGCAGGTTTATTCCTAGGTATTTTATTCTTTTGGTTGCAATGGTGAATGGGAGAGTTTCCTTAATTTCTCTTTCTGCTCTTCCGTTGTTAGTGTATAGGAATGCAAGAGATTTCTGTGCATTAATTTTGTATCCTGCTACTTTACTAAACTCATCAATGAGTGCTAGCAGTTTTCTGGTAGAGTCTTTAGGGTTTTCTATATATAGTATCATGTCATCTGCAAAGAGTGATAATTTTACTTCTTCTTTTCCAATTTGGATTCCTTTAATTTCTTTTTCTTCTCTGATTGCTGTGGCTAACACTTCCAAAACTATGTTGAATAACAGTGGTGAGAGTGGACACCCTTGTCTTGTTCCTGTTCTTAGAGGGAATTCTTCCAGTTTTTCTCCATTGAGAACAATGTTGGCTTTTGGTTTGTCATATATGGCTTTTATGATGTTGAGGTAATTTCCTTCTATGCCCATTTTCTGGAGAGCTTTTATCATAAATGGATGTTGAACTTTGTCAAAAGCTTTTTCTGCATCTATTGAAATGATCATATGGTTTTTATCCTTCAATTTGTTGATATGATGTATCACGTTGATTGATTTGCGTATATTGAAGAATCCTTGCATCCCAGGGATAAACCCCACTTGATCGTGGTGTATGATTTTTTTAATGTGCTGTTGCAGTCTGTTAGCTAGTATTTTGTTGAGGATTTTTGCATCTATATTCATCAGTGATATTGGTCTGTAGTTTTCTTTTTTTGTGACATCTTTGCCTGGTTTTGGTATCAGGGTGATGGTAGCCTCATAGAATGAGTTTGGGAGTGCTTCGCCTTCTGCAATATTTTGGAAGAGTTTGAGAAGGATAGGTGTTAACTCTTCTCGAAATGTTTGATAGAATTCGCCTGTGAATCCATCTGGTCCTGGGCTTTTGTGTGTTGGGAGATTTTTAATCACTGCCTCAATTTCTGTACTTGTGATTGGTCTGTTCATGGTTTCTATTTCTTCCTGGTTCAGTCTTGGAAGATTGTATTTTTCTAAGAATGTATCCATTTCTTCCAGGTTATCCAATTGATTGGCATATAGTTGCTTGTAGTAGTCTCTCATGATGTTTTGTATTTCTGAGGTGTCCGTTGTGACTTCTCCTTTTTCATTTCTAATTCTGTTGATTTGCATCTTCTCCCTTTTTTTCTTGATGAGTCTGGCTAATGGTTTATCAATTTTGTTAATCTTCTCAAAGAACCAGCTTTTAGTTTTATTTATTTTTCTTATGGTTTCTTTCCTTTCTTTTTCATTTATTTCTGCTCTGATCTTTATGATTTCTTTCCTTCTGCTCACTTTGGGGTTTCTTTGTTCTTCTTTCTCTAGTTGTTTGAGGTGTAAGGTTAGGTTGTTTATTCGATCATTTTCTTGTTTCTTAAGGTAGGACTGTATTGCTATAAACTTCCCTCTTAGAACTGCTTTTGCTGCGTCCCATAGGTTTTGGGTTGTTGTGTTTTCGTTGTCATTTGTTTCTAGATACTTTTTGATTTCCTCTTTGATTTCTGTAGTGATTCCTTGGTTGTTTAATAGTGAATTGTTTAGCCTCCATGTGTTTGTATTTTTTGCAGTTTTTTTCCTGTAATTGATATCTAGTCTCATGGCGTTGTGGTCTGAGAAGATGCTTGATATGATTTCAATTTTCTTGAATTTGCTGAGGTTTGATTTGTGACCCAAGATGTGATCTATCCTGGAAAATGTTCCGTGTGCACTTGAGAAGAAAGTGTAGTCTGTCGTTTTTGGATGGAATGTCCTATAAATATCAATTAAGTCGAGATGGTCTAATGTGTCATTTAAAGCTTGTGTGTCTTTATTTATTTTCTGTTTGGATGATCTGTCCATTGATGTAAGTGGGGTGTTCAAGTCTCCCACTATAATTGTGTTACTGTCGATGTCCCCTTTTATAGCTGTTAGCATTTGCCTTATGTATTGAGGTGCTCCTATATTGGGGGCATAGATATTTACCATTGTGATATGTTCTTCTTGGATGGATCCCTTGATCATTATGTAGTGCCCTTCCTTGTCTCTTTTAATAGTCTTTACTTTCAAGTCTAATTTGTCTGATATGAGTATTGCTACTCCAGCTTTCTTTTGACTTCCATTTGCATGGAATATCTTTTTCCATCCCTTCACTTTCAGTCTATATGTGTCCCTTGGTCTGAAGTGGGTTTCTTGTAGGCAGCATATAGAAGGGTCTTGTTTTTGTATCCATTCAGCCAGTCTGTGTCTTTTGGTTGGAGCATTTAATCCATTTACATTTAAAGTGATTATTGACATGTGTGTTCCAATTACCATTTTCTTAATTGTTTTGGGTTTGTATTTGTAGGTGTTTTCCTTTTCTTGTGTTTCCTACTTAGAGAAGTTCCTTTAGCACTTGTTGTAAGGCTGGTTTGGTGGTGCTGAATTCTCTTAACTTTTGCTTGTCTGGAAAGCTTTTGATTTCTCCCTCAAATCTGAATGAGATTCTTGCTGGGTAAAGTATTCTTGGCTGTAGGTTTCTCTCTTTCAGGACTTTCAGTATATCTTGCCATTCCCTTCTGGCCTGCAGAGTTTCTGTAGAAAGGTCAGCTGTTATCCTGATGGGTTTTCCCTTATATGTTGTTTGTTGCTTTTCTCTTGCTGCTTTTAATATTTTTTCTTTGTGTTGAATTGTCGTTAGTTTGATTAATATGTGTCTTGGTGTATTTCTCCTTGGGTTTATTCTGTATGGGACTCTCTGTGCTTCTTGGACTTGGTTCATTATTTCCTTTCCCATGTTGGGGAAGTTTTCCACTAGAACCTCTTCAAATATTTTCACAGACCCTTTCTTGTTTTCTTCTTCTTCTGGGATGCCTATAATTCGAATGTTGGTACGTTTAAGGTTATCGCTGAGGTCTCTGAGGCTGTCTTCTAGTCTTTTTATTTTTTTATCTTTTTCCTGTTCTGTGGCGTTTATTTCTCCCATTCTATCTTCCAACTCACTTATTCGTTCTTCTGCCTCAGTCATTCTGCTGGTTAGAGCATCTAGAGTATTTTTAATTTCAGTTATTTTGTTATCCATTGCTGTTTGTTTTTCTGAGTTCTTATGAACTGTTTCTTGTACTTTCTCTAATTTGTTATCGAGATTTTGTATCATTTTTACTATCATTACTCTAAATTCTTTTTCAGGCATTTTTCCTATTTCCTCCTCATTTATTTGGTCTTGTGGGTTTTTTTCCTGCTCCTTTGCCTGCATGGTGTTTCTTTGTTTCCTCATGGTTGTCCAAGCTTTTGGGGTTGCTTGTCCTGGTGATAGAGGTGTTTATAGAAGACTGTCCAAGCCTCAGACTAATGTCCAAGTATTGGATTAGACGAATATTCAGTCTAGGAAACACATACATGTATAAGACACACAATTATTGAATCCGTTAGGACATAAGGCTCTAGAAAGACCTGACAGAACCCCAGTGTGCTATCAGATATTCAGAGAGAAACCCAGCAGAAATTGACAACTGAAACAGAACAAATCAGAGACAAAAGCAAAAGCAAACAAACAACAAATAACACCCTACACATACAAACATCAATCCAGGGAGATTTTGTAAGCTAGGATCAAATATAGAAATGAGCTGGAGTACCACCAGAGAGAATGGAGATTCTCAGAATGTAATTAGACAACTGTACTAAGAACTAAGATAAAGACAAAAGCCTAATATTAATACCAAGGCAGTGCATCATCTGGAGAATAGAGCAAGGAGTCTGAGCAGACCGATAGTGTTGCTTATAAGTATGTTAAGATAAAATACACTTAAAATGGCTGGAAGAAAGGGGAACAGAAGAGCGTAATGTGGTTGGAAATATGCAAAGAAAAAGAAAGGAATAGAAGTGTATAAAAGAAAGGGATGAAAGGAAAGTATGAAAGATATTTTGTCCGTACTACCAAAAACTTAGCTAGATATAGAAGTATTTTAAAAGGCAAAAATAAAAAATAAAAAAAAAAAAAAAAAAAAAAAAAAAAAGAGTAAAAAATATCCTTATAAAATTATGTTGTAAAACTTGTAGATCCCTTAGGGCTAAGATCGTATTTAATAAATCAAAAAAAAAAAAAAAAAAAAAAAAAAAAAAAAGAGAAAGGAAAAAAAAAAAAAAAAAAAATCCAGAACTGATCCCCGAATGGACCAGTTCAATAGGTATTGATACTACTATTTCTGTTTCCTTAGCTTCTCAGCTGTAAGTGTCCTTTTCCTTGCCTTGGGTTTTTTTTTTTTTTTTTTTTTGCGTTATTCTGTGACCAGCAGAGGTTCCTTTATTGTTCGTCTGTAAGCCTCGGTGTGTGGGGAGGGAGAGGGTGCAATAGTGGCTCCTTCTCCTGGGAGGGAGTGAGCAGTGGCGCACTGTTGCTTCAGTCAGGCTTGGAGGTGCCTGTTGCAGAGGGCGCTGGTGGCTCAGGCGTACACAGAAAGTCTTAGAGTTGGGCCTCTCTCGGGGTTTTTTCTTTTTGATGCTGGTTTTTTTTTTTTTTTTTTTCTCTCGGCAGCCTCCCTGCTGCTGGCGTTGCAAGGAGTTTTAATCTAGCCCCGCCCGAGCGCCTGAGGGTGCTTGTTATCCCTGAGCGCCTTATGTGGCCCCGCAGGGCATCTCTCCGCTGCCTGTTGCAGAGGCGCAGAAAGAGAGAGAGAGGCTATGCGCGCGGCTCCTCCCCCGCGCCCGGGAGCCTGCAGCCTCCAGCCGCCATTATGGCCAGGCAGCTCTCAGGGATCGGCACTCCTCTCCGCGGACCTCCTCCCTCCTGTCCTCTCGGTCCGTCACCCTACCGGCAACAATGTTTCTCCCCCTGAACCAGCTCTCCGGTTCCCACGCTCCCGCTCCTGGACCCTCCGTTCAGCCGCGGATCGATGTCTCGGTCCGGGAACGCTGAGCTGCGCTGTGGACCCTCCGTATGTTTCTCACTCCCTCCCGTCTGCCACAGCTCCGCCGCTTCACCCTCTTTGAGCCCTCGTAGATGCCTCCCTACCGGCTATGTCAGGTTCTCCGCAGCCCTTTCCGGTGTCCGAGGCCGTCTGCTGGTGTTCAGCTGGTTCTCTGTGGGAATGACTGTGTCCTTCCGTGCATTCCCAATGCATCTGTGGAGAGGGAAGCACTCCACGTCTCTCTACTTCGCCGCCATCTTTTTCTCCCCCCTTCTTTTCTTTTGATACAGACTTAGGCTTTGTTTTAAAGTCTACTTTTTCTTACATGAGTATTGCTTCCCTGGCTTTCTTTTTATTTCTATTTGCATGGAATATCTTTTTCCAACCCCTCACTTTCAGTCTGTGTGGTCTTTAGCTCCAAAGTGAGTCTCTTGTAGGAAACATATAGAGATGGGCACTATTTACAATAGCCAGGACATGGAAGCAACCTAAATGTCCATCAACAGATGAATGGATAAAAAAAATGTGGTACATATATAAAATGAAATATTACTCAGCGGTAAAAATCAAGGAAACTGGGACATTTCTAGAGACATGAATGGACTTGGAGACTGTCATACAGAGTGAAGTGAGTCAGAAAGAGAAAAACAAATACCGTATATTAACACATATGTGTGGACTGTAGAAAAATGGTACAAATCAACTGGTTTGCAAGGCAGAAATAGAGACACAGATGTAGAGAACAAACATATGGACACCAAGTGGGGAAAGCGGGGAGGGTCGGGGGGGGGAATGAATTGGGAGATTGGGATACCAAATTGTACGCTCTAAATATATGCAGTTTATTGTATGTTAACTGTATCTCAATAAAAGTTCTAAAAAAAAGAAACAAGAAAAATCTCGAATAAACAACTTAACCTTACACCTAAAACAATTAGAGAAAGAAAAAAAAACAAAGGGAGCAGAAGGAAAGAAATCATAAAGATCAGATCAGAAATAAATGAAAAAGAAATGAAGGAAACAAGAGCAAAGATCAAAAAAAAACTAAAAGCTGGTTATTTGAGAAGATAAACAAAATTGATAAACCATTCTCCAGACTCATCAGGGAAAAAAAGGAGAAGACGCTAATTGGGAGATTGGGATACCAAACTGTACACTCTAAATATATGCAGTTTATTGTATGTTAACTGTATCTCAATAAAAGTTCTAAAAAAAAAAGTAGACGCAAATCAACAGAATTAGAAATGAAAAAGAAGTAACAACCAACACTGCAGATACACAAAAAATCATGAGAGACTACTAGAAGCAACTATGTGCCAATAAATTGGATAACCTGGAAGAAATGGATAAATTCTTAGAAAAGTACAATCTTCCAAGACTGAACCAGGAAGAAATAGAAAATATGAACAGACCAATCACAAGCACTGAAATTGAGACTGTGATTAAAAATCTCCCAACAAACAAAAGCACAGGCGAATTCTCTCAAACATTTCAAGAAGAGCTAACACCTATTCTTCTCAAACTCTTCCAAAATATAGCAGAAGCAGGAACACTCCCAAACTCATTCTATGAGGCCACCATCACCCTGATGCCAAAACCAGGCAAAGATGTGACAAAAAAAGATTACATGCTAATATCACTGATGAATATAGATGCAAAAATCCTCAACAAAATACTAGCTAACAGAATCCAGCAGTACATTAAAAAGATCATACACCATGATCAAGTGGGGTTTATCCCTGGGACACAAGGATTCTTCAATATATGCAAATCAATCAATGTGATACATCATATTAACAAATTGAAGGATAAAAACCATATGATCATCTCAATAGATGCAGAAAAAGCTTTTGACAAAATTCAACATCCATTTATGATAAAAACTCTCCAGAAAGTGGGCATAGAAGAAAGTTACCTCAACATAATAAAAGCCATATATGAGAACCATTCTAAATGGTGAAAAACTGAAAGCATTCCCTCTAAGAACAGGAACAACATAAGGGTGCCCACTCTCACCATTATTATTAAACATAGTTTTGGAAGTTTTAGCCACAGCAATCAGAGAAGACAATGAAATAAAGGGAATCCAAATTGGAAAAGAAGTAAAATTGTCACTCTTTGCAGATGACCTGATATTATACATAGAAAACCCTAAAGAAGCTACAAGAAAACAGCTAGCACTAATCAATGAATTTAGTAAAGTAAGGGTACAAAATTAATGTGCAGAAATCTCTTGCATTCCTATACACTAACAATGGAAGAGCAGAAAGAGAAACTAAGGAAACAATGCCATTTACCATTGCAACAAAAAGAATAAAATACCTAGGAATATACCTGCCTAAGGAAGCAAATGATCTGTATGCAGAAAACTATAAGACTGATGAAAGATATCAAACCTGATGCAAACAGATGGAGGGACATATCATGTTCTTGGATTGGAAGAATCAACATCGTGAAAATGACTGTACTACCCAAAGCAATTTACAGATTCAATGCAATCTCTATCTAATTACCAATGGCATTTTTCACAGAACTAGAACAAGAAATTTTACGATTCGTATGGAAATGCAAAAGACCCTGAATAGCCAGAGCAATCTTGAGGAGGAAAGACAGAGCTGGAATAATCAGGCTCCCTGACTTCAAACTAAACTACAAGGCCACAGTGATCAAGACAGTATGGTACTGACACAAAAACAGAAATATAGATCAATGGAACAGAATAGAGAGCCCAGAGATAAACCCACGCACATAGGGACATCTTATCTTTGACAAAGGAGGCAAGAATATACAGTGGAAAAAAAACAGCCTCTTCAATAAGTGGTGCTGGGAAAATTGGACAGCTCCATGTCAAAGAATGAAATTAGAACACTTCCTAACACCATACACAAAAATAAACTCAAAATGGATTTAAGACCTAAATGTAAGGCCAGACACTATCAAACTCTTACAGGAAACATAGGCAGAACACTCTATGACATACATCAAAGCAAGATCCTTTTTGACCCACCTCCTAGAATCATGGAAATAAAATCAAGAATAAACAAATGGGACCTAATGACACTTAAATGCTTTTGCACAGCAAAAGAAACCATAAAAAAGACAAGGAGGCAACCCTCAGAATGGGAGAAAATACTTGCCAATGAAGCAACGGACAAAGGATTAATCTCCAAAATATACAAGCAGCTCATACAGCTTCATACCAAAAAAGCAAATAACCCAATCCACAAATGGGCAGAAGACCTAAATAGACATTTCTCCAAAGAAGACATACAGATGGCTCACAGACACATGAAAAGATGCTCGACATCCGTAATCATCAGAGAAATGCAAGTCAAAGCCACAACGAGGTATCACCTCTCACCAGTCAGTATGGCCAGCATCAAAAAATCTAGAAACAATAAATGCTGGAGAGGGTGTGGAGAAAAGGGAACTCTTCTGCACTGTTGGTGAGAATGTAAATTGGTACAGCCACCATGGAAAACAGTATGGATGTTCCTTAGAAAACTAAAAATAGAACTACCATATGACCCAGCAATCCAACTCCTGGGCATATACCCTGAGAAAACCATAATCCAAAAAGAAATATGTGCCACAATGTTCATTGCAGCACTATTTACAATAGCCAGGACATGGAAGCAACCTAAATGTCCATCAACAGATGAATGGATAAAGAAGATGTGGCACATATATACAATGGAATATTACTCAGTCATAAAAAGGAATGAAATGGAGCTATGTGTAATGAGGTGGATTGACCTAGAGTCTGTCATACAGAGCAAAGTAAGCTAGAAAGAGAATAACAAACATCATATGCTAACGCATATATATGGAATCTAAAAAAATGATACTGATGAGCCCAGTGACAGGGCAAGAATAAAGATGCAGATGTAGAGAATGGACTTGAGGACATGGGGTTGGGGTGAAGGGGAAGCTGGGACGAAGTGAGAGAGTAGCATTGACATATATACACTACTAAATGTAAAACAGATAGCTAGTGGGAAGCTGCTGCATAAAACAGGGAGATCAACTGAATGATGGGTGATGACTTGGGGTGGGATAGTTTGGGTGGGAGGGAGTCATGGGAGGGAGGGAATGTGGGGATATATGTATAAATACAGCTGCTTCACTTTGTTGTATAGCAAAAACTGGCACAAGAGTGTAAAGCAATTATATTCCAATAAAGAGGTTTAAAAAAAAGTATGATATAAAACTGTCTGTTTGCAAGTGATATGGTTTTATTTATCAAATATCCTAACGATTCCACAAAAAAACTATTAGAGTTAATAAACAAATTCAGTAAATTTGCAGGATACAAAGCCAACACATAGAAATCAGTTGCATTTCTATACACATCAGTGAAATATCTGAAAATGTAATTAACAAAACAATACCACTTATAATAGCATCAAAATAATTAAATTCTTGGAAATAAATTTAACCCAGGAAGTGAAAGATCTGTACATTGAAAACTATGAGACTGAAACTCTCCATAAATAAATGAAAAGATTTTCTGTGTTCATGGATTGGAGAAATTAATGTTGTTAAAATGTTCATATTACCCAAAGCCATCAATAGATTCAATACCATCCCTGTCAGAATTCCAATGGAATTTTTAACAGAAATAGAAAAAGTAATCATAAAATTCTTATGAAATCACAAAAGACCCTAAATATTCAAATTAATTCTAAGCAATAACAAAGCTGGAGGCAGCACACGTTCTGATTTCAAACTATACTACGAAACTATAGTAATTAAAACAGTATGGTACTGGCCTAAAAATAGACACAGACCTAGGAAACAAAATCAAGAGCCCACAAATAAACCCACATACATATGGTCTACAACGGAGCCAAGAATTCTCAACAGAGAAAGGGTAGTCTCCTCAACAAATGGTGTTGGGGAAACTGGATATCCAGATGCAAAAGAATAAAATTAGACTCATACCACTCACAAAAATCAACTCAAAATGTATTGAAGACTCAAATATAAGACCTGAAACTATAAAACTCCTAGAAGAAAACATAGGGGAAAATATCCTTGATATTGGTCTTGGCGATTATTTTTTGGCTATCGACACCAAAATTACAAGCAACAAAGGCAAAAATAAACAAGTGGCACTACATCAAACTAAAAATCTTCTCCACAGGCAAAAGAGAAATCAATAAAGTAGAATGGCAACTTATGTAATGGGAGAAAATATTCAGAAACTATATATCTGATAAGGGGTTAATATCCAAAATATATAAGTAAAGTATATATTATATGCAAAACATATAATTAATAAAACTCAACAGCAAAAAAAAATCCAATTTAAACATGGGCAAAGGACATGAATATACAGCTTTTATGAAGCATCCTTGAATTATAAAAGAAATGATACTCTATATTCTATGTACAGAGGTACTTTTAGCCATATGAGAATTTATTATATTTAAGGATTGTCTCCTTATTAAGTGGAAAACAAAAGATTCTTGTATCAATCATAAGGGGGAAATTTTAACTTTTATCAGTTTAAAATATAAAGCTTGTGGTCATGTAGTTGTGTGACTTTTTTTTCACTCTGACAAATTGAGTTAACATATTAAAAGCAGAATGGGTCACTTTATCTTTTCCATATGTAGATAAACTTGGTATTTTCATCCTTATCATCTCTTCCTCTCATTTACAAGAATAAAAAAGATAAAGTAGTACTTAGAGGGAAATTTATAGAATCTAATGCTTATATCAGAAAAGAAGAAAGATATAAAATCGATAGCCTAAGCTACCACCTTATGAAACTAGAGGAAAAAGAGAAAATTAATTTTAATTAAAGCAAAATTAAATTAAAAGAGTAAAACAATAGAGAAATCAATAAAACCAAAATATGATTACTTGAATAAATGAATAAAATTGAAAAACCCCATGCCAATCAAGAAAAAAAGATGGAAGAGAGGAGACACAACTTACCAACATGAGGACTGAAACAGGATATATCACTACCTGCCCCACAGACATTAAAACAATAATAAGTGGAATACAACAAACAATTTATGCCTGTACATTTGATAACAGACATTCAATAACTTACATGATATGGACAAATTCCTTAAACTAAAAACTTAAAACAAGGAAAAATACATAACCCAAATACACTGACATCTACCAAAGAAACTGAATTTGTGGTTAAGAACGTTTCAAAAAAGAAAACTCCAGGTCAGATGGTTTCACTCATAAATTCTACCAAAAGTTTAGGTAAAACATACCAATTTCACACAAGCTCCTTCATAAAGCAGAAGAGAGAACACAAACTATATCTTACTCATTTCATGAAGTCATTATCCTAATACCAAAACCAGACAATGTTAAAAAAAAAAAAACTACAGACCAATATATTTTATGAACAGATACCAACACTCTTACTAAAATATTAGCCAATCAAATCTAGCAATATATAGAAAGGATAGTGAATCACAGTCAAGTAGGGTTCATCCCAGGAATTCAAAGCTGGTTTGACATTCAAAATTCAATCAGTACAATTCACCATATTGTTCGACTAAATAAGAAACAACAGAGGATCATAGAAATAGATACAGAAAAACATTCAACAGAATTCAATATCCATCCATGATAAAAATTATCAACAATTTAGGAACAGAAGGGAACTTCCTTAACCTAATAAGTGCTATCCATGTAAACCTACAGTAGATGATACTCCCCTAATATCAGGAACAAGTCAAAGATGTTATTTTTTCAGAACTATTCAGTATTGCACTGGAAGTCCTAGCTAGTGCAATAAGACAAGACAAGAAAAAAAGAAGGGAGAAAGGGAGGGAGGGAGGGAGGAAAGAGAGAGACAGAGAGACAGAAAGGGCGTACATATTAGGAAAAAAACCCTCTTTATGTAGAAAACCTCAAACAATCTACAATAAAACTCCTATACCTAATAAGTTCAGCAAGGTCACAGAATACAAGGTCAACATACAAAAATCAATTACATTTTTATGTACTAATAATAAATTATTCGAATTTCAAATAAGAAAATAGTATTATTTATGATAGCACCCAAAAATGAAGTACTGAGTTAAAAATCTAAGAAAATATGTGTACGTATGTGGCAAGCTATAAGACACTGATATAAAAAGTCAAGGAAGAGACTGAAGAGGAGGGAACACTCCCAAAGTCATTTTATGAAGCCACTCTCATCCTGATACCAAAACCAGCCAAAGACACTATAAAAATAAGAAAATTACAGGCCACTATCTTTGATGAATACAGATGCAACAAAATATTAGCAAATTGAATCCAAATATACATTAAAAAGTATCATACACCATGATCAAGTTGGATTCCTTTCAGTGTGGCAAGGATGGTTCAACATATGCAAATTAATCAATGTGATACATCACATTAGCAAAAGACAAAAAAGATATGATCACCTCAACAGATGCAGAAAAAGCATTTGATAAAATTCAACATTCATTTATGATAAAAACTCTCACCAAAGTGGGTATACAGGGAACATATCTCAACATAATAAAAGCCATTTATGACAAACCCACAGCCAACATAATACTCAAAAATGAAACACTAAAAGCCTTCCAGCTAAATTCATGAACAAGATACAGGTGCCTCTCTTACCCCTCTATTCAACATAATATTGGAAGTCCTAGCCACAGCAAGCAGGTAAGAAAAATGAATAATAGGTATACAAATCGGAAAGGAAGAGGTAAAATTGTCATTATTTGTAAATAACATGATACTCTATGCAGAGAACCCTAGAGTCTGTACAAAAACTATTAGAACTAATAAACGAATTCAGGAAGGTAGCAGGATACAAGATTAATATACAGAAATCTGTTGCATTTCTTTACACTAACAGTGAAATATCAGAAAGTGAAAGTAAGAAAGCAATCCCATTTGCGATGACTTAGAGGGCTGGGATGGGGGGGTGGGGGAGAGTCACAGAAGGGAGGGCATATGGGGATATATGTATAAATACAGCTGATTCACTTCGGTGTACAGAAAAAAACTGGCACAGGAGTGTAAAGCAATTATATTCCAATAAAGAGCTAAAAAAAAAAAAGCAATCCCATTTAAAATCATGTCAAAAATAAATTTAAAAAACTGAGGAGAGGACTTCCCTGGTGGCACAGTGGTTAAGAATCCGCCTGCCAATGCAGGAGACATGGGTTCAATCCCTGGTCTGAGAAGATCCCACATGCTGCAGAGCAACTAAGCCCATGCACCACAACTACTGAGCCTGTGTTCTAAAGCCTGCAAGCCATAACTATTTAGCCCACATGCCACAACTACTGAAGCCCTCGCACCTAGAGCCCGTGCTCCACAACAAGAGAAGCCACTTCACTGAGAAGTTCACACACAGCCCCTGCTCGCCGCAACTAGAGAAAGCCCAAATGCAGCAACGAGGACCCAACGCAGCCAATAAAATTAAATAAATAAATAAATAAATAAAAAATTTAGGAGCAAACAATCAAGGAGGTGAAAGACCTGTACACTGACAACTATAAAACATTGATAAAGGAAACTGAAGATGATTCAAAGAAATGGAAAGATATCTTGGATTGGAAGAATTAATATTGTGAAAATAGCCATACAACTCAAAGCAATCTACAGATTTAATGCAATCCCTATCAAAATACCCATGACATTTTCCACAGAACTGGAACAAATAATCTTAAGTTTTATATGGAACCACAAAAGACCTCGAATTGCCAAAGCAATCCTGAGAAAAAGGAACAAAGCTGGAGGCATAACTCTCCCAGACTTCAGATAATAATACAAAGCTACAGTAATCAAAATAATATGGTATTGGAATTATATTCAATACTTTTTTAACTTTTTATTTTATACTGGAGAAAAGTTAACAATGTTGTGTTGGTTTCAGGTGTACAACAAAATTATTCAGTTATACATATATGAGAGTGAGTCAAAAATTATCCGCACTCTGGCTGAAGAATTTATTTTAATTAACTTTTAGAAAAGACAAATACATCATTTTTTGACATAATCTCCTTGCTTTTCAATACACTTTGTCCATCTGTCAACAAGCTTTCATATTCCCTCATTAAAAAATGTTTTAGGCTGAGCTCTGAGCCACGAACACACCACTGTCTTCACTCCTTCATCAGAAGTGAATCTTCGTCCTTGTAGGGCTGCTTTCAGGGGACCAACAGGTGAAAGTTGGATGGAGAAAGATCAGGACTATAAGGAGGATACTTTAACACCTCAAAACAAAGTTTTTGCAGAGTGTCGACAGTGTGGGCAGAAGTGTATGGACGTGCATTTTCATACAAGATCACAATACCCTTGGATAGCAGTCCTCTGCATTTAATCTGAAGTTTAGACGTCAGCTCTTCAATAAGCATCTCACTGTAAAGAGCACTGTTGATTGTTGAACATTTTTCCTGATAATGTTCCAATACTGGCCCTTGAGAATCCCAGAAAACTGTAAACATCAATTTTCCAGCTGAGGGTTGACTTTTTAACTTTGTCTTGGTAGGCAATTGAGGATGTTTCCATTCCATACTCTGCCATTTACTCTCAGGCTCGTAGTGTTGAATCCATGTCTCATCACCAGTAATGATTCTCTTTAAGAAACTTTCACCTTCTTTAGATTATCAGTCCAAATTTTGTTCACAGATATCCACGCGCTTCTGTTTATGCTCTTCCATGATTTGTTTCGGTACCCATCTCACACAAAATTTTTGAAACCTAAGTCTGTGGTGGATTACTTCGTTTTGAGGTGTTAAAGCATCCTCCCTATAGTCCTGATCTTGCTCCATCGGACTTTCACCTGTTTGGTCCCCTGAAAGCAGCCCTACGAGAACAGAGATTCATTTCTGATGAAGAAGTGTAGACAGCAGTGCATTCATGGCTTGCAGCTCAGCCTAAAACATTTTTTAATGAAGGAATACAAAAGCTTGTTGACAGATGGACAAAGTGTATTGAAAAGCAAGGAGATTATGTCAAAAAATGATGTATTTGTCTTTTCTAAAGGTTAATTAAAATAAATTCTACAGCCAGAGTGCAGATTTTTGACTCACCCTCATATATGTATCTACTATTTTTCAAATTATTTTCCCAATTAGGTTGTTACAGGATATTGAGCAGTGTTCCCTGTGCTATATAGTAGGTCCCTGGTTATCCATGTTAAATATAGCAATGTGTACATGTCAATCCCAAACTCCCTAATCATCCCTCCCCCTACCCTTCCCCCGGTAACCATAAGTTTGTTCTCTATGTCTGTGAGTCTGTTTCTGTTTTGTAAATAAACTCATTTGTATCAATTTTTTTAGATTCCGCGTATAAGCAATATCATACAATATTTCTCTTTATCTGATTTACTTCACTCAGTATGACAACCTCTAGGTCCATCCATGTTGCTGTGAATGGCATTATTTCATTCTTTTTAATGGCTGAGTAATATTACATTTTATACGTGTATCACATCTTCTTTATCCATTCTTCTGTCAATGGACATTTAGGTTGCTTCTATGTCTTGGCTATTGTAAATAGTGCTGCTATGAACATTGGGGTGCATGTATACTTTTGGACCATGTTTTTCTCCAGGTATATGCCCAGGAGTGGTATTGCAGGGTCATACAGTAGTTCTATTTTTAGTTTTTAAGGAACCTCCATACTGTTCTCCATAGTGGCTGTACCAATTTACATTCCCACCAACAGTGTAGGAGGATTCCCTTCTCCCTACATCCTCTCCAGCATTTATTGTTTGTAGATTTTTTTGACGATGGCCACTTTGGTGTGAGGTGATGTAGTTTTGATTTTCATTTCTCTAATAATTAATGATGTTGAGCATCTTTTCATGTGCCTCTTGGCCCTCCGTATGTCTTCTTTGGAGAAATGTCTATTTAGGTCTTCTGCCCAAATATTTGATTGGGTTGTTTGTTTTGATGATATTAAGCCACATGAGCTGTTTATAAATTTTGGAGACTAATCCCTTTTGGGTCACATCATTTGCAAATATTTTCCCCCACTCGGTGGACTGTCTCTTTGTTTTGTTTATGGTTTCCTTTGCTGTGCAAAAGCTTTTGAGTTTAATTAGGTCCCATTTGTTTATTTTTATTTCTGTTTCCATTACTCTGGACGAAGGATCAAAAAATATATTGCTGTGATTTATGTCGGAGAATGTTCTGCCTATGTTTTCCTCTAAGAGTTTTATAGTGTCTGGTCTCACATTTAGGTCCTTAATCCATTTTGAGTTTGTTTTTGTGTATGGTGATAGAGAATGTTCTAATTTCATTTTTTTACATGTAGCTGTCCAGTTTTCCCAGCTAGTAACTTATAATGGAAAAAATCTGTATATATATATATATTTGAATCACTTTTGCTGTACATCTGAAACTAATGCAATATTGTAAATCAACTATACTTCAATTTTAAAAAGTTATAAAAATCAAATGAGGTCTAATTAAAATGAGAGATAGATAATGTTTATGGATTGGAAGGTTCAATATTTTTAGGATGTCATTTCTCCCAAATTTGATCTATAGTTTCAATAAAACTCCAACCAAAATCATTACATTTTTGGTAGACATTAACAAGCTGATTTTAAAATTTGCATGGACAGGCAAATGTGCTAGAATAGCCAAAAAAATTCTGAAAGGGAGCAACAAAGTCAGAGGACTCAAATTATTCGATTTCAAAATAAACTATAAACCTATAGTAATCCAGATAGTGTAGTATTTGAGAGCGAATAGAAATATACATCAATGGAACATAATAGAGACATAAAAAAGGACCCATGCAAACATAATCAAATATTTTTTACAAAAGTGCGAAAGCAATTTAATGGTGAAAGAATCTTCATTTCAACAAATGGGACTAGAACAATTGCAGGTTCATATGCAAAACAAATGAACCTCAACATTTATCTCATACCTTACACAAAAATTACCTCAAAATTGATCACACGCTTTTATGTAAAATGTAAAACTATAATAGTCATAAAAGAAAACATGAAGGCTTCCTAAGTGGCACAGTGGTTAAGAATCCGCCTGCGAATTCAGGGGACACGGGTTCGATCCCTGCTCCGGGAAGATCCCACATGCTGCAGAGCAACCAAGCCCGTGCACCACAACTATTGAGCCTGCACGTTAGAGCCCATGAGCCACAACTGTTGAGCCTGCATGCCACAACTACTGAAGCCTGCACGCCTAGAGCCTGTGCTCCACAACAAGAGAAGCTACGGCAATGAGGAGCCCGTGCACCAAAACGAAGAGTAGCCCCTGCCCGCCACAACTAGAGAAAGCCCGTGTGCAGCAACGATGACCCAACACAGCCAATAAATAAATAAATTTAAAATAAAAAAAAAGAAAAGAAAACGTGAGAAAATATTCATTACATTGAGTTAGACAAAGAATTCTTAAGTATGCCATTATAATTTAAAAAGAAAAAAAGACTTTAAATTGGACTTTATCAAAATTTAAAACTTTTGCTCTGTGGAACACACTGTTCCTAGAATGAAAAGACAAGCCACAGACAGAAAAAATTTATTTTCAAGTCACATATCTGATAAAGTACTCTTAAGATATCGATACCTTAAAACTTGACAGTGAGTAAATGAACAACTCAATATAAAAGCCCAATGGTTCCAGCAAGTTATTTTGTGGGTAGCAACAAAATGGTTCTGAAGTTTATATGGAGAGGCATAAGACCCAGAATAGCCAACACAATATTGAAGGAAAGGGACAAAGTTGGAGGACTGACTTTATCCCTTTGAAGACTTACCATAAAGCTACAGTAATCAAGATAGTGAGGTATTGGTGAAAGAATAAACACACAAATCAATGGAATAGAACAGAGAGCCCAGAAATGGACCCACATGAATATAGACTGATCAAATAAAGTCTGGAGTGCATTGGATCTCAATAAATATTTCTTGATATTATATATAAAAATATATAATTGACTGATCTTTGATAACGGAGTAAAGATAATGGAACAAAAATAGTCTTCTAAACAAATGATGCTGAAACAACTGGACAAATGATGCTGAAACAACTGCAAAAAAAAAGACACACATATTAAACCCAAAGGATGTACACCAAAGTGTATACAATTCATATATTCTGGATAACAATCTTTTATCAGATGTGTTCTTTTCAAATATTTGTCTCCCAGTCTTTGACTTGTCTTATTCTCTTGACACAGTCTTGTGCAGAGAATTTTTAAATTTTAATGAAATTAAGCATATCACTTTTTTATGGGTCATCTCTGGTGTTTTATCTAAAAAGTCATTACCATACCCAAGGTCATCTGTGTTTTCTCCTATTGTATCTTCTACGAGTTTTATAGTTTTGCATTTTACATTTATGTCTGTGATCCATTTTGAGAATTAGCTCACAAAGATGGTTGCTGCCAGTGTCTATGTCCCTAGGAGAAGTCCCAATTGCCTCCTGCCTCTCTGGAAGGCTCTCCAAGATCAGCAAGTAGGTCTATCCCAGGCTTTTTTTCAAACTGTTGCTTCTGCCTTGGATCTCAGAGCATGTGAGATTTTGTGTTCACCCTTTAAGAGTGGAGTCTCTATTTCCAACAGATCTCTGGCTTTCCCAAAAGTAAGCCCCACTGGCGTTCAAAGCCAAATACTCTGGGGTCTTGTCTTCCTGGTACAGGACCCTCAGGCTGATGAACCTGATGTGGGGCTCAGACCCCCTCAGTCCTTGGGGAGAACCTGTGCAATTGTAATTATCCTCCCACTTGTGCGTTGCCTACCATGAGGGTATGGGTCTTGACTATACTGCATCTTCGCCCCTTCTACCTGTGTTTTTGTGATTCCTTCTTTCAGAAGATCTTTTCTGCTAGTCTTCATGTCATTCTCATCAATATTTGCTCTGTGAATAGTTGTAATTTTGGTGTGCCCATGGGAGGAGGTGAGATCAGGGTCTTCCCACTCCACCATCTTGGCCACTCCCCTATGAAAAAATAAAATCTTAATTTAAAAAATTTTCAATGGACAAAAGATCTGAATAGACACTTGACCAAAGAATATATATAGGTGGCAATTAAGAATATGAAAATTGTACATCATTCATAATTACGGAGATGCAAATTAAAACAAGGCGATATTACTGCACACCTATTAGAGTGGTTAAATCCAAAAAAACTGACAATACAAAGTTCTAGCAAGAATGCAGAGGAATGGGAGCTCTCATTCACTGCTAGTGGAATGTAAAATAGTACCGCTACTTTGGATGACAGTTTCAGAGTTTCTTGTAGTGTTAAGTAAAAACTTAGCATATGACCCAACAGTAGCACTCTTTGATATTTACCCAAGTGATCTGAAAACTATGTCCACACAATGATCTGTTTGTGAATGTTTATAGCAGTTTAATTTATAATGAACAAAACTGGAAGCAACCAAGATGTACTTCAACAGGTGAGTAGATAAACATTTCTGGTCTATCCATACAATTTAATACTATTGAGAGGTAAAAAATGAATAATTTATTGATTCCTGTAACAGTATTGGTGAATTTAAAATGCATTTTTCCCAATGAAAGGATCAAGACTAAATATGTATAATTTCATTCATATGGAATTCTGGGAAAGGCAAAATTATAGGGAAGGAAAACCGATTAGTGGTTGCCAGAGGTTTGGGGATTGTAGAGTGGCTGACCACAAAGAGGATGCAAAGGACACTTTGGGGGGATATAGAAGTATTCTTTATGATAATTGGGTGATGGATACATGACACTATGCATTTGTCAAAACCCATAAATTTAGATCACAAAGAGTGAACTTTGATGTATGCAAATTTAAAAAATCAACTATGAGGTTGGAGGAATCCCAGGAAGGAATTCATACTATAATGAAAATGACTAACTGTATTACAAATGCTCACTGAAGCACTCACTCACTCACTCACTGAAGGGGCTGAGGTAGAAAAGGAATTGATCCATGTAATTTTTGGAAAATGGTGTTTTGAGAGCCAAGTTTACAACTTCAGAAGAGGAAAATTACAGATAAGTAAGGGGGACAGTGTAAGATAAGCCATGTGGTACTGGATTAGAGTTGGAAACATCAGCATGAACTCATGTTGACCTTAATATTGGTACAGATTAATAGATACAGAAATAATTGTAGATAGATGTATATACATGAGTTAGTATACATATGTAGATTTTATAACTCTATCCACTGAGAGTGCCTAGAAACAGTGACATCCCTGTAAGTGATGAGCACACCCAGCACCAAGATATTGATTTCTAAATACTATTCTCCAATAAAAGAAGCCAAGACTCTTTGGAGAAATGGCTGGGGCAGGGAAAATACAGGATAAGTTGGGAGCATCTTGTAGTGACAGAAAGTAAGGAAGTGCTAAAGAAAATAAATAAAAGGATAGGGCATGTCTAAGGGGTGCAGTAGACACCCTGAAACAGCTCCTAATGGCCAAAGCTGGAACAATTTGAGCAACAAAACATAAATAGTACAGTCCTCAATTATAACCCAAAGTATAAAATAAATATATATGATTCCATACTAATATGAGTAAGTTTGAACATCTAATGAAGTGAAGGGCAGAGACAAATATTTCTCAGAGAAAAATTCCAAATAATTCATGTAGTTAGACGACCCCCCGCTTCAGGAGGTAAATCTTTAACCTCCACTCCCCAACACTGAGTGAGGGCTGGATTTAGTGACTTGCTTCCCAAGAATAGAGTATGGAAAGGGGGGTGGATAGTAACTCTACATAAAGTAACCCAGCAGACACTACCTTGGCCAGATGATGAACGTTAACCTTACCAGTGAGAAGTCATGTTGATACCATGTACTCCTATTATGGTGTGATGAGAAGAGCATTTCATCTTTATAGTATTCTTCACTAAACCAATAACTTCAGTTTAATCATGATGTAAAAAAACCCATCAAACCCAAATAGAGGAACATTCTGAAAAACACTTGGCCAGTACTTGAAAACTTCCAATGTCACAAGAAACAAGGAAAGAGTGAGAACTGTCACAGATGAGAGCAGACTACAGAGAAATGGTGACAAAATGTGATGTCATTTCTTGGAACGGATCCTGAAACAGAAATGGGACATTAGTGGGAAAATGGTGAACTCCAAGTCTGGAATTCAGTTACTAATGTAATAATGTGGGTTTCTTATTTTTTTCAACTGTACCATGTCCATATAAGATGTTAATGGTAAGAGAAACTGAGTGAGGAAAATATGAGAACCCTCTGTACTACATTTGCAACTTTTCTGTAAACCTGAAGTTATTTCAAAATAAAAATTTCTTTTTAAAAAGTCAATTCTTTTTGTATATACTATTGTGACCATTCCAAAAATGAAATTAAAATATTTTCATTCATAATAGCATCAAAAAATAAAATGCCTAGGAATAAATTTATCAAAAGGAGTGCAAGACTTGTACAGTGAAAAATATAAAATACTGTTAAGGAAAGATTAAAAATATCTAAATAAATAGCCATTTCATGTTCACGGATTTTAAAACTCAACATTGTTAAGAAGAAATATTCTTCAAGTCTATGTATATATTCAACACATTCCTTGAAATGCCAGCAGGCTTTTCTTTTGCAGAAATTTATAAGCTGATCCTAAAATTTATCTGGAAATGTTAAAACCCCACAATAGCCAAAACAACATTGAAAAATAAGAAAAAAGTGGAAAGACTTTTACTTCCTGATTTCAAAACCAAATATAAAGCACTTATTAACTGTGGTACCAGCATAAGGATAAACATATAAATCAATGAAGTAGAACAGGGAATCTAGAGATTAACCCTTATATTTATGGTCAATTTATTGTTGACAAAGATGCCAAGGACAGCCAATGGGAGAAATGATAGTCTTTTCAACAAATGGTGCTGGAACAACTGGATAGCCAAATACAAAAAGAGGAATTTAGACCCTTACCTCACACCGTGCACAAAGATTAACTCAAAATGAATCAGAGACCTAAATGTAAGAGATATAAAGATTTTTGATCTGCAGTTGGTTGAATCCACAGCTTCTGCATCTGTGGATGTGGAGGGCTGACTCTACTATGCTATTTTATATAAAGGATATGAGCATCCTCAGATTCTGGCAGCCATGGGGGTCCTGGAACCAATCCCATGGATACTGAGAGACAACTGTATTAAAATCTCAGAAGACAATAGAGGAAAAAAATCTTGACCTTGGGTTAGGTAGAGTTCTTAAATATAACACCAAAAAACACAATTCATAAAAGAAAAGAACCGATAAATTGGACTTTATAAAAATTCTAAACCTTTGATCTTCAAAAGATACTGTTAAGAAAATTGAAAGACAAGCCACAGGCCAGGATAAAATATTTGCAAATTATATATCTGATAAGAATCTAGTCACCAGAAGAACTCATCCAACTTAATAACAAAAAGACAAAGAATCAAATTTAAAAATAGCAAAGGACGTGAATAGATATTTAACAAAATAAAAATACAAATGGCCAATAAGCACATGAAAATATGCTCAACGTCATTAGTCATGAGCGAAATGCAAATTAAAATCAGATACCACTTCCACACTCACTAGGATGACTATAAAAATAAAAAATAAAAACATAAAATGACAAGTATTGGCTAGATGTGGAAAAATTGGAATTTTCATATGCTGCTGGCAGGAATGTAAAATGGTGCAGCCACTGTGAAAAACAGTTTGGCAGTTACTCAAAGAGTTCAACATAGAGTTACCATATGACCAGCACTTCCAGTCCTAGATTATCTACCCAAGAGAATTGAAAACACATGTGCACCCAAAATCTTGTGCGTGAATGTCCATACCAGCCTTATTCACAAGAGCCAAAAGGTGGCAATAACCCAAATGTCCATAAACAAAAAGGTGGTATATACACATATCATATAACATTATTCGGCCATCAAAAGTAATGAAGTACCGATTCATACCACAACATGGATGAACCTTGAAAATGTCACACTAAGTAAAAGAAGCAAGTCGCAAAAGACCACATACTGTGTGATTCCATTTATATGAAATGTCCAGAATAGGCAAATCCACAGGGACAAGAAGCAGGTTAGTGGTTGCCAGGGGCGGGGGTGGTAATGGGGACTAAGTGCACACGGGCAAGAGAGAGATGCCACTGACGTGATGGAAATATCTAACATTGGATTGTAATGATGGTTGTACCACTCGATAAATTTTGCTAAAAATCCTTGAATCTAAACGTAAAATGAGTCAAATTTATGGTGTGTAAATTATACCACGATACAAAATTTTGAACACACTTTGGGAAATAGAGAATAAAAAAAGTAAGTTCGTGTCTTTGACAATTTATTAGGGGTCACACAGAGCTCACTGGGCTGTTGTGTGTCGTTGATGTTGTTGTTGTTGCCGTGGTTATCATAGGAGTGGTGGTTTTCCCATGAGGGCTGAGGGTCAAGCAAGGATCTGGGTCTTTTAAAAGAAAAATTTTAAAAATTAATAGGAAAAGAATGTTGCTGGGTTGAAATTCTGAGTAGCAGTGGGGGCAAAGAGAAGTGGATGGGTTTAATAAAAATGTTCAGGATGCAGACGTGACAGGACTTTGTACTGATTAGCTATTGGGAATGGGGAAGTGCGAGGATGCCTCAGACTTCACATGTTTCAAGTTGAATTCCTGTTGTCCTCTCAAACTCACTGTCCTCCCGTGCTGCTAATCTCAGTGAGAGGATCAGCATCCTGGCACAGAGCAAGCATTCATTGATTGTCTTTGGAGTGAAAGAATGAATGAACAGACTAAAAATATGGCCCAAGCATCCACCAGGTCCTGACAAACAGCCAGTCCTACACTCCCTACAAGGTCAGCTCAGCAGACGTCTCTCAGAATTTCCCTCTCACTCTACTGACCACTTGGGAAGTCAACAAGTCCCACGCCCTGAAGAACACTCACATTCATACCGGTGGCCACTCCTTGCCTAACCCGTGCAGGCGTGGCAGAGACTAGGTTTTGCCCAAAGCCTCTCAGCCTGTACATGCTTTACATGTGGGCAATGGCAGGTACATGCACAGCCCATATGAGCACGGGGGACGTTTGGTGCTGTAGAAAGGGGGCCACAGTGGTGCGCAACCGGTGCATCTGTGTTCACTTTGGCTCCAAGCAGAAAGAGGCTCTTCCCATCAGGCAGGGCTTATTAATCCAGGGCCTGCTGCTTCCCTACCCCCCGCCCCCCAATCCTGGAAGGCAGAAAACACAGCTGCCAGAAACACTGCCGACAGTGAGTGATCAATTTGGATATTTTACGGCTGTCCCCAGGGTTGAAAAGCAGAGATGGAGAAGTGCTTGTGGTTCCTGATACAGATACCAAAACCAGGAAGTGATCCCTCCCAGTCCACCATTTCCAGAAATAGAGAATGAGGTGGGACATGCAAAAGATGCCCCCAGACTCAACCCACCCGGGGAGCGCTCCCTGATTATAGAAGAGAAGTGAAATCTGCATCCCAGAGGGGAAGTCTGTGTCAGCAATAGAATTGAGGGTGTAGACATTTGATGAAGTACGCTTGTTTTTAAACCAACTTTTAGACAGTGTCATTAGATAAACATCCTTTTCAATGCTAAAACCCGAGTCATTTCTGGCCCTTTTCCTGGAAGAGCTTTTTGCTGCTGTCAGGTTATAAGAACAGCATAAGAGGCCATTTTCTGGGCATGGAGCCCAGGATTCAAAGGGAAGCTCTAGAGAACATCTGGTCTGCTTGATATATTGAAACTGCATGTGTGCGTTTGTGTGTGTGTGTTTCTCTATGCTGACTCATACCATTGAGGCCTCTCTGGAAACACCCCCACCCTTCTCGCCAGTCAGTTTATACACACCCTGTTGGCTCCTCCTTGATTCAAATGTTAGGTCAAGAGGAAGAAGGAAGACGAATTCAAGAGTTGCTCTCAAGCATCCAGAATTTTCTGCACCCCACCTCTTGAAGAGAGACTAGCCCAGCTCTATTACAAGCTGGACTTTCCTCTTAAAGCACAACCTTCATTTAAGTTTTTGGATAAAAGCAGAAGCAAAGAATCTGTGAGTACTGTGGATTGTGAGGAAGGCAGGGGGCTGACAACTGGCAGTAAAAACTGAAAGATGGCAGACCCAAGGCCCAGCAGTCAAGCAGACCCTGAAATTGAGCTTTTTGTGAAGGTAAGTTTTCTAGCTATAATGACAGCATACAGAATGTATTATTTCTTGACACTGCCTCTCAGCTTTTAAAAAAAAAGTCAACATTTCAGCTAGAGATAGGAGATAATTTTGTAATTGTATGCCTACTCTGAGTCCTAGAAGAATACCTGGGTGTTTGGCTGCTCTTAGATAACAATAGAAAAACATTCCATCTGAAAAACCAAGAAGATATGATGAAAAGACAACTAGACTGGCTGATAGTTAAACAACTAAATTGTATTATTAGTGACTTCCTATGTAACCTTGGACAAATCTCTCCCTCTCTTTGTTTTTCCATCTGTACAATGAAGGAGGCTGACAAAAATGATCCTTAAGGGCTTACCAGCTCTCATAATCTGTGTTTTATGAGATAGGTTTGGGAAGGCCTGCATGTGGGGAAGAGAGGGCCAAGAATGGCCTGAGAGCCTCATTCCCACACATGGTCCACATATAGCTTTGTAAACTTCTCCCGCAGTGGCTGAACATCACAGCAGGGGCAAATGGACACTACAGGAAGAAAAGGCCAGGCGTCTGTGTCCCTGTTATGTGAGTAGGAGGCATTTTGCCTTGGTTTTTTTTAATGTGCTAACTTTTCAGAAAAGCCCTTTGGAAAACCCCTAAAGCAGGAGAAAGGAACATGTGTTTCTAAATTAGCTCATCAAGAAAAAGAAACAATTTTGTATGGGTCATTCCAAGTAGAAATTACATAGTTTCTTAAACCCTTGCGTATATTAACTATTTTTCTCTATATTTTCATTGATGATAATAATCATAACAAACTCATATCACACTTGACCTTTTTCTAAACCCTTTTTTTATATATTATCTCATTTATCCCTAACAACATTTTAGGAGATAGGTTCACAGTAGTAAAGTAGTATCATCAGTAGTAGTGGTGGTAATAGTACTCAAAATTGGAGTAATATTGTCCTCATGATTTCTAGATAAGTAAGCTAAGGAAATAAGGTTTAAGTAACTTGCCTCTAAAACCACATTGCCTCTTGATGCCCTACAAAGACATAAAATAAGATCTGCTTATCAAATATTAGGTTAAACACCTGTTGGCCAAAGTGATAGTTTTACAAGTAATTTAAAAATATTTGACAACTGGTCACATATATACACCAAGGACATAATTAACCTGCCTTTTCAAAATTATAGGAGAGAGACTCTTGAATTCCTGCATAGCAAAAAATCCAAGTAAGTGTTTGCTGGACTGTGGCATACATAAGAGCTACTTCTATCTCTGGATTCTAGCAAAACATGTGACTGCTCAGACACAACATAAGTAAGCCTTAACTTCCTAACTGACTTTTCATATCTACCACTTCCAATCCAGAGGTAATAAGTCTCTTCATAGGGTAACTAGTTTCTTTTGTCTAAATTTGTTTATTCAACCCAAACTCCTCTAACCAGTTGTTGCCATTGATCTGTGTGCTTATCTTCATAGACTTCCCATAATTTGGGTGGTAATCTAGACAGAGGAAGTTAGGAAATCACACATTGGATGAGCGAATGTTAAAATAATAACTTGCAGGTTAAAAAACTAACCTTTTATTGAGTACCAATGGCAGGGGCTGTGCTAAGTGGTTTATTATTAACCCTGTTTTATGGTTACAGAAGCTAAAGCAAAGAGTAGCTAAGTAGCTTTGCTGAAAGTCACTGAGCTAGTAAACGGCAGGGTCAATATTCCAACCCTTTAAAATAGCTGTGCATAATATTAATTAATCGTTTTCAATTTGGCACACTTTTTAGTAAAATTTCCCAGAATTTCATTAGATGAAATCCTCTAGATGTAAGCTTATCTAATGACATTGATACAAGTCACAGATTTTCTGAAAGAACCTTGAGTATCATTGGTCTGGGTTTTTGTTTTGCTTTCCTTTAAGATGGATTCCAAAGACCTCTAGAAGTTTCATAGAAGATGGGGAATAGGGATTGAGAGGGGTGAAAATGTTAATGAGAAAGTTTGAAAAGCACTACTTTTCACTAGCTGTATCTCATTTATAATGTGGTATCTTTCTAAAGATTAAATGAGTCTGTAATTTCCCCCAGCTACCTCTGGGGACCCTACCACAATTTCCCAATACCACTGATGGGATCCCTACAAGAAAGTAAGTCCTTTCCTGCCACAATTAAGAATTTATATCACACACATATGGACACCAAGGGGGTAAAGTGGGGTGGGGGAGGGGGAGGCTTGGGGTGGGATGAATTGGAGGATTGTAATTGCCATATATACATTACTAATAAGAAAAAATATATAAAATTGTACACTTTAAATATGTGCAGTTTATTGTATGTCAATTATATCTCAATAAAAGTTCTTTTAAAAAAGAAGATACTGTGAATTATCACCTCCTAAAAAAAAGAATTTATATCACACCCCATCCCCTACCCCCGTGTGTTCCATGTAGTGAGTGAAAACATTGCCTTTCAACTCTGAATGATTTGCACAAGATTTATATCCAGGAACTAAGAATAAAGGATTTTCTAAAAGAGCACATTTTATTTTCTCTAAATGCAGAGCTTATCTTATTGGTTTGTTGTTCATTGACAAATGGAGTTTTTGTGCTCTCTACCAGTCTAAAATTAAGCTTTCATAGATTTGCACATAACATTATAGACTCAAACATTTGGAGTATAGGTGATTTACAAGGTTGTGTTAGTTTCAGGTGTACAGCAAAGTGATTCAGTTATACATATACATGTATCTATTCTTTTTCAGATTCTTTTCCCATATAAGTTATTGCAGAATATTGAGCAGAGTTCCCTGTGCTATAAAGTAGGTCCTTGTTGGTTATCTATTTCAAATATAGCAGTGTGTACATGTCAATCCCAAACTCCCTAACTATCCCTCCCCCTCTTTCCTCCCTGGTAACCATAAGTTCATTCTCTAAGTCTGTGAGTCTATTTCTGTTTTGTAAATAAGTTCATTTGTATCGTTTTTTTTAGATTCTGCATGTAAGTGATATCATACGATATTTCTCTTTCTCTGACTTACTTCATTCAGTATGACAATCTCTAGGTCCATCCATGTTGCTGCAAATGGCATTACTTCATTATTTTTTACGGCTGAGTAATATTCCATTGTATATATATACCACATCTTCTTTTTCTGTTCCTCTGCAGATGGAGATTTAGGTTGCTTCCATATCTTGGCTATTGTAAAACAGTGTCGTTATGAACATTGGGGTGCATGTGTCTTTTCAAATTAGAGTTTTCTCCAGATATATGCCCAGCAGTGGGATTGCTGGGTCATAAAGTAGCTCTATTTTTATTTTTTCAAGGAACCTCCATACTGTTCTCCATAGTGGCTGTATCAATTTACATTCCCACCAACAGTGCAAGAGAGTTCCCATTTCTCCACACCCTCTCCAGCATTTACTGTTTGTAGATTTTTTGATGATGGCCATTCTGACCGGTGTGAGGTGATACCTCATTGTAGTTTTGATTTGCATTTCTCTAATAATTAGCGATGTTGAGCATTTTTGCTTGTGACTGTTGGCCATTTGTATGTCTTCTTTGGAGAAATGTCTATTTAGGTCTTCTGCCCATTTTTTGATTGGGTTGTTTTTTTGATATTGAGCTGCATGTGTTGTTTGTATATTTTGGAGATTAATCCCTTGTCAGTCACTTCATTTGCAAATATTTTCTTTCATTCTGTGGGTTGTCTTTTCGTTTGGTTTATGGTTTCCTTTGCTGTTCAAAAGCTTTTAAATTTTATTAGGCCCCATTTGTTTATTTTTGTTTTTATTTTCATTTCTCTATGAGGTGGACCCAAAAAGATCTTGCTGCAATTTATGTGAGAGAGTGTTCTGCCTGCTCTTCCTCTAAGAGGTTTATAGTATTCGTCCTACATTTAGGTCTTTAATCCATTTTCAGTTTATTTTTGTATATGGTGTGAGGGACTGTTCTAATCTCATTGTTTTACCTGTAGCTATTTAGTTTTCCCAGCACCACTTATTGAAGAGACTGTCTTTTCTCCGTTGTATATTCATACATTTTGTGTAATGGCACTTTAAATGAGCATATTATAAACAAAAAAATCAGTTTTCCTGTAAAATTGTACTGTTTCCCCCACACCTCACTGTTTTGCCTTTCCTTTTGCCAAAGGCAATCCACCCTTCCTGCTGTATCTATTATCAGACTTCAGTCTTCTTCCTGCCTCCCACCCCTAATCAAGTTTCCATTCACTAATGCCAGTTATGATTGGATCTTTAGTCTGACTTCTGTTACAAAAGAAATTCAGCTGCCAAGGTTGGTTTCCTCTTCCCATACCTCTTCACTCCCTGACACCACAAAAGAGCAACAATAAACATTATTTCCTCTGTTGCACTCACTGCCAGTAAAAAAGAAAATTTACTAAAAAATAAGAATTACGTCCAAGATCAAGGTGTCAGCATGGTCAGTTTCTGGTGAGAACTCTCTTCCTGGTTTATTATAGATAGGTGCCTTCTTGCTGTGACCTTGTATGCATGGTTGTGAGGGGAGGTGAAGAAAGAGAGAGAAAGAGAGAAAGAGAAAGAAAGAAAGAAAGAAAGAAAGAAAGAAAGAAAGAAAGAAAGAAAGAAAGAAAGGAAGGAAGGAAGGAAGGAAGGAAGGAAGGAAGGAAGGAAGGAAGGAAGGAAGGAAGGGTGAGCGCGTTGGTCCTCTGGTCTCTTCTTATAAGGGCATTAATCCCATCATCCTCATGACCTCATCTAAACCAATCACTTCCCAAACACCTCACCTCCAACTACCATCACGCTGGGGGGCAGGGCTTCAACATTTGAATTTGGGGGGAACACAATTCACAAATCCATAGTAGATAGCAGTGCAACTCACAGGATTAGGAACTCTAAAGAGTAGGTAAGTGTGTGGAGTAAAGAAAAGGGAAAGAATTTATTTGGGGACATGTCGAGATTGAGGTGTCTAAAACTTGGATTTCCCATGAGGAGACAGCATCAGCTACAGCCCTCTCAAGAAGTGATTCTCCTTTCTTCCTCATTTCTCTTGCCACTGAGGGTGGAGGTAAGGTAGGTGTCTTTAGATCTCCTTGCTCCTCATGCCTGTTTCCAGACCATTCTATCTCTCCTATCCAAAGAAAGATCTAGGTTGTCTCATAAAATCAGACTAAACCACCCACCACCCCTCCTTGTTACAGTAGTCTTCCCAATCCCGGGCCACCCTCCCTTATTTCTTAAGGATTTTAGTTCCTGGATCATTGTCACACTCTTCAACACTATGCCTATCATAATTCTTGGTGATTTTAATATCTACACAAATGACCCTTCCAATACTCTGGCCTCTCAGATCCTTGGCTTTCTCTCCTCCAGTGATCTTGTTCTTCATAATCTCTTGGGCACCCCCATGGTTATACCCTTACCTTTGTCATTGCAATGTCTGCAATCCCTGCATAATATCATTTATTTGAGGGGTTTTTTGTTCTTCTGTTTGAACTTTTCCATTTTAATACACTTCATTGAGGTAAATTATACCTCAATATCATAGATATGGTTTATATGTGAAATCTAAAATATGACACAAATGAACCTATCTGCAAAACAGAAACAGACTCACAGATATAGAGAACAGACTGTGGTTGCCAAGAGGGAGCAGGGGTGGGAGAGGGATGGACTGGGAGCTTGGGATTAGCGGGTGCACACTATTACATATAGAATGGATAAACAACAAGGTCCTACTGTACAGCATGGGGAACTATATTCAATATCCTCAGATAAACCATAATGGAAAAGAATATGAGAAAGAATATATGTTTGTATAACTGAACCACTTTGTTGTACAGCAGAAATTAACACAACATTGTAAATCAACTGCAATTCACTGAAAAAATGAGCGCATCTCCAAGCCCTCTCCAGCATTTGTTATTTGCAGACTTTTAATGATGGCCATTCTAACCAGTGTGAGGTGGTACCTCATTGTAAGTTTTGATGTGCATTTCTCTAATAATTAGCGAGGTTAAGCAAAAGATGAATTTTTAAATGAGTGGTGTTACGACAACTATTAACTATTTGTAAAATAATAAAATAAAAATAATAAAGCTGGAGTCCCAATACACTTCTTATGCCAAAATAAATTATAAATAGGTGAAACAAATGTAAAAATGAAACCATAAAGGTACTAGAAGAAAACATGAGATCTTTATAGTGAAACAAAATAAGAAAGTAAATTTTTTTCTTTGCAATCTTGATGTACATAACAGCTGTGTAAGCAGATCAGAAAAACCATATATTTCCTGATTTCATAAAGGAAAACAACATAAGATTTTATGTAAAATTTTAACTTTATATAAGACATTTTTTTAAGTTACATGCAATATGTATCAGAAAGAGTTAGTGTCTTTAGTATACAAGTAATCTGTCCAAAGTAATAAGGAAAACGTCACCACCTTAATAGAAAAATATAAAATTGTCATGAGCAAATGAGTCACAGAATAAGGAAATCAAATGTCTAATGAAAGTATGGAATATACCTTTCAAGAAGGAAATTTGGCAGGATCTATCAAAACGGAAGATGCACATACTCTTTAGTCAGCATTCTGATTTTAAAGATTAATTCTAATGCCACAATCTCAGAAATGGAACAAGTTATATGCTCAGAAATATTTGTTGCTGAAGTATTTAGAGTAACAAAGTTTTGGAATATCTGAAATGGTTCAGTAGTAAATGGTTATGTAAGTTCTGATAATATGTAAGTTTATTATTATTGTTATGTACTCATCACACTTGTAATTTTACATACAATGAAATTATTTGCTTCATTATCTCCGTGTGCCCACAGATGTTAGAATTCATGAGATCAAGGACTTCCAACTTTGTCTCTAGCAATTAGCTCATTTCCCAGTAGGTAATCAATACATACTTGTTGAGCAAATGAATGAATGAATGAAGCCTTTCTTTATCTTAATAGGCTGGAAGTGATGGAGAGAGTATTGGAAACTGCCCCTTTTGTCAACGCCTTTTTATGATCCTCTGGCTTAAAGGAGTTAAATTCAATGTGACTACTGTTGACATGACCAGGTAAGAGAAATCAGGATGTTTCATTCTGGGGATTAAAATCAGTAGACAGTATTGTATGTCAATTACATCTCAATAAAATTCTTTTTAAAAGGAAAAAAACAATGAGGTATCACCTCACACCAGTCAGAATTGCCATCATCAAAAAATCTAGAAACGATAAATGCTGGAGAGGGTGTGGAGAGAAAGGAATCCTCCTGCATTGTTGGTGGGAATGTAAGTTGGTACAGCCACTATGGAAAACAGTTTGGAGGTTCCTTAAAAAACTACAAATGGAACTACCATATGATCCAGTAATCCCACTACTGGGCATATACCCTGAGAAAACCATAATCCAAGAAGAAACATGTACCATAATGTTCATTGCAGCACTATTTACAATAGCCAGGACATGGAAGCAACCTAAATGCCCATCAACAGATGAATGGATAAAGAAGATGTGGCACATATATACAATGGAATATTACTCAGCCATAAAAAGGAATGAAATGGAGCTATATGTAATGAGGTGGCTAGACCTAGAGTCTGTCATACAGAGCAAAGTAAGCCAGAAAGAAAAAAACAAATACCGTATGCTAACTCATATATATGGAATCTAAAAAAATGGTACTGATGAACCCAGCGACATGGCAAGAATAAAGATGCAGATGTAGAGAACAGACTTGAGGACATGGGGAGGGGGGTGGGGATGAGGATGAAGGGGAAGCTGGGAAGAAGTGAGAGAGTAGCATTGACATATATACACTACCAAATGTAAAATAGATAGTGGGAAGCTGCTGCATAGCACAGGGAGATCAACTCAATGATGGATGATAACTTAGAGGGCTATAATAGGGAAGGCAGGAAGGAGTTGCAGGGAGAAGGGAGGGGATTTGGGGATATATGTATAAATACAGCTGATTCACTTTGTTGTACAGCAAAAACTGGCACAAGAGTGTAAAGCAATTATCTTCCAATAAAGAGCTTAAAATAAATAAATAAATAAAAATACAATCAGTAGACACCAATACAATGTTGGTATTTGCCTAATGCGTACTTTATCTAGAGACCTAACTCTGCTTATTTTCAATAATCATAGAAAGCCTGAAGAGCTGAAGGACTTAGCCCCAGGCACCAATCCTCCCTTCCTGATATATAACAAGGAGCTGAAAACAGACTTCATTAAAATTGAGGAGTTCCTAGAACAGACACTGGCTCCTCCAAGGTACAACATTTTTTACAGGATACTATTGTTCTTGAGATAATCTATTTTATTGGCTTATTTATTGCAGATTGAGGATTCTTACTTCTAAACATCTTTTTTTCAATTTCAGGCCTCTCTTTTGCTATCTTTCTAGAAAAGTTTGCAAAGATCCCCCCTGATCACTCCATATATGATTAGAAAACTTTATTACACAATTATTTATTTAATACATGTAAAGCTATTAAAACTTTATGTGATGCAAGTAGTATATTAGAAATGGGCAAAGGATAGGCTTAGAAATTTAGGAAAGAAAAGTAAATGTAGGCCACATTTGATTTTATCTGATCCATAATGAGGTTTGGGGACATTTATACTGATAGAAATCAGACTTATTTTATTGTAGAGCCCTCAGAAGATCTACAATTTTGAAATAGCCTTTAATTCAGTCTGATCTCTTAGCTCTGCAGGTTGAGAAATATTATGTCTATCACGCATAAACTTCCCCCTTCAATTTCAAGTACAGAAAGACAATCAATATAATATTTCAAATTATTTTTAAAATGCATAACTTAAAATAAAAAAGTAAATTCTCTGTAGTCTAGAAGTAGAGAAGAAACCTATGGTGGGTTAGGAGTGAGGGCATGGAGTAATCGCACTGTATAGTCCAAGGGGACTGTTCAGGACTAGTCCATTGCATCACTGATGGCATGAAGGTAGAACATACCCAACACAAGAAAACCAGGAAATAGGCCTGTCACAGTTAGCCAGTGGCTGTAACTGCACTGTCTGCACTTGAATGACAGCTGTATGTCTGCTCACCCAGGACAGTGTCTGGAAACAGTAAGCCTACTGTATTCATTTTTTATTGCTGTGCAACAAACTCAGTGTCCTAAAATGTCACTCATTTATTATCTCACAGTTTTCATTGGTCAGAAGTCTGGCTGTAAACTTAAAACTGCTCTAAAAAGTAAAGTTTTAATCATTATATATACATATGATAAATAAAGGGTTCTATTGGTCCAAAACTCTTCCTACCTAAGAAATTAGGGTTACTATTTTAGATTCTTTTCTGTGTGCCAATACTATGTCTCTTTCATCCATTATTGATGGCTTCTTATATTTTAAGCACCGGCTCCACATATTGAGTCTTATTTTTTTCTTTCTCCTCATCCATCCTCCTCTACTACTGCTTCCCCTCAAACAATCTGCTCCCCAACCTTTTCTAGCTCCCAGAGGTAACTAGTGAAAAAAATCTATTGTGTATCTTTCCATACCCTTTTTTATGTTCATATAAGCACAATAATAGTAAGCATAATTTACTTTACAAAAGTTGCATCTTGCTTATCTCACTTCAGAAAACATTGTTAACATTCTTCAACTCTACTGGTATAGACTTAACTCATTATTTTAATGGCTGCATAATAATCTATGTCACAGATGTGCTACAAGTTGCTAAACTATTCCTCTACTAATGGACGTTCCCTTTCCTTCCAGTTTTTTACCACTACAAACAGTGCTATAAATAACATCCTTGCTCATATGTCCTTATGTACTGGTGTTTTTATTCCTGTGGAATAGATTCCCAGGGGTAAAATTCAAATGGCATATATCTTTTAAATTTTTTACTGATTTATCCATCAGTGTATAAGGATACATTTTTCCCACATATCTGTAATACTATGCGTTATCACTCTTAAAATTTGTGGCAACCTGATGGGCGTAGTGATACCTCATTGATACTTTAGTTTCTAGGTCCCTGGATAATAGGTGAATTAGAGCATCTTTACACATGCTGGTTGAGCATTTGGTTTTGTTCTGTGGATTATCTTGTCAAATTCTTCTCATTTTCCATTAGCTTATGTATCATTTAGGGATTGCATTCAACTCTGATAACTAGAAACCCAAAAGTAGTGGCTTAGATAAATATGGGTTTTATTTTTCTCATATAATATGAAACCAAGAATGAGGCATTGTAGGGGTAGAATGATAGCTTCATGATTTCACTGGGGACCCAGGCTCTTTCTAATATTTCTTCTCTGCCATCCTTCAGGTGAGTCTTCCAGTCTTAAGGTTAACTCATGGTGACAATACACCTGCAGGAATTCCAGGCAACAGATCTAACTCCCACACAGGAAGAGGAAGGGCAAAGGACAAAAGATGCAAGCCAGGTTTAAGGAGTTTTCACAGAAGCCACACTCAACAATTTCCATTAACATCTCATTATCCAGAAGTAATTCACCTAGTCATACCTAAGTACAAAGTGAAGCTAAGAAGTGTAGTTTTCATCCAGGTATATTGCTATCCTTAACAAAATAAGATTCAGTTAGTGAGAGAGAGAGAGAGAGAGAGAGAGTGAGAGAGAGAGAGAAAGTGGTACATAACTGTATCTTCCATAGTCTGCCCCTCTAACCATCTAAATAAATGTGTGGGTCCTTCTTCCCATACATGGAACACACTCCCAAGAGATAACTCCAAAGTCCCATATAGTTACTGCATCCAGTTCAAAGTCCAGGATATATGGGTGATGTGCAACATCTCCCTTAGATATTAATGGTCAAACAATCAAATAAATTAGAAGACAAGTTCCTTCCACCCACTGCTTGACACACCCAATATTCAGTGGTGGATCAGGAATTGGATAACTGGCATAAAATTTTCCATTTTTAAAAGGAAATATAGGATAACACATAACAATCACTGGTTCATAATAGTTACCAGTTTTGGAGAAACAGCTGGAAGGATGTTTCCAAATTTTGATGTTACAAATGATACTAAAATGAACTTTCTTTTTACAAGGTCCTCCAGAGTGGTTATTTAGTCTGCCATATTGCTAAATACAAGAGCTCTTCCATATACTTTTTGTTTCATCTAAAATTTAAAAACCTGTTAAATACCCACATCAATGAAAATGGTGAAGTAGGGAACTCTAAAATGTCACCCCTCCATAATAACAATTGATGGCTTGGCAAAAGCTGTCAGAATCAACTTTGCCAGAACTCTGGAATTTAACCAAAAATTTACAACAGCCTGGGGCTTCTTAATGAAGAGGAAAGAAGCAAAGTTTCAATAAGAGAGTCCTGTGGCATTTTAGGTTACCCTGCTACCATCCTCCACTACTCAGCTCTTTGGAAGCCTTAAAGAGAGCAGTCTACATTGCAGAAGCAGGTTGCTTGTACCAGAGGACATGACATAGACCTTATTCTCAAATAACTGTGGTTGTGTGGTTTGACCTGGTGGCACCCCAAGGGGTTGGCTCAAGGGTTTGCTTTTTTCACCTACTTTGGAGCCTCCCCAGGGCTGAGGCAGCTTCCCTGTTGGCACTCATGGAAGGCATTTAAAGGCAAATGTATTAGCCACTGCCACATGGGGCAAGGAATAAAACTTGGAGAAAGCAATAGACAAACTGAAAATCCTGTGAAGAAAGAAGCTGAGATACTTGGGAGATAGTGGAATAAGGGCTTTAAATTCCTTGGACTTCTAAGGAATCTAGAGAAAACTTTAAGCTCTCACTTCTGGCTAAACTTCAGGCACCATGAAAGTAGAAAGTGAAGGCTAAGGCAGAATTATAAACTGCATACCTAAGCATTGAGGGAGTACCCCAACACAGAGCCAGCTTGCAAACACTGGGAGAGCTTTTTTTCCCTTGGCTTGTTTGTTTGTTTGACTCTTTGTTTTGGTTCCAGGAGTTTAAGGAAATCTCTGTCAAATCAATAACTGACCAAAGATAATGAGGCAAAGATTTCAGTGGCCACACACAAGAAAGAACAGACTTTACAAAAATACTTCAGAAAATTCACTAAACAATTAAGCAACACCACCCACAAAAAGCAACAACAAACCCTGTTTTTTTGGAAGTGAAGGGAAGAATCTGATTTCCAGAGTTTCCACATTATAATATTAAAGTGTCCAAAAAAGAGAGACTGTATGGCCCATTCACAGAAAAAAAAGAAATTGATAGAAATTGTCCCTGAGGAAACCCAGACACTGATTTAATAGACAAAGACTTTAAATCAACTGTCTTAAATATGTTTAGATAGCTAAAGAAAACCATGGACAAAGAACTAAAGGAAACCAAGAAAACAATGTCTCAATAATGAGAGAATATAAAAAAATAAAAATTATAAAAAGGAATCAAATAGAAATTCTGGAGTTGAAAAGTACAATAACTAAAATGAACAATTCACCAGAGGATTTCAACAGCAGATTTGAACAGATAGAAGAAAGAATCAGCAAAACTGAACATAAGTTAATTGAGAGTATCTAGTCTAAGGAAAAAGAAGAAAATGAACAGAGCCTAACAGACCTATTGGATGCCATAAAATGTACTGAGATACACATGATAAGAGAAGCAAGAAAGAGGCAGAAAGAATATTTTATGAAACAATGGCTGAAAACTTCCCAAGTTTAATGAAATACATAAACCTAAACATCCAAGAAGGTCAACAAACTCCAAGTGTAATAAACTCAAAGAGAGCAACACCAACATATATTTTATAAAATTATCTAAAGCCAAAGCCAAAGATATAATCTTGAAAGCATCAAGAAATAAATGACTCATCATGTAGAAGGAATTCTCAATAAGATTAACAGACAATTTTTCATCAGAAATTATGGAGGCCAGAAGGCAGAGAGATGACATATTCAAAGTGCTAGAAGAAAAAAAAGTCAACCAAGAATTCCATATCTGACAAAAATATCCTTCAAAAATTAAAAACTTAAGACATTCCACATGAACAAAAACTGAGGGATTTTGTTGTTAGTAGGCCTGCTCTTCAAGAAATGCTATCAAACCTCCTTCAGGCAGAAATGAGAGGCCATTAGACAGTAGTTCAAAGTCATATAAGAAATAAAGAGCACCAGTAAAAGAAAAATAACCCACATGATCATCGCAGTTGATGCAGAAAAAGCATTTGACATAATCCAACACCATTTTATGACAATACTCAACAAACTAGGAGTGAAAGGGAGCTTCCTCAACCCGATAAAGGGAATCTATGAAAAAACGACAGATTACATCATACTTAAAGGTGAAGGATTGAAAACTTTCTCCCTAAGATCAGGAACAAGACAAAGATGCCATTTTTGCCACTTTTATTCAACACTGTACTCAAATTTCTAGCCAGGTCAATTATGCAAGAAAAAGAAATAAAAGGCATCCAAATTGGAAAGGAAAAAGTAAAACAATATTTGTAGATATGATCTTTTATGTAGAAAATCCTTAAAAATCCACTGAAATACTATTAGAACCAATAAACAAAAATTCAGCACAGTTGTAAGACATAGATAAAAATACAAAAATTAACTGTATTTCTATATACTATCAATGAGTCATCCAAAAAGTAAATGAGGAAAACAATTCCATTTTCAGTAGCATCAAAAATAATAAAATACTTAGAAATAAATTTAACCAAGGAAGAGAAAGACTTATACACGAAGACTACAAACCATTGCTAAAATAGCTTAAAGAAGACATAAGCAAATGGTAAGACATCTATATTAGTTTTCTTAGGGCTACCATAACAAAGTGCCACAAACTGAGTGGCTTAGAACCAGAGAAATTTGTCTTACAAATTTTGGAGGCAAGAGGTCTAAAATCATACTCTCTCTGAAATCTATAAGAGAAGGCTCCTTCCTTGCCTCTTCCTAGCTTCTCATGATTTTCCAGCAATCATTGCCTTATAGACATATAACTCTAACCCTCCATCTTCACATAGCATTCTCCCTGTGTCTCTGTCTCTTCACAAGGTGTTCTTTTTTTAAGGACATCAGTCATATTGGATTAATGGACCCACCTTATTCCATTATGGCCTTATCTTAACTATTGCAGCTATAACAATCCTATCTCAAAATAAGGTTACATCATGAAGTATTGGAGTTTATGACTTCAACATATTTTTGGGGTGGGGGTGGGAACACAATGCAACCCATACAAGTATCCCATGTTCATGGATTAGAAGACTCAATATTATTAATGTAGAAATATTCCCCAAAGTGATCTACTAATTCAGTGAAATACCAACCAAAATTCCAATGGTATTTTTGCAGAAATGAAAAATCCAATCCTCAAATTCATATAGAATTGCAAGAGACCATGAATACCTAAAATAGTCTCTGATAAAGACCAAAAAAATTGGAGGATTCATACTTCCTGATTTCAGAACTTACTACAAAGCTACAGTGATCAAAACAATGCAGTACTTGCATAATAACAGACCATTGGAATAGAATTGAAAGTCCAGAAATAAACACATACATTTATGGTCAACTGATTTTCAAGAGTGCCGAAGCCATTAAATAGTGAAAAAAATAGTCTCTCCAACAAGTGGTGCCAGGAAAACTAGATATTCCCACTGGCATGCCAAAGAATAAAGTTATACCCTTACCTCACATCATATACCAAAATCAATTCAAAGTATATCAAAGACCTAATGTGTGGCATAAAACTTTTAGAAGAAAATATGGAGGAAAATCTTCAGGACCTTGTATCCGGCAATGGATTCTTAGATGTGACACCAAAAGCACATGCAGAAAAGAAGAAAATAGAAAAAATTAGATGATCTGGAAGATAGAACAAGGGAAATAACCCAATTGGAACAGTAGAAAGAGTTTTTTTTTTTTTTTAATGAGAAAAGTTTAAGGAACCTCTGATCCAACATCAAGTGTACTAACATTCACGTTATAGGGATCCCCAAAGGAGAAAAGAGAGAAAGGGATAGAAAGGTATTCAATGACATTATGGCTGAAAATTTCCTGAAGCTGATGAAGGAAACAGATTTCCAGGTAGAGAAAGCACAGAGAGTCCCAAACAAGATAAACCCAAAGAGACTCACACCAAGACATATGATAGTTAAAATGCCAAAATTTAAAGATAAAGAGAGAATTCTAAAGGCAGCAAGAGAGGACTTCCTAGGTGGCGCAGTGGGTAAGAATCTGCCTGCCAATGCAGGGGACACAGGTTTGATCCCTGCCCCAGGAAGATACCACATGCCACGGAGCAACTAAGCCCATGCACCACAACTATTGAGCCTGTGCTCTAGAGCCCGTGAGCCACAACTATTGAGCCCATGAGCTGCAACTACTGAAGCCCACGCACCTGGAGCCTGTGCTCTGCAATAAGAGAGGCCTCCACAATGGGAAGCCTGTGCACCACAAGGAAGACTAGCCCCCGCTTGCCGCACTAGAGAAAGCCCATGTGCAGCAACGAAGACCCAACACAGCCAATAAAATAA
This sequence comes from Hippopotamus amphibius kiboko, assembly GCF_030028045.1. Taxonomy (NCBI): domain Eukaryota; kingdom Metazoa; phylum Chordata; class Mammalia; order Artiodactyla; family Hippopotamidae; genus Hippopotamus; species Hippopotamus amphibius. The sequence goes on from NC_080203.1 coordinate 1,600,467, forward strand.
ATAAATAAATTTATTAAAAAATTAAAAAAAATAAAGGCAGCAAGAGAAAAATAATCTTTTCCACATAGAGAAGACGCTTTAACACTTCTTTTAGGATTAATTTAGTATTGATGAGCTCTTTTAGTTTTTTCTTGTCTGAGAAGTTTTTTCTCTCCAATGCTGAATGATAACTTTGCTGGGTAGAGTACCCTAGGTTGTAAGTTCCTCCCTTTCAGCACTTTAATATGTCATGTCACTCCCTTCTAGCCTGCAAAGTTTCTGCAGAAAAATAAGGTGATAGTCTTATGGGGTTTTCCTTTTATGTGACTAGTATCCAAAATATATAAAAGAAACCTTAAAATTCAACAACAGAAAGACAAACAACCTAATTTTAAAATGGAAAAAGGATTTGAGTAGACAATTCTCTAGAGAACATTTTAAAATATCTAATAAGTACATGTAAAGATGTTTAATGTCATTAGTCATTAGGGAAATGCAAATCAAAAGCACAATGCCCATTTTTTAATTGGGTTCTTTCTTTCTATAATATTGAGTTGCATGAGCTGTTTATAAATTTTGGATATTAGTCCATTATCGGTCATATCATTTGCAAATATTTCCTCCCATTCAATAAGTTGTCTTTGCATTTTGTCAATAGTTTCCTTTTCTGTACAAAGCTTTTAAGTATAATTAGGTCACATTTCTTTATTTTTGCTTTTATGTCTTTTGCCTTAGGAGACAGATGTAAAAAAAATATTGCTATGATTTATGTTTATGACTTCTTCTGCCTATGTTCTTTTCTAGGAGTTTTATAGTTTCAGGTCTTACATTTAGGTGTTTAATCCACTTTGAGTTAATTTTTTTGTATGTGGTGTGAGAAAATTTTGTAATCACATTCTTTTACATGTAGCTGTCCAGTTTCCCCAGTATCACTTATTGAAGACACTGTACATTCTCCATTGTATATTCTTGGCTCCTTTATTGTAGATTAATTGGCCATAAGTGTGTGGGTTTATTTCTTGGTTTTCTATTCTATTCCATTGATTTAGGTGTCTGTTGTTGGTCCAGTACCATGCTGTTTTGATTACTGTAGCTTTGTAGTATAGTCTGAAGTCAGAGCATGTGACACCTCCAGCTTTGTTCTTTATTTTTCTCAAGATTGCTTTGGTATTTTGGGGTAATTTGTGGTTCCATATAAATTTTAGGATTATTTGTTCTTAATTCTCTGAAAAATGTCAGGATATTTTCATAAGGATTGCATTAAATCTATAGATTGCTTTGGGTAGTGTGGCCATTTTAACAATAGTAATTGTTCCAATCCAAGGACACAAGATTTTTTTTACTTCTTTGTATCATTTTCAGATTCCCTCATCAATGTCTATAGTTTGTAGAGTATAGGTCTTTCACTTCCTTGGTTAATTTATTCCTAGATATTTTATTCTTTTTGACATAATTGTAAGTGGGATTGTTTCCTTAATTTCTCTTTCTAATCATTCATTGTTAGAATATAGAAAAGCAACAGATTTCTATATATTAATCATGCATCCTGCAACTTTATTGAATTCACTTATTAGTTCTAATATGTATTCAAAGAGAAACATGTGCACAAATGTTCATAGCAACAGAATTCACACTGGTGAAAAGGCCAAAACAGCACAAATGTCCGTCAAGTGATTATTGGATAAACTAAATGTGGTCTATCCATACAATGAAATATTAGTCATCCATAAAAAGGAATGAAGTGCTGATATATACTAGAATATGGATGAACCTCAAAGCGTTATACTAAGTGAAAGAAGCCAAACACAAAAGGCCACACATTTTATGATTCCATTTACATGAAATGTCCAGTATAAACAAGTCCATAGAGACAGAAAGATTAGTGATTCCAGGAGTAAATGGGGAGTGACTGCTTAATGGAACACAGTTTCCCTTTTGTGCAATGAAAATGTTCTCAAACTAGATAGGGATGATGGTTGCACAACATTACAAATGTACTAAAACCAATGAATTGTACACTTTAAAAATAGTTTAAATGGTGAGTTTTATGTTATGTGAATTTTACTTCAATTTTAAAAATACTATTGGATCTTAATTGAAATTACATTTAATTTATATTACTATTTATACAAATATCATATTTATGATGTGAATTCTTCCCATCAGAGGACATGATTTCAGTATTTCGGTATCATCTATCATCTTATGTTCTTTTTTTAAGAATGAGGTATAATTGTCATATAATGTTGTGTAAGTCTAAGGTATACAACAAGTTGATTTGATACATTTATATATTGCAAAATGATTATCACTATAGCGTCAGCTAACACCTCTATTCCATCACATAATTATCATTTATTTTTAGTGGTGATAACAGTTGAGATCTAGTCTATTAGCAACTTTGAAGTTTATAATACAGTATTGTTGACTATAATCACTATGCAGTGGATTTTATTTCCTGGACTATTTATCTACTAGTTGCAAGTTTTTACTCTTTTTGTTCTGTTTTGTTTTAATTTAATTTTAATGTTTTATTTTTTTAAGCTCTTTATTGGAATATAATTCCCATACACTGTTGTGCCAGTTTTTGCTATACAACAAAGTGAATCAGCTGTATTTATACATATATCCCCATATCCCCTCTCTCCCACGACTCCCCCCCACCCTCCCCATCCCAGCCCTCCAAGGCATCACCCATCATCAAGTTGATCTCCCTTTGTTATACAGCAACTTCCCACTAGCTATCTATTTTACAGTTGGTAGTATATATATGTCTATGCTACTCTCTCACTTTGTCCCAACTTCCCCTTCACCCCCTCCCAACCCCGTGTCCTCAAGTCCGTTCTCTACATCTGCATCTTTATTCTTGCCCTGTCACGGGGTTCATCAGTACCATTTCTTCAGTATTTGTTTTTCTCTTTCTGGCTTCCTTCGCTCTGTATGACAAACTCTAGGTCCATCCACCTCACTACAAATAACTCAATTTCATTCCTTTTTATGGCTGAGTAATAGTCCATTGTATATACGTGCCACATCTTCTTTATCCATTCATCTGTTGATGGGCATTTAGCTTGCTTCCATGTCCTGGCTATTGTAAATAGTGCTGCAATGAACATTGTGGTACACGTTTCTTTTTGGATTATGGTTTTCTCAGGGTATATGCCCAGGAGTTGGATTGCTGGGTCATATGGTAGTTCTATTTGTAGTTTTTTAAGGAACCTCCATACTGCTTTCCATAGTGGCTGTACCAACTTACATTCTTACCAACAGTGCAGGAGAGTTCCCTTTTCTCCACACCCTCTCCAGCATTTATTGTTTCTAGATTTTTTGATGATGGCCATTCTGACTGGTGAGAGGTGATACCTCATTGTGGCTTTGACTTGCATTTCTCTGATGATTAGTGATGCTGTGCATCTTTTCATGTGTTTGTTAGCCAACTGCATGTCTTCTTTGGAGAAATGTCTGTTTAGGTCTTCTGCCAATTTTTGGATTGGGTTATTTGCTTTTTTGGTATTAGCGGCATGAGCTACTTGTATATTTTGTTTTTGTTTGGTTGGTTGGTTAGTTTTTGTTTTTTTTAAGTTATAAATTCTCTTTTTTTAAGCTCTTTACTAGAATATAATTGCTTTACACACTTGTACCAGCTTTTGAGGTACACCAAAGTGAATCAGCTGTATTTATACATATATCCCTATATCCCCTCCCTCCCACGACTCCCTCCCACTCTCCCTGTCCTGGCCCTTTACTTGTATATTTTAGAGATTAATCCTTTGTCAGTTGCTTCATTAGCAAATATTTTCTCCCATTCTGAGGGTTGTCTTCTTGTCTTGTTTATGGTTTCTTTTGCTGTGCAAAAGCTTTTAAGTGTCATTAGGTCCCATTTGTTTATTCTTGATTTTATTTCCATTATTCTAGGAGGTGGGTCACAAAGGATCTTGCTTTATGTCATAGAATGTTCTGCCTATGTTTTCGTCTAAGAGATTTATAGTGTCTGGCCTTACATTTAGGTCTTGAATCCATTTTGAGTTTATTTTTGTGTATGGTGTTAGGAAGTGTTCTAATTTCATTCTTTTACACGTAGCTGTCCAGTTTTCCCAGCACCACTTATTGAAGAGGCTGTCTTTTCTCCATTGTATATTCTTGCCTCCTTTGTCAAAGATAAGGTGCCCATATGTGCGTGGGTTTATCTCAGGGCTCTCTATTCTGTTCCATTGATCTATATTTCTGTTTTTGTGTCAGTACCATACTGTCTTGATCACTATAGCCTTGTAGTATAGTTTGAAGTCAGGGAGCCTGATTCCACCTGATTCCAGCTCTGTCTTTCCTTCTCAAGATTGCTCTGGCTATTCGGGATCTTTTGCATTTCCATACAAATTGTAAAATTCTTGTTCTAGTTCTGTGAAAAATGCCATTGGTAATTAGATAGGGATTGCACTGAATCTGTAAGTTGCTTTGGGTAGTATAGTCATTTTCACAATGTTGATTCCTCCAATCCAAGAACATGGTATGTCCCTCCATCTGTTTGCATCATGTTTGATTTCTTTCATCAGTGCCTTATAGTTTTCTGCATGCAGGTCTTTTGCCTCCTTAGGCAGGTTTATTCCTAGCTATTTTATTCTTTTTGTTGCAATGGTAAATGGCATTGTTTCCTTAATTTCTCTTTCTGTTCTTTTGTTGTTAGTGTACAGGAATACAAGAGATTTCTGTGCATTAATTTTGTACCCTGCTACTTTACTAAATTCATCAATTAGTGCTAGCAATTTTCTGGCAGCATCTTTAGAGTTTTCTATATATAATATCAGGTCATCTGCAAAGAGTGACAATTTTACTTCTTTTCTAATTTGGATTCCTTTTATTTCATTGTCTTCTCTGATTGCTGTGGCTAAAACTTCCAAAACTATGTTGAATAATAGTGGTGAGAGTGGACACCCTTGTCTTGTTCCTGTTCTTGGAGGGAATGCTTTCAGTTTTTCACCATTTAGAATGATGTTGGCTGTTGGTTTCTCATATATGGCTTTTATTATGTTGAGGTAACTTCCTTCTATGCCCACTTTCTGGAGAGTTTTTATCATAAATGGATGTTGAATTTTGTCAAAAGCTTTTTCTGCATCTATTGAGATGATCATATGGTTTTTGTCCTTCAATTTTTTTTAATATGATGTATCACATTGATTGATTTGCGTATATTGAAGAATCCTTGTGTCCCAGGGATAAATTCCACTTGATCATGGTGTATGATCTTTTTAATGTGCTGCTGGATTCTGTTAGCTAGTATTTTGTTGAGCATTTTTGCATCTATATTCATCAGTGATATTAGCATGTAATCTTCTTTTTTTGTGACATCTTTGCCTGGTTTTGGTATCAGGGTGATGGTGGCCTCATAGAATGAGTTTGGGAGTGTTCCTGCTTCTGCTATATATTGGAAGAGTTTGAGAAGGATAGGTGTTAACTCTTCTCTAAATGTTTGAGAGAATTCGCCTGTGAAGTCATCTGGCCCTGGACTTTTGTTTGTTGGGAGATTTTTAATCACAGTCTCAATTTCAGTGCTTGTGATTGGTCTGTTCATATTTTCTATTTCTTCCTGGTTCAGTTTTGGAAGATTGTACTTTTCTATGAATTTATCCATTTCTTCCAGGTTATCCAATTTATTGGCATATAGTTGCTTGTAGTAGTCTCTCATGATTGCAAATTTTTAGTCTCAATCTCCCCAATTCCTGCAGCCCCCAGCCTCTTGTGACCACCACTTTACTCTCTATTTTTATGAGTTTGGCTTTTTTAGATTCCACATATAAGTGATATCATACAGTATTTGTCCTTCTCTGTCCAACTTCACCTTACCATAATGCTCTCAAGATCCATTCATGTTGGCACAAATGGCAGGACTTCCTTCTTTCTCATGGCTAATATTCCATTGTGTGTGTGTGTGTGTGTATAAAACCACATCTTCTTTATCCATTCATCCACTGATGGACACTTAGGTTATGAACCTAAGTGTCTGTTTTATGTTGTTTGATGAGATTTTGTAATGTTTTGCTTTTATATTGTTTCTATACCTTCTGTATTAAATTATTTTTTAATATTTTATACTTTTGTCACTATTGTAAGTGGAATATACTACTAATATCCATTTCATTCTGGTTATTGCTAGCATAGAAAAGTTATTTCTTTAATGTTTGATTTATGTTTAGCCACCTTACCAAAATAGGTGATTAATTCTAGCAATTTCTTGGTTTTATATTGTTACTTCTCTTCCAATAATTATACTGATTGCTTTATGTTGTTTCTTTCTCCACTTGTTAAAACCTCAAAAAAATATCAAATATAATAGCAATTGTAGGCATTTCTGTCTTGTTCCTAAACTTAATGTAAAAAAGGTAGAGTCACCATTTAAAATGGTGTTTTTTCTTCTCTTACTGGTTAGTACATTCAGCACAATGTTGAAGCGCAGTGGTGATCATGATTATCCTCCTCCTTTACTAGTTTTAAAGGAAATAGTTTTAACATTTCACCACTTAAAATGATGGTTGCTGAAAGTTTTTGATGGATACTTTTCACCAAGTTAAAGAAATTAATTCATGTAATCATTTAAAAAATATTTACTGAATACTTACTGTCCGGTACTATTCTAGGCACTTGGGACACATCAGTGAATAAAATGGGCAAAAGCTCTCTACCACAGCAGAGCTTACATTTTAGTTAGGGAAGACAGCAAGTAAGCAAGATAAAAAGCAAAATATAAACTACTTTAGATGATGATAAATACTAAGAAAAAGTAAAACAAGGGAGGGAAGTAGTGGATGTTAGGGACAGGGGAGAAGTTGCAATGTCAGATAAGGTGGCCAGAGAAAGGCCTCACTTCAGAGGATATATCAGATTCAAAGACCTGAAAGAAGAGGGGGAGAGGATCATATGCATATATGAGGGAAACTGCTTTATTTAAGGGCAGACCAAGTGAAAAGGACCTGGGGTGGGAGCTTGTCAGGCCTATTTGAAGAAGAGCAAGGAAGTCAGCGTGAAGTGAAGTAAGGAAGACAGTAGGAAGAAATAAGAGCAGAAGGTAAGGTGGGGCCAGATCACACTGGCCATATTATAGACCAGTGTGAAGACTTGGGCTCTGAGTCTGAATGACATGGGGACATTGCAAGGTAATGAGTAGGAAAGAGACATGATATGACTTAAGTTTTAACATGATTGCTCTGGCCGCAGGTGGAGAATATCCTGGGAGTGTGAGTGATAAGCATGGGAGAGAGGGAGTAATCAAAAGCTGTTGCATGACAGACGCTAGGCCCATCCACCTCACTACAAATAACTCAATTTCCTTCCTTTTTATGGCTGAGTAATATTCCATGTGTACATGTGCCACATCTTCTTTATCCATTCCTCTGCCGATGGGCATTTAGGTTGCTTCCATGTCCTGGCTATTGTAAACAGTGCTACAGTGACCCAGTGACAGGGCAAGAATAAAGACGTAGAGGTAGAGAATGGACTTGAGGACATGGGGGTGGGTGGGTGAAGGGGAAGCTGGGACATAGTGAGAAAGTAGCATTGACATATACACACTACCAAATGTAAAATAGCTAGTGGGAAGCTGCTGCATAGCACAGGGAGATCAACTCAATGATGGGTGATGAGGATAGGGAGGGTGGGAGGGAGTCACGGGAGGGGATATGGGGATACATATATACATACAGCTGACTCACTTTGTTGTATAGCAGAAACTGGCACAACAGTCTAAAGCAATTATACTCTAATAAAGAGCTTTAAAAAAAAAAAAAAGCTGTTGCAGTAATATAGGCTTTGGGCCAGGCAGTGAGCAGTGGAGGTGGTGAGTAGTGGACAGATTCTGGACACATTTTGAAAGGCAGGCTACCTGGAGTTGCTAATGGATGAAATGTAGGGATCGAGCAAAAGAGGAATCAATGAAGATGGCTAAGTGTTTGGCCCAACCATTTCTAGTTTGCTAGTGTGAGGTTTTATGAATAGGAATTGATTTTCACTGAACACATTTTGGGCAGCTATTCATGATCATATGGTTTTCCTTATTTAATTTGTTAATGTGGTAAATTACATTATTTAATTTTATTATGCTAAATTAACTTTGTATTACTAAGAGAAGGATATCTTGGCTACTTTTCCCCATTCTCTCCATCCTCTTTATTCTTTTATGTGTTTTGTTAATTGAAGCCATGTTTTTTCCTACTACTTATATTGAAAATGTATTACCACTATATCTTCTGCCAACCAGGCTTTTAGGAGCAAGTATGGGGACCCAACAGCCATTTGAAACATTGTTTCTACAGATAAATGACCTTTAAATTCCAAATAGCTGGTTTCGCAGTGAATTTTAGATTCTAAAGTATCCTCAGACTGGGAAAAAGACATATTTCCAATGAAAGGTTTCTCAGGACCTTCAGCACAATTTTCCAAAACTTCTATTCTCAGTAGAGTGCTAGCTAAGACACCTGGTCTATGTCGTGTTATGTGTGAATGTTATGTGCGGTGATGTTTCTTTTTAAGGTATCCTCACCTGAGTCCCAAGAACAAGGAGTCCTTTGATGTGGGCTGTAACCTCTTTGCCAAGTTTTCTGCATACATTAAGAATACACAAAAGGAGGCAAATAAGAGTAAGATACGTTTCTCTAAGTCTTTTTGTTTTTCTCGCTCACATGCTCACTCTTACACTCTGACAACTAAAATAGGACTTTCCTAAATATATAGTATACAGTGGGAAATACTCTCTTTTTTTCTTTTTATTATTTTTTTGGGGGTACACCAAGTTCAATCATCTGTTTTTATACACACATCCCCGTATTCCCTCCCTTCCTTGACTCCCCGCCCGAGTCCCCCACACCCTCCCCGCCCCAATCCTCTAAGGCATCTTCCATCCTCGAGTTGGACTCCCTTTGTTATACAACAACTTCCCACTGACTATTTTACAGTTGGTAGTATATATATGTCTGTGCTACTCTCTCGCTTTGTCTCAGTTTCCCCTTCACCCCCCGCCCCCTCCCATACCTCGAGTTCTCCAGTCCATTCTCTGTATCTGCGTCCTTGTTCTTGTCACTGAGTTCATCAGTACCATTTTTAGATTCCGTATATGTGAGTTAGCATACAATATTTGTCCTTCTCTTTCTGACTTACTGCACTCTGTATGACAGATTGTAGTTCTATCCACCTCATGACATATAGCTCCATCTCATCCCTTTTTATAGCTGAGTAATATTCCATTGTATATATATGCCACATCTTCTTTATCCATTCATTTGTTGATGGGCATTTAGGTTGCTTCCATGTCCTGGCTATTGTAAATAGTGCTGCAATAAACATGATGGTACAAGTTTCTTTTGGGATTATGGTTTTCTTTGGGTATATGCCCAGGAGTGGGATTACTGGATCATATGGTAGTTCTATTTGTAGTTTTTTAAGGAACCTCCAAATTGTTTTCCATAGTGGCTGTACCAATTTACAGAATAGTGGGAAATACTCTTCATCTCATTCTCTCTGCTCTCTTCTGAAATTCCCCTGCATGAAGTTTTATTGGATTTAGAACCTAATATTCAACATAGCAATCACCAACTTAGCTCAAGTAGAACATTGACATGCCAGGTATGAACTAACTGCAGGATTGTATTTCTTAAGCCCCAGCTTCCCCAGTCCTGTGTAGTTTTAAGGTTTCTTAAGCCATAGCACCTACCATTTCCCACAAACACTCCTGAACAGGCTTACTATTCTCCAAATCATGAGAGCTATTAGTCTGTGATTCCACTTTCTGACTCTTCTTGAGTGATAATATATATTACCTTTCTTTCTTTGATTCTCCTCCCAATGTACTTCCACAAGAAAAGTCCAAAAATATTTCTACTTACCATTTGATTAAACATCTGACTCAGTCTTATCAGTGGGTAGTTGAGCATTCTAGTTAACTATATAGATTTTGAAGAGTCAGTGTAAGCAATGTGTAAAGACAGAGATGTCTAAATGTGTGAAAAGCATATTGAGAATGTATTTAGTCATCAAGACAATACATTTATAAGTAACCCTATGACTCCATTGCCTCAGGTTTTGAAAAATCTCTGCTCAAAGAATTTAAGCGTCTGGATGACTACTTGAACACCCCACTTCTGGATGAAATTGATCCAGACAGTGCTGAGGAACCCACAGTTTCCAGAAGATTGTTTTTGGATGGGGATCAGCTGACATTGGCTGACTGCAGTTTGTTACCCAAACTGAACATTATTAAAGTAAGTGTTTACAGGGCAGGCTGAATGATTGAGAGGGAGTGGGTGTTGCCAGCAAGAAAGTACAGTGACTTTTCGGCGTGAGGTTTTTATATGATGGCTTTGTCATCGTCATTACATATAGTGTGTGTCTCCTTTTTCTCCTCAGAGGAAAAATCCATAATGGTCTCTTCTGACAAGCATAAAAACGTCTTGTCTCTTTCTTCCTAAATCAGAAGGTGTTCTCCATTGTCTCATCTATAAAACAAGGGTAATATTACCCATCTCACATAATTATTGAGAAAATTAAATTAAGGCATATGAAATGCTTAGGATGGTGTCTGAATCATAACAAGTGGTAATAATGTGAGTTAATATTATTATTATCTAATCATTAATTTAACAAATTTTTATTGAACACAACTTATTCTATCTCAGGTCCTAATCCAGACACAAAGAAGTCCATCCGGCAAAGAAGTGAACTTTTTCTGTGCTTCCTTCTTCTAAACATATTCATAATTAAATGCAGCATAAATATAAAAATGATTACAAGCATGAAGTTTTGTGTACATTTGTGGACAAAACATTAAAGTAATAAATCCAAGATCCTTTACGTTTATTTTGTAGTACGTTTTGTGTAGGTAACGTGTCCTCAATGATCCTGACTTTTGAGATATGTTTTTACACACTAGGCATGTTACTGATGCCCCTCATTACCAACTGCTTTTTCCTCTTTTTTCCTAAAACCCTAGGTTGCTGCAAAGAAATACCGTGACTTCGACATTCCAGGAGAATTCTCAGGAGTTTGGCGCTATCTCCACAATGCCTATGCCCGTGAAGAATTTAGCCACACGTGTCCTGAAGACAAAGAAATTGAAAATACCTATGCGAGTGTGGCTAAACAGAAGAGTTAGGACAGCTCTTTCAGTAGAAAAGCCTCTCTTTTCACTTGTTATCCTATTAGAAAGTCTTTTGGAAATAAGAATATGGAAAATACTCTTCCCTCTATGCAACTTTCTTATGAAAAATAATGCTGTATTTTCTGTATGTAATTAATCCAACTATCTGCTCACTGTGTATTTTAAAGGTCTTCATATTTTTATTTCACTTTTCAATTCCCATGACACAACCACTGCAATCTTAAATGACATGCAATGTGTCAATATCTTTTGCGCTTTGATCGAATTATTAGAATGCATCATGAGTGCAAGCTCAAGAGATGGCTGAAGTTACAAATGACATACAGTCACAGTCTCAAACTGTTCCTTAGAAACATTTCCATCTAAATCATTAAAACAATTTTACTAAGAAATCTGACTGACCAAAAGGTCTTCTTGTTGTCCATTAAAGGGCAAAGTAAACCGTTCTTAGAGGATAATCACAAATCTTTCTACAGAATGTAAAATGTTCCATTACTATATGCACCCAAATGTACATGTTAAAATACAATCAAATCACTCAAATCTGAAAACAAAAAATGAATTTTACTCTTATTCCTTCGAAAAAGAAACAAAGTTGAGCCTCAAGAAAGGGAGACCAGTTTTATTATAGGTCTTGGTGGAATTTCAATATTTTTTTTTTTTTTTGGCCACGCTGTGGGGCATGTGAGATCTTAGTTCTCCAACCAGGGATAGAACCCACACCCCCTGCAGTGGAAGCTTGGAGTCTTAACCACTGGACCACCAGGGAAGTCCCTAGATAAAACTTAAATGAAGCAGCGTTTTAATAGGTTCAAAGAGAAATAAGGCAATGAGCAACGAGTTAACAGGCCCAGAACAGGCACATGAAAAGCCGCTCATCATTGCTAATTATTAGAGACATGCAAATCAAAATGACAATGAGGTACCAGTTCACACTGGTCAGAATGGCTATCATTAGAAAGTCTACAAATAATAAATGCTGGAGAGGGTGTGGAGAAAAGGAAACCCTCCTACACTGTTGGTGGGAATGTAGATTGGTACAGCCACTATGGAGAACAGTGTGGAGGTTCCTCAAAAAAAACTAAAAATAGAGTTGCCATATGACCCAGCAATCCCACTCCTGGGCATATACCCAGAGAGAACTATAATTCGAAAAGATACATGCACCCCTATGTTCACAGCAACACTATTCACAATAGCCAGGACATGGAAGCAACCTGAATGTCTATCAACAGATGAATGGATAAAGAAGATGTAGTACATATATACAATGGAATATTACAAAGACATAAAAAGGAATGAAATTGGGTCATTTGTAGAAATGTGAATGGACCTAGAGACTGTCATGCAAAGTGAAGTAAGTCACAAAGAGAAAAACAAATATTGTATATTAACACATACATGTGGAATCTAGAAAAATGGTATAGATGAACCTATTTGCAAGGCAGGAATAGAGATGCAGATTTGGAGTTTGAGATTAGCAGAGGCAAACTATTATATATAGGATGGATAAATAACGTCCTACTGTATATAGCACAGGGAACTGTATTCAATATTCTTTGCTAAATCATACTGGAAAAGAATATATATGTATGTATAACTGAGTCACTGTGCTGTACCGCAGAAATTAGCACAGCATTGTAAATCAACTGTACATCAATAGGAATTTTTTTTAAAAAGAGTTAACGGGCCTGGGTATAAAGAGAGCTCAATGCACTGTCCTCAGAAACCAGAGTTAAGATAAATGCATAATGTGGTGTCTTCTCTTTGCTGGAAGACACTGATCTGAGAAAATTGTACCTGGACTAGATGGCAAGGTTGTGACTTCTCTGAACATCTGAGATCCTTTCATTCTCATTGATAGGATTTCAAAGAGTAAAGTTTTTATAAGATCTATGATTTTAAAGAACAATGTTTCTTGGGACTTCCCTGGAGGTCCAGTGATTAAGACTCCTTGTTTCCACTGCAGCGAGCACAGGTTTGATCCCTGGTTGGGGAAATAAGATCCTGCATGCCACACAGTGTGGCAAAAGAGAGAAAGGAAGAAAGGAAGGAAGGAGGGAAGGAAGGAAGGAAGGAAGGAAGGAAGGAAGGAAGGACCAAAGTTTCTCACTACCATTCCCTTAAACTCATTAGTAGAAGCAGTCTTTTACAGATTGTACCATACTTAAAGTGTATTCATATCATTGCAAAGCTACAAGCCTTATCCAACTTCATAGGTACTGATAAAGCTGAGAATTACCCTCCTAGACAAAAGGATTATTATCTTCTTAGATGACATCAGTACAATTCAATTCATTAACTACTTATTGAGTACTTAGTATGTTATTAGTTATTATTTCGCTATTTAATCTTTACAACAACCTTATGAAGTATGTTTAAAAAAAAAACTCTGGCTAATGCCAAAAGAACAGTCCCTGTTCTCATGAAACATGCACTTCAATAATGGAGACAATTAGACATGCAATTACAATACATATGTATTATGAAGAGTAAGCACAACGTTACATAACAGAAATACATACTTATGTGTTCCCCCAGCCTGACCTCAAACAAGTTCCACTTGGTCACATAGCCCTTGCATAGCACAACCTCTGTGAAAATTCTTAGAAATGTGTTTTTATGAGAACATAAATTTTTTTACCAACCTAGGCAGACACATGACTCCAAGCCAGGTCCTGGATGAGCCTAGCAACAGCAACCACTTCCCCTACTGCTGCAAATTACCCAATATGGGAAAGGGAATTTTTACTCATTAGTGTCAAATTTTTAAAAAATAAAAAGGAAATTTTTTCTAATTATGAAAGTATTACATGTTGGTGCAAAAATAGTAGTGGCATTTCTGATCTGTGGTGAAACACTAGAACACAATTCGGCCAAGTTCTCTGCCACTTTATGAGAAGGATGACCTTTCCTCCAATGTCCCCTAACATGTTCCTCATTTCTGTGTGAGAAGTCACCAGAAGCACCTTTAGCATTCACGTTTCTAATGACATTGGGGTCACCATGATATGTGTATTCTCCAAGACAACAGAAGCTTTCTCTCCTGCTCTTCTCTCTTCTTTCTGTGCCCTCTCCAGAATCACCTATGATGTCCACATTTCTGGCATGCACCTCAAAACTCTTCCAGCCTCCAGTCATTGTCCAATTACAAAGTTGCTTCCACATGTTTAGCTATTTGTTAGGGCAGCACCCCGCTTCTCAGTACCAAAATTTGTCTTAGTCTGCTCAGGATGCCATAACAAATTACCATAAACTGCCTGGCTTAAATAACAGACATTTATTTCTCCTAATTTTGGAGGCAGAAGTCTGAGATCAGAGTGCCAACATGGTCAGATTCTGGCAAGAACTCTTGCCCTGGTTTGCAGACAGCTGCCTTCTCACTGTTGTCTCTTCTTATAAGGGCACTAATGGGAGCTTCACCTTCACTACGTCATCTAACCCTAATTATCTCCCAAAGGCCCCATCTTCAGATACAGTCACATTTGGGGGGGTAGCATTTCAACATACAAGCTCTGGTGGAGGGGGCACAATTTTAAAACAAGGCTGCTGTTTATAATAAGGAAGTAGGTAAGTGTATACCAGCCAAGTGTCTGGGGAGAGGCTTTCTTTTATACAACCTAAGATTACCTCCAAGATCTGCTTTGCGATCAACACAGGTGGAAGGGCCTTGAGGTAAGAAAAGTAATACTTTGTGAACTCAGCACACTAGGGGATGGTAGGTCTGCTTTTCACAAGTTAGCGAACTTCAAAAAGACTATTCAATAAGACCTCCAAGTTGTGAAGACAAGGGTGGCTGCCTTGGTCTGTGTCTCTCATTATTTTCTCCAAAAACAATACAGAATAACAAGAACACATTTTAAAAGGCACTAAAACCACATGGTAAACACAACTGGAAGACAGAAAAATACACAAACATCAATATAACTCTAAGTTTAAAAGAAAAAAAAAAGAAAGAAAGAAAAATACCAAATCCCAGCAAGGACTCCCTCACATTCATGCTACACCACAAAATTTTGTGAGCAAGAACAGGCTGAGCAAAACTGTAGGAAATAAGGGGGTTAGTAATGGTCCTAAAAACCATTCAAAGAGAACATTCCAAACTGAATTAAATGTAATGCTAACAAATATTAAGGGATATGAAAAAAAATCACTTTGATTCAGACTTTCAAAAAATCAAGAAGAAAACAGAGAATATAAACTAAGAAAGTAAATGGGGAGAAAATATTTGCCAATGAAGCAACTGACAAAGGATTAATCTCCAAAATATATAAGCAGCTCATGCAGCTCAATATCAAAAAAAAAAAATAACAAACAACCCCATCCAAAAATGGGCAGAAGATCTAAACAAATATTTCTCCAAAGAAGACATAGAGATGGCCAACAAACACATGAAAATATGTTCAGCATCACTAATCATTAGAGAAATGCAAATCAAAACCACAATGAGGGATCACCTCACACCAGTCAGATTGGTCATCGTCAAAAAATCTAGAAACAACAAATGTTGGAGAGGGTGTGGAGAAAAGGGAACTCTCCTGCACTGTTGGTGGGAATGTAAGTTGGTACAGCCACTATGGAAAACAGCATGGAGGTTCCTTAAAAAATTAAAAATGGAATTACCATATGACCCAGCAATCCCACTACTGCACATATACCCTGAGAAAACCATAATCCAAAATGAAACATGTACCACAATGCTCATTGCAGCACAATTTACAACAGCCAGGACATGGAAGCAACCTAAATGCCCATCAACAGATGAATGGATAAAGAAGATGTGGCACGTATATACAATGGACTATTACTTAGCCATAAAAAGGAATGAAATTGAGTTATTTGTAGTGAGGTGGATGGACCTAGAGTCTGTCATACAAAGTGAAGGAAGCCAGAAAGAGAAAAAGAAACACCATATGCTAACCCATGTATATGGAATCTGAAGAAATGGTACTGATGAACCCAGTGACAGGGCAAGAATAAAGATGCAGATGTAGAGAATGGACTGGAGGACATGGGGTTGGAGGGGCGAGGGGCAAAGGGGAAGCTGGGATGAAGTGAGAGAGCAGCATAGACACATATATACTACCAACTGTGAAATGGATAGCCAGTGGGAAGTTGCTGTATAACAAAGGGAGATCAACTTGATGATGGTTGATGCCTTGGAGGGCCGGGACCGGGAGGGTGGGGGGGAGTCAAGGGAGGGAGGGGATATGGGGATATGTGTATAAATACAGCTGACTCACTTTGGTGTACCTCATAAGCTGGTACAGAGTGTAAAGCAATTATATTCCAATAAAGAGCTTTAAAAAAAAAAGAAAATTTAATATGATGCGTCAAAAAAGGCAGAAAAACAACTGAGAGAATGAAAATGAAATATAGAAGGAAGTAAAAAGGATCAGAAAGAGAAGCAATAAAGGAATAGCCGCTGTAAAATTGGAATCACTGGGAAAGAAAAATGAAACAATGGAACAGAACTAATATTTAAAAGATTTAAAAGTATAATCCAAGAAGATTTTCCAAAATTAAAGACATTAGTCCACACATTGAAAGGTTCCAATGGGTTCCTAGGAAAATTAACCATATAACACAGTAACTCGTTTTATGGGCATAAAATGAAAACTCTAATTCAAAAAGACACATGCACCCCAATGTTCATAGCAGCACTATTTACAATAGCCAGGACATGGAAGCAACCTAAATGTCCATCAACAGATGAATGGATAAAGAAGAGGTGGTGCAGGACTTCCTAGGTGGCGCAGTGGTAAAGAATCCGCCTGCCAATGCAGGGGACACGGGTTCGAGCCCTGCCCTGGGAAGATTCCACATGCCACGGAGCAACTAAGCCCGTGCGCCACAACTATGGAGCCTGTGCTCTAGAGCCCGTGAGCCACAACTATTGAGCCCATGTGCCACAACTATTGAAGCCCACGTGCCTAGGGCCTGTGCTCCACAACAAGAGAAGCCACTACCATGAGGAGCCTGTGCACCGCAAAGAAGAGTAGCCCCCGCTCTCAGCAACTAGAGAAAGCCCGTGTGCAGCAACGAAGACCCAACGCAGCCAATAAATAAAAATAAATAAATTAATTAATTAAAAAAAAAAAAGAAGAGGTGGTGCATATACACAATGGAATATTACTCAGCCATAAAAAAGAATGAAATAATGCCATTTGCAGCAACATGGATGGACCTGGAGATGATCACACTAAGTGAAGTAAGTCAGAGACAAATCATAAGATATCACTTATATGTGGAATGATTTAAAAAAACTACATATGAACCTATTTACAGAAGAGAAATAAGAGTTACAGATGTAGAAAACAAACTTATGGTTACCCGGGGTGGGGGAGGGGGAAGGGAGGGAGGGATAAATTGAGAGATTGGGATTGATATATAGACACTACTATGTATAAAATAGATAACTAATAAGGACCTACTGTACAGCACAGGGAACTCTTCTCAATACTCTGTAATGATCTATATGGGAAAATAACCTAAAAAAGAGTGGATATATGTATATCTATATCTGAATCACTTTGCTGTACACCTGAAACTAACACAACATTGTATATCAACTATACTCCAATAAAAATTAAGTATAAAAAAAGAGACTACTTTGCAGACCTCTACGCAAACAAATTTAAAAATGTAGATGACAAGGATAATTTCTTAGGAAAGCAAAGATTACCAAAAACAATACCATTAGAGATGAAGAGAATTTTAAAGACCAATTTCATAGAAGAAATAGAGACAATTATTAAGGAACTATCCACAAAAAAGTACCAACCCCAGATGGTTTCACAGGGGAATTCCACCACACTTTCAAAGACAACAAAGTCCTAATGTTTCATAACTTGTTCCAGTACATTTAAAATGGAGGAAAATGTCCTAACTTTTTTTATTAAGTCCATCATTGATAACTGAAACCGACAAAGATAGTACAAAAATTATAGTACAGACCAATATTACCTTTGAATGTTGATATAAAAGTACTAAATAAAACATTAGCAGCGTCCAATCACATTAACAACACAATATAACCAAGTAGAATTTACTCCAAGCATAAAAGGCTGTTTTACTATTAGTAATAATAATACATTACAGATAATAATAGTAAACATATATATACAAATGTTACTTAGGTCACTAATATAGTATATAATATTAATACATATATGATTATCACCACAAACCCTGAAAAAGCCTTAGATGAATACAATGCCTGATAGAGAAGAAATCAATGGTTACATTCTTATCATAATAAATCATATATCCAGTTGACCCTTGAACATTGTGAGGCTTAGGGCGGCCAACCCTCATGCAGTGAAGAAACCATGTATAAGTTTTGACTCCCTAAAAACGTAACTACTAATAGCTTACTTTTGCCTAGAATCCTTACCAATAACATAAACAGTTGATCAACACATATCTTGTATGCTAGAGGTATTACATATTCTCACAATAAAGTGTCCTTCAGCAAAGTGAGGTAGAGAAAATAAAACGTTATTAAGAAAATCATAGCGAAGGGGAAATACATTGACAGTACTGTACTGTATTTATCAATGTAGTAGGTTTAAGTCATCTGTTTATAAGATTAATCGTCTGTATGTCAGTACCTACATCAATATTGTCTCATCTGATATAAAACACTGTAGATGGTATTTGTATTACTAACACTGGATATGAAAAATGAAAGCTAATGTGAAAAAGAAATACACATTTATTTACAGGTACAACAATTCATGCATTGATAACAAGGCAGCAGCAATATGATTGCTTTTGGTAACCTACCCTTTCTATGCACTCATGAATAAATCATTATAAATTTTTATGGCATACAGTATTCGTCATATTCATAGTACAGTATTAGAAACGCTGTTACATTTTTTAAAACCACTTCCCTGTGATGACAGGCTGATATGCACTTTCTCCAATTATGAGAAAGGCATACTGTACAGTAATGTAATTCGTTGAAAACAAAGTTATAAAACAGTAAGAAAACTAACATTAATTTTATATTAAATATGACTCACCTTATGCCTATGTCAGGATAGACTATCCACGTCAATACAAATCTTGCACATGATGTTCTTGCCATAGTTACTAGATTTTCATATGAGGACACCTAGCCCCAGCAGATAAGTGCATTAACTGCGTGGCATGAAGATTACTTACCATTCATTAAGTGGAAGTGGATCTGCAGCCTCATGTGTCTACACTGAGTGAGCTGAGGAGGAGGAGGAGGTATAGGTCTTGCTGGCTTGCGCGGCAGAGGTGGAGGAGGGGGAAGGGGAGGCAGGCAGGCTTGGTGTAACTTTATGGAAATACATCGCAGTTCCTGGTATTTTTGTCTAATATTTTTGCCTTTTCATTTCTCTAATAATGTTTGTGTGCCATAATCCTTCTACTGATTGCTTTAGTTTCAGTGCCCATATCATAGAAGGATCCAGGTTGCAAAAAACAGTCAAAAGCAATCTTGAAAAATCGGAACCCTTCTGCGGGCCTGTTTGATGTCAGTCTGTTTTCTGGCACTGTTTTTTCTTCATCTTCTTCCTCATTGCCTGGCCCTGGTTCGCAAACACGCGTCTCCTTCACTCCCCAAGGTTTTGTCTTTGTCTTTGTTTTTGTTTGGTTTTTGCTGTTGTTGTTGCCACACCCACGATCTCTTTCCTGATTTCCTTGGTTGGCTTTATCGTAAATCCTATGATGTCATACACAACATCTGGTCACAGTTTTCTCCAGGAGGAACGTGTTGTTCCATGCTTGATGGCTTTCACAGCTTTTTCTATAGCGACAATGGAATCGTCAATGGTGTAATCCTTCCAGACTCTCATGATGTTCTCTCTATCAGGATTCTCTTCCATAGTGTTGACAACCCTTTCCATAGTGCCGCGTGTAATGGGCCTTCAAGGTCCTTATGACTCCCTCATCTAAAGTCGGAACTAGAGACATTGCGTCTGGGGCCAAGTAGACCACTTTGAAACCTTCAGTATTGAACTCATGGGGTTCTGGGTGGCCAGGGACATTGTCTAATATCAAAATAAATTTAAAAGGCAGTCCTCTACTGGTAAGGTACTTCTTGACTTTACGGACAAAGCATTAAGGAATTAATCCCAAAAAGGTCTTATTGTCCAGGCCTCCTTGCTGCACAACCAAAACACTGGCAGCTGGTGTTTCTCTCTTCCTTTCAGGCTCAGTAGTTAGCAGCTTTATGTATGAGGGCAGTCCTGATCATAAACCCGACTGCATTTGCACAAAACAGTACAGTGAGCCTATCCCTTCCTGCCTTAAATTCTGCTGCTCACTTCTCTTCCTTACTAACAAGTGTCCTTTGTGGCACTGTTTTTCCAGAATAAGGCATTTTCATCTGCATGAAAAACCTGTTCAGGTTTCTCCTCTATGATTTTCTAAACGGCATTTGTGAGCTCGCCTGCTGCCTCTTGGACGGCAGAAGCTGCTTCTCCTGTTCTCTTGACATTTTTAAATCTTTCTAAAATTATCATGCCTTCCTTTTCTGGCATTAAATTCTCCAGCTTTAGATCCTTCACCTTCCTTTTGCTTTAAATTGTCATATAATGAGTTGGCTTTTTCTTGAATCACGTAAGAGTCTATAGGTATGCTTTTCTTACGGCGATCCTGCACCCACTTAAAAGCTGCATTTTCAATACAAGATAAAAGGGTATTTTGCAAACAGTGCAAGGCTATGGTGCCTGCTGGCATAGCTGCAGTGACAGCTTCACGAATTTCCTTTTCTTTCTTTACCATGGTCCTTACGCTAGAGTCATTCATCTTGAAATGGTGGCAACCGCAGCTGCAGTCAGTCTGTGGTACCTATCAAGCAATTCAAATTTTTCTTGTAATTTCATGACTCTTCTCCGCTTCTTGGGAGCACTTGCAGCATCACCAGTGGCACTTCATATGGGTCCCATGGTGTTAGTCAAGGTTTATGGTGTTCCACTAAACATGATGAAAAATACCTGAGGACCAGGGTGATCACTTTTTATTGTGATACACAATTTGATGAGAGATGAATTGTTCACATGGAGATGATTAGTGTCACACGGCACTTAAACTGGATGCTCACAACCCTAGAGCTCACTGCAACAGCAACAGGAGGTGGCTGTGAAATTATAAGAACAGCACAGTATATGCTATGCTTAATTTATGCAGTTATGACAACACTGCATCTCCGTATTTGTTTATGTTTCTCTGGACTGTGAATGGTGCCATATACACTCTGTTAGTGTTTGCATGTACATTTTCAAAAATTTTAACATTTTGGGGCTTCCCTGGTGGCGCAGTGGTTAAGAATCCGCCTGCCAATGCAGGGGACATGGGTTCGATACCTGCTCCAGGAAGATCCCACATGCCATGGAGCAACGAAGCCCGTGTGCCACAACTACTGATCCTGCGCTTTAGAACCTGTGAGCCACAACTATTGAGCCCATGTGCTGCAACTACTGAAGCCCACATGCCTAGAGCTAGCTCTCCGCAACAAGAGAAGCCACGGCAATGAGGAGCCCGTGCACCACAACCAAGAGTAGCCCCTACTCACTACAACTAAAAGAAAGCCCATGCACAGCAAAAAAGACCCAACACAGCCAATAAATAAATAAATAGATAAATAAATTTATAATAAAAAAATTTAACATTTTGTAGTAGATTCATGTATCTTATATGGTGGCAAATGACAAAATAAATGAGTATCTACATATATTTATGAATTCAGGACATCCCTAACTTTTTCTTAATTTTTCTGATATTTCTAGGCTACATGGTTTGTCTGCAAGTTTTTGCAAGTTGTTGCAAATCTCCAAAAATGTTTTCCAATACATTTATTGAAAAAAATCCACTTATAAGTGGACCCACACAGTGAAAACCTGTGTTGTTCAAGGATCAATTGTACTCCAGTCCTAAAACCAGCATCTTACTTAATGGGGAAAAACTATAAATGTTTTCACCAAGATGAGCAGCAACCAGGGTTCACTGGAGAAGTGGCTTATTTTAGTGTTGGGGCAGGGACAAATACAAAATGAGCCTGGAGCATCTTGTAGCTTCATAAAGTGAGGAAGTGCTCAAAAAACAAAAGTATTGGTACATGGAAAATGGACAGAGGAGCCAACCTGAAAGAACTCCCAAAGTTGGAACAACCTGAGCAACAAAATCAAACACTGTTGTATTGGATTATAACCCAAAGTATGAAATAAATATACGAGTCCATATAGATATAAACAAATAAAAAATAGAGAAGAGGCAAATCTCCCATACAGAAGAATTCCAAACAATTTATGAGATACTTCCCACTCAAGGAAGCAGAGCTTAACTTCCCAGCCCTAGAGTGTGGGCTGCACTTAGCGACTTGCTTCCAAAGAGTATGAAAGTGGGAGTGGGGTGGGAGTAGCTTTACAGTGGAGAAGCCTAACAAATGATACCTGAAAACAAGAATTTTGTCAGGGTTCTCCAGAAAAAACAGAACCAATTAAATAAATATAGATATAGATGAGAAGAGACTTATTATTGGAATTGGCTCACACAGTTTATGGAGGCTGAGAAATTCCACAACCTGCCCTGTGCAAGCTGGAGAACCAGGAAAGCTGGTGGTACAATTCAGTCTGAGTCCGAAGTAAGAGGCACTGACTGGTGTAACTCTCAGAGTCTGAAGGCCCTAGAACCATGACCTCCAACGTCCAAAGGCGGGAAAAGATAGATGTCCCAGCTCAAGAGGAGAGGAAATTGGCCCTTTTTATTCTATTTTTGCCTTTTTAGTCTATTTGGGCCCTCAAAGGGCTGAATGATGCACACTGACATTGGTGAGGGTGAATCCTCTTTACTCAGTTTGCCATTCAAATGTGAGTGAAACATCTTCACAGACACACCCAGAAATAATGTTTTACCAACTATTTGGGCATCCCTTAGCCCCATCAACTTGACATATAAAATCAGCCATCACAATTCCACCCCTTTTCTACTTGACACTTATACATATCTCCTTACATCACACTTACTCTCCAAGTAAAGACAGTAATGGATCTTAATTTCATCTCATATGATATAACTATTCTGCAATACAAACTAAAACACACTAACGCCTTCCCCAGAAGAGGCGGTAAAGTTGTCTAGTGATGTTTACTATTCTTTCCCTGGTATCCTTAACTTGAATAATATGATGGAACGTTAACAATACTTAAATACTATGATGTAAAGTCAATAACTTCTATATGATATAGGTTACATAATAAAGCAATAGAAGTAATGGAAACAAACATATTTGCTTAATGTGTGTATATACACAAACATATTCATAACAAAATAAGGAGGAAATACTCATGACAATTACAGCGCTTGTTTCTGTAACTGGTCACATGTTCACCGCTGCTTTCATAATTACCTTCTTCCCCCAGCAAGCACCTCAACTGCTTGTGTTTCTGTAGCTGGTAGGATGACCCAAACTTCATTCGTCTAGGATGTGGGCCATTAGTGGTCCTGCCTGAATTGGGTTATTGCACTTTTCCATTGGCTTTAATCATAGGGCATGATAAGTAATACTAAGAGACACCCTAAGGGATGTCCCACACTCCAGACAGAGCCCGCCGCACCGGCAGCTCGGGAACTCCCTTCCTTGCCCGCTGATTCGGGGGGGAGGAGGCGGCGCCTGTGCCCGCGGGCCCCCGGGGCTCACGGAGGGGGCCGCCAGCCCCGGCCCGGACCCTGACGCCTGCGCCCGGGGATCCCGGCCGCCGGCCGCCCCGCGGGAAGAGCAGTGGGTGCCGCGAGCGTGGGCCCCCGCGCCGCTTCCTTTGCCGGGAAGCCGGCTCCTCCTCCGCCCAGCGCTGCGCGCAGGGCCGCGAGGAAAGACACGGGGTGTTCCGTGGGTCCGCGGGCGGGAGCTGGCGCAGAAGCCTCGTGTGCAGGGCAGACACACCTGCACCCCGACTAAGGCCTCTTCCAGCAACGACCAAACGCCGCCCTTTCCACAATGGAAGTGGTCCAATGTAATCCATCTGCCACCGGGGAGCTGGCTGATCAGTCTGGGGACTGGTACCATGTTGGGACTCTGCACTGGTCTCTGGTGCTGGCAGGCTGTGCACTCAGCAGTGGCTACAGCCAGGCTGGGCTTAGTGAGTGGAAGTCCGTGTTGCTGAGCCCACACGTGACCTCCATCCCTGACACCATGGACACTTTCCTGTAGGAAAGAGGACACTGTGGCTGGGAAAGAGGTCAATTGGAATCCACAGAGTGGGTCCTTCTAGCTACTGGATTATTAATGTCCCCCTCTGCTGAGGTCACCTTCTGAGCATTCACATTCACAAACATCTTCACATTTTTTGCCCATTCAGGGAGGCCTATCCACATACCTCTTCCCCAAATTTCTTTGTTGCCAATTTTCTAATCATATTCCTCCCAAGTCCCTGACCATCCAGCTAAACATTGGCCAGGGTCCACGGATGGGTATATAACCACGCATCTGGCCATTTCTCCTTCTAAGGAAACAGCCAGTTGCACTGCTCAAAGTTCTGCCCACTGGGAGCATTTCCTTTCACCATGTCCTTCATGGATGTCCCAGAGAGAGGCTGTTGTGCTGCAGCCGTCCACCTGTGGGTGCCACCCCCGTATCGTGCAGAACTGTCTGTAAAACCAGGCCCAAGTCTTTGCTTCCTCTGACAGCTGATCATAGAGAATGCCCCCAGGAGACCACAGGTGCAGGCTGGGGTACAGAAGGCAGTGTAGCAAAAGTAGGGCCATGAGAATCTGGGCCATTTCTTCATGTAACTTACAGTGCCTTCAGCACCTGCTTGGGCCTGCTTATGTATATACCACTTGCTTTGGATGATGGTGTGCTGCTGTGCATCCCCAGCTTTACGGCTTGCTGGGTCGGATACCACCCAGTTTATGACGGGCAGGTCAAGTTGCATGGTAACCTGGTGGCCCATGGTTAAGCATTCAGCCCCTACTAAGGCCTGGTAGCTGGCCAAAGGCTGTTTCTCGAAAGGAGAGTAGTCATCTGCAAAGGATAGCAGAGCCTTGCTCCAAAATCCTGTAGGGGCTCCTACCACAGGCTCCAAACAGCATCCCTGCCTGCTGCTCACGCTTTCAGGCGCCACTGGGCCCGCTGGGTCATAGGGCATAAGTGGCAGAGCAGCTTGCATGACAGTCTGGACCTGTTGCAGAGCCTTCCCTGGTTCTGGCCCTCCTCAAAATCAGTAGCTTTCTGAGTCACTTATGATGGGCCAGAGGAACCAACCAAATGAGGAATGGGTTGCCTCCAAAATCCAAAGTGGCCCACTAGGTGTGCTGCCTCTCTTTGGGTTGTAGGAGGAGCCAGATGGAACAACTTATCCTTCACCTTAAAAAGGATATCTCGGCATGCCCCACACTGGACCCCCAGATATTTCACTGAGGTAGAAGACCCCTGAATTGTAGTTGCATTTATTCCCACCTCATACAAGTAGACACCTTACCAGTTAGTCTAGAGAAGTTGCTACTTCTTGCTCACTAGGTCCAATCAGCATAATGTCATCAATGGAATGGACTAGTGTGATAGCTTGTGGAAGGAAAAGGTGATCAAGATCTCTGCTAACTAAGTGATGACATAGGGCTGGAGAGTTAACAGATCCTGACGGTGGATGGCAAAGGTGTACTGCAGCCCCCTCAAGCTGAAAAAAAACTGCATCTGGTGGGCCTTATGGACAGCTACAGAGAAAAAGGCATTTGCCAGCTAAGCAGCTCCATACCAGGTAGCAGTGGAGACGTCAATTTGCTCAAGCAATGAAACCACATTGGTACAGCACCTGAAATTGAAACCACCACCTGGTCAAGCTTATGAAAATCCACTGTCATTCTCCAAGATCCATCTGTCTTCTGCACAGGCCAAATAGGCTAGTTTAATGGGGATATGGAGGAAATCACCACTCCTGCATGTTTCTACTCCTTAATGATGCCACTAATCTCTGAAATCCACTCAGGTATATGCGATGCTTTTGGTTTACTACTTTTCCACACAGAGGCAATTCTAATGGTTTCCATTTGTCCTTTCCTACCAAAATAGCCTTGACTCTGCAGGTCAGGGAACTGATGTGTTGTGGGGTCTGCCAGTTACTGAATATGTCTATCCTAATTTTGCCTTCCAGAACTGTGGACGTGATCACAGGATGGGTTTGAGAACCCACTGGACCCACTGCAGATGGGCCTGAGCTAAAATTTCACTGATCAGCTGACTTCCATAAGCTCCTCCTATGACTGATGGACCATAGTGACACTTTGGTTCTCTTGGAATTAGTGTGAGTTCAGAGCCAGTGTCCAATAGTCCCTAAAAGGTATTTCCCCCAATTCAAAGTCACAGTGATTAAAAAGCTGTAGGTCCCTGCCGGGAAGGCCAGGAGAAAGATTAAGAGTATACATTTTGAGGAGTGTACCAAGGCATGGATGACTCACACTTTCCTAATTCAAAACTTACTGCTAAGCTACAGTTATCAAAAACTATGTGGTTCTAGCACAAGGATAGACACGTAGATCCGTGGAGTGGAATTACGAGTCCAGAAATAAAGCCATAAATCTATTCCATGGGTATAAACCCGAAAGAGTTGAAAACAGGTGCTCACAAAGAACCCCGTGCCGGAAGGTTCATCACAGCGCTATTCTCAGCAGGCCCAAGGGGGAAGTCACCCAAACGTCTGGTCCAGCCATACAGGGGAATATTATTCAGCCAGGAAAAGGCATAAGTGCTGCCGGGTGCTACCACGCGGACGAACCCTGATGCAAACTTTATGCTGAGGGACAGTGGCCAGGCACGCAAGGCCACGCACGTTTTTGTATGCTTGCATCTGCAGGAAGTCTCCAGAGGAGGCAGACGTCTGTGGACGGGAAGCAGATGGGTGGCTGCCTGGGGGCTGCGGGGGGTGGGGGTGGGGGACCTGCAGGAGGGGGCGGTGGGGAGGGACTGCCTGGTGGGGGCAGGGGTTTCTCTTTGGGGTGGTGCCAACGTTGGGGACCTCGACATAGTCGTGATGGTGGCCCAGCTCCGCCCGTGTGCACTTGGTGCCACTGGATGGTCTGCCAGCTGCTGCCTTCCCTCTACAAAGCTCCCGTTCGGTGGCGAGCAAGTGCTGCATGGAAGAGAGGGTCCAGGGAGCAGGGTGAGCAGGGTCCCGCCAACGCCGTTTCTTGGCGGGCCCAGGCCCGTGGGGGGGGGGGGGGCGGGGGCGGGGTGGCCGTGGGGGACACGAGAACGCAGTGACCTCACGGAGTCTGCGTGTCGCGGAGCGTGCGCCCCGACCAATGAGGGGCCGGCCGGTGGTCGCTAGGATACGGAGTAGGGGCCTGAGCGCACCTGCTGCTTTGAGACGTTGGGAACGACTGGCACATCCCACCGCACCTCCTGGCAGCAAAGCTCCTGGCAGCGCACCTCCTCGCCGTGTCCCTGCCCGCAGCGCACCGCAGAGCCAGGCCGTCGGAGACAGCGCGCCCAACCCGCCGCCCGCATGCCGCGAAGGCGCCGTCGAGGCTCATCCGGCCGCCGCTCCCGCACCGCCCGAGCCGAGCTGTCCTTCTCCGTGAGCCACATGGAGCGCCTCCTGCGGGAGGGCCACTACGCCCGGCGCCTGAGCCCGTCCGCACCCGTCTACCTGGCGGCCATCCTGCAGTACCTGACGGCCAAGGTCCTGGAGCTGGCGGGCGACGAGGCCCGCAACGCTGGCGGCCGGCGTATCACCCCGGAGCTGGTGGACAGGGCGGTGCACAACCACGTGCTGCTGAGCGCCCTGTTCGGGATGGCCACCATCTCCCAAGTGGCCCCGGCCCGGCGCTAGCCGCCCAGCGACACCTGGGGCCCCGTTCCCCGGGGCAGGGGGGCCCCGGCAGCCCCGGCCTCCCCGCCGCCCTGGGCACGGTCACCTCGAGTCAATAAAGTGTTCAAGAAGACCCCTGTGTGTGCCTTGGTCACTGGGTGTGGGGGGCGGTGGCGGGACAGCCCTCGCTGGAGGGATGGGGGTGGGGGGGTCTGGGTCTGGGTCTGGCCCCAGTGGGGTGGAATGGAGGGGTCTGGGTCTGGGTCCAGCCCGAGTGGGGGGGAGTGGGGGGTCTGGGTCTGGCCCGAGTGGGGTGTGGTGGGGTGGGGAGGTCTGGGTCTGGCCCGATTGGGGGTGGGGTGGGGTGCAGGGTCTGGGTCTGGCCCAAGTGGGGGTGGGGTGGGGGGGTCTGGGTCTGGCTCGAGTGGAGTTGGGTGGGGGGCTCTGGGTCTGGCCCGAGTGGGGGTGGGGTGGGTGGGGTCTGGGTCCGGCCGGAGTGGGGTGGGGAGCGGGGTCTGGGTGTGGCCCTAGTGGGGGTGGGGTGGGGGGGTCTGGGTGTGGCCCGACTTGGGGTGGGGTAGGGGGCTCTGGGTCTGGCCCGAGTGGGGGTGGGGTGGGGGGTCTGGGTCTGCCCCGAGTGGCAGTGGGTTGCAGGGGTCTGGGCCGGGCCCAAGCAGGGGTGGGGTGGGGGGCTCTGGGTCTGGCCCGAGTGGGGGTGGGGTGGGGGGCTCTGGGTCTTGCCCGAGTGGAGTGGGGTTGGGTGGGGGTTCTGGGTCTGGCCCGAGTGGGGGTGGGGCGGGGGAGTGGCCAGGGGCGACAGACAGAGAGGCGCTGTCTATCGCGGTGACGGCGCACGCGGGGGCCCTGGGTGGGAGCGGGTGGCCGCGGCGCGGGTGGGCCCGGCGTGGGGCCTGGCGGGAGGCCGGGCAGCCGAGGGCGCCCCCGTGGGCTCTGAGCAAGCCGGCGCCGGGCCACGGCCCCAGAGGGACGGGTGCCTCGGGGCGGCGCTGCAGGCCGTGCCAGCGGCGCGCTGCCCGGGTGGCGGGGCCGGGGCGGGACGCAGGCGCGGGCGCCCAGAGCGCTCGGCCTGGACGCCCACGGGCCGGGGGCTTCGACGGGAAGGCGGCGGCGTGCCGGGGGCTGGGGCGGGCGGCGCGCAGGACGGCCGCCACGTCGGAGCGGGGGCCACGCGGGGCGCGGCGCTGCGGTTCGGGGCGCCTTCCTCGAGACGCGCCAGCAGACGCCCCGCTCGGCCGGCCGCGGGGCCAAGCGGTGCGCTGGCACCAGCGGGCGCCCGGCCCGGCCCCGCCCCAGCCCCGTGGGCCCGGCCGCGTAAGCCGGGACGGCGGGCCAGGCCCCAGCCCAGGGACCCCGCTTGGCACACGCCGCCCGCCGCCGCCGGCCGGGCCTCCGCCCTCGCGGGTCGGCTCGTGGCCAGGGCGGCGGGCGCGCCGCGGCGGCCGAGCCGGCGCAGTCGCGCGGCGGGCCGGAGCCCGGGGCGCACGGACGCAGGGCACGCCGCGGCCCGCCGCCGTCGCCGGCAGGTGCGGCCCGTTGCGTCAGCGCGCCCGGAAGCGGCCGGGCGGCGAACATGGCGGCGTCCGCGGGCGGCCTGGGCGGCGGCGGCGCGGGCCCGGGGCCCGAGGCCGGGGACTTCCTGGCGCGCTACCGCCAGGTGTGCCACAAGCTGAAGAGGCGGTTCCTGCGGAAGCCGAACGTGGCGGAGGCGGGCGAGCAGTTCGGCCAGCTGGGCCGCGAGCTGCGCGCCCAGGAGTGCCTGCCGTACGCGGCCTGGTGCCAGCTGGCCGTGGCCCGCTGCCAGCAGGCGCTCTTCCACGGGCCCGGGGAGGCGCTGGCGCTGACCGAGGCCGCGCGCCTCTTCCTGCGGCAGGAGCGCGACGCGCGCCAGCGCCTGGCCTGCCCCGCCGCCTACGGGGAGCCGCTGCAGGCCGCCGCCGCCGCCCTGGGCGCCGCCGTGCGCCTGCACCTGGAGCTGGGCCAGCCGGCCGCCGCCGCCGCGCTGTGCCTCGAGCTGGCGGCCGCGCTGCGCGACCTGGGCCAGCCGGCCGCCGCCGCCGGCCACTTCCAGCGCGCCGCGCAGCTGCAGCTGCCGCAGCTGCCCCTGGCCGCCCTGCAGGCGCTGGGCGACGCCGCGTCCTGCCAGCTGCTGGCGCGCGACTACAGCGGCGCCCTGGCGCTCTTCACGCGCATGCAGCGCCTGGCGCGGGAGCACGGCAGCCACCCGGCGCCGCCGCCGCCGCCGGGGCCGCCGCCGCCGCCGCAGCCCGGGGCCGGCGCGGCCCCCGCCCCGCCGCTCGCGCTGCTCCCGCCCGGCGCTGGGCCGGCGGCCGCGGCCCCCGCCGCCACGCTGGGCGCCTTCGCGGACGTGCTGGTCCGCTGCGAGGTGTCCCGCGTGCTGCTGCTGCTGCTGCTGCAGCCGCCGCCCGCCAAGCTGCTGCCGGAGCACGCGCACACCCTGGAGAGGTACTCCTGGGAGGCCTTCGACGGCCCCGGGCAGGACGCCAGCGGCCCGCTGCCCGAGGAGCTCTTCCTGCTGCTGCAGTCGCTGGTCATGGCCACGCACGAGAAGGACACGGAGGCCGTCAAGGCGCTGCAGGTGGAGATGTGGCCCCTGTTGAGCGCCGAGCAGAACCACCTCCTGCACCTCGTCCTGCAGGAGGCCGTCGCCCCGTCGGGCCAGGGCATCTGATGCAGCACCGACGTGCACCCAGCGCCTTGCCGCCTGTCCCCGACCTCCCGCACGCGCCTGCGCCCCTCCGGGGACGGAGGCAGACGGTGATGCCGGTGCCTCGGCCTGCGCACTTTGTCTTCCGCCTCTTGCCACGCGAGGAATGTAGCTGCCTAAAAGTTACCTTCTTTCCATGATAGCGGCAGAGAGAACGACCACCCCAGATGCTAGAGGAGAGGACGCGGCTCTCTTCCCC
Organism: Hippopotamus amphibius kiboko; assembly: GCF_030028045.1. Classification (NCBI taxonomy): domain Eukaryota; kingdom Metazoa; phylum Chordata; class Mammalia; order Artiodactyla; family Hippopotamidae; genus Hippopotamus; species Hippopotamus amphibius. Next base: position 1,631,309 of record NC_080203.1, read on the forward strand.
GGACACTGCGACGTAGACATGAGATCCCTTCCGTCCTTTTCCTCTTCTCTTTTCACCCAACAGCCCCCACCTACCCCTTCCCCCGCCCGCGGCGCAAGGCTCCCCCCCCCCCCCCCCCGCATCCTTGTTTCAGACTGAGGGTGACTTCGCACAGCTCTGGCTCGCTAATCAAGCTGCAGGATGTCTTCGTGGTGACTGATTCCTTGGTGAATTTCGAGGTCTGCCTGAGTGATGGCCCAGTTCCTGCTCTGTCTCATGTGCCCCTGGCGTATTCGTGGGCACTCCGCTGTTGTCGCCATGGCCCTCAAGCCATGGGAAAATCATTCTGACGCTGCTAACTGGTGGTGGGGGCTCGGGTTTCCCTCGTCTAGAAAAGGGGAATCACTTATCTACCTGTCAGGAGGCAGGAAGCAAAAGCGGATAGTCCCCTTTTAGCTCCAAGACGGATTCATTCGCTTGAAATGGACAGTGTGCCTGTGAATCTACAGAGATCATTTGCGATGTGGTCCTTACTTCGCTGCAGTGTCCATGTGTTCGGTGCAAAGCGGGGTGGGGGGGCGGCGGCGAAGGGGAAGGGAGGATGAGGGCGGGGTGCGCTCCCGCGCAAAGGTGTCAAGATGTGCATTGGCGTTTTCCGTAAAGGTGTCAAGCTGTGCGCTGGAGTTTTCGGTTCCGGTTCTGTTCTGAGAGGAGCGGGTAATCCACATGGCAGCCTTTATTTGCGGTACGGATCCTTCCACACGTTTTAAAATTGAGCTCAGATGTGTAAGATCGGCATGCTTCTTTGGTGTTGTGTGATGGCGTCCATGCCAGGCTCTGCGCTTGTTTCCCAAAAGCAGGATGGCGTCCCATTTTTAAACGCGAAATTTCCAAGGCTTTTTGGACCACATGTTACATGCAGACCGACTTCGCTGCTTTCTCAAATTCAGCTTTATTTTCTTGAGCTTTGAGTGTGATGACAAGAGCTCTTCAGAATATAATCTCATTCTCAGTCACTCAGCTCGGGAAAATGCATCCTTTAGGCTGAAGTTGTAGATGGCACTGATCTTTTGAGGTGAGATTTAAGGACACGCTTTGGGAACAGATCTTGGTTTTGCATCTTTGGTGGAGGGAGGGGGAATACGTGGCGTGTTGTCCCTCTGAGTTAAGTGCCCCCAAATGGGTGGGACTTTAGGGTATTCTTTTCTACCTCTGTTTCAGCAGTGTGGAAGCAGAGGCTAAGGAGATGTAGGGGAGGCCCATCTGAGACAGATTCAGCCACGCTTCCTATGTTCCCACGTGGCTGCCAGGAAGGGTCCTTCTGAGCCCTAACAGCCTAGTGTGGCTTACTGCCAGTGTGCTAAGGGTGCGTGCCCCCTTGGCTTTTGCTGTTTCTGGTACCCTCTTGTCAACCTGGGCTGCAGCCTTGGCCGCCTTCCTTACTCTCCTTATGACGAGACTTCTTAGGAAGTGTGGAATATGACCGGTGGTAGCATTTGGGTTTGGGCACAAGGAAAGGCCTCCTTAGACCTCTGATCTAAATTCCTTGCTTTGAGGAGGTTGGGGGAGGGATTACCAGAGAGCCTGGTATTGCGTTTAGAAGCAGTATTACAGTTCTCCAGAGAAACCAACAAAAACAACAGGATCAATCTCTGTCTGTCTGTCTGTCTCTCTCTCTCTCTATATATATATAAATTATTCCACAATAAAAAGTTTATCTAAATTTAAAAAATCACATGTTCATTGATTGATGTCAGTGTTCAACAGTACCTGTTTTAAAGATATATTTTTAAAATGATATATATAGAATCTCGTTACAGATCAGCATTAACAGATGAACATTTGAGTTGATTTTGATGGTAGGCAACACTAACTTTTTTGTTGGTTTTTAATAAATTTATTTATTTATTATTTATTTATTTATTTATTTATTGGCTGTGTTGGGTCTTCGTTGCTGTGTGCAGATTTTCTCTAGTTGTCGTGAGGTGAGCAGGGGCTACTCTTCGTTGTGGTGCAGAGACTTCTCATCGTGGTGGCTTCTCTTTTTGCAGAGCATGGGCTCTAGCTGCCCGGACTTAAGTAGTTGTGGCTCGCAGGTTCTAGAGCACAGGCTCAGTAGTTGTGGCACAGGGGCTTAGTTGCTTCACCACATGTGGGATCTTCCCAGACCAGGGCTCAAACCTGTGTCCCCTGCAGTGGCAGGCAGATTCTTAACCAGTGAGTCGCCAGGGAAGTCTGGGAACGCTAACTTTGAACCATAGTTAAGTAAAATGTCCCCCCAAAATAACTGTAGTCTTCACATGAATAGACCTGTATTACAAAAAAGGCAATTTTTATTATATTTTGAATTTCATCATTTTGTGGAAATTTTTAAATTCTCTTTTTATATAGATACCTACATGATATTCTCAGTTTTGCCTCTTAGCCCATCAGATTTTAATGTTTACTTTTTACCTCTTTGCAGAAGCTTGCCAACCCTGGCAGAATTGGCAATCCCTAGAGAATTCATACTAAAACTACCTCCAAAAAATCCCAGAATTCAGTAAAGTAACAGGCAGAAATCAGTAGCCTTCATATATATATATGTGTGTGTGTGTATATACATATACACACAGACACACAATAACCTGTTACAGGACATGATGGTAGAGAAAACACTATTTACAATAGCGGCAAGGAAAATGAAATATTTAGGAATAAACAAGAAGAAATGTTCAAACCTGTGCTAGAAAAAAGCTTAAACACTCCAGAAAGGCACAAATGAAAATTTTGGCATATGGAAAGGCCTCCCTTGTTCTTGTTTAGGATAACTCAACACATAAACATGGTAGTTCTCCATAAAGTAACATAAGTATATTGCAATTCCAATAAAATTTCCGACAAGCTTTTTTATGGACCTAGACATATTGATACTGAGTTAATTTAAAAAAAAAGAAAAAGAAAGAAACAAGAAAGAATAGCCGGGAAAACACTAAAAAGGAAAAACTATGAGGGAAAAGTAGAGTGACAAGATATTAAAATATACAATAAAGTGTCCTTAAGTAAAATAGTGGGGTAGTGCTGTAGGAACAGACAGACCTGTGAAGTGAACAGAATGTCCAAAAACAGACCCAGATACATATGAAAATTTAGTAAGATAAAGATAGCATCTGAAATCTCTAGAGAAATTGTGGACATTGTAATAAATGGTTCTGGGACAACTGGAAAGCTGTTTAGAAAGAATAAAGTAGGTCCATACCTCACACCTTACACAAAAATAAACTCCAAATATATAGGGTCTAAATATTAAAGAATAAAGCCATACAAGTATCAGGAGAAAATATTAGAAAATATTTCTTTAGCCTTAGTGAAGGGAAATACTTTCTAACTACAACTTAAAATGATGCAACAGAACTAAAAAGTGGTAAATTTGACTTCATAAAAATTGTTGTTATTTAAAAACCTTTACATGGTGGAAAAAACACCATAAACAAAGTCAAAAGACAACTAACAGACTGGGAAAAAATATTTACAACATTTATTGAAGGGTAATAGCTAGTATTTCTAATTTATAAATATATATTCATTTATATCTTTTACACATTTTTCCATTGGAATTTTGATCCTTCATCCCTCAATTTATATATATATGAATATATAACTATAAATATATATATATATATTTCTATAGAAGAAACACAGAAAGGTAAACCAGAAAAAAATTGGTTTGCTACAAGGGGTGAAAAGGAGTTTTCTTTTTTTATAGTGTTGACTTTTATAATCATGTTAATGTTCTACATATTAAAAAGATAAAGTAAAATCAACGATAGGAGTACAATAATCCTAACACAAAATAAACAAAAAGAACTCAACTATACTTCAAAAAATTAACAAACACATTCAAGGGGAAAAAAAAACTAATGCTAGTATTTTTTAATGCAGTTCTTTGGCTATGTAGTCTCAACCTAAAAACTCAGAACATCAGTAGTATCTTGAACTAATTGTTAGCAGGCGTGCTTTTTAAAGGGATATGGGATAACAATTCCAAAACTATTTCCTGTTTTTTTTTTAACTGTGAAGAAAAAAGATTCTACTGATGAACATATTTGAAATTGGGGACAGTAGTTGCCAAGGGAAAAAAGTGAAAGTCTATAAACAAGTCACTGTATATTTTTCAAAAGCGTAATACATTAAAATTTCTTAGTGAGATTTTAAACTTTTAGAATATGTGAAATGAATGTCTACAGCAAACAGCAAATAGAGAAACACCTATCAAGAAAATCTTTAAAATTTTTATAAAAAGGCAAAAATCTGTAGTATTTGAATCAAGACCACTCCCTCCCTTCCCACCCACCCCACACCCCACTCAGTGCTCCACTCCAGTCTGCTGTAGCTTTCTCTTCCCTCAACTCCCAGTCAGAGGGCTTCCTTCCTGGGAGGAGCAGTGTGTCAGTATTTCTCATCCTGACCCCAGCTATATGTTACTGAGGCTGACTCCCAGGCAAGTGTGGTTGAGAAGTGGAAGTTCCCCTCTTCCGCTCAGCCACTGCTTACAAGAGGCTCTACCTTGGGTGCAGTATGTTGAGAAGACTGGGGTCCTGATCTTCTTGCTCTTTCCCTGGCTCATGAGTTGGTAGTTCCACTTCAGATTGATACCCACTTCCAAATGTTCAATTCTTAGAGCAGGAGAGTCACTCAGAAAGAAGCTTCCCATTGTCCCCAGCTCCAGAGCCCTGGCTCAGAGATTTTCCCCAAACAGAGAAACAGACCCTAAAACAGATAGCTCCTAATGTCTTTCCAAAGGAACTGATTTTATTTACAAGAGCGCTTGGAGAAGTTCAAACTTAAGGACACCCTAAAGACCAGTGGAGGTTGTAATGAAAGACACTGGGTAGGAGACTTGTGGATTTAATGAAAATACAGACTGTCAGCCAGGTAGGAGCCTTCCAGGGCTCAGAACAAACATCAAGCACGAACCTCAGAAATTATTCTTCAAAGGAGCCACAATCTGATTGGATTAGTTTGAAGACCAGTTTATGCTCCCAAGGCTTTGATGAAAACAGTAATCACCTGGCAATTTGTGGAGTTTAACAGCTGCATGTGGTCAGGCAAAGAGAGTCCTGCCCATATTACTGTCATTCCAGGGTAAAACATCACGGTGGGGGGGGGGGGGGGATAGACTTCACTAATACAATCCAGCTAGTCACAGAAGAAGAAGAAGGAGAGGGAGGAGAAGGAGAAGAAGAAGAAACAGTAACCAACCCTGGGGTGGGGAGTTGACCAATGCTCAGAGTTACTACAAAATAGTGTCTAAAATGACCAGTTTCCAACAAAAAAAAATTATGAGAAATGCAAAGAAACCAATTATGATTCATACGCTGGGGGGGAAAGGAGGCAAAACAAACTGCCTGTGATAGCAAGTAGATGTCAGATTTAACAGAAAAAGATTTCAAAGTAGTCATTACAGATATGTTCACAGAACTAAAGAAAAGCATGGTTAAAAAAGTAAAAGTCGATATGATGGCAGTGTCACATCAAATATAGGCTCTCGGGACTTCTCTGGTGATGCAGTGGTTAAGACTCCACCTGCCAATGCAGGGGACACGGGTTCAATCCCTAGGCCCTGGAAGATTCCACATGCCATGGAGCAACTAAGCACGCCCACAATTACTGAGCCCATGCACTCTAACTACTGAAGCCCACGCCTAGAGCCTGTGCTCCACAACAAGAGAAGCCACCGCAATGAGAAGCCTGTGCACAGCAATGAAGAGTAGCCCCTGCTCACTGCAACTAGAGAAAGCCTGCATGCAGCAACGAAGACCTAACCAATGTAGCCAAATAAATAAATTTAAAAAAAATTTAAATATAGACTATCAATACATAGATAGAAAAAAGACCCAAAACAAAATTCTGGAGTTGAAAAATACAATAACTGAAATAAATAATTTACTAGAGGGGGCTCAACAGTAATTTCAACTAGCAGAAGAAAGAATTAGCAAATCTGAAGACAGTTCAATAGAGATTATGCAAACTGAAAATAAGACAGAAAAAGAATGAAGAAAAATGAACAGTCTCAGATGTACGTGGGACACCATCGAGTGCACCAACATAGGTGTAATGAGAATACCAGAAGAGAGAAAAGAGTAGAAAAAATGTCCAAAAAAATCAGAAAACTTCCTAAATTTATCGAAAAACAATAACCCACACATCCAAGAAACTCAATGAACTTCTAGTAGGATAAAGATAATGAGATTCACAAACAGATACATCATAGAAAAAATTCTGAAAATCAAAGAAATGATAAAAGTCAAAAAGAAAATCTTGAATGTAACAAGAAAAAAATAACTCATCACTTAAAAGGAACACCAATAAAATTAACAACTTCTCAAATGAAACAGTGTGCTGGGATAACATTTTCAAAGTGATAAAGGAAACAATTGAAACCCTATATCCAGCAAATCTCTCTTTCAAAAAAAGGAGAGCAAATAAAGACATTACAAGATAAACAAGCACTGAGTGACTTTGTTGCAGACCTGCCTCACAAGAAATATGAAGGAAGTTCTTCAAGCTGAAAGCAAGTGACTGCAGATGGCAATTCAAACACACACACACACACACACACACACACACACACATGTGTGCATGCGCAAAACAGCACCAGTAAAGATGTTTATGTAATTATAAAGGACTGCATAAATATAATAAATTTGCCAAAAGCCATGCAAAAGTAGTGGCTGGGAGTCAAGCTATATTGGGCTAAGGAAATGACTATAGATGGCAAAGCAATAATTATAACAATGTACTGTTGGATTTGTAATACTAATAGACATAATAGGTATAACAGTAATATCATTAAAAGGGAGAAAAGGTGGCACTTCCCTGGTGGCACAGTGGTTGAGAATCCGCCTGCCAATGCAGGGGACACGGGTTCGAGCCCTGCTCTGGGAAGATCCCACATGCCGCAGAGTAACTAAGCCTGTGCACCACAACTACTGAAGCCCACTTGCCTAGAGCCCGTGCTCTGCAACAAGAGAAGCCACCGCAATGAGGAGCCCGTGCACCACAATGAAGAGTAGCCCCCGCTCACCACAACTAGGGAAAGCCCATGTGCAGCAACTAAGTCCCAACACAGCCAATAAATAAATAAATAAAAGAGAAATCATAAAATAATTTGAGATAAATGAAAATGAAGATACCAATATCAAAACTTATGGGATGCAGATAAAAGCAGTGCTCAAAGGGAAATTTATAACTGTAAATGCCTACATTTAGAGAAAAGGAAGATCTCAAATCAATAAGCTAACTTAAGGAACTGGAAAAAAGAACAAACTACAAGTAAATGACACAGAAGAAATGAAAAACTTAAGATTAGAGCAGAAATGAATGAAATGGAGAGCAAATAAAAAATAGAATTGACAAAACCAAAAGTTGGTTCTTTGAAAACAAAATTGACAAATCTTTAGCTAGATTGACCAAGAAGAAAAAGAGAGAAGACTTAAATCACTAGAATCATAAATAAAGGAATGGACATTACTACTGATCTTACAAAATTTAAAAGGGTTACATAGTATTCCTTTATAAAGAATACTACAAACAATTGTATGCCAACAAATTAGATAACTTAGATGAAATGGAGATATTTCTACCAAGATATGAACTACTGAAGCTGACCCAAGAAGAAATAGACTATCTAAACAAAGCTTATAGGGCTTCCTAGGTGGCGCAGTGGTTAAGAATCCGCCTGCCAATGCAGAGGTCACGGGTTCGATCCCAGCTCCAGGAAGATCCCACATACCGCGGAGCAACTAAGCCCGTGTGCCAAAAAAGAAATAAACAGAGCTATAACAAGTGAAGAAATTGAATTACTAATCAAAACACTACCCACAAAGAAAAGCCCAGACCCAGATGGCTTCACTGCTAAATGCTAGAAGACATTTAAAGAAGAATTAATACCAGTTCTTCACAAACTCTTCCAAAAAGTAGAAGAGGAAGGAATACTTCTCAGCCCATTTTGTGAGGCCAATATTATCCTGATACTAAAACCAGAAGAGGGGAGGGTGGGGGGGACACGAGGGGGGGGTGTCAAGGAAGGGAGGGAATATGGGGATATGTGTATAAAAACAGTTGATTGAACCTGGTGTACCCCCAAAAAAATAAAAAAAAATAAAAAATAAAAAAAAAACAGAAGAGGACATTGCAATAAAAGAAAACTATAGATCAATAAATATCATGCATATGAATGCAAATATCTTCAAAAATACTAGAAAATCAAACCCAAAAACATATTTAAAAAATTATACACCATGATCTACAAATCAACCAGTTTGCAAGGCAGAAATAGAGACACAGAGGGAGAGAACAAACATATGGACACCAAGTGGGGAAAGTGGGGAGGGTTGGGGGGGAATGAATTGGGAGACTGGGATACCAAATTGTACACTCTAAATATATGCAGTTTATTGTAAAAACTTTTTAAAAAGTTAATAAAAAAAAAAGAATACATTGGGAACTGTCTTGTCTCCCACGTTAATTATACCCAGATAACATGTTGTTCAAGTAAAGGATCACGATGCAGAAAACCTAAGACATATGTAGCCTTGAATCATTCATGGAGAGACCATTTGAAAACTAAATCCAATCAATGACTTGAGTGAAAAAAAAATTAAAAGTTTTAATGATGAGATTTGAACATTTTTAAACATGAAACCAATAGAAGTACTAAGCATTATATAAATTATGGTTAACAGAGCAAAATATAAATACTTATTATGTAAAAACAATAATAAAACTAACAAAGTGTGATGAAAGAATGAAGTAGGGAGCTACTTGGGGGTTCTAATATTTATATTTGCATAGCAAGGAATCAGTCAGAATTGTCTAAAGTTAACGTGTAGAAGTGAAAGAAATGCAGGTTCTAATTTCAGTGTTGCCTTCATAGTCTCTTAGTTAGAATAATCTTAGAAAATAAAATCATGTAGTAAAATACTTCTTGGAAAAAAAATTATACACCATGATCTACAAATCAACCGATTTGCAAGGCAGAAATAGAGACACAGAGGGAGAGAACAAACATATGGACACCAAGTGGGGAAAGCAGGGAGGGTTGGGGGGGAATGAACTGGGAGACTGGGATACCAAATTGTACACTCTAAATATATGCAGTTTATTGTCTGTTGACTGTATCTCAATAAAAGTTCTTTAAAAAAAATTAGACACCATGACCAAGTAGAATTTATACCAGGAATGCAAGTTTAACTCAATATCCAAAAATCAATTAATGTAATACATTATATCGAATAGAATAAAAACAAATCACATGATCATCTCAAAGATGCAGAAAAGGCATTTGATCAAATCATAAGGAATACACTAAAAAAATCAGGAATTCCCTAGCAGTCCAGAGGTTAGGACTCATCGCTTTCTTTGCCAGAGCCTGGGTTAGATCCCTGGTCAGGGAACTAAGATCCTTCAAGCCACGTGGCATGGTCAAAAAAAAAGAGAAAAAGAAAGAAAAAAAAGGTTGCAAAATATAAAATCAATTGTATTTTTATACACTTGCAATGAATGATCCGAAAATGAAATTAAGAAAACTATTCACTCATAATCGCATCAAAAATAGTAAAATACTTGGAAATAATTTAGCTAAAGTGTAAGACTTGTAAACTGAAAACTACAAAGCATTGTTGAAAGAAATTTTAAAAGACCTAAATATATGGAAAGATATTCTATATTCAAGGATTGGAAGACTTAATTTTGTTAAGATGGCAGTATTCCCCAAATTGATCTACAGATTTAATGAAATCTCAGTCAATATCATAGCTGCCTTATATGCAGAAACAGACAAGCAGATCTTAAAATTCATATGGAATTGAAAGGGGCCCCAAACAGCCAAAAACAATTTTGGAAAAAAAATAACGTAGTAGGAGGACTCATGCTTCTCGATTTCTAAACTTACTACAAAGCTACAACAATCAAGACAATGTGGTACTGGAAGAAGACTAGACATAGACCAATGGAGTAAAATTGAGAGTCCAGAAATAAACCAGGCTATGGTCAATTAATTGTCAACAAGGGTGCCAAAATCATTCAATGGAGAAAGAATAGTCTCTCCAACAGATGGTGCTTGAACAACTAGATATCCACATGCAAAAGTAGGCAGCTGGACCCCTACCTCACAGCATATATAAAAATTAACATGAAATGAATCACAGACCTAAATGCATGAACTAAAACTACAAAACTCTTAGAAGAATGCATAGGAGTAAATCTTCATGAACTTGAATTTGGCAAAGTGTTCTTAGACATGACACCAGAAGCACAAGTAACAAATGAAAAAAATAGATAATCTTTACTTCATCAAAATTTAAAACTTTGCACTTCAAAGGACACCCTTAAGAAAGTTCAAAAAGGACACACAGAATGGGAGGAAATATTTACAAATCGCATATCTGATAAAGGACTTGTACCTACAATATGTAAAGAACTCTTACAACTCAATAATAAAAAGATAAATAATCCAGTTTTAAAATGGGCAAAGGGGGATTTCCCTGGTGGTCCAGTGGTTAGGACTCTGCAGTCTCACTACTGGGGGCCCAGGTTCAATCCCTGGTCAGGGAACTAAGATCCCACAAGCCACTCGGCGGGACAAAAAAAAAAAAAAAAAAAAGTCAAAGGATCTGAGTCTACATTTCTCCAAGGAAGATATGCAAATACCCAATAAGAATATGAAAATATGCACATTGTCATTAGTCATTAGGGAAATGCAAATCAAAACCACAATGAGATACCTCTTCACGCCCACTGGGATGTCTAGAATCAAATAGTCAGAAAATAACGTGTTGAAAAAGATATGGAGAAATCAGAACCCTCATACACTGCTGGTAGGAAGGTAAAATGGTGCAGCCACCGTGGAAAACAGTCTGGAACTTCTTCAAAGGGTTTAACATAGAGTTACCATAGGTAGCTGGAATTCTACTCCTAGATTTAAACCCAAAAGAGTTCAAAGTATGTGTTCAAACAAAAACCTATACACGAATGTTCATAGCAGCATTGTTCATAATAGCCAAAAGAAGAAACAACCCAAATGTCCATCAACAGATAAATGGGTAAACAAAATGTGGTATGTCACACAATGGAATATTATTCAGTTATATAAAGGAATGAAGTCCTGATACTGTTACAATGTGGATGAACTCTAAAACATTATGGTAAGTGAGAGAAGCCAGTTACAAAAGTCCACATATTGTGTGATTCCACTTATTTTTAACTACATCAGATTGCCAAGAATTAAGAAAGAATATCACATATGATGCTTGAAGTAATGCCAAAAAATGGTCTTTTCACACCTTGCTGACTAGAATTTAAATTGCTAAGTATGTTTGCAAAGTATAATGCCCATATATATAACATTTAAAATATTCATACTCTTTGACTTCCTGGTCTTTCTTATTAAGACTCTATTTCATAGAAATAATGTATGTGTGACTATACTTGAGAATATTGCAGCATTGTTGTGGCAAAAGGAAAATATGGAAATGGAGAGATGTATATGATTCTTTATTAATTGCAAAAAGCAAGTGTCAGAGTAATGACCCAATTTGATCAAATTTTTGTAAAATCAACCAGCAATAAATGTGTATATGCATATATATTTCATAGAAATACATGTGGCAGAACATATACCAAACTGTTAATATCTTGGGGAGGTAGGAGGCAGATAATTACAGACTTTCCTTTTTTGCATATTTTTGTATTGTTTCGTTAGTTGTAATGAAGAGGTGTTACTTCTGCAACTTGAAAGCTAGAGAAAAATTTTAATTAAGAAGAATTAAAAAGGAAATGAACGAGCTGTTTTCGCGGCCATTTCTGTGTGCGCTTCTCTTACAGACAGTGCGGTCCTGGGCGTCGCCTCTACGTGGAGGATTACAGTAACCCTGTTGTCAGTGATGAGTCAGAGTGCGTGGTGCTGATGCTGCTGCCATTTCATCACCTCTGCGAGCGCAGCATCCATCCCTCCGCTCTCCCTGTGCCTGGGCCTACCTCGCCTCAGGCTCCCAGGCCAACGATGCGCTCGTGGCCGATCTAGATCAGGACCTAGCCGCGCTCTCCTGGGCCTCGGCCGGGCGGTCCGCTCTCGCCGCCCACTGCCCGGGCCAAGGAGACCTGCCGAGGCCCGGCCATGGAGGCCATCTGGCTGTACCAGTTCCGGCTCATTGTCATCGGGGATTCCACGGTGGGCAAGTCCTGTCTGATCCGCCGCTTCACCGAGGGCCGCTTTGCCCAGGTTTCGGACCCCACGGTGGGGGTGGATTTTTTCTCCCGTCTGGTCGAGATCGAGCCGGGAAAACGCATCAAGCTCCAGATCTGGGATACCGCGGGTCAAGAGAGGTTCAGGTGGGAGCGCAGCCCGGGCCCGCGAGCAGTGGGAGGGTCTTCGGGGCTTGCACAGCCCTAGGGGAAAGAGGACTTCCTGGTCCTGGTCGCCGCCCTTAGGGACGGTACCAAGGGTCTGAGAGTTTCTGCTCAAGCCTACCTTCAGCTAGCTGGGAGTTCAGTACAGGGAAAGATGCACCCTGGCAGGGAAGTCCAGCCAATAATACATATTTCTCCCACCACAACTCCACCAACCTGCCCCTTGGTGGCTACTAAAGTAGCTGGAGCTGATCACTGCAATTCGTCAGTTTCAGTCCGTATACTACATTTCAGAAATGTTCCCAGGTCGTCCTAATGTAACTGACAGATATAGATAGATGATGTAGATATAAAGATAGCTAGATACAGATATATAGGTATAAAGGTAGATACTGTATAGAAATATATAGACACTGATGATTGATTCCTTATTGCAGCCAGCAGACATTCAATGATCATCCACTATACTCCAGATACTGCACTTGTTTCTGGGGAAACAGCCTGAGGAAACTCCTGCAAGGGGATGCCATGTAAACAAAACAGACATAGGTATTTCCCTCTGAGACCGTCTGTGCTAGCATAGTGGGGGAAAATAGATCAGCGATTACACAAAAGAGTGCCTGTTCGTATTTCCACGCCCACTGCCTACTATAACACTTAGCACGTATTGAGCCATCAATGAACAGCCCTTTGCTTGCCCTTGTAGTATGTATCATTTGTAAGTATATGTATGAACACAGATGAGGGAAGGCTAAGTGGAGAAGATGAGGTCAGATGCAGGTGACTACCCATGTAAAACAGGAAAAACCCAGGCCGAGGACATAGCATGTGTGAAGACAGAAGTGAGAGCAGTGTACACAGAAAACTTTGAGCTACAGTCCTGCAGAGCAGCAGGAACTAGATCAAGAGGGCTCAATAGCTCGTTTAGGATCATTTCTTCATTTATCTAACCAGACATAGAAGGTACCGGTTAGGTGGCTGAAGAGGGGTGGGGAGAAGAGAAAATTTCAAACTTAAGTTGTCCCCACCTCTCCACTTCCACCAATAGCCTTGTTCAGGTTCACTTGGAACTTGTGATTGCATTTCTCATATTATAATTGAAGAAAGGTATCTTTTATGTTTGTTGCAATTTCTTTCTGTATGAACAGCCTTTTCATAGCCGCTGATTATTAGTTATTGGGTGATAGTGATTTCTAACAGTTCTTTATATATTAAGAATATTCATCCTTTTCTGTCATGGATATTGTAAACATGTTTTCCTCGTTTTTCATGTCTTCTAACTTTCTTTAAGAAAATTTTTTGATGTATGGGAGGTTTTAATTTTTATGTAGCCTTATGTCGTACTTATAAAGAAAGGGCTTTGCTACTTTCTAAACAGTCACAAACAATTAATGTAATAATGTATTTTAGAGTTTTGACTACAGCTTGCTTATTGATTTCTTGAACCAAGCTGTTCATGAATCAAAATCTTTGTTCATGTTGAATTTTCTGGTATACCTACCATTCTCCATGAATCTTGAAACATAAGGGAATTAGAAACACTTTCAGTCCTCACGGCCGATTTGCCTGGTTCTGGAGACAGACTCATTTGTGAGGTTTTTCCTTACCATCATCTAGCTTGGACTTTAATTCCCTGGACAATGTTTGTTCTGTTGCCACTGGGCCATTTGCCCTAAGCCCTAAGCTATTGAGTCCCTCATTGTTGATCTCCTTTATCCAAGGAGACAAAAACTAAACATAGACATAGATCAAAAAGCACAAGTAGTCTAAAGCAAGTGACTGTACAAGCAAATAGTTCTACATCTCACATGCTCTGAGAAAAGTACCATAATGCATATTGAAAACGAAGCTCCTCAAATCAAGAAGTGGAAATACTTGAGGTTTCTTATGTTTAAGTACAGAAAATGTATAATAGGTTTTAGAAACATTCTAATTATAATGCTTTAAATAAATCATATCACTTTAAGGGGAAGCTTTGGCTATTTAGGCAGTTTTTCCCAGCTGGCGGCTCCTGAGTCAGCCTCTCTGAGATGTGTCAGGAAGTGGGGCCAACAGACACTTGGCTCAAGGCCTTTACAGGCTATCCCTCTTTTTCCTATCCCCACGTGGCCTGGAAAATAAAAGACAAAATGACGTTCCTCCTCACGGAAGAGACTGAGGGCTCCTGTTAGATTAAAATAAAAATATCATAGTAATAGGCAAACATGGTAATGATAAATGGGAGAAAACGGAGTATATACTTATAACCATTTTCTGTCAACTATCATAAATTCATTCTTATTTTTTACAAAATCCTATTCTACCTACTGGAATTTGTAATGAGCTCTCCAGGTCACAGAATCTTTTAACATCCACTATTTCACTTGTCGCATGATAGCCTGTTACTTAGGTTTCCCATTCAACAGAAGAGGAAGGCTCATTCAGCTGTTCAGATGTGGGGGCGGAGAGTTAACTGTGGCCCTGCCTAAATCGAGGGAAAATGCCTGTAGGTCCATGAGCATTCATTTCTAGAAGATGCCATCTCAAAGTTTTGCTCAGTTGGAAATTCATATATCATTATTATCATGGAATGACATTTGTATTCCTTTGTTAAAAAAAGAAAATAATTTTCACCAATGGGCTGTGTCACTGACCAGAGACAACAGAGTACACTGTTTGAGTTCATCTCAGTGCAGGAGTTTGGGCATGGCCTTCACTCTTTACTTCTGTCTTGTATTGTAGATCCATCACTCGTGCCTACTACAGGAACTCAGTAGGTGGTCTTCTCTTATTTGACATTACCAACCGCAGGTCCTTCCAGAATGTCCATGAGTGGTTAGAAGAGACCAAAGTACACGTTCAGCCCTACCAAATTGTATTTGTCCTCGTGGGTCACAAGTGTGATCTGGATACACAGAGGCAAGTGACTCGCCACGAGGCAGAGAAACTGGCTGCTGCATACGGCATGAAGTACATTGAAACGTCAGCCCGAGATGCCATTAATGTGGAGAAAGCCTTCACAGACCTGACGAGAGACATATATGAGCTGGTTAAAAGGGGGGATATTACCATCCAGGAGGGCTGGGAAGGGGTGAAGAGTGGATTTGTACCAAACGTGGTTCACTCTTCAGAAGAGGTTGTTAAATCCGAGAGAAGATGTTTGTGCTAGTCAGCCCTTTTATCTCCAATACATGCTCTCCCACCTGAACTGAAAAGTGATCAAAGTGAGTAGGATCGTCGTGTGACTGAAGAGACACCAAGTGAGCCTCCTCCCCGGGGGGCCCTTGGACAGGCGATGGGTGGGTGGGGGGGTGGGGGTGGGGGGGAGCCTGGGTGCTGGAACGGGCACTGTTTTGTGGCCCATGCTGGACAGGGGTTGTTCTGTGTGCCCTTTGTGGACTGCATGTCAAGGAGCTGAGGTCTGGGGAGCTAGGCCCCAGAAAAGTACAACAAAAGTCAGGACAACTATTTCTTGGTATTTCAGCTCATTCATAGGTCACGATCATAAAGAAATAGGTGAAGGGGAGAAGAGTATCACACTGGGAACAATTAGCAAACCTAAAAAAAGAGTATGAGCTCAACTTAATCAGTGAGACTATCTTGCACGAAACCTACGTTCTGGGTTTGTTTAAAAGGTACCAATTAGTTTCTAAACAGCCCACCTGTAACATGAGGTGTAGAGCAGCCTTTTACGAAGACCCTTTCAAGGCCTGGTGTTCTCGTAAAAGTGGTGTGAATGTGAAAAGGGAGGCTATTTACACACCGTCATTGTCACACTCAAAAAAATGTACAGCCTTGTGAAAGAATAACCAGCTGCGTGTAAGAAATTGTCCCACACAAATTGTCGCGTAAGTAGAAGAGACAAACGCTATGAGCCCGCCATGCCCTCTCTCCCTTCTCACCACGCCTGGCCTGTCACTGCACTGGCGACTGCGATCTGAAGGTAAACACCTGCTCAACAGCGGGTTCTGTGAGCCTCACAGACACAGGACGGTTTACTGAATTGCCTATTTGATCATCGTAACAGGCCATGAGGTTTTCTTCCCCAGTTTGCGAAAAAATTAACTGAGAGGCAGGAGAGTCACCTGGCCAAGGTGAAGGTCTCCTGACTCCTGGTTCCTGTTTCACTGCATCATCCTCCTGTCAAATGAATAAACTGTTATTAATTTGTTTACTTTGGAAGAGATATGACTGTAAATAAACATTCTCTACATGTTAGGATATGTTTCCTTATTGATCACAGCTCTGCTATAATCCTGAGGGAACCCGGGCGTGAGGCAGAGGGAAAGCCCGTTCAGATACTGCTGCCGAGAGCATTGTACACAGTGAATGACTGCACAGTGAAAACACGTTAGCACTGGTGGGGCTGTAACTGTTCCTGCCACTGAAACACAGTGGACATATTATTGAAAGAAAGCACATGCAGCGATGGGGAGTGTGCTGGGGATGAAATACTTGTTTGCCATATGCCTACACTGGGTTCCTGTCTGCCCTAGAAAGTCAGCTCAGTTCTCAGGTGAACGGACAGCTAACTGCATCAGAAACTTGGAATGGTTGGCTTGAGGTTCCATTATCTTTTTGAAGAGAGGTGATGCTTTCAATGATTTTTTGAATTGTAGCCAGTTCAGCTAGGCAGAAGCCATACGTTTTACAGTAAGAACATAATTCTGATTAGAGTCAGGTTTCTCATATCCATTGTGATAGGAAAGCCTAAGGACGGTAAATTGCTTTGAAATATGGAATTGAACTTCAGGATGGATGTAACTGGATCTGAAATTTGGGAGATTTACTTCAGCCGGGATAAAGAAGTCAAGTCATGAAAATTATGGAAACAAACCACCTTGGACCTACGTGCTGCATCAACTACAAGTGGCCCAATCATCACCTCTTCCTTTGTTTAGCATGAGCTGGCTTGGGTGGAGTAATTAAGTTGCCAGCTTTGCGGTTGTAGAAGACAAATAAAAGATAGTAGATTGGGTTCACATAAAGTTTCATCAACTACTATACTTAATTATGTTTAGAAGATTCTGAAAGCAAGATTATCCAGTGGATAGATGAGAGTTGACTGGGTTCTGTCAGTTCAGAAAAAAAAAAAAGCATAGAAACAAAACTCTCTACCGTTTTCTTGACTTAAATACATCAAATGTATACTTTTCCCATTCCTTGCATTTTTTAGGCAGGTTTAAAAATTCTCAGCATAGATCCAGCAGAAGTGGCTGAGCTTAATTGCTTAAACAAGTTCTAGAACTTTAAAAATCATTTTAGTAGAATTCAGTGCTGTTGTCTCTGCAATAACTGGGTTTTAGAAAATTTGTGAAAGAAATCAGGTGTTAATACAATATTAAGGATAAAGCTTTACAAGCTATTTTACTACATAGGTGAAGACAAGATAAACTAACTTGTAACAAAGACCACAACTGCATGTTGGATTAGATCGTCTCATATTCCAGAATAAAATGTACTGTATACTTTTCCTCACTTTGTTGTGCACTGTAATGAAATGTGAAAAAGATGTTTTCTTTAGCTGTATGTGAATGAAAATATGCTTGTATTTAGTAAAACGGTTGATTACGTGACTGTGAGATTCCAAGTGTGTGTTGTAGCTATTTGCAGAGGAGTCTGTCACTACAGAGTAGCAACCACTGTGAAGAACCTCAGTTAGCTGTGACATATGCACAACGATTTTCACCCGTATCTTAAGGCCGGAAAGTTATGTGATCATCAGGTTGAAAGTCACAGAAACCGCACTAATGCCGGGAAATCCCCTATCACTTTCGGAAATGTGGGTTCTGTTAAGCCTAAATCTGAATCCTTTGCAATTGTTAGTCAAGTATCTTTTTGTTTAAATTTTAACCATTTTTATTAAATAGCTCCTAAAATGTTTTTTGTTTGATTGAAATATAGTTGATTTACAATATTCATTTCAGGTGTACAAAATAGTGATTCAGTATTTTTATAAATTATGCTCCATTTAAAGTTATTACAAAATATTGGCTATACTCCCTGTGCTGTACGATACATCCTTGTAGCTAATTTATTTTATACATAGTAGTTTGTTCCTCTTAATCCTCTCCCCCTATCTTGCCCCTCCCCCTTCCCTCTCCGCACTCGTTTGTTCTCTATATCCGTGAGTCTGCTTCTGTTGTTGTTGTTGTTGTTTTGTTTTGGTTTTGGTTTTTTGTTGTTTGTTTTTTTAAGCAGCAACTTTTTAAAAAAATTTGTTTATTTCATTTTTTATTTATTGGCTGCACCGGCTCTTCGTTGCTGTGCGTGGGTTCTGTAGTTGTGGCGAGTGGGGGCTACTCTTTGTTGCGGTGTGTGGGCTTCTCATTGCAGTGGCTTCTCTTGTTGCAGAGCACCAGCTCTAGGTGCACGGGCTTCAGTAGTTGTGTCTTGCGGGCTCTAGAGCACAGGCTCAGTAGTTATGGCGCACGGGCTTAGTTGCTCCACAGCATGTGGGATCTTCCCGGACCAGGGCTCAAACCCATGTCCCTTGCATTGGCAGGCAGATTCTTAACCACTGTGCCACCAGGGAAGCCCTGCTTCTGTTTTGTTATACTCAGCAGTTTATTGTATTTTTTTAGATTCCACATATAGGTGATATAATATTTGACTTTCTCTGACTTACTTTACTTAGTATGATCATCTCTAGGTCCATCCATGTTCCTGCAAATGACAATATTTCATTCTTTTTTTATGGCCGAGTAATATTCTATTGTGTGTGTATATATATATATACACACACACACACACACATATGTAATTGTTATATACATATATTCATATATATATACACATACACATATGTATACATATACACACCACATCTTCTTTATCAATCATCTGTGGATGGACGTTTAGGTTGTTTCCATGTCCTGGCTACTGTAAATAGTGCCGCTAGGAACATTCGGGTGCCTGTATATTTTCAAATTAGAGTTTCTGTTTTCTTCAGATAGATGCCAAGTAGCTTATTACAATTATCTTCCCTGGAAAGTCTTCTTTTCTCCAGGCTAAATTGCCTCAGTCTTTTCAAGTCCTACTAAGGTGTGCTCTTTGTGTCAGGGTCACTTGGAGCATGTAAACATTGCCTGGGATTTATACTACATGTTTTGGGGATGGTTAAAAAAAAAAAAAAAAGAAAAAGAAAAAGGAAAGATGTTTGATTCTGGGTCTGGGCACAGGTAGACTGAGTTCTGCACCGCTTTATCACTTTTATAATCGTGAGGGAGGGAGGGCGGGAGGGAGGAGGAAAGGAAGGAAGAAAGGAGGGAAGGAAGGAGGGAAGGACCAACAATGCAACAGCGTTTAACACAGCTTATCACTCCTCACGGCTTGATTATCTTTTCTTCAGTTATATTAACTCCCTTGGAGACCTCATTCAGTTCCATGGCTGTAAATACCATCTGTAAGCCAATGAGTCCTGAATTTCTATCTCCAGCTCGTACCTTCCCCATGGACTCTGGACCTTTAGAACCAACTTCTGGAGCCACCCCTTCTCTAGGATCAGGAAGCTGCTTGCAGATGTTGGAAGCTGTTGGTCTCAGAACTTGATGGAGGTGAGGGAGAAACCCATGCAGACATCTCAAGATGGAGAATTCCAGGTTGAGTGAAGGGCAAGTACAAAAGCCCAGAGGTGTGAATGTGCTGGGTGTGTTTGACGCACAGGGAAGAAGACTGTGCAGCTGGAGTAGAATGATCAAGGGGTCAGCAGTAAGAAACAAGATTACACAGGTGACGCGATGGGGATGGGCTTTGTTTTTCAGGGTTCCATTGAAGGCCACTGGAAGCACTTTGGGTTTTCAGCTGGCTAAAATGGATAACCACTGGGGAATTACAAGTCGATGATTGTTCCCTGGGGAACAACAAACTTTAGGGAAAGGCAAGTTGGAGAGAATGGAAAAGCTGGGCAGCACAGTTTCACAGGAAGGAGTAGACAATAGTATCACCACAGCATTTGCGGGAGCACGAAGTCATGAACCATCTTCCAAGCATTATACCCACACCGCCAGCTTGCCTACTGAACACAGCCACACAAATTCCTCACACTAGACATATCGAGTATGAAATCAACATTTATCCAAATGTGTTCCTTCAAACCCAGTCATCTACCCCCTTGTTCAATACAGAAACTCAAGAGTTATTCTGAATTCCTCACTTCCGCTCACCTCCCATATCAAATTAATCATCAAGCCCTATCAGGTCTATCTTCAAAATATATCCAAGTCTGCCATTTTCTCCATCTCCAATGCTGTCATGTTTGCCTAAGTCACTATCAACTCTTTGCTGAACTACTTGATATCTTCCTACTTCTGCTCTTATTCCCATGACACATTCTCAACATAACAGCCAGAATGATCTTTTCAAAATGGAAATCAGATCAAGTCATTCACCTGCTTAAAACCCCACCAGTGGTTTCTCATCACATGCAGAATAAAATCCAAACAAACCTTACATTTCTTAACATGGCTACGAGGACTTGCATGGTCTGGCTTCTGCCTACTCCAATCGTATGGCCCATGAAAGTAAGAACCTTCATCATCTTGTTCACCAGTATTTCCACAACCTGTACCATATATATAGGCTTGAATAATCAATAAATATTTGAATGAGTGATTTCTTTTCTTGTCCTACTTCAATCCAATGACCTTGACTGTTACTTCACTTCCGTAAAATACATGGCCCTATCCTAAAGCATTACAAAATTTTATACAATGTCTGAAACTCCTTTCTGATTACAAGCTCTGGTTGTCCACTCTGTCCCTTGAATCCTGTTTTAAACTTCCTTAGAACCTTCAGGCAATCAGTCACTGCCCACTACCAGTCTATGAAGGTACCCCCTAACTTCATGTCTCTCCCTCTGTCTCCTGGCTCTTCTGGTCAACTGCATTCAAGTCATCAGTTCGTAAAGAAAATGGTTATTCAAAGTTTGGTCTATTTCCTTCTAGATTTTTTCATTTTACTTTTCAAAAGGGTATTTAACAGAGTGGCTAAAACTGTGGATTTTGGAGTAAGACAAACACGGGTACAAATCTGACTCTACAAGTTAACATATATGTGATTCAATCTCTCTGAGTCTCAGTTTACACATATATTAAATTGGATAATAATACTATTTAACTTATAAGGTTGTTGTGAGGGTGAAATGAGACCATAAAATACTTAGCAAAGGCCCTGGCACTTCATAAATGTCACATAGTGAACATACTCAGTTTATGTATCGTTGTACCTAAATGAATCTTTTTCATAAATCATATCATGTTACTGTGCTGTTACCTTTTTCACTTACAGTATATTTTCTGTGAATGCATGATGGCAGTAGCTATTTTTGCTCATATGTTCATATCTCTACTGTCAATCAGTGCCTAGTATTTTTTGTTTTGTTGTTGTTGTTGTTGTTGTTGTTTTGTTTTTTTTGCTGTGCCATGCAGCTTGTGGGATCTTAATTCCCCAACCAGGGATTGAACCCGGGCCCAACACTGAAAGCACCAAGTCCTAACCTCCGGACCACCAGGGAAGTCCCCATAATTGTTGAATGTGATCAGAAGAAATTAGTTGACATATTGAAGATGACAAAGTAGATATAGAAGAAAGCTGGGTCCTTCACGATGCCACTGAGCTACAGATTTAACTATCTTGAAGCCACTCTATATTAAGACTTCTCATTACATGAGACAGTAAATCCCCTTTTAGTTTACGCCATTTTTTCCACTCGTAGCTGAAAGACTCCTAACTGATACAACAGAATTCTGCTATACGTATGGACATACAACTTATTTAATCAATTCTCACTGGTGAACATTAGCTTATGTACAATTTTTTTGCTGTTATAAAGCAATTCTGCAATACATACATATCTTTGTGTATCTGACCAATTATGTCCTGAAGTCAAAGGCATAAATGTGGCCAATTTATGAATCAAATAATACACATATTTAAAATTTGGGTATAATTCCTAGGTTTAACTGAGTGCCCATGAACAGTGTATAATAATGCCTATACTGAGTGCTACTGTCAATCTTTTAACTCTTTGGAAATCTGAGGGGTGAATAATAAATATTTTAAAATTTGCATATCTTTGGTTATTGGTTTTCTGTTCCTTGCTGCTGAAAATAATCCTAACTAATAAAAAGGTACTGGCTTTTTTTATTAATTAGTAAGATCTCCTTATACATGGAAAACAATTCTTTATCCATCACGTATTTTACAATATTTTTTCATGTTTTTCTGACTTTTAACTTTATTTATGGTGTTTGGTAATACAGAAGTCTTTAATATTTAATAAAAAATAATATTACTTATTAGTAAAAAAAATTCAGTAATAATGTTTGGTACTTAGTATTTAATAATTATTTAATATGTTGTCTACAAGAAACTGGAAACAGCTGTCTCAGAGTTGCAGAACTGGGTGCCTGAAGGACAAGTTGTGATTTCTGTACCATGTACCTTGTTATTTTTCTTCTATGGCTTGTTGTCTTAATCTTTTGTTAATGTTAGATTTAGATAGACCTTCTTCACCCAAATACTAGAAAACCATTTTCCTATGATTTCCTATAATGGATTTAGGATTCCCTTAGGAATTGACTTATGTATAGAATGTGGACTCCTGCTTTATAGTTCATTAACCTGTCTATTCCTGTCCTAATACCACATTGTTTTAGTTATGATAATGCCATAGTATGTATTTATGATCTCTTTTCCCTTCAAAATTTTCTTTGATATCCTCACGCAGTATATTAGACCTTAAGAATAAATGTGTCAGTTTCTTTACCCATTCATATGTTGAAAAAGCCAGACACAGAAAGAAAACAACTACATGATCTCACTTGTATGTGGAATCTGACAACCTCAATGCATAGAAGCAGAGAGTAGAACAGTGGTTGCCAGGCACGGGGGCAGGGGGAAATGGGGAGATGTTGGTAAAAGGGTACAAAGTTGTAGTTATGTAAGATGAATAGATTCTGGACATCTAATGTACGGCATGGTGACTATACTTAATAATACTGTACTGAACACTGGAAATTTGCTGAGACTAGATTTCAGGTGCTCTCACCACACACACACACACACACACACACACACACACACACACACACACACACACAAAACAGTAACTATGTGAGGAGAAGGACATGTTAATTAGCCTGCCTGTAGTAATCATTTCACATAGTGATTCCCCTCAGGTAGGGTTAGGATTTGATTGCATTAATTTACAGACACTGATAGAATATGTCACTCCATTAATTTAATCCTTAATTTAATATTTATATATCATAAGTGTATTCATATTTTACTTAAATACGTTTCTTCTCATTACATGTTCTAGTTGGCTATTTCTATTGTGTAGGAAATCTGTGGATTTGTGTATGTTTACATCTTGTAACCAGACACATTACTAAACTCTCATTACTTTAGGTTTTCAATTGATCTTTTCTATTTTCTAGGTAGACATTATAATCTATAAATAATGATAATTTTCTCTCTTCCTTTCTTGTATTTATTATATTAGGGGGGTCTTCTTACACTGGCCAGAGCCTGCGACAAAATAATTCACTTTCTGAAGGATTTTAAAGAATTACTGTTCAGTGAGAAACACATTGGGAAATGCTGATCTTTGGTGCTTTCTGTCAGGTGTGGCATCGTGGTTATTCTGACCTCATGAATTCATGAAATGGTTGGGAATCTGTCTTTTTATATACTGTAGAATAGTTTAATCCATCAGCCTGGATTCCAGAGTGAAGTGGCCACAGGGATTGGGAGCGACTAACATAGCATCACACAGCCTGTCTAGATTAACACATGCATCCTTGTGGGTAAATGTTGGTAATTTATATTTTCCTTGAAAGTTATATTTTCCATCTAGGTTTTCAAATGCATTGGCATACAGTTGTGCTTAGGATAATTTTAAAATATCTGCATTGGTGGATAGAAGCCTTTCGTTTATAATGTTACATGCTTCTGTGTTTTATTATTCAGAGGAGGAGTTAGAGGTTTGCCTATCTGTATCAGTATTTTCCACGAACCGGTTCTGTTATTGTTTTATCAATTTGACTTTTTCTGCATTGTAATGTTTTAATTTTTTTATGTTATCTACATAAATTTATACTTTGGTTTTTTTTTTTCGAGTAAGTGGATATTTCTCTGGTTCTTCACATGCCAAGTAATCTTCAGTTGTACTCTGAACATTCTGAATATTATGTGGCTCAGAGTCTTGTTTAAATTCTTGTTTTAGCAGACAATTTATCTGAATGGGTTAAGGTCTCACATTCCAAACTAGTCTCTGTGGGCTATCTTTCCAATGCCAGTTGTTCTCAAAAGCTTTTTGCTGAGCCACTGGGATCTCTCCCACGTTCGTGCAGCACTCTGCACAGTCCAGAAACTGAGCAGTGGACTTTTTGTTCAGTCTTTGACGTCTCTGGTATGCTCCAGTACTTTCCAGTTCCCTGGGCCTTCCCTTTTCCGTGTTCCAGCCAGAAATCCCAACCAAGCTGAGACAGTATTGAAAGCAGAAGGGGGAGCTAAAAACAGGGTTTAACTACTCTACCATAGGTATAAACCAGGGCTGTCCCTAGCAGACCACGGCATACATGCTAGAGCTAAGTACCAATGGGAAAATAAAGCAAGGAAGAGGGATAAGGACATGCCTTTGTGTGTGTTTTGCGTGGGGCTACTCATTTCAAATGTGCACATGGTGGTCATAAAAAGCTTATTTATGAAGTTATATTTGAGTGGAGACCTGAAAGAGTTGAGGGGAAAGCCATGTAGATTTCTGGGGAAGCACTTTCCAGGAAGAGAGAAGAGCAAGTGGAAAAGTCCTGAAGTAGGAGCAAAATGAGTCCATTCCAGGAACAGCAGAGACAGGCATGCTAGGGCAGAAGGCACAGGGGAAGGGCAGCAGGTAAGTGAAGAGACAGAGAGGAAGCTGTCTCATGGCAATGAATGTGGACCATTGGCAGGATTGCTGGCTTTGCCCTGAGTGAGACGGGAGGGTTCTTTACACAGTGGACTGAAGAGAGGCAAGGGCGGAAGCAGAGAGCCCACTTCGGAGGCTGTGGCAGTGATCCAGATGTTGGTGACTTGGACCAGGATGGTAGCTGAGGAGGTGGAGAGTCAAATTTTAGATATACCATGATATTAGAGTCTGGATTTCCTGACAAATATGAATATGAAATCAGAATATGTAAGAGTGTGGGCAGATCGGGGCGGGGGTGGGGCAAGGAAAGGAGGAGTTAAGTTTTCCACATGTTGAGCTTGAGATGCCTATGAAGTTTTGCGGATGGAACTGTCAAGTAAGCAGCTGGATATGAGAGTCTGAAATTCTGAGGTCCAAAGGTCCAAGTTGGAGATAAAAACCTGAGCATCACCAGGGCAGAGGTAGTATTTTCCAACACAAGGTTGAACGACCTCCAGAGGTCTAGGAGATACAAGCAGGCAGAGATGGGAGGATAGAAACCACAGAGGGAATGTTCGGAGGAGAGAGCAATCTTCTGTGTCCAACGCAGCTGACAGAGAACAGGAGGGAAACAACGCAGATTGTGAGTACAGACAACACTTTCTGTGAAGGGAAGGGGAATGAGGATGACACCTTGGGGGAAGTGAGGCCGAGAGAGAATTTTTTTTAAGATAAGAGATTCAGTGCAGAAGATCAAGGATGCAGGAGAGAGAGGATTTGGGCGAGGGGAAGTGGAGCAAGGCCAGTTGTCCTGCTGTGGACCATGGTGTGACACATGCACTCCTGACATACCAACATTCTGGAAAGCCACACACCAACTGGTACGGGCTGAATTGTGTCCCCCCGAAAAACATATGTTGTAGTTAACACTCAGTACCTGTGAATTTCACCTTACTTGGAGATAGAGTCAGCAGATGCAATTCGTTGAGGTCATCCTGGAATAGGGTGGGCCCCTGATCCAACATGACTGGTGTTCTTATAAAAGGGGGGCATTTAGACACAGACATACACACAGGGAGGATGCCACGTGAAGACGGGAGGGATGCTGCCACAAGCCAAGGGATCATCAGAAGCTGGGAGAGAGGCCGGGAACAGATCGTACCCTAGCACCTTCAGACGGGTGACCTGCTGACATCTTGATGTCAAACTTGTGCATCCAGAACTCTGAGACAGCATATTTCTATTGTTTAAGCCAGTCAGTTCATGATGCTTTGTTACAGCAACCCTGGCAAACTCATAGGCCAACAATAACAAGGCCAAAGGAAAAACCAGGTTTGGGACATATCACCTAAAACAGATGTGGTCACCGGCACCGAGGAGATAACGTGTACACTGCCCAGGCCAGAACCTGGCTGAACGGGTGCTGCCCTGTGTACATTAAAGATGGTCCCCACACCGCCCGGTGTGCTTACAATGCTTCCAAATGTCTTGGTTAGGGCAGGGCTAGGTGGGGGCTGAAATGAGGAGGATGGGCTGAGCCAGTGGGAAAAACCACAGAGGCACAGGAGGCAGTGCGACCTGCCAGCAGAGTACCACAGGCTGCGGGCTGCACCAGGAAGGGGCCTCCCATACAAAATCTTTTGTTGCATCGTTTTCCTTAACTTTTGTTTTTGTGTTTAGTGAGTGAAGTGACCATGAAGGATTACAAATATTGGCAGATGAGGTCAAGAACAGACTTGACTGACACACTGCCTTAGTCAGGTCAGGACAGCACAGGAGGGTGACAAGAGCATTAGTGGTGTGTGCAAGGAAGTGAGCAAGACAGACCATGAAAGAAGTCAAGATGTTGGGGGCACTGAAAACCTGGAAGGGAACAGAATGACTTGAGGTTGAGATTAGGAAGGGGCTGCAGTGATTGGTAATGACAAGGTCTCAGCTGTGACTGTGGCCATAAGTGGCTGAGGGACCAGGAGAAGGACAAGACCACAAGGGGGGAGGGGGTCAAGCGGAAGGAACAGATCACCCGCAACCTTTACAGATGGAGGCAACAACAGTTAGTGTGTTGGATATTTATTTTTATTCTTTTGAGTTCATATTTTCATCTGAATCCCCTGTTCCTAAGTTTATTAGTGTTCTCATTGCATTTAAATTCTACAAGAAGTCCAAAACATCCCACTGCCATCTCATTTGAAGTATTCAAAACATTTTTTAAAAGCATGTTACTCTAAAAACTTTACTTGTATTAATAAAAATTCCATAGAAACATTTTTCTGGGGTGGGAAAAAAGCAGCAGAGGGAGGCAGGTTAAGTTAACAAAAGATACTAGATAATGTTTATAATACGGATACAGTTGATTTCCATAACCACCACTTCTAAGTTGAATATTATGAAGCAATCTGAGTAATTCTGTCTTATGACACATGCAGAGTCATACAGGAAAAGTGTAAGCTGTACAAAGGCACTCTGACCACACTCCTTCCCTTTTTAAAACCCTTCCAAGCTTTGTTCTTATTATCTGCTAGGGCATTACTATGCGTGAACAGTTTTTCCCTACAGTTACTGGTTCTGGATTTCTTCCAGAACCATGTTGGGCCCCATCTACACTCAGAAGTTCCTGATGTAACCAACTGAAGCCTTTTGGGATAGGGGAGAGTCAAGGACAGGGTATAATAGGGAGCAGGGAGGAAGGGAAGGGGGTCCAGGCTTACTTCCTAACTTGACCACCTCTGTATTGCCCAGGGCCAAATTCCCTTGCTCGTCCTGCCTTTCGTCTTCCAGGAGCATCTTTGTCTTGCACCAATCCTTCTCTGGGATAACACTTATTTTCTCCCTTCTTTATCATTTGACCTATACAGACTCTATCCAGAAAGCAAGGGTCAGCCCTAGACCTTGGTCATCTCTCAGGTAGCTGGGGACCAATAGAGAAGACAAGCATGACCACAGCCCACTTTTAACTCAACAGTGGAGTCAGCATTTCAGTGTGACACCAAGTCAATACGGAAAAACTAACATTGTCACTTTGCTCTGGTATTGCAACCAACAGTGATAGTAAAGTTGAAAATTAAATGTCTAGGGTCAGTTAAAATTTAATTCTTAAGCTGCCTCTGGACCACCTGACTGAGAATAAAGTATTTCCCAATCCACTCCGAACATGGATTTAAGTAACCAAAGATGTATAAGTATTGAGGAAAAGGAAGAGATTATCTCCTGACCTTTCGCTTTTTAAATTTTCGTATATTTTACTCTCTAGAATCCACAAGTCTGATCTGAGGAAAATAAGCTGATTCAGTCTAAGATGGGTTTATTTGGGGAGCTAAAAGACCCAGAAAAAAATTCATGGCCTACCTCTGAATAAAGAATCCCCCAAAGGCAAACAGAGTTGTTACACAATTGACTGAACATAAACCACGGCCAGGAGGCATGATCCTTTATACACAAACTGCTCAAATATACTGAGCACACCAGACAAGAAAGGGACACAAACAAAAGTAAATTCTTTTTTTTTTTTAAAGTAAATTCTTTAGCTGAACTTTGAAGCACCATCCACACCTGAGTTTTCAGGTGCAGACAGAACCCTGGGCCACGTTCTGCTAACAACTCAAACAAGAAAAGCAGTTCTGTGCACATAATACAGTAACTAACTCCTCCAGCCTCCAACACTGGTGCTTTTCAGAAGTGGTTGTGTAAACAGTGCTCCCTGGATACAGAAGAGTATTAATATAGAGAAAATATGGTAAACTAGCAGGCCCATCTATTCTATGATACTGGTTGTATTGTAGTTATAAAATTTCAAAGTAAAAAATATAAAAATGAAAAAGTTTATCGACTAGTCTTGGCCACAAAACTAAAAACACTCCCCAATCCATCATGTAATTGTCAAAATTCAGACCTCCCACCTGATGTTTGCATCTGGCTCTTTAAAATATCTGAACTATTATTACCTTTTCTGCAGAGGCAGATATTAGCTAAGTGGCCTTATGAAAGGAACCAGAAAAGGAAGTAAGCCATTGTCAAAAATGACCATGATCATGCAAGACCCAACAGGCCGAGTGAGAGGTGTTCAAAACCCCTTTCTCTCTCAACGTGAGGCACTGACTTTGGATTCGCTTTCTAGTTTGACTGCCCTGGAAACCTGATGAAGGTAGATGGTCAGCTGTGGGACCAGTGGGCCTGCTTCCGGCAGAATGTCCCAGGTGGTACCCTGCATCCGGTCTGAGAGGGCTGTGACTGCATGTAAACACCTGCTGGGAGTCACAGCTCAGGGTCCCTGAGTGCAGTGGGCCTCTTGTTCCTGGGCCATGACCCTGGCTGGGACTGAGGCTACGCACGGGGGGCTATATACAAGACAGAGTGCTCTCTGAAGGCTTCTAAGCCAGGGCGGCTCCTGCACCCATCTGTGTCACCTGTGAGGAATGCTGCAAGAATTTCCACAAACAATTGTGCCTAAAGCTGCCCCCTGGCATGGTGCCTTGCCTGTCCTGTGTCCTTCAGAGTAAACTGGCGTCAGACATGCCCTGTCCAGGTCTTGTTAAGTTTAAATGTGTAGTCAAACCCAACACCAGCTGCGATGAGTGTTGCACACGGTGTCGGCAGAGTGTTCAGAGACAACACAACCCCACATCAGCACCAAACAGACACAGACCTGGCGACATACGGGATCAGAGGCAACCAAGACAAACCTGTAAGAAATGCTTCAAGACCCTTAAAGGTATCATGAGGTTTAGGGCAGAGAATAGCACACACACAAAGAAAGGAGAGTATTCATTCATTAAGGGACTGAACTTAATTAATTCTTAGGTATTTCTAAAGAAGAGCAAGGCAGCATGGTACCGAGGGAAGGAAACTCACCCGGGAACCAGATCTGGGTTTCACTGTGGCTGTGGCGATCAGCGTCTATAAGGCAGAGGAGGGTCGGGGCAGCCGGGACGATCAACTGTGCTTCCCATCGTTCCCTGCTATCGCTACTGGCCAAACCGCTCTCAGTTAACCCGCCAAAATAAAATGCTGTAATCTCTGACTCTATAATTCCATTCTCGGTAATCTAATCTCAGGAAAAATCCTAAACACAAGAAAAATACTTCTGTAAAAATGTAAACTGCTAAATTATTTCTTACTTGCAGAAAAAAATTTTAAAACAATTGTCTGTGAATCACAGTTTACTAGAGTTTACCTGTTAGGATACTATGAAACCAGAAAAATAATGTTAATTTAAAAGCACTATAGGATAACCACATTCCATAATAAGAAATTAGGATGAAAATTATACAGATAAAATTATTTCAATTATGTTTTTTAAAAACCTATGCAGAGAAAAAGAAATGGAAGCCACAGAATCATTAAGGGGGACTTCAAATGGAACTTAAATGTCTTTTTTTCCTATTTTCTAAACTTTCTCAAAGGAACACTTTACAAAGGAAAAACTGTTAAATTTCAGTTGCATTTCAGCATCAATCCTGTAGCGGACCTTGCGCTCATTACCCTTTCCGGTATAACTATACTAACATTAAGCTTGAAAATATCATGTCAAATCAGGATGGTTACGTTACTCTGAAAATGTAAACTATCATAAGAGAAACAATCTGGCAAAGGCCTAATACTGTTTCTGACACAAGCTGGGTGTTTATGTATATTTGTTGAGTAATTAACTTAATTTTTGCTCTTTAATTCACTTTTCTAAAAAGCAGTTTCTTCATATTGCCTGGAATACCTAAAAATTCATATTTAGATTTTCATGGACTTAAAGTAAGACAAAATTAAGATCTTGTGAGCAAATCATTCCTATCCTAACATTAACAGGGACATTTTATACCAATTTACTTGCCATAATAAAGTCTGGGAAAAAGTACCACTTAAAATATATCAAGATGTCCACAAACAAACCTCAAATTCTAAAATATGGGAATTTAAAATTAGCAAAGAAAAAATTATGAAAGAAAAACTGACAAGGAACTTCGGTATCTTTCATAGTTAACTTCTCAAATGTTTGCTTATCTATTTTCCTTCCAAAGGGATCTTATGTTGTTTCTACAAATGTAAGAGGTTCTTGGGACACAGCTGGTTACACGTGGAAGTAAACAAACTTTACAAATA
This sequence comes from Hippopotamus amphibius kiboko, assembly GCF_030028045.1. Classification (NCBI taxonomy): domain Eukaryota; kingdom Metazoa; phylum Chordata; class Mammalia; order Artiodactyla; family Hippopotamidae; genus Hippopotamus; species Hippopotamus amphibius. Next base: position 1,662,636 of record NC_080203.1, read on the forward strand.
TGTGAAAAGACCCATGTTCATTTTAGAAAGAATAACATGAAAAAAGGTACTGTGCCACAGTCTTAACTTCACTGTTTTAATATCATGAAATACAAGCACAAAACATTGTACAAGTATACTCTGTACTACGTGGAGATGGAATAATACATTTGTGTTTTTACCAGAATCTGTGTCACCCAGTACTAGCCGCTGTACCAATGGCTTTCCACAGGGATCTTCTACTACTCTTAAGAAGTTTTACCATGAATAAAAAAGCTCACAACTCTTTTAAACCATAGCAGATTTATATTTATCTTAACATTCCTGTTCAGCTGCTTTGGAGAACTGGTAGGAAGTACAAAATCGCCTCAGGCAAGAGTTTTCAGTAGGGTATTTTGTTATTTCATGTTGGCCAAGATCTCCTTTATGTTGGCATTGCAAAGGCTCTATGCACTTATATCGGGTTAGAAAAAGTGTTGTCTCAATAGCCCTCTTACTGTTTAGGAATGCAAACTACCATTTCCTGAAAAGTACAGAATATTATAATAGTTATTGGCTAAGCAGTTATTCACGAAACTGCATTTACATAGGACAAATAACAGCAATAGAGGGCCATAAAGCCCCACCTGCACTAAAGAGAAACAAGTTTTCAAATACTCAAACTGTTTTTCCTACCTCTAAACTGGTTTAACCACATCACAAGTGAGAGTAACACCAGCCAATAAAGAAAAAGTAAACTGTGCCAAACTCTCTAGAAATCAGCTTCCATTGCATCTCACAGCTTTCAGCCATTTCAGCTAAGACTTTTCTTATGACAAACAAACAAACAAAATCATGAAAGCAGCATTTAATTTGTTGGAAATGCAAAAAATAAAAATAAAAATACTGCAAATTTCATAAAATATTTGAAACTAATTTTGTTTTTATAAATAAATAAAGTGGTGTTTATCTTTTTTTTTAAGTGTTAATTATCATTCTTGCTGTTAAAAGTCATTTAGAGTTATGTCAACTTTTAAGGATAAACTTTGGGGTATTTAAAATAACATGTTTGGAAAACTGAACCAAATTTTTAATTGCCAGCATTATGCTTTGTTCTTTGCAGAATCATCTTTGTTTCTTCTTTTTACATCCCAATTATAAACCCTGGCCATATCTGCAAGAATTGTCAAAGAAAATGCAAACGCAATTCTAAAGGTGACGTTCAATGACTAAGTATTCACTCACACACTGAATCAAAGACAGAAGTCACACACGAAAAACTAGTGACTACAGCAAGGTACAGTATCGTCTACCAAGAAAAGACTGGAACAAAATTACACCAAAACCAAGTCCAGGCCTGAAATCAATAATTGTTTAGCACATTTAGTCAACTACGCTATTATATTTAACAAATATGTGCTTGACACTGCCAATAGTTTTAAAGAGAGCCCCTCAGCCGTAATATGTCGAAGGTGGTGGACAGCATACCCTGACGTACAGTGTTTCCATCATTACAATTTAATCATCACTAACTGCATCTCTCATCCTCCATTTGGCTAAAAGGACATTCACCCAATTTATTAAGCATCTACTTCTTCTCCCTTCCAGAAGCATCACCCTGCGAAGGCCTTCAAATATCAATTATTTTTTTCATGGATCATGCCTTGGGTGATGTATCCAAAAAGTCACTACCATACTGAGGGTCATCTAGATCTTCTCCAATGTTATCTTCTAGGAGTTTTATAGTTTTTTTTTTTCTCTGAATGAAGTCTCCTCATTATCAGTCACGTGCCAACCCCTGCTATAGGCCTCAAACAGGCCTGCCTTCCCTCACCCAACCACTCAACACCTGTCATGTGCTATGTGCTGTGGAGGACAGAGAGAAAGTGGAGCTGCTACACTCGAAGAGCTCCCAGTCTGACGAGAAAAACAAATAACGTACTATGTGCCAAGTGGTGAGGAAGCACAGAGGAACAACAAAACACCCTGAGAGGACTGGAACATGTTCGGAAACGTTCTGCTGCTTGAGCTGAAATATGAAGAACAGAGGAACCCAGGTAAACAGGGGGCAATCAGTCTAGGGAGGAGGAGCCAAGTGTGGACACACACACGACACAGCACATTTTGCGGGGTGAGAAAAACCGATCGGTGTTATCTGGAACTCGGGTGCGCTGGTGGAGGGCCAAGACAGGACGGAGTCAGTGGCACAAGGTAAGACTGGTGGGGAACACGTCACAGAGTGCCCGTGTGCATACCTTCCACGTGACAGAGAAGCACTGAAGCATTATAACCAGAGGGATAAAAAGAAGTGTGACTCGGTGAATTCACGGTGGAGACAGTGTGAAGGACAGCTGTGAGGAAAACAGACTAGGAAACTACTGAGTCTAGGTCACAGCAATGGAAAGAGAGGTTTACAAGGGAAAGCTGACAAGAATCTGGTGACTAGTCGGCTTCTGGTGACGAAAGCGAGAGGAGTGAAGGTCAACTCCCAGGTTTGTCTTGGGTGACTGTGTGGGGCCAATGACTGTGACCGGAACCAGGAGGAGACACAGGTCAGAGAGAAAAGGTCAAGAGCTGGGTTTCAACAAGCAAGCCCTCCCCCTTGACCAGAATGCCCACCCCTGCCCGTTCTCTCTGCTGATATAAATCCTACGCTACCTTTAAATACAGTCTCATTCCTATCTTCTCAAAGCCTGCTCTGAACTAATTCCAGCTCAAACCTATCCTTCCCTAACTTTAAACTGCCTGAGTACTGAATACATGAAGTGAACTTAACTTATATTTTGCTATGAGACGATCATTCAGCTGTTTCACACGTGCAGTTCTAAGAGAGCAAGACTTTGCCACTCTTCTTCTTTTTTGCACCGATCCCCTCACCAGCCCATGCCCTGTACAGCTCAGCATGGCTGCAGGAACACAGGAGACCCTTAATAAATACACTACTTAACTAGCTAATACTCATCTGCTAAAATGAATTTGCTGTCTCCACACGTTCACACTTCAAATTGAGATTAGTCTATAAACTTATTAAGTATTAGTTCCAAATATGTCATTTCCTACTCCCATAAAATCTGCAAGTTAACATCAGTCTAAGAACAAAGACATTCTTCACATTAAAGCAATGCATGTGAGAATGTTAAAAACATCTTGTTCCTTTCCTCCCTTTGCCTTTTTTTAGGAAAGGATACTGACTTCTGTGGTAGTAAATTGATCTCGAAGAAAGTCAAGGTCTTCCTCAAGAGAATCAAGATTCTTTGTGGCAGTCAATAAATTCTTTTCCAACAATGCCTGAGCTTCATCAATATCATATTCAAGCATTACATTTGCCTGAAGAGAGAAAAGCATGACAATTATCAAACACTTACCTAGTGCTTTACAGGTTAGAGGAGGGGCTGGCAAACTACAGCCCTTGCGCCACCTTTTGTCCTAAGTTTTATTGAAACCCAGCCATTCTCTATTCACTTAGACTTTCACGCCACAGTGGCAGAGCTAAGTACTAGTTGTGACAGAAACTGTGTGGTCTGCAAAACCAAAAATATTTACCCTGGCCTTTAACAGAACATTTATTGACCCCTGGGTTAAGAGAATATATTTACGTACATTATATCATTTACTCTTGATAACAACCCTGGTGAGGCAAGTTTATCTTCTCTACAGTTAAGAAAACAGAGGCTCTGAGAGGTCAGGTTACCTGTGCTTTCAGAGATACTCAATAAATGTCAGAATTAGGATAAGAACCAGTATCTTTAATTACCAAATCCTATCTTTCTACTACCTCCACTGTGACACTAAACAGTATTACGTTTGAATCAATTGAAATAGTTGTTTCTGAGCTTAAGATACCAAAAGTTTTCAAAACCATACATATTATCTGCATGTGATCCATTAACAGAAACAGCTAGCTTTTACTGCCCCCTTCCTACCTCCAGAGTAACTGCTGACACTTGGGGACACAGGCACACTGGAGGGGGAGTCATACTCCCATCACCTGACTTACCACCGGGCATTTCCTGAACCACTTTTCTCATCTGATAAATGGAATTTAAAAATTACTCAAAGGATTGTTTTAAGAATTAAATGAGACAACATGAAAGTGCTTAGGACAAAGTACGTGCTACATACTTACTGACTGTATAAAATTTCAGACAGGACTAAAAATACTCAGTGCAAAGTAAATGCCTCTCCAAACCCAGACCCACAATCTTATTTCTCAATTACTGAAGCTTCTTATTACATTTTTTTCCAGAAAACTTCTACACTTTGCTTACTTTTAACAAGAGAAAATAGAATACATTTAAAAACACTTCATTTGTGTCAAAAAACATCAACTGTTCATTCAGGAAGTGCCCCGTGCCAAGTATTTCTTCTTGGCTGACTCACTCCTCAAACACTGCCTTATCAGCCTTTCTACTTGACAGTCTAATAGGCATCTCAAGACTGACATGCCCAAAACACAACTCCAAGTCACCCTGCAAACCTGTTAGTCCTTTGCCTGCGATATGAGTTACAAATACTTTTCCTGTTCATTATCTTTTGACTTTGCTCATGGTTTCTGAGTTTTGAGGCCTGAAAAACCATCATTATTCCAGGGCTACAAAATAAGTTATCTGTGACTTGGCTTAGAACTTTGATAGTGTCCGTATTTCATGTAAGCACGTGATCCATTTGGAATTCATCCTCGTGTAAGGTGGGCTCTAGCCATAGTTCTCCTGAGAAAGCTGCCTTTTGTCCCAGTCCAGTTTATGGAATCATCGTATCCCCACTTGATGATTAAATGTGGGCCAAGGGAAAGAGCAAGCAAGGAGAATAACCCCTAGGATCTGAACTACTGGGTGCAGAGCTGTTCCATTTACAGAACTAAAACTAAAGAAGTACGGGAATTACGCTTGTAGAAATAAATGCACAAACTCTGAAAATATTACAGCTAACATAAATCAGGAGGAGGCACTAAGGGACAGAGAAGTGAGTTTCCATGTACCAATCTGTTCTTCTTTCATGGCACTAGAGTGCCTCTCAGGGATGACTATAGCAGAGCAAGCGGAAGTCTGCCCACTTGGGAGACCTGAAAGCAGTCGTGACTGGCTACTTTGTATGGGGACTTGCCTGAGGTAACAAGACCTATGGATAGCTAGCTGGACAGTCAGGAATGGCTTGGCTGGTTGACCATGGGACTGAGAGGAATAGAATAGGAAAGATCACAGAAAAGGTCTATGAAATCCTCAAAATTGAAATACATGATTTTTTAAAATAGGTTCAAATCTCAAGGTTTTTGTAATAATCTTTTCCCCCTTAAATTCAGAGAGATCTTTCTAGAACTAACAAACTCTGATGATGAAGAAACGCCCATCTAAGGTTCCAAAGTACCTTCTGTTACATTTAAGAGGTAAAGCATTAGGTGGAGGGGAAGCAGGGTTTTGGAACGTTTTGTTCTGACTGGGAGAGGCTCGAGCATGCTTCTGTGGCAAATTTCCTCACACTCCTGATCGCCCTGAATGCCACCCTTCATTCCCTGCACAGTCAAGGGAGATGAGCACTTTCCACAGCTCCAACAACACTGCTGTGCTGGGGAAAACGCGCTGCCTCACAAATGTCAGCCAAGGAAGCTGCAGCTATTACGTTTACTTACCCCCAACCACAGACACACTTTATCGGTAGGAGGAACTGAAGCTTTGCAATACAGGTTATCTGCCAGTAAGAATCTGGTCTCCAGTGAATTGGTGGACTCCTTCAAAAAAGAAATGACAGTACTGTAAACAGTCCATTTTAACATCAAATACATAAAGGAGAGCTCACAGAGCTGAAACTAAGCCATTTAAAAGAGTCCCATGAGTCAAGGAAGGGAGGGAATATGGGGATATGTGTATAAAAACAGATGTTTGAACCTGGTGTACCCCCCCAAAAAAAAATAATAAAAAATAAAAAATAAAAAAAAAAATAAAAGAGTCCCATCACACAGACTAAGTAAGTAGAGTGGTAAAGAAAGGAATGCTGGAGTCAGAGGGCTGGGCAGGGAGGGCATGCGTTCTGGCTCAGGTAGTTGCTAGACCTCCGAAGGCTGTGGCAAGCAGAGTTCACACACACACACACACACACCCCAGTGCCTGGCACAGAGTAAGCACTAGACAAGCATTATCTGTTACCACTTCATCAGTGTTTCATTCTCAACCAGGCAGTTTTCTGAAGTCTCTTACAAAGCTCATGACATAAAGAACATACTAGAAATGCAGTTATTCTACTAGTCAAGTAATAAATCACATACATACACATACACATATTTTAAATACAATATACTTATGAAATTTCATTTTTATAGCCTGCTTATGTAACAAATATTGGATGAGGACTCAGAAGATTCTCAAATTCATTTCTGCTAGTAACTAGCTATGTGACACTGGTCAGGTGTAACCTCTTTGCAAATGTCTCCTCAGCTGTGAAATGAGAACCTGAAACGTAATTTCTAAAATTCTTTCCAGTTCTGTAAGTCTTACTCCTTATTCTTAGGAAGAACAATAACAATAACAACAAAAACTATTACACATTTTCTTTTTGTACTTAAAATATTTCAAATTGCACTTAACTTTTGCAAATACTACCTATAAGTAAAATACCCCAAGAAGTGTGGGCCCTAGAATTAAACCTGACTTTTGGCAGAAAGCCACATGTCTCACAGAAGCACACTGTCTGTGACATCAGTACATGTGCTAGGAAGGCAAACTGCATCTTCCAGCACTGGTTCAAATACCAGTGACCAAGGAGTCAAGGAACACGTCTCTGCTAAAGTATCCCGGTTCGCTCATGTTTACAAACAAAAATGCACTTACCTTTTTCTTCTGCATGTATTTTAGAATTTCTAAAGTCTGCTTAATTTCAGGAATCTGACCTTTTAGCCTGTGAATAAGAAAAAGGTTAACTTAGTATCTGGCACCAGGACACAGTCTTACTAGCTTTGCATTTTCTATTGATATGTTTTGAGGACAATTTATAAATATGAAATAGTTAAGATATTTTATGTGTAAGATATTGAATAAATTTTGTTTATTAAAATAGCTAAGATATTTCAGACAAATATTCATTAAAATATTTAGATATAACAGCAAATATTTATGATATGACTACTGTGCACAGAGTCCTGTTCTATATGTCAAACCCATCATTAGTTAACATTTCTAGAGAAAATCATATTCCGCAGAGGTGATTCAGAGGTTCTGCATTTAATCAGAATTGCATTTTAAATAGATTAATTTTTAAAATAACATGCATTCAAATATTATACTTTAAATTGAAAACCACTGGAAACCACGAACTCCCTCGGTCACAGGCAGTTCAATACCAGCAAGTGCAGGGACAGCTTCTTAGTGCCTGCGCTTCTCACACTGTAAAAGCACCTGAATGCCTAACACACCACAGTAAAATATAGTATAGTTTCATGATTCTTTTAAGATCTGGGTAATTTTTCTTTAACTTTTATGTTGAAAAATACTACTTTCTTTTCAAGTTAGGTAACAACTGTTCTTAAAATTATAAATGGATCACTGGTTTGAACAGAAGAGATTTAAGAAAACAATGATGGACATGATGAGACTGATCAGACTCAACAAGTAAGTTGTATTATAGCCACAAGAAAAACAACTAGTCTGGAACAACTGGACATTCACACATAAAAAATGAATCCAGACACAGACGTTCCACATTTCACAAAACTTAAGTTCAGATGAATCATTGTACCTAAAGGTACAATGCAAAACTATAAAGCTCCTAGAAGATAACACAGGAGAAAACCTAAGTGACCTTGGGTATGGTGATTCCTTTTTAGATACAACACCAAAGGCAAAATCCACGAAAGAAATAATTGATATGCTGGACTTTATCAAAGCTAACAACTTCCACTGCACAAGACCCTGTCAAGAGAATGAAAAGACAAGCCACAGACTGGGAGAAAATATTTGCAAAATACACATCGAATAAAGGACTGGTATCGAAAATACACAAAGAACTCTGAAAACTCAGCAATAAGAAAATGAACAACTGGATTAAAAATGGACCAAAGACCTTAACAGATACCCTACCAAAGATACACAGATGGCAAATAAGCACATGAAAAGATGCTCCACATCATATGTCATCAGAGAAATGCAAATCAGAACAATGAGCTACCATTACACACTTATTACAAGGGCCAAAATCCAGAGTACTGACAACTCCGGATGTTGGTGAGGATATGGAGCAAAGTTAATCTTCATTAATTGCTGGAGGGAATGCAAAACGGTACAGCCACCCTGGAAGACAGTTCATCAGGTTCTTACAAAACTAAACATACTCTTTCCATATAATACAGCAATCATGCTCCTTGGTATTTACTTCAAGGAGCTAAAAACTTAGGTCCACAGAAAAAGTGCACACAAATGCTTATAGCAGCTTATTCCTAATTGCCAAAACTTGGAAGCAACCAAGTCGACCTTGGTAGGCAAGTGGAGAAATCAACTGCGGCCCATCCAGACGATGGAATAGTATTCGCTGCTGAAAAGAGACGATGTACCAAGCTACGAAAAGACAGGGAGGGACCTTAAATGCGTATGACTAAATGAAAGAAGCCAACCTGAGAAGGCTACATACTGTACGATGCCAGCTATAAGACATTCTGGAAAAGACCAAACTATGGAGACAGTAAAAGGATCAGCGGTTGCCAGGGGGTCAGGAGGGGGAGGGAGGGACGAACATGTGGCGCACACAGCAGTCTCAGGGCCGTGAAACTCCTCTGTGTGACACTACGATGGTGGACACACGGCTGTGCACCGGCGCAAAGCCACAGAACGTACACCACAGGGGTGAGCGCTCATGTGAACTGTGGACTGGAGTTTGTGACAACACATCAATTGTAGCAAAAGTCCGACTGTGGCGAAGGGTGTTGATCATGGGGAGGCTATGAGTGTGTGGGGGCGCCGGATATGTAGGAAATCTCTGTACCCTCTGCTCAATTTTGCTATGAAACTAAAACTGGCCTAAAAAATAAAGCCTATTAAAAATAATTTTTAAAAACCACTAGCAACTAATTCCCAAATGAAATCAATCTCACTTGACAAGACAATCAGAGATAAAAATATGCTGAAAACACTCAAAATCAAACTCAGAGAGGAAAGAATGAAACATTTTTAGCCTTTTTTTTTTTTTGGACGATTAGAAGCTGCGCAAGTCTTTAAAGTGTTTTGCATGGAAAAAATGTGCAAAACAGTTCTGGGAGTCCTGTCAAATCACAGTGTAATTTGTAACAAACCAGACTAACGATACAAAAACAAAGCTGTGGTTCTTTCAGAATAATTCGAGGAAATATTAGAGATCAGCATGTAAACAAAATTTAAACACGATAATGAAAATGTACTTCCTGAATCATATAAAGGAAGTCACAGCATGTGTGAAGGAGGTTAGCGTGGCAAACTTTATTACAGCCTGTGCTACTGAATCAACAAATGGGTCAGATAAGCCTGACGCTTAAAAAAAGGTATTGCTATCTGGTAACACAGCCCAGTGAAGAATCGAGAAACATACACTTAGCACTAATTTTTTTAAAGTGTGGTTTGAAGGCTAATGGTCTATGAACTCTTTACAACTCAATATGGATGGCGTACATCTCTCAATTTTGCATATTTCTGCATATGCTGATATAGGTAAGTGCCAGAAAGATGTACATGTATTCATTTATAAAATATCTGATACACATAACAGTATGTCCAGATTAAGTTTTTTGGTCATGTAAATCATTTCTATGATATATTTTTGTATGTATAAATATTACAGTTATGAATCATATCAATGAATCAAGCAGCTACAACCCCAGCCAACTTAGGAACCAGACCACCAAGGCCACGGTGCAAGTTAGAGCAATACACCCTCCCCACTCTGCTCTGTCCCAAAAGATAGCAACTCTTCTGAACTGTGTCTTTACAGTCTTTTTTTTACTTTTTCAAATAGTTTCATCACATTTATGTGTATCCCTAAATCATATATTCTTTGCTAGTTTCTTAGCTTAATACAAACGGTCTCACGTTGTATGTATTTTTCTGGGGTTTGCTTTATAGCTCAACTGAGGTTCCCAAGATTTTTTCATTCATTTTCACCACTGTGTAATATCCATTTACAAATATAACACAACTTGTTTACCCACTTCCTATCAATGGACACTTGAGCCAGTTCTAGGTCTTTGTTATTCTGTGAACAATGGAAATCTCTGGGTCCTGGGAGTGGGTAGGGAAGTGAGGGACAACAGCAGCTCAGAAGAGAAGTGGATCAAGCCTTCAAAGGAGGAGTTTAAGGCTGAAGAGTAAATTTTTAGGTGTTTCTCCTCCCTCTAAATTGCCCTGGGTGAGTCACATTACCTACCCCATTACTGCTACAGGGCAGAAAAACAATAGAATTGGCCAGAAGCAGGGAGGTCAGGCTGAGGAGCTGAGAAGACAGGTACTGGCCCCCAGCAGTTCCCCTTGCACACTCCCCCTCCCAGGGGAGATGCCAGTGAAAACAGCCAAAGACAGAGGCAGGGAAAGAATGTCCAGTGTAAACCCTGCCCACCAGGAGGGACTTGGATTACTCCTGCTCCCACACACAATAACCGCCAAAGGAAGTGATATCCCTCAGGGAATATAAGATGACAGGGAAGACAGAATGGTAATCTAATAAACTCAACTGCAAAATAAAATAGACAATAAACTCGACAACTCTACCAGATGAAACAAAATCAAATTGTAAAATATTTTACAGTGAGTATTTAAAAATACCTCAAAGAGAAAGCACAGGATATTGGTAATATGAAGAAGAAACAAGTAGCTAAAAGAAGAACCAACCAAAAATACTAGGTATAAAAAATGTAATGGTTGAAATAAAGAACTCATGGATATCCATTTAATTGCCAAAAGACAAATTGCCAAAGTAGCAGAAGAGAGGAAATAATAAAGAAAAAGGGAAGGCAGAATTGGAAGAGTCAACATCCATATTAACAGGAATCCCAGAAGGAAAGAAGGAAAAAAATTAACAGATGATACAAAAAATGAAAAAATGATAATCACAAAATTTCCAGTTAGAGAAAGATAAAGCACATATAATTTATGTGTTAAAGAGATCACCACAAAAGAATTATGAAATACTAATTAACTTTTATACAGCTGAAAGTAGAATTAAAGATAAATGCCAGGCTACAACAGAAGTGTAAAGAAAAGGTTAGTACCCAAACTACACAGAGCCATCTGTTGCAAAACAACTCAATCAAACACAGAAGTAGTTTTTGTTGCAGAGCTTATATCACAGAGGTGAGGGAGCTTTCAGAAAAAAATAAAAGGGAATAAAAATGGAAAAGGCTTTGAGCTGAGCAGTGAGGACTAGAGAAAAGCAGTCACCTCGAGGCAGATGCCAATACCAGCTGTAGACCTGAGCCTGGGACCCAGACTCACAGCTCAGTGGGGGAGCTCACATATTTAAGTGCAAGAAGTTGCAATAGGGCTCAACTGGTCCAAGGCTGATACAGACTTACAGCTCCCGCAAAAGCAAAATCCGTTATGGATAAAAGCAATCCACACAGGTATCCATGGTTACAGGAAGCTGACATATAGTTAGTTAAGGAAGAATTTAAGAAAGATATCCTCACAAAGACAAATTATAGTGAGATAACACAAAAAAGATGATGATCTTGAAAGTATCCAAAAAGAAAAATTAGTTTATCTAAAAAGATATGCTGGATTTAAAATAATAACCATATGTTGTTTACATGGAACACTCAAATATAAATAATAAATAAGTTGAAAGAAAAGGAACTGGAAAAGATACACCAAGAAAGTGTTAGCCACCACTCCTGGGCATATATCTGGAAAAAACCATAATTGGAAAAGATACATGCACCTCTATGTTCATAGCAGCACTATTCATAATAGCCAAGACATGGAAACAACCTCAGTGTCCATCGACAGATGAATGGATAAAGAAGACATGTTACATATATACAATGGAATATTACTCAGCCATAAAAAAGAATGAAGTAATGCCATTTGTAGCAACATGGATGGACCTAGAGTTGATCATACTAAGTGAAGGAAGTCAGACAGAGAAAGAGAAATACCATAGGTTATCACTTATATGTGGAATCTTAAAAAAAAAATGGTACAAATGAACTCATTTACAAAACAGAAATAAGAGTCACAGATATAGAAAACAAACATGGTTACCAAGGGGGGGGGGATAAATGGGGAGATCAGGACTGACATACACACATGACTATATGTAAAATAGGTAACTAATAAAAACCTACTGTATAGCACAGGGAACTCTACTCAATACTCTGTAATGGCCTATATGGGAAAAGAATCTAAAAAAGAGTGAATATATATGTGTGTATAACTGACCCACTTTACTTGTACACCTGAAACTAACACATTGTAAATCAACTATACTCCAATAAAAAATTTTTTTAAATGTTAGCCAAAAGAAAGCCAGAGTAGCTGTAAATGTCCAACCAAACTGACTAAAACAATAAGTATTATTTTACATAGGGTTAAATTCACCAAGAAGACGTCATAATTCTCAAATTGCATGCACCTAATGCAATAGACTAAAAATCCTTTTAAAAAAAAGATAGAAATTGTTTCAGGTTAAGCTGGCAGCAGCCTAGCACTCCCACCTCTAACTGTTCGGTAGCCAGAGAAAATACACACTTCTTTTGCAGTCAGGCAGCAGAGAGCTATTGAGGTGTGAGGAACTACAGGGTTAATCCTGCAAGGGAACAAACTGAGAGGTGAGCCGATTTCCTGTAGCCACTTTTACCAAAGAGACATCATCATTTTGCAACTCATAATTAATGGATCTAGGATTAAGTATCAACATAAGAAAACAACATAAGAAAACAACAACATAAGAAAACATAATTAATGGATCTAGGATTAAGTATCAACATAAGAAAACAACATAAGATACTATCTACCTCTTAATGGAGAAACAATACACAAAGCTAGAAACAGTGTTGCCAAAAGAAAAACAAAAGGAAGAAAGAAAAAGGAACAAAAGAAAAACCTGACTATGAACAAGACTGTATATACAACTATCAATTTATAATAAACAGAAAGGGCAAAGAAAAATACTTCAAAATTCCACAATTACTTTGAAATTTAGCAACATACTTCTGAATAACCCATAGATTATAGATGTAAATGTGAAATATAAAACAATAAAGCTTTGAGAATAAAACATTAAGAGAATATCTTCATGAACTTGGGATATTTCTTAAACAAGATACAAAAAGCATTAACCATTAAGGAAAAAGGTTCTTAAATCAAACTATATTAAAAATAAATGGTTGGGCTTCCCAGGTGGCGCAGTGGTTAAGACTCTGCCTGCCAATGCAGGGAACATGGGTTCCAGCCCTGGTCCAGCAAGACTGCACATGCTGTGGAGCAACTAAGCCCGTGCACCACAACTACTGAGCCTGAGCTCTAGAGCCCGCAAGCCACAAACACTGAGCCCATGTGCCACAACAACCGAAGCCCAGCTGCCTTAGAGCCCATACCCCGCAACAAGAGAAGCCAACACAATAAGAAGCCCACACACTGTAACGAAGAGTAGTCCCCGCTCTCCACAACTAGAGAAAGCCCGCACGCAGCAATGAAGACCCAACACAGCCTAAATAAATAAATTTTAAATAAATAAATAAATACGTGGTGATGAGTCAAACGGTATGTCCACAGTGTTTCCATTTAAAAAAGGAATTGGAAGCCTACCATATACCACACATAACAATAAATTTCTGATGGATTAAGAAGTTAGATATGAAAAGGAAACATTTTTAGACTTAAGAACACTGAGGAGTATGTCTTTTTGAACATGAAATACAAAATAGGATTTCTTAATATACCAAAAGCACTAACTATTAAGAGAACTTTTGACTTAAAACATTTAAATTAAGAGCTATTCATCAAAAGAAATCATAAGGGGAAAAAAAATTACAAAAGCAAGAAAAATTTCTCACATATAACCTAAAAGGACTAGTGTCCAATATATAAAGAATTCCTACAAATAAAGATAACCAACCCATTATTAAAATGGATAAAACTCTTCAAAAAAGTTTTCCACATTCACTGTCTCCAATTCTATCATTCTCTTTTGAATCACTGGGCCAACACTGTTCCTATCCAGAATACCAATGACTTCCATTTTGCGAAGTCTGAGTCCATTCTCAGTACTTATCCCACTTGGGTGAGCCATCCGCAGCATTTGACACAGATCATTCCCTCCTCCATGATACATTTTCTTAGCTAGGCTTCCAGAATCTCATGATCTCCCGGTTTTCCTGACCTCACTTAAGAGCTTCTTTTCAGTCTGTTTTTTTGCTGGTTATCCCTCTTCTCCCTAACTTCTTACTGTTGCCACGTCTGGATCTTTGATCTTCTCTTCACTTACACGTGCACTCTCTTGGTGATGGAGCTCATTCAGTCCCCTGGCTTTAAATGACTCCCAAATTTTATCTCCAGCCCAGATCACTCCCAAAATTCACACTGCTAATTGTCTACCTAACACCTCCACCCGGATGTCCAAAAGACATCTCAAAAGTGTCCAGAATTGAACTCCTCCTAATGTTCCCCCAAACCTGCTCCACCCACAGTCTTCTCAGATGGTGGTGACTCCCAGTTGCTCAGACCTGGGAGCCATCCCACAGGCCTCCACAGCACTGGAGTTAGAAATGTGACTGACACACGGATTCCCTCCACTTCCCCAAGGCTTGGTCCTGCGTCCATTTTCTTCTCTATCTATAACCTCCCTGCAAATGACCTCAAATCCAATGGCTTTATTCTTCTTTTTCAAATAAAAATAAACTTTTATTATAAAAGCAGTAAATGTACACTGCAGAGAATTAAGAATACAGATAAGCAAAATAAGAAAAACGACACTACCCACCACCCAAAGATCATCACTGTTAACATTAGTGTCAGTTCTTCCAGGTATTTCGGTGCACATACACATTTTTCCCCCAAATAAAAGATAATGTTCATAGTGTTTTCTATCCTTTTTTTCCATGAACGCTCTTCATCTGTCCATGTTGATGACTTTTCATATCATCTAACACCCAGCCCTTTTTCAAATTGCAACTGTCTCCAAAATCAAATGAGAAAATATATTTAAAAACAAACTTTCCCTTAGGGTTAGGGTTAGAGTTTCAGTTTGGTTTTCATTGTTTGTTTGTTTTGTGGCCATGCCACACAGCTTGCAGGATCTTAGTTCCCTGACCAAGAACTGAACCTGCGCTTTCGGCAGTGAAACCACGGAATTCTAACCACTGGACCGCCAGGGAATTCTCATCTAAAAACAAACTTTTGTATTTTTGCATAAGTGGTACCCTCATGCCCAGACTACCTTTCCTCACTTTTGTCTGCCTCTAAACTCATGACCAGCCTTCAAAATTCTACACAGCCCTCTGCTCCTCTTGCAAGTTTCCCCTGAACCCCTCTGTCCCCCATTCAGATCACCCTTTCCCCTGTGCTAACTCATTACTCTGTACCACAACACGCTGACTGCTATACTTTGTGTACTTATTTTCATGCCTATTGTGCCCCTAGACGATATCCCTGTTGAAAGCAGATACTCGACCTCATTTCACCCCAAACTAAGAATTCCATAAATATTTAACTGACAGAAGAATGCTGGCACACGTGTATAGCAGGTATCTGTAACTATTTATTACTGTGAATTGACTTCATAAGCTACTATAAAAACATAAGTGAATAAAGGATTGAGCAGCAAGAATACTTCTGCCCTTATGCCTATTAGTTATGAAGTCTCGGGAAAGTCATAACCACAGTGGGTCTCTCATCTCATCAGCAAAATGAGAAGAATGAACTAGACATTTAAGATGTTATGATCCTAGATGCTTTGGAATAAGGACTTCAATATTCATTCTATTACGTTCAAAAGCCTCTTCAGACTGACAACACCAGGTGCTGGTGAGAATGAAAAACAACTGGAACTCCCATACATTGCTGGTGGCAGTATAACACGCTAGAGCCACCTAGGAGGACTTCTGGCAGCTTCTCATAAAATTACACATACACATACCATACAAGTCAGTGATCCTACCCCTTGGATAATTACCCAGGAGAAATGAAAACATATGTTCACCCAAAGACTTAAAACCAAATGGGGAAACAACCCAAATGTCCACTGACAAGCAAATAGATAAAAATAGACAAAAACTGTGGTACGTCCACAGACAATGGAAAATGACTCAGCACTAAAAAGAAACTAATTTACTGATACACACAGCACCATGGATGACTCTCAAAAGCATTATACTAAGTGTAATAAACCTGACATAAAACAGTAGTTACTATATGCTTCCATTTATATGAAGTTCAAGAACAGATAAAACTAATTTATGGTGAAAATAATCAGAACAGTGGTTGTCTCTGGGAGTAGGCAGGGTTGGCCAGAAAGGGGCAGGAGGAAACTTCCTAGGGTAACAGAATCAATATAATGTTCCATATATTGATCTGAGCAATGGTTACAGAAGTGGATACATTTATCAAAATTCATCAAACTGAACATTCAACGCAGTACATTTTATCTGTATGCAAATTATGTCTTGATCTTTTAAAATATTAATTTTAAAAACTTAGAAATTTTTACACTTACCTCCTTTTCTTTTGAGCAAGGTTGAGTTCCATAAATTTATACTTCTGGTACTGTTCATCCAGCTTCTTCAGTACTGTATCTGCAGTCTCATTCCCAGGCTGTTTCATGAAGGAATCTACATCTTCCTTTAATGTCAAAAAGAATACATTACAAATTTTAGAATTCATAGCTCTGATTTTTGACTGCTTTAGCTTTATTTTTAAACATAAAAAGACCTTGTTAAAAAAAAACAAAACGCTTGTGTTTCTTTTTCTCCAAAGGCTTGTTTTTGACTAAAAAAGTAGTTATAAAAAGTTAGAGACTATTTCAGACAGTACACATACATTATGTAGCTAACTGATTATTCTTCCACCTTTCTCTTTTTATTTATATACAGGGAAAGATGACCTTGTATGCTTCATACATCTGCCATGCAGCACTAGTAGTAAATATGAAAATTACCAACAAATACATTGCCTACTCACATGCCCTAGACACAATTCAACAGATTGTGTGCCAGAGTCAACAATTTTATTACTAAAATTTTAACAAGTTCCGCCATAAAAATCATACCAAATACGGTCATTAGGTTCCCAACACAAGTCACAAATGCTTCCTTGCGTATCAAGTGGTTGAAATTAAGTAAGCCTAAATGGCAAACTGAACAATCTTTCGTAACAGAAATAAATAAGCAAAAGAAAACCAATAAAACAATAACATTTTTTAAATGTATACTAGACATGCTGGTCCTTGAAGAAAAGCTTGCTAATTTGGTAAGGATCAGGAACTAAGTGAAACTATATGGAAACTTTAAGGAGATTCTGTAAGAGCCATCTAATAGTTTAAAGAACTTTAGTCCTTCATTACAAGTAAGTTAAATTCAATTATCTTACACTTTCTGGGATCTCTACATCATTATCCTTATCCATGCTTACTAGCTATAAGGGAGTATTTTAGCAAAAACAAAGCAACAAGAAAAAAGAAGAGAAACACAGCAAGGGAGTGAACTATGAAGCCATCAAGCTAGACACTATAAAAGAAATTGAAAAGGTGAGGCTGAGGCAATGGCTCAGTTTTGCATGGAGATAAAATGGATGCAGATAAAATGTATATTGTAGTTAAAATGGAGATAGCATCTTCCTAGAAGGATCATTGTAGGAAGGGAAATAAGTCAAAGTTTTTAGCACATGTTATTAGAAGCTTAGACTCTAGCAAGGAGAATTAACTACAGCAGCATAGGTCTGTGGTTAAGAGACCGGGGGCTGCCTGGTTTGAATGCTGGCTTCACCACATACTAGATGACCTTGGGGAAGTTATTTAATCTTTCTCTTTGCCTCAGTTTCTTCATCTGTAAAAAGAAAAAAAAAGTACCTTTTCCTCACAAGGGATTAAATGAGCACATGTAAAATACTTAGAAGAGTACATAACAGCTAGTAATTGTTCAACAAGCATTAGATATATATAAGAGAACAGATAAAAGTGCCAAGAATTCCATTTTGCAGTGCTGGTCAGGAAAAACTACAGGGAGGTCGTATATGAACTAGATACTGAGAGATGGAGAGGTCAACAAATGGACAATTAAAGCAGAGAAAGAAAACAAATTACTGCATCAACAGGAAAGGGGAAAAGGCAAGGTCTGATGTCTAACCACTGTGGTATACCACCTCCCATCATCATAGAAACTAATATATACTAAAAATCTACTCGCAATAATGAAAGCATATTCTGTTTCTCAGAGCAACTCTTGGAGTTCTATTACCCCTATTTCAGTTAAACAAACAGAGGCTCAACATTGGAAAATAATATGCTCAAGATTAAGCAGTAACTGGGAAGCAGAGGCATGATTCAAACTTTGGTCTACTTAGAAACCAATGTTCTTTCTATAACACCATGCTATTCCCATTAGTTTTGGAACATAAAAATATTTATGTAAATTTGGATAGTTTATTATATCATATTGATAGAAATTTTAAGGTCTAGAAAAAATAACTCATAACACTTTAGGGAAAATAAATTTTAAGATAACACTTCATAAAGCCCTTTGATAAAGACTATCCTCCTGAATCAGATTTCTGAAGGCATCTCTTGCTGAGCACCATGAAGTAGTATTTAAGGCACTATGGAAATTCAACTTGACATTTAGTTATGAGCTTATACTGTGTGTCAGGTACTGTGCTAGGATCAGGAAAAAGGCCAGTGAGCAAGATCACGACCTCACTTTCCTCCCAGTGGCAGAGCATGGCATGGAAGTAAAGGTCTGGTGCCCCACAGAATGCCCAAGTTCAAGGCCTGCAGAACTCACTTACACCCTGTGTGACTTGGGGCAAGTTACTCAAGGGCTCTGTACCTCAGTTTCAACATGTACAAAATGAAAATAACAGTATCTGCCTCTTGGAGTTTTGTAAAAGCATTCAACAAATTTTCTCTCTTGTTGACAATTAGCTGGGAGATGAAAAAACAAAATAAAGAAAACAGTACAAAACCGAATCAGCAAATGCAAATATCCACAGAGTGTATATAAACGTGGTCTAAATAAAAGAATAAATGAAAGAAATGGGTCCTTTGAAGGGTGGAAGATATCATTAACGAAAAAGTAGAGATAAGGCAATATAGGTACAAATCAAAAGGTTGAGAAATTTCCATTAAGATTTTATAGCAGTTCAGCCAGAACTGAGTGGAGAAAGATGGGCGACGCTGGGTTTTCTCTTATGATTCAAATAATTTTCAAATACTATTTTGAGAACAGCCTTATGGAGAGACAGGATTGAAAGCATCTACTTGCTTCTGTTTGGCCTTGGGTTGGTCTCCCTGTTCTGTGAAGCTTCCAACACTGCATTCCGTGCTTCCTGTCTCAACTGCACACGATTTATTCTCTAGGTTGTTAAGACCATTTACCTAAAACTAAACGTGAATACATAGGGGCTTCACTTAGACACCTAGTGACCGCCCGCGGTCAACCGGCTAAAGCCTCAGGGCCCTAGAGGGCCACACAAGGCCTTCACGCTCTCCCCTGATCGACGTCCCCCTCGGCCTTCTTCCGAGGAAGCAGGCCACCGCAGCCACACTGTCACTTCTATGTTCACACCAGAGCCCCAGCTCCTCGGCCTACTCCCTGTACCCCGTCACCATGTATGCATCGCTCTCCCCGGCATCTAGGCTGAGTCTCAGGCTTCTCACCACCTCCCTTCTTCCGGGAAACAGGCTTGAAATCCCGCTTCTGGAGTGTGTGTGGGGGGGGTGGGGGGTGGGGGGGGGGGAGGCGGTCCCTCAGAGCGGTCCCGCTCCCGAGTCATTCGGCCCCGCGCCCCCTCATCTTCTGGGGCCTCCTCGGGCCGCGTGCCCCCCGACACGCCCCAACACAGCTCAGTCAGTCCAGGTGCGGAGGGAGAGAGCGGACGGATCGCTCTCTCCCACGTCCTTTAGCTCAAGTCCTTCCCCCAACAACCGAGGCCGGACTGGGGACCAAGAAGGAAGGGTAGCCCACAGCGTAGTGTCAAGGTACCGAGCACCACCGTGCCTCTTACCACAAAAACGGCCTCAGGAATCCCCAGGTGGAGCCGCCGTCCATTCCCTGCAGCCACTTCTCCCAAACCACCAGCATCCTTAGCGGTCGCCATCTTGGGGGAGCGAGCGCCCGATTAAAAGCTTGTCGAGCTGACTGTCGCCGGGGGCCTGTGATTGGCTCGCTCACAACTGCAGGCCCGCCCCCCCACTTGTGAATGTGCGCATTCATTGGCTCACGGGAAGCAGCCGCCCCTTCCTGGCGAGTCGCCCAACGTATGGGTTCTAATTGGTTGCGCGCAGGCGAGTGACAAGCGTAGGAGGGCGGCGGAGGCGAAGCTGGCTCTGCGGGAAGGACCAATACAGAATCCTGGGAAAAGGGATTCTGGGGGTTTTGTGGGCGGGTGGGCTGGAGGACCCTGACAATCGGGGACCAAGCTGGAACGGACCTCACTGCCACTCCAAAACAGGCAGCGCTCTGCAGAATAGCCTTCGAAGCCAGCTGATCCTTTTTCGGATTCAAGCAAACCCGGGACCTGGAGGCCACCACAGGGCTTGGGCTTCGGTGTCTTTCTGGGTCCACCATCTGCACGAGCTTCCTGGCCCTTGAAGGGGACTTATTTTGTGCCTGCTTCCGAGTGAACCCGGTGGCTTAACTCTAATAAATAACCTGCCCATTGCATCACAATTTATCGAAAGCCGCCTTTGATCAGACTCTCACCAACCTAGCTCAAACCTTTTCAAACCTTCACAGTGTATATACAAAAATCCTAAGAACTCTTTTGATGCTTCTAGGCCCAACGAACTCCCTAAGATTATCCACCACTACAACCCTTCGAAAGCAAGTAATTATGCTTAGATCTGTCTTCTGACATCTAACCGCCGTGTTTGTTCCTGCCTTTGCCCGCACTGGAGTGCTTCACAGTACAGTGGTGCTTCATCCACGCACACAAAGCCTACCATGACACAGGCCCTGTCCGAATAAAGGATAAATGTCAGCTCCCTTACTTAGTGGGGAGACAGATATAATAATAGTGATGAACATTTTTTTTTTTTTTTTGGCTGCATTAGGTCTTCGTGGCTGCGCATGGGCTTTCTCTAGTTGCGGTGAGCAGGGGGCCACTCTGTTGCTGTTGTGTGTGGGCTTCTCAGTGCGGTGGCTTCTCTTGTGGAGCACCGGCTCCAGGCGTGTGGACTTCAGTAGCTGCAGCACTTGGGCTCAGTATTTGTGGCGCACGGGCTTAGCAGCTCCATGGCATGTGGGATCTTCCCCGACCAGGGATGGAACCCGAGTCCCCTGCATTGGCAGGCGGATTCCTAACCACTGTGCCACCAGGGAAGTCCCTGTGATTAACATTTAATAAAAATGAACTATGTGTAAATCACTGAGTCATGTTATTTAAACCCCACAACTCAGTATTACTACTATCACCCCTGGTTTGCAGACAAGTAAAGGGACTTAAAAATGAACGACTGGTAAGATAACAGAATAAACATTATAATAGTGACATAAGGGGTAGGAAAGAAGCACAGGTGAAGACACTACATAAGTCATATTTAAAAATGAGAATAACACCGCGTACCAACAAGGCTGTTGTAAAGAATAAATGAGATTATGTATGTAGAATACCTAATAAGTACTTGCCACACAGTAGGGCTAAAGTAGTGAGGAAATGAGGCGAGCCTGAAGAAGTGGGAAGAAGGAGGCAAGTGGAACTGCAAAAGGACTGCGGAGCCAGAGGGTCTGCAAAACTTGGAAGATGACAGGGCCTGAGGAATGAGGAGGGAGGTGGGGCCGGAGGTTGGGTAATGGGGAGGGGCTGAAGGAATGAGTAAAGTGGGTGGACTTTCCTAGACTGAGGTAGAGGATGGGTGCCAGGAGAGGGTAGTACTAGAGAAAAGGCTGAAGCTGGAAGAGTAAAACAATTGGGCATACCTGTAGAAGTGGAGAGACGTGAGGACCGAGGGGACTAAAGAGAAGGTAGGGGGTTGGAGGACTGGAGAGAGGGGCGGGGCAGAGGAACGTGGGCAGGGCTTTGAACTGGACAGAGTGGTGAAGGGCTGGGTTGGTTGGAAGGTTTGGAGGACTGGAAAGAGGGTGGGAATAGAGGAAGGGGAGGGATGGGAGCTGGAGAACTGTTGATGGGGGAGAGGGGAGGGGTTGGAGGGCTGGGGAGATGGCTGGTGCCTGAGGAGTGGAGAAATTGGGCAGGGCAGTAGGACTAGAGGGTGGAGGGGATGAAGACTGGAGACAGTGGCAAGGCTTGAAGCCTTGGAATAGGGGCGGTGGTGAATGACAGTGGGAGCCTCTATACAGTAGTAACAAAAACTTAGACTATGAAATTAAACAACACCATTATGTTAGAATTAAAAAACAGACTAGTTGGTAGTTATATAATGAAAAGTGCTAGTTACTGTTAAAAATCCTAAATCAATAGAGAGAAATTAAAGAATGCCTGAGAAAATAAATTGAGAATTATACCGTGTTCACGATTTGGAAGTACTGATATTGTTAGTATATCTATATGTCTATTTTCTCCAAATTTAAGTATAGATTCAATGTAGTCCTAATCAGCATGTTCTCTGAGGCCCTTCTTTTTTCATAGAAATTGATCAGTTGATTGTAATATTTTATGTAATTCAAAGAAAACCTGAATACCTGTAACAATCTTGAAAAATATGAATAAACATGGAAGACTAATACTACCCGATTTTGAGACCTACAGAAAACTATGATAATCAAGACAGTGTGTTATTGGACCAAGGATAGACCTTTGGATCAATGGCACACAAAAAAGAAAAAATAGACCCATAAATACATTGTCAGTTGGTTTTTGAGAAAGGTACCAAGACAACCCAAGGGGAAAGGCATTTGTTTTTCCCAAATGTTGCAAGAACAACTGGATAACTATATAGAAAAAGTAAACCTCTACCCCTACAAAAATATATTTTAGATGGATCACAGATCTAAATATAAAATGTGGGACTTCCCTGGGGGTCCAGTGGTTAGGACTCTGTGCTTCCAATGCAGGGGGCACGGGTTCAATCCCTGGACAGAGAACTAAGATCCCACATGCCACATGGCGTGGCCAAAAAAAAAAAAAAAAAAACCTAGTAAACATAAAAGATAAAATTGTTGAGCTTCTAGAAGAGATCTGGAGGATATCATCATGATGCTAACATAATCAAATATTTCTGAAGACCCAAAAAGCACTAACCATAAAAGAAAAATTTGATAAATCGGACTTCAAAATAGAAAACACCTGCTCATCAAATGATACCATTACAAACGTGAAAAGGCAAGCCACAGACTGGGAGAAATTATTTGCATAATACATCTAATGTGGAATTAATATTCAGAATATATACAAAATTACAAATCAATAATCAAAAACGGAATTCCTGGGTGGCCTGGTGGTTGGGGCTCCAAGCTTCCAGGGAGGGGCAGGGGGGCACGGGTCCGATCCCTGGTCAGGGAACTAAGATCCTGCAAACTGCAAGGGGCGGCCAAAAAAAAGAAAATCAAAAACAAAGAAAAACATTAAAATGGGCAAAATAGTTGGACACCTCACACACTGAAAGAGATGTTGGAATGGCCAACAAGTATATGAAGAGTTGCTTAGTCATCAGGGAAAGGTAAATTAAACCACCTTGTCACATTTCTTACAAACCCACTAGAATGGCCAAAATTTAAAATACCGACAGCAGTGATTTGGGGCCAGAATTTGGAGCAATAGAATCCTCATACACTGCTGGTGGAAGAAAGCAGTACAGTAATTTTTGGACAACTTTTGGCAGTTTTAATTTTAGATAAACACCTACTCTACGAGCCAGCCATTCTACTCCTAGGTATTTACCCAAGAGATAGATCCACATTTGTCCACAAAAAGATTTAAACAAGAATGTTCATAGAGTTTGTATGTGTGTATCAATTAAACATTTAGTTTAAAAATAATGAATATGAAGAAACATGTTTTCAGATAAAAACTGAGTTTATCACCAGCATAACTATACTAAATAAACTTCTAAAAGCTGTTACTTCAAGAAGAGGGAAATGATTCCAATGCCAGAAGGGATGGTGAACAAAGAATCTGTGCACACTTTGCCAAGTGTAAACAAAAACATTTCTCTGTAACACTTTTAATTTGGGGGCTAACAAAATGGGACAGGGCTAAAATATTGGGCCACTACAGTCCATAAGTTGGAAGGGAATGCCCTTGTAGTTTAAAAGTGTTCTAAGGTTGTTGTGTTATTTGAGAGATGAGTTAAGATATTAACTTTAGTTTTTGATAATTTTGCAGGATAAAGTTTCAAGCATTGACTTGAAATACACTACCAAATGTAAAATAGATAGCTAGTGGGAAGCTGCTTCATAGCACAGGGAGATCAGCTCGATGATGGGTGATGACTTAGAGGGGTGGAATAGGGAGGGTGGGAGGGAGTCGCGGGAGGGATGGGATATGGGGATATATGTATAAATACAGCTGATTCACTTTGGTGTACAGCAGAAACTGGCACACCAGTGTAAAGCAATTTTATACCAATAAAGACCTTAAAAACAAACAAACAAAAACAAGAGAAAGAGTGCATCACCTCAAAAACACTGAATTGAAGAATCTCGAGAGTATTGAATGCCCAAACAAATGTTTATTTTACTTGGAAGATGTGGATGATTCAATTGAGGCTATAAGTGAGATCTTATTTGTTTTCACCTCTGATTCAGAATCTTTTCGCTTTGTACTTCTATATGGATTCTGCCTGTGTGAAAGAAGGACAAATATGTATATCTTTCATTATTTCTGCATATTTTTCCTTGTGGTTATGAAATAAATTACAAATAGTTTTACACAAAACTCTGGTCAGTCCTCTCATTATCTAATACTTGAAGCTTTGTCAGGCCTCCTAAAACAAACATTCAGGAACCAGGTGGCCCCCAGGCCATGGGCTGAAGCCTGAAGGCAGAACGCTTGTAAAGACTTTTAGAAAACAATACTCTGAGGCAATGAACACCTGGATCAGGACACTCTCGCATGTGCTGCAGCTACTCCTCACCCATGTTACCACTGCCTGCTTCCACTTCTGTGCTCAAGCAGTTTTCTCTGCCTCTAACGTCAAACTTCTGTCATCTATACATCCATCTACAGTTGAAATTTTCCTTATCATTTGATACACAATGCCCTGCAACCTTTTATCCCTGAATTAATTGTTCCCTCCTTTGACGTCCCATGGTGCTTTGGCTTTCCTATCTGTTTATATGCTTGTCTGGAATATCCTTTTCTCAATCCATCGACTGGTACCCATTTTTATTTTATTTTATTTTTTTTATTTTATTTATTTATTTTTTAGGCGCATGGGCTTAGTTGCTCCGTGGCATGTGGAATCTTCCCAGGGCAGGGCTCGAACCTGTGTCCCCTGCATTAGCAGGTGGATTCTTTACCACTGCGCCACCTAGGAAGTCCTCCCATTTTTAAATATTAGCATTCAACTTAGGTATCACTTCCTTAGGAAAGTTGTGCCTGAAACCTCCAGAATGAGTTACCCACCTCTTCAGCACTGATCTCAATTGTGTTTGTTGAATGAATGAATAAAAGGCTTGCTGAAGAGGTATCAGAACCCAGTTGAGGCTTAAGAACACAATTTGTAGAGGATTGGGTTTATACAGTTCTGTGTCTTTTTACAGTGCTGAAAATGTTAGAATTCGTTTTTCTTCCATGAGACACCACAACGCACAAAAGATTGTAAAACTCTGTGCTAACATTGGTCTCGCCTCCAGTGACTGCACATGTCTACCAAGGCCCTAAGCAACAACAGGTCAAACATACGTAATTTCTTGTGGATGGGGTGGAAGGCTTGCTCCTCCTTAAGCCTGACTGGGTATCAATCATGGATTGAGGTGCCATTAGTGAAGGAGTTCCCGCTGGAGTTGGAACCTAGGAATTCAAATGGAAAAGAGACAAAGTAAAAACTTAATTAGTATTTTATTGTTCCCCTAAAACAACAGTACCAAGAGGACAAGTAACTGCTTTAAAGCAAATATTACATTTAAAGACTGTCAAATGAGAAGATGCCAGCTGAGTAGTGGCAGACCCTGGAGATAAATGTGAATGACAACCTAGAATTTGAAGTGTCGATATTTTCCTCAGATGCTGCTGGAATATTCTGCATTCGGGGAAAATGAAATATCACTAGTTTACAAACCAAGTGCTTTGCAGCTTCTAAAGAAGTAATACAAACTGCCACTGAAGAAGCTGCTGGAAAACCTCCAAAGAAGAAAATGAAAAAGATGACCCAGAGCCATATGAAGTGGAAGGGGTATAGTGATGTGGGGTTCCTCATGACTGAGATAAGAACAATGGGGGGCAGGCAGAATCCTTACTGGAATAGTTTCAAGAGAGAATGAGAGGAAAAAATACAACAAGCTAGTGAATATGACAAAAAAGAAGCAGACTCACAGATCTAGAGAACAAACTAGTGGCTACCAGCGGGGAGAGGGAAGGGGAGGGGCAAATGGGGGAGGGGAGTACGGGGTGCAGACTACTAGCTGTAAAATAAAGTAGCTACAAGCATATATTGTACAGCATAGGGAGTATAGCCAACACTTTATAATAACTTTAGAGTACAGCCTTTAAAAACTGTGACTCACTATACTGTACACTTGTAACTTGTACAATACTGTACAGCAACTATACTTCAATTCTAAAAAAACCTCACAAATAATCCAGAGAAAGACAAATATCATATGATATAGGTTCTATGCAGAACCTGAAAAAAATGATACAAATGAACTTAGTTACAAAACAGAAATAGACTCATTAAAACCAAACTTATGGGACTTCCTAGGTGGCGCAGTGGGTAAGAATCCACCTGCCAATGCAGGGGACACGGGTTCCATCCCTGCCCCAGGAAGATCCCACATGCCGCGGAGCAACTAAGCCCGTGCGCCACAGCTGTTGAGCCTGTGCTCTAGAGCCCATGAGCCACAACTATTGAGCCCACGTGCCGCAACTACTGAAGCCCACGTGCCTGGAGCCCATGCTCTGCAACGAGAGAGGCCACCGCAATAAGAAGCCCGTGCACCACAACGAAGAGTAGCCCCCGCTCACCGCAACTAGAGAAAGCCCGTGTGCAGCAACGAAGACCCAACACAGCCAATAAAATAAACAAAGAAATAAATTAAAAAAAAAAAACAAAAACCAAAAAACAAACTTATGGTTGCTGAAAGGGAAAGGCAGGGGAGGGGAGGGATAAATTGAGAGATTGAGATTAGCAGATACACCCTACTATATATAAAATAGATAACTAATATATAACTAACAATAACTAATACAGACCTGCTGTACAGCACAGGGAACTCTATTCAATATTCTGTAATAACCTATATGGGAAAAGAATCTAAAAAAGAGTGGATATATGTATATGTATAACTGATTCACTTTCCTGTACACCTGAAACTACCACAACATTGTAAATCAACTATGCTCCAATAAAAATGTTTTTAACTTTAAAAGAATAGAGAATGAGAGGAAAAGAAGTAGTTACATAGTATATAGAGAACTAATTTAAGGAATTTTTCAGTGAAAGGATAAAATATACTACTAAATGGTAGTATATTCATAGGTGCAATAGCATTGAGCCATTATAATTACTCTGTATCATTCTAGACAGATCTCAAAAACATAAATATAAAATAATACCAATTATAATCAATTTTTAAACATCATGTATAGGAGTACTGCATATTTTTCCTTAGTAAAAGTATGAAAATGTTCTGGAAGGCAATACACAAAATTCATCACAGTCATTGTCTCTGGAGTGGTGGAGGGTGACTGGGACTAGGGATGAACCAAGGACACTTTGGTCTTATTTGTAAATTTTCATTAAAAAATGATCTGGAAAAATTATGACAAAATGTTAACATTTACTAATTCAGAATGTTGGAGCATGGGTGTTTGCTATCCTCTATACTTTCCGGTATTTTTAACGTTTTTCCAAAGTGACACCAACAGCAGAAGCATCAGTGAATTCGCTGTGAGGCTGTGTGGGCTAAAGGACTTCAGAGTTTCCATTACTTGTATTACATAACATGAAATTTACGCGATGCACTGAAGCTGTAAAAATGAGAACTGGTGATTGCAAACAATTTTTAACTAAGTAAAGACAAATTTGAAATATGAAAACATTGCCAAATAGGCAGAGCAGAAATAACAGACTAAAATGAGTTAGAAAAAGGTTGGATAAAAAGCCACAAAAATTCCAGAGTATTCTACCTGTATTAAAATTTTCTCCCATTGGAAGTCTTGAACAGTAAGAACATATTCAGCCTTACTAAAGTCCACTTATTTTTTTTACATCCTTAATGTAGATTGGAAGCGGTCCCAAACAGCAAAATGGCAAATAAAACAAAACAATATGAAACAACAAAATCCTTACAGAAAGGGAGGAAAACCAGCCGCAAACAGTAGCTCACGACCCTCGGAATAAACCAATAATGTAAGCTAAACTAAATTATAATTGACTGTCTATTATGTGTATATGGATTATTCCCATTTTAGATTATCTATTAACACTGGAACAGCTTTCCCTTAACTATTCCACTTCCACAATCCCTTCTCCTCCCCATTTGTAGGGTTCCTTTCTCTATTCCCTTTAGCCATCTCCCAAAGCCTTTGCTACGTTATTTCTCAGTGGACTACTGTTTCTTTTACCAATGCAAGCAAAGAATGTGGATGGACTACCTTCCATTTTAAATGATCCCTATCATGTTTTATTCTGTGAGTGCAAACCATAGGGAGTTTTAAGTATTTCTCCCATTCTTCAAATCCTAAAGCTGTTTTTTGTTACCGATCTATACATAGGCACTTCCTGTGAAGTCACTGGAGAGGCCACTGGCGTGGAACCTTGAAGGAAAGGGTCAGTTAGTATACAGTACATTTCCTACTAGTATTTAACAAGAAACATTACAAGATACAGACTGCTTTCTGCTATGTATTTAATACTGAGAATATAGTCAACCATTTACAGCCGGGACAATGATCTTTCCTTGAACATGACAGATTTAGGAGGTTTCAGAACTTCCAACCAAAGAGAAATATGAACTCCGCTAAGCAAGAAAGAGTTATGGCTTTGTTTTTATACCACATAAATAACATAATAAAACTAATAGACAAAATGAAAGAAAAAATTCAGCCACAATCTCACTACCTCCAACAAATAAAACTTTAATTTTTCAATGTTTATTTCCAATCTTTGGATATGATATTTTTCATATGTGTGATATAATGTGAAAAATGAAGATAATTTGGCTTTCATCACAATAGATGAACAGCAGAGTAATATATTTAGTGCTATTGGTGTAACATCAAATTATGCCTGGCTCTCAACCCCGATTTAGTCTCTTTGCCTATACAAGTCAGAAATTTTTTTTTTT
Source organism: Hippopotamus amphibius kiboko (assembly GCF_030028045.1). Taxonomy (NCBI): domain Eukaryota; kingdom Metazoa; phylum Chordata; class Mammalia; order Artiodactyla; family Hippopotamidae; genus Hippopotamus; species Hippopotamus amphibius. The sequence continues at coordinate 1,692,157 of NC_080203.1, forward strand.
TTTTTTTTTTTTTTTTTTGGCACACGGGCTTAGTTGCTCCACGGCATGTGGGATCTTCCTGGAGCAGGGATCGAACCCGTGTCCCTTGCATTGGCAAGCGGATTCTTAACCACTGCGCCACCTAGGAAGCCCACAAGTCAGAACTTTAACCCTTGTCTTAGTCTCTTTATTTACTACTAGGTAATATAACATGAGAGACAAGTGGTCTTTGACTTTAGACATTTGACTCCAGAGTGTTTGGTGACTGGCCAGAAGGACTTGAAAAAAGAGGCAGAAATACATCCTTAATATCAATATTTCTGGTATCTCCCAAAGTTTTCTTATGCCCTAGCTCCTAATTCTGCTATTAAAAAAATTCTTCATTCTTGATATATATCATTTGAGCCAAAATTGATAACTATCTCATGAATAACTTCTATTCTTGATGCTTGTGCCCTACTACCTGACACTTACCATTAAGCCTTGACATTCAGACTCTGATCCTTTGACCAGAAGTATCAACATCAGCTGGGAGCTTCCCAGAAATGCAAAATCTCAATCTCCATCCCAGACCTGTTTCATTTTAACAGCTCTCCAAGGTGAGTTATATGCAGGTTAAAGCTCAAGAATGAGAAAGTGTAGCAAGGGTCTAAAAAGTTCTGTCAAGAGAGAAGTATGCCTGGCATGTTCACAATTCCCCCGGGGCATCTTGTTGGTTGTTAGGGGATCTGCCTAGGAGTGGGACTGCTCGGCCATAGTGTTTAGGTTTACTGGGTAATTTTAAATTGTTTTCAAAAATGCCTGTAACAGGGCTTCGCTGGAGGCACAGTGGTTAAGAATCTGCCTGCCAATGCAGGGGACGTGGGTTTCATCCCTGGCCGGGGAAGATCCCACATACCATGGAGCAGCTAAGCCCATGGGCCACAACTACTGAGCCTGTGCTCTAGAGCCCGAAAGCCTCAACTACTGAGCCTGCATGCTACAACTACTGAAGCCCATGTGCCTAGAGCCTATGCTCCACAACAAGAGAAGGCACCGCAATGAGCAGCCTGTGCACCACAACAAAGAGTAGCCCCCGCTCGCCGCAACTAGAGAAAGCCCGTGCACAGCAACGAAGACCCAACACAGCCAATAAATAAATGAATAAATAAATAAGTAAATTTATTTATTTAAAAAATGGCTGTAACAATATATACACCCACCAGTGGAATAAGTGTTATCAATGTCATCAACACGACATTATTTTATTAATTTAAATTTATTACTAATATAAGATAATAGTAATCTATAGTGTCCATTAATATATAAATATGAATATCTACCTAAAATTAAAATATAAATAGTATAATGTAAAATGTGCCATTCTTGCTGGTGTTTAATTATATCACGGTATGTTTTCTTTTTTGGTATGTGTCTAATTCATAATCTGGTTGAGCATCTTTCGATATGTTCCTGAGGTAAAAACTGCCACAGAATCACTGTCATCATCATCACTACCATCACCACCATCATTACATTGCGAATATTTATTGAGCACTTACTGTGACCTAGGCACTACTCTAAGCAATTTACCTCATAAATCCATAAGAAAAAGACACATAACCAAACAAAAAATAGGTAAAAGCTTGAACAGACATTTCACAAAAAAGAAAACTTAATGGTTAATAAATAAACCTTATGGTCGAGCAGTTCCACTCCTAGGCAGATCCCCTGGAGAAACTCTTGCACATGTGTAATAAGAGACAGTCAAAAGAATATACATAGCAACCTTGTTCATAACATCAAACACCTTGAAACAACATACATATACATGTCCGACATAAATGTCCATTACAATGAATGTTATACAATAGTAAGGATGAATGAATTATACCTGCACACACTAACACAAATGAATCTTACCAACATAATACTGATTGAAAGAAAGCCACAAAAGAATATGTACAGTATGATTCCATTTATTTAAAGTTCAAAATTGGAAAAACCAACAACACCAAAGAGGACTGAGGTGACTATATAAAAGTGAATAGAAATAAGCAAAAAGAGAAATCTCAGTGAACAGAATAGAACATTAAATATTTAATTATTAGTCTCAGAGTGATAAAAAACAATATTGTATTTATGAAAATGGACAGCATATTACAAAAAAGAGCAGATAATGAGAATGTATTCTTGGAAATTAAAAGCATAATTCATTAAATAAAAAGTTTAACCAAAGGGTTGAATAATAGGAGTTATTCAATTGAATAACAATAATATTCAATCATATTCATATTGATATGTTCACTTGGATATGTTCACTTCATGAAAACTCATTTGTACACTCTCCTATATGAATGTTATATTTCAATGAAATTTACCAAAGCAGAAACAAGCAAACAAACAAAACCCCCACACACTCTCAAGGGATGGGATAAATGGCAAATTGAACAGAGATGGAGAGAACTTGTAAACTAGAAGCACACAGAGATAAGCAGATGGGAAACATGAGAAAGGTGTTAAGAGACAGAGCTAGAAACATCAAGGTAAAATTAACTGGAAAGAAACAAAATTTTAAAGGCAATAAAACAGTTCAGATTAATTACTCTATTAGTTTTCTACTGAGGTATCAGCAGGGCTGCATTCCTTCTGGAGGCTCCAGAAGAAAATCAGTTTCATTGCACTTTCCAGCTACTAGAGGCCACCCACATTCCTTAACTTTTGACTCCCTCACTCTATCTTTAAAGCCAGCAATATGGCATTGCTCTGACCTTGCTTCCATCATCACGTCTTTCCCTGACTCTTTTGCCTCCATTTTCTACTTTTAAGAACCCTTGTGATTATATTGGGTCCCCTTGGATAATTCACACTAATCTCCCTGTTTTAAGGTTATCTGATTAACAACATTGATTCCATCTACAAACTTAATTCCCCTTGGCCATATAACCAAACATAGTCGCAGGTTCCATGGATTAGGATGTGGAAATCTTTGGGGGGGACATTGTTCTGTCTGCCATACCTACAAAGGTACAGTAAAATAATTAGACTGAAAGCTGACTCGTCAGTGGTGTGGTAGAGGCCAGAAGAAAGTAGAATGATATCTTTAGGATACTAGAAGAAAATAACTGTCAAACTAGAAGAAAATAACTGTCAAACCAGGTAAACAAAATTGAGTTGGCCACCAATTCAGTCTTACTAAAGGAAATGTTAAAGATGTACTTCAGGTGATAGCCTACAGAAGGTCTAACATGTAATAAGACATTATGAGAAAGAAAGCAGCAAATTAGTTAAATCTAAACAAACACCAATGCTGTAAAACAATGATACTTCTGACTATTTTGTGGTAATTAAAAAAACAAGATACTGACTCACAAAGAAATAGAAAATCTGAATAATAAATCTATAACCAGTAAGGAGATTGAATCAGTAATAAAAAAAAAAACCTCCCAACAAAGAAAAGCCTCAGACCAGATGGCTTCATTGGTGAATTCTACCAAACGTTAGAAGAATTAACACCAATTCTTCTCAAACTGTTCCAAAATTTGAAGAGGAGGGAATATTACCTAACTCATTCTACGAGGCCAGCTTTACCCTGATACCAAAGCCAAAGACAATACAAAAAAATAAAACCACAGGCCAATATCCCTCATGAATATTGAGGCAAAAATCCTCCACAAAATACTAGCAAAACAAATTCAGCAGAACATGAAAAGGATTATATACCATGAACTAGAGGGATTTATTCCTGGAATGCTAGGCTAGTTCAACATATGAAAGTCAGTCAATGTAATATGCACCACAAATAGGATAAAGGAAAAAAATAAGATAATATCAATTGATGCAGAAAAGCATTTGATAAAACTCAGCACCCTACCATGATAAAAGCACTCAATAAACTAGGAATAGAAGTGAACTTCCTCAACATAATAAACATTATATATGAAAAGACTACAGCTAACATCATGCTCAAGGGTGAAAGCCTGAAAGCTTTCTCCCTAAGATCAGGAACATAACAGGAATGCCTACTTCCACCATTTTTATTCAAAATATAGCTACAGCTATTAGGCAAGAAAAAGAAATTTATGGCATCTAAATTGGAAAGGATTAAGTAAAATTATCTATGTTTGCAGATGATGTGATTTTATATTTAGAAACCCTAAAGATCACACACACATACACACAGAGAACACTCACGAATTCAGCAAAGTTACAGGATACAATATCAATACACAAAAAAATCAATTACATTTCTATACACCAGCAATGAACAATCCAAATAGAAATTAAGAAAACAATTCCATTTACAATAGCATCAAAAGTAATAAAATACTTGGAATAAATTTAACCAAGGAGGCAAAAGAGATACACTAACAACTACAAAATATTGCTGAAAATAAGTTAAAGAAGACCTAAGCAAGTAGAGAGATATCTCATGTCCATGGCTTGGAAGACTTAGTATTGTTAATTTGACCATACTACATAAAGTGATCTATAGACTCAATCATATCAAAATCCCAGTGAGGGCTTCCCTGGTGGTGCAGTGGTTAAGACTCCACCTGCCAATGCAGGGGACGCAGGTTTTATCCCTGGGCGGAAAAGATCCCACATGCCGTGGAGCAACTAAGCCTATGTGCCACAACTACTAAGCCTGTGCTCTAGAGCCCATGAGCCACAACTACTGAGCCCACGTGCCACCACTACTGAAGCCTGTGCATGTAGAGCCCATGCTCTGCCACAAGAGAGGCCACCGCAATGAGAAGCCCATGCACCACAACAAAGAGTAGCCCCCACTCACCACAACTAGAGCAAGTCCACACACAACGGTGAAGACCCAATGCAGCCTAAATAAATAAATAAATAAAACAATAAATTAAAAAAAAAAACCCAATGAATTTTTTTTCAGAAATAGAAAAACCCATCCTAAAATTCATACAGAATCTCAAGGGACCCTAACTAGCCAAAATAATCTTGAAAAATAAGAACAAAGTTGGAAGACTCCTACTTCTGGTATTCAAAAGTTATTAAAAAGCTACAGTAATCAAAACAGTGTGGTACTGGCCAAAGGACAGACATATAGGCCAATGGAATAGAAGAAAGAGCCCAGAACAAAGAACCTTCACATATGTAGTCAACTGATTTTTTACAAGGGTGCCAAGATCATTCAATGGGGAAAGAATAGTCTTTCCAACAAATGATTCTGGATATTAATGATGCTAGGACAATTGGATATCCATATGCAAAAGTATGAAGTTGAACCCTTACGTCACACTATACACAAAAATTAGGTCAAAATTGATCAAAGACCTAAACTCAAGAGTTAAAACCATAAAAATAGAAGAAAACAAAGGGGACAATTTTCATGACATTGGATTTGGCAATGAATTCTTGTATATGACACCAAACTATGGACAACAAAAGAAAAAATAGATATACTGGACTTCATCAAAATTTTTAAAATTTTCTACATGAAAAGACACTATCAATGGAGTAAAAAGACAACCCACAGAATGGGAGAAAATATTTGCTAAGCATGTATCTGATAAGGAATTAATATCCAAAACATATAAAGAGCTCCTACAACTCAACAATAAAACAAGCAACCCAATTCAAAAATAACCAAAGGTTTTGAATAGACTTTTTTCCAAAGAAGATATAAAAATGCAAATAAGCACATGAAAAGATGCTCAACATCACTAATCATTAGAGAAATTAAAATCAAACCACAATAAGACACTTCTTCATACCCATCAGGATGGCTATTATAATTTTTTTTTTAAATCCAGAAAACAGTAAGTGTTGGTGAGGTTGTTGGGAACTTGGAACCCTCATGAATTTCTGATGGGAATATAAAGTGGTTTAGCCACTGTGGTAAATGGTACTGTGAGTCCTCAAAAAAATATAGAGTTACCATATGATGCAGCAATTCTACCTCTGGGTATTGCCCAAAGAATTGACAGCAGAGGAGACTCAAACAGATATCTGTACTCCAATATTCATAGAAGCATTATTCACAATGGCCAAAAGTTGGCAACAACCCAAATGTCTATCAATGGATGAATGGATAAAGAAAATGTGGTAAGTATGTACAAAGGAATACCATTCAGCCTTAAAAAGTAATAAAATTCTGATAAATGCTACAATATGGATGAACCTTGAAGACACTATGCTAAGTGAAATAAGCTAGACACAAAAGGACAGATCATGTATGATTCCACTTGTATGACATACCTAGAATAGGCAAATTCATAGAGACAGAAAATTGAAAAGTGGTAACCAGGGGCTGTGGGAAGGGTGGAAGAAACAGAAAGTTATTTTTTAATGGGTAGAGTTTCTGTTTGAGATGATGAAAGGGTTCTGGAACTACACAGTGGTGATAGATACACAACATTTTGAATGTATTTAATGCCACTGAATTGTACACTTCAAATGGCAGGAATGATAAATTTTATGTTACATATCTTTCACCCCAGTAGCATATGAAATCAGCAGGGAGTGTGATCAGGGTTAAAGTCTTCTGAAGTCCTTTTGTTGTTTCAGAGGAAAATATTCATTAACTTTAGACTTTGGTAATTTGATTATGTACGTTGTAGTCTCTAGAGTAACAAAAGGGGGGGGTGGTTAGCAATAGAGTATAACTCCAAAGAGAAACGGGAAAAGGTGAAAGGAGAAAAAAAAGAATTTAATCATGGCAAAAGAAAGCAAAAAATAAGAGGGGAAAAAAGAAAAATAGGGGAAAATCAGCCTATACTAGAAACATCCAAATATATCCATAACCACATAAAAACATATTAACTAAACTCAGGCTAAAAGACAAGGATTGGATTCTAGTTCCAGTTAAAACTGAGTAAGCACAGAAAATCTTCCTCTTTCACTGAACTTCCAACTCTAAAATCTGGATAGGATGCATGGTCAGCCATCAGAAAACACTGACAAGTAAGTATCAGCAGGTAGATCAGGAAAGAGCACCAGAATTCGAAGTACCAGTGAATCTGTAATTTTTCCATTCCAGCATCATCCACACTGGACTCAAAGCAGCTGAAACCTGGAAGAGATCATCGTTGTGCAGATGAGAAAAAACTCCAGAAGTTCTCTAGCTCTGGCTTGAGTAGCTCTAAAGAGAACTCCCAAAGCTCGAAGAAAGTCAGAAAAAACCCCCAGTGTTTTTGCTTTTTCTGCTTTTCCTGCAGCAGTGGCTATGGTGGCAGCAAGGGAAAACTGCAAGAGCCAAATATATGAGGGAGAGGAATTTTCTTCTCCATTAGGTGGAGCTGTGGCTTCATGAAGGCAGGGACAAAAAATGTTTTTTTTAATTCTCTGTCCTACCACTACTTGGAAACTTGACCTGTTTCAATCACAGAAATGTATGGGGTTTTTGGCCAGAGGAAAGAGAATAGGAGTCCCAAGAAACTGGAAAATACTGGAGAGAGAGCAGAGATAGAGAAGATCAGGGAAGCTGGTTAAGCACTGCTGGGATGATCAGCCCCCTCCCCACATCTATACATGGGTGGATGGGATCTTAATGAGCATACCAAAGACTTTGATTATTAAGCCCCTGGAGAGGCCAAAGCCCAGGTCCCATGCCGATCACTATGTGAAGCACATGCAGGACAGACCCAAACAGCAGAGCAAAGGCTGTAGAAACTAAGCTGATACTTGGACCACGGGCCAGAGAAGCCGGTTGGAAGTTGTAGCTTAAACTTAACCAGGTCAGGTGTCTGCTAGAGCACAGATATCAAGATTCTCCATAATTTAACAAGACCTAGGGTCTTTTAAATTAACAGTCAAATGTCCAGGATGCAATCCAAAATTAGTTGCCACATGAATAGCCATGAAAATCTCAACTCCCATGTAAAAGAGCCATCAACAGACACCAATGGTGAGATGACACAGATGTTGGAATTATCTGACAAAGACTTTAAAGTGGCTATTACACAAATGCTTGAATGAGTAATCATGAACACTGTTGAAACAAAAGTTAAAATAGAGAGCATCAGCCAAGAAATACAAGATATATAGAAAAGCCAAATAGAAACTTCAGAAATGACTCAATATCAGAAAGGAGATGACAAAGAAAAGATTCCGTGAACTTTAAGATAGACTAATACAAATCATTCATTCTGAAAAACAGGAGAAAAAGAGATGTAAAAGAATCAAACAGAGCCTCAGGGACCAGTAGGACAACATGCAAAGATCTAATATTTGTGTTATTAGAGTCTCAGAAGGGGAAGAAAATCAGTACAGTAATAATGGTAGGAAACTTTCCAAGTTTGCAAAAAGACAAAAATGCAGATTCAAGAAGTTGTATGAACCTGAACAGAATACCAGCCCCTTGCCAAAGCCATGCCAAGGCAAATCATAATCAAACTTCAGAAAATGAAAGACAGGACCTCCCTGGTGGCACTGTGGTTAAGAATCCACCTGCCAATGCAGGGGACACGGGTTCGATCCCTGGTCTGGGAAGATCCCACATGCTGCGGAGCGACTCAACCCAAGAGCCACAAATACTGAGCCCACATGCTACAACTACTGAAGCCGGAGAGCCTAGAGCCCATGCTCCACAACAAGACAAGCCACTGCAATGAGAAGCCTGCGCACCACAACAAAGAGCAGCCCCCACTTGCTGCAACTAGAGAAAGCCCCTGCGCAGCAATGAAGACCCAACACAGCCAATAAATAAATAAATGAATAAATAAATGGAAAAAACATTTAAAAATAAATAAGTAAAATGCACTCATTTAAAAAAAAAGAAGAAGAAAACGAAAGACAGAGAAAATATTTGGAAAGCAGCCGTAGAAAAATGATGCAATATCCATGATTCTGATAAGTATTTTTCATCAGAACCATAGGGGCTATTAATAGCTTTATGAACATAAATTTGACCCAAATTGTTATGTTGTTTCTATATTTTGTCATTTTCCTTCCAAACCCCAAGCTTTCTTGCTGTACCCTTTCTAGGTTCTTAGTCATCTGTGTCCTCAAATCTACTGCAGCAGCATAGCCACATGTTTCCTCAGTACATTTCAAAATTCGTGTATGAATATTTACACTTAGTAAGATAAATTACGACTGCAGCCTCATTATAGTTCAACTAAAGTTCTGCAGCCAAAAGCGTTCATTGCAAACTTAAAAAAACTTGCTTTCCAGAGCTTTTTGAATTTTATATTTGCAGATAATTTATTGGGGACCCATATTTCAACTTTTGACATATCAGCAAGTCCTGTCAATTCTATCTGCAGATTTAGCTCTCAAAAGTCATGCTTTAGATCTACTGCCAACATTCTAGCATTCTAAGACCAGACCACTCTAGATCTCTTGCCTGGATGACTTGAAGAGACTTCTAATTGACTTCCCCAATCTGTGTCTTATTTCCTTACTAACCATCTTCCACACTCCTGCTGAACTAATCTTTCAAAGATGTAAAAGTGATCGTGTCATAGCTTGGACTCCCCGCTGCTTATAAGACAAAGCCTAAACTCCTATACAAGTTCCTACAAGATCTGATCTCTTTTTAAGCTCGAGCTTTACCTCTTGTTGCACCCATCAGACATTACATGATAGCCATGTTAGATTACTTCCAGTTCCGTGAATGACCCATCAAGTTTCTATTTGCCAACCAGTTACTGTCAATTCACCTCATCTCCTTTTACCTCATGTTCAGCTTCTTTATAAAAGTAACCAACTAAAGTATTCCTTTAGAGGCTAAAGTATTCATTCCACTTGGAATATTCAACGCTTCTATTTGCTCTGTCAGCCCAGTGCCTAAATACATAATAGGTGCTCAATAAACGTGGAGCAAAATGGTGGAACTCCATAGGTATCTCGCCATCACACAATCGACCCTTCCACAAATAGAGGAAGAGTTAGTTAGCTTAACATGTCTACAACAGATGCTAGCGCAACACATTAAAACTGATTAAAGAGAGGACATTTCTTGCTCTACCTACTTCACTAATACAAATGTATATATGTATATATCGAAAAGAAAAAAGGTAATAATAATACATCACAAATGTTACCATGTGTGAAACAGGAGGGACAGAAATTGGGTTCCAGATGGTTGACATGTGGGTGCAGCTATTCAACTGCCAATTCATTCCACCAGTCACTTCCGTCTCTGAAGACTGACACCACTTCACATCCGATCTAAAATGGGATTTATACATTAGCTCATTTTGGGAAATAAATCTACCATTTAAACATCTACTCAGGATATAGCCTTTGAGACATTGTTTATGCCTATCAATAGGTAAAATATACGAAATTAAGGTATTGTTACAAAACTAAATATTTCAGCTTAGTTTTTATAGATAATGCCAAATTTAAATCTCCCACTAACAAAGTTTGGGAATTCATACAAGGGATTCAACACTAGCAGTTGCCCATTTAAAAAAGTGACTTGAACGAATACATTTAATTCTAAACTATTTTCATAGTTTATATAGAAGGAAAAAAACCCTAGTATTCCCCATGTTGGTGGGTCAAAAGGGCACTAGAGTAAGAGGCAGAAGTACTGCATTCTGAGCCCCACCAGGCTATTAACTAACTGTGTAATCTTGACTAAGTAACTTAACCTCTTTCCTTATTTGTAAAATTGGGTTAAACTATGCTTCATAGAATTAGAATTATTAAGAGAATAATACCAGATGTGTAATATTTTGTATAAATAAGAGAATAAATAGAAACAAAAGGAAACAAGCTCTCATTGAACACTTATTCTTACTAGGCTCTGTTAGGTGTTTTCACAATCTTAAATATCATTTAACTTTCATAACTGTGAAGTAGGTATTATAAATTCTCACTTTATGGATGAAGAAACAGACTGTCAAAGAAGGCAAATATCTTGCTCAAGGGCTTACAGTTAATTAATCGCAGGACTAGGAGTCTATATGCTATATCAGTGGTTAAGATTATTATCCCTGTTTTCTACATCTATTTCAGCTCCTCTACCAAAGTACATAACAATCTATTCTGCATACACTTTAGCTTTAATTCTAAGAAATGGTTCTTGTATCTAAAAGCTTATATTGATTCTGTATTTATCATTTGATTTTTCAAAATTTAGTTTTTATCCAGGTGATCCAGAGTTTAAAAAGTCAAACAGTGCGAAAAGATCTAAAACCAAAAACACCAGTCACTGCTTCCCCTTCACAAAAGTAGCCACTGTTTTCCGTATGGTATTTAATTCCATAATCCTAAAGAAGATGTTTATAGTACTATGTCTTCCCCTCCCATCTCCCTATCCCTATATCTTTGAAATACAGTGGCCCCGACTCTAGAGCAAGACTGCCTGGGTTAAATTCCACTTTGGTCATTTAATAGCGGTATAAGGTTGGAGAAGTTACAGAATCTTTGTATCTCAGTTTTTGCATATGTGAAATGTGGAAGCGCTGCATTCTTTCAACAAATATCCATTCAATATCTACTAGGTGCCAGGTACCATCCTTGGTGCTTGGAATATATAAAACAGATGAAAATATTTGCTTTCATGGAGCTTGTGATCTAGTGGAAATAATAACTTCCTCAAGTAGAAAGACTGTTATTATGTGTAAAATACTTAGAATGAACAGCATCTGTCTCATAGTAAACAATAAATGTTAGCACCAAATATGTCATTTTGATTTTTTCCAGGTATCTCTCCTAGAGCTCTACATCCTTCTGTTCCATTCTAAACTGCCTGCTGAACAAGTAAATATAACCCTGGAACTTCCATTGTTCTTACATTGGAAATTCCCTCCACCTCTCACTTAAGTAGGGTTCTCTGTTTCCCTGAATCCCACGTGTTCCTCTTTCTTAGTTTACTTCTCCCTTTTGTTGGAACACGCCTTGTAGGATCTTCCTGAGCAAAGGTGCGTGGTAGGTAATTTTTTTTTTTAGATTTTGTGTGTCTGAAAATGTCTATCCCTTGTATTTCCTCGAGAGCTTGTCTCAGTAGAATTCCATCCTTGCAGTAGCTCATGCCAAAAACCTAAGCACCCTCCCTTGAACTTGCTTTTCTCCTCACCTCTGACAGCAAGTGCTATCAACTCTACCCCCAAACATGTCCCAGGTGCATCCACTTTCCATTGGACGTAACCTCTCCTACTACCATCCCAGACAGCGTGTTTCACGTGGCACATTCAACAAGAAAAGAAGCGGTCTGTACAGGTAGTGCAATTTTTAAATATATTTCTGGATTTTATTTGTGAATATTTTATTTAGAATTCTGACATCTATAATGAATAAGTGAGCTTAGAAGTTTCCTTTCTTTGCTCTATCTTTATTGGGCTTTCATACTGAAGTTATGTCATTTCATACACTGAATTGTGGATTTTCCCTTTTTTCTATAGCCTGGAATTGAAATTTCTTATTCTTTAAGGATAGATAAAGCTCTACTGTATGTGGCAATTGGTCTATGCATCTTTCTGCTTCTTCTTGGATGAATTTTGTCATTATATTTTGTTTGGAAATCATCACTTTTCTTTAGATTTTCAAATATGTTGTTACCAAACAGTTGCACAAAGTATTCACGTATAACTACCTTAATCTCTCCTACATCTGTGGTTATGTCAGCTCTCTTATTCCTCATGTTGTATACTCTTACATTCTCTTTTCCATTTAATCAGAGGACCTCATTTTATTGGACTTTAAAGAAATAAGTTTCAGATTTTTTTTTGCAATTTTATTAATTTAAGCTTTTATCTTTATAAAATTTATCTAATATATTTTTATTAATTTATATCTATCTCAAGATAAAACTAAATTCTTGTTAATTTCTTTTTTTTTAACAATGATGAAATTTTGTTCTGTTCAGCTTTCACAGTGCCCCATTAGCTTTGGGATGAAGTTCTCTTTTTCATTACCTTTAGATAGTTGGTAACTTTCCATTTGATTTCCTCTTTGGCAAAGGATTATATTTTGAATTTGTAAGTAGTTAAGATTTTCATGGTCAACTTTTCATTAATTAGTTATAATTTTATTGGATTATGAGAGAATGTAGCCCATAAAATTCTTTAGTTTTTTTTTAAGGTTTTCTTTGTGATTGCTTTGAAGAAGATGAACATTCTGTGTGTGTGTGTGTGTGTGTGTGTGTGTGTAGACACTTAGGTTTATTATTTATTTATTATCCATTATTTAAATTCCTCTATGTCCTTTCTTATGTTTGTCTACTAAATTTGTCCGACAATGAAAGAGGTGGTTTGAAACTGCCCATTATAACTGTACTTTTCTCAAGTTCTCCATGCATTTCTAATAGTTTTTGTTTTATGTATTTACCTCTGTGCATACACTATTAAGACTGTTGTATCGGGACTTTCCTGGTGGTCCAGTGGTTAAGAATCTGCCTTCCAATGGAGGGGAGGTGCGTTCAATCCCTGGTCGGGGAAGTAAGATCCCACATGCCGTGGGGCAACTTAGCACGCGAGCCACAACTAGAGGGCCTGCACGCCACAACAAAGAGCCCACATGCTGCAACTAAGACCCGATGCAGCCAAAAATATAATAAAAAAATGTTTTTTAAAAAAGAAAAAAACATAAAATAAAAATAAAAAGATTGTTGTATCCCCCTAAATAGCATCCTATTCTGTTTAGTGCTTTTAACGTTATTTGTTGTTAATACTATCACTTCAGTCTTCCTTTGGTTTCTATTTGTCTGTTTTCTTTCTTTTTTTTTGTCGGGGGTGGTTTTGGCTGAAAATGTAGGGAACCACTCACTGAAGTAACATTGATTACCTTACATTGCTGAGGAGCTCCAACTGGTAGTTTTATTGTCTTTGTTTAATAAAATAAAAAACAAGTGTTACTCATTTAATACAGTTTATACCATAAAGTAAGAAAAGAACCAAGAATAAAAAGAACTATGAGGAATGCCAATATTTAAGACATGCTTAGAAAAAGATCCTTCAAACAAACCATGAAGGGTTAAACTCTAAGTTAAAAATAACTCTTTTCTACGTGTGACTCTCATCAGTCCCATTCTCTAACATGTATTTACTGGCTGTCTTTTTTAAATAATAAAAAAACTTACTTGTTGACTGAGCTTTCTCCAAAGTTAAGATCTGCTTTATGAAACAAACACAAATTTTACATTATTTTTGTGTAAATACTTTTTCTTCAATGCATTTAAAAATATATATCTAAAATATTAAACTAAAAAGAGATGCTTACTTCCTACAAGCTTAACCAGTGAGCCATCCAGGTCGTTTGCTACAGCCCTTCCACTTTGCCATTGGGCTGCAACATATTTGTGGGCTTGTGAAGGCAATGTCAGTTGTAATACATTACACAGAAAAATAATCTGAAAATAAGAGACAGAATCAGATGAAAACCTAAACCAAATTTCTATCACTACAGTAATGTTTTATAATATATATACATATATATACACACACACATATACATATATACACCTTCCCATTACAAAGTGACAGGACTTCAAATTATTAGGTTAATTAGTATAAATAAGGTCATTTAAAATTATTCATTAAATAAATTTTAATTGAGCTCTTATGTGCTAGACACTGCACTAGGTGCTAAAGATACAGTTGTGAATACAGAAGGTAAAAATATCTGCCTTCATTTAGCTTATGTTCTATTGGAGACAGAAAATAACCGAGACAAATAAAGTACATAATATATCAGATGGTGATAAGTGTTAAGGAAAAAATATCAGGGAAAGGAGTATGATATGTTGGTGGTAGAGCGGGCATTTAAATTTTAGACAGGAAAGGCTCACTGAGAAGGGGGCTTTTGAGTAAAGACCTGAAGCATGTGAAAGACTAACCTGTGTGGATGCAGCAGAAGGAAGAGCAGGAACAAAGGCCCTGAGGAGAGCATGTGCTTGGTGTGTTTGAAGAATAGTGAGGAGGCCAATATCTCTGAAGTCAAAGTAATCAGAGGAGTCAGAAAGGCAATGGAGGGTTTGTAAGGAATCGTAAGGACCTTGGGTTTTACTCTGAGGCCACCATCTCTGGCCAAGTTCCCTGAGATGGGAAAGTCATTGGAGGGATCTGAACAAAGAAGAGACATAATCTATGTGGCTTGTCTTTTAATGCGATCACTCTGAGTGTTATGTAAAGAACTGACTGTAGAGGGCAAGGGCGGAAGCAGGGGGGTGGTCAGAAAGCAAGAGATGATGGTAACTCAGACTACGGTGGTAGCACCAGAGGTAGTGAGAAGTGGTCAACTTTTACATATGTTCTGAAGGTAAAGTCGAAAGATTCCCTGATGGAAAGAAAGGAGTCAAGGATGACTCCAAGCCTCAGTCACATTGGTCCTAGGCGCATTCTTCCTAGAAGAAATGAGTTACTATTTGCCATTAACTGAGGTGGCGAAAACCATGGATAAAGCAGGTCTGGGGTCAAGCATCAAAAGCTTAGTTTTGGCCACACTGAGTTTTGGAATCCTACTAGAAGTTCAAGTGCTACCATGGAATAGACACTTGGATACACAACTGCGGAGTTCAGGAGGAATGGCTGGAGCTGGAGATACTACTCTGGGAGTTCTTCTCATGTAAATGGTACTTAAGGCCATGAGCTTAGATGAGGTCATCTAGGAAATACGTGCATATAAAGAAGAGAAATGAGGAGGAATCAGTGTAAAACAGTCTAAAAAGGAGCCAAGAGTTAGATAACAAGAAAAGCAAGAGGCAAACTGAAGAAAGTGTATCAAAGATGAGGGAGTGATGAACCATGTCCAGTAAGATGAAGACTGAGAAATTAACAGCAGATTTGCAACCTACAGGTCACTGGTGACTTTGATGAGAGCCATTTTAGTGGTGTGGTGGGAACAAAAAGCTGATTGGTACTACACAACTACTTAAAGTACTTTAAGAGAAAATAGGGGAAATGTTAACACACCTTCCTTAGTAACTGTAAGAACAAGCAGAGAAAATAATCAGTGAAGATACAGAGGATTTGAACAACAGAAGTAAAAACCTCAACAGGTGGGGGGGACTCGAGGGAGGGTGGGGGGGGGAGTCGAGGGAGGGAATACGGGGATATGTGTATAAAAACAGATGATTGAACTTGGTGTACCCCCCCCAAAATAATAAATAAATAAATAAAATTAAAAAAAAGAAAAAATATGGTACTGGCACAAAAACAGACATATAGATCAATGGTACAGGATAGGAAAAAAAAAAAAAACCTCAACAGGATACAGTTTTCAAGTGCACATGAAACTTCTACCAAAAAAAAAAAAAAAGGATTATAAGCTGGGCCATGAAGAAAGTATCAACAAATTCCAAGGGCCTGAAATACAGAGAAGGTTCTCTGCCATACAGCAAGTAAGCACTATGTCAATAACAAAATTCAGTAACAGCAACAACAAAAGATAATTAGAAGGTCCCCATATACATGAAATTTTAAAAATATACTTCTAAGTAACACATGGGTCAGGCCCTGTTCTAAGCACTCTACATTTCTTTTTTGTTTGTTTTTTTGTTTTTGTTTTTTTGTTTTTTTTGAAATTTTCTGATTTTTTTTTATCGAATTACAGTTGATTTACAGCACTCTACATTTCTAATGACTCATTTATCCCAACAGCAATCTTTGGAGGATACGGAAGCCGAGGCCCAGAGAAGTTAAGTGATCTACCCAAAGTCACACAGTCCAGGAATGGTAGAGTGAAAATTAAAGTCAAGCACTCTAGTTCCATTGCCAGTATTCTTAAATCACAGCGACTGAAGAGGAAAAGTGGTTTCAGCTGGCCACAGGATTGTCAACACAACTGGCTCAAGCAATGCGTGTCAGGCAACCTAGGCTAAGTGCTCAGACCAGCATGCGCAGAGACCCACCAGAAGTCAGTTTTGGGCTGTTGGGAACCAGGCCCAGAGGCCTTTATAACAACCATAATAAGTACTTCCCTTCCTCCCCCTCTACCCTACTTGGGGTTCACATTCACATCAGACTGAATCCACAACTTATCTTAACCTTCTTATAATGATTCCCAAACCACAGGGCCTCAGAAAAACAGTCCTTCGTTTGGAAATGAAGCAAATGTACAGTTTTTGCTATACATATGGTTCTACTCAAAGTACTTACGCTCATCACAGTTTTGGTCAAACTCACCCGTTGAAAACGCAGAAAGTGTGTCCATTGAGAAAATATGAACAAAAGAGAAATAAAGACAACATTTAAAATAAATACAGTTTAAGTCTTTAAGTTAAATTAAGAACAAACAGGTTCTAATACATATAGACCCTATGACAGTATGGCTCATTAGTACAGGGATATTCATCTAGCGTAGAGGGTCAAGTAACATCGTTGAAACACAATTAGCCCTTAAAAAGCACAATACGGCTGATCATGACCAGTAGCATGCCAGAAAATGTACAACCCGCTGTCCGGAAAAAGGCCTGTTTGATAGTGCCTGCCCATTTCTGTGGTATAAATACTCCCATCGTAGCCAATTTCAAGTTACCAATGTGTCACCAACCAGCTTTCAAATTTCCTGGAAATTTAGCAGTTGAGTTCTTGCGAGCTGGTCTGAGCTGTATCCCACAGACTCACTGAGTCTGAGGCAAACTAACCTTAGGAGCTCACCAAGGCTCTCCGTGGTGAGCCTGACAATGTTTGCAGACAGACATCACACTTGATTTATGAATGTATATGCGTTTTTTTGTCAAATTTATCTTTTAAATAGTAATTATTTGCATGTACAAAATTCAAAAGTTACAAAATGGTATACAGTGCAGGCCTTCCTACCCATCCCTTTCCACGAAGCACCAACTTCTTCTTGGAGGCAGCACATTTTATTCATTTCTTAGATATCCTTCCAGAAGTATTCTTTAAGAAATGAAATAAACACATATATTCTTTCTTTTTGTTTTTAAAAAGAAAAAGTGGTAGCACACTATGCGCTGTTTCCCACCTTGCTCATTTTCTATTTAACATTACATGTCCGAGACCACTCCATTCCGGAACGGAGAGTCATTTTGTTGTCACGATGTTGTAACGGATATCCTTGTTCATATGTCATTTCACAACTGTCTAAATGATAATTTAGAATTGTCAGTCACAATTCCAAATTCCTAGAAATGAAGTTGCTAGGTCAAAGACTGCTTTAGGAAGAGGCAGCACATATAGTAGGTGGTTAGGACATGTAAGAATTAAAGATTCTAATCCTGCCCTCAATGATCACTGACATAACCACACAACAGTTATACTACCTGCAAACCAATCTTTGCTTGCTGAAGCTCTCACAACTGGACTCTGCAGGATGGAGGGAGTCAATGCATGCTGCACACTGAAGACATCACAAGAAAGATGAAGAGAGTCACAGATGTGCTACCCAGCTGAGCCTGCATTTCTTTCATTCATTCATCTATCCATCCATCTATATTGATCTGTCCATTCAACTCTACACTACCTACACATGCATCTATGATAAAAAGATAATTAAGAAATCGTCAACAGACTTATCTAGTACAGGTTGATAATACAAATGACTTAAAATCAACACAACCTTAAAAAGTGGAATGAATGAATAATACATGACCCTTACAGAAATTTTCACAATACTGCAGAGAACAAAAAAGGAAACGGAAATGAACCATAATTTTTCCACTCAGAAATAGCTAATGTGAACATTTTGAAGTGACGTACCTCTAAGTTTATATTATTCAATTTGTATGTATGTGCATATATAAAGGAGTACGTGTATGTGTGAATATGTCTATGGGTATATGTACATATACACACACATACATCTTGAATGTTACTATGCACAACAGTTATTCTCACTAGGGGAGTCCCTAGGGAAGAAATCAAATTCTTCAAAGAGGGGTTATTCAAGTGCCAACTTCTGACTTTGAGAATCACTTGGTATAACAAAAGATATTCCTTTGGGAAGCAGACCACACTGCGAAGAGTATGGAATTCCACAAAAGATGGAAAAACTCTATCCCATATTATCATTTAAAATGGCTGTATAGTATTTTACCACATTCAAAGCCCATAGTTTATTTAGTCACTCTGATGTTGCTAAAATGAGACAAATTATTTAGATGAAAACAAAAAATTAACCTATATTTAGACATTTATTAACTTACCTATAAGGAGGTAAAACGTCATTTTTCTCTTCCAAAGACACTAAATGCTGTTTTAGTGCTTCAAGTAAACTGCAGGGTGCCTAAGAATAAAGTTATTAGGAAAAAGTTGTTTCTTGATAGATAGTTCTTAGCAAATTCATACTCTCCTGTATCATAAAAAGATTTTGAATAAAAATTAAGATACCTGCATAGCAAATGATTAAAGCTAAATAATTGCTAGAAGTAAATTCATTATTAAAAGTAGCACCTTGGTATCAAATCAGATTTTCAAACTATGCTTTTACATACATTAAAAAAAAAACAAGAAGAAAACCTCTTAAAACGATGAAAGAGCTGCTAAAATATGTGTCTCCTTTGGAGAAGACGCTGGGCTTGAAATTATTCATTACTTATGGTTCCTTCATGAGTCACTCAATTACTAAATCAACTTAAGTAAAACATTAAGCCTAGTGGGGAAGAGGGAGAGGAGGAGACAAGAAGACAGATACAGAAAGAAAGAAAAGGAGACAGAGAATCTCACTCATGGTCTCTGGTCTCCCCTGAAATGTCACATCGTCAACGGGGATTTCCTCGGCTATCGTAGATAAAACAATACCTACCAACAGTCTCTTTACCCTCACTAAAGGTTTTCTTTTTCTTCATGGCAATCATCTTCCCTGAAATTATAGGTTTGTTTGTGTGTATTTTTATTGTCTGTGTTCTTGCCATAAAATATAAAACTCCATGAAGACAGGGACTCTGTCTCTTTGGTTCACTGGCGGATCTCGGTGTTTGGAACATAGTTAAGCGCTTAACTCGTATTTGCTAAATGGATGTGGAGGAATGTTTTCATTCTCCATTTCTACTAAAAATGGGAAAAGTGTGCTTCTTACATAAGTTCAATTCCCAACCAGGGTTCTATACATCCCAGCACGTCTCCCCTGATCCAATCGTTCACTTTTCAAGAAGGATTTATTGACAAACTACTAGACGCTACACACTAAGGATAGAGCCACAAGCAAAAGCAACCTAGTCCCAGGCTTCGTGACAAGGGGAGATTCAGGCTACAGGTCTGGGAGAGGAGAGATATCAAATAATGAAATGAATAAATGTATAATGAAAGTTGTGAAAAGTACTATGAAAGAGAGGTACATGATACTCAGATAGTGTTTCAGTAGGTGAATCTGAGCAAGTGTGGGATGTCAGAGAAGCAACAACTGAGCTGAGCGCTGAAGGATATACAGGAAAAAAGTAGCAACTGAGAGGAATGAGCATGGCAGGACGGCATGTGGCACAGACCACGAATAAAGGGGAACCACGTTGCCAAGGGGCGCGTGGAGGAGATGAAGCTAGGAGGGATTTCACAATGCAAGACCTTGAAATCAAGGCAATGCTGGGGAGTTTGGACTTTAACTTGACTATACTGGATGACTACTGCAGGGCTTTGAAGTGAGGAGTGAAGTGATGAGATCAGCATTCTGGTCGCATCGTGTAAAACAAACAGCAGGGGGCAGAATATATGGAGGCAGAGTGGGGTGAAGTGAAAGGGTCCAAGCTGAAGCCGGGATGATGGTGTGGTGGCAGAGGTGACACGGAGGCTGCCGAGCGAGCAGCTGGAGAAGGGTTTCATGAAGCGGTTGTTCACAGAGTGTGCGCAGGGCTGAGGGACCATTCTGAGAGGAAAAGCGAGTGGTAAGGATGACAGTAATGGCACAACAGTTATACAGGTGAGCCTGAGAACAGTCCGAGGGGCCTGGATACCACTCAGTGCAGATGGGCGGCTGGGCTGAGGCAGCCAAGCAGAAATCTGCTCAGATGGACTTCCTGCTGGAGCAAATATGAGGACCAGGAGAAGACCTCCCTGGGATGCCTCCTGACCATGCGGGCACCCTCAGCACAGAGGAACTGGAGAATTTGTTCCTTGCCAGAGCCCACAGGCTCCTCAGCAGCAGGGCCACCAGGAAGTCTGGAGTCCAGGGTCAGCTTCAAAGGTTCAAACACACTAGAGAGGCAAGAAGGGGTAGAGGGACCCCAAAATGATCAGTGGACCGCCAACGTCACCGGTGCAAACACGCGTTTGGCAAAGGCACGACACGTTTCTGGTTCATTCACGCCACCACTCGATAAATATATATAACACAATAATAAAGAAATAGAAGTTGTCACTCCTTGCACGATGTTGGTTGGCCACATCGCCTTTCATCCGATTTGCTCTCAGGTCATTCACCGGCAGCTCTCAGTGTGTGTAAATGCCGCCACCCCCGGTTCGCAGAAGCCCCCTGGGCACGACCGGCAGCTCACAAGGCCCCGAGGCGCGGCCCAGCGAAAGGGCAGCTGTGAGGCCGTCCCGGCTGCTCCGGGAGGCGCGCGGCGGCCGCGCTCCGGCGACGCGGGCACCCGGCGGGGCGGAAGCCCCGGGCGGGCCCCGAGCGCGCGGCCCCGAGAGGCGGGCCCGAACCGCGCGGGCCACGAAGACGGGCGCGTGGAAGCGGGGACGCGGCAGGCGCGGCTCGGCAGCTTCGCGGGGCTGGCGCGCGGCGCGGCGGGCCGGGAACGCGGGCGGGAAGAGGCGCGCACACGGGCACGCGCACCACACCGCCGCTCGCGGAGCCCGCGGAGCCCGGGCGGGAAGCAGCCGCCCAGGGAGCGAGGGCGCGGCCCCCGGAGAAGGCGCAGGGCTCGGCCGCGCCTGAGACATGCCGCGCCCGCGCCTGACGGGGCGGCGGCCCTTCCCGCGCGCGCAGGCTGCGGGCAGCCTCGGAGGGCTCCACCCAACACGCTCCTCGAAGGCGGGCCGCGTCTGGCGTAGACCTCCCTCAAGGACGCTGCCCGAGGAGGCAAAGAGGAGGCCGGCGTCGCTCTCGCCTCCCTGCCCTCCCTGCCCCCTCCCCTGCCCTCCCCTCCCAGGGAGCCTTGCGTGTCACTCCGCCCCAGGGCTTCCAGGACACCCGAGAAGGCGCGTGCGGGGGCGGCTCAGCCAGCCCAGGGCCGGGACACATGGCTCTCTGCGCTGGCTGAGGGCCAGAAGCCAGCGTGCTGATAAGGAAGCCCTGCCAGTAAAAGGGGCTCACTGACGGAGGAAGGAGGGGGCCCCGCATGCACGTTTACCAACAAAGAACCTTGCCTGCTTTCCACAGTCTCTCTCACAGCCATCTACTTTGGCTTTGATTCAGGGGTCCTGGGGATCCTGGGGACCAGAACTGAGGTAAGGAGGACAGAGCGTTGCCCAATGGGACGTGTGGACCTCCGCCCTGCAGCTCTCCTGTCGGATGTCCCCCTGGAGCTGAGCACAGAAGGAGGCCAAGCCCAGGGCAACGGATGCTGCTGCGGACCCCCGCGACAGCCACACTGCGGGTCTCAGCACAGGACCGCTTCCCTCCTTCACCACCTCAAGCAAGTAAAGGCAATGTGGAGAAAAACAGAAGGAAGACATTTGGGGAGATATCTAGTCATGTTTCCATTGGCTTTGTTGTCTCTTTTGCAGGAACTCAGGGGCTAGGACTGTACCTCATTCATTATAGCTCCTTCCTCCCGGTAGGGGTGAGAGGCCTGTATCGGGGAACGAATGTTGAGTGAAATCCAGCAAGTGTGGTGCCTTTCGGCAATGAAACTCCCATCTTCTCCCCTATTAACCCAGATATTCTCATTATCTCTGTGTCTCGTTATCTGAATTCTCATCCAGGAAGCTGTGCATTATTTCATCCAACAATGGTTCCCGTTGTGGGCCATTCTGTGGGGTTCAATGTCTGTGCACAAGATAGGTCCTTTTTGTACCTATTTGTACATGAACAAATGCCTGTGAGGACACATTTCTTTCCTTCAAAGATTTTTGAGAAGACATCACATAGAAAATTCCTCCTTCTCTGCCACCAAAGCCAACATTGATTTGCAACTGCAACTCCCCTCTCCCCCTGAACTTCTCTACCCTCTCATTTGAGGCTACTGCTGGATCCACTGTGTTCTGGATCCCAAATCCTCTCATTCACTAAAGGACCTCAATCTCCTCTCTCTCCACACAGCTTCACCCTGTCTCTCTTCACAGGCTTCTCCCCATACACCCCTGACTACTCCCCATTCCTCCAGTCCCAACCAAGGCAGGTGTGCCACACCAGAGTCAAGCACTGGGAAAGAGTAAAAGCCCTGACTCATGGGATGGGGAGATCCGGAGGCGGGGGGGGGGGGGGGGGGCGATGGCCTTGAAGGTCCTAAGTTTCCAGAGTCGCCAGAAGACTCTGAGCTTTAAGACGTTTCCTCCTCCCCCCTTGCTGGAGACGATATGGAGACCTCTACCCACAAGTTACGTGCCCCATCAGGATCTGCCCCCACCCCCTCCTGGGCTCTAACTACAGTTAAGTCACAGCCTCCACCTGCCGTCCAGTCAAAACAGTAAAAATAAACAAGATCACCTCCTAGGAGGATGGCAGAAATCAGTGCCAACCTTAAGGATAAAAAGGATGCGGGGTGGTGGTCATTATCATATCTCCAAATAATTCACCAGTATGGCCCCCAAACCAGTTAGGCCCCGCAGAATGACAAACTACAGCATAATCAAGCAAGCAGTAACCCAGTTGCAGACACTATAGTTTCTTTGGTAGAGGTGGGTTAATGTAGTCTCAGGAATATGGTACATGGCTAACAGTTGGGTGAATGTTCTGCTTTCCATTGCCATCTAAAGTGTGGATCAGTAAGAGTTTGTAGGCACATGGAATGGACAATGCTACACATTTATAGTCCGACCCAGGCTGTGTTAACTCTCTCAACCCATGTGTCAGAATATGGTCAGAAGAAGTCTAGACCATATGGTTACCTCTCAGAAAAATGCACTGATCCACTTCCATTCATGACATCATACTAAATGGGTCAGATAAGCAGGGAGGGGCCAGCACACTGGAGACCTTGGAAAGTTACATGCACTCCAGAGCATGGGAGGTAAACCCTACAAAGATTCAGTAAAATTTTTAGGCTTTCAGTGGCCAGCGGTCTACCAGAAAATCCCATTCAAAATAGAAGAAAAAGGGTTGCATCTTGCAAGTCTCACCGTGAAAAAGGAAACATGAGTATGGAGACCGGGAAAGACTGCTTTGGCCCATATTCCCAGTGACCTAAAGTGGCCTGCCATATTAGCTTGGGGCCCAGAGCAGGTCCAGGCTGGGCCAGCAACCCCTGCTGCTCAAGCCCTATTATACACCTGGGATGGAGCACAGGCTGCCGGACCTTTATTTCATCCTCACCTGCTGCACAGCCACCTCTGCCTCACATCACACCCACTGCCATGTGAGGAATCCCTGATTTCCTTCTGGGGAAGGAAAAAGCCTGAGTTCATTTGATTCTCACAGCTCTGCTATGAGGCAGACAATAGTATCACACCCATTCTGCAAGTGCATAAACGAGGCACAGAGGATGGAAACGAGCTGCTTGAGATTACACACCCGAAAGGTAGACAAGGCAGCCTCCAGCCTGCATTCGTTATTCCCAGTACTCTGCTGTTTCCACTGATCAGTTCTGTCAATTTAAAAAGCATGTTGGGGATTCCGAGGTGGTGCAGTGGTTAAGAATCCGCCTGCCAATGCAGGGGACACGGGTTCGATCCCTGCTCCAGCAAGATCCCACATGCCACGGGAGCAACTAAGCCCGTGCACTACAACTATTGAGCCTGCGCTTTAGAGCCCGTGAGCCACAACTGTTGAGCCCATGTACTGCAACTACTGAAGCCCACGCGCCTAGAGCCCGTGCTCGGCAACAAGAGAAGCCACGGCAATAAGGAGCCCACACACCACAATGAAGTGTAGCCCTCACTCACCACAACTAAAAGAAAGCCTGCACACAGCAAAAAAGACCCAACACAGCCAATAAATAAATAAATAAATAAAATAAAAAGCATGTTGGAGTTGCTATACTATGAGTCACCATGCAGTGCTCAGCTACACCTCACAGACCTGTTCAGAAGACACAAGTCTATGTATAGATAACTACAAATATAAATGTTACTCTTGGGGAAA
This sequence comes from Hippopotamus amphibius kiboko, assembly GCF_030028045.1. Classification (NCBI taxonomy): domain Eukaryota; kingdom Metazoa; phylum Chordata; class Mammalia; order Artiodactyla; family Hippopotamidae; genus Hippopotamus; species Hippopotamus amphibius. The sequence continues at coordinate 1,717,120 of NC_080203.1, forward strand.
TGAAAATACACCTGTAAGTATACGGAGAATGATGGAGTCTCAGATGATGATTAATATAATAAACACAACATAAAAACAAAAAGTCACACACAGAGGATAGATATACTGACCTGAGTAAGATATGGAATGTCATTCTGGTCAATTCCAACTTGCTGAAATCACAAAAAAAGGGGAAAAAACAGTACAGCAAGGAGTATTAGCAAAGAAAAGTAAGTGTGAGACCGATTTGTACACTAAAGAGAAAATACTCCAAGAGCATGACTGCCTTGTTGGGCTGCAACACACCCAGATCAAGAAAAACGTCAGGCTCAAGTATGCCTTGCACACTTAAGCATCAACTTATACTTGTTCCTAGGATAAAATTAAAAAAGAACAGACGTGCTGTTGAGTCTTTGCTGTTTGGGGAAGAGCTAAGCAGAATTCTGGTATCATACAAACGTGTTCTAATTTTTCAAGCAGTCAGAATCAGCTATCAGGGCAAACCTGTGGCTCGCCTCATATGTTTCCTTCTCTCACTGATCACAGACCTGTTCTACCTATTATCCGCTGCCTTAAAAGACTCATGTCATATGTCTTTAGCGTTGTTTCTGGTGGGAGGGTAAGCTTGGTATCAGCTGTCCTCGTGGCCACAAACAGAAATCCTTGTAAGATTGTTTTTGACCACAAGTGCATTGGTAGGTACATTTGAAGTACCTAATTCTAGTTCTTAGTTGTACTGTTTACAAAATAGTTAAAACGACCAATTTCTGTATGTTTGCATGGCGGTGGTGGTGGGGCGGAGGTATAGTTAAACAGGATACTAAACTAATACAGAAAACAACACAAAAGCCTTGGATAGAAATAGATCTCCATACCTCTGCAACCTTCAGAAACTGAGCCAATTTGGCCGTTCTTCCAAGGAACTTGGTGTAAATATCCAAACTTTCCTTGCATTGGTTCTTCCTCATGTCAAAATACTTGTCTAAAAACAGGAAAACAAAAATTACCACAAAGGAGCCAGTATTGCAGCAATTCCAAGTTTCACTCCATTCTGATGACTCTCTGTTAAGCTGATTCTGGATATGATTCTAACTTGTTGAAAACAATTACACCTTTAATCCAGTTATTTTCTGCTTTAACAAGCAACAACACTGCTCATATAAGTATAAACAACAGCTTTTTACAGAGGAACTACTGCATGCTGAACACTGGTGCTGGCAATATGTGTGGCATTTAATAGTGTACACACACAATTTAGATAGTTTAGCTTAATTTCTACAACTTCTAGCCTGGGAGCTTTTTTATTAACATCAAGCTCTGACGGTCTCTGAGGGAAGGAGCTGTGTTTCCTACCCTTTATAGCTCTACAAATGCACTAGGCACTTCTTCACTATAAGTAATATCTCGAATTCTCATCAACGAAGTTTGGAGAACCCTTCCTATGAAAGGAATCACTTGTTAAGGCTAAAAGATGACGAAATTTCCTGAAAAGCCTAAGAAACATATGCTGGCATGTGACCAAAACAATTCCTTATAGGCTATATCTTAGGGAAGTCAGAACTGTATTATTTGACCTTGGTGGAGTGGGACTTAATGTGTAATGTATACATAAGGCAACCCATGTTGATTTCCTGATAAATTTCCCAGAAATACCTTTAGCCCTTATATACAAACTGAAAAGTTCTGTGGCTGATTAGCCAATTATTTTTAACCAAAAAAAGCAATATGATGTCTCGTTATTTTAAAATGTATACGACCCTGCAAGGATCTTCTATTTTGAATGTAAAACACATGAGTCTAAATGTAGAGATAAAAGATTTTTACAAATAAATTATTTTTACCAGTTTATTTTTTAAAAAGTAATGTCTATTCTTTAACTTACCTAGCAGATTAAGGATCCCCTCATTATAGGCTGCAAAGAGGCGAAGAGAATCCTTAAAGAGGAGCATGAAAGCACTGCGTATTATACCATTAGTTAGTTCATCAGGATTTGCCTGGAAATTAAAGAGTAATCAATTACCACCACAGTTTTACAAAATTCCCTCTCCCACCTATAGTTAAACAATGCTGTTTACCGATATTTTAAAAAAGGATTTATAAAGCTCTTACATTAAAATTAAGAAGAGCATCAAACTGAGTTTGAATGACTGGAAGAGTATTCAGCAGCTCCTTAGTGTTCATAGTTCTCATCAGACCATCTGTCCTATAAAAGATAAAAGAAAATCATAACATCAATAATAATTAAGAGTTGGAGAAGCACTGTGACATCGGCATGTTGAAATAAAGCTGTGTTTTTGACAAACTACATATCAGAGCACATATGTACTTCAGTACTTCTTGCTTACAAACTAATATTTACCTACCCTCTCTTGGTTTTGGTGATGTCAGATGCAATCAGTCTATATGCGAGTGACCTTTCATTCAAGTACCTGCTATATCGTCTGATGAAGGTTGACATAGTATAGCCTAAAAATAAAATACTGTTAGTATTTCCAGGTTAACCAATGTTAACCATTTACAATATATGTGAATAAATGCAAAGACATCATTCTACATTCACCCATGTACCTCAACAGTATCTTTGAAGCACAAATACTAGAACAGCTTGTTAATCATCTAGTACAACATTCCTCAAACTTTCTGTTAAAGATTATTTTTTATTTCCTCAAAGTCTTGATATCACCTCATGATGTGGTATTGACGGTGACATTATTGAACAGGGGAAATAAGTGAACTTTATTAGTTCCTTTCACATTTCCATGGAAACTACTGTAAACCGTGAGCATTTTCCTGACACTCCCTACCCCATTGTTACCATACCTCCCCTGCCCTCTTTCCACTCCGCGAATGACCTTGCCCCTAATTCACAGGCAAAATGGAGACAGACCAGTCATGATAGAAACTCAGCTCCTCACTACTCAACCTCCAAACGTGCCTTGATTCGTTTATTCAATTTATTTGTTCGTTCAACAGTTGTTCAGTGCTTACTATTATCCAGGCACCGTCCTAGGTGTTGGAGGTTCAGCAGTGAATAAAACAGACAAAACTCCCGACCTTCATAGATCGTACGCTCCCAATGGTGATTGACAGACAAGCAAAAGGAAAGAAAAGCACAGAGATGGTTAGCTGCTGAGAAGTGGAAAGGATAAAACTCAGGCAGAGAAGGGAGACTGAGCCAGGAAAGCCTCACTGAGTAAATACCCGCGTATCGTGTTATTCTCAGTAAGTACTCAAATATGTGTTGTATCAATGAATGTAGAAATTATTTTCCATCATAAAATGTACACCACGCACATCCTTCATAATTCAGAACCATTTTTTTAACCAAGTATGGTTTACAGAACATTTCCCTCCTTGCCACATAGAAATATTTCCACCAAAGAATCATCTTACCTTCTGTGACACTTTCATCCAAGAAGTTGTGTAAAGTGAACAAAGAGTCTCTAGATGCAAGATGTTGGATAAAACGCTGTCAAACAAATGTGCCAAATTCTAAAATTAGTTTCCGCCCACAAATAGCGTTCACTCACGATCTTGTCACTGTGAATGCATACGTAACATAATTCTATCAATCATACCGCTTCTATCCATTTCGAAAGCCTGGGCCTGCCAACACAGGGATCTGCAGTGCTGCCAAGTCTGTGTATACACCCCCCAAGTAAACAAGGGTTTACACGTTAAAGCTGATGTGAATACACACTTTTCACCCACGACTTTCTATCTAGCCATTTCTCCCTTTTTGAATTCTGAGGAATTTGAAACACAGCTGACCCTTGAACAACTTGGGGGTTAGGGGCGCCGACCCACTGTGCAGTCGAAAATCCACATATAATTTATAGTCGGCTCTCTGTAGATGCCCTACCTCTGTAACCGTGATTCCACGTCCACAGATTCAACCAACCGCAGATAGTGTAGTGCTATAGTATTTACTACAGAAAAAAGCCACGTACAAGTGGACACGAGCAGTTCAAACCCATGATGTTCAAGGGTCAACTGTAATTATAGAATTATGTTAATAATGTTAAATTATTTAATAATCTAATTAATCGGAAAATAAAAACAATAATTTGATACATTTGTGTACCCCACTACCCAGAAATGACAACTGCTAACTTTTGGACATATCTCCTTCTATTTAAAATAAGAGGAATAAAGTCCTACGGGTAAAGTTAAAAGTGCCCTTTGCCCCATCCCCAAGTTAAATCTCCTTCTCCTACCTGGAAGTAACCATTATCATCATTTTAATGTGTTATCTTTACAGCCTATTTTCTTTATAGTTTCATATATATTTATTCCATAGACAAATATTAACTGTGAATTTTTACAATTTATATAAATGATATTTGACTCAATGTCTTTCTGCAACTTACTTCCTCTACTAGCATCGTTTTTGAGATCTAGCTTTGTTGGTATACATCCTATTTAATGTTATATAGCATTTCATTCTATAAACATACCTCATTTTAGTTACCTGTTGCCTACTGATGGAAATTCTGGTGATTTCCAATTTTTAACTATTATAAATATGCTATGAGAAATGTATTTGCTGGGCCACTGGGCATTTTCAATTTTATTAAACATGTCTCAAGGTACTACTCTCCAACCCTTCACCCAGCATCAGATGCGAAAGTCCACAGACTTCATAGTATTCCTTTCTCATCCTCTTAATATCCGTGGAATCTGTTGTGATGTTACTCGTCTCATTCCTGATATTGGTAGCGTATCGATGGCACCCACAAGGTATGCGAGTTCCCATTTCCTCAAGGTTCCAGCTCTTGATACTGTCACAATTTTAAAATTGTGCTTATCTGAGCATGTTTTCAGATGGTTATCAGCCATTCTGGTTTCCTTTTCTACGTACTGTCTGTTCCTTTCTTTTGTTCATTATTCCAGTGTACTGTTTTTTTCCAACTGATAATGTAGCCTGAATATCAGTCTTATGTCTGTAATCCATGTGTTGCAAACATCTTCCCTACTCAAATGTCATAAGCATATTCCCCTACATGCTCTCCAATTTTAAAATTTAGATTTTTGCATTTATAGCTATTTCATTCATGTGGAATTTATTTTTGTATATGGGATAATATAAAGATCTTATTCTATTTTTTCCATATGGATGTTATTTGTACCAAAAGGCTTTATTTTAAATTGCACACTTTCCCCCATGTTTTTGGTGCCAGCAAGCTCCCATATAAGTACAGTTCTGCTTCTGAGCTATTACATTCCCTTTATATATATGTTCTATTTTTACCAATACCATACTGTGTAATTACTGTTGCTCGTTAATAAGTTTCAAAACCTAATCAATTTCTAAATCTTAATTTTTCAATGCAAAGCTTACTGAGACAAAAGTTAAAGTAGAAAATAAGTAATTTAATGGTGTAGAACATTTCCGTTGTTCTGTAAAACACAAAGCGTGTGTGTGGGGAGGGGTGGTAAGGTGATGCTGTAATAACTCAGGTATCCAGGTGCTCCTGATAAAGTAAAGCAGTTACGTAGCAATACATTTTTGAGGGCTTTCTCTCCCTCCTTCCCTCTCTCTCTCTCTCTCTCTCTCTCTCTCTCGGTCTACATCATCTAAGGAATTAAGAGAAATAGCCACTCTATTATCCATTTTATCATCCAGTGGCTAAAACAGTATACTTCAAACACTGATTGCAAAGATATATTCACAAGTAAAAATGGAAAAATGCGTTTTAAAATATCTACTGCTGCTTACTTCCCCCGTTTGTCACTAATGAAAGAAAATATAGTAAGTCCTTGACAAAGCATATTAAGCAACTGTGTCCTGACAGTCCTCTGTACTAAAAGTAAGGCGATGCCTACCCTTTGAATAGATGCCACGCTCACCTCATTTCCATGCACCATAAGGTGATGCACAGTAATCAGGGCCTTGAATACCACCACCCAGCTGCTGCTCCTAGCTTTCTCAGAAAGAACATCAGCCAGATGCTCAACACTCATATTTGTTCCATTTATGTACTGGATTAGATCTAAATTAGAGACAATGACAAGCATTAAAATACAGATTGAGAAATAATTTCCAAAACCAAAATTGGTAACTTTAACTTAAATACAGATGCAAGCAAATCTCAGAGAAATGACAAAAGGAATAATCCAAAACATTTTCTTCATTACAAGTACTACAATTCGTACTGAGACATTACATGATATTTAGTGCCTGTCTATGCTATCGTTCTGTATACTTGATGAGGGCTGCGATTCGGTCCATTTTGGTCACCACTGTCTCCCCAAGACCCAGCACAGTAGCTGGTATATAAGTTATGGTAAATACTTGTTAAAAAATGAGTAGGACTCAAGAAGGTAAGTAACATGCCCGAGGTCATACAGGTAGTTAGGTGCAAGGGCTGCGATTTGAAATCAGGTTTGTTTGACCCTGAAGACCAAGGTATTAATCATCATTTCATTCTGCCTCTCTCAAGAAAAGTGTCATTCCGTGAAGGTTCAGTCAGGAGCTTTCCTTGTGGTGTCTCCCCATGTCTGACCCTTTGGTTTGCACCTTTTAATTACTTATTGCTTTTTCTTCTTGAGTCCACTTTCCCATAGCTTTGTACCTGGTTTATTACAACAGCCTCCTGATTTCCTGCCTTAAGATTATAACCATTAATCAATTGACTTTATACAGCCCCTCAAAAGCTAAGTTTCATTGTCTTGTTTTCCTGTTGAAGAACACGCAATGATTCCCTGCTGTTTATCAGTTCAAATATTATCCTTGCTTTCCAAACCATCTATAAACCATCCTTATAAAACAACTTCATCGCTAGCATTTATTCACTACTCAGCATCTTCACATACATAGAAGTAGGATAGGTACTGAGGAGGAGGCTTAACAAATATGCTAGTGTATTAGAGCCTCACCCTGTCAAGTCAGATTCACTTACTCAACGAACGTATATACTCAGTGTCAATGCCTAATCCGTGCAAGTTGCTGTGCCATGTTTAAGGGTATGAAGAATGAGATTCTCTGCTATTTTTTATCTCTAGGTCTGCTTCATTCCTCTTTCTGTGAAGTTTCCTCTGCCAGTTTTTTATTTCTGCTTTTTCAGCGTTTAGACTGAATCTTTCAGCTATCCTGGTGCCCCTGTTTGGTTGCATGCATCGTTCAAGTGGATAATTATTGCTCATCCTTCAGGTCTTGAGAAGTGAATTCTGGCACACGCTACATCTTAATCCAGGGCTGGATTATATATCTATATATAATATATATATATTATATATATATATATATATTGCCCCAGAATCCAACATGGGGCCTCTTGAGAATAATGTTCAGGAAGCTTTAAATATATATACATATATATATATGAAATTAATCTGCTTAACCTGGTAAACTGCTATTTGCTGTAATACACGCCCATTGTCATAATGATAAGAAGATAAAACTTGAGAAGACAAATGCATATTAAGTCAATGAATACTTCGTTTTAAAGCCAAATACCAAAGCCAAGAGGTTATGAAAAGGCTGAGTCGGTTCCGAAGGTTTCAAAGGTTTCAAAGGCAGTAGGATTTACGTATACTGCCAACAGCAGAGGCTGTGTACGCAGTCACTGCTCGCTGGCTGGCGAGTCTTTGGGCAACAGACAACTTTCAGAACGAGGCCCCCCTCAGAAGCCGGGGTCGGTACTCCAGCGCCTCCTCCGTCCTAAGGTACATGAGAAGCTTGTAAAGAGTTAGATGTCTGGAGTGAAAGAGGCCAGGGGTTGTGTTCCAGAGTCAATGGACGGCACGCAAGTGGGGACACGCGCCCCCCCCCCCCCCGGGGCCCAGGGCACCGCGGAGCGCTGGGTGGGGGAGGGGGGCAGGCGGGCAGGAGGGGATAGACGGCCGCGCGCCGCCGCCATCACAGGCGCCGAGCTGGCGACCCCGCGGGGCCTCCTCACCCGCCAGGTGTTTCGGCTCGGGCTCGGTGGGCTCGTCGGTGGTCGCTCCAAGGGCGGCTTTGGACACGGACGACCCCATGTGTGCGTCGCCGACGGCCGGCCACGAGGGTGACGGCCGCAGAGGCTGGTCCCTCCTCTTCCGGACCAGCTGACTCAGCCGGGACCCAGAGCCGGGGCGACGGGAGGGGTGCCTGAGGTGACGGAAGAAAGGCGTGGCCCAGCAGGCCACGTGGCGACTGGGTCCCCACGCCGCCTGACGCAGGCCTGCGGAATTGTGACGTGAGACGTGAAGCCGCGCGGCGCCGGGGCCCGAGAAGCGGGCGCCCGGGACAAGATCCCGCGTGGGGCGGAGCGTCTCGGGGGAGCCAAGGCAGACCCTTGGCGTGGTAGAGGCTTGGTAAGAAAATAAACAACCGCCATGGAACGAATGTCATGAGAAACAGGGACATGGCGGGGACTCCAGATGAAAGATCTGGAGATCTTCAGGTCTTGCGAAGTCAGGCGGTCCTGTGACAGTGCTTTGGAGATCCTTGACGTGGCCTCGTTAGGGAGGCTTCGTCATGTGTGATGGGAACTGCATCCTGCCCGAGTCCACGTCCTCCAACCCTTCACCCAGCATCGCATACGGAAGTCCATGGATTTGTTCATCCTCTTCCTTTTATCCCTGGAATCTGTAGTGACCTTAATTCTCTTTCCTGACACTGTTAATGTATGCCTTCTCTCTTTTCTTTTCTTGGTATATCTGGCTAGACAGTTACCAATTTTATTGATCCTTTCAAAGAACCACCTTTTGGTTTCTTTAACTTTCTCTCTATTCTCTTTTCTAAGTCACTGATGTCTGCTCCTATCTATATTATCCCATTGCTTCTACCTGCTTGCAGTTTATTTTGCTCTTCACTTTCTGGTTTCTTAAGGGACGTTAGGTTACTTATTTAAGATTCTTCTTTTATAACATAGGATTTCAGGGCTAAGTACTGCTTTTGTTGCTGTCAGAGAACATGTTTTTTATTATTTCAGTCTTTTAAATTTCGTTGAGATTTATTTTACAGAACAGAATATATGCTCTAAAAGGTAAATGTTCTGTGTACCCTTGAGAACTGCATATTTTTCTACTGTTCGATGCAGTGTTCCATTAAATGTGTATTACAGTTATTGATATTGTATCACAAGTGACTGAGGCTCTGCTCATTTGCAATTTTTACAGCCTTTTCCTCCTCTGCACTGCAGGTTGGAGACATTCTTTTGCTGTGTCTTCAAGTTCAGTGACCTTTTCTTTTGCAGAGTCTAATCTTCTCTTAATGCCATTTAGGACAGTGTGCATTTCCAATAAGGTATTTTTCATCTCTAGAATTTCCATTTGATTCTTTTTATCTTTCAATGCTCTCCTCATTATGTTCATATTTTCCATTAAACCCTTGAGGATGTCATAATAACTATCAAGGTTATATGCTTGTCAACCAATTCCTTCTGGCTCTGTTTCTACTGACATTTTTCTCTTCCGTATGGGTAACATTTTTCTGCTTCTTCCTATGTGATTTTGTATAGATGTCAAATACTGTTCATTTTACTTCACTAAGTGCTGTAGTTTTATGTATTACTTTAAAGAAAGTTGAAGTTTGTTTAGGTAGGCACATACATTACTTTGATATCACTTCTGTCCTTCAGAGCATGTTTTCTCAAACAGCTTTGTTGATATTTCATTCACATATCATACCATTCACCCCTTTAGTCTACAAATTGGTAGTTTTTAGTATATTCAGAGTTGTATGACTAGCACCAAGATCAATTTACAACATTTTCACCACTTTAAAAAGAAACCCCACACTCATTAGCCATCACTCCTCATTTCCACCTAAACCTTCCATCCCTAGTCAATCACTATTCTACTTTATGTCTCTGAAGATTTTCCTATTCTGAACATTTCATATAAAAGGACTCAGTCAATATGTGGACCTTCGGGACTGGGCTCTTTCACCTAGCATAATATATTCCAGCTTCCTTCATGTTTGTAGCACGAATCAGTACTTCATTTCTTTTTGTGGCCAAATAATATTCCACTGTATGGATATACTACAGCTCATTCATTCATGAACACTTGGACTGTTTCCCTTTTTGAACTATTGTGAATACTGCTTCACATGCAAGTATTTCTTTCAATATCTGTTTTCAGTTCTTTGAGGTATCTACCTGAGTGGAATTGCATGTTTGTATGGAAATTCTGTGTTGAACTTTGTAAGGAACTGCCAAACTATTTTCCACAGTGGCTGAACCATTTTACAACCCCACCAGCAATATGTGAGGGTACCAGTTTTTCCACATCCTTGCCAGTATTTGTTTTCCATTTGTTTGATTATAGCCATATGAGTGGGTAGGAAGTGATATCTCTTTGTGGTTTTCACTTACATTTCCCTGATGACTAATGATTTACAAGAATTTTTTCATGTGCTTATTATCAATTTGTGTATCCTCTTTGGAGAAATGTCTATCCTGATCCTTTGCTAATTTATTAATTGAGCTGTTTATCTTTTTTCAACTTTATTGAGGTACGATTAACAAATAAAAATTATATATATTTAGGCTGTACAAAATGACGTTTTCTTTTAAACTGTACAAGATGAGGATTTAATATATGTATACATTGTGAAATGATCACCACAATCAGGTTAATTAACACATCCATCACCTCCATACTTAAAATATTTTCTGTGGTTAGAACACTTGAGATCTATTCTTTAAGCAAATTTCAAGCATCCAGTATTATTCATTGTGGTCACCATGCTGTATATTAGATCCCTAGAACTCATTCATCTTTTTTTTTTAAAACAAATACATCTTATAACTGAAAATTTGTACCCTTTGACCAACCTTTCCCCATTTCTTCCACCCCCCAGCCCCCCGGAAAACATCATTCTACTTTCTGGTTATATAAGTTCAACATTTTCAGATTCCACATATAAGTGAGATGATGCATTATTTGTCCTTCTGTGCTTGGCTTATTTCATTTAGTTAGCATAATGTCCTCGAGGTTTATCCATGTTGTCACAAATAGCAGCTTTTCCTTCTTTTTAATGGATGCATCTTATATATATATATATATACACATATACAACTATATATATTGTGTATATATATATACACAAGATTATATATATATATGTATATACATTTTCTTTATTCTTCTGTCAATGGAATCTAGAATGTTTCCATATTTTGACTGTTGTGAATATTGCTGCAGTAAACATGGGAATGCATATATCTTTCAGATCCTGATTTTATTTCTATGGATATATACCCAAAAGTTGGATTGCTGGATCATATGGTAGTTCTATTTTTAATTTTTTGAAGAAGCTTCATACTTTTTTACATATGGGCTATACCAGTTTATGTTCCCATCAACACTGCACGAGGGTTCCCTTTTCTCCACATCCTCACCAACACTTGTTATTTGTTGTCTTTTTTATAATAGCCATCCTGACAGGTGTGACGTGATATTCCATTGTGGTTTTGATTTGCATTTCCTTGATGATTCACAGTGTTGAGCATCTCTTCATGTGCCTGGAGGCCATATGTATGTCTTCTTTGGAAAAATGTTTATTCAGGTCTCAGGCCTATTCTTAGATTGTGTTTTTTTGCTATTGTTGTATACGTTCCTTTTATATTTGGGGTACTAACCTCTTATCAGATATGTGGTTTACAAATACCTTCTCACATTCTGTGGGTTGAATTTTCATTTTGTCGATGGTTTCCATTGCTGTATAGCTTTTTAGTTTGGTGTCGTCTCACTTGTTTATTTTTGCTATTGTTGCTTTTGCTTTTGGTGTCAAATCTAAAATGTCATTGCCCAGATGGATGTCAAGGAACATCCACCTAGGTTTAATTCTAGGAGTTTTATGCTTTCGGGTTTTACATTTAAGTATTTAATCCATTTGCATTAATTTTTGTGTATGGTGTAAGACAGTTGTCCGGTTTCATTCATTTGCATGTGAATATCTAGTTTTCCCAGCACCACTTATGGAAAAGACTATCCTTTTCCCATTGTGCATTCTTGGTTCCCTTGCCAAATATTAGTTGACTGTGTATGTGGGCTTATTCCTGTACTCTATTCTATCCCATTGGTCTATGTGTCTGTTTTTATGCCAGTGCCATAATGTTTTAATTACTTTAGTTTTGTAATATCATTTGAAATCAGGAAGCCCCCAGCTTTGTTCTTCTTGCTCAGGATTACTTTGGCCATTTGGGGTCTTTTGTGGTTCCATATGATTTTCAGGATTGTTTTTTTTTCTATTTCTGTGAAAATTGCTATTGGGATTTTGATAGGGATTGCATTAAATCTGTACACCACTTTAGGTATTATTTTAACAACACTGATTCTTCCAATCCATGAACAGAGGATATAATTCTTTTTTTTTTTTTTTTTTTTTTTTTTTTTTGCTACACCACGTGGCTTGCAGAATCTTAGTTCCCCCACCAGGGGTTGAACCCGGGCCCTTGGCAGTGAAAGCGTGGAGTCCTAACCACTGAACAACCAGGGAATTCCCCATGAATACAGGATATGTTTCCATTTATTTGTGTCTTCTTCAGATTCTTTCATCAATATCTTATAGTTTTCAGCTCCTTGGCTAAATTTATTCCTAAGTATTTTTTATGCTATTGTATATGTGACTGTTTTCTTAATTTCTTTTTCAGATAGTTTGTTAGTATATAGAAATATGACTGATTTTTGTATGTTGATTTTGTATGCTACAACTTTACTGAATTTTTTTATTAGTACTAGAATTCTTTTTTTGGTGGAGTCTTAGGGTTTTTCTACAAATAAGACCATGTCATCCGCAAACACAGATAATTTTTCATCTATCTTTCCAATTTGGATGCCTTTTCTTTCTTTTTCTTCCCTAATTGCTCTGCCTAGGACTACCAGTATTATGTTAAAAAGAAGTGATGAGAGTGGGCACCCTTGTCTTATTTCTGATCTTTGAGAAAAAGCTTTCTGCTTTTCACCATTGAGGATGACATTAGCTATGGGCTTGTCATATGGCTTTTATTATGTTGAGATACATTTCTTCTATACAAAATTTGTAGAGTTTTATCATGAAAAGATGTTGGGTTTTGTTGAATGCTTTTTCTGCATTTATTGAGATGATTATATGATTTGTATCCTTCATTCTGTTAATGTGGTATGTTTATTGATTTGTTTATGTTGAACCATCCTTGCACCTCAGGGATAAATTCCAATTGAACATTTTGTATGACCCTTTTATCATGCTGGAATTCAGTTTGCTAGCATTCTGTTGAGGATTTTTCCATCTTTATTCATCAAGGATGTTGGCCTATAATTTTCTCTCCTTATAGTGCCCTTATCTGACTTTGGTATAAGGGTAATTCTGGCCTTATTAAATGAATTTCAGTGTGTTCCCTCCTCTTCAATTTTTTGAAAGAGTTTAAGAAGGATCGTCATTAATTCTTCTTTAAATGTTTTGTATAATTTACCCATGAAGCCATCTGGTCATGAGCTTTTCTTTGTTGGGAGGTTTTTGATTACTGCTTCAATCTTATTTATTATTGACCTGTTCAGAGTTTCTATTCATGATTCAGTCTTAGGTTGTAAATTTCTAGGAAATTATCCATTATTTCTATGTCATCTTACTTGCTGGCATATAATTTTTCATAGTAGTCTCTTATGATCGTTTGTATTTCTGTGGTATCAGTTATAATGTCTTCTCTTTCATTTCTGACTTTACTTGAGTCTTCTCTCTTTTTTTCTTTATTAGTATAGGTAAAGGTTTGCCAATTTTATCTTTTCAAAAAACCAACTCAGTTTCGTTGATCTTTTCTCTTGTTTTACTGGTCTCTATTTCATTTATTTCTGCTCTAATCTTTATTATTTTTCTTCCATCTGCTAACTTTGTGTTGTTCTTTTTCTAGTTCCATGAAGTGTAAAATTAGGTTGTTTGGTTAAGATCTCTTTTTTCATAATGTACACATTTATTACTCTAAAATTCCCTCATAGAAGTGCTCTCACCACATCCCCATAGGATTTGGTATGTTGTGTTTCCATTTTCATTTGTCTCAAGGTATTTTTAAATTTTCCTTTGATTTATTCTCTGACCCAATGATTATTCAGGAGTGTGTTAATTTCCACGTATGAGTACATTTTCCTCCTGTTATTGATTTCTGATTTCATAACGTTATTGTCATAAAAGATACTTAATATGATTTCACTAGTCTTAAATTTTTTAAGACTTTTGTTCCCCAGTTATGATCTATCTTGGACAGTATTCCAGTCCAGCTTATCTATTTTTTTTCTTTTGTTGTTTATGCTTTTGGTGCCATACCTAAAGATTCATTGCCTAAACCAATGTTATGAATATTTACCGCATGTCTTCTAAGAGTTTTATAATTTTAGCACTTAACAGGGAGGTCTGTGATAAATTTTGATTAAACTTTTGTATATGATGTCAGGCAGCGGTCGTTTCATACTAGTCTCTAGTTTCCTTTTATTGTGATGACTTTGGTTTTGGCATAGGGTAGTTTTGGCCTCATAGAATGAGTTGGGAAGTATTTCCTCCTCTTATGTTTCTGAATAATTTATGAGGGATTGGTGTTAATTCTGAATTGGTATTAATTCGAATGTGGCAGAATTCACGAGTGAAACCATCTGGTCCTGGGCTTTTCTTGGTGGGAAGTTTTTAAATCACAAAAATACAATTATACTCTCTTCTATATTTATCTATGTAGTTGCCTTCACCATTGATCTTTATTTCTTTATGTAAATTTGAGTTATTCTCTAATGTCCTTTCATTTCAGTCTGAAGGACTCTCTTTAGTATTTCTTGTAAGACAGGTCTGTTAATAGTGAATTTTCTGCTTTTTTTTCTGGGAATGTCTTTATTATAACTTCATTTTTGAATTTTCTTAAATATAGCTTTTACTTTTAGCATTTCAAATATGTCATCCCACTGCCTTCTGGCTGCTGGTTTTTAATGAGAATTCAGTTGTCAGTATTATCGAGGTGCCCTTGTACGTGGTGAGTCATTTCTTTTTTGCTGATTTCAACATGCATTGTTTTTGGCTTTAGACATTTTTCTTTTTTGGCCTTGCCACTGCACGGCATGTGGGATCTTAGTTCCCCAACCAGGGATTGACCTTGCACCCCTGCAGTGGAAGTGCGGAGTCTTAACCACTGGACAACCAGGGAAGTCCCTGGCTTTAGACATTTTGACTATGTGTCTAGGTATGGGTCTCTTGAGTTTGTCATATTTGGAATCTTTGAGCTTCTTGAATGTGTAGATTCAAGGATTTCATCAAATTTGGCAAGTTTTCAGTCATTACTTCTTTTAATACTCTTTATGCCCCTTTCTCTCCCTTCTCTTTACTGGACCTCCCATTATATGTTGGTATATGTTGGTATGTTGGTGTTGTCTGATGGGTCTCTGAGGTCCTGTTCCTTTTTAATTTTACTTTCTGATTCTCAGATAATTGACCTATCTTCAAGTTCGCTGATTGTTGAGCTTCTGCAGGGAATTTTTCATTTCAGATATTATACTTTTCAGCTCCAGAGTTTCTATTTTGTTCTCTTTTTAAATTTTCCTGTCTCCCTGTTACTATCCTTCACTTTGTGAGACATCATTGTATTGGTTTCCTTTTGCTCTTTGAGCATATTTACAACTGTTGACTCAAATTCTTTGTCTAGTAAATCCAGTGCCTGGGCTTTGTCTAGTCTAGTTTCTGTTAATATCTTTTTTCCTGTCAATGGGTCATACTTTCTCTTTTTTAATTTTGCTTTCATAATTTTTTGTTGAAATTTGGACATTTGTAGTATTGTAGTATGCAACTCTAGAAATCAGATGCCTCCTTCCCCAGGGTCTATTGTTCTTTATTTAGTGAATGATTGAGTAAATCATGGTAATACCACCAGATAGAATAATAGGCTACTATTTAAAATGATAATTATGAAGTGTATGCACCATGTAACATTTTAAAGATTGTCAAATGAATAAAATCCACATACAAAAATATGAGATTCATTAATACTAGAACTGGGTAAAAACAGAAGAGAAAAACAAAAAGGAATAGCAAACATGATAGTAATTGTATTATGGTGATGAGATTATAGGTGAGTTTCCTTTTTGTACTTTTCACGTTTTCTTTATTATATTACTTTTTGTGCTTTTATTTACTCATTTTTCTTTTCCATGATGGTTTATCACAGGATACTGAATATAGTTCCCTGTGCTATACAGTAGGACCTTGCTGTTTATCCATCCTATATATAATAGTTTGCATCTGCTAACCCCAAACTTCCAATCGAACCTTCCCCTGCAAGCACAAGTCTGTTCTCTCTGTCTGTGAGTCTGTTTCTGTTACTTTTTGTGCTTTTAAACACTGGACATTTTATTTTAGTTTTGTATTATGAAAGTAACACGTGTTCATTGCTGAAATTCAAAAAACAGTTTACAGAAGATTTCAAAGTGAAGAATTAAGACTCCATTTCTCTGGCCTGAATCTCAATCACCAAAGATAATTAGCCAGTTATCATTTTCTCATGTAGCCTTTCAGACATTGTGCATACATGTATATATAGGATCTTAAAAGTGATTCTTTATAATTTTCAACTTACAGAAAAACTGGAAGAACAGTACAAAGAATGCCCATGTATCCTTCACCCATATTATTCCATTGTTAACATTCTGCCACAGTTGTGCAATGTATGTGTGTGTGCTTGTGTATGTACCATCACTATCATCAGGCTTTTTCTGAACCATTTGAGAAAAAGCTGCAGACGTGATGCTCCATTACCCCTAAATACTCTAATGTGCATTTCTCAAAATCAAGGACACTGTTGTACATAACCACCACACTGTCATGCAAAAGGCCAAGCACGAGAGTGACTGATTTGGCTTGTAAAGTAACAACAAGCCCTTTTTAGATACAGATGACCGCAGCACCAGTTGTGGGGCACTCTACTGTGGAGGAGCCCCCTCTAGACTGCCGCTCAGAGGTTTTATATTCTCTAGTTATACTCTGAGTGGAGCAGGGCTGAGAGACTCATACCTCATCAGAATCCAAAAGACAATGCAAAACTGTCCCAGGACAGCCTCACAGGGGAGATAAGAAGGTGAGAGGGCGATGGCCTCACAAGCCTCTTATCCTCTTGTCTTCCAGTTGGACCACAAGACCTCCTGCCAAGACCCAGATAAGTCATGGCTCAAGCTTTGCTTGCACAGATACATGCAGTCATGAGCACACCACAGTGGGTCCATCCTCTACAACTCCACCACTGACTCGCCACATACCTGACTAAGAATTCTAAGGAGCACAGGCTACCCTATCAAGTATACTATAATTAATTGTACTGATAGAGGCTTATATCAAATCCACAGAGGACAAGAGTGACTGTGACTATGATTCCCTAGTATTATGATAGGGCTCACTTGGAGGACAGATTTCAGCTGGCGGCTCAACAACAGGAAGTAAGCCAGTTAAATATGTCATTGATCAAGGCATAGTAAGGGGTTTTGACAGTTGCACATACCCTGCCTTGACCAGCCAGCAAGAAGTCCAGGATTTATCATTACCAGTTATACTAGAGAATATACCACAGTTTTTGTGTGGCAGGCTAGTGTAGGCCTGACATTCACATAAGAAGTTGTAGCAACCTCAGCAGCAGCATTTTGTTGAGCTGGGGCTCAGAGTCCAATTCTATTAAGGTTTTGTACAAAAGGGTTGTTGGTTTGTTTTGTTTTGTTTTTGGCTGTGTTGGGTCTTCGTTGCTGCTCGTGGGCTTTCTCTCTAGTTGTGGCAAGCGGGGGCTACTCTTCGTTGCAGTGCACAGGCTTCTCTCAATGCAGTGGCTTCTCTTGTTGCAGAGCATGGGCTCTAGGCTCGCAGGCTTCGGTAGTTGCAGCACTTGAGCCCTAAAGCATGAGGGCTTTTCAGTAGTTGCAGCACGTGGGCTCAGTAGTTGTGGCGCATGGGCTTAGTTGCTCTGTGGCATGTGGGATCTTTCTGGACCAGGGATCGAACCCGTGTCCCCTGCATTGGTAGGTGAATTCTTAACCACTGCTCCTGCTTGTTCAATAGCAGGCACTATTGAACAAGGCCACTTGTTCAATAGTGCCTGTTGCCTGGGCAAAAGAGTTTTGTTACTTTCTAGAAAGTAAGTCTTGTTCTATCATTTTGAGTTGAAGGTATTCACTTTTTTTTTCCCCACACCGCACGGCTGGCAGTTGGGCCCTGTGCAGTGAAAGCGTGGAGTCCTAACCACTGGGCAGCCAGGAAATTCCTGCTATTCACTCTTAAAGTCAGCAGCTGCTAGGACATTTTGGAGAGTCCCTGGAGATTCTTTGTTGGTCAGGCTCCCTGCAGACAAGAGCTGAGAGGTTAGTGGTCCCTCCCTGCACTCCTGACCTCCAGGGGCTTCAGGGATGCTCTCTCTAGCAGCTAGGACCGTGGCCTTCCCTCCATAGCCATGTGATTGGTGTGACGTCACTCTTTTTTAGTCCTCCGCTTGTCTTGCCTAGACTCTGCTCCTGGACTTCTCTCTGGGTGGCTCAACCGTTTCTTTTTTGTACTCCTTGTACGTAGAATATCTGGTACCTCTAACACATGGGTCATGCCAGCATCACTTTAAAGAGTCATTACCTCATATTTACGGGCTTTATCATCGATATCTATAATGACCCCAATCCAGAGAGTCACCTCCCTCGACTCCTCTTTGCTTCTCCCAGGTCCCAGTAGCCAAGGTTCGCAGAATGGCCACATTTATAGCCCAAACTGACTGTCAGAAGTGTGTGCTACACCCAAAGCTGAGCCTCAGTCATCCAGCTGTCTTGGCATTTCCTTTGAGTCTTTCAGTAGTGCCTGCTGCCTGGGCAGCACAAGCATGCGGGTATGGATTCCAGGGATGCTCGTTCTCCGAGGCCCCCTGCCCTTGGCCATCCACACGGCCACCTGGGTCTCATGCAATTTGCTGCTGTAATGTCTGTCCCACAGAGGCTGCCCTGACCATCCAGCTGTCTTGACAGGTGTCAGCCCACAGTGACCCAACCGACGACACGTTGGCTGCTGCCCGTGAGGTAGTGAAAATGCAGCAAGGTGCACTCGGGAGGATGTTCTGAGGTGAGCACCATGGTACATCTGTCCACTGAACCCAGTTCTCTTTTCCATGAATGGTGTTAAGCACTTTGCTCTGGGCTGCACAGCTGGATGCGGTGGCTCGGTCCGGGAGCGGCACACAGCTAGGGCAGGAAGACTGAGTTGTAAGCATGGCAGTTCCCTGGAGAGAAAAACATCTAATTAGGAGGTTGGGAAGGGGTGAGAGGCCCAGTCTGGCATTTTTTTTTTAATTGGCTGCTTTGGGTCTTCGTTGCTGCGCGAGCTTTCTCTAGTTGCGGTGAGAGGGGGCTACGCCTCTTTGTAGTGGGCAGGCTTCTCATTGAGGTGGCTTCTCTTGTTGCAGAGCACAGGCTCTAGGGGCAAGGGCTTCAGTAGTTGTGGCACGTGGGCCCAATAGTTGTGACTCGCGGGCTCTAGAGCGCGGGCTCAATAGTTGTGGTGCATGGGCTTCGTTGCTCCGTAGCATGTGGGATCTTCCTGGATAGGGATCGAGCCCATGTCCCCTGCCTTAGCAAGTGGCTTCTTAACCACTGTGCCACCAGGGATGTCCCCCCAGTTGGGCCTTAAGTGAGCTGATCCATCTTTGAACCAGGCCCAGGCATCTTCAGGAACCTGAGTTTACCAAAGGCCTCAAAGAAAGAGAAAGGGGTGGTGTGAAGATCACTGTGCTAGTGAAGTGGCTTGTGGCCATAGGAGCAAGAGAGTTCCCTTAAGCACTCCTGCCTCTAGCAGCTCCTCCACCAGGAGAGTGACCCCCACTCCTCCTGCCCTGGCATCTGACACCACATTCCTCATACCACACCACCGAGCACTCGCTCCACCATCACTGTCAGGGAACAGCCCTGACAACCTGAGGAAGTATCAAACACTCTGCACACATCTGGTCCCACAGTGCAATCTGCAGTGTCAGCCATAAGCACGGGGCTGTGAGGAAGGTCATCACATAAAACAGAAAACCAGCTAGCTTCAGGGACTTCAGTGTGGTGACCTCAGTCTGCTAACTGAACCGAACCAGCAACACTGTAACCTGAAAAGGGCTCGACAGTCGTGAGGTGCCACCAATAGCCCGGGAGGGATCCAAAAGTCTGACGCAAAAAAAAAGAAAAAAGTCTGATGCAGCATCTTTTACCGTAAAACAGATGGGTCAGTTTTTCGCAGGAGTTAGTTTTTATCAGGAACATAGAATTCTTTACCTTGCAAAAGACAGCTGTTTTTCTTTGACAGAAAGACTAAGCATTGTGAGCTGACCCCATTGTTTCAAGAAATGTTCCCCAGCAAGCTCACATCTGAATTTTGTTGGAGCTTATCAGTTATTCCACCTGGTGGGCAGCTAGGCCATAGAGACTGAGAATTTCAACTTGCCAACAACCACGACAATATATATACAGCGAAAACTTTGGATATCAGAGAAAATTTCTAACATTTTGTGAACATGTAGTTTAAACATGTAACACATTTCAACACCAATTATCATTTTTACAATACGTACAATTAATTGGCCCAAGCCTCACTCACAAGTTTACTTGAAACTCTTTTTTCTCTTCACTTCAAGTTTCATCCAAACTCTAAGATGAGTTTTTGTTTTACTACATCTTATCTCCTCAGCTAGGAGCTTAGGGAATACAGGGAAGAAAGGAAGAGGCCAGCCTGCAGGGTTGGCTAGAGCTGTGGGGAACATTCTTTCTCTTTTTTTCATTGTCATAAACAGCTTTATCAAGACATAATTTACATACAGTTCACCCATTTAAAGTGTACAATCCAATGATTTTTCGTACAGTCACAAAGTTGTGTAACCATCACAAGTCACCTTTTTGCTGTCATTCCTCTACCCCCACCTCCCTCCAGCGTCTAGCAACCATTAATCTGCTTTCTGTCTCTATGGATTTCCCTATTCTGAACATTTCACATAAATGGAATCATACAATATGTGGCCTTCTGTGTCTGCCTTTTTTCACTATGTTTTCAAGGTTCATCAGTGTTGTAGCAAGTGTCAGTACTTCATTCCTTTTTATGACTGAATAATATTCCATTGTATGGATAGACCACATTTTGTTTATCCATTATAGTTTATGGACATTTGGGTTGTTTCCACCTTTTGGCTATTATGAATAGTTCTGTTATGGACATTCGTGTCTAACTTTTTGTTTGAATACCTGTTTTCAATTCTGTGAGATACATACCTAGGAGTGCAGTTGCTGGGTCTTATGATAATATTCTGTGTTAACTTTTGGAGCAACCAGCAGACCATTGTCCAAATTGGTTACAGCATTTTACGTTCCCATTAGCAGCATACAAGGGTTCCAATTTCTCCACATTCTCGTCAACGCTTGTAATTATCATATTTTTTTACACTGGTGATGTGAAGTATCTCATGGTTTTGATTTGCATTTCCCTAATGACTAATGATGTCAAGGATCTTTTCATGTGCTTATTGACAATTGTGTATCTTTCAGGGAGAAATGTCTATTTCAATCTTTTGCCCATTTTTCAATCGTTTTGTGTGTGTGTGTGTGTGTGTGTGTGTGTGTGTGATCAAATCAAAGTTCTTCATATATTGTAGATAATAGTCTCTTATTTATATGATTTGCAAATCTTTTCTCCCATTCTCTGGGTTGTCTTTTCACTTTTTGATAATGTCCTTTGACACACAAAATTTTTTAATTTTTATGAAGTCAAATTTATCTATTTGTTCTTTGTTTCTTGTACGTTTAGTGTCATATCTAAGAATCCATTGGCAAAACCAACATTATGAAGATTTACTGCTATGTTTTCTTCTAAGGTTTTTATAGTTTTAGCTCTTAGATTTAGGTCTTTGATAAATTTTGAGTTAATATTTCACTATGGTGTGGGCGAGAGGCCCAACTTCATTCTGCTGCATGTGGATATCCAGTTGTCCAATCACCAGTTGTTGAAAAGACTGTTCTTTCTCCCATTCAATAGTCTTGACACCCTTGTTGATAATAAGTTGACCACAGATGTGTGGGTTTATCTCTGCACTCTCAGTTCTGTTCCAGTGATTTATCTATCTATCCTTGTGACAATACCAAACTGTCTTGATTACCATTGCTTGTATAAATTTTGAAATCAAGAAGTGCACTCCTCTTTTTCAAGATTATTCTGGCTATTCACAGAGTGTAGAGATCGGCTTTCACCACAATCTCTACCACTTGTACAAGTGCCTTTAGGCGTGAACTTCACCACGTTCTGCTGCAGATGAAGTCAGTTCCCCTGGGAAGAGATTAGGAGCATATTTACAGCCTGTTTCTCCTCTCTCTAGGCAAAATCTCTGAGGCAAGGTTCTGGAGCAGCAGATAGGGACACTGGCAAGCTTCTCTTAGTGATACCCCAGCTCAAGGACCTAAGTGGCCAGTGGCAGGGGGCAGTAGCCTGAGGTTTTTTCAGGCACAGAAGGACCTCTTCACGAGCTGGGGCAAGGGTGATCAGGAACCCTGATCTCAGTGCACCACGCCCAGGTTAGAGTCTCCTCCCACATCTCAACTGCACTTTCCTAGGACTTAGCCAAAGCAACAGTGAGCTGGGGGAAGGATAAGAAACGGTGAAGTCCTACTCCTCTTGAGAAGAAAGCCTTCCACCTGGGAGCTGGGGGAGATGGAATCCTGTGTTCTTGGCCGCTCCAGTCTGGAGTGGAGTCTCCTCCTCACTGAGCTGGGAGAGGGGAAGGAGGGAGCAGATCTCAATTCAAATACTAGAAATTCTTACGGAATTTTTGTAGATTTTCTTGACTTTCTGCTTGCCCTTCGGGCTACTCCCAGAGACTTTAATTTTTTAAAAAATAATTTTTACCATTTTCACTGGCAGGGGGCTGGGGTCCTGCAGACCTCCTCATACTGTCAGGCTGGAAGTTGATCGAAGTTTCTTCTCTTAAAGCAGTTGAAGTTAAGGTACAGGAAGGATAGTTTTGGGGGAGGCTACAAAGCTGCTGGTACCAATAAGCACTGCTTTGAATTTATTTGTGGTTTTAAGTGGCCTTTTGTCAGCTCTAACAAAGGAACTTTGGTCTGGGCTTGTCTCATCCTTTCTCTGCCCCAGCCCTGGAACCAGCCATTCTCCCGGGGGGTGGGGGGAGGGGTGCAGCGCCTGGTACCTTTAGTGAAGGATAGTACTTGAGAACCAATATTTGAGTGCTAGATGTTCTCATAGCTACTGGGGTACCACTTCTTCTAATCTTAGTGGACAGAGCGAGGAAATGTATGTATGTATACATGCAAACATCCCTATATCTGTGTCTACATAAACTTTTCCTTGGAAAAAAAGTTCACATTAATGCTTTCAATTTCAATCCAACAGAGCTTTCACTAGATCTCCCCCAGCAAGGCCCTCATAAGTAAGCCCAGCCCTGCTTCCTCAGCCACCAGGTACTTTGACACTTCCATGTACCTGCCTCCTCTCCCCACGTTCCTGTTTTACAAATTACAACTCAGATTATCAGGTTAGAAAAAGAATTTCAAATTGCCATAACTCTATCAATGTAAATAGCTTAGAAGGGACACATGCAGAAGGTTGGCCTGTAAAAATATTCAAATCGTTTTATTCCCCTCAGATTTTCTTTTTATCATTCTTCTTATTTCACAAAGTACATACCATATCTCCTAGCTCCTTATTTAATACTCACAACTTTTTATTTTGCAATAATTATAGATTAACAGGAAATTGCAAAAATAGTACAGGAAGTCCCATGTACCCTTCACCCAGTAGTTTCCCCCAGTGATAAGCTCTTACACATAACTATAGTATATCTTCAGAACCAATATACTGACAATGGTACAATACTGCTAATTAGACTATAGACCGTATTCAGTTTCACCAGATTTTACATGCATTCATTTGTAGGTGTGTGTAGGTCTGTGTAGTTTTAGCACAGATATAGATTCATGTAACCAACACCACAATCAAGATACAGAGCTGTTTCATCAGCACAAAGGAATTCCTCTTGTTACCCCTTTAGAGTCAGGCATATCCCACACCTGCTTCAGTCCCTGTCCCTGGCAACCATTAATCTGTTCATCACTTCTATAATTTTGCCATTTCAAAAATGTTATACAAATGCAGTCATAGTACGTGACCTTTTAAGATTGGCTTTTTTCATTCATCATAATACTCTTGAGGTCCATCCAAGTTGTGTGTCAACAGTCTGTTCCTTTTCATTGCAGAGCAGTATTCCATGGTGTGCATGGTTGGCTTAACCACACATTCAACTGCAGGACATCTGGGTTGTTTCCAGTTTGGGGCTATTACAAATGAAACTGCTAAGAATGTCTGTGTAGCAGTTTCTGTGCCAAAACAGGTTTTCATTTCTCTGGGATAAATGTCCAGGAGAACAATTGCTGGGTAATAAAGTACATGTATGTTTAACTTTATTAGAAATTTCCAAGCTCTTTTTTTCAGAGTGGCTTACCATTTTACATTCTGTTCAGCAATGTATGAGAGATCCAGTTTGTATGCTCAACAGGACCTGGTATTTCCACTATTTTTTCTTTAGCCATTCTGATAAGTATGTACTCACAATTCACTGCGGTTTTGATTTGCATTCCCTGATGACTGATGAAGTTCAGCATCTTTTCCTGTGCTTGCTTGCCAGCCATATACCCTCTTCAGTGCTTATGTCTATTCATGTCTTCTGCTCATTTTCTAACTGGATTGTTTTTTTTTTTTTTTTTTTTTATTTTTTGGGGGGTACACCAGGTTCAATCAACTGTTTTTATACACATATCCCCATATTCCCTCCCTTCCTTGACGCCCCCCCCTCGAGTCCCCCCCACCCTCCCTGCCCCAGTCCTCTAAGGCATCTTCCATCCTCGAGTTGGACTCCCTTTGTTATACAACAACTTCCCACTTAACTGGATTGTTTTTTACTCTTGACTTTATATATTTTAGATTGATCTAGATAAATGGCTTGCAAGTAATTTATCTCAATAATTTCCTCCTCTTAAATTTTTTGTGGAGCAAAAGTTTTTTTTTATTTTGATGAAGTCCAATATACAGTGTCAACTTCTTCCTTCTACAATTGTGCTTTCAGGATGAAGGCCAAGAACTTGTTGCCTAGCCCAAGATCCTAAAGATTTTTCTATGACTTGTTTTCCTAAAAGTTTTACAGTTTTACATCTTACATCTAAGTTCACGGTACATTTTCAGTTAATCTGTGTAGAAGGTGTGCAGTTTTGGTCAAAGTTCATTTTCTTTGCCAAGTGCACCAGCATCATTTGTTGAAAAGACTATCCTTCCTCTGTTGCATTGCTTTTGTACCTTTGTCAAAATTAACTGGGCATATACTACACTGGCTTGATTACTGTAGCTTTATAGTAAGTCTTGAAGTCAGGCAATGTGAGTCCTCCAAATTTTTCTTCTTCAGAATTGATTTAGCTTAATTTTATACCTGCATATTTTCATCCTTCCTACAGGGAAAGAAAAGAATAGAGAAGAACTGTGGCTGTGGGAAATTAGGGAAAATATAACATTTATACAAATATGCCCTAGGGTTCCACTCCCAGAGATGTACCACATGATTATCGTACAGGTAGTTCTGGACTGTACTTAGAAATTTGAAAAGCAATAATTTAGGGAGAAACAAGAAGAAAAAACAAAAACAAAAACCAACGCTCTGTCACTGTTGTTGGAATTGTTTTCTTTCTGTCTAACTCCTCCAACTCCCACTTTAATTTCCAGTCTGCAATAGGCGTGGCTCTGTTCTGAAGACATGCTTGTCATTTGCAGTTACACATGGTAAGAAGGATGCAATAGAACTTTTTAAAGCATGATGTTTGTTACATCCTAAGTCCTAAATGTTTCTGGAAAAGCACATTTATATTATACTGGAAGTTCTTAGGGAAATAGGATCTGTTCAATAGGAATTTGCTTCAGAGTCAAATATGCTAGAACTCATGTTTTTGGTTAGAAAGAGCACCCACATAGATTCAGCCTTTGCTAGGTACCTCAGAATACTTATTTTAGCGGTCAAGAAAGAAGACATAAGACATATGCCTTTCAATGGGGGCGAAGAATAGAGGTGGGGTGCTGATGAGTCACCTTCACTTCATTCCACTAACCCCCGTGTACTTATTTACTTGTCCAACATAAGCATCATAACTAGAAAACTGAACATGAAATACTCTTCTTCCTTCAGCTTATCCTAGGGAAAATATAAACATTTGAAATATACTCCCCAGATATTTTATTACAGGATGTCCTTGCCAATGTACCTTCCATAGCCTTAAAAAAAGCCTTTCATATTCTACTTAAATCACCCTGCATGTGCTCTTTGTAGGCCAGTCCCAGGTAGGAGGATTCATTAAGCCCTAATGAAACTTTTAGGAAGATATCTTATGTTTATTTATTGCATGCATAAAACGTACCCATTGGGATATAAAAAGAGCTGCTGCATTGTCTGCCTACACATCCTGTCTGTGAATTTTGGACCATGTTCAATACACAAATTGGAAAACAAAAGTTTTTTACCCCATTTTGTCTCCTGCTTTATTCTAGAGAAGAAAGTTCTTGCATAAGCTCTTCCTTTTCTTGTTGCAACTCCTGCAAATACTGTTGGTTTTGCTCCAGTCTGTCCTCCAACCACTGTAGTAGAGGCCCGCTGACTGCTGACATCTGACTGCACAGATTCTTGGTAAACACTTCAATAGGAAAAACACAGAGGTAACGGTCTACCGCCAGCATCCCCCAACGGTGAGCACAGAAAGAGGGGAAGGAGGAGGATGTAGAAGTACAGTAGAGAGCTGGCAGCCAGGGAAGAGGCAGGCGAGATGAGGAAAGAAGACACCTAGTCGGAGGCCACCCTGAACACGCTGGATCCAGAAGCCAGAGGGGAGCTGGCTGTGCAGAGAGCAGAAGGATAACCAGACTCTGACTCCCCAGCTCTCACACCTTCCCACTGTGAATGACAAGAGCTCCCAGTGAGCTAGCACTCTGGCTTCTGCAACTGAATTTTTCACGAGTCCAGAAAGAAAACTGCTTAGCAAATGTTACATACACTGAAGAAATAAATACATTAATGCAACTCACCTGAAAGCTCCTCTTTGAAAATGTGTAGGTTATTAGGTAGGAATCTATTTTTTTCCCAAATGAAAATACAATTATAAACTAAGAAACAAATGAACTGTCCCAACACTATTTAGTGAATAATCCATCCTTTTTAAAGTTGATTTGAAGTAACATCTTTCTTAAATATAAATTCTTAAATATGTATACATGGGCCTATTTCTGGGCTCTGTTCAGTTCTGATTGATTTGTCCATTTTTGAACTAGCAACATACTTTTTTACATATAAATTTATTTATTTATTTATTTATTTATTTATTTATTGGCTGTGTTGGGTCTTTATTGCTGCACATGGGCTTCCTCTACTTGAGGCAAGCAGAGGCAACTCTTAATTGTGCCGCGCGGGCTCCTCATTGTGGTGGCTTCTCTTGTTGCGGAGCATGGGCTCTAGGCGTGTGGGCTTCAGTAGTTGCGGCACATGGGCTCAGTAGTTGTAGCTCATGAGCTCTAGAGTGCAGGCTCAATAGTTGTGGCGTACGGGCTTAGTTACTCCACAGCATGTGGGATCTTCCCAGACCAGGGCTCAAACCCGTGTCCCCTGCATTGGTAGGTGGATTCTTAACCACTGCGCCACCAGCTAAGTCCCTCAACATACTTTTTTAATTGCTGTGGCTTTAGAGTATGGCTACATATCATATATTACGTTATATTATTAACTCTTTGCCATGTTTTACCTGCAGATAAAAATGATGGGACAGATAAACCAAGCCATCTGTGTCTTTTTCTCTCAAAGTTATTGCCTATAATACTTGGAAGCCTCCTCTTCTTCCTTCTTAGTGACTTTGCCAGAATGGCCTGGGAGTCAGGGTTAGTCAGAGAGAAGGTGTGGGTGAATAGGTGTGTGTGTTGGGAAAAGTAACTTAGTGTATATATTGTATTAAGTAGAAATCCTTGGCCTTGTATAGGAATTCCTTATATATTTATTTACATGAAAAGATTTCCTCCCTCATGTTCTCCCTTTTATCAATCTGTCTGTCTGTCCATCTCTTTCAACTTCCACCATAACAGGGTGGTACTGGTATGCCGGAAACCAGCTCACAGGAGTTGACTACTGAAATTTTAGGAAGTTTGCAAACTGGTTACGGTCACGTTAGTTGTTTGAAATCAGCCACAGTAGGGATGTCACACCATGAAAACTTGCAGCCACAACAAATCAGGGCCCTCCCTGCCTCCCTGAGAACTGGTGTTAAATGTGTCCCAGTACATGCCTCTCCACCAGTGTTCCTCTAGGCGGCATGTATAGTATTCAGTG
The DNA here is from genome assembly GCF_030028045.1 of Hippopotamus amphibius kiboko. NCBI lineage: Eukaryota > Metazoa > Chordata > Mammalia > Artiodactyla > Hippopotamidae > Hippopotamus > Hippopotamus amphibius. The sequence goes on from NC_080203.1 coordinate 1,745,433, forward strand.
GTTCACAGGGTTCAATAGAAAAGTTGGGAGTAGGATTAGTGAATGGCAAAGCTCTTGGAGAGAAAACCCAAGGGTAATTTGTACTCATCACTTCAGTCACTTCAAGTAAATTTGCTTCTGTCATGTGAATATTTCACTGCCTGTACTTGAGAAAAAAAATCTTACCTGAGCCATTATGGATCTTGGTTACTGAGTCCAGATGTGTAAGGCTAAAGGGATAAAATAATTTAGGTTAGTAGCACAGCAGCAGTTCATCTAATCCATTTGGCAGTGGTCTGCTACAGACCTCTGCCAGTCAGATTAGATAAATATGTATCACTGAACCTCCCATTATTGTAAAATTTTTCATGATTCGCGGATGTAATTTTATTCAGAACGTTGACATAATTCAAAGAAATATTTTGAAATTACTCTCACTGAAGCTTTCACATAGTACATAGTACTTGGCAACAGGGCTACTAACATGTTGTTAATTTTTTTTTAACAACTAAAGGAAGTGTCTTTGCCCCAGAAGGATCCAAAGTGCACCAGGAGAGAAACAAGCGTTAAAGGGGCTGTTACCATACAGGGTGAGAAACATGATGACTAGGTACTACCATACATAGCTTCCTTACAGAGAGCCGAAAGGAAAGCGGTTTTGCGGACTGAGCTGCTGAAGATGAAAGGACAGGAGAGGAGAAGGGGGCCAGGCCTAGAAACAGGCTGCGGAGCCGCGAGCCCACCTGTGGATCCGCCGGTACGCGTCCTGCTCCTCCTGGCACAGGATCTTGGGCAGCTCAACTGCCGACTCCAGGCACACTTTCCTGATGGCCACATGAGGCACAATATGAACTGGAATTTCAATTCTCTCATACCTGGAAGACAGTCAGTTCAGGGCAGTTTTTGTTTGTTTCCAGCTTTATTGAGGTATAATTGACAAATAGGAAGTATATGTATATATTTAAGATGTACAAATTGATGCTATGACATATACACATTGTGAAATGATCACCACACTCAAGCTCATTAACATATCCATCACCTCATATAATTACCATTTTTGTGGTGATTTAACATTTACTATCTACCTTCTTAACAAATTTCAAGTACATAATCACCATGTTGTACATCATATTTCCAGAAATCATTTATCCTGAAACTTTGTACCCTTAGACCAATACTTCCTCATTCTCCCCTCTACCATCCGTGCCACAGCAACCACCATTCTACTCTCTGAGTCTATTAGTCTCACTATTTTAGATTCCACATAGAAGTGAGAGCATGCACTGCAGTATTTATCTTTCTCTGTCTGACGTATTTCACTCAGCGTAATGTCGGCCAGGTCCATCCATGTTTTTGCAAGTGGCATGTATGTATACATACATGTACACATACCACATTTTCTTTATCCATTCATCCACTGCCAGACAATGAGACTGTTTTCATTCCTTGACTACTGTGAATACTGCTGCGATGAACATGGCAGCACAGATATCATTTTGAGATACTGGTAAATTTTTAATGCTGAGTTGTCATAATCAGAAGTTTTCTATAGTTTTAATAGAAATTTTAGGACATAGTATGTTTCAAAAATTAAATATTGCTGGGACTTCCTATGTGGTGCAGTGGTTAAGAATCCGCCTGCCAATGCAGGGGACACGGGTTCGATCCCTGCTCCAGGAAGATCCCACATGCTGCGAAGCAACTAAGCCCATGTGCCACATCTGTTGAGCCCATGTGCTGCAACTACTGAAGCCCACATGCCTAGAGCCTGTGCTCTGCAACAGGAGAAGCCACCACAATGAGGAGCCCATGCACCACAATGAAGAGTAGTCTCGGCTCGCCACAACTTGAGAAAGCCTGTGTGCAGCAACGAAGACCCAATGCAGCCAATAAATAAATAAATTTATACTAAAAAAATTAAATATTCCTGTTACTCATTTAGTAACTCAACTCCAAAGGGGATAGAGCCCAAACTGAGTTCACATGGGGAGCAAATTGCAAGTACATTTGCAGAGCCAATATTCTCATAGAAAATCTGAGGCCACTTTGTAAACTTAAAAGAAGCCTTGGGGGCTCAATATCCTTATGCTCATTCCCCAGACAAGGGAAATAGCTAATTAATACAGTTTTCAGTCCAAAAGTTGCCAGTGAGGTTGAACACATTGATCACAAAGCCTGGGAAAGAGGAAATGTAGACTCTTCAGTGACTCCATCAGATTCATTATGTGGAAGGGATTACTCATATAAATACTCACTTGTTCTAACTCAGTGTTCACCAGTGGCCCTCACTTCCTGTTTTCTCCCCTGGAGGGAAATAGGTAAGTAACTTACAAAAACTTCCACTTTCATGCTAGAGCGGGGTTGTTACAAAGGCCAACCAATCTACCCCTAAATACTTCTCACCTCAAATACACCTAAACTCCACCTAACAGTGGGTTCAGTGGAGCATCCAGGTTGAGGGTCCCTGGCACTGTGTGACCTGACTGGCACATGGTGGTACATCACCATAATATCTAGCTCCCTCCTCTCTCTTTCACAGCCAGCAGAATGTGTCTGGCCCCCTCACCATTTCTATTCAAAATAATATGAGAAGTCCTACACCAAGTGGGGAAAGCAGGGAGGGTTGGGGGGGAATGAATTGGGAGATTGGGATACCAAATTGTACACTCTAAATATATGCTGTTTATTGTCTGTTAACTGTATCTCAATAAAAGTTCTTTAAAAAATTAAAAAAAATAAAAGGGGGTATATTCCTGTAATCTCTCTTCTGCTCTGTTGATCTCTGATCCTTTCACCAATATCACGTGTCTTGATATTATAGCTTAATAGCAACTCAGTATCTGGTAATGTGATTCCCCCAAATTTATCCTTGTTTCCCCAGATCTTTTTGGCTATTAAGATTCTTTTGCCCTTTCATAAAATTTTAGAATAGCAGGTCTAATCCCTCAAAAAATTCTGCTGGGAATTTGATTGCTATTAAATCTATAGATTTGGGGAGAGTTGACATATTTGCTACTCTGTTCTAATCCATGAACATAGTATGTCTCTCCATTTATTTAGATCTTTGATTTTATTTGTGAGTTTCGAGTTATTCAGCATACAAATCCTGTATGTGTTCCTTCTATTTGCACACACCATGACTGTCTATCTATATGAGTTTAGCAAGGTCATAAAGTACAAGATTAACAGACACGCAAATCAGTTTTGTTTCTATATGCCAGCAATGAGCATTTGTAAATGGAAGTTTTTAAAAAGTGCCATTCAAAATAGCTCCCCCCAAAATGAAGTACATTTAGGTTGTTTCCACATCTGGGATATTATGAATAATTCTGTAATGAACATGGGTGAGCAAATATCTTTTTGAGATCCTGTTTTCAATTCTGTTGGATATACATAAGTGAGATTGCTGGATCATATGGTAATTTTAGTTTTAATTTTTGGAGGACCCTCCGTATTGTTTTCCATACAGACTACACCATTTTACATTCCCTCCAACAGGGCACAAGGTTCCAACTTCTTCACATCCTCACCATTCACTCTTTTCTGTGTTTTTGATAATGGCCATCCTAGTGGGTGTGAATTGATATCTCACTGTGGTTTTGATTTGCATTTTTAAATGATTAGTGATGTTGAGCATCTAGTCATGTTGGCCACTTCTATCTCTTCTTTGGAGAAATGTCTACTAAAGTCCTTTGCCCATTTTTAAATTGGGTTATTTTGTTGCTGAGTTGTAGGAATTCTCTTTATATTCTGGATATTAACCCCTTATCAGATATATAATTTGCAAATATTTTCTCCCATTCTGTAGTTTGTCTTTTCACTCTCTTATTTCCTTTGATGATCAAAAGTTTTTAAGCTTAATGTAGTGTGTTTGTCTATTTTTGCTTTTGTTGTTGGTGCTTTCGGTGTAATATCCAAGAAGTCATTGCCACATTCGATCTCATGAGCTTTTCCCATTTTCTTCTGGGACTGTTATAGTTTTAGGTCTTACATTTAGGTTTTTATTTCATTTTGAGTTAATTTTTGTATATTGTGTAAGGTAAGGGCCCAACTTTATTCTTTTGTTTGTGACTATCCAGTTTTCCCAGCATCATTTATTGAAGAGAATGTCCTTTCCCCATCAAGTGTTCTTGGAACTTTGGTCAAAGATCATTTGACCACATATGTGAGAGTTTAATTTGGGACTCATTATTCTGCTCCATTGCTCTTTATGTCCATTTTTATGCTGGTACCACACTGTTTTGATTACTGTGGCTTTTTAGTAAGTTTTGAAATAAGGAAGTGTGAGACTTCCAATGTTGGTGTTCTTTTTCAAAATTGTTTTGGCTATTCAGGGTCCCTTGAGATTCCATATGAATTTTAGGATATATTTTTCTCTTCCTGTAAACCAACCAACAAACAAACAAAAGACAACACAGTTGGGATTTTGATAGGGATTGCATTAATTCTGTAAATCACTTTGAGTAGTACTGACATCTTAACAATATTAAGTTATTCAGTCCACGTGTGTGGGATGTCTATTTATTTGTGTCTTCTTTCTTTCTTTCAGCAGCACTTCGTAGTTTTCAGTGTACACGTCTTTCACTTATTGGTTAGGTTTATTCCTAAGTATTTTATTCATTTTGATGCTACTGTAAATGGATTATCCTCAACTGTGTTCTTAATTTCCTTTTGGATTGTTCATTATTAGTGTCTACAAACACAACTGATTTTCTGGTATTGATTTAGTATCCTGCAACTTTGCTGAATTCATTAGTTCTAATAGTTTTTTTAGTGGAGTCTTTGGGGCTTTCTATATATAAGATTATGTCATCTGTACCCAAAAAATTAAAAAAAATTAAAAAATAAAGATTATGTCATCTGTAAACAAAGATAATTTTACTTCCTCCTTTCCAATTTGGATGCTTTCTATTTCCTTTTCTTGCCTAATTGCTCTGACTAGGAATTGCAGTTCCATGTTGAATGCCCATTTTTAAATTGAGTTTCTTGTCTTTTTACTGTTTAGAGGAAGAGTTCTTTACATATTCTAGATGCTATACCATAATCGATTGGGAGGAGCCACAAAGGGGGCTTCTGGAAGGCTAGCAAGATTCTATTTCTTAATATGTATTGCAGTTTCATAGGCACATTCACTTTGTGAAAATTCATGGAGGTGCTGATCTGTGTTGAGGTTGTGTTGGTATCTTTACTTTATGAAAGTTGATTGAGATGGACACATAATTAGTGTACTTTTCTGTATGTGTGTTATACTTCAACTGAAAAGCTAAAATCAATGAACCAAACTAAGGTTATGAAGAAGCTCTAGAGTTTGATAGAGCTCAGAGGTTAGAATACTAGTTTTGAAGTCTATAACTGAAGGGATATTCAATAATTATTTATTGAGCACCAGGGATACAGTGATAAAAGGGAAGCATTTGCTTTAAGAATCTTACACTGTTGGGGCTTCCCTGGTGGCACAGTGGTTAAGAATCTGCCTGCCAATGCAGGGGACATGGGTTCAATCCCTGAGCCAGGACGATCCCACATGCTACAAAGCAATTAAGCCCGTGAGCCACAGCTACTGAGCCCACGTGACACAACTACTGAAGCCCATGCACCTAGAGCCCGTGCTCCACAAGAGAAGCCACTGCAATGAGAAGCCTGTGCACCTCAACAAAGAGTAGCCCCCACTCTCCAGAACTAGAGAAAGCCCATGTGAAGCAATGAAGACCCAACACAGCCAATAAATAAATATTTTTTTAAAAAAGAGTAAAAAAGAAAATGCCCATCTTTTTCTTAAAAAAAGAATCTTACAATGTTAATAGAGAGACAAAATATTAAAATATACTGTCATAAGTATTATGACAAAGGAAATATAGGATTCTATTTAATTCTCAGAAGGAATACTTAACTCGATTGGTATTTGGAGTACTTAACTGGGTTGGTATTGGAGGTTGAGGGGTATCAGAGAAGAATTCCTAAACTTGAGCTTAGTCTTCAAAAATGAGTGTAAGCCAGGCAGTGGCTGGAGAAATAGGCCAACCATGAAGGGATGCAGGTTTGTTTTTTGATTTTTCTGAGGATATTATGGAGCAGGGCCATTTCAGAAAAGCTACATCATAGATACCAGATAGAAGAGAAGGAAGACAGGAACACAATGGGTGGGTGAAATGGAAACCAAAATTAAACAACTTTTTAAAAAATAATGAAAATGAAAATGCTGCTACTATCTTAGCATCTATGGGATATATTTAAAGGAGAAACCAGTGGAAATTCATATCCTTAAGCACTTATATCAATAAAAATGAAAGACAAAAAATATATTAAATAAATTCCAAACTCCAAATGCTAAGAAAGAGCACAAGAAAATAACCAAAATAAAATATAAGGAAGGAAATAATGAAAGACAAAATAAAAATTAATGAGGGTGGGGTAGGAAAAAACAATCAAAATAAATAAAAATGATTGAGGGGAAATTAACAAAATAGACACACTACTAGCTAACATAATCAAGGTGGAAAAGGGAAAAAGCACAAATATACAAAATACGAAATGACTAAGGGGAGATAACTACTGAAATAGAAGAGATTTAAAATATCATAAGAGACTCTCTGGCAGATAGATCTCTATGCAAATAAATTTGAAAACAAGACAAAATGGATACTTTCTTAAGAAAATATAGTTTACCACAATTGACCTCATTAAGAAAAAAAAAGCATAAATAGATCAATTACCATAAAAGAAACAAAGGAATACATCAAGGAACTATACCCCTCCCAAAATAAAAGGCCCTATTGCTTTCATAGAGGAGTTGTGAAAGAATACATTGTCCCCAATGCTACATACATTGTACCAGAGCCTAGAAAATGAAAGAAAACGTCAAACAATTCTTATGAATCAAGAATAATATGGAAACCTTAACCTGATAAAAACAACACAAAAAAATTCCAAAAAGTTATCACTTATGACTGTTGATGCAAAAGTACTAAATAAAATATTAGCAAAAATAGCCCAATATCACATTAAGAAACCTAGTAGGATTTTTTTCCAGGAAGGCAAGCTTGGTTCAATACTAGGAAATCTATTAATATAATACATCATATTAATAAATTGAAAGAAAATCTTAATTACCTTCATAGGTCCTGAAAAACTTAACAAAATTCAACAGCCATTCCTGATTAAACACAGAACAAAAGAGGTAATTATGAGGACTTCCTTGATAGCACAGTGGTCAAGGATCTGCCTGCCAATGCAGGGGAATGGGTTTGATCCCTGGCCCGGGAAGATCCCACATGCCGTGGAGCAGCTAAGCCTGTGTGCCACAACTACCAAGCCTGTGCTCTGGAGCCTGTGAGCCACAACTACTGAGCCTACGTGCCACAACTACTGAAGCCCAGGAGCCTAGAGCCGATGCTCTGCAACAAGAGAAGCCACCACAATGAGAAGCCCATGCACCACAACGAAGAGTAGCCCCCGCTCTCCAGAACTAGAGAAAACCCTCGTGCAGCAACAAAGACCCAATGTAGACAATAAGTAAATAAATTTTAAAAAAAGAATTAAGAGGTAATGATGGATTTATGGATATTTTCTTAATAGGAAAATGTATGCATACCTTAGTCCTGAATACAAGCTTACTTAATAGTGAAATACTACAGGAATTTCCACAAGGATCAGAAACAAAGTAAGATTGCCTACTATCTTGCACTGTTATTTAAATATAAAGGAGATACTAGGCAATGCAGTTACACATAATAAATCAATTAGAGGCACAGGAACTGAAGAAGTAAAACTTTATTTACCGATAAGACATAATATTTATCTGGAAAGCTCTAGAGAATCAAAGGTAAAATTAACACATGAATAAAATAATTGTGAAAGGTAAAAAATGTTAATACAGAAATAATAGCCTTCAAACATACAAACAATAAAGAGTCACAATGTAAAAAACAAACCCATTCAAAATGCAAACAAAGAATCCCATGTGCAGAAAAGATTGAGAACCACTGTGTTAGAACACACAACCTCCTTCCCTGTCAGGCCTTCTGACGTGCTATTTCCTCTGCCTAGGGTTTCCCCCATACTTTTACTTGACTAATTTCTACTCACCCCTCAGAAGCCAGCTTAAGAATGCTTTCTTCAGCAAAGACTTCCCTGATTACCGTACAGCACTTAGCACAGCTACAATGAATTAATTGTGGTTTAACTTTTAAATTTTTCCCCTATTCTTTTTCGCAGCTTTATTGAGATATAATTGACATATAAACTGTGTAAGTTTAAGGTGTATAATGTGTTAATTTGATATTTATATATAGCAAAATGATTGCCACCATTGTGTTAGCTAAGCCTCCACCAGGTCACGTAATTGCCACTTCTTTTTTTGTGGTGAGAACATTTAATATCTCTTTTTCGCAAGTCCTGACACTCAGGCCTCATCCTTTACCCCGTTATAAAAATCACCATCTCTGGAGGAAGGACCATGCATTCAGTATGCATGTGTGTAAAAATTTTTGAGCGGAATTAGGTTCACAGCAAAATTGAGAAGAAGGTACCGAGATTTCCCACAGACTTCTCGCCCCCACACACGCATAGCCTCCGCTGTTGTCAACATCCTGCACCAGAGTGGGACATTTGTTGTAATGGATAGACCTGCACTGATACATCATTATTACCTGAAATCCATAGTTTACATTAGGGTTCACTCTGGGTGTTGTACATTTTATTGGTTTGGATAAATGTATAAGGACATGTATCTGTCATTATAATATCACAAAGAGGGCTTCCCTGGTGGTGCAGTGGTTGAGAATCTGCCTGCCAATGCAGGGGACTTGGGTTCAAGCCCTGGTCTGGGAAGATCCCATATGCCGTGGAGCAACTAAGCCCGTGCGCCACAACTACTGAGCCTGTACTCTAGAGTCCGAGAGCCACAAATACTGAAGCCCGGGCGCCTAGAACCCGCGCACCTAGAGCCTGTGCTCTGTAACAAGAGAAGCCACTGCAATAAGAAGCCTGTGCACGGCAATGAAGAATAGTCCCCGCTCTCCACAACTACAGAAAGCCTGCGTGCAGCAACAAAGACCCAACACAGCCAATACATAAAATAAATAAATAAATAAATAAAATAATATCACACAGAATAATTTCACTGCCCTAAAAACCCTCTGTGCTCTGCCTATCCATCCCTCCTTCCTGTCAAACCCCTGGAAACAACTGATCTTTTTACTGTCTCCATAGTTTTTCCTTTTATAGCATGGCGTATTGTTGGAATCATACACTATGTAGCCTTTCCAGATTGGCTAGGTATAGTTTTTAAACTGCTCAAGTGATTCCAATGTTCAGCCAAGTTTGAGAATGAGTGGTCTAACTAACTTTGCTTTCTCCACATCTTCCAGTCTACTCAGTTCAAACCTGCCCTAATTTTTGGTGACAAAATATTCCCTAGAGTTGCAGACATAAAGCTTATTAGCTGTTCTTTGGAAAGAAAAAAATAAGGTTAGGTACACGAGTTTTCTTTCTAACAATAAAAGAAAGCTTCTGATTAACAAAGTGCTTTCTGGCTGCATGTGAAACATCAAAGAGACTTGTAGTTCTTTTAAACTGACTTCATTACTCCCGAAGTCTCACACTTTCAAGGGGGCGAAGATGAGAACTCTGCTAGCTCTAACAAGCTAGTTTGTTTACTTTTCTGTGATACTTATTTATATGATTTGTTTCAAAATTGTGAGACAGGTTTTAGAGAAATTATGTCATAAAACGATGGCTATTGCAAACATTCAGTTGATTCAAACATTGTATTAAATATATAAATGATTTGATAATGAGCTTACTCTGCTTTCTGCAAGGTAATTTGTATTCAAATTTATAAAATCCTCTCATTGTGAATATGATGTTAAAGGACCAATCACATTATTCTCTCCCCATTTATACAGAGTTTTAAGAAATGGAGTGATTTTGGATTAAAAAAAGGAAGATAAAATAGGAATAAACCTAAACAAAACATGCACAAAATCTATATGAGAAAAACTTAACACTTTCTTGAAAGACACAAAAGTAGACTACAGCAAATGAAAAGACATCCAGTGTTCTCCGAAGGGATGATGCAAACATCAAAAAGATTAATTATAAACTAATTTATAAATTTAACACAATCACAATAAAAATACCAAAAAGTTTTTGCTGGAGCTAGCCAGGTTGACAGTAAAGTTCATATGGAAAACTAAACATGTAAGAATAGTCAGGGAAACACAGAAAAAGAAAACCTAATGAGGACTGGCTCTAACAGACAGTAAAACATACAATAATTATGTGCTGGTACATGAATAGCCAGACAGAAAAGAAAGCCTAGAAATTGATCTAAGCAAATAGAGAATTACTGAATGTGATAAAAAGGTAGCATCTAAAATAACTGGGGTAGGACTTCCTAGGTGGCGCAGTGGTTAAGAATCTGCCTGCCAATGCAGGGGATATGGGTTCGAGCCCTGCTCCAGGACGATACCACATGCCATGGAGCAACTAAGCCCACGTGCCACAACTACTGAAGCCCACGTGCCTAGAGCCCATGCTCTGCGACAAGAGAAGCCACCGCAATGAGGAGCCCATGCAACACAATGAAGAGTAGCCTCCGCTCGCTGCAACTAGAGAAAGCCCGTGTGCAGCAACGAAGACCCTATGCAGCCAATAAATAAATAAGTTTATTAAAAAAATTTAAAAACTGGGGTAAAGAATAGCTTTTTAATAAGTGGTTTGGGGACAGGTGGATAGCCATTTTGAAAGACATAAAATTAGACCCACATCTCATGATACACAAAATAAACTCAACTATATAGTTCTGACTTTTGACTTTTAGAACCATGTTGATATTTCATACTCCCAAGGCAAAGAAAAGTATGGGTTAAAAACTTTGAAAATGGAAAATAAGCAGGAAAAAGCCCTGTCTTTCAAATGAGTAATAATAACCACAGGGAAGTGCGGGTGGCGCGGTGGGGGGGGGACGGGGGAAGACAAAACTCAACTTTTTTTTTAAGCTCTTTATTGCTTTCCACTGTTGTGCCAGTTTCTGCTGCACACCAAAGTGAATCAGCTGTATTTATACATATATCCCCACATCCCTTCCATCCCGCGACTCCCTCCTAACCCCCCCATCCCAGCCCTCTAAGTCATCACCCATCATTGAGTTGATCTCCCTGTGCTATGCAGCAGCTTCCCACTAGCTATCTGTTTTACATTTGGTAGTGTATATATGTCTACATATATGCTACTCTCTCACTTCATCCCATCTTACCCTTCGCCCCCTTCCCTGCCCTGTGTCCTTAAGTCCATTCTCTACATCTGTGTCTTTATTCTTCCCATCACTGGGTTCATCAGTACCATTTTTTTTAGATTCCATATATATGCAATAGCATACAGTATCTGTTTTTCTCTTTCTGGCTTACTTCACTCAGTATGATGGTCTCTAGGTCCATCCACCTCACTACAAATAACTCAGTTTCATTCCTTTTTGTGGCTGAGTAATATTCCATTGTATATATGTGCCACATCTTCTTTATCCATTCATCTGTTGATGGGCATTTAGGTTGCTTCCATGTCCTGGTTATTATAAACAGTGCTGCAATGAACATTGTGGTACATGTATCTTTTTGGATTATGGTTTTCTCAGGGTATATGCCCAGTAGTGAGATTGCTGGGTCATATGATAGTTCTATTTTTAGTATTTTAAGGAACCTCCATACTGTTTTCCATAGTGGCTGTACCAATTTGCATTCCCACCAACAGTGCAGGAGGGTTCCCTTTTCTCTACACCCTCTCCAGCATTTATTGTTTCTAAATTTTTTGTTTGTTTCTAAATTTTTTGATGATGCCCATTCTGACCAATGTGAGGTGATACCTCATTGTGGCTTTGACTTGAATTTCTCTAATGCTTAGTGATGTTGAGCATTTTTTCATGTGTTTGTTAGCAATCTGCATGTCTTATTTGGAGAAATGTCTATTTAGGTCTTCCGCCCATTTGTGGATTGGATTGTTTTCTTTTTTGATATTGAGCTGCATGAGCTGCTTGTATATTTTGGAGATTAATCCTTTGTCCATTGCTTCATTGGCAAATATTTTCTCCCATTCTGAGGGTGGTCTTCTTGTCTTGTTTATGATTTCTTTTTTGCTGTGCAAAAGCTTTTAAGTTTCATTAGATCCCATCTGTTTGTTTTTATTTCCATTAATTCTAGAAGGTGGGTCAAAAAGGATCCTGCTTTGATTTATGTCAGACAGTGTTCTGCCTATGTTTCCCTCTAAGAGTTTTATAGTGTCTTGCCTTATGTTTAGCTCTTTTATCCATTTTGAGTTTATTTTTGTGTATGGTGTTAGGAAGTGTTCTAATTTCATTCTTTTACATGTAGCTGTCCAGTTTTCCCAGCACCACTTATTGAAGAGGCTGTCTTCTCCATTGTATATTCTTGCCTCCTTTGTCAAAGATAAGGTGACCATATGTGTGTGGGTTTATCTCTAGGCTTTCTATCCTGTTCCATTTATCTATATTTCTGTTTTTGTGCCAGTACCATGCTGTCTTGATCACTGTGGGCTTGTAGTATAGTTTGAAGTCAGGGAGGCTGATTCCTCCAGCTCTGTCTTTCCTTCTCAAGCTTGCTTTGGCTATTCAGGGTCTTTTGCATTTCCATACAAATCATAAAATTTCTTGTTCTAGTTCTGCGAAGAATGCCATTGGTAATTTGATAGGGATTGCATTGAATCTGTAAATTGCTTTGGGTAGTATAGTCATTTTCATACTGTTGAGTCTTCCAATCCAAGAACATGATATGTCCCTCCATCTCATTGTGTCATCTTTTATTTCTTTTATCAGTGTCTTATAGTGTTCTGTATACAGGTCTTTTGCAAGTAACTTTTGAACACATTTGAGCATATATTCTCAGGAGGACAACAAAAAGTACTTTAAACAAATTTTGATCTTCAGTTAGTAGGTCTGTACAGTTCAGGCTGCTACAACAAAAGTACCAGAGACTGGGTGGCTTCAACAACAGCAATTTATTTCTCATAGTCCTTTTTGCTGTGTCCTCACATGGTGGAGAGAGTGGTTATCTCTCTTGTGTTTCATTATAAGGGCACTAATCCCCATCCATGAGGGCTCCACCCTCATGACCTAATTATCTTCCAAATGCTCCACCTCCAAATACCATCACATTAGGGATTAGGGCTTCTACATATGAATTTGGAGGTGGGGGGGCCACAGACATTCAGTCCATAGCAGTTTGTTTTTCACAGTGGTATAGGTTAGCAATTCTGAAACTACTTTCCATATATTCTAGGATTGAGCAATAAGTTAACATATTATGGATAGCAGGAACAAAGTTTCTCTAGGTCAGAGAAGAGAATTATAAATATGGAAAGGGAGAATGCTAGAATGAACCCTAAGATGTGGGAATGAATTGGAGCTATTGGTTTGAACTCATGGTGTGTGTGTGTGTGTTTGTGTGTGTGTGTGTGTGTGTGTGTGTGTACGTGAATATGTACACATACATACTTCCTCCTAGCTCTGTCTACTAAGAGAGTCTAGAAGCAATGACACTCTAATAGTAATGAGTATACCTACCACCCGGACCTTGGTTTCTAAATAGCATCATTAACTTAAAGAACCACAGTACAGGCTAAGATGGAGGGATGGGCACCAGACTTACCCCCTTCTTGAAACAACTAAAAAGTGTAAAAAAAAAAAAGTGAAAGAGTGACTCACAAGACCTTGGAAAACAGGCAGTGAAGGACAGTGAAACCTGGGAGATGAGAAACAAGCAAGATGAGTCTCAGCTTACTACATGAAGAAAGTTTCCAAGCTGCAGCAAAGGGAGGGGAACCCCACATAGAGCTTGAAGGTCTCCTTGAGTTGAGAAGATGGAGCTGAGGCTCTGAGAAAGCCAAGGAGGCTTGAATTTGCAGGGCAAAGGACTGTAGAGGAGAGAATGGCAATGAGAGAGAATTCCACAGATTTTTGGAGGGTCCCCTTCAAGTGTTCAGTTGGGTAGTAATCAGGGCACATATGTGAGGAAACTACATAAGGCCAGGAAAACAATAACCCAGAAGGATTAAAGAGAACTATCCTCAAAGTATACCCAGAGTCAGTAATAGTGCCTGTTCCCAAAAGCCTTAATGGGAAATCTCATAATTCAGAAGACAACAGAGTAGTAAAAAGGGTCTTGCCTCAGGAGTATAGAAAATGAACCTTACATTAAATACTGCTTTGTTTTTGCCTAATACAGCTTAAAAGCATACCCAAAAGGATCAAACTATTTCTATTACCTTAACAGTATCTCAAAACAAAGGTCAAGAATATTTTAGGAATATAAACATATCTAACACCCAATAAGGTAAAATTCAAAATGTCTACATTCAATCAAAAATTGCCAGGCATGCAAAGCAACAGAAAAATCCAACCCATAACGTGGAGAGAAAATCAAATGAAAATAACCCAGAAATGATGCATATCTAGCAACAGTAATTAGCAGACAAACACATTAAAACAGATATTATAACTACTCTTTACATTCAAGAAGCTACAGGAAAGATTGAATATGTTAAATAGAGACAGAAAGAAATAAAGACCCAAATCAGACTTCTGGAGATGAAAATTACAACATATGAGATAAAAAAGTACACTGGATAATGTTAACAGAAAATTAAACACTGCAGAAAAAAAATAGTGAACTTAAAGACATAGCATCAAGACTCTACAAAATAAATCACAGATAGAAAAAAAAGACTAAAAGCAATGAACTATGAGACAATATCAAGTAGCCAAATGTATGTGTAACTGAAATATCCAAAGTAGACAAGTGAGTAGAACAGGAAACGTTTTGTAGAAATAATGGCTTAGATTTTTCTAAATTTTTCTAAATTTTTTGATGAAATTTTTCTAAATTTGATGAAAAATGTAAATCCACAGGTCTCAGGAGCTCAATGAAACCTAAGCACAGGAGACATGAAAACAATTATACCATGGTACACTATAACCAAGTAGTTTTAAACCAGTGATAAAGAGAATCTTAAAAGAAATCAGGAAAAAAGACAAAATGAGTAGACAGGAAAAAAGGGAAAGATGACAGTCACTTTCTTGTTGGACAGTGGAGAAATAGCTTTATAGTTCTGAAAGAAAAAAATGTCAACCTAGAGTTCTTTACCCATTGAAAATATGTTTTAAAACTTGAAGACTTTTTTCAGACATACAAAAGTTGAAAGAATATATTTCTAGAAAACTTGCACTGTCAGAAATATTAAAGGACATTCTTCGAGAAGAAAGAAAATTATGCCAGATGGAAACAAAGAAATGAAGAGCACTGGAAACAGTAACTACATTGGTAAATACAGACTTCTTTTTCTTTTTCAAGTTTCTTGAAAAGATAAACAACTGTTTAAAGTAAAATTAATAACAACATACTATGGGTTTATAGCATACATACAAATAAAACGTATGACAGTATTAGCACAAAAACCAGGAGGAGAGAAATGGAAGTACAGTGTTGCAAGGTTCTTAATACTGCATGTGAACTAGTATAATATCACTTCAAGGCAAACTGTGATAAGTAAAAAAAAAAAATTGTAAACCAGTGCTCTTCAGCCAGGGGAGATTTCGCCCTTCAGGGAACATTTGACACTGTCTGGAGACATTTTTGACTGTCACAACTAAGGAAGTGCTACTGGCATCTAATGAGTGGAGGCCACAGATGCTGCTTAATATTCTACAATGCACAGGACTTCTCCTTGCCACTATAGTTATCTGGCCCATGATGTCAATAGTGACAATGTTGAGAAACCCTACTACATACCCAAAAGCAACCACTAAAGTAATATAGCAAAAAATTATCACTAATAAACCTACAAAGGAGATAAAATTAAATCATAAAAATTAATCCAAAAGAAGGCATAAGAAAGAAGAAAAAGTGAACAGAAATTAAATGAGACAAATATAGAAAACAAATAGACAATAGAAGCAAGATGGTAGATTTTAAGCCTAACCTCATTAATAATCACATTAAATGTAAAGGATCCAGATATGTCAATTAAATGGCAGAGACTGTCAGACTGGATAACTCCTAGACCAAACTATATGCTAACTACAAAAATCACACTTCAAATTTAAAGACACAAATAAGTTAAAAGTTAAAATATACAACATGCTAACAAAACTCAAGAGAGTAAGTAAGCATGTTTATGCTAATATCAAAGTTAATTTCAGAGAGAATATTAACAGAGATGAAGGTAGTTTCCTAATGATAAAAAGATTAATTCATAAAAAATATATAACAGTCCTAAACATGTAGGCACACAATAAAAGAGCTTCAGAAGCTATTAATAAAAAAAACCCTGATAGAATTATAAGGAAAATAGACAAATCTACAATTACAGAGATGTCAGTACCCTTCTCTCAAAAACTGATAGAACAGTGCACACAAATACCAGTAAAAATAAAGACTTGAACAACATTGTAGAATATCTTGATCTATATAAAAGTCTCCTGATTCCTAGTCATTGATTTTTTCAAGGTTCAGGCCAGTTATCTTGTAGAATGTGCCACATTTTGGATTTGATTATTTTATTATTACACCCAGGTTTGGCAAGAATACTACATAGGTGTTGTTGTACCTAGGTGTGTTGTATACATGAAGTTTTAAAAACTCATTCTTACAGAAAATTCTTAGTAAAAATATAAACAAAAATATAAAGCATGAGATTTAAAAAAGAAATGTTCTAGCTTGATTTGAAATCAAATTTTCACTCTCCTTTCTTTTTTCTTGTGCCTAAGAAATGAGTACAATATTCACATTTGCACCTGTATATTTGCTGCCATTCTGTCACCTGTGTATGTGTTGTTGTTTAACAAAAAAAATGTCTGAAGGCCAAAGCTTTTCTCTTTATTTTTCCCAAAATGTGTATCCCAGTCCTCTAAGTCTTCTTATTACCACAGAGTAAATTATATTTAAAGAAGGAATTGGGGAGGGAAAAGTCTGTACTGGAAATATTTAAGGGATGAATTGGAGGGGAAAAAATCAGTATTGAAAATCAAGAGAAAAGGGCAATTACCATCTTAGGCAGCCTCTGGAGTAATTAGTGCTATACAATCTCAGACTGCATACCAGCTGTTAAGTTGAGCAAATGTCTTTATTTTTATTGGTTCTGCCCTTTATATCTCCAAATGAGAAACAATAGATTTTGATTAACCTAAAAAAAAACTTAACCTAATTGATATTTGTAAGCATATTCCACCCAAAAGCAGAAAACATATTCTTTTCAAGTGTATGCAGAAAAGTTACCTATATAGGCCATATTCTGGGTCCTAAAACATTCTCAATGTATGGCATGGGGAACATAGTCAATAATATTATAATAACTTTGTATGGTGACAGATGGTAACTTGACTTATCATGGTGATTGTTTTGTAAGGTATAGAATTATCAAATCACTATGTTGTGCACCTGGAACTAACATAGTATTGTAGGTCAATTATACTTCAATTTTTAAAATTAAATAAATAAAATATAATTAAACAAAACATTTTAAATAATTTTAATAGGATTCAAGTCACAAAAACTGTTTTTTCTGACCACAATGGAATTAAAGTAAACATCAATGACAGAAAGATATCATGAAAACCCCAAGTATTCAGAAACTAAATAATATACTTTGAAATAATTTGTGGGTCAATGAGGAAGTCAAAAGAAAAATTAGAAAGTATTTTGAACTTAATAAAAATGAAAGCATACCAAAATTTGTGGGATATAACTAAAACAGAACTTAGAGAAGGAAATTTACAGCACTCAACATTTAAATAAGAAGATAGGTGTCAAATAATGGAACTCAGCTTCCAACCTCCTTTTAAAAAAATAGAAAAAGGCTGCATAACACAGGGAGATCAACTCGATGATTGGTGATGACTTAGAGGGGTGGGATAGGGAGGGTGGGAAGGAGTCGCGGGAGAGAGGGGGTATGGGGATATATGTATAAATACAGCTGATTGACTTTGTTGTACAGCAGAAAAAACTGGCACAACAGTGTAAAGCAATTATACTCCAATAAAGAGCTTAAAAAAAACTAGAAAAAGAACAAAGGAAGTTCAAAGTAAGCAGAAGGAAGGAAATAACACAGATCAGAGCTGACATAAATGGAAAAACAGAGAAAACCAGTGAACCAAAGGTGATTCTTTGAGACATTCAGTAAAATTGTTACACCTCTAGCCAGACTTATCAGAAAAGAGACATAAATTACCAATATAGGGATGAGAAAGAAGATGCAAATTACCAATATAGGAATGAGAGATGACATTACATAGATTATACAGATAATAGATAAAGGATAAAATATTATGAACAACTTTTTGCCAGTAAATTCATTCGATGAAATGAGTAAGTTCCTTAAAAGACACAAATTACCAAAGCTCACTCAGGAAGAAATAGATCACATGAATAGCCCTGTATCTATTAAATAAATAAAACTGGCAGGTAAAAAAGTTCCCACATAGAAGCCTCCAGGCCCAGAAAGCTTGAATGGTGAATTCTACCAAATACTTAAGGAAGAAAGAATATCAATTCTATCCAAACTCTCCTGTTAACTTGAAAAGAAGGCTATACTATCCAGTTCATTTTCTGAAGCCTGCATTTCTCTGACACCAAAGCCATAGAAAAACTTTACAAAAAAAGAAAACCACAAACTAATATCCCTCGTGTATACAGATGCAAAAATTCTTAATAACTTTTTAGCAAATCAAATCCAGCAATGCATAAAATGGATAATTCATCATTATTCACAGGGCTTATTCCAGGAATGCAAGGTTGGTTTAGCAATCAAAAAATCAATGTAATTCATCAATATTAAAGATTGAAAAAGAAAAAAACTGTATGATCATCTAAATAGATTTTTATAGAATAAGCATTTGATAAAATACATTATTGATTAAAAAAAATGGAAAACTCTCAGCAAACTAGGAATAGAAGGAAACTTCCTCAAACACATGAGAGAACCTATGAAAAACCTTCAGGTAACATCATATTTAATGGTGAAAGATTGAATGATTTCTCCGAAGATCAAGAACAAGGCTACTGTGAACTGCTCTCACTGTCATTAAACTATATTCAACAGTTTATTAGAGGTTCCAATAAATGCAGTAAGGTGAGAAAAATAAACATAAGCATCCAGATTGGAAAGAAAGAAGTAAAACTGCCTTTATTCACAGATGATGATCTATGCAGGTAATCCAATGGACTCTTCAAAAAAGCTACTGGAATTAACTAGTGAATCTAGCAAAGTTGTAGGATACAGACTCAATATACAAAAATAAAATGTACTTTTGTATAGCAGTGATGAACAGTAGGAAAATGAAATCAAAACAACAGGATAAAACAATAGTATAAACATATGAAATGTGTAGGGATAAGTCTGACAAAAGATATGCAATACCTGTATACTGAAAACTACAAAAAATTGTTGAGAGAATTAAAGACCTAAATAAATGGAAAGATATACCATGTTCATTGACTGGAAGACTCAATATCTTTAAGATGTCAATTCTTCCCAAAATGATCAATAGAGTCAATATAATCCCAATAAAAAAATCCCAGCAGGCTGTTTTGGAAAACAGCCTGGTAATTTCTTCAAAAGTTAAATATACACCTACCATATGATTCAGCCAGTCTGCTCCTAGGTATTTTCCCAAGGGAAGAGACAGCATATATCCAATACAAAGACTTGTACACAAATGTTCAAAGCAGCTCTATTTGTAATAGACAAAATCTGCAAGTAACTCCATGTCTACCAACAGGTGAATGGATAAACAAATTGTGGTAATAATTACATCATTTAATTCTATTCTGTAATAAAAATAATGAACCATTGATACATGCTATAACATGGATGAATCTCAAAATAATTCTATTTGAAAGGAAACGAAGAGTACATATTCTATACATATATATATATTTATATATACATACATATTTCTAGAAAATGCACAGTAATCTATATTGACAGCAGATCAGGGTTTCCTGGGGTTAGGGGAGGACTATGAAGTGGCAAGAGGGGGAAATTACAAAGGGGCACAAAGAAAACTTGAGGGGTGATAGATATGTTCATTATCTTGATTGTGGTGATGGTGTGTATAGGTGTGTGTATGTCAAAACTTATCAAATTGTATACTTTAAATGTGCAGTTTATTGTATGTCAATTAAACCTCAATAAAACTGTTAAAAAAATAAAGGGAACCAGGGCTCCTTGGAGAAATATTGAATCCAGGGCTGAATGCAGGAAAGCAGGAGATGAAGGTGAAACATCTTCTTGTGCCAGAAAATCAGGTAGTACTCAAAGAATGATGTGAACATGTCAATACAACATGGGAGGGGCTTCCACTGGCCAATTCTGAATATGTGTTTCAAAATAGCTAATGACAATAATGGGTTAGAATCTATTGGTAAAATAAGAATGCAGGTGTCCACACTAATATAAATAAATGAATGAAAAAATAAAGAAATGGGAAGAAGGAAAAGCCCTTCCCTGGAATAGAATGCTAACTAGTAAATGTAGACGGAATGATGGAATTAGACCACTGCCTTTGATAACCATCTTAGTAATAAATAATTAGGAAAGAATCATTGATGAATGCTAAAACTCCCCACAAGATATTTATTAATTTCAAAGGGAAAAATTTACAGTGGAAAACCTCATAAACACCTCCTTAAGCACATGGTCAAAGCTGCAATCACATACGATGGGACAAAGTGATATCATGTGCCTCCTAAAACAAATCACTGAAAAGAACACAACATCACTTTTGTGGTGTTATTGCCAAAAGCATAAAATCTCCATCGAATTATGATAAAACATAAATCCAAAACAAGGGACATTTTTCCAAAACAACCGGCCTGTAATCTTCAAAAATATTAAGGCCACAAAAGATACAGGAACTGTTTGCAATCAAAGTCATGACAATTATGTGCAGTGTGTGAACATGGTCTGCATCCTGGGCCAGAATAAAGGTTTTTTTTGTTTGTTTCTCATACTATAAGGGATATTATTAGGAAAACTGATGGAATTAGAATACCATCTATGGATCAGACATAGTATTATATGAATTTTAATGTCCTGATATTATTTTATTATTGTTACATAAGAGAATGTCCCTGTTCTTTAGGAAATATCCACTGAAGGGACATCACTTGTGTAACATATTTTCAAATGGCTCAGGAAAAATTATCCATAGGTATAAAGATAAAAAGATAAAATTCTGACATTTGGGGGATCTGGGTGAAGGGTACACAGGAATCCTTTGTACTATTCTTGCAACTTTTCTGTAAATATGAAATTATTTCAAAACAGAATGTTGTGAAACATTAAGAGTAATAACTGAAAGAATCAAAACAGTAAGGACAATTTCTAAAACTGAAAAAAACAGGTAATGGAAAACAATCAGAGTAACATATGGAAGGAGAGGTAAAAAGAATTAAATAGAAAGTATGGCAAAAAGAAAGCAGAAAAAAAATAATGGCAGGAATACTGACATATGTATCAGCAATGATAATAAAATGAATGCATTACACTCACCTATTAATAGACAGATGTTCTGATTGTTTAAAACCAAACAACTCAAGATCCTGCTATATTCTATTTAAAAGAGACATACGTGAAACAAAATAACTGAGGAAGGTTGAGAATAAAGGGATGGAGAAAGTTATAACAGGAAAAGGATACTAACAAGAACTACAACATGCAAGAAACGGGGAGTGGCAGAAGTTGCTGGCTACCCTAATCCCAGTGTCCTTGGTAACAGAATGCCAATTTTCAGCCAAGACAGAGCTATCTGACAGGCCTCCCTGGTAGCTTAGGTGTGGCCACTTGACTAAATTCTGCCAATGAGATGAAAATTGACTTGTTTTCTGGGGCTTTCTGGGAAGGTCACTTATTAGAAATTGGCAGAGCTGGGACAGGCCCCTTTTTGCCCGCCTACCTTTCCTCTTCCTTCTGGCCCTCAATGGAGATGTGCTGGCTGGAGCTCCAGAAGTCTCGTGGACCATGAGGGGACCTTAGGATGGAAACCATACACCAAGATGGTGAAGCAGAAGATAGGAGCCTGGGTCCCTGATAATATCGCAGAGCCCTTGAATACCTATCTCCAGACTTCTTCTACCCAAGAAAGAATCTTTCTTCTTTAAATTAATTTTATTTATTATTTTTTTCCTAATATATGTAGTTGAACCTAATCCTAACAGGAATAGTAATATTCTTTGCAAAGAAAGAATTCAAGGCATATATAAATATATGCATAAATAAATGGGACAAAGAGGGCTACTTCATTTTTTATGAAGGAAAAATATACCAGGACAATATAAAAGTTATGAACCTTTATATATTCTTTATGCACTAACAATACAGCTTCAAAATATATAAGGCTAACCCTGACTAAAATAGAGGAAATAGACAAATCTAGTTATGATGGGAGGTTTATACGTAGCTCTCTCATTGAGGAAGGACATAAGGCTTGGTATAACACAACTTAATAAGCTTATTCTAACAAGGCTATAAGGAACTCTTACTCAAGAGACAATACTCATATTTTTCAATTCATATGAAAAAGTCACAAAAATTGACCATGTTTTAAGTCAGGGCCAGGGTCAGAACTTTTTTAATGGAAAGGCCAAACAGTATATGTTTTGAGCTGTATGGGCCACAGGGTCTTTGTTACAACCAGTCAGCTTTGCAGTTGTAGCTGGAAAATAGTCACAGGTAGTATGTAAACAAATGGGTATGGCTCTGCTCCAATAAAACTTGATTTCCAAAACAGGCACCAGGCCCATGTTGCCTATAAGCTGTATTTTGTGGATCCCCATCCTAGGTAACAAAGGAAATATCAAAAAATTTCCATAAAGCTGATATCACACAGGCCACAATTACCATAATGTAGCGTTAAAAATTAACATAATAGAAAAAAATATCCTCCCCAACCCTGGACCAGATCTACACACCTGGAAATTTGTAAATGCGCTTCTAAATAACTTTGAGTGAAAGAGAAAATAAAAACTGAAAGCACAAATGAGTTAGAAGTTTAAAAAAAACCCACTGGAACTACTATGCAACAAAACCTAAGTAATAGAGCAAAAGTGAGGAGGAAAATTTATGGCCTTAAATGTATTTTTAGAAAACAAGGGAGACAGAAAGTAGAAAGTAAACTTAGTTTTCATCTCAATAATTTAAAATAAAGATAACAATAAGAACAACACAAAAATAATAAAACAGAAAATTAAATGAAGAAATTAATAAAGAGAAAAGCAGAAATTTTTCTAAAAACAAAAGCAAAGAAATAAAGTTGATCAAGAGAACCTAAAGCTGGTCCTTTGAAAAGACCAACAAAAAGATAAGCCTCTGGAAATAAAATCAAGAGAAAAGAGAAAAAGCAAGTAAACAGCATTAGCAACAGAAAAGGGAACATACTTAAAGAGAGATCACACAATCGTCCACTCAAGAAATATGTACTGAATGGCTACTATGTGGCAGGCCCTGACACAGTCCCCACAGTCATAGAGACAACAATCTAGTGGAGAGACCATAAGTAATCAATGAAAAATTAAATTACATTAGTGATAAATGCTACAAAGAAAAGAAAACGTTTAAAAATAAACTACATATTTCCTCAAGTCAAAAAAAAATGGAAAACTTAGATGAAATGGACAATTGTCTAGGAAATATAAATTACCATAACTGACTCAAGGAGAAGCAGAAAACCTGAAGAAGAAAAAAAAACCAAAGAAGAGATTTAAATAGGAAAAATCTACACCCTCAGAAGGCATGAACTTTGGACTAAAAAAGGATGCCTAATATCATCCCTGAAAGTCCTAGCAAATTTAGTAAGGCAATAAAAAGAAATAACAGGCATACAGATTAGAAACGAAGAAATAAAGTTGTGAACTATTCACAAATGACCTGATCATGTTTGTAGAAAATTATAAAAACCCACATACTATTAGAATTAATAAGTAAACTTAGCAAGGTCACTGGGCACAAGACCAACATACAAAAATCCATATATACTAGCAAAAATTAGGAAATGAACTTTAGAAAATGATGCCATTTATAATGGCCTTATGATATTTTTTAAATAAACATCCAATAGCTAGGAATAAATCCAACAAAAGATGTACAGGCTTCTATACTGAAAATTGTAACATATTACTGAGAGAAATTAAAGACCCACACAAAGGGAAGGATATAACATGCTCATGGGGTGAAGACCTCACTTTAAAAATGTCAGTTTTCCCTGAATTGAGCTATAGACTTCAGGCAATCCAAATCCAAATCCCAGCAGCTGGCGCAGTGGTCAAGAATCCGCCTGCCAATGCAGGGGACAGGGGTTTGATCCCTGGGCCAGGAAGATCCCATATGTCACAGAGCAACTAAGCCTGTGTGCCACAACTATTGAGCCTGCGATCTAGAGCCCGTGAGCCACAACTACTGAGCCTGTGTGCCTCAACTACTGAAGCCCACGTGCCTAGAGCCCATGCTCCGCAACAAGAGAAGCCACTACAATGAGGAGCCCGTGCACAACAATGAAGAACAGCCCCCACTTGCTGCAACTAGAGAAAGCCCGTGTGCAGCAACGAAGGCCCAATGCAGCCAATAAATAAATTAATTAATTAATTAATTTTAAAAAATCCCAGCAGGTCTTTTTCCTGTGGATACTGAGAAGCCAAATTCTTCAATTTATGTAGAAATGCAAAGGGTTAAGAATACCTAAGGCAACATTTGAGAAGTACACAGTTGGAGGACTCATATATTGGGTTGGCCCAAAAGTTCCTTCCATTTTTAAAGTTAAAAATAAAAGACACATTTTTCATTTTCACCAAGAACTTTACTGAACAATGTATTCACCATTTGGTTCCACTACCTTCTGCCATTTTTCAGGCAACTTCATCATTCCATCTTCCCAAAACTTTTTATCTTTTTGAGCAAAGAACTGTTCCAGGTGCCTTTTACAGTCTTCCAGGAAATTGAAATTTCTCCCATTAAGAGAATTTTGTAAAGACTGAAATAAATGGAAATCCGAAGGTGTGATGTCTGGTGAATACGGCAGATGAATCAGAACTTCCCCTGGGACTTCCCTGGTAGCACACTGGTTAGGAATCTGCCTGCCCATGCAGGGGACACGGATTCGACCCCTGGTCCGGGAAGATCCCACATGCCACAGAGCAACTGAGCCTGTGCACCACAACTAGTGAGCCTGTGCCCTAGAGCCCGAGAGCCACAACTACTGAGCCCAAGTGCCACAACTACTGAGGCCCACACGCCTAGAGCCTGTGCTTTGCAACAAGAAGCCTGCACACCACAACGAAGAGTAGCCCCTGCTCGCCACAACTAGAGAAAGCCTGTGTGCAGCAACGAAGACCCAACGCAGCCAAAAATAAATAAAATAAATAAATTTATAAAAACAAACAAAAAAAAGAACTTTCCAGCCAAGCTGTAACAGTTTTTGCCTGGTCATCAAAGAAACATGTGGTCTTGTGTTATCCTCAAGGAAGATTCTTCATTTTCTGTTGACTAATTCTGGATGCTTTTCCTCGAGTGCTGCTTTCAGTTGGTCTAATTGGGAACAGTACTTGTTGGAATTCATCGTCTGGTTTTCCAGAAGGAGGTCATAATAGAGGACTCCCTTCCAATCCTACCATACACAAAACATCAACTTCTTTGGATGAAGACTGACCTTCGGTGTGGTTGGTGGTGGTTCATTTCACTTGCCCCACAGTCTCTTCTGTTCCACATTATTGTACAGTATCCACTTTTCATCACCCGTCATAATTTGTTTTAAAAACGGAATGTTTTCATTACATTTAAGCAAAATCACATGTGGAAATATGGTCAAGAAGGTTTTTTCACTTAACTTACTTGGAACCCAAACATCAAAGCGAATAACATAACCAAGCTGGTGCAAATGATTTTCAATGCTTTATTTGGATATTTTGAGTATGTCAGCTATCTCCCGCGTGGTATAATGTTGACTGCTCTCAATTAATGTCTGAATTTGATCACTGCCAACTTCAACTGGTCTACCTGACCGTGGAGCATCGTCCAGCGAGAAATCTCCAACATGAAACTTTGCAAACCACTTCTGACACATTCCATCAGCCACAGCACCTTCTCCAGACACTGCACAAATCTTTTTTTTATGTTTTGGTTGCATTTTTACCTTTCTTGAAATAATAAAGCATAATATGCAGAAAATGTTTTTCTTCCATCTTCAACATTAAAATGGCTATGCAAAAATTCACCAATTTTGATTTTTTTTAAATGCACGTTGCTATGACAGCTGTCACAATACAATCTAACAAAATTGTTTCTAATGAAATTAAAGACAACTAAACAGTACTGGAGCCATCTTATGGAAAAAACCAAATGAACGTTTGGCCAACCCAATATTACCACATGTTCTGACCTGCTGTAAAGCTACAGTAATCAAGACAGTGTAGTACTGGTACAAGGATAGACAACAGACCAATGGAACAAAGTAAAGAATCCAGAAACATCAACACATAAACGAATGCCTGACGACATAAAAAATGGTCTTTTCAATAAACGATTGTGACTCACTGGACATCCATGTGAAAAAGAAAATGAATCTTGACCCCTGCTTCAGACCATACACAAAAGTCAAATCCAGATGTATTACAGGTCTAAATGTGAACGGTAAAACAATAAAACTTTTAGGTAAAAAGTAGAACATCTGAATGAGCTTCAGGTAGGAAAAATTTTCTTAAACATAACACAGAGAGCTCCAAAATGGGGGAAATGATACATACTAAAATCAAGAACTGGTATCAAATATCTGCAAACCATATATCTGATAAAGAGTTACTATCCAAAAATATATAACGAACTCCTAAACAGACATAGAGTCAGAGATCTAGGAAACAAACTTATGGTTACCAGCGGGGAAAAGGGGGGAGGGATAAATTGGGAGATTGGGATTGACATATACACACAACTATATATAAAATAGATAACTAATAAGGACCTACTGTACAGCACAGGGAACCCAACTCAATACTCTATAATAACCTATATGGGAAAAGAATCTGAAAAAGAATGGATATATGTACATGTATAACTGAATCATTTTGCTGTACACCTGAAACTAACACAACATTGTGAATCAACTATATCCCAATAAAATTTTTTTAAAAAAGGAACTGCTACAGCTATAAAGGAAAAATAAAAGGAATCAAATTAAAAATGGGCAAAGGACTTGAACAGACATTTCTCCAGACATACAAATGTCCAATAGGTATATGAAAACATGATCAATTTCACTAATCAGCAGGGAATGCAAATGAAGACTACAATGAGGTATCACCTCACACCTGTTAGGATGACTAATATAAATAAAAGAGAAGTGTCGGCAAGGATTTGGAGAAACTGGAACAAACCTTGTGCACTTTTGGTGGGAATGTAAAATGGTACAGCCCCTATGAAAAACAGTATGCAGCGTTCTCAAAACAGTGAAAATAGAACTACCATGTGATCCGGCAATCCCTCTTCGGGACATATATCTAAAAGAACTGAAATCAGGATCTCAGAGAGATGCACTCTGATGATCACTGCAGCATTACTCACAATAAACAAGATATGGAGACAACCCAAGTTGTATCTAGATGAATGGATAAAAATGTAACATACATATATATTACAAAATATATAATGAAATGTAATATATATATATTTGTGTATATACACACACAAAGGAATATTATCCAGTATTAAAAAAGAAGGCAATCCTGCCACCTGCAACAACATGGATGAACCTGGAGGACTCTGTGCCAAATGAAATAAGCCAGACACAGAAAAACAAATACTATGTGATGCCACTTAGATGAGGAGTCTAAAATAGTCAAACTCAAAGAAGCAGAGCATACAATAGTGGTTGCCAGTGGATGTCAGTAGGGGAAAGAGTTGTTGTTATTCAATAGGCATACAGTATTGTGCATTTCAAAATTTGTTGAGGGTAGATCTCACGTTGGCTTAGCCCCTCTGAAAGTAGGATTACCAAAACCCTTTCTCCCTTGAAGTGAGGCAATGACCTTGGATTTGCTTTCTAGTTTGGCTGCCCTGGAAACCTGATGAAGGTGGACGGTCAGCTGTGGGACCGGTGGGCCTGCTTCTGGCAGAATGTCCCAGGTGGTACACTGCATCTGGAATGAGAGGGCTGCGACTACACATAAACACCTGCTGGGAGCCACAGCTCAGGATCCCTGAGTGCAGTGGGCCTCTTGTTCCTGGGCCATGACCCTGGCTGGGACTGAGGCTACGCATAGGGAACAAACACAGAGTTGTCCCTAATTTGGGACATGGGGCTTCTAAGCCATAGTGGCTCCTGTTTCACCCCATCCCCGCCCCATATGCTCTCATTTCTTCACACTTGAGCTGTTAACGGGGGCAGAGATGAATATATACGGGTGCCAGGACAGCCTGTTTGGGTTTTGTGAGTGTGAACCGTCTAGCTGAACCTGCAACCACTGCTGCTGACTGAGCACAGTGGAGGTTGCAATATGCCAGTTTTTATCGTGAAGAAAATGTCAGTGTATTTCTGAGGAAGATAAAGTGATATGAAAGAAGGGAAGAACATATACCAGGTTCATGGATGGAAAGACCCAGTGCTGTACAGGTGTAATTTCTTCCCTAAATGAGTCTATAAATTCAAAGCAATCCTAGTAAAAATTGCGGACTGCAAGATACTTTTGAGGAAGTAGTATGGGCTGTGTGGAGAGTAAGTGCCCTACCAAGTCCAAATCCTGGAATAGCTTGCATTTACTGAGCCTTCCCCTTTGCCAGACATTATGCTTTATTTCCATTAATTCATCTCATCCTCACAATAACTCTAAGAGATGGATGGTGAATTAATATCTCCATTTCACATATAAGGAAACTGAAGCAGAGAGAGCTTGAGTTATTTGCCCAAAGTCACACATTTAGTTAAAAGTAGTTTCAGGACTCAAACCAGGCTATCTGGCTCAAGTCCCCATGCTCTCAGCCTCTGTACACACTGCCTTTTTGTTTCTATGCTAAGAAGACCTAGTAACTAAAGCAAACAAACAGTATGGTATTGGCAAAGGAACAAACATATCAAGGGAATGAAGGAGAAATGGGCTCATGTATATATAAAAGAAGTTAATACATGATCAAAGTGGTCTTTCAAACCAGTGGGGGTGCAGGCAACTGCTCAAAAAGTGGCGCCGGGACAACTAATAATCCATTTGGGATAAGAGGAACTTGGACCCCAGATGCAAGGAGTTAAGACAGTTCCACATGATCTAACATTCTAAATGCAAAAAGCAAAATTAGAAAAGAAGTACATAAAATTATTATTTATGGTCTTGATGAAAAGAAAGGTCTTTGAAAGAAGAAAAGCAAAAGGCATAAATAAAATGAAAGATAACATGGATTTACTGTTTTAAAGCTTTTCTCTGACATATGACACAATATGCAAAGTCAGCCTGGGAGTAAATATTTGCAACATACCAGAGAAAAGATGAAATTTCCAAAACACATAAAGAAATCATTCAAATCAGCAGGAAAAACAGACAACTCTATAGAAAATAAAGCAAAGAATATGAATGGGCAACTCAGGACTGACACACGAGATGGGCACCCTCACTAAAACCACTTTACTGACTGGTGCACTGTTGTTCGTCTGTCAGATTGGTAAAAATTAGTTTGACATTGAAAATGGCCCTGTATACCAACTCTGTGACTTTAAGCAAGTCTCTTAACCTGAGCTCCAGTTTCCACATGAATAAAAGGGGACACAGGGTTGTTAGGAAAATTAAATGAGAGGATGCACATCAAGTACCTGACAGTTTCCACTAGCATTACTTTTGTCAGATGTCGTCCCAGGTTTTTCTCCTTCAGTTTGTTGGTGTAAAGAATTATATGACATTCTGAATTACATTTAAATTTCCTGAAGCTGAACAAACTTTATATTTCTGGATTAAACTGAACTTGTTCGTTGTATATTATCCCCTAATAGTTATATTTGACTTGTTGATACTTTTATTATAAATTTTTACATCTATAGGTGAGATTCGTCAATAGTCTTCTTATTCTATGCTATCTCTATCCAGGTTTTGGTGTTAAAATTACTCTAGCTATTTTAAAAATTGAGGCGCTTTTAACCTTTTTGTACAGTCTGGAAAAAGCTATAAATTGAATTAGAACCACCCATCCTTCAAATGTTAGAATTCAGCTGTAAAGCCACGTAAACTCGCTATCTTTTAAAATCAAGATCCTTAATCACCATTTTCAGTCTCTGCTTTGAAAACTGTACTGTTTTCTATTTCTTAATTTTGATATATATTTCTAAGAAATCATCCATTTCCTTTAGATTTTCAAATTATTTGTTACAGAGGTCATGTACTAATGACATAACCTGTTGATTTTTTTTTTACTTTTGTCATACAAACTGACTTATGGAGTACAGTTCAGTGAATTTTACACGTACAGACTCCTGTAACTACTTTAATGAGGATACATAATTTTCCATCACCCACCCTAAAAAACTCCCTCATGCTATCCCTTTATACTCACCCCCTTCCCCTCATCCATAAGCCCTAGCAACCACTGACCTGATCTCTATCCCTATAATTTTGTCCTTCTGAGACTATCATATAAATGCAATTATACAGCATGTAGCCTTTTGAGACTGACTTCTTTCACTCAGACTCTGAAATCAAAAGTTCATTCCTTTTTATTGCTGTGTAGTTCTCCAATGTATGGAAGTCTTAGAGTTTGGTAATCAATTCACCTATTGAAGGAATTTGGGTTATTTCCACTTTGTGGCAATTATGAATGAATATATATATATATAAACATATGCAAACAGAATTTGTGTGAAATTGTGTTCAATTCTCTATGGAGTAAGACTGCTGGGTCACATATTAAGTGTATGTTTAACTTTATACAAAACTATCAAATAGTTTTCTAATAGTGACTGTACCATTGTGCATTTCCACCAGCATCATGAGAGTTCCAGTCTGCATCCCTGCCAGCATTTGGTACTGTGAGTATGCTTTCTTTTAGTGACTCTAATAGGTACGTAGGGGTATCTCATTTTGGTTTCAATTTTCACTTCCCTAGTAGCTAGTGATGTTCACCATCATTTTGTGTGCTTCTTTGCCATTCTTACATGTTTGTTGGTGAAGCATCTACTCATGTCTTCTGCCATTTTTAAATTGGGTTGTATACCTTTTTGTTAAATTTTGAGAGTTCTTTGGATATTGTAGATACAAGTCTATCATCAGATATGTGATTTGAAATATTTTCACTCACACTGTAGCTAGTCTTTTCATTTTTTTAACAATTTCTTTCACTCAGTAGTTTTTAATTTTGATGAAGTCTTGTTCATCAAATATGCCTTTTATGGAAAATGCTTTTTTAAAAATTTTTATTGGAGTATAGTTGATTTACAATGTTGTTAGTTTCTGCTGTACAGCAAAGTCAATCAGTTATATCTATATATATATCCATTCTTTTTTAGATTATTTTCCCATATTGGTCATTACAGAGTATTGAGTAGGGTTCCCTGTGCTATACAGTAGGTCCTTATTAGTTATCTATTATATGTGTGTATGTATGTGTGTGTGTGTGTATGTGTGTGTGTGTGTGTGTGTGTGTGTGTGTGTGTGTGTGTGTATATCAATACCAATCTCCCAATTTATCCCTCCCCTTCCCCTTTCCCCCGGTAACAGTTTGTTTTCTGTCTGTGACTCTATTTCTGTCTTGTAAATAAGTTAATGGAAAATGCTTTTGGTTCCAAGAATAAGAACTTGTTGACAAGCCCAATATCATATAGATTTTCTACCTTTTCCTCTAAAGCTTTCATACTCTTATGTTTTCTAGTTGGACCTAACATCCCTTTTAATTTTTGTTTGGTATGAGGTTTAGATTGACATTTATTTTGTATATGGTAGTCTAACTGTCCTTATGCCATGTTCTAAAAATGCTATTCTTTCTCCACTAAATTTCCATTTTGTCAAAGATCAACTGGCCATCTTTGTGGGGGTCCATTTCTGAACTCTATTCTGTTCCGCTAATCTAGGTGTTTATCCCTTAACCAACACCACACTGTTTTGATTATTATCATTTCATAGTAAGTCCTAAAATTGGTTAGTGTGATTCCTCCAACTTTTCAACATTGTTTAAGGTATTCAAGTTCTTTTGCCTTTCCATATAAATTTTAGAATCAGTTTGTTTCTATCTGCAAAAAAGTCTTGCTGAAATTTTGACTGCTATTGCTCTAAATCCATAGATTAATTTGAGAAGAACTGAAATCTTTACTGTGGAAACTTCCAATCCATAAACATGGTATATCTTTTCATTTAATTAGATTTTCCTTGATTCTTTCATCAACATTCTGTGGTTTTCAGCATATAGGTTTGATAGATTTTGATAAATTTACACCTAAGTGTTTCATTTTTTGTAGTACTGTCTTAAAATTTTGTTTCGGATTTTCTATCACTAGCATATAGAAATACTGCTTTTGTGTGTTGACACTGCATCCTGTGACATCACTTAACTCACTTATTAGTTCTAGGAATTTCTTTATAGATTCCTTGGGATTTTCTATGTAGATAACCATGTCTTATGCAAATGGGGATCAATTTATTCTTTTCAATCTATATGCCTTTTATTCCTTGCTTTACTGCAGTAAGACTTCCAGCACAAAGTTAAATAGAAGTGGGAAGAGGGGACTTTTCAGCACCAAGCTCTACTTCTAGGAGTTCTTTTTGAGGTAAAATTCAGAGAACATAAAAGTCACCACTGTAACGATTTCAAAGTGTGTGATTCAGGGACATGCTGTACATTCACAATGTTGGCAACCATTACTGTTACCTAATTTTGTAATATTTTCATCACCCAAAAAAGAAAGCCCACACTTATTAAGCAGTCACTCCCTGTTATGGCTTGAATTCTGTATTTGGAGACAGGGCCTTTGAAGAGGTGATTAAAGTAAAATGACGCTGTTAAGTTTGGGCCCAAATCCAATCTGACTGGTGTCCGTATAAGAAGGGGAAATTTGGACATGCATGGTGACACCAGGGATGCACATGTGCAGAGGAAAGGCCATGTGAGGACACAATGAGAAGCCAGCCATCTGCAAGTCAGGAAGAGGCCTCAGAAGAAACTAAATCTGCCAGCACCTTGATCTTGGACTTCCAGCCTCCAGAACTGTGGGAAGATAAATTTCTGTTGTTTAAGCCACTCAGTTGGTGGTATTTTTTATGGCAGCCCTAGCAAACTAATATACTCCCAGTTTACCTCCCTCTCCTAATTTTTGTCTCTACAGATTTCCCTATTCTGGACATTTCATACCACATTATGGCCTTTTGCATCAAACTTCTTTCTCTTAGCATGTATTCTAGATTACAGCATTTATCAGCACTTCATTTCCCTTTATGATGGAAAATCCCATTGAATGGCTACATACACTGCATTTTGTTTATCCACTTATCAGCTGATGGACATTTGGGTTGTTTACATTTTTTGTCTATTTATGGACAATGCTGCTATGAATATTCAAGTACACGTTTTTGTTTGAACACCTGTTTTCAATTGTCTCTGATATATACCTAGGAGTGCAATTGCTAGGTCATATGGTAATTCAATGTATACATTTTTGAGGAGTCACCAAACTTTTTCACAGCCATCTGAACAATTCTAGATTCCCACCCACAATTGGTCAAGCCTCCTTTTCTCCACATCCTCAGCAACCATTATTTTCCTTTAAAAAAAAATTATAGCCATCCTAGTGGGTAGTAACTAGTATCTCATTACAGTTTTTATTCGCATTTCCCTAAAGACGAATGATGTTGGGCAGCTGTTTTTGTGCTTATTGGCCATTTGTATATCTTCCTTGGAGAAATGTCTACTCAAGTCCTTTGCCCATTTTTAAAACTTGAGGTGAAATTCACATAACATAAAATTATCCATTTTAAAGGAAACAATTCAGTAGAATTTAGTACTTTTCCAATGCTGTAGGACCACAACCCCTATCTAGTTCTAAAACATTTTCATCACCCCAAAATAAAACCTCATATCAATTAAAGCAGCTGCTCCCCATCCTTCCCTCCAACCAACCTATGCCAACCACCGATGTGCTTTCTGTCTCTATTCTAGATACTTCATATAAATGAAATCATACAATACGTGACCTGTTTTGTTTGGCTTCTTTCACTTAGCATGTTTTCAAGATTCTTCCATATTGTAGTATGTTTCAGGACCTCATTCGTTTTTTATGATGAGTAATAGCCCATTGAATGGATACACTAAATTTTGTTTACCCATTCATCAGCTGATGGACATTTGGGTTGTTTCCAACTTTTGGCTATCGTGAACAGCACTGCTATGAATATTCATGTACAAGTGTTTGAGTACCTGTTTTCAATTCTTTTTGGTATGTACCTAGGAATAGAGTTGCTAGGTCATATGAGAATTCTATGTTTAACTTTTGAAGAACCTCCCCCCGCCCCCACCAAACTGTTTTCCACAGCAGCCACACCATTTTACATTCCCCACCAACAAAGTCTGAAGGTTCCAATTTTGCCACATCTTTGTCAATTCTTGCTATTCTCCATTTTTTAAATTACAGTCAACTCAGTGAATATAAAGTGGTACCTTGTTATAGTTTTGACTTGCATTTTCCAAATGACTAATGATGTTGAGTGTGTTTTCGTGAGCTTGTTGCCCTTTTATACATCTTCTTTGGAGAAATGTATATCCAAGTCCTGTGCCTATTTTTAAACTGAATTGTCATTTTGTTGCTGAGCTGAAGAGATCCTTATATACTGGGGATACTAGACCCATTCAGATACAAGACTCGCATATGTTTTCTCCTATTCTGTAGGTTGTCCTTTCACTTTCTTGATAATGTCTTTTTTTTTTTCAGATCTTTATTGGAGTATAATTGCTTTACACTGTTGTGCCAGTTTCTGCTGTATAACAAAGTGAATCAGCTGAATTTAGATGTCTTTTGATGCAGAAAAAAAAATAGTTTTTATGAAATCCAATTTATCTGTTTCCTGTTGTTATTCATGCTTTTGGTGTTATATCTAAGATTCCACTACCAAATCCAATGTCATGAAGATTTACCCCTATGTTTTCTTCTAAGCATTTTATACCTTTAGCTCTTCTATTTAGCTTATTGATCTATTTTGACTTAATTTTTATATATAGTGTATGTGGATAACCAGTTGCCCCAGAACCACTAGTTGAAAAGACTTCTTTCCTCATTGAATGATGAGTACCCTTGTTGAAAATCAGTTGGCCATAGAAATGCAGGTTTATTTGTACACTCTCAATTTTATTCCATTGGTGCCTGTCTCTAGTTATGCCAGGTCCACAAAGTTTTGGTTAGTGAGACTTTGTAGTAAGTTCTGAAATCTGGAAGTATGATTCCTCCAACTTTACTCTTCTTTCTTGATATTATCATGACTATTCAGGGCACCTTGCAATTCCATATAAATTTTGGGATCATCTTTTCCATTTTTTTAAAAGGGGCCATTGGAATTTTAATACAGATTTTATTGAATCTTTGGGAAGTACTGTCATCTTAATGATATTGTGTCTTCCAATCCATAAACAAGGGATGTCTTTTGATTTATTTAGGTGTTCTTTCTTTCCGCAATGTACTCTAGTTTTAACTTTACAAGTCTTTCCCATTCTTGGTTAAATTTTTTCCTAAGTATTTTATTATTTTATATGCTGTTGTAAATGAATTTTTTAAATTTCCTTTTTAGATTGTTCATTGCTGGTGTGTAGAAATACAACTGATTTTTGTGCACTGATTTTGAACACTGCACCCTTGCTGAATTCGTTTATCAACTCTAGTAGCTTTGTTCAGATTTTCTATATATAGGATCACACAATCTGCAAACAGATAGTTTTACTTCTTACTTTCCAATTTGGATGCCTTTTACTTCTTTTTTTGCCTAATTGTTTTGTCTAGAACTACCAGTAAAATATTGAATAACAGTGGTGAAAGTGGGCATCCTTGTCTTGTTCCTCATCATATGGGAGAAAGCTTTTCACCATTGAGAAAATGTTAGCTGTGGGTTTTCATAAAAGCCCAAAAATGTTGAAGAATGTTCCCTAGATTCCTAGTTCTGAATGTTTTTATTATGAAAGGATGTTGCAATTTGTCAAATGCTTTTTGTGCATCAATCATGGGGGGGGGGGTTCTTCATTCTATTAATATGGAGCATTAATCAGTTGATTTTCTTATGTTGAACCTCACTTCTATGCCAGGGATAAATCCCACTTGATCATGATGTATAATCTTTTTAATGTGCTACTGGATTCAGTATGGTAGGATTTTGTTGAGGATTTTTGCATCTGTATTCATAATGAATATCACTGTAATTTTTTTTTTGGTGATATCTTTGTCTGGCTTTGGTATCAGGGTAATATTGTCCTCAAAGATGAATTAAAAGTGTTCCCTTCTCTTCTATTTTTGGAAAGAGTTTGAGAAGGATTAGTGTTAATCTTTCTTTAAATGTGTGGAAGAATTGACAGTGTAGTCATCTGGTCTTGGGGTTTTCTTTGTTGAGATGTTTTTAAATACTGATTCAATCTATTTAATCTTTATAGGTCTGTTCAGGTTTTCTATTTCTTTTTGAGCCAGTTTTGGCAATTCATGTGTTCCTAGGAATTTGTCCACTTCATTTAGGTTATCTAACAATTGTTCAGTTTTACCTTATAATCATTTTTTATTTCTGTGAAGTCAGTAGTAACATCCCTACTTTTATTTCAGGTTTGTTATTTGGGTCTTCTGTCATCTTTTTCTTTGTCACTCTAGCTAAGGATATGTCAATTTTTGCTGATCTTTTCAAAGAATGAACTTTTGGTTTCTTTGATTCTACTGTTTCTATATTCCCTATTTTGTTTGTCTTCACTCTATTATTTCCTTCCTTCTAATTGCTTTGAATTTAGTTTGCATTTCTTCTTCTAGTTCCTTAAAGTGTAAAGTTAGATTACTGATTTGAGTTCTTTTTTAAAGTAGGCATGTATAGCTATAAATTCACCTCTGAGCACTGCTTTTGCTGCATCTCATAAATCTTGGTATGTTGTGTTTTCATTTTCAATAGTCTCAAAGTATTTTCTAATTTCTCTTGTGATTTCTTCTCTCTCTTAAACACTGGCTGTTTAAGAGCATGTTTTCAAATTTCCACATATTTCTGAATTTTCCAGATTTCTTTCTGTAACTGATTTGACATTCCATTCCATTTTTGTAGAAGATGCTTTGATTCTGGTCTTCAGAATTTTACTGAGGCCTGTTTTGTGAACTAACATGTGGTTTATCCTGGAGAAAGTTTTATGTGTACTTGGGAAGGATGTGTATTTAGCTGTTGTTGGGTGCAGAATTCTGTATGTGTCTATTAAGTGTAGTTTGTTTATAGTGCTATTCAAGTCTTCTATTTCATTATTTTTTTCTAACCGTTCTATCCTTTATTGAAAGTGGGGTGTTGAAGTCTCCCACTAGCATTGCTGAACTGTCTACTTCTACCTTCAATTCTGTCAATTCTTGTGTGATGTATTTTGGGGTCCTTTAGTTAGGTACATATGTTTATAATTGCTATGTCTTATATCATTTTTTGTTCCTCAATTCTTCCATTACTGCCTTTTGTATTAGAAAGACATTTTCTAGTACATTATTTTGCTTGCTTCCTTTCTTTCTCTGTATCTCTTTACTATATATCTCTTTTCTTAATGTTTTCCCTGGAAATTACAATTAACAATTTAGTTCAGATTATACTAACTTAGTTTCAATCAAATACACAATGTTCCTATACAGCTCTATTCCCATACCTTTGTGTTGTTATTATTACAAATTACATCTTTATATAATATGTGTCTATCAACTTAGATTTGTAACTCTTGCTTTATGTAGTTGTCTTTTAAATCACACAGGGGGAAAAAGGAGTTACAAACAGAAAATACATTAATACTGACTTTTGTATTTAACTATATACTTACCCTTCCTGGTGTTATTTCTTTGTGTGGATTCAATTTATTGTCTAGTGTCCTTCCATTTCAGCCTGAAGGACTCCCTATAGCATTTCTCATAGGGCAGGTCTACTAATGACAAAACACTCGCAATTTTGTTTATCTGGGGATATCTTAATATCTCTTTCACTTATAAAGGACAGTTTGGCGAGATATAGAATTCTTGCCTGGTAGTTGTTTTCTTCTTGTTATTGTTATTTTCAGTTTTTCTGTTTGTTTTCCTAAATCAGTATTTAAATGTCAGCCCACTGCCTTTTGGCCTCCCTGTTTTCTGATGAGAAATTGCCCCTCAATCTTACTGAGAATGCCTTGCATGTAATGAGTCACTTCTATTCTTGTGTTCAAGATTGTCTTTCGCTTCTGACACTGATTATACCTCGATGTGGATCTTCTTGAGTTTATCCTGCTTGGAGTTGAGATTCTTGGATGTATAGGTTCATACCTTTCACAAATTTGGGATTTTGTTTTGTTTTGTTTTTGTATTTTTTAAAGAACTTTTGTTGATATATAATTGACATACAATAAACTGCAGATATTTAAAGTGTACAATTTGATATTTTTTTCTTATTAGTAATGTATATATGGCAATACCAATCTCCCAATTCATTTCACCAAACCTCACCTCCCCCACTACCCCCTTGGTGTCTATATGTTTGTTCTCTACATCTGTGTCTCTAATTCAGCCTTGCAAATCAGTTGATCTGTACCAGTTTTCTAGATTCTGCATATATGCATTAATATACGATATTTGTTTTCCTCTTTCTGACTTATTTCACTCTGAATCACAGTCTCTAGGTCCATCCATGTCTCTAAAAATGTCCCAATTTCGTTTCTTTTTATGGCTGAGTAATATTCCATTGTATGTCTATATACCACATCTTCTTTATCTATTCATCTGTTGATGGACATTTAGGTTGCTTCCATGTCCTGGCTATTGTAAACAGTGCTGCACTGAACACTGGGGTGCATGTGTCTTTTTGAATTATGGTTTTCTCTGGGTATATGACCAGTAGTGGGATTGCTGGGTCATATGGTGACTCTATTTTTAGTTTTGTAAGGAACCTCCATACTGTTCTCCATAGTGGCTGTATCAATTTATACTTCCACCAACAGTGCAAGAGCATTCCCTTTTCTCCACACCCTCTCCAGCATTTACTGTTTGTAGATTTTCTGATGATGCCCATTCTAACCGGTGTGAGGTGATAACCTCACTGTAGTTTTGATTTGCATTTCTCTAATAACTAGTGATGTTGAGCAGCTTTTCATGTGCCTCCTGGCCATTCGTATGTCTTCTTTGGAGAAACGCCTATTTAGGTCTTCTGCCCATTTTTGGATTGGGTTGTTTTTTTGATATTGATCTGCATGAACTGTTTACATACTTTGGAGATTAATCCTTTGTCTGTTGATTCATTTGCAAATATTTTCTCCAATTCTGAGGGTTGTCTTTTTGTCTTGTTTACAGTTTCCTTTGCTGTGCAGAAGGTTAAGTTTCATTAGGTCCCACTTATTTATTTTTATGTCCATTACTCTAAGCGGTGGGTCAAAAAAGATCTTGCTGTGAATTACGTCGAAGAGTGTTCTTCCTATGTTTTCCTCTAGGAGTTTTATAGTGTCTGGCCTTACATGTAGGTCTTTAATCCATTTTGAGTTTATTTTTGTGTATGGTGTTTGTTAGGGAGTATTCTAATTTCATTCTTTCACATGTAGCTGTCCACTTTTCCCAGCACCACTTATTGAAGAGGCTGCCTTTTCTCCATTGTATATCCTTGCCTCCTTTGTCATAGATTAGTTGACCACAGTTTATCTCTGGGCTTTCTATCCTGTTCCATTGATCTATATTTCTGTGTTTGTGCCAGTACAATACTGTCTTGATCACTGCAGGCTTGTAGTATAGCCTGAAGTCAGGAAGCCTGATTCCACCAACTGCGTCTTTCCTTCTCAAGATTGCTTTGGCTATTCGGGGTCTTATGCGTTTCCATACAAAGTTTAGGACTTTTTGTTCTACTTCTGTAAAAACTGCCATTGGTAATTTGATAGGGATTGCATTGAATATGTAGATTGCTTTGGATAGTATAGTCATTTTCACAATGTTGATTCTTCCAATCCAAGAACATGGTATATCATGTTTGTGTCATCTTTGATTTCTTTCATCACTGTCTTATAGTTTTCTGAGTACAGGTCTTTTACTTCCTTAGGTAGGTTTATTCCTAGTTATTTTATTCTTTTTGT
The DNA here is from genome assembly GCF_030028045.1 of Hippopotamus amphibius kiboko. Classification (NCBI taxonomy): domain Eukaryota; kingdom Metazoa; phylum Chordata; class Mammalia; order Artiodactyla; family Hippopotamidae; genus Hippopotamus; species Hippopotamus amphibius. The sequence continues at coordinate 1,785,696 of NC_080203.1, forward strand.
TGCAATGGTGAATGGGACTGTTTCCTTAATTTCTCTTTCTGATCTTTCATTGTTAGTGGAAATGCAAGAGATTTCTATGTGTTAATTTTGTATCCTGCAACTTTACCAAATTCATTGATTAGCTCAAGTAGTTTTCTGGTGGCATCTTTAGGATTTTCTATGTATAGTGTCATGTCATCTGCAAACAGTGACAGTTTTACTTTTTTCCCAATGTGGATTCCTTTTATTTCTTTTTCTTCTCTGATTGCTGTGGCAAGGACTTCCAAAACTAAGTTGAATAGTAGTGGAGAGAGTGGACATCCTTGTCTTGTTCCTGATCTTAGAGGGAATGCTTTCAGTTTTTCACCATTGAGAATGATGTTTGCTGTGGGTTTGTCATATATGGCCTTTATTATGTTGAAGTAGGTTCCCTCTATGCCCACCTCCTGGAGAGTTTTTATCATAAATGGGTGTTAAATTTTGTCAAAAGCTTTTTATGCATCTATTGAGATGATCATATGGTTTTTATTCTTTAAGTTGTTAATATGGTGTATCACATTGATTGATTTGCATATATTGAAGAATCCTTGCATTCCAGGGATAAATCCCACTTGATCATGGTGTATGATCCTTTTGATGTGCTGTTGGATTCTGTTGGCTACTATTTTGTTGAGGATTTTTGCATCTATATTCATCAGTGATATTGGTCTGTAATTTTGCTTTTTTGTAGTATCTTTGTCTGGTTTTGGTATCAGCGTGATGGTGGCCTCATAGAATGAGTTTGGGAGTGTTCCTTCCTCGGCAATTTTTTGGAAGAGTTTGAGAAAGATGGGTGTTAGCTCTTCTTTTAAATGTTTGATAGACTTCACCTGTGAAGCCATCTGGTCCTGGACGTTTGTTTGTTAGGAGATTTTTAATCACAGTTTCAATTTCATTACTTGTGATTGGTCTGCTCATATTTTCTATTTCTTCCTGATTCAGTCTTGGAAGCTTATACCTTTTTATAAATTTGTCCATTTCTTCTAGGTTGTCCTTTTTATTGGTATATAGTTGCTTGTAGTAGTCTCTTATGATGCTTCTTATTGCTGTGGTGTCCATTGTAACTTCTCCTGTTTCATTTCTAATTTTACTGATTTGAGTCCTCTCCCTCTTTTTCTTGATGAGTCTGGCTAAAGGTTTATCAATTTTGTTTATCTTCTCAAAGAACCAGCTTTTAGTTTTATTGATCTTTGCTATTGTTTCCTTCATTTCTTTTCCATTTATTTCTGATCTGATCTTAATGATTTCTTTCCTTCTGCTCACTTTGGGCTTCCTTTGTTCTTCTTTCTCTAATTCTTTTAGGTGTAAGGTTAGGTTGTTTATTCGAGATTTTTCTTGTTTCTTGAGGTAGGATTGTATCACTATAAACTTCCCCCTTAGAACTGCTTTTGCTGCATCCCATGGGTTTTGGATCGTTGTGTTTTCATTGTCATTTGTCTCTAGGTATTTTTTTTGGGGGGGGTACACAGGTTCAATCATCTGTTTTTATACACATATCCCCGTATTCCCTCCCTTCCTGTCTCTAGGTATTTTTTTATTTACTCTTTGATTTCTTCAGTGATCTCTTGCTTATTTAATAGGGTATTATTCAGCCTCCATGTGTTCGTGTTTTTTACAGTTTTTTTTCTCTGCAACTGATTTCTAATCTCATGGCATCATGGTCAGAAAAGATGCTTGATACAATTTCAATTTTCTTAAATTTACTGAGGCTTGATTTATGTCCCAAGATGTGATCTATCGTGGAGAATGTTCCATGTGCACTTGAGAAGAAAGTGTAATCTGCTGTTTTTGGATGGAATGTCCTGTAAGTATCAATTAAATCTATCTGGTCTGTTGTGCATTTAAAGCTTGTGTTTCCTTTTTAATTTTCTGTCTGCATGATCTGTCCATTGCTGTAAGGGGGGTGTTAAAGTCCCCCACTATGATTGTGGTACTGTCGATTTCCTCTTTCATAGTTGTTAGCATTTGCCTTACGTATTGATGTGCTCCTACATTTGGTGCATATATAATTGTTATCTCCTCTTCTTGGATGGATCCCTTGATCATTATGTAGTGTCCTTTCTTGTCTCTTGTAACCATTTTTTATTTTAAAGTCTATTTTATCCGATATGAGTATCGCTACTCCAGCTTTCTTTTGGTTTCCATTTGCATGGAATATCTTTTTCCATCCCCTCACTTTCAGTCTGTATGTGTCCCTAGGTCTGAAGTGGATCTCTTGTAGACAGCATATATACGGGTCTTGTTTTTGTATCCATTCAGCCAGTCTGTGTCTTTTGGTTGGTGCATTCAGTCCATTTACATTCAAGGGAATTATCGATATGTATGTTTCTATTACCATTTTCTTAATTGTTTTAGGTTTGTTTTTATAGGTCCTTTTGTGTGTTTCCCACTTAGAGAAGTTCCTCTAGCATTTGTTGTAAAGCTGGTTTGGTGGTGCTAAATTCTCTTAGCTTTTGCTTGTCTGTAAAGCTTCTGATTTCTCTGTTGAATCTGAATGAGATCCTTGCTGGGTAGAGTATTCTTGGTTGTAGGTTCTTCCCTGTCATCACTTTAAATATGTCATGCCACTCCCTTCTGGCTTGCAGAGTTTCTGCTGAGAAATCAGCTGTTAACCTTATGGGATTTCCCTTGTATGTTATTTGTCATTTTTCCCTTGTTGCTTTTAATAATTTTTCTTTGTCTTTAATTTTTGTCAATTTGACTACTATGTGTTTTGGCATGTTTTTCCTCGGGTTTATCGTGCCTGGGACTCTCTGTGCTTCCTGAACTTGGGTACCTATTTCCTTTCCCATGTTAGGGAAGTTTTTGACTATAATCTCTTCAAATAGCAAATTTGGGATGTTCTTGACCATTAATTCTTTGTGTACATTTTCTGCCCTTTTCTCTCTCTCATCTGCTACTGGGATTCCTATTATGAGTACACTAATAATGTTTTAAGATGTCCCACAGGTCTCAGGCTCTTCATGTTTCTTCATTCTTTTTTTTTTTTTCTTTGTGCTCCTCAGACTGGGTAATGTCAATTCACCTATCTTGAAGTTTGGTGATTCTTTCTTTTGTCTTCTCAAACCTGCTGTTGAAACTATCTAGTGAATTTTTCACTTCCCTCACTGTACTTTTCACTTCTAGAATTCCTATTTGGTTCCTTTATATAATTTCTCTCTTTATTGATATTTTCTATTAGATATTCTCTATCAATCTCATGGTTTTCTTTAGTTCTTTGTATATCATTTCCTTTAGCTTTTTGAGACGATTTTAAATAGTTGATAGACAGTCTTTGTCTAGTAAGCCCAATGCCTTGGCTTCCTCCAAGAATGTTTTCATTAATTTCTTTTTCCTGCTTACTGCCCATAATTTGTTTCTGTGCATGCCTTTTTGTTGTTTTTAAAAGTTGGACATTTTGAATATTATAACTATGGAAATCATATTCTACCCCCTCCCCAGGGTTTGTTGTTGCTGCCTGTTTTATCTGATTTTGTTTGTGTGTTTAGTGACTTTCCTGAACTAATTTTTTATAGTCTATATTCCTTGTTATATGTGGCAATTGAGGTCTCTGTCCTGTTAGGTTAGTGGCCATCTAGTGACTTGACAGAGATTTCCTTAAATGCTGAAATTCTGGTGTTTTTTCCTGGATTTAGTATTTGCCTGGTTGCTATAAAATATTGATTAGTTTCTAGAGTTCCAATATAGTTGATTCTGATAGTTTTTGCCAGATTATTCACTACTTTTGTGGAGGATTTTTGAAGTTTCCTGTTCTGCCATTTTTTGTTGATGTCTCTAGTCACGTTTTCTTTTCTTTTCTTTTTTTCTTTTCTTTCCTTTTTTAAAAATTTTTTAAATTTATTTTTGGCTGCATTGGGTCTTAGTTGCTACATGCAGGCTTTCTCTAGTTGCAGCGAGCAGGGGCTACTCTTCGCTGTGGTGCACAGACTTCTCATTGTGGTGGCTTCTTTTGTTGCAGAGCACAGGCTCTAGGCACACAGGCTTCAGTAGTTGTGGTGCGCAGGCTGAGTGGCTGTGTCTTGCAGGCTCTAGAGCACAGGCTCAGTAGTTGTGGTGCACGGGCTTAGTTGTTCCACAGTATGTGGGATTGTCCCGAACCAGGGCTTGAACCTGTGCCCCCTACCTTGGCAGAGGGATTCTTAACCACTGCACCACCAGGGAAGTCCCTCTCTAGTCACTTTCTCAATTTTAATGTTCTAACGGGGAAAATGTCAATTTAGAATTCTTTATCCATTATGGTTATTAATGAAGAATAAAAACATTTTCAGGCAAGCACAGACTCAGAAGGTTTAGCTCAAATGCACACCTTTCTTAGGAAGTTACTAGAGGGGCTTTAACAGCAAAATGGCAGAGTGAACCAAGAAAAATGACATGAAATCCAGACAACAATGGATCCAACCCAGGAGAATAGTGAAGGAAAGTCAGCTGAGACCTGATTAGTGTAGGAAGATGGAGGGCTTTAGGGAGCGATCATAGAAAAAGCAAGGATTCCAAAGATTTCCATTTTACTCCTAAGAATCTGGAACTCAGGGAGGTGATAAAGGCAGAGAAATAAGTAAGAAAAAGCCATTCAAAACCCCATGATAAAGCAAAAAGCTATACAAGAATGGAAATGGAATCGTAGTATACTACTTCACAGTGCTTGGTTGTACGTGGAACAATATTTATATAATCATAACAATATAAACATTTATCAACTAGTACACAAAGCACAGAAAACACAACTGTGATTACAACACAGAACACAGTTGTTTGCAACTGTGAGAATATAAAGGTTTATGGTAAAGCTGCAAATAACACTAGGGAGCCAAAAGATATTGTCTACCGTCTGTTGTTGATGGGATAAATAAAGGGGCAAACTTTATTTAAGATTAGAATAGTAACAACAGAAGAACAAAAAGTAGTAATAGAACTACAATAGGCAGAATGGAGATAAGGCAGTGTACGTGAGCTAAATCCGCATTTGTGAGAGCAAGATAACATAATAAGAATAGTTAATATCTAAAATTAGCAAATCAAGAAAGAGTATCAAAAGTATATTATTTAGAGATATCAAAGTAAACATCAGAAGAACTAGAAACAAAATTAGGAGAAAGAAGTGGTTTCTCCTGTGGAGTGACAGTATTTCTCATAAATTCTTCTTTACCATTTGATATTTTTATGCAAATGCCTCTATTACTTTGATGAAAAATTTAAAAATTAACACTTGTGTATGGTTCAACATTCCAAAGCTATGTAAAGATACAATTAAGTCTCCTACTCCTCCCCACTTCCCCTCTGCTGATGTGACAGATATGTTTCCTTCCAGATATTCTGTGTCTTTACAAGCAAGTAGGCTGGTGTGTCATGTATATATTTCTTTTCCATATCCTTACATGAATGGTAGCATTCTACACATACCATTCTTGTACCTTGCCTTTTTCATTTAGCAGTGTATCTTGGAGATATTTATGTATCACTACTGAGCTTCCTCATTTTTTTTTTTGGCATGTGGGATCTTAGTTCCCCAAGCAGGTATTGAACCTGAGCCCCCTGCAGTGGAAGCAGAGCGTCTTAACCACTGGACCGCCAGGGAAGTCCCCTCATATTTTTAATAGCTGAATATTATTCCATTATTTAGATGCATCATAATTTATTTAATCAGTTCTGTAGTGATAGACATCTGTTATTTTCCCCAATTCTTTGCTATTTCAAATAATGCTATAATAATAAATTGACAAATATTATAAGAAAAAAATTTAAGGCATTCTTTGCTTCTGTCTCCCAATTAGATAATGAACTTGGCTTTCATCTCTGCCCCCTTGGTGCCTACCATGGTGCTTGGCAAACAGTAGATACTGTATTTGCTAATTTAGGTTGAATTGAATTTAAATGAGGAAACAAAGCTATGAAAACATTTAAATGAGATACTGTAATTCTATAATCAAGTTTATGGCACAGCAAAGACAAGAGCTTATACAAGTCTATAAGAGTCTGCATACTCAGTCTTTGTTTTCCAATTCATCAGAGAAAGGGAAAGTAACAGTGCAGCTCAGTTTAGAATAATGCAGAAAAGGAAATGTGGGACAGGGCTGTGGTGATGTAACTGCAATGAACAGACTGCTTGCTCGTATGATCCTAGCTGTCTAGATCCCAATATTCAAGATGCTAAAGAGATTCTAACTCCTCACAGAGACATTAACATGTATAGGTAGACTATAGAATTCTTAGTGTCTTACTAATGAGAGAAATAAAATAAAACAAAACAATCAATTCCCAGGACTGGAGATTAACCCATCAGTACATACATATATCTCTGTCATACTTACTCTGAGCTCTTTTGGGCCTGTATAGATTGAAAGCAAGTGTAGAGCACCCGTCCAGTCTTAAAAAAAGAGAGAAAAAAGAAAAAAAGAAAGGTCACACAGAGGATTAATATTGAAAAAGTTACAGCAATTTAGTAGACTCTAACCTAAAACTCAAAGGCCCCTCTGGGAGTGGAAAGTTAGAAGAGATTCCAAAGACAGATATGCATAAATCAGTTTCTGTAAGAAGGATCAAATACTCAGTCAACATGAGGTGGCCACAATGAAACATCCGCTCATGTGACAGCAGAGAATTGGTCACAAACATGAGAACCAAGAAACTGAGAATGACACCATTCAAACTCCTTTTTGTTTGAAGTGATACATAGTAAAACCTCTTGATCTGAATGTAAAATTCAAACAGAAGCACTCTAAATACAGAATTACAAGACTAGCCATTGACTGAGCTGCTTAACTTCTCTGAGTTTCAGTTTGATTATCCATTTTTATCCTCACAGGCTGTTGTCAGGGTTCAAGCATATTTATGTAAAACACCTAAAGAGTAAGTGCCATTCAATACATGATAAATGGTAGCACTTGTTACCATTACTAGCCATCAAAATAGATACAGAATCTGGCCACTTCTCATTGCCTCCACTCCTACCACCATGCATCCAGATGATCAAAGAATCCATCATCTCCTTCCTAGACTCCGGCAACTTCTTCCTGCCTTCAGGGATGCCAAGGGTTCTGTACCCACTCCCTCCCTGCCCCTCAGCCCCACCCCCAGTTATCTTCCAGACCTCATGTAGGATGACCATGTGAGTTATCATCCAAACCAGGACAATTCCAAGAAGGAAAGCTGCTAACTGAATAGGAGACTGGGACAATGGGGTGAAAGTGGGACTGACAGAAGCAAAATGGGACATATAGTCATGTTCTGCCTCATTCTGCTGCAGCCACACTGACTTCCTCGATGTCCCCTCAACATGCCACACTCACCTGAGGGTCTTTTCACTGGCTATTTCCTCTGCCTGGAACGCTCTTCCCCCAAGAAATCCACAAGACTTGCTCCCTCACTTTCTTCACATCCTGACTGAATGACCCTTTTCATTGAAACCTTCCCTGACCACCCTATTAAAATTGCAAAAAGATTTTTCTTTTTTTGTATACACACACACACACACACACACACACACACAATACCTTTGTATTTTTATCTTCTATGAAACAGGAAAATATAAGTCCTACAAAGCCTTGATCCATCATCTGGTACATGGCTTGTGTACGAACATCTGCAAATAAACAAAAAGAAAAATCTGTTGTCAATAAACTGTATCTCCCAGATGTGAAAACATAAAGATAACAGTAGCATACACTCCTCCCAGGATTCAGACTCTAAAAGCAGAACAGGGATGTATACTAATGACAATACTATTGTCAAAGTAGAAACATTTCGCTAGGTTAGGGAAATACTATGGGAATCAGCAATTACATAATAAAACTTATTACTCGTGCCAGGCTATGAAATGTACCATAAAAAGAAAACCATGGAAAACTTCGGTTATTCCCAAAACATTTGATAATTTCTTCCGGGAGGACTCCAAAAGAAAGGAAGGCATTGGAAGGAAAGAAAAAAGATTTCTTAGAATAAGCCTTTTGATGGACAGCTTCTAGGGAAGTGAATATATTAGACTTGATACTAAAAGAATGGCAGTATAAAACTATGACTGAGGAAACCATTGTATAGAAGTGACCACAATAGAATTACACACTACATTCCAGGGAATAGAAACAAAATCTCACTAAATGGTTATGCAATTTTTGAAAAGGAAACCATAAACAAGCACCAAATAACAACATTTTCTTTTTTTTTTAAGAACTTTTATTGAGATATAATTGACATACAATAAATTGCATATATTTAAAGTATACAATTTGATATTTTTTTCTTATCAGTAATGTATATAGGGCACTCCTAATCTCTCAAGGGATCCCACCCCACCCCCCACCCCCCACTACACAACAGTTTTTGTTTTGTTTTGTTTTCCAATTTTTTTCCCATTTTTTTATTGGCATATAATTGCTTTACACTCGTACCAGTTTTTGAGGTACACCAAGGTCAATCAGCTGTATTTATACACATATCCCCGTATTCCCTCCCTCCCGCGACTCCCTCCCACCCTCCCCGTCCCGGCCCTCCAAGGCATCACCCATCATCGAGTTGATCTCCCTTTGTTATACAGCAACTTCCCACTGGCTATCTATTTTACGGTTGGTAGTATATATATGTCTTTGTTCTTGGAAGGATTAGTCGAAAGATTACCAAAAGCTGAACAGAGGCAAAGTTTAAAGATCTGAAGTCTTCACAGCATGATCCAAAGCCTACCAGACATTTGAAACTCAACTTGTCCAAAAGCACACACTTGATTTCCTCCGCAAAAGCTGCTACTCCCAAGGCTTCCCCTTCTCAATCAGCAGCAACTCCATCGTTCCAGGTATTCAAAGCAAGAAACAAGCACATTATTTTTACTCCTCTCTTTATCTGATACCCTATACCCAATTTATCAGCTAATTCTGTTAGTTCTACCTTCAAAACAGAACCAGAATTTGATCCCTTCTTATCACCTCCTCCTCAACTCCTACCATGCCACCTACAGTGGCAACCAAGCCACCCTACAGTGCGGGCCTACATATCTTCTGCTGCCCCCATTACCTCCCAGCCCTCACTTCCTACCACTGTCCCCCTCCCTCTCTCAGCTCCAGCCACACTGGCCTTCCTGCTTTTCCTCAAATACTCCAGGCATGCTCCTCCTCAGGGCCTTTGCACTGGCCATTCCTCTCTGCCTACAGTGCTCTTCTGCAAGATATTTGCATAGCCAACTCTCACTTCCTTCAGGTTTTTGCTCAACTATTACCTTCTGCGTGAGGCCTAATCATGTTACTTAAAAAATAAACCCTATGCCCCTTACCCTGATTTACATTTTTCCCTGAGAAAATTACTTCTAAACTACCTCCTAAATGCCAAATGCAAAAGATACACTTGAGTCTAAATGAGGGCTGTCCAAGAGCCCTTCCTGCAACTGTGCTGTCCAATTTTTCTTTCAGTATCAGACAGTCTGAAGGGACAACAGAATCACACCTCCCACTTCCTGGTGTGAAAGAAGAACAGTTTAAGCACCATATTCTTTCATTTACGCTTGACTCAAAATTTTCCTGAAACAGAAACCACAGACCCCAGCTGGTAATAAAGAATTTTAAAAGAATGAGAGATTATACATACAAGTGTGTTTACAATACGAGCCCTGAGACAGCCATCACGTTACAATACAGTTTTGGTTTTTGGCCTTCACTTATTCTATCCCTTGTCCTAACAGAATTTCCATCTAAGTCAGTTTGCTAAGAAGGGCAAAGAAATGTATTGTAATACAAAAAAAAAATTGTTTGTAATGATTCTAAGGAGTACTGACTTGTAACTTCTAGAAGCGAATGTTTGGGAAAATGTAATTTTTAAAAAGACTGGCTATAGAAAACTGCTTAATTAAAACCACAGCCTATATTTGTCATGGGAGGTTGGTTTGACCCACCAACTTTGGTGGTAAAGTAACTCACTATGACGTCACTGTAGCAGTGCTTCACTTCTTACGAAAGGATCAATCGGATCTTACACTTCGGAACGTAACTATGCGCACAGTTCTCCTTTCGCCATGCACTTACAAGGACGGGGAAGTGAGTGTGAGAGTAAGTTACAAACAGTGCCGAGTCTCACGAGATTTACGAAATCGGCTGAGCTATTTAAATGGCTTCCCTTTTTCTTTTGTAAATCATGTCCTGCAGGTAAAATTTGGGTCAGTTCTTTGCGTGGGTATGATGTAACTCAGCTATATCTCTCTTTACCCACCACCGAACCTATGCTTCCTCCTCCGTTTCCCACTTTCATAAATAGCATTCCCATTTAACCAGACAAAGGAGATGCTGGAGAATGCTGAGGCCCTTGCTTCACGGATACCTTCATTCAGATACTGACTCCGCTACTTATTAGCTGTCTAGTTTTGGACAAGATACTTCAGCTCTGAACCTCAGCTTAGTTTCTTCCCTTAAAAGCTACACAGTCCTCATGATTCTTTGGGCAGTGTTTCAAGAAGTAGAGAGTGGTTGTAGTGTCAAGTGCCACATAATATGGAGACATAAAATGTTTACTAGATTTTCAACATGGATGTCACTGGCGACTTCAGCAAAACCCACTTCAACACACACCCCACTGTCCCATCCCTCTCCCTCCCTCCCTTTTCTTGAATGAAAAAAAAATGTCACTTACTCTTGTCATTCTTCAACATAGCTAGGAATTCTTTTCCTATTAAACATACATACTGTACATACTTTAAATCAACCTTTTTTAAAATTCATCAATCATTTTTTCCCCAAGGCTTGCTAATACAGGGCCACTGTTTGACTCAGCTCTGAAATGGCTGTTTAGAGATGAGCTGTATCTAAAGTCACACAGCTTATTCATTGTGAGCACCAGCTTAGCTGGGAGATTATTTTTTCTTTACTCCTACCCGCTGTTTTATTACCACAGATACTCTGAGATCTCAGCTGAGATACCTGATGTATTCTTATTGTTAACCGTTCAAGTGTTGTCTGCCCTTCAACTTTAGATATTTAATTGTACTCTCTTTGTCCTCAAGACTTTTAATGATAAATACTCGGGCATCTTTCTTTGATACTGTAATAAGCATGGGACAAAATGCCATATACAGTCATCCCTCAGGACACACACACCCCACCCCCAGTGCAGATACCAAAATCTCCGGGTGCTCAAGTCTCTTGAATAAAATGGTGTAGTATTTGCATATAACCTATGCACACCCTCCCATATATTTTAAATCAGGAATCCCCAACCCCTGGGGCATGGACTGGTACCAGCCCATGCCCTGTTAGGAACCAGGCTGCACAGCGGGAGGTGAGCCACGGGCCAGCAAGCGAAGCTTCATCTGGGGAGTGGCTACAAATACAGAGTATCATTACCAGAGAGGTTTGACTGCACAGAGACCATAATACATCAATTGCTTGCAGACTCATATGAAAACCCTATCAGTGGGGACTTCCCTGGTGGCACCATGGTTAAGAATCTGCCTGCCAATGCAGGGGACATGGGTTTGATCCCTGGTCTGGGAAGATCCCACATGCTGCAAAGCAACTAAGCCCGTGCGCCACAGCTACTGAGCCTGTGCTCTAGAGCCTGCAAGCCACAACTACTGAGCCCACGTGCCACAACTACTGAAGCCCGAGTGCCTAGAGCCTGTGCTCTGCAACAAGAGAAGCCACCGCAATGAGAAGCCCATGCACCGCAACCAAGAGTAGCCTCCGCTCACTGTAATTAGAGAAAGCCCATGCACAGCAACAAAGCCCCAACACAGCCAAAATTAATTAATTAATTAATTTTTTTAAAACCCTATCAGTGAGTGGCAAGTGACAATTAAGCTGCATCTGGTGGCAGGCTTTATAGTGACAAGTGAGTTGATGCACTTCAGTTGTGCAGCTGCATCTGGTGCAGCCTTTAAGTCAGAATCCGACACATTTGAGTCCGCGCGTGGCCCGCCCATTATTTTATCTACCACTTCCGTCCGCACCTCTTTCCCGCGCTGCGCACTTGTCTCAGTCACGGTTTTGGTGAGCCCACAAGCTAACCCCAGCCAAAATGAGTACAAAACAAACATCACTGGAGAGCTTCTTTGAAAAGGGGGAAGGACCCAATGATGAGACGGCAGAAGACTCAAAGACTGCCAACAAAAAGAAAGCTGCATTTAAAAGAAAATGCCAAGATTCCTACTTAAATTACGGGTTCATTGCAACACGTGAGTCACAGTCTCCAAGCCTGCTCTGTATAATATATGGCGACCTACTATCCAACGAAGCCATGAAAGCTTCGAAACTGCTTCGATACATGGAGACCAAGCACCCTGCATTAAAAGACAAACCTTTGGAGTTTTTCAAAAGAAAAAAACATGAACACAAAGAACAGAAGCAGTTATCGAAGGCCACCACTTCATCAAACGTGTCTGCACTGAGAGCATCCTTCTTAGTGGCTAATGGCATTGCTAAAGCTAAGAAGCCCTTTACTACGGGTGAAGAGTTGATCCTGCCTACTAAGGACACCTGTCATGAACTTTTAGGAGAGGCTGCAGTTCAGAAGGTGGGCACGTGCTCCTCTTTCGGCCAGCACCGTAACTAGACGAACTGATGAAACAGCAGAGGACACTGAGGCACAGTTGTTAGAGAGGATTAGTAAGTCACCGTGGGACGCAATCCAGGTTGACGGGTCTACCGATGCTGACAACAAGGCAGCAGTGCTTGTTTCTATGGGATATATTTCTCAGGAGGGTGTGCATGAGGATATGTTATGTGCCCTTTTGTTGCCATCCAACACCACAGCTGCAAACTATTCAAGTCTTTGAATGATTACACATCAGGAAAGCTGAACTGGTCATTTCATGTCAGTATCTGCACGGATGGAGCGGCTGCCGTGACTGGATGGCTTTCTGGTTTCACTACTCGGGTCAAAGAGGTGGCTTCTGAATGTGAGTCTACGCACTGTGTCACCCATAGAGAAATGCTGGCTAGCCAAAAAATGTCACCTGAACGTAACAACATTTTGCAAGATGTGATTAAAAATTATAAACCACGTTAAAGTACATGTTCTTAACTCACGTCTGTTCGCGCAGCTCTGTGAGGAGTTGGATGTAGAGCACACACGCCTTCTCTTACACACAGAAGTGAGGTGGCTTTCTAAAGGTAGATCACTGGCCAGAGTTTTTGAGTTACGAGAGCTGCTCCAGAGATTTCCCTTAGTAAAACAGTCACCACTGGCAGCACATTTCATTGACACAGAATGGGTTGCAAAACTTGCTTACTTGTGTGACATAATCAACCTGCTCAACAAACTCAATCTGTCCCTTCAGGGGAGAATGACACCTGTGTTCACGTCGGCAGATAAAGGGGCCGCATTCAAAGCTAAGCTGGAATCATGCGGGCGATGAGGGAACCCTGGGATTTTTCACATGTTTCAAACATCAGCAGAAATTTTGAAAGAGACTGAGCCAGGGCCTTCTTTCTCCCAGCTGGTACATGATCACCTATTTCAGCTTTCAAAAGACTTTGAGGACTTCCCTGGTGGTGCAGTGGTTAAGAATCCACCTGCCGATGTAGGGAACATGGGTTCAAGCCCTGCTCCAGGAAGATCCCACATGCTGTGGAGCAACTAAGTCCATGCGCCACAACTACTAAGCCTGCACTCTAGAGCCCGTGAGCCACAACTCCTGAGCCTGTGTGCCGCAACTACTGAAGCCTGCGCACCTAGAGCTCGCGCCCTGCAACAAGAGAAGCCACTGCAATGAGAAGCCTGCACACCACAACGAAGAGTAGCCCCAGCTCGCCACAACTAGAGAAAGCCCATGCGCAGCAACGAAGACCCAACACAGCCAAAAAAAAAAAAAGTTTGAGCATTAACTTCCCAACCACAAAAGACCCCAAACCAAGAAGGAATGGATCTGTGACCCATGTGTGAATAAGCCAGGTGAATCAACTTTGTCTGTGTTAGAAGAGGATCAGCTGCTTGAGGCTGCAAATTACAGTGGCCTTAAAAGTATGTTTGAGACAACTTCGAATCTCCATACGTTCTGGATTAAAGTCAAGACGGAATACCCTGAGACTGCCACAAAAGCACTGAGAAGCCTGTTTCCATTTCCAACATCCTGTCTTTGTGAAGCAGGGTTTTCTGCAGTGACAGTAACTGAAACGAGACTACAGAGTAGACTGGACGTAAGCAACACACTCCGGGTGTCACTGTCTCCCATCACCCCCAGATGGGACCGTGTAGTTGCAGGAAAACAAGCTCAGGGCTTCCACTGATTCTGCATTAGGGTGAGTTGTAGAATTATGTCATTATGTATTACGATGTAATAATAATAGAAATAAAGTGCACAATACATGTAATGCACTTGAATTATCCTGAAACCACCACCAGCACCACCAACCACCCCCCACCCCCCAACCCCCTGGTCCGGGGAAAAATTGTCTTCCACAAAACTGGTCCCTGGTGCCAAAAACCTTGGGGACTGCTGTTTTAAATCATCTCTCTGTTATTTATAATACCTAATATAATATAAATACAATGTAAATACTGTGTAAATAGTTGTAAATACTATGTAAATAGCTGCCGGCATGCAACCAATTCAAGCTGCTCAATTCAATGCGCCAAGGAAAGAATTTGAATAAGGTCAGTAATTTAAATAATTGTACTATACTAATGTTAATTTATCAATTTTGATAAATACACTGTGACTATGCAAAAGAATATCTTTGTGTTTAATGTATAAGATATTCACACCAGAGAGTATTTAGGGGCAAAGGGGAATAGGGTCTGTACGTGTGGGCGCAAGCTGCAGACCCTATTCCCCTTTACCCACACACACACATACAGGTACAGGCGCGTATGTAGCAACAGAATAAAGCAAATGTTTCAAAATATTAACATTTGGCAAATCTGGAGCACGAGTATTCAGGAATTCTTTGTACTATTTTATCAACTTCAAGTCTGAAATTATGTCAAAATAAAAGTTAAAAACACCTCTATTCTTCTTACAGTAGGTTCTAGCTTCAAACTTTTTCTTTTCCATTGGAAAAACTGTTTTGATAATGCATCTTTTGTTAACACAGGCTACCTCAGGCACACCACTATCACGTTACAGCGGGTCAAGTAAACTCCTGTCAGTCAGCAAGAAACAGAGCAAGTCTATTATCTCCCTTATTCTAAATCAGTATTCAATTTGGAGTACGCCCTGGAATCCTTAAGGAGTTCTCGTCACCAGATACTCACCTAGGACCCACTCCCAGAGGCTGTTACAGTTAACGAACAGGGTTGGGAAAGATGAATTCAGGTCAGGCACATTTTATTTTATTTTATTTTGTTGTTGTTGTTGTTTTAGATCAGGTACATGTTAGAAAAGCTCTCCCAGGTGACCGAGAAGAACCCTTCATCACACCAAGAACCACTACTCTAGATACAGGACCACTGGTCTAGTATCAAAGTCTGAGACTGCACCACTGTTGACTTGGTGGGATTCATATCACAGTGTGGATGAATACAGAACTTGCCATCAATTCGTAACTATGACTAGAACTAGAACATCACAGTGAAAAGAGCACCGACTCGGGAGACAGATGTGGTTCAAAGCTCAGCACTGCCACTTACTCAACCCATGGGAGCCTCTGTTTACTCCTCACCGCCAAGAGGGGGAAGGTCTCTAACTCATGGGTTAGACGAGAAAACATTCATTTCTGCAAGTAAAGTTATTCTATTTCTTTCAAAAGAGTCGGGTAGAGACAAAAAATGACCATGATTAGAGAAAAAGCGTAAAGATAAAAAGAGAGAAAAAAATTTGTTATATTATACTGATTAGAGGGGTGAGGAGGTAGGTTGAGAGCCCCAAGAGCTAGGATGACATATGTGTCAAACAGATTGTAAACATCAATTTTTTAAATTTCACCCTTCACACCTTTGATTCTTCCAAATGGGAGTGACAGTCACAATCAGCAAGTTTCAGTTATAATTCATTTATTATTATTGTTATTATTTTGGATATCAGCCAATTGTCAGGCTTTAGTCTTGACTTCCTGAATACTGTCAAAATAAGAGTGCTGAAATTTTCTATTAAAAACAATCAATATGACATAAATCAGTACTTTTAAAACAGCAAAATAAAAAAAATAAGGACATCTGTGTCCATCAACAGACAAATGGATAAAGAAGATGTGGTACATACACACAATGGAATATTACTCAGCCATAAAAAGGACTGAAGCCGGAACATTTGTAGAGACATGGATGGACCTAGAGACTGTCATACAGAGCGAAGTGAGTCAGAAAGAGAAAAACAAATATCGTATATTAACATATATGCAGACTATAGAAAAATGGTACAAATCAACCGGTTTGCCAGGCAGAAATAGAGACAGATGTGGAGAACAAACATATGGACACCAAGTGGGGAAAGAGGGGGGGATTGGGGTGGGATGAACTGGGAGATTGGGATTGCCATATATACATTACTAATAAGAAAAAAAAAATATCAAATTGTACACTTTAAATATATGCAGTTTATTGTATGTCAATTGTATCTCAATCAAAGTTCTTAAAGAAAATAAATCAATAAATAAGGACATTTGCTTAAGGATAGTTAAATTTTGATTTACAATAACCATAGCCCATGTAATGGAGAAGAAAAAATGATACCCCTGTGTAAGCACAATAAACACTGCAACCCCATAGCACTTACCGACATGTGAAGGCCAAACAGTTATATGGGGATGGGAATGATACCAGCCCACAACTCTCATGGGGCGACCAGTTAGTTCAGCCAACCTGTGTGTCTGTCAAGGAATTTTCAGCTTGTGGGAACAAAATTCATGATGCTAATAAGGGCTCAGAAAGCATCCTGAAGTTTAAAATAAACCTATTACAATTTAATGTCAACAAAAGAATGAAAAAAGGATTTCCCAGACTTCCCATCTAAAGCCAAAGGTATTTCTTTTTTTTTATAGAATCCATTTGGTTTCCTTATTGTATATGGTAACATCCTCTTAATCCAATTTAGCTAATATTTGATCACTCAAATACTTATCACTGTGCTATCTGAAAAGAAGCTTCTACATCTTTAGATGTCACATTATTAACTTGAGTAATCTTCTGTCCTCTCTCTAGCCCAAGATACCCTCCTTCCTAAAAAAGTACAAAATTTTAAAAATTCATTTGATTTCTCTCTGGCAGACTGCCAGCGTCAACAATAGCAAATAGGGTGGTTTCAGAGACCAAATGAACAAAGACCCCCAGTTTAGTCTCCCCATTTCTCTAGAAATATACCCCAAAAGAACACTTTCCTCCTTTGTTATGGAAAAAAAAATTTACCATAACTACCCGAGGCTCTAACTTGAGTTAAGAACTCGGCTGGAGATAAGAAGCCATCCCCTTCTGTTGCTGCTCACTGTAAAGTGCTGGTACTATTTTCCTGCAAATTACTTACACTGAAACCCAATGGTCCTTTCTATACAACTAAGTCTAAGAATACTTTTTAGGGAATTCTCTGGTGGTTCAGTGGTTAGGACTCCGTGCTTCCACTGCAGGGGGCCCGGGTTCCATCTCTGGTCAGGGAACTAAGATCCTACATGCCATGTGGCGCAGCCAAAACAAAAAATACTTTTTTTTTTTTTCCAAAAAATACTTTTTAAATAATTTTTTAAAATTTCAAATGCCAAGAGAAGTTACTTAACTTCCCTAAGCCCATTTCTTCAGCTAAGGCCAGGGAAAGGACCACCCCAAAGGATGGAAGGTAACTCTGCCCAGCGCTCAAGCAGGACAGGGACTGGGGGCTGTCCCCACTGGTCAGAATGGCAAACCTCATAATGTCAGGAGGCCTCAGGCAGAGAGCTCAGAGCACTCTCGCCTCAGCAGTGTGGGAAAAAAATGAATCCTACACCGAAAGCTGCTCTGGTCCCACACAGCAAATCTTCAAAGCAGGTATCAAAAGGATCTGCCCCTGGTAATCTAACAGCATCCCAGAACAAAGCTCAAAGAAATATATCTAGGAATACAAAGATATCCAGCCCCCAGGGGAAAATCATAATGCTGGCATCCAAGCGTGCAGAGAAGTGGGAAAACCCAACCTGTAGTGAGGAGACAGAGAACAGATTCATGGCTCCCAGGGTTTGGGGTGTGCAGGGTGAGGGTGACTATCCAGGGGGAATGAGGGGCAGATCTTTACGGTAATGGAACAGTTTTGCACCTTGACTGCCGTGGTGGATAGATGTATTTTTATATATGTGTACATACGGGACAAAATGGCATAGAACACCACACATATTAACGTCAATTTCCTGGTTTCCATATTGAACCATAAGTTATGTAACATGTAACCTTTGGGGGAAACTGTAAAGGTACAGGACCTTTCCACACTATTTGTGCAACTTTCCATGAATCTTATTTCAAAAGAAAGAGTTAAAAAACGTAAAAAAATGATGCAAAAGGTACACATCATAAGAAGAGATTAATATATTTGATTATATAAAAGTGCAACTACAACAATTTGGGAAAAAACACACACATACCATGAAAAAGCTGACAAAAATCATTATCCTTATCACAAAAGGCTAATTTTCTTAACATAGAGTAAACTATAAATTATCAAGAAAAAGATTTCTAAATCAATAGAAAACAGGCAAAGGAAAAAACCAGATAATTGAGAGAAAAATACAAATGACTCCTAAAAATTAAAAGGTGATCAAATTTACTCATAATAAGAAAAATGCTAATTAAAATTGCAAGAAAGAAGATATAATTGGCAATCAGATTGGCAAAAATCAAAAACTTTGATCTATCAGGGCCTGGTAACACAAAAACAAAAACTTTGATAACACACAATGTGTGGAAGGGTGTAGGGAAACAGATACTCTTGCACATGGCTAGAGGGTAGAGAGTAAACTCGTCAAACTGCTACAGCTACAAGTGCATATAACCCTTGCCCCAGCAATTTCACATCTAGGATTTGATTCTACAGATACATGCAGACATTTGTGAAAAGCAGTGTACAGGTTATTTGGTGCAGCACTGTCAGTAAAAGACTGCAAACAACCTAAACACCTGCATGAGGACAGCACAGCCCTGCAGGGCTGTATTATGTAGTCATAAGAATGAGACATCTCTATATATTGATGTGGACAATTCTCTAGATACAGTGTTAGGTAATGTCATAGCTACCATATTCATTAAATACTTTTGTAAAAAGAAAATATTCTTATATGTTTCTGTACGCACAGAATTCATCCATAAGGACACATGAAACCCTGATAGCCCTGGTTATGTCCAGGGAGAGGTGGTGGGGGAACTGAGGCACAGGGGCTGGAGAGAAATACTTATTTTGTATACCTGTTTGTACCATGTATGTTTTCTATCTTTAAAAGTTACTTTTTAACTGACTACAAGATTAACTTCATCCAAAAGAAAGATAAATTACTAAAACCACCGATGTAAATTTAATTTGTTATAGTTGAGGTATGGAGTCCAGATCATAGGAAGCAAATATCCCATCTGATCGCTCTTCGGTTATATTTAACATGCAATATTGCATTCAGTGCTCAGCACTGCATTTTTTTGAGAGGCAGCCTCAAAAGAGAATCTCCAAAGGATAGAGACCAAAGTAGTGAAAGGCCCAGAAATTAAATATTAGGCAAACTGTGTGTGTGTGGGGGGGGGGGGGAGATGGGGTAGACAGGAGCAGAGAAGGAGTAGAGAGGAAGGAGGCAGGGACTCCCCAGAGGGTGACTGTCATAGTATCAGACCCTGGGATCTTTTGGCATTTAAGAGCAGAAATGTTAGAAACATCTAGGTCTTCCAATAAAATCTACTCAAAAAGAGAAATGGAGAGAAATTCTGATTAACCAAGCAACTGGATTTAAGGGGTAAATGCGAAAACCGGGAAAGAGTCACCAGGAAGAAAAGCTCTGAAATCTGCTAAAGCAGCAAACAGAGGAACCTGGAAGCCCCAAAGCACATAAAGGCTTCTTATCGACCAGAAAGGATATTTCTGCCTCTGTCGAGGCTGCAGACAGCTGCTCTGGAGAAATTTCCACTCGATCCTTCCTCTTATCAGAACGTCGCAAGATGATGACAGAATGAATGTGAACAATTCTGACGGTGTCAACCTAAAGGAAAATCAACAGAAATGTTTACTTCTGTCTCTCTCGAATAACATCTGTCCCTGAAATTATATGACTGCATCATATTACATTATCAGGTTAAAGTTTTCCATCTTAGAAAACTGGCATTTTTTTCATGGATAACAATGTTTCAAATAAAAGACAACCAACCTCAATATATACATTTCAAAACAAAAATATAAAGGCTAATATTTAGATAAAGGGAGGACTTTTGCAGTGATCAACTAATAATCACTGATTTCCAACTATGTGCAAGAATACAAGGCAGAGTGCTGAGAATCCCGGTGCTCAAAATGCTAACATGTGGTTGCACAGCAAGAATCATACACGAAACTACACTAAAATCATGCAGTAAATAAATGCTACAGGAGCCCAGAGGAAAGGAGTCACTTAGATTGGAAAAAAATCTTTACAGAAAAGGCAGACAAGTGTATCTATTGCCTGATTGTCGTGTGCGCATGCGTGCGTTTGCGTGCACACATATAGCTAGAATTTCTACAGATGCCAAATCAATGTGCATGAGATGTTCAGGAGACAAGTGAGCCAACTAATTTAAGTAGCACAGACTCTCAGGTGGAATGGCAGACAGTAAGGCTAAGAAAGAAGGTTACAGTGAAAATATGTAAGGTCTCAAATGCCAAGCCATGATCTGCAGGAAGGACCTAGAAGGAAGGACATTATTTCAGACAGCTTGACCATGAAGCACTGGACTAAGTGTATGCCAGAGATGGAAGGAACAGATCTGAGATTCATTAAGAAAGAATCCACAAGATTCGGTACCTTATGGACCATGGGTGATACAGGACAGGAAACTGTCAAGGATGACTGTAAAGTTTCAAGGTTGAAACTTGGTAGAACGGAGGAGGCAGACCTAAGTTTAGAAAGGATCAAGAAGGAAGGAAGATGAGTGTGTTTTCAGATGAGCTGAACTGAGATGAGACGATATACAGGCAAGGAATAGTGTGGGTAGGGGGAGCAGAGATCCAGGGTGAGTCCAGGGGATATCCATGGCTTTGGACGGATTACACTTAGACGAGCCAGCAAGGAAGACAGGAGTCAAAACCAGAACAATGAAATGGTGCAAGGGTTTCAGGAGAAAAGGTGGATATTGCGTTGCCAGATGTTGCATAGACAAGGGTAAAATCTGAGAGAAGATTTTGAAGTAACTTATGGGAGTAAATACAAACAAATGCGAACTGTACAAACCAGTAATAACAACGTCATGTGGGGCTTAAAATAGCCATATAATTAAAATGCATGAAAACAATAATCCAAAAAGTGTTGTATTATCAGGGAAATGGTAAAAATAGTCATTTGTATTAGACTAACAAATCAAGAATGCATACTGTATTATGTACTATAACAACTAAAAGGAGAGTAAAAAATGTTATAACTGATTAATGGAGGATCAAAGGGGAATAATAAAACATACTGATGAATCCAAAAGAAAACAAGGAGAGAAAAACAAAAACAAAACAAAGAAGTGGATGCAGGGGACACGGGTTTGAGCCCTGGTCCAGGAAGATCCCACATGCCACGGAGCAACTAAGCCCATGTGCCACAACTACTGAGCCTACATGCCGCAACTACTAAATCCCATGCTCCGCAACAAGAGAAACCACTGCACTGAGAAGCCTGCTCACCGCAACAAAGAGTAGCCCCCGCTCTCCACAACTAGAGAAAACCCGTGTAACAATGAAGACCCAACACAGCCAATAAATAAGTTAAAAAAAAAAAAACAAAAAAAACCCCAAAGAAGTGGGTCAAATAGAAAGCAAAAATATGACAGCTATAACACACACACACACACATATATTTGGGGGGGGGAAGGTATATATATATATACATATAATTACATTAAATGTAATTGGACTAAATGGTCCAATTAAAAAGATTATCAGATTGCATTTTTTAAACATATATGCTGCTAATAAGAGACACACTTTAAAATATTAGTACACAGAAAGGCTAAAAATAAAAGAATGGAGAAAGATATGCCATGCCAATATTAACTTGAAAGATGAGGTCACTGAACTCATGAAGTTTAATATCTAATGAGCATGGTACAAACTGACATAGAATTCAAGATGAGGACATGGACTCTTGAAAAATAAAATTACATCATTAAGATTGAGAATGTATTCTAATAGGAGCTGATGCCTAGTGTGAATTTTCTCTTTCTCTACTCAGAGAAGGTTTCAGTGCCTAAGAGAAACAAGTAAAAGAAGTTCAGGACAGGGTGGCAAGACAAGCCCAGGAACAGATCAAAAACAAAATAAAACAAACAGAGAGGTCACAAAAGACTGACAGATGTCCCTGAAAGCCACAGGTAGCTGAAGAGTTTGAGGAAAAGACTGTTATGGTCATAGTCACACGAGAAATAAGATATTCCAGCTGGGCTACATCGGTCCCTACACTTTTCCAATCTTGGAATTAAGGTACTAAAACCCAGTTCCTTTTGCTTTTCTGCCTTGGTACAGAACAAAGGTCAGCAAACTATGGCCTGCTCAGCCTCCCTCAGGTCAAATCTGGCCACGTTCATTCATGTATGTTCCAGTAGCTGCTTTTGCACGACACTGGCAGAGCTGAGGAACTGCAGCAGAAACTGTATGGCCCACAAAGCTAAACATTTAGCATCTGGCCCTTTACAGAAAGTCTGCAGCCTCTGGCATGGCTCTCCATGGACTGTGGGCAGATAACACTAATTTCCTCCTGCAGGGGATGTATGTTAATTCACACAACATGTATTTATCAAGTATGTACTATATGTGAGGCACTACATGAGGGCCTAAGTATACAAGAATAAACAGGATACAGTAGTCACATCCAGGCAGGGAGACAGGTACACAACTCTAAGACAGCATACGTGCACTGCGATACAGAAGCTCAAGGCGCTAGCCTACAGGTCAGGGCAGGTTCGTTCAATGAGGCAGGCGGCACCTGGGCTGAACTGAAAGGAATAAGGAGTTAGTCAAGCAGAAAAGAAGGAAGCAGTCCAGACATAACACCCAGCAGACACAAGAAGTGAAACAGCACAGCATAATCTGGAAACTGACATTATTTACCATGGTTAGAGCTTGGACCCACACAAAGAAATGTAAGGAGATAAACAGAAATGAGATCATGAAAGATCCTGAATGCTTCTCTAATGAGAGTTCATCTTACAGGTAATGGAAAACCCACTGAATTTTTTTAAATATTTATGTATTTACTTATTTATTTATTTGGCTGAGTCAGGTCTTAGTTGCAGCACATGGGCTTCTCTCCAGTTGTGGCGTGCAGGCTCCAGAACATGTGGGCTCAGTAACTGCAGCACAGGGGCTTAGTTGCCCCATGGCATGTGGGATCTTAGTTCCCCAACCAGGGATCGAACCCACATCCCCTGCACTGGAAGGCAGATTCTTAACCACTAGACCGCTAGGGAAGTCCCCCAAACCCACTGAATTTTAAGCAGACTTATGTTCTGAAAAGATCACATCCTAAGCAGTCAGAAGAAAAGACTATAGGCAAGACAGACTCACACCAAGGAGACCAGCGGAGAGGCTAATGTGTTACTTGATAAAGGAAGTGATAAGGACGTCAAATAAGGTAGCAGCAGTTGGGGAGGTGCATTGGAAACAAACGTGAAAGCAATCTACATTAACGGTTCTAAACGGCAGGCAGTGGTTCCCAAACTTGGCTGGACATTAGAATCACCACACAGGTCTCACCAAAGACCAAGTGAGTCAGTATCAGGATTTTGTAAAGATTACTGGGTGATTCCAAGGTGCAGCCAGGTATGGGAAGTACTACAGCAGGAGGAATGTTGGAGGAGACAGTTTGAGGAAGAGGAAAGGTTCAGTTTTGAGCATGTTAGTTTCAGATGCCCGCGTCTAGCTAAACGTGGATGTCCAGAAGGCAGTGGAGTATGAAATTCTGGAGCTTGGGATAATTTATACTAGCCAGCATCTATAGTGCATTAACAACAACCCATTCTACAGATGAGTGTTTTACACATATTACCCAGATCCAACTCTCCCAATAATTCTATGAAGTTGGTGGCTGTCATTATCCCTGTTTTACAGATAAAGAAAGCAAAGCTCACAGATGTTAAGTAACATGCCCTAAGTCACACAAGTATCAAAGTATCTGAAGACAGATCTGTCTTTCCTCAATGTCTGCTGCAGGTAAAGCCATAGGAGAGGTAATTATTGGCCAGGAGGCATTCTGGGAAGAGGAGGAGGCGAAGGCAGAAAGCTGGTGAATACCAATATTTGATGCATAGGCAGAGGAGGAAGAGTCCACAAAGGAGGAGTAGGTAGACACAGCAAAAGCAAAGCAAATAAAAAACCCCATGAGAGTTCAGAGTTCTGAGGACAAAGATTACCTAAGATAGGCACCAAGGAATAATCCACTGATGTAGCAATGAGGAGGTAGATGGAGAGGTAGAACTGGAAACTAGAGGGTGGTGGGTTTCGCTGGAAAAGGTAAAGAAGGAATGACTAGCTTGTTCTTTTAAGAGGTCTGGCTATTAAAGGAAGGACAGAAGAGCAGTTAACTGCAGGAAGATACAGAATTGAAAAGTTATTTTTCTTTCCTTTCTGAAAATGAGAGTAATTTAAGCACAGCTGTATCCTAAGGGAAAAAAGCCAGATGACAGGAATAGGTTGAAGACTCAGAAGAGAGACAGGATATTTGATAAGCAAAGTCTTTGAAGAAGCTGCAGCTCTGGATAGGGAGCAGACTTATTTCCTTGATATAGGAAGAAGGGAGGCAAAGTGGTTAACATGGAGAAGATTGTATATGGGGGTAATAATTACATGCAGTTGTTGCCTGATAACTTTGATCACCTCCATCATCTGCTTGGTGGGAGAAGAGGACATAACTTGTATTTTACAAAAACACTGATCTGCAACACACTGGGAAAAAATTAACTGGTCCTATACCACAATTAGGTTGCGAAGCATTATACTCAACCATAAAAGCTCGAGGTTGCCAGAAAAGCTGGGGTGGGGGGACTTCCCTGGTGGTCCATGGTTAAGACTCTGTACTTCCAATGCAGGGGGCTGGGTTCAAACCCCGGTCAGAGAACTAGATCCTGCATGCCACAACCAAGATCCCGTGTGTCGCAACTAAGACCCTCACAGCCAAATAAACAAATAAATAAATATTAAAAAAGAAAAAGAAAAGAAAAGGCAGGGCAGGAGTGCAGAGAGTTTGCCTGTAAGCAGAGAGGGGTTGCCTGAGTAGATATTGGGACTTCGGATAAAAAGATAACAATGACGTGGGGCTTCCCTAGTGGCGCAGTGGTTAAGAATTCGCCTGCCAGTGCAAGGGACACAGGTTCGAGCTCTGGTCCGGGAAGATCCCACATGCCGCACAGCAACTAAGCCCGTGTGCCACAACTACTGAGCCTGTGCTTTAGAGCCCGTGAGCCACAACTACTGAGCCCATGTGCCGCAACTACTAAAGCCCACGTGCCTAGAGCCTGTGCTCCGCAACAAGAGAAGCCACCACAATGAGGAGCCCGCGCACCACAAAGAAGAGTAGCCCCTGCTCTCCGCCAACTAGAGAAAGCCCATGTGCTGCAACGAAGACCCAATACAGCCAATAAATAAATAAATAAAGGAAACCCGCCCCCCCCCCCCCAAAAAAAAAGAACAATGATGTGAACCGGATCTCAAGGACGTGAACCAGCCAAGGTCTCAAGGAAGATGAGAGAAGGGCCAGAAAACCAGCAGAGGACAGCAAGGAGGAGAGATGACAGTGGTTACTCATCTTGATCAAGTAGTAATAATTTGCTAGAAAGAACAGAAAATTAGGTCCCATTCCTGGTGAGTAGATTCTTCATCTGATTTTCCTAGAGAGAACACCCCACCTAGCCACAAATGTGAGTCTGCACGAACTAGGTTCTCTCCCTGGCTGAGATCATCAAACAGAATACAGAAATCCCTCCCCAAGTGTAAGTTTTTGTCATGCAAAATTATAGCACACGTACCTTTTCAGCAACTGTGCGCATTTCAGTTCCAGTATATGTAAATTTGGGGTCACTCCTTTTGGGGATAAATTAGAAAAACAGGAAACTGAGGTTTGGAATATAAAAAGGTATTAAAGCAAAGTAACAGGATTAGCAGTTTTTGCAGTGAAACAGCAGAGACAAAGGAAGAGGAGGGAAAGTAAACTGAGGCTAGAGCTGTGCTCCGATGTCTGTTAGAAGGAGTCTGAGACATGTGCTTAAGTGGCGAATGCATAGTTTTCATGGACAAAGCTAAAGTCCTATAATCCTGAGTATTAAGGAGGTGAGTTTGACAAGGAGAAACTCTGCTAATGCTCTGAAGTTTAAATAAAGGTAACCCAAAGCTTTCAGCACCTCAAGCATTCAAGCCAGAGGATCTCTGAGATCACTGTAGGGTCCACCAGGGGGAGGCAGAAAGCCACTGACAATTTAGAGAAATGGATTAAAAAGGGGAAATGTCTCCTCGTATGCACATCATCTGCCACGGAGAGCCTTCACAGGTTCGCTTACGCTCTTGGTTCCACCAACCATATTTTTCACATCGGATCACAGGTATGTCAACTGGAAGTCCTACAACTTTCAGGGTTGGGGTAGAATTGAAACTTTGTTATTGAGGGAGCTCCAGAGTCACAATGGTAACTTAAAATACAGTGTGTACAAACACTTCTGAAAGTTGTGATAATTCTGAATTAACAATAACAAAGAGATCAAAAGACAGGAGAAAACAAATATGGTCTTACCTTGGGTCATCATTCAACTAGAGTGGGAAAGAGCAGAAAACATTATTGATCACATTAAGCGTATTAGATGTACATGGACGCAGATAATATGAAAATTAGGTTATGTGTTCCTGTACACCGGCATGGAAGACTGGAGAATTCTTACTTCGCATTGTCAACAAGTAAGCTCTATTTCGTCATCCTCTTTCGTCCCCCTGCAATATTTAACGCAGCGGAAACTTGGGAGTCTTGGAAACCCTCACCTGTCTTGGGTTATTTGGAACCCTCAAAATGATTCCTAGAAGGGAAGGTGGAGGCGAGGCTGGGGGCCCTATTCATGCTCCGCTGATTGCTAATACATTGACGTCCTCATTACAAAAGATTGTCTTTCCGGTCTGACTTACGGTTTTGGTCAATGCGGTGCTAACTCCAGGTCTAAAGAGAAGCCACAGACTACAAGAGAAAAAGCGGGCCTTCCGTCCCTCCCTCCTACTCCCCGAGGCTTAAGAGGATCGCTGGTGGCCTGCAGAACGCTAAAGAAGCCTTAAGCGACAAGAGGAACCGGGGCCCCGGCAACAAGATCACCCAAAGGATACGTCCAAGGACCTGAGTCAGGAGTGCCCGTGGCCTCCGCAGTCCTGGGCGCCGCCAACACCCAACCAGAGGACCCGGTGGGACTGCTCAGCAGGGTTCCGGCCGGGCTTACTGGCTGCCTTACTCACCTCCCCTATGCACAGCCCCATCACCTCCTCCTTCTCTGTGCTCAGAGCGTGGTTGAGACAAACTAGGAAAGCATCCGACTCCAGATGAACCGCCTGCACGGCCTGCACCACCTGTACTGCCATCTTGGTCCGGCCCTGCTCCCATCCGCCTCGGGCCGGCTCGGGCCTGGCCAACCAACTGCTCCGGCGCGCGGGTTCCGTGGGGGCGGGGCCTGGGGCGCGGGGCGGGGCGGGCGGGCGCGCGGGGGCGGAGCTTGGGACGCGGGGGCGGGGCCGGCCCGGCGGCACCTGGGAAACGCCCGCGCCGGTTGGGGCAGGCGTGGCCGTCGGGGCGGAGGGCGGTGGCCGGCCTCGGTCGGGACGTCGGGCCGGGCGCGGGGGGCGGCAGGGAGGCGGCGCTCTCGGGCCGCGGGCGGACGTGGTCTGTGAGGAGCGCCCGGACGGCCGGGCCGGCGCCTCCTGAGCGCCGGCGCCCATTTTGCCCGCCCGCCGAGAAGAGCCGTGCGCGGCCTACACGCTCCGGGGACCTCCCTCAGGCGGCATCGCCGCGCGCGCCGGCCTCTCGAGCCCAGGGGACGCTCTTTTGAAATTCGGTCCTGAGTTAAGGTTTTCTTTTATTTTGTTTTGTTTCCAAGTTAGGGGCCCTGAATTTGGGACCACTCTCTTTCCTTGGACCACTTCCGGGTGGCCGGCCCGCTCCCCGTAACTTCGGTTCGGTGACCTCGGCCCGGAATGCCCCTCGGCTCGCCCTGGGCTCACGTCCCGATCCCGGCTTGAGTGGCCCAGGGTGGGTGACCTGAAGTTGTAGCCTCGCTGCTCTCGAGGCGGATTAATTAGCCCAAGAAACACTATATTCATGTGAGTAACCTCTTGGCAGAAACAGTGCTGTACTGTATCTGAAAAAGTATCACTCCTAAGCTTGGCGGCTGCTACTTTCTCCAAAGGCTTTTAGGTATCTATTTGTTCGATCCAGGGAAGGGGAAAGGGGAACTGAAGTTTCTGTTCGAGGTCGGATGTATCGCAGATCGCAGCAGATATGCACAAGTTTCCTCAGCTCGCCCTATCTCAGTGATGTCAGACCTGGTGAAATTATATGTAAAAGTAATTTTCTTTTGAGGTGTGATAAACATGCAGTAGGGAACAGTACACATCTCCCAACTCCCGAGGCTAGGAATTACACGCGGATTCTGGGAACGATTCGAAACCAAAGAAAAATCTATGCTGTGCTGCCGCCACGGCCCGTCAGTGCCTCTGTGGGTTTGATCGGCTTCCCTGCTCCGTGTGTAGCTGGGAGCCAGGCGGACAGGGCAGTACTGGAAAGGGAACATGCCCAGGGTGCTGCTGGAGGAGGTGTTGATGCTTTGCTCTTTTCTCCCAAGTCAGTTCCAACCCCAATCTCCCCACAAATAGGGCCCGCGTCCAGTGGAACTATCTGGAACATCCATGCCAGCAACCTCCATTTTTACTTAATGTTTAAGAATCATATTGCACATCCTTCCATGGTTAATTCTGATAACGATGAAGCTGGGGCGAAGTTTCGAGTGTGCACTTCCAGTGGACCCCTCTAATTTTTCTCTTAAGCTTCAATTTCACAGCATATGTTATTTTCAATTGCTATTCGCGGCTAGTATGCCCTGCGCTGATGGTGCAAGTATGGCTGTTCTTATTTTTATGTTTTGTGATGGGATGTCTTGCGTTTATAAGCACTTTTAGGCAGCTTCGAGAAGAAAAACACCTTTTGTCTATGGTTGGTGTTAGTCAATCTCACATTCCACGATGACATTCTCTAACTTATAATGCTCATGGCTGCATTTTACAGCTCTCAAGTTTAATTGGAGTAGAAAAAAAATTATTAACATTTATGGCAAGCTTATTACGTGCTAGATGCTCTACTCAGCATTTGTATACCTTGTATGTGTAAACTGCCCCAAGTGGAATCAGCCTCTGCAACTTCCTAGCTGTGTTACCTCATGCAAGTTAGCTAACTTCTCTGTGCCTTACTTCCCTCATCTTTAAGTGGAGGTAATAATAGTATCCATCTAATGGGTGCTGTGAAGATTAAAAGAGGCAATATATATAAAACATGTAGAAAGCGCTAAGTACTGACAGTTACGATCGATATGTTCTTTAATTCTCATTAAACATCTTAGAAAACTGGAGTGTAGAGAGGTTACCTTATCCGAGGTCACAGAGCTAGTGAGTGGCAAAATCAGCATTCATACCCGGCCAGGCTGACTCCAGGGCTTGCATTCTTGGTAACTTCACCCATTGTAATTAGATGAGTTTATTCACGGACTCCAAATAAAATAAGTGTTTTCAACGGATTCATGGTTAAAAACTGTTCAAAAACCTGGAAGTTAAACCAAATTATACTTTTTTTTAAAGACACAAAATAATTCATTCTGTAAATGAAAATTAATGGTTTTACTTACCTTACCTACCTAAGGAAGCCCTTCTGCGTGGTCTCTTTAGAATATAGTTTACAATCTGCTTTACTAAGAAATATTCTTTCTAGGCCATTGTGGTCCCTGGCCGTGGCATCAAGGTAACCCCCACAGGGACAATCTTTTTTAGTGCATTCATGGCTAATAAAGGTACATAAACACTTTTTTTTTCTGTTTTTTGGCCACACCATGTGGCATGCAGGATCTTCATCCCCCCACCCCCCCCCCAGGGATGGAACCCAGGCCCCACACATTGCAAATGCAGACTCTTAACCCCTGGACCACCGGGGAAGTCCCTGTAAACACTTCTGAGTCCATTTGAATTTGCCCTTGGTAGTATTCCTTGAGTTGAGTGGGACAGGTTTGTGTTCTGTGTATTGTATTGCACATTGTACCTAAGTTTATCTCGAGGTTTTCAGAGATTCATCTTAGCCCAAGGGGTCCTGACTTTTGTTCACAAGTGTCATATGGAGAAGAATGTTCTCTAGTCAAATAAATTTGGAGAATATCAGCGTAAAGTTTCTTTACTGCATAACTTGCCAGAGCTTTTACTATACTTATGTGCTTTATGATTTTACAAGATCCCCAAATTTATTTGACCAAGGAAAAAGTTAGGGGCAAGTGTTCTAAGGCTCACTTTTAGGGAAACTGTGTTCCATGCATACAGCCTGTGACTCTGTGGGCTTTGATCTTACTCCCTCACTGAGCCTCGGCTTTTCTCTGCTGGGGCTCTCGACTCGCGCTCACAGGCAGTTTCTCAGCCCCTTGACCGCTGCAGCTGCCTTTCGCTGGGCCTCCACGCCATCCCTGAGTGGGTGAGTGGCGGCACACGCAAGGCCAGGGCTGTGTGCTGGGGTTTGTTCCCAAGCTCATCCTGCTGGCGCCCAGCATGTTGTCCTTTGGGCCATAGCAGCGGCAGCTCACACTGCCTTTCTTCTGAGAATATGTTGTAGTGACTCATAGGCCTCTTTGTAGTGATTCTTACTAACTCAGACCACTGAATTTGTTTGCCCTCTATTCCACTGGAATTATTTCCTTTTAACATCAGTGTAACCAGTAAAATTTTGCTTTTCATTCAAAACAGATTTAAATGTCAGTGTGTCAACATGTTAGTTGTTGCTAGTACCTATCTGTGAAGTTGAGATAGTCCTAAAAC
Source organism: Hippopotamus amphibius kiboko (assembly GCF_030028045.1). Lineage (NCBI taxonomy): Eukaryota > Metazoa > Chordata > Mammalia > Artiodactyla > Hippopotamidae > Hippopotamus > Hippopotamus amphibius. The sequence goes on from NC_080203.1 coordinate 1,816,804, forward strand.
CTTTAACACTTGGTTTCTACTTTAAAGGGGAAGAGGGGAACACACATTTCTTTTGTACTCAAAATTCAGACTTCAGTATATTTTATTTTGACATCAGTATTTACTGGGTTTTGTTTGTATCTCTCCTTTCCAAAGCCTTGGGGAGGAAGAAAGGCAGGACAAGTGTATCTGCTAAATGGGAAAAAATGGCTTTGAACAAAATAATATACAGCTATATAATAGACCGAGAGGATCACTCTCTACCCATGTTTATGTGGCCTTTGTCTGTCTCCCCTCTCTATTCAGCATATATATCTGTCCACTCATAGGAACATTGTTTGACTAGTATATGAGGCTTAGAGTGTCCAGTACTGTATTATTCCTTCTGTTGAGCTGCTTATAATACTGTATTTGGGTAGGGGGGACAGGACTTGTGAAATAAGCAGTGCAAAATGCAAAGCAATTTATAATTAGTGGTCAAATCTGAGTTTTAGTTTAGACATACACGGTACAGTAGTCATAAGAGGCAAGAAGTTTTCGTCAAGAAGGCAGGCACCTGCACTCTGCGCTAGTAGTACTGAGAGGCAGAGAGACCTGGGGAGGCACATTCGGCGAGTGGAAAGTGAGAGCAAGGATACGGTGCTAGACATGATGATCCTGGTATTGGGGGAAAGTTGGTCTCAAATTCAGTGGTAGTGGTGCTTACTGGAACTGGTGACAGGTGGGATTAGCAACCGAAGAAGAGGAAGAAGTCCGCAATAACGCATACGTTTTGAGTCTGCAGGATCAGGAGAGGCTGTGTTGCCACAGAGGGAAACCGGGATTTGGTTAAGGAGAAGGTATTCCACTTTAGGTGAGTTTGAAGTGAGAGAGCCCTAGGAGACAAAAGCTGCGATGGGCTCAGCGTCAGGTCCACTCAGGGTGCAATGGGTGAAGCAACTTATTCACTACAATCAGGCCATCTCCTAAGTCTATAAAAGATATTTTCCACTTACCTTTTAGGGAAGGTAAACTGACAATGTTAAGGGAAAACAACAAGAGATCAGACTTAGATTGTTGTTCTTGAAAAAAAGGCTTGGTTCAGCTCAATGAGTTCTTTTTGGCATCATCCTGTGTTCTGGCATCTCGTTTGCTCTTGACAATCCCATTTTGAGAGTTTAACAACCTCCCAAACTGTACTGCAGTCTCTCTCCTACCTAAGGCCACCTAATCGGAATAGGAGGCCTCTATTTTTTGGAGCAGATCTCCCAATGCCAGGTCTGCGCTCTGCCAAACGTAGACATCCAGTGAAACCACGTCGCAGCGCTGTAAGCTGGCTCCAAAAGGTTCATTCCTGTAAAATGCAGGTCAGGTTGTTGTGAGGTCCTGAAATGAGATCCAGAACTGGGCAGAGGATCCCTATGGGGTTTGAGCTGAGTCTGCATTATGGAAAGAGTTTGCCCAGAAGCTGTGCTTCCTTTACGCCTCTCAAAGGGCAGATGGGCTTTTCTGACCTTCTGACTTGGGAAAACAGAATTTAAACCCACGATTCCATGGAAAAATGGGCTCCTGTGACATCCTGAAGCATTACTAAAACGAAACAAGGACCTAGATGGGTAACTATCATTTGCTGTCTCTCAGCTCTGAATCATCATGGTCCCCACAGTCTCTTGCAACTGAAACATTCCGTGATGCGACCTTAAATATTTTCCCTAAAATGAAAACTCCCTTCTGGAAATGCCTAGCCACTATAAGTAACCTTTCTAAGCAAACTGAGAAATAGGTCGTTTGCCCTTAAAACAAACCTCTAATTTCGATTTAGAAAGCCATGCACATTACAAGATTTGACCTTCACAGTTTTACTTTTGAAAATGGAAACTGCTTGGAAGGGGCTTTTACCTGGGGAATGTGGCATGCATGTGTCTGCTCTACTGCTTTCCTGCCCAGATAAGCGTGCCCTTATGCGCACTCCTGTGCCTCTTCCATTGCTCACTACACTTTGTCAGATGCTGCTTGCTGAATGCAAAGACTGTGAAACCACTGCCCGGCTTCCCGTAGCACTAGTCCTACATTTCCACGGACCCTCACCTAGCAGAGTTCCCGAGTGCTTCGCAGTCAGCAGCATCCCCCGAAGTTCTGCCTGAGTGTCACTTCAGTGTCTGCCAGGGAGCTTCAGATGTCCTCAGTTCTGTTCAGGCTGTGCAAATAGACATAGACGAGGTTTGCTTCTAGTTGGTGGTTGCTAGTACCAGGTCACCTTGCTCATTGGTGAGTTCATTCCAACCCAAAAAGTCACACCTGTGTCCTGTGCGCGGGTGCTGCAGGCTTAGGTGGAGAAAAGCAGGGCTAGAATTGGAATCCAAAGCCCAGGATGGCAGGAGAGGATGTGGGGGCTCCACCCGATCACCTCTGGGTTCACCAAGAGGGTATCTACCGCGACGAATACCAGCGCACGTGGGTGGCCGTCCTGGAAGAGGTAACTGTTTACATTTTGTTTATGTATTGATTTTGCTTTCAAGCTACTTGGTTTCTAACCAGTCTCAACATCCTGAAGTCTTTGGTTTTATTTTTGATCGTTTCTTTCCGTCAGGAGACGAGTTTCCTAAGGGCACGAGTTCAGCAAGTTCAGGTTCCTTTAGGTGACGCAGCCAGGCCAAGTCACCTTCTCACCTCCCAGCTACCTCTCATGTGGCAACTCTACCCTGAGGAGCGCTACATGGATAACAACTCTCGCTTGTGGCAGATCCAGCATCATTTAATGGTACACCTGTTGCTGAACAATGTTTCATTGTACTGGGATTCTTATAACAGAGTACTCTATAAACTTTTCTTTTTCTGACAGGTCAGGGGAGTACAGGAGCTGTTGCTTAAGCTTTTGCCTGATGATTAATCTGGTATGTATTTCTTTTTCTCCCCTGTCCCCATCCCCCCCTTTCTTCTTCTTCACCCTATTCAATTGTGGTGATTTTAATGATCTTTTTTTTTCCAGGTGCTGGGATTCTAGGAAGATATGCTCCTCTGTTCTGTTCAGTATATGGCAATCACATCATCCATCACTGCAGTGCACCCACCTGTGGGCCTGGGGGGAGGGAGTGGGTTGAAAAACTGCTCAAGAACCCAGAAGTATAGGAAGGGTCATGAAGAACACCGAAAGCGGAACTGCAGAGAAAGGGTTATGCAGGCAGAAAGCAAGTCAACAAAAGCACTTAGTTAGAATATGTAACTTGAAATTGACTCCTTTGGAAATTGCCATAGAACCATTAATGGACATCATCAGCTGGAACTGGGATCTGATGAATCCCACAAAAGTCAGCACCTGCTACAGAACAGATGCCCTGATCACCAAGGACTTGGTACTGATTTAGAGAGAAGAGAGCAGCTCCTAGCAGCATCAACATCTATTTGTCGCTTATTTGCCCTGCAGCAATTCACCTGCCATTCCTTCTCCCATCCTGTAAATATCCTAGGTTTTGCTCCAGTGTTTCCCATCCCAGTACTGACCTAACTTGGATCTACTGAGAACTTAGGGGGCTCTGAGGAAAAAAAAAAAGGGGAGCTCATTTGCATTAATGAAATTAGCTACAAAGGCTCCTGGGCCTTTTTCCTTTCTGAAATTGTGTCTTCAAATTATTAGAAGTCGCTGATCAGAATCGTGGGCACTTAAATTTATTCTCTGGTTACAAATATTTTAAATAAGTTGGCTTCTGTAAGAACTCCAGAAAAACATTTTAGCTGCTTACCTAGCACCTTTCTCAGGAAGTAATAATAGCACCAAATATTGCTCATTCACTACCTGATAAAGAATTTCCTGAGTTAAAATACTCATAGCAGTTTATATACGTTAAAAGAAAGGTTTTACTTTTTAAAAAATCTTGGGAATAACAGCTGTCATGTGTTGAGTCCTTACTGCCTTCCAGGCACTGTTCTATGCACTTTATATACTTTATCACATTTAATCCTTCCATCAATGCTTTCAGGTAGGTATGATCCCTATTTTACACACAAGTAATAAGGAAAAAGGCTCAAGGAGTTAAATCGTTTATCAAGGGAGGTTCTGTGAGTGATAGAACCAGGCAGTGGGCCGACTCGTCAGGCTGCAGCACCGGCTCCCCTAGCCCAGTGTTGGTCTACAGTAGTCAAGATGAGTTGAATTCAAGGGTTTTTTTTTCCCCATGTGAAGCTATATCTTCCAAGCCAAATGGAATATTATAAAAATACAGTGCATTCATCCTATGAACAGGAAGAATATTTTTTAGTGTGATTGTTTTCCAGCAATTGTAAGAGCATACTGCTTGTCTCAGAAGAAAATTCCATCTAGAGGGGCTTTGAAGTCTTTATGTATAAAAGACAAAATAAAAATCATTTTTCTTATTTTAGTTTTCTGGATATGCCGCAGAAGGATCCGTGCCAGAAACAAGCCTGTGAAATACAGAAATGTTTACAAGGTAGTATGTTAAATGTTTTTATATTTTTCCACTTTATCTGTGAACTAACAGCAAGAGAACAATTGTTCTTTTTATCAGGAAACTATATTAACTCCTCCTGGAATGTGATATTTCTGTAATTAACTTATCCTAAAGATTTTCCTCACTGTCATCAAGGAGGGCAGAAAATAAAAAGTGACGTGGTCTAAGCTTGGGGTTTACAATCCTGGTGGTACATTTAGAATCACCTGGAGAGCTTCAAAAACTCGCCAAGAACAATTAAATCAGATTCTAGGGGTGGGGTCTTGGCAGGAATCAGTCTGAAAACCTAACCAGGTGATTTTCATATGCAGCCAGAGTTGAGAATTACTAACCTGAGCAAAGTTTTTTTAAAAAGACTAGTTTTAAATGGGTTGGTTTTACTTTACTGTGGCTGACAACTCACTTTTTAAAAGCAATCAGGTTAGAAGGGGTGGGGACGAAAATGCAGTTGGAATTCAGGTTGCCAAAGTCAGCAACTCAACTCTTAAAGGCAAAAGTAAATTTCAGCTAAAGTGTATTTGATATGATAACTGATTTGTCCATTTCGTTTTAAATAAGCTGATAAGTTTGACCAAATGCTAGAGGATTTTACTTTTTTAAATCAGCAAATGACTACCAGCACGACAAACAGAAAAAGCTACAAGGCTATCTGAATTTGAAAAGTGACTTTTTGGATAATTTTTTCCCATTATTAAAGTAATAGAGATGGATGCCCATGAAAATATAGAAAGGGTGGAGGGGAAAATGTTCAGAGTTTACCCAAAGACTCAGCACCAAAGAAAACCCTTGTTTATATATTTCCTTTGACTTTTTGTTTGTTTGGCTGCATTGGATCTTTGTTGCTGCATGCCGGCTTTCTAGTTGTGGCGAGCGGGGGCTACTCTTTGTTGCAGTGTGTGGGCTTCTCATTGCGGTGGCCTCTCTTGTTGTGGAGCACAGGCTCTAGGTGTGGGCTTTGGTAGTTGTGGCACTTGGGCTCAGTAGTTGTGGCTTGTGAGCCCCAGAGCACCCAGGCTTCAGTAGTTGTAGCACGAAGACTCAGTAGTTGTGTGCACAGGCTTAGTTACTCCGAGGCATGTGGGATCTTCCCGGACTTGGGATCAAAGCTGTGTCCCCTGCATTGGCAGGCAGATTCTCACCACTGTGCCACCAGGGAAGCCCCTTTCCTTTGACTTTTAACTTTCATTCTTGGACTTTTCATTTTATGATATGAGCAATATTTTTTAAATCTTTTAGTCTGAAACATTAATGTATAATAATAATGCCATTTTATCCATCCTTTTCTTCCTTTCCTCCAAATTGAAGAAAAAGGAAGGGGAATTCCCTTGAGGTCCAGTGGTTAGGACTCAGTGCTTTCACTGCTGTGGGCCCATTTTCAACCCCTGGTTGAGAAACTAAGATCCTGCAAGCCACGCAGCATGCTCTCCCCGCCAAAAAAAAAAAAACACAAAACAATGTTCTTCACAATTTCTTCTCCTAAATAAATTCTTACCTGATTCTATCTGATTCTTACCTGATTTGAATTAGCAACATATGGCTAAAGGAGAACAGAAATCAAGTTAGAGCTTGTTACACCCCCTCATTACAGTGTGGGAGGATTGAGAGCTGGAAGGACTAAGAGTGAACATTAAGTACTCCCTGGATGACAAGCTCAGTTGTAAGGGCTTTAAATAATATTAAGTTTTACTCCTTTCACCCATGAGGTAGATTAATACTGTGACCCATTTTATAGATAGGGAAATCAACACAGAAGCTATGTAACTTGTCCAAGGGTCAGAGAACTAGTGAGGGGCACAGTGATTATCTGAACCCTTTTGGTCTGGGTGCAAACCTGGACTTAGCCACCCAACCATACCCTCTTCCTAATCAGAATTGTCTTTCCTATCCCGCGCTAACTCCCATGCACTCCATTTTAGTACTAGGGGACTCAGGTCACCTGCAGCTGACCTAGAACCTTTAGGTCAAGTTCTCCTTGACTTAGGGTCTATGTATAGCAGGGATCTGCAGATGTTTTATGTAAAGGGCCAAACAGGAAATATTTTAGGCTTTGGAAGTCAGGAGGTCTTTGGTGGGGGGGGGGGGGGGGGGTTTCCAGCCTTTTGCAAAAACCATTCTTAGCTCATCTGTAAAAAAGAGTGGAATTCAACCCTGAGGCTGCAGTTTGCCAACCCCTAATGCACAGACTTGGTAGAGATGGTCCAGCAGCCACCTTAAACTGAGTGTAAAATAATGGGCATGGTTCCTGCATTTTTTTAATTCACCAAATTAACAAAAGGAACTAGTGACCAAAGAGAGAGAGAGAGAGGAGGTTAAAAACCACTGCCCTAGAAAAAAGCACATAAGTAATCAGCCTTAAAGAAGAGGAAATTATATGTAAGGATATCTTTTGACCACTTTGTAAAGCATACTTTTCTTCCTTATTAACCTGTTGATGGGTCCCTAATTCAGAAAGAGTTCAGTGGACTTGGGTACACCCTCTTTCTTCCAGGTATATAGATACAATAAAGTGAAGAGGACTGGCAAGCTCAGATCTAAACCTCCCTATGCCCTAGTCCTATGAGATCATGACTAGGGTCTGCCTATCTGTCTTTCAGCCAACAACTACATGGAATCTAAGTGTCAGGCTGTCATCCAAGAACTGCGTAAGTGTTGTGCTCGATATCCCAAGGGAAGATCTCTCGTCTGTTCAGGATTTGAGAAAGAAGAGGAAGAAAAGCTGACACTGAAGCCTACATCACAGTAAAGTTCTGCTGAGAAGCGAAATGCTGCTCCACATTTCCACCATGCAGTTTTCATTTATCCTCCTGACTCTTTCTTCAGGCCAGGTAGCAGCAAATATCAAATGAAAAAGTCAACTATAAAAGTTAATATGCCATCTATGCAGAACAAATATAAATATATTAAACAAATATGTAGAATGTGATCAAAACTGAGCTGCTAAAATAAACCTTTTAAGTGAAACCTTTTTGTCTGGTATATGTGATATTTTGACTTACTGTTACCGAAGTCAGGTTGGGCTGCTTGTCCCTCAGAAGCCAATAACGGAGAGGCAAGTGTCAGTAGAAAAGGTGCTTAAATCAGAAAAGCCGGCAATCTGGGGAGAAGGTGAACTTGTGTCCCGAGACCAACTCCAAAGATTCTGCTCAGCCATGACAGTTTTCAAAGGGAAAAAAGGGGGAAGAATCTCAGGGAATCACTGAGGCAGAAGGCTGCATTCTGCATCCTTCGCCATTGCAGGCTGACTGCCTGACTTCAGATGTTAGCTTGCCCGTGTGATCTGCCTGCAGGATTGCTTGGGGCGGGGGTGGGGGGTGGGGGGTATTGGAGGTAGAGAGCTAACTACTTCTATCAACCGGTGAGACACGACACGGTGTGCACTCAGGAGAGCATAAGGCAGGACTTAGGTTAAATTGCCCGCTGATCTCACTCCTATAATTAGGTTCTTTTAAGGTTGCAGGGAAGAGAAATTGGCAAAAAGGAAAGGGGCAAAAGAGCTGTTTTCATTATAACAAAATATATATTTGGTCTTTGTCTCCATTCCCGGCACTGTGATCCTAAAATCCTTGCAATTGCCTAAGTGATAAGTGCAATGAAGGTGTCTTTTGTTAATGAGGAGACTTTTGAAAGCCCCTAGGTAACCTTAGGGTGGGGGCTGGTTGCCAGGGGAACCAACCTGCAGGGTTAGAGGGTTCGCACTTTCAGTTCACAGCCCCACCCCTTGCCCCACCCTGGCCTCTGGGGAGGGAAGAGAGGCAAGAGGCTGGAGCAGGTTGAGTTCAGTCACCAATGGCCAGTGATTTAAGCAATTGTGACTTGTGGAAAGATCACAGAAGAATAACGGGAAGCCAATGAATCATCAAAGTGTCAGTAGTAAGTAGGGAAAGGTTATTGTGCACACACCGAAAAGACAGACACCCTGTGTGAAGACAGAGCACTCAAAAGCAACACATGGGATGAGACCAAGGGGTGCGCTGGTACAAAGCAGCTTGCACAGCATGAGAGCAGTGACTCTTTATTCTTCACAGTGATTGGTTATAATATTAGAATTTTCTTAAATGGTAGGGAATTGGTCAGTGGTTACCTTATATCAGCCTTGGGAAACAGTTTAACTGTTTATCCTTTCCAGAGGCATAAGCAAGAAATGACCCAGGTCAGGTTAGTCTCTCAAAATAAGCTAAATTAAGCCTTGCTTGTGTGCCTAAATGCTTTTGTCTGCTCAGAGAGTTTTCAAGGCCAGTCTCAGTTTTTTATTTTTTTATTTTTTTTAATTTTATTGACGTATAGTTCATTTACAATGTTAATTACTGCTGTACAGCACAGTGCTTCCGTTATACATATATACACATTCTCCTTTTTATATTTTCCATGATGGCTTATCACAGGATATTGAATATAGTTCCCTGTGCTCTACAGTAGGACCTTGTTATTTATCCATTCTATATATACCAGTTAGCATCTGCTAACCCCGAACTCCCAGTCCTTCCCTCCCCACCCTCCTCCCCCGTGGCAACCACAGTCTGTTCTCTGTGTCCATGAGTCTGTTTCTGTTTTGTAGATATTTGTATCATATTTTAGATTCCACATATAAGTGATATCATTGTCTTTCTCTGTCTGACTGACTTCATTTAGTGTGATCATCTCTAGGCCCATCCATGTTGCTGCAAATGGCAGTATTTCATTCTTTTTTATGGCTGAGTAGTATTCTGTTGTATATATGTACCACATCCTTATCCATTCATCTGTTGATGGGCATTTAGGTTGATTCCATGTCTTGTCTATTGTAAATACTGCTGCTATGAACATAGGGGTGCATGTATCTTTTTCTTTTTTCCACTGCATTGGGTCTTCATTGCTGCTCACAGGCTTTCTCTAGTTGTGGTGAGTGAGGGCTACTCTTCGTTGTGGTGCGCAGGCTTCTCAGTGCACTGGCTTCTCTTGTTGTGGAGCATGGGCTCTAGGCATGTAGTTGTGGCATGTGGGCTCAGTACTTGTGTCTCACGGGCTCTAGAGTGCAGGCTCAGTAGTTGTGGCGCACGGGCTTAGTTGCTTCTCGGCATTTGGGATCTTCCCAAACCAGGGCTTGAACCCGTGTCCCTTGCATTAGCAGGCAGATTCTTAACCACTGCACCACCAGGGAAGTCCCTGCATGTATCTTTTTGAATTAGAGTTTTCTCCGGATATATGACCAGGAGTGGGAGCTGGATCATATGGTAGTTACATTTTTAGCTTTTTGAGGAACCTTCATACTGTTTTCCATAATGGCTGCACCAACTTATATTCCCACCCAGTGTAGGAGGGGTCCCTTTTCTCCACACCCTCTCTAGCATTTGCTATTTGTAGCCTCCCCTCCACCCCGCCACGCTGTGCAGCCTGCAGGATCTTAGTTCCTCAACCAAGGATCGAACCCATGAGCTTGGCAGTGAAAGCGCAGAGTCCTAACCACTGAACCACCAGCGGTTTCCCTGTTATTTGTAGACTTTTTAATGATGGCCATTCTGACCGGTGTGAGGTGGTATCTCATTGTAGTTTTGATTTGCATTTTTCTAATAATGAGCAATGTTGAGCTATGAGTATGTCTTCTTTGCAGAAATGTCTATTTAGATCTTCTGCCCATTTTTCAGCTGGGTTGTTTGGTTGTTTGTTATTGAATTGTATGAGCTCTTTTTATGTTTTAGAAATTAAGCCCTTGTCAGTTGCATTCTTTGCAAATATTTTCTCCCAGTCCATAGGTTGTGTTTTCATTTTGGTTTCGGTTTCCTTTGCTGTGCAAAAGCTTATGTTTGATTAGGTCCCATTTGTTTATTTTGCTTTTATTTCTATTGCCTTGGGAGACTGACCTAAGAAAACATTGGTACAATTTATGTCAGAGGATGTTTTGCCTATGTTCACTTGTAGGAGTTTTGTGGTATCATGTCTTATATTTAAGTCTTTAAGCCATTTTGAGTTTGTGTGTATGGTGTGAGGGATTGTTCTAACTTAATTGATTTGCCTGCAGCTGTCCGACTTTCCCAACACCACTTGTTGAAGAGACTGTCTTTTTCCCATTGTATATTCTTGCCTCCTTTGTCAAAGATTAATTGAATGTAAGTTGTGTGGGTTTATTTCTGGGCTCTCTATTCTGTTCCATTGGTCCATATGTCTGTTTTTGTACCACTACCACACTCTTTGATTACTGTAACTTTGTAGTATTGTCCAAAGTCTGGGAGAGTTTGCCTCTGCTTTGTTCTTTTTCCTCAGGATTGTTTTGACAATTTTGGGTCTTTTGTGGTTCCATATAAATTTTAGGATTATTTGTTCTAGTTCTGTGAAAAATGTCATGGGCAATTTGATAGGGATCACATTAAATCTGTAGATTGCTTTGGGTAGTATGGCTATTTTAACAATATTAATTCTTCCAATACAAGAGCATGGGATATTTTTCCATTTCTTTGAATCATCAGTTTCCTTTATTAATGTTTTGTAGTTCTCAATATATGTCTCTCACCTTCTTGGTCGGATTTATTCCTAAGTATTGTTTTTGATGTAATTTTAAAATGGGTTGTTTACATTCCCTTTCTGATATTTCATTGTTAGTGTAAAGAAATGCAACCAATTTCTTTTTTTTTTTCCTGCTCCCTCCTCCGCCCCTCTGCCCCCACAACCAATTTCTGTATGTTAATCTTGTATCCTGCTACCTTGCTGAATTTGTTGATCAGTTCTAGTAGTTCTCCTGTGGAGTCTTTAGGGTTTCTATATATAGTGTCATGTCATCTGCATATAATGACAGTTTTACCTCTTTCCTACCAATTTGAATACTGTTTATTTTTTTATTGTCTGATTGCTGTGGTTAGGACTTCCAATCCTATGTTGAAGAGAAGTGACAGTGGGCTTCCTTGTTTTGTTCCAGATTTTAATGGGAAGGCTTTCAGCCTTTCACCATTGAGTATTAGGTTGACTGTAGGTTTGTCATAAATAGCTTTTATTCTGTTGAGATATGTTCCCTCTGTACCCACTTTGGTAAGAGTTTTAATCATGAATGGATGTTGAATTTTATTGCATGTTTTTTTTTTCCTGCATCTATTGAGATAATCATGGTTTTTTGTCTTTTCTTTTGTTCATGTGGTATATCACATTGATTTGTGCATGTTGAACCATCCTTGTGACCCTGGGATGAATCCAACTTGGTTGTGGTGTATGACCTTTTTTATGTGTCGTTGGATTCGGTTTGCTAATATTTTGTTGAGAATTTTTGCATCTATATTCATCAAAGGTATTGGGCTGTGATTTTCTTTTTTGGTAGTGTCTTTGTCTAGTTTCAGTATCAAGGTGATAGTGACTTCACTGAATGTCTTTGGGAGTGTTCCTTCCTCTATAAGTTCTTTGTATGTTTCATAGAATTCACCTGTGAAGCCATCTGGCCCTGGACTTTTGTTTTTAGGAAGTTTTGTTTTTGTTTTTAAATTCCAGATTCTATCTCACTTCTAATGATCGGTCTGTTCAAGTTATCTATTTCTTCTTCATTCAGTTTTGGTGGGCTGTATGTTTCTAGAAAGTTGTTCATTCCTTCTAGGTTGTCGAATTTGTTGGCATATAATTGTTCATAATATTCTCTTATGATTTTTTGTATTTCTGTGGTATAAGTTGTGATTTCTCCTCTTTCATTTCTTATTTTGAGTCTTCTCTCTTTTCTTATAGGTGAGCCTGGCCAGAGGTTTGTCAATTATCTTCACCCTTTCAAAGAACCAGCTCTTAGTTTTATTGATTTTTTTATTCTTTTTTAAATTTCTATTGTATTTATTTCCTCTCTGATCTTTATTATCTCCTTCCTTCTGCTGACTTTAGGCTTTGTTTGTTCTTTTTCTAATTCTTTTAGGTGGTGGGTTAGGTTGTTTGAGATTTTCCTTGTTTCTTAAAGAAGGCCTGTATAGCTATGAACTTCCCTCTAAGAACTGCTTTTGCTGCATCCCATAGATTTTGTATGGTTGTGTTTTCATAGTCATTTGCCTTTAAGGTATTTTTTGGTTTTTTATTTTTTTATTTTTTTATTGGCTGCATTGGGTCTTTGTTGCTGTACGTGGGCTTTCTCTAGTCACAGTGAGTGGGGGCTACTCTTCATTGTGGTGTGTGGGCTTCTCACTGCGGTGGCTGCTCTTGTTGCAGAGCATGGGCTCTAGGCACATAGGTTTCAATAGTTGTGGCACTTGGGCTCAGTAGTTGTGGTGCATGGGCTTAGTTGCTCCACGGCATGTGGGATCTTCCCAGACCAGAGCTCAAACCCAGGTCCCCTGCATTGGCAGGTGAGTTCTTAACCACTGTGCCACCAGGGAAGTCCTCAAGGTATTTTTTAATTTTTTCTTTGATTTCATTGTTGACCCATTGGTTTTTTTAGTAGCACATTGTTTAGTTTGCATGTAATTGTTTTTTTCTCATTTCTTTTTCTGTGGTTGATTTCTAGTTTCATGCTGTTGTAGTCAGAAAAGATACTTGAAATAATTTCTATACTATTAAATTTGTTGAGGCTTATTTTGTGCCCTAGTATGTGCTGAGTCCTAGAGAATGTTTGATGTGCACTTGAAAAGAATGTGTAATCTTCTTGTTTTTGGATGTAATGTCCTGAAAATATCAGTTAAGTCTGACTGTTCTATTGTATCATTTAGGATCTCTCTTGCCTTATTGATTTTCTGTCTTGAATATCTGTCCATTGATGTGAGTGGGATTTTAAAGTCTCCTACTATTATTGTATTCCCATCAATTTCTCCCTTTATGTCTGTTAGTATTTGTTTTATTGAGGTGCTCCTATATTGGGTGCATATATGTTAACAAGTGTAATATCCTGTTCTTGTATTGATCCTTTTATAATTATATAGTGTCCTTCCTTATCTTTCATTGTGAGCTTTTTGGTGCTCCTATATTGGGTGCATATATGAGTTTTTCATTTTAACACTGTGTAATGAAGCCTCCATAAAAACCCAAAAGGACAGGGTTCAGAGAGCTTCTGGGTTGGTGAACCAGAATGCATCCACGTCAGGAGGGGGCACACTCCAGTTCCATGCGGACAGAACCTTCTGTGTGTCAGACCCTGCTAGACCTCACCCTGTGTACCTCATCTGGCTGTTGTCCATCTATATCCTTTATAATAAACTGGTAAACGTGTAAGTGAATGTTCCTCTGAGTTCTGTGAGCTGTTCTAGTAAATCAGTTGAACCCAAGGAGGTGTCATTGGGAACCTTGGATTTAAAGCCAGTTGGTCAGAAGCACAGGTAACAACCTGGACTTGAAATAGGTGTCTGAACAAGTGAGTGTAGCCTTGTGGGACTGAGCCCTTCACCTGTGTGACCCAATCAGTGTCCAATAATTCGGAGCAAAGTGTCCTTCCAGATGCCAGTAGGAACATTTCTTTCCACTTTTGCATCCCCCACCATAGTGCCTAACCCAAAGAAGCCACTTAATATTTGTTCAGTGAGTGGCAGGAAAGGCATAGAAATGATTCTTGTAATGTCTAGCAACTCTTAACTTATCATGGGAGAACTGGGAAAAAAAGGTTCAGTGGCAGTCAGGCAGTGACAGAACTAGAATTCTTAAGTGGCTTATCTACACTGAATAGCCTTATAATCAAAACCTAGTGTATAAAAACAGATGATTGAACCTGATGTACCCCCCCAAAAAATAAAATAAAATTAAATTAAATTAAAAAAAAAAAAAAACCACAGGAAAAAATTTCTAGTAACAAAGAATACCACTATTTCATCTATAAAATAAAAAGCCTACACACACAAAAAAAAAACCTAATCCAGTGGATCCTGATGGTGTTGGCACAAGGCTGCTGAAGGAAGCCTGTTGACAGTTGTCTGACTTCATGTAGTGGTTGCGGGGGGGGGATAGTATTAAACAAGCCATTTGGTTTCCTCAAATAGGTGCTAGAACCACAATTATTCTACCTTCCTCTCCCCCCCACCCCCAAAAAAAGATAACTTTTTAAGCAAAAGCTGAAACAAATTCTGATAGGTCCCTGTCTTAGTCCATTCAGGCTGCTAGAACAAAAAGACCACAGACTGGGTGGCTTAAACAACAGACATTTATTTCTCAAAGTTCTGGAGGCAGAAAGTCTAAGATCAGGGTGCTGGCAGATTCAGTGTCTGGTGAGGGCCCTCTTCCTGGTTCAGAGATGGCTGTCTTCTTGCCATGTCCTCACATAGAGGAAGGGACAAGGGAGCTCTCTGGGGTCTATTTTATTTATTTACTTTTCAGATCTTTATTGGCATATAATTGCATTACACTGTTGTGCTAGTTTCTGCTGTACAACAAACTGAATCAGCTATATGTATACGTATATCCACATATCCCCTCCCTCTTGAGCCTCCCTCCCCCCCTCCCTATCCCACCATGTAGGTCATCACAAAGCATCGAGCTGGTCTCCCTGTGCTATGCAGCAGCTTCCCACCAGCCATCTGTTTTACATTTGGTAGTGTTTATGTGTCAATGCTACTCTCCACTTCATCCCAACTTCCCCCCCCCCAACTCCATGTCCTCAAGTCCATTCTCTACATCTGCATCTTTATTCTTCCTGTCACTGGGTTCATCAGTACCATTTTTTTGGATTCCATATATATGCATTAGCATATGGTATTTGTTTTTCTCTTTCTGGCTTACTTCACTTTGTATGACAGATTCTAGGTCCATCCACCTCACTACAAATAACTCAATTTCATTCCTTTTTATGGCTGAATAATATTCCATTGTATATACGTGCCTCATCTTCTTTATCCATTCATCCATCGATGGACATTTAGGTTGCTTCCATGTCCTGGCTATTGTAAATAGTGCTGCAGTGAATATTGTGGTACATGTATCTTTTCAGATTATGGTTTTCTCAGGGTATATGCCCAGTAGTGGGATTGCTGGGTCACATGGTAGTTTTAGTTTTAGTTTTTTAAGGAACCTCCATTCTGTTCTCCATAGTGGCTGTACCAATTTACATTCCCACCAACAGTGCAGGAGGGTTCCCTTTTCTCCACACCCTCTCCAGCATTTATTGTTTCTAGATTTTCTGACGATGGCCATTCTGACTGGTGTGAGGTAATACCTCATTGTGGCTTTGATTTGCATTTCTCTAATGATTGGTGATGTTGAGAATCTTTTCATGTGCCCCTTGGTCATCTGTATGTCTTCTTTGGAGAAATGTCTATTTAGGTCTTCCATGTGGGAAGACATTCGGGAACGTTTCTGAAACCTTGAAAATGTTGAAGTATGTGGGCCGAGCGATGGGATTCAGAATGTCCTGCTTGAGCAGTGGAGGAGCTGAGGGTGCGGGGCGTGGAGACTAATATCAGCCTGTTTGGCCCTGAAGGACGGCTGGTTAGCCAAAGACGGGTAAGATTCCTCAGAGGAGGAACAACCTAAGACAGGCACAGCCGCAGAGGGGCCAACAGGGGTGGGGCATAGAGCCTTCCTTATATCACCCTGTTTGGCCCTGGAGGATGACTGGTTAGCCAGAGACGGGTAAGATTCCTCAAGGGAGGAACAACCTAAGACAGGCACAGTCGCAGAGGGGCCAACACGGGTGGGGCACAGACCCCCCAATATCTGAGAGAGGTCTCCTGCCCCCAGGGCTGTTTTGCTCTCCAGGCCCAGCTCAAATCCACACCTGCTCAACTCGGACCCAGGAAGCAAACAAAGATAATTGCCTCAGTCATGTGAGGCCTTTGATTGTTTATGGGTGTAACCTGAGAATGTTAGCCCAAGAACTCAATAAAAGCAACCTGGGATGAGTCAGCAGGGCTCTTGATCCGAGAGGTCTTGAGCCCCCCCCCCCCCCCCCCCCCCGGGTCCCACTTTTCTCTTCAGTCTGTGTCTGTGTCTTCTTCAAGCTTGCGGCACCCGTCACTCACCTCGAGTCGCCGAGCTGGTCTCGGCACTTCCACCCATTTTTGGATTGGGTTGTTTGCTTTTTTGATATTGAGCTGCATGAGTTGCTTATATATTTTGGAGATTAATCCTTTGTCAGCTGCTTCATTGGCAAATATTTTCTCCTATTCTGAGGGTTCTCTTATTGTCTTGTTAATGGTTTCTTTTGCTGTGCAAAACTTTTAAGTTTCATTAGGTCCCATTTGCTTATTTTTGCTTTTATTTCCATTATTCTAAGAGGTGGGTCAAAAAGGATCTTGCTGTGATTTATATCATACAGTGTTCTGCCTGTCTTTTCCTCTATGAGTTTTATAGTATCTGGCCTTATGTTTAGCTCTTTTATCCATTTTGAGTTTATTTTTGTGTGTGGTGTTAAGAAGTGTTCTAATTTCATTCTTTTACATGTAGCTGTCCAGTTTTCCCAGCACCACTTATTGAAGAATCTGTCTTTTCTCCATTGTATATTCTTGCCTCCTTTGTCAAAGATAAGGTGTCCATGTGTACATGAGTTTATCTCTGGGCTTTTTCTATCCTGTTCCTTTGATCTATATTTCTGTGTTTGTGCAAGTACCATACTGTCTTGATTACTGTATCTTTGTAGTATAGCCTGAAGTCAGGGAGCCTGGAGTCTGTTTTATAGGGCACTAATCCCATTCATGAGGGCCTTATGCTCATGACTTCATCACCTCCAAAGACCCCCCACCTCCAAATACCATCACCTTTGGGGTTAGGACTTAAACATGAAATTTTTTGAAAAATTTTTATTTATTTAATTTGATTGCACCAGGTATTAGCTGCAGCTTGCAGGCTCGTTAGTTGTGGCATGCACATGGGATCTAGTTCCCCGACCAGGGGTCGAACCAGGGCCCCCCTGCACTGGGAGCATGGAGTCTTCACCACTGTGCCACCAGGGAAGTCCCCTCAACATGAATTTTGAGGAACTACATTCAGTCCATAACAGGGCAGATCCTTCCTTCCTTCTTCCAGCAGGCTAGAGAGAGTCTGCGTTGCTGTGAACGAACAATAGTCCCTGATATTCAAATACCATTATTGTTTGAGACCAAGTGTTCTTTAAAGCAGCGCTTCTAGGAATTGCTGTAACCGGGGGATAAAGGCTTGCCTGGTAAGGTAAGTTCGGGGAATGCTAGGTCACACAGAAGTAAACAGGTTTCTTTCCTGTAAGACTTTAAAGCTTTACATATGCTCATGTGAAGTATGGTTCTTTGGAAAGGCCTACTGTATGCAATACTTGCCAACGTGTACCAGCAAACCCGTTTTGCAGTTAGCATCTCTCAGGGGAGGGGAACATTCTCCAAAGACTTGGAGAAATGCTGCCTTAAGAGATGTTTGGTACACAAACCAGGGAAACAGTGCTACATTCTCATAAAATCATTTGAAGTCTTGTGTTAGTAGTAAAACAATTTAATGAAACATTTTACAACTACATTTACATCATATCCAAATCTAAATTACATTTAGAAGTATCAATTGATAGTGGTGTTTGACTCATATTAGCAATCACTACATGATCAAAGAGATTGCTCTCCTGTGCTTTGTTACAAAATGATTTTATTGAGTTAACTACTCAAGTTTCAGACTGTTTTAAATTTTTCCCCAGGTATACTCCCTTCTTTAGGGCTCCTAATGCTTCAAACAATTGTTCCTTATCTTTAAACTCAGTGTAATTCAACATCTATTAGCAGACATTGATTTCAATCTTATTCTTCTTAGCTATTATTATGACATACAGGGAAATAAAAGAGCCATCAAAGGAGCTTAATACTTACTGTAATTTATTAGGGACCATGATTAGCACTGAACCTCAGTCTTCAGAGAAGAGCTAGGAAGGTGAGAACTATGGTCTCATCCTCTTAGAGGCCAGAACACCCGCTGTAAGTGGGCTCTGAGTGATCCTGAGTTTAATCACTTGGTTAACTAGTGACTGAGACAGACATCTCCAGTGGAGAGGCAGTTTTTCCTTGGTAATGGGTAGGTCATTTGTGGGGTGTTATGTTGTCGCCATACGAGCACTCCATTATCCCACAACCTTCTGCCCAAGAGCTTTACGTCCATTGATGACAGAAGGCCCTGGTCAGCCATCATGCTACTCTCACGCATCCACTCTACACGATTCCTATAACATGTAATAAACTAATATTATACTTCAGTATTCAGAAGGCATCTGAAGTTGGATGGCACTTAATTAAAAAGGCATTAAAGGGCTGTTCAGCACAACTATAATTTTATTAGCACCAGCTTCCCAGTCCGTAGTTCAGTGGTTCCCAACTTAGGCTGCCCCTCAAACATCTGAGGCTGCCCCTCAAACATCTGAGGCTGCCCAGCCAGTACCAGTGCAATCACAGTCTCCGGGACGGGCAGCCAGGCAAGCCAGGATGCGAACCACCGTCTCAATCATCATAATGGCATTTTTTACCATTTCAAATTCAGGAAGGTAGAGTTTTGGTGGTTTAATAAGCTGACTTTACAGTTTTCTAAAAATGTGAAGAAAGTGCAACACTGTCAGTTTTCACTAGAAAAACAGTGCTCTTGAAATTCATGATTCCTTAAGTATCAAATATCAGAGACGTAAGCCACACTGTATGATTTCTGGGAAATGAGGTCCAGAATAAGGTAGGTTTTCTGCCCAGTTCTCCAAGAGATCACACTACTATGGCACAAGTGATTAAGAAGGCCCCAGACCTGGAACCATTACAAAGAAATGAAGCTGGTTAAGTTGGCAAAGGCAGCAGAGAGGAGCAGCCTAATTGTGCCTGCAGGGTCCAAACCTGGCCTCAAGTAAGTTTCCCTGAGAGAAGAAACTAATGTTTCATCATGAAACATTAATGATTCTCAGATATTTCAAATCTATCCCCATACCATTTTTTTCAACCAGAAATTTATTGCATTTGCGAAACACAAAAGTAGAGGTTTCAAATAAGAGTGCAACCATTAGTCATGTCGATCTTGCTGGCATATGTCAAACAAAAGGATGATGGAGAGAACATTTTTACAATAGTTACACATTTCGAAATCACAAGCACCCACCCCAAGAGTATGTTAGCTAGAATTATGCAAGATTCACTTCTTTAGTTGTGTCCTGTGTTCTGCCAGGTCCAGTAGGGAGGCTTCTCTGCCAGGGGCAGGCCAGGGACAGGAGTCGAGACCCCCATCCTGTTGATGAATGTCCTGGGGATGAGTGGCGGGAGCTGACAAGTGGCCCAGACAGGCAGCAGGAGGAAAGTCTGGCTTGTATGTTATAACAGTGACGGTGACACTCATGACAAGCTCACACCACGTCAGCAATGAGGACACAGAGCCTTAGCAAGACTGAAGGCATGGCCTGGAGTGGGCAGCAGCCAGAAAGCAAAAATGCCCCAGGATCCAAGTCCTTCTCCTCTGTTTACAGCTCCCCATCCCACCTGGTCTATCACAAGGGTGGCCCAGAGCGGCAGGGATGCCGGGAGGGGACAGAAGGAGCACACGGGGGCTCTGGGGTGAGCAGCGAGAAGGGAGAAAAGCCTCACAGGCGCTCCAGCCACCAACTGCCAGAGCTTTTCCAGTCCAGGCCAAACTACAGGTAGGGAAGCCCCGAGCAAGGGGGGCCGAAATCCGAACACGGTCCAAGTGACACCTGAAAATGCTTACGCCCTCTGCCAAAGAAAAGCTGCCATCTCTTCAACCCCAACACTAAAAAGGAGGTCCAGCAGGTCACTGGATTCTGTGTACTGGAGGAACACGCCTCATGAAACAGGCCTCGCCAGTCACATGAAAACAGAGCACCCGTGGTCCTGGTCTCTCACTTTTGCGTGAAGGGGTGGCGGCTGTTCTTTGGGGGGAAATCTCACTTCACCACCTGAAGCTAAGCTGCTGACAACAGGGCCTCCACTGAGAGGCTCCCCTCACTGCCTGAGGGAGCGCTTCTGAGTGCCACCAGTGAGGTGCACCAGACCATCAGCCTGTTCAACCTCAGCACCCACTCTGCACGGCCCCCCGCGGTGGCCCCGCTCAGCAGGCAGGACTCAAGGCCATTCTCACTGCGACAGGATGAGGCCAACCTGCAATACTGACCTCAACCATGTCCCTCAGGAGGACGCTAGAATCTTATTTCAGTCTATTATCTATTATAACCCGCTCAAGGCAGCTTAGAGCAACCTGCTAATTTTTGCTGCCATCACCAATAATCACAGGAAAAACAGTTGGAGAGAGGCCACCCTCAGCCCACTAGAGAGGCCACTCCCCACTCCCTGCAACCCAAAGGGGCACAAGGCACACGTGAGGTTCTGCGGCCCCCATTCCATTGGTATGGGTAGGGTCAGACGGGTATGATAACAGCATACTGTATTTATGATTTTTAAGAAGAGTTCTTACCTTTTACAGACACATACCAACATATAATAAAATGACACATTTGGTATTTGTTTCAAAACAACTGATAAAACAAGCTATAACTGCATGATCTTTATAGGTGGGTGATGCATACGTGGGGGTCACTGTACTATTTTCTGTACTTTTATATGTATTTGAACGTTTCCATAATAAAAAGTGAAAAAAATTTTGAGTTCTTGTACAAAAATATGGAACAATGCGGCTCATGCCATTATGATTTGTACATAATTCATACATATTACAAGTAAAACAACTTAATGTTGCCTTAAAATACTAGCATAATAAAAGGAGAAAAATGCAAAGGGATGACTTCTAAAAAATTCCACACACCCACCAGTAGCTACAATTTCCACATTCAATACATCATTCCCAAGCAAAATAAGTTAAAAGGCAAACACTTTAAAAGGAAGGCCTTAAAAACATACGTTTTGCAAGGGATCACCTGCAAGTTTAAGAAGTTACTCCAAGTTTTCTCCATTTTCAGAACTCATAAACCCTCAAAACTCCTGTAGGTCACTCCCTTTCGCAGACACTTTGCTGTCTGCTCATTATTCACATATCCAACAGATACTAGGACCTATTAAGTGCTGGGCTCCATTACAGAAAAATGTGTTAAGTTTCTAAGCATGGGTGTCTCTATAAACTTTTATTTTAAAGAAAAATTATAAGAGTTGGAGTCATCTATTACCTTTGGTGATGGAAATAATTTATTTCACATGTGCTACTGCGATTGCTACTGTTCTCAACTCTGAATGCTTGGAATGCCACCATTTAAACACTCTGGTTGAAATGTTATATCTCATACTAACTGGATAAAGAAACACTAGAATTGGCACAGAGCTACAGCTACCCCTGACGCTTTGACAAGAGGTAAAGAATACTGCACATTTCAAAGCTTAAAACTTTTCCTATTAAATAAAAATCGAAGCACTTCTTCCCTCTTCCACCTAAAGTCACTTATTTTACCATAAATAAACCCTTTGGAAACAACCATGAGATGCACTATCTTGTATGGCGGCAAACATCCCTAGATAATACCTGAATGCCTCTAAATGATTCACTAACTCTGACCATCGTAAATGTATCTATTGGTTGCTCTCCCTAAAGACCTTGCCCCCAAACACAGTACCTTCAGCTCAGCATATGGACCTTGAGTGCAAGTTCATCCCATGTTCAGACTTTTCAACTGCAGCGCACATGCTGCTATTCTGTAACCTAACAGCCACTAAGAAAGAAAGTAGACACCGAGATACCAAAATCTTTCATGCTTAAAGGCAAATGTATTCAGCTCCTTTCCATGTAGAACATAAGGTGTCTTACATGCTTGTTATTTCTTTTCTGAATCAAGTTTGGGACAACCTTTGAGGATCCAGTCATCCTCCACGGTGAGCCATCTTGGGCCATGTTCTGCTAAGTATTTCACACAGGGGAGGAAAGGAATACGCTTGCCAACGTACAGATTAGTCAAGGGGGGAGTGCGCTGGGAGAACTAACGTCTACTGTCTCTTCCGTTGCCGTCGAGGTCACGGTAGGGCCGTTATCAACTTGTACCAACAGATGCCTACAGAAGCCATTCAGATATGCCACGATGGAGTGAAGAGGCTGCTGGCTGGGAAAACCAGGAATAATGGAAGTGAAGTCATCCTCTTTAGGATGCCATGCCAAGCAGAAAGCCTCCGAAAAATCCACCAGTTACTACAACATTCTTCTTCACAAACGACACCACCTAGGAACAGAAAATAGCACAACGGGTTACTTTGCTAAGGATATTATTATTAGAAAGCAGGACACACCAGAAGGTGAGATGACATGGCTTTGGATAAGGTAGTGGCACAGCGATCACATTCAAGAGGTGCTTCCAGATGAGCGGCCATTACGGGCAACTCCTTGGCTTCTGTCTTGCGATGCTGGTTAGAGAGCTCAGGGGTGAGTGCGGGCAGAGAGAAGCCGCCGCATTCGGTAAATTGCTCACGGAGGCAACTCCCACTGTCTGCACTTTTGCTCCAGCACCTACTCCAACGGGGGCTGCTCGCTCTGAGGTCTCTCCTCCAAACCTGTCCACACGATCCCCCCCAACCACGTGTCTGCCCATCTATCCACACACCCTCCTCTGAAACCTTATTTTCTCACATTCCCACAGCTTCTCACTTTCTGTGAAAGGTCCCGCCTGTTTGAAGCTCAGAGCCCTCCATCCCAGAGGGAACTTGGATAAGTGGGGCAGACACCCTCTTTCTTCCAAGTGCAACCACCACCTTAGCAAAGTGTTCACGGGGGGAACACACCCTGTAGCCTGGCCTACTCATTTCCTGCACCACCCTGGCCTTTCCCACTCCACCGCCCAGCCTCCTGGGACCCTCGAGCCCCTCACTCCCCCTGTACCTGAACTTGACTGGACCTACATTTCCCTACTTGACACACCGTCTCCTGCCATCTGCCCTCGGGGGGGATGAAAACAAACCGTACACTTTCCTGAAATAACTGCTTTCATTCGTCATCTCTCAGCCCCACCATCCGACAGATCACCGATGGCCTCCCTGCTGCGAAATATGAAACCGAACATCTTAAACTTCCTGCTCCCCAAATACGACTACAGGCTCTCAGGGGGGAGCCAGCCACTCTCGCCAGGCCTGTGACAGGGCCAGGCCGTGAAGAGGAACACTACAAAACTCTGTGGAATGAACCAACTCCAAACCTTGTGGTTAGTTTATAACAAGTTCCCACTGTAAGTCAACAGTTGGTTCTCACCAAACATTAACCTTATACTTTTTATTATATACATTCCTGTATCGTTACTTTTCAACAATCAAGTATTACTTTTGTAAAGGTCTGAAAAATAAAAAAACTGTTTGAAGTGAAAAAAGTGTAAGTTTCATCACCGGGACCTTGAGGAGGGATGGAAGGCAGGGAGGAGGGGGAGGGACTGTCTAAGCGCACAATGGACAGCTTTTTTTAAAATTTATTTGAGGGGTTTTCTGTTCTTTTCGAACTTTTCCACTTTAATACACTTTACTGAGGTATAATTTACCTAAAGTAAGATGTGCTCATTTTTCATTGAAGTGTAGTTGATTTACAATGCTGTATTACCTTCTACTGTACAGCAAAATGACTCAGCTATACATATACACACACATACCTTCTTTTTCACATTCTTCTCCATGATGGTTTATCACAGGACACTGGACAGAGCTCCCTGTGCTGTGCAGTAGGACCTTGTTGTGTATCCATCCTATACATAGTAGCTTACATCTGCTAACCTCAAACTCTCAGCTGTTCTCTCCCCCTCCCCCTTGGCAACCACAAGTCTGTCCTCCATGTCTGTGGATCTGTTTGTTTCCTACACTGATTCACTTGTGCTGCATTTTAGACTCCACATATAAGTGATATCATAGGACATTTGTCTTTCTCTGACTTACTTCACTCAGTATGACAATCTCTAGGTCCATCCATGTTGCTGCAAATGGCAAAATTTCATTCTTTTTTATGACTGAGTAGTATTCCAGCAATGGATGGACGACTTTGGCCAAGCACTTGCCACCATACAGAATTGTCTGTTCAGTATTATTTATTTATTTATTTATTTATTGGCTGCACTGGGTCTTCGTTGCTGCGCACAGGCTTTCTCTAGTTGCAGTGAGTGGGGGGCTATTCTTCGTTGTGGTTCACGGGCTCCTCATTGCAGTGGCTTCTCTTGTTGCAGAGCATGGGCTCTAGGCACATGGGCTTCCGTAGTTGCGGTGTGTGGGCTCAGCAGTTGTGGCTCGAGGGCTCTAGAATGCAGGTTCAGTAGTTGTGGCACACGGGCTTACCTGCTCCATGGCAT
Organism: Hippopotamus amphibius kiboko; assembly: GCF_030028045.1. Taxonomy (NCBI): domain Eukaryota; kingdom Metazoa; phylum Chordata; class Mammalia; order Artiodactyla; family Hippopotamidae; genus Hippopotamus; species Hippopotamus amphibius. The sequence goes on from NC_080203.1 coordinate 1,841,317, forward strand.
GTGGGATCTTCCCGGCCCTGGGCTCGAACCCATGTCCCCTGCATTGGCAGGCCCTGCTAATATTTCTTGCCTACTGGTATTCCCTTCCTGTTCTCTTGGCCCTTGTAGGTTTAACCAGGCACCTTCTTGATACCTTGATCCTGGTTTATTTGTCCCCAGTTAAGGGCACTTATATATTTGGGACATTTGACATTTTTCTAAAGCTAATAAAGAAGTAACAGAATACATCCTTTTAAAAAAGAAGTCCTTCCCCTGTCCCTCCAGTACCAGCCAATATAATCTGACCTGATTTTATGCATTAGATCAGGGGTTAGCAAACCACTGCCCATGGGCCAAATCCAGCCAGTCACCTGTTTTTAAATAAAATTTCATAGCAACACAGCCATGCCCACCTGCCTACCAATTATCTATGGCTATTTTCACGCTACACAGTGGAGCTCAGTGGTTGTGACAGAGACCACACAGCCTACAAAGCTGAAAATATGTACCATCTGGCCCTTTACAAAAAAAGCCTGCCAACCCCTGGGCCACACATTCTGGCCATTTCAGAGGTGTGTGTATGGAGACGAAAATATGACTCAAAATGATGAGAGTGGCTGTGGAACATACACCCTCCTATTCCCCTCACTTGCTGCACTGCTCCCATCCTGACAAGGACTAGTTCAAGGGCTGATCAACCCACATACGTGCCTGCAGCACTCTGCACTCTCACGCGGCAACAGAAGTCACCACACCTTCTCCTGGTCCTTGTAGGTTTAACCTTTGAAAATGCCTCTGAGGTGAGGCTATTCCATCTGAGGCTGACATATTGGGGTGTCTACCCCATTTTTGTACACACAAAGCTGTGTGCACCTTTCACACACTGCACATGAACAAAACAGGTCTCACCTCCTCTGCTTTGCTTTTGACCTCCGTAGGTATCTGGTTACCCTTGCGGATCTTCAGCTGTTCCTTGGCTTTCTTCATGTCCTTCTCTACCCGCTGCCAGTCCACTTTGATGTAGCCCGTATGGTTCGCAAGCTTTAGTTTTAAAAAAATGACAGCAAGAAAGGAGAAACACAGGCCTGTTATTTCTCTTTATCAGGGTAAATCACTGAAATACGTAACAAAAAACCCTTCTGACTTTCTATTTTTGGAGACATCTGCCATCCAGTCTTTTGTATGACAATGACGTTCACTCCACATCCACTCAGCAGCCACCCTGGGTGCGAGGCCCTATGCCAGCAGCGGAAATCACCAGGCTGGCCTTCAATGACTGCTGGCAATTCTTTTACTTTATTTATACTCTTAACCATCTCTCTAAGCTTTTAAGTTAGCTTAAAAAATAAAATGGCAAATGAAAATCAGAACTGGAAGTCAAGATGTAAGGTAAAGAAACCTTAAAGCCGACATAAGCCTGAGTTTCTTGACAATGTGAACAGGGCAAGGCTGTCAGGTAGTAATCACTTGGAGCTCAGAAAGAAATCTTCTAGAACACGGCCCCAGAGAGATTTCTCATGAGCAATTTCTTATAAGGGAGAAGCAAATCCAAATATATCTAAAGAACATGCCTACTTCCCTTGCTCAAGACGGCAGGCGCGCGCGCGCACGCGCACTCACACACACACACACACACACACACACACACACACACTCGGTGAGAAGCATTTGATCAAGAATGTGCAAACACGATAAAACTCATTCCCACGTGGAGTTCCTGATGGATGAGTGTTTCCCAGGGAACAAAGAGGCCATCAGTCAGTCCTCCATGTGTATCACTTCTCTCTTCCAAATTTCTGATATGATAAATCATATCTCCCTGGATAGCTCAAAATATCTAAAACTGAAAGCCTCCTCCACTAGCCTTCCCTCTCGTCTCTCTTTTAGATAATGGCAACAGCAACTAATCAGTCACCCAAACCAGGCCGGAGAAAATATATGCAATATATACCTAACAGATAAAACATTAATACTTATAAAAAGTGAAATTTTTCTAGACATCAGTAAGGGAAAAAACCCATTTGAAAAACAGCTAAAGGCAACTCACAGAATAAAGTAGCCAACAAAAGAGAAAAGTTCAACTTCACAAGGAATCAAGGAAATTAACATTAAAATGAATGAGCTACTATAATTTTTTATCTTGTCACAGCAGCTTCACCTTTAACAAGTCAGTAACTGGAAATAAATCAAATGTCCATCCGCACATGAATGAATAAGCAAACTGTGCTGAAAAGAACAGACTACTTACAGCAGCAACACAGCCGAATCTCAGAAATCATACACTCATCAGGCTCCCATTCCATCACTCCACCCTGTCTCTCTCACAGGACAAAGTACACAGAGCAGCTACTTGAGGGCTCTGACCAAAACAAGAGCATCTGATTGGAGAAGCCCAGAGCCGTGTATTCCCCATATTGCCTCTGGTATCACCTGGCCCAGACTGCAGGTAGGACTCAGAAACATTCTGACAAAATTCAACACACATTCCTGTAAAAACCCTTGGAAAAACAGAAACGGAGGGAGAACTTCCTCAACTCGATAAAGAGCATCTACCAGCTTACAGGGAACATCAACCACACTCACTGGTGAAAGGCTGAATGCTTTCCTCCAATGTTAATAAAAAGGCAAGGATGTCCGCTCTCTCTGTTCCTTGGAAATGAAGTCACAGTGCAAGAAGGAAGAACACGATGTAAGAGGCGTCCAGATCAGGAAGGAAGAAGTCAAACTGTCACTACATTGTAGACACGTTTGTCTACACAACTTCAAAGAATCCAGCAGAAAGCAAACGAAATCTCCTACACCCAAAAAGTGAGTTTAGCAAGGTTGTACACTACAAGATAAATACAAAAAATCAATTGTACTTCTATATGCTAGCAATTTAAACTGGAAATGGAAATAAAATTTATGATTTTACAATAGCTGCAAAATAATTGAATACTAGCTACCAATCTAAACAAAAATCATACAGCTTCTGTACGCTGAAAACTACAAACATCTGTTGAAGAAAGAACTCAAAGATGACAGAAATAAACGGAGGGGCAGGCCGTGCACACAGAAAACTCAAATGGAAAAATGATTTTAAGCCAGAGTTACTGCAATCCCAATCCCAGCAAGATGTTCTACAGATATCTAAACAAGCTGGTTCTAAAATGTGTATGAAAAGACAAAGGAACTAGAACAGCCAAAACGATTTTGAAAAAGAACAGCGTTGGAGGAGTCACACTACCTGATTTTACAGCAATCAAGACAGTATGGTATTTGAGAAGACACACAGATCAGACAGACCCACAGATTTACAGCACAGAATAAAAAGTACAGAAACAGACAACCCAATTTAAAAGTGGGCAAAAGACCTGAATAGATATTTCACCAAAAAGAACATCTGGACAGTAAATAAACACATGAAAAGATGTTCTACATCAGTAGTTGTATTATTCTGAGTTCAACTGGGAGACAGCTTTAGGGCTAAGGGTGAGTGCCCGAGGAAAGGCACAAGAGCAACTACAGATCCATATGGAAAAAATAATAAAAGTCTAGGCAAAGCCATTAAAGCAGACCTAAACGAGTGGAGGGAAAGCCTGTGTTCATAGCTAGATGACTCAATATCATAAAAGGTATTAATTCTCCCCCAATTTATCTATATGGTTCCCATGCAATTCCAATCAAAAAGTTTTCTTACTTCCCCTCCCCCCCTCTTTTTGGCCCCTCTGCGTGGCATGTGGGATCTTAGTTCCCCCATCAGGGATCGAACCCGTAACCCCTGCAGCGGAAGCTCAGAGTGCTAACCACTGGACCACCAGGGAAGTCTCCTAATCAAAATTTAAACAGAATTTCTGAAAGGAATTGACAAGCCTGTTCTAAAATTTAGATGGAGAAGCAAAAGTACAAAAGCAGCCACAACGATCCTGGAAAATACATGGAGGAACTTGTCTTGCCAACTATCAAGGCTCAGCAGATACAGAAAGTAGTCAGATCCACACATATATGAATTTTGATATCTAACAGAGGCAATGGTACAAATATTGAGAAAAGGAAGACTTATTCACTAAATGTTGCTGGGACAATAATCCAGATGAAAGAAAGAAAAAACGGGATCCTCATGTCAAAACACACCCCCTCATCGCCCAACACTGTGACGACCCTGGTGACAGGGAACATGTGTGCACAGCACAGACCCCCAAGTCCCACCTGCACTGCACTCCTTGCACATCTGACCCATGCAATACCAGAGTCCCAGTGCGAGGGCCCTTCCTGTAGATTATTCTAATCTCCATTACTTCTGTCAGTCAGAACCCCCAAAATAAACAGAGGGTGCAGTCACATTAAGGCATTTCAAAGCAATATAAACATACTTGGAGAAACCACAGGGACAGAGCAGGATTGTGGGTCTAGTGCAGAGAGCTGCCACTGCACTTGCGTCTGAAGGGTGAGAGGAGGGAAAGATGACTACAACCCAGAAGGCGACAGGAAACAGAGAGGAAGGGCCCTGTCTGCTAACAGACCCAGCCCCGGCCCAGCCCACAGGCAGGGCGCCGAGAAGCTACACAGTGAATGGGTCTGGGGGCAGCTACACGCAGGATGCTGCCGGAGAGATGCGCGGAATTCCCAGGCTCGGGCAGAAAAGGACTGGAAACTCTCACCGTGCTTCTGAAACACAGGTGCTTGGAGCACCAAGGCCACAGGAGGAGCTGAGACCGGAGACTGAGGGAGGGGAGAGGGAGGCCTAGACCCACCCCAGCTCCCGGCTCACCCAGCTCCAGTCACCTCCGGCTGGAACCCCATGAGGCTCCCAGCCACAGCAGCCACCCTTACTCTCTCCCAATTGCTGACCACAGAAACTAAGGGGATCTGTGACGCAGTGATACTGTACCCCACCCGCCCCAGCCCACCAGCCGCCCTCCTCCACACACTTCATTTTAACCCGACCCATCTGGAAAACTCACTCGAACTGTGATTCTAACATGGGACTACCTTGCTAAAATGAGGGCTGCTACCTGCAAGAGGAGACAAAGAGCTGCGGAAGTCCACACACTAGGGCCACTAGAGAGCAGGGGTTCGCCAGGTCGGCTGCACCTCAGAATCACCTTGGCTGTTTAACAATATTCCGATCTACAAGCATACCTACCACCTGTGAAATCAAACGGGGGTGGGGAGCAGGCCCCAAGCATCCGTGTTCTGTACAATTCCCAGGTGATTCCAATGTGGAGCCAAGTTTGCAAACCAACAGTACAGAGCAGCCTCAGGGAACCAGCAGCCAGTGGTTCAAAAACAAACTTCACGCCAAGGGCCAGCAGACACCATCTGACCACAGTGTCATTTAGCCCTCGTGTCTCTCATCAACGTAGTGTCTAAGAATAAATCATATCACAGGGCACTCGCATCACACTTGGGATTTCTGAAATCACACTTGCTTCATATTTCAAGTAGTCTTAAAAACCCTGGAAGGGAGCTACGGTAAGGAATATGTACATACGTCCCCATGTTATACATGACAAGATAAAATGAATCTCGTAATTGATGACGTTTAACTCAAAAGGTCACTAGCATTTCAAACAGTACGTGAAACCATCTACTGGAATCGAGCCATTACTAATGGGCAAGGGCAACAGCCAAGCATCTAGGACTGTCTCACATACAGACCTGAAGTAGAAAAAATCCACCTCCCACAGCCGTTGCAGCCAACTTTCCAACCTTCTGGAATATGAAACCCGTGCACCTACAAAAATCAAGTGAACAAGCTGTCAGATGACACAAACATGGACTTCTAAAAACATTCAGATCCTACTTACCTTGGGATGGTCCAGCTCCTTCATAGTCCAGACAGAAAGCCAGTCCCCTTCAGATCTTGGCTCTACTACTTACCTCATTTTGTGGCCTTGAGCAGATCCCTTAAAACTTTCAAGCTGCCTTTTTAAAAGATGACTCTGGCTACACTGTGGAGAATGGATCAAAAAAGGAAAGGATAAAAGCAGAGACTCCAGCTCGCAACATGGAAGAGAAAGGCTGGCGGGCTGCACAGAGGCCATGTGGCAGAGGCGGGAGGGAGGGAGCAGCCCTGAGAGCTCTTGGTGAAGCGAATAAAAACGTGACTGTGTGTTTGAGGCCAGAGCGGTCGCAGGGGATAAGGGAAAGGCTCTCAGTGCCATCTTCTCTGGTTGACGCCATGATCTCTAATACACGAGCTTTGTTAGAGCTTCTTATCTGGTCCCCTGGCCTCCATTTTGCCCCCTGGCGTCTATTCTCAACACACAGTCCTTCTAAAACAAGGGTCAGCAAACAAACCATGGCTGGGGAGCCCAGCTGGGCTGCTGCCTCTCTCTGTAAACCGGGTTTCACAGGTGCACGGCCACACCAACTCCTGACATACTGTCCACAGCCGCTTTCTCACAGCAGTGGCACCGCTGAGCAGCTGCGACTGAGACTGCGTGACTGGCAAAGCCCACGACACTTACCACGTGGCTCCTGACAGAACACTCTGGCCTGAACATGGCTTATAAAGCCCTACACTTACATCTAGGCCCCCTTTACCTCTCTGCCCTGATTTTCTACCACCCACCACTTGGTACACTTCAGTAGGAAAAAATATATATCAATACCAATAAAACACTGCATGGAGGACCTCACAAGAATTTTAAATGTTTTTCAACAAAAGCTAGGTATATCTCAGAAGGGACCCCTAAACTGAAAGAGTGGTAGGACTAGTAAAGAAACTATTAGGACTCATCTTAATTCTTAAATGTGATTATAAACTGAAGTAAATTGTCTGTACCCTGTATCCACTGGCCCTAAGTCCCTGACATGAAGACATTAATTGACATTTTGCAACTAAGACTGTTTAATGATAAATGCAACCAACTGGATCATTACCTAGCCCTTATTTTCTCCTATCTTTTTTTTTTTCAAAAACCTAACATGGATAAAGGTGTTTTTCCCCTCCAAAGACATTTGGGAGAAAAAAATGAAGTATATATAAACTCCAGTAATTTTCTTCTCAGTCTCTTTTAATTTTATCTTTAAAATTAGTTCTATAGAGTAAGGTACAGGACACGTGGAATCTTTTAAAGCCATGTGTAAATGTGTCCCAGAACAAGAATCAAGAATCAATTATGTAAGAATAAAAACGATATCCAGCACCCAGTAAGGTAAAATTCACAATATTGCCATCCATTAAAAACTACCAGGCATGCAAAGCAGGAAAATAGACCCGTAATGATGAAAAAATAAATCAACTGAACTCAACCTAGAAATGGCACATATGACAGAATACTGACAAAATCAAAAGTTATTATGATTGTACTCCATATGTTCAAGAAGCTAGAGGAAAGACTCCACATAAGTACGGACAAGGAACATATTTTGAAAAGATGTAAATCAAACTTCTAAAGATGAAAACTGTATGTCCGAGAGGAACACTATACTTGATGGAATTAACAGCAGTTTACATACTGTAGAAGTAAAGATGAGTAAACATGACACAGCAATAAAAAACTATCAAAATGAAACAGAAAAATACATGAACAAGGTTGTAATACTGAGCTATAGTTATACACTGGGGAAAACTGGAGGATGGGCTCTCTCTGGATTATTTTTAACAAGTACCTGTGAATCTACACTTATCTCAAGATGAAAAGTGTAAAAAAATATAGTGTCAGTGAACTACAGGAAAATTTCAAGCACTGTAATAATATGTCTAACTGGAATTGTTGAAGGATAGAAAAATATTTGAATAAATAATGAGAAAAATATTCTAAATTTCATGAAAACTGTAAATTGATAGATCTAAAAAGGTTAATGAACTCAAAGCATAAAACAAATGATAAAGAGAAATATCTTAAAAGCAGCCTGAAGGTGTGGGGAGGGACATATTAGGTACAGAGGAATAAAATTCAGAGATAGCACATTTCTCATAGAAAATAATGCAAGACAAAAGATAATGGAACATTTTTAAAGTACCGCATGAGAAAACAACCCTGTCAATCCAGAATTCTATACCCAGTAAAAATATCTTTCAAAAAACAAAGATGAAATGAAGACCTTTCTCAGATATACAAAAGCTGAAAAATAAATCAGCAGCAGTAGACCAAAACTACAAAGAATGTTAAAAGGAAATCTTTCAGGCAGAGGAAAATGATACCCGAAGGAAATCTGGATACACACAAAAGCACAACGAGCACAAGAAATAAACTATAGGGGTAAATATGAAAGGTTTCATCTTCATTATTTAAAAATATAAGAATAAAATATTTAATGAAAAAATAATAAGAATGTATTATGGATTAATAACACATGTAAAAGTTAAATGTATGACAATGAAAACCAAGGGTGAAGGGGTAAAGTGGAAGTATACTGTGGTATATCTCTTGATGATAGACTGTGATAAGCAAAGATACAGCCTATAAACCCTAAATCAACCACTAAAATTACACCACTGAGAGACACAGGTAATAAACCAAGAAAGGACATAAATAGAATTATGAAAGATATGTGATTCAAGCAACAAAAGGACAAAAAAGAACAAATAAACTGGACTTCACCAAAATTAAAAACTTTTGTCCATCAAAGGACTTTATCAAGGTGGAATGACAAGTTCAAGAACAGAAGAAAATATCTGCAATCATGTCTGGTAAGAGTCTGATGTCAAAAACATATAAAGAATTCTTACAACTCAAAAACAGAAAGACAACTCAATTTCTCCAAAGCAGATGTACAGATGGCCAACAAACATGTGAAAAGATGCTCAACATCATTAGTCACCACTTCACACCCATGTCACACCCACTAAGGCAGCTATAATTATTTTTTTAAATTAAAATAATATGGGTTGGTGAGATGTAGCCATAAACAAGGAAAGAATCCGACACACACTGCAACATGAATGAACATCAAAAATACAATGCTCAGGGGACTTCCCTGGTGGTCCAGTGGTTAAGACACTGTGCTTTCACTGCAGAGGGCATTGAACAATCCCAGGTCGGGGAACTAAGATCCCACAGACCACGCGGCACAGCCCCAAAAAAACCAAACCAAAACAAAACATGATACTCAGTGAAAGAAGCCAGACATACAAGGTCACATATTGTATGATTCTATTTATATATTTATCAGAATAGGTAAATCCATAGAAACAGAAAGCAGATGGCTGGTTGCCAGGGGCTTGGGGGGAGGGGAGAATGGGGAGTAACTGCTCAACAGGGATGGGGTTTTATTTTGGGGTGATGAAAATGTTTTGAACCTAAAGAGAGGCAGTGGCTACACAAAGGTGTGAATGTACTAAATGCCACTGAAATGTACACTTTAAAATGGTTGGTTTTGTGTTATGTGAATTTCACCTTAATTAAAAAAAATATATATATATACACACATACACACACAGTATACCTATTTTTATTATACACACGTATATTTGATCCAAAAGAAAACAAAGAACAGAATACCAAGATGGTAAATTTAAACCCAATGATAACAAAAATAAATGTACATAGTCTAAGCACCCTAATTAAAATAGACTGTCAAATTGGATTAAAAAAAGGAAGACCCACCTATATGCTGCCTATAAGAAACCCATTTTATTTTATTTTATTTTAATTTTTTTATAAATTTATTTATCCACTTATTTATTTATTTTATTGGCTGTGTTGGGTCTTTGTTGTTGTGCACGGGCTTTCTTTAGTTGCAGTGAGTGGGGCCTACTCTTCCTTGTGGTGCGCGGGCTCCTCATTGCCGTGGCTTCTCTTGTTGTGGAGCACGGGCTCTAGCCACATGGGCTTCAGTAGTTGCAGCACACGGGCTCAACAGTTGTGGCTCACAGGCTTTAAAGCACAGGCTCAGCAGTTGTGGCGCATGGGCTTAGTTGCTCTGCAGCATGTGGGATCTTCCTGGAGCAGGGATCAAACCCGTGTCCCCTGCATTGGCAGGCAGATTCCCAACCACTGCGCCACCTAGGAAGCCTGAGAAACCCATTTTAAACATAGACTTCACTTTCCTGAACTTTGCCCCACGTGCCTATTCCTTTGGCTGATTTTAATCTGTATCCTCTTGGTGTAAAAAATTTTAACCATGAGTATACCAGTTCTCAGTGAGTTCTGTGGATCCTCCTAGGGAATTACCAAACATGAGGGTAGTCTTGGCGACCCCCAAACTCTGCAAACTAGTTAAGTGACTTTGGCAAGATTGCAGTATACAGAATCTATATACAAAAAATCAACTGCATTTCTATAATATATGCAATGAACAATGAGAAAATTAAAAATTTAAAAGTAATAACATTTACAATAACATCAAAAATACGAAATATTTAGGCATAAATCTGATATAAGAGGTGAAAGAGCTACAAAGCATTGTTGAGAGAAATTAAAAGAAGCCTAAACAGGGAATTCCTTGGTGGTCCAGTAGTTAGGACTCTGAACTTTCACTGCTGATGGTGCGGGTTCAATCCCTGGTGGGGGAACTGAGATCCTACAAGCCGCACATCGCGGTCAAGTGCAGAGAGAGACCATGTTTATGGATCAATCAATCCCAGTCAAAACCTCCCCAGGCCTTCTGCAGAAACCCGCAGCAAGCTGATTCTAAAATTCATATGAAAATGCTAAGTACTAGAACAGTCAAATCAACTCTGAAAAGCAACAAAGTTATAAGATTTACACTACCTGATTTCATGACTTATAGAGTTACAGTAATCAAAACAGTGTGATATGAGCACCAAGACAAGACAAATCAATTTAACAAAGAAGACAGTCAATTGATTTTCACTATAGATACAAAGGCAATTCAGTGTAGAGAAGTATAGTCCTTTCAATATATCATGTGGGTTCAATCAGGTATCCATATGCAAAAAAAGACCTTGGATTCCTACCTTGCAATATATACAAAAAGTGGACTTCCCTGGTGGCGCAGCGGTTAAGAATCCGCCTGCCAATGCAGGGGACACGGGTTCAATCCCTGGTCCGGGAAGATCCCACATGCAGCAGAGTAGCTAAGCCCATGCGCCACAACTACTGAGCCTGTGCTCTAGAGCCTGCAAACCATGACTACTGAGCCCACATGCCTAGAGCCCGTGCTCTGCAACAAGAGAAGCCACCACAATGAGAAGCCTGTGCACCACAACGAAGAGCAGCCCTGCTCACCACAACTAGTGAAAGCCCAGGCACAGCAACAAAGATGCAATGCAGCCAATAAATTAATTAATTAATTTAAAAAATATATATATACACACACACAGAAAGTAAATCAAAATGGAGCATGGAACTAAATGAAAACGCTAAACCTATATATCATATACAAGAGAACACAGAAGAAAATGTTGGTGAGTCTGGACTAGGCAGATATTGTCAGACATGACACCAAAAGCTATAAAACAGTTGATAAATTTGTATTTCAAGATTAAGAACTTCTGTTCTTTGAAAGACACTGTCAAGATAATAAAAAGCTACAGTGTAGAAGAATATATTTGCAAGTCACATATCTAAGACTTGTATCCAGAATATATAAAGAACTCTCACAACTCAGTAGTGAGAGAAAACCAACTCCCCAATAAAAATATGTAGAAAATATCTAAACAGATACCTCACCAAAGACAGATAGCAAAAACAAGCCCATGAAAAGATACTCAACATCATTATTCAGCAGGAAAATGTAAATTACAACCACAATGAGATAACACTTCACAGCCACTAGGATGGTTGTAATCAAAAAGACATTATGCCAGAAATAGACTGAAAGACATAGAAAACAAACTAGTGTTTACCAGTGAGCAGAAGAGGGGAGGGGGGAGGGGCAAAATCAGGTAGGAGATTAAGAACTATAAACTACTACGTATAAAATAGATAAGCAACAAATATATATTGTATACCACAGGGAAATAGAGCTATTATCTTGTAATAACTTTCAATGGAGTATAACCTGCAAAAATACTGAATCACCACACGGTACACCTGAAGCTAATATAATATTATAAATCAACTACACTTCAAAAAAAAATTCACACATTATGCCAAGTGTTCGTGAGGATGTGACAAAACTGGAACCCTCATACATTGCTCGGGGAGATGTAAGATGTAAGATGGTACTTCAGAAAACTGCTTGGCAGGTTCTTAAAAAGTTAAGACATTCACCTACTATGGCTCAGCCATACTATTTCTAGATATTTACCCAAAAGAAATGAAAGCATATGTTCATACAAAGACTCGTACAGAAATGTTAACAGCAGTTTTAGCCCCAAAGTGTAAACAAACCAATATTTATCAAAGGTGAATGGATACACAAACTCGTTCATCCATACGGTGGACCACTACTCAGCAATAAAAGGGAATGAAGTAGTGGGACTTCCTTGGTGGTCCAGTGGGTAAGACTCTGTGCTCCCAATGCAGGGGGCCAGGGTTCGATCCCTGGTGGGGAAACTAGATCCCGCATGTATGCCGCAACTAACAGTTCGCCCGCCACAACTAAGAAGTCTACATGCCTCAACTAAAGATCCCATGTGCTGCAACTAGGACCCAGCGCAGCCAAAATAAACAAATAAATAAATATTTTAAAAATAAAAATAAAATAAAATCCCCATCAGGCCTCAGAAGGCCTCATTTAAAAAAAAGGAACGAACTAGTGATACACACAACAGCACAGATGAACCTGGAAATTAGTATACTCAGTGAAAGAAAGAAGCCACATGAAAAAGAATGCATACTGTATAATTCCATTTATATATAACTTCAGAAGATGCGAAGTGATCTATAGTGACAGAAAGCACTTACTATGTGGCCCTGGACAAGATAAATCTTTCTAAGCCTTAGTTTCTAATAAGTGAGGATAGATAATAACAATACCAACTTCAGAGCTGTTGTGAGAACTGAGATACCTATATAAATACTTAAAATAGTACCTGGGATGTAGCTGACACTCACTATGTGTAACCATTAAATCGCACTGTAACATTATGTTTAGATGTATACTATATATTAAGTGATCAATTTCACAAGTCAATGTATTTTCATTGGTTAAAAGAGATGGTTCCTGGGGCTTCCTAGGTGGCGCAGTGGTTAAGAATCCACCTGCCAATGCAGAGGTCACGGTTTCGATCCCAGCTCCAGGAAGATCCCACATGCCGCGGAGCAACTAAGCCAGTGTGCCCAAAAAAAAAAAAAAAAAAGTAAAAAAAGAGATGGTTCCTATGACCACAACAGAGAGTCATGCAAAAAAAGACACTGGACATCTTTTACATCACTTACCATCCAGTGACACCTCCAATTAACAGCTGGGTTGCCACACTATACTTTTCAGCTGAAGGCCCAGATTCCTGCCCAAACAGCTTGCGCCACCATGGCTGCTTTTTAGCAAGTTCTGCAAGGTCCAGTGACTCAAAATTTCCCTCAAAGTTTCCTACAAGAATTGAGATACTGAATAAGAAAACAGTAACTTTTACAATAAATCACTAACATTCCTAAGCTAGATTGAGAGATTTTTAAGGAAACAGACAGATGTAATAAGGATGTCTAAATATTGATCTATTTTAAATAGCAAATTGACTCTGAATTTCTGACCAGCAACTTTTGACAATCCGACTAAGATCAACGAATATCTTAGAGGAAAAAAACCAAGACAATTTAGAATTAGTACTCTAGTTTTTCCCCTCAAATTTAAAAACAACCAAAAGGATCTAGAAAAAACTGGTAGTAATACTTAACAATGCATCTTAAATGAAATGGATTTTCTTCATTTGCCTCTCCTCTTCAGGACTAACTCAATACTATCCAGTAACCCAAAAATTCACAAATTCTCAGCACTATTTGGATCGCCAGTGATAATAAAGATAAGAGGTTATGTTTAATCGAGCTGTTACTATTTACCAGGCAATGTGCTAAGGAATAAACATGTATATCTAATTAAATCCACAGAACAAAGTAGGTACAGAACAAGGTACTATTTATCAACTCCATTTTACAATTAAGAAGTGGAGGCTCAGAGGTTAAGTGATTTATTTGCCCAAAGAGGGAAAAAGAGTTAACAAAATGTCTAATCCCTGTCTCTGTGGGAAAATAAATTTAGTGAAAGAGGCACAAGAATTCTACACTGTAAATGAGAAAACTGCAGAGAGGCAATCTCAATCAAAAAGTAGGTTTTTAATCTACAAACTGAGAAGCTGGTTCTAAGATTTATATGGAAGTGCAAAGGACCTAGTGTAGTATTCCAGTTACTATGGCTGTACAACAAATTACCTCAAAACTTCATTCACCAAGCAAAACAATCACTTTTTATGCTCCCAGACTCTGGATCAGAAATTCAGAAAGGATACAGCTCATCTGTTCCATGATGTCTGTGGCTTCAGCTGGAAGAATTACAGGCAGGAGTTTGGAATCATCTACTTAGTAGATGTAAAATGTAGTGGATTCTACTACATTGACACATACAGGCTGCCTCGCTCAGGGTTAGTTTGGGCTTCCTTACAGCAAGGTGGCTAGGCTCAAGGGTGCCTGTCCCAAGAATGGGAGTAAGAGAGTGAGGAAACTCAAGGGCTCGGCAGAAACTATGTTACCATTTGAGACCTAGCCTCCAAAGCCATGCAGTGTTACTTCCTCCGTTCTCTGCTGGAGCAGTCACAAACTTCCACTCAGATTCAAGAGGGAATATAGACCCCATTACTCACAGGAGTGTCAAAATCACACTAAAAAAAAAGCATGGGGAATGGGGAGATATTGCTGTAGTCATGTAGGAAAATACAATGTGCCACCAGTGGCCAAAACAATTGTGGGAAAAAACAACAAAGTTCAAAGAATTTCAAGACTTCTCATAAAGCTATAGTAACACACTCTATTTGACACAGTGTAGAACTGAGGTAAGCATATAAAAATATATCAGTGGAAGAGAATCAGAGTCTAAAAGTCGATCTACACCTACAGTCATTTGATTTTCAACCACATGGCTCCAAAGTTACTCAATGGGGAAAATCTTTTCAACAAATTGTGTTAGAAATACTAGGTATGTGTACTAAATAACAACACCTCAATCACTACTTTACACAATACACAAAATATAATTGAAGAATTAATTCAACATGGACCATAGATCCAAATTTAGCAAAACCAAAATATGGATGTTTAAGGAACTGGGCCTTCTGTGGACTTACAAGTAGTTAAATGAAAATTTTTGTTCTAATGTAACCACAAAACATTACTGCTGTGTCGAAGAAGAAACTCTCTCCGTGGGTTAAAGAACATCACTGAAAACAAGAATGAGTTTAGAGTTTTGTTTTAATGTCATTTTACCAAACCCCTTAGCTCAATAGAGGGCTCCAGCCAAATGGGATCAAATCAGAGATATTGAATTCACCCAAAGTCACTCAGTCATTCAACAAACACTGCTACGCACTATGCAGACCAGCCAGCAGCCTTGCTTGTGGGCCCAGGAGATTAATGATTACAGTATTATGTGGTCATCAACATGATACAGATTGAAATCCCTAATGTCAATCTCAAAATTTCTCACAATTTCCTAGGAGCAAATAATCTGATCAACCTACACATTTTAAGTAAATGAGAGCAGTCGGCTCTGCAAGAAAATCATTCTATTGTGCATCCCAACGCCTTAGAGTCACCTCAATTCAGTAAAGGTTTCACAAGCGCGCTGGGGTGGGGGGAGGGCTGACTAGTAGTGTATCCCAACATCCAGGGTGTGACGTCACTGAATTGTGACAGCGCTGAACGCGGAGTTGGAAAGAGACGCAAAAGATGTCCATAACCTCAAGAGTACAGATAATAGGTTAACATGGCAAATAATAAGGAAATAATGAATTCTGAGTATTTTCGCTCTTTGTCTTTAACGTAATTTATGCAACATTAAGATAATCTGAGTTTTCGATGATGGCTCTGAGAGCCAGTACTGAACTGAATATAGCCTGAAGCATTCAAAGAAGCAGGATAAGAAGCACGGCTTAAAGACGTGGTCCACTGCGTATTTTATTACAGGGGCTCTCCCCCCCATCCCCCATCACGGACTGTTCCTTTCACTACGTGGACTAAATAGACGATTTCCAAGAACCACACCATGTGTGCTCTTTCTTTTTTTTTTGGGGGGGGGTATAGTTGTTTTACAATGTTGTGTTAGTTTCTACTGCACAGCGAGGTGAAATAGAGTTCCTTGTGCTGTACAGCAGGTTCTCGTCATGTGTACTCTTTCAAAACCATCAACAGCGCAAGGAGAGGCGGCCTGCACACAGGAAGACGCTGGCCGGGTGTCTGAGATGACCGTCCAAAGGGACAAAGAAGCCGCCTTAGTCTCAAAGGATCAAAGTGCTTCCGAGGACAGGGACAACATGTCGCCGAGCCGAGGCCGTCGGGGCGGGGCCGGAAGGCGGAGGGGCCCGACCGGAGACAACACCCAGGAGAAGTTCGGCTCCAGCCCGGCCACTGACCTTGGCCGGACCTTGGCAGCGGCCCGGCCAGGGACAAGCCCAGGGCGCCCCCCACGCCGCAGCGCCCCTCGGGCTCCCCAGGGGCACTGCCGGGCCTGGGAGGCGCGGGGCGCGGCCGCTTCCGGAGCCCGGGAAGTCGGCTCCTCGCGGCGCCACTGGGCGCGCGCCCGCCCTTACCTTGACTGGCTGCGGCCATTTCGGCGAGCTCCTCTCGCGATGACAGCCGCTGGGGCCCGGCGCGGCAGGACGCGGAGTGGCGCGCCGCCGTCGGCGCGAGCTGGCTTCCGGCACGTGGGGTAGATGTTTCCATTCCCACGGCGTTGGCGGAAGAGGCCAGGCGGGGCACGGGGCGGCCACGCCCCTTCCCCGCGGGCGGCCGCGTCACAAGGCGGCGCGGCCGGCGCCCGAGGCCCCGGGGCCCCGCCCCGCCGGGAGTGTCGGGACGCGCATGCGCGGAAGTCTCGCGGAGAGGCTGCGCCGCCTGTCGCTGTCCCTCTCGCGGGTCGCCGGGAAGGGGGTTCCTCGCGCGTGAGCGCCACGCAGCCTTTCTCCAGTGAAGGCCGCTTCACTCCTTACTTTAGCGAAAAGAGAGAAAGCTGGTTTGTCGTGGTTGTTCCTGTGAACATTGAGCACGTATTGATCAGTGCCCGCTCTGTACTGCTGCAGGAAGACATGCATTTAAGAAACATTGCAATCACAGTGACCGAGAGGGCTTCAGAACCCGCAGCGCCCGCCGAGCCCGCTAACTACGTGTCGGGGCGCAGCCCCCCGCCCCAGCCCCAAGCGACAGCTATCGCTGTTGCTCTGGCCCAGTTCACCGCAACGCCACCTTTCCAAAACCCTTGCTGCTATTCTGAACTCGTCTCTCTGAAACCCACAAACCCAGTTCATCAGCAACCAGCAGAAGCGCCACCTTCACAGTGAATGCAGCCCTGCTCGCCCCTCCACTGCTTCTGTCCCAGCCCAAGTCACAATCTTTTCTCGCCCTCAGTTAACAGGGCACCTGCTCCTACCCTTGTACCGCTAAAGCCTATCCTCTCCGCTGCAGCCAGAGCTCAAGACCCTCTCCTGCTCAGAACCCTACCGTGGCTCCCTACAGCCCTCGGGGTACAAGCCACAGGCCCTTTACTGACATGTAAGCTTCTCAGGCACGCTTTCCAACACCATCCTCATTTAAAATTGCAGCCTGGTACACCCCTTCTTCCCCTTCTCCTACTTACTTTCCTTTTGGGCACAGTACTTACTTCACCTTCTAACATACATAAGGTACTCAAGTCTTACAGGTACTGCTTCCCGTCTCTCACTTTGTTTTTCACTGCTCTGCACGCAGTGCTTCGGACAGGGTCTGGTTAGGACAGTGTCTGCCTAGGACAGTATCAGGTTAGGACAAATGGGTAGTTGTGTGCTCTTTCGCAAACCATTTAACCTCTCTGCCCCTCAGATGCTTCATGTGTACTCACTTTGCAGTCTCATTCTGTGAATTTAATCACATAACGTGCAAAGCATCTGGCCTAGAATTATCACTCTCTACTGTAACTATGTATCTACGTTTCTGTCGGCGTTGCTTCACTGTGACTCCCAGAAGGCAGGAAATGGATTTTATTCATCTCCGAAACATGGAGGTATAGCAAAAGGGTTAGGAGCATGACTTCTGGAGCCAGATTAAATGAGTTTGAATGCTACAGTTTACAAACTGTGTGACCATGGCCAAGTTGCCTAACATCTCTGTGCTTCAGTTTCATCACCTGTACAATGAAGACAAGAATACCTGCTGCATTAGAAAGCACTTAGAACAGTTCCTGGAATACATTACATGACAGCTATTATCTCTGCAAAGCTGTGCCTGGCAGACAGAAGGTCTCAGCAAATGTTTACCTTAAGGGCTTCTTCCTGATTGTTTCCAAGCTGGACAATATCTTTGCAATTGCTCCCAAACACATTCTTATCTATGCAGAACTGGACTCTCTATGATAACACTTCTTATAGAAACCCTGATCAGGGTCCTTTTTAGTTTCTATACTTTGAGGCCCTTGGGGAGGCTCTCCTGCCTTCTAATATACATTAAACTGAGTAGGCTCATGGCTGAGCTCAGCATGGCTATATTTGGATGTAAGGAGATATAGCCTATACTTGCGTCAAATGTAAACAACCTTAAGAAGCATCAGGTGGCAATGATGCAAGAGAAATAAATACATGGAGCTGGGTAGTTATGAGAGCTTCGTAAGAAAATGAAGCAAGGACAATAATGAAAGATCAGAAAGAGAAATAAAGGAAACAATCCCATTCACCATTGCAACAAAAAGAATAAAATACCTAGGAATAAACCTAACCAAGGAGGTAAAAGACCTGTACTCAGAAAACTATAAGACAGTCATGAAAGAAATCAAAGACGACACAAACAGATGGAGGGATATACCACGTTCTTGGATTGGAAGAATCAACATTGTGAAAATGACTATATCACCGACAGCAATTTACACATTCAATGCAATCCCGATCAAATTACCAATGGCATTTTTCACAGAACTAGAACAAGAAATTTTACGATTTGTATGGAAACGCAAAAGACCCCGAATAGCCAAAGCAATCTTGAGAAGGAAAGACGCAGTTGGTGGAATCAGGCTTCCTGACTTCAGGCTATACTATAAGCCTGCAGTGATCAAGACAGTATTGTACTGGCACAAACACAGAAATATAGATCAATGGAACAGGATAGAAAGCCCAGAGATAAACTATGGTCAACTAACCTATGACAAAGGAGGCAAGGATATACAATGGAGAAAAGACAGCCTCTTCAATAAGTGGTGCTGGGAAAACTGGACAGCTACATGAAAAAGAATGAAATTAGAACAATTCCTAACACCATACACAGAAATAAACTCAAAATGGATAAAAGACCTAAATGTAAGGCCAGACACTATAAAACTCTTGGAGGAAAACATAGGAAGAACACTCTTCGATGTAAATAACAGCAAGATCTTTTTTGATCCACCCCCTAGAATAATGGAAATAAAAACAAAAATAAATAAGTGGGACCTAATGAAACTTCAAAGCTTCTGCACAGCAAAGGAAACTATAAGCAAGACAAGAAGACAACCCTCAGAATTGGAGAAAATATTTGCAAACAAATCAACAAAGGATTAATCTCCAAAATATATAAACAGTTTATGCAGCTCAATATCAAAAAAACAAACAACCCAATCCAAAAATGGGCAGAAGACCTAAATAGGCGTTTCTCCAAAGAAGACATACGGAGGGCCAAGAGGCACATGAAAAGCTGCTCAACATCACTAATTATTAGAGAAATGCAAATCAAAACGACAATGAGGTATCACCTCACACTGGTGAGAATGGGCATCATCAGAAAATCTACAAACAGTAAATGCTGGAGAGGGTGTGGAGAAAAGGGAACACTCTCGTACTGTTGGTGGGAATGTAAATTGATACAGCCACTATGGAAAACAGTATGGAGGTTCCTTGCAAAACTGAAAATAGAACTACCATATGACCCAGCAGTCCCACTCCTGGGCATATACCCAGAGAACACCATAATTCAAGAAGACACATGCACTCCAATGTTCATTGCAGCACTATTTACAACAGCCAGGACAGGGAAGCAACCTAAATGTCTATCAACAGATGAATGGATAAAGAAGATGTGGTACATACATACAATGGAATATTACTCAGCTGTAAAAAGCAATGAAACTGGGACATTTGTAGAGACATGGATGGACCTAGAGACTGTCCTACAGAGTGAAGTGAGTCAGAAAAAGAAAAACAAATATCGTATATTAACACATATATGAGGACTATAGAAAAATGGTACAAATCAACCAGTTTGCAAGGCAGAAATAGAGACAGAGATGTAGAGAACAAACATATGGACACCAAGTGGGGAAAGCGGGGAGGGTTGGGGGGGAATGAATTGGGAGATTGGGATACCAAATTGTACACTCTAAATATATGCAGTTTATTGTAAAAAATAAAAAAATTAAAAATTAAAAAGAAAAAAAAAACAAGCCAAAACAAATAAGCAATAAAAAAAAAAAAAGAAAGAAAGAAAATGAAGCAAGGAGGGATACCAGTAGTGCTGGTGGGGGTGGAGAGCTTACAGTGTTAAGGCGCTGGTCCAGATTTGAGCTCATTAGAAGGGGGAGATTTGAGCTAAGACTTGCAGCAGATGTGGGAGTGGAAACATGCGATCCGTGGAAAGGTGTTTCAGGTAGAGGAAACGGCAGGTGCTAAGGTCCGGGTGCAAGGGTGTGCTGGCTGTTTTAAGGAAGAGCAAGGAGGCCAGTAGCCGGAGTGAGATGGAACCTTGGAGGTGGGGAGAAGGGACATGCAGACCATGGGAAAGACTCTAGGCCATGGTCAAAATGTAGGATTTTACTCTGAGTGAGGTCAGAAGCCAGTGGAGAGTTCTGGGCAAAGAAGTAACTGGATCTGCTTTATGGTTTTAAAGGTCATTCAGTGGTGTCTGTGTGAGGGGCAAGCGTAGAAGCAGGGAGACTATTAGAATACGGGTTACTCTTGCTGGTGCAGATGGATTCCAGAATCTTCGACAACATCCTTAGGGTCTCTTGCTGCTGCTACAAAGAAAGAGGGTCAGAGTGTGCTAGGACTATGAACACAGATTGGAGCTCCCCTTCACCTTCAGCCCCCTCTTTCCTTTCCTCAAAGGTTCTGAGCAAAGCAGCATTCTCGAACCCCTGCTGCTTTCAGAGGTGAACGGGTTAAGCTTTAGCTCAGCCTCCCTTTTCCTACTCGGTTCTTCCTGTGGCTGCTTCCCACTGCCAAAAAGGAAGCAATCCTATCCGCCACTGCTGAGTGCTAATTCTGCTGTCCCATCCAGCCAGTCATGTTCCCTAAAGTCCTTTGCGAAAATTTTGGGACTTTTCACTAAATTATAGAAAATTACCTTTTTTCTCCTGGGAGCCAAAGATATATCTTAGAGAAGAATTAATCTTTTGTTTCTCCAGTCGAACATTTTCTAGCAACCAGAGCCATGCAAATAGTGCTCTCCACCTGCTTCTTTCTGTGCCTTTTGCCCTTCAGCTCTGGTGCCATCAGAAGATACTATCTGGGCGCGGTGGAACTGTCCTGGGACTATATGCAAAGTGAACTGCTCAGTGAGCTGCACGCGGACACAAGGTAAAGGCCTGTTCTAGAGAGGCTGGCCAGGATGGTGGGAATGTGACTCTGGCTGGAGGAAGGTGCAGACATCAGGTTAGGATGGCTGTGATGCTACTTAAACCCAGAAAAAGCATTTCCAAGTAATTGCTAGTCCTTTTCATAGATCTAACCTATTTGTTGATTTTTTCCTGTTTTGTCCATGGCTTCTCTTTGTCACGTGCTGCCACTCTGGAAACTAGAGAGTGGAGTGGAGTGACGGCAAAGAGGCAAGGAGCATAAGAGACAGAATGAAACTTCTCTCAGTCTGCCCCGCAAGCGTCCGTAAGGAGAAGAGCAATAAGACCCATCAATAGTAGACACGATTTTGGTGTAAAGATAGTATTAGCCATGAGTTCAGAAGCTTTTCATCTTTTCTGGGTTCTGGTGCATTTGGGGAGAGTAGTATTAAGTAATCTTTCCAATATTATCTATGGTCATTGATTTATTCGGATTTTCTACCTCTTCTTCAGTCAATATTGGTTATATACATTTTCTTAGAAAGCAATCTGTTATCCCTAGATTTGATAAAGTATTGGTATCAAGTTACATAATAGTCTTGTAATATTGTTAAACTGTTCTGTGTTTGTAGTTATAGCTCCATTCTTAGCTTCTGTATGTTCTCTTTACCTCTCTTACAAATAATAGTTCCAGGAAGTTTCTCAATTTTATTGCTTTTGTCAGGAACCATCCTTTGGTTCTATCAGTTTCTGTTTTTACCTTCCTCAATTCATTTCTTCTTCCTAATTTCCTTTGGTTCATTTAGTTGGTCTTTTTGCTTATTGAGTTGAATGCTGAAGTCATTTATTTTAAATTTTGTTTTGTTTTTTTAAAATGTGTATTGTAAAGATTTAAACCCAATACATATATAATGGTAATGTGAATATTAAATATGGCCATGTCATACATACGTCACAATCTTTTTTGTTCTTTTTGCCTTGCTCCCCACCCTCCTTCTACTTAAGCCCCCTTCTTGATTATCCCCAATCAGGTAGCCCTAGTATGGTAACATATATTCACATACACAGACATATACACATACATGCACATAAACGTTTTCTTGGTCATTGTTTGTTTTACAAAAATGGGATATTATACACTTCTCACTCATTAACACGTAATAGAATTCTGTCCAAGTCAGTTGGCATAACTTCAATTCAATCTTTTCAGTGGCTATATAAAATTCCACATTATTCCAGTTTTTTGGCCATTATATCCTATATCATTCAATACTGATGCTTTTATTCCTATAGGACAGGTTCTCAAGAGGGATATTGCTGGAATGAAGGGAATATTTCCTTTTTTGTTTTAATTTCCCAAAAGGCCAGACCTTTTCAATCATTTCTACCACCAACATATAGACTGCTCTCCCCGCATTCACATCAGCAATAAGTTTTATCTTGCTTTTTAACTGTTGCCAGTCTAGTAGGTATGGAGTAATATTACATCATTACATTAATGGCACTCCTTTTATTTCTTTGAGGTTGAACATCTTTTCAAATGCTTGTCGACTATTGCATTTATATTTTGAGATTTGACTATTCATATGTTTTGCCCATGTTTCTTTGGGCTCCATTTTTTAAAATTATGCCAATCATTTTATTCTTACAAGTGTTAACCCTTTGTTATACTACATTAATATACTAATGTATATTGCAATTTCGCCCAAGACCTATTGTCTATCTATTGACTTTGTTTATAACTTTGACCAGAAAAGCTTTTAATTTTTATAGTCAAGTATATCTATATTTTCTTTCATATTTTCAGAGTTACCAGTGTTGGTTAAAGTTTTCTGCACATGAAGTGTGCTTATTCTCCCAGATTCTCTTGCAAGATTTTTACTGTTTTGGTTTTTACATTTATGGCTTCAATTCATCTGATAATTATTTTTGTATACGGTATGGGAGTGGGATCTGTCTAGTTTTATTTCCATCCAGTTCAATAGTCTATTGCAAGGCACCAGTTCTCAAACAACACATCTTTTGCCATGAATTTGAATAAAAACCTTCATCATATAAAATTCTCATATATATTAATATCTATTTCTGGATTCATTATGCTGTTTCACTGATCTACTTTTATCTTGCTATGCCAAAACCATATCGATTTTATTACAGTGGGTCTGTAATATCTTCAGATATCTGGTCAGTGAAATCAATGCTCACTGCTTTTTTGGTACCTTTCTTAGCATTCCTTAGGCATTTTATTCTTTCATGTAAAAATGTTGAAATATTTTTCCAATTAAAAAAAGCCAAGCCCT
Source organism: Hippopotamus amphibius kiboko (assembly GCF_030028045.1). Lineage (NCBI taxonomy): Eukaryota > Metazoa > Chordata > Mammalia > Artiodactyla > Hippopotamidae > Hippopotamus > Hippopotamus amphibius. The sequence goes on from NC_080203.1 coordinate 1,865,127, forward strand.
GTTGTGATTCTAATTGGAATTTCATTAAACTTTTACATAAATTTTATTAATCTAATACATGTAAATTATTATGACATTTATCCCTATGCATTTTACAAATATGTTGCTATTGTTAATCAAATGTTTTCTCCTACGTTCTTGATGTTAAGTACCAGAACAGAGAAAAGCTATTGGTTTGTGTACATTCATCTCAAATCTAACTACCTTACCGAATTCCCATACAAATTCTAATAATTTTACACGACAGTCTCTATAGGTATTGAATCATATTTAAAATGACAGATTCTACCTCTTTTCCAATGTTTAATCAATTATTTTTTCTTAGCTTATTGATTTTACTTGAAACAGTCTTCATTTTTTGCTTTTTAGAATAACATTTGCTCTTTGTTTTTGATAAGTGATCTTTGTTACTTCTATTCCCATTTGCCATAAAATTTTCATTAGAAATGGCTTTTCAGCATTCTAGCATCATATAAATTTTGTCCTTTAATATGCTGAGGACAAATTGATTATGTCAATAAACTTCCTGACATTAAATATCTTTACATTCTTTGAGTAAAATCTAATGTTCATACAATTTGATTATTGCTGGGTTTTATGTGCTAATATTTCTTTAATCACTGTGTGCCTTTATTATGTGGGACTGATCTATAGCTTTACTTTTTAATTTAACTATAGTCGCTTTATAATTCTGTGTTAGTTTCAAGTGTAAAGCATAGTGATTCAGTATTTTACATATTATCTTCCATCATAGGTTTTTACAAGATAATGGTTATAGTTCCCCACGCTATACTGTATATCCTGTTGCTTATCTATTTTATATATAATAGTTTGTATCCTTAATTTGTCCCTCCCCCTTCCCACTATCCTTTGGTACCTGTAAGTTTGTTTTCTATATCTGTGAGTCTGTTTCTGTTTTGCATGTATATTCATTGGTATTATTTTTTAGATTTCACATATGAGCAAAATATATAGTATTTGTCTTTCTCTGTCTGATATTTCACTAAGCATCATATTCTCTATGTCCATCCATGTTGCTGTAGATGGCAAGATTCTATTCTTTTTTATGGCTGAGTAGTAGTCCATTGTGTGTGTGTGTGTGTGTGTGTGTGTGTTTATAAAACACATTTTCTTAAGCCAATTGTCTGTTGATGGGCACTTGGGTTGTTTCCATGCCTTGGCTATTGTAAATAGTGCTGCCATGAACATTGGGGTGCATATATCTTTTCAAATTAGTATTTTCATTTTTTCTGGATATATAGCTTTATTTTTTACAATTATTATTAGATTTTGGCATTAAAGTTTTATTGGCTTTATTAAATGAATTGGTAAGTATTCTGTCCTCTTCCATCGCCTAGCATAGCTCAAGTAACACTAGCGTTATCTTTTGTTTTAAAGTTAGATAAGACTCACCAATGAATCCATTTGGTCCAAGTGACATTTGCAGTATCTTTAATTATCCTTTCAGGCTCTTCTATGTTAACTAGTCAAATCAAAATTTCAACTTATTTTTGGGGTCAGCTTTAATAATTTTATACCTTTCTAGGAAATTGTTTCCTTTATTTTTTCAATTTTGTTGCCTTTTCTCATTCTTAAATTCCTAAATCTTTGCTATTTATCTTTTATCCATGAACAAGTTTACCAGGGATTTCTCTATTTTGTTGTTGTGGATGGTCTTTTCAAATAATGAGCTTCTGGCTTTTTTGTTCTTTCTAGTTATTTTTTCTGTTTCACTTATTTTCAGATTTTATCTTTATCAGTGATAGTTTCTTTTGGCTTGTCATGCTATATTTTTTCTAATACCTTGGGGAAGGTAATATGTTCTTTTCTCTTTCTTCTGTCCTTTGTTTTTAACAGTGAAGGCATTTGAAGCTGTACATTTTTCTCTGAGAGCACCTTTTCCATATCCCATAAGTTATGTTATAACATTTTCTTTTCATTGTTTTCAGTAGAGTTTGTAACATCCTCTTTGATTTCATTTAGAAACATGATTTTTAATCACATTTTTAATTTGCTTGTCAAGTTTTTTTGTTCTTTTTTTTTTTTGGTATTTGGATCAACTTTGAGTGTCCTATTAGTTTCCTATTGCTGTGTAACAAATTACTTCAAACTTAGCAGTTTGTAACAACATCCATTTATTACCTCACAGTTTCAGCGGGTCAGAAGTCCGGGTGGGCTCCACTAGGTACTCTGCTCAGGATCATACAAGGCCAAAATCAAGGCGTTGACAGGGCTTTGCTCCTTACTGGAGGCTCTGTGGGTGACTCCACTTCCAGGCTCAATTGGAATTTAGTTCCTTCTCTCAGTTTCCATGCAGCATCCTCCATCTTCATGCTAGCAAGAGTGCATCAAGTCTCTTTCCAGACATTTCAAGATAACCTCCCCATCTCGAGATCAACTGATCAGCAACTTGAATTCCATCTGCCAAATTTCTTCGGCCATGTAACAGAACATATTTGTGAGCATAACACCAAAGGGCAAAGGTCATGAGGGACAACATTTTGCCTACCACAGGTGTCATTTACATACAATGAAACACACAGATTTTTACATGTACAATTTGATACATTTTGGCAAATGTACATCAAAATGCATACAGGTTACATAGGCACCACCATATTCAATCATTCTGCAGCTTTTCAGTGAGTCTCTCTACCCTGACCTGGCACCAGGCAACAAGCTCCTTTCTGGAATTACAGATTCGCTTTTGACTTTACAAGACTTTCATATCAGTAGATTCATACAGTATGCACTCTTCAGTGTCTGCCTTTTTATCTTAAGCATCATGATTTGGAAATTCACCTACGTTGTTGCGTGAAGTTGTTCTGTCCTTTTTATTGCCGATTACTGCTCCATTACGGGAATATCACAATGTGTATATCTTTTCACTGCCACATGGACCTTTGGATTGTTTCCAGGGGCTAACATAAATAAACCTGCTGTGAACATTCCTGTACAAGTTTTTGTGTGGCCATCTGCTTTCATTTATCTTAGCTAAATATCTAGGAGTGAAATTGCCAGATCATGCGAAAACACATGTTTAACTTTGTAAGAAGCTACCGACAGATTTCTGGACTGGTTGTACCATTTTGTACTGTCACCAACAATGCATGAAAGTGCCAGTGGCAACACATACTGGACAATATTTGATGTTACCAGTATTTAATTTTAGTAATTTTAATGACTATGTGGTGGTATCTTACTGTATGTTTAATTTACATTTCTCTGATAACTAAAGATGCTGAGCATTTTTCATATGTAATTGACCATTCCTGTATCTTTAATAAAATGTTTATTCAAATCTTTGGCCCATTTTTAAATTGGGTTGTCTTATTATTCTTGAGTTTTGAGAATTCTTTATGTATTCTGGATACAAGTACATTTTCAGATGTACCTGTTTTCAGTATTTTCTCCCAGCACAAAGGTTTTCATTTTAACAAACTTCAACTTATCTACTTCTTTTTTTCTGCTGGTTGCTTGTGCTTTTGCTGTCATATCTAAAAAGCCATTGCCAAATCCAAAGTCACAAAGATTTACACCTGTGTTTTCTTCTAAGAGTTTCATTGTTTTAGCTCCTCTATTTAGTACTTCGTGTGTGGCGTAAGGAAGGGATCCAAGCCTGTGGTTGTGCAGTGTTAGTGATCCTGACGTAGAGGCCCAGATGGTCACTAGCCTGGTATGTAAATGAACCATTGAACATTTATCTGGTAATGTTGATCTTTTTGAAAATTAATATTAAAGTATTTGTACTTAATACATTGTGCTTGTATTATAGCTTTCATCAAGCATGCAGGCTGAGGTATAGTGAATAACACTCTGAGTATAAAACTGAATTGAATGGAGAAAGTGATTTATTTGTTATCCAGCTTTCTGTTGTTTTATAGGCAGTCACGCATATTTACCAGGAAAAAGTTGACAGAATTTTTATTTTGATGATACCATTTTATAGTCTAGATTATTTTGATACTGATTAACAGGATAAGCTGACTCTGGACACATCCTGACAACCTCTGCCAAAGTTTGAAATAAACATCTGGGGAAATTCAGTTCTTTATTATCTATTCCTGCAGCTGCTCAACTTCTTCTAAGCAAGGGTCAGGGAATAGAATAGGTTTTCCGATTGGTTTTAGATAAAATGTGAAAGAACAGTCCAGGTCAAGGACACTTGCCAAATATATTTGGCAAGATTTTATATATCAAATCCCAAGGGAAATACACAAACAAAACCCCACGTAAATTAGGAAGGAGTAAAACCTGTGAACCCGGGAACATTTTGTCACTTACTGTGCAGATTACCCTGAATCGTAGACATAAATCACGTCCCTAGTCAAGTTAGTGACTCAAGCTCAGCCACCCTCACTCTTTGTTTCAGGTGGGGCTCCCTGGAAGTGGACTCTTAAGATACAGAGAGAGAAAACATTGTTTCTGTGGGCTCGTGATCCTGTTCCTTCTGTGCTCTTCCAAGCTCTTGATCTAGTCAACATTTTTTGTGTCTTATATTTTCATTTTAGTCAGAAATATTAAATTGATAGTACTGTGCTAGTATATGTCAAAATACCTGTCTCTGGACATGGGTCTGAGTCTTGTTAGAAACCAATCGAAACTTTGGAGAAACTGAGTAGGGTACACTCAGCAGAACCAAGGAGATGGAATGGGGAAAGGGAAAGGGAACAAACTAGGGACAAGTTGATGACTGTGCAAGGGCATAGTCTCCAAGTGGCCAGGAGATGGAACAAATGAACTGAAGGGAGGAGTATACTCAAATATATAGGCATCAAATAATGTTAAATAACTAAAGACCATGTAGGTCTATGCCTAGGCTAGTGCCATGGAAATTTCCAGAGATAGATGAAATTAGAGCACATTTAAATATGAATTATTATCACGGTTTGGGGTCCCCAGAGGCAGACAGTGAGATGGAGATCAACGTGCAGGACTTTTATTTAGAGCGTTCTTGGAATCAATACTTGGGAAGCAGGGGAGGGCAGAGGGAGAAGCGGGGCTGCCGTGCAGGCCAGCCCTACAAAGAGTTCTGGAGCTGGAATGACCCTTCCGAGTTGTCCCAGTTGGGCCAACGCGGCCAGGCCCCCTGTGTCTCCACACTGATCAGTGATTAAGCACAGGCTGTCCTGGGAAGGGGGCGTGGCTATCAAGGGAGGGCGTGACTATCCCAGGGAGGGGCTATCCCGGGAAGGGGGCGTGACCCGCTCCAGAAAGGGGGTGTGGTCTGCTCTGGGAATGGGCGTGGCCCCCCGGAAAGGGCCAGTGGGCTGCTTTGGGGAAGGGGCGTCCAGGCCACTGTGGGCGGGGCGTGAGCCCCGCGGGCCCCTCTCCCAAGAGACCAGAGCTGAAGGCTGTCCTCCAGCAGCACCCAGCCCCCGGGTGGCCGGGTTCGAGTAGTTTCCTGGCCATCCCCTCCGTGTCTCCATCACAGCCCCCACTCACTCACCCGCAGTGTCCTCCCCTGCATCGGGGGCGGCTTCTCCCGGCCCCAGGGCCATGGCACGGCGCCCCTCAGCTGCTGTGGCTGCCCTGGGGTGTGACCCGCCCCGGGGGCTTCTCGTCTGGTGTGCGGCTCTGCGTGCGGTAGCCCCAGGTGTCCAGTGGCGCCCCTGGCTTCTCATTCAGTGAGGCTCTTAGGTTTTTGCCGTGAGGACCTTCTAGACCACCGAGCATTGGTTCCTGTTGCTGACAGGTTGGATTTTGGGAGGCAACACTAGTTAAATGAACCTTAGTCTGTGGGAACCCTTGCTTTCGGGTCCAAGCATTAATTCTTTCCTCGCTGCCATGGCCACTTAGCTCACGTCTTGCCAGCTCCGAGATGGCCGTGTACAGGCTGGCTGAGAGGAACTGTCAGTCATTTTGTCTATGTTATTGTTTTGAGCTTCTTCCACAGTAGATACTGTCTGATGGCATTAACACATGACACGAAGGTCTTTTTATTTTGTACCCACTCACTAATATGCCTTCACCCCAGACATCCTTGTCCTTGACCTTCCAGTCCTTTTTCTTCTAGGCCCCTGAACAGACAGCCAAGATATTTGCTGCTGTCCATTAGTCTGTATCCATTTGAACCTTGGGCCGTTTCTCCTTCTACTTGAAGTGAACAACCAACGATATTAGCCAAAATTTGGCCCATTGGGAGATTTTCCTCCATCCCTAAGTGGGGCTGTAATACAGCAGCAGTCACCTGCTTGGCTTGCATCTGCATACCCAACTGACCCATCTGTAAATAAAGCTCCCCTAGCAGCTGGTCGTCAGGGATCCTGCAGTGGCTATGGGTGTGACTTGAGGTAAAGGTGGCCGTGTAACAAGAGTACATAAGATGGGCCTCTCACAATCTGCTCATTCAGCCAGCTTGTGCCCTCTGGTCCATGCAGAACCCCACGCCTTCCTCCGTCAGTGAGCCCCTTTTACTGGAAGGGCTTCCTTAATCAGCACGCTGGCTTCTGGCCCTCAGCCAGCGCAGAGAGCCATGTGTCCCGGCCCTGGGCTGGCTGAGCCGCCCCCGCACGCGCCTTCTCGGGTGTCCTGGAAGCCCTGGGGCGGAGTGACACGCAAGGCTCCCTGGGAGGGGAGGGGGCAGGGAGGGCAGGGAGGCGAGAGCGACGCCGGCCTCCTCTTTGCCTCCTCGGGCAGCGTCCTTGAGGGAGGTCTACGCCAGACGCGGCCCGCCTTCGAGGAGCGTGTTGGGTGGAGCCCTCCGAGGCTGCCCGCAGCCTGCGCGCGCGGGAAGGGCCGCCGCCCCGTCAGGCGCGGGCGCGGCATGTCTCAGGCGCGGCCGAGCCCCGCGCCTTCTCCGGGGGCCGCGCCCTCGCTCCCTGGGCGGCTGCTTCCCGCCCGGGCTCCGCGGGCTCCGCGAGCGGCGGTGTGGTGCGCGTGCCCGTGTGCGCGCCTCTTCCCGCCCGCGTTCCCGGCCCGCCGCGCCGCGCGCCAGCCCCGCGAAGCTGCCGAGCCGCGCCTGCCGCGTCCCCGCTTCCACGCGCCCGTCTTCGTGGCCCGCGCGGTTCGGGCCCGCCTCTCGGGGCCGCGCGCTCGGGGCCCGCCCGGGGCTTCCGCCCCGCCGGGTGCCCGCGTCGCCGGAGCGCGGCCGCCGCGCGCCTCCCGGAGCAGCCGGGACGGCCTCACAGCTGCCCTTTCGCTGGGCCGCGCGTCGGGGCCTTGTGAGCTGCCGGTCGTGCCCAGGGGGCTTCTGCGAACCGGGGGTGGCGGTATTTACGCACACTGAGAGCTGCCGGTGAATGACCTGAGAGCAAATCGGATGAAAGGCGATGTGGCCAACCAACATCGTGCAAGGAGTGACAACGTCTGTGGTTCCTTGGGTGATTGATTTTATAGCTTTTAAGCACACAAATTTTGGGGAAAGAAAAAAAGAATTGTCTGCTTTTTTTCTTTTCTGCATGGGTGTGTGCAGGGATTTTATTGGGAGGAGTTAATTGGGCCTCACTGAGGCTAACCAAGTGTCTGGATCGTTTTCTTGAGGAATGAGGACATATCAGGGCTTTAGTGTTGGTCTCTGTTCCTGGCAAGCTGGCCGTTTACAACAGCAGTAGCTAGAGCAGCCTTGGTGAGCCTGTGATGTTGGGCCCATGCATAGTCTCCACCATGGCTGGGTCATTCTGTTTCCTTCCTGGTTTGGTGCGGTTTCCATGGTGGATATGTTACTGAACCAAACTTGGATCTGCTTGCCCTCCCACAGTGAGGCCGATCTACTGATGCTGGGTTGTGGTGAAGGAAAATGCAGCGTTTACTGCAAGGCGCAAAGCAAGGAGACCGGGCAGCTCATGCTCAAAAGAGCCCACCTCCCCGATGGCTTTCAGGGCAGGGTTTTTAAAGGCAAGGTGAGGGAGGGGGTCGCAGGATGCCTGGTCAGTGCATGTACATCCTTCTGACTGGTTGGTGCTGAGGTAACAGTGGTACTTCGGGGGTCAGTCAACATCATCAGCCTTCTGGTTCCAATGCTCTGGGGTCTACATGCTGGTGGTCAGCATGCAGTTAACTTCTTCCACCTGGTGGGGGTTTCAGTATCTGCAAAACAACTCAAGGATATGACTCGGTATTACCTATGGCCCTTGAGGAGGACCTAAAGGTCCTTGACTTTCTTTTATGGCTAAACTATTATTATTTTGTCTTGCTTGACTGTTTTCCTTTCTTTCTGCATTTCTCTGATGAAATTTGCTCTTTGGAACTCGGGCAAGGCCTAGAGGGTAAAGCTTTTCTAAAAAAAGAGGCAGGAGCCATGCTGGGGGTCTGTCCTTGGTAAGATCCCACAGGGTCCTGCTTGGTTTCAGATGTTCCCTTCACTTATTCCTTCTTTGATACTTTTCCTTTCTTTCTGTAGATCCTAGTTTCTGACCTATATTAATTTCCTTCTTTGTGAAGAATTTGTTTTAATATCTCTTGCAAGAGAGGTCTACTGGCAACAAATTCCCTCAATTTTTGTTTGTTTAAGAAAAATCTTTATTTCACCTTCACTGATGAAGCATAGTTTCACAAGGTACAGAATTCTAGGTTTATTGGCTCTTTTCTCTCCACAGTTTAAATATTTTATTCCACTCTCTTCTTGCTTGCATGGTTTTTGAAGAGAAGTTGATTGTAATTCTTTTCTTTGCTCCTCTTTAGGTAAGGTGTTTTTCCTGTGGTTTCTTTCAGTATTTTTTCTTTATCTTTGATTTTCTGAAATTCAAATATGATATGCCTAACAATAGATTTTTTGAGCATTTATCATGCTTAGTGTCCTCTGAGCTTCCTGGATCTGTGGTTTGGTGTCTGACATTAATTTGGGTAAATTCTCAATCATTTTTGATTCAAATATTGCTTCTGTTATTTTGTCTCTTTCATCTTCTGATATTCCTATTATGTGTATCTTGCACCTTTTGTAGTTGTCCCACAAGTCTTAGATATTCTATCCTGGTGAGTTTTTTTTTTTCAGGCTCTTTTTTTCTCTCTCCTTTTCAGCGTCAGAAGTTTCTGTGGGAACCAGTGGTAAAGGGCAGGCGTATTTTAAGTGGATACATTTCCTCTCCCTCTGAGGAGATTTTTTTCTAATATTCACTGTACGGACCTAGTAGAGTTCCTGGAGGTAAAACTCACAAAAGTGGGGTGGGGGAGCGGGGAGGAGGGAGATCCGATAACTCCAGTTACTGAGAGCTCCTGAAATTTTTAACTTTCAGACATCTCTATAGAAAGCCTCCAGCAATTCATCAATTACAATTCAGGTTTTCCTATTACACCACTGGTTCCCACACGCATTTCTGCTTGAAGGTTTCTGTTCTAGTAAGTTGTGATTCTCTGCATTCACCTGTCTGTCTCTCTAATTTTGGGGGCAGCAGTTTTCTCTGTGACTTCACTTCTTTGATGGATCTAAGAAGAGTTTTTGATTTTTCAGTTTGTTCAGCTTTTTATTTGCTGTTAGGATGGAGTGATGACTTCTAAGCTCCTTACATGCTGGGCTGAAAAACAAGAGTGTCATTGCCTGCTTTGTAAGTTACATCACCTTTTTAAAAAATTTAAAAATTCTTAACACCAATCCTTCTCAATCTTTTCCAAAGAATTGGAGAGGAGAGATCACTCCCTAACTCATTCTAAGGCCAACATTATCCTGATACCAAAGCCAGACAAAGACACTACAATAAAACTATGGAACAATATCCCTTATGAACATTGATGCAAAAATCTTCAACAAAATACTAGCAAACTGAATTTAGCAGCATATGAAAAGGATTATACACCATGACCAAGTGGGAGTTATTCCTGTAATGTAAGGTTGATTCTACATATAAAAATCAATCAGTATAATACATAACATTAATAAAATAAAGGAAAACAACACATGATCATCTCAATTGATACACAAAAATCAATCATTTGACAAAATTTCACATCACTTCATAATAAAAACACCCAACAAACTAGGAATAGAAGGAAACTACCTCAACATAATAAAAGCCATATGTGAAAAACACACAGTGAACATAATACTCAATGGTAAAAGATGAAAAAAATTTCCTCTAAGATCAGGCACAAAGCAAGGATGCCCACTTTTCCCACTTCTATTCGACATAGCACTGGAAATCCTAGCCAGAGCAATTAGACAAGAAAAAGAAATAAAAGTCAACTAAATCATAAAGGAAGAAGCAAAATGATCTCTGTTTGTAGAAGATATGATCTTATGTGTAGAAAACCCTAAACATTCCACCCAAAAAGCTGTTAGGACTAATGAATTCAGCAAAGTAGCAAAATACAAAGTCAACACACAAAAATGAGTTGCATTTATATATGTTAACAGTGAACAATCTAAAAAAAAATTAAAAAGCCAATTCTATTTACAATAACATCCAAAAGAACAAAATACTTAGGAATTAAATTAACAAGGAGGTGAAAGAATTGTACAATGAAAACTAAAAAATATTTCAGAAAAAATTAAAGACATAAATAAATCCCATGGAAAAAAAAATCCCATGTTCATGGATTAGAAGATAATATTGTTAAGATGTCATTACTACCCAAGTGATCTACAGATTCAATGTGATCCCTATTGAAATGCCAAAGTTGTTTTTTACTGAAACAGAAAAACCCATCCTAAAATTCATATGGCCTCTCAAGGGACACTGAATAGCCAAAATATTCCTGAAAAACAAAAGTTGGAGGGGGTTTTCCTGGCAGTCCAGTGGTTAAGACTCCAAGCTTCCAGTGCAGGGGGCACAGGTTTGATTCCCAGTCAGGGAACTAAAATCCCACATGCTGAGTGGCCTGGCCAAAAAAAGAAAGAAGTTGGAGGGACTTCCCTGGCATTCCAGTGGTTGGGACTCCACACTTACACTACAGGGGGCATGGGTTTGATCACTGATCAGGGAACTAGGATCCTGCAGGCCACGTGGTGCAGCCTTAAAAAACAAGAAAGAAATAAGTTGGAAAACTCATACTTCCTGATTTCAACACTTAACTACCAAGCTACAGTCATCAAAACAGTGTAGCACTGGGATAAATATAGACAAGTAGACTAATGAAATAGAATAGAAAGTCTAGAAATTAACCCTTGCATATATGGTCAAATGATTTTCTGCAAGGGTTCCAAGACCATTCAATGGGGAAAAGACAGTCTTCTCAACAATGGTGCTGGGAAAACTGCAAATCCATATGCAAAAGAATGAAGTTGAACCCTTATGTAGCACCACATATAAAAATTAACAACAAATTGATCAAAGGCCTAAATAGAAAAGCTGAAACTATAAAAGTCTTAGAAGAAAATGTAGGACAAAACTTCATGACATTGAATTTGGCAGTGATGTCTTGGCTATGACATCAAATGCACAGGCATCAAAAGAAAAAATAGACAAACTGGACTTAATGAAAAGTTTAAAATTTTATGAATCACAAGACATCAACAGAGTTAAAAAGGAACTCACAGAGTGGGAGAAAATATTTACAAATCATATGTCTGATAAGGGATTAATATTTAGAACATATAGAGAACTCCTTAAGACAACAAGAAAACAAACAACCTGATTCAAAAATGGGCACTGGGGGACTTCCCTGGTGGTCCAGTGGATAGGACTCCATGCTTCCACTGCAGGGGGCGCAGGTTTGATCCCTGGTCAGGGAATTAAGATCCTGCGTGCTGTGAGGTGTGGCCAAAATAACCCAAAAACAAAAAACAAGAAAAAAAAAGACAACAACAAAAAATGGGCACAGGACTTGAATAGACATTTCTCCAAAGAAGATATACAAATGGCCAATAAGCACATGCAAAGATGCTCAATATCACTAATCATTAGGGAAATGCAAATCAAAACTACAAAGAGACAGTGCCTGTCACCCACTAGGATGGCTATTATACAACAAACAAACAAACAAACAAAAAAATCCATAAAATAAGTGTTTGCAACGATGTGGAAAAATTGGAACCCTTGTGCACTATTGATGGGAATGTAAAATGCTGTAGCTACTGTGGAAAACAGTATGGTGGTTCCTCAAAAAAAAGTTTTTTGTCACATGACCCATCATTTCTACTTCTGGGTATGTACTCAAAATAACTGAAAGCAGTGTCTTGAGATATTTGTACACCTATGTTCATAGTAGCATTATTCTCAATAATTAAAACATGGGGCAGTCACTCAGTTGACGTTGTATGTCCTGGGCTGGCCTTAGAGGTAGCACCAGGTTGGTGATATTCCTACTTGAAAGATGCAGGTTTTCCAAATTAGCACGTCTGCAGACCGTGGCTGTCCTTTGCTATGGAGTTCATTCTTCAGTGGCTTCTGCTACATCTGTTGCAACTAAAAAAACAGTCCAGGGCCCTCCATCATCTGATTACATTTTTGAATGGGTATCTAAATATAGTGCCCACAACTATCATCCTTTACCTGTAGCCCTGGAGAGAGGAAAAGGTATTTACATATGGGATGTGGAAGGCAGAAAATATTTTGACTTTCTGAGTGCTTACAGTGCTGTAAACCAAGGCCATTGTCATCCGAAGATTGTGAACACTTTGAAAAGTCAGGTGGACAAACTGACCATAACATCTAGGGCTTTCTACAACAACATGCTCGGTGAATATGAAGAGTATGTTACTAAACTTTTCAACACCACAAAATTCTTCCTATGAATACAGGAGTGGAGGCTGGAAAGACTGCTTGCAAACTTGCTTGAAGATGGGGCTATACTTTGAAGGGGATCCCGAAATACAAAGCACAGATTGTTTTTGCAGCTGGAAACTTCTGGGGTAGAACATTGCCTGTTATCTCCAGTTCCACAGACCCAACCAGTTATGGTGGTTTTGGACCATTTATGCCAGGTTTTGAAATCATTTCATACAATGGAAGAGAAGAATCAAGATGGCAGAGTAGGAGGACGTGCGCTCACTCCCTCTTGCAAAAGCACTGGAATTACAACTAACTGCTGAACAACCATCAACAGAAAGACACTGGAACTCACCAAAAAAACCCACCCCATATCCAGAGACAAAGGAGAAGCCACAATGAGACGGTAGGAGGGGCGCAATTGCGTTAAAATCAAATCCCATAAATGCTGGGTGGGTGACACACAAGCTGGAGCAGTTATACTGCAGAAGTCCTGAGGGTTCTGAGCCCCACATCAGGCTTCCTAACCTGGGGGTCCAGCAACAGGAGGAGGAATCCCCAGAGAATCAGACTTTGAAAGCCAGCAGGATTTGATTGCAGGACCTCCACAGGACTGGGGGAAACGGAGACTCCACTCTTGGAGGGCACACAAAAAAGTGTGCTTGCCAGGACCCAGGGGGAAGGAACAGTGACCCCATAGGAGACTGAACCAGACCTACCTGCTGGTGTTGGAGGGTTGCCTGCAGAGGTGGGGGGCAGCTGTGGCTCACCGAGGAGGCAGGGGCACTGGCAGCAAGGGTTCTGAGAAGTGCTCATTGGCGTGAGCCCTTCCAGAGTCCACCATTAGCTCCACCAAAGAGCCTGTAAGCTCCAGTGCTGGGTTGCCTCAGGCCAAATGACCACCAGGGTGGGAACACAGCCCCACCCATTGGCAGACAAGAAGATTAAAGTGTCACTGAGCTCCACCCACCAAATCAGATTAAAGTTTTACTGGGCTCCACCCACCCAGCCCAACCCACCATCAGTCCCTCCCATCAGGAAGCACCCACCGAACCTCCTAGACAGCTTCCTCCACAAGAGGGCAGACAGCAGAATCAAGCAGTATCAGCAGTATTTCATCTTGTGGAACTGAAAATCACAGCCACAGAAAGATAGAGAAAATGAAAAGGCAAAACACTTCGTACCAGATGAAGGGACAAGATAAAACCCCAGAAAAACAACTAAATGAAGAGGAGATAGGCACCCTTCCGGAAAAAGAATTCAGAATAATGATGGTGAAGATGATCCAGGATTCTGAAAAAAGATGGATGCAAAGATCGAAAAGTTGCAAGAAAGGTTTACCAAAGACCTAGAAGAATTAAAGAACAAACAAACAGAGATATGCAACACAATAGCTGAAATGAAAAATACACTAGAAGGAACCAATAGCAGATGAACTGAGGCAGAAGGGCGAATAAGTGACCTGGAAGACAGAATGGTGATAATCACTGATGCAGAAAAGAATAAAGAAAAAAGAATGAAAAGAAATGAAGACAGCCTAAGAGACCTCTGGAACAACATTAAACGCACCAACATTCACATTATAGGGGTCCCAGAAGGAGAAGAGAGAGAGAAAGGACCTGAGAAAATACTGGAAGAGATTATAGTTGAAAACTTCCCTAACATGGGGAAGGAAATAGCTACCCAAGTCCAGGAAGCGCAGGGAGTCCCAGGCAGGATTAATCCAAGGAGAAACATGCCAAGACATACAGTAGTCAAATTGACAAAAATTAAAGACAGAGAAAAGTTATCAAAAGCAACAAGGGAAAAATGACAAATAACATACAAGGGAACTGCCATAAGGGTAACAGCTGATTTCTCAGCAGAAACTCTACAAGCCAGAAGGGAGTGGCACGATATATTTAAAGTGATGACAGGGAAGAACCTACAACCAAGAACACTCTACCCAGCAAGGATCTCATTCAGATTCTATGGAGAAATCAAAAGCTTTACAGACAAGCAACAGCTAAGAGAATTCAGCACCACCAAACCAGCCCTACAACAAATGCTAAAGGAACTTCTCTAAGTGGGAAACATAAGAGAAGAAAAGGCCCTACAGAAACAAAAACAAAACAATTAAGAAAATGGTAATAGGAACATACATATCGATAATTCCCTTGAATGTAAATGGACTAAATGCACCAACCAAAAGACACAGACTGGCTGAATGGATACGAAAACAAGACCCATATATATGCTGTCTACAAGAGACCCACTTCAGACCTAGGGACACATACAGATGGAAAGTGAGGGGATGGAAAAAGATATTCCATGCAAATGGAAATCAAAAGAAAGCTGGAGTCGTGATACTAATATCAGATAAAATAGACTTTAAAATAAAAAATGTTACAAGAGACAAGAAAGGACACTACATGAAGATTGAGGGATCCATCCAAGAAGAAGAGATAACAATTATAAATATATATGCACCCAATATAGGAGCACCTCAATATGTTTCATACAATGAACTGCCTGCTCTTGAGCGTGCACTTCAGGACCCGAATGGTGCCGCGTTCAGGGTGGAACCAGTTCAGGGTGAAGCAGGCATTGTTGTTCCAGATACAAGCTACCTCGTGGGCATGCGAGAGCTCTGCACCCAGCACCATGTTCTGTTTAACGCTGATAGAATATAGACAGGATTGGCCAGAACTGGTAGATATCTGGCCTGCCAGTGCAGGGGACATGGGTTCGATCCCTGCCCCAGGAAGATACCACATGCCACGGAGCAACTAAGCCCGTGCACCACAACTATTGAGTCTGTGCTCTAGAGCCCGTGAGCCACAACTATTGAGCCCATGTGCCGCAACTACTGAAGCCCACGCGCCTGGAGCCTGTGCTCTGCAACAGGAGAGGCCACCACAATGAGAAGCCCACGCACCACAAGGAAGAGTAGCCCCCTGCTCACCACAACTAGAGAAAGCCCGTGTGCAGCAACGAAGACCCAACACAGCCAATAAAATAAATAAAATAAATAAATAAATTTATAAGAAAAAAAGAATTAATGTTTAACATTCCTAGATTATGTTTTAAGTGTTTGCTATCATTTGTAAAAAGTGTTTATTTTCAGTTTCTTTAAATTTAAAATAAAGCTCATATTTAAAATATCAAAACATAAATAAATAAATAAAACATGGAAGCAACTCAAGTGCCCATGAATGGAAGAATGAATAAGCAAAATTTTGTATGTATACAATGGAATATTATTTAGGCTTAAAAAGGAAGAGAATTCTGACGTTTGCTATAAAATGAATGAACATTGAGGAATTTATGCTCAGTGAAATAAGCCAGTCACAAAAAGACAAATACTGCATGATTCCACTTATATGAGGTACTTACAGTAGTCAAATTTTAAAAAAATAATTATTTATTTATTTGGCTGTGCCAGGTCTTAGTTTTTGCACAGGGGATCTTCATTGCCTCGTGTGAGCTCTTAGTTGCAGCATGCAGGATCTTTTTAGTTGTGGCACATGGGATCTTTTAGTTGTGGTATGTGGGATCTAGTTCCCTGACCTGGGATGAAACCCAGGCCCCCTGCATTGGGAGCGTGGAGTCTTAGCCACTGGACCACCAGGGAAGTCCCTGCAGTGTCAAGTTTCTAGAGACAGAAAATAGCATGGTGGTTTCAGGGCTTGGGGGAGTTAGTGTTTCATGGACACAGAGTCATGGAGATGGATGGTGGGGGTGGTTATTGTTACATTAACGATATTGATGTACTTAGTACCACTGGAATGTACACTTAAAGATGTTTAAGATAGTAAACAGTATGTTTTGTGTGTTCTACTACAAAAAAAATGGAAAAAATTTTAAGTGCTTGTAGGCCAGTGATTTTCCAATTTAGCAATTTTCACCATTTTTAGATTGCATTTTCCTTTTCTACTTCAGCGTTCCCAGGAAAGCCTTTATAAGTAAAGAACAAAATTGCTTATGGGAATAAATGATTCTCTGGTGTGGCTGTTCCTGAAAGGAACGCTGAAATTTTTGTTATTTCAGCATAGGATTGAGAAAGAAATAAGTAAGCAATAAATGCCATGCCTGCTTATTTATTTCGCATCCTGATCACGCCAGGTATGGTGCAGCTCCAGGCATAGTGGTGCCCGCGATCAGAGGCTGCCTCTCCTTTCCCCACATCATTGTTGTCGCCTGTAACCAGCACATCCACCATTTCTTTGTGCCATTTTCCATCTCTCACATACCCTGCTTTTCAAAAGCCCCTGGGGGTCAACAAGACAGGAAATGACACCCACTCCACATCTATTTTTATATGTTTAAAAACCTCTCTTCTTCCATATTTACTTCTAGCGTGTGCTCTGTGATGGCATGTGGTGTATTGTTTATAAGTGAATGAAGATACATCTGCAGGGGGTGAGGTTTGGAGAATAGGATCTATACATGAGAGCTTTCTTCCAGGGCAGGAGCCTTGCTTTCTCATGAATCTTCATTCCCCAAATGTCCATACCCCATGCTTGTTGAAACAATACCAGTTGGTAAGAAACGATGAGAAATAACAGTTAGATGTCCAGGGCATAAGCCAGGAAGAGAGGCTTTCTATGGCATATAGAAAACTGCAGAACTACTCCATGGGGTACAAAAATGATCAGCACATGAAAACCAGTGAGTGGAAATAGTCACCTACAACCATTTTGCATTTTCTACCAATTCACCTCGGGCCTTCTTGACTAGAATTCACATTGGTCCTTTTGATTACTCAACCTAGACTGGGCCCCAAGACATGACAACCTAATTTATCAGGTAGGCAGAGAGGAAAATGTTGGTTATCAGCCTTAACCTAAAAGAGTTTTCATAATTGAGGCAAAGAATAACATTTTAGGAACATTAATTAATTACAAAGTTTCTGATTCAGTAGCAGATCCATGACTCTAAATTACAGACACTGGCACAAGTACATCTCAATATACATAGTCTTCATTGGAAGGTGATTTTCTCTGTGATATTCCTCGTATCTCTAAGAAGGGAAATATAATTTTAGGTACATACCAACAAAATTTGAATACAAGGTACTTAGGTGAAAGTTACAGTCTTTTTTAGAGATAAAATTGAAGGATGCTGTAGTTATTATTTTAGCAAAGGATTTTTTGGCTGGTATTGTATGAGTACTGATTTCATAATTTTTCTTATCATATAGCACTTAATGTATCAGATAACTTTTGAAAACAGTATTTTGATTTGACAGATATTAGGGATTGTCTTAGTCTGTTCAGGCTGATATAACAAAACACCATAGCTTGGGTGGCTTATAAACAATAGACATTTGGGAGTTCCCTGGTGGTTCAGTGGTTAGGACTCTGAGCTTTTACTGCTGAGGGCATAGGTTCAATTCCTGGTCTGGGAACTAAGATCCCGCAAGCTGCAAGGCATGGCAAGAAACAAAACAAAACATAACAAAATAGACATTTATTTCTCACCGTTCTGGAAGCTAGACGTCCAAGATCAGGGTGCCAGCTGATTTGGTGTCTGCTGAGGGCCATCCTCCAGTCCATAGATGGCCATTTTTCATTGTAACCACACATGGTGAAAGAGTTGAGAGATTTCTCTGGGATCTCTTTTATAAGGGCACTAGTCCCACTCATGAGCGCTCTGCACACAAGCGTTCAGTGTATAGCAGGGATTCACACATGACTTCCAATTTGCCTTGTTAACAGTAGAGTGGGATGGAAGCATTGCTTCCAGCTGTTTTTTTAATTATATTTTATTTTTTAATATTTTTGCCACGCCATGCGGCATGCAGGATCTTAGTCCCTTGACCAGGGATTGAACCCATGCCCCCTGCACAGGAAGCAGGGAGTTTTAAGCACTGGACCACCACGGAAGTCCCTCGGCTATTTTTCAAAGTAGGTTCAAAGAAGGTCAACCAGAATGAATGACTTTTTCCTTTCTTCACACAGATTTACTCCTAGAATGCCAAGATCTTTTCCAGTCAACACCTCAGTCATGTACAAAAAGACTGTGTTTGTAGAGTTCATGGATCAACTTTTCAACATTGCCAAGCCCAGGCCGCCATGGATGGGTAATGTAAACAATATTGACTCTTTCTTACGAAACTGGTATCTTATTTCCTTGTAAGGATTCCCCAGTCTTGGGAAAATACACTGGCTGCATGGTCTCAATCTTCTTGCTGGGTCTTCCTCCTCTGCTTGTTTGTCTTGGACCTGGGTTCATTTTATATTCTCTCTGCTTTCAATCTCTAGGTGATCTTACGTACTCTTGTGGCTTTAGAATATCTTATATACCAATAACTTCCAAGTTTATATCTTCAGTTCGGAGTGCTTGCTTGATACCTCCACTTAGATGTCAAACAAGTATGTAACCAGATGTGAGGATGAGACATTTCCTACCTTAGAATGATTGCTGAGAATTATATGTGACAAGTATTCTAAATTCTAAAGAGAGGTATCAGCCCACCTATTAAGGACTTGTTCAGCAATCTTTAGCCCATCATGTACCTCCAGTCTATATAAAACAAGGTTAGGAACCTATGAAAGAGTTGAGATTTGAGGATTTCTTTTGAAAGCATTTTTGGTGTTTTGTATACCCCCAAGGGCCTCCCCCTCATATCAAGCTGCAGTGAGGGAGGATTCAGGACAACCATTTAGAAAACTTGACATAGGACTTCTAGAGCTTGGAAGATACTGACTACTGCCCGATTTTTATCTGGAAGAACTTTCAAGGCCAGAGTCTTGGGGAGCTTCCCTTGATGGCATACTAAGGAGAGCGGGCTATAGCGGAAGCTAACTGCGCTGCCACGGTTAGGTGTGAGACCAGGAAGGGCATAGGATGAGACTTGCCTCAAGAAGACCTTGCCCGAGAGGACTTCCTGCCATGGCTAAGTGGTCCCAACAGAAAAGATCTATGTGATTGTACTGTCAGAAGCAGAAACTGAGAGGAGAGACAAAGTGACAGCTGGAGAGGGTATACCCCATGCCAGGGGAAAGTGGAATAGGATGTCCCCATATTGAGAGGGAGAGAGTCTGTAAAAAACTCATGTAAGTGCTCTAAGAAAGAAAGACCCAGAAATTTGGCATGTGCCGCATCCAGGGAGTACCAAAGCCATGTTACCAGTGAAAGACCCAGAAAGATCTTGTCAGCATGTCTCTTTTCCGCTCCTGTCCTTTGTCCAGTAGCTCTAACCTTAGAAAATCCAGAGGCAGTAAGATGAGTGGGGAGGAGGCTTAGGAGAGGAAGGTGAGAAAGCAGTGAAGCCGCCAACGGAACTTCCTTTTCCCATTACGGGTTTCTGAGCCTGTTTCAGAACCTAAACGGAAGAGGAGGGACCCTTAAATTGCAGGGGACATCAAAAGTTTGACATTAGACCAGACTGGACTTATTAGTACCTAAAAATGATACTGTTAAAATGTGAAGGTTACTGGAAAAAATTTGGGACTGTTCAGAATGCAACAAAGGGAAATTCCACATACAATTAAAAGCTATGAAAAATAAACCTATTTCACATGTTCATCCCATTGAATCCAGTCCATTCAATACAAGCACTTGTAGACATCTTATACTTAGTATGTCTATAAGTGAGAAGTCTTGATTTTCCTCTTAATTTTCTGTGCCATGGCCTGACTACCACCCAGTTGCACAAACCAAGATCACAGGAGTGATTCCTGGCTCCTGGCTCTGTCACTTCCCCCCTCCATCTTTGCTATCCAACCCATGAACAAGTCTTGTTGACTTGTTGACCTGAAATAAATAGACTACCAGATATTTCTCCGGAAAAGATGGGTTTATTCAAGATCAGCAGAGAATTGCAATTTGGGGTCTGCAACCATGGCAAGCTACAAACAAGTCCCCAAATAGCAAAGGGAGAGGAACACAGCTTATAGAGGGGGAAAGGAAGTTGGGCAGGCTATAGTAAACCAAGAGTCCATGGCTGCTCATTGGCTGAGTCCTTGGCAGGAAAGAGGTGGAGTCTTCTTCACGCTGGACTCTGCTATTGCCACAGGGCCTGAGAGCGCCCCCTTCTGGTCTCCCAACTATTTCATTGACGTTTCTGTTTAATATTTTTTCCACTCTTCCTCCAAAACAAGTCCGAAGTCTGCTTCTTCTAAATTCCAAATTCATCCAAACTACTGTAGCCTACAAAGCCCTACACGTTATGTTCCTTGCCTGCCTCTATAACCTTATTTTCTACTACTCCCTTGCTCATTCACTTTGCTTCAACCCCATGTTCTTGTACTTTACTATATTTAAAGTATCCTCTACCTCCTGCCTCATCATTTCTAGCACGCCAGCATCATTTCTGGCATTTATAACAACCTGAAATTTTCTTGTTTATTTATTTACATGCTTAATGTCTCTAGAATGTGATCTCCATGATCTAACTTGTTAACTACTGCCTAGGGCAGTAGCTCAAATACAGTAGGAACTCAATTATTAGTTGAATGAATAAATGCATTGAATGAATTGCTAGAAATCTGTCCCCAGAACAATCACGAGGCTGAGCTGGTTACAGCAGTTTATGCATTCATTCATTCAGGTACTGCTTTGACCATCACTTTTGTGAGAACAGGTTTTCTGGAGTTCCCCCCCTTCAAATGACCTTTGGGGGACATCTCATTCTTGCAGGTCTACTGGGTCCTACCATCCAGGCTGAGGTCTATGACACAGTGGTTGTTACACTTAAGAATATGGCTTCCCATCCTGTTAGTCTTCATGCTATTGGCATATCCTGCTGGAAATCTTCTGAAGGTGAGTCAAATGCCCTCTTATTACCCTTTCATCCTAGGGACCGAAGAGTATTGAATATAAGGTTATACAGCTAGTAAATAGTGGAGTCAGGATTCACACCTAGGCCCATTTCATGAAGTCATGGACATTGTCATTTTAGTCTAAACCCCAAAGTTTGTTGCTGTCCCCTGTTCTCCCTTAGGGAGCCAGAGCACAGATCCTAAAAATCCCACTTTATCTGCCTTCCTATGTCCAGAAAACTTCCTAGGGAGGATCAAGGCCCATGGTATAGAAATGAAACAGAATTCTCCTTCTCCTTCCTTAGATTCAGACTTTCCAGATATTTCCTCTTCCTCCCCTCCCCCAAATTTCTAAATATGTGATTAGGGCCACCTAGGAGAAGCACAAGCTGACCTCATTACAACAAACAAACAACCTGTTTGGTCACAGTCCCCTCTTCAACTAGCTTCTCCTTAACCTTCACAGTGCAGGAAGGGAGTGAAGGGAGCGCCACAACAGACTGTGACGTTGCCCAGATAGACTACGGCATATACAGATCAAGGAGATTCAAGAGAATCATTAATAAGTTATTGGAGCACATGCCCTGTATCGTGCGGTCTAACTATGCTTATGTGTTGACAAATTTCTCATTCTGAAATTGGAAAGCACTAATTTTCCGGGTTGCACTCATGAGGTTGGAGCAGACCTGGATTGGGGGAAGGTGAAAGACAGGAGGGAGCAGGTGCTATAGAGGAAAAGTCATCCCAGGTTCTGATTTGTGCCTGGCAGGCTATTTCCATGAGACTTATCCACTTGGAAGCTTCCAGAACTAATCTAGGGGAATTTTAGAGAGGCCAGGGTTCCCACAATTCTGCAGCATTGGAGCTAGCATAGAGATGGCTCTTGCACCCTTAGCCTGGTGAGTTCTGGGAAAATAGACTATCTAACCTCTCACACATAACATCTGCAGTGGTTCTTCCCAGGAGAAACGCAGTGAGTCAATGGCCTAATGCCCGTGTGATTTATGGTCCTATTATGAGCCTGCATATTTATATGCTATGACCCAGAAGCTCCTGGCTTTCTTGGACTAGCCTGGGGGCCCCAGGATGTAAGTTAAATCCATGACGATGTTGAGTATCACTTCATATGCTTGTTGACCTTTCTGATATCCTTTTTTTTTTTTAACATTTTATTTATTTACTTTTGGCTGCATTGGGTCTTTTTTTTATAAATTTATTATTTATTTATGTATTTTATTGGCTGTGTTGGGTCTTCATTGCTGCATGTGGGCTTTCTCTAGTTGCGGCGAGCAGGGGCTACTCTTTGTTGTGGTGCACAGGCTCCTCATTATGGTGGCCTCTCTTGCTGCAGAGCATGGGCTCTAGGTGCGTGGGCTTCAGTAGTTGTGGCACATGGGCTCAATAGTTGTGGCTCACGGCCTCATCCCATTGGCAGGTGGATTCTTACCCACTGTGCCACCTAGGAACTCCTGATATCCTTTTGTAAAGTATCTGATCAACTGTTTAAGTGTTTTTTCTTGTTGAAAAAAATGAGTTGTTTATCTTTTTCTTATTTATTTGCAGAGGTACTTTATATATTTTGAATACAAATCCTTTAACAGCTATAAATATTTACATATCTTCTTCCAGTGTGTAGCTTGAATTTTCACTCTCTTATTTTTTTTGGTAAACAGGAGTTCTTAAAGTTAATTAACAATGAAAGTTCAACAGTTAATGAAGCACAAAAAATGTATCACATTTTTCCCCTTCAGGTTAGAGCTTTGTATCCTGTTTAAGATATTTGCCTACCCCAAAGTCATGAAGAATTTCTTCTATGCTTTCCTCTAGAAGTTTTATTATTTTCCCTTTCATACTTACATCTGTGACCCATCTTAAATTAATTTTGTGTATGGTTTCCCTATAGCATTTTCAAACAGCTTTGTTGAGGTATAATTTACATGCCACAAAATTCATTCATTTAAAGTAGTTTGATGACTTTTACTAACAGTTGTGCAGCCACCAACCCAATCCATGTCAATTCTGTCTTTGCAGTTCAAGCCCCACTCCCATTCCCAGTCCCCGGCAACCACTGATCTGCTTTATATCTTTATAGCTTTGCAAGCCTGTCATTTTTATCTCCCAAACCAACTCTGGTAAATTGTATTTCAGTTCAGCAAATAGTCATCCCCTAACCCTACCCCAGAGTGGCAGGAGTACATTTCCCTACCATATTGCTGTGGGATGTGCACATGTGACTTGCTTTGGCTAATAGAATTGAAAAGCATGTGATTTACACCAAGATAGCTAGTTCACATGCAGTGTTTGTCAAAGGAGCCAAAAGAAGAGTGAAAAGCAGGTACAAGGAAGTTTCAAGTTTGGTCTTGAGCTGAAAAAGGAAACCCAGTACTAGAGAAATGCTTTTAATTTCTTTTCTGGACAAGTGGGGTTCTAAGACACCAACCTAGGCTGTAAGTCAGTCCACAGTCACTCAATGAGGCTTTGAGTAGGACTGAGATGAGGCTTGCCACGAGCTGCAAAGCTTTGAGGGAGCTATGAAAGACAGCATGGGGGCATACGAGTTAAGAAGTGCCAACTCAAAGCTGCTGAGCAGACGTCAGGCAAAGGAAAACTAGCTGAAGGCACCAGAGAGTGAAGTGGAGCAGCCTCTGAAGCACAGCATCTAGCCTGTGCTAGGGTAGTCAGGTCCAGGGGTCGCTGAACTCTCAAATGTCCCAACAGTGCTCTTCCTCATTTAATAGAGCACAAAAATTATGCAAAACACATTCTGCTTAGAATATTTGCAGGTGGCTGATATATAAGATCAGGTACATTCTGGAGGTCTCAGAGAACCACTCAACTGCTCGTGTTTGCATGAGTGGTCAGGAACTCCCCTGCAATATATGAGGCTTCTCCATTTATAGCTGCTTCTTGTTAGTATTCCACATTAAGTTTCAGAAATATTGTTTCTTGTATAGAGTCCACTGGCAACAATAAACCTGATGTTTCCTTGAGTGGGCAATGGGCATAGAAAGGACAATTATATCCTTCCTTGATTTAGGTGCTGAATACGAGGACCAGACCAGCCAAAGGGAGAAGGGAGATGATAAAGTCATTCCTGGTAAAAGTCATACCTACATCTGGCAGGTCTTGAAAGAAAATGGTCCAACGGCCTCTGACCCACCATGTCTCACCTATTCATATCTTTCTCATGTGGACCTGGTGAAAGACGTGAATTCAGGCCTCATTGGAGCACTGCTGGTTTGTAGAGAAGGTAAGTATAAGAAAGAGTAGAATTGAGATGAAATAAGCAGAGAAGTACAAACATCTGCCCATCCTATATAGCCAGAATGTACTCTAATGTTCAAGAAAAGCCAAGTTCTGTAATTAGGTCTCTCTTCCCTTCTTCCACTTTCTACTTCAAATATCCTATGGGCTGTTTCAGTAGCGCCTTTTATAAATTTTGTCTTATGTTCCTTGAAACCTCCATGAAGGTAAATACATCCAAGTGTGTGACCAATGGTGTACAGACTTCAGGAGGTTAGTTTCTCATCTGTAACCCAAAAACATAAAAATCTGAGAGAAGGAAACATTTATATGTGTTTATAATTTCTTATTCTAAAAATCATAGTAATTTAAATTAAACCTTTTATAAAAAATTTTTTCCCAGGAATTCCCTGGCAGTCCAGTAATTAGGACTCTGCACTCTCACTGCTGAGGGTGTGGGTTCAATCCCTGGTCAGTGAACTAAGATCCCACAAGCCATGCAGTGCAGCCAAAGAAAAAAAAGAAAAGAAAAAAAAGTAAAAAACAATTATTGAAGTATAATTGACCTACCACACTATTATAGCTCCAAGTGCACAACATAGTGCCAAATGAATGAACAAATGAAAAGCTGCTCAACATCACAAATCATCGGTGAAATGCCTGAAAAAAACAAACAACCCAATCAAAAAAATGGGTGGAAGATATAAATATACAATTCTCCAAAGAGCTACAGATGGCCAAGAGGCACATGAAAAGCTGCTCAACATCGCTAATTATTAAAGAAATGCAAATCAAAACTACCATAAGATATCACCTCACACCAGTCAGAATGGACATCATCAAAAATTCCACAAACAATAAATGCTGGAGAGGGTGTGGAGAAAAGGGGACCCTCCTACACTGTTGGTGGGAATGTAAATTGGTGCATCTACTATGGAGAACAGTATGGAGGTTCCTTAAAAAACTAAAAATGGAACTACCATATGATTCAGCAATCCCACTCCTGGGTATTTTTCTGAAGAAAATGAAAGCTCTAATTCAAAAAGATGTATGCACCCCAATGTTCATTGCAGCACTATTTACAACAGCTAACATCTGTCCATCAACAGATGATTGGATAAAGATGTGCGAAATATTACTCAGCCATGAAAAAGAATGAAATCTTGCCATTTGTGGCAACATGGATGGACTAGAGGGCATTATCCTAAGTAAAACAACTCAGAGAAAGACAATACTGTATGATTTCACTTCTATATGGAATCTAAAAAACAAAATAAAGGAGGGACTTCCTTGGTGGTCCAGTGGTTAGGACTCTGTGCTTTCAATGCAGGGGGCATGGGTTCAATCCCTGGTTGGGGAACTAAGATCCTGCATGCCACACAGCATGGCAAAAAAAAATGAACAAACATAGCAAAACAGAAACAGACAGGTGGTTGCCGGAGGGGAGAGGGGTGGAGGGATGAGTGAAATAGGTGAGGGAGACTAAGAAGTACAAACCTCCAGCTACAAAATAAATGAGGCACAGGGTTGAAGTGTCAATGGGGAATATAGTCAATAAGAGTGTAATCACTTTGTATGGCGACAGATGACAACTAAACCTATCATGGTGATCATCTTGTAATGTATCGAAATATAGAATCACTATGTTGTGCACTTGGATTGTATGTATAATGACAAGTGTCCATTAGAGTAGTACCATACAGAATCATATATGTCATATAGTATCATATATCATATAGTATCTTAAGCTATGATATATATGTCATATCTAGTATCATATCATGGTCCTAAAAATCCTCTGTGCCCTGCCTATTCATACTTCCCTCTCCTACCCTCTGGCAACCACTTTAAATTGTCTCCATAGTTTTGCCTGTTCCAGAATGTCAAATAGTATGTAGCCTTTTCATATTGGCTTCTTCCACTTAGTAATATGCATTTAAGGTTCCTTCATGTTTTTAATGGTTTGATAGTCATTGTCTGGATGGACCACAGTTTATTTATCCCTTCACCTACTGAAAGACATCAATTTCACTACCTGATAATTTTAAAAATATGATAAAAAGAATTAAAATCTTTTCAGACAGCTTTACTTGTATTTTAAATTTGCATGGGTGACATTCACCACTGCAACAAAAAGAATAAAATAGCTAGGAATAAACCTAACTAAGGAGGTAAAAGACCTGTACTCAGAAAACTATGAGACACTAATGAAAGAAATCAAAGATGACACAAACAGATGGAGAGATATACCATGTTCTTGGATTGGAAGAATCAACATTGTGAAAATGACTATACTACCCAAAGCAATCTATAGATTCAGTGCAATCCCTATCAAATTACCAATGGCATTTTTTACAGAACTAGAACAAAAAATCCTAAAATTTGTATGGAGACACAAAAGACCTCGAATAGCCAAAGCAATCTTGAGGGAAAAAAACAGAGCTGGAGGAATCAGACTCCCTTACTTCAGACTATACTACAAGGCTACAGTAATCAAGACACTATGGTACTGGCACAAACACAGAAATATAGATCAAAGGAACAGGATAGAAAGCCCAGAGATAAACTATGGTCAACTAACCTATGACAAAGGAGGCAAGGATATACAATGGAGAAAAGGCAGCCTCTTCAATAAGTGGTGCTGGGAAAACTGGACAGCTACATGTAAAAGAATGAAATTAGAACACTCTCTAACACTATACACAAAAATAAACTCAAAATGGATTAAAGACCTATGTGTAAGGCTAGACACTATAAAACTCCTAGAGGAAAACAAAGGAAGAACACTCTTTGACATAAATCACAGCAAGATCTTTTTTGACCCACTGCCTAGAGTAATGGAAATAAAAACAAAAATAAATAAGTGGGACCTAATGAAACGTCAAAGCTTCTTGCACAGCAAAGGAAACTATAAACAAGACAAAAAGACAACCCTCAGAATGGGAGAAAATATTTGCAAACGAATCAACAAAGGATTAATCTCCAAAATATATAAACAGTTCATGCAGCTCAATATCAAAGAAACAAACAACCCAATCCAAAAATGGGCAGAAGACCTAAATAGGCATTTCTCCAAAGAAGACATACAGAGGGCCAAGAGACACATGAAAAGCTGCTCAACATCACTAATTATTAGAGAAATGCCAATCAAAACTACAATGAGGTATCACCTCACACCGGTGAGAATGGGCATCATCAGAAAATCTACAAACGCTAAATGCTGGATAGGATGTGGAGAAAAGGGAATGCTCTTGCACTGTTGGTGGAAGTATAAATTGATACAGCCACTATGGAGAACAGTATGGAGGTTCCTTACAAAACTAAAAATAGAGTTACCATATGACCCAGCAATCCCACTCCTGGGCATATACCCAGAGAAAACCATAATTCAAAAAGCACATGCAACCCCAATGTTCATTGCAGCACTGTTTACAATAGCCAGGGCATGGAAGCAACCTAAATGTCCATCACCAGAAGAATGGATAAAGAAGATGTGGTACATATACACAATGGAATATTACTCAGCTGTAAAAAGCAATGAAACTGGGACATTTGTAGAGACATGGATGGACCTAGAGACTGTCATACAGAATGAAGTGAGTCAGAAAGAGAAAAACAAATATCGTATATTAACACATATATGCGGACTATAGAAAAATGGTACACATCAACCAGTTTGCAAGGCAGAAATAGAGACACAGATGTAGAGAACCAATGTATGGACACCAAGCAGGAAAGCCCGGGGGGGTGAGGTTGGGGGGGATGAATTGGGACATTGGGATTGCCATATATGCATTACTAATAAGAAAAAAATATCAAATTGTACACTTTAAATATATGCAGTTTATTGTATGTCAATTGTACCTCAATAAAAGTTCTTAAAAAAATTAGTATGGGTGAGTTACTTTCTTCATCCTATTTAAGTTTTTCTTTCCAAGCATCAAGAGTACAAGAGAGAGGAAAGAGCATTATAAACAAAACTCTTCATACTCAAAATAAACCTGCAAAGGAAACTTCCCAATCAAATGAAAAAGTATAATGCTAAGAAGGACAGCTAACAAATTTAACAGTTAAATCATGAAGCAAGCTAATTTGTAACATTGATAACTTTAAATATTGATATACATGGGGTCCATTTAAAGTGTGAGTATAGGTGTTTAATATGGAAAATTGTTATTTTGCTCATAACTGTTAATTTACAATTGCAGGAGTAAAAAAAGTTAAAAGTGTAATTGAAATTTTCTATATTAATTAGCTATATGCACATTTCCATGAATAGTGTGTATGATTTTTGTACTTTTCTGTTTTCTGTTTGTTCTGAATATATATATATATGAAATGTGGTTATATGGACTTATAGTTTGTATGTCTTTTTAATTTCTTTTTTAGTAATTAATTTTATTGTATTTTATAAAAGTAATGGTCTGAAATAAATTTGAAATCTTTTAAAAAGTCCTTTACCCTGAGTAATTTTAGAAGCACTGGTGTATAGGAGATGTGTGACACCAAGGAAATAATGTTATGGTAAAGTTAATAAGAGACCAAGAGACAAAGCAGTTGATGAAGTAATGTGTCCTCCTAGTGTCATTTTCCTATGATAGGATTTTCGATAGAAGATAAATTCTCTCACTTCTTTTTCAGGGAGTCTGACCAAAGAAAGGACACAGACGTTGCACGAGTTTGTACTCCTTTTTGCTGTATTTGATGAAGGTTAGTGAGGTGCAGTCTGAATTTTGGTCTCCTGAAAGACATGTGGAGACTTGAGCATGAGGGCTGTTAATGTCCAGAGGAAGTGATTTTTAGGTCATAAGCTACATTACTGTTCAGGAATGATGCAGATGGGGATGAAACTTAATTCCAAGAAAAAAATTGCAAGCTGAGTTCCATTGGCAGCTATGAAGTAAGAAGATAGAGGAGGAGGGTAACAGGTGACCTTGTCCCTCTTATTATATCCATCAACAAAGACTTTTTGCTTTGCTTTTTTTTTTTTTTGGTTTGAAGCAAAGGAAAGTTCTATTTGATCAAAGAACAGAGAGGTGCAGGCTTGGGCTCTGGAGCTTGTGCTCTTCAGAGGCACGGTGGGCAGGGCTGCTTTATGGGGGAAGTTCGCGCAGGCGCAGGCGCAGGCGCAGGCGCAGGCGCAGGCGCAGGCGCAGGCGCAGGCGCAGGCGCAGGCGCGCAGGCAGTCGGCAAGGTCTCTGCACACCGCCCGCCACCGCCATCTTGCATTGAGTGTGGTGCACAGCGTCTGCTCCCAGCGGCCGAGCTGAGGTGTCGCAGCAGACATTTAGCACCAGAAACTCTGGTCTGAAGGGCGGGGGGTGAGGCCTCTGCCCCCACCGACATTTCATGTATGTGATTTTGTTTTGTTTGCTTGTTTGTTATTGGTTAGGCTTTGGAGAATTTATATACGTTAGTACATCGCCCATCATGGATACGAGTGGCTGAGGCTTCTGTCTCCTCAGGAAAACACAGCACAATTGAGTGACTATCACATCTTTTAGAGAATTTCAATCTTTGGTCATAGCATTTAAGAGCCCCTGGTTTAACTGTAAAATAGCTAGTGGGAAGTTGCTGTATAATACAGGGAGATCAACTCAATGATGGGTGATGCCTTGGAGGGCCGGGACAGGGAGGGCCGGGATGGCGGGGTGGGGGGAGTCGCGGGAGGGAGGAAATATGGGGATATGTGTATAAATACAGCTGATTCACTTTGGTGTACCTCAAAAGCTGATACAAGAGTGTAAAGCATTTATATTCCAATAAAGAGCTTAGGAGAAAAAAAAAAGAAAGTAGAAATGAGCATCCCAGAACAACAAAAAAAAATGTAACATGAATAATACATGCTTATGATGTTGTAATAAAATTAAAAGTTCTTCAAAAAAAAAAGAGCTCCTGGTTTTGGTCCCACAAGCCCTTTTTGAAGTGACCTATTGCTTTACTTTCTAAATGCCCCCTGTTATCTTTTAAAGAAATTTTTGCTAAAAATTATATATGTTTAACGTGTACAACATGATGATTTTAGATACATATAGATAGAGAAATGATTACTACAGTCAAACTAACATATCTCCTCGCATAGTTATCATTTTTTGTGTGTGGTAAGAGCACCTGAAATGTACTCCCTTAGCATATTTCCAGTGTTCAGTGTAGTATGATTAACTACAGAAACTGTGCATCTTAAAACTGAAAGTTTCTACCATTTGACCAACATGGTCACCTTCTGAACTGAGACCCCCATCATCTCTCTCCTGACTAGTCTCCTTGTCTCTTCATTATTACTATAGCAGCCAAAGGGAGCTTACCGAAATGCGAATCTGATCTTGTCACCCCAGCCTTTAAAATCCTTCAATTTTAATTCAAGGCAAAATGTGAACTTCTTAACACAATGATACATGATCTAGTCCCTGATGACCTGTCTAGCCTCGCTGTGCTCCTCCTCCTGCCTCACCACTCATCACCATTCAAGTTTCAGCCACACTCAGCATGTTTTGTGTTACACCCAAAGCATGCCATACTTTTTCTTGCATCCAGACCTTTGCTTATGCTCTTTCCGATCTAGGTTAGATGACTCTATATATTTCCACAGCACCTTGAGCTTCCTCCTTATCACACTAAATCATCATTGCTGGCTTTATTTACTATTTATCTTCTTTAACCTCATATTGCTTTCTCTTCAAGCAAAGTGAAATTCCTTCTCCTCTCTGCTCCCATAATACCCTGTTCTTATCTCTCTTACATCACTCTTCACTCCTTATTATAATTGTATGCTTCTCTTTCTATTCAAGCTAAATTGTAAGCACCTTGAAGGCAGTAGCTGTGTCTTCTTCTTCATCATCAGTGCCTAGGGCTCAGTAGTGTTCAGTAAATGTGTATGACTGAGTGAACAAATGAGTGGATGAATGGATAAATGAACTTATGAGAGTCCCCCAGAGGCTGGGTGCTTCAGAAAGTTTCAGTCCTTTGCAATTAGGACAAGGACAATACTGGCGGCCTTTTCCTAGGATGATTTTTATGTGCTTGCTTTTAAATAAGTCAGCTAATAAATAGAATGAAATCATCATGGTGCAAATTAACCAATATTCTCCCTTCCCCTAGTTATCATTTGTCATTATTCCTTTCCACCTACCATCATGGATAAATATAGGGAGAGATCATCACTTTGAGCAAGACATGTCTGCTTTTGGTAACTGTCTTTTCCCTTTTTCTTACTGACTTTGAGGGCAAGTCATCTGTGTCTGCTATGCTGACTAAAAAGGTGTGAGCAGTCTTTGACCAATGAGAGGGAGGGAAGGAGAAAAGGAGGGTCAGTCATGAGACAGACACTTAGCGGGCCCTCTATTTGTGTCCTCTCTCAACAGGGAAAAGTTGGCACTCAGGAAAAAATGAGTCCTTGACACAGGCTATCGCTCCTGCATCTCCGATGCACACAATCAATGGCTATGTAAACAGGTCTCTGCCAGGTATGTACTGCCTGCTCAAGAATCCTCAGGACCTTCTGCATTCACCACCAGAGCTCTCTTCTCCAGTTCTCCTCTCTCATTGAATTCTGGCTTCTGGGGGGTCTTATAGCACAATGGCTGATTCTTCTTCCTGTCATCTAAAAATTAAGGACACAGAGCTCACAAATTTCTCTTTTCTTTTCTTAAGTGTAAATGGGCATGCAAGGATGAACAGATATTTAAGGAAAGCCTGAAACACAAAGAGAATATGCAAAGATAAACAAAGAAAAGTAGATAATGCGTGAACATGTGGAGATGGCAGAGAGCGGTGCCTGGACAGGGGTCCCTTCCCCATGCCTTGCCTTATGCATCTCTTCCACCTGAATGTTCCTGAGTTACATCCTTTTATAATAAACAGCTTTCTAGGATTATATGAAAAAGAAACAATCAAAACGACAGTATGCTCACAAAATTAGGAATATGATTGTCAAAATACAAACTTAATAGAATTTCAAGAAGAAATGAATGGTCAACAGGTGCAGATGAAGACTGAAAAATATCCATTGGATTTAGCAGCATGGCAGTCATTGATGACTTTGGCAAGAGCTGTTAGTTTGACAGTACCCCAGTGTCCTTGGAAAGTTTGTTTCCAAGTCAAGATAATAAAATTTGTAAGGACAATTTGTCCATCCTATCCTAGAAAGTGTTTTCCATTTCAAATTCTCTACTTTTTTTTTTAAATTAATTAATTAATTTATTTTATTGGCTGCGTTGGGTCTTTTTTGCTGTGCACGGGCTTTCTTTTTAGTTGTGGTGAGTGGGGGCTACTCTTCATGTGGTGCACAGGCTCCTCATTGCCGTGGCTCTCTTGTTGCGGAGCATGGGCTCTAGGTGCGTGGGCTTCAGTAGTTGCAGCACATGGGCTCAATAGTTGTGGCTCACGGGCTCTAAAGCGCAGGCTCGATAGTTGTGGCCCATGGGCTTAGTTGCTCCGCGGGCATGTGGGATCTTCCTGGAGCAGGGATCGAACCCGTGTCCCCTGCGTTGGCAGGCAGATTCTCAACCACTGCACCACCTAGGAAGCCCTCAAATTCTTTAATTCTTGACTATAGCTGTGTTATTCCTACTTTACAGGTCTGATCGGATGTCATAAGAAATCGGTCTATTGGCATGTGATTGGAATGGGCACCACCCCTGAAGTGCACTCAGTTTTCCTCGAAGGCCACACATTTCTTGTGAGGAACCATCGCCAGGCTTCCTTGGAAATCTCGCCAATAACTTTTCTTACTGCTCAGACACTCCTGATGGACCTTGGCCAGTTTCTACTGTTTTGTCATATCTCTTCCCACCAACATGGTAATATCTGTGGATCTTAAAAATGAGTATTATAAATATCTGGCTTATGTTTTCATGGAATTTACTGTTCATTGTCCAGTGTAGGATTATGTTAGACTTCCACTGATTCCCTACTTGCCAGTTTTCAGAGCAAATATTTCACCTTGAGTATAAGAAGGCTTGATTATTAGTAGCACTTCTGAATGTATTGGTGAATCTACCTGTGACAGAGGGAGGGGAAATGGTTTAGGGAAGAATGAGGTGGCAGAAGTGAGGAGGACAGTGTGTCATTGTTTTCCCAGCCTGATCAAATTAAATAGGCTTCAGTACTATGGAGAGAGGGATTTGGGGTCATGGTTGAAGAGATGTTTTATGAGAAATTTAGGGAAATGGAAAAAAGCCCACGGTCTAGGTTATAATCATAAGGGCTCTAGGATATCAGTAGTGATGCCCAGAAGAAATACAATATGAGACACCAGACAACTTTAGATACTTGGTAGGAGATGAGAGGCATCAGGAGAAACAACAAGGGAGTGGAAGCTGGTGAGCATATATGAGGCTTTCAAGGACTACTTGACTTTGCAGAGTCGAAGGTCCTATATAAGCAAGTTGGGACCATGGTACCTACCGTTTCAAATTTTTGTTAATGTGAATGAGCTCATTTGTAGCTACAGGTTATGGAAACTCATGTTCCATGGTGATCTCACCGCCATTTTCCTTCTTGTATGTTTACTCTGCTAAGTCTTAATCTTGGATCAATCTAACAAACCTCTTTGTCTACTCCTCTATTGTGGCCATTGAGAGCTGTTGGAGAGAAATGTTGAGGAGCCCTAATCTTGCACGATGAATAGCGTTAGTTATTCCTATCACTCTTGTATTAACCCTCTTTTCAGGTTCCTTGGTTACTCTGGAAAAGAGATTTGGTCTTACCATGCATGCACTGCTTTCCCCTTATGTTCTGTGAGTAACCTTGTTTGTAGTCCTCTGTAGTGATGAAGAATAGGGACCTCTTTTCCTCATCTGTTACATAATATTTATGGGATTTTTGACAAGACATTAGGGGACAAGGGGTTTCATACTGGACGAGTAACAGGAAGCTGATCCTATAGGCACAGAGGAAAGAATCATTTACTTGTATGCAGGTTGCTCATCATCTAGCTTGAAGCCTGATTCAGTTTAAGAGGAGCTTGCTTTATGTGTTGTTTTGTTTTATTCTTTTGACCCTTCTTTGTGCTGATTTTAATCCTTGTTTTTCAGAAAAATACTTTGTCTTATTGGACCTCAGGCAAAAACCTTCATTTTTAAATCTAGAATGAATTGTGTTTAAGGCCACATGGACCCACACTAGGTGTTTGCTGCTTCTGAAATCGGCCTGTTCCCCATCATCCAGTAAACAGAGCCTATGGCGTTTGATAGAGGAGGGATTGTTATTAGCCATAATTTATAAAGCATGAAAATGAGATTGAGATTGTTGAGTAGACTTGCTGTAAGGCTTACAACTAGTCACAAGCGAACATCGTCTTAAAATATATAATGTATTTCCTTGATTCTAAGTTGTACTTTTTCATGTTTCTATTAACTTGGAACATGTCTTGAAATTTACATCTATACTAAAATTTTTCTTGATCATCTATTATTAAATCAATGGTTTGTATCATAATTCAATGGAGTATATACAAAAATCATTAGGTAACTGTAAGGGTGGGGAGTTAGTCTGACCTAAGCTTTCAAATGCTGAAAATATACAGTTTCTCAAGCCTTCTTGTTTATATTTTGGGAGTTGGGGAATGATAGGCTCAGAACCAGTTCCAGAAGGGAAATATTCATATGTATTATAAGAACAAATGAGTGAGTCTTAAAAAAGGGGTAAAACATATATTGGAGGAGAGTCAGGCAGAGGGGAAATGGTGAGTGCAAAGACCACAGGAAGAAACCAGAAAGTGCCAGATATGGCGAAGGTAATACATATAGGAGAATGGCAAGAAAGGATATTGGTGTGGAGAAGGGAACACTTAGAAGGCCTCGAAGGCCTAATAAGAAAGAACACAGTCATAAGACTTAAGGCAAGGAAGTCTCGTTGGAACCTGACATTGGTTTGTTTGACTCCAGTTGGTATGGAAGCTTATGTCAAAGTAGATAGCTGCCCAGAAGAACCCCAACTACGGATCGAAAGTAATGAAGAAGAAGATTATGATGATGATTTTTATGACTCTGACATGGATGTGGTCAGGTTTGATGGTGACAAAGCTCCTCCCTTTATCCAAATCCGCTCTGTTGCGAAGAAGCATCCTAAAACCTGGGTCCACTACATTGCTGCTGAAGAGGAGGACTGGGACTATGCTCCCTCAGCCCTTACCTCCAATGACAGGTAAGTACCTTTTGACTCTTGGTGCTATCTCTTCCCCATAACTGAAAAGTCTTCCCAGTTATTGAAAACAACAAATTCTTAAGCCATGTTAAGGTTTAGGTATAGATATAGAAGCAAATGGTCAGGGCATTAATATGTTGGGAAATTAACATAGCTACACATCAGAGATGCTTATATTTTTCTCACTCCTTTCCTTGATTAAATCATATCAGCTGTTTTAGAGTTGGATTTTAGCAACCTGTCCTTTACTTAGAATTCTCCATTCCAACCTCTCATCTTTTTGTGTCTCATACAGAAGTTATAAAAGTCTGTATTTGAACAATGGTCCTCAGCGGATTGGTAGGAAGTACAAAAAAGTCCGATTTATAGCTTACACAGATGAAACATTTAAGACTCGTGAAGCTATTCAGTATGAATCAGGAATCCTGGGACCTTTACTTTATGGAGAAGTTGGAGACACACTTTTGGTAAGTTGTGGAAAAGATATATGGCTGGGTAAGAAGACAAAATCTGGAGGGTTTTGAGTTTGTTAAAACTGCATAATTCAGCCTTGTCTCCAAGGGGCAGGATCTTTTAAAAACTATAAATGTCATACAAATAAATGTGGATTATAAATTTGTTTCAAACTATTAGTATATACAAAAAAACTTAATGCCACCCATTAAACCTGCCACTCCTTTGAAATACTCATTGCTCAGACTTTCATACATATCCTTCTACAACTTTTCCACTAGCTATACAGTACAGGAATTGGCAGACTAAGGCCTGTGAGCCAGATTTGTCTCATAGTCTGTTTCTGGAGAGCCTGTGAACTTAGAAGGATTTTTACGTTTTTAAAGAGTTGTAAGGGAAAGAATTATAAGAATATGTGACAGAGAGTAGATATAGCTCACAAAGCCTAAAGCATTTACTATCCGTCCCTCTCCAGAAAATGTTTCCTGACCCTTGATATAAGATATTAACAATACTTATGCTGCAAATAACTGGTTTAAAAAAATAAGGCGTTATGTTTTCACAATCAATTTAGAGACAGATAGTCATGTCGACCATAAAAAAATGCATAACCTAAAAGTTAAGATTTATGCTTTATTCAGTGGACATTCTTAGGACTTCAAGCCAGGGATACAGCATCTCAAATAACGCTGAGAAAACTGCTCCAAGGAGGTGAGGGGGGAGCCAGGATATATAGGAGTTTTGCAACAAAGGGCAGGTAGTCGGACTGTCAAAAGATTACTGTCAATTAAAGAAAACTAGACATTTCAGGTAAATGAATCCAGCACTTTTCTATGTATGGGAAGATGCAAGAGTCTGAGCTTATTGAGATCATTCCTTTGATGTGCACCTCAGCTCTCTGGGGCCAGTGTCCTTTGCTTTCTCATCCAGAGTCTACTCAGGGGGCACCATTGGGTGTGGCTGCAGTCTGACGGCTGCTAGATGGCAGGTATTCTTTGTTTCCTTCCTAAGTTCCCTCAGGGCTCACTCTAGGAGGTGGGGGGTGGGGGGTGGCTGCAATCGCTGATGATTGTGACATCCTTTGTTTACTGATATGTCAGTCTTAATAACATGGCTATCTTTTGCTTATATATTTGTAAAAGGTTTTATGCATTATAGATATTAGCACATTGTTATTCATCTCTCAAATATTTTTCTCAGTCTGTCACTTGTACTTTAACTCCTTTGTGATGTTTTTTCCTATAAAGATTTCAATCTTTATGTAGTCTAGATCTTTTCTCAGTCTTTACATTTATATTTTTTCTGGATATTTTCCATTTATGTTTTCTGCCTAGGAACAGCTTCACCACCCCTAAGAGACTATGAAAACAATCTGCTATATTTTATTATTTTATGTTTACAGTTTTATTTTTACAATAAGCATATTAATTGCTCTGGAAGTTACTTTTGGATATAGAGCATCATGTCAATTAGGGATTTCCCCAAGTGACAGCCAGTTGGCCCAATCGATCCTTTCTTTGCTAATTTAAAAATGCCTTTTAAAATTATATACTAAAATGCTAAAATCTGTTCTCTTTAACTGATCTGTTACCACACTGTTTTAATGAATGCAACCTTGTAATATGTTTTGATATTTGTAGTGCATGTATACCTTCATTTTACTACTTTAAAATTTTAATTATTATTGTACAGTTTTTCTTCATGAATTTTATTTACCTATTTTTGAATTAGCCAGTAAAAATAACTCGAAAAGCAAAAAGAGTATGCAAGAAAAAGCAAACTTTCCTTCCTCCCAGACTTCCAGTCCCATAGTCTGACCAGCAATCATTGCTGTCAGTTTTTTATATTTCCTTTCAGAAATAGTATATACATATACAAGTGTATGTGCATATATTTCACACAAAAACAGAAGCACTATGTAAATTGTTCTGTACCTTGATTTTGAAAATTTTAATAATATATCTTGGATATCATTTCATATCAAGATATATAGGTCTCCCTCATTCTTTCATTTTGTATGCCCTTATATATGCTGAATCCTATCAGGCTTTTCTATTAATGTGAGAATTTGAGGATTATTTTTTACTTTTTATACAGAAATTATCAAACATACCCAGAAGTAGAGAGAATAGTAAAATAAACTTGTTTGAACCCATCACTCAGCTCCAACAGTTATCAACAAATGGTTAATCTCATTTCATCTATAAACCAACTAAGCCTAACAGACATCTACAGACCAGGCCACCCAACTCCAATAGAATACATATTCTTAGGTGCACATGAAACATTCTGCTGGATAGATTATACATTAGGCCAAAAAAGAAGTCTCAAAAATTTAAAGAAAGCTATAGTTCTCCACAACAAGAGAAGCCACCACGATGAGAAGCCCGCCCACCACAACAAAGAGTAGCCTCCGCTCACCACAACTAGAGAAAGCCCATGCGCAACAATGAAGACCCAATGCAGCCAAACTAAGTAAATAAATAATAAAATAAATCTTTTTTTTTTAAAGAAAGCTATAGTTCAAAATTCTTTGTGAATATAGATGCAAAAAGCCTCCATGTTATTAAGGCAAATCTAGCAACATTTTAAAAGATCATACACTATAATCAAGTGAGATTTATCTCCGGAATGTAGGGATGGTTCAACATATGAAAATTAATGCAATACAATGTATTAATTGAATAAAGGACAAAAGCACGCCATCATGTAATAGGTGAGGAAAAAGGGCTTGACAAAATCCATTACCCATTCATGATAGAAAAAAACTCTCAATGAACTAGCAACACAATGTAAGGTCCTTAACTTGATGAAGAACATCTAAGAAAAATTTATAATATGGTGAAAGACTGAATGTTTTCCCCCTGAGATTATGAACAAGATGTCCACTCTAGTTACTTTTATTTAATACTGTACTGGAAGCCAATGCAATAAGGCAAAAAAAAAAAAAAAGGAATTAGAGGCATTTGAATTGAAAGAGAGAAATAATATTGTCTTTATTTGCTGATGATATGATCTTTTATGTAGAAAATCCTAAGGAATCTACTAAAAAAGCTATTAGAACTAATAAACAAGTACAGCAAGTTTGCAGGATACAAGATCAATATTAAAAAATAAGTTGTATTTCTATACAATTCAGTGAAAATCTGCAAATTAAATTAAGAAAACAGTTTCATTCATAATAACATAAAAAAGAATGAAATAATGGGATAAATTTAACAAAAAATGTGCAACACTTGTACACTGAAGCAACTAAGCATTACTGAGATAATTATAAAAATATCTAAATAAATGGAAAAACATAATATTTATGGATTGGAAGAGTCACTGTTAAGACTTCCAAATTTATCTATAGATCCAATTAAAACCCTATCAAAATCCCAACTGCCTTTTTTGTAGATACTGACAAGCTGATGCTAAAATACAGATGGAATTGCATAGGGCCCTTAATAAGCAAATGAATCTTAGGGAAAAAAAAAAAAAGAACAAAGTTTGAGGACTCACACATCAATTTCAAAACTTACCACAAAGCTACAGTAACCATGACAGTGTGGTACTGGCATAAGGATAGACATATAGATCAATGGAAAACAATTGAGAGTCCAGAAATAAACCTACATATCTATGAACACTTGACTTTTTTTTAAGCTCTTTATTGGAATATAATTGCTTTACACTGTTGTGTGAATTTTTGAGGTACACCAAAGTGAATCAGCTACATTTATACATATATCCCCATATCCCCTCTCTTCTGCGACTCCCTCCCACCCTCCCTATCCTGGCCCTCTAAGTCATCATCCATCATCAAGTTGATCTCCCTCTGTTATGCTGGAACTTCCCACTAGCTATCTATTTTACATTTGGTAGTGTATATATGTCTATGCCACTCTCTCACTTCGTCCCAGCTTCCCCTTTGCCCCCCCCCAACCCTGTGTCCTCAAGTCTGTTTTCTACATCTGCATCTTTATTCTTGCCCTGTCTTTGGATTCATCAGTACCATTTTTTTTAGATTCCATATACATGAGTTAGCATACGGTGTTTGTTTTTCTCTTTCTGGCTTACTTCACTCTGTATGACAGACTCTAGGTATATCCACCTCATTACAAATAACTCAATTTCATTCTCTTTTATGGCTGAGTAATATTCCATTGTATATATGTGCCACATCTTCTTTATCCATTCATCTGTTGATGGACATTTAGCTTGCTTCCACATCCTGGCTATTGTAAATAGTGCTGCAGTGAACATTGTGGTACATGTTTGTTTTTGGATTATGGTTTTCTCAGGGTATATGCCCAGGAGTGGGATTGCTTGGTCATATGGTAGTTCCATTTTTAGTTTTTTAAGGAACCTCCAAACTGTTGTCCATAGTGGCTGTTTCAACTTACATTCCCAACAACAGTGCAGGAGGGTTCCCTTTTCTCTGTACCCTCTCCAGCATTTATTGTTTCTAGATTTTTTGATGATGGCCATTCTGACCGGAGTGAGGTGATACCTCATTGTGGCTTTGACTTGCATTTCTCTAATGATTAGTGATGTTGAGCATCTTTTCGTGTGTTTGTTAGCCATCTGCATGTCTTCTTTGGAGAAATGTCTATTTAGGTCTTCTGCCCATTTGTGGATTGGGTTGTTTGCTTTTTTGGTATTAAGCTGCATGAGCTGCTTGTATATATTGGACATTAATCCTTTGTTGCTTCGTTGGCAAATATTTTCTCCCATTCTGAGGGTTGTCTTCTTGTCTTGTTTATGGTTTCTTTTGCTGTGCAAAAGCTTTTAAGTTTCATTAGGTCCCATTTGTTTATTTTTTGATTTTATTTCCATTATTCCAGGTGGAGGGTCAAAAAGGACTTTGCTTTGGTTTATGTCATAGAGTGTCCTGCAAGAGTTTTAGTGTCTGGCCTTACATGTAGGTCTTAATCCATTTTGAGTTTATTTCTGTGTATAGTGTTAGGAAGTGTTCTAATTTCATTCTCTTTTTTTTAATTGAAGTATAGTTGAGTTACAATATTGTTTCAAGTGTACAGCATAGTGATTCTGTATTTTTGCAGATTATACTCCATTATAGGTTATTATAAATATTGGGTATAATTCCCTGTGCTACACAGTAAATCCTTTTTGCTTAGCTATTTTATGTATAGTAGTTTGTATCTGTTAATCCCATACTCCTAATTTACCCCGCCTTTCCCCTTTGGTAACTATAAGTTTGTTTTCTATGTCTGTGAGTCTGTTTCTGTTTTGTAAGTAAATTCATTTGTATCATATTTTAGATTTCACATATGAGTGATATCATATGATATTTGTCTGTCTCTGTCTGACTTACTTCACTTAGTATGACAATCTCTAGGTCCATTCCTCTTGCTGCAAATGGCATTATTTCATTCCTTTTTATGGCTGAGTAATATTCCATTGTATATACATACCACATCTTCTTTATCCATTCATCTGTTGTTGGGCACTTAGGTTGCTTCTGTGTCTTGGCTATTGTAAATAGTGCTGCTATGAACATTGGGGTGCATGTATTTTAGAATTAGAGTTTTCATCTTTTCTGGATATATGCCTAGAAGTAGGATTGCTGGATCATATGGTAGCTCTACTTTTAGTTTTTTTAAGGAACCTCCATACTGTTTTCCACAGTGGCTGCACCAATTTATATTCCCACCAGCAGTGTAGGAGGTGAACACTTGACTTTTCACAAATGTCCTAAGACCAATAAATGGGGAAAGAATAGTATTTTTAACAAATAGTGCTGGGACAACTGGATACCCACATGTAAAAGAAAGAAGTTTGACCCCTTCTTTGTATCATGCACAAATTGAAAGTGAATCAAAGGTATAAATGTAAGAGCTAAAACTATAAAACCCTTAGAAGAATATACAGGAGTAAATCTTTGTGACCCTGGATTATTCAGTGGTTTTTTAGATATGACATCAAAAGCAACAAGCAACAAAAGATTAAATACATTGTACTTCATCACAATTAAAAACTTTTGTGCCTCAAAAGACATCAACCAGAAAGTGAAAAGACAACCCATGGAATGGGAGAAAATAATTGCAAATCATATATCTGATAAGGGAATAGCATCCAGAAAATATAAAGGACTCGTACAACTCAATAATGAAAAGGCAAATAGGGACTTCCCTTGTGGTCCAGTAAGAGTCCATGCTCCCAATGCAGGGGGCCCAAGTTCAATCCCTGGTAGGGGAACTAGATTCCACATGCATGCTGCAACTAAGAGCTTGCATGTTGCAACTAAAGATCCCACATGCTGCAACAAAGATCCCGTGTGCCACAGCTAAGACCTGGTGCAGCCAGAATACATAAATATTTATAAATAAATAAACAAATAATAAAAAGGCAAATAATCCAACTGAAAAATAAGCAAAGGATTTGTATAAACATTTCTCCAAAAATGATATATAAAGAAGTGAACAATAAGCACATGAAAAGATGCTGAACATTATTAGCTATTGGGGAAATGCAAATCAAAATTGCAATGAGATACCATTTCGCACCCACTAAAATAGCTATAATCAACAAGGCAGATGATAACAAGTATTGGCAAGGATGTGGGCAAATTGGAAGCTTCATAAACTGATGGGAATGTAAAAATTTGCATCCACGTTGGAAAACAGTTTGGCCATTCCTCAGAATGTTAAAAATGGAGTTACTATGTGACCCAGCAATTCCTTCTATGCATATAGTCAAGAGAAATGAAAACATAGGTCCACACAAAGACTTGTATGTGAATGTTCATAGCAGCACTATTCATAATAGCCCCAAATTGGAAGCCATTCAAATGTTCACTAACTGGTGAATGAATAAACAAAATGTAGTATACCCATATAATTGGAACAGTAGTCAGCAATTAAAAGAAATGAACTATTCATACATGATACAACATGGATAAAACTCAAAACATTATGATAAGTTAAAGAAGCCAAGCAAAAAAGACCTACATATTACCTGATTTAATTTATGTGAAATATCTAAAAAAGGCCAGTTTACAGAGCAGAAAGCATACTAACAGCTCAGGACTCCAACTGTGTGTGTTCCACTAACAAGTCAAAATTCCCTTTAATGCCCCAGCATCAGATGTCACACATAATCTGAGTAAAAGCAGTCAAAGCCCATCCAGAATCAAGGAGAGGGAAAATTTGGCTTGCATCTTGATGGAGGAACGTCAAAGAATTTGTGAACCATGTCTTAAAACTACCACAAAAACTGACAGCTTACTTCTCAAAAGCAACAAAGGAAGCCAAAGACAATGAAATCATGTGTTTAATGTGTTGAAAGAAAATCTCTATCAACCTAGGAAGAATTACCATTTTATTGGTGATTTATACCAATATTCAAGGAATATATAATTTTAAATAAACAAAAAGGAAAGACTAGAATAAATCATGTGACACTGGACTAGAGTTGGAGACATTACTGTGAGTTCATGTTTGCCTAATATAGATACAGATGGATACATACAGAAATAATTATATATGTGTTTGTATGTTTGGGTTAATATATTTCCTAGTGCTGTCCACTGACAGGACCTAGAAGCAATGACACCCCAGCAGCAATGAGCACACCCAGATCTTGGTTTCTAATACCATTCTCTAATGAAAGGAACCAAGGCCCTTTGGAGAATGGTTGATTCTAGGGCTGAGCCAGGGAAAATACAAGATGAGCCTGAAGAATCTTGTGGTTCCACAAAGTAAGAAAGTGCTCATAAAATAAAAGGATGGGACTTCCCTGGTGGTCCTGTGGTTAAGAATCCACCTTCCAATGCAAGGGGCTTGGTTCAATCCCTGGTCAGGGAACTAAGGCCCCACATGCTGCAGGGCAACTAGGCCCACACGCCACAACTACTGAGCCTGCACGCCACAGGAGCTTCTAATGGCCAAGCTGGAGGAATATGAGCAATGAACCAAGGTGGTATTGGAGTATCAAATAAATATCCATGAGTATATACTGATATAAATGATTGCATAAATAAATAAATGTAAGAGTAGAGGTAAATATCACAAGCAGAAGAATTCCAAATCAATTATGTAGGTCTATGGTCCATTTTGGGGTAATTTTTGTGAAAGTTGTAAGGTCTACATCTAGATTCTTCTTCCTCCTCCTCCTCCTCCACTTCCTCCTCCTTCCTCTCCCTCTTCCCCTCTCTCTCCTTCACCTTCTCCTTCTTCCTCTTCTTTCTGCATGTGGATGTCTAGTTGTCCCAGTACCATTTGTTGAAAAGACCATTTTTGCTCCATTTTATTGCCTTTGCTTCTTCATCAAAGATCAGTTGACTATGTTTGTGTGGACCTAATTCTGGATTCTCTATTCTGTTCCAAAATGAAGTTTTTAAAATGGAACTTTATTATGTACTAGTAAAAAGAGATGTTGGCATTAGGTAGGAGCTGATTTTAACAGGAGAGAATATAGCCATGCATGCATATAGGTTGGTAGATTTGATGGTGGGAAGATGAGGAATTTCTTCTCTGAATGCTTCTCCCTT
This sequence comes from Hippopotamus amphibius kiboko, assembly GCF_030028045.1. NCBI lineage: Eukaryota > Metazoa > Chordata > Mammalia > Artiodactyla > Hippopotamidae > Hippopotamus > Hippopotamus amphibius. Next base: position 1,909,793 of record NC_080203.1, read on the forward strand.
CTCAGTGAAAAAAGAAGCACCTGAGAGTGAGGATTGGGAAGCAAACATGAGCTGAATAAGTGGGAAGGTGAATTTCTAGGAAAAACATAATAGGAAAGCTAGGTAGCTTGAGCATCCTTTTTGAGATTTTTGGTCATCAATTTAAAGAAGCAAATTTTTCTGGGATTTTTCTCCTACATCATTCTGCTGCTTAGGTGCAGGCAAGGAATAGGCTGTTAGTGGGATTTACCAAATGAATGGGTTCAAGGCAAGACTGCAAGTAGAAGTTGGTTTTTTATCCTCATATCATAAAACCTCAGATATAGAGGCCGGTTGATATGTTCAGGGTTCTTAATGCTTCTTCCATGTTATCACTCTTCTATCCTTCCTCTCTTTTAAAGCTCATGCAATCAGATGATGCCAACTGCCATTTTTGTTTATTGCTGTAATCAACTGTCCTCCTGGTCATGCCTGCTCATCCAATGAAGATTTTATCACTTGAACCACTGTTTTCCTCTCTACTGTTGGGGAATTCAGTGCCCAAATAGTGAGAAAGGCTGAGGGGAAGCAGTGTTCTCAGCAGACATCCAAATTTCAATTACTAATGCCAGAAGGTGCAAGGAATTCTTCCTGAAGTAATTAAAATAATTTTAAATAAATAGAAAGGAGCCTTTAGTAAGAAACCTAAGTAGCTACCTGAGCAGTTTTATGAAAAGAACAAACATTTTGAGCTTTATCTAGGCTCAAACCCCTGTACTGTAGATACAAGGCAGCTTTTGTTTTCTGGAGATAGGCCACACTTTTCTTGTTGATCCTAATTGTCTTGTACCTGATCTTATATCTTATTTACACTTTCAGATTATATTTAAGAATAAAGCAAGCCGACCATATAATATCTACCCTCATGGAATCACTGATGTCAGTCCTCTACACTCAGGGAGATTTCCAAAAGGTAAGTGTTACCTCAGTTTTATAGGTGTTACTTACCTGTAGATACAGATTGAGGGCACGGCCTCGATAACAACTAAAAGTTGCACATTTATCACCCCCACCATCTTTATTCTCTTAAGATTTATTTTATTTAAAAATATGTCTTTATTTTGCCTTCACTTTTGAAGGATAATTTTGCTGGACATAGAATTCTGGGTTGAGAGGGTTTCATTTTCCTTTTAGGACATTGCAGATATTGTTTTCCTATCTTCTGGCCTTTATAACAGCTAAGTTCTATGCAGCCAGTCTCCCCATGGGCCAGTCTCCCCATGGGCCAGTCTCCCCATGTGTCAGTCTCCCCCACGTGACAGTCTCCCCATGGACCAGTCTCCCCCATGGGCCAGTCTCCCCCATGTGCCGGTCTCCCCCATGGACCAGTCTCCCCTGGCTGTGCTTTTCTTCATATTTATCATACTTGGGGTTCACTGATCTTCCTGGATCTGCAAATTTATGTTTTTTACCAAATTTGGAAATATTTTGGTCATTATTTCTTTAAATATTTTTCTACCTTGTTCTCTATATCCCTTCCTGGGCCTCTGATTACAGTATGTTTGTATACTGGTAGAGAATAAAGAAGGATAATCCACTTGACCTTAACAGTAGAATCATTGGAACTGTAGACAAAAGAATAATCACAGCATATCACCCACCAGTAGTTCAAAATCATGGTAGATTTTAGTTTGCTTCATATTAGGACCATGCTGATCTTGTAATTTTTATGTTTGTATTTCTAGACTTGTAGGCTAGTGCCATTACCTCTCTCATCTTATACATTTCTGGTTTTTGATTTCTTTTATTTTTCTGGAAGTATATCTTCAAAATACTTCTGAATACATTTAGTATATAGAGGGTAAATTTTATGAGTCCTTCAGTATGGTATGATGTATAGATATGCTGGTTATAAATAGTTTTCAATCCACTGTTTTTGAATACTCATTATTGCTGGTGAAAATTCTAATGCAAAATTGATTGGCATTCCTTTATGGGAAAAGGGAACTGTAACAGAATTCTGGGGAGATGTTGAATGTGGACACTGAAATTTTGAAGCATATGCAAATACAATTACTGGTAACTTGCTTTTTATGTGGAGAACTCTGAAGGCTTTACTGCTCATATTAGCAGACAAGAAGAGAGGGTAAGGGTAGAGCAGTCTTCCCTTGGCCTGGCAAGGATGCCTGAGTTTTCTCTGTAAAAAGTAGATACTGTTGCAAGTAGCTGGCTTGATCTCTTTTGAAAATACCCTGTCTAAGAAGGCAGCTTGACAGGGTGACGGATGCCAGAAATAATAGGCTCTTGGATATGTCACCAGAGGTGAGAAGAGCTGGTGGAGGGAGGAGAGCTGCAGAAGGATAACTGGAGTAAGCATCTCTCATGTATGCGGTGCTGAGGTCCTGATGGTTACTCCAAGGAACCCGTACATGTACCCTAAGAAAAGACCTGCCTCTCAGCACTTGCCACACAGAAAGCACTGGTGACCGAATAGTGTTGTCAAAGAGAGTACTCACACAGCAGGACCTAGTAAGCACAAACCTATTTGCCCTTTCCTCTAATACCCATCTGCCCTCACTCCCTATTATGTTAAGCCTGACCTATGGTTAGGGTAATGGATATAGACTGGATCTTCGGGTATTAAACATACCCAAAAGTGAGTTTTAATTACTAAAATCAAACAGTTCTTGTCCTGAGGACCCATTAGCCCAAGGGCAGATTTCAGTTCTTGCTTCTATTTGTCACAGAGGTCAGATACCACAAGTCTTGATATCACATGTGAATTAAAACTTCAGTGTGCAGTCCTTTGGCATCTATTCAGGCTACTTTGGATTTGATGTGTCCTTTTTTTTTTTTTTTTTTTTGGTACTTGGTGTTTTTTTCTTCTTTATACATTTTCAGTTATGTATTTAAAATGTTTAAAAATATTATTATCTACTATCTCTCTGTATCTGTAATGGTGGGTAGACCTGCCCATTTCAACTCAAACCTAACATGCTAGCAGAAATCTCCTGGACCTAGTTTTATTGTAAAAAGTTGTGTAAATCTTAAACTTATAAGAGGTGCAAATTTAGTTTTCACTTATTGAGAAACTTCATATGTACATATAAATTCATAGAGCCATTGCAATAACGACATGATTACCAGTATATGCCTTCTTATACATCTAATCAAGCTATTTTGGGGTTTGGGTGTGAGTAGGTATGAAACCTTTGAAAGATATGCCAATTCTGCCAGGAGAGATATTCAAGTATAAATGGACAGTGACTGTAGAAGATGGGCCAACTAAATCAGATCCTCGGTGCCTGACCCGATATTACTCAAGCTTCATTAATCTAGAGAGAGATCTAGCTTCAGGACTCATTGGCCCTCTCCTCATCTGCTACAAAGAATCTGTAGATCAAAGAGGAAACCAGGTGAGTTCATCTCTTTCCAAGTGCTGGGTCTGAAGATAAAATGGCATGATGATGCATATGAACTTCCAGATACTATTTCCTATATTTCCTCAGTGTATGTCTGCCTATAGCTTGCAGAAAATATAGCAGTCTGCAATATTGAGAAAGAAAAAAAAGAAAGAAATGACCTGGTTTCTCATAGCTTTTATTGAACTTGACTTCAGTGTAATAAATTTGCCTGCTGGATGAATTGGAGTGTCTGGGCCCTAGATTATTTCTATAATACTCGTTCTTAGTCTAAAATTCCTCTCTCTGTAAGTGATCTTGCCCATTTTTACGTGATCAATTACCACCTATTTTTAGATGACCCACAAATCTATATGACAGCCTAGACGTCTCCCCTGCACGTCTCATTGTGACTCAGACACCTCAAGATGAACATATGTGCAGCATCTAGCATAGTGTGTAGCATTTAGTAAGAGTTCAATAAATATTTGTTGAGCAAAATTCAGGGAAATATATAAAATATTTCAGAATATGGTTAGAATTTGGACCACTTCTGCTGTTTTAGAAAAATTAAGTTAAATACTCTGAATTTTAAAAGCTTGATTCTTCACAAAAACTCATTGCTTTGCTGCAAAATAACTCATTGCTATATTGGTGAGGCTTGACTACATGTCCATTGGGTTATTTAAGACATATAGGATTTGTACTAGTCTAAAAATATTTTATGAACTTTAATGCAGGTAAAACATGTGGCACTCAAATGCAGAGAGGCACCAGTTTGGCCAAGAATGTTTCCTAATTATAATTTTTCCATCAGTTTTTGGAAGAGGACTGAAATGTACCTGTATTCTCTAATCTTCCCTTCATCATTTTCATTTCTATAGTAATAGGTTATACAAAATGAAATTTATACATATTAGTGAAGTTTATACATTAAATTATAGTAGATTCAGTTAGCAAGTGACTAACTCATAACTTTGGTTCATATACAAAGAGCTCTTCTCAAAAAGAAAAACTTAAAGTTTGTAAACATCAAACTTAAAAGTGTTAGTGTTAGTAAACATTTTATAGTTCATTTTAGCTTTGTTATTTGATTTCTATTTTGTACTGTTGATTTTTCATAGATTGGTAGCCTTGTGAAAGGGCATTTGCTAGATGAAGGTTTAGGGAAGGCATTCATCTTACTTGATTTGACTAAATTGTTTAAGAAAGACATTGAATAATCACTTAGGTCTTTAAAGAGTGAAAATTCTCTAATCTAAACATGGAGACAATGAGGCTACAGACTCGACCAAAACAATCAATCAGAACTTCCCTGGTGGCACAGTGGTTAAGAATCTGCCTGCCAATGCAGGGGACACAGGTTCGATCCCAGGGCTGAGAAGATCCCACATGCTGCGGAGCAACTAAGCCTGTGTGCCACAACTACTGAAGCCTGCGCACCTAGAGCCTGTGCGCCACAGCAACAGGAGCAGCCACAATGAGAAGCCTGCCCACGGCAACGAAGAGTAGCCCCTACTCACCACAACTAGAGAAAGCCCACGCAGCAGCAAATACCCAATGCAGCTGAAGATGGTGGAATAGAAGGACATGCGCTCACTCCCTCTTGCAAGAGCACCGGAATTACAGCTAACTGCTGAACAATCATCTGAACTGCTGAACAGAAAGACACTGGAACTCACCAAAAAAGACACCTCACATCCAGAGACAAAGGAGAAGCTGCAATGAGATGGTAGGAGGGGCGCAATCACGATAAAATCAAATCCCATAACTGCTAGGTGGGTGACTCACAAACTGGAGAGCAGTTATACCACAGAAGTCCACCCACTAAAGTGAGGGTTCTGAGCCCCATGTCAGGCTTCCCAGCCTGGGGGTCCAGCAACGGGAGGAGGAATCCCCAGAGAATCAGACTTTGAAAGCCAGTGGGATTTGATTGCAGGACCTCCACAGGACTGGGGGAAACAGAGACTCCACTCTTGGAGGGCACACAAAAAGTGTGCTCACCAGGACCCAGGGGGAAGGATCAGTGACCCCAAAGGAGACTGAACCATACCTACCTGCTGATGTTGGAGGGTTGCCTGCAGAGATGGGGGGCAGCTGTGGCTCACCACGGAGACAGGGACACTGGCACTGGCAGCAGGGGTTCTGGGAAGTGCTCATTGGTGTGAGCCCTCCTGGAGTCTGCCATTAGCCCCACCAAAGAGCCTATAAGCTCCAGTGCTGGGTAGCCTCAGGCCAAACAACCAACAGGGTGGGAACGCAGCCCCACCCATTGGCAGACTTCAGGATTAAAGTTTTACTAAGCTCCGCCTACCCAGCCCAACCCACCATCAGCCCCCCCCCCGATCAGGAAGCACCCAGGAGCCTCCTAGATAGCTTCCTCCACAAGAGGGCAGACAGCAGTATCAAACAGGACCAGATGGCTTCACAGGTGAATTCTATCAAACATTTAGAGAAGAGCTAACACTCATCTTTCTCAAACTCTTCCAAAAAATTGCAGAAGAAGGAACACTCCCAAACTCATTCTATGAGGCCACTGTCACCCCGATACCAAAACCAGATAAAGATACTACAAAAAAAGAAAATTACAGACCAATATCACTGATGAATATAGATGCAAAAATCCTCAACAAAATACTAGCCAACAGAATCCAACAACACATCGAAAGGATCATATACCATGATCAAGTGGGGTTTATCCCTGGAATGCAAGGATTCTTCAGAACATGCAAATCAATCAATGTGATACACCATATTAACAACTTAAAGAATAAAAACCACATGATCATCTCAATAGATGCATAAAAAGCTTTTGACAAAATTTAACACCCATTTATGATAAAAACTCTCCAGAAGGTGGACATAGAGAGAACCTACTTCAACATAATAAAGGCCATATATGACAAACCCACAGCAAACATCATTCTCAATGGTGAAAAACTGAAAGCATTCCCTCTAAGATCAGGAACAAGAAAAGGATGTCCACTCTCACGACTACTATTCAACATAGTTTTGGAAGTCCTTGCCACAGCAATCAGAGAAGAAAAAGAAATAAAAGGAATCCACATTGGAAAAGAAGAAGTAAAACTGTCACTGTTTGCAGATGACATGACACTATACATAGAAAATCCTAAAGATGCCACCAGAAAACTACTTGAGCTAATCAATGAATTTGGTAAAGTTGCAGGATACAAAATTAACACAGCATTTCTCTTGCATTTCCGCTGACAATGAAAGATCAGAAAGAGAAATTAAGGAAACAATCCCATTCACCATTGCAACAAAAAGAATAAAATAGCTAGGAATAAACCTAAGGAGGTAAAAGACCTATACACAGAAAACTATGAGACACTAATGAAAGAAATCAAAGACGACACAAACAGATGGAGGGACATACCATGTTCTTGGATTGGAAGAATCAACATCGTGAAAATGACTATACTACCCAAAGCAATCTACAGATTCAGTGCAATCCCTATCAAATTACCAATGGCATTTTTTACAGAACTAGAACAAAAAATCCTAAAATTTGTATGGAGACACAAAAGAGCCTGAATAGCCAAAGCAATGTTGAGAAGGAAAGATGGAGTTGGTGGAATCAGGCTCCCTGACTTCAAACTATACTACAAGGCTACAGTGATCAAGACAGTATGGTACTGGCACAAACACAGAAATATAGATCAATGAAACAAGATAGAAAGCCCAGAGATAAACTGTGGTCAACTAACCTATGACAAAGGAGGCAAGGATATACAATAGAGAAAAGGCAGCCTCTTCAATAAGTGGTGCTGGGAAAACCGGACAGCTACATGTAAAAGTATGAAATTAGAACACTTCCTAACACCATACACAGAAATAAACTCAAAATGGATTAAAGATCTACCTGTAAGGCCAGACACAATAAAACTCATAGAGGAAAACAAAGGAAGAACACTCTTTGACATAAATCACAGCAAGATCTTTTTTGACCCACCTCCTAGAGTAATGGAAATAAAAACAAAAATAAATAAGTGGGACCTAATGAAACTTCAAAGCTTCTGCACAGCAAAAGAAACTATGAACAAGACGAAAAGACAACCCTAAGAATGGGAGAAAATATTTGCAAACGAATCAACAAAGGATTAATCTCCAAAATATATAAACAGTTCATGCAGCTCAATATCAAAGAAACAAACAACCCAATCCAAAAATGGGCAGAAGACCTAAATAGGCATTTCTCCAAAGAAGACATACGGAGGGCCAAGAGGCACATGAAAAGCTGCTCAACATCACTAATTATTAGAGAAATGCAAATCAAAACGACAATGTGGTATCACCTCACACCAGTTAGATTGGGCATCATCAGAAAATCTACAAACACTAAATGCAGGAGAGGGTGTGGAGAAAAGGGAACACTCTCGTACTGTTGGTGGGAATGTAAATTGATACAGCCACTATGGAGAACAGTGTGGAGGTTCCTTACAAAACTAAAAATAGAGTTACCATATGACCCAGCAATCCCACTCCTGGGCATATACCCAGAGAAAACCATAATTTAAAAAGACACATGCATCCCAATGCTCATTGCAGCACTGTTTACAATAGCCAGGGCATGGAATCAACCTAAATGTCCATCAGCAGATGAATGGATAAAGAAGACGTGGTACATATATACAATGGAATATTACTCAACTGTAAAAAGGAACGAAATTGGGACATTTGTAGAGACATGGATGGACCTGGAGACTGTCACACAGAGTGAAGTGAGTCAGAAAGAGAAAAACAAATACTGTATATTAACGCATATATGTGGAATATAGAAAAATGGTACAGATCAACCGGTTTGCAAGGCAGAAATAGAGACACAGATGTAGAGAACCAATGTATGGACACCAAGCAGGAAAGCCCGGGGGGGTGAGGTTGGGGGGAATGAATTGGGACATTGGGATTGCCATATATGCATTACTAATAAGAAAAAAATATCAAATTGTACACTTTAAATATATGCAGTTTATTGTATGTCAATTGTATCTCATTAAAAGTTCTCAAAGAAAAAAAAAGACTGAACACAGCCAATAAAGAAAGAAATAAATATTAAAAAAAGAAAACAAAACACCATTCAGCCAGCATATGGCCTTGGGTCCAGAATAAACTAAGTTTAATGGGTCCAGTCACCATCTTGCCCTGAGGACATATTTGCTCTAAACTTACTCACTGCCCCTAGCACCCACTCCCACTCCCAGGCCCTGAGACGTGCCATAATAATGACCTTAGGGAGAAATGGCATTGAACCAGAGGATTATAGATACATCATATACATGCCCTCACTTCCAGCATAGACTGCTAATTTCTACCTGACAGTACTAGTAGCATTTTTTTCTTTCTTTCAATGCATGTAACTAATAGATGATGTCAGACAAGAGAAATGTCATCCTGTTTTCTGTATTCGATGAGAATCAAAGCTGGTACCTCACAGAGAATATTCAGCGCTTCCTCCCCAATGCAGATGGAGTGCAGCCCCAGGATCCAGAGTTCCAAGTCTCCAATGTCATGCACAGTAAGTAAAGCAGCACTTGAGTACAATGGATAATGGATAAAGGGAAACTGAAGACACCAAATTGATGTGCAGTTAATGCATTAATTTATATGCCACACGAGTCATATTTCCTTAAAAATTATTACATATGAACATATGCAGTTTTATATAAATGCATAAGTATGATCATATACTGCATATATTTTTCTTTTAGAAGACATCAAATATCTAGAGAAATTTATTTTTAAAGGATAAATCAAATAAGACAGTTTTTATTTACCTAAAAATATATAAGCCATCCTTAATATGAAATGCACTATCAGTAAATTACACATGAAATAGAAAGGGAATGCAATTTTACATATATAAATTTTACATATGCAATTTTACATACGTTACAGCTGTAACAATTTAACAGTGAAATTAATCAAGATACTGTACATTTAAAAAAAATCCAACATCTTTTTTTCAGCTTTATTGAGGTATAATTGACAAGTAAAAATTGTGTATATTTAAAATGTACAACATGATCTTAATGATATTTATTTGACTTCCCCTTCCCTTTCATCTTCCCTTCTCTTCCATATTATACCTTTCTAGTAACCATTTTGTGTCCAGGCAGCCCATGTTAAAACATATTTTTCCATGATGATGTAATAATATATAAACATATATATGTTCTATTAGTCTGCTAGGCTTGCCATAGCAAAGTCCCACAGACTGGTCAACTGCAACAGTAGACATTTATTTCCTCACAATTCTGGAGGCTAGAAGTCCGAGATCAAGGTGTCAGCCGGAGTGGTTTCTTCTGAGGTCCCTCTCCTTGGTTTACAGATGGTCTTTCCTCCATGTGTGCACATTTCTCTGTACAAATTTCCTCTTCTTATAAGGACACTGATCATTTAGGGTTAGGGCCCATCATAATGACCTCATTTTAAAGAATTACCTGTCTAAAGACCCAATCTCTTCATTTATACCTGTCAGACTAGCAGAATTATAATACAGTTATTACTAGAGGGCTTGTGAGTAAAAGAGTATTATCATACAATGCTAGTGGATAACTAGTACAGTCTTTTTGAAACCAATCTGATTGAAACCATTAAAATTAAAAATATATGCCTTTTAGAGTTCTGGTTCTGTTTAAGATGGAATCACTCTGTCTGTCCTACTGAATGCAGTGTTAAGGATTTTTCCGTAGCAGACTGCATGGAGCAGCTATCTGAGAACCCTAAAAAGTAGTTGGCAGCAGGTAAATTGAGAAAGGAAACTAGAAAAATTTAAAAGCATGAGGATTGGAAGTAAAGAAATAAAACTGAATATGACATGATTATCTATGTAGCAAATCTCAAGATCTCCACAAAAAAACCCCTAGAACTAAAAAGTGAGTTTAGTCTGATTGCAGAATGCAAAGTTGACATATAAAAGTCAGTCATATCTCTATGTAACAATAGCCAACTATTGGAAACAAATTACAAAAATAATGCCATTTATAATAGCTCAAAAAATGAAATACTTAGGCCTAAATTGAACAAAACATGTGCAGGATCTGTACACTGAAAATTACAAAACACTGATGAAAGAAATTTTAAAAGACCTAAATAAGTAGAGAGACATACAACATTCATGGACAGGAAGACTCAATAGAGTAAAGATGTCAGCTATTCCCAAATTGATCTATAGATTTAAAGCAATTCTTATTAAAATCCCAGGAGGATTTTTTTTGTTGGTAGGGTAAAGTATATTATAAAATTTATATGGAAAGGCAAAGGCACTAGAATAGCCAAAACAATTTTGAAAAAGAAAAATTAAATTGGAAGACTCATACTACCTGATTTTAAGACTTACTATAAAGCTACAGTAACCAAGATAGCATTGTATGGGCAAAGATGAATGACATGGAATATATATATAGACCCACACATGTATGGCTAATTGATTTTTGATGAAGATGGAAATGCAATTCAATGGAGAAAGGACAGTCTTTTCAACAAATAGTGTTGGAACAATTAGTCACCCATATACAAAAAGATGAACCTCAACCTATATCTCACACTTAAAGATTAACTTAAACTGGATCATAGATCTAAACGTATAATGTAAAACCACAAAAAGTTTCCAAGAAAACATAGAAGGAAATTTTCATGACCTGGAGTTAGGCAAAGCATTCTGATAAATGACACCCAAATCAAAATTCATAGAAGGAGGAACTTAATAAATTGGACTTCATCAAAATGAAAAACTTTTGCTATACACAAGGTACTGTTAAAGAGAATGAAAAGTCAATCAACAGATTGGTAGAAAATATTTGCAAATCACATAACCATATCTAAACTCTCAGACTCAGCAGTAAGAAAACAAACAAACCCCTAAAAATGTGCCAAAGATTTGAACAGACACATTACCAGAGAAGATATATGGAAGGCAAATAAGCACATGAAAAAATACTCAACATCATTGGCCATTAAGAAAATGCATATTAAAACCACAGTAAGGTACCGCTACATGTCTATTTTAACACCTAAAGTAAAACAAAACAGACAATATTAAATATGCTGGCAAGAGTGCAGAGCAACAGGAACCCTCATGCATTGCTGGTGGGCATGTACAATAGTATAGTCATTCTGGAAGACAGTTTGGCAAATGCAAATCAAAACCACAATGAAATTTCACCTCACACCTGTTAGAATGCCTATTATCAAAATCACAAACGGTAAGTGTTGGTGAGAACCTGCAGAAATGGGAACCCTTGTATATCGCTGGTGGGAATGTAAATTGGTACAGCCATTATAGAAAACAGTATGGAGGTTCCTCAGAAAATTAAACATAGAACTACCATATGATCCAGCAATACCACTCCTGGGTATTTACCCTAGAGAAATAAAAACTTAGGTTCACACAAAAACCTGTCCAGGAATGTATAGAGCAGCTCTATCCATAATTTCTAAAATTTGGAAATAATCAGAGAACCTGGAACCAGCTCCAAACCCCTGAGCCTTGAGCCAGGGGCTCCCTGCCTAGAATCCCCAAGAAGGAAAGCCACACGAGTAAGGTAGAAACCCCCCAAGGGTGACTCTGCCAATCAGGAGGAGCCAATGGCCAGAGCCCCAGGCCAACCTTGCCAAGGGTGAGATCCAATTAGACCATCTCTCTCTCTCTCTCTCTCTCTCTCTCTGGCTTCACTGTGTGGCATGCAGTATCTTAGTTCCTTGAACAGGGATCGAACCTGTGCCCCCTGCAATGGAAGCATGGAGTCTTAACCACTGGACCGCCAGGGAAGTCCTAGACCATTTCTCTCTTAAACGGGGAGTTTATCCTATCTGCATGGGATTTTTTTGCACTAATTTTGTGTTTTCTTTTTTTCTATATTTAAAATTTTTTTCTCCTTTATTTTTTGATCAATTAAGTGTTTGTAAATTCTGGTTTTTCTTTACTGTTTTGGAAGTTATGCACACTTCTATTCCCATAGGGGGGATTACCTTTGAAATTTTACCCTTTATACACAGACTGTTGTTGTTTGTTTTGTTTTGTTTCCAACATTATTCATATAAAATTGTCATATAGCATAGTGTGAGTTTAAGGTGTACAACGTGGGCTTGCCTGGTGGCTCAGTGGTTAAGAATCCACCTGCCAATGCAGGGGACACAGGTTCGATCCCTGGGTCGGGAAGATCCCACATGCCATGGAGCAGCTAAGCCCATGTGCCACAACTACTGAGCCTGCGCTTTAGAGCCCACGAGCCACAACTATTGAGCCCACGCACCACAACTACTGAAGCCCAAGCACCTAGAGCCCGTGCTCCACAACAAGAGAAGCCACGGCAATAAGAAGCCCGCGCACTGCAATGAAGAGTAGCCCTCACTCTCCGCAACTACAGAAAGCCCCTGCGCAGCAACAAAGACCCAGTGCAGCCAATAAATAAAAAATAAATAAATAAATTTTTTAAAAAGATAGCTGCTATGTAAACAAATTACATTAAAAAAATAAAGTGTACAAAGTGTTGACTTGATACACTTATATATAGCAAAATGATTTCCACCATAGTGTTAGCTAGCGCCTCCACCAGATCACATAATTACCATTTCTATTTCGTGGTGAGAACATTTCATATCCACTCTTTTAGCAACTTTCAAGTATATAATACAATATTATTAACAAAATCACCATGCTGTACATTAGATCCCCAGAACTTATTTCTCTCATACAGCTGGAAGTTTGTACCCTTTGAGCAACATCTACCCATTTCCCCCACGCACATACCAGCCCCTCATAACAACAGTTCTACTCTCTGTTTCTATGAGTTCATATTTTTTGATTCCATATACAAGTGGAATCATACAGTGTTTCTCTTTCTCTGACTTATTTTACTGAGGATCGCATTTCCCTGATGATTAGTTAATGTGTTGCATCTTTTCATGTACCTGTTGACCATCTGTATGTCTTCTTTGGGAAAATGTCTATTCAGTTCCCCTGCCCATTTTTAAAATCAAATTGTTTTTGTTTGTTTTGTTATTGAGTTGTATGAGTTATTTATATATTTTGGATATTAATCCCTTATCAGATACATGATTTGCAAATATTTTCTCCCATTCTGTAGGTGGTTGCCTTTCATTCTGTTGATTATTTCTTTTGCTGTGCAGAAGACTTTTAGTTTGATGTAGTCCCACTTACTAATTTTTACTATTGTTACTTGTGCTTTTGGTGTCATATCCAAAATATCATTGCAAAGACGAGTTTCCCTATGTTTTCTAGGAGTTTTACAATTTCAGGTCTTATGCTTAAATCTTTAATCCATTTCAAGTTAATTTTTGTGTATCATGTAATGTAAGGGTCCAAATTCATTCTTCTGCATGTGGCTATTCAGTTTTCCCAACACCATTTATTGAAGAGACTATCCTTTCCCCATTGAGTATTCTTGGCTCTCTTGTCATTTGTTAGTTGACCATCCATGTGAGAGTTTATTTCTGGGCTCTCAATTCTTTTCCATTGATTTATGTGTCTGTTTTTATGCCAGTGCCATACTTTTTAAATCACTATATCTTTGTATTATAGTTTGAAACCAAGAAGTGTGATGCCTCCAGCTTGGTTCTTCTTTCTCATTGTTGCTTTGGCTATTCAGGGTCTTTTGTGGTTCCATATGAATAGTTGTATTTTCCATCAGCATTTACCAAATAGTTCATCCTTTCTGCTACTGTTTTGGGATATTTCCTTTGTCATATATTAAATTTCCATTTATATCTGTGTCTGTTTCTGGACTCTGTATTCTGATTGACATAATCATCTATACCTGCCTCAAGACCATGCTTTTAATTACAATAGCTTTAAAATATCTTTTAACACTTTGTAGGGCAAGAAACTTTCATTCTCAATTAGTTGCACTAAGCTAGTGTCTGAGCATTGCTTAGTGGGTTTGTGGGCCTCCACCTTGCAGAGTGGAGGCCCACAAATTCATGGACAGATAAATGCATGGAAGAGGCTTTCAGAAACAATTCTCTGTATAAATTGAAATCTATGTTACTTTTATTTACTTTTTATTTAGAAGTAATTTCAAACTTACAGAAATGCTGAAAGAATAGTAAGAGAACTCCCATATACCCTTTATCCAGATTCACTAATTTTTAAAGATTTTGCTATGTTTGCTTTATCATTCTCTCTTTACTCTGCAGACACATTTTTATTACTTATTTTCCTTTTTTAAAATTTTATTTTATTTTCTGGCTGCATTGTCTTATTGCTGCACACAGGCTTTCTGTAGTAGTGGTGAGTGGGGGCTACTCAGTTGCGGTGCACAGGCTTCTTATTGTGGTGGCTTCTCTTATTGCAGAGCATGGGCTCTAGGCTCATGGGCTTCAGTGGTTGTGGCACGTGGGCTCAGTAGTTGTGGCTTGTGGGCTCTAGAGCACAGGCTCAGTAGTTGTGGCTCACCTGCTTAGTTGCTCTGCGGCATGTGGAATCTTCCCAGCCCAGGGCTCAAACCTGTGTCCCCTGCATTGGCAGGTGTGTTCTTAATCACTGTGCCACCAGAGAGGTCCCTATTACTTAATATCAATTTGAGAATAGGTTGTAGATATCATGCCCCATTATCTCTTAATACTTCGTCATGTATTTCCTATGAATAAAGATATTCTCTTACATAATCAAAGTGGAGTTATGAAATCCAGAAAATTTAACGTTGATAGAATACATTATCTATTACATTTGTACAATGCATTTATCTAATTGGCAGCCAATATTCCAGTTGTATCAATCATGCTGTCTTTGTAGAATTTCCTCTCTCTGGTTCAGGGTCTAGTCCTGGATCTTGTTGTCCTGCTTCTTTGAAATTTGTTTCCTTGAATTCGGAACACTAGCAGATACTAATTTTGATCACTAGATCAAGAGATTTTTTCTGTTTTTTTTCCTCTGTGTAGTTATTATTTTTCTCCTTGCAACTAATAAGCAGTGTGTAGGGAGACACTTTGAGACCATGCAAATGTCCTCCTCCTCATCAAATTGCTGCCTACCATGTAGCATCTAAATCCATCATGACTATGATGGTCTATGACTCTCCTCACTTTGAGATTGGAACCTAGCTGATCAAGTATTAACAACTTACTTTTTTGGAAGGTATAATGTTATTTCTTCCTGGGAATAAGGTAAAGGGCATAACATATCATTTCTAATCATATCATAACAATCCAAAATAATAAATGCAGAGAGTGCTAAAATCTTTTATTCTCCATTCTTTTTGCAGGCATCAATGGCTATGTTTTTGATAGCCTGCAGCTCTCGGTTTGTTTGCATGAGGTGGCATACTGGTACATTCTAAGTGTTGGAGCACAGACTGACTTCCTCTCTGTCTTCTTCTCTGGATATACCTTCAAACACAAAATGGTCTATGAAGACACCCTCACCCTATTCCCCTTCTCAGGAGAAACTGTCTTCATGTCAATGGAAAACCCAGGTGAGTTATTTATATTTTTCTTTTACTAACAGTGGTGTTTGCTTCACTAGCCATTCATATGCTCACATTTTGGGTAGATACTAAATAGTTCAAGTGATTTTGGTAATTGCAAGGCATTTTAAAGACAGCACCACATCAAGTATTTAAAAGTCTTTGCTCTAAAAAGTGCCTTTACCTGCCATGGGCCAAGATTTTAAGTGTGTTTACTAAATTGTGGTGGTGAATATATATTTATACACGCAGTTAACACACTTGGGGCTAAATATGCTTCTGTGTGCCTCGTGAACATTGGTATTGTTGGGAAGTGCATAATCATCTTTTGCACACATAATGTCCAACCACTGTGAAGCCTTCTGGACGAATGTGGCTGTCAGCTTCTCGTCCTCTCTCTCCCTCCATAACTACTGCAAGGCTTTCGAGAACACCAGCCCAGTGATCAGGAGGAACACCTACCTGGCCTATATCTAACACGGATTGTTGCTATGTTCATACAGCTTAGTAACAAGTGCTCCTAGTCCCTCCCACCTCCATCATCTGCAGAGGGAAGTACATGAAACTACCTGTAGATTGTAGTTATTCTCTTACACTTATGGCTTTTCTGGAGATAAATTCTCATGGGGAAATTTCTTGGGAATAAAAACCAATCTCATCATATATAAATATAGATTCGCCTTCATGCCCAGAAAATTATCTTACTTCAAGTGATGTATATTTTTGTGAGAAGTGAGTGAAGAAGAACCTGACAGAACTCCAGTAACACCTCTGAAAGTATCCTGTTTGTTCATGTGTATGTCTTTGTTATTTTTTTTCCAACTAAGTTGTAAGGTCTCTGAGGACAGAGACCTTGTTATCTTGTTTTGTTGGAACATATACACAAAAGTTATACAATTAATTTTTGTATATTGACCTTATATCTTGCAACAATGCTAAATTCACTGTAAGATCTTGCAGTTATTTTATAGATTCCCATAAGATTTTCTTGTACACAAATTGTTGCAAATATTGACAGTTTCAGTTTTTCCTTTCCAACATTTATGCCTTTTATTTCTTTTTTTCTATGCCTTAATTGTGAATAAAACTGGTAAGAGCAGGGAACATCCACACACCAAAATTATCAATTATATTAAAATATTAGAAATATTTTGTAATGTCCATTGTGACTTCTTCTTTTAGTCACAGTTATTAAAACTGGCCTACTAAATTCCTAAACACATGTGTATTTTCTAGTTCTCTGTTGCTGATTTCTTTTTTTTTTGTGCATATATCCCCATATGCCCTCCCTCCCGTGACTCCCTCCCACCCTCCCTACCCCAGCCCTCTAAGGCATCACCCATCATCGAGTTGATCTCCCTGTGTTACTACAATGTTTAAATTTATTTTTATTCACACATGTAATACAAAAAGATGTTCTCATTACATTTTCCATGGGCATACCATTGTCTCATAGGACTCTGTGTGACTTGATGAGACTGTTCAGATGCCTGATGGGTGGCTTAGTAAAGCTGTATTTGTTTTCATTTATGGTTAAGCATATACTTTACCACCATGAATCTTTCACTCAGATAATCCTGTTCATAGTAGAAATTAATATTGCTAGAACTGCAGTGGGATTTTATGTTATTTGTATCGTAAACCTAAGTCCTGCTCCCTTAGACTTACTTACCCTAGAGGTTGGTCACAGTGGGCGCTCGGCACTGTGCTCCGTGATTTGAACACGTTATTATCAGTAGATACCATTAGCCTTGTTTACAGATGAGGAAACTGGAGCTCAGAGAGCGCGATTGACTTGCTTAAAGTCACACAGGTGGAAAATTGTAGAGCCAGGATTTGAACCCAGGCAATCTTACTCTGGAATCTGCGCCACTGTGTTGTATAGCAATAACAGCTAGCCTATATAAACTTTCTGGAAATAAGTCACTGTCGTCACCAAAGAGTTCTGTGTGACTAGTAACACTCTCCACTATTGTGTATAATTACATTTCTCCATTTTTATCCATATATATATATTCATTTTAAATCACAGCCCTTTCTTGTGATCACAACAGCAGCAATGCAAAAAGCACTTTTGCTACCATTGTTGGACTACTGTTACATGTGTCAGGGATTTAACCTAATGACCTGCAATATAATGGTACTGAGTAGTATTGTTTCATTTATCTGGGAATAGAACAGAACCTCTTAACGCAGATCTTGCTTGAGACCTGGGTTGTGAGTAACCAGAGTCTTATTCTTCCTCATCTCCAGGTCTGTGGGTTCTGGGGTGCCATAACTCAGATTTTCGGAACAGAGGCATGACAGCCTTACTGAAGGTTTATAGTTGTGACAGTAACACTGGTGATTATTATGAGGACACATATGAAGATATTCCAACCCTCTTGCTGAATGAAAACAATGTCATTGAACCCAGAAGCTTCTCCCAGAATTTAAGGCACCCTAGCACTAGGCAAAAGCAATTCAAAGCCACCACAACTCCAGAAAATGATATAGAGAAGATTGACCCTGAGTCTGGAGAGAGAACGCAGCTGCTTAAAGAACAAAGTGTCTCCTCCAGTGATTTGTTGATGCTCTTGAGACAGAATCCTACTCCACATGGGTTGTCCTTATCTGATTTCCAAGAAGCCAGAAACGAGGCTAATGATCATTCACCTGGAGCAACAGAAAGAAACAAGGACCCATCTGAAGTGGCGCATCTCAGACCAGAGCTCCATCACAGTGGGGAAAGCGTATCTACTCCTGAGCCAGAACTGCCATCAAGATTAAATGAGAATTTGGGGACAACTGTAACAGTAGAGTTGAAGAAACTGGATTTAAAAGTTTCTAGTTCATCGGACAATCTAATGACTTCACCAACAGTTCCATCAGACAAGTTGTCAGCAGGTACTGAAAAGACCGGTTCATTAGCACCCACAAATATGCCAGTTAATTTTAGTGGTCAGTTAGGCGCCACTGTATCTGGCAAAACTTCATCTCAGTTTATTGGGTCTGGTGAACCTTTGGGCTTGACTAAAGAAGATAATGATTCCAAGTTGCTAGAAGCAGTTTTAACAACTAGTGAAAGTTCACTGGGAGGAAATGCATTATCAACGGAGGGTGAAAGAGTTCGTGGACCTGCCTCGCTGACCAAAGATGATGCTTTATTTAAAGTTAATATCTCTTTGGTAAAAACAAAGTCATCAGTTAACTCAACAGCTAATAGAAAGACTCACATCGAGGATCCAACATTATTCATTGCGAATAGTACATCAGTCTGGCAAGATACTATGTTAGAAAGTAATACTGAGTTTCAAGAAGTGACTTCCTTGATTCATGATGAAATGTTTATGGACAAAAATGCTACAGCGTTGGGACTAGATCATGTGTCAAATAAAACTACTTCATCAAAAAATATGGAAATAACCCATCAAAAAAAAGAAGGCCCTGCGTCATTAGATGCAGAATATCCAGATACATCATTCTTGAAGACTCTGTTCTTGCCAGATTCAACAAACTGGATAAAAAGAACCCATGGCAAGAACTCTCTAAACTCTGGGCAAAGGCCCAGTACAAAGCAATTAGGATCAGGAAAATCTCTGAAAGATCAGAATTTCTTGTCAGAAAAGAACAAGGTGGTAGTAGGAGAGGATGAATTTAGCAAGGACACAGGTCTCAAAGAGATGATTTTTCCAAATAGCAAGAGCGTATTTCTTACTAACTTGGCTAATGTCCAAGAAAATGATACACACAATCAAGAAAAAAAGTCTCAGGAAGAGATAGAAAGGAAAGGAAAGTTAATCCAAGAGAATGTAGTTTTGCCTCAGGTGTATACAGTGACTGGAACTAAGAATTTCCTGAAGAACCTTTTTTCACTAAGCACTAAGCAAAAAGTAGAAGGTTTAGATGAGGAGACATATCCTCCAGTACTTCACGACACCAGGTCATTAAATGGCTCAGCAAAAAGAGCAAAAATAAAGGAGGAAGCAAACTTGGAAGGCTTGAGAAATCAAACAAAGCAAATGGTAGAAAAATATCCAAGCACAAGGATGTCTCCTATTCCAAGTCAGCAGAATGCTATTCCTCAACGTGATAAGCGAGATTTGAAACAATTCAGACTCCCACTAGAAGAAATAAAGCTTGAAAGGGGGGTAATTCTGAATGACACCTCAACTCAGTGGTCCAAAAACATGAAATATTTGACCCAGGGCACCCTCACGCAGATAGAGTGCAACAAGAAGGAGAAAAGGGCCATTACTCAGTCGTTCTTATCAGATTGTTCTATGAGGAGTCATGACATCATTCAAACAAATGGTTCTGCATTACCCATTGCACAGCTATCAGTACTCCCATCAATTAGAACTACAGATCTGACCAAGATTCCATCCCAAGACAACTGTTCTCATCCTCCAGCATCCTTCTGTAGTTATGGCTTTGCAGAAAGGAGTTCTGGGGTCCAAGAAAGCAGTCGCTTCTTACAGGGAGCCAAGAGAAATAACCTTTCTTTAGCCTTCCTCACCTTCGAAGTGATCAGAGGTCAAAGAAAGATCAGCCCCCTGGGGAAACAAGCCACAAACCCACTCATGTACAAGAAACTTGAGAACACTGTTGCCTTGAAACCAGGCTTGTTTGAAGCATCCGGCAAAGTAGTTCATCAGGAAGACTTTTTCGTTACAAAAGCTGTCAGTGGTGCTCCTGCCCATCTGCATCTCAGGGAAGAGATCTTCCTTCAGAAAACACAGGGACGTGCTAAGTTAACTAAAGTAAATAGACCCGGAAAAGTGCCCTTTCTGAAATGGGCAACAGAAAGCTCTGAAAAGACTCCCTCCAAGCTGCTGAGTTCCCTTGCTTTGAATAACCAATATGCTGCCCTGATACCACGAGAAGAGTGGAAATCCCCAAAGAAGTCACAAAAACGCACAGCTTTTAAGACAAAAGACACCATTTTGCCCCTGGACCCTTGTGAAAACAATCATTCAATAGCAGGAATAAATGAAGGACAAAATAAGACCCAAAGAGAAGCCACCTGGGTAAAGCAAGAAGACATTGGAAGGTTGTGCTCTCAAAATCCACCAGTCTTGAAACGCCATCGAAGGGAAATAACCATTACTACTTTTCAGCCAGAGGAAGACAAAATTGACTATGATGATACTCCGCCAATTGAAACGAAGAGAGAAGATTTTGACATTTATGATGAGGATGAGAATCAGGATCCCCGCAGCTTTCAAAAGAGAACACGACACTATTTTATTGCTGCAGTGGAGCGGCTCTGGGATTACGGGATGAGCAGATCCCCCCGTGCACTAAGAAACAGGTATGGATCCGTTGATTATTCCTTTGTCCTACTGTTGTGACCTTTGACTTTACCAAAGATTGAGGAAACTGAGAACCAGATGGGAAAGCCTAGATGAAGCTCAGGAGCAAATGGGAGGTTAGATGATGACACTAACAGTGAGAGTTATGTGATAATAAATCCAGATGGCATGAAACTCACTCTGGTGGAATGGAGAAGAAGGGGGCGTCTACAGAAGGGTAAGGGGGTCTGAGTCAAGAAGCAGCCACGGGGAGCAGGAAGAAAGTCAGCCTCACTTATCAGCCTTGTGAAGTGCAGGGTTTAGTCTCATGAGGGAGCCCTGATAGAGGCAGGAGGAAACAGTGAAGTGTGGAGTGAAGAGATTGAGGATGTAGGGGAAGTTGTTTTCCGTAGTACTGGGGATCCAGAGAGCAAAGTGGGAGGATTTGGTTGTTAGGGGAGCAGAGGGAGGTTGGGCAGGGGAGAGAAAGCACAGACAAATTTGGAAGATAAACATAAGGAGAGTCAATCAGTCAACCAATATTTGCTGAGCACCTATTATATGCCAGGCACTTGCATAGACACTGGAGTGCAGAAAAGTAGGCACTTACATTCTATTAGGGAGAGCAAGAGACAATAAATTAGTAGAAAAGTAAACAGGGGAATCTTGGTGCTGTTAAAAAGGTAGACTCAAATAATATGGTAGAGTGACAGGGGGTGTTACTTCAGCTGTGGTGGTCAGAGAAATTCTCTTTGTGGAGTTGAGACCTAAATGATGATAAGAGGTCAGGTAACAGAGGTCTGAGAGAAGACATTTGTGGCAGAGGGAACAGGAAATGCAGAGGCCCTGAGGATGAGACAAGTTTCGCATGTTTGAGGAACAAAAAAGGATCAGCATGACTGGAGTACAGTAAAGAAGTATGTGCAGGCGTAGGGGGTAAGGCAGCAGGTAATACAGGTCCTAGAGGAAGGGTGGATGCCCTCCCACTTCACTACTCATTGTCACTTTCCAACCTTGCTTTCTACCTCAAAGGAGCCCTATTGCTGCACAGCAACCATAAAATGTTTCCTACGCTCCTGTACCTCTATCTTACACATTCTGCTTTTTCCCTAAATTTCCAACGCGTTTTGCCTGTTCTCCAACAGCCCTCCTCACTCCTAGCTGATGCTGTGCAACGAACCTCCACAGACTTCCAACACCACATTTATTGACATCTGTACCAATACACTGTCTTCACGCCTTTGCTTCTTTCCCTCTTATTCTTTCTTTAAGTTACTCCAAAGAGGCTTTTATCGCCATTATTCCATAAAAACTACATTTTCAAGGTCACTTGTTAATGTTTACATTACTAATTCTCCCTCGTCCACTTAGTTGAACTCTCAGTAGTATTTGATACATGTTCCCACTTGGTCTCTCTCATGCCACTTTTTCTTAATTTTTGTTCTAAACTCACAGCCAATCTTTCTCTGTCAACTTTACTGATTCTTAATCTCCCTAACCTTTAAACATTAGAGTATTCTGGGTATTAGTTCTCCAAACTCTCCTTATTTCTGTTAACATTCACTCTTGTGATGATCTCACCTACTCTTGTGGTTTTAGGTACTGTGTATGTGCATACAATTTCCAGCTGTGTATCTCCATCTCAGGTCTCTACCTTGAACTTGACACTTCCACATCAATTCTCTACCTTAACATGTACACAGTTAGACTCAATTTCTGCCCCTTCCCCAAACCCGCTGTTTGCCCAGCCTTCTCCATGGCAGTCAATGACCTTTCCTTCCTTTCAGTTACTCAGACTCCAAACCTTGAACTTATTCCTAACTCCTCTTTTTTCTCTCACAACCACATCTAGTCCACTGAAGAATCCTGTTGACTATAACTTCAAAAATAACCAGAATTTGATAATGGACTGAGTATTGGATAAGATGAAAATGTAGTGAAATGGAAAGTTAGAGATGGTTGGCTAAGAAAAAAAAAAAAAAAAAACAGGTTACAAAACCACAAGAGAATACATAATAAAATGTTACTCTAGATGCTGTGAATGTAATGTTATTAATTTTAAAATGTTATTTCCTACAATGCATATGCACTGCATCTATAATAACAAAAGGCTATTAAAATAATAAAATCCATAAACACACATGTAATCCAACTACTTATCTTCACCTCAGTGGCTACCATCCTGGTCTAAACCATCAACAACTCTCACTCAAATTATTGTAACAGTCTGTTAACTGGCCTTCTGGCTTTCAGCCTTGCCCTTATACAGTCTTTTCCCAACACAGCGACTAAAGTAATTTTTCAAATCGTAATTCTGATCACTGTTCTCTGCCCTAAATTCCCCAGTGGATTTCCATCTCACCCTGAGTAAATTCCGAAGCCCTCCCCATGTCCTTCAAGTCTATGATATTTGACTCTCTGAAACCTCTCTGCCCTCATCTCCTACCATTGTTTCCCACTCACTCTGCTTCCACAAAAACAATAGAAAGCCAAAAACAAACTCACAGACTTAAGATCCAGGAATCACTGGATACAGTTATTAAAACACTTATGAATCATGTAGAAAGACTTGATCAAGTATTAAGTAAATAAAAAGGAATAATATGAAATGCAGCATGCAGAGATTTTTTTAATGTAATATAGAAAAGAGATAATAAAAGACTATAGCCAACTGTATTTTCCAAAGATGGATGTGCCAATATATCCTGTCCTACAGGCTCTTGTACAGTGTGAACTTGCCACTCTCCCATTTAAGAGGTAGAGTCTAATTTCCCTCCTTTTGATCTGGGCTGATATTTTGACTCATCTGCGACCAATATAACAGAAATGTGTGATCTGTAGAGGTGTTAGAAGTGATGCTATGTGATTCCTGAAGCTATCTCAGAAAGTATCATGCAGCTCACATCTAGTTCACTTGGGATGCTCTCTCTGGAAAAAGTCAGCTACCAAAGAAATCTAACTACCCTGGTGCTACCATGCTGGAAAGGTCACATGCAGGCCCTCTGATCAAGAGTCCCAGCTGAATCTAGCTTTCGAACATTCTCCACCATGGCAATAGACATGTGAATGAAGCCATTTTTGACCCTCCAGACCAACCCAGATGCCAGCTGAATACCACAGAGTCACATTAGACACCATGAAGAGCAAAACTATTACTTATCCAAGCCCTGCGGGAATTGCAGATTTAACAGAATTGACAAGTATAATAAAATGGTTGTTGTTCTAAGCCACTAAAGTTTTGAAATAATTTGTGATACAGCAACATATAACCAGAAGAAAGAGAGTATAGAGTGTGAAGGACTAACCTATTTTTAATTGAAATCCCAGAAGGAAAGATTGATTAGAAGAGAAGCAACTACCATATTATCCATAAATTCCACTCCTGGGTATATATCCAAAGGAAACGAAAACACTAATTCAAAAAGATACATGCACCCCAATTTTCACAGCAGCACTATTTACAGTAGCCAGGACATGGAAGCAACCTAAATGTCCATCGACAGATGATTGATAAAAAAGATGTGGTATAGATAGAGATTAGATAGATAGATAGAGATATACATACACACACAATGGAATATAACTCAGCTATAAAAAAATAATGAAATTCTGCCATTTCCAACAACATGGATGAACCTAGAGGGTATTATGCTTAGTGACAAAGAAAGACAAATACTGTATGTTATCACTTATATGTGGAATCTAAAAAATAAAATAAAAATAAAACAAACAAATGGATGTACAAAACAGAAACAAATTCACAGGAATAGAGAACAGACTGGTGGTTACCAATGAGAAGAGGGAGAGGGAGAAGAGGGATGTGGGTAGGGGATTGAGAATTACAATCTGCTATATATAAAATGAATAGGCTACAGGGGTGTACCATACAGCACAGGGGAATATAGCCATTATTTTGTGGTGACTTTAAATGGAGTAAATATGTTGAGTTGCCATATTGTATATCATATTAGTTTACTTTAAGTAGAAAGTAAACTTTAAAATAAGAGGTTTGTAGAGATAAGGAGGAAATGTTAATAATAAAAGAGTCAATTCAATAGGTAGCGATAGATTCCTAAATTACTATGAACCTAATAATACAGTTTTAAAATACATAAGGCAAAACTTGAAAGAATTAAGTAGAGAAATAGATAAGTTCCAATCATTTTTACAGACAACTGATTTAAAGAACAGTCCAGGGACTTCCTAGGTGGCACAGTGGTTGAGAATCCACCTGCCAATGCAGGGCACATGGGTTCAAGCCCTGCTTCAGGAAGATCCCACATGCCACGGAGCAACAAGCCCATGCACCACAACTATTGACCCTGTGCTCTAGAGCCTGCAAGCCACAACTATTGAGCCCATGTGCTGTAACTATTGAAGCCCATGCTCCTAGAGCCCATGCTTCACAACAAGAGAAGCCACTGCAATGAGGAGCCTGCGCACCTCAATGAAGAGTAGCCCCTGCTCTCAGCAACTAGAGAAAGGCCGTGTGCGGCAATGAAGACCCAACACAGCCAATAAATAAATAAAATAAATAAATTTATTAAAAAACAGTCTAAAATATCAATAAGAAGTTGACTCTTGAACTCTTGACCCTCTCAGTTCAAACTTATACACAGGTATTTTTCGGTAATAAACACTACAGTAGTACACAGTCTGAGGTGCATTGACTCTGCGGATGCCAAGGAACCAAGGATACAGAGGGCCAACTATAAATTATACTCAGATTAATCCCCTTGTTGTTCAAGGGTCAGTTGTCGAAGACTTGAACATGATTAATGAAGCACACCCAATACCTGCAGATTTAACATTTTTTCAAGTTCACATGGAACATTTAATAAAGTAGATCATATGCTGTGCCACCAAACAAGAAATTTTAATTGATTAAAAACATAAAATATATAAAATAGAAATAAATTCCTTTATCCTAAGAAAAAGTATCTACAAAAATATACACCAAGCATCATATTTAATGCTGACCCCTTGAAAGCTTTCCTTTAGAGATCAGGAACAAATCATTGCCCTTCATCATCATCACTCGTATTCAATACTGTATTGAGCACTCAAGCAGTAAAAACATAAAAGGTATAGAGGTTGAAAAGAAAGAAATAAAACTGTCCCTGAACACAGATGATATGATTTTATACATATAAAAATGTTTGATCTACAAATAAGTGATTAGAATTAACTAGGAAGGTTAGCAGGTTTGTAGAATTGAAAATCAATATAAAAATATATCACATATTGATATCATAGCTGCAAACAGGTAGAAAACAAAATTAAAAGAACATGTCATTTACAATGGAATGAAATAGTAACGAGTACCTAGAAATAAGTACGACAAAATTTTTTCAAGACCTCTGGAAAAACCTGTGGAAATTTTTTGGGAAACTCAAAGAAGACCTAAGTAGATGCCAAGATACACCATGTACATGTACCGGAAAATGCGATATTATGAAAATGTTAACTATCCCCAAACTGATCTATAGATTCAGCACAACCCAAGTGAAAATCTCAACAAGTATTTTCTCTTGCAGAACTCAACAAGCCTGATTTTAAAATTACTAAGAAAATGCAAAGGCCAAGAATAGGCAAGACCTTTTAAGGAAAAGGAACAAGATGGGAGAAATTGCTGTATAACATATTGAGACTTATTTTAAAGCTATAGTAATATGATAATTGGCATAGGAGTAAACAAATAGGCCAGTGAAACAGAACAGAAAATCCAAAACTAGAATCACACATATATAGGCACTTGATTTATGGAAAATGTGTCAAAGAAGAGCAGTTTTTAATAAATGTGCTGGAAATTTTTGATATTCATATAGGAAAACATTAACTGGATCCCTAACTCACACCATACACAAAAGTCTACTCACAGTGGGTTACAAATCTAAACATAAACATAAAACCATAAATCTCTTAGAAAGAAAAAAGTAAGAGAATATCTCAATAACTTCCAGGTAGGAAAAGAAAGAGAATTGATATTGGAAGATGTTTGCAGCACAAAAGGCCGATGAAGACTTATATGAAGAATATATAGAGTACTCCTTTGAATCAATAAGGAAAAAAAAGTTGATTATCCAATAGAAAAATTGGTACAAGAAAGAAAAAAACAAACTTGGATAGGCATTCCACAAAAGAGGAAATCCAAATGGCTACTACCCATAAGAAATTAATCTCATTATTAATCAGGGAAATGCAAAATAAAACCACAGAGACACTGCTATCCAACCACTAGAATGGCCCAAAATGTAAAAACACAGTCAATATCAAGTGTCTGTGAAGATTTGGAGCAAATGGAACTCACATACATTGCTGATGAAAATGGAAAATGGTGCAGCCACTTTTAAAAACAGTGTGGTAGTATCTACCAAAGCTGAACATAGGCATAGTCAGCAATTCCACTACTAGATACGTGCCCAACAGAAATGCATGTGTATGTTCACCAAAAGAAGTATATACAAAGGTTCATAGCAGGACTATGTATAAGCACCAAAAATCAGAAATGACTCGGATGCACATGACTGTGTTGTATGTGCACAATGAAATACTATACAGCAATAGGAATGAACAAACTATAGCTACACACAACAACGTAGACGAATCACAGCCATGATGCTGAGTAAAAGAAACCAGAAACAAAAGAATGTATGCTACATGGTTCTATTTGCATACTTCAGAAACAGGCAAAACTAAACTATACTCTTTAGGTATGTATACATAAGTGGTACAGTTATGAACAAAATCAAGTAAATAATTATAAACATCAGAATGGGGGTTACCTTTAGTGGGAAGGGAGATGATGTGATTACAAAGGTAGGTAAGTGAGACTTCTGGGATGCTGGCAAAGTTCTTGTTCTTAGTGGTGGTGATTGCATTTTTGTATCAAAAGCATTTATGTTTTGTGCACTTTATTGTATAGTTTTAGTTCACAGTTGGGTTTTTTTTTTTCTGGCTGTGTTGGGTCTTCGTTGCTGTGCATGGGCTTTCTCTAGTTGTGGTGGGTGGGGGCTACAGTTCATTGCAGTGTGCGGGCTTCTCATTGCAGTGGTTTCTCTTGCTGCAGAGCACAGAGTCTAGGTGTGCAAGTTTCAGTAGTTGTGGCACACAGGCTCTAGAGCACAGGCTCAGTAGTTGTGGCGCCCGGGCTTAGTTGCTCCAAGGCATGTGGGATCTTCCTGGACCAGGGCTCGAAGCCGTGTCCCCTGCATTGGCAGGCAGATTCTTAACCACTGGGCCACCAGGGAAGTCCCTAAGTTCACAATTTTAACAATTTTTAAAAAGCAAAGAAAAGTGGTCCAAGGACTGAACAATGAGATTCTCATATTTAGAGTATGTTTATAAACCCTACATCCATTCAACATTCAATGAATATATTTTTGAGCACCTACTATGTGCCAGGCACCTGTTCCAGCTGCTGGGAGTACAACAGTGGACAAAACAGACAAGCCCCCCCACTTTCATGGATCTTACATACTAGAGAAGTCTGGAGAGAGTATGTCAAGGAAGATGAAGTGTTTAACTATGCAAAATGTTGCTTAGATGTTGAGTAAGATTAGGACATAACAAAATTGACTGTTGGCTTTGATAAGCCACTTGCATGATTTCGATACCACCTAGATATGGATGATCTTCATCTAGACCTCTTTTGTGAACTCCCAATCTCTGTGTATTTGCCAATATAATTCACATAGATACCTCATGTTCCAAAACTGTATACCCCAACCTACTCCTCTAGGGTTCCCCACCTCAGTAAACTCCATCATCATCCATCCATTTGCCCAAATCAGAAACCTGGAAGTAATCTTTAATCCCTCTTTCTACCCCTCTTCCCCATTATACTTCTGAATCATCATCAGTTCTACCAACCATATCTCAAATACAGGGAAGACAAGAACGTGAGGCATTTCTCCGCATCTGGTCCATGAGAATATTACTTTTCCTCTGCTTTTTTCTCCAGAGCTCAGAATGGCGGTGTCCCTCAGTTCAAGAAGGTGGTATTCGAGGAATTTGCTGATGGCTCCTTTACTCAGCCCTTATACCGTGGAGAATTAAATGAACACTTGGGACTCTTGGGACCATATATAAGAGCAGAAGTCGAAGACAATATCATGGTAAATTGAGGACAATGGAATTACAAGAAAATTGATCCCGTATATGTTTTTTAGATTTCTGATTCTAAAAATAATGGCCATAAAAAAGAACAAAATAATGCCAGTTGTAGCACATGGATGGGTCTAGAGAGTGTCATACTGAGTGAAGTAGGTCAGACAGAGAAAGACAAATGTCCTATGATACTGCTTATATGTGGAATCTAAAAAATGGTACAAGTGAAGTAATTTACAAAACAGAAGTAGAGTCAGAGATGTAGAAAACAAACTTATGGTTACCAGGGGATAAATGATGTAAGTGAACTTATTTACAAAACGGAAACAGACTCACAGATTTCGAAAATAAACTCATGGTTACCAAAAGGGGAACAGGGCAGGGAGGGGTAAATTGAGAGTTTGGGATTAACAGATACACACGACAATATATAAAATAGATAGCTAATAAGGACCTACTGTACAGCACAGGGAACCCTACTCAATACTCTGTAATGACCTATATGGGAATAGAATCTAAAAAAGAGTGGATATATGTGTGTGTATAACTGACTCACTTTCCTGTACGCCTGAAACTAATACAACATTGTGAATCAAGAATACTCCAATAAAAAATTTTTTTAAAAATAAAAAAATAAATATAATGTATTCTTTCAAAAAAGTTTAAAGTATAGAAAATAAGGAAGTTGAAAAATAATCCCATAATTATCATTTAGCTGTATGTTTTTATGTTTTTCCTATGTGTTCTTCTTTTTATGTATTCAAAATTATACAATGCATCATTCTACTTCTTTTTTAAATAAATATGTCATAAACATTTCTCTTGTCATTAAAAACACTTCTCACATATCTTTTTCTAAATGTTGGAATATTAGTCCATAATATGATTTTATGGTTTACTTAACCGTTTACTTTGAACAACCTTTTATATAGTTTTTTTTTACTATTTAAAGAATGCTGCAATCACAACAATTTTCCTAGGATAAAATTCCAGGAGTGCAATGTACATGAACATTTTAAGACTTTCTCTAATGAATTATCTGTTAATGTTCTTTGCATAGTTGAAATTTTTGGAGGGAGTGCTTGTTAATTTATATTGCCTTATATAGATGGTTGATATATTAATGATTATTGGTGATTTTAGTGAATATTTTTCCAAGTTTGTTTATTTTATATACTATGGTTTGTTTTTTTTTTTTTTTTTTTTTTTGGCACACGGGCTTAGTTGCTCCGCGGCATGTGGGATCTTCCTGGAGCTGTGATCGAACCCGTGACCTCTGCACTGGCAGGCAGATTCTTAACCACTGCGCCACCTAGGAAGCCCCTATACTATGGTTTTTAAAATAAAACAGTTGTGAAATTTTAGGTAGTAACCTATAAATCTTTCCTTTATGACACTTTCATACCTTTAATGTTTATAAAAATCCTTCCCTATACAGAGACTTTTTTCCCTTAAAATCACCTATACTTTCTTCAACTTTCTTTTGCAGTATAATTTCTTAACATTTAACTTTTTAACCCATCGATAATTCCTGTAGACTAGAATTTGTTTTGGTGTGTGTGAGCCAAAGATCAAGGTAGTTTTATTTTTTCCAGAAACAGTCATCCATTGTCCCAATTGATTGTTTACATGAAGGATATAGAAGGATCTGAAATTATGGGATTGTGAGTGAATTTTTTCTGACATGATCATACGTATTCATCTTGGCATTTGTCATGAAGAACCTGAATTTGAGTATCAGTTCCTGGGGTTATGGTCTCTTAAAACCCCTGTGGTGATATTTTCCCTTTTACTTTGAAATTTCTTTTAAGTATTTAGAAATTTTCTCCTTTGCAACTTTGAGTCCATGCCTTAAAGATTCTGGAATTCAAAAATGTCTCAGTTTCTTTTGTAGATCTTTAGGTTTAGGTTCGAGCAACATCCATACTCTGTACCACTTCCTCCAGGTATTAAAAACCTTGAGAAAACCCCTCAAATAGGCATTGCCATTAGGGATGTAAACCCTAACCTAAGAACTTTGCAAGATCTTAAAACATAACACTTGTTTGTTTCTTTTTTCTTGCTCTGCAGGTAACTTTCAAAAACCAGGCCTCTCGTCCCTACTCCTTCTATTCTAGCCTCATTTCTTATGAGGAAGATCAGAGTCAAGGAGCAGAACCAAGAAAAAAGTTTGTCAAGCCGAATGAAACCAGAACTTACTTTTGGAAAGTGCAGCACCACATGGCACCGGCTGAAGATGAGTTTGACTGCAAAGCCTGGGCTTATTTTTCTGATGTGGACCTGGTAAGCAGCTCTGTGTTGTGCTGGCCTTTCTCTGGCTTAAAAGAAAGGGCCTTCATGTTCTGTGCTAAGACCCTTTTGTGGTATTTATCCTAAGCATAATGGGCAGCTTTAATTGGGGGGTGTCATCCTATTTATGTTTTAAACACATCGCTCTGGAGTCTACTAAAGAGGAAGAATTGTACTGTGGGAAGATGGGGAGTGGGTTGGAGTGTCATAAAAGTTGATGAGAAATCCACTCTGGTTCATGGGGAGAGAGCTTTTGCTCATGGGACTGGTGTCTTTCCTCTCAGGAAAAAGATGTGCACTCAGGCTTGGTTGGACCCCTTCTGATCTGCCGCACAAACACTCTGAGCGCTGCTCATGGGAGACAAGTGACAGTGCAGGAATTTGCTCTGTTTTTCACTATTTTTGATGAGACCAAGAGCTGGTACTTCACTGAAAACATGGAAAGGAACTGCAGGGCTCCCTGCAATATCCAGATGGAGGACCCCACTTTTAAAGAAACGTATCGCTTCCATGGTAATATACG
Organism: Hippopotamus amphibius kiboko; assembly: GCF_030028045.1. Taxonomy (NCBI): domain Eukaryota; kingdom Metazoa; phylum Chordata; class Mammalia; order Artiodactyla; family Hippopotamidae; genus Hippopotamus; species Hippopotamus amphibius. The sequence goes on from NC_080203.1 coordinate 1,941,792, forward strand.
TCACACCCAAATGTTACTCGCTGTGAAATGAGCCTTGAGCCTGAGATTTAGACATTGTATGATTTGAGAGTATATGTATGGGAGTGGAATCCTCGTAGGAATCAATATTTTTGACTGGAGTGGAGGGAAATACACTTCTACAATAGATTTTAACAGCTGTTTCTGTGTTCTTTCTCCAGCAATCAATGGCTACGTGATGGATACACTACCAGGCTTAGTGATGGCTCAGGATCAAAGGATCCGATGGTATCTCCTCAGCATGGGCAGCAATGAAAATATCCATTCTGTTCATTTCAGTGGACATGTGTTCACTGTACGGAAGAAGGAGGAGTATAAAATGGCAGTCTACAATCTCTACCCTGGTACGAGCCAGTCTGTGCTCTCTCCTCAACGGGCTGGGCTTGCTGAGACCCTCCTTTAAAGGTGTAGGCCCTGGGGATACGTCCAGTGAACAAAGCAGACCAACCCCCTGCTCTTGGGAAGCCTACTTTCTCAAGTAACTTGGCCCTGCAGAGAGTGAATAAATAAATTTGCAAGTGAACGTGATAATTTCAGATACAGATAATTTGTATAAAGGAAACAGAACAGAATAAACGGACAATTGATGTCAAAACACATTCCTAGGAAAAAGGGGTGTTTCTCCCACCTCGAATCCCACATGGCACCAGTAGGTTCCCAAAGAGTGATTTGTTTATTCATGAAAGCAATATTTTCATTAAGCACCACTCACAATGTTGATCAAAACATAATTTCATTTTAGTTCTCCAGTGTCCCTTTAAAAGAGGTTTAATACTCAAAGTAAACTTCCCCTGTTTCTCAGTAAAAATTCTGATAAGCCCAGTGACTTTTCTGCTCACTCTTAAGTAATAACGAGTCCTGTGGTCACTTTACATCACAAATATAGTTCAGGTCACAAATTACAATGTCCACTCCAAGATATTAATCAAAATTCTGAACTTGATTTAATATCTCCTTCTCCAAGTTGGTTGAGTTTTCTGATTCTCTACCTTATGCTTTCCCCTCCACCCCTGGCTGGTTGCTTCTTTGAAGCACAGCGTAGCGAGGGTAGATATTTCACTCTGACTCTCTTTCAGGTAGGGTGCTTTCAGGGGCTCTTCAGAGACTCCCTTTTGGGACCCTCTCTCATGAAATCCCCTTGACCTGGTTGTTTCCACCTTTATTCTCAGTGGTCATTTGTGACTCATTCCTCAGCCCCTCAGCATTCACCTCTAGCTTCTTGCTCCTGGGGTTACTTTACCCCTTGAAGCAGGGAGCCCATATTTTGTCAATGAGAAATACACTTCTGGCTCAGAAAAGCCCCAAGAGTGCCGGCCAATCCTATTGCAGTAGCTTTCTCCTGTCTCCACCGCCAAAGCGTCCTGTCACCCTGTCTCTCCCATTTCCAGAGGTCAGAACTCAATCTCTAGTGTCTCCAGCTGTATGGGTCACATAGCAAGCACTGTGGGTTTCAGGGGACCAAGAGTGGCGCAACTGACTTGGGTAGATCTCCTTTGGTATTATGCATAAGCCAATGTATCTTACACCGATTTGTGTGAAAATAACTTTTGTTCCTTTTGGTTTTGATAAGGTGTTTTTGAGACGGTGGAAATGCTACCATCCAAAGTTGGAATCTGGCGGATAGAATGTCTTATTGGCGAGCACCTGCAAGCTGGGATGAGCAGTCTCTTCCTGGTGTACAGCAAGCGTGAGTGGCACACACCTCTATACCACTCTCCCCTTTCCTAGAAGGGTTGCCTTTGTCAGGAAATAAATATAAGCTCACAGTCATTACCAAATCTACAATGAATTGCTGGTAGAAATCATCAGAATCCTCAGAGGAGGGTGGATATGCTTGAAGCTTTGAACACTGTGACCGTGAAGCTCCAAGAGCAAATTTTGAAACTTAGTTTTGGTTCAGTTACCAAAGATAACTTACAAATATCACTAGGAAGAAATAGAGTTTTAACCCCAAACAAGTAGGAGAACCACTGGTCTGCTTACGTATGGACCCTAGTTTCATCAGCTGCAAAATGTGAGTCTGTTGGAGTGAATTAAACGATATAGTACAATAAAATAGTACGGTTCTTCGTACATAGTAAACACTAAAAAACATGAGCATTTGTTGGTGTTCTCATTGGCTTGCGTTTGTGAAGCTATATTTTCTGCACTTCTGACTATTGTGCTCCCTTCGTTTGATTTCAGAGTGTCAGACTCCACTGGGAATGGCTTCTGGACGCATTAAAGATTTTCAGATTACAGCTTCAGGACAGTATGGTAAATACTATTCTTTTCTCTCAAAGCACTGGGCTGACTGTATCTTTTTTATTTCTGTTGGAAATACTCAGATAACCCATCCATCTCCATAGGTGCCTCCATTTCCCAGCGTGACCATCTCAATTCAGGCCATCATCACTTCTCACCTGAGAAATGCCACTGCCTCCTTAAATGTCCTGCCTTCCACATGGCTTCCCTTGAGTCCATTCTCTTCACTGTAGCAAGAAGCTACATTTTCCTATGAGTAGTGATAGTAAAGCTTGAGTTGGATCTAGAGAGAGTTCTCAAACTATAGCCTGCAGGCCACATCAAGCCCATCACCTGATTTTGTATGGCCTTCAAGCTAAGAATCATTTTTTATTCTTCAATGATTGGGAGAAAAAACAAAAGAAGAATAATATCTCATGACATGTGAAAATTATATGAAATTCTAATTTCAGTGTCCATAAAGAAGCCACACTCATTCATTTACAATCATCTGCAGCCAGGTTTTCCTCTACAACAGCACTTAAGTAGTCGCAGCAGAGACCAGACGATCTGCATAGGTTAAATTATTTACGGAAAAAAGTTGGCCAGACTCTGTTTTAGAGGGAAAAAAATTCCATTTGGAAAAGAGGCTTGAAAAGCAAACAAATTACTGGAGGAATTACAAAATTGTAATGTCACTTTGGAAGAAAAACAGGAAAAAGAAAAAAAAGAAAAGAAAAAAAAAATAGAAAGGCTTGAAAGTTATATACCAAAAGAGTATTATTTTTCTCTGGGTAGAAGGATGGTGTTTTTTACCTCTTTTATTTTTATTTTTACTTATGTTTTATTTTTATTTTTTATTTTCTAATTTTTCTCCAGTGAACATACATTATGTAATTAAGAAATAATAATACTATTTGATAGTGCTGGTAACACAGTCCAGTATTAGCTAACTAGAGGTAGTAACAATCAACAAAATTATTAAATTGTAGAAAATAAAATGGACAGTGAGGACAAGCCAAACACTTTGGTAATCATTGATACTAATATGCTTTGTGCCTTTATCTTCTCCACAGCTAGGATTAACTTTTCTCAAGAGATTAATTTTATTCCTAAGTGTCTAGGACCAATCCAGCTGAATCTAATCTCTCTCCCCTTTCTCGGGCAAAGGACAGTGGGCCCCAAAGCTGGCCAGACTTCATTATTCCGGATCAATCAATGCCTGGAGCACCAAGGACCCCTTTTCCTGGATCAAGGTTAGAAAATGCATCACACATTCCTCTTCCAAGATCAAAGCATTATATATCTCTTTTATACCAAAGTCATTTTCATCAAACTCCAGGTAATAGACAAGGAAAGAACTGAAGAATAGACTGGCTGATGATTTTCTATAACATTGAACTTACTACCTCCCAAGACAGTATATTCTATTTTTAGATGTCCTTCAATCCCCCATCCCACAAGCCAAGCAAATGTGGCTTCTTCCTTTTCTACAACTGAATCCGTCTTCTTCACCAATTCTACACCACCGGGTAGTAAGAAACGCCTACTGAAGTTAGTCCAATCTGGTAAATCAACTTGAAGTCACAACTGAAAGTGTTCTTAGATTAACTCAATTTCTTTTTAAATGACCCAGTATTTTGTATTTTCTCACTTCTGCATTTCCTCTGGAGTAGCGCTGTCCAATAGATACATAATGTGAACCACGTTTTCTAGTAGCCGCTTTAAAAAAGGAACATGTGAAAATCATTTTAGTAATGCATTTTCTTGGGAATTCCCCGGCGTTCCAGTGGTTAGGACTTAGCGCTCTCACCGCCAAGGGCCCCGGTTCAATCCCTGGTCAGGGAACTAAGATCCTGCAAGGCACACAGTGTGGCCAAAAATAATAATAATAATAGTAATAATACATTTTCTTTAACCCAACATATCCAAAAATATTTTCATGTCAACATGTGATCAGTCGGGACTAATTTATGTATGTTTTACCACCTACTTCCCCTACCTCCATCCTCTTCTCATAGTGCATCAGCTTTCTTATTCTCAGTCAGCTGAGGAAGTTCCCCTACATATTTTCCTCCTTTGCAAGGTTGCATCTGCTCTCTTATTTTTCGTGAGGTTAAAATAATAAACAGGGGAAGATAAGCTGGCTTACCAGCCAGCAGACACAAAGAACACATTGGCTCATCTTTTTTTGTTTTGTAGGCACTGCTAGTTGTGACTCAATTTGAGCTGACTCTTCACTAATTTCTAAGTATTGTTTGTTTGTGAAGCTGCCAAACCATATGTTCTCACCTCATGTTGCTGTGGTTATCACTTTTAACTTTATAAGTACTACCGCATAGTGGACATTTTACTCTATTTGGCTGCCCCGCATCTGTTCTATGGATTTCTTTGTTGTAATAGCATCCTCATTTCTGTTTGGGGAAATCTATCTGCCTCACTGGATACAATCTGATGAGACTAGTAAACAGAGTGCCTTCTCTGTGCCAAAGAACCCTGAGTGATACAGCCCAATAAATTTGCACTGATTACATTTAGACACCGTTCCAAGCTCTGTCTCCGAAAGTATTCTCTAGTCTTACCCAGTTTCACATATTTTACTGACTTGATCAGTAAACTTTTTTATACTTTATCAAATTCATGATCAAAATATTAACTTATACAGGACTTCCTTTCTTGTACTTAAAAGAAAGCAAGCGATTAAATCCTTACCACAACTTTTGAGGCAGATATTATCATCTTCATTTCAGATAAGGAAGGTGAAGCACAGAAAAGTTAAATAGGGGCTTCCTAGGTGGCGCAGTGGGTAAGAATCCGCCTGCCAATGCAGGGGACACGGGTTCCATCCCTGCCCCAGGAAGACACCACATGCCGCGGAGCAACGAAGCCCGTGCGCCACAACTATTGAGCCTGCGCTTTAGAGCCCATGAGCCACAACTATTGAGCCCATGTGCTGCAACGACTGAAGCCCACGTGCCTAGAGCCCGTGCTCTGCAACAAGAGAAGCCACGGCAATGAGGAGCCCGCGCACCACAGCAAAGAGAAGCCCCTGCTCACTGCAACTAAAAGCCCGTGTGCAACAAGACCCAACACAGCCAATAAAATAAATAAATAAATAATAAATAAATAAATTTAAAAAAAAATAAAGTTAGGGAATGGAGAAGAAATAACGTTAAAGAAAAAAGTTAAATAACTTGTCCCATGTCACACAGCCAATAAGTGACTAAGCCAAATTTCAAACCCTGAGAGTTGTGCCCCAGAGCCCTAATTTGTAATCACTATACTATGCTGTTTCTACAGGGCTCCCTTTACGTTGGTAACCATGTATTAACTACCACTGTTTGCTTATGGTAAGCAAAGGATTATATACATGCATTAACCCTTTAATCCTTCTTTAATTGAACCAGTTACAAATCCACCTAATTGTATTACCATCCAATCTGTATTAAATCACCTTATCCTCAACATAGGATTGACAGTATTTGAAGACTTCCTCAGTTACGGAATGTAGGTGGGAAAGGCAGCTGGCGAGGCTCTATGAAAACTGCTGGAATGCACAGTAGTCAGTGGTCCAGAAAAGACCTCTCATCAGCGAGTGGGCAAGGTCTTCAAAAGCTACAACACTGTCTTTCCCCAGATTAGATGGCATTACCAGTTGAAGACACTTCATTTTTCCTCTTGGTGTTGTCGCATAAACAACTGAAAGTACTGGGTACAAAAATAATGACCTATGTTGAGTTGTACTGTTTCCTTGTGTAGCTGTAAACAAATAATATATATATATATATATATATATATATATATATATATAGTCTTTGAATATATTTTTAGCATCTGTTGTGTGCCAAGCACTGTTCTATGTACTGGGAATAGAGTTGTGAATAATTAGAAAAAGCCCTGCCTTCATGGGACTTAAATTTGAGTTGGGGAAACAGACTATATATTACAGTCAATTGGAAAAGATAGTCATTAAGCACAAGACTCACGACTAGTCCAATTTGAGCGCACCAGGCATCTGGGAGAAGTTAAATTTGACTGGCTTGTTAGGGCAGTAACATGTCAAAATTCCTGTAATGCTTGCATGACCCATGCCCCCTTCTTTAAGACCCAGTCATTCCTTACCACTGATTCACTCATTCCTTCCAAAACATGTGCTAAGCGTCAGTATTATATCCAGTGCCATGCAGGTGCTGGGGCTAGCCAGACTATAAAAGCTAACAGCTAGCAAGTGCATTACATGGATTAACCCTTTACTCCTCTGGTAACCTTTTCAGATAAACACCATTATTCCCTCCACTTTACAGATGAAGAAACTGAGACAGAGAGAGGTTAGGTGACTCAAACAGGTTTAATGCCGTAAGGGTCTCACTCTAATAAGGAAGGCAAAAAGCAAAGAAAACTTTACAATGTGGTGCAATAATTTAATGAAATTATATATATATATATATATATATATATATAAAGTGAAATGGAAGCAGCACTAAATTTGTCTGGGTGAGTCAGGAAAGGCTAACCAGGAGAAATAGTTTCTGAACTAACACTTGAAGGAGGAGTAGCAGTTTATCCTTGATAGTGATGGTGGAAGGGGGCTAGTGTGGGGACAGGTGGAGACGGAGGCGTGGGGGAAGCACACGTTATGTGTCCATATGTACAGCACAAAGGATGTGTGTAGAGAAAATTGGGGCTCAGTGATTTGGATATGATTTCCTTTGTCAGGAAGTAGTCTGGGAACTCAATGACCACATTTCCTACACGTTTCCATCATTTATTCCACACCTTCACACACATCCACATTTCAACTTTGGTCTCTGCTTCAGCTGCACCTCCAAGGTAGATTCTTCTTAAGCTCATAAATGATTTCAGAAGGTGGTACATACATTTAAAATAAATTGTTGTTTTCATCCGTAGGTGGATCTGTTGGCACCGATGATTATTCACGGCATCATGACCCAGGGTGCCCGTCAGAAGTTGTCCAGCCTCTACATCTCTCAATTTATCATCATGTATAGCCTTGACGGAAAGCAGTGGCGGAGTTATCGAGGGAATTCCACTGGGACCTTAATGGTATGTAATTACTCCTTTTAAGAGCATGCATGAATCTTTTAAAAGAGCTTTTGACAGATTTCAGGTATGGAACAAATACTCATAGCTTCTACAAATGTAACCCCCCAAAAAGAATTTTCCACTGATGAGCATAGGAGTGATTATGGACATATGGACCAAAAAATGGTAGCATCGAGGATCTCATATATAATAGAAATGAAGACATGCTCTGTTGAGAGAAGTAGGTTATTCTGGACTGGGTGGGTTGATAAGATTGTGAGTTTGCTTATGGATATTCTAGGTTTGAAGTGACAGCAGGGCAAATGGTCTCAAAACCTTAGCTTCATCATCTACTCTTCCCTCATTCTTATGCCCCCTGATGAACAGCCGCACATCCAGCCAACTCTTCCTTCAGGATACCTCGCCTGTCTCTTCTGTTTCATTTATACAGTTGTTACCTCAGCCCGAGGCTCCATCACCTCACACTTGACATATTACATTACATTCCTAACTAGCCTTCTCCTGTTTCTAATCTCTTCTCTAACAAAAGCTGCACATCATTTTGGGGATGATATTATCATTCCCCTGTCTAAATCTTTCAATGTCTCCCTCTTGTCTTCAGAATAAGGTTCAAAGTCCTAAAATGGCCCCGTGCAAGGTGACTTCTGTTTGCCCCTTCAGATCCATTTTCCTGCTTTTCTACCGCGCCTCTTGTTCTGTGAGCCTGGCCTGTGTGGAATATCAGGTTATTTCTTCTACTGAAGGTCACTGCTCCCTTCAAAGTGGTTTTCTCTCCCTGCTCCAGTTACTATCGCTGAGTTGCCAACCACCCCAAAACTTAGCATCATAATTAAAAAAAACAGTTTGTTTTGTTCTTGGATTCTGTGGGTCAGGACTTTGAACAGGGCATAGCAGGGATGGCCTGTCTCTCTGCTCCATAATATCTGGGGCCTCAGCTGGGAAGATGTGACAGCTGGGGGTTGAAGTCATTTGGAAGCATCTTTACTTGCATGTCTTGTGATTGGTGCTGACTGACCTCTGGGGCTATTGACTGAAGTAACTTCTCCCAGCACAACTGTCTCAAGGCATCTTACAAACTCCAGCATGAGTGTCCCAGCTAACAAGGCGGAGACAACATCACCTTTTCTGATCTAGTCTTTTAAGTCACGTAGTATCACTTCCAATACATTCTGTTGGTTATAAGCAGGTCACACACCCACCTGCGTTCAAGAGGAAGGGACCTAGACCCCACTTCTCAATGGGAAGAATGTACAGAATTTCTGGTCATTTTGTCTACCTCATCTTCTCCTCATCCCTCCAGGCCTGGGGATTGCAGTACCCTGCCCCCACCTTCCTAACTAGTACCTGTTTTAACCTTTCCTCAAATTATGCTAATTTTAGTGTTCCCTGTTTCTTGTGGAACCCTGTCTCATACAGTAATTGGTGCCAAAAGTAGCCCCAGGAAACAGACCTTCAAAATGGAATTTTAGGATTAGGTTGCTAATATAGTCAAGGAACACAGGTATAATTCCTTGCTTGGGGAGGAGACTGGATGTTGAGTAACCCACGACATGTTGTGGCATCACAATTTGTCACAGATGATCACCAGTGATACAATGGGATGAGTTACAGATGGTGAGGAAGACATGGGGAGATTAAACTGACAGTGGCATTTATTTGCTATGACAGCAAGTTTAGTATCACCTGATTGTAGAGTGACCTGTCTTCTTTTTATGGCCCTTCTTTTCACAGCATACATAGGGAAAAAAAGAAATTAAATGTTATCAACATATACAAAGAACACCTATGAACACACACAGAGAATCAGGATGCACCCATGGAGCTCTGGAGGAGCCTCCCATGTTCTGTGCTTATAGACAGATACTTGGACTTAATACCAAATCTAGGAGCTGAGCATGTGAACTGCAGAGTCGTAGTGACAATTAAATTGTTAGCTCCACCAGGCCTGTTATGCAAAGGTAAGGGCACTAGTGGAAAGGAGTGGAACTCTGAGACCTGGGACGGGTACATTTTTTTTTAATTGGCCGTGCTGCACGACATGCGGGATCTTAATTTCCCGACCAGGGATTGAACCCGTGCCCCCTACAGTGGAAGCGTGGAGTCTTAACCACTGGACCACCAGGGAGGTCCTGGGATGGGTACATTTAGGCAGCCATGCGTGAGGCAGAGAACTGCAAACATCCAAATTGCCCTGAACCTTCTTTGCATGAGGAGGCAACCCTTCTCCAGTCTCTGAAGCAGTCATCCCTGCTCTGCATACAAGTCTCTCAGTGACTACACCTTGACTAGTTGCTTCCCAAGCCAGAGGCTAGTCTCCTTAGGGCCCCTGTTTGGCCGCTACAAAAGCCAGATGAGTCATGGAAAAATGACAGATCATCACAAATGTAATCATCACATTAACACAGCCCCAGGCACGGGTATGGAACTACCGACCTGCAAAACTGTTTGTTCTTCATTTACATTGACAGCCAAAATCAGAATAGATCTGCATTTATGAAGTAGGGACAAGAGTATTAACTTTACTGTTCACACCTCAAGGCAATGCCAGTTCCCTTGTTCCTTATCATAACATAAACCCTAGGGACCCCAAACATCTTGACATCCCACAGAACACCATACTGGTCCATGATGTGGATGACATTATGCTGACAGGACCTGGTAAACAGGAAACAGTAATCACTATAAATGCTTTTGTGATTAATATACACACACACAGACACATACACATAAATATTATATATTGTGTTGTCACCTAAAAGAAAAATACACAACGTCAGAGTTGTGAATCAAGTTTTATTTAGGGTCTTACTGAGGACTATAGCCTGGGAGACAGCCTCTCAGATAGCTCTAAGGAACTGTTCCAAAGGAGTAGGGGGGAGGCTAGTTTTCATATGATTTTTTGTTGCTGTTGTTGTTAAGGAATACATGCAGTCAGCATAAATCCTGGTAAAATATTACTACTAGTCACAAAGAACAGATATCTCAAGTTCACGATTATAGTGTTTTTCTATGTATGGGAAGATGCAAGAAGCAGGGTTCATTAAAATTCTTACTAAAATGCGTATTAACTACCTAAGGGCCTGTTTGTCTAAAGCACAGAGCATCCTGTTATCATCTTTACTTTCCTGTCTGAAGCACAGAGTGCCTTATCCCATTAATCTCTTCCTCCGAACACCAAGCACACTGTCAGCAGTGGCTGCAGCAGATTAGTCCTCGTAGACTTGGATGGTGAGCAAAACGCTTTGCTCTTCTGCCTGCAGTGAGATGTATGTATAGATATAAATACATTAGCATATCTTTATTGTGTATTAGCATGTCTTGCTTCTGACTTTAAAGGGAATGGACCCCACAATTCACTGTTTAATATGATACTGTTAGTTTCAAATATTTTTATCATATTTAAAAGGTTTCTTGCTACTCCTACTTTATTTGGAATGGCTGCAGAATTTCATCAAATGCTTTTTCAGCATGTTGAATATCATCACATTTCTTCTCTTTGCTATTGTCAAATTATACTCACATTCAATGGTGGGGTGGCAAATGTTTAACAGCCGGCTCTGGGGCAAAGTGGGGGGCAGTCAGCGGAAACGCCTTTATTTGTAGTGTTTGCTGATTTCCATGATGTAAATATTCCCATCACACCTGATTTCAAGCTGCTGATACAATGTCACTGAATGCAGAGCTGGCAGCAGACACCCACAACTGGCTCTCACAAGCCACTCACAGCTGGCTCCAGCACAGCGCGGTGCTGCGCTCCCAGGAAAACCACCCTTAGTCACAGTGTAGTAGTCATTTAGTTTAGCTACATACAATCTGCTAACATTTTATTTAGAATTTTTCTATCTGTACCAATCAATAAAGTTGGTTTACCTCTTTGGGGGGCTGTATTTATCAGGCTTTGGCATTACAGTTATATTAGACTTGCAAATAAAGTGTAAACGCTCCCATCTTTTTCCATTAAACTACTGCTCTAGAATAGTTTAATTAATGTAGTAATCATCTGTTTCATGAACATTGGATGGAAAAGCCACTGTGCCTCGTTTACTGGTAGATACTTGAACTATCTTTTCCGTTACTTATCTGATAACTGGCATTCTCATTTTCTGTTACTGTAGTTAATTGCTGTAAATGTGTACATTAAAATTCTATCTCCATTCCCATGCCATATATCTTTACCTATATACACACACGTATGTCTCTTTTTCCCCCTTTATCAGAATTGGTGAGTGTTTATCTACTCTATTGGATTTTCAGAGAATCAACTCTTGCTGTTAAAATCAAACATAGATTTGAAGTTGTTGTTCTGTAATTCATTAATTTCTGTTGAAAAAATTTAAAATTCACTTTCTTTTCATTTATTTTCTTTTTTGTTTCTTAGAATCTGGAGTTAAGTGACTAGTCCCTTTATTTTTCATCTTTCTTATTCAATGACAAAGGTAAAATAGTTATTAACTACCCTCATGAGAGTCATTCCTTTAACAGTTATTGAGTAACTACTAAGTTCTAGGTTCTAGTGAAGGGCTGCATAAGCTAGAGCCCATAGATTTGGACTACAACCTGCTTGTGTATGGACTGTGAGTTAAGAATGGTTTTTACACGTTTAAAGTTTCAAAAACAAACAAGCAAGGAAGAATATGTGGCATGAAAAGACTGAAATATTTCCCTCTCCTCCTTTACAGAAAAAGTTTGTGGACTGGTGGTCTAGCCTAATAGCAGCAGAGATGCCTAGACAGCTCACATTAACCAGAAGCCCTCCATCCCAGGGCTTGCCCAATTTACAAATTTCAGTCTTAGTCATCTTCCTCCAGTAGAGTGGTTCTCAAATGTTTTCAGATTTTTGTACCATTGACATACAAAATATTTTTTCATAACCAACATTTCTCATCACAGAAGCCCCTTATAAAAGGGGAACCCAAACACCCTTTAAGGGTCATTGCTTCACTGCCACTGTTTTCAATATTTCATATTTTGAATAATTTTGAATTGTCAGTGAACAATTTCAGTGATGCAGATCTTTCCCTCTGGTTTTCAAGTTAAAAAGAACACTAATCATGTCCTTTCAAAGTATTTATCTTTGGTCATGTTAGAAATCAATGTTAATTCTGAAATAAGTTGATACACAGCAAGAGAATTCTGTCAAAATCACGGAAATCTGGCCTTGGCCCAGCTCTCCATGCTATGAAGTTTCTGAGGGAGACACATAAATGAGCCAATGGCAAATGGAAAACAATCTTTAGTGTTTTCTATAGTTGTGCTTGTATACACAATACCAGGCTCTCTGGTAATCCCTCCCCCCACCTCCTCAAAGCAAGGAATTTAGATCAGAGGTCTAAGGAGGCCTTTCCTTGTGCCCAAACCCAAATGCTACCACCGGTCATATTCCACACTTCCTAAGAAGTCTCGTCATAAGGAGAGTAAGGAAGGCGGCCAAGGCTGCAGCCCAGGTTGACAAGAGGGTACCAGAAACAGCAAAAGCCAAGGGGGCATGCACCCTTAGCACGCTGGCAGTAAGCCGCACTAGGCTGTTAGGGCTCGGAAGGACCCTTCCTGGCAGCCAAGTGGGAAGATAGGAAGCGTGGCTGAATCTGTCTCAGATGGGCCTCCCCTACATCTCCTTAGCCTCTGCTTCCACACTGCTGAAACAGAGGTAGAAAAGAATACCCTAAAGTCCCACCCATTTGGGGGCACTTAACTCAGAGGGACAACACGCCACATATTCCCCCTCCCTCCACCAAAGATGCAAAACCAAGATCTGTTCCCAAAGCGTGTCCTTAAATCTCACCTCAAAAGATCAGTGCCATCTACAACTTCAGCCTAAAGGATGCATTTTCCCGAGCTGAGTGACTGAGAATGAGATTATATTCTGAAGAGCTCTCGTCATCACACTCAAAACTCAAGAAAATAAAGCTGAATTTGAGAAAGCAGCGAAGTCGGTCTGCATGTAACATGTGGTCCAAAAAGCCTTGGAAATTTCGCGTTTAAAAATGGGATGCCATCCTGCTTTTGGGAAACAAGCGCAGAGCCTGGCATGGACGCCATCACACAACACCAAAGAAGCATGCCGATCTTACACATCTGAGCTCAATTTTAAAACGTGTGGAAGGATCCGTACCGCAAATAAAGGCTGCCATGTGGATTACCCGCTCCTCTCAACAGAACCGGAACCGAAAACTCCAGCGCACAGCTTGACACCTTTACGGAAAACGCCAATGCACATCTTGACACCTTTGCGCGGGAGCGCACCCCGCCCTCATCCTCCCTTCCCCTTCGCCGCCCCCCCCCCACCCCGCTTTGCACCGAACACATGGACACTGCAGCGAAGTAAGGACCACATCGCAAATGATCTCTGTAGATTCACAGGCACACTGTCCATTTCAAGCGAATGAATCCGTCTTGGAGCTAAAAGGGGACTATCCGCTTTTGCTTCCTGCCTCCTGACAGGTAGATAAGTGATTCCCCTTTTCTAGACGAGGGAAACCCGAGCCCCCACCACCAGTTAGCAGCGTCAAAACGATTTTCCCATGGCTTGAGGGCCATGGCGACAACAGCGGAGTGCCCACGAATACGCCAGGGGCACATGAGACAGAGCAGGAACTGGGCCATCACTCAGGCAGACCTCGAAATTCACCAAGGAATCAGTCACCACGAAGACATCCTGCAGCTTGATTAGCGAGCCAGAGCTGTGCGAAGTCACCCTCAGTCTGAAACAAGGATGCGGGGGGGGGGGGGGGGAGCCTTGCGCCGCGGGCGGGGGAAGGGGTAGGTGGGGGCTGTTGGGTGAAAAGAGAAGAGGAAAAGGACGGAAGGGATCTCATGTCTACGTCGCAGTGTCCGGGGAAGAGAGCCGCGTCCTCTCCTCTAGCATCTGGGGTGGTCGTTCTCTCTGCCGCTATCATGGAAAGAAGGTAACTTTTAGGCAGCTACATTCCTCGCGTGGCAAGAGGCGGAAGACAAAGTGCGCAGGCCGAGGCGCCGGCATCACCGTCTGCCTCCGTCCCCGGAGGGGCGCAGGCGCGTGCGGGAGGTCGGGGACAGGCGGCAAGGCGCTGGGTGCACGTCGGTGCTGCATCAGATGCCCTGGCCCGACGGGGCGACGGCCTCCTGCAGGACGAGGTGCAGGAGGTGGTTCTGCTCGGCGCTCAACAGGGGCCACATCTCCACCTGCAGCGCCTTGACGGCCTCCGTGTCCTTCTCGTGCGTGGCCATGACCAGCGACTGCAGCAGCAGGAAGAGCTCCTCGGGCAGCGGGCCGCTGGCGTCCTGCCCGGGGCCGTCGAAGGCCTCCCAGGAGTACCTCTCCAGGGTGTGCGCGTGCTCCGGCAGCAGCTTGGCGGGCGGCGGCTGCAGCAGCAGCAGCAGCAGCACGCGGGACACCTCGCAGCGGACCAGCACGTCCGCGAAGGCGCCCAGCGTGGCGGCGGGGGCCGCGGCCGCCGGCCCAGCGCCGGGCGGGAGCAGCGCGAGCGGCGGGGCGGGGGCCGCGCCGGCCCCGGGCTGCGGCGGCGGCGGCGGCCCCGGCGGCGGCGGCGGCGCCGGGTGGCTGCCGTGCTCCCGCGCCAGGCGCTGCATGCGCGTGAAGAGCGCCAGGGCGCCGCTGTAGTCGCGCGCCAGCAGCTGGCAGGACGCGGCGTCGCCCAGCGCCTGCAGGGCGGCCAGGGGCAGCTGCGGCAGCTGCAGCTGCGCGGCGCGCTGGAAGTGGCCGGCGGCGGCGGCCGGCTGGCCCAGGTCGCGCAGCGCGGCCGCCAGCTCGAGGCACAGCGCGGCGGCGGCGGCCGGCTGGCCCAGCTCCAGGTGCAGGCGCACGGCGGCGCCCAGGGCGGCGGCGGCGGCCTGCAGCGGCTCCCCGTAGGCGGCGGGGCAGGCCAGGCGCTGGCGCGCGTCGCGCTCCTGCCGCAGGAAGAGGCGCGCGGCCTCGGTCAGCGCCAGCGCCTCCCCGGGCCCGTGGAAGAGCGCCTGCTGGCAGCGGGCCACGGCCAGCTGGCACCAGGCCGCGTACGGCAGGCACTCCTGGGCGCGCAGCTCGCGGCCCAGCTGGCCGAACTGCTCGCCCGCCTCCGCCACGTTCGGCTTCCGCAGGAACCGCCTCTTCAGCTTGTGGCACACCTGGCGGTAGCGCGCCAGGAAGTCCCCGGCCTCGGGCCCCGGGCCCGCGCCGCCGCCGCCCAGGCCGCCCGCGGACGCCGCCATGTTCGCCGCCCGGCCGCTTCCGGGCGCGCTGACGCAACGGGCCGCACCTGCCGGCGACGGCGGCGGGCCGCGGCGTGCCCTGCGTCCGTGCGCCCCGGGCTCCGGCCCGCCGCGCGACTGCGCCGGCTCGGCCGCCGCGGCGCGCCCGCCGCCCTGGCCACGAGCCGACCCGCGAGGGCGGAGGCCCGGCCGGCGGCGGCGGCGGCGGCGGCGGCGGGCGGCGTGTGCCAAGCGGGGTCCCTGGGCTGGGGCCTGGCCCGCCGTCCCGGCTTACGCGGCCGGGCCCACGGGGCTGGGGCGGGGCCGGGCCGGGCGCCCGCTGGTGCCAGCGCACCGCTTGGCCCCGCGGCCGGCCGAGCGGGGCGTCTGCTGGCGCGTCTCGAGGAAGGCGCCCCGAACCGCAGCGCCGCGCCCCGCGTGGCCCCCGCTCCGACGTGGCGGCCGTCCTGCGCGCTGCCCGCCCCAGCCCCCGGCACGCCGCCGCCTTCCCGTCGAAGCCCCCGGCCCGTGGGCGTCCAGGCCGAGCGCTCTGGGCGCCCGCGCCTGCGTCCCGCCCCGGCCCCGCCACCCGGGCAGCGCGCCGCCCCGAGGCACCCGTTCTTCTGGGGCCGTGGCCCGGCGCCGGCTTGCTCAGAGCCCACGGGGGCGCCCTCGGCTGCCCGGCCTCCCGCCAGGCCCCACGCCGGGCCCACCCGCGCCGCGGCCACCCGCTCCCACCCAGGGCCCCCGCGTGCGCTGTCACCGCGAGAGACAGCGCCTCTCTGTCTGTCGCCCCCGACCCACCCCCCCACCCCACCCCTACTCGGGCCAGACCCAGAGCCCCCACCCAACCCCACTCGGGCCAGACCCAGACCCCGCACCCCACCCACCCCACTCGGGCCAGACCCAGAGGCCCCCACCCACCCCATCCCCACTCGGGCCAGACCCAGAGCCCCCCACCCACCCCACCCCCACTCGGGCCAGACCCAGACCCCGCACCCCACCCCACCCCCACTTGGGCCAGACCCAGACACCCCCACCCCACCCAACCCACTCGGGCCAGACCCAGAGCCCCCCACCCACCCCACCCCCACTCGGGCCAGACCGAGACCCCCCCACCCCACCCCCACTCGGGCCAGACCCAGACCCCGCACCCCACCCCACCCCTACTTGGACCAGACCCAGATCCCCCCACCCCCATCCCTCCAGCGAGGGCTGCCCCGCCACCGCCCCCC
The DNA here is from genome assembly GCF_030028045.1 of Hippopotamus amphibius kiboko. Classification (NCBI taxonomy): domain Eukaryota; kingdom Metazoa; phylum Chordata; class Mammalia; order Artiodactyla; family Hippopotamidae; genus Hippopotamus; species Hippopotamus amphibius. The sequence continues at coordinate 1,958,498 of NC_080203.1, forward strand.
ATGCCCAGTGACCGAGGCACACACAGGAGTCTTCTTGAACACTTTATTGACTCGAGGTGACCATGCCCGGGGCGGCGGGCAGGCCGGGGCTGCCGGGGCCCCCCTGCCCCGGGGAACGGGGCCCCAGGTGTCACTGGGCGCCTAGCGCCGGGCCGGGGCCACTTGGGAGATGGTGGCCATCCCGAACAGGGCGCTCAGCAGCACGTGGTTGTGCACCGCCCTGTCCACCAGCTCCGGGGTGATACTCTGGCCGCCAGCGTTGCGGGCCTCGTCGCCCGCCAGCTCCAGGACCTTGGCCGTCAGGTACTGCAGGATGGCCGCCAGGTAGACGGGTGCGGACGGGCTCAGGCGCCGGGCGTAGTGGCCCTCCCGCAGGAGGCGCTCCATGTGGCTCACGGAGAAGGACAGCTCGGCTCGGGCGGTGCGGGAGCGGCGGCCGGATGAGCCTCGACGGCGCCTTAGCGGCATGCGGGCGGCGGGTTGGGCGCGTTGTCTCCGACGGCCTGGCTCTGCGGTGCGCTGCGGGCAGGGACACGGCGAGGAGGTGCGCTGCCAGGAGCTTTGCTGCCAGGAGGTGCGGTGGGATGTGCCAGCCGTTCCCAACGTCTCAAAGCAGCACGTGCGCTCAGGCCCCTACTCTGTATCCTAGCGACCACCGGGCGGCCCCTCATTGGTCGGGGCGCACGCTCCGCGACACGCAGACTCCGTGAGGTCACTGCGTTCTCGTGCCCCCCACGCCCACGCCCACCCCCGCCCCCACCCCCGCGGGCCTGGGCCCGCCAAGAAACGGCGCTGGCGGGACCCTGCTCACCCTGCTCCCTGGACCCTCTCTTCCATGCAGCTCTCGCTCGCCACCGGACGGGATCTTTGTAGAGGGAAGGCAGCAGCTGGCAGACCATCCAGTGGCACCAAGTGCACACGGGCGGAGCTGGGCCACCATCACGACTATATCGAGGTCCCCAACGTTGGCACCACCCCAAAGAGAAACCCCTGCCCCCACCAGGCAGTCCCTCCCCACCGCCCCCTCCTGCAGGTCCCCCACCCCCACCCCCCGCAGCCCCCAGGCAGCCACCCATCTGCTTCCCGTCCACAGACGTCTGCCTCCTCTGGAGACTTCCTGCAGATGCAAGCATACAAAAACGTGCGTGGCCTTGCGTGCCTGGCCACTGTCCCTCAGCATAAAGTTTGCATCAGGGTTCGTCCGCGTGGTAGCACCCGGCAGCACTTATGCCTTTTCCTGGCTGAATAATATTCCCCTGTATGGCTGGACCAGACGTGTTGTGTATCCGCTCAGCAGCTGATGGACGTTTGGGTGACTTTCCCCTTGGGCCTGCTGGAAATAGCGCTGTGGTGAACATTCCTGCACGGGGTTCTTTGTGAGCACCTGTTTTCAACTCTTTCGGGTTTATACCCATGGAATAGATTTATGGCTTTATTTCTGGACTCGTAATTCCACTCCACGGATCTGCGTGTCTATCCTTGTGCTAGAACCACATAGTTTTTGATAACTGTAGCTTAGCGGTAAGTTCTGAAATAAGGAACGGTGAGTCCTCCAACTTTTTTCTTCTTTTCCCGTTTTATTTTGGCTGTTCAAGGTCCCTTGAAATTCCATATGCATTTAGGATTGGCTTTCACATTTCTGTAAAACAGGGCACCGCGAATTCCATAGGGACTGCGTTAAATCTCTAGATAACTTTGGGTGAGATTCCCATCTTAATATTAAGTCTTCCAGTCCATAAATGCTGCTCTCTCTCCTTTTTAGTTTATTTGTTTTATTTTTTAAGTTCGTCCTGAATTTCTTTCAGCAGTGCTTTGCAGTTTTCAGTGCACAAGGCTTGCACCTCCTTGGATAAATTTATCCCTATGTATTTTATTCCTTTCGATATTATCTGAAGTAGAACTGTTGTCAATTTCATTTTGGATTTTTCAATGTTAGGATATGGAAATACAATATGTTTTTGTCTGTTGATCTTGTATACTGCAACTTTGTTGGATTTGTTTGTTAACTCTGATAGTGTTTTGTGGGTTCTTCAGGGTTTCCTATACAGAAGATCGTGTCATCTGAGACTAGAGATAGTTTAACTTCTTCCTTTCCAACTTGGATGCCTTTTGTTTCTTTTTCTTGCCTCACTGCTCTGACTCGGACTTCCATTACAGTCTTAAGTAGAAGCACTGAAAGCAAGCATTCTTTCCTTGTTCCTGATGTTAGGGGAAAGGCTTCCAGTCTTCCATCATTGAGTATGATATTAGCTATGGGTGTTTCATAAATGCCTTTCATTGTGTTGAGGAATTTCCCTTCTATTCTTAGTTTGCTGGGTGGTTTGGCTTTGTTGTTGTTGTCGCTGTTGTTGTTTTATCATGAAACTTTGTCAGGTTTTATTGAATGCTTGCTTTTTCTGCATCAACTGAGATGATCATGAGGGTGTTTTCCCCCTTCATTTCATCAATGTGGTGTTGATTAATCAGTTTCCTTATGTTGAGCCATGCTTGCATTCCTGGGATAATTCCTATTTGGATATGGAATGTAATATTTATAATATGCTGCTGATCTCAACTTGCTAGAATTCTTTTGAGGATTTTTGCATCGATATTCAGAAAGCCTATTGGTCTGTAATTTTCTTTCTTCTGGTATATATATCTGGCTTTGGTGTCAAGGAATTGCTGGCTCTCTGATATGAGTTAGGATGTTTTTCCTCCTTTTCTATCTTTTGGAAGAGTTTGGGAAAGGATTGGCATTAATCGTTTAAACATATAGTATAATGGGCATCATCAGAAAATCTACAAACAGTAAATGCTGGAGATGATGTGGAGAAAAGGGAACGCTCTTGCACTGTTGGTGGGAATGTAAACTGATACAGCCACTGTGGAGAACAGTATGCAGGTTCCTTGAAAAACTAAAAATAAACTTACCATATGACCCAGCAATCCCACTGCTGGGCATATACCCAGAGAACACCATAATTCAAAAAGACACATGCACCCCAATGTCCATTGCAGCACTATTTACAATAGCCAGGACATGGAAGCAACCTAAATGTCCATTAAGAGATGAATGGATAAAGAAGATGTGGTACATACATACAATGGAATATTACTCAGCTGTAAAAAGCAATGAAGCTGGGACATTTGTAGAGACATGGATGGACCTGGAGACTGTCATACAGAGTGCAGTGAGTCAGAAAGAGAAAACCAAATATCATATCTTACATATATATCAAATCTAGAAAAATGGTACAGATCAACCGGTTTGCAAGGCAGAAATAGAGACACAGATGTAGAGAACAAACATATGGACACCAAGTGGGGAAAGCGGGGGAGTGGGGGTTGGGGTGGGATGAATTAGGAGATTGGGATTGCCATAAATAAATTATTTTGCATAAAATAGATGACAGAAGAAAAAATATCAAATTGTACAGTTTAAATATATGCAGTTTATTGTGTCAGTTATAGCTCAATAAAATTCTTTTAAAAAAACCAAAAAATAAAATTTACCATTGATGGAGCAAAAGCTACTGATAATCATAATAATGCTGGGCCTAGAGACTGTCATACTGAGTGACGTCAGTCAGAGAAAGACAAATATATGACATCACCTATATGTGGAATCTAAAAAAAGTGTACAAATGAACTTATTTACAAAACAGAATTAGAGTTACAGATGTAGAAAACAAACTTATGGTTACCAGCAGGTAAGGCATGGGAGGGATAAATTCAGAGAGTGGGATGGACATATACACACTACTATATATAAAATAGATAACTAATAAGGACCTGCTATACAGCACAGGGAACTTTTCTCAATACTCTGTAATGACCTGTATGGGAAAAGAATCTAAAAAGGAGTGGATGTATGTATGTGTATAACTGATTCAGTTTCCTGTCCACCTGAAACTAAGGCAACATTGTAAATCAACTATACTCCAATAAAAATTTTTTAAATACTGTGATTTCTGGGGCAATGCTCTACATTTAATAATATTTTTATCCCATAGGAAGAAAAAATTGTTACATGGCAGAACAATTTTTTAAATTCCCCATAATACTATAGCTCTGATGTCTGATGATACAAAAGCCTTACACTGATTCCTGTTTTAGTGTGTTCAAGCAGATACAGAATCCCAGGTGTTTTATGCGATGATTTTCAACTTTCTTTCTACTCTATGCCATAATTTAAATCTAGGCCTTTTGAATTGGAATTACTACCATATTTCTCAAACTATGTTCCTTTTTCCTTAAATATGTCATGGACTTTTCTCTAGAACCTAGACATGTCAAGGTCCTAAACCCCACATGTTGGATATTAACATGTCTTATGAATTCATACACAAGGCATCATTAATTAATGCCCCACAGTTCACACACACATCTCACATTATTGGAAGATCATTCTGAGACCAGTATGGTAGGCTGCCTACTCCCAGTTCCCTTTCACTACTGCAGCTGACTCTGCCCTAAGCTAGTGCTTCTCAAACTATGGTTTGATTTAGTAGATCTGGAATAGGGCTCAAGATACTGCATTTCTAATTGCTCTCAGGTGACTCGAATGCTGCTGGTCTGTGGCCCACACTGGATTAGCAAAGGCCTAAATGGCTTCCTCAACTTTGATGAACGTTTTATAGGACCCCAAAGTAGTCTACTTCGCCTGCCCAGACCTAATCTCCCTTGTTCCATTCTCATTCCTGTGATTTTCTCCTTCGTGTATTACATTCTAACATCTGGCTAGCCAGAATGGCTTTATTTGTGTGTCGGGTGCTGTTGAGAAATGCACAAAGCAAAAATTATAAGAAAGATAAATTGGGAGGAATCGCTTCTTATTCTTCTTTTTCACGTGTATCTGTGCTAACACCTCCCTACAGGTCTTCTTTGGCAATGTGGACTCATCTGGGATAAAACACAATATTTTTAACCCTCCAATTATTGCTCGGTACATCCGTTTGCACCCAACGCATTACAGCATCCGCAGCACTCTTCGCATGGAGTTGATAGGCTGTGATTTAAACAGTAAGTGTCAAGTCATCCCATGTTCTCCCCTCTCCCAACCATGGGTAGAATGACTAACCATCGTGGTTCTTCCTGGACTGGGGGGATTTCCCAGGACACAGAACTATCAATACTAAAACCTGTACAGTCCTGGGCAAACCCAGGAATTGGTCATCCTAACTATGGGATTCCCCACAGGTAGCCACCTCCTACACTACTATTAACAAGGCAAATCAAAGTCCAGCAGAGCTGAGCAGAGCTGACCAGAAAATAGGGGGCATCTTAACGATAACATGCAAAAGTTAGTGCCTGGGAGATGATGTTGTGATGACAGTAGCCATAGAATGTCAGTGGAGGCAGGCCAGCAAAACCTCGGCTGTAGCTTGTCCTTGTGATTGAATTCTTCTTTCATCTCTTTGAGGTTGCAACATGCCACTGGGAATGGAGAATAAAGCAATATCAGATACACAGATTACTGCCTCATCCCACTTAAGCAATGTGTTTGCCACCTGGTCTCCTTCACAAGCCCGCCTTCACCTCCAAGGGAGGACTAATGCCTGGAGACCCCGGGTAAGAGGGAACAAATTTGCCATTTAACTGATGCAGAATAAGGAGTAGTGGTGGGGAAAGAATAGGGAAAGCTCTTGACTGTTTCTTCAGTTACTTCTCTCACCGGGTTGTTCCCACAAAGAGTGTCACGGAAAGTTGACTGTGCATAGAAAACTATACAGATATTTAGTGGATGTGACATGTGAATTCACACAGCATTAACTGGGGGGAAATGATCCCTAATTGAACCTCCTGGAAACAGAATATGTGTATGCAGTGCTGGGCTAATATTTGTTAAAGAATTGTAGTGGCTGAAGTCCAGTTTTACAGAGAAACGTCAACAAAGGAAAGGAGCATAGTTCTTTTCTGGAACCTCTCCGTTTGTGATTTTCAGTAACTGAATAGCTTTGGGAGATGAATGTAGTTAATGGTCTCTGCTCCTCCAGGGCCTTATTTTAAACAAAATAGGTTATATAACACGTTGTCAACCTTTTAATCCTCTAGTCAGTCTGTATATTGCTCATATATTCACTCAGCAAACATCTACTGGCCACCTATTACGTGCCTAACCCTGGGGATACAGAGATGAATCATGAAACATTTCAGCCCTCTAGTTGCTTCCAGTCTAATAAGGGAGACTGGCAAACAGATAATTAGTATGCAGATTGGTAAGCACTGTGATGTGATTACAAAGGGATTTGGGGATTTCTGGGAGCGAATAGTGGGCAATAAGATACCGCTCTAACTAACGTCCGCAGGCAAATAACCCGAAAGAATGGCTGCAGGTGGACTTCCAGAGGACAGTGAGAGTCACGGGAATAACCACCCAGGGGGCGAAATCTCTGCTTACCAGCATGTACGTGAAGGAGTTCCTCATATCCAGTAGTCAAGATGGCCATACGTGGACTCTGTTTCTTCAGAATGGCGAAGTAAAGGTACGCTGATCTCATAGGAAAGGCAGAAAGCCTCTCAGAGCTTGACATTTAGAAACATAACAAGGTTGATATATGACCAGACTTTCAGGATAAACTTTACTGAGTATCTATAGTAATAGGACACTATGAAAGGCATTCTGGGAGGACACGGTGACTCCAAGCAAGAATGTATAATCCCAGGAAAGTGCAGAGTAGAGCCAACAGCTGATTATCCTCATGGATGTTGATGTCATTCAGGATGGTGGCAAGAATCAGAGGGATGAAGAAAAATGACATTCACCGAATGCTTAATGATGTCTATATCCTCAGCAACTTAGATTCACCGAGAATTAACCATGGTGTGGCCCTTACCAATCTCTCTAGTAAGTCTGTTGCCACTTGCTCCTTTGCCCTCTAAGGTCCACCCATACTAAATCCCTAAAAACAGCATGTTCTTTCTCACACTAGGCTTTTATACATACTGTTTCTTCTACTTAGAACATTTTTTCTAGGTACTTCTTATTGACCCTTTCACCTGGTGCATTCTTAAAGTCGCAGATAAACATCATCTCCTCCAAGAAGAATTCTTTGTTCCCTCAAGACTGGATTAAACACTTCTGCTTTTGGCAGTTTAGTGAGCCAGAGTATTGATAGTATGTGTTGTAGAGGACATTCCCATTTTAAAAAGGGTATAACTCTGATACATGCTATAACATGGATGAACCTTGAAAACAAGCTAAATGAAATAGAGCAGATATAAAAGAAATATTGTATAATTTCACTTATATGAGTATATTAGTTAGGGTTCTCCAGAGAAACAGAACCAATTGACTCACATGATTATGGAGGCTGACAAGTCTCAAGATCTGCAGGGTGAGTCAGCAAGCTGGAGACCCAGGAGTGCCAATGGCATAAGTTTCAGTCTGAGTGTGAAGGTCTGGGAATGAGGAGAGCCCGTGGTGTAGTTCCAGTCTGAAGGCTGGCAGACTCAAGATCCAGGAAGAGCCAATATTTGAGTTTGAGCCCAAAGGCTGGAAGAAAAACCAATGTCCCAATTCATCTGGGCCATGCAGGAAGAATTCTCTCTTACTCAGAGTAGGGTCAGCCGTTTTGTTCTACTCAGGCCTTCAGCTGATTGAATGACACTCACCCGCATCAGGGAGGGCAATCTGCTTTATTCACTCTACCATCTAAATGTTAATTTCATCCAAAAACATCCTCACCAACAGACCCAAAATAATGTTTGACCAAATATCTGCACACTGTATGGCCTAGACAAGTGGACACATAAAATTAACAATTACAGTGAGTCACCTAGAATAGGCAAATTTATAGAGACTTAAAGTCAAATAGAGGTTACCAGAAGGAGTGACAATGGAGAGTTATCGTTTGACGGAGACAAAGTTTCAGGGTTTTTTGTTTGCTTGTTTTGGGGGTGGTTTTTTTTGAGGGGGGAGGCCGCACGGCATGGCTTGTGGAATGTGGGATCTTAGTTCCCTGACCCGTGATTTAACCCGTGTCCTCAGCAGTGAGAGTGCAGAGTCCTAGCCACTGGACCACCAGGGAAGTCCCCAGAGTTTCAGTTTTGCAAGATGAAGAGTTCTGGAAATGGATGGTGGTGATAGTTGCACAACATTGTGAATGTACTTGATGCCAAGACAGTTAAAATGTTAAAATATATGTTATGTATATATTACCACAATAAAAAGGCTCTAGCACTGATAGTACATACTTCTTAATGCTACACTCAATGAAGAAAGGGGAATCTCCAGCCTTCTCAACACATACAGCCTAAAAAACAAACAAAAAACAAAAAGCCCCAACCCCCCCAAAACAAAAAAAACCCCAAAGCCCCCCCCAAAAAAACATGAGCTTTTACTTTAAAATAATGAGCTTAAATCAGAGCAAAGAGAGGTGAAAATAAAAAAATGTAAAACGGCAGAACTTTCCTAAAGGGAAATGCTTATATTAGTGTTGTTCTCAGGAGACCAAGCTTTGAGCAAACTGCAAGAATGGAATGTGAGACTTCTGCATTAAGTAATGAAACCCTGAAAGGAGCAGAACTAGTTGCAGATAAGTAGCACCTCCTGGCATCTGGAAGAACGATTTCTCTAGAGAAAAAGCACTCCCAGTTTACATCTCCAGGATTCCTACATATCAAAAGGATAAGATCATAAACAGAGATCAGCAAACATGCACCGTAACAAACCAACTTGACTACAAGTGGGAAGAAACAATCAATACAAATTTAGATTCTGAAGAATATCAGATATTGACCTCAGATATATATCATAAAATAATTATGCACAAAATATTTAAAGCAATTATCTATGCAAGCATAAAATAAATGACAAATTATTAGGCAGTTTTGGAAAAAACAGTACTTTTACAAATAAAAAAATAACTGTTGACGTTTAAAAATCAAAGGAAGACTTAATAGTGAATTGGGCACAAACGGAATTAGTCAATTGGAAGATACATCTGAAGGAATTACCCAGAATGGAGCACAGAAGATGAAACATATGAAAAAGAAATTGAGACATAGGCTATACAGCCATAGGCTATACCTGGAACCCAGAATGAATGAAAGAAATAGTGAAGTGTCAAACAAAAGATGGCCACTTTTTCCACTTCTGTTCAACATCGTACTGGAAGTTATAGCCAGAGAAATTACAAAATAAAAATAAATAAAAGGCATTCAGATTGGAAAGGAGAAAACTCTCTCTCTTCACCAATGATATGATTTTAAATATATAAAATCCTAAAGAACCCACAAAAATCTATTAGAGCTAATAAAGGAATTCAGTAAAGTTGCAGGATACATGATCAACACACAAAAATCTGTTATATTTCCATATACTAGCAATGACAAATATGAAAACAAAATTAAAACAATTTCATTTACAATATCACCCAAAAGAATAAAATATTTAGGAATAAATTTAACCAAGAGGTACAAAACTTGTACACTAAAAACTACAAAACATTGCTGAAAAAATTAAAGAAGACCGAAATGAATGGAAAGACACCCTGGGTCAATGGATTGGAACACATTATTAAGATGGCACTACTGGGACTTCCCTGGTGGCGCAGTGGTTAACAATCTGTCTGCCAATGCAGGGGAAACAGGTTACATCCCTGGTCCAGCCCTGGTCCAGGAAGATCCCACAAGCCGTGGAGCAATTAACCCGTGTGCCACAACTACTGAGCCTGAGCTCTAGAGCCTGAAAGCCACAACTACTGAAGCCCATGAGCCTAGAGCCCGTGCTCCGCAGCAAGAGAAGCCACCACAATGAGAAGCCCGTGCACCGCAACAAAGAGTAGCCCCCATTCACTGCAACTAGAGAAAGCCCAGGTGTAGCAATGAAGACCCAATACAGCCAATATAAATAAATAAATAAATAAATTTATTTAAAAAAAGAAAAAGATGGCAGTACTAACCAAAGCTTTCTACAGACTCTGTAATGCCTATGAAAATCCCAATGGCCATTTTTGCAGAAATGGCCAAGCTGATATTAAAATTCATCTGGAGGGACTTCCCTGGTGGTCCAGTGGTTAAAAATCTGCCTTCCAATGCAGGGGATGCAGGTTCGATCCCTGGTTGGGGAACTAAGATCCCATATGCCATGGGGCAACTAAGCCCGCGCACTGCAACTACTGAGCCTGAGCACTCTAGAGCCTGCACTCCACAACTTAGAGAGCCTGTGCACCGCAACCAAAGATCCCACATGCCGCAACTAAGACCTGACACAGCCAAATAAATAAACTTTTTTTAAAATTTCATCTGGAATTGCAAGGGACCCAAAATAGCAAAAACAATCTTGAAAAAGAACAAAGTTAGAGGACTTACACTTCCCAATTTCAAAACTTACTACAAAGCTACAGTAATCAAAACACTGGATAGCCACATGAAAAAGAATGAAGTCACCACACACCATGTACAAAAATTAATTCAAAATAGATCAAATACCTAAATATAAGAACTGAAACTTTAAAACTCATGGAAGAAAATATAGAGGTAAATCTTCATGACCTTGGATTTTACAAATGGTTTTTTCGATGTGAACCATAATCACAAACAGAAGAAAAGTAGATATGAAAAGAATTCTTAAACACAATAAAAAGACAACCAAACTTAAAAATAGGCAAAGGACTTCAATAGGCATTTCTCCAAAGAAGATACATAAAGGGCCAACAAGCACATCAACATCAACATCATCAGTCATTAGAAAAATGCAAATCAAAACCACAATGAGATATTACTTCACAGCCACTATGATGGCTATAATTTTTTAATACAGAAAATGAAAAGCGTTAGCAAGGATATAGAAAAATTGGAACCCATATTGCTGATGGGAATGGGAAATAGGTGGTTCTCCAATAAGGTAAAAATAGAATTACCATATGATCCCAGCAATTCTGCTACTGAGTATGTACCCAAAAGAACTGAAAATAGGCAATTAACAAAAATTTGTATGCAAATGTTCATAGCAGCACTACTCCCAATAGCCAGTGGGTGAAAATGACCCAAATGTCCATCAACTGACGGATAAACAAATTCTGGGCTATCCATACAGTGGACTATTATTCAGCCACAATAACATAGACGTGCTGATGCGTGCTGCCGTATGCGTGCACCTTGCAAATATGCCGAGTGAAAGAAGTCAGGCACGGAAGACTACACATTGTATGATTCCATTTACATGGAATATCCAGAATAGGCAATTAGACAAAAAACAGATTAGTGATTACCAGAGATTGGAGGGAAGGGTAAATGGGGAGTGGCTTCCTGATGGGTACTGCATTTCCTTTTTACAAATATTCAGCTAGATACTGGCGAATGTACTAAATGCTACTGAATTTTACAATTTAAAATGGTTAAGATGATAAATTTTATGTTATGTACATTTTACCACAATAAAAAGGAACTAGAAGACACATACATTACCATAATGAGTGGCAAACTGACAGGAGATTTCTAAACAATGATGAAAATCAGAAGATAATTAATGAGGGACTTCCCTGGTGGCACAGTGGTTAAGAATCTGCCTGCCAATGCAGGGGACACGGGTTCGATCCCTGGTCCAGGAAGATCCCACATGCCGTGGAGCAACTATGCCCGTGAGCCACAGCTACTGAGCCTGTGTGCCTAGAGCCCGTGCTCTACAACAAGAGAAGTCACGGCACTGAGAAGCCCCTGCACCTCAACGAAGAATAGCCCCTGCTCGCGGCAACTAGAGAAAGCCCACGTGCAGCAACAAAGACCCAACACAGTCAATAAATAAATAAATTTATTTGTTAAAAAAGAAGATGATGATATCCATATGATGTTGAAAGGAAAAATCTGAAACCTCCCCCCAAAAAGAAAATCTGGTGAAATATTTTTCATGCATTCAAGCAAAAACTAAAAAAAATTTTTCAGGGACTTCCCTGGTGGTCCAGGGCTTAAAACGCCACACTTCCACTGCAGGGAGCATGGGTTCAACCCCTGGTGGGGGAACTAAGATCCTGCAAGTTGTGTGGCCCCAGCCAAAAAAAAATTCCAACTTCCATGAATAATTTTACCACCCAGTAAAATCCTGCCAACATAAAAAAAAAAGAGGATATTTATTAACCTTATGACAGTAAATTTGGAAAGTTAGGTAAAATGGATAATTTCTAGTAAATATAACTTACTCAAGAAGGAATTGAAAACCATGAAACTCCTGCAACCATTTAAGCTTGTGGGATCTTAGTTCCTCTACAAGGGATAGAACCTGGCCCCCCTGCAGTGGAAACTCCTACAACCATTGAAAAATTGGTGTTCAAAAATCTTCCTACAAAGAAAACTCCAGATTCAGATGGCTATACTAAATACTCTACAAATTTTCAAGGGAGAAATAATACGATTATTACAAAGATTCTTCCAGAATAAATGGAAAAAGTTTGTATTTACATTATCCAGCTCTTTAAATGATGAGAAGAAATACCAATAAGGACAATTTTATTAGAAAGGAAAATAATAGGGCAATTTTATTCATGAACATAGATCTGAAACAAAATATTAGCATATGTATCAAAGTTAGATTTATCCTAGGAATGCAAGGTTGGGTTAACATTAGAAAAATAATGCAATGCATCACAATTAATGAACTTGAGGGTTATACAGCCAATAAATGCTGAGAAAAAAATTCATAAAATTCAATATCTATTCTTAATGGAAAAATTTAGCAAACTAAGACTAGTAGGGAAACTACTCAATCTGATAAAGGATATTCACAAAAATTTTACAGCAAACATAATATTTTATTTTTATTTATTTATTGGCTGTGTTGGGTCTTCGTTGCTGCACACGGGCTTTCTCTAGTTGCAGCCAGCGGAAGCTACTCTTTGTTGTGGTGCACGGGCTTCTCATTGTGGTGGCTTCTCTTGTGGAGTTCAGGCTGTAAGTGCTGGGGCTTCAATAGTTGTGGCTCATGTGCTCTAGAGTGCAGGCTCAGTAGTTGTGGTGCAGGGGCTTAGTTGCTCTGAGGCATGTGGGATCTTCCTGGACCAGGGCTGGAACCTGTGTCCCCTGCATTGGCAGGTGGATTCTTAACCACTGCGCCACCAGGGAAGTCCCACAAATATAATATTTTAGGTGAAACACAGAAAGCTTCCCCTTTAAGATTAAGAATAAGATACCATAACAAACTACCCTGAAACCTGGCCACAATTTTGTGGATCAGGAATTTAGGTTGGTCTGCCTGGTTTGTCCATGATCCACATGGTGTCAGTGGGGATGGATGGATGGATCCACTGCCTAGGTGGCTTCTTTGCTCACCTGCCTGCTATCTTGGTTCTCCTTAACCTTTTTATCCACGTGTCACAGGCTTCTCACAGTACGGTGGTCTTAAGATAGTCACTCTTCTTACATAAAAGCTAGATTCCAAGAAACCAAGGTGGAAGCTGTCGGTCCTCTTAAAAAGGCCAGGACTAGAACGTGGCACAGCATCACTTCTGCCATACTCTGTCAGTGCACAGAATCAAAGGCCAGCGCCAAGTTAAAACAAATCAAAATATGCATGCACCCCAGTGTTCACTGCAGCACTATTTACAATAGCCAAGATATGAAAGCAACCCAAGTGTCCATCAACAGAGGAATGGATAAAGAAGATGTGGTGCATATAAGCAATGGAATATTACTCAGCCATAAAAAGGAATGAAATAGTGCCATTTGCAGGAAAATAGATGGACGTAGAGATGATCATACTAAGTGAAGTAAGTCAGACAGAGAAAGACAAATACCATATGATATCACTTATATGTGTAATCTAAAAACTAATACAAATGAACATACATACAAAACAGAAACAGATTCACAGACATTGAAAACAAACTTGTGGTTAACAAAAGGGAAAGGGAGGGAGGAAGGGATAAGATAGGAGTATGGGATTAACAAATACAAATTACATAAAATAGATAAGCAACAAGGACCTACTGTATAGCACAGGGAACTATATTCAATATCTTGTAATAACCTCTAATGGAAAATAATCTGAAAAGATAGATATATATATAACTGAATCACTTTGCTGTACACCTGAAACTAACACAATATTGTAAATCAGCTATACTTCATTATTTTTACAAAAGTCAATTGAATTCCCTGGAGTCCAGTAATTAGGACTTGGTCCTTTCACTGCGGTGGCCCCAGTTCAATACCTGGTCAGGAAACTAAGATCCTGAAAGCTGTGTCGCGTGGCTCCCCCCCAAAAAAAAGAAAACTCAAAATAGACCTACTTCTGCATGTGATCATGTGTTTGGCTCAGTCTTTAATCTGCCCCATCCACTTTTATTAAAAACTGTGTTGGAGGTCCTAAGCAGTTGCAGTAAGGTAAGAAAAAGAAATAAAGTGTGTTAGGATTGGAGAAAAAACTTTCATAATATATGGAAGATACAATGGCATACATAGAAAATCCGAAGGAATCTATCTATCTAAATTATTAGAATTAATAAGTTTGCAGAAAACAAAATCAATACAAAATTTAATTGTATTTCTACATGCCAGAAACAAATAGAAAAATAGTTTAAAGTAGCATTTAAAAATTCCAAATGCTGAGTTGTACATTCTCATCAGATAATGGCAGCTGCCTCCGTCTCTCCATACAGCCTTCAAAAACCATCTGTGTATCTGTCTCTCTGTAGATATATTTAAAAGTTGCGAATAAAAGCACCCATAACTCACAGAATAACTAGAAGATAAAGAATACCATGTTTCAATTTTTAAAAGTAAGTAGAAAATAAACATGCAAATCTAGCTCTGGAGAGGAGAGTCCAGGAGAGACTGTGGTAGAACACAGATAAAATCACTTCTGGAGAGAGAAAGTCTGACCCTGAGTGACGATATACTAATATTTGAAACCTTCTGGATCATAGCATTGGCTTCTGGAGAACTGAAAGAGAAAAAGACGGAAAGTATGTGGGACTAGAGGTGGTATTGTTTCTGGTGAAGGGGGATACATCTCTTAGAGGCTTTGTGATGAACAAAAAAAGAAGTCAAATGGTGGAAATAAGTGTTCAGGAAAAGCAAAAACAAATCACCAAATCACAAGACATATCTTCCTGTCCCATCTATTAAAGAAATTGCACTTCGCTTTATCAACAGTAGGGGGTGCTTGTGGACTAAGAAACCTAAGCCATCCAAGCCTCTTATCTCTACATGTTGTAAAATCACCTCATTGCTGGTGATGAATGAACAGAAAATAGCAGATGAGGTAAAACGTATTATTCTTCATTTTTCACTTCTTCCTTTTTTGAAAACTCCATTGACTTTGGGCATGACAGTAGGACTCATTTTGACCAATGCACGTGGACATGATATAAACTACTTTCCAATAGAAGCTTTCAATGCGATCATGTGTTTGGCTCAGTCTCTGGTTCCTCTGCTTTCTGCCATGAGATAAAAATGTCCAACCTGAGAAGACATGGTGTACGTGAGGCTTGGCCTGGAGCAGAGCCTCAGCCAACCCAGAACAGTCTTGGTTTCTAAATACCATTTCCTAGTAAAAGGAACCTGGGCTCCTTAGAGATTCCAAGACTGGAGCTGGGAAACTGCCAGGTGATGATGGAACATCCTGGAGTCCATTATCATCGTCAAAATATAAAGGGAGAGGAGAAGATTTTCTCCACAGAAGCGTTCCAGCTAATAAATGTAGAAGACATGACAAAATTAAGAAAGCAATTGGTAACCATCAATACAGTATATAATACGTGTAAGGAACTTCAGTAGATACTAAAACCATTGGCTGAACGCTTAACGTGGAACAGAATATTTACACAGTCTCAAAGTCTAATGCCACAGATTGTTAGGTAAGGGAAGTGATTACCTTTATAAAAGAGAGATCTGGTGGACATCACCTTAACAAAGGGCCAAACTGGAGGAATTAGCATCATGTGTCCTCCCACGTGATACAGTGGGAAAGACATCACCTAGTTGATATTTTCACTAAACATGTTGAACCAAAATGTAATAATAAGGAAACAGTCACACAAATTTAGAATATGGGACATTCTACAACGCAGTGGTCCTAGATTTTTTAAATGTCCACATCACGAAGGACAAAAATGACCAGAGACTAGGAGTCTGTTGTAGATGAAAAGAGATTTACGTGTTCCGTGTATTATTCTTTCAGTTTCTTGAGGGGAAAGATCAAGGAATAAGTCTAACAGAAGACGTAGAAGCCTGCAAAGTATACCACAAGTATTTATCCAAGAATCTCTTTTCTTTTCCAAAGGTTTTATCAAACACACAAACTTTAACAAATGTTTATAGTATATTTGCCATGTATACACTATATATAGTGTATGTGTGGAAGATCAGTGACCAAGGTCTCTGCTGTCATGGAACTGACCTTTGGTGGTGAAAACAAAGGAAATGGTCAATTTATCAGGTAAATAGATAAAGGAGAAGATACTGAATGCTGTAGAGGAAATGAACAAGAGGAGATTTAGAGTCAACAGGAGTCCTGTTTCAGACAGTGGAGAGCTCTCTAAAGAGATAACATTTAAACTGAGACCCAAAGGCTTGGCAGGTTGAAGTATTTGGGAGTAAAATGCCATGATGTTTACAACTTCCTTGAATTAGTTGGGAAAAGTGGGTGAGAACATTCCAGAGGGAAGCCATAGCTGGAAGCAAGGCCTCCATAGTAGGTTTGCAAGGGTGCTCTTAATTGCTTCCAGCTACGGCTGAGCAGTGGGCATTGGGGTGGGTGCCCGTGAGGGGCAGAGCTACAGGAGAGTTACAGACCAAGCAGGAGGCCAATGGACTTGGGGAGCTCTCCTGGGGGGAGGTGTTATAAATATTATAATTCTTTTCCTGTCAGCCAACAAATGCTCTCTCTCCTCTTTCAGGTTTTTCAGGGAAATCAAGACTCCTTCACACCCGTGGTGAACGCTCTAGACCCCCCACTGTTTACCCGCTTCCTTCGAATTCACCCGCAGAGCTGGACGCACCACATCGCCCTAAGGCTGGAGCTTCTGGGCTGCGAGACGCAGCAGCAGTACTGAGGCCTCGTCCCTTCCTTTCCTGACGGGTCCAGCATTCCTCCAAGCCCAGCCTCCGGGTCACTTCCTGTGCCACACTGCCCACGGCACCATCCTTTTTCTATGTATTTCTGCTCCTCAGTCCCGGGAGACATGCCCTGAAGCCTCCCAAATCAGTCATCATGGGTCCTGCGTTCTCTGGGGCCATTGCATCCAATTTACCTCTTGTGCGTTTGCTGCAGCCACTCCCAGATTAGTCCTTCCTTCCAAGGTAATCAGGCAAAAAGCAATGAGGAAACCCATCTGGAAAGCATTCTTTTCCAGACATGGCCACCACTTCCTCCTGTGTGGTGACCAAGAAAGGTCATGATCATACTAGGCTTTTAAAGGACATATTTTTAATATTTCCGCAGAAAAATCCATGGCTCTCTGGGATAGGAGCTGCAACATAATAATTCTAATCATGCAGTCATTTTAGTCCCTCCTCAGGTAGTTTCCTGCTGAAAAGACACAACAAAATGTAACGTGAAATTCTGTACTATGACTGAAAACTCGAGTCCCACTCACAGAGGTGAAATATCAAGGACTCAGAAGGAAACTGAGCTGATGGAAGCAGAGACAAAATCCTCCAGAGGGAAGATCCTCCGGTCTGCCACATCCACTGTGGAGGAGGAACCCCCACCTTGCCCTACCCCTGACAGATAAGGTTGGGAGTGGTTTACTGTCCTGTAAAAGTCCGTTCAGGTTAGAGGTTAAATTACAGAGATCAATAAGTAGCTTTTCTGTATAGCCTGGTAGAGAAGTTAACCCCAAAGGTGATATGCTTTGACTCCCTCTAAAAGGTTAACCACTTTTATGTCTAACTTAATCATCTTGTTTTGGCATTCCTTTCCCATTGACCACATACATCTCTATTTCTCAAAAGCTCTTGGAATCAGCTCTTTTGTCTTCCTGCTGGTTTCCTCAATAATCAGTTAAATAAAACATTGACACGTAAAAACAAATGCCTTTGAGAGTTGTGTTTTTATACTGGAAATAAAAATGTGAACAATGAAATTTTATAAAAACAAATAGAGGCACTGAATAGCAGGATGGATGGTTTAGAAAAACAAATTAGTGAGTTACAAAGCAATTATATTCCAATAAAGAGCTTAAAAAAGAGTGAGTTAGAAAATCAGGTTAAATTGAACTCACAGTAAAAAGTGCTATAATTTATGAGGTGAAGCTAACATTAAAAAAAATTAGAAGTGGAGCCTTGATCCAGTAGCACAGAGAGAGATGCTTAATCTTGACATCCATTAGCACTCTTCTCTTTCTTATCTCACAGATGGAAGTGTCCATACTAGAAGGAGTAATTAACCCTGATGTTTATGAGGAGTTGGGGCTGCTGCTACACAGGAGGGGCAGAGAAGAATATGCTTGGCACTCAGGTGGTCCACCCGGGCATCTCTGAGGACTAAAGGCAGCAGTTTGGGCTCTGGCCCATCCCACTAACCCCCCCCCCCCTTTTATAAGTTTTCTAGAGGTTGACCAACCAGAATCCTGGAGAGGCTGTGGCAGAATGTGAGAAATTAGTGCATTTGAGACCATAGCATATGCTGTACTTGCATCGCCCAGATCTCCTGGGATCCCTTTTATGAGTTCAATGTTTGCAATCATCCCACAACTGGTTTGGCTAATGGGGGACCTGTACTCAGAAACCAACAAGACCCTGATGAAAGAAACTAAAGATGAAAGAAACAGATGGACGAATATACTGTGTTCGCAGATTGGAAAATGACCATGCTACCCAAGGCAATCTACAGATTTAATGCAATCTTTATCAAAATACCAATGGCATTTTCCCAGAACTAAAACAAACAATTCTGAAACTTAAATGGAAACACAGAGGACCCTGAACAGCCAAAAGAATCTTGAGGAAAAAAAAAAAAAAGGCAGGAGGAATCAGGCTCCCTGACTTCAGACTATAGTACAAAGCTACAGTCATGAAAACAATATGGTACTGGCTCAAAAACAGACACGTAAACCAATGGAACAGGATAGAGAGCCCAGAAATAAACCCACACACCTATGGTCAATTAATCTATGACAAAGGAGAAAAGAATATACAATGGAGAAAAGACTGTCTATTCAATAAGTGGTGCTGGGGAAAGTGGACAACTACATGTCAAAGAATGAAATTAGAACGTTTCCTCATACCATACACAAAAATAAACTCAAAGCGGTATAATTATTTTGGAAAACAATCTGGTATTATCTACAAAAGTTGAGCATATGGATATCCTATGGCAATTCTGTTGGGTAATGACCTAGACCCAGAACTGCCATGTGAAACAAGAGACATGGCAGCACTATTCAGAACAGCTCCAAACTGAAAACAACCCTTATTGCATATATTTCTTAGTGACTCATTTTAATTGCTGTATAGTAATCCATTATATAATATATATCACAATTTATTTATCCATTGCTTCTGATACATCATTTATGCCGTTTCTTCTATGGAGCTGATCATCCTTTTTAAAAAATTGATTTCTAAGAGTTCTTTGTATGTTAAGGACATTAACGTATTATCTGTCATATATGTTGTTATGGAATTTTTCACCTAATTTGTCATTAATCTTTTATCTTTCTTTACAGTGTTTTGCTGTATGAAAGCTTTACATTTTTATGCAATAAATTTATTATTATTTTCACCTATGACTTTGGGGTTTTATGACATGCTCAGAGTAGTTTTTTTCACACCAAGATTGCAAAAAACTCCACTCATGTTTTATTCCAATATGTATGTGGTTTTATTTTTGTGTAGTCCTTGATCCCCACTGAAATGAAATGCTATCTTTATCATCTATTAAAATCCCATATATACACTATTTTTTTAAGGTGTAGTAGATACTATGTGGCAGACAAAATATCCTAGAAATCTTCAAGCCCAAGAGGATAGGGCTCCAGTAGCAACACAGATGAAAATATCTGTATGCTTAGCTGTCAAATAGAGAGAGGCCGGGGGAGGGTCACATGTGGTAAATGATATCATAAGGAGGAATAGAATTCCATTTGGAACTTCAGAAAACTTAAAGGAAGACTCTGGCCAGCTTCTCCTGAAGATTTCTGCACTCTGACGAGTGCGGCCTGATTCACTGACACAGGTCTCAACAGTGGATGAAGACATCAGTCCTACATATCTTAAGTAGCAGAAAGCTCAAGTAGGAGTTTATTTTTCTCAGACCTAGCAGTTGAGAGGTGGGCAGATAGAGATGTTGGTTTAGTGGCTGACTGGGAAAAGGTGGATTCAGCTTTTCTAGGCTCTCTGGTTGCATGTAATAAGTGAAAAGGGGGTGGTGATGACAGGCAATGAATGATATCTGCCCAAACTCATCACCCATTCATTCATTCATTCATTCAAAAAAATATTGAGCACCTGAATAGCCTATGTGAACAAAACAGAGGAGCCTGTGCGGCTTGTTCCAGAGGAAATGAGGCTGAGATGGAGCGATCAAGAGCAGATCATGGGACACGAGTTCAGGGAAGTCAGTAAGACACTATCTGACATAAGAAAGCGCCATCTCTTTGACTTTTCCCTGGAGAAGAGGTTGAAGGGAGGGAAGGCTGGAAGCAGGGAGACGGAGATGATGGTGGGTAGCAGTGGACATGGTGAGAAGTGGCAAGATTATGGATATACTTTAGAGGTTTTTCTGATAGATCAGATTTGGGACCCCAAACTACACAGTTTCTGCAAAATGTACTTCTGTTTTCTCCAAGTTGACTCAGCAAAGCTAACTCAAACAGGGACGTACGCAATGGGAACTTACTGTCGCATAGCAAGGAATTTGCTTATGTGGTGGTAAGTAGACAGTCCCTAACCTCATAATAAAAATGGCAGCAAGCAGGAAGCTACAAACTCCTGTGACCTGTGACTCCCTCCACATCAGCTACACTGACTGTAGAACTTCTGGACCACCACCACCCCCATGAGGGACTGTTCCCCCTTATCCCTGAAATTCATATCTGGTTAACTGTTTATACTGCTTATTTGCTGATTCAGTAATAAACACAACTCAAAACAAAACCAAACCAAAAGGATGTGGGACTGAAAAGCCGGAGTCAAAGATGACACCACAGGGTTTGGCCTGAACAACTTAAAGAGTTTCCACTAATTGAGCTGAAGAAGCCTGAAGAGGGATGTGGTTTAGGAGCGAATGTCAGGTATCCAATCGGTTGGCGCAGTCAATTTCCGTCTTGTGTTGTTTCATTTCTTGAAGTGGGGGATGTCTTCTGCTTTGGAAATCGACTGTGTTTAGGGTTCAACAGTGTCAGTCAGTCAATTTTTCTTGTGTTCATAACAGCTTTAGTTTTGCAATAAAAACTAAACCACCATTTTCTAACTTTTCAGACAAAGCAGCCTTGGGAACACCCAAGGAAAAAGCCATCTCCTGTCGGCGCAGGCCCTCAGGAGAGTCCATGGAACCCATGAAGCTGCTAAGTATGGGATTTCTGCTGTGCTCTCTGACTTGCCTCTTGTTGGAAACTGTCGCTTCCTCTCGATCACCTTTATCTGACTTCGGAATAGAAGACCAGGATGGATTGAAACCACGCTCAATGGGTGTGTTTGCTGTTACGATGAATGTTCCTATCTTCTTAAGACGTAAGATTCCTGTCCCAGGTCAGGAAAGACTGATTTCATATTTAACAATAATGTTTGCAGGAAAGCAAAGTATTTCTGGTTTGGTTCAATTTAGTTCAACAAGCCCGAACCCTCTAATTCATTTGCTGAATGACATGGATTAGGAGTTCACAGATGGCAGCCAAAGCCATAGGTGTCAACCTTCTGTGATCTATGACAAATGCTCTCTGAGGACAAAGGGATAATTAAAGTAGTTTGTGGGGAGGGGTCAGGAAGGACTTGAGAAAGGGAGCAAAATTTAAGCTAAAGCTTAAATTTCCTCGGCTTAGGAAGGTGTATCGTGGGGAGTGGTGAACCCTCCTGACTTCACGCCACAGACGCTTTTGTTTGCCTCGCCTCTTCCCCTGATCAGAAGACTCCCTCTGAAGTTCCTTCTGCCAGCTTCCCCAGCCTCCTTGTCCTCCTCTGGGTACTCCTGGGGCAGGCGGCCACCTCCTTTCTCTTCACGAGACACTAAACCTCCAGAACAGCCTCTAGGCAACAGCAGAGCAGCTATTAAGTCACACTCCTCGCTCACAAAGGAGACCTGCAAACAAGCTGTAGGTGATCTGGGGATCCCCTTTTTTCCAAAAATGTATTCCTTTAACCTCTTAGCACAGCAAAGTTGTTAGGAATATGGGCCCTGGGCAGCTATAAGAATGTGAAATTTGGGACAACTATTTGAACTTGAACCAGGGTTCGAATCCCAACTTGATCACTTACTTGGCCTGTCCTCAGTGAACATCTATGCTCTTCCTGCAGAAACTTCCAGGTCCTGGCTGAGCAACTTCAGGGATTACCTGTGGGATCTCATCAGGAGCTCCGTCCCTCCAGCAGCCATTTTTGCTTTTCTTATCACTTCAGCAATAATGGGCACCCTCTGCTACCTCACGTAAGCTGCTGGGGGAGAGTGAGGAGACGGGGAACTCAGGGGAAGTTTTGATGAAGGTGATTGTGGCAAGTCTATATGACCCCTTTTGAAAACGTCTCCTCCATGTTCTCTTTTTTTCTCCAGTCTGCTCCATCCATTTCCAACCACTGAGAGATTACGTTTAAAGACCAGTGTTTGCAACTGATTTTTTTTTCTCACTTCATTAACTCCTAATTATCCTCCCCTTTGGTTTAGGAACTATACATGGAAAACATATGATTAACTCTTTTCAATTGCCTGAAAACTTACTGAAATATTTATTATTAAATCATATGAAGCCAAAGAGATTCCTGAAATAGCAAACAAAATACTTAAGCTTAGCTAGAAAAGCCGGAATTTCATTAATTCAATCAGTATTTACCAAGAGATGACCACTTGCCTGTCTCTGTCCTAATTACTAGAGACAGAGAAATAAAGCAATTGAATAATTACAACTTGCTGGGTCAGGGCTATGGTGGGAGACAGAGTCCAAGTGGGGAAACCTATGAAAGGGTGTGAGCAAATTAAAAAGGCTTTCTGTAGTGAAGGGCTGTTCAAACTGCAGAATCTAATAAAGCAGCTGAGGTGAAAGATCAGATGAAGGGTGTGGCATCCCCACCTAAGGCACCTGATAACCTCAAAACGACCACAGATCAACAACCATGTCTAGGAAACAACCTTGGATGTGGTTCCTGGCACATAGAACTGACTGGAGCCAAACAGAACTAAGTGAGACATTCGTTGTTTGAGCCATAAAACAGTATTCAGACCTCTGATGGGCCATGAGAAGGACGTGGGCCCTAGGAGGGCCTGCTCCACAACACTTGCTTCAGATGCAGCCACAGAGAATGGTGGACTGGAGGAGCTTCCTGGAGGATGGGCCACAGGCCAAGGAGCTCGTCCTTGTAGGAGGAAGAGCTGGGCCTGACCAATGTCTGACCAGCATGATTCCAGAATTACTACAGAGCAGGGACTGCTGTCAGCCTCCCAGTCTTCCTCTTTTCAAAAGGGAGTGTTTATGGGGGTTGCCCTCTTCCTGCTCTATCATGGGGGGGGCGGGGGGGCAGGGTGGAGATCAAGGGCACATGGCCTATTTCGGTTCAAAGTCCTTAACGGAGAAGAGCCACACCCAGACTTGAGACAATCAGATACTCTGGAAGCAGATCGTGAGGCCGGAGTGTGGTGTGCAGGGTATTATCAGGGATCAACGCCTGTGGGGGCAGGGGCAGCAAGGGAGAAGCCAAATAGCATGGCAAGCCCAGCAAGGCCTCAGGTGACCCCTTCAAAGTTGTCCCCCTTTTGTGAGCACACCTCAATCAGCTGCTGGACCTTGGCCGCCCCAAGAAGTACAGGCTATGCATTCACCAACCCTGTTCCTTCTTCCCAAGAATAGAGGAAGACTGCATTTCGCAACTAAAGAAGCCAGGACTCAAGTCAAGATACATTTGATTCAGTATCTTTTAAATCACTGTTGCTCAAACTCTGGCCAGCAGACCAGTTGCATCAGAAACATCTGAGGCATCAGTGAAACATGCACGCTTGGGGGGGCTTCTGTGAAGAAAGGCAGGTGACATACCGAGAGAAATATTTCCTTCTTTGAGTAAATGGCTCAGCCTGGGGAGAAAAACCAATAAACCCTTGCTGGGAACAAGCAAAGACAGTAAGAGCAAAACAAAAAATAAAAAGATATGGAAAACAGGATCCGAAAAGCTGGCACTCTTAAACAGAATTGAACAAAGACTAGTGAAAGTAAGATTAGAGAAAAAAATGATAGATGCAGGAGACATAGAATTAATTTTTTGGTAGAAAACAATCAAAATAATACAACAGAAAAAAAAACCTTCAAGGCATAAATTTTTAAATGTTGCAGAAATAAAGGAAGGTTTGAGTCTCTAGTCATAGGGGGTGCATTAAGTCCCAGGAAAAATTGGCACTTGCGACTGGGCACATCAAAGACTGAATAACACTTGCATGTCACAGTAAGGATTGCAAACAGTTTCTCTGTGTGTGTTTATTCACCCTCTATAACCATTAGCGGTGGCTCTAAGGAAGGCTTACGTTGTTGCAGAAATTGGTCCATCGAGAAACCAAGCACCACACTCAGAGGGTTGGCGAACTCAGGTTTATTAAGCTGGCGGCACCAGACGAGCTAACGCTCCAAAGTTCTGGGCCCCAAACTCAAGGTGAGCTTTACTTTTATAGTCACATGTTTACAGAGTTCACTGTGCACGGGTTCACTGGTCCGGGAGGATCCCACATGCCGCGGAGCAACTAAGCCCATGTGCCACAACTACTGAGCCCACACGCTCTAGAGCCCTCGAGCCACAGCTACTGAGCCCATGCACTGCGACTACTGAAGCCCACATGCCTAGAGCCCGTGCTCCACAGCATGAGAAGCCACTGCAACGAAGAGAAGCCTGCGCACCGCAATGAAGAGTAGCCCCCACTCACCACAACTAGAGAAAGCTGCTGCGCAGCGACAAAGACCCAACACAGCCAATAAGTAAACAATAAAATAAATCTTAAAAAAAAAACAGAAGAAAAACTATCTGATCCTACTTCTAGTCTACCTCTACCTCCAATCCCACACTCTTACTTTCTCAAGTCATGAAAGCATTTTTGCGATATGAAATTACTTGGTTCATGTTAAGAGAAGAAGCTGTCCAAAATCCTATCTTGAAAAAGGTGATGTAACTATAAAGTAACTAACTCTGTGCAGACCAAGACAGTGTACTGGAATTTAAACTCAGTTCAGCAGTCATCATTTTCTCTTCCTTTCCCAGTATTCTCATAGGTGAACCGGTCCAATGAAGTAATAGAAGATTCAGTTGGGCGAACATAGTGCTTGGCTTGCTGGATTCCAAGAGAGTGGAGAGTGTAGTATTTGGGTACAATGAGGAAGTATCTATCAGGTACAATTAAATTGTCTTCTATCTTAAACTATCTTTGCCTTTATTTTCTCCTTTAAAACATACAGTTGAAAAAGTGATAATAGACTTATCACTGTTTTAATTATAAAATAATACATACTTATTGCAAAAAAATTTCATAAAATATAAAAGAAGAAAAAGTACCCATAATTCTAGCACCCAGAAATAAACATTGTTTGCATCTTGGTGTATCTCCTTTGAAATGTTTTTCTATGCTTATACTACTAGTTTTCTAAAGTTTGTTCTCTGAAACAAGAGTTCTATTTTAATAAACGTTATGAGACAATAAGGCTTTACAGCCAATTAAGTTGGAGAGATGCTGAATTAAACAAATTTAAACATATTTCTTTGCTCCAGGACTTCTAAGAGCATTTCACAGGCTAATATGAATCTCCACAAAAGGGTATAATATGAATACCCTTTTCCATTTCCCAAATGAATTTAAACATGGGCTTTTTTTGTGGACTATACTATGCTCTTTGAGAAATGCTGACATGCATATACTATCATGGAAAGTCACTCACGTACTTTTTCTTTCACCAAACTATCATATTATGCTATTTTGCAGCCTACTTTTCCCTTTCACTGTATGACATATTGTGGCTGTCTTTCCATGTCAGTAAGTGTCACATAGTATTCCTTGTGGTGGATTCGACAGAAGTCATTTAAGCATCCCCCATATAATAATAATTTAGGGTGTTCCTACTTGTTCAGTATTATAAATGTAATGCAGGTGATGGTTTTACACGTTATTCATTTGCTTTCCCCTTTGCTGTTCTGAGTTTGAAATCACTCACTCCGTGGACACTATGGAACAGCTCCTGTTCTGGGCAGGTAACAAAACAAACACCAAGCCTGGCTTGGGTGGAAGCCACAGCAGGGCCAGGGGCTGAGATGAGAGTATGAATGAGGCACAGTAAGGCCTGGTGGGCCTCGGAAAGGATCTGGGGTCTACTGGGAGCCAACAGAAAACGGGGAGCAGAGAAGGGATGTCCTTTAATGGATGTTTTTTAAAAGCTCATTTCAGTTGCCACATTGAGAAGGTCAGAACAGGGAGACCAGCCAGGAGGTTTATCAAAATCCAGATGAGAGACAGTTTCATTGGGACCAGGGTGGGGATCGGTGGAGTTGCAGGAAGTGTCAGAATCTGGACAGAGGGTAAAGGGAGAGCATCAGGATTCGATTATGGGTTGGGTGAGGTGTGGGAAAGAGGGAGGCTTCGAGGATACCTCCCGGACTTTGGGCCTAAGCACGTGCAGGGATGGGGTTAGGAAGTTACTGCCTGAAAAATGCAAAGAGAAATAAGGACGTTCTCATTGATATGGAGGTGAGATCCACGCCCCCCCCCCCACACGCCACATGGCAGGAGGAGACCATACTGTGATCAAATTTGAACTGACAGTTTAACTTATCAGCTTTCACTAACCTTTAAATCAGATTGGACATTTACTTGAATTTTCCCCCACTCGTCAGCATGTGGGAGCTGGGGAGGGGAGCCCAAGTAATAATAAAAAGAAGCGCTGCATGCTTACACGTATCTTTCTATCTCGCCCAGGTTGTTCCTTAAGACAGGTTGCTGAACGCGGAATTGTCGGCTCACAGGCTGTGAACACGCTCTAGCCTCGCACTGGTCCACTCAAGGCGCACTGCCCTCCCTCCTCCTACTCTCTTGAACAGTGCATGGCTTTCTTCGTTTTCTTTATATTTTTGCCAGCTGTGTTTGGCGATATATTATTTAATTTTGTGTGGCAATATAGTATTTAATTTTGCTTGTATTTTAAAAATTCCTGAAGTATCCCTAGGCTTGGTGCCCCAGAATTTTTAAGCTTCTTTTTTGAAATGTAACATACCTACAGAAAAGAGCACAAGTCAGAGGTGTACAGCTTAGAGACCTCCCATAAAGTGGACAAATGCACCTCCTTCTCCCCGTCCAAGTCGCCAGCCCCTTCTCATCCCCAGCGTAATCCCCATCCTGTCTCCTCACACCAAAGCCTGGCCTGTTTTTAAACTTTATAAAAACTAAATTCTACGCATGCATTCTTCTGTGATTTTCTTCCTTTCTGTTTTGAGATTCATCCATGTGGATGCCTGTAGCTGTAGTGAGCCCATTTTCACCCAGTTGTGTGAACAGACCTCTACTCATTTACACCACCGACTGCAGAGGGACACGTATTGTTTCTGTCTTTTTTATTCGAAATATGACTGCACATCTCATAGTGTACAAGTGCATGAGTTCCTCTGAAGACTGTCACCCTGTGATTGACCTTCTGAGTCAAAGGCACCAATTATTGAATACATCCCATATCCTTGAAAAGATGCAACATCACCACTCTTCTAATTTTTTGCCAATCTGGTGGATAAGAAATGGTATCTTATTGTTTTCTTACTGTGCATTTCCCTGATAACTGATGCGATTGAAGACCTTTTCATGTGTTTATAGGACATTTGTCTTTCTCTTCTATGAATTTTGCCCATTTTTCTAATTTTAGTTTCATTTATTCCTCATTGATCAGTAGGAATTCTTTCTATACTCAGTATATAAATATTTTGTAGGCTATAGATGTGGAAAATACCTTCCATCAGTTTGATGATTGTATTTTCATTCTCGATATGACATATTTTGATCAGCGGAAGTGCTTATTTTAATGTAGCGCGATTTGGCAATCATTTTCCTCTGTGTTAGTGCTTTTGGTGTCTGTTTAAGGAGTTCTTTTCTACCACAAAGTCATAAAGGATGTCTCCTGTATCGTCTTTGAAAAGTTTTATAGTTTTGCCTTTCACCTTGAAGTCCTTCAGATACTCAGAGTAAATTTTTGTATGGTGTGAGGTAAAGTCTAATTTCATTTTTTAAAAACATTGTGAAAAACTATATTTTTCCAGTCGTGAACTTCGGACTAAATTTCGGTGCCTCAAGTCAGTTCTAGGAATGAGAAAAGCAGATAGCTGCAATAAATTCCAAGAGGCAATAAATTCCGAGGAGCAAAGCCTGATTCTGAGCACTGAGCACCCTGAACTGGAACCAGCCGACCAGAAAAATGCATGGGAATGTTGAAAAAAAGACCAGCTGTATGACCATGCATCCTCTGAGTCAGCCAACTTGCCCTCCCAGTACTTTTCCACCCTGAGCTTTGCCCCGATAAAAACTTTAACTTCATTTTGCTCGAGGACTCCCTCTCTCTGAAGTTCTCCAACAGCAATAATTTAGAGAGCGTGTTTGCCTTCACCTGTAATCAGGCATGGTTTCTGTTTTGACCCTGTGGATCTGCAGTCACCCTTACTGCAAACATGTCCTTTCCCTACTCTCTGCAGTGCCTCTTGTTATGTCACCATTTCTCATCTCTCTTCTGTTCCAATGGTCTATTTCTGGGCCTATACCACACTCTCCTAATTAACATAGCTTTGTTATAGGTCTTGCAATCTAGAAGGCAGGTCCCCCCACATTGTTCTTCTAGACTGCTTTGGCAATTCTTGTTCTTTGCAAGTCCACACATATTTTAAAATTAGATTATAAGTTTCACAAAACCTATCCCAGGAGTGGGACTGCCGGCTCAGAGGGTAGATGCATATTCAATTTTAAGAGATAATGCAAAACTGCTCTCCTAAATAGTACTGCCAACTTCAGACTCTCAGCAGCAATGTTGAAGAACTCATATGGACTCACATCTTCTCCAACACTTGATATTGTTAGACTTCTAAATTTTTGAGAATTGAGTGGAGGTGCAGTGGTATTTCACTGTGGTCTGATCACTAATGAGGTTGAACATCTGTTCATATGTTTATTGTTCATGTGTGTTTCTCCATCTGTGAAGTGCTTTTTCGTGTTTTTTACTCATTTATCTGCTGGATTGTTTGTGTTTTTCTTATTAATTTGTAGACCTTTATATATTCATAATAGGAATTCTTCATCAGTTGTGTGTATTGAAAATATTTTCTGCAAAACCATATCTTGTCTTTTTTGCTTTTTAGTTTGTCTTTTGATGAGTAAAAGTTCTAAATGCTGAAGTCAAACTGATCAATATTGTTTTATAGTCAATGGTTTGTCTGCATTGTTTAAGAAATCTTTATCTAAAAGTCTAAAAGTTCTTTGCTGATGTTTTCTGTCAAGAGCTTTAAAGTTGTGTTTTTGACACAGAAGTCCTTAATCATCTGGAACAGATTTTTTTTCTGCATGGAGGAGGGTTCCAGGTTCATCTCTTTAAATATAAATAACTATTTTCCAGCTTTGGTTAATGAAAAGTCCCTCTTTACTTACCTAACATGGCAGCTGTATCATATACCACAGTTATGCACATGCCAGGGTGCGTTTTTGCATTTTCTAACCTATCTCTTTGCTCAATTAATCTATCCCTGCACCAGTATATCCCACTGTCTTAATTTCAATAGCTCTCTCTCCTCTCTCTCTCTCTCTCTCTCTCTCTCTCTGTCTGTCTCTTTCTGTGTGTGTGTGTGTGTGTGTGTGCGCCTTCTATAGTTCCTGTAGGGTAATCTTGGGGAAGGGAGCCGTCAATCACGTGAGCTCAGCCTCTTAGTAGAGAAAACTGGGTGATCTGGCTGCAGACTCTTGCCGTTGGATTTTCTCTTCTTGGCTATGGGGTACTGGAAGGTCACAATGAGATTACATAGAGTAATGAACTGCTTGTAATACTGCAAGGTTACTCCCTTGGGGTCAAGGGGCCAGGTGTTTATCAGGTTAAGGCGGGTACAGATCGTGGCCAGCCCTGAGCTCTGTAAGCACAGTAAATGTTTGTTTTGTTCAGAAAGTCTTTCGTCCTTTAAGCTGCTGTTCTAACGCCACGAAGGTGTTAGGTCCTAAGGAATTCTGCTCTAGGATTCGGAAGGAATGTTGACTCTCTTTGCTTCCACTGATCTGTCAATTTTTTCGTGGCATTAACAGTAGGAGATGTAGCCTAAGACAAGCAACAACAGTTAGCTGTTGGAGGCAATCGGGTCTTCCATCGTTGAACTACAGATAAACATGTAAATGACAGGATACCAGCAGCACAGGAGCCTTAGAAGGCCTTTTGTCAACGTCCTGTGCCCGCAACGATTTGAGGGTAGAGCCTGGAGTCGGAGCGGCGGCCGTCGCAGCCCTCCGATGCTCCCCTGCCATTCCCACGAATTCGGCCCGGGTGTGGGTGGAGCGCTCAACCCGCCCCAGGCTGGCGGTCCTCTGTGTTTTTCCCTACCACCCCTCTGGGATTCAGCCGCAGGCGCCTCGGCGGGAGCAGCGCCTCCTTCCGGCCCTCAGGTGCGCAGCGCCCGGGACCCGCGCGGCCCAGGGGGCGAGGGAGGCGGGTTCAGGGGCGGGGCGGGGCGGGGCGGGGGCGGAGCTCCTCCCCCGCGCGCTCGGCGCGCCGCCTGCGGGGTGGTGACGGCCCGGCCGTGCCGCGTCCCAACCGCCTCCGCTGCCTCCGCCGCCTCCGCGCCGCAGGCCCGGGGCCCTCCCGCTCCAGGCCCTGCCCGGCCCCGCGTCCCCGCTCCAGCAAGATGACGCTGAAGGCGAGCGAGGGCGAGGGTGGGGGCGGCATGCGCACGGCGCTCTCAGACCTCTACCTGGAGCACTTGCTGCAGAAGCGCAGCCGGCCCGAGGTGAGCTGCCCCCGGCCCCGGCGCGGGATGCGGGCCCGTCCCCGTCTCTAGGCCTCGCCGCCCGCCGCCCTGGCCTCGGGGGTCCTGTCCCCGGGGTGCCGGCCACGGCGGGCGGCGGGGTTCGTGCGGGACTCCGGGCGCGGTGGCGCCTCTAGGCGGGAATGGGGAGAGGCCGCGGCCTCGACCGAGAGCTGATTAAGGTCAAGGGAAACTTCTTCGTGGACGGAAGTCAGGGTCACAGAAAGACTTTAAGGAACAGATCCAGAAAGTAGGACTGCTTGGCGGTTGTGTCAGCAGAAAGGGTTGTAAAAGCCAACGCTGGCCCTAAAGTGCTCACTCACCGTCCCTGTGCATTTAGGCAGGGCCCCTGGTGCTGCGGTGCGCACGGGTGAACCCCTGTGTCTGTCTGTGGGCAGACGATCAGTCTGAGGTAATTCTGCCCCCCAGATTCCCGTGATGGCCCATAAGTAGCTAGTCACCTCGATCCTCAGAGATGCCCAGAGGGGAGGGTTGATCATTTTCTTCTCTCTCATACTTCTGGGTGTGGTGACGACCCAGCAAGGTAAATTGTCGCTCAGGGTCTCTCCCAGATGGGCACAGCCACCAGGATGCTCGCTCACTCACTCAGCTGAACGCTGGGCTCTGTCTCAATGGCAGCCATCAGCCAGCACCAGCCAGCGGCCCCTCCAGGTCCCCTGGCCTTCTCACAGCGTGGTGGCCAGGTTCCGAGGAAGGAGGTCCACAGAGACACAGATAGACAGAGAGAGGGCCAGGCAGAGGCTGTCTTGTCTTTGATAACTCAGCCTCAGAACACACAGTGTGAATCTTTTTCCTATACTACAGGGTCTTCCACGGCAGGGCTGTTTCACACTTTTTACATTTTAAATGCCTGATAAGTCAGTTCTCAGAAATGTTTGCTGAATTAATAAGTGACTTAAGAGGTGGACATGCGATTCAGTGTAGCATCACAAGCGAGGTTAGATGCTGTATCTGCAGTGTGCTTTCTGCTTCACTGCATCGCCTCTCCTTTGTGCTGCACTCAGGTCGCAGCGTTCACACCTGTCTGTCATTGCAAATCAGGATCGCAATGCCTAGGCTTACGTGAGCGCCGGCAGGAACACATGGGGAAGACACTGGTTATTCAGATGACAAGACAAAAGTGGAAGTTGTGCACCAGCATGTACACCAGGAGGGAATCAGGCTCTGAAACTACTTGGTTCCTCATAAACCTGGACATGTGATTTTTTTTTTTTATTCCCCACAGTCAGCTCACTTGGCTGAGCCTTAACTCACCGCCCCGCCCCCCTCCAAAAAAAACCCCACCTCTCTTTATTAAATTTTCTTTTGGCAGCTTTATTGAGGTTTACACAGCATACGTATAATTCATGAATTTGATTGTGTGGTTCAGTGACATCTGACAGCCATCACCGTAATCGTAATGTACAAAGTTCCCTGATGGTCCTTTAGGGTCATTCCGCCCATCCCTGGAAACCCGGAAACCACCCTGGCAACATCTGGAAAATACTGTCACTTTGCCTTTTTGAGACTCTCTTATACATGGACTCCAACTACGTGCAGGCTTTTCTGTCTTGCTCCTTTCACTTAGCACAAGCTGATCATCACCTGTACCTCAGTACCCAGACCCTCTGTAGACCTGTCTGCTCCTGGTAGGGAGGCTGGAGAGGTTGTGTGCAGTTTTGAAAAGAGGCCCTGGCACTGCGCGCTGAGTAAACAGCAGCTTTTGTGGAGCCGTGAGTTGACCCGGTCTTCTGCTTAGGCAGTTTGTGTGAGTGTGTGAAAGGATTTGAAGGTGGAAGAAGAAGACTTGGTGAAGCTGTGAGTGCAAAGCAGCCATGTCTGCACGTGACGAGGGGCGGCCTGACCCCACGAACCTGCTGACTCTCGTTTCCTAAGCTCCACCTTCCCTCTGGGGCTCTTAGTGGTCTCTGCTGCCAGCCCTGGGCTCTGCTTCTCCCTTGCTGCCCAAGTTCCCTGTGCCTTTGGTTTCTCTTCTCCGTAAAACGGACCAGCTTAGAGGGTTGTGATGACACTGACCTGACGTGATGCCTGTCCAGCAGTAATAGCACGTTTTGCTGTCCTAGCAAGAACCAGGAAAATTGTAAGGAAGTTGTTGGCTTTAAAGGAATTCATAAACTCATGCTGCCAAAGGCTTCATTTAGGGAGATTGCTTTCTGTAAAAGTTCTAAAGACTGGAAACCCATACTTAGGTATACATTTTCTTCCTTGGAGAAACATTTTATGAGCTCTCTCTGACCTTGTTCTTTATTGCAATCCCTTAGTGCACATAAAAATGGTTGTAAAATTCCTACTTTTCTCTTCAGTCCTGTTTGAAGTAGCCCTTCTCCCATGACGTGAAGCAATAGGCTGAAAGTCCCTGAAAGTTCACTTGGGCGTGTCCCACGCAGAAAATGACCTGAGGTATAAGTCAGGCTCTAGGTGAGCTTCCAATCAGAAGAGCTGTCTGTGGGCTCCCGGGCGGGGAGACCAGGATGTCATTGGTAAATAGCGCTCCAAGCAGGGGACATGCAGGCCTGATGGGGGTCTTGAGACATTGCAAAATGTCCCCTGAGGCAAGGGAGATGAAATCAGCTGACATTTCATCGATTGCAGAGATTTTTTTCCTGTAAACAGTGAGTTGCTGAAATCTTTCACTGTTGCTAAAAAAGCAGGACTCTGGGAGGAGGGGAAGTGACCCCAGGGGTGGGAAACGGGAAGAAAAGCTCTGAATAAGGGAACCAGAATACAACTTTTGTAACATGGAATTTTCTTTTCTGAGTCTTCACTTTTCCATTTTTCCTTCACATAGAGAAATACACATGAGCAAAGTACATATGCATTTGCACCTGAAACAGCTCCTCTGTGACCACGATTCCCTGTCTGCAGAGGTCACCCACCACGGATCGTGTAGCCCTGCAGTGTTTACTATGGAAAAACTTCATGTATCAGTGGACCCGTGCAGTTCAAGCCCATCATGTTCAAGGGTCAACTGTATAGGTTTTTGCTCAAAAGTCACGTGCCCAGCGAGGCCTCCCCTGGACGGCCTGTTTGGAACTGCAGCCCACCTCGCCCCATTTGGGCTTCATTTGCGTCCTAGTTCATTAGGACTGAAGACGGTACTTGCCAGAACATCCTGGCTCGGAGGCACTCCTCTCTCCCTAGCTCTTTCCCTGGCTCTTGTCGTTTCTGGTGAAACAGTGCTCATCTGTTTCTGGTACCTTGAGCCCTTTTGGTTTTCTCACAGTGTTTCTTGTCATCTTTCCCAAAGTGGAGCATGACCTCGGCCAGGCGGGCGGCTGGTGCGGGCAGCTCCCGGGGTCTGTCCTCTCCCACCATCACTTGCCTTCTTGGCCTGGGCCGCCTTCTCAGCCTCCACGTGGAAATAGTTGGCAAAGAGCCTCACAGTAGGCTGAACAAATGTTTGTTCTCTCCTCCATTCGCCGTGACCGGCTCTTAATCGGATTGTTTGGGTGGGAAAGCCAACTTTGGTTGCCCCTGCTTGGGTCACCCCCACCACCGCCCACCCACTGCCAAGTTTGTTTTTCATCTCTTTTTTAATCCCAACTTCCTTTGAGCCACTGCCTCTGCCCTTTGAACCCCGCTGCAGATGTTTCCTCCGAAGGGGGTTTCAGAGCACAGGCGTTGCCACCCCAGCAGTTTGTGTGATTAAAGGCCGCGAGGCTGCAGAGCAAAGGGCGGGGAGTGGGGTGGGGAGGATGGTGATGGTTTCAGCATCGCTCTTGTCACTTACCAGTCACGTGGTCGTGGGGCTGGTAAGGACTCAGAAATGGTCCAGCAACAAAGTAAACAGAACAAACAAAATATTTGTAATACATTGGAATGAATGTATCACCAGCTGTGGAAACGGGAAGAGTTCGAGTGGTTCAGGGGCAGGGCAGGTGCCATTTCTTCGAGGCTGGATGTGGGCCGGCTGAACTCTGTGGATGTGTCCTGCTCTTGGTGTGGTCTCACACCCACGGCTGTGGTCTAGGAAGCACCTTTGCTCCATGTGCGTCTGTCTGTCTAGCCCCGCTCCTGGGATTGTCTGTGGCCAGGGGTGCAGGGGCCTGGTTGAGGGAGTTTCCTGCATGTCAGGTGCCGTCGAGGAGAGGCCGGCCCCATCTTGCTGAGCAGTCAGGGAAGCCTCGCTGTTGTGAGTTGGTTCTTTGGTTGCCATGTTGGAGGTTTCGTTTATCTTACTCAACATTTGTAGCTTCTGGGTGAGCGTGATAGTGGCTCTGAGTCACCGTGAAGGGGGATGTCTTAATGGATAAGCACAGCTAAGAGACCAGCCTTTGGGATGGGAAGTCTGGAACTGTCCTGGGCGCGGTGTGTCCTGTCTCTGGCAAGCTTTGCTGAGTCCTTAATTTAAAGGCTGACGTGTTAAAAGCAATCTGTGTCACAGCGTGAGTGGGGAGCTGACGAAGGGAGGGCGCCGCTTTATCTGCGTGTTGCAGGCACGCAATCGTGCAGGCGTCCGCCCCTCGCAAAGGTCACTTTGTCTTCAGTGAAGGGAGACTTCTGAATCTGTCATTGTAGCCAGGGGCCCACCACGTCTGGAAACACAGCTGAATCGGCATGAATGGTTTATTGATGGCACTTTACAGCACATGATAAAATAATCTATGTTTTCGGACTTTATGGCCACCTGTACCTGCTGTGGTTACTCACACAGATGAATGGTAGATGCTGATAAATCCAGAGGGTTAATTTGTGAGTTTGGTTTTCAGCTTTCTCAGCCCCACAGTTACTAGTGAAAAAAGATTTGTAAGTCAGGATCAAGGAACGTCCTAAGTTTTATTTCATGCTTTGAGGCCAGCAATTTGAGGTTTGAGCTCTTTGTCTATTTGAGTAGTCATTCAGTTGGTGACCCTTGAATTCCTCATTCTGTACATTCAGTCTTTTAACACACACACATGGTAAAAATATGCAAGTAGTACAGATGCTTGATTTGAGAGAAAGAATTCTTCCTTCCAACTGGACGCTGCTTTTCCTCTGGTTTTCTTGAGTCTCCTTAGAGAGCTGTATGATGTCATCCCCTTTAAATGGGTCTGGGCCAGTAGCTCCCTAGCTTTGAAGAGTTTTAACCACATGGTTCCAGGTCGTCGTGGGCAATGCTTTGAGGAACTATTTGGTTACTGTGTGTTGTGGCCCCTTACTTTCCCATCCCAGAGTCTGAAATCTGATCCTGTATCCTGCTGATTTCTCGAGGATTGGTTGTTGCCTCTGCCCGTTCTTTGGTACTGTGCTCTCTTAGTGCTACTTGCCAGCCATTTTGCTAGGTCTTTTACATAATAACGTCAGCTGTGCTCTACTACAAGCTCAAAAATAGTACAGGGTCAAAACCATGGACTTGACATTGGTATGACGTGTTCATGTCTTTTGCCCGTTTTCTGGTTAGATTGTTTGCCCTTTATGGGCCCCGCTGTTGGTACCAAGTATGAGAACTCTTTGTCTAGCCCTCCGCCCTGATGATTGTGTCCTGTATTTTTTTTCTAAAAAGTTTTGTAGTTTTACGTTTTACATTTTAGTCCATGATCCATTTTGAAAGGTCTGAGGTCTAGTTCAGTGTTTCTTTTCCGCAGCATCATTTGTTGAGAAGACTACCCTTCCTCCATTGAAAAGGCGTATCTGTGTGGATCTGTTTCTGGGCTCTCTACTCTGTTGCACTGATCTTTGTGTCTCTCCCTCTACCAGACCACACCGTCTGGATTATTTGTAACTGTATAAATCTTGAAAGCACAGAGACTCATTCCCTCTACTTTCTTCCTTTTCAGAAGTGTCTTAGATGTTTAAGGGCCTGTGCCTTTACATCATGTACGCGTCGTCCAGAGGTGCTTTTCATGTAACCTACAGGGCCTGGCTCGGTGAAGCCACTCGTGCGTAAGAACTAACACCCCGGGTGCAGGAGGATGCACAGCTCACACTTCGCTTTCCTCCCAGGACGCAGTGGACGCCGAGCTGGAGAGCATGTGTGCATCTGCGGGGGGGCAGGTTCCACACGGCTGGGTCTTCTGGTTGTCACTAAACGAAACAAGATAAAGCAGAACTTTAAATTCTGCATTTGTTCCTTCATCAGGTTTGCCTCTCACTGTGCTCAGAGGGTTGATAGCCCTTCCGCTCATATCTTTTCTGTCGCGTGTGTGGACCTTAATGTTGTCAGGGTGCTGACGTTGACCGTCTGTTCTTTAACTGTCATTGTTTCGTGACTTGCTGTAGGTAGATTCTAGAAAGGGAAAGTCTGTAAAGGTTTATTCCGCTCCTTGCTTCTCCCTGACCTTGTTCGAGATGGCAAGGCGCCAACTCAGTTCTTATTTTCTCAGCCCCTTTTGCAGCTTGGGATGGCCACGCCATGTTCCGCAGTTCTGGCGGATGAGACATGACCAGATGTCCGCTGGGGAAGTTCTGGGACAGATGCCACTGGCCTGGCCCGTCTTCCTGCCTTGGAAGTGAAGCTGCAGGTTGGGTGGGCACCTTTTTGGGAGGTGTTCTTCTCCGAGGTCCGAGCCCCAGCCCATTGTGCCCTGTGGAGTGGTGCAGTCCTCCCCGGCCAGTCCTCCTGTGTGCGCCTGCCCGGCTTTGCTGTCTTCCGGAAAATTTTTGAAATCTCTCATCCCTGATGACTTCCTTTTTTCGTCTGTGGGTTTCTGTGTACCCTCCCCCTCTTTGGTCTCATTTAAACAGGGTCCAGGCTACACGCAAGTACTTCGGCTGCCAGCTTGAACCTGAATCACAATCACTTAGGAAAATTCTATCTTGCCAGAATAGAAAGCGTTGTACTTTCTAGGTCTTTAGGAATAACAGCCTTTCGTTTGCCTCTTTAGAAATTAATTTGAAATGAATACAATTTCCTTCTCACCCCCTTCTCTAGTACCCAGTTCCTCCCTGTTGTTCATGTTTCCTTCTAGAAGCAAATGTGAAGATATTCTTATCTTTCACTGTTTATGCTGATGGTAACATACCTTTCCTCCTTCAGCATGCGTGGCGCTGGCTAGGGTTCTTTTTATAATTTTGTGGTTAAATTTACATACAGTGAAACGCACTGGATGAGTTTTAACAAATGTGTACACCTGTGCAACCCCAGCCCTGGTCACAGTTTGGAACATTACCACTCCAGAAGGTTCTCTCATGCCCCTACCTAGTGTACCCCTTCCCATTCCATGAGAGGCAACCAGTTGTAAATGTTTTTTTTACTGTAGTTTTGCTTGTTCTGAAACCTCACGAATGGTCTCATCTACTGTGTGCTCTTTTGCATAAAGTTTCTTTCACTCAGCATCGTGGTTCTGAGATTCATCCCTGTGTTGGAAGTTTAGCATTCCCACTGGCCACGTCTGGGCATTTCCAACATCTGTCTTTTTTGGTGTAGCCTCCCTAGTGGGTGTGGACTGGTATCCCATGGCTTTAGTTTGTATTTCCCTGATTACAGTCATGTTGAGCATTTTTCATGTGCTTATTGGTTCTTCCTATGCCTTCTTCTGTTTTGTGTGTGTGTGTGTGTGTGTGTGTGTGTATCTTTATTTGTTTATTTTTATTTATTGACTGCGTTGGGTCTTCGCTGCTGCGCACGGGCTTTCTCTAGTTGTGACAAGCAGGGGCTACTCTTCATGGTGGTGCACAAGCTTCTCATTGCGGTGGCTTCTTTTGTGGCGGAGCACAGGCTCTAGGTGCATGGGTTTCAGTAGTTGTAGCATGCAGGCTCAGTAGTTGTGGCTCTCAGGCTCTAGAGCGCGGGCTCAGTAGTTGTGGTGCACAGGCTTAGTTGCTCTGTGGTATGTGGGCTCTTCCCAGAGCAGGGCTCAAACCCGTGTCCCCTGCATTGGCAGGCGGGTTCATACCCACTGCGCCCCCAGGGGGGCCTCCTGGGCCTTCCTTAGTGACGAGTCTGTGCAAATGTTTTGTCCATGTTTTCACTGCTCGTCATGCTGTTATTGAGTGATGAGACTTCTTGACGTGTTTTGGGTGCAGGTCTGTGTGAGGTGTACTCAGGCTGTGCCAGTCCTCTCTGGTTCCTTAATTGTCTTTGGGGAGAATTGTTTAGTTTTGATGAGATCAGTTTGCTTTCATAATTACTGCTCTCTGTGTGTGCTAAACCTTTGCCTATCTCACTGGACTTTCTCGACAAACAGATATTCTTAACTTGAATGGATTTATATTTTCAGTTTTCATTTTATAGTTAGGATCTTTTATATATATATATAGTTTTCTGCCTGCTCCCAGGTTTTGAAGATGTGCTATGCTTTCTTCTCAAAGCTTGGTTGTTGTACCTTTCTTGTTTGGAGCTGCCGTCCATCTGGAACTAGTTTTGTGTGTAAAGTGATGTGGGGATCAACATTCCCTTTGCCTGTGCAGGGTTGACCCAACACCATGGATTACAAAATCCATCCTTCTGCGTGTCCTCCTGCCAAGGCCACAGGCGTTAAATTACTTCAGATTTATAATGAAGAGGTCTTCTAAGAGTATACTTTGTGCCGCTTTGCTGTCTTCCTGGTTGGGGTCAAGGGGTCACAGCCAGTGAGTCATCTCAGGCTGACGGGGTGGCCACTTGGATAAATAACGCTTCACCTCGAGTCTAATGCACTTGGCTGCCAGACTTAGGAGATACGTGTTGGTTTGCAGAGCCTTTGGGGTTTGAGAGGGGCAGCAACCCCCCAGTGGTGACCTCAGCCGCTTGCTTCATACACTGCTCTGCTGTTTTGACCCGACAGGCTGTGTCGCCCCAGCTGAGCGCCATGACCGAGGACATGTACACTAACGGGCCCGCCGCCCCGGGGAGCCCCGCCCGGGCACAGGGCCAGGAGGCGCGGAAGGTGCGGCTCATCCAGTTCGAGAAGGTCACCGAGGAGCCCATGGTAATCCGTCCTCCTCGCCACCGCAGCCTCCTCGGGGTGGGTCTCCTGCCCCTGCCAGTTGAGGACACCCTGGGTGGAGACAGAAAGTATTTCTCCCAAGAGGTCACCTTAAGTTGTCCTAAAGATCAGCTCAGAAAGAGCTCACGGTCAAGCGTGCTGTGCCATCTGTCCTGCAGGGAATCACCCTGAAGCTGAACGAGAAGCATTCGTGTACGGTGGCCAGGATCCTGCACGGCGGCATGGTTCACAGGCAAGGTACGGGCGGACCGGCGCTGCCTGCAGGGACTCATCCTTCACTCCCTGCTCAAGGTTGAGTGACACGAGGCTTATGAGGTTCACGATGGGGAGCACTTGTGTGTGTGCCAGGAGACGTTCTGTAGCGTAATGCCCGGTTCTTTAGAATGAGCATTCTTCTACACTCACCCGTGCCAGGGCTCTTCCAGTTAGCTACCATTTGAGCAATTACTATGTGCAACCCCTTGCCTTAGCCTGTGAATACATGGCAGTGAAGAAGGCAGAGCATCTCTGCCTGCTGGGGCTGCCAGTTCACCTGAGAAAATAGGGACTCCCCTGGCAGTCCAGTGGTTAGGACTCGGCGCTCTCACGGCAGGGGGCCCAGGTTCAATCCCTGATCGGGGAACTAAGATCCCGCAAGCCACGTGGCATGGCCAAAAAACAAAGTAAAAGAAAAGAATAAAAATAAACAAACTGAGAAAATAGATATTAACAAATAATTAGAAGTAACTGTTGTGTCTCCTTCATGTGACGCTGCCGTCAATTTGCAGACGCGTCATTTAGTAAAAGTGCTTTTCTGTGTATCAAGGGTAGCACAAAGGGAGCCACTCTTCACAAAGAATCTAAACAGTGATTAACTTTACCACTTGGTAGCTTTCGGACATTTTAGCTAAACAACAGAGAAACATCAGGCTTGCTGGTGACTGCAGAGAGCCAAGTTCTCCTCTTTCTTGTTCCTTGGAGTGTGTACAGCTGTGTCATAGACCCCGGAGATCAGGGCCAAGTGCTTTTATTCTGCAGTTGGAGTCCCGAGGTCAAGGAGGATGAGAGAGTCTTAAACTGTCAAGGGCTTGTCTTGATAGGTCCCTGAAGGCTACGGAGAGAACATTCCCGTCTCTCATGGTGGAATGCTTTCAACCCTGTGTGTTTTACACAGTCTATTCTACAACATGCTCTAGATCATGGTTTCTTTTCTGTGGCGTTTTGACTTCTGTTGACACCTCTCGTGTGAACGTTTGTTCTTTTGTTCATAGGCTCCCTTCACGTCGGGGATGAGATCCTAGAAATCAACGGCACGAACGTGACTAATCACTCAGTAGATCAGCTGCAGAAGGCCATGGTGGGTGTCCCCTCCGCCCTTGTGTTCGTGAAGCGTGGCCCCACATTGCTGTCCGTGCACCCCGTGTTTCTGTGAAAGTGTTTATACCTCATTGAAGGGCCTCTTGCCACTGCTAATCTTTATACTGTGCAAGAATGACAGCTCTCTGTTTTCATTTAGTAAACATCTAAAACAAGGCAAATGACCCAGAGTGTCTTTGGGAAGAAGCCCAAGCACTGCCACAACTAGAGAGGGCCTGCGCGCAGAAGGAAGACCCAGCACAGCCAAAAATAAGATAAATGTTTTTTAAAAAAAAAGAAAGAAAAAATGTATGGCCAATGAGCTCTTGAAAAGTGCTCAATTTTGGTTATGGTAATAAAATTACCAAATAAAGCAACCATGAAATACTTTCCACCCATCAGACTGGCAGAAATTGAAAACGAATGTTAACAGTTAATTCGGACATCTCGTATACTCCTGGTGAGAGTGGAATCTTCTTTAGGAAAGTAATTTGAGGATAGCACCGACCTGGAAGCAAGTCACAGAGTGACGCATAGAGTGTAATCCCATTTTTGTTAAAACAAACAACAAAAACACGTTTGAGTCTGTGTGTAAATATTTGGTGTGAGAGGCGTGTGGACGTATGGCTGCCAGGGTTCAGTGTAAGTGCCTCTTGCTGGTTATTCTTTGTCCCCGTGTTGTCACGCTGGTTTATGGGGCACGTGACACTGTCTTGCTACAGGGTTTCAAAGGGTACAGTAGAGGTGGCTGTTGGAAAACAAACGCATGGGACTCTGGGAGGGGGAAAACGACTTAATGAAACTCCCAGTCACCCAGGTTTGTTTTACTTAACCATTTTCTTTCACCTTTCTTTTTTCATAGAAAGAAACCAAAGGAATGATCTCATTAAAAGTAATTCCCAACCAGCAAAATCGGCTTCCTGCACTGCAGGTAAGTGGTACCATTTTCTCTCTTGGGATGATGACAGGATTCAGGCCCAGTATTCTTTGAATTTGAGTGAAATGATGTGGTCATAACTGACAGCTTCTGTGGCGGAGTAGGTCGTGGGGTCAAGGGAACACGCGTCTGAAACACGTGTCAGACAGCTCAGCCCCATGAGCCCCACACTGCACTTGCCTCCCTGCTCTTCCGTCAGCGCTGACCCTGCTGATTTGCAGCAGAAGTTTGCACTGGCGTGGGCTGAGGCCGCATCCCTGGCCTTCTTTTCCAGATGTTCATGAGAGCACAGTTTGACTATGATCCCAAAAAGGACAGCCTCATCCCCTGCAAGGAGGCAGGGCTGAAGTTCGTCACCGGGGATGTCATCCAGATCATCAACAAGGATGACAGCAACTGGTGGCAGGGGCGGGTGGACGGCTCCTCCCAGGAGTCAGCGGGCCTCATCCCCTCCCCCGAGCTGCAGGAGTGGTGAGCTGCCGTCACAGACAACTGCTCAGCTTCGGAAATCTGGGCAGGGTGGCGGGCGGTGGGGGGCAGAGATGCCTCGATGAGCATGACTGGCGTTACGGGTGAAGGAGCCTGGCTGGCTCTGTCCTTCGTCCTAAGCTTTAAGTCCCTACGTCCCCGCCTCTCCCCGCAGTGCCCTTCTGAGCCGGTATCGTCTGAGTCCTACAGAGAACAGTCAAATTTTAAACATATGTCCTTTATGCAGATTCCTGGTACATAGAAAAAGTACTCCCTGCCCCCAAGGACCAAGTGCTTTCACATCTTGTGCTGGACCTTCCTCTGCAAAGTAACCCCAACTTTTAGAACTAGAGCAACAAAGGAATACAGTGGTGTTCAAACTGTGGGTCGTAACTGGTTAATGAGGTGTGGAATCGACTTAGTAGGTTGCAGAGACTATTTCTTCTAAAAATGACCTTGAATAGAAATAGTAGAATATATTTCATGTAGTAATAGAAGGTACTGTTTTAGGAGAATGTCGTGAGAGGTGTCTGTGGTGTGTGTGTACGTGTGTGTTTGATGTGTAGGTGTCATACCAGGTTGGAACATGCACTGTATTTCTTATGCTAAGTAAGGTCATGAAAGTTCAGAAACGACTGGACCAGAGAAGGAGAAAGTGAGTTGTTCATGGGTCTTGTTTGGCCTCTGCTGAGGGATGACAGACATGGGCTCCAGGA
The DNA here is from genome assembly GCF_030028045.1 of Hippopotamus amphibius kiboko. Classification (NCBI taxonomy): domain Eukaryota; kingdom Metazoa; phylum Chordata; class Mammalia; order Artiodactyla; family Hippopotamidae; genus Hippopotamus; species Hippopotamus amphibius. The sequence continues at coordinate 2,001,877 of NC_080203.1, forward strand.
GAGCAGGGCTGCCTGGCCAAGGTCGCAGAGCTCCCGGTGGCATGTCAGGTGCTCAGTGGACATCTGTCCGCTGCCCTCAGCCCTCGAGAGGCCTTGCGTGGGCGTCCAGGTCCCTCACCACATCCCCCTCCCAGCACGGCCTGACCTTTCTGGAGAGCAGCTGAGGGCAGGGGAGACTGGGGGCACTGAGAGCAGTGCAGAGACAGACGGGAGGTGAGCACGGGCAGGTCTGCAGAGAGGGACACAGAGTGAGTGGCTGGGGACAGAGGAGGACAGGGTCCGGGACAACACACAGGGCAGGAGGCAGATGGGTCTGGGGGTTTCGTGTAGAAGGAACAGCACAGGCAGATGACCCCGGGGCTTTTAAACAAAGAAGCCACCCGTGTCTTCCGCCATCTCTTCGCTCCAGGCGAGTGGCAAGCGGGGCTCAGTCTGCTCCGAGCGAGGCTCCAAGCTGCAGTCCGTTCGGGAAGAAGAAGAAGTACAAAGACAAGTACCTGGCCAAGCACAGTGCAAGTATGCTCCCCACCTCCCCGGCCTCCCCGCTGCTCCGAGCCTCCCTGACCATGTCTGCGGTCAGTGCGTGTACAGGAAGGCTGCTCGTCGTTCTCACCCCCAGGGAGCCAACCCAACAGCCTTCCAGACCTTTCTCAGTACAGCAGTGCCATCAGTATGACCCGCTGCAGGGTCTAAGCAGCCCCACGCAGGGGCCTGTTTTCCTTAGAACTAATTCTGACTTTGTTCTTTACCTGCCATGGTTGCAAGTATCTTAACATTACAAATGGGTTCAAGCAGATTGTCGATAACAAATGAGTGGTGTCTCTGCAGAGCGAGCAGAGGGTCGTGGGCAGGGGAGCAGCGTCAGGGGGTACCGGGGAGGTGACGGAAGCGGCGTGTGCCGGGCGCTGGGGCCGAGGGGCACGTCAGGTAACGAACTGTAGGGAAGAAGGTGGAGAGGGTGGGGGCCAAAAGATTAGACAAAATTCGAGTCCAAAGAACTGACCGATAGCCATGTTGAGTGCAGGTGGTGGGGGGCTGGGAAAACCAAAGAGTAGACCCCAAGGAGGGTCATCCACCATCTGGGTCGCCCCTGCCGGCGTCCGGGCCTGTGCAGCTGGTTGCAGCCTTCGCTGTGTGCCCAGCTCTGGCATGAACTTGGCTTGCTTTTCTTTGTCTATAGTTTTTGACCAGTTGGATGTTGTTTCTTACGAAGAAGTTGTTCGGCTCCCCGCGTTCAAGAGGAAGACCCTGGTGCTCATAGGTATCTTGTCATTGCTTTGCTCCTTAGAGTACATTTCAGTTCTTATTTCCCTGCCTGCAGTACGTAACCTCCCTCGCCCTCTCTCTCCAAAAAAAAAAAGAAACAAACAAAAAAAGGCAGCAAGGAAGAAAAGGAAATGAGAAGTCAGGTGTCTTGGGTCCTCCATATGGAGCAGATAGAAAGAGCTTTCTGAGTCCTTACCAGGACTCACCTGGGTTCACGTTACAAGAGAAGGTAAACCTGACCTGTTTTCAGCAACTAATTATTTTAGCTTGTCCATCTGACCAGCAGTAGGGGTGCTCCAGGCCTGTGCTTCCGGATCCTCTGGAAAAGGATTCAGGGCTCTTTGAAATGGAGCAGGTTCTGGGCTCACCTTCCTGTCTTTAGAGTGAAAACATTGGTTGGTTAGAGGATCTGCATTATGGTTCTGTTTGAATTTCCAGTACAAGTCAGTTCCATTAATTTTGGAGAGTCCAGTATGACACATATCCTTCAAAAATATACAGAAAATGTCATGTGGTACCAGCTCCTCTGCAGAAATGACAGTTGTGTTCCGAATCCTAACTGCGACCCCAGGGCCTGAAGCCCCCGGTCCTCCTGAGCCCAGCCCAGAAGCCACGCAACTCACTTTCCCTTGCTGCTGATCTCGGGCTCTGAGAGATGAAAACGCGCATCCCACTTCTCTTCCTGTCCCCACCTTCTCGTCTCCATGCAGGAGCCAGCGGGGTGGGCCGCAGCCACATCAAGAGCGCCCTGCTCAGCCACAGCCCGGACAAGTTTGCATACCCCGCCCCATGTGAGTAGCTCGGGGGCCTTGAGGACACGACACTGTCTGTCTTTCTCTTTGTGATTTTTTTTTTCCGGCTGCGCCACACGGCTTATGAGGTCTTAGTTCCCTAACCAGGGATTGAACCCGGGCCCCAGCAGTGAAAGTGCCAAGTCCTAACCAGTGGACCGCCAGGGAATTCCCTTCTTTGTGATTAAAAAAAAAAAAAATTTGATTATAAGAAAAGACAATTTGGAAACTGTTTGTCTCCATAAGAGCAGTGGTCAACATTTTTATCCTGCTTTAAAAGATTAAACAAATAATGTTATTAAAAACTTATATTACTTTTTTCATTTTACTTTATATTGTAAACATTTTCTCATATGCCTAAATCACTCTGAGAACTCCCTTCCAGTCCATTGAGTGGCTAAGGAAATTACAGGATGGCCACCGATTTCCATGAAATGTTTTCTCAATCACAGTGGCGCTCAGGAAGGCCCACGCGACCCCAGCAGCTGTTGTAGGAGAAGAATCAGGCTAGCTTCCATCACTTCCATTCCCAGGAGTGAATCTGTGTAGAAAGCTGGATTCTGAACTCGATATTAGTGTTTGTTTATTCCTTGCTTCTCCATTTTGCCTTTAAGGACATAGTGACACACTGGGGTCAGAAAGCAGAAGGCCTTGGAGGTAGAAATAACCACAACAGTCCCATCATTCGTCTGTTAGAATGAGCAGTGAGTTAGAGAGCGTTGAGAGGTGTGGCTAACTCAGGTCAAAGAAGGGTCATCATTTTATAAGATGTAAGGGGGTTGCGTCTCAGGCTACAGCATCTGTAGCACATTTTACTCAGAGGACCATTGACATGAGTAATAGTAAATGTTGTGACTTAAGGACATTCCAACATTTAACAACGTGAATGTAAAGCAAACCAAAGTACTCTTCTTTCCAAAGAATGAAAAGGAGCCTTTCAGTGTTTGAGAGATGTGACTTCATAAAGGGAGGAGGATGGTGGGAACAGGGGACTTCCTGGCCCGCTTCATTTCCCAGAGTCAGCCCCTCAGGGTCCTGTGCAAGAAACCCTTCCATTAAACTCCCTGCACTAAACGCAGCTGGGGTGGCGGTGGCGACACCAGGGTCTGAGCCCTCGGGAGCAGGGAGGGTCCGAGTTGCTCAGGGATTTAAGTTCTCATGCGCAGATACGACACGGCCGGCCAAGAAGAGTGAAGAAGACGGGAAGGAGTACCACTTCATCTCCACAGAGGAGATGACACACAGCATCTCTGCCAACGAGTTCTTAGAGTTTGGCAGCTACCAGGGTAACATGTTTGGCACCAAATTTGAAACAGTGCACGAGATTCACAAGCAGGACAAGGTCGCCATCCTTGACATTGAGCCCCAGGTGGGTAGGCATGGAAGGCAGGAGTGGATGGGAGAGGGGTGCTGAAGAGCACAGCTCATGGGAACCTCCAGGGAGTGCAGATCTGCTTCACGTGCTTTCACTGGGGTCACCTGGAGGAAGAAAAGTGGGACCAGAAGTTCTGGAGACAGTGCAGGGCTTGGCGAGGCCTGAAGATGCTGATTGCAAGGTATCTGTCATGACAGCTAACTCCATTTTCTCCCTCTCTTCTTCCTCCCTCCACTGCCTTTTTCCAGACCCTGAAGATTGTTCGGACGGCAGAACTTTCACCCTTCATTGTGTTCATTGCACCTACTGACCAGGGCACTCAGGTGGGAATGAAGGGCCTGCGCGGGGGTGGGGGTGGGGGGCGTGGATGCGGGCCACTCCCCGGACCCAAGAGGACCAAGCCCAAGCATCAGTCCAGTTCGCTGGCCAGAGCACATGTGCCACGCCCGGTCCATTCAGCAGGCAGTTCACCCACTAGCTAGGCCATTGTTCCAGAAGCACATCTCACACGTACAAATGTATCTGTGGGAGAGACTGCAGGCAGGATTGTGTTAGGAATTGGGGATGTTGAAAGAGGTCGTCTGGGAGAGGACTTGACTCGCTGTGCCAGGAGCATGTTACCTAGAGTTTCGTCTTTGGCAAATCTGCTAGAGGGGAAGTGGACTCTCAGTGTACTTTTGTTTCACTGGAAGTCGGGGGAGCATCTTCTCAAACGCCTGAGGGCCATTTGTATCGCCTTTTCTGTGAACTATGAACTACCTGGTCAGGTCCTAAGCTTATTTGCATTGGGTTACTAGCCTCCTTCTATTCATTTCTAGGAACTCTGTGTGAGGGTGCTTAGCCCTCTGTGATACCAGTTGCAGTCCCCCACCCCCAGTTTGGCATGTCTTTTAGTATTTATTGCTACACACACATTTTTAATTGTATGGAGTTAAATGACCAGGGTTAGTTTGAGATCCTGAGAATTGCGGTGTTCCTAAGTCATTGCCTTTCCACGCCTCACCCTCTTTTTGTTCTCAAGCAAGATCTTCATGGCTTTGGGCTTTAAGCACACACTTCAGAGCCAGGCAGTGGTCACAGCAGTCAGGGTTTCCTGGACTGTCCTGGCCTCCTGGGCAGGGCACGTGCAGCCTGCTCCATCTGGGGCCCCGTGCCTCCCCCTCCCCCTCTGTCTCCTCCACAGACGGAAGCCCTGCAGCAGCTGCAGAAGGACTCTGAGGCCATCCGCAGCAAATACGCTCACTACTTTGACCTCTCACTGGTCAATAATGGCGTCGATGACACCCTTAAGAAATTGCAAGCAGCTTTTGACCAAGCGTGCAGTTCTCCGCAGTGGGTGCCTGTCTCCTGGGTTTACTAAGCTTGCAGAATAGGGGGAACCACCACAGGCTCCTGTCCTGCCTTTGGAACGCCATTCCCCCTGCTTTAAGACAAAATAGGATCGCCCCAACTAGCTTTGGGTCAGCTTCCAGCTCTCTGCAGCTATCCTCACGCGGCCAGCGGGTGTCCGTCTTGTTGACGTTTCTGAAGGGCTGGGCTCTGATTTCCCTGACAGATGGGGCCCCATGGATCAGGATTTCAAAAGGATGTCTGGAAATTGGGGGCCAGAAGTACTATCCAAATACAGCTGCTGATCAAAGATGGTGCCCACGGGCAGGAAAAGCAATGGACCCTGTCCCTCTGAAGCCCGCACTCCTTTACCTTCAGTCCCACCGGGCATTTCACTTGTCTTTGCTTTGAAGAAAGCATTTTTAACTGCAACTTTCTAAACTGCCAAAATGAAACAGCTGTGCAATAGATGGTCTGTTCTAGGGAAACCCTCAAAAGCAATAAAAAGTCTTGCTGTGTTAAAATGCCAATGACCTTGTACCTTTTAAGTCTCTGGGTTTCCACCTGCACCCCAAGCCTCTGGGGGCAGCGCCTGGAGGGTGCAGCACCACCACATGCCTCTCCTGGGTTCACAAGTCTCCCTCAAGCTTGCGACGATCTTTAATGTATAAAAACACTCTGGGAGCAAAGGTAAGGGGACTGTCCAGTTTCTGCTCCAGTGGGGAGAGTGCTCTGAAGTGCTCTGCTTCCACTTGCATTGGTTTAGACTTGCTGCCCGGATTAAGCTAATGGGTCCAGAACGAAGTACTCCGCTCCCTTGTTCACACAGCTGAGAGTCACATGAGCCCCAAAGAAGTAAGATGCAGCCGTGTCCTCGAAAGTCACAGCCCAGGTCTCCTGAGGCTGGTGCCCATGTAGACAAGCACCCAGATGAGAGCCCACTCTGCTTCCCGAAGGCGCACGTCCTGGCACATCTAGAGCAGGGCCAAGCCTGCCCCCAGGCCCAGGTGTGCGGTCCTGACCCTTGCCACACTCCTCCCCCACAAATGCTCCCAGACCTTCCTCTCCCCAGCGCCTTCAGATTCCTAAACACCCTCCACCACTGCCCCTCTCCGCTTCTTGTCACTCACCTCACCATCAGCGCGAGTGAAAGCTTCAGTGGCTCCCATCGTGGAGTCAGAGCCCAGATACAGGCACTGGTACCTGCTGCCCTGCACACCTACCACATAACACTGAGAACCTGTCTCCTCTCCATGGGTCTGGAGATCACTTAACCTGTGATGCCTCTCTTCTTACCTCGTCAGTGTCTTAATGCAGACTGCGGAGTAGCTGACCCCATGCCAGATGACATGCCCAAAGGGAATGTTACAAGACACAGAACCAGAAAAAGAAAAGTAACCAAACATAAAGGAAGAGTATCAAATTTCAACTAGGGCATAAAGGTCCCTACATTTTTAATCCAAATATATTTTCTGTTCTTCTTGTTTGAGATCAACAATTAGAAAATCCAACAGGAATACTTTAAAAACTTCATAAGTAATCTTTAATAAGTAAAAAGTACAACCTTCTCCCAGCAATGAAAGTAACTGAGGGTTAAAGCAAAGAATGGAGGAATGGTTTTTTTGGCTTCTCTCACACAGTCAGGTGGATTTAGGTGCCTGAAGTGGTGTCTATACCCACAAGCTGTGAGGAAGTGCACAGGAGACTGTTAGGCCGGAGAGGGCCTAGAAACAGCTCAAAAGATGGAACACCAGAGCCGCTGGCCAGGCCTCCATCTGAAGGGAAATACAGGGTGATGGGACTCTGACACTAGAAGAGACCACTGTCCTCACAGGACGCTGGAGAAAAGATTATCTCCTCAATTCATAACATGGTTCAGTTACATTTTTTTACTTGCTCTAGACCATTCTGCTGAGCAGACTTTTACCAACATTGTAGACAAGGGAACGGGGAGAAGCACACTAGGAGAGGCCCGTGATGTTAAAACAGCCCCCAGGAAACAGCTGCGGACGCTCACTGGGCAGACACTCCAACTCTGCTGGGCAGAGACGCGCCCCCTTCACCAGCGTCCTTAAAGCAGGACAAGATGGGATGACCACGCCAGGGGACGCCACCAAGCTCTCAGCAGCTGCTCCAGCGTGACGGACTCTCCACCATTTCTGGGACCTCAGGTCCACTCCCTCAAGGACAAACAGAGCTATGTTTCCTCAATAAGGCTTTAATTCCTCCTCCCACGTGGACACAGTGCTTCAAGCGGCCTCTACTACTTGGAAACGATTTCCACTTTTATTTTCTTCTTCTTCTTCTTCTTTTTGGTGGTTTCACTGTCCTGGGAGGAGAGAAAGCCCCAGGAGGAAATCAGGGAAGTTCCACAGTCAAGCAAGAATACCCTGCATCACATACATCGTGCACATAACACGGGCCCACATTTCTCCCTGACGTCCTGGCATTCAGATCCCCCAGCTGCGCATCCTCCCCACCCACTGTGGGCAGAACCTGAACTCTAAGCCGTTGCTATAAAGAGCTGGGCCTGTCCCCGTCCTCCCCACAGGGCAGCTCCCCAGGCAACCAAGCCGGCACCAGCAGGCAGTTCCTGCCCCTCCAAGGACAAAGCGAGCCCAAGGGCCCTGGACGCGCTTGTTCGCACCCCATCTCCCGGCTCGTCCGCACTCTCTGGGGCAGCTTTGGCCTTCTTGTCTTTCTTCTTCTTCTTCTCCTTCTTGACCAACTGTGGAGCCACCGGAGAGCTTTCGTCACTTTCACTCTCTCGCTTCCGCTAAGGGGGAGACAAGCAATCCCATGTTAAGATCTTGGGCAGATGCACGAGAAACTTTCCTTAAGTCAAAAGGGGAGGAGCCAGCACAGAAGATCCTGATTGGATCCAACACAGAAGAGGGACCGTGAACTGGAGCCTGCAGGGTCAGGAAGCGCCGCCCTGCCGAGCCTGCGTGGGTGGCTGGACACCAAAGCCCCCACAGCGTGCCACTCACCTTCGGGGTTTTCACTGCTTCGGCAGCTACCTGTGGGGCTTTGACTGCTTTGGCCACCACGTCTTTCTTGGCAGAATCATCTTTCTTGGCAGAATCGCTGCGAGAGGCGTGGGAGCGACAGGTGAAGAGTCACTGAGGGCGCGCGGGGAGGCACAGCTGCACTAATACCGTCTCTAGCATACCTGGCCAGTCTACAGCCACCATCAAAATACTGATGCTGGACAGAACAACTCACCACTTGCTGTTGCAGACGGACTCCCTCTAGAGCCCATGAGCCAGAAGAGAAAGGGATAACTGTCTGCCGGGCGGGCCCAATGCCCTCACCAGGCCAGGCAGGCATGGCGGACCGCCCGCCACTCCTCCCCAAGGCGAGTCCTGTCGGTCCTGCGTTTAGCACGTTTCCCCCAAACTAAATCCACCCCTTCCCCACATCTGAGTTCCGTGCCCTCACTCGGAGTTGAGATCCTCATCCAGGGAGCCAGGAGGCTGCACCCACCCCTCAGGGCTCCCCACCCTCCCCTCCTCACCTGCAGTCGCTATACCACTGCAGCCGACGTGCCCTCTACCCACCACAGGGCTGGGAAATGTCCCGTCCTCACCTGTAGTCCACGTACTCCTGCATCCAGGTGGCAGGCGTGCTCTCCGTGGGCTTGCCATGCTTGTCCAGAAGGCCCTGCTTGATCATCAGCTTCTTCTGACTTGCCTGGTGGACCATCAGAGTTTCAATGTTAGAACAGCATCAACACATCAAACAGGTATCATGACCGCACACACATGGCAAATAGGGTGCCTCCCTTGGATGTCCTCAGCAGAGCACTCAGAACTCAAACATGGGACTTGTCAACAGCTGCAAACCTTTTTGTACTACTGGGAGCCTCTGCAATGTCGTTTTGACCACAAGGCCTTTGCACATGGTATTTCAGTGGCCCTGGACTCTTCCCTCCCCACTTCACCTCAATATCTAACACTATGTACCCCACACTGGCATGGCTCAAGCAAAGATCCCTCACCTTGACTCCCTCGCCAGGCCAAAGCCCTCATTGTGGACTCTTGAGGTGCCAGGCACCTCTCCACACCCCTTCCTAAGGCCCTCAACTATGCTGAAACTCACCAGTCCACTGTGCGATTTGAGTCTTGCCCACCTACTGTCCCCTTTAGACTGAAATCTCTAAGGTCTGAGACACGCCCGTTTCTACTTACCATCGACTCCCCAGAGCCCAGCACAAAGCAAGGACGTGACAGTGGAGACACACTAAGAGCTGCCCGAGTGAGTACTCAACAAGGCAAAACTGAGTAAGGCGGCAGGGCACACACCCAGTCCCACTTACTTTTGGACCTAAACCCCACTTCCGAGGGTAAGTGTCTCTCTCCATGATCACTCTCTTGATCTTGGCTACAATACCATGATCGCAGGTGGAGATCACTGCTGTGGTCATTAATGCAATAGCTACAAGCGTTGGAAAGAGATAAAAGAATGATTTGAAGGGGAAAGACTTGATAACTGATGGGGTAGAATGCCAGTTTTATACAACTTTTAAAACTCTAAGCTCTACAGCCTTCAGGTTTCCTTTGCTGAGGACTGCATATGGAGAAAATCCAACATTAGGGGAAGAAAGCCTGTGAAATCATGTTCAACTTCTCCGGTTCAAAAAAGACTGACACTAATCACGCTCATAAAAATCAATGCTTCCTAGGTCCTCAGAGGAGACCTCGTCAGTAAATCAGAGCTATTTGTTTAATGTATGTAATTTACACCAGAAATAAAGCGCCTCATCAGGATCCCTTTTCAGCTGTGAGCAGGCAAGATGGCCACGGAGGGCTCCACCTCCCCGGCCAGCAGCCAGAGGGGAAGGGACACCTCAACAAGCAACCCCAAAGATACGACGCTATGCCTGGAGCTCAGGCCACACACACAGACGATCCACCGGTAGCTAAACTTTCACAACGCAGTGCTGCAAGCAGACCAGAAGTGCACTGAAGGCTCTGGTTACCATACACGTCCATCCCCCTTCACTGACCATTTCCTCTCCTTTCGCTGGAGAGCCTAACCGCTGAGACACAGCTCCTAACAGCAGCCAACGGGACAAGAGGAAACCCCACTTACCCCCTTCCTACCTATGCCTGTGTGGCATGGCCCTTGGTGGTGACCACCCCGACAGACCCCAAGCAACAGTGATTAGATCAACCCGAAAGGCCAGGCCTTGGAGAGCCCCTCTTAGCGAGTGGCTGTGATGGTGCAAGAGGGATGAGGGCTCCTTTCCCTCTTACCCATGCAGATGGCTTCCCCTTTGGTGGTGATGACCACGATCTCCTGATTGACCTCAATGCCATCCTCGTATCGCAGGACACCCGGGAGCATGATCTTGGCCCCATAGCAGATTGCATTCACCTGCAGGGATGGCGCCCTCCGTGAGCACCCCAGTCACGGGCACCCACGTCGGGACAGAGCCTGTGAGAGAGGGTGAACAGCATCCACAGCCACTGGCCGCAGTCCAGCTGGTGAAGGGACTGAGGGTCACGGCAACACCCATCATGGACCCGATGCCTCATGCATGTCAACTCAGAACGGTTAGCAGGGGCTGCAAACAGCTACTGCTGTCCACAGCATAGAGCGGCTTCCACGTGAAAGCGAAACCCAGCCTCAGGTCCTTTACTGGCTCTTCTCTATTCCTCATCATGAAGGGACCCCTGACAGAGCAGGGAGAGCTGGGTGATGAAGACTGAGTAACTTTGGGAGCCTGTTGGCACGGTGTCCAAGCCGCCTTGTGCCACCCTGTCTTCTTGACGTTCACCCAGAAGCCACTGGTTTGACCCCAGCACAATGGGTGATCACATTTATGTTATTCTATTGTATGTGATTAACTTGTTTTAATCATTACAGGGGCATGTTTTGGTATGCCTTAGTTTTTCTGCCTTTTATTACAAACTATAACATCTATACAGTCATCAAACATCTATGTAATGTAAGATGTGAACAGGAACGAGCAAGCTCAAATGACTAAATAGATACAAAAATGTGTATCTTTAAAAGTTAGAAAAAAATTTTATTGCTACATGTTTAACAATAATTCATTATGCCCCAGGCCACATTCTCTGATCATGATACCGTTAAAAATCAGGCTATTCACAGTTCTGGACCACTCATCCTTAAATAACTGCTAAAGAGGAGGCTCAAACAACACAAACAACTGCACATTTCCTTTCATCGTTAAAATTACTCTCTATAAGGTTATTTAGTAAATGTACTAAGAAAAAAGGCTTGATAATCTCTGTGATGTTTAGGTTTTATGGCCTCAAACTAGGATTAATTTAAACAAAACAAAGCCTTTAATGGAGATCCCTAAAGGAGAATGAACTTATCATTAGTTTCAACCTTTCATCCCCATCAAAACCACCTTTTCTAGCAATAATTTAAATAAACCAATGTGTCTTCAGCACACACAGAGCGCCCAGTTTACAGGAGGGCTGATTTTATGTGCCGCTCATAGTCTATTTCTTGCACCAAGTTACTTACTCTTAAAGTAAATGTTTAATTAATTTGCCTTATTTCAAAATGGAATTAGGCCTAGCAGCAAACGTCTACTGTAATTTATATTTGTTTTTCATTTAATAAGAAGTTAATCATAAATGCCTCTATTAACAAAAAATAAATAAATGAGTCCAGTGTCCAATCTACGAAACCAGAAAAGAAAATTAACCCAAAGGAAAATAATGCAAGTTCACAAAGTCCTATGTCATCTCTTTAAACAGAGTGAAGTGTCCAGGACATGGACCACGTCTCATCTCTTGAGCTCACATTTTGTCCAAACAGAACTTACTGCACTGTCTTTCATGACCAGCCGTTTATGAGACGTCAACAGCTTTTCCAGAGGGTAAACAACGCGCCGCAGGTAACTCTCATCCTTGTGGTTGTCGTACAGCCACTGGGCATCAAGCACATCATGCATCGTCACCATGTGGTCCTGGAAAGTAGCCGCGTATGAAGATTACTCAAGTGCCATTGTATCCCCAACAGGCAAATGGACCTCACACTTCCAACCACGGAATGAATTTAGTCTTGGCTGCTAGTCTAAGCTCATTAGTTTTCCAACTCTTGAGTCACCTCTTTAACTGTTGATGTACTAAATCTAAGCAAGCGTATCTGTAAGGCTAGGAGGTAAATGGATAAAGTTATGCTTTCCATTCACTCATTCCCCCTAGCCTGTGTTTCAATGTCCCAAAGTTTAATTAACAGAACAGGGAAGCTGCCCTGAACTGAACTGAACACTTTGGAAACTGCCTTTTCTGGGATGTGAAGCAGGTGCAGCTCCAGCAAGGACTGGAAGATCTAAGTAACTGGGGCTCTAAAATTCTTAGCCGCACGATGACATACCTTTTCACTCATGACTCCAGAACGAACCCTCCGGAGTTCCTGCATCTGACCGCCAACTCCCAATAACAAACCGAGGTGTACACACAGCGTCCGAATGTAAGTGCCGGCCTCACAACTCACCCAGAAGATTCCTAAGACACACACACACACACAAAAGTAGCACATATTTTCCTGAAGAAACACATCCCTGGTTGAGAAACCCAGAGTTATTCTCTATCTGCATCAGCAAAACTAGAGACAACAGACACAGGCCATGACTACAGCATATACTATAGGCGCCTACCTTTAAGAGACTCTGATTTTCAAGAACACATTGCTACGCACACAGGCTCTACATCAGCACAGTGCCCCACAGGCCTGAGGACTCACCTAACCTCCTTTCAGGATCATACTCGATCATTCTGCTCTCGTAGATGGTCCGCACTCGGAGTTGCCTCTTTACTGCAGCGATGAGTGGGGGCCGCTGGAATAAGGCACCTGTCAGGGTTTCTAGGGCCTGAGAATAAAAGCACAAACCAAAACAAAGATCCTCACTGCATGCACTGTCAATACGATCAAAGGGCAGATCTGGGGAGTTTAAGGGCACAACTGAAACACAAAAGGTCTCTTTCAATCATTCAGGATCTAAAAGGGCCTTTCAATTCTTGATCCTTTCTTCAACTGCACAGGGATGGCTTGGCACTGAGCAGAAGCCGCCCCTCAGAAGGGACATGACCTGAGTGCCTCTGCCATGTGCAGCCCACTGGAAAGGGCGAGGGCCTCAGAGACCCCAGTGGCTAAAAGATGCCTTCCCTTCCATTACAGACTTACCCTAGAAAGCTGAGTCCCCCCTTCGATAGCATTGTGCAGCCGGACAATTCCCACATACTCTTTGCCTGTAAAATGACAAGAGTAGTCAGGTGTGGCCGCTGAGTTTTCTGTATTTTCTATATACTTATATGATTCCCATTTTGCACAGCCAGAATTGCCAGTCAAGCAGGCAATTTGACCTCCTGTTTCTGTAAAATTTGAAGACAGACAGATTTCATGGGGGCAGAGAGGGGAAAGGAATGAAGATACTCTCGAGAGTTCAACTTGCAATGTGCTGACAGGGACAGTTGGAGCACCCATGGAAAGCCTGCCTGGAGATCACCTTAGAAGGTCAAGGAGAATCTTCCCCAGTGACAATGAGGGAGAGGCATTTTAGGCAGAAGCAGCAGGGCAGCTGGAGAAGCGTGGAGTGACCGGCCTGGAGCTGGGCTGGGACTCCGCTCTGCCTCAATGCTAGAAGCAGATCCACTTAGATCAATGTGCGCGTAAAAAGCACCTAGAAACTCCAAACAAGGCAGCCCCGCCAGGATCTGGCCAAGGGCCGAAGGCACGTGCAAACCAAGAGTATCTCTTGCTTACATTGTTTGTTTTTGTTTCCTGATTTTACTAATGAAGAAATCATTTCTGAGAGCCAAAATGCAGAAGAGAAAGGAACCACAGAAAGCCTTCCAACCTCAAAGCAGCCCCATCTTCCCTCCCTCTCCCACGTACCTGCACTCTGCTGGGATTTCACCAAGCGGGTGGCTCGTTCAATGCACACTATTAAACAACCAGTCACCTTGGGGTCCAGGGTGCCACTGTGTCCCGTCTTCTCCACCCGAAGTATTCGCCGGATCCAGGCTACCACCTCATGTGAAGAGGGGTTGGAGGGCTTGTCAAGATTAATGAAACCTGTCCTGGAATGGGAAAGAAATTACTGTGTCATCGGCTCTGGTCCTCTAATGAAAACTAAATCTGAAGAGTAAAAAGAAGAGTTTACCATGGGTACAAGTTATCATATTTATGGCAATGCCACCACCTCCTTGAATAACTGATGTTAAAGGGTCATTCTGAAAAGAACAAAAGTTTAAACAGTGCCTGCTCCCGACACACTTACCTGATATAGTCCCCAATCTCCCTCTTCAGAGGATTTGAACCACAAGGGAGAGGTGTATAATGTGTTGTCCTTACATTTAGCTTATCAAAATTCTAGAAAGCAATGATATAACAAAATAAACAATAAGTCGTTAACATGTGGAAAACAAGAGTCAGGCCACCATGCACCATGCCGTGACGACATGTCAGGTTCTCGTTTCGGCCCTTGCTCCTACACTTCCATCACCCGCCGCCACAGACTGCTAAGCGTCCCCACACGCTGGAGAAATTGCCCATGTGAGTGAGAAGAAGACAAATCTGACCCTTCTTCCAGAAAGACCTCCTGGGGTGCTACAGAACAAACTGGGCTTCACTGTGCAGGCTTGTGAGTAAAATATGGACTAGCTTTGATTTTCTCAGGGACCAACGGCAGCCAAATGGAGGACAACTGGCAACACAGCTCCCCTCACCTGACAGCTCATGCCCACCCCTTCTCACTCTCCTTTCCCAGGCTCCAACACCAGCATGAAAAAGCTCCCCTTGACGGAAGCCCATTAACTTCATCTTGGTACTTCCCACAAGCAGCAATTATTTTTTCTGTCTGTTGCCTCCCACCCCTGGCTGTTCTTTTACCTCACATTTAGTGGTTTATTCAAACAGTTTGTCAAGGGCTCCTTCAGTAAACTCACCTCCTAATCTCATAGCTGGCACCCATTACCTCGTCTGTGAAACTTGTAATTCAACTCATTACTGAAATACCCTATTTAAAACCCAACAGAATAGTCAAAAACTTCTAGAAAACATGTTACAAGCCAGGCACTGTGGCACATTTCATGTATGACCTCCTGCAACCCTCAGCTTTCCTTCCGAAAGAGAGAAGGCATTATTTGCCAAGAGCCTCAGAGAGGTTGAAACTAGCCTAAGGTCACACACTGCCTGACCCAAAGTGGTCTGGCGTCAAAGCCTATGCTATCAGGCATGTCCTACTCCACAAACCGGTACAGGTCTGTAAGGTGAAGCTTAGAACAGAAATTGAGAACTGTTTATAAAATAGGATAGCAGTTTGATGTTGTTGTGAAATTTACTGGTATTCTGTAAATGTTGGGTACATTGGAAATGAAGGGAAAAAAACAAAAACAAACGTGGTTCTTCATCTCAGACCCCTTGAGGAACAGTGCTTTAGGCGGCCTCATCTAGAGCTTCCTAAGTCCAGGAAGCGCTCTTAATCAACTGTTTAATACTCGAAAACAATGTAAAAGCCAGGCATTGACCTGATGCGAAACACGTACCTTTAGCAACAGGGGCCACTGGGATGTGTCCAACTGAGCCACTTTGGATTCAGGTTTGATGAGAAATTCTTCAGCGTGTTGTATTTCCTGCCACAGGACAGAAAACACAGCCTGTTAGATTTCCCACCTGGCTTTGAACAGGTCCATTACTACCTCAGAAGTCTACGCCTTTGAAATAAAAAACAAGGTAGTCTATGCCTTTTCACTGGGACCTCCAAAGGAAAAAGAAGAAATGAACAAAGAACTGAGAAGCATACGTGAAGTGCCACCAAGATGGGCACAGCAATTTTAAGAGAAAAAACCATAATGGTTTTGATAAGAAAGAATTTCAGGGCAAGCAGCTGATGTGCGCAACAACATTTAGCAAACTGTGCCTGACAGCAAAGACCTAGCTTGGTGGGGGTTGTGTAGCTTCTACACATCGACCACCCAATTACAGCACGTTCCTTCGAAACCTTTAAAAACATTTCTTTTCTGTAACCTGTCATCCAAGAAACCTTTCTTTTCAGTCAAAGCAAAGTAAAACATTTCTACTCACTGCTACATCTTCTTCTGCTAAGGACTTCCGCTCCTTTTTCTTCTTATGTTTCTTCGGCAAAATAAGTACTTAAAACAAAAAGACACAAGAATTGGGTGTGCTCCCCCAAAATAAAGGCAATGAAGTTTAAAACAGGACGCATCAGGGCAGGGAGAAAACGGATGTTTGTCTAGGATCGCAGGCGAAGCCGCCGCGTGTCAGGCCGAGCGCGCGGGCTGCCCGGCGGGCTCACGACAGCAGCCGCACGTGTCGCCCTCCATCCCGGCTCACCACGTGGCCGCGTGCGGCTGAAACGCCCACGGCGCTCGGCCCCGCGGACCTGTAAGTTCCCTACGCGACCGTCCGACGGTCCCCGAGAGCCTGTGGCCCCTGGAACTTTTTTCCACTTCGCGCCCCGCGCACGCACGAGCCCTCGGCCCCCTTTCTTCCCCTCATCGCGCGGCGCTGACCGCGGCGTCCGAGCTGGCGGCGGCGACCCGGGCCCTGAGGGGACGGTACCGTCAGCGGGAGGCCCGGGCCTGCTGGCGTCACGTCACCGCGGGGGCCTCTCGCTCTCTCGCCCTCGCCCGTGGAGCCAAGGCCAAGCGACAAGGTCGGCAGAAGGCCCGGCGCCTGGAGCTGGCGGAGATCTAGGGCCTCGACGCTGTCCCCCCACCCCGGGCTCTCCCAGCCGGAGGACCTGACCCCAGCCCGCGCTAACCCGCGCGGCCACCCGCGAGAGAACCACCCTCACCTTCTGCGTCCGCCATGTTGCCCCGCTGAGCGTGCGAGCCGCGTGGGCCACCGCCGAGGAAACGATCGCGCACTCCCGCCGCCGTCAGGCCGCGCCGCTAGGACCCGCCCACCTGTGCACCGCCCCGTTCGTGTCGCGCAGCGGGGCGGGGCGAGGCGGGCCGGGCTCGCGGGGCAGAGCCCCAGGCGCGCTCGGGACGTCTGCACAATCTCATTGGCGGACGCGGCCCAGGGCGCTGGCGCGTCCGCGCGTGCGCCTTGGGCCTCGCCCCGCCTTCGCCGGCCGGGTCTGAGAGCGCCTGCGCAGCCCGCTGGGGCGGCTCGTAGCCTGTGGGCGTGGCCCCGCCGCCCTGCGCTGGCCTTGGATGGGTTTTTCCGGGACGTGAGCACCTGGGCGCCCGCCTGAACGCTCTTTGCTTCTTCACCGACCCTTTAAGGTGCCTGTCGGGTCAGTCCCGATGCCAGATGAAGATGTTGAGACACATAGAGCTTGAAACTCCTTTGCCGCGTGTGATTCCCACCCAGCTAGAGCGGCACTGGCCAATAGAAACAGAGTGCGAGCCACTTGTGGACTTTTAAATTTTCCAGCAGGCACTTGGGGAAAAAAACAGTACAACGTTAAAAATTAAGTCGAATTTAATAACAAACTTTAACGAAGCGAGCCACAATATTATCATTTCAACATATAAGCAATGCACAGCATTATAAATGGCATATTTAACACTCTGTTTTTTCTGTACCAAGTCTTTCCGGTGTGTGCTTTACGGTTACAGCACAGCTCCATTTCAGCCGCACCACGGGGCTCCATGTGAATTGCTTCTCTTCTCGCTCTCAGGTGGCAGTTCTTACTGTAGCCTCCCTAGACTTCACTGATCCCGAGCTATTTAATTATTGCTATCGTCAATGGAGTTTTTTACCATCATCTTTTCTAACAAGTTGCTGCTGACAAAAGTGCACAACTATTGCCTTTCCTCTATTTCCTCCTCTGCCATCCAAAGATTAGAAATTTTTCCGTTTTACTGTGCCTTAAAATATATATATATATATATATAATTGGTTTTTCCTCATTTAACTTTGATTCTATGTACAGTTTATTTTGGTGTATACCAAGGTAGTCACAATAATGCTCCAACTTGACTTTTTATACATAACCGAAGTCCTCAATATCAACCAATCCACGAGCGGTTAATTACACCCCCATTATTTTATAATGCTTCATTGGTATATATTCGGCTAAATTTCAAGTACTCACTAATGGTTCTCCAACACTTCTCCTCTGATCTGTTAGCAAATCCTGTCAGCTTTGCTTTCAAAAGATACAGAATGTGACAGTTTTTCACCACCCTCAATACTGTCACTGGAGTCCATGTCATCATTATAGCTCTCCTACATTTTCCCCTGGCCTCCTGCACGTCCCTCCTCCTTCTGCTTTTCAAACTATATTGTCTTCTCAATACTGCCCCTGGAAACAGCCATTAAACTGTGAGTCAGGCCATGTCCCTCCTCTGCTCGAAGCCCTTCAATGGCTTCCCATCTATAGTGGGATGAAGACTGCCTCCCCTCCCCTTCGGATATATCCTAACCTCTGGACCCTATGAATATGAACTTATTTGAAAAAAAGTCTTTGTAGAAGTACTGAAGTTAAAGATCTAACGACAAGTGTCCTTAGAAGAGAAGAAGGAGGACACAGACAGAAGAGGATGAGACCTCACTAATTATTAGAGAAATGCAAATCAAAACTACAATGAGGTATCACCTCACACCGGTTAGAATGGGCATCATCAGAAAATCTACAAACAGTAAATGCTGGAGAGCGTGTGGAGAAAAACGAACGCTCTTGCATTGCTGGTGGGAATGTAAATTGATACAGCCACTATGGAAAACAGTATGGAGGTTCCTTGCAAAACTAAAAATAGAACTACCATATGACCCAGCAATCCCACTCCTGGGCATATACCCAGAGAACACCATAATTCAAAAAGACACATGCACTCCAATGTTCATTGCAGCCCTATTTACAATAGCCAGGACCTGGAAGCAACCTAAATGTCCATCAACAGAGGAATGGATAAAGAAGATGTGGTACATACATACAATGGAATATTACTCAGCTGTAAAAAGCAATGAAACTGGGACATTTGTAGAGACGTGGATGGACCTAGAGACTGTCATACAGAGTGAAGTGAGTCAGAAAGAGAGAAACAAATATTGTATATTAACACATATATGTGGACTATAGAAAAATGGTACACATCAACCAGTTTGCAAGGCAGAAATAGAGACACAGATGTAGAGAACACACACATGGACACCAAGTGGGGAAAGCAGGGAGGGTTGGGGGGGGATGAATTGGGAGATTGGGATACCAAATTGTACACTCTAAATATATGCAGTTTGTTGTAAAAAATAAAAAAATAAAAAGTTAAAAAAAAAAAGAAGAGGATGAGACCATTGAAAGACAAAGGCAGAGATTGGAGTGATTTTAGACTTTCAGCCTCTAGATCTGTGAGAGAATAAATGTCTGTTATTTAAAGCCACCCACTACAAATGAACCCATTTACAAAACAGAAATAGAGTCCCAGATGAAGAAAACAAACTTATGGTTAACAGGGAGAAAAAGAGGGAGAGGGATAAATTGGGAGATTGGGATGGAGATATATACATTACTGTATATAAAACAGGTAACTATTACAGACCTGCTGTGCAGCACAGTACTCTGTAACCACCTACATGGGAATAGAATCTGAAAAAGAGTGGATATGTGTATGTGTATAACTGATTCACTTTGCTGTGCACGTGAAACTAACACAACATTGTTAATCAAGTATATGCCAATGAAATTAATTATAAAGAATAAACTAAATAAACATATTAAAAAAATAAAGCCACCCAGTTAGGAGTAATTCGTTATGACAGCCTGAGCCAACCAATAACCCACCACACTAAGAGTGAGAGCCAAAGTGCTGATGACAGCTGTCAGTGTCTGCCATCGTGTTTCCTTCTGTGTCTACCCGCTTCCACTCACGCCAGGACTCACGGCCGGCAGGCCACAGTGCCTCTGGCTGTTAAGACTACTTTGCAGGTACGCGACCTCCTCTTGGGGCTTTTGCACCTGCGCTTCCCTCTGCCTTCAGTGGGCCTTGTTTATGGTCTGTCTCTTCACTAGAATGTTAGCCTTATGAAGCCAGCAAAGTCTGGTCTATTTTGTCCACTGCTATATACATTAAGTGCTCTGCATACGAACCTTCAGGTTGTGAAAGGAGGTGGGAGGTGTTGCCATGGAAACAGTGTTGCACTCTCAGTGGGAAGGATTGCATCCTAGAGCAGCAGAGTCCAAGTGGTGGCACTACATCGCATAGAAAAAGGATGGGTATCACAATAGGCAGCAGGGTGATTGTTCATGGAATTCTGTTAATAGGCCACCTGTAGTAGACCAGCAACAACAAAAACTCTAGGGCTGGTCAATGACAGACTGCCTTGAGTCACCACGAAGGAAAATCATGGCCCCTCATCTAATTCCCAGGCCCAGTCAATTCACAGACAGCCCTCAAAGAAAGGTGAGGCCAGCTACACATAACAGAAGTGTGTACAGTACTTTAAACCTTCCTCCAACTGTCCCCTGGACCATAGGGCGCCACTGTTGTCCCCTGGGCAGAAATGCAGTCCTAGGCTGAGTCGCTCCCTGTGGACCGCCTGTGGCTTTTCCCCCAGTTCCTGATTGCGTAATTGGAACAAACACAATTGGCAGCTGGAAGAATTCCCGCAGGGGCTTCGTGACTGAAGGACTGAGGACAGTTATGGAAAAATGGTCAAAAGGAAGCCCCAGTTACTGTCCCTTCAATTATCTGGCACATTTTCAATAATGATTGAAGGACTCCTCGGGACTGACTTCCTCATCTCGTCGCCCCCCAAACCATCATGCTGGTCGGTGACATTAATGACGTCACACTCACTGGACCCGGTGCACAGGAAGTAGCAAATATTTTACCACAGAACAAAAGATAAGCCCCATAAAAATTCAGGGGCCTAAAATCTTCATGAAGTTTCTGGGCACCAGTGCACTGAGGCATACTGGCATGGTCCCTTCAAAGACAAAAACAAGTTGCTGTACCTCGCACCCACTGTCCTTTCCGGGGGTGGCATACCCCATTTGGATGCTTTTATACCTTTGTCAAAAACCCAGCTGGGTAAATTTACGTGGGTCTATTTCTGGGTTCTCTATTCTATTTGTCCATTTATCTATGTGTCTATTCCTCTCCCAATACCACACAATCTTGATCACAGTAGTTGTATAATGAGCCTTGAAATTGTGTAAAGAGATTTATGTGTTGATCTTGTATCCTGCAACCCTGTAAGACTCATTTATTAGTTATGGGAGTTTTTCACCTACATTCCTTTGGATTTCCCATGAAGACAATTATATCATCAGCAAATCAAGACACATTTATTTCTTCTTCCCAGTCTGTATGCCTTTTGTTTCCTTTTCGTTTGTTTGTTTCTTTTCCTTATTGCACTGGCTAGAACTTCCAGCACTATGTTCCCAGCCACAGGGGAAAGTGACCAGTTTTTCACCATTGAAGTATGAAGTTAGTCGTATGATGTTAGTCATGTGTCTTCCACAGATGTTCTTTAAGAAGTTGAGGAAATTCCCCCTCTATTCCTAGTTTTATGAGAGGTTTTGTCATGAATTGATATTGGGCTTGTCAAATGTTTGTTCTGCATCAATTGATATATTCATGTGACTTTTCTTCTCTTGCTTGTCAATATGGTGGATATCATTGATTGATTTTCATATATTGAATGAGCCATTCATCTCTGGGATAAACTCCACCTGGTCATGGTATATAATTCTTTTGATTTGTTCGTGGATTTTACTAGTGAATTTTACATCATTGGCTTTTCACATACATGTATAGCTATCTCCTTGTTTGTTACTCATTCAGAAACTGGAGAAGAATTTTCTTTTCAAATTTTCTCTCTTTTCACAGAGAATAAGTTAGATGCACGGCCACTTTGCCCTACATAACATAATTAAAATAGAGACTCTTCCTTAATAGTGGACATGTCTTTTCATAAGCCCTTCTAGTTACAAGATTTACAGTACTTAAAGAACTGCCAGACTAAACCTATTTTTGGGGGTGGGGGGTGGGGGAGACGTCCTCATTTTATTTTTAAAAAAATGTTATTTATTTATTTATTTCATTGAAGTAGAGTTGTTTTACAATATCATGTAGGTTTCAGGTGTGCAGCACAGTGATTAAGTTTGTATATATATGTACACACATATACATGCTCTTTTTCAGATTCTTTTCCATTATAGGTTATTGCACGATATTGAATACAGTTCCCTGTGCTATACAGGAGGTCCTGGTTGGTTATCTATTTCAAACTAAACCTATTTTAAATAAATGAGAAATGGGTAAGCCACAAAGGGCATCCAGGCTTGCAGACAAGCTGTCCTCAAACATGCCGTGGGTTCCTGGAGTTTTGAAGGAAATCATGCCCTCTACTACAAAGATATTTTCTTTTTGATCGACCTCTGTGGCTCCTGCTGCGGGTGACGCTCTTTCTCTTGACTCCCACGTGTAACCTCAGAGGTCTGTGGGTCAAGGTTGCTGAAGGAAGCCAATGGGAGGCTCCAGGGGTTGAACTGAGGAGAGTCTAATAGGGAGATTGTTTACAGAGATTAAAGGAATCAGCAGTGAGGAGTGAGGCTCCCATGCCAGGAGCTGCCATCAGTTGATGTGGTCACGGCCACTGTCACTGCTGCTGCTAAGTACTCATCCTATCCACAGCAGAGACCCACAATGAGCTCCCAATAAGGTAGACGTCTCTGGGGGACGAACTCACCACCTAGTGGCGGTTGATGAAATTGGACCACATCTGTGGGGAAGGGGTGGCAATTTGTCCTCGCTCAAATAGGTACTTATCCTGAGCCACCTTTCTGCTGGCATGCCACCAGTAGACTCACTGCCCCGCAGTCACTTTCCCAATATTTCACATAACAGTGCTTCCACCCAAGGCAATCACGATAACATACAAGACGTGTGCCACGTGTTCACATGAAGGGACTGCCCTGAAGCCCCGGGCCTGAGGGGAATGGGGGCTGGTCAGTCTAGTGAAGGCTCAGTTCCTACACCAGTTGGGTGAGAAGACACTGAAAGGGAGAGGTGCTGCCTCACAGTCAAGCCTGTGAGCTGGTGGCCACTATGTGGTGCTGTTTTCCCTTAGCCAGAATCCACTGGCCCGAGAATCGAGAAGTGGGAAGGACTCCTCTCACCATCACACCGAATCATCTCCTCCCAAGGTGGAGCAGCTTGGAACTCTGTTGGTTCCACCATACTGCAAGTTGACATTGCCATTGGGCCATTTAGGGTTCTTTATGCCACTGAACCAACAGGCAAACCACGGGTCTACTGAGCAGGCTTGGATGGTTGACATTGATTATCGAGTTGAAACAGGGTCACTGTTATATTATGGGATTGGGAAGGACTATGTCTTCAATCCAAGGAGTCCTCTGGGGCACCTTCTACTACTGTGACGTCCAGGCAGGACCACTAAGGATTCAGACTCAGTGGGAATAAAGGTTTGGTTGACTTACCAGGTAAAGAATTCTGACCAGCTGAGGCTGAAGAGCAAAAGAGGACAGGGTGGTAGTGAAGAAGGAAGTTATAAAGACCGATTAAATTATGGTCTCAAGATCAGTTATAGAAAAGAGAATTGTAGTAGCTATGTGTGTGTGTTGGACATATGAACTTTTCCAATATTCCTTCTCTCCAGATTTTATGTATGTCAAATAAAGGCAGATAGAGGTTAGCTTTATGTTTTTCTTGAGGTTTAAGGACATTGAAGTGAAATGGTGTCTGAATTAGAAGAGGAATCACTATCCGCTAGAGATAGCTACAGCGACTGATGGGCCTTTTGGTCTCCTGTTTTAGGGAGTGCGTTTTAGTTGGTAGGAGGGCTAGGATAGCAGCATTATTTTGCTAGGAACGAGTTGTTGCTAGAGTAAGTTTATCGTGTGCCCCGGGTGTGTGTGGATATTGACTAGCTATGGCAGGTTAGAACAGTGGGCAGTTGGTTTTCTTCTCAGCTGCACTGACTCCCAATGCTCCAGCACTTCCAATGATTTTGTAAGCACCTTCCTCCCTAAATTAAATCCCTTCTTGCTTGAAACACCTAGAGCAAACTCTGTTCCCTCCACTGAATCCTGACTGATTAGAGAACAACACATGAACCGCACCATACGAGTCATCGCTCCGTGGAAATTTCAGACGTATGGTAGGAGGCCGGGAAGTCTTTTTGGAAGTCAAAGAAGTGATGTGACGTTTGTTTCCTCCAAGTGTCACTTCCAAGGGAGAGGCGTCACACCGAGCGAAAAGAGCACTGCAGGTCAGGGCGATGGCCAGGTGAGGCCATCCATCACGCGGGTTAGTGTTGTGGGTGCTGCCATGGAATTTGATATCTGTGCTTTTCTGTTTATAAAAGTGTGTTCACAAAGGGCAGTGTGCCTTGCAGAGCGGCACAGACAGGCCTGGCCGCCTCTCAGCTGAGTTCCTGCTTGTGTGACTTTGGGGGATGATGGGAGCCTGTTTCTCACTGTCCTCACTCGCACAGCTGAGAGCCTGCTCAAGCCCACTTTGCTAGCGTTGAGCACAGTCACCGGCCCTGCCGCCGCCGGTCTCGGTAAGTGTCGTGTGCATGGCTGTTATTTACCGGGCTCAGCACCCCGCGTGCACCATGCTTCTTGGATCCATCTTTTAAAGCCTTCGCTTCAAAGAGACTGTAAACAGCACTTCCATCTTTGAACCTTCGGATTCTGGATGATTGGGGTTCAGTTTTGCAGCAGAGCTCATCGCTGGATACAGAGGTCTTCGGGGGAGGGGCGCAGAAGAAGCAGTCATTTGCACACCATCGCGTGGAGCCCGGAAGTCCAGGGGCAATTCGGCTGTTCTTTGTCCCTCAGCCGCGACACCGCAGATGCGGGGTCTAGACTTCGCTCGCCTGACCCCGAGGCACGCGGAGCAGCCCTTCGGACGCCCCGCCGACTGGCCCCGGGGGCGAGGGCGGCGGGGGACCGGCTCCGGCCCTGCGCAGGGCTCGGCGGCCCGAGGCCGGGGGTGGCGCCCGTCCCCTCCGGGCGGGGGTCGCGGGGCCGCGGGGGCGGCGCCGGGCGGGCGGGCGGGCGGGCGGGCGAGAGGCGCTGGGCCCGCCCCGCCGGCATCCCCGCCGACTTCCTCCCGCCGCGGGCGCCGGCCCGGCCGGAGGAAGCGCGGCACGATGAGCGCGGGCGACGCCGTGTGCACGGGCTGGCTCGTCAAGTCGCCCCCCGAGAGGAAGCTGCAGCGCTACGTGAGTAGGGGCGTCGCCGCGCGCCCGCGGGGCCGCGGGTGGCCGCCGGGTGGCCGCGGGGTGGCCCGGGGCCCCGCGCTCGGGCTGCGGGCGCGGCCGGCGGACGCGGAGCGCGACCGCACGTCGAGCCGGAGCGCGGGGCGGGCGGCTGGGGCGAGCCCCGGCGCCGTCTCGCTGCGGGAGCGGCCGGGGGACCTCGCGGGAGAGCGGCCCCGGCCCCGGGCGGCGGCGGCGGGGGAGAGGGACGGGGCCCGCGACGCGCCGCCTGCGCCGGCGGGGCGGGGAGGCTCCGCTCTGCCCCGGGGCCGCGGGCACTGTCCTCCCGCGGAGCTGTCATCAGACACGGCCGTCCACAGCCTTCCTCAGGGTGTCGCTTCTCAGCTTCTCCTTTCCGCGGACGCCGCTCTTTTCGAGAACCTCCGGGAACCACGGGCTTTGGCTAGGATGAGACCAGGTGCACTCGGGAGGGCACCTCTTCCTACACATCCCATCACCATCTTAAATGCACCACCCACCCGCGTCCTCAGGCCAAGGTCTTTACAGCGTACACTTGCTCAGACCCCTTTCTCCATCGACCCGGGGCCAGACTTGTGTCCTTCTCTTAGGAAGCTCTGGGAAGGTTTTTTGCCGCTTGTTCCGCTGAGCGGCATTTTAGAGCCCTGTTCCCCTTGGCATGTAGGTGTCATAGATCTAGACACACCTAGATTCTTCTGATTAACTACCACCGTTTACCTTCATCATTCTCTTTTAGTCCCCGAGTCTATAAACACGAGGTCCAATATTTCTCAGCCTGTGAATCACCCAGCTGCTTCGCTAACGATGCAGCTGCTTTCAAGACTCACTGATACTCAAAAGGGGCGGGTGAGGGTCTGTCACAGACCCGTACTTGCAAACCCAGCTCGAGGTAAGTTTCCTTGTTGCCCTTTGGAATGGGAGACTTTTTAAAGGTTTACTGCATATCGCCAGATGATGCAGGAAGGTGCTGAACCTGCAGTGCAAAGTTCGTGACAGATTTTTTTTCCTGTCGTGTTTTCTGTCTTGTCCTGACCAGACCGGTTTAGGAAACTATATTAGTATTTCATCCACTTTGGGAAGGCATGGGTGTCTATAACTGTTATCACACGTGCTTCCTTCTCTTGAGGTGCAGTGGAGGTGTGGCAGGTGTGGACTTTGCACGGCTTATAAGACACGTGGGGTGTGTGATGGGGTGGCGACGGAGGAGACTTAGGACACAAGACTACCTAGAAGTCATCTTACCAACACTCCGAGTTTTAAACCTTGACTCTTAGAACATGGTTGGGAACTCTTTCTGAGGGACACAGTCGTTTAGACAGTCGATGCTGTTCGGTTGAAAGCCGTCTGGAGAACACACCATGAAGTCAGTTTCTGCTGGTCTCTAAGTTCTGCAGGAATCCCATGTTGCCACTAGATGGCGATCATTTGTCAGTGCTCACGAACTGCTTTTCACTCAGATCCTATCGGGAGTACTTATTCCGTCTTCCTTTTATTTGAGCACCAACTCTGAACCAGGCCCTGTGCCATTGGCTAGAGAGAGAAAAACAGACTTGATCCCTGACACAACTAGGGCAATAACTCAGCTGTTTGTGCTGCCAGGCCAAGTAGCACTCTGTTAATGTTTGTAAAATTACAAATGGAAGCTGAGTCTGTATTTAGGGAAGTCTTTCAGTCCAAGGTAAACTTGTGTTTCATCCTCGAATCTATGAAAGAAAGGTTAGTTTTCTCGCTGCTCTTTAAATTTTTAAATTTAACTACAGTTAATTTACAATATCGTGTTACTTTCAGGTGTACAGCTTCAGATTTTTTCCATTATAGGTTATTACAAGATATTGAATATAGTTCCCTGTGCTATCCAGTAGGTCCTTGTTGATTACTATTTTATATATACTGCTGTGTGTTTACTAATCCCAAACTCCTAACTTATCCCCACCCCTTCCCCTCTGGTAATCATAAGTTTGTTTTCTATGTCTGTGAGTCTATTTCTGTTTTGTAAGTTCACTTGTATTTTTTTTTAGATTCCACATGTAAGTGAAATCATATAATATTTGTCCTTCTCTGACTGACTTCACTTAGTGTGATAATATCTAGGCCCATCCATGTTGCTGCAAATATTTAATTCTTTTTTATGCCTGGGTAATATTCTATTGTAGATATATGTACCACATCTTCTTTATCCATTCTTCTGTCAATGGACATTTAGGTTGTTTCCATGTCTTGGCTATTGCAAATAGTGCTGGACATTGGGGTGCATGTATCTTTTCAAATTAGAGTTTTCACCTTTTCTGGGTACATGCCAAGGAATGTGATTGCAGGATCGATTATATGGTAGCTCTATTTCTAGTTTTTGAAGGAACCTCCATACTGTTTTCTATGGTGGCTGCACCAGTTTACATTCCCACCAACAGTGGAGGAGGGTTCCTTTTTCTCGGCACCCTCTCCAGCATTTATTATTTGTACACCTTTTGCCATTCTGACTTGTGAATTACTGGTCTTTAAAAAGATAGTTGATTCTTTTCTTTTCTGCTGTTTGTTTCACAAATATACGAACTTATTCTTATAAACAGTCAAATGATCTAGAAATAAATACAGTAAAAAGTGAAAGACCCTCTTTAATTTTCCCCCACTTCCTACCCATCCTGTGTACCCCTCCTCATGCCCTTCCATGCCTCTCCCTAGGGATGACAACTGTTAGAAGTTTGGTTAGTATTATTCTGAAAAATTTCAAAGATACAGTTTTCTTTTTGCACAAATTTATACAAATTGTCCTGTGATTTTCTTTTTTCACAACAATGCTGGACATCTTTCTGAGTTGGTACATATAGATTTGCTTAATTCTTTTAAACCATTGCCTAACATTCCTTGTCATGGATGTAACATATTTTAACAGTTTCTCTGTTGATGAACATTTATCTTGCTTTTATTTTCTCAATTTTAAACAATGCTATAACAACAATGATAAAATTATAATAATTCACATTTATTGACTGGTTGTATCTGCCAGGCACTACTAGGAATTATTATAATTATTATTTTATCTCTGCATACAAGTTCTTTGTTGGATATATAATTTGCAAATATTTTCTACCAGTCTATAGTGTGTCTTTTCTTTCTCTTTACAGTATCTTTTATGGAAAAAGATTTTAAAGTTTTAAGTCCAATTTCTCAATTTTTCTTTTATGGATCATGGTTTTACTGTCAAATCTAAGAACTCTGGCCTAGCCCTAGATCCTGAAGATTATCTCCTGTTTTTTTTCCTAAAAATTTTATACTTTTACACTTTAGATCAGTGATACATTTGAGTTAAATTTTGTAAAAGGTGTGACGTTCCTGTTGTGATTCATTTTCTTGCAAACCAATTTCATTTATTCAATAGACTGTCTTTATTCCATTGAATTACTTTTGCAACTTTGTTAAAAACCCATTGGTCACATTTATGTTAGTCTGTTTCTGTGTTCTCTAGTCTGTTCCTTTTTTCTCCTTGCTCATCTTTATGCTAACACCATGCTGTTTCGATGACAAGAACTTTATAATAATTCTTGAAATCAGGCAGTTTTAGCCCGCCAAGTTTGTTTTTCTTTTCAGAGTTTTGGCTATTGTTGGTCCTTTGCCTTTCCCTACCAGTTTCAGAATTCGTTTGTCAATTTATTTTTGTATATTAACCTTGTATCCTGCAACCTTGCTAAACTCACTTATTTATAGTTTGAACTTTCAGGTACTATCAATATTGTATAAAAATGATGAGAGCAGACATCCTTGATTTTTCTTGATCTAAGGGGGAAAGCATTTAGTCTTTCACCTTTTAAGTACATTAGCTCAAGCCAATGTTCCCTTGTATTGCTAGTTTGCTGAGACTTTTTATCATGAATTGGATTTTGTTAAATGCCTTCCTTGTGTCTGTAAAAATAATAATATGCTTTTTCCTTTTTGTGTCTGTTACTATGGTGAATTATTGTGATTGATTTTTGTATTTGAAGCCAACTTTGAGCTCCTGGGATAAACTTCACTTGGTTGTGATATATTATCCTTTTCATGTTTTGCTGGATTTAATTTGCTAATATATTCTTGTTTTGTTGTTTTGGGAGGGACTGGTTCTTTCAAAAAGATATTTATCAATTTTCAGTATCAAAACAGTTACACTATTGGTTTCTCTTTCTCCCAATCGGCCCTCAAAGAGACCACACCAAAGGAGAGTACACTTTAAGCCAATTAAGCTGCAGGATGCACACCTAACAGACCTCACTGAAACCTCACCAAAAAGGAGGGATTGCATAGGGAAAGAAACTTTAAAAGATCAGCCCACTGCCAGCCCAGACTATAGAGAGCTCTCACAGCCAGATGGGGTGACCAGGGTTAATTTGATAATATTTTGCTGAGGATATTTGTGTCTTTGTTCACGAGGGATGTTGGTCTGTAGTTTTTCTTTTCGTAATACCTTTCTCTGGTTTTGATATTAGCATAATGCTGGTAACCACTACTCTCTTCTCTGTATCTATGTGTTTGTTTTTGTGTGTCTGTTTGATTTGTTTGTTTATTGTATTCCACATATGAGTGAAATCATATGGTATTTGGTGTTCGTCTTTCACTTATTTTGCATAGCATAATGCCCTCTAGGTCCATCTGTGTTGTTGCAAATGGCAAGATTTCCATCTTCTTAATGGCTGAGCAATATTCCATTGTGTATGTATACACATCTGTATCCATTCGTTCATCATTGGGCACTTAGGTTGTTTCCAAATCTTGCCTGTTGTAAAGAATACTGCAATGAAAATAGGGGTGCAGATACCTTTTCTAACCAGTGTTTTCATGTTCTTCAGTTAGTACTTATACTAACTGTATTTTACAAATAGTTAATCAACTGATTCAACACCATTTGTTGAAGAGTCCTTCCTCTACACATATTTTCATATGTTGCTAGAGAGCATGTATTTTGTTTTCTTTTAATTTATTATTTTTTGGGGGGGTACACCAAGTTCAATCATCCGTTTTTACACACGTATCCCCGTATTCCCTCCCTCCCTCGTCTCCCCCCCCACCCTCCCTCGAGTCTCCCCCCCCACCCCACCCCCCGTCCCAGTCCTCTAAGGCGTCTTCCATCCTTCCATCCAGACGTTGGTCTGTGTAGTCAGGTACAATTAATTCTGCTTATAAAAGTGCTTAGAAGTAGAATTTCTGAGTCAAAGTGTATGTGAATGTAAAATGCCATTAGATATCACAGAGCATGTATTTTTAAGGAATATATGCATATGATTCAAAATCAAAGCATATTAAAGTATATACAGTGAAAAGTAAGTTCCCCTTTTCCCGCTTTCTTCCAGCTACTCAGTCTCTCCCTCCAGCTGCAAGCATTGCGGATTTTCCTTCCGGATATATTGCATGCACATACAAGCGTATTTTTTTTGAACAAATGGTAGTATACTATATTCACTATTTTATAACCCCCTTTCTTAACAATTCACTTTGGGGATTGTTTCATATCAGCACATATAAATCTTTCTCATTATCTTCATAATATTTCACTGTATGGAGATACTATGATAGACCTTTTCTTGTTTCCAGTCCCATGCTACTATAAACAATCCTGCCGTGAATGTCTTTGTACGTTGGTCTGTGTAGTCAGCTACAATTAATTCTGCTTGTAAAAGTGCTTAGAAGTAGAATTTCTGAGTCAACGTGTATGTGAATGTAAAATGCCATTAGATATCACAGTGCTTGTCTCTTTGCAACCCCCCACATATAGTATATTATCAAACGTTTTGAATTTCTTTATGAGTGAGGTTGAGCATCTTTTCATATATAAAAGACATTTGTATTTATGTTTCTACCGCATGATTTTCATTGCAACCTAAGTCTTAAATTGTTTCATGGGTCTATTTTGGGGCAGTTTTGTTCAGTTGCTCTTTCTGCTTTTATCTCAGCTCTTAAATTGTTATTGAATAGGCATTACATTTACGAGTTTCAAAAATAAAAAAAATATATTTAAAACATACATTAAGACATCTCACCCTCACATCAGTCTTCATCCATCTTAATTGCCCTTAGCCCTCAAGTAATCATATTTCATAGTTTTTTCTTTCACACTTCCAGTATTTCTTTTTCTAAAATCACAATATTGATTTTTTAAGCTCTTTATTGGAATATAATTGCTTTACACTCTTGTACCAGCTTTTGAGGTACACCAAAGTGAATCAGCTGTATTTATACATATATCCCTCTCGCTCCAGTATTTCTTTCTATAAATACAAGGACATATGTATATAGCTTCTTATTCCCCCCTTTCTTGTACAAAAGGTAGCTTATTCTATATCCCGTTCTATATCTTAGTCTGTTCATTTAAGAAGACATACAGACGAGCACAGGGAACTCTAATCAGTGCTCTGTGGTGACCTAAATGGGAAGTAAATCTAAAAAAGAGTGAATATATGTATACATATAACTGATTCACTTTGCTGTACAGCAGAAAATAACACAAAATTGTAAAGCAACTATATTCCAATTAAAAGAAGAAGAAGACATACAGATGGCCAACAGGCACATGAAAAGATGCTCAACATCACTCATCATCAGGGAAAAGCAAGTCAAAACCACAATGAGATATCACCTCACACCTGTCAGAATGGCCATCATCAAAAAGACAAGAGATAAGTGTTGGTGAGGATATGGAGAAAAGGGAACCCTTGTGCACCGTTGGTGAGAATGTAAGTTGGCACAGGCACTATGGAAAACAGTATAGAGATTCCTCCCCAAATTAAAAATAGAACACTGTATGATCAACCAATTCCACTTCTGGATATTTATCCAAAGGAAACGAAAGCACTAACTTGAAAAGATATCTACACCCCCATGTTCATTGCAGCATTATTTACAACAGTCAAGGTATAGAAACCACCTAAGTGCCTATCAATGGGTGAATGGATAAAGATATGGTATATACGTATGCATACAATGGGATATTCTCCAGCCATAAATGCTGGAGAGGGTGCGGAGAAAAGGGAGCCCTCCTGCACTGTTGGTGGGAATGTAAGTTGGTAGAGCCACTATGGAGAACAGTATGGAGGTTCCTCAAAAAACTAAAAATGGAACTACCACATGAGCCAGCAATCTCACTACTGTGCATATACCCAGAGAAAACCATAATCCCAAAAAAACCATGTACCACAATGTCCATTGCAGCACTGTTTACAATAGCCAGGACATGGAAGCAACCTAAATGCCCACGAACAGATGAATGGATAAAGAAGATGTGGCACATATATACAATGCAATATTACTCAGCCATAAAAAGGAATGAAATTGAGTTATTTGTAGTGAGGTGGATAGACCTAGAGTCTGTCATACAGAGCGAAGTAAGCCAGAAAGAGAAAAGCAAATACTGTATGCTAACTCATATATATGGAATCTAAAAAAAAATGGTACTGATGAACAGGGCAAGAATAAAGATGCAGATGTAGAGAATGGACTTGAGGACACGGAGTGGGGGGCGAAGGGGAAGCTGGGACGAAGTGAGAGAGTAGCATTGACATATACACACTACCAAATGTGAAATAGATGGCTAGTGGGAAGCTGCTGCATGACACAGGGAGATCAACTGAGGATGGGTGATGCCTTAGAGGGCTGGGATGGGGGGGATGGGAGGGAGTCGCGGGAGGGAGGGGATATGGGGTTATATGTATAAATACAGCTGATTCACTTTGTTGTACAGCAAAAACTGGCACAACAGTGTAAAGCAATTATATTCCAATAAAGAGCTTAAAAAAAAAGAATAAAACTCAACACCAAAAAAAGAAGAAGAAAAGAAAAGAATGACTTCTTGCCATTTACAACAACATGGATGGAATTTGAGGGCATTATGCTAAGTGAAGTAAGTCAGACAGAGAAAGACAAATGCCATGTGATCTCACTTTTATGTGAAAAAAAAAAACAAAAGAAAAGTTGAACACTGAACTCAAAGATACAGAGAACAGATTGGTGGTTACCAGAGGCAGGGGATGTAGATGTGTGGGTGAAATGGGTGAAGGTGGTCCAAAGGTATAGACTTGCAGTTATGAAATAAATAAGTCCCGAGAATATAATATACAGCATCTTGACTATAGCTAGTAATACTGAATTGTATATTTGAAAGTTGTTAAGAAGGTACATCTTGAAAATTCTAGAAAAATTTTATTCTAGAATTCTGTCGATGTCCGTGACCAGAGATCATCATTATTTTTGAGAGCTGTATGATGTCCCTATTTTGGACACCTGAGTTGTTTCCACTCTTGATTTTACAACCATTGCCACGATGAGTAACATTGTATATGTGACATTTTGTATTTGTGCAGGTATATGTGTATGAGTCCCAGAGCTGGGATTGCTGAGGCTGTGAATCTATACATTTAGTAGATATTAACAAATGTTTGATTTAGCCTTGCCAACAGCATGTGTTGTTACACTTTGGTATTTTTGCCATCTGATAGGTGAGAAATGGTATTTCTGTGTCATCTTGATTTGCAGTTCTTTTATTCAGAGAGAGGTTGAACATTTCTTGATATGTTTATTTATTTTCCTGTGCCCTGTGTGCTCTTTCTCCATTGTTGGTCTTTTTAGTGGCAATTTCTGGGAGGTGATTAGTCCTTTGTGAGAAGAGATATGTATAATTTCCCCCATTTGTTACTCGTATTTTGATTATGCTTACGTTATTTGTGTATATGTGCAAAAAAAAAGTGTATCTAGTAGAATGTGTCAATATTTTCTTTTACAGCTTCTGTATTCTCAGTCAGGTTTAGGAAGGCATTTTCCACTCCCTGGTTTTAAAGGAATTCACCTGTGCTTTCTTCTGGTGCTTATATGGTTTGGTTTTGTTTTATTTTATCATTTATTTTTCCCCTGAGTGTTTGGGTTTATTGAGGGCATGGGGGAGTCTACAGGGGAGACTCAAGTGCCTGCGGGCCAGGCCAGACATGAGCCTGGGGGGCATGGTGATCCTGGCAGGTGGCCGGGGACGGGGTCTCCAAAACCTGGGTTGACTTGAAAGTGTGACCTTCAGCTCCATCCCACCAAAACCTTGGGACTCCAACATTCCTGCACAGCAGGGGTGGCTGCCTTTGGGCATGGCCTGGGCGGGCGTGGCCCCGTGCGGGCAGTGACTTTGCACATTTCTCCCCCTTCAGGCAAGGTCCAGGGCCATTCTTCCCCAGGGAGGTCACCTGCTCAGCGCTTAGAGCACTCGGGTGCAGAGTCTGTTTCTGGCGCAGGCATCTGGGCAGGAGCAGACAGGAGCCCGGGACAGTGTGTTTTATTTTTTACATTTCGATTAGGGATCCATTTGGAGTTGATCCTGGTGCAGATGTAAGGGATGGATCCGATTTTATTTTTTTCCAAATGGCTGTCAACACTGCATATTAAAAAGCTCATCTGATAGTGCCCTTCCTTATCATATATGAAATTCCCCATATTTATTTCTGGTTCAATTTCTGGATGTTCTGTTATCTTCCATTGGTCCCTCTGTCCATTCACGTGCCATTATTACGCTGTTTTCATAATAGAGGTTTTACACTTGACTTGAATAGCAATGTGGCTAGTCCCCCTTTATTCTCTCTTTTTTTTTTTTTTTGGAGTTTTTTAGAGTTATAGAGTTTTAAGAGTTTAGTTTGGCTAGTTTTGATTTTATTTTCCCACATGAACTTGAGAATCGGCTTGCTTAATTTCAAAAGAAAACCTGTTCTTTGGGAGGAGGATTATGTTAGATTTTTAACTTAGAGAGAACTGACATGGTGTACAGCCTTTCCAGTTGTTCAAGGCAGCTTTTACGTCTTACACAAGTATTTCCAAGTTTTTTCTTCACATTGGTCTTTACACAATTCTTATTAGGTTATACCTGCTTGGGGTTTCTTTGTTTCTTTGTTTTTTTACTTTTGTTGTTATTGTAAATGGGGCTTTCTCTCCATTGTATCTGCTAACTGTTGTTGTTTATATCCATAGGGCTCTTGGTTTCTGTCTTCACCTGAATTCCTTAGAAAACAGAACTTGAGCCAAAGCTTATTTGCCAAGGCTTTGTTGGGGCTGTAATCTCCATGCAGTGAGAGTGATGCAAAAAAGGGAAGGAAGGAAAGAAAACACCAATTGGTGTGTTTGCTGAGTTGGCCATGGTTTCATGAGAAAACACAGCCACTGGCTGGGTCATTTGGCTAGATGTGGGCAGGCTGTATAGAACCAGCTCACCTTGAAACGGTCTTTTGCAACAAAGAAGGGAGATAAATGTATCTGCCAGTTCCCTTATGGCTCCTGTCTCTCAGTGTCTTTCTGGGTAGCCACTGGGTCTCATCTGAATCCAGAAGTGGTGGAAGGAACTGGAGTATTTGAGGGTTCATAGACTCAGGCCTGGGCAGGGTGGGAGGGTCTCTCAGCAGAGGCCACAGCTCCCCACTGAGCGAGCACCCAGGCCTGGAAGGTTAGGTGGGGCCAAGTGCATTTGGAGATGCGCAAAATTGGGTCCAAAATAATTTCAACATATTGATATTCTATCCTCTTACCTTTGAATTCTCTTACTTTTTGTAGTAGTTTTTCAGTTGATTCTTCTTTGGGGATTTCCTGTGTATACAGTCATGTCATCCAAAAGAGAAAGAGGCTTTTTAAAATATTTATTTATTTGGCTGTGCTGGGTCTTAGTTGTGGCATGTGGACTCTTAGTTGCGGCATGTGGGATCTAGTTCCCTGACCAGGGATCGAACCCCGGCCCCCTGCACTGGGAGCATGGAGCCTTAGCCATTGGACCACCAGGGAAGTCCCCCAAATAGAAAGTTTTACCACTTCTTTTTTCTTTCTTTTTTTTTTAAAATTTTATTTATTTATTTATTATTTTTTGGGGGGGGTACACCAAGTTCAATCATCTGTTTTTATACACATATCCCCGTATTCCCTCCCTTCCTTGACTCCCCCCCCTTCCTTGACTCCCCCCCCCACCTCGAGTCCCCCCCACCCTCCCCGCCCCAGTCCTCTAAGGCATCATCCATCCTTGAGTTGGACTCCCTTTGTTATACAACAACTTCCCACTGACTATCTGTTTTACAGTTGGTAGTGTATATATATGTCTGTGCTACTCCCTCGCTTCGTCTCAGCTTCCCCTTCACCACCCGCCCCCCCCAAACCTCGAGTTCTCCAGTCCATTCTCTGTATCTGCGTCCTTGCTCTTGTCACTGAGTTCATCAGTACCATTTTTAGATTCTGTATATGTGAGTTAGCATACAATATTTGTCCTTCTCTTTCTGACTTACTTCACTCTGTATGACAGACTGTAGTTCTATCCACCTCATTACATATAGCTCCATCTCATCCCTTTTTATAGCTGAGGAATATTCCATTGTATATATGCCACATCTTCTCTATCCATTCATTTGTTGATGGGCATTTAGGTTGCTTCCATGTCCTGGCTATTGTAAATAGTGCTGCAATAAACATTATGGTACAAGTTTCTTTTGGGATTGTGGTTTTCTTTGGGTATATGCCCAGGAGTGGGATTACTGGATCATATGGTAGTTCTATTTGTAGTTTTTTAAGGAAACTCCAAGTTGTTTTCCACAGTGGCTGTACCAACTTACATTCCCACCAACAGTGCAAGAGAGTTCCCTTTTCTCCACACCCTCTCCAACATTTGTTGTTTCCAGATTTTGTGATGATGGCCATTCTGATTGGTGTGAGGGGATACCTCATTGTGGCTTTGACTTGCATTTCTCTGATGATGAGTGATGTTGAGCATCTTTTCATGTGTTTGTTGGCCATCTGTATGTCTTCTTTGGAGAAATGTCTATTTAGGTCTTCTGCCCATTTGTGGATTGGGTTATTTGCTTTTTTGGTATTAAGCTTCATGAGCTGCTTCTATATTTTGGAGATTAAGACTTTGTCCGTTGTTTCATAGACAATTATTTTTTCCCATTCTGAGGGTTGCCTTTTAGTCTTGTTTATGGTTTCTTTCGCTGTGCAAAAGCTTTTGTTTCATGAGGTCCCATTTGTTTATTCTTGATTTTATCTCCATGATTCTAGGAGGTGGGTCAAAAAGGATCTTGCTTTGATGTATGTCAGACAGTGGTCTGCCTGCCTATGTTTTCCTCTAAGAGTTTTATAGTGTCTGGCCTTACATGTAGGTCTTTAATCCATTTGCAGTTTATTTTTGTGTATGGTGTTAGGAAGTGTTCTAATTTCATTCTTTTGCATGTTGCTGTCCAATTTTCCCAGCACCACTTATTGAAGAGGCTGTCTTTTTTCCATTGTATATTCGTGCCTCCTTTGTCAAAGATAAGGTGCCCATATGTGTTTGGGCTTACTCCTGAGTTCTCTATTCTATTCCATTGATCTTCCTTTCTATTTTTGTGCCAGTACCATACTGTCTTGATCACTATGGCCTTGTAGTATAGTTTGAAGTCAGGAAGCCTGATTCCACCAACTCCATTTTTCCTTCTCAAGATTGCTTTGGCTATTCGGGGTCTTTTGCGTTTCCATACAAATTGTAAGATTTCTTGCTCTAGTTCTGTGAAAAATGTTGTTGGTAATTTGATCGGGATTGCATTGAATCTGTAAATTGCTTTGGGTAGTACAGTCATTTTCACGATGTTGATTCTTCCAATCCAGGAACATGGTATGTCCCTCCATCTGTTTGTGTCATCTTTGATTTCTTTCATCAATGTCTTAAAGTTTTCTGCACCACTTCTTTTTTCAATTCTTATGTGTATCATTTTTTCCCCCTTGTCCAAGTGTGTTGATTAACACCCCAATGTGAAATAGTAGTATTGAT
Source organism: Hippopotamus amphibius kiboko (assembly GCF_030028045.1). Taxonomy (NCBI): domain Eukaryota; kingdom Metazoa; phylum Chordata; class Mammalia; order Artiodactyla; family Hippopotamidae; genus Hippopotamus; species Hippopotamus amphibius. Next base: position 2,039,576 of record NC_080203.1, read on the forward strand.
AATCGTCAAGCTTATGTTGATCTTGACTTTTATAGGCATGCCTTCAGTCTTTTCCTATTAAGGAAAATATTAGAACTTTATAGCAATTGAACAACAAATCCTCATTTCCGTCTCTCCCTGTCCCCCAGAGACCACCATCTTAGCCTCTGCTTCTGTGAGTTTGGCTACTTTAGAGACCTCATGTGAGTGTAATCATGCAGTATTTGTCCTTTTGTGCCTGGCGTATCTCACTTAGCATAACATCCTCCAGGTTTATCCACGTGTCACAAATGGCAGGATTTCCTTTTTTTAAGGCTGAATAATATTGCACTGTATGAACATACCACATTTTCTTTATCCATTCATCCATCATCCAACACTTAGATTGTTTCCATGTCTTGGCTATTGTAAACAATGCTGTAATGAACATAGGAGGACAGGTATCTCTTTGAGATCCTGATTTCAATTCTTTTGAGCATATACCCAGAAGTGGGATTGCTGGCCCATATTGGTATAAAGTTTCAGTTATACAAGATAAATTATTTCTAGAGATCTGCTGTACAGCATAATGCCTATAGCCAACAATACTGAACTATGCACTTAAAATTTGTTAGAAGGTTAGATCTCATGTATGTGTTCCTACTGCACACACATTGACACACACGCAAAGGAACATAGGGAAACTTTGGGAGGTGATGGATATGTCTGTTACCTTGACTGTGGTGATGGTTTCACAGGTGTCTACATATTTCTAACTCATCACATTGTACACATTAGTTAGGTACGGTTCTTTGTGTGCCAATTATACTTAAATAAAGCTGTTTTTTAAAAAAAGAAAGAAAAATGTTCACTTTTGGGCTAGGAGAATATATTTTCTTCATGTTAGTGAAATATTCCACAATTCCTTTATCACCAAGTTTTTTTAAATCAAAAGTCATTGCTGAATTTTATTAAGTTTTTCGGCATTTCTAGTGCTGGTCATATGACTTTTTCATTAAATCCAGCAAAGCAATGAATTCTATTAATAGATTATCTAATATTAAGCCACCTTTACATTTCTGGAATAAGCCCCAGCTGAACAAGGTATATTTTTTATTGTGTTGTTGGATTATTCATACTAATATTTTATATTAGATATTTGCATCAATATTCATAAGTGAGATTGGTCTTACCTTTAAATTTGGCTTTATTTCTATACAATCTTTAGCAGATTTTGGCATAAATGTTATACTTGGCTCATAAAAATTTGGAAGTTTGCCATATTCTAGAATATTTTAAGTAGAGTTGGAATTAACAGCCCTTTAAAATTTTGGCAGAATTCCCCTCTAAACTATATCTGGTGCTTTTTGTGTGTGTTTAGATCTTTGTCAACTCTATTTCTTTTATGGAAATTAATCTGTTTAGTCTATCTCTCCCTGAGTCAGTTTTATAAATTATACCCGTCCTGGAAAAGTATGTGTTTCATCCTGGCTATCAAATTCATCACATATCATTTTATGAAATGTTCTTATGATTTTTTAAAATTTGTTTTTTCTCTTCCCAGAGGTATTGCTTCCCTGTCATTGTGAATTTGTGCCCTGTTCCTTTTTCCCTTGTTGGTTAAGTTACTTGGTGTTTTCTATTTTATTGATTTCTGTTTTGGCAGTGAACCAGGTTTTTGATTATTAAGTTCTACTTTTTAATTTTTCTAAATGTTTAATTTCTCCTTATCTATTTATTATTCTTTCATTCAATTTCAGTGTATCTTAGAGATGAGGAAACTTGGACTGACCACACACTCCTTGTAGATGTTATACTGGTCAGGATTTTAACTTGCAAGTAACAGAAGCTGATCCTGACTGATTTAAGCAGAAAAAGAGCTGAACAGAATGATATTGGGTCTCTGACAGACATGGTGAGAGGGCTGGATAACCAGCTTTGAGGTTAAACAGCCAGGAAGAAACACCCCAAACCACAGCTCAGAACTAGTTCTGGTGAGAAACCCGCTGTTGCTACTGCCTACCTGCTCCTTCCCTCTCGTGTCAAAGAGAGCGGGTGCCTGACAGCCTGAGCGATGCCACTTAGCTCGAGTTCACTGCCACCAGCATATCCTACAGAAAACAGTAGGGAAAAGAAAGGCGGAAAGACAGTGCCTTAGCCGATCAGGTTTCTTTGCCTAGTGAGGTGACTGAAACCTTCCTTGCTGCGCAGTCTGACTCCTTGGTGGTTTTCCCGGTGGGACTCAGATTCCGCCCAATGCTGTCAAATGTCCCCATTTCAACTCTCCAGGTCCAGTGTTTTCTAAGCGTGCTCTTGGTTTCACATACAAGACCTGGTGGAATAATTCGGCAACGTGCAGTGTTAAACTCAGGTGCGTTCTGGGTGATCTCAGCTTGCGCATGTAAGCTAGAAGAGAGTCTTTTAGCACTATTATAGAAAGTCTAGTTTTCCAGCCATGCCTTGAGCCAAGAATTTAAGGCTTGGAGCTTGTCATCCTTTTGCTTTATGATCTCCAGCACATTGAGAAGCAAACGCCTACCTTGGCGTACTGGGCATATCAGTTCCGGGAACTAGATGATTATTTAATTAGGTGGCTAGCAGACTGTTGTGGGGTCTGCAGAAGCAATCTTGAGGCCGAACTGGCAGGAGAGACCATCAGAGTCTGTATTCCAGCTGTAAGGGAGCCTGGAAAAGAGAGAGTGTTAATGGGAGTGCAGCAAAAAAGAAGAATATGAGAATGATTTTAGAGAAATAACCGATGGGGCTTGTTGATTGCTTAATTAAAACATCTGAGAGAGACAGGGGCCACTGAGCAGGGTGGTCGGTAAGCCCGATCGCACTGCAGGTTTGTCAACTTCAGTGATTGCAAAGGGTGTCACTGGTAATCTCAGTACACACTGGCCACATTTTTGAGCAATCACTTGTTATCTGGACACTTCCAGCGATGGGAAACTGGTTACATAACATTCTTCTCAGAGAATCATGTGACAGCTCCGACTGGGAGAATCCGGCCCGGTGTTGTTACCTCTTGAAATTACATGGAATGCATCTCACTCTGTTCACCCGCAAGCCCTGCAGGCACCTGGTGTGAGGGTGGCTGGTCGATGCCACCATTCCTCCCGTGTTCTCGGGCCATCCATCCACCTCCTCCGAGCCGCTGCCAGACTGAGTGTGCTCCTGGGGTCAGAGAGCGAGGCCTAGCCGAGCCGAGCCAGCCGCCCCCTCCCCGGCTGGAGGCTGGAGGTCCCCTTGGCTCAGGGCTGGCGGCCACCCCACGGCTGACTCACGCCCGCCCAGCTTCCTGTCTTTCCTCTAGTCTCTGGTTGTGCTGTCGATGTTTTGCTTTGTCGAGGCCTGGGGACTGGACCTTGTATTTCTTACTGGTAAATTTCACCTTTTCGTTTGCAATTTGTCCTTTGGGCCGATCTGATTATGTCACAGAGGGCCTGAGGGAGGGAGCGTGGGACCAGAGACCTTAGTCCGAGGGCAGGTCCTTGAGTTTGAAGTGCCTGTGGCATGTGCTACAATCACTTGGGTATGTCCAGAGCTCAGGGGTGGGGCCTGGGCCTGGGATGGCGTTTGGTGGTCGCTGGAGTACAGGTGGTAGAAATCGTGGGGGTGGAGTGGGGGTGGGGAAGGTTATTCAAAGAGAGCGTGATGACAAAGAAGGAAAAGGACCTAAGACAGAGCTTGAGGAGACACCCCAGTCACAGAGTCATAGGAAAGGTGTCAGTGGCCTGAGGCCAGAGCAGGCTTCCTGCTCTTGCTGGTGAAGCTGACTCCCATCAGTGGTTTAGGAAGAAATGGACAGGGGGATGGTAGAAAGAAGAGAGGTGCCATGGTAGCCGAAAGCAAAGGGGATGAAAGCATTTTATTGCTTTGCGCTGTAACGTCACCAGGAATCAAGTGACACCCACCTCCAGACCCGCGCCGACACAGAAGGAAGTACCACCAAGTGATGAGAGGGTCTCAGAGTCAGCACGTTTCCCAGGGGACCCAGAGTGTGGCTTTCAAGGAGTTTGGCTTATTGCTGTTCATGAGCTGGTTGGATGTCTTCAAAGGAAAAGCCCGCCTAACACCCTCTCCTCAGGTCCTTCTCAGGATATAAGTTCCCACCTGTTCAGAACCTGGAGCGAGTGGAGAAACAAGGCCATTGTCACATCTTGTTCTTTTTTCATTGGAGGCGGGCAGCTGCTCCCACCTCCACCCCCCACCCCCACCCCCCTCTGTGGACCTAACAGTCAGCGCTCACATATGTTTTTCTTTTCTGAGAGACTCGTATAAGGACTCTCTCGCCAGTCTCAGTAGAGCTCCTGGCCTTCAGAGGCGGTATTCATCTGTTTCCATATGGAAGAAAACCATACCTGCTTGTCTTTCTGTGACTTAATGCCTGCAAGTCCTGTTTGAGGGATTGTTCTTGGCTACTAGAGAGCTTTTGGCTTGGAGTTTAGGCATCTACGAGTACCTGCGAATTCACATGCCCCACCACTTAGGCAGGAGAGGGAGGAGCTTGGCTAGAGCACTTGGGGTCAGAGACGTGATGGGAGAGAGTAGGGGGCTCGTGTACGGTCTTGGAGCCTCTAAGAAGACCTTGGGCTTTTCATCTGAGTGAAGAAGGAAGACATCAGAGGGTTCTGAGCATAGAAAGAACGTGAACTTATGCTAATGCATATATATGGAATCTAGAAAAATGGTACTGATGAACCTAGCGACAGGGCAGGAATAAAGTTGCAGATGTAGAGAACGGACTTGAGGACACGGGGTTGGGGGTGAAGGGGAAGCTGGGACGAAGTGAGAGAGTAGCATTGACGTATATACACTACCAAGCGTAAAATAGAAAGCTAGTGGGAAGCTGCTGCATAACACAGGGAGATCAACTCGATGATGGGTGATGCCTTAGAGGGCTGGGATAGGGAGGGTGGGAGGGAGTCGCGGGAGGGAGGGGATATGGGGATATGTGTATAAATACAGCTGACTCACTTTGTTGTACAGCACAAACTGGCACAACAGTGTAAAGCAATTATACTTCAATAAAGATGAAAAAATAAAATAAATAGAATTGAACTACATTATAGACCAAGGCCTTGTGAACAGCCTCTGCTTCATTTTGTCGCTGCAAGTGTGTTTCGTGTTGGAGAATGATACATTTTACGCTTCACTTCACTCAGACTTGTAAATGAGATGAGGGCAGTGGACCTCAAAGAACCACAACAGAAGGCCTGTGGCCAGAGAGTTACTTGCTTTCTGCTGTTTTGCTGTTGTAATGACGTTAATATCCATGAATGTACGTTGTTGTGCACAGGTGTCAAAATTTTGTGCCGATCTGACGGGCAGAGGTATCACATGTTTAAATAGCAGTGTCTGGTTATGTGATTTGGGGCTTATTTATATCTTTGGCCCATTTTCCCTATTAGGTCATTTACATTTACCAAAGTGTTTTCATAGAAGCTCTTTGTGTATTTTGCTTATTCACTTGTAGCTCCGTGCAAATTCATCACCTCAACTTTGTTCAGGGGCTCTCTCGCCTTGCAGATATTTTTTCTCTTTTGTAAGCAAATCTGTACATTTTTTTCTTTATACTTTCTGTGACTTGTTTGGCATCTCGCAATTATATTCATGTAATAATTCAACATAAAAGATCAAGAGAAAACGTAGGAAAGTATTTTTGATAGTTTTGTGTCAGGCTGCATGAGCGCAGAGGCCCTGTGTAGCTGAGCCTCAAGGCGTGCTGGGCAGCCGTGCGGGGTTGGTGGCGGGGGGAGGTGCCTCCACAACTGCTGTCTCCCATCAGGATCAAAGCCAGGTCCCTTCTGCCCCGGAGCACGCGGTTTTCTTGTCTGGCTCCTTCCACGCAGAGCCTCACAATGCATCCGGCTGCACTGGGTAACTCCACTTAGCTTGCCTTCTTTACATATCAGAATTGTGCCTGGTTTATGTTGACACGCCAGCTAGGTCCCCTCCCAAGGCCTCCTTTTTGGTGGTTGTTTCGGTTCATCACCACCAGTTCCTATTTCACAAGAGCGAGTCTGTTACATTGTGGCTTTCAGTGCTGACAAGAAATCCGTGGTTTGGGGTCTTGGGCCCTGAGCATGGTGTAACTACAAATTAAACTGAAGTCTAAACTGTAATTTAACTCCACCCAAATTTTCACACCAAAAGAGAAGTCTCACATGGCCTTGCCGGAAAGAAGTACACTTTTCACAGCTTACATCCTAAAATGTGATTCTGGCCAATATCATCAAGTAAATATGAAAGAGATAAAATGTATCATCAGTTAATTACTTCTGAGACAGATCCTTCCCTCAAAATGTTTTTCTATTTGAGATCTTTTCAACTTTAAAGAACAGATCACTGTCATAGTCTTTAAACTATCTAGGCACAGAAAAAGATGCAAGCTTCTTCAGGAACCCCGATACCAAATTCATAAAACTGTAGGTCAGTCTCATGACAAATGAATTCCAGATGTGTTGAATTTAAATGGAAGACAATAAAATATAATTTCTACAAGAGAATGTTGTAGGATCTCAATCTGATCTTGGGGTGGGGAAGACCTTTCTAAACATGATAGAAAAACCGTAAAGGAAAAGACAGGTTTTTGCTCTATGAGGATAAACAGTCCATTCATGTACTCATTCCTTCAACAAACATTCCCCGAGCAGCTCCTGTATGCCAAGGACTTCAAAAACAATATAAACTTTAAAAAAATATATAAACTTATAAGGCAAATAAGTTTATATCCTTAACTCCTATGAGTAATCCTTGTCAATCATTAGGAAAAGATCGGTATCACAATGGAAAAATGGGTAAAGGAAAAGGTGTACAAAGGGTCGTGACCCATAAGAAATAATATACAACCTCATGAGACACCAGACAAATACACAGTTAAACAACAAGTGCTCTTTTTGCTTTCGCCTTTGTGACTGCCGGAGCTTTCAAAGAGGTTTCTGAGAAAGAAACATATTTCTGAATACATGTTTATATCATTCCCCTCTGTGAAACTCGTTGAAAAGAATGAAAAGAGTCTAAAATAGAGCAGGAAAATCTAAGCAAGTCACAGAAAGACCTTAGATCAGTTAGACATCTCATCTGCCCCGGAAGGGTACAATTTTGAGAAAATAGAAGAAAGATTTTTGACGGGTGCCAGTGAAAATTCCTTAACTGAGACTCTCAGATGGCAGGAGCAGAAAGGGACCGCGACAGGCACAGGACTAAAGGCAGCAGGCACAGCGGACATTCCTGCATCGTGATTGGCACGTGCATTCCGGGGATGCAGAAACGCACTGGGGTTAGCAGGGAGGAGGCCCAGGGAATTGGCCTTGAACTGTAAACGATAAAGGGTTCTTCCTTCTAACAGATGTATGTGCTTTGAGCCCAGTAAGTCATGAAACCAAGTTGAAAGCCAGGCCGTTCTTTTCCTCTCTAGGTACCTGAGGCCAAGCCTGCTGCCGGCCGGTGCCCTCTGGGAGCTCAGCTTCTCCCAGGCCGACACAGGAGCTTAAGTCAGTGCTGGCATCCTGTGGGCTTCCGGGCGGAGCAGCTTCTCTTGAGTCACAGTTTTGTGCTGGCCAGAGGCTGGGAGGTGGTTTTGGCAACTTCCTGCAGCCAAAACAGTGTTTCGAGCTGATGAGCCGCCCCGTAACCATCACTCTGGGCCGTTAGCTGCCTGCCAGCTGGGACCCGGCTGCTGCCCGCTGTCCCCTCTTTCCGTCCCTCCCGCCCTCTGGCAGCTGAGTCACGGGTAGCACGCGTGTTAACAGCACCGGCAGCTTGACTTTTGAGGAATGACTGTGGCGTGGTTTTTCTTCACAGCTTCAGGCTGTCGTGTCAGGTTTTTAGAAAGCCTTCCCAGAGGCCAGTGTTAGGTCAGCATCCACCTCTGTTTTTTCAGTCCTGTCATCATTTCCTGATTTAAATGTGAATCTTCAATTCAGGCAGAACTTATTTTGATTGAACAAGATTGACTGAGCTCTCTCTCGGCACCAGGCACCAGGGGGACATTTACCTCAGCTCCCTTACATCTGATAACACGAGAGACCGGGTTTTCCGAATGCCTTCCCAATTCGTGTATCTCAGGAGAAAGAAGGGGAAGCCTCTTGCTAGACTGTGAGCTCATTTGCATAAAATGGGGCCAGATTTTCTCCTTTCCAAGACCTTTTGTCCTCGACTTTGTAACCCATCCCTCGGAATATACCTATTATTGTGAGTATCGTATGTTCCGAGGGATCGGTGTCACCTCAGGTCACTCTGTCACTCTTCTCATCATTCATGGACTCCTCTGGAGACGGTCCCAGGAGCCCTCACCGCTCCTGTGCTCAGCTTGAGAGGTGGAGAAGGAATGTCCCTAGGGGACACCCTTGGGTGTGACGGTCATGTTGTTTCCAGTTCAGAAATAATGAGAAACCACCCAGGACATGGAGTGGCACTTAGGTCTCAGTACACTGGGAAGGTCAAGTCCCTGTCACGTAGAGTGGCACACTTATCTGTGCTGAACAGTCCTCCTCGGGGCTCCTCCTTCCCCATCGCACAGATCCAGGACTTCTCTGCCTCTGTTGACAAGGCCTGGAAGCGGAACCTGTGGGCCAGGCCGTCTCCAGGACAATCACAGGAAGTTATTCCACGCCTGTGTGAAGGTTACAGGCCATCAGGCTGAAGGGTCACCAGGAACGAGAGGAACATGTAACCTGCTCCTGGAAATTCCCGACCCACCGCCCTCAGGTCCCCTGGCTTTTGTGGTCCCCCTTGGCGAGGAAGTAGCAGGCGGAGAGAAGGGGCCCCCTTGAGTAAAGCACAGCAGAAAATAGAACGTGAACCAGGACTTTGTTTCTTCAATCATGTACATCTTTTGCAACACATAACCGCACCCCAAACTTCCTGAGTGTTTTCAAGGTGAGACCGCTGGGAAGAAATTGGGAGCTGGGCTTAAAGGAGCAGCTCTTGGGAAGTTACTGAAAACCTACAAGCTGTTACCAAACGCTTTCTTTCATCTCATGTTCTGGGACCACATCCAAGATTCCCAGGGGCCTCACCAATGGCGGTGGGTGATGGAGTTGTTACGTCTTCTAAACACCCACTCACGTTTACTAAGTAAGTATCCGTGGATGGCAAGCCAACGGCAAGAAAAACACAGCAGGGGAAACGTGTTCCAGTCTGAGGAATGGGGCTGAAGAAAGATGTAAAAGGAAATGAAAAGTCCGTCAGTCAGACAACGGCCAGTCTTAGTCCTCTTTGTGTGTGAAGTGACAGAAATATTCCACTTCAGAGTTAGATCAGGGGAAACAGCTCTGAGAGTTCCGTGTGACAGGACAGTCTGCGGAAAGCTCTCTAACACGTGACTTTGAGGGTAATATGCTCTGTCACCTGGGTTCCATCTAAATACCTCCCGGGGAACCTCAGGAGCAGTAGGAGCGGCCGGCCTGAAAAGCTGCCTGCTGAACAGACCTCACTGGGTCCCCAACCAAGGCAAGTAGGCGTATACCTTCCTCCAGTTGTGGCTTTGTTTTCGCTTTTCTTTAATTCACCTAATTTTTATTCATTTTCTTAAATTAAATAGAGCACTGTCCTTGAACACTGAAAGGGGAGCTGTGAACAAGACACTCCATCTCTCTGAGGACCATCTTCTTTTTCTGGAAAATTATCTGCCTTGACCATTTCACAAGATTATAAATACAAGTTGATAAACTTGTAAGAGAAAGAAATGTCATCACCGAATGCTCATTTGCCCTTGTTCCATTCGGGGCACTCTAAGCACTTGGAAACACATGACACAGTAATAATACCTGCCTGGTCGCAAAGCAGAGTCTCTGATTCAGCTTCAGCCCCTCTCCTCCCTCAGGGCCCATCGTGTCTTCCACCATTTGGCCACCGCCTCCTCTTTAGTGTCATCCTCTGTCACTGCAGCCTCCCTGGCACGTGTGAGCTCATCCATCCATGTGGTACATTCTCTCACAGCGTGTGGTCCTGGATATCAGAGCATTGAGTATGTTTCCACTGGATGTAATGATTGATGCATTTAGATTGAAATTGAGCCTCCTGGGGAATCTACTTCTTGTAGGTTTCCCTTTCTGTACTTTCTTGACTTCTTTTGGACTGAGCACCTTTTTGTAGACTTATTTAGAAACTTTACTAGATTCCCCAAGAGGCTGTAAAGAAACAGGAGCTGCTGTTGTATGTGCATGTCTGTGTGACTCTGTGTGTGTGTGACTGTGTGTGGGTGTGACTGTGTGTATGTGTCTCTGTGCAGTTTCATTGCACGTGTAGATTCCTGTGAACACCACTGCAATCAATAGACAGATATGTTCCAGCACGAGGATTCGTCCTGTTAAGCTTTTCCAGCAGTCCTGCCTGCGCAGGGCACACGAGCTAGATGGGCACAGGCTAGAGTCCCAGGGCGAGCTGGAGTCCAGCTGATGGTCATTGGCCCTGTCTTGGTTTCTAAAGTTCCTTTCACCTGCATGTAATGTCTCATGCTCCTCAAACAAGTTCCACTTCCCACTTTGTACCTCTCTTCAGTGTAATCGTGAGAAATTGCACATAACTCGAATGCTAGTCACACTAGAGATAGGTCCTTGGCAACATCTTTTCTCCCTGTTGTTCTCTAATTGAGGCGCCTCCTGCAGCCTGCCCGGAGCACATCCACGGGTCCGAAGGGGAAGAGACCTGCACAGTTCCTTGGGCAGCTTGAGTGGAAAAGTGCCCTGGCTCAGACGACAGTCATGTTGAAGGATCAAAACCCACAGCTCCAAGGGCAGTTCAATGGAGGTTTCGTTCCCTCGGCCCGAGTTGGAAAGCCAGGCGATGCGGAGGAAATGATTTCATAGCTTTGGGATTTCACCACTGCAGAGGGGGCAGGGGGCCAATTCCGCTGAAACAAAGGGACAGTAATCACTCTGGCCAGAAAAGCGGTTTAAATCAGAGGTGTCTCTTTACAGCCTCAGAGACTTGCAGGATGTTTCTCAGTGCACTTCAGTGTGTTTCCATGATAGATACAACCCAGTCAGGCCCAGCCAGGCATAAAGTGCTCAGACTTCGAACTTTTGTCCCTGTTGATCTTTAGCCTTGATAACCTGTCTTCTTAACTGAGAAAAGCTCGTCTTAGACATGCGCTGCCGTGTCTGGATGGAGCATTTGCTGTGTTTGAGTTAAAAGGCTCGGACCAAGCCGGGCCTGACTGCCTAAGGTCCAGCTTCGAGACCTTGTCTGTCTGGTTCCCCTTCACATCCCCAGTCGCTGGCACGTAAATATGTGGTGAGGATATCCTGGTGATGAGGTTTGTGATGAACCCACAAAGGTAGTCATGTTTTAAACCCAGGTCTAGGGCACCGTGAAATTATGTGTAGGGGATCGGGGGTCGTCGTGGGGCACAGACGCTAGTCCTCAAACAGACAAGAAAGGGGAATACTAGTTATTTAAAGTAGTACATAGGGAACTAAGGTAGGGAGTCACTGTGCAGCCACTATGACTTGGAGGATCAGACGAGGTCGCTCTGAGAAGGTGCAGTTAAGTTACGGTGTCAGCAACATGAAGCTGAGATCTGAATGAGAGGCATGCAGGTATTTGGTGAAAGAAAAAGCAACAACTAGGGCAGCAGGTATTTGGTGAAAGAAAAAGCAACAACTAGGGCAAAGTCGCCAAGATGGAAATGAGATTTTACATGTTCAGGAATAGTGTGAAAGCACGAGAGAGTGGCCAGGATCGGGAGTTGGGATTTTATTATAAGGGAGCCTTTGGAAGGGGCTAATTCAGGGAGCAACACGACCTGATGGATGGTTTTAAAGGGCCATTGAGTTCTCTGTTGAGGACCGGGACTAGGGTGGCTGGAGCGGGGCAGTGTGGAGAGAAGGGAAAGTATAGCCCCCAGAACTGCGGATGGTTTGCATGTGGGGAGTGAAGCAAGGATGCCTCTAAGGCTTGGATTGAGAACATGGGTGAATGGCGGTACTATTTACTGAGATGCTGGAAGGCTGGAAGAGGAGCAGGTTTGAGGCACATGAAATTAAGAGCTTAGTTTCAGGTGTGCTGAGCTTGAGAGAGCTCTTCGATATATAAAAGCAGAAATGTCACATGGTGGCATTTATATGGTTCTGAAGTTTCCAGGAAAGATCTAGATTGGAAACATAATTTTGTAAATCATCAGCAAATAAGTGGTTGTTAAGAGAAGTGGTACTGGGTGAGGCCACTGAGGGAGAGTGTGTGTAGTTCAATAAGGTAAGGCCGGCCAGAACAGTGTGTGTGCGTGTGTGTTTGCGCGTGTGCGTGTGTGTGTGCGCGTGTGCGTGTGTGTGCGTGTGTCTGTGCGCATGAGTTCACATGCATGCACATTTCTGATGAGAGAAGATCCATGAATTTCATCATGTTCTCTAAGGGGTTCACAACCCATAAAAGCACAGGCATTCCGTGTTGACCTCCCTTTTCACCTCTTCCTTCTCATCCTTGGCCAGTTAGTTTCGTTTAGAAAAGGAGCTGCCTTTAGGCATCGCAATCTGTAGAGATGCTTATTAAAAATGCACATTCCAGGGCCTCGAGCCAGGCCTGGTGAGCCTGTTCATTCTTCCCCAGAGAGCTGCTAAAAATGCACTTCCGGTTCACTGAGCACTTCTTTGATGCCTAAGATGTCGTTCTGCACATCCAGTGAATTTTTCATTTCAGGTATTGTATTTGTACCTGTGTGAGCTCTGGTAGTCATTCAGTTTGTGGATGTCCAGTAGTTGTTTTTGGATTCACCTCATAGGGTTTCACCCAACACATGTGGGTGTTAGTATTCAGCCAAAGTGCCGTGAGGGAATTCCCATGTAGATTTCTAGAGCTGTTTCTTTACCCAGCACCCTCCTCTTTGGCACCTTTCCCTACAAATTTCAGCTACCTCAACCATCCGGAATGCTGATCTGTCTTCTCAAGTCCGCAAGTCATTACATTAGGGCCCACCCTAATGACCTTATTTTAACTTGATTACCTGTGTAAAGACCCTGTGTCCAAATAAGGTTACGTTCTGAGATATTGACGGTTAGGACTTCAACATAGGAATTGGTGGGGGGGACAGTTCAATCCATAACAGAGCAATTCGGGTTCAAGTCTCAGTCCCTCTTCCCTGGATGCCAAGCCTGCCATTGCACAGCCTCACAAGCGCTTGTACCTTTGTTTAACCTGGGGTGGGAGGGTCCCTCTTTATCAAAAAACCAACCAGGAGGTGTTTGTAAACATAGAATCGGCTAGTGGGATTGGTTTCGGATGGGAACAACATGTAGCTTTCACTCTTATTCCTCGAACAATTCCATACAAAGCAGCAGGCTTGTAATCTTGACACACCTTCCTAGAGGAGTTCAGTTTTACCTCCTTCATATTCGAGAAATGAGCACAAACACTTTCCACAGGTTACAGGTTGTTGCAGGTTTTGTTGCTGGAGATGATACGGGTGGGGTGGTAATGAGTCACCTTAGTGGCTGTGGCAGGAAAGGCTGATGGGAAACAGATCTTTCTATGGGCAGAGCTAGAACAGCCCTCAGGGCCCATCGGTGTACAGTGGGGGGATGCCTGGTACCTGGGGGGCCAACAGTCTCATGTCATTTTGCAAGTTACTTTTAAACTGACAGCATTTTGCTGTGGAATTCTGCAATCCTGCCCTTGTGAAATGTGAACATGTCCCCAGTTGGAAGAGCCAGCAGCACATAGTGACTGCATCCGTGAACATGCCCTGTCAAGAGGAATGGTTTTGTTTTTTTTGTTATTTACTTATTTATTTATTTTTGGCTGCATTGGGTCTTTGTTGCTGTGTGCCGGCTTTCTCTAGTTGTGGTGAGCAGGGGCTACTCTTCATTGTGGTGTGCAGGCCCCTCATTGCGGTGGCTTCTCTTGTTGCGCACCACGGGCTCTAGGCATGCGGGCTTCAGCAGTTGCAGCACATGGGCTCAGTAGTTGTGGCACATGGGCTTAGTTGCTCTGCGCGCACGGCATGTGGGATCTTCCTGGACCAGGACTCGAACCTGTATCCCCTGCATTGGCAGGCGGATTCTTAACCACTGTGCCACCAGGAAAGTCCCAAGAGGAATTGTTTTAAAATCCTTTTTATTGTAAAAGAAAACACACATGCCCCATCTGGATCACAACCTCCTCCTTCCCCCCATGAATGACTACTATCCTGACATGTATCGAAATCCCTTCTTTGCACTTTAAAATGTCTTTATCACTCAAAAGAGCATCCCCTAGACACTATAATACAATGGAATATCACTCAGCTATAAAAAAGAGTGCAACAATGCCATTTGCTGCAACATGGGTGGACCTAGAGATGATCATACTAAGTGAAGTAAGTCAGAAAAAGAAACACAAATCTCATATGATATCACTTATATGTGGAATCTAAACAAATGATACAACAGGTTGTTAAACTCATTGTGGAATGGTGTCACTGTGAAGGGCTTCAGTTCAGTGCTGGATGATTGCTTTCAAGGGTCTTTGTCATGTTTCTCTCTTAGAGAAGCTCAGAAGCCTGGTTCCACCTACTGAGCAAAGAGCTCCAAGAACACATCATTTCTGCTTTTGTATAATCACAACTCTTAGGCAGAGATTTAAAAATCTGAGGGAGGGCATGCTGGTGAGTTTCGCATGCAGACTGTGCTAGATGCTGATGCTTCCTTGGCCCTTCTTCCGTCTCAGTTTGGCCACCACATCCTCCTGGAGGATGTCCTTGTTGCCCATAGCATTTTGGCTCTCCCTTATCCTAGCACTGATCTCGCTGACTGCAATTGTCTGTTTATCCACGTGCCCACTTCCCCCGCTGCCCACGAGACTGAGTGGCAGGGCCCATGGCTTGTTCACCTCCGTTTCGCCTGTGTCTGCCTGGTAGCCAGCATATTAGGATGTCAACAGATAATTGCTGAATGAATGTCTGTGTCATTCTCCTTCCACCAGAGCGCTTGTTACCCACGGTTGAAATCTACCCATTTCATATTTCCACCCCTGTTGGTATCCCAGCTACATGGTGAGCTCTTTCAGGGACCAACTCTAACCCCCTTCTCCATCTCCACCATCTGGCAGGATGCATGTGGTGGAACCCCCCCGCCCCCACCCACCAACACTGTTATTAAAGGATAAGAAATGTGTTTCTATAAAACTAAGAGCAGTTAACTTGAAACTTGTTTCAGCATCCAATTTGACTTCCTCTTTTAGAATCATTTTTGGGAAGTACAAAAAAGTTCCTCTTCACATTTCCCTACCACTGTGGCCTTTGGAAAGTTTGGGGTACCCCGGGCGCCCCAGGGCGTTCTCTCATCCTGACAGTGATGCTCGAGCTCCCTCTCATGTTCAGTGGCTCCACCCCATGTTCCTGTGACAGGAATTTATCAAATGATTAATGTTTCTCTCCCTCCTCGGTCACTCCCTGGAGCCTACAAACATGCTGTTATTTCTCTTGTCTTAAAAACAAGGACTTAATTACACTGCTTTGTCCTTCTTCCAAGTGGCCAGATCTCTCCTCAGAGCTTTACACCGTCACTGAAGGCACCGTTTCCTCCTCCCTCTCCCAACCCCACATGGGGCGACCACCCCCCTTCTGAGGCTGCCTCTTGCCCTGGCCTCAAAGTGTTACTGAGTCCAAGCTCACTCTGCTTGCCCCCACAACAGGCCAACATATCAGAGCTGAGGTGTTGAGACAAGGAATACAACTTTATTCAGAAAGCTGGCAGACCAAGAAGATGGCAGACTAGTGTCTCCGCAACACCATCTTATCGCCGTCTGGTGCCAGTTTCTTTTATAGCACAGAGAGGGCAAGGAGATGAGGAAGTAAAGTAAAAAGGCCATCAGTTTTGCAAATGTCCCCTGGGATAGGCAGCCTCGGGGAAGGGATGTGTTAATTTCTTCTTTCTTTTTTTTTTTTCTCCTTATCTGCAGCATCCACAGGTGCACAGGGTCAGGACGCTGCCCTGAACAAAGGCACTTTGGTTTCACATTCAAGCAGAGGGGCAGGGTTCTCCGAGGCAGCCATTATGTATAGACAGTATCCTTTTAGTGAACAAAAGCAAGAGGAAGCAAAGGTTAGAGTAAAAGAAACAGATCCAACATGGAGTCAGATCTGGCTCCTCCCTGTACAATAGCGGCTTTCAATTCTGAGCCATGCTTGCAGGTCCTGCGTGTGCGAGCGGCCTCCCCCTCTTCAGCGCCTCATCAGATTCTTTGCCGCCTCAGGTCTGCCAGTCCCTGGGCAGGGAGGGAGCTGAGAACACTCCACACGGTGCCCTCTCCCTTTTCCCCAGCCTCTGGGTCAGGCACACGGGGAGCTGCAGTGGTACACAGAGCAGCATTCTCTTTCCTTTTGTGAGCGGGGACTAAGCTTTGCCTGATCATCTGACCTCAAGGCTTGGCTCTTTCCCAGATTCATAGAGCACTAAAGGAAGTTCCTTTCCATTGTTCTGGCGTTTCTCAGCAGGGAATAGAGGATCGCCTTAGGGCAGACAATGCCCGCAGCCTTTGTGACTAGCAGCACACAGCTATCTTCGGATCAGTTCCTTGGCTGAGAAATGCTGACCTAGGGAGTGGATTTGGTCTTCCATCTTTAAAAAAAATCCCTGTGCCCCAGAGCTCTCCCAGTTTACAATCAGACATCATATTTAGTGATCCTTCCACCCTCAGTCAAGTTCAAATCTATTCGTACAGCTTCTTAGCTGTGTGATCTTGGGCTGATGAATTTCTCCAAGCCTCAATGTTTTCATGGATAAAATGGAGATCAAAATACTTACCTGTCCCATAGGATAGTTGTGGAGATGAAATAGGTTATGGTAAAGCACTTAGAAAGTGGTGTCTCACATAGGAAATAAAACCGGCATGTTACTTAATTCTCTGAGAATTGCACTTATATTTTAATCTTCATAGGGGATTTTATAGAAAGACAATCACATCAACTTCACATAATGATAATCCTCTTTCCTGTCCAATGTATATGATTTTTCTTTTCTTGTTTAGCAATTGTCTGCAAGTTAAGTGGCCATGTTAGATGGCACTGATTTGAGTGTATGATACTGGCTTTTGGATTGAGGGAGATAGTGGTAAGAAAGCTTCTTTCTTGTTCTTCATTATTAATTTTTAAAATAAATTTACTTATTTATTTATTGGCTGTGTGGGTCTTCGAGACTGCACAGGGCTTTCTGTAGTTGCGACGAGCGGGGGCTACTCTTTGTTGTGGTGTGTGGCCTTCTCATTGCCGCGGCTTCTCTTGCTGCGAGCTCGGGCTCTAGGCACGGGCTTCGGTAGTCGTGGCTCACGGGCTCTAGAGCGCAGGCTCCGTAGTTGTGGCGCACGGGCTTAGTTGTTCCGCGGCATGTGGGATCTTCCCGGCCCAGGGATCGAACCTGTGACCCCTGCATTGGCAGGCGGATTCTTAGCCACTGTGCAAGCTAGGAAGCCCCATCATTAATTATTTTTTAAAGCCTAGGCAGGCATCAATTTGTATTGCATGCCTTTGGTGCATTGCTTGCGATGACTGCACAGTTCTCACGGACTCGTAGTCTCACAACCACACTCCCGGCAATGCCGGATCGGTCCAATCACTGAAGAGGCTTCCCGGGGCCCTTCATCCAACGCCGGGTGGGCCTCGCGGCTGCCTGTTACGGTGGCCTACGTCCTCGCCTTCCGCTCTGCTGGTCCGGCCGAGTCTGAGAAGCCGTGTCCGCTTGCCTCTCCGCAGGCCTGGCGCCGGCGCTGGTTCGTGCTGCGGCGGGGCCGCCTGAGCGGCGACCGCGACGTCCTGGAGTATTACCGCAGCCAGCGCGCCCGCAAGCCCATCCGCGCCATCGACCTCAGCGAGTGCGCCGTGTGGAAGCACGCGGGCCCGGGCTTCGTTCGCAAGGAGTTCCAGAACCACTTCGTGTTCATTGTCAAGACGGCTTCTCGCACGTTCTATCTGGTGGCCAAGACCGAGGAAGAAATGCAGGTGTGGGTGCACAGCATCAGTCAGGTGTGCAACCTCGGCCGCCTGGACGACAGCGCGGGTGAGAGCCGCCTGCCCGGCCACTTCGGTGGCTTCACAGCTGCTGCGTGGCTTTGCTCTTCTCAGCCACAGGGAACGCATGCAGCGAAAGCGAAACGTGGGTGGGGACGTCCTGTACAGCTCTGACCTCCCGCGTGCTGCTGCTGAGGGTTTTTCTAGAAATATCAACTATTGCTGTCTTTAAAAAATTCTAGTACCTCCAGCTTTTCTGTTGCCTTTTGGTTTGTCCAGTACTAGGTGGTAGAAAGACAGAGCTAGGTACTTGTGATAGGCAGGTAAGGTTTCCTCTTATCTCCAAGTGGCTCAAGCTTTCTGCAGCAGAAATGAGCTCTAAGTTTGCTCTGAACCATTTGTGGGCAGTGGAAGCAAATAACCCATGAGGCTCTTTTTCTCGCATTCTTGCTCTGTCTCTTTTACACTCACAAGCGCGTGCACGCGCACACACACAGACACACACAGCAGGAGGATGTGGGTATTTCAGTGGATTTGGGGGTAAGGGGCTAGGTGGCGCCGAAGAGTCAGCGTTGCATCTCTCTCTAGACAGGGGTGCGTGTGTGTGCTTCCTGCCAACAAACTCCTTTTCTTTTCATGACCCAGGGAAGCCTAGTAAGTGAAGATACTACAGATATTTTCCTTGCAAAGTTGCAGTGAATTTGTCAGAGAGGGTGAAAGTGGGCGCAGCCTTGCTGCTCACTCTTCACCCCTGGTCCCTACCTTCAGCCCACACTAGATACATGTTTTTGTGTCATGTTATGTGTCTCTTCTGTTTCTTTCCTCATCTGGGAGTTATGCTAACATATAGATACATAACATGTTTCCCAATATCCTAAGGTTAACAGAAACGAGTAAGGCACCAGGCTTAAAACAGAAAGCTCTGGCCTGAAGCTGGAGGAAACCAGAACTCCCCATGATCTCTTTTGTTCCCTGCAGCCCCCTCTTCATCTGAGAACCAAGCCTGCAGTGCTTTTCTGTGGCTTCTCACATAGAGTATTTGGTTCTGTCTCCAGCAACCATAGACAGACAACAGATCGTGCGCATCACAGCCAGACCAGTGCGGTGCGGGCATAGCCGCTTTACAGATAAGGAAGCTTGAAGCAAGCCAGTAACTTGCCCAAGGTCATGAAAGCTAGATACTAGACTCTGGACTTGAACCCAGGCAGTTCTGGGCCACTCTGACTCAGGCATCCTGAATTCCTGCCAACTGGGTTCAAAAGGGAAATAAAAGCAGACTTTTCGTGGGTAGTTTCTGAATGTGTGCTTTACCAGCCATCACAACACTTTATTTCTTTCATTCCTTTCCCTTAGACATCACCAACAGTCAGTCATTAACACTGCTCTTTCTGTGTTGCTTGTCTGTCTCCTCCAGTGGGCTGTAAACGCCAGTGAGGGCAGAGTTAGGACAGTTTTGGGTACAAACTAGGTACAAGAGTAGGCATCTATATAGACATAAATACACATATATATCTACACATGCATGCCTGCCCGTGCACAGATGCATAAACGTGTGTGTATATATATATAAAATGCATGTGTCTTTGTTGAGTGAATAAACAGTGATGCAGAGCTGCAGCTGAGGGCCATGAAGAACCGGTATGGAGACTATTTAACTGCAGACTTTTAGGCCGAGAATGCTTGGTTTTTTTGCTCTTAATTGATTCAACACTTCAGTCTTGGAACATTGGCTGTCTTCCCCAGACATTGTTTATAGCTTGGGGAAACGGTCTCCTCCATCAGTATAAACACCAGCTGTGATTTGCATCTTCTCTTTGGCCTCTTAGATGCCATTTGAGAAACTGTGTTCTAGCCATTCTTAAACGTTCAGCTGGGAAATGATTTGTTCCGCAGATTACGTGGAGAGCAGCTCTCACGCCCCCTCCTCCGTGCAGCCCTCCTCCGCCAGCTCCCTTCACATAGTCCCTGCTGTCAGCTCCCTGCCAAGAGATGACCCGAGCTCTAGTACTGTAGCCACTGAGGAAACCGGAAGTGAGTCAGAGTTTCTCTTCCTTCCTGATTATCTGATTCTATCCAACTGCGAGACGGGAAGACTGCACCATGCCAGGTATGCCTCTGCACCCAGCCTCCCCTTGCGCGCACTCCTGTGTTGGCAGAACCCACACTGCTTCCTCCTGCAGCCTCTGTGGCTGACATGCTGTCGCTGTGAATCAGGCCATTTAGCTGTAGCATCTTCTAGTGGGTGTATCTGCACCTCCCTCTCTTCCTGCTGCCACCAGGGCAGGGACAGATCCCTATCAATCACTATCAAGGCCAAAGCGTGTGGTACACCAAGCCGAATGACTCATGCATTTCAGCGTTGTGGCTTTCATTTCTAACCTTGCATTTTCATATGTATCTTACACTTAGAGGTTGAAAAAAAATCAACAAACCATTTTTTCCCCTGCATCAAGGGCTTCGTGTCACCTAGGGTTGTAGAGGGAATGTCACTATACAAGTTAAAAAAAAAAGGGCGACATTAGAGGAAGGGGCGTGATGACAGCATGGGCTTTGCAGTGGGTGGATGGCTTTCTCCTTCAGACTTCTGTCAAGGGTGGAGCAGTACCAACTACCACAGCTGGGGACTTGCTACCTTTCAGTCAAATGTATGTGCTTTTCTTCCTTCAGTCTCCCCACCAGATGTGATAGCTGGTCAAACTCAGAGCGCTCATTGGAACAGGCTTCCTTCGATGACGTTTTTCTGGACTGCCCGCAGCCACCGCCCTCTGGGAACCTGGCCTGTGCCTCACGCCCTGGGAACGGTCCTCAAGAGGCCCCTTCCGTGAGGCCCCAGGCTGCCGTGATCTGGACCAGAGATGTCAATGGCCCGTCCAGGGACCACTTTTCTTTGCTGGAAACTTCCTTAAATTCCACCATCCAAGTAGATCAAAATCAAGCTTCCTTGCCCTATGGAGTAAAAGAACTAGACATTATGTCCAGCATACCACCTCCCCGCCCCCCTAAGCCGAGCCATCTCTCTGAACGGCGCCTCGACGAGCAGCTCCTGTGTGGTGGGTCCAGCAGCATCAAGAAGCCAGAAGGCACTGTGGTACCAAGAAGAATCTCTCTCTCTGGTTTAGATAACATGAGAACCTGGAAAGGTAAGTGTTGGATGTTAAACTTCAGGTACCGAGAGAAGCCTGGCTTCTCTTTCCTCCTTATGTCCATGTGACGACATTGTCCAGTGTCCTTTGCTCAGGCCAGTCCAGTGTCCTGGTGGGCCAGGCTCTGGGTGGAAGGGCACACCCCGAACGCCACCCCCCACCCCCCGCTCTGAGTCTGGCCACCAGGAGAGATACACTTGGGTCCCTGTAGATGGTAAAAGAAGTCAGATCCCTTGTCCCCTAGTCATGTCTTTGCCCACATGATGGACTCCCCAGATGAGACCAGGCTCTTAGAGCCACTCAGGGACCCACTTGGTACAGAAGGCGATGTCTTTTGCCTCAGCTGGGCCCAGTTCCATCCTTTCCCTCTCACATGCAGACTGAGTGCTGAGATGGGAGACTGTAGCTGGTCTCTTATTTTTCAACAATCCCATCGGCCTCATCCATCATCCCACCTGACATGTTCTTTCCAAATTCTACGTGGCTTCACTGAGGTGGCTTTTTGCCGAGCTGTTGCCATCAAGGTGATGCTAACCCATCAGCTTGGTCCATTGGCGTGCCCCCTGAAGCCCTTTTTGGCTTTTTTCTGGAAATCTGTGGATTCTCACAGGGTTGCCTTGCATGCACTCTGTCCCCGCCCCCTCTCCTCTACAGCCATCCAAATGTTGTATTCATTTTCATGAAGGTAAACAAGGGCTAAAACTCATTGAAAGAGAGGTTTTGACCATGAAACAAAGACCAAAACGCCAGTGCTGGATAGAAGCCAAGTGGCTCTGTTAAGGCAGTGGGCACGTGGCCCGGGGATTGTCCCGCTTCCCCGTGGAGCTCCCCCAGGAGCTGACGCCTGTGCGCAGCGGCGGAGTGGGGTCCGGTTCATTAGCATCCTTGTGGAGCTGCAGGGACCCGGCAGCCTTGATCGGAAAGGCTGTCCTACCCCCGAGGCCCTCCAATGCCACTCTCTTTTTTGGTGGGGAGGGGCTACCAGATTATTTTATTGGAAGGAATAGTAGAAATGAAAGAACTTAAGTGGATGTTCTCATACAGTTTATAGAAAACATTAAGGTAACTACGATATCCATGCCCCACCTTGGTAACCAGGGAAGTCACCCCGGAGGCTGGCTCTCATTGTCTCGGTGTTGCAAGGTGTGCTTGTCAGAGACACAGATTGGTGGGTCTCGCCTCTTATTCACGTGATGAGTCTCAGTGAAATGACACCAGCGGGAGTCGTGTTGTCGGTGGTCAGTTGGCGCAGTTCCAGTAGGGACTGACACACCCTTTTGTCCAAGTGCAACACACGTTCTGTTCCATTCAGCTACTTGCTCTCTGAGTCATCATGGTTTAATTTCTTGATTTCATGAGGATTTAGGGATTCAGCCACCTTGTTGGCTCTGCCCAAACAGTGTCGAACAGGAAGCCGCCACAGCTCTCGGTGAAGAGCGTCTGGCCCAGCTGTGAAGTTTGTTCAGAAAATCAGTTGAAATAAATATCCAGCATATAGTTGGTTCCGGCATGGAGTAGGTTCTTAATATCCTTCTGTGTTGCATCTTTCCTGTTAGATATTTTCATGACTAGATAAGGAAAGCATGATGACTGATGGTTTATCTCAACCCAAATTTCTTCCTCGAGTAGCGTGGAACCCGGTATTCAGTACGTTGATCTGATCTCTCCTTTGAGAAAGTGTGGTTTTGAAGACTACTCCCCTACCCTGTAATAGGCTGGCGCACTCCCATAGCCTGCACACAGCACTTTATCACCTTGCTGATTCCATCCCTTGTTCATTCTCTAGTATTCTACCATAGTTTTTGTATGCATTTCTCTCTACTCGAGTGATGCACTATCTTTTACATTTTCCACTAGGAACAGCAAATGTTTATAGCTGTAGAGTTTATGTTAGAAATTATCTTTAAGAAATCGAAATGAACTATCTTTAAGTGTTTTAATTTCCCCAGCCCTAGTCCCTTAAAGAGATTTAAAGTATAACTTTATTATAGGAAATTTCACACGTTACGGAAGTGGGGGATGGTGTGATGAACTGCCATGTACCCATCTCCCAGGCTTAACAATGACTAACTTTTCTTTCCTGACAATTGGCTGCTTAATTATAAAATATGACATGTCTATAGTGTCTCTATTCCTTAAGGTTTTCAATTGCAAGTGATTAATCAGCAACATTTTTAACAAAACACACTCCTCAGTTTACTGTGTTAAATTTTTGTTGTATAAGGAGTGCACGAATACATTCTTACTGGAAACAAACAGTACAGAAATACATACTACATCTTCTTTTTATTTTTTATTTTTTTTATTTTTATTTTTTAATTTATTTATTATTTTTTGGGGGGTACACCAAGTTCAGTCATCTGTTTTTATACACATATCCCCATATTCCCTCCCTCAACTCCCCCCCCACCCTCCCTCGAGTCCCCGCCACCCTCCCTGTCCCAGTCCTCTAAGGCATCTTCCATCCTCGAGTTGGACTCCCTTTGTTATACAACAACTTACATCTTCTTTTTAAAGCATAAATGAAATCTGAATGTATTTACTGTAATGCAACTCGCTATCCTGAGATCACACCACCACCATTCTTGCCTGCCTCTAATCTGTCTTCCACACCACAGTCAAGTGATCTCTTAAAAAATGTAAATCAGATAGTCAGTTCCTTGCTAAAAACCAATCTAACAACTTCTCTTTGCACTTGGAATAAAATCTAAATTTCTTAGGATAGTGTGCAAAGCCCACTGGGCTCTACCTTGCCTACATCCTTTATCCTTCTTTTATTTTTCTTCTGGTTTTATTGAAAAGTAATTGACATACAGCACTGTATAAGTTTAAGGAATACAGCATGATTTGACTTACATACATTAAGAAATAATGACCATAGTAATTTTTGTGAGCATCTATCACCTCATACAGACACAACATGAAGCAAATAGAAAACATTTTCCTTCTGATGATAACTCTTAGGATTTACTCTCGTGACAACTTTCATATATAATACGCACACTGTTATTTATATTTATCTTGTACATTACATCCCTAGCACTCATTTATCTTAGAACCGGAAGTTTGTACTTTTTGACCACCTTCATGCCTTCATCCAATTCCCTCTCCCCCAGTGCCACACTGTCAACTACCCTTTTGTTTTTTTGTTTTTTTTGGCTGCACCTTGCAGGCTTGCGGGATCTTAGTTCCCCGACCAGGGACTGAAACCCACCCCCCTTCCTCAGCAATGAAAGCGTGGAGTCCTAACCACTGAACCACCAGGGAATTCCCTTTACTTTATTTCTGTCTATAATTTTTATGTTTTTTTAGTGAAGTCTTTCATGTCTCATTAATGTATTCCCATGTATTTTTTATTTTTTTATGTTATTGTCAGTGGTATTTTACTTAAATTTCTTTGGTTTTGCATAAAAGTAGATTAGCTTTCTATTTTGATTTTGTATATACCTTTTCTAAACTATACATTTATTTGCATTTTCTTTGTATACAATCATATTACATGGAAATACTAATAACTGTGGGTTTTTTTTAATAACACTTACATCTCTCATTTTCTTTTTCTTATGTCACTGCTTGGGCTAGGAAAGCCATGGTATCTTTGAATAATAGTATTAATAACAGGAATCCTTGTCTTATTCCTGATCTCACATGGAAAGCTTCCAGGGTTTCACCATTGTAATGTGATTTGCAGCAGACTAGTTTTTAAAAAAAATATTTATTTTTTAATTTTATTTTTGGCTGTGTTGGGTCTTCGTTGCTGCTCGTGGCTTTCTCTGGTTGTGGAAAGTGGGGGTTACTCTTTGTTGTGATGTGTGGGCTTCTCATTGCGGTGGCTTCTCTTGTTGCAAAGCATGGGCTCTAGGTGCTTGGGCTTCAGTAGTTGCAGCACGTGGGCTCAGTAGTTGTGGCTCACGGGCTCTAGA
This sequence comes from Hippopotamus amphibius kiboko, assembly GCF_030028045.1. NCBI lineage: Eukaryota > Metazoa > Chordata > Mammalia > Artiodactyla > Hippopotamidae > Hippopotamus > Hippopotamus amphibius. The sequence continues at coordinate 2,064,526 of NC_080203.1, forward strand.
GCGCAGGCTCAGTAGTCGTGGTGCACAGGCTTAGTTGCTCTGTGGCATGTGGGATCTTCCCGGATAGAACCCGTGTCCCCTGCATTGGCAGGCGGATTCTGAACCACTGCACCACCAGGGAAGTCCTGCAGCAGACTTTTGTAGACACCATTCATTAGATTAAGGACATTCTCTGATATTCCTACTTTGCTAAGGGTTATTTTTTAAAATCATAAAGGGGTATTGAATTTATTGAAGCATTTTATCCTTCACATGTATCCTGCTATTGTGAAGAACTTCACTGGCTGACCTTTTTTGAAGTTTAGTTGATTTACAATATTATACTAGTTTCAGGTGTATGGCATAGTGATTCAGTATTTTTACAGATTATACTCTGTTAAAAGTTATTACAGGGAATTCCCTGGCAGTCCAGTGGTTAGGACTCAGCACTGTCACTGCTGGGGCCCACGTTCAATCCGTGGTAGGGGAACTGAGATCCTGCAAGCTGTGCAGCTCGGCCAAAAACAAAAGTTATTACAAAGTAATGGCTATAATTCCCTGTGCTATACAATATATCCTTGTTGCGTATCTATTTAATACACAGTAGTTTGTACCTCTTAATCCCCTACCTTATCTTACCCCTCCTCCTTTCCCTCCCCCGACTGGTAAACACTAGTTTGTTCTCTATATCTGTGAGTCTGCTTCTGTTTTGCTATAATACATTCATTTTGTTTTATGTTTTAGATTCCACGTACAAATGGTATCATATAGTATTTGTTTTTCTCTGTCTGACGTATTTCACTAAGCATAAGGTCCATCCACATTGCTGCAAATGATAGAATTTCATTCATTGTTATGGCTGAGTAGTATTCCATTGTGTGTATGTATGACATCCTCTTTATCCATTCCTGTGTTGATGGACAGTTAGGTTGCTTCCATGTCTTGGCTATTTTAAATACTGCTACTATGAACATTGGGGTGCATGTGGCTTTTCGAATTAGAGTTTTCATTTTTTCCTGATATATGCCCAGGAATGGGATTGCTAGATCATATGGTAGCTCTATTTTTGGTTTTTGAGGAACCTTCGTACTATTTTCCATAGTGACTACACCAACTTACGTTCCCACCAACAGTGTACAAGGGTTCCCTTTTATCCACATCCTCACCAACCTTTGTTATTTGTTGTCTATTTTTTTAAGATTTATTTATTATTTATTCATTTATTTCTGGCTGTGTTGGGTCTTCATTGCTGCACATGGGCTTTCTCTAGTTATGAAGAGTGGGGGCTACTCTTGATTGCATTGTGAGGGCTTCTCATTGCGGTGGCTTCTCTTGTTGGGGAGCATGGGCTCTAGGCATGTGGCCTTCAGCAGTTGTGGCATGTGGGCTCAGTAGTTGTGGCTTGCAGGCTCTAGAGGGCAGGCTCAGTAGTTGTGATGCATGGGCTTAGTTGCTCCACAGCATGTGGGATCTTCCCAGCCCAGGGCCTGTTATTTGTTGTCTTTTTGATGACAGCCATTCTGACAGGTATGAGGTGATAGCTCATTGTGGTTTTGATTTACATTTCTCTAATAATTAGAAATGTGGAGCATCTTTTCATGTGCCTGTTGGCTATCTATCTTTTCTTTGGAAAAATGTCTATTCAATTCTTCTGCCCATTTTAAAATCAGGTTGTTTGTTTTTTTGATATTGAGTTATGTGAGCTGTTTATATATTTTGACTGTTAAACCCTTGTTGGTCATATCATTTTCTCTCATTCCGTAGGTTGTTTTTTTGTTTCGTTGGTGGTTTCTTTTGCTGTACAAAAGCTTTTAAGTTTAATTAGGTCCCATTTGTTTATTTTGCTTTTATTTCTTTTCCTTAGGAGATAGATCCAAAAAAATATTTCTATGATTTGTGTCAAAGAGTGTTATGCCTACGTTTTCTTCTAGGAGTTTTATGGTTTCATGTCTCGCAGTTAGATCTTTAATCCATTTTGAGTTTATTTTTGTATATGGTGTGAGGAAATATTCTAATCTAATTGTTTTACATGTAGCTATCCAGCTTTCCCAGCACCACTTACTGAAGAGACTGTCTTTTCTCCATTGTATATTCTTGACTCCTTTGTCATAGATTAATCGACCATAGGTGTGTGGGTTTATTTCTGGGCTCCCTATTCTGTTCCATTGATCTATGTGTCTGTTTTAGTGCCAGTACATGATGTTTTGATTACTGTAGCTTTGTAGCATAGCCTGAAGTCTGGGAGGGTTTTACCTCCAGCTTTGCTCTTTTTTCTCAAGATTGCTTTGGCAATTCAGGGTCTTTCATATTTTCATTCAGCATCAAAATCCAAATGAATTTTAGGATTATTTGTTCTAGTTCTGTGAAAAGTATCATGGGTATTTTGATAGGGATTGTGTTAAATCTGTAGACTGCTTTGGGTCGTATGGACACTTTAACAATATTAATTTTTCCAATCTAAGAGCACAAGATATATTTTCATTAGTTTGTATAATCTTCAGTTTCCCTCTTCACTCTTGTATAATTTTCAGAGTATAGGTCTTTCACCTCCTTGATTAATTTTATTCTTGGGTATTTTTTTTGATGCAATGTTAAATGGGATCATTTTCTTGCTTTCTCTTTCTGATAGTTCATTATTAGTGTATAGAAATATGACAGACTTCTGTATATTACTCTTGTATCCTGCAACTTTGTTGAATTGATTTGTTAGTTGTAATAGTTTTTTGTGGAGACTTTAGAGTTTTCTATATCAAGTATCATGTCATCAGCAAATACTGACAATTTTACTCCTTCCTTTCCAATTTGGTTGCTTTTTATTTCTTTTTCTTGTCTGATTGCTATGGCTAGGAATTCCAAAACTACGTTAAATAGAAGTGGTGAGAGTGGGCATCCCTGTCTTGTTCCTGAATTTAGAGGAAAGGTTTTCAGCTTTTCACTGTTGAGTATAATGTTAGCTGTGGGTTTGTCATAAATTCCCTTTATTGTGTTGAGATATGTTCCCTCTATACCCACCTTGAAGAGAGTTTTTTTTTTTTTATCATGAATGGATGTTGAATTTTGTCAAATGATTTTTCTGTGTCTATTGAGATGATCATGTGATTTTTATCCTTCCTTTTGTTCAGGTAGTGTATCACACTGATTGATTTGTGAATGTTGAACCATCCTTGTGTTTCTGGAATAAATGCAACTTGATCATAGTATATGATCCTTTTTATATATTGTTGGATTTGGTTTGCTAATATTTTATTAAGGATTTTTGCATCTGTATTCATCAAAGATATTGGCCTGTAATATTCTTTTTTTTGTAGTATCTTTGTCTGGTTTTGGTATCAAGGTAATAGTAGCCTCATAGAATGAATTGGGGAGTATTCTATCCTCTTCAATTATTTGGAATAGTTTGAGAAGGATAGGTATTAGTTCTTCTTTATATGTTTGTTAGAATTCCCCTGTGAAGCCATTTGGTCCTGGAGTTTTATTTTCTGGGAGTTTTTTTTTTTTAAATACAAATTCAATTTCACTACTAGTGATGGGTCTGTTCAAATTGTATGTTTCTTCTTGTTTCAGCCTTGGCAGGTTAAATATATCTAGAAATTTGGCCATTTCTTCCAGGTTTTCCAATTTGTTGGCATGTAACTATTTGTACTATTCTTTTATGATTTTTTTAATCTCTGTGGTATCAGTTGTTATTTGTCTTGTTTCATTTATTTTGTTAATTTGGGTCCTCTCTCTTTACCTCTTGGTGAGCCTGGCTAAAGGTTTGTGAATTTTATTTATCTTTTCAAAAGAGTAGCTCTTGGTTTCATTGATCTTTTCTATTGTTTTTTAATCTCTATTTTATTTATTTCCCCTCTGATCTTTATTATTTCCTTCCTTCTGCTGACTTTGGTCTTTGTTCTTTTTCTCATTCTTTTAGGCAGTAGGTTAGGTTGTTTATTTGAAGTTTTTCTTGTTTCTTGAGGAAGGCCTGCATCACTGTAAACTTCCCTCTTAGAACTGCTTTTGCTGCATTACATAGATTTGGAATGTAGTGTTTCCATTTTAACTTGTCTCAAGTTATTTTCCGATTTCCTCTTTGACTTCTTCATTGACCCATTGCTTTTAATTAGCATATTGGTTAGTCTCCACACATTTGTGCTTTTCCTATTTTTCTTTCTATAATTGATATCTAGTTTCATACTCTTGTGGTTGAAAAAAATACTCAGTATGATTTCTATCCTCTTAAATTTGTTGAGACTTGTTCTGTGGCTCAGCATGTGATTTATCCTGGAGAATGTTCCATGTGCACTTGAAAAGAATGTGTATTCTGCTGTTTTGGGATTGAAGGTCCTGTAAATATCTATTAAGTCCAACCAGTCCATTGTGTCATTTAATACCACTGTTGCCTTATTGATTTTCTTTCTGGATGATCTGTCCTTTGATGTCAGCAGAGTGTAAAAGTCCCCTGCTATAATTGTGTTATTGTCAATTTCTTCCTTTGTGTCTGTTAGTATTTGCTTTATATATTTAGGTGCTCCTGTATTGGGTGCATATTTGCTAATGAGTGTAATGGCCTCTTCTTGTATTGATCCCTTTATCATTGTATAGTTTCCTTGTCTTTTGTTATAGCTTTTGTTTTAAAGTCGTTTTGTCTCATATAAGTATTGCTACTCCCACTTTTTTGTCATTTCTGTTTTGCATGAAATATTTTTTTCATCCCTTCACATTCAGTCTCTGTGTCTTTAACCCTGAAGTGAGACCCTTGTAGGCAGCATATTAAATAATCTTGTTTTTAATCTGATCAGCCAGCTTATGTCTTATTTATTTATTTATTTATTGGCTGTGTTGGGTCTTCATTGCTGCACATGGGCTTTCTCTCATTCCGGCGAGTGGGGGCTACTCTTCATTGTGGTGTGCAGGCTCCTCATTGCTGTGGCTTCTCTTGTTTGCAGAGCACAGGCTCTGGGTGCACGGGCTTCAGTAGTTGTGGCAAACAGGCTCAACAGTTGTGGCACACGGGCTTTGTTGCTCCACGGCATGTGGGATCTTCCTGGAGCAGGGATTGAACCCATGTCCCCTGCATTGGCAGGTGGATTCTTAACTGCTGTGCCACCTAGGAAGTCCCAAGCCTATGTCTTTTGATTGGAGCATTTAACCCAGTGACATTTAAAGTAATTATTGATAGATATGTATTTATTTCCATTTTATTGTTTTCTGGTTGTTTTTGTAGTTCTTCTCTGTTCATTTCTTCTTCTTGTTGTGTCTTCCCTTGTGGTTTGATGATTTTCTTTAGTGTTATGTTTGTGTTCCTTTCTGTTTAGCCTTTGTGTATCTTTTGTAGGTTTTTGGTTTGTGGTTACCGTTGGGTTCATATATGTTGACCTATAACTATATCTACTTGTTTTAAACTGATAGTCATTTAAGTTCACACACATTCTAAAAGATCTACATTTTATCCCCCACATTTTGTGTTTTTGGTGTCATATTTTACATCTTCATGTCTATCCCTTAATCTTTGTACTGGCTTATTTAAGTGGTTGATTCTCAGTCATTACTATATATTTGTCTTTCCTAGTGGGATTTTCCTTTTCTATAGATTTTTCCTCCTTTTCTGCTTAGAGAAGACCTTTTAACATTTCTTTTAGGCTGTGTTTAGTATTGATGACCTCTTTTAGCTTTTGCTTATCTGAGAAGCACTTTATCTCTCCTTTGATTCTAAATGATAATCTTGCTGGGTAGATTATCCTAGGTTACAGATTTTTCCTTTTTAGTGCTTTGAATCTATCATGCCACTGTCTTCTGGCCTGCGAATTTTCTGCAGAGAAATCAGCTGATAGCCTTGTGGGGATTTCCTTGCAAATGACTCTATTTTTCTCTTGCTGTTTTAAGAATTCTCTCTTTATCTTTAACTTTTGCCATTTTAATTATGATATGTTTTGGTGTGAGTCTGTTTGGGTTCATCTTGTTTGGGACCCTATGTGCTTCCTGTAGCTGGACATCTGTTTCCTTCTTTAGGTTTGGGAAATTTTCAGCCGTTAGTTCTGCAAATACATTTTTCATCCTTTTCTTTCTCCTTTCTCCTTCTGGAACCCTTATAAAGTGGATGTTGGTATGCTTTTGATAGTACCTAGAGGAATGGAGTTTTTTATATACTTTGATCCAAATCACATTAGACCCATTTGGCAAAAAAGCAGCTGGTTTTCATGACTTGCCTTGCCCTGGTAGAACTACTGCTGAGTGAGCCAGTGAGGGGTATGGGAGCACTCCAAGCTAAAATGCCACAGATTCTCACTGTTGTTATCTGATGTCCAGTAGTTTTTTTTTTCCAATAAATCCTTCCCAATACAATATACAACAATTTTGTTGTATGCTTTTGGTAAATTTTCAGAGTCCCCAAATAATTGTGTTTTTTAAGAATAATTTTGTACCGTTTTATCATTGCTTTTTGGAGAATGGCTTTTCTGAGCTCCTCATTCAGCCATTCTAGTAATACCACCTTCCCCTGTTTACTAATATTTTTTGGAGGGTGAAGTAGAAAAGAATAACTTTATTGTTTTGCCAGGCAAAGGGGGCCACAGCAGGCTAATGCCCTTAAAACTGTGTATCCCAACTTGGAGAGGGTAGTGAGAAGTCTTATAGTAATTGTTCAAAGAGGGCATGATGTTTGCTAACATTTTATTTAGGATTTTTGCATTGATAATCATAAGTGATATTAGTCTGTACTTTTCTGGTATATTTTATCTTTATCAGGTTTAGCTACCAAAGTTATACTTGGTTCATAAAAAGAATTATAAATATTCCTTGATTTTTCTAAACTTGAACAAATTTATGAAGCATTGGGACTGTCTGGTCTTTGAAGGTTTGGCAAAATTGTCTGTTGAAACCATCTGATCTTGGTGGTTTGGGGATGTAGCTCCATGGTAACTTTTTCTATTTTATTCTATGGAAATTTATTTTTTTTTCATTTTTTATTTTAATAAATGTATATTTATTTATTTATTTATTTATTTATTGGCTGTGTTGGGTCTTCATTGCTGCACGCGGGCTTTCTCTAGTTGCAGAGAGCAAGGGCTACTCTTTGTTGTGGTGTGTGGGCTCCTTGTTGCGGTGGCTTCTCTTGTTGCGGAGCACAGGCTCTAGGCTCATGGGCTTCAGTAGTTGCGGCACAGGGGCTCAATAGTTGTGGCTCACAGGCTCTAAAGCACAGGCTCAATAGCTGTGGCACATGGGCTTAGTTGCTTCGTGGCATGTGGGATCTTCCTGGAGCAGGAATCGAACCCGTGTCCCCTGCATTGGCAGGCAGATTCTCAACCACGACGCCACCTAGGAAGCCCTATTCTATGGAAATTTATATGTGTCATATTTCTATCCCTATTTGTGTCCATTTTGGTATAGTGTATTTTTCTAGGAAATTATCCACTTCATCTAGATTTTAAAGTTTATTTGTGTAAAGGTGTGCAGAATTGTGTCTTTAAAAAAATTCCTCTGTTTCAATAATAATTTTCTCCTTGTCAGTTCTTATTTTGTGTATTTGTGCCCCCCTCTTTTATTGATCATATTGGTTAGTGGGTTGGCTTTAGGTTAAATTTTTTTTCCAGGATACCAAGATTTTGATTTTTAAAAATTAAGTTCACTGTTTCTCTGTACTCTATTATTTTCTGCTTTTGTCTTTATTTTATAATTTCTTTTGGTTTTCTCTCTTGTTCTTTTTCTAGCTTTGACCTGGTTATTTGTTTGTTTCATTCTGTTATTTTTATCAATATAGATGTTTTAATAGTTTTTACCTTCTGGGTAGAATTGACCATTTATTTATTCCAGGTACTTGGTAGGCCCTTTCAATATGTAGATTCAAGTGTTACTTTATTTGTGGACCTTTTCTTGGATTATGATTTCAATGTTAGTAATGTAACATTGTTTTGTTTTCCTTTGAGGGGGGAATCTAATAATATGTATATTGCATCTTCTTTGACTAGCTTCTATTTCAACCACTTTTTTCTGTGATTCTTTTTCCTTTAATTTTTATTCTCTTAGTTGTTGTCTGGCCTTTCTTCAATGCTAGTTATTACATTTTCAGTTGAATATCTTCTTCCCTTGAAATTTTGTAACTTAGGCTTCATTTCTGAGATGATTTTCTCTTTTCCTTTAATTTCTTTCCTGAGTATAGTTAATCAATTCTTATTTCATTTTTTCCTATTTTCCATCCATTTCTGTCCTTTAGTTTGAAGCAAAATGTTGGAAATAAACTTGATATCTAATATTAAAGGAATAATGAAATTATGGTACATCTGTGGAATGAAATATAGTATCATTGAATAAAAGAATGAAGAAACTCTTTACTGAGTTTTTCTGCACTGATCTCTAAGATATTAAGTGAAAAAAAATCAGGTTGCAGAACAATGACTATAATATGCTTCCATCTATGATGTGTATGATTAACTTTTTGAAGACACACAAGAAACTGGTGACATTTTTTTGCCTCCAGAGATGACTGGATGGCTGTTCGGAATGAGGGGAGAGAAAGACTTTTCACTGTATACTCCCTTTTCTTTTTGTATTGAAGTTTTAAAATTAAGAGTGTATTAACCTATTCCAAATAAATAAATAAAAATCAGAATGTAATCCATTTCTTCCTAGACTTTACATTATAATGATGGGAGTAGACAATAAGCAGAATTTAGAAACAAGAGAACTTATCACAGCTAAAAAAGAAGATGGCGTTAGTAAGTCCTTACCTATCAGTAATTACTGTAAATGTAAATGGGTTGAATTCTCCAGTCAAAGGGCATAGAGTGGCTGGATGAATTTTTTAAAAGACCCAAGTATATGCTATCTACAAGAGACTCGCTTCACCTTTAAGGACACACATATCCTCAAATTGAAGGAATGACAAAGATACCCCATGCAAGTAGAAACCAAAAGTGAACAAGGGCAGCTATACTTATATCAGACAAAATACATTTTAAGCCAAAAATTATAACAAGAGACAAGGTCATTATACAATAATAAAGGTGTAAATTCATCAGGAAGATATGACAGTTGTAAATATATATGCACCCAACATCAGAGCACCTAAATATATTAAGCAAATACTAACAGATCTAAAGACAGAAATAGACAACAATACAAGAGGAGGGGACTTCAGAACCCCACTTTCAAAACTAGATAGATCATCCAGACAGAAAATCAACAAGGAAATGCTGGACCTCAACCATAGTTTACACCAAATGTATCTAAGAGGCATATACAAGGGTGAGTCAAAAATTATCCGCACTCTGGCTGTAGAATTTATTTTAATTAACTTTTAGAAAAATCAAATACATCATTTTTGACATAATCTCCTTGCTTTTCAATACACTTTGTCCATCTGTCAACGAGCTTTTGTATTCCCTCATTAAAAAATGTTTTAGGCTGAGCTGCGAGCCATGTCTACACTTCTTCATCAGAAATGAATTTCTGTCCTCGTAGGGCTGCTTTGAGGGGACCAAACAGGTGAAAGTCTGATGTAGCAAGATCAGGAGTATAGGGAGGATGCTTTAACACTTCAAAACAAAGTAATCCACGACAGACTTAGGTTTCAAAAAGTTTATGTGAGATAGGTAACGAAACAAATCACAGAAAAGCATAAACAGAAGTGTTTGGATATCTACAAACAAAATTTGGACTGATATTCTAAGGAAGGTGAAAGTTTCTTAAAGAGAATCATTACTGGTGGTGAGACATGGATTCATCACTATGAGCCTGAGAGTAAACGGCAGAGTATGAAATGGAAACATCTCAATCGCCAGCCAAGAAGAAGTTCAAAAGTCAACCCTCAGCTGGAAAATTGATGTTTACAGTTTTCTGGGATTCTGAAGGGCCAGTATTGGAGAATTATCAGGAAAAAGGTCCAGCAATCAGCAGTGCTCTTTACAGTGAGATGCTTATTGAAGAGCTGAAGCCTAAACTTCAGATTAAAAGCAGAGGACTGCTCTCCAAGGGTGTTGTGATCTTGCATGACAATGCACGTCCACACACTTCTGCCCACACTGTCGACACTCTACAAAAACTTCATTTTGAGGTGTTAAAGCATCCTCCCTATAGTCCTGATCTTGCTCCATTGGACTTTCACCTGTTTGGTCCTCTGAAAGCAGACCTATGCAGACGGAAATTCACTTCTGGTGAAGAAGTGAAGACAGTGGTGCATTCGTGGCTCACAGCTCATCCGAAAACATTTTTTAGTGAGGGAATACGAAAGCTTATGGACAGATGGACAAAGTGTGTTGAAAAGCAAGGAGATTATGTCAAAAAATGATGTATTTGTCTTTTCTAAAAGTTAATTAAAATAAACTCTACAGCCAGAGTGCAGATAATTTTTGACTCACCCTCATATAAAACATTCCATTTAATAACAGTAGAATAGACAGTCTTCCTCTCAAGCACAGATAGAACATTTTCCAGGATAAATCACATGGCAGGCCACAAAACAAGTCTTAGAAAACTTAAGAAGACTGAAATCATACCAAGTATCTTATTTTGATCCCTAATAGTATGAAACTAGAAACCAGTAACAGGAGGAAATTTGGAAAACTCACAAATATGTGGAAATTTAACAACACAGTCCTCAACAATCAATGGGTCAAAGAAGAAATCAAAAGAGAAATCAAAAAATATCTTGAAACAAATGAAAATGGAAACACAAAATGCCAAAACCTATGGGATGCTGCAAAAGCAGTCCTAAGAGGGAAGTTTATAGTGATAAACACCGATATTAAGAAAACAGAAAGATCTCCAGCAACCTACCCTTACATCTCAGTGCACAAACTAAGCCCAGAGGTGGCATTCAAAAGGAAATAACAGAGATCAGAGCAGAAATAAATGAAATAGAAACCAGAATAACAATAGAAAAGATCAACAAACCTGAGTTGTTTTTTTTTGAAAAGATAAACAAAACAAAACTTTAGCTACACCAACTTAGAAAAAAAGAGAGAAGACTCAAATAAATACATTCAGAACTGAATGAGGAGACATTACAACTGATACTCAGAAATACAAAGGAGCATAAGAGACTACTATGAATAATTATATGTCAACAAATTGGATAACCTAGATGAAACTGATGAATTCCTAGAAACATGCAATCTACTAAAACTGAATCATGAAGAAGTAAAATCTGAGCAGACCATTAATGAGAAAGGAAATTGAATCAGTAATCAAAAACCTCCCAACAAAGCAAAGCCCAGGACCAGATGGTTTCACTGGTGACTTCTACCAAGCATTTAAAGAAGAATTAGTGCCTATCCTTCTGAAATTCTTCCAGAAAATTGAAGAGGAGGGAACAGTCTCAAAACTCATTTTATAAGGAAAGCATTACCCTTTATATCAAAGCCTGATGAGGACACTGCAAAAAAAGCAAGCTGTAGACCAATATCCCTGATGAATAAAAATGCAAAAATGCTCAACAAAATGTTAGCAAACTGAATTCACCTGCACATTAAGACCACATGCCATGATTAATTGGTATTTGCCCCTGAGATGCAAGGATGGTTCAACATACACAAATCAATAAATGTGATACACTGCATTAATAGAATAAAAGACAAAAATCATATAATGTCAGCAGATTCAGAAAAGTCATTTGACAATAAACAAATGTATTTCATCTTCTTGTGATAAAAACCTTCAACAAATTGGGTATTGAAGGAACAGACATCAACATAGTAAAGGCTATATATGACAAAGTGAGTGACAGCTGACATACTCAATGGTAAAAGGTCAAAAGTTTTCCCTCTAAAATCAGGAACCAGACAAGGGCTCCCACTTTCAACACTCTTAGTCAACATACAGAAATAAGTTGCATTTCTATACACTGACAACTAAGTAACTGAAAAAAGAATAAAATAATTCCATTCAAAATAGCATCAAAAATAATAAAATACTCAGGAAGATTTTTTTTTTAATTTTTATCTTAAAAATTAATTCATTTATTTATTGTCTGTGTTGGGTCTTTGTTGCTGCATGGGGGCTTCCTCTAGTTGCGGCGAGTGGGGGGCTACTCTTTGTTGCAGTGCACAGGCTTCTCATTGCGGTGGCTTCTCTTGTTGCAGAGTACAGGCTCTAGGCACATGGGCTTCAGTAGTTGTGGCACATGAGGTCAATAGTTGTGGCTCACAGGCTTAGTTGCTCCGTGGCATGTGGAATCTTCCCCGACCAGGGCTCGAACCCATGTCCCCTGCATTGGCAGGCAGATTCTTAACCACTGCACCACCAGGAAAGTCCCACTCAGGAATAAATTTAATGAAGGAGGTGAAATACCTGTACACTAAACACTACAAGACTTTGACGAAAGAAATTGAAGACACAAATAAATGGAAAGATACCCTGTACTCATGGATCAGAAGAATTAATGATGTTGAAATGTTCATACTACCCCAAAACATCTATAGAGTTAATGAAATCCCTATCAAAATTGCAATGGCATTTTTTACAGAAATAGAAAAAAAAATCCTAAAATTTGTATGGAAGCACAAAAGACCTTGAATAGCCAAAGCAATCCTGAGAAAGAACCAAGCCAAAGGCATTACACTTCCTGATATCAGACTATACTACAAAGCTATAGTAATGAAAATAAAGAGCCCAGGAATAAAGCCCCACAGTTAACTGATATTTGACAAGGGAGCCAAGAATACTCAGTGGGGAAAGCATAGTCTCGTCAGTAAATGGTGTTGGGAAAGCTGGATAGCTACATGCATAAAAATTTGGACCCCTATCTTAGACCACTCACAAAAATTAGCTTGAAATGGATTTACGACTTAAACATAAATCCTAAATCTGTAAAACTCCTGGAAGAAAACACAGGAGAAAAGCTCTTTGACGTTGGTCTTGGCAATGATTTTTTGGACACCAAAAGCACAAGCAGAAAAGGCAAAAAGTGGGACTACATCAAGCTAAAAACCTTCTGTAGAGCAAAAGAAACAATCAACAAAATGAAAAGGCTACCTATGAAATGGGATAAAATATTTGAAAACCATATATCTGATAAGGGATTAAAATCCAAAATCTATAAAGAACTCATACAACTCAGTAACAACAGCAGGAACAACTAAAACATAAACTGATAAAAATGGGCAGAGGAACTGAATAGACATTTTCCCAAAGAACACATACAGATGGTCAACAGGTACATGAAATGATGCCCAACATCACTGATCATCAGGGAAATGCACATCAAAACCACAATGAGATAGTTAGAATGGCTATCATCAAGAAGACAAGAGGCAAGAGGTGTTGGCAAGGATATGGAGAAAAGGGAACCCTTGTGCACTGTTGGTGGGAATACAGATTGATTCAGTTGCTATGGAAAACAGTATGGATGTTCCTCAAAAAATTAAAAATAGAGTTACCATATAATCCAGTAATCTCACTTCTGGGTATAGAGCCAAAGGAAATAAAAACAGGATCTTAAAGAGATATATGCACTCCCATGTTTATTGCAGCATTAGTCACAATAGCCAAGATATCAAAACAACCTAAATGTCCATCAACACATGAATGGATAAAGAGGATGGAATGGGATATTATCGATCCATGAGGAAGAAGGAAATTCTACCATTTGTGACAACATGGATGGATCTTGGCATTATGCTAAGTGAAATAAGTCAGACAGAATGATAGATAATGTGTGAAATCATTTATATGTAGAATCTTAAAAAACCAAATTCATAAACAGAGAGTAGAATGGTGGTTACCATGGGCTGGTGGGGCAGGGGAAATGGGAGATATTGGTCAAAGGGTACAGACTTCCAGTTAGAAGATGAATAAGTCGTGGGGATCTACTGCACAGCATTGTGAGTATAGTTAGCAAATATATTATATACTTGAAACTTTTTAAGAGAGTAGATATTACATATTCTCACCACAAAAAAGAAATGGTAACCACAAATCTGATTTCTTTTTCTTTGACTTTGTTTTTGAAGTATAATTGACCTATATCACTATGTGAGTTCATCAATTATACTTCAAAAACAAACATTCATAGAAAAAGAGATCAGATTTGTGGTTACCAGAGGCTGAGGACTGGGGGAGGGAGAATTGGATGAAGGCAGTGAAAAGGTAGAAACTTCCAGTTAGAAGATAAATAAGTACTAGGGATGTAATGTACAACATGACAAATATAATTGACACCATTGTATGTTGTACATTAAGATTGTTAAGAGAGTAAATCCTGAGCTCTCATCACAAGGAAAAATATTTTTTTTCTGTTTCTTTAGTGTTGTATCTGTATGAGATGATGGATGCTCACTAAGCTTATTGTAATAACCGTTTCATGCTGTATGTAAGTCACATCATTGTGCTATATGCCTTACACTTACACAGTGCTGCATGTCAATTACATCTCGATGAAACTGGAAGGAAAAAAGAAATGGTAATTATGTGATGGTATGGAGCTGTTAGGTAACGCTATGGTGATAGTCATTTTGCAATATATGTGTAACAAATCAACACATTGTACACCTTAAATTTACACAGTGTTATACGTCAATTATATATCAATAAAGCTGAAGTAAAATAGAAGTATCTGGTATGTTAGAAGGTGATAGTGCTTTGGAAAGAGAAAAAGTAGAGCAGGGTCAAGGAGATCAGTGGAGCATGTGGGGGCAAAGTTATGATATTAAAAAGGGTGATTAGGGTAGTTTTAGTTGAGAGGAAAGATTTGAAGAAACACTTGAAGGAAGGGTGGGAGCAAGGCACGCTGATTGGTAGAGGAGAAAACTAGAGCAAAAGCACTCATGTGGGAAAAGCTTGGTATCATTGGACAAGAGATAAGTGAGGCCAATATGATTGTAGTGGGGAGAGTAAGAAGAGTTGTAGGAGGTGAAGGTGGGGAGATAAGGCAGGGGAGGATCATGTTGGTCTTTGTAGAGCAGTCTGAGGAATTGAGCTCTGACTCCGAGTGAGATGGGGTCATTGCTGGATACTGAGTAGGGCGAGATGTCACTGCCACTCTGGTTCCTGAGTGGGGAATAGGCTGAGAGTGCCGGATCACGTGGGTCCTCATAGACCATTCTAAGGACTTGGGCTCTGACCCTGAGTGAGACGGGGCTGTTGCAGAATATTGAGCAGGAGAGGGACGTGCTATGACTTACATTTTAACAGGATCACTGCTGTGTTGAGAATAGACTGAAGGGAACCACGTGTAGAACAGGAAAACCAGTTAGAAGGAATGGTAACTGAGACTAAGATAGTCTTTCGAATTTGTTAGAGATGGTTGGATGCTTGCTATATCTTGAAGATAGAACCTTACTCATTGGATGGACAGTAGAGAAAGAATGGAGTCAATGATGACATCATGATTTTTGGCCTGAGAAACTGAGATGGGGAAAGAGGAACAAGTTGGAAGAGGGGGAGGAGGTCAGGAGGTTGTTTTGGGATATGTTGAATTTGAGATGCCTGCTAGATATAGTAGTGGAAATGTCCAGTAAGTTGTTAGAAATATGAGTCTGAAGATCAGTGAGAGGCTGGGGCTGGAGCCATGAATTGGGGAGTTGTCAGCATAGAGTTGGTAGACCTAAGTGACTAGATGACATCACCAAGAGAGCGAATATAGAGAAGAGAACAGCACCAATGGCTGAGCCTAGAGCCCTACAACGTTTAGAGATTGAGGACAAGAGGAGGAACCAGCAAAAGAAAACCTAAACAAGTGACCAGTGAAGTAGGAGGAAATTCAGCAGAGTCAAGTTCTGGGAGAGCTGGTCACGTTCCAGGGGTCTGTATCATAGGAGTGTGGACGTGCGTCCATTCTGAGATTCTGTCTTCCCACGATCGTAAATTCCTTTAACTCACTGCTGTTGATGCAGAATTTTCTCTGCATTTGTGTTATTTGGAGAGGGAGTTAGGGGCCTGTGTAAACATATTCAAGTTCCACATTCTTTATTAACAACACCCATAATACCTTCTAGGATTTATTAAGTGCTTCATGTTCCAGTCATTGTTGTAAGTCGTTTGGATGCACTAACACATCTAACCTTTCCAACAGTCCTATGAAATAGGTTCTGTTATTGGTCTTATTTTGCAGGTTAGGAAACTGAGACACAGAGAGAATAAGTAACTTGTCCAGTGTCACAGAGCTGATAAGTGGTAGAGTAGGGATTTCAAACTAGACAGTGGGACTCCAGAGCAGCCTTGAACCAGTACTTCTTCAGCCTTCAAGAAATATAAGCATAGATATATACATATTCTTAATTCCATCAATCTCCGTCGCATCTTTCTGAGCTGGGAGTTGTTCTCTCGCTTTAAGATGATGTTGACGCCTCGGTTTTTTTCTCAGAGGCAACCTAGGGAGACACTTTACTCCGGTCCCCACATGCTGAGGGCCTTTCTCAGCAGCGCTCCCTGCCTCTGGTGGCCCCAGGCCCCTGACTTTCTGCCTTCCTCTCCCTTGTTCTCTCTCATCATGAGCCAGTGCTCGTCTTGCTGCTCTTTGAATGTTGAGAGTCTCTAGGATTTTACACTTAAACTTTTCTCAACATTTACAACCTAGATCAGCTCCTCCACTCTTAGGGTTTGACTGCCATCTCTAAGCAGGTCTCGTTTGAATCTAGGCCCATATATCTTGCCCCCTTCTGGACATCTCCTGGTTCAATTCAACGATTATTATAATTTTTTTATGTCACACTTTATGTGTCACGTTCATCTCACAAATGTCTGGTCCTGGATTCATCCATCTCTCCTCTCTCTCCGGATCCGTACCTGAGGAGCTGACTCTTGCTGCAGAAATTCGTGGTCACCGATTCATGCTGCCGCTCTACAAGGGTCTCACTCTTTTGTTCACCCTGTTCTCCTGTTCATCGCAAGGGCTGTTTCATGCCTGCTCTCCTCAAACTTCCAGCTCTGTCTCTACCATCTCTAAGTGCAGAGGATTCATGTAACAAATGCAACAAGCATTTGTTAATTTCTTGCTCTGACTCCAGGCAATTCACAGAGAGAGCTGAAGCCATCATACAGAAACCTCTTCAAAATCTGGGCTGCGAGGGAATGTGCTCGAGTGCCCAGCTAGACTCAATAGCAAGCCTTTCTCTCTGGAGTTGAGCACAGGGCCCTGAGGTGCATAGGGACTTGGAGCCTAGTTTCAACTGATGTTGTCCTACATATTTCACCACCCTGGCTTGTTTCTTGCAGGTGATGTAGAAGGCCAATCTTTAAGACACCGAGATAAACGGCTAAGTTTAAATCTGGTAAGTTTGGTACTTGAGTTTCTGTAAGCCTCAGTTTTCACCAAAAAATAGCCTGACCTATTTGTGTTCCCTTGATGTCTTTTGAGATTCAGCACTCTGAACCTCTGAGGACCTTTCCAGTCTCCCATTAAGGCTTGAACTTGTCTGGGAACTACTGGACTTCATGTCCTATAAGGACCCTGCCAGTTCTAATGGTCCGGACACTTCCCCGACATGGGGTACTTACTGAAGTCATCACGTGATACTTAAGTCATTTGCATAAATGCATTAACCTCTGTCGTCCAGCATGAGATCTCAGTGACTCATCACCTACCTCACACGATAAGTCCAGAGGCAGAGCTTGAGTTAGAGGCTTGTCTGACTTTCCTGAGGAGGTTCAGAGTTATTCTTGGATAATTTGCAACTGAAATCCCGCGTGCAGCTGAGGCTGCCCAGTGGAAGCAGTTGCCATGGCAACCGGCACCCATTCCCTTGCAGCCCTGCAGGTTCTTCCCGATGTCCCCACCGGGTTCCACCAGTGCTGAAGACAGCTACGTGCCCATGAGCCCCCAGGCTGCTGCCTCTGCTCTTGGACCCCACTGCAGCATGGATGACTACATCCCAATGAGCTCAGGAAGCATCTCCAGCCCATTGCCCGAGCTGCCCGCAGACCTGGAGCCTCCCCCTGTGAACAGAGATCTCAAGCCTCAGAGGAAACGTAAGCCACTTCCCCAGGCCTGCCGTGCGGGGTTGGGAAGCAAGGTATGGTGGCCGTGTGGAAAAGCTTCCCTCCTGACCCTCTCTGCCAAGGAGGCCCTAGAGAAACCACCGCAGAGGCCTGGGAAGCACAAGGGTCGGGAGAAACGGCTGGGATTGAGTGGGGAGGGCTGCGGAGCCCTGCTGCCCCAGATCATCAGGATAAAAGGAACCAGGGGACTTGCAATCACTGTGGCCCGGCAAATGCAGCCTCCAAAGCCAAGTTCATTCCAGAGTACTCATCTCTGCCTGCTTCCCTAACAAAGTTCCAGAAATAAGTGAGGATGGGTGGGAATGGAACCCACCTGGCCTCTCTCTGTTTAAAGAGCACTTAAATGCAATCACAGTGTCCACAGTGTGTAAGGTGGCCAAGGGTGGCCTTTGACACTGATTCCTGAATGTAGACCTGGTCATCCACCACGTCGCTCAGCGCCCCGCGCATGCAGCAGCAGAGGTGTGTGGGGGCGGGGCGGGGGGGATGTGGAGGTGAGCAGTGTGGCTACTGCACGCACAGAGCTCCAGGCAGCTCCTCCCGCCTGCTGAGCAGCAGCAACAGGCAGGGAGGAAGGCGAAGAGGGGACGAGCAAAAGCTGACTTCATTCTCGCTCGTCGTCGCCTGCCCGGTAGGCCTGGGTGGTTCCAAGGACATACTTGGTACCGTGACCGTGACCCTTGACATTCCTTCAGCTCCACCGACACCTCTATCTGCTCTTTGGAAAAACTACTGCTTCAGGTGGCCACGCCCAGAGCTGTAACTAAGTCGTCTGCTTGTGCCTGGTCCACTCCAGCCTCGCCCTCTTCAATTCAAGTCAAATCACATCTCCAGTGTGTTTGCCTAGCACTGGGGGAGCAGAGATGAGGAAACAAGCAGGGTTGCTCAGCTTGAGGGGAAGAAAGATATGTCAGAACCACCTGGAAGAAGAAGAATTATGCAATAGGTACTCAATTGGAGAACAGACCCTGTCTGGTGAGCTTTAGAGGAAATAAACATTCATTCTGGTCAGAAACCATTTCACAGGGACCTGTAACTTTAAGGTAGATACTGTTGCTTTGCTCAGTGACTTTTCTATAGCAACGCTGTACAACAGAACTTTCTGTAAAGAAGAAAATGTGGCTATTGAACACGTGAAGTGTGGCTAGTGCAACGGATGACCTGAATTTTTTTTAATATTTATTTTTGGCTGCATTGAGTCTTTCTTGCTGCGCAAGGGCTTTCTCTAGTTGTGGCGAGTGGGGGCTACTCTTCGTTGCGGTGCACGGGCTTCTCATTGTGGTGGCTTCTCAGTAGTTGTGGCACATGGGCTTAGTTGCTCCGAGGCATGTGGAATCTTCGCAGACCCGTGTCCCCTGCATTGGCAGGCGGATTAGCAACCACTGTGCCACCACGGAAGTCCCTGAATTTTTAAATTTTATTTAATTTTAATGCATTGAAATTTCAATAGCCACATGTGGCTAGTGGCTACCATATTGGACATTGAAGCTCTATAAGACTTGCTGATGGAGGCACAGAGATTTTGAATGGGGGTTTACTGGGTGGGTGTGAAGGTGGACACCTGCGCTGGGAGGGGCTGGTTCTGACACATGTGGCTTCAGGGATGGACCCTGGGGCCCAACCAGGACAGACAGGTGGTGAAGCCAGGAGGCAGCTGATCGGTGGAGCTGACACCAGGGTATATCACGGCCAGGAGAGGCCTTCTCCCCAGGGACTACACAACTCATATATCCTTTCTAGCTCAACACCTGGCAGGTCTGAGGCTCCTAGGAAACTGATCGAGCAGCAGGAAAGTCACCGGTACTATGGAGCAGAGTTAAACGGTCTCTACCCGTGTGGTCTAGTGGAGGAAAGAGCTGGAAATGCAAGCTTACCCTTGACAGCAGTCACCCACTTCGTGATGACATGACCAACGCGGAGTGCGGTTAGTCTAGACCCAAATCAGATGAGTGTGTCATCATGAAGTGGGCAAGTCCTGTGAAGGGTAAGCACAGGAACTCATGACAGCCATGAGCTGGGGACTTATCTTGTCTGGAAATCAAAGAAGGCCTTCCTAAGCAGGGGACGTGGAGCTGAGATCCAAAAACAACTATAACTAGGCCGAGAGCTGGGGAAGAATGTTCTGGGCAGAAGGACCATCAGGGGGACAGTGGACTGGAGGTGGGGAAGATGAGAACTTGGGTGGTTCCTCTGCCTGTAATGAGGAAGGGGTACAGTTTCAGTTTTGGACTTTGTCAAGGATGAGACAGGCTTCAGGATGCCAAGAGATCTGAGACTCTCATCTGTTTTGTTCATCGTGTGCCTCCCACACCTAGAGCCACGCGTGACAGACAGTGAGTGCCCGAGAAATGCATAGTGACTGGATGTGAGCGCTGCTGCTCACGTGACCACTGGCTCAGTACTTGCCCCCCGACTCCCAGAGAGGCAGGAAAGTGAAAAGCACGCTCATCATCAGTGCTGCTCAGGAGTAAATGTGGACTTGATGGATTTTCATAGTTTTACAGTTTTTAGATTCTGGCCTTGAACCCCTGAGAACTTACCACGTCGGTGTCATGTGTTACCTTGCAGCGTGGTCACCTCCCCTGGACCTGCAAAGCCTCTGCACCATCCGGGAGCACACGTCTCTGACCAGGACCCGCACTGTGCCTTGGTGAGTCTTTGATTGCTTACAGGGGCCTCACCCAGCACACTCCCAGCCTGACTCAAGACCTTGGGGGTTAAAGGCAGTCGAAGCCCACTCAGTCTGGCTTAAGCCGAATGAGGGATGGGAGTTATTATCCTGAGCCAGGAGGGTTTTGTAGGTCACAAAGGAAGGACCATAAGTGGATCTCTCAGGACAATGGAATCAGGAACAAGAGTGCTGCTGGGAACCCGCCTCTCACGTCTGCTTCTCTCTTCACATTGGCTCATTCCTCTTTCTTTCGGGACCTCTTTTCTCTGTTGCACAATCCTCACGACCTGAGATAGCTGTCCTGTAGATCCTTATTTACATGCTACAATTCTAGTACCGAGAGAGAGGTTCTTTTTCAATCCCAATTCACATTTCTTGGGAGAGGGAATTCTTTTGCCCCAGCCAGGGTGGAGGCAGCTCTGGCCTGCTGAGCAGGGCCGGTAGAGCCAACGTGGCCCCCAGAAGCCCGACTTTGTGAAGGGAGTAGGAGAAGGAGTTCTCAGAGAAAGAGGGATGCCCATGGGCTCTGGAGACAAACCCCAAAATGTATCTGCATTCTCTCATCTCACCTTGTAGAAGCTGGAGTTTCAGAGTCCTGAGCCTGTAGTCTTGGTCTCATCCTAGCAGAGGAATGACCGCACTTCCTTACTTTTCTTGACTACTTTGAATGGAAACAGGAGAGCCTCAAAGGGGTGTTTTTGTTTTGTTTTGTTTTGTTTTTCTATAAGTGATACAATGCCTTGCTCTCTTTCTAGAAAGCTCATGAGAATTGGGAGCCATTTGCCCCATAGCAGGACAGGAGCTGCGGGGTAGTCTCTCTGCTGCTTCAGGAATTGCTTTGGCCGGAAGGAAGTTGCATGTGGAAGGGGGAGGCGCTGAAACCCCAGAGGGCTCATGTCAGTTCTTGGCCGGCTTTCAGAGCAGCTGTAAGACATTGCTTTGACCTCATCTATATTTTTGTTCTTAGCAATCGAACCAGCTTTCTGTCTCCAGAAAGAAATGGTATTAATTCTGCAAGATTTTTTGGCAATTCTGTTTCCAGAGAAGAGGAAGAAAGCTACATCCAAATGGTAATCCTATATTTTTCACACTCTTCTTATTCTTCACCCCAATCTATATTCTTATGAGTTCACTGTAAAGGAAACATATCATTCAGAAAGTCCGGTGCAGTGTTAAAACAATTACGTGATTGTAATACCAGGTTACAGTGTTTTCCAGACTGGGGACAAATTGATACAAAGTCGGTTTTCTTTCCTGCGGTATTCAGCTCCTCCTACCATCTTGAGGCCACAGTCTTTCAGGCGAATGCAGGGCTGAGAGGCTGAGGCGTGTGATGGGAGAATGGAAATGCTAGCCATTCTTTTCACCACGCCTGGGGAATTGTGCTTGACCCCAGTAGGTTAGTAGCTCCCTGGATGTCCGGATTCTAAGCTGTGAAAACTCACACGCTGGATGTTCCCTTCTACCAGACCACCGGGTAACCCTGCCCTGACTGCCTCTGAACCTTTACAAAAGATGAATCGCTTAGGGTCCCATTGGGAAGGTGGCCCAGGGCCATGGGTGGGTCTTAGTCTCTGGAAACTCTTGGTAGAGTCTTTCGGTGCACCTGAGTGCAGAGACCCGACCTCTCCATCCTTTGATTAACCATTTATGGTTCAGTCTCTCCCTCTTGCCCTCTGTTGTCCCTTCCATTCTCTCTACTTTGGCTTCTGTTGAGAAGGGGTTACTGAAGAGAAAGAGGGCCTTTAGCCAGAACTTTACAATGTAGGGAACTCTAGAGAATCTCTGTTTGAACTACGAAATTTTGAAAAGAGATCTTAGACGGACAGTGTTCAAGGCACTGAGACTATATACTTTTGAGAAAACAGCTCTGCCTTCCTGCACAGGATGATAACAGGCATTTAAAATTCTCAAAACAATTAAATGCTTCATTTTGCCTTTCTATTTAACAGATTATGCTGTGAGTACCCTTAACTATAAGCAGGTGGAAAGTGATTCATATCCAGTCTGCTGTGGTATTCCCAATATTTTTCACACTTAGTAATGGCCCTTGGGAAACTTCTAGAAGAAAACACTTATAAAAGATACTGACCAGCTGTGCTTCGTCTCCAGAGAACAGAAAAGGGAAGTGAATCTATAACCTCATAAAAACAAGTTCAGAGGCGTGCCAGACACTAGCAGTTATTTGTGATCTTTGAGGTTGGGAGAAAGACCAGTGTTTCATTAACAACATACTTCGGGACTGGTTTCATGCCCGTTTATAATCACTGGTTAATGATTGTCTCTGTATATTACTAGGCAATATGACACAGTACATTAAGAGCTCAAAGTTTTGGCTGAAGGAAGGTAGCTCTGAGGGAACCACCACACAAATGAATGTAAAGGCCTGGGATGGGCTTTGACACACAGTCTCATTCAATTGTGTGTTTCAGCTTCGGTCCTATGATGTTTTCAGATGACTTTGATTTACATTATTTCACTTGTTCCACAAAACAACCCATTTGGTAGAACTAATATGATTCAGTTTTGATTTTGCACATAATCATATGCGTAATTTTTTTCTCTTTGAGGACACGTTCTTATCTGAAGGTAAAAATTTCGGGTAGGGGCTGAAATACAAATTTTGTTTTATTGAAGTCACGTATCCTTCTTTAGTTACTTTATTTTTTTTATGAAACACGCTTGATGTTCAACATTATGTCCGTCTCAAGTGTCCTACATAATGATTGACATTTGCATAATGAGTGAAATGATCAGCACGGGAAGTCTAGTGACCATCTGTCCCTCTACAAGTTACTACAGTATTATTGATCCCGTGGCCTACTTCTGATATAATGGAGTGTGCACCTTTACATTCCGTTCACTTATTCCACTCACCCCTTACCCCCTCCCTTATGGCAACCACCCACTTGTTCTCTGTGTCTATGAGTCTGTTTTCATTTTTTGTTTGTTCTGTTTGTTTGTTTGTTTGTTTGGATTTCACATATAAGATCATGTAGTATTTGTCTTTTTCTGTCTGACATTTTCACTTAGCAAAACATCCTCTAGATCTGTCCATGTCGTCATAATGGCAAGATATCTTTTTTTGGGGGGGTAGCATTCTAGTGTGTGTGTGTAAACATATACACACAATACATATACCACATCTCTATCCATTTATCTGTTGATGGACACTGAGGTTGCTTCCATATATTGGCTATTGAAAATAGTGCCACAGTGAATATAGGAGTGAATATATCTTTTCAAATTAGTATTTTTATATTTGGGGAGCAAATACCCAGAAGTGAAATTGCTCAATCATATTTTTAATTTTTGAGGAAGCTCCATCCTGTTTTCCACAGTGGCTGCACCAGTTTACATTCTCACCAACATTGGAGGAGGCTGCCCTTTCATTTCATCGATAGTTTCCTTTGCTGTGCAAAAGCTTTTTAGTTGGATGTGCTCCCTTTTGTTTATTTTTTGTTGTTGTTTCCCTTGCCTGAGGAGACATAACCAAAAAATATTGTTGAGACCAATGTCAAAGAGTATACTGTGTATGTTTTCTTCTGGGAGTTTTATGGTTTCAGGTCTTTTATTTGTCTTGAATTTGTGTTTGTATATGGTGTGAGAGAGTAGTCCAGTTTGATTCTTTTGCATGTAGCTGTCCAGTTTTCCCAACACCATTTACTGAAAAAGCTGTCTTTTCCCTGTTGTATATTCTTGCCTCCTTTGTCGTAGATTCATCAATCATATAAGTGTGGGTTTATTTCTGGGCTCTCTATCCTGTTCCATTGATCTATGTGTCTGTTTTTGTGCCAGTACCATACTACTTGGATTATTGTATAGTTTGGAATCAGGGGATGCGATTCCTCCAGCTTTGTTCTTCTTTTTCTTACTCAAGATTTTTTTTGGGTATTCTGGGTCTTTCATGGTTCCATACAAGTTTTAGTATTTTTGTTCTAGTTCTGTGAAAAATGCCATTGGTATTTTGATAGGGATTGCATTGAATATGTAGAATGTCTTGAGCACTATGGACACTTTTACAACATTAATTCTTCCAATCCATGAGCACAGTATATCTCTCCACCTGTCTGTGTCATCTTCAATTTCTTTCATCAGCGTGTTATAGTTTTCTAAGTACAGGTCTTTTACCTCCTTGGTTAGATTTATTCCCAGGTATGGTATTCTTTTTGATGAAATTGTAAATGGGATTGTTTTCTTAATTTCTCTTAAGATAGTTTCTTGTTAGTGTATAGGAATGCAACAGGTTTGTTTGTTTGTTTGTTTGTTTTTGGTCGTGTTGGGTCTTCGTTGCTGCACTCAGGCTTCCTCTAGTTGCAGAGAGCGGGGGCTACTCTTTGCTGTGGTGCGCAGGCTTCTCAGTGCCGTGGCTTCTCTTGTTGCAGATCACAGGCTCTAGGTGCGTGGACTTCAATAGTTGTGGCACGCAGGCTCAGTAGTTGTGGCTCATGGGCTCTAGAGCACAGGCTCAGTAGTTGTGGTGCACGGGCTTAGTTGCTCCACGACATGTGGGATCTTCCCGGAACAGGGCTCGAACCCATGTCCCCTGCATTGGCAGGCGGATTCTTAACCACTGCATCACCAGGGAGGTCCCAGGTGTGTATATTCATTTTGTATCTTGCAACTTAACTGAATTCATTGATGACTTCCAAAGGTTTTTTGGTGGTGTCCTTAGGACTTTCTACTTATAGTATAATGTCATCTGCAAAGAGTGACAGTTTTACTCCTTCCTTTCCAATTGCTTTTGTTTATTTGTTCTTGTCTGATTGCTGTGGCTAAGACCTCTAATACTGTGTTGAATAAAAGTGGCAATAGTGCTCATCCTTGTCTTGTTCCTGATCTTAGGCAAAAAGGTTTGAGCTTTTCACTATTGAGTATGATGTTAGCTGTGGGCTTGTTATACATGGCCTGCATGATGTTGAGATATGTTCACTCGATACTCACTTTGTTAAGAGTTTTTATCATAAACACGTGTTGAATTTTGTCAAATTCTTTTTCTATCTGTTGAGATGACCATAGAGTTTTTATTCCTCAATTAGTTAATGTGGTTTCTCAGATATCGAACCATCGTTGTGTTCCTGGGATAAATCCCACTTGATCACGATGTATGATCTTTTTAATGCATTGTTGAATTCAGTTTGCTAATATTTTGTTGAGCATTTTTGCGTCTCTGTTCATCAGTGATATTGGTCTATAGTTTTCTTTTTTGTGGCATCTTTGTCTGGTTTTAGCATCAAGGTGATGGTAGCCTTGTAGAATGAGTTTGGGAGTGTTCCTCCTTCTGCTATATTTTGGAAGAGTTTGAGAAGGATAGGTGTTAGCTCTTCTCTAAATGTTTGATAGAATTCGCCCGTGAAGCCATCTGGTCCTGGGCTTTTGTGTGTTGGAAGATTTTTAATCACAGTTTCAATTTCAGTGCTTGTGATTGGTCTGTTCATATTTTCTATTTCTTTCTGGTTCAGTCTTGGAAGATTGTACTTTTCTAAGAATCTGTCCATTTTTGCCAGGTTGTCCATTTTATTGGCATATAGTTGCTTGGAGTAGTCTCTTATGGTGCTTTTTATTGCTCTGGTGTCAGTTGTAACTTCTCCTGTTTCATTTCTAATTTTATTGATTTGAGTCCTCTCTCTCTTTTTCTTCATGAGTCTGGCTAAAGATTTCTCAATCTTGTTTATCTTTTCCAAACACCAGGTGTCCCTCAGTCTGGACTCTGGACTATGTAGTGCTCACTCTCCACTACCTTCCCTTCAACTGAGGGAGCAGCCCCTGGTTGTGGGGATGTTTCTGGACTTCGAGGCTGGACTTGTGTGCTTTTACAACGTGACCACTGGCTCCCACATCTTCACCTTCCCGAAGGCCTCCTTCTCTGACACTCTCCAGCCCTATTTCCAGGTCTATCAATATTCCCCTTTGTTCCTGCCTCCAGCAGATGAGTGAGGGAAGGAGCCGTCTCCTCCTGGGTTTAACTAGCACAGAGAGTATAATCTAAATCCCATGAGGAGAAAAATGGGGTCTCTTTTCGCTGCTATTTACCTGTACCTAAAACTGTGCTGGGTTTTTAGCGCATACTTAATCTGTCTGCATTGAATAAATGACAAAAAAAAAAAAAGAGGTCTTGCTTTCACTGATCTTATTCTTATTCTTCTTTTTTTTTCTTTTTCTTTTTTGTGGTCTGTATTTTCTTTCCACTCTGATCTTTATTATTTTCTTCCTTCTACTAATTTGTGGCTTTGTTTGTCCTTTTTCTAACTCCTTTAGGTGGTAGGTTAGGTTGTTTATTTGAGATAAACTGTATCTACTTGTTTTCAACTGATAGTCACTTAAGTTCCAACACATCTAAAAGCTCTATATATTTTACTCCTCCTCCACCACATTTTGTGTTTTGGATGTCATATCTCCCATCTTTTTATCTATCCCTTAACAGTTTATTATAGTTACAGTTGATTTTACAATTTTTGTCTTTTAACCTTTTTACTAGCTTATTTAAGTGATTGATCCACAGCCTTTACTATATATTTGCCTTTACATTGGATTTTCCCCTTCCTATAATTTCTTATTGTAACCTTTTCTTTTTCACTTAAAGAAGAGACTTGAACATTTTTTGTAAGGTTTAGTATTAATGAACTCTTAGCTTTCGCTTGTCTGAGAAGCTCTTTGTCTCTCCTTCAATTCTGAATGATAACCTTGGTGGGGAGAGTATCCTAGGTTGTAGGGTTTTTCCTTTCAGCACTTTAAATATATCTTGCCATGCCCTTCTGGCCTTCAAGGCTTCTACTGAAAAATCAGCTGATAGCATTATGGGGGTATGGGGGTTCCTTGTATATGTGACTCTGTTTTTCTCTTGCTGCCTTTAGAATTCTCTCTTTAAATTTAGCTTTTACTATTTTAATTATGGTATGTTTTGGTGTAAGTTTGCTTGGGTTCCTCTTGTTTGGGACTCACTGTGGTTCCTGTACCTGGATATCTGTTTCCTTCTTCAGGTTTGGGAAGTTTTCAGTCATAACTTCATCAAATATGTTTTCAACCCTTTTCTGTCTCTCTTCTCCTGGGATCCTCATGATGTGAACGTTATTACTCTTGATGTGGTCCCAGAGGTCCCTTAAGCTAGTCTCATTTTTTAAAATTTGTTTTTCTTTTTGCTGTCCTAATTGGGTGATTTCCATTATTCTATCTTCTAGATCACTTGTGCTCTGGTGGTGGTTTCCACCCTGGAGCTAGTCTTGCTCCCTCCTGAGTGTGTGCACCAACATTTGCACGCTGTCGCTGGCTGCCTTTACTCTGCCTGCTCAGGGTCAGGACTCGGGTCTGAGCCACCTCCGTTCCCTCCAAGTGTGTGCCCTCTTGTTGGCAATAGAACCTGCAGCTTAGTGAGGAGCAGCACTGGAGTAAGAAGGACTGGAGCAGGAGCCCTGTGTGGGCTGGGGGGCATGCTGGGATGGTCCTATCAAGCCAGCCAGAGCACCGGGAAGCTTTCAGTCTGCTGCTTCCACACTGGGACTGGAGCAGGAGCCCCGTGTGGGCTGATTGTGGCAAGTCAGCCAGAGCTCCAGGAAGTTTTCAACCTGCTGTCTCCGTACTGTGTGAGCTTTTCAAGATCAGAGTCTCAATTTCTTTCAGCCCTCTGGTAAGCCCCACTAGTTTTCAAACAAGCTAAGGGGGCTTGTCTTCTCAGTGTCAGATCCCATGCTGGGGTGCCTAATGTGTGGCTTGAACCACTCGATCCCCAGGGAGGGTCCCTGAACCTGTGATATCCCCCCTCCTCTCCTGTGTCCCTCACCTAGGGGTGAAGGTTCCAACCAGATCATTTCTCTTCTCTTCCTGTCAGACTCTGTGTGGATCTTTCTTTATATCCTTGGCTGTAGAAGAGCCATCCTGCTAGTCTCCAGGTGGATTTCAGTGAGTCATTCTGTATGTAGTTGTAGTTTTGATGTGTTCATGAGGGGAGGTAGGCCCAGTGTCCTCCTACTCTTCCATCTGGATCCCACCTCCTCTGTTCTTTTTCAAGATTGATTGGACTACTCAAGGTTCTTGAGATTCCATGTGAATTCTAGGATGGGTTTTTCTGTTTCTGCAAAAAATACCATTGGGGTTTTGATAGAGAATGCTTTGAATCTTCAGGTTGCTTTGGGTAATTTAATCTTAACAATATTAAATCTTCTAATCCATGAACATAGGATGTCTTTCCGTTTATTTGCGTCTGCTTTACTTTCTTTCAGCATTAGAATGGGCATCATCAGAAAATCTATAAATAAATGCTGGGGAGGGTGTGGAGGAAAGGGAACCCTCCTGCACTGTTGGTGGGAGTGTAAAGTGATACAGTCACTATGGAGAACAGTATGGAGGTTCCTTGCAAAACTAAAAATAGAACTACCATATGACCCAGCAATCCCACTGCTGGGCATATACCCAGAGAAAAGCATAATTCAAAAAGACACATGCACTCCAATGTTCATTGCAGCACTATTTACAATAGCCAGGTCATGGAAGCAACCTAAATGTCCATCGACAGATGAATGGATAAATAAGATGCGATACATACATACTATGGAATATTACTCAGCCATAAAAAAGAACAAAATTGGGACATTTGTAGAGACATGGATGGACCTAGAGACTGTCCTACAGAGTGAAGTGAGTCAGAAAGAGAAAAACAAATATCATGTACTTTCTTTCAGCAATGTTTCATCATTTTCAGTGTACAAGTCTTTGTCTCCTTGGTTAAATTTATTTCTAAATATTTTATTCTTTTTGATGCTATTGTAAATGAATCTTTAAAATTTCCTTTTCAGATTGCTCACTGTTAGAGTATAGAAATGCAACTGAATTTTGGGTGTTGATTTTGTGTGCTACAATCTTGCTGGATTTATTTTTTGTTTGTTTAAAATTTTGGGGGTGTGTGGAATCTTTACAATTTTCTACATACAAGTCCATGTTATCAGCAGACAGATTATTTTGCCTCTTTTCCAATTTGGATGACTTTTATTTCTTTTTTCTTACCTAATTCCTTTGGCTAGAACTTCTAATATTTTGTTGAATAGAAGTAGCAAAAGTGGGTATCTTTGTCCTGTATTTGATCCTGAGCATCTTTTATAGATTTTGTGTGGCTATACGTTTTCATTTCTCTAGCACAGCAGTTCTCAACCAGGGGTAATTTAGCCCCCCAAGGGACATTTGGCAACATCTAGAGACATATTTGGTTGCCACAACCTGAGGCAGAGGGAATGGTATTACTGGCATTTAGTAAGAGTTCAGGGATGTTGCTACACATTCTACAATGCATAGGACAAACCCCCACAACAAAGAATTATCTGGCCCCCAAAATCAATATTGCCACTGTTGAAAAACCCTGCTCTGGGGTAAACACCCAAAAGTGAGATTGCTGGGTTATCGCCTATGTTAAAGTGGGTCATCAGTTGTATGTTTAACTTACAAGATACTGCCAAAACCTTGTCCAAATTGGCCATACCATTTTGCACTCTCATCAACAATTTATGAGAGTTCCAGTTGCTCCATTGGACCATACTTGTGTTTTTTGTTTGTTTGTTTTTGGCTGCACCACACAGCTTGCAGGAACTCAGTTCCCTGACCAGGGATTGAACCCGGGCCGTGGCAGTGAAAGCTTGGAATCCTAACTACTAGGCAACCAGGGAACTCCCCAACTGGACTACAATACTTGATATTGTAGGTTTTGGGTTTTTTGTTTAAAAATTAGACATTCTGATAGGTGTGCAGTGGTATATCATTGTGGTTTTAACACGTGTTTCCATAATGGCAAGTGATATTGAACAGATTTTTCTGTGCTTACTTGGCATCCATATGTCCTCTTTAGGGGAGGATCTGTTGAATCCTTTTGCCCAAGTTTTAATTGGGTTTTTTGTTTTCTTATACAGAGTTTTGAGAGCTCTTTATTATGTGTACAAGTCATTCAATGGATTTGTGACTTGGAAATATTTTCTTTGAGTCTGGAACTTGCCTTTTCATTCTCTTCTGTTCTTTGCAGAACAAAGATTTTAAATGTGATTAATCTCAATTTATTGACTTTTCATTCATGGATTGTTATATCTAAGAACTTGTTGCCTAAACCTAGGTCATTAGGTTTTTCTCCTGTGTCTTCTTCTAAAAGTATTATGGTTTTAGGTTTTACATTAAGGCCTATGATCCGTTTTGAGTTAATTTTCATATAAGGCTTGTGATGGTGTTGATGATTTTTGCATGTGGATAGCTAAAAGTTCCAATATCATTTGTTGAAAAGGCAATGCTTTCTTCATTGAATTGCCTTTGCACCTTTGTAAAAAATCAGCTGGGCATATTTTTGTAGTTTTTTTTTTTTTTGAAGGCTGAGCCACATAGCATGCAGGATCTAGATCCCTGGCCAGGAATCGGGCCTTGCCCCCTGCATTGGGACCATGGAGTCTTAACCACTGGACCACCAGGGAAGTCCCTTTGTAGTCTATTTTGTTCCGTTGATTTATGTGCCTACCATTTTGTCCATACAACACAGTCATGATTACTAAGCATTATAGTAGATCTCAAAATGGGAAGTATATTTTCTCCAACCTTATTCTTGTTTTTTTTTTTAATTTTCCTATTCTACTTCTTTTGCCTTTCCATATGTAAATTTTTCAATAATATTTTCTTTATCTACAAAAATATCCTGATGAGATTTTGATTGAAATTGTGTTAAATCTATGAATAAATTTGAGGAGAATCAACATCTTTACTATGCTGAATCTTTCAGTTCGTGAATATAGTACATCTCTCCATTTATTCAGATTTCTTTATTTCTTTCCTCAGAATTTGTGATTTTTTAACATAGAGATCCTTTTTTAAATTTTTTTTTTGTGGCTGCATTGGATCTTCATTGCTGTGCGCGGGCTTTCTCTAGTTGCGGCAAGCGGGGGCTCCTCTGCTGCAGTGCTTGGGCTTATTGTGGTGGCTTCTATTGTTGTGGAGCATGGGCTCTAGGCTTGAGGGCTCAGTAGTTGCAGCATGCAGGCTCTAGGGCACACCAGCTTCAGTAGTATTAGCGCACGGGCTTATGCTCCGCGGCATGTGGGATCTTCCCAGACCAGGGATCGAACCTGTGTTCCCTGCACTGGGAGGTGAATTCTTAACCACTGTGCCACGAGGGAAGTCCCTAACATATAGATCTTATGTGTATTTTATTAGACCTCTACCTAAGTGTTTTATTTTTTTGGAGCTATTATAAGTGACTTTTATAATTTCAGCTTCCGTTGGTAATACGACTGATTTTTGTGTGTTGGCCTTGTGTCTTGCAACCTTGCTCAAATTGCTTATTAATTATGGGAGTTTTAAATTTTCTTTAGATTCCTTGGTGTTTTCAGTGTACATGATCATCTCATCTGTGAATATTTCTTCCTTTTCAGTCTGTATGCTCTTACATTCTTTGGCTTACCTTATCACCAGGCTAATACTTCCAGTACCATGTTGAATGGATGTGGTGAGATGAATCTCTTTGCCTCCATCTTAGGGGGAAAGCATTCATTCAGTCTTTCCAGTCTTTCACTGTTAAATATGCTGCTAGCTGAAAGGTTTGTTTTTTCTTTTTGGCCTTGCCATGCGGCATATGGGATCTTAGTTCCCCCACCAGGGATCAAACCCATGCACCCTACATTGGGAGTGCAGAGTCTTAACCACTGGACTGTCAGGGAAGTCCCGGCTGAAGGTGTTTTATAGATGTTCTTTATCCATGTTAAGAAAGCTCCCTTCTATTCCTAAACTATAGTTGTTTTTTTTAACCATAAATGGATGTTGAATTTTATCAAATGCTTTTCTGCATTCATTGATCTGAACATTTAGTTTTCTTCTTTAGACTGTTGATATTGTGTACTACACTGATTTATTTTTGAATATTGAACCAGTCTTGTATTCACTGAATAAAACCCAATTTGGTCATGGTATATTATTATTTTTATGTATTGCTGGATTTGATTCACTAACATTTTATTGAGGATTTTGTGTCTATGTTCATGATGCATGTTGATCTGTGAGTTTTTTGTAACATCTTAGTCTGGTTTTCTTATCAAGGTAATGCTGGTCTCCTCAGGAAGTTCTCTATTTTCTGGAACAGATTGTGTAGAATGAGTGTTATTTATTCTTTAAATTTTGGGGTATAATACACCAGTGAAACCATCTGAGTGAATTCAATTTCTTTAATACTTGGAGGACCATTAACATTATTTATGTAATCTTGGGTGAAATTTGGTTATTTGCCAGAAGCTTTATAGTTTTACCTTTTACGTTTAGGTCACATTTACTTGGAATTAACTTTTGTGTATGATTCGAGTTAAAAGTCAAGTTTCATCTCTCCCCCATATGTTTCTCTAACCTAATAATTTTTATTTTTTAAAATTACTCTCATTTACCACCATTCTGCACCTTTGCCATAAATCAGTTATCCGTACGTGTGTGGAGCTTTTTATGGACTGCCGCTTCTATGTGTCTATATTTGGACAATACCACACTATGCTAGTTACTGTAGCTTGACAAGTCTCAATATCTAGGAAAGTAAGTCCTCCTGCTTTTTTTTTTAGAAATTTATTTTTTATTATTTATTTTTTATTTTTATTTTTGGCTGTATTGGGTCTTCATTGCTGCACACAGACTTCCTCTAGTTGTGGTGAGCGGGGCTACTCTTCGTTGCAGTGCTTGGGCTTCTCAGTGTGGTGGCTTCTTTCGTTACGGAGCACAGGCTCTAGGCGTGCAGGCTTCAGTAGTTGTGGCTCATGGGCCCTAGAGCACAGGCTCTGTAGTTGTGGCACATGGACTTAGTTGCTCCGCGGCATGTGGGATCTTTCCCGAGCAGGGCGCAAACCCATGTCCCTTGCATTGGCAGGCAGATTCTTAACCACTGTGCCACCAGGGAAGTCCACCCCCTGCTTTTTTTTTTAATCTTCCTCAAGGTTTCCTTGACTATTTTTGGTTCTTTCTATTCCCATACAATTTTTTTTTCTTTTTGTGTTTTTTTAAAAAAAATTTTTATTGGAGTATAGTCGCTTTACAATGTTGCATTAGTTTCTGCTGTCCAGCAAAGTGCAGTAGCTATATATATGTATATATATATATATCACCTATTTGGGGGATTTCCTTCCCATTTAGGTCACCACAGAGCATTGAGTAGAGTTCCCTGTGCTATACAGCAGGTTCTCATTAGTTATCTATTTTATACATAATAGTGTATATATGGCAATCCCAATCTCCCAATTCATCCCACCCCCGCTTTTCCCCCTTGGTATCCATATGTTTGTTCTCTATGCCTGTGTCTCTATTTGTGCTTTGTAAATAAGATCATCTATACCAATTTTTTCAGATTCCATATATATGTGTTAGCATATGGTATTTGTTTTTCTCTTTCTGACTTACTTCACCCTGTATGACAGATTCTAGGTCCATCCACCTCACTACAAAAAACTCAGTTTTGTTCCTTTTTATGGCTGAGTAATATTCCATTGTATATATGTACCACATCTTCTTTCCAGCATTTATTGTTTGTAGATTTTTTGATGATGGCTGTTCTGACTGGTGTGAGGTGATACCTTATTGCAGTTTTGATTTGCATTTCTCTAATAATTAGTGATGCTGAGCATTTTTTCATGTGTTGCCATACAAATTGAAGAAACAGTCTACCAGAAAAGAAAAAAAATATGGTTTTCTAGGAACAGTGGTCAAAATTACTTAATCCAACATTACTAGAAGTGGAACTACATTTGTTCTATTTTTTAAAATTTCATGAAGCACTTCAGTAGTCAAAGTACCATGAAAACCACATGACCACCATATAAAATCATCTTAACATGGTAGAGAATATATTTTTAAATGTATTTTTAAAATCCAAAACTGAACTGCCAAGAAAGGAAAGGGGAGCTCTCAGACCAAAAATACTGAGAAATTGCAAATCCTGAGAATCAATAGGAATTATGAAAAATAAAATCAAATATAGAAGTAAGTCATTATTGGAAATATTAGATTTCAAATATAAAATAATTGTTTTATATATTTAAAAAATAAGATGAGTTGAAAGTTGGACTGAGTAATAAGACACTTTAAAAACGACCAGGTGGATTAAAAAAGGCCTTTTAGAACTTGAGAGATAAAAAATTGGATTGAAATTAGAAACTTAATGGGTGAGTTAAACAGACTAAACTCAAAGAGTAATTTAGTAAACTGGAATATAGTTGTGAAGTTACTAATAAGTCAGGACAAGGAGATGAAGAAAGAAAGTTGAGACATGGAGGATAGTATGAGAAGGTCAAACATTTGTCTAGTCAGGGTTGCAGAAGGAGATAATAGGGAAAAAGTAATAAATTGAAGAAATAAACCTCACAAAAGGGAAATGAATAAAGGTGAGAACAGAAATTAACAAAGGAAACAACAAAATTAGAGAGAATCAACACCTGCCTAATTTGCTCTTTTAAGAGATTAGAGTTGAACGTAACCAATCAAGGAAAAGCAGTGAGTGCAAATAAACAATACTAAGAATATGGCTGCACAATGGCGTGTTCTGCAGCCATGCAATGAAATCAGGTCCATGAGACAACAAGGATGAACCTTGAAAACAATATGCTGAGTGAAAGGAGCCAGTCACAAAAGACAACTCTTTTGGATTTCTGGACTCAATTCCAAGACGTGTTTGTGTTGGTTGGGGTGGGTTCCCACATAACACCAAGCAATTCTCACACAGAAGCTGGTGTCCTATAATTCAACTCAATTCCGACCCTTTCTACCCAGAGATAGCATCAGATTCCACAGCTGAAGGGTTCAGTCCTACAAGACTGCCCACCGCCTGCGACTTCAGCTGCTAGTCACAATGCCAGGTTGTTATCTGTGCCCCTGACGGACTGGCTACAGATTGGAGGTTCCCACGTCCCCTTCCTTGGGTCTGGCTCACAGGACTCCGCGAAACCCTTTACTTGCTAGGTCACTGGCTTATTATAAAAGGATGTAACTGAGAAACAGCCGGATGGAAGAGACGCACGGGGCAGGGCGTGGGGAAAGGGCCCGGAGCTTCCACACCCTTGGCAGGCACCCTCTCCCAGCACCTCCACGTGTTCACCAACCCAGAAGCTCCCTGAACCCGGTCCCGGTGGGTTTGCATGGACGCTTCGTCCCACAGGCACGAGGGATGAAATCACTGGCCGTTGATTCAACCTCCAGGCCCTCCCCTCTCCCCAGAGATCAGGTGGGGGTTCAGGAGTGGGACTGAAAGTTCCAACCTTCTGATCACATGGTTGGTTCTCCTGACAAGTAAGAGGCACATTGTTAGGTGCCACCTCAAAGTCACCTCGTTCCCATAATGAGACACCTCTGTCACTCTCAACACTTAGGCAATTCGAAGGGTTTTGGAAGCTGTAAGCCAGCAATTGTGGCTTGAAGACCAACTATATATGAGAAATATATATTTGGTCATCTGAGTGACTAAATATATATTTCTTATAAATCACAATATCACAACCACATATCATGTGATTCCATTTTTGTGAAATGTCTAGAATAGCAAATCTATAGAGACAAATTAGATTAGTGGTGGTTGCCTAGAGCCTGGGGAGTAGTGGGACTCGGGGATGCTGGCTAAGGGGTGCAGGATTTCGTCTGGGGGTGATGAAAGTGTTCTAAAATTGGTTCAGGTGATGATTGCACAAAGATATGAAGATCCTAAGAACCACCAAATTGTGCACTTTAAATGAGAGAATTGTATGGTATGGATTATATCTCAGTAAATCTATTTACAAAAGAAATCCTGAAGATTTTAGTAAAATACGTTCAGCACTTTGTAAAGTTTAAAATATGCATGAATGAGTTGGAATTATTCCAGGTATGCAGAGTGGGTTTAACATGAGAGAATCTGGTCATGGACATCTCTGTAAAGATGGCAGATTGACCACAGGCTTCTGTTTTCCCGCCATCCCAAACCATCCTCTAAAATCACAGTAAAGGATTTGTTAGAGGCATAAACCCACAAAGGTGTGAAGAACTGAAGAAGACAATACAGTAGCGTGTTGGAAACTGGAAAGCAAATGGTTTTGTAGTAAATGATTTGTCAGACCCAAGACAGCTAAATCCTAAATACACTGGGTGGAAAGGCAAGAAGCAACTTGACTCCTGCTGCAGGATACCCGGAGGGCTTGGGAATTGCCCGAGGCACCTGGTTCTGGAAGTAAGGCTGCAAGGCAAGGGAAACCAGGGGTGGTGGTCAGACGTCTGCAGGATTCCCCGCCCCCACTCCACAAAGGCGGACCACTGTGACCTCCCCTCTCCTACTCCACACAAAAGATGAAGTGTAGTCTCTGGAGAGAGTAAAACAAGGGGTGTCTGCACTGGGGGATGTTAGACACATCTCACTGAAAATATTACACTAAAAACAACATGAGTAAATACGCACAATGGATACGAGAGCCATTCCCGAACCCTTTCCCAGCGGCTCTTGTCTAGAATGTTGACAACCAGACCTTTATGATTGAGTCTGGAGATTGGAAGACAGTTCTCTGACCTATTTGAGCAGCCTAAGAGGCAAGACATGGGTCATAATATGGGGGATTCCCCACGAAATGGTCCAGCAAGATCACCTTACAGTGAACCCCACAGCTGACGAGCACCGCTCGTGTACTCAGCTTTGGATCCGTGCTTTGGTCTTTCACTGTTAAATATGAGCCGATGATTTTATCAGACTTCTCAGGGAAGCTCTAGCATAGAGATAGAAACCAAACACACAGATTGGAGGAAACAGAAACTATGCCAAAAGGAGAAACATTTTTTTTAATCTATTATTACAAATATTCCCTGAGAGATGAGCTCTTACAACCATAAATTAAAGGAATCTATTAAGTCAATTAAGCACATTACCATGTTAAAGGAGAAAAATGATGTGATTGTCTCAGATGCAGCAAAAATATTCGATAGAACTCACCAGCTACTCACCTATGGGAACGTGATACATGAATAGAGGTTGCATTACTGGCAAAAGAATCGTTACCCACGTGGTGTACAAACAGAAGAAAGAGTAATTAATTATATCCCTATGTCACCACTGTATGTTAAAATCAGTTGAGGCTAGATTATTACTTAAATGTAAAGGACAAAGCTTTATAACTTAGGAGAAAATATGGAAAAACAAATTACCTCAGCATAGGAAGAATTCTTTAAACAAAATGCAAAAGCAAGATTCCCCAGGAAAATATCAATATATTGCATTAAAAGTGAGAACAATTCTTCATTTCAAAAATACCAAGAAAAACCAACTATAAGCTGTAATGGGCTATTAGCAACACACGTAACCAATAAATTATTACTCTCTTGGGTATGTGAGGAAGTACTGAGAAAAATCAGAAAAATACAAGCACTTCAGTATAAAAGTTAGCAAAACCAAACCAAACCCAAACAGATAATTCACGGAAGAGAAAAAATAAATGACCCTTAACTACATGAAAGGATGGCCAATTAAGTTATGAAGGGCATGGAAAATCAAACCGCAGTAGATAGCATTTTTCCTGTATCAGGCCAGTGATAGTCACGTTGAAGATGCCTACATCCCAGGGACACGCCCTAGAAATTCTTCCACAGGTGCATGAATGCTCACAGCAGCATTGCTTGTAAGAGCCTCCAAACTGGAAGCAACTCGAATGTCATTGTTGGTGGAACAGTTCAATAAATTATGCAATGGAATCATGTATTCTAATGGAAATGAATGAAATAGGGCTCGGGCATTGACATGGGCGAATGTGAAGTATGTAAATGGAGTGAAAACTGAAGTCACCAAAAATGCATACAATATGGTTCTATTGATAAAAGTTCAAAACAGGCAAAACAAAACAGCATGTCACTTAAGGACACTCACACACTCATAAAACCATATTTAAAAAGAAAAGAAGAGATAAACACCTAGCTCAAGATAGCACCCAGCCCCTGGGGGGGCAAGAAGGGGGCAGGCCCTCTACGTGTCACATAGCATGTGGCAGTGGAGGGCCGGAAGCTGGATGGTGATGCCGTGGGTGTGTGGTGCGCACATATTGTCACTGTTTGTATTGTGTAAAGTTTCTTTACGTGCATTTGGGATGCCTTTACTAGAGCTTTCGTAAGTGTGATTGATCCTGTCAGGATTTAGTCTCTAAGCTGTCATGGGCCTGTCGGATCCATAATATGATTTCTCTTGGGGGAGGTTTTGGCCAACTGTCTCCATGGTGAATAGAGGCACAGCTTCACGTGAAGGCCAAATCGACTGTATTGTGTTTGGAAGCCAGCCCTCGTTCTGCCGTGCAGGCTGAGCTGCACGGAGCTCATCGGGCTGCTCTGCTGTCATCCAATGGCAGCTGCTCCTTCCCTTGGGCCGCCCAGCGGGAAATTGGTAACCTGCATCCTGTGACGTTGGTTTCTAGGAGGAGCACAGAGCAGCCCCCTCGCTGAGCAGTGGGGCTCTGACATGGAGGAGGAAATTCAGCCTGGATTATCTAGCCCTGGACTTCAACTCAGCGTCACCAGCGCCTGTACAGCAGGTAGGAAGGACTCTGTGTTTGAGAATTCCCAGGAGGTTGCATGTCTGTTTGGGTTTTGTGTGGATGATTCCACCACGTGTGTGCTCTTTGCAAAGTCTTAAGGATACAGACATGCACAGTGAAGAATCTTAAAATCAGCTCTAATTCTGCCTCCCAGAAATCCTGGTGTATTTCCCTCCGGGGCATGCTCTTTGCAGGTCTGTGTGTACATGTGTGTAGTATTCATGCACTTCAAAACTTGGACCGTTAAGTTTGTTGAGAAATTTCTCTGGCAGAGATGAGGGTTGTGAAACGAGTAGTCTAGGTGTCGGAAGAGCCAGCTGAGGGAAGAAGTAAGAGGCTCCTTTGGCTAGACTCTGGGAAGGTGGTGATGGGAGCTGTAACTTAGAATTGAAACCCTCTGTAAAGGGCCTCAAGTGCCAGGCTGGGCAGTTTTGACTCGTTTGAGTAGTAGTCTTGTGTGTAAAGTGGGCATCAGAAATAACACCTGTGTCGAAGCCTGTGAGGATTAAATGAGTTAATGCATGTAAGGGACCCTGGCCATTGACTGTTGTCACTCAGAGCACAGAGAAAGCCCTGCAGTGGGTGACTGGGAAGCAGTGGACAACAGCTGAATATTTTTGAGCAAGGGATGGTCGTACTCGAAACTGCACTAACAGTGCATTGTTTGATGGGAAAAACAACTTGCTGACAGTGTGATTTCATTTTGTGTGTGTAGAAAAAGTGTGGGAGAGA
The DNA here is from genome assembly GCF_030028045.1 of Hippopotamus amphibius kiboko. NCBI lineage: Eukaryota > Metazoa > Chordata > Mammalia > Artiodactyla > Hippopotamidae > Hippopotamus > Hippopotamus amphibius. The sequence continues at coordinate 2,104,330 of NC_080203.1, forward strand.
CTTTCCTTCCCTTTTGCCATGAACTCCCACTTCTCCTTTAGCTTTAATTTCATTCCAAAAACCTAAAATGATACTCCAGAAAAGCTGTCATCAGGATAGACAGATAAGTACAAACGGTGTATTAGTTCTGGCCGGCTCTGCGGGGAAGACAAGCCCCGAATCTCCGCAGCTTTCGACCACAAAGGCTTCTCATGCGTTGCCTGTGGGACAGCCCATCACAGGCCAGGGCCTTGGTGTCGGGTCACTGTCAGCCCAGGGCCCGCGCTGGAGGAGTGGCCGCCGTGTGTGCTGAGTGCAGGATTGCGGGGCGCCTCTCTTCTCTTTAGGATGGGCACGTGTCACCTCCACTCACACTATGTTGGTCAAGGCGAGTCAGATGGCTCGAGCCAAGTTGAAGGGAGCAGAGGTGATGAGAGGTTTACACACACACGCGCACGCACGCACGCACGCAGCGTGACGCTTCTGCAAGCGACCACGCACAGGGAAGGGGCAGCAGATACCGACGGACATTGTGCGGAGTTTTTAAATTGGGTGTAATGAACACCTTTTTGTTCTCCCCCTTCAGAAACTTCTCTTTTCAGAGGAGCAAAGAGTAGACTATGTCCAGGTGGATGAGCAGAAGACGCAAGCTCTGCAGAGCACGAGGCAGGAGTGGACGGACGAGAGGCAATCCAAAGTGTGAGGGCCGGGCTGCGCGCCTGGCCAGACGCTCTGGGAGAGAGGACCCATTTGTACACGCTGACCGGGGAGGAGAAGGATGCGGTCCCCTCCCGGAGGGGGCTGTGAGGGAGGCCGGCCCCGGTCCCCAGCCCCACCCGGCCCAGAGTCGCCTTCTCTGGCCCGGGTGCCCCTGCCGAGCCCGGCGCCGGTGTGCAGCAGGCTGCACCGTGGCGAGCGGCAGAGACGCAGGGGTCCACGGCCACGGGCTGGGACGGAGAAAACTCCGCTCGGGCAGCGTAGGAACAGTCCAGACAGAAGTGGGGTTAAACATCTTCTCCAGTGGAGCACTTGAAGTCCAGATTGGAGCCAGTGTTGCTGCGAGTCTTGCTGATGACATTGTTTGACCCCAGCACCTGAAGTTCCCATCTCTTTCCTGTGCTTCCATTACCCTGGGAGAGACGCACCTGGACACCATCTTGTCCCCACCCCTGAAGACACAGTGTGAGACACCAAGCCTAGTGATGGTGGCAGAATCTGCACTCCTTACTGCAGACAGTCCAGCAGACAAATATTTCTATCCCCCAAAGAAAGACAACGCAAGTGACAGGGCGTTGAGTCCCCGGCTCCGTGATGAGCCTATCACATGACACTGGTGGCTCCAAGGACATCGTGCCAAGCAGCCACGGCTGGCCGCTGGCCCACTGCTGGCAGCCTCTTCCCAGCTTTCACGTATGCCATCCCATCTCTTCCCCTGAAAGACCTCGGAAGCTACGCTGGGCAGAGATCGTTGCTCCCACTTTGAGGAAAACAATACTAAGAACCAGGGGAGGTTCAGAGTGTTCCCTTGGCCCAAGACGACTCATGGAGCGAGCCAGCGAGTCAGGCTCCTTCCGCGGTCTCACACTGCCTCCATCAGTTAGGGTAACTTCGGGGATGGGTGGGAAACACGTGCAGACACGAGATGAGTCATCATCTCCTCTCCATTTCATAGGATTTTGAACAGGTGCTTTTATACTTGAAAGGTATGCCTGTCAAGCCAGGGTTTCTTTGTGTGGTGTCCAAACAGGGCACTGTAACATAATCAGCAGTTATCATTAGAGATAACTACCGACAATCAGTGTGAAATCCATCCTTGGTTCGTGTGGGCCCCTTGCAATCTGTGTCCCGTGAGCTGGCTAATGCTGGCGGTCCTGTGCTGGATCCAAGCTTGTGAACGGTAGTTATCATCCAGAAAAAAAAAAAAAAAAAAAACAGTGAGTTCCAGCCTCAGGTTTCCTGGCTAACTTTTCCCTTCTGCTTTAGTGGTGACGAGGTCCTGAGAGTGCAAACATTCCCACCGTGCAATGAAGGCATCTTGTCACCCCTTCCTTTATGGGGCCCTGGGGTTCAGGGAACCCAGACAAAAGGCTCAATTAGGCATGGAGTTTTATTTAGTGCCCCTTCCTGATCCTTCCAAGCATCTGCATCAGGAAGACAAATCTGAACAACTGGGTAGTGAGCAGATCCTGGCCTGCTGTTCTGCCACTGTGTCTTATATACGAGGGTAGATCAAATACGCAGGCAGGTCTCTGACAGCGGGGTCAGTCAGGGCAACTGTAGGCTGTGCTGCAGGGTTGCAGGGTTTCGAACTGCTCCAAAGGTAAGTGCCAAAATCTTGGCTTTTCAGACCATAAAAGAAGTAATTTTGATGTTCAAAGCAGCAGAATCTGGTGACGTCATTTTCTTCCCACATCAAGATGGGGGAAGATTGCCAAGTGCTTTAACTAAGTTGAGTCCTTAGTGAGTGTGGATGAAGCCACCAGGGGGCTCCCTGCACCCCTAAGCCTACTCCACGGCCAGAGCCTGGAAGGAGCTGCCTTCTTCCTTATGTGACTTGCAAACAGTCACAGAGCCTCAGGCAAGAATCCAGGGCTACAGACTGCCAGTTCCCATGGACAGTGGCTTCCTCATGCGTGGGCCACCTGTGTTTAGATCATTGATTGCCCGACAAAGGCCAGTGCAGAAAAATTGTAAGTCCAAGTGTCAAGAACCTCACCAGATTGAAGATAGACTGGAAAAGTAAATGCAGCTGAAATTATGTGAGCAGTGAAATGTCATCCAATTGACCAAAAGAAAATCTGTATCTACAAAACATTTCCAGGGACATATTTACTGCACGAAGCAATAGACACTTGAGGGGTGTGCCTTGTTTGGAAGCAATTACAGATGTAAAAAATATGACTTCACCCTCATTTCCAGGGTGTATGGGATTATGTCTTCCTTTGATAAAACTGCTAATGGTTGGCTACACATAAGCATAACAATTGAGGGACACAAAATACAGGAGCTCCTGAGAAAGGCACCGTAGATCACAACGATGCCGACCAAATCTTGTTTTCCGGCAGAGAGGATCCGTGTGTGATAGAAGTCTTTGATCCTGACGGGGTCTGAGGGGTTTTTATCTTTTCACAGAAATGATCCCAGATACCACTCCAAGTCAAGTGCACATGGCATGTCTGTACACTGTGCAGAGTACACCTTTCTAGAAAATTTGGGAATCAATGTAACAGAACAGCGCAGCAATTAATCTCACGTGGTTTTCTGTAGTTCCTTTTTGCTTCATTTCCTTCCATCTCGTTTGTTAGGAAATACCTCCATATCAGGTGTTGTGTCATGCAGAAAGGGGGACCAAAGGGTCTCAACCCTGCAAGTCCCTAAGTCCACAGGCCCAGGAATGTGGGGGGTTAAGCTTTCCTTGGGGGTGGAGGAGCCCTGAGGCCCAGCACACAGGCTGGCTGCAAGGGCATGGCATGCCCCCGGGGGCTCAGTGTCCAGGCCACTTCACCATGCAGCAAGCAGCAGGTGAATGGTAGCCACCAGGTCCGGGTCAAGACTGACGGCTCCTCTCAGGCCTGGCTTTCTCCTCTCAAGGCCTCCTCCTCGGTCCCCATTCAAACCAGCTTTGTATTTACAATCACGCTGATTTTTTAAAATTCACTATGTTTTTACTTTTTCATTTCTGGCATTAATAAAAGTCTTATAAGGAGGAATTGCGACCTAAGCGCCCTCTTATTTGTTTTAAGTGATGGCACCTGATAAAAATACGGAACACGTTTTGAAAGCTGAGTTTGTGAAAACAGACTTCATTGCCATTTTCAAATACAACAGACTTAACCTGACTCACATGGAATGACCTACATCCATGTTACTTTGCTGCAAACAGTTGAGCGGGTAGCTGTAATGAGTACGGCTTCTGCTCAGCCAAACCACATCTTGACATCTGTTTTCTGGGTCAGAAACTAACTTCAGTTATTGGTAGTAAAATTAACGGCCCTGCCAGATACCACGTATAACACGACCTTCATTGTTACTGACATTAAAAAGCAACAGTGATGCCTCTCCACCTGGGATGCCCCAAAAGGCTCTGTTTCCTGACCCAACTCTTTTACTTGCACTTAGCTTCATTCCCTCTGTTCCCATTCCCCAGTCACTGGGCTGGACTCTCCTCACGGGCCTGGACCACAGGCTTACAGTGCATCTCTGGTTCCCCAGCCAAACCACACACTATCTAGTTGATATCACTGGCTCCCCAGCAAAGTCCAAATTCTTTACAACAGAATATCAAACCTCTACCACCTGGCCCTGCCCTGCAGCGAACTCGACATCCCGTGCCCTCTCTAACGAACCACCCCTCAACCTGAAATGTCATCCTGGGTTCACATCCCTGGCCAAGTCCTAGCCAAACTCCTAGCACCCTCGCGCACAGGTACTGCCTCTCTCTGGACACCTGTCGTATAGTCACGCGCAGCCTTTCCCTACACTTCATACTTGCACATATGGGTCCTGTTTCCCCAAACTGATTAAAAAGTTTCACTAAGAACAAAAAAAGAAGAATAAAAGCAACAGCGCCCAGCCTGCCTCTCCCCAGCAGGGGTCTCTTATGCCACCACCTTCCCTTTCCCCATGGCTGAGGCTCCCCGCTGAGGCCACAATGCAAAGCCAAGGCAACCAGAGCAGCAGGGGCTCGGATTTGGGGAATACAGGCCAAAGGCAGAGACTCTACAGCCAATGGCAATCTTGATGCTGAGAGAAAGGAGGAGAAGCCATGTGAAATTCTTCACCCTGGTCAAGTACAGGGCTGATTACCATGAACAACTTTTCCTGACACACACTCCAGACCAAGTCCCTGACCTAAAGAAGAAGAGGCTGGCCCACTAGGCGAACCCGACAAGCAAGGGCCGGGAAACCCAGCCTAAAGGTCTCTGAACCCCCGGCCCTACGTGCTCTGGCCGCTTGACTCCACCAGAGACCTCCCTAAGTTTCCAGCTTTCTACTTCTTTATTTTACTTGATCTTAAATTGCCTTTATTGTTATCATTTCCTTATTTTGTGTCATTTGTTTTTATACATTTAGTTTTTTATTTTCTGCAAGTAAGAGACAGCGGCATTGGTGCGGGCTGGAGCGGGGGGCCCGATGGGAGCGAGCAGAGCTGAGACGCAGACTCCGCCCACACGGGACTTCCCTGAGGGCAGAGGGGGGCTGGAGGGCCTCGGGGGTAGGACAGCCTTTCCGATCAAGGCTGCCGGGTCCCTGCAGCTCCACAAGGATGCTAATGAACCGGACCCCACTCCGCCGCTGCGCACAGGCGTCAGCTCCTGGGGGAGCTCCACGGGGAAGCAGGACAATCCCCGGGCCACGTGCCCTCTGCCTTAACAGAGCCACTTGGCTTCTATCCAGCACTGGCGTTTTGGTCTTTGTTTCATGGTCCAAACCTCTCTTTCAATGAGTTTTAGCCTTTGTTTACCTTTGCATAAAGGAATACAACCTGATTGTTTTATATGTCTTGAAATTTTAAATCATTTCCATTATTTTGTTCTTCAATATGAGACTTTTAATTCATTTTCATACTCTATGGTAATAGAAGTCAAAATAGTGGTTATCTCTAATGGTAAGAGGCAGGAAATAAAAAATAAATTTGTAAATTATACTTTATTATAGAAGGTGATGAGTGGTGTGGAAAAGAGTGTGAAGATGATTGGCTGCGCACTGGGCTAGGGGGGTGGGGGGGCAGGAGGAACTAGGGTAAAAAGATGAGATCTGCGCAGACTTGATGAGGGAGTCAGCCAGGAGCTATATTTGAGAGCACATTCAAGGCAGGGAGAACAGACTGCAAAAGCCCTAATTCAGCAGAAAACCTGGAATGTTGAGGGCACAGCCAAGAGGCCAGTGTGGCTGGCATGGAGTGAGAGGTGACAGGGGATTCACAGATTAGAATGTGGGGCCTCGCTGGCCATTAAAAGGACCTCTGGCATATATTCTGAGTGAGAATGGAGCCAGTGAAGGGAAGTGAGCAGGGAGACGTGATCTGACATATTGTGAAAGGAAGGATCACTGTAGCCACTAGAGCTGGTGTGTGCTGGCAGGTGAGGTGCTCCAACATTACCCTCACCACCACGCCCACCACCACCATCCCCAGCGCTGGCATCTCCCTCCCGCCAGCCCACACCCACGGAGCTCTCCGGGTTCTGTCCCGGCAGACTCTGTTCACACATATGGAAGAACAGGGACCAGATCTGCCCTGCCACTGGTTTGAAAGAACCCCCAAAATCTAGCCGAAATATATGAAACACTGGCTGTGAAGAAACTGGGCCTCAGACGAGGGAGGCCCGTGAGTGATCCCTGGGAGCTGAGACCCGGAAGAGGTGAGCCGTGCAGCTGCCCCAGCTTGCTGTCTACACAGACTGTCCAGACCGGGTCCAGCCGGCTCCCTGGGGCTTGGGGCTGGATTGCAGAGTGGAGGCAGCTGGAGTTGGCAGGCAGAGGACTGGAGAGGAGAGAGTGGCAGAGGGAGAGAACCCTGCACACGGGCAGAGGGTCCATTAGTGGAAACTCCTAATTCAGGTGACATCGTATACAGCACTCAGAGGGATCTCATCTCAATAGTGTGGAAAATACTTACTCCTATACTAAAAGCTGCTCTGCTCCCACCAATCAAATCTTCAGGCAAGACTCAAAAGGATCAGCTGTTTCTAAGTAAGTTAACAACATTATATTTTTGAAAGTTCTGGAATATACTTAGGGAAAAAAAAAAAACCCAGCGCCCAAGGAAAAGGGTATGCCAAGAATCAAAAAAATCCAACCCATTATGAGGAGATAGATCAATCAATAAAAGGCATCCTAATTGGAAAGGAAGAAGTAAAACTATCTGCAGACAGCATGATTGTCTATGTAGAAAATCTGATCTACAAAAGTGTGACTAGAAGTAATCAGTGAGTTTAGCAAGATTGTAAGAAAAAGGTACATTAGAGGGAGCTAACTCCCTGTGCCCACTCACCTGACTGTCCCGTAGCACTTTTCTGCACTGATCTGAAACAATTCCAGTCAGCCACAAAATTCTTATTTCAGTGTGCCTAGGTGTTTTCTCTTCGTGCAAACTAAGTTTTTTATTTTAGTAGGAAACCAAGCCAATTGTGACAAGGATGTTGGGAAACCAGAAATCTGGTAGTACGTGTATTTTCTGAAGAGAAATTGTGATCAAGACTTTTTTTTTGACAGTCTTTCCTCTCTCTCTCTCTCTCTCCCCCCCACCCCGCCCCCACCCCGTGCTGCATGGCTTGCAGCATCTTAGTTCCCCCAACCAGGGATCAAACCCGTGCCCCCTGCAGTGGAAGTGTGGAGGCCTAACCACTGGACCACCAGGGAATTCCTATGATCAAGAGTCTTAACAAGAAATGGAAAAGTAAACATTTAGGTCAATATTTCTAACTTTTGGAACATACTTTAGAAATAAGCATTCATGGAAAGAATTATATACATGAATTCCACTGAATGAAGAAAAAATGAAATCATAAAAAATTGAAAACAACTTAAATGTTCAATAATTACATTATGATGCATTTTAAATACACCCATTTAATAACACATTTTTGAAAGTTTTTAGAAAGTGGAAAAGCTAGTATGTTAAATGGAAAAAAGTTCAGGAAAAAATTTAATGCTAAACTTGATAACTTCTAATTACATACAGTTATACATTTAATGTGCAAGTACAACTAAAAAATATTCTAAAATGTTGACAGTATTTAGTGCTGAACATAGAGCTTGATTTTCATTTTCCTAAATTGTCTTCAATTACCTTGTACTAATGGAATATCTGAATTCCAGAACCTTCCCTCCAATGCAAGGACAAAGATAAAAAAATCCATAAATGCATTAGCTGAAAAGAATGTGTGACACAAAATAGTAGCTCAGCTTTATTTTCTGCAGTAACAAACACTGAACCAGCCCACTCCTCAAGCTTCAGGGAAACAAAACAAGTGAACCAAGAGATAACAAGGGCCAGTACAGGCAAAAAATCAGATCCAAATAACAAGGCAGCCATTACTCTAAGTTTGAATTCCCTATGCCTTGTCTCCTACGGGACACAAGGTTAGGCCTAAGCACCTTTTCCTCAGCCTAGGCTATGGTGAGGCGGCGGCGCAAAGTGCCCAATATTCCAAATCACCAGGGAAAGACGATCGAGGAAGGCGTTGATGGAAACTTGCAAGAGAGCGAAGTCTTCAGCAGTCCATCTACTAAAAGTGAGGAAAAAGGAAAACCAGGTTAAAGGGGAGATCACTTGTGTAGGTCCAGGGCACCAGCCCCCTCCTTGCCCCAAGCGCGTCAGTGCCTCCTTAAGACCGAGATCAGACCCCAGCACCTGCCGCCATCGCCCCACCCCCCCAACCCCACCCCCCACAGCAGACTCTTCTACAACTGACACAGCCAGGGTACTGCCATGCACTGTAAATTCCTTCTGAATCATGCCTTGGTGGCGTTGGGCATCTGGGACCAGAGATCTGCGGGCCATTTCTGCCTCCAGAGGGGATCGGAATGGCACTGTGAGTGTGCAGGGGAAGACATGGTTAAGGCACCATCCGCTACTGAATTTGCTGATATCTTGGGCTTCCCCACACCTCAGAAGCCCGTTTTTACCCCAGGATGCCCATTGCTCCCTCCCTCTCAGCCCTGAGCTGCCTCCCTATCCTTTCAGTCCTTCCCCATCCTCCAGGCTCTTCAGACACTGACACTCCCCTTTCCCCCCAGGCGGCCCACTCCGCTGCCCCGACTGCCCCTCGCACTTGCCTCTGTCCCCTCCCCAGGCTGCTGCCAGGACCCCCGCCACCGCACCACTGCCACTGCCCAGGGAGGCTCCATGGAAAGGATACAACACGAGCAGTCCACTTATAGGCCCTACAGCCCTGCGTGCTGCATCTCCACCAGGTCCTAGGGCACGAGGTGCCCGCGCACCCTGGGGACCGGCAGATGCGGCTTCCGTCACTTCTCCTCAGCCAGGCCCACCCCGGCGTTCCGGGCCCCGCTGACGACTCTCACCTTCAGGGCTGCCTGAACTGCTCTGGGAATCAGGAGTTCCGGAGCGATGCTGGCCAACTCCGCAGCTTGCACCACCCGCGCCATCCTCTGGGGCCTGCATGGCCACTGCGCATCTAGCTCCGAGGCCAACGACAACTCAGGAGAGGCCGAGCCCCTCACGAAGCCCCGCCCCTTCTGCCCAGGGAGGCCCACCGCGCCTGCGCAGACACCCTTCAGGGCCCCTCCCGGCACCCGATTGGCTGCCGCCAGCCCGCCCTGCCACCCACGGGCTGCCCCCGGAGACCCCGTAGGGCGGGACAGCCGCGCCTCCCGCGCGAAGCCCAGCTCCTCTCAGGCGCCCCCCGTGCGCCTGCGCAGATGGGCCCCTCCCGTCCTGGCCCAGACAGAGCCACCGCCGAGACGGGCACGACAGCGTCCCACTCGCAAGGCCTTGACGGCGTCTCCCAAACCATGTGCTCCAGGCAGTGAGGCGCCCGCCCCACGCCCCTGCAACCCTCCCCCGGGTAAAACCCCAGGTAAAACACAAGCAGCAGGGGACGCGCGGGACCTCCGAGAAGAGGGGTCTCCCGCAAGGGGGGCGGTGGGGACTGCTGGGGTCTTCCCTGAGGCCCCGCCCCCACCCTCAGGACCCCGTCCAGACCCTATGGCCTCCCAAGGGCCGTCTCCACACTGCATCCCGCGGGGGCGGGCGCTTCCACGGGTGAGCTGGGGGGGGGAGGGACTCAGAAGCTCCGTCCAGAGGCGAGCGCTGCTCAGCTCGCCCCATCCGTGGTCACGTGAGCATTCTCAGCGGCGGGGGGGTGGGGTGGGGGGGTGGCCAGCGACCGACCTGGGCAGACGGAACACCAGCATCTTTCCCGGGCACCGAGAAGCCACCTTAGCCGTCCCGAGAGATCCGACGGCCGAGGCCTCCCACTCCCCCAGCTGAGGGGCGGCATGGAGACAGGAGTCCACGATGCTGAGACACGGCAGTGCGAAAGCAGGTCACAGCCCGGCGCCCTAAGGAAGCTCCGGGAATCCACGGAGCTGGGGGGGGACAGCAGCTGCGGTCACGGACGCTGATTCCACCCTCTCCCCTGCTCCCGGCCGTCCCCTCCCCTCCTCGGGCTCCCTCCGGGCCACAGGCTTCGCCTGCGGCCCTTGCCGGGGGTGTGGGCCCTCCCGCTCCCGCTCCCGCTCCCGGGCGGCCCCGCCCCGCCCCTCACACCTGCGGGCCGGGAGGGGCCCCGGGCAGGCCTGGGCTCCGCGCTCCTCTCGGCTGCCTGCAGGCCGCTGCGCCCCGTGCTGGGCTGGCTACCGTCCTTCCCCAGCCCTGCCCCGGCCCCAGAGGCGGCCCCGAGGTGGAGGCGTCCCTCAGGAGCGTCCCTCGGACCGGGGGGCTCTCCGCACGCAGCAGGGGCCCTGCGCCTGCGGATCTGCAGGCTGTACCCACTCCCGCCACAGCCGCCTGCAGGCCGCCACCACCATGTCACCGCGCGCCCGGCTGCAGAGACATGCTCGCGGGCGGTCGGCTGTCGCCCAAAGAGGTGCACCTGGGTGGTGGGCTGATGCCCAAAGAGATGCTTCCGGGCAGTCAGCTGTCACCCAGCTGCAGAGAGATGCTCCTGGGCAATTGGCTGTCTCCCAAAGAGATGCTCCCAGGTGGTCAGCTGTCTCTCAGCTGCACAGAGATGCTCCTGGGCGGTCTGCTGTCCCCCAGCTGCACAGAGATGCTCCCGGGTGGATGGCTGTTGCCCAAAGAGTTGCTCCTGGGTGGTTGGCTGTCACCCAAAGAGATGCTCCCCGGCGGTGGGCTGTCGCCCAGGTGCATAGAGAAGCTCCTGGGCAGTCGGTTGTCGCCCAAAGAGATGCTCGAAGGTGGTCAGCTGCCGCCTGGCTGCAGGGAGCTGCTCCCAGGTGGTTGGCTGCCAGCCAAAGAGATGCTCCTGGGCGGTCAGCTGTCCCCCGAAGAGATGCTCCTGGGTGGTTGGCTGTCAGCCAGAAGCACAGGGATGCTCCCGCATGGTCGATTGTCACCCAAAGAGATGCTCCCAGGCGGTTGGTTGTCGTCTGGATGCAGAGAGATGCTCCCGGGCCGTCAGCTGTCATCCAGCTGCACAGAGAAGCTCCTGCATGGTCCGTTGTCACCCAAAGAGATTCTCCCAGGAGGTCAGTTGTCGCCCAGCCACGGGGAAGAACTCCCAGACGTCGGCTATCACGCAAAGAGAAACTCCCGGCGGTAGGCTGTCGCCGAAAGTGATGCTCCCAGGTGGTCGGCTGTCACCCGACTGCATAGAGATGCTTTCGGGCGGTTGGCTGTTGCCCGGCTGCAGGGAGATGCTCCTGGGTGATCGGCTGTCTCCCAAAGAGATGCTCCTGGGCAGTCGGCTGTCGCACAAAGAGATGCTCCCGTGCGGTCGGCTGTCGCTCGGCTGCAGGGAGATGCTCCCGGGTGGTCGGTTGTGGCCAGCAGGTCCAAGGTGGCCCAGGCTACCCCCAGGGCACCCTGCCTCCCCCCCGCACACACACACACTCTGCTAGGACTCCCACGGAAACCGCAGCTCTGGGACTCACAGGAAGGGCACCCAGAAGCGGACTTCCGTCTCACTGTGCCCCCCACATCACACTGGAGGGCAGCAAGCTGCCCACACCTGGACCACACCTGGATCGCTAGTTCCCAAAGGGCCCAGGGAAATGCAGCTTTGATTTCTCACGCACAAAGAGTGTGCGGTAGAAGAGGGCTCACCAGACAAAGGCCGGAGGAGATGGCTAGGGGCCAAGTCGCAGAGTTCTCCCTCTGGCTACTCCACGTCTATGCCTAGTTTTATTTTTTTTAATAAATTTATGTATTTATTATGTATTTATTGGCTGTGTTGGGTCTCCGTTGCTGTGTGAGGGCTTTCTCTAGTTGCGGTGAGCGGGGACTACTCTTGGTCATGGTGGCGGGCTTCTCATTGAGATGCCTTCTCTTGTTGTGGAGCACGGGCTCCAGTAGTTGTGGCACATGGGCTCACTAGTTGTGGCTCTTGAGCTTTAGAGCGCAGGCTCAGTAGTTGTGGCGCACGGGCTTAGTTGCTCTGGGGCATGTGGGATCTTCCCAGACCAGGGCTTGAACTCGAGTCCCCTGCATTCGCAGGCAGAATCTTAACCACTGCACCACTAGGGAAGTCCCTATGCCTATGCTTTTAATCCATAGTAATAGCTAGCACAGCCTACGCTCCATACACTGTTTCAAGTGCTCTCCGTGTATTACTCCATCATGTAAGTTTTCAGACATTACTGCCAACGTCGGTCTCCTGTAGCCCATGATGTAGCTCTCTTCCACACAAGTGAAACACACCCACTCGCTCCCCAGCACCAGGGACTCAAAGTCTTATCCTTCTCTAGGGGCGTTCCTTCCATCTCTACTTCATTCATCACATCATGTGGATGACCTATAATCTATGGATTGAATTACTTTTTTTTAGTTTATTGGCTGCATCGGATCTTCATTGCTGTGTGTGGGCTTTCTGTAGTTGTAGCAAGCAGGGGCTACTCTTCGTTGCAGTGCACGGGCTCTAGGGACTCAGGCTTCAGTAGTTGCAGCTCACAGGCTCTAGAGCGCAGGCTCAGTAGTTGTGGCACACGGGCATGTGGGATCTTCCCGGACCAGGGCTTGAACCCACGTCCCCTGCATTGGCCGGCGGATTCTTAACCACTGAGCCATCAGGGAAGCCCTATGCATCGAATTATAAAGTTAACTTCCATCACCTTATCTGGTATAAGACAGCAGAGGGAAGCTGGGGAGAGGAGGAAATTAGCTAATGCACATTTTTAAAATGCACAAAATAAAAATAAAATAGGCATAGGTATTACAGTCCTCATTTCTGCTATTAGACATAAGGTGAGAGTTGGTATTTTCCATTTCTTTCATCTACTGTCCATTCCTTTGTTCCCTTTGCCCTCAGCCAACATCCCAGCTGATGAGCCTGGGGTGACCCAAGCCTACATTCTTGCAGGGGTGGGGGCCTGAGGTCTTGCTGTTCCTGTCCGTAAGGACTTGCTGCCATCTTCCACTCAATTCTACCTTCCTCCACAGTGGCGCTAGGAGGTGCTCCTCCCTATTCCGTGGGTCCCAGACATACTTTTCCCAGCCCCACTCTGTAGCAGCAGTGCTCTCTCCTCTTGGTCATGTGATCTGTCACCCCAGCCAGCACAGTACGCCCTCTAGCTTGTTGGTCCAGTAGCGGGAGGAGCCCCAAATGGCCAGGGGAAAGCCTCATGTCCAGTTCAGTGGACCCTTTGTGTGGAGACCGTGGTGGTGAAGAAGTCTTTAGTAGGTCTGTGGGTGGTAGCCTGGCATGCTGGCCAAACCATGGTGGGAGAGAGGGCAGGCACATACACAGAAAAAGTGTCTATTCCACAGAGAAACACTTGCTGTTTTGAAGTCAGGCACAGAGCAGTAGAAGTGCCCACGTCAGCCTTGTGGAGTTGGAGTCCATGTTGCATCGTCCTACCCAAAGGTGTTTCTCCAAAATCATCACGCTGCCGCTTCCTGCCTTAGAGTCCATCCAACAGATTATCCCCACACCAGAAGAAGGTGAGAATGCCATCACCCTTCCTTCACTTGAGCTGCCTGTTCACCTCCTAACCCGGAACCTAAATCACCACTTGTCTGAAATGCTGAGTTCAGCTGGGACGTGGGCCCCACCCTGCCCATGGTACTTACCTGTCATCTGAGACCTCATTCCCTGAGGGTCCCAGAGCTTCCTCCTTTGTTTGACTCTCTTGTGTCATCCGTCCCCAAAGTGTTTCTCCAAATTACTATGCTGCCGCTTTCTTTCCTAAATTCACAAGGGTACTTGAGGAAAAGAAGGAAGGAGATTGTTTCCCCGAGGTGGTGGGAGAGATGAAGTAGATTCTCCTTCTTTGCCTTCCTGTGGAAGCTGCCCCTATTTACCAACACGGGGTGGGGGTGGGCTGCTTACAGGTCACCAGAGTGGCGAGGACAGGCGCCAATGCAGACCCCTAGAGAGCTGAGTCCCTGAGGTGGCGAGAGAGGGAGAACACAGCATTGCCTGAGGGCAGTCAGCACTGTTTGCGAGAGAGACTGAGCTGTGTAGAAGTCTGTGACTGTACAATTCTGAGTTGGTCCCTGGCTGTGTGTCTACACAGAGCTCTGCCTGGAGAAATCAGGGAGTGATAGGCAGAGCTCTCTTGTCTGTGAGGAAGGTGTCAAAGCAAGGGGGTGACCAGTGTCTAGAATGGCTTGTGGCTTGACAAAGAATCTCACTGTCTCGCTGAGCAAAGTCACCAAAGAGACCCTGGGCTCAGTCTCTCTCTGCCAGTCCTGTTGTCACTTTCTACTGGGCAGATAGCTTTAATCTCTTAGGCATGTGCAGGAGCGACCTGCAGCCAGAGAGCAAGGATATTCCAACATGCACAGATCTCTAAGTGTGATACACCACATTCATAGAATGACAGATAAAAAATCATATGATCATCTCAATAGACGCAGATAAAACATTTGACAAAATACAACATCCTTTCATGATAAAAACCCTCAACAAATTGGTATAGGAGTAATATACCTGAATATAATAAAGGTTATATAGGGCAAACCTGGAAGCTAATATCATACCCGACAGTGAAAGCTTGAAAGCTTTGCCTCTAAGATCAGGAACAAGACAGGGGTGGTCAGAATGCAGACTCTGTAAGTTTTCAATCTCTAAAACTTTAAATTTACTGGGAATTGGTTTAGGCCCATAAAATGCCTTATCTTGGTGAACATAGCATTTGTACTTGAAGAGAACATGTAGACTATACACATCAAAAATTTAAATTTCTGATTTAGTGTTCTAAAAATAGCAATGACAGATTGTTCAGATCTTCTAAGTCAGAGGCATTTGGTTTTACGTTAACAAACTCTTAATGTAAAAGACCAGATACTAAAATTTTTAGGTTTTTAAGCCACACAGGGTCACTGTGGCTGCTGCTGCCGCCTCTCTTTCTTCTCCTTCGTCCGTCTCCTTCCTCGCAACCCATTAAAAGTGAAAACAGCATGCTTAGCTCATGGGCTATTAAAAAAGAAGGCCCTGGGCTGGATTTGGCCAGGAGGCTGGAGGTTGCCAATCCTATCAATTCTTGCTTCATGCATTTTGAAGGCATGTTATTAGGCACAGACATATTTATGATTGTTTTATCTTCCAGATGGATTAATTGCTACTTTTACTATTAAATGTATCCCTTTATCTGAGGAAATTCAGTTTTCCTGGAAGTCTGATTTATCTAATATTGGTGTAACTGCATCAGCCTTCATGGCTTACTATTTCCTTGCATGTCTTTTTCCAATCTCTTCCAACCTATTGGTGTCTTTATATTTTAAATGTAGCTCATGTGGACAGTATATAGCTTGATTTTTTTAATTTATTCTATTTATTTATCGATTGATTTATTTTTGGGTGTGTCGGGTCTTTGTTGCTGCACACGGGCTTTCTCTAGTTGCCACTAGCAGGGGCTTCTCTTCGTTGACGTGCTCGGACTTCTCATTGCAGTGGCTTCTCTTGTTGCACAGCACAGGTTCTAGGTGCACGGGCTTCAGTAGTTGTGGCACATGGGCTCAGTAGTTGTGGCTTGAGGGCTCTAGAGCGCAGGCTCAGTAGTTGTGGCGCACAGGCTTAATTGCTCTGAGGCATGTGGGATCTTCCCAGACCAGGGATCGAACCCGTGTCCCCTGCACTGGCGGGCGGATTCTTAACCACTGCACCACCAAGAAAGTCCCTAGCTTGTTTTTTTTTTTTTTAAAGGAGTATAGTTGATTTACAGTGTTGTGTTAGTTTCTGCTGTACAGCAAAGATTCTTTTCCCATATAGGCCATTACAGAGTATTGAGTAGAGTTCCCTGTGCTATATAGTAGGTCCTTATTAGTTATCTATTTTATATATGGTAGTGTGTATATGTCAATCCCAGTCTCCCCATTTATCCCTCCCCCCTTCACCCCTAATAACCGTAAGTTTCTTTTCTACATCTGTGACTCTATTTCTGTTTTGCAAATAAGTTCATTTGCACCAATTTTTAGATTCCACATATAAGTGATATCATTTGATATTTGTCTTTCTCTATTTGACTTACTTCACTTTGTATGACAATCTCTAGGTCCATCCATGTTGCTGCAAATGACATTATTTCATTCTTTTTTATGGTTGAGTATGTAACTTGGTGTTTTTAAAAAAATCCTTCTAACAATATCTGCTTTTAAGTTGAATGATTTGGCAAAGTCACATTTAATATAATTAATAATGTGGTTGGATTTAAGTCTACCATTTGCTATTCATTTTTTGTTTGTCCCTTCTGTTTTTTGTTTTTGCTCAACCTAGTTGAGGTGAAATATACATATAGAAAATTGCACACATGTTAAGTATACAGTTTTATGAATTATGATAAAAGTATACACAACAAAAGTCGAAATACAGAACATTTCCATCATTCTCACAATTCCCATTGTGCCTCTTCACAGTCAATCGTCTCTACATTCTGTCCCAGAGAACAAATATAGATTAGATTTACTTTTCTAGAAGTTCATTTGAGTGAAACCACACAGGATGTACTCTTTTGAGTCCACCATTTTTTATTTAACATGATGATCTGGAGAGTCATTCAAGCTGGTGGACGTATCAGTAGTTTGCTCCCCTTTATTCCTGAGTTGTATTCCATTGCATGGATGTACCATTATTTGGGTTTTGGGGTTTTTTTTTTTTTTTAGAACTTTTATTGAGATACAGTTAGCATATAATAAACAGCATATATTTAGAGTGTACAATTTGGTATCCCGATCTCCCAGTTCATCCCCCCCCAACCCTCCCCGCTTTCCCCACTTGGTGTCCATGTGTTTGTTCTCTACACCTGTGTCTCTATTTCTGCCTTGCATTTCCTCTTTCATAGTTGTTAGCATTTGCCTTATGTATTGAGGTGCTCCTATATTGGGTGTATATATATTTATAATTGTTATCTCCTCTTCTTGGATGGATCCCTTGATCTTTATGTAATGTCCTTTCTTGTCTCTTGTAACATTTTTTATTTTAAAGTATCTTTTATCTGATATGACTATTGCTACTCCAGCTTTCTTCTGATTTTCATTTGCATGGAATATCTTTTTCCATCCCCTCACTTTCCGTCTGCATGTGTCCCTAGATCTGAAGTGGGTCTCTTGTAGACAGCATATATATGGGTCTTGTTTTTGGATCCATTCAGCCAGTCTGTGTCTTTCAGTTGGTGCATTTAGTCCATTTACATTCAAGGTAATTATCGATATGTATGTTCCTATTACTGCTTTCTTAATTGTTTTGTTTTTTGTTTTTGTAGGTCCTTTTCTTCTCTTATGTTTCTCACTTAGAGAAGTTCCTTTAGCATTTGTTGTAGGGCTGGTTTGGTGGTGCTGAATTCTCTTAGCTTTTGCTTGTCTGTAAAGCTTTTGATGTCTCTGGCAAATCTGAATGAGATCCTTGCTGGGTAGAGTATTCATGGTTGTAGATTCTACCCTTTATCACTTGAAATATATCGTGCCACTCCCTTCTGGCTTGCAGAGTTTCTGCTGAGAAATCAGCTGTTAACCTCATGGGAGTTCCCTTGTACGTTATTTGTCGTTTTTCCCTTGTTGCTTTTAATAACTTTTCTCTGTCTTTAATTTTTGTCCATTTGACTACTATATGTCTTGGTGTATTTCTCCTTGGGTTTATCCTGCCTGGGACTCTCTGCGCTTCCTGGACTTGGGTAGCTATTTCCTTCCCCATGTTAGGGAAGTTTTCAACTATAATCTCTTCCAATATTTTCTCAGGTCCTTTCTCTCTCTCTTCTCCTTCTGAGACCCCTATAATGCAAATGTTGGTGCGTTTAACATTGTCCCAGAGGTATCTTAGGCTGTCTTCAGTTCTTTTCATTCTTTTTTCCTTGTTCTTTTCTGCATCAGTGATTTTCACCATTCTGTCTTCCAGGTGACTTATTCGCCCTTCTGCCTCAGTTCATCTGCTATTGGTTCCTTCTAGTGTATTTCTCATTTCAGTTATTGTGTTGCATATCTCTGTTTGTTTGCTCTTTAATTCTTCCAAGTCTTTGGTAAAGTCCTGGGTCATCTTCACCATCATTATTCTGAATTCTTTTCCTGTAAGGGTGCTGATCTCCTCTTCATTTAGTTGTTTTTCTGGGGTTTTATCCTGTCCCTTCATCTGGTACAAAGTCCTCTGCTTTTTCATTTTCTCTATCTTTCTGTGGCTGTAGTTTTCAGTTCCACATGATGAAATACTGCTGATACTGGTTGATACTGCTGTCTGCCCTCTTGTGGAGGAAGCTATCTAGGAGGCTTGTGCATGCTTCCAGATGGGAGGGACTGATGGTGGGTAGAGCTGGGTGGGTGGAGCTCAGTAAGACTTTAATCTGATTTGGTGGGCAGAGCTCAGTAAAACTTTAATCTGCTTGTCTGCCAATGGGTGGGGCTGTGTTCCCACCTTGTTGGTTGTTTGGCCTGAGGCTACCTAGCACTGGAGCTTACAGGCTCTTTGGTGGGGCTAATGGCAGCCTCTGGGAGGGCTCACAGCAATGAGCACTTCCCAGAACCCCTGCTGCCAGTGCCCCTGTCTCCTCAGTGAGCCACAGTTGCCCCCACCTCTGCAGGCAACGCTCCAACACCAGCAGGTAGGTCTGGTTCAGTCTCCTATGGGGTCACTGCTCCTTCCCCCTGGGTCCTGGTGAGCACACTTTTTGCATGCCCTCCAAGAGTGGAGTCTCTGTTTCCCCCAGTCCTGTGGAGGTCCTGCAATCAAATCCCACTGGCTTTCAAAGTCTGATTCTCTGGGGATTCCTCCTCCTGTTGGTGGACTCCCAGGTTGGGAAGCCTAACGTGGGGCTCAGAACCCTCACTTTAGTGGTGGACTCCTGCAGTATAACTGTTCTCTAGTTTGTGAGTCACCCAGCCAGCATTTATGGGATTTGATTTTAACGTGATTGCACCCCTCCTACCATCTCATTGCAGCTTCTCCTTTGTCTCTGGATGTGGGGTGTCTTTTTTGGTGAGTTGCAGTGTCTTTCTGTTGATGGTTGTTCAGCAGTTAGTTGTAATTCCGGTGCTCTTGCAAGAGGGAGTGAGCACACCTCCTCCTACTCTGCCATCTTAATCCTGTGTCCCATTATTTGTTTAACCATTCACTGTTGATAGATATTTGGGTTATTTCCAAATTGGGGTTACTATTAATAAAATTAATATAAAAACTCATATACAAGTCTTTGTGAGGACATACATTTTAATTTTCTTGGGTAAATAGCAGAAGTGAGATTGCTGGGTTATAGAGTAAGTATACATTTAACTTTATAAGAAACTGAAGAACCATTTTCGAATGTGGTTGTACCAATTTACATTCCCACTAGCAATGTATGAGCTTTCTTTTATCTAGAGCCTCTTTTAGTCATCCTTATAGTTCAACTTTACTCTTCTTTCTCAAGTTTGATTTGCTTATTCTAGGTTCTTTGCATTTCCATATACATTTGGAATCTTTGTCAATTTCTGCAAAATCAGGATTTTTATTGGGTTTACAATGAATTTATGGAATAGTGTGCTGAGAATGTACACTTTAAGAATACTGAGTCTTCCCCACGTGATCTAATCTGACCTTGGGTATGTTATCTTGGCCCCACATTTCTTCTTCTTCTTTTTTTTAATAAATTTATTTATTGGCTGTGTTGGGTCTTCCTTTCTAAGCACGGGCTTTCTCTAGTTGCAGCAAGCGGGGACTACTCTTTTTTGTGGTGTGCGGGCTCCTCGTTGCCGTGGCTTCTCTTGTTGCAGAGCACAGGCTCTAGGCGTGTGGGCTTCAGTAGTTGCAGAACACAGGCTCAATAGTTGTGGTGCATGGGCTTAGTTGCTCCACGGCATGTGGGATCTTCCCGGAGCAGGGCTCGAACCCATGTCCCCTGCATTGGCAGGTGGATTCTTAACCACTGCGCCACGTAGGAAGCCCCCCTCATTTCTTCTTAATACTCGAGTCTTAGTTCCTTTGTGGTATCCTTTTCCAAATATATAGTCACACTTCCTGGCCCTGGGTTTAATATTTCTCATCCTTCATCCTCATACGTATCTGAGGATGTCAGATAACACCCAGGTAACTGATACTGTGGGGCACATTGGAAAGATTGAATATGGAATTATTTTTGTCCACTGTGGGAGGAGAAGGAGACAAACCTGTAAATACTAAGTTACAGGAAGTCCAGTATCACATGCAATAGATGTAATTATATTTCTTTTCAAATGTATTGCAAATTGTTTGCCAAAAAGAATTACATCAATTCAGTCACTAATATAGTATACCTGTTGACTACAACCTAGTCAGCACTGGCTTTTAATTTTAATACTTCTAATTTACTAGTTATAAAATGGTATTCACTTGCTATTTTATTTATAAGTAATTTATTGGATTGAATATTTTGCCATGTGTATTAATTTTCTTTCCTCTGCTAACAAATTTTCTATTTGTTTGCTTTCCTAATTTTTGTCTATGTATAATCTTGCTTTTTGATGGAAATCCTCAAACATTAAATTTTTGTGAGAAAAAAAAGGAATACTTGGTCTTCCAATCCATGAACATGATACATTTCTCCATTAATGTAGATTTTAAGTTCTCTTATTAATAAGTTTTAGTTTTCACTGTAAATGTTTTGCACGTATTTTATTAAATGCATCACTAAGTATTTCATGTTTTAGGATACTATTATAAATGATAGTGATTTTTAAATTGCACATTTCTTTTTTTGTAGATTACTTAGGATTTTCTATGTATGCAAACGTCATATCTGAATAAAGATAATTCTATTTTTTCCAATCTGTATAACTTTTATCTCTCTTTCTTGTCTAGTGCACTGCCTAGGATTTCCAGGGCAATAATGAATAAAAGTGGTGAACATCCATGCCTTATTCTCAAATTCGGGGGGGGGGGAATTATATTTTCCTCCATTATTATGATAGCTGTAGGATTTTTGTAGATTACCTTTATCAAATTAAGAAAGTTTCTTTCTAGCCCTAGTTTTCTGAGAGTTGTTATCATAGTGGTTATTGAATATTGTCAAATGCTTTTTTTTGCATCTATCGAAATGATCATATGGATTTTCTCCTTTATTTTCTTAATATGATGAATAACACTGCTTTTTTAAAATGCAAAACCAATCTTTCATTTTTGGGATGAATCTCACTTGGTTATAATGTATCATTCTCTTTATATATTGCTGGATTAAATTTGCTAATATTTAATTAAATTCTTTGTGTGTAACTTAATGAAGAATATTGGTCTGTGGTTTCCTTTTCTTGCAGTGTCTTCATCTGGTTTTAGTATTTTGTAGTGCTGCCCTCATAAACTGATTTCAGAAGTGTTTCCTCTCCTCTACCTTCTGAAAAGATTTGTATAGGATTGTTAATATTTCTCCTTGAAATATTTTATAGTATTCACTAGTAAAGCCATATGGGCCTGGAGTTTTCTGTTCCATTTCTTCTATAGATTTAGGGATATTCAAGTTTTCCACCTCTTCTTGAGTTAGTTTTGGTAATTTGTGTCATTCAAGGAATTTGTCCATTTCATCTAAATTGGCAAATTTATTCACAAATATTGTTCCTAATATTCCCCAGTTACACTTTTTATCAGTTTTATTGGTATTTTTCCCCCCGGTTTTAATGTTTTTTTATTGAATTATAGTTCATTTATAATTTACTTTGCTGTACAGCAAAGTGATTCAGTTACACATATATGTACATTCTTTTTTTTCATATTCTTTTCCATTAAGGTTTATCATAACATACTGAATACAGTTCTCTGCGCTATACAGTAGGACACTGTTGTTTATCCATGCTATATATAAAAGCTTACACCTGCTAACCCCAACCTCCCACTCCATCCCTCCCCCAACCCCTCCCCCTTGGTAACCACCAATCTATTCTCTATGTTCCCCTGAATCCTGTGTTTCTACCTGGCCCTCAGGTGAGGTCCAGGCTGCTGGTCTGAGGGTCATGTATGAATAATACTGGCGTCCATGTTCATCTTCCTTCAACTAGGGCTGAAGGGTCATCCCACCAGATCCCTGGTGCTGAAACTTGGCCTTCATCTTACTCAAACTTACGTGAGAAGAGGTCAGAGCTCCTGTCCCCTAGGAGGTGTCCTGAGTCCCACAGAGGTGCCCTAACACAAGGCTGCTCCCCACAGGGTCTAATGAGATGGCCGCGAGCGGACAAGTCGCTGGTGTGTGGAGCCACAGACCCAGCTTCCACTCCATCCCTTCCCACCACGTTGCTGAAATGCGGCCTGAGATGAGCCCAAACCTCCTGTGCCTCAGTTTCTCCTTCTGAAAAGTGAGGTCATTTATAAAGTTCCTTTCCAGTATTGGTATTTTTAAAAGCTTTCAGGTATATGGATTTTTCTCTATGTTCATTTTACATTTTATTCATATCAGCTCTTATCTTCATTATTTCTTTCCTATTTAGATTAAATTTAAAATTAAAATTTGCTCTTCTATGTCTGATTTTCTGCAATATTGTTCTATTAATTAAAATAATTTTCCTCTTGATTGTGACTATTTCTCCTTTCTCTTCTGTGAGTTTTGTTTCATGTATTTTGAAGCTTTGTTATTATGCCTTCTTCATGCATTGACCCCTTTACCATTAGCAAATGTCCTCCATTCCATCATATTCCTTGTCATAAAGTCTACTCTGCCTGCTATTAATATAGCCACTCAAACTTTCTTATTGTTCGAGTTTGCATAGTATATCTTCATCCATCTTTTAACCTTTACCAGATCTGTATCTTTATATTTAAAGTGGATTTCTTATGCTTAGCATATGTTTTGTTTTGTCTTTTTTTTTTTTTATAAATTTATTTGTTTATTTATTTATTGGCTGTGTTGGGTCTTCGTTGCTGCACACAGGCTTTCTCTAGTAGTGAGCAGGAGCTACTCTTCATTGTGGTGCACGGGCTCCTCGTTTCGGTGGCTTCTCTTGTTCTCATTGCACGGGCTCTAGGCAAGTGGGCTTTAGTAGTTGTGGCACATGGGCTCAATAGTTGTGACTCTTGGGCTCTAGAGCACAGGCTCAGTAGTTATGACACATGGGCTTAGTTGCTCCATGGCATGTGGGATCTTCCTGGAGCAGGGATCAAACCCTTGTCCCCTGCATTGGCAGGCAGATTCTTAACCACTGCGCCACCTAGGAAGTCCCTGTTTTGTCTTTTTATCTACTTTGACAATCTCTGCTTTTTTAACTGAAGCATTTTTTAACTGAAGACCATTTACAATTAATGTAATTAGTGATATGGTCGAGTTTAAATCTGCCATCCTGCTCTTTATTTTCTATTTGTCCCATGTGTTCTGTGTTCCTCTTTCCATCTTTTCATGAGTTCTTTTAGACTGAATAATTTTTAGAATTCCGTTTTGTCCTCACTATATTGTTTTTTAGATCTAGGGTTTCTAATATATATTTTACCTTGTTATTAACTACCTTCAAATGGTTTAAAATCATTCCATATATGATGTAAGAACATTACAACAACATACTTCCAATTACCCACTCATGTCCTTTGTGTTTTTTAAAAAATTTTTATTTATTTATTTATTTAGGCTGTGTCAGGTCTTAGTTGTGGCATGTGGGATCTTCATTGAGGCACGTGGAATCTTTCATTGCTGCACGTGGGCTTCTCTCTAGCTGTGGCACTCGGGCTCCAGATCATGTGGGCTCTGTAGTTTGTAGCACGCAGGCTCTCTCATTGAGGTGCAGGAGTTCAGTAGTTGTGGCGCACATGCACATGCAGACTTAGTTGCACCAGGGCATGTGGCATCTTAGTACCCTGACCAGGGATCAAACCCGCATCCCCTGCATTGGAAGGTGGATTCTTCACCACTGGACAACCAAGGAAGTCCCTGTCCTTTATACTATTGTCATACATTTTATTTCCACATTGGTTATAAACCTCACACTATGTTCTTAATATTTTTGCTTTAAACAGTTTGCTATGTTGAAAGAAATATTAAAAAGAGAAAAAATTATATTTACCTACATATTTTCCATTTCTGGGACTCTTCATTCCTCATGTAGATCCAAATTTCCTTCTGGTATCATCCTTCCATGAGGAGAACTGTCTTTTCTTTGTGTGTGTGTGTCAGATGATATTGACAAAGACTCAAAAGCTCTTCTATTTTCATTTAGAGGTGAGGCTAATCAGAATGACTTGAGTTCCTCTGGTTTCCAAGTTACTAGATCCTCTTGGGCAGCTGTCAGAGCAACTTCTCATATGAAACTCATACAACACTTTTGTCTCTCAGCTGGTAGATAAATGCTTCCAATTCCCAATGGTCTGTATACTTTTTAGGTGCTCATTTGGGTCCTACAGATTTAGATTCCAATATCTCTCTTCTCCCTTCCCTAGTATTTAGCTATGCAGAGACTGATCCAATCTACCCATTTCTACTCCTGTTTTGTTCATATTTATTAACTCTTTGTGACCCATGTTATAACATTTGCATAGCTAGCTGAGACATAATAGAGGTTTCAGGAGCTTGAAAACTGTGAGGAAGACAAGACAAATAAGATCAGGTGAAGAGGTCTGTATTGGACACAATTCCTTTTTGGTAGAGTGCTAGAAAAGTAAGAAATGAGTCCAGGAAGATTTCTGGGATGGAATCAAATAGTGTTCCTGTGATCATGGAGAAAGCAGTGTGAACTACAACCAAGTAGAAAGAAACATATCACCTTTTTAAAGTTTATTCATTTATTTTTATTTGTTGGCTGAGTTGGGTCTTTGTTGCTGTGAGTGGGCTTTCTCTAGTTGTGGAGAGCAGGGTCTACTGTTCCTTGTGGTGTGCAGGCTTCTCAGTGCGGTGGCTTCTCTTGTTGCAGAGCACAGGCTCTAGGCATGCAGGCTTCAGTAGTTGTGGCTCACGGGCTCTAGAGCGCAGGCTCAGTAGTTGTGGTGCACAGGCTTAGTTGCTCTGTGGCATGTGGGATCTTCACGGACCAGGGATTGAACCTGCGTCCCCTGCATTGGCAGATGGATTCGTAATCTCTGCGCCACCAGGGAAGTCCTGAAACATATCTCCTTATACTTGAAAGAAATAGCTTTGGCCCTATTCCATGGGAATAGAATAATTTAAGAAGTGGGGTGGCATGGGTACACGTGAGAAGGAAGAGATCAGAATTAATGTGAGCTGATGTGAGGATAGCCAGAGATGACCAATGACCACGCAAACTGTCCCAAGCTAAGAGGAATGCTGGGGGGGTTCATTATTGTGGGAAGACATTCGGGAACCTTTCTCAAACCTTGAAAATGTTAAAGTATGTGGGCCGAGCGATGGGATTCAGAATGTCCTGCTTGAGCTTTGGAGGAGCTGAGGGTGCGGGGCGTGGAGACTAATATCACCCTGTTTGGTCCTGAAGGATGGCTGGTTAGCCAAAGATGGGTAAGATTCCTCAGAGGAGGAACAACCTAAGACAGGCACAGCCGCCGAGGGGCCAACAGGGGTGGTGCATAGAGCCTTCCTTATATCACCGTGTTTGGCCCTGGAGGATGACTGGTTAGCCAGAGACGGGTAAGATTCCTCAAGGGAGGAACGACCTAAGACAGGCACAGTCGCAGAGGGGCCAACACGGGTGGGGCACAGACCCCCAATATCTGAGAGAGGTCTCCTGCCCCCAGGGCTGTTTTGCTCTCCACACCCAGCTCAAATCCACACCTGCTCAGCTCGGACCCAGGAGGCAAACAAGGATCATTGCCCCAGTCATGTGAGGCCTTTGATTGTTTAGGAGTGTAACCTGAGAATGTTAGCCCATGAACTCAATAAAAGCAACCTGGGATGAGTCAGCAGGGCTCTTGATCCTAGAGGTCTTGAGTCCCCCGGTCCCATCTTTCTCTTCAGTCTGTGTCTGTGTCTTCTTCAAGCTTGCGGCACCCGTCACTCACCTCGAGTCGCCCAGCTGGTCTCGGCAAGTGGTGCCCAACGTGGGGCACAAAAGGCTTGAGTGACGAAGGCTCACGGAAAGTGAAATTGATGAAAGTAAAGAATTGGGAAGTGCTGTGAAGCCCCCAAGAGGAGAGTAAGAGGCCTCTGAAAAAATCCTGCCAGTAAGTAAATCTCTTGGGTAGTTTGTGTTCGGGGTAAAATATGGGAAATAAAGAAAGTTCAGATTAATATCGACCAGATGTATGCCTGTTACGGCAGCTCCTAAGGGCAGGTGGAGTAAAAAGCAAGTGAAGGTCTTGTAAAAAGCAAATGAAGGTCGATTGTTAAAAATTCTGTAAATAGTTGAGAATATTGTATATAGTTTCCTTCTTTAGGCTAACACTGGGTTTATGTACTTAGGGATAAGGTTGGGAGCAAACTTAAAAAATTGCATTCTAAAGGGACTCCAGTATCAGGTTCTGTTTGGTCAATGTGGTCTCTGATTAAGTCAGTATTAGAGCCTCTATTAGAGCCTCTATGGGCTCCTGAGGGCTCAAATGATAGCTTTGATGAAGAAGCCGGTCCATCAGAGGACCGATGGGCATGTGCGGTGCCAAACGAAACTGAAAAACAAAAAGGAATTAGAATTCATACTGAAGTGATTGATAATGATTATACTGGAGAAATTAAAGTGATGATATCAACTTCGGTTCCATGGAAAGCCCATCCAGGTGATAGAATAGCACAGTTGCTTATTCTGCCATATTATAAGATTGGCAATAGTACAAAAGTAAGGAGAACGAAAGGCTTTGGAAGCACAGGAGAGGCCGGAGTTTTCCTCTCTGAAAAAATTTTAGAAACACGCCCGACGTGCTCAGTAACTATAAATGGAAAAGCTTTTAGAGGATTAATAGACACAGGTGCTGATGTTTCAATTATAAGCAATAATCATTGGCCTTCTCGCTGGCCTACTTGTCCTGCAGACATTACAGTGGTAGGTTTAGGTAGAGCTCATGGCTTGCAGCAAAGTGCTAAAATATTGCCTTGTATTGGCCCAGATGGGCAGCCAGCCCACTTACAACCCTATATAGCAGACCTTCCCATTAATTTATGGGGAAGGGATTTATTGCAACAATGGAAGGCTGAAATCCACATCCCAACGTTAGATACTTATAGTATGCAAAGTCAAGAAATGCTAGTAAATCAAGGATATCAGCCAGGGTTAGGTTTTGGTAAATATCATCAAGGGAAACTATTTCCCATTCCAGCTGAAGGTAATGCAAATAGAGAAGGTCTTGGATATCAAGCTTTTCACTAGTGGCCACTGTTCGTAAAAGCTTACTGCTTCCCCCAGCACCAATCCCATTGACCTGGAAAACTGATACACCTGTATGAGTTGAGCAGTGGCCTTTAACCATAGAAAAGTTAGAAGCTCTAACAGAATTAGTGACTGAACAGTTAGAAAAAGGGCATATTGAAGAATCTTTTAGCCCATGGAACTCTCCAGTATTTCCAATAAAGAAAAAAACTGGTAAATGGTGTTTATTAACAGATCTCAGAGCAGTCAATGCAGTTATACAACCAATGGGGGCCTTACAACCAGGCCTCCCATCACCTAATATGATCCCTGCTAATTGGCCTTTAATAGTTATTGATCTGAAAGACTGCTTTTTCACCATTCCATTACATCCCAAAGATAAAGAAAAATTTGCTTTTT
Organism: Hippopotamus amphibius kiboko; assembly: GCF_030028045.1. Classification (NCBI taxonomy): domain Eukaryota; kingdom Metazoa; phylum Chordata; class Mammalia; order Artiodactyla; family Hippopotamidae; genus Hippopotamus; species Hippopotamus amphibius. Next base: position 2,131,967 of record NC_080203.1, read on the forward strand.
CTGTGCCTGCACTAAATAATAAAGAATCTCGAAAAAGGTTTCAGTGGAAGGTGTTACCTCAAGGCATGTTGAATAGCCCTACTATTTGCCAGAATTTTGTTGCTAAAGCCCTTGAACCAGTGCGACTAGAATTTCCTAATTGTTATCTTATCCATTACATGGATGATATCTTATGTGCTGCTCGTAATCAAGATTTAGTTACTTCTGCGTATATTAGCATGCAGCTTTGCCTTGATAGAGCAGGACTTAAAATAGCTCCAGAAAAGGTACAGATGCATAGCCCGTATCAATATTTGGGCACAATAGTTGCTAGAACAACTATTAGACCACAAAAGGTGGAACTGAGGACAGATCAAATCCAAACTCTTAATGATTTGCAAAAACTCCTAGGAGATATTAATTGGCTTCGTCCATGCATAGGGATCCCCACCTATGCATTGTCTAACCTATTTGCTTTGTTAAAAGGGGATTCAAAATTAAATAGTCCAAGAACTTTAACATCAGCTGCTTTAGAGGAACTAAAACTTGTAGAAAATAAAATTCATTCTTCTCAATTACAGAGAGTAACTGTTAATCAGCCATTGCAATTAATTATATTACCTTCTCCTCATTCACCTACAGGGATATTAATGCAAAATGAAGGAATTGTGGAATGGTTGTTTTTAGCAAATACTATGGTAAAATCCTTGTCACCATATTTAGAATTATTAACTCGGTTCTGAAGGGAAGAACTCGAAGTAAGCATTTAATTGGAACTGACCCTTCGCATATAATTATTAATTTAACTACTAAAGAAATTCAGGCTTGTTTCCAAAATTGTGTAAGTTGGCAAATTGCCTTTGCTGATTATATTGGGAAAATTGATAATCACTATCCGAAAAATCCCATTTTGCAGTTTCTTAAGAGAACTCAATGGATTCTACCTCGAATAACAAAATCTGATCCTATACCAGATGCTTCTATAATTTTTACTGATGGCTCTAGTAAGGGCCAAGCGGGATATACGGGATTTAAAACACGACAAATCCCTGTCCCTCACTTTTCAGCTCAGCAAGCAGAATTATATGCAGTTATCTGTGCTTTGCAAGACATACCTCAGGCCGTTAATATTTTATCTGATTCTGCCTATGTGGTTCAAGACTTAAAAACATGCTCCAAAAACAAAAAGGGGGAATCACCCAAGGGCAACAAACAATTTTAAATAAAGCCTTATTTACATTTGTTTTCAGGTTTGAGCTTTGGAGACTAAGTTTACTAATTATGCCATCCCTGATAGACCTTTGTGTAAAATAAAACGGATATGGGCTGACAGACAAGATCAGATTCTTTGGGATGTTTGCCGTGGGGCGGAGGGTGTGATACTACTTAATGGTTCCTATGGAACAGTATGAAACTGGTCCCCTAAGGGGTATGCAGTCTCTGATGGTTTACACCAAAAAAACTCCTCCTGCAATCCCTATAAAAGGTTGTGATGGCATATACCAATATTGCCATGCACTCGCCCTATCCCATCTTATGGCTTAGGATTGGATTAATACTTCCTTGGCCTCAATTAGAGAATGGCAGAGCTCAAACAGAAACATGGAAACTTCCCTTAAGAACATTACAACTCTGGAATGGCCATGATGCCAGTGACACATCTGCTGGGATATGGAGTGGATGGTCTCACACTGGACATACAACAATTACAAACTAAAATAACTGGCATGCAATATGATTTTTGCAGTCTCTACACCAAAGTGCTACTTTACAAAGTATAGCTGATGGATTAAAAGCATTGCATCCATTGGATTGGATAAAAGGCATGAATAGCAGTCTCCTAAGCATTTTGATACTTTTTGTTGTCTTTTAATTATCCTATGTTTAAGTTCTCAGGTGCACAGGAGGAACGCTCCAAGGATTGACTGAAAAAGAAATAACTCGAATAGGCTTATCTTCTCCTACAGGCTTATCTTCTCCTACGAAAACAAAAAGGGGGAGATGTGGGAAGACATTCGGGAACCTTTTTGTAACCTTGAAAATGTTGAAGTATGTGGGCCGAGCGATGGGATTCAGAATGTCCTGCTTGAGCTTTGGAGGAGCTGAGGGTGCGGGGCGTGGAGACTAATATCACCCTGTTTGGTCCTGAAGGATGGCTGGATAGCCAAAGACAGGTAAGATTCCTCAGAGGAGGAACAACCTAAGACAGGCACAGCCGCCGAGGGGCCAACAGGGGTGGTGCATAGAGCCTTCCTTATATCACCGTGTTTGGCCCTGGAGGATGACTGGTTAGCCAGAGACGGGTAAGATTCCTCAAGGGAGGAACGACCTAAGACAGGCACAGTCGCAGAGGGGCCAACACGGGTGGGGCACAGACCCCCAATATCTGAGAGAGGTCTCCTGCCCCCAGGGCTGTTTTGCTCTCCAGGCCCAGCTCAAATCCACACCTGCTCAGCTCGGACCCAGGAGGCAAACAAGGATCATTGCCCCAGTCATGTGAGGCCTTTGATTGTTTAGGAGTGTAACCTGAGAATGTTAGCCCACGAACTCAATAAAAGCAACCTGGGATGAGTCAGCAGGGCTCTTGATCCTAGAGGTCTTGAGTCCCCCGGTCCCATCTTTCTCTTCAGTCTGTGTCTGTGTCTTCTTCAAGCTTGCGGCACCCGTCACTCACCTCGAGTCGCCGAGCTGGTCTCGGCACAGGGCCACTTATTTAGGTAGAAGTTTCTGAGGACTTGTCTTTGATATTCTTATAGGAAGTAAACACACTGTGACTTCAAGGTCTGTGCACCTCCTGTTGGTGTGGGCAGGAGGTGGCTGATGGGGTTACCATTTCCATTCTCCTGGCCTCTACCTTACCACTGGCCTCCTGAGCCTAATTTCATTCTTCCAATTCTGAGTTTTATTCCCTTAAGCCCGAAACCTGTCTTCTTTGTCCCTTTCCCTCACCACCACTCCCTTTCATAACTTGAAACTCCAAACTTAAACTGACTCTGACTCTGAGTTGGACTCTACAGGTGCAAGTTTCTGTGCGTGGTTTCATGCAGCCGGGGAATGGGGCCTTCATGTCCCAATTTCCTCTGGAAGTCCTAACGGACACTGAGGAGTTGAGGCATTTGCTCTTCGCCATCTTTCTGCTGGTCTACATAGTGGCTGCTGCTGGGAACCCGGGCATCGTCAGCCTAAGTGTAATGGACTTCCGACTCCACACTTCCATGTATTTCTTCTTGGCCAAACTCTTGCTGCTGGATACTGCTTATATCTCCAACGCTGTGCCTCAGATTCTAGTGCATCTGCTGGCACCAGTGCTGGTCATGCCCTATCGAGCTTGTCTTACCCAGATGTTCTTTCTCCACTTCCCGGCACCCTGGGAGTGCTTCCCGCTCACAGCCATGGCCTATGACCTCTATGCAGCCATCTGCCAACCACTGCACTACCTAGTCCTCATGGGCCACAGGACCCAGGCAGGACTGGCTTCAATCTCCTGCCTGCTTGCTTTGACCAATCCACTCACCCACACCATCCTTGCAGCTCTACTCAAGTTCTGTAGACCCCACCTTATCACCCACTTCCTTTGTGACCTACCTCCACTGCTCAAACTCTCTTGATCCAGTATGCAGGCCAATGAACTTGCCTTATTCTTCAGTTTTCTGGTGGCTCTTGCACCCTGTGCCCTGGTTGTGATCTCCTATATGCATGTTGTGGCTGCGGTTTTCAGGATTCACTCTGCTGAGGGCTGAAACAAAGCCTTTTCTACCTGTGGTGCTCACATCACCATGGTCTGTATTTTCTACATCACTTCAGGTCCTCTTCTACATCCTTCCCAGCTCTGCATCCTCTGGCTTGAGAGACCGGGTTCTCTTTGTGCTGTATGTGGTCCTTACTCCCATGCTCAACCCGTCATCTATAGCATGTGAAACAAGGAGGTGAAGAGGGCTTTGTTCAAGGTCCTTGGGAAGGAAAGTGCCTCCTAAGCACTAATTGCATCAAGTCAAGGCCACACTCCTTCTCTACGGGGAGGCTGCACATGGCGGGGGCGGGGGGGGAGCTGGGACAAGGTGAGAGAGTAGCATTGACATATATACGCTACCAAATGTAAAATAGAGAGCTGGTGGGAAGCTGCTGCTTGCTGCAGAGCACAGGGAGATGAGCTCGGTGTTTGTTGCTTTGTGACGACCTGGGGGTGGGATAGGGAGGGTGGGAGGGAGGCTCAAGAGGGAGGGGATATGGGGACATATGTATAAATACAGCTGATTCACTTTGCTACACAGCAGAAACTGGCACAACAGTGTAAAGCAATAATGCTCCAATAAAAAAAATTTCAAATAAAATAAAATCATTTATGCTTTACACAAAGGTGCATTATTAGAAAGTTAAAATTTCTCATAATCTGTCTCTGTGCTAACCACTATGAGCAGTTTTATGTGTATTCTTCTAGATTTTTTCCTAGGATACCCAACTGCATTTACAATATTTTTTTACATAAATAAGATCATATCAAGTACCAAATTGGCTGTTTATAATTCTTATTCCATGAATGCCATGTTCTTGTCATTTGTGCAATTCCCTATTGGATTGTTTGTCCTTTATGTACTGATTTCTAAGAGTTTTGGGTTTTTTTCTTGCATTTTAAAGCTATTTGCTTTAGTTTACTATTTGTGTTACTGATTTTTTCCTAACTTGTTGTCTTTCCATCTTATTTATGGTGTTTTCTTCCATAACAGAGTTTAGCATTTTTGTGTAATGAGACCTTGAGTTCATTTTATTTTTTTCACTTCTGCACTTTGCATCCTGCTTTGTTTACTATCTGATTTATAAAGAATTATCCCAATTGATTCCCAATTTGATGCTTTTATGGTGTTTTCTGCCATAAGTATGTTTACTATTTCTTTGTATTCAGACATTGATTCATTTTTATTCATGCATGGCTTCTGGGTTTTGTATCATGTATAAATGTCTTCATCAATGTTCTCTCCTTTTATTTTGATGGTTTCATATTTTCTATTTAATTGTATGCTTTCATTTTTTCCCATTTCAAGCTTAATTCTTTTTTAAATGAATTTTTCTGTAAAAAGGAAAATCTAGACCAGCTTTCTTCTGACTTATGTAATCCAAGTAATTTCACCATTGTTCTTTATGTACTCTTTCAGTTTCGGTTTCACTTTGACTTCTGACTCTTAATTTTAGCTTTTCTCTCCAGTCACATCTCTGGCTTGGTCCCTTAGACACACCAGTTGGTGTCCTGGCTGATAAACCCTACCTTCCCGTGAGAATATGGAATTTGTTTTTTATTTTGGACATCAGTTTTGCAGACACATATCTTGGCCTCTCTTCACATATTCTTCACTCTACTACGTGGTAGAGTAATGTTCCCTCATTCCCTAACCAGGTAATGTGCTGTAATTACAGAGACCTGGATACCTATGTCATGGGGGAATGCATTGTTCCTGCAAAATTAAGAACTCAACCTGAAAACTCTCTCATCACTAAAACTAGGACTGGGTATATTTACACGTGTGCACACAATCCTTTTAAACAATATACTCATAACAGCATTATTTATAATAGTAAAAAGTAGAAAAATTCAAATGTCCAAGTACCCCCAACTTGACAGTCCTCTAATGCATTGATGCTCTAATCTCCTCTCCCTCATCCCCTTCTTGTTCTCATGTTTCTCCCTGCACTCTTGGGAAGGCAATTTAAACGGACCAATCAAATGTCTGTCTGTCTTTCTCTGTCTCTCTCTTCTCCCACTCCCAATCCCAAATTTCTGTACTGATCCTTCAAGTCACTTCTTCAGAGAGGCCATCCCAGATCACTCAACCCAAATTAGCTGGAAAACAAATTGCAAGAATAAACCAAGATGTGGGTTTAAAATTTGGTGAAGATGACACTTCAACTCAGTGGAGAAACACGGATTATTCAATAAATAACATTGCTACTCGTGACTAACCTTTGGGGGCAAAACAAAATTAGATCAATGTCATTTTTTGCACCAAAATAAATTCCTAGTGGATTAAAATTTAAAGTACTATAAGATGTTAAGAGTGACAAATTTTATAGTTTTACAGTGGGTAAGGCTTTCTATTGGACATAAACTACAGAAATCATAATGAAAAGATTGATCACTCAAATACATTTAAAAATTTTTTTTAAACTTTTATATAGAAAAGAACTATGATGAAATTTAAAAAGAAGTAATGAGGAAGGAAAGTATTTTCAAATTGTAACAAAAATTTGATATCTTTAACAGATATAAATCAAGTGTGGTTTATCAATATAGCTAAATAACACGAGGTGATAAAAAGGAATGAATCATTGATACACACGCCCAACATGAGTGGATCTCAAAAGAGGCTTCCCTGAAAGTACCTACGTGTATGTTTCCATTATTTGAAGTTCTAAAACAGGCAAAAAAGCAATGTGTGGTGAGAAAAACAAGAACAGAGGGTGCCCCTAGGGGATGAGGATGAGGCTAATTGGGAAGAGACCCGGGGAGCCTTTTCATATGATCCGGCATTCCGGCTCCCGGGTATTTACCCTAGAGACGTGAACGCTTATGCTCATAGGAAAACTTATCCATGAATGTTCATATCGGTTTTACTCAAAACTGCCAAAACCTGGAAACAACCAAAATGTCCTGCAATAGGCCAACGGTTAAACAGACTGGGGTACATCCACACAGTGGGATACTACTCCACAGTAGAACATAACTGCGGACACACACAGCAGTCTAGCTGAACCTCAGGAGCAGTACGTTTCGTGCCCGGAGCCAGCCTCAAAAGCTGACACCCTCTATGAATCCACCTACAAGACACACGGGAAAGGCAGTTTTTTAGAGATGGCGAGCGGAGCAGTGGCCGTCAAGGGTGAAGTGTGAAGAGGGTCTGACAACTGCTGAGAGGTGAGCTGCTCTGTGACACTGCCACCTGCGCATTCTTTGTGTGCGGCTGAGGGGCCTGCGGGGGCTTTGGGTGGACAGAAGCCTACCCTCAAGGGCATGTCCTGGATGGCAGCCAGCAGAGTCACAAGAAAGTGTCACTGATAGGACTTCCCCAAAGCCCCGGCTGATGGAACAGTCTCTTCCGCCTCCCAGCTTCTTCCCCTTGTGGGTCCCTCAGAGAGCACGCCCACAGAGCTCACCAAAACCCTGCTCTTTTCGGGCTTTGAATCCGCCCATCCGGCCCCACGCAGGGAACCTCAGAGACACGTCACCTGTGGGCCCTAATGAAGGCACAGGCCCGGGTCTTGCTGCTGGCCCTCTGCCTGCACCCTGCCTTGACCTCCCGCCTGGCCCTCCAGGTGTGCTGTGCGCCTCCTCCGGGACCTGCGCGCACAGGAATCAACTTCTCTCCTTCACTTTCCCTTGTGAAACTCCGGGCTCGCCATCCAAGGCCCCACCCAGGGCTCTACCACAACGGTATCTCAGCAAAACTCACGCACTCTACCAGGGCCAGCAGTACCAGAGCAGGGACCGTTCTGGGTTGGTGGCGCTGTTCCACGTCCCAAATGTGTGGATACGCACGTGTATACGTGTGCTGCCTTCATACAACGGGCCTCCGAAGGAGGTTCATTTTATTGCCTAATACAAGAAAAGAAAGAAAAGAAAAGAAGACACAAGAAAGGTATAACGCGCTGCCATGGACTGCATGCAGTACTATCCCTACCACCTAGGAAACTCTCATTTTAGCACAACTGTATCTTTATATATTTCCAAGATATATTTTGTTATATATTATACATACAACATACATACATTATACATGGATATAGATATTGCATACGTATGCAACTTCTCTCTAACTCTTCGAATCACTATTCCGAAACGGTGGGCAGGTATGATGCTCTCATGATTGAAAATGAAGACATTAAAGTTCATTAAAAGGCTAGTGCCCTATGAGAGAAGCAGGAGGCATACAGTTTCTTACTAATCACAACTCCTTAAGGCCTAAAGCAGTGGAATTAACTTACAAACGAGGGTCTCGGACGTGGTTACTGCTCTAGCTGTGAACGCTCAACCGCCGTTTCCACGGTGACGCGCAGCTCGAGGGATCCGAGGCGGAGCCCGGTCCCGTGAAAGTCACGCACGCACATCGCGGGTCTGGGAGAAAAGCCTTTCCGGCGGCGAGATTCGTGCGCGGGAATCTGGAGGGGAGGCGCCGTGCCTGGGGCACGCTTCGCGCACAGGCCAGGGATGCTGGGGCGCGGCCGGGCCGGGCGCCCGCCGGTGCCAGCGCACCGCTTGGCCCCGCGGCCGGCCGAGCGGGGCGTCTGCTGGCGCCTCTCGGGGAAGGCGCCCCGAACCGCAGCGCCGCGCCCCGCGTGGCCCCCGCTCCGACGTGGCGGCCGTCCTGCGCGCCGCCCGCCCCCGCCCCCGGCACGCCGCCGCCTTCCCGTCGAAGCCCCCGGCCCGTGGGCGTCCAGGCCGAGCGCTCTGGGCGCCCGCGCCTGCGTCCCGCCCCGGCCCCGCCACCCGGGCAGCGCGCCGCCCCGAGGCACCCGTCCCTCTGGGGCCGTGGCCCGGCGCCGGCTTGCTCAGAGCCCACGGGGGCGCCCTCGGCTGCCCGGCCTCCCGCCAGGCCCCACGCCGGGCCCACCCGCGCCGCGGCCACCCGCTCCCACCCAGGGCCCCCGCGTGCGCCGTCACCGCGAGAGACAGCGCCTCTCTGTCTGTCGCCCCTGGCCACTCCCCCGCCCCACCCCCACTCGGGCCAGACCCAGACCCCGCACCCCACCCCAACTTGGGCCAGGCCCAGACCCCCCACTCCCCCCTACTCGGGCCAGACCCAGAACCCCCACCCCACCCCACTCCACTCAGGCAAGACCCAGACCCCGCACCCCACCCCACCCCCACTCGGGCCAGACCCAGACCCCGCAACTTGCCCCACCCCCACTCGGGCCAGACCCAGACCCCACACCCCACCCCACCCCACTCGGGCCAGACCCAGAGCCCCCCACCCCCATCCCTCCAGCGAGGGCTGTCCCGCCACCGCCCCCCACACCCAGTGACCGAGGCACACACAGGGGTCTTCTTGAACACTTTATTGACTCAAGGTGACCGTGCCCGGGGCGGCGGGCAGGCCGGGGCTGCCGGGGCCCCCCTGCCCTGGGGAACGGGGCCTCAGGTGTCGCTGGGCGGCTAGCGCCGGGCCGGGGCCACTTGGGAGATGGTGGCCATCCCGAACAGGGCGCTCAGCAGCACGTGGTTGTGCACCGCCCTGTCCACCAGCTCCGGGGTGATACGCCGGCCGCCAGCGTTGCGGGCCTCGTCGCCCGCCAGCTCCAGGACCTTGGCCGTCAGGTACTGCAGGATGGCCGCCAGGTAGACGGGTGCGGACGGGCTCAGGCGCCGGGCGTAGTGGCCCTCCCGCAGGAGGCGCTCCATGTGGCTCACGGAGAAGGACAGCTCGGCTCGGGCGGTGCGGGAGCGGCGGCCGGATGAGCCTCGACGGCGCCTTCGCGGCATGCGGGCGGCGGGTTGGGCGCGCTGTCTCTGACGGCCTGGCTCTGCGGTGCGCTGCGGGCAGGGACACGGCGAGGAGGTGCGCTGCCAGGAGCTTTGCTGCCAGGAGGTGCGGTGGGATGTGCCAGCCGTTCCCAACGTCTCGAAGCAGCAGGTGCGCTCAGGCCCCTACTCTGTATCCTAGCGACCACCGGCCGGCCCCTCATTGGTCGGGGCGCACGCTCCGCGACACGCAGACTCCGTGAGGTCACTGCGTTCTCGTGCCCCCCCACGCCCACCCCTGCCCCCGCCCCCGCGGGCCTGGGCCCGCCAAGAAACGGCGCTGGCGGGACCCTGCTCACCCTGCTCCCTGGACCGTCTCTTCTATGCAGCTCTTGCTCGCCACCAGACGGGAGCTTTGTACAGGGAAGGCAGCAGCTGGCAGACCATCCAGTGGCACCAAGTGTACACGGGCGGAGCTGGGCCACCATCACGATTATATCGAGGTCCCCAACGTTGGCACCACCCCAAAGAGAAACCCTCATCCCCACCAGGCAGTCCCTCCCCACCGCCCCCTCCTGCAGGTCCCCCACCCCCACCCCACGCAGCCCCCAGGCAGCCACTCATCTGCTTCCTGTCCACAGACGTCTGCCTCCTCTGGAGACTTCCTGCAGATGCAAGCATACAAAAAAATACGTGGCCTTTTGTGTCTGGCTACTTTCACTTAGCATAAAGTTTGTATTAGGGTTTATTAATAGTCAAGACTTTGCTATTGCAAGTGAAAAAAAATGGAACAAAAACAATCAAAAATATCCACATTGGCTTAAGCCAAAGGGAGAATTTCTGGGTCTGTGTAACTGAAAGGTACAGAGGTAGTTCCTGGCTGGATCCAGGATTTGGTTCTCTGAGATTTGGCTTCTTCTTGCTCCGGCTTCCCCTCTGTCCATTGCCAGCCTGCCTCCCCTGCAGCCCCCAAAGTGTCACTGGTTGGGTGGGATCACTGCAGCCGGAGGAAAGCAGTGCTCCGATTGGCCAGGCCTGAGCCATGTGCCCACCCCTGGCATCAGAGGTGAAGTCAGCTCCATCAGAACCATAATGGCGGAGAGAAAAGGAAAGACAAGATTTTCTAGGGTGACATGAGGACACCAGTACCAAGAGAAGGGAAACGGATGCTGGGTGACGAAATCTGTAGATGACCTCTGCAGTGGTGCAGACATTTCATCAAATTCAAAATAATTTCCAATGTTTTAAAGGAACAAGACTAGGAAAGCTTATTCCTTAAACTAATAGAGCAGACTATTATTTTCCCAAAATAAAAATGTTTATGTAAAAAGTAATACATACATGATTAAAATATTTAAACAACACATAAGTGTGAAATTTACAATGTGGAAGTTTCTTTCCCTAATGCTAGTCTAGAGATGAGCATTCTTGACAGTGGAAGTGGCTCACTCTAGGTAGTTACTATGCATACCCCACACATTCACATGGTGGGAGCATACTGGAAGAATAGAACATACCATAGCCTCCATGCAGAGATTCTCAACTTGTTTAAATCTCTTTCTTAGTACCCAGCTATCTACCTTACTCTTTCTCTAACTGCCACCACATGGTTTTCCACTAGGATGGGCTTAGTGTGATTTATTGAATCTTATTTATTTATTTATTGGCTCTGTTGTGTCTTCATTGCTCTGCACAGGCTTTCTCTAGTTGTGGTGAGCGCAGGCTTCTCACCTGCGGGCTTTCTCTAGTTGCAGTGGCTTCTCTTATTGTGGAGCACAGGCTCTAGGCATGTAGGGTTCAGTAGTTGTGGCACATGGGCTCAATAGTTGTGGCTCACAGGCTCTAGAGCGCCGGCTCAGTAGTTGTGACACATGGGCTTAGCTGCTCTGCGACATGTGGGATCTTCCCGGACCAGGGCTCGAACCCACGTCCCCTGCATTGGTAGGCAGATTCTTAACCATTGCACCACCAGGGAAGCCCAAATTTACTGAATCTTAACTCAGGTGATGTACTTCCAACTTTTTTTACCCAATGCTATAATTAACATTCTGGTTAATTCTGCCTTGTTTGCATATGCAAGTTTCTCTATGATAGATTCCCAAAGATGGGGCAAACAGTAAAACTAGCTTAAACTTCAATATAAAATGCCAAATAAATGTCCAGATAGCTTTACTGTGGTGCTCCAAGGACAAAGGACAACCATGCCAGAAAAAGTTTCAGTGTTACACATCCTACCAGACTCTTAATTGCCCTCCCCACCATGTTTCCATGGGTGTGAAATTCCTGAGCCCACCTGGGCGACAGGACCTGTTCCTGTCCCAAATAAGGAAAGGCAACTGTCCTGTCCCACTCCCACCCTATAGAAGGAAGGTATATGTGCCTCAAACAATCAGTAAACGAAATTTTCACCTCGGACCATTCCTTTGTTTTCTGGCTATAAAAACTGATCAATAGAGGAAAAAGATGGCGGCGAAGTAGAGGGACGTGGAATGCATCCCTCTCCACAGATGCATTGGGAATGCACCGAAGGACGCAATAATTCCCACACAGAACCAGCTGAACACCAGCAGACGGCCTCGGACACCAGAAAGGACCGCAAGGAGCCCGACATAACCGGTAGGGAGGCATCTATGAGGGCTCAAAGAGGGTGAAGCGGCGGAGCTGTGGCAGACGGGAGGGAGTGAGAAACATACGGAGGGTCCGCAGCGCAGCTCAGCGTTCCCGGACCGGGACGTCGATCCACAGCTGAACAGAGGGTCCAGGAGCAGGAGTGTGGGAACCGGAGAGCCGGTTCAGGGTGAGAAACATTGTTGCCAGTAAGGTGACGGACCGAGAGGACAGGAGGGAGGAGGTCCGCGGCGAGGAGTGCCCGTCCCTGAGAGCTGCCCGGCCATGATGGCGGCTGGAGGCTGCAGGCTCACGGGTGGGGGGGAGGAGCCGCGGGCACAGCCTCTCCCTCTCTTTCCGGGGCTCTGCAACAGGCAGTGGAGAGATGCCCGTGGGCCACCTAAGGCGCTCAGGGATAACAAGCACCCTCAGGCACTCGGGCGGGGCTGGATTAAAACCCCTTGGAACGCCGGCAGCAGGGAGGCTGCCGAGAAACAAATAAACAAACAAACAAAAAAAACCCGAGAGAGGCCCAACTCTAAGACTTTCTGTTTATGCCTGAGCCACCAGCGTCCCTCTGCAACAGGCACCTCCAAGCCCGACTGAAACAACAGTGCGCCACTGCTCACTCACTCCCAGGAGAAGGAGCCACTATTGTACCCTCTCCCTCCCCACACACCTACACTTACAGATGAACAATAAAGGAACCTCTGCTGGTCACAGAATAATGCAAAAAAACCCAAGGCGAGGAGAAGGACACTTACAGCTGAGACTCCAAGGAAACAGAAATAGTAGTATCAATTCCTATTGAACTGGTCCATTCTGGGATCAGTTCTGGATTTTTTTTTCTTTTTCCTTTTTTTTTTCTTTCTCTCTCACTCTCTTTTTTTTTTCTTTATTAAATACGATCTTAGCCCTAAGGGATCTACAAGTTTTATAACATAATTTTTTAATGATTTTTTTATTCTTTTTTTTTTGCCTTTTTATATACTTCTATATCTAGCTAAGTTTTTGGTAGTATGGACAATATATCTCTCATACTTTCCTTTCATCCCTATCTTTTATACATTTCTATTTCTTTCTTTTTATTTGCATATTTCCAACCACACTACGCTCTTCTGTTCCCCTTTCTTCCAGTCATTTTAAGTTTATTTTATCTTAACCTACTTATAAGCAACACTATTGATCTGCTCAGACTCCTTGCTCTATTCTCCAGATGACGCACCGACTTGGTATTTAATATTAGGTTTTTGTCTTTATCTTAGTTCTTAGTACAGTTGTCTAATTACATTCTGAGAATCTCCATTCTCTCTGGTGGTACTCTGGCTCTTTTCTATATTTGATCCTAGCTTACAAAATCTCCCTGGATTAATGTTTGTATGTGTAAGGTGTTATTTGTTTGTTTGTTTGCTTTTGCTGTTGTCTCTGATTTGTTCTGTTTCAGTTGTCAGTTTCGGTTGGGTTTCTCTTTGAATATCTGGTAGCACACTGGGGTTCTGTCAGGTCTTTCTAGAGCCTTATGTCCTAATGGATTCAGTAATGGTGTGTCTTATACATGTATGTGATTCCTAGACTTAATATTTGTTTAATCCAATACTTGGACATTAGTCTGAGGCTTGGACAGTCTTCTATAAACACCTCTATCGCCAGGACAAGCAACCCCAAAAGGCTGGACAACCATGAGGAAACAAAGAAACACCATGCAGGCAAAGGAGCAGGAAAAAACCCCACAAGACCAAATAAATGAGGAGGAAATAGGAAAAATGCCTGAAAAAGAATGTAGAGTAATGATAGTAAAAATGATACAAAATCTCAATACCAAAATAAAGTACAAGAAACAGTTCCTAAGAACTCAGAAAAACAAACAGCAATGGATAACAAAATAACTGAAATTTAAAATACTCTAGATGCTATAACCAGCAGAATGACTGAGGCAGAAGAACAAATAAGTGAGTTGGAAGATAGAATGGGGGAAATAAACGCCACAGAGCAGGAAAAAGAAAAAAGAATAAAAAGAATAGAAGACAGTCTCAGAGACCTCAGTGATAACATTAAGCGTACCAACATTCGAATTATAGGCATCCCAGAAGAAGAAGAAAACAAGAAAGGGTCTGAGAAAATATTTGAAGAGGTTCTAGTGGAAAACTTCCCCAACATGGGAAAGGAAATAATTCACCAAGTCCAAGAAGCACAGAGAGTCCCATACAGAATAAACCCAAGGAGAAATACACCAAGACACATATTAATCAAACTAACGACAATTAAACATAAAGAAAAAATATTAAAAGCAGCAAGAGAAAAGCAACAAACAACATATAAGGGAAAACCCATAAGGATAACAGCTGACCTTTCTACAGAAACTCTGCAGGCCAGAAGGGAATGGCAGGATATACTGAAAGTCCTGAAAGAGAGAAAACTACAGCCAAGAATACTCCACCCAGCAAGAATCTCATTCAGATTTGAGGGAGAAATCAAAAGCTTTCCAGACAAGCAAAAGTTAAGAGAATTCAGCACCACCAAACCAGCCTTACAACAAGTGCTAAAGGAACTTCTCTAAGTAGGAAACACAAGAAAAGGAAAACACCTACAAATACAAACCCAAAACAATTAAGAAAATGGTAATTGGAACACACATGTCAATAATCACTTTAAATGTAAATGGATTAAATGCTCCAACCAAAAGACACAGACTGGCTGAATGGATACAAAAACAAGACCCTTCTATATGCTGCCTACAAGAAACCCACTTCAGACCAAGGGATACATATAGACTGAAAGTCAAGGGATGGAAAAAGATATTCCATGCAAATGGAAGTCAAAAGAAAGCTGGAGTAGCAATACTCATATCAGACAAATTAGACTTGAAAGTAAAGACTATTAAAAGAGACAAGGAAGGACACTACATAATGATCAAGGGATCCATCCAAGAAGAACACATCACAATGGTAAATATCTATGCCCCCAATATAGGAGCACCTCAATACATAAAGCAAATGCTAACAGCTATAAAAGGGGACATCAACAGTAACACAATAAGAGTGGGAGACTTGAACACCCCACTTACATCAATGGACAGATCATCTAAACAGAAAATAAATAAAGACACACAAGCTTTAAATGACACATTAGACCGTCTCGACTTAATTGATATTTATAGGACATTCCATCCAAAAACGAGACTACACTTTCTTCTCAAGTGCACACGGAACATTTTCCAGGATAGATCACATCTTGGGTCACAAATCAAACCTCAGCAAATTCAAGAAAATTGAAATCATATCAAGCATCTTCTCAGACCACAACGCCATGAGACTAGATATCAATTACAGGAAAAAAACTGCAAAAAATACAAACACATGGAGGCTAAACAATTCACTCTTAAACAACCAAGAAATCACTAAAGAAATCAAAGAGGAAATCAAAAAATATCTAGAAACAAATGACAACGAAAACACAACCCAAAACCTATGGGACGCAGCAAAAGCAGTTCTAAGAGGGAAGTTTACAGCAATACAGTCCTACCTTAAGAAACAAGAAAATGATTGAATAAACAACCTAACCTTACACCTAAAACAACTAGAGAAAGAAGAACAAAGAAACCCCAAAGGGAGCAGAAGGAAAGAAATCATAAAGATCAGGGCAGAAATAAATGAAAAAAAAGGAAGGAAACCATAGCAAAAATTAATAAAACTAAAAGCTGGTTCTTTGAGAAGATTAACAAAATTGATAAACCATTAGCCAGACTCATCAAGAAAAAAAAGGGAGAAGATGCAAATCAACAGAATTAGAAATGAAAAAGGAGAAGTAACAATGGACACTACAGAAATACAAAAGATCATGAGAGACTACTACAAGCAACTATATGCCAATAAATTGGATAACCTGAAAGAAATGGATACATTCTTAGAAAAATACAATCTTCCAAGACTGAACCTGGAAGAAATAGAAACCATGAACAGACCAATCACAAGTACGGAAATTGAGGCAGTGATTAAAAATCTCCCAACACACAAAAGCCCAGGACCAGATGGATTCACGGTCGAATTCTATCAAACATTTCGAGAAGAGCTAACACCTATCCTTCTCAAACTCGTCCAAAATATTGCAGAAGGTGGAACACTCCCAAACTCATTCTACGAGGCCACCATCACCCTGATACCAAAACCAGGCAAAGATATCACAAAAAAAGAAAACTACAGACCAATATCACTGATGAATATAGATGCAAAAATCCTCAACAAAATACTAGCTAAAAGACTCCAACAGCACATTAAAAAAATCATACACCATGATCAAGCGGGGTTTATCCCTGGGATGCAAGGATTCTTCAATATACGCAAATCAATCAATGTGATACATCATATCAACAAATTGAAGGATAAAAACCATATGATCATCTCAATAGATGCAGAAAAAGCTTTTGACAAAGTTCAACATCCATTTATGATAAAAGCTCTCCAGAAAATGGGCATAGAAGGAAATTACCTCAACATAATAAAAGCCATATATGAAAAACCAAAAGCCAACATCGTTCTCAATGGGGAAAAACTGGAAGAATTCCCTCTAAGAACAGGAACAAGACAAGGGTGTCCACTCTCGCCATTATAATTCAACATAGTTTTGGAAGTTTTAGCCACAGCAATCAGAGAAGAAAAAGAAATAAAAGGGATACAAATTGGAAAAGAAGAAGGAAAATTGTCACTCTTTGCAGATGACATGATATTATATATAGGAAACCCTAAAGACTCTACCAGAAAACTGCTTGCACTAATTGATGAGTTTAGTAAAGTAGCAGGATACAAAATTAATGCACAGAAATCTCTTGCATTCCTATACACTAACAACAGAAGAGCAGAAAGAGAAATGAAGGAAACTCTCCCATTCACCACTGCAACAAAAAGAATAAAATACCTAGGAATAAACCTGCCTAAGGAGGCAAAAGATCTGTATGCAGAAAACTTTAAGACATTGATGAAAGAAATCAAAGATGACACAAACAGATGGAGGGACATACCATGTTCCTGGATTGGAAGAATCAACATCGTGAAAATGACTGTACTACCCAAAGCAATTTACAGATTCAATGCAATCCCGATCAAATTACTAATGGCATTTTTCACAGAACTAGAGCAAGAAATCTTACGATTTGTATGGAAACGCAAAAGACCCCGAATAGCCAAAGCAATCTTGAGAAGGAAAAATGGAGTTGGTGGAATCAGGCTTCCTGACTTCAAACTATACTACAAGGCCATAGTGATCAAGACAGTATGGTACTGGCACAAAAATAGAAAGGAAGATCAATGGAACAGGATAGAGAACTCAGAGGTAAACCCAAACACATATGGGCACCTTATCTTTGACAAAGGAGGCACGAATATACAATGGAGAAAAGACAGCCTCTTCAAGAAGTGGTGCTGGGAAAATTGGACAGCAACATGCAAAAGAATGAAATTAGAACACTTCCTAACACCATACACAAAAATAAACTGCAAATGGATTAAAGACCTACATGTAAGGCCAGACACTATAAAACTCTTAGAGGAAAACATAGGCAGGCAGACCACTGTCTGACATCCATCAAAGCAAGATCCTTTTTGACCCACCTCCTAGAATCATGGAGATAAAATCAAGAATAAACAAATGGGACCTCATGAAACAAAAGCTTTTGCACAGCGAAAGAAACCATAAACAAGACTAAAAGGCAACCCTCAGAATGGGAAAAAATAATTGCCTATGAAACAACGGACAAAGTCTTAATCTCCAAAATATAGAAGCAGCTCATGAAGCTTAATACCAAAAAAGCAAATAACCCAATCCACAAATGGGCAGAAGACCTAAATAGACATTTCTCCAAAGAAGACATACAGATGGCCAACAAACACATGAAAAGATGCTCAACATCACTCATCATCAGAGAAATGCAAGTCAAAGCCACAATGAGGTATCCCCTCACACCAATCAGAAGGGCCATCATCACAAAATCTGGAAACAACAAATGTTGGAGAGGGTGTGGAGAAAAGGGAACTCTCTTGCACTGTTGGTGGGAATGTAAGTTGGTACAGCCACTATGGAAAACAATTTGGAGGTTCCTTAAAAAACTACAAATAGAACTACCATATGATCCAGTAATCCCACTCCTGGGCATATACCCAAAGCAAACCATAATCCCAAAAGAAACTTGTACCATAATGTTTATTGCAGCACTATTTACAATAGCCAGGACATGGAAGGAACCTAAATGCCCATCAACAAATGAATGGATACAGAAGATGTGGCATATATATACAATGGACTATTACTCAGCTATAAAAAGGGATGAGATGGAGCTATATGTAATGAGGTGGATAGAACTACAGTCTGTCATACAGAGTGAAGTAAATCAGAAAGAGAAAGACAAATATTGTATGCTAACTCACATATACGGAATCTAAAAATGGTACTGATGAACTCAGTGACAAGAACAAGGAAGCAGATACAGAGAATGGACTGGAGAACTCGAGATTTGGGAGGGGGCGGGGGGTGAAGGGGAAGCTGAGACGAAGCGAGAGAGTAGCACAGACATATATATACTACCAACTGTAAAATAGATAGTCAGTGGGAAGTTGTATAACAAATGGAGTCCAACTCGAAGATGGAAGATGCCTTAGAGGACTGGGGCGGGGAGGGTGGGGGGGACTCGAGGGGGGGAGTCAAGGAAGGGAGGGAATACAGGGATATGTGTATAAAAACAGTTGATTGAACTTGGTGTACCCCCCAAAAAATAATAAATAAATAAATAAAATTTTTAAAAAAACTGATCAATAGCACATGTTCTGGCTCAAGTCTCCCAGATTACTAGGAAGTCAGCCCATTGCTCTGGCAGCATCCCCTCTCTTTAATAAATTCTATCTTCCTTACATTCTGCCTTGTGTCTGGAAATTCTTTTCCAACCCACGCTAGGACCACAACTTTTACTAACACTGCAAGTGATAAACTATTAAAGTCTTTGTTTCTAACAAATATTAGAGGTTGTTAATTAAATTATTCTTACACTAAAACCTGCCCTGTTCTCACTGAACAAATCTTAAAAGCAAGACTTCAAAGAATCAAACTGTTTCCAAGTAACTTAACAGAACCCCAGAACAAAGCTCAAGACTATGTTTGGGAACATAAATATCCAGCATCCAAGGTAAAATTTCACAATGTCTGGCATCCAGTGTAAAATTACCAGGCATGAAAATAAGCAGGAAAACCCAAACCCATTAGGAGAGAAATCAATCACAAATAGGCTTCCCAATTGGAAAGGAAAAAGTAAAACTACCTTATCTGCACACAACCTGATCATATATGTAGAAAATAGGATGTAATTCACAGAAGAGCTACTAAAATTATAAGCGAATTCGGGCAGGTTGCAGGAAACACTATACATTAGAGGGAGCTAACTCCTCTCCCAAAGACTTAACTAATTGTTCCAAAACTTTTCCTCACTGATCTGAAACAAGGTCAAAAGGCCACAAAGTTTCAGTTCTAGTGTTTCTGGGTTGTTTGATCTTCTCCTGCAAACTAAGCTTTTTATTTTGGCAGGAATCAGACCTAATGGTACAAGGTGGTGGGCAAACTAGAATTCTGGTGGGAGGGCACACTTTCTGAGTAGCAACCATGTACTGTAGACCAACAGCCTTAAAAAAAATCAATAGAAAAGTAAATTTTTAACTCCGTAATTCTACCCTTCGGAATCTATCTTGAGGACATAACCAATCAGGCAAAGACTTATACAGAAAAATTCCATTGAATCATTACTTATAATAGGGAAAAATGGAAACGTATTAAATATTTAACACTTACATCATAGTACTTCTTTTATGCATCCAAGTACATGTTTTTGAAGAAATTTTAGAAAAAGCTCATATGTTAAATGAAAATAATTCAGGAAAAAAAATCATGAACTTGCAAAAATTACATTATATTATTGTTATATAAAAATGCAATTAAAAACAGAAAATATTCCAAAATACTGACAGTAGTTAATGCTGAATGAAAGGACATAATTCATTTTAATTTTCTTCCATTTCCTAAATTGTCTTCAATTACCTTGTACTACTAGAATATGTGAAGCCCAGAACCTTCCCTTGAAACCAAGGACAAAGGCAAGAAACTGTGGAGGCGCAGTACCTAAAAATATACTCAGACACAGAATAATAGTTCAGTTTTATTTTCTGCTGTAACAAGTGTTTAAGCACCCTCCTCCTGCAGCAACAGGGAAACAATAGGGCCAAGACTGCCAAAGGCCAATACAAGCAGACAATTAGGCCCCCATAATAAAGTGGCAACTAGTGTAGGAATCAATGCTCTCACCGCCTAGGCAGAGACCGCTAGGTTAGTGATAGGCCCCCCTCCCTGGCTTAGGCTTAGTGAAAAACTGGGGCTCAAAGTTCTGCATGGTCCCAACCAACAGGGAAAGCTGGTTGAGACAGGAGGTGATGGAAATTCGGTGCTGGCCAGGGTCTTCAGCAGTCAGTCGGCTACAAGGGAGGGAATAAGAAAATCGAGTTAAATATAACTGTGCACCTAATTCTCTCTGCCCCCTCAGCTGGTGACATGCTCAGCATGCATGTCTACCCCCTTAGACCTCACCTTTGGGGGTCTCCAATTCAGTATTCAAATGACCCCAGCCACCTGCCACCGCCCCGACCTCGGCCCCTCTGAGAACTAACATGGCTAGGACGCTGCCAGACACTGTGAGCTCCTTCTGCACTGCCCCTCGGTGGGGCTGGACATGGAACCCAGGGCCTGGCGGGCCATCTCTGCCTCCACGGGCGACGGGAAGGGCACCGTGAGGGAGCTGGCTGAGGCGCGGTTAAGGAACCATCTCAGATCGGCCTTGCCTGTGCCTCAGGCCTCCTCACTCTGAGGCCTGCTTCCCCTCAGGCCGCTCTCACTTGTCTCGACGCCTCCCCCAGGTCTGCTCCCCTCCCTTCTGGTCCCTCAGGCCATCTCCCCCCACCGCTGGCCCGTCCCCCCCGGCCTCTCCTCAAATAGGATACAACTGGAGCAGTTGGTTTCCTGGTCCTCCGGCCACGGGCCCGACATGCCCGCCCAGGCCCGGGGCCTCGTGGGCACCGGGCCACGGCCCGGCGTGTCCTCCCGGCCCCGGGGCAGCATGGCCACCTGGTCCCGGGGCGACGTGGCCACCGGGCCCAGGAACAGCGTGGCCACCCGGCCCGGGCAAGGCCTGTCCACCCGGCCAAGGCGCGGCGTGGCCTCCAGGCCCCGGCAAGCCGTGTGCGCCCAACACAGGCAACGCATCTCCGCCCGGCCCAGGAGCGTGAGGCGCCCGTGGGGCCTGTGGGTCTCCACCCACCACACCTGCCTCGCCGGCACCACCTCCAGGGCCCTCGGGACCTCCAGGTTCATTTGGGCCGCCCTGGCCTTCAGCACCTCCCGCCAAGCCGCCGGCGCCTGGGTCAGGGGCCTCCATGGCCCCTCAGACTTTGCTCCTGCCCTCCGCGCCCAGCTGGAGCCTCTGAGGAGATGAGGCGCCCTCAGGAAGCTCCGCCCCTCGGCGAGTGACGCCCCTGGGGCTCCCACAGCGCCTGCGCAAACAGGGCCTGCCTGCATTCCCCGGATATCGCTCTTGCGAGGCCTCTGGGCACGTGACAGTTTCCCGGCAAATCTGCAAACCCCAAGTGAGCCCCTTGTACCTCAAAGTCTGTGCCAGTTCCGGCTGGGCCACCCTCACATGTGACCAGCCTGCTGATCGCAGGTCCCTGTCACTGACTTCTGGAAGGGAGTCAGACGTCTCTGGGCCTGGCCCTGCCTGCCCTTTAGTCTCCCACACGTAGCTCAGGGGGGATGAGGCCAGGGATGCAGGGAGGCTGTGCCTGCCCGCCTGGGGAGGGAACGGGGAATGGCTGTCGGGCTCACTGGGGACAGTGTGGGGCCAGGCCGCCAGGGGTTCCAAGGCTCTTAGGACACAGATTGCAGTGACCAGGCTGCGGGCTTGGCCCGGGCTGGCCAGGTGCATGGTGGGGGGGGGACCAGCTGGGCTCAAGGGCTGTGGGAGTGGGGGGAGCCACAGCTGGGACACCCCCAGTCTCCTGGCCCTCTGCTGGCACAGCCCTCATGGGCTCTCCCTCCCCCAGGAACAAAGTCTTGCGGCTCTCCGGGGGACTGGAGGTGCCGGGGGCCCTCAACTGGGAGGTGACCCTGTGTCTGCTGGCCTGCTGGGTGCTGGTCTACTTCTGTGTCTGGAAGGGGGTCAAGTCAACAGGAAAGGTACAGCCGGGGGTGACGGCAGGGCTGGAGGGTAAGTGTTCATCTCTGTCCCCACACTCCCCCTTTGCCCACAAGTCAGCAGGGTGAGCCGACGCAGGGTTCTGTCGGACCTGGGGCTGCTCACCCAGCGTGCTCAGGCTGGTCCACACCCTGCTGGGTGCCACTGCTGCAGGGATCTGAAGAGGGCACCCCCCCACCCCACCCCGATCCTGGGCGTGGCTCCCACCTGCAAGCTTAAGGCTGATGCACTTCCTCTGTGTAGCAGCTTCACTTAACCCACGTCTGTCACGTCCAATCCCGAGACAGCCAAGGGGGCCCTAGAAAGGCTTCCCCACACCCTGACGTGGGCTGGAGGGGTGGGGCTGGGTGAGGGCGGGGGTCCAGCGGGGACACCCTTACTGTGCTCAAAAGCCACTGCAAACAGCAATAAAAACATGTCATTTTTCCAAAGCTGGCTCCCGGTGCTGGGGGACGGGGGTCAAGACTGGAGGTCCGGGGAGGGGTGGCTGGAGGCCTCCCCACCTCCAGCGGCTTCCTTGGGCAAGTACTCTTCCTGAGGGTCTCTGCACCCGGCACTGTTCTGGGAACTTGGAACGGAGCAGGGAAGGAAGCCTCCAGAAAGCATTTTCCCCACGGAGCTGACATACTTGGGGAGAAAGGACAACGGTGTGGTGTGCTCAAGAGGAGCACACTGAGTGGGGAAGGTGGGTGAAGGGATTCGAGAGAAAACACAGGAAAGAGCTGTTAGCAGGTCAGAGGCACCGATTTCAGGAAGGACTGGATGTGGAGGGTGAAGAGTGTTGTCAAGGAGGACCTCCAGGCTTGGGCATAACTGGGTCATACTGAGATGAGGCCATCAAGGGAAAATCCAGGCCGACAGGGTGGCAAATGAAGACCCCTGCTTTGACCTGCTAATGAGCTCCTTCCTGCGCCTTTGTGTTTCCATAGACACTTTTTCACACCTAAGGTCCTGCTGAGCCTCTGAGCTCCTGTGCTCCCTCATGGCCTCTGACTTCATGCTGTTGGGTAGACACCTCTGCACCCGGTGCCAGCGCTCCCCTTCCTTTTCTTTCTCCACCCAGTCTGTGCACAGGGTGGGCCTGGAGGTGCAGGGGAGGTTGCAGCCCTGGACGTGGTTCTGTGCCGATGCAGCCAAGAGTCACCAGATAAATGCCTGTCTCTTCTCCTTTGGAGGGGCGGTTCTGGGGTGCAAGTGACCGATGAATGACTGAGATGAGCTAGGAGCAGGTAAATGAGCACAGATGTATTAAGCCGTTGTTACACGTCTCAGTGAAGCATTGGGGTGAGGAGGGTTTTGTGAAGGAACACATCCACATGTATGCTACATATTTCTATATTATATGAATTGTTTGAAACAAGAAGGTATTTATGTGTAATACACACAATAAAATCAAAATGGAAATACTAGAAGGAAATGATTTTTGCATGGGTCATCACCACGCTCCCATCACTGTGCTCAACAATAAACATAAGTGAGCTCATACCCACATTTTCATTGTGATTATCTTCAGTAGGGAGATGATTGATTTTCCTTTTCTTTTCCAAACTTGCCTGTATTTTCTCTATTTTTGACAGCATGGGCTACATGCGTAAGCCCCCGCCCCCCCCCCCCCCCCGCCAAAAAAAATTAAGAAACTTATTCAGATATTGTTTAGAAAAACTTTTAATGAGTTCCCCAGTGAACTACTTTGCCAGAGTTTTAATTATCCTGTTTAATTCACTGGAGGCCGATCTTTCCTTTGGAAGCGCTGTTAATTGGCGCCTTTTCTTGGTGCAGAGGTGCGTGATGAGGCCCCTGAGGTCCCTGCGCCTCGGGACCCCTGCGAACCCCTGCAGGGCCGCTGCGGCACAGCCCTGCCTGCCTTTGTGACTTTGAGCTGCTTCCCCAAACCAGCCCTTTCTAAGTTCCACACATAATGCTCACCCTACCTGGAAAGTTAGTGCTCCAGAGAGTTTGCTTCAGCAGTATTACGTGAGGAAATGGTTTGCTCTTCTACCCCTTCCAAGTACGTGTGTGTACATGCACATGTGCACATAAACACAAAAACCACACCCATGCACACGGCGCGGTAGTCGGCAGGTGCCACAGGGCGCCAGTCCTGGCCCAGACGCTTCTGGCTGCGTACCGCTCAAGGCCTACGCATTTCTGAATCAGAGAAGTCTGGTTTGGAATGGAGTAAATATATTTAAAACACATTAGGCATAATCTGTAATGACTAAGGCTAAGAGGTGACAGGGCCTGGGCATATAAATTCAAGGAAGTTGATGGTTAAATCAACAACAATCTCTTTGCCAGATACTCACGTCTTTCTTGAATTCCTGAGCATCACGTCAGTACAGCCCCCACTGACCTCGCTCTGTTTCCCCCTCTTCGTCCCTTACCGTCCTCATGACAGGCCGTTCCACTGCCTCCTCTCTCCTCTGCCCTCTGTCTGATCAATCCTCCTAAATGTCCCGAGCCACTCTCCGTAGGCCTCCTTGGGCCTGGAGGGCATCACCTCTTACCTGACAGATTCCTGTGCCCTTGCCCTCTGGGAACCCCTCCTCTGCTGGGAAGCTCAGCGGGTCATCGCCACGTCACGTAGGATCAGCCCCCACCCCACTCAGACCCACACCCTGGCCCACCCTGCCCAGGAGAGTGTCTCCCTCCTCCCTGGGGCCCCCTGTGCGGCCAGACTCCCACCCCATTGCCTGAGAGTGGTGGAACCCCCGTCTTTGCACTCCTGCCCACCCAAGGCCGTGTGTGTGCACGCATGTGTGTGTGTGCACGCGTGCGTGCACAGGAACACCTGGGTTGGTACTGTCACGTCTTCCCCGCACACACAGCAAAGCCGTGGTGGATGGGAACCCGAGGCTGTACTCCGGTCAGCCACGTTACCCTGCCTTAAATGCAAAGGGACCAAGGCGGTCATTAAGAAGAGGTTGGTGACTAAGAGGCATCTGAGCTGTGCCTTAAAGGAAAGGAAAGCTTAGATAAATGATGAAGGTGGGAGAGGGCTTTCTCAGCAAGGAGACCAGTCAGTACCTTGACTTTTCTTAAGTCTTTATTATGGCCGTTTCACATCTACACACAAGGGGAGAGGATAGTATTTTTAAAAATCCACCTGCCTTTCACCCAGCTTCAAGACTTGTCAACATTTCACTAGTTTATTTTGAAAATAGGGAAGGATTTAGGGGTGAGAGGAGTAAGAAATAATATTTGTTGAAGAGATGAAAGAAGAGGCACCCCACTAAGCTTGTCCAAATAAAGGAGTGCCCGTGCACCCCTTTCATAAGGGCATCACATGGCCTAGAAGCACAGGGCCCGCGTAGGGCTGCAACAGGCTGTCATCTAGGTTGGCAACAAGCAGCTGTTTTTTTGGTCACTGTCGCTTTCGCTTTCACGTCAATTCTCTCTCCATATAGACTGCAGTTACTGATCACCTCACCTTTGCGTTGATCAACCTGGAGTTGCCATCTGGGTTCCCTGCAAGGACCTCATAATGGTACCCCTTCCTGCCCCTCCAGGCTTTGACATTTTCTAGGTCTGAGGGCATATGAGAAGGAAGCGCAGGCTAAGGGGGAGAGGGCCAGCACTGAACCAGGCTGTGGCCAGTCCTTGCTGCCACTGATTTGGTGCCCTGCTTGCCGGGAGCCAGGTCAGGCATCCTTTTCAATGTGTTGTCCAGTGCGATACTCGTCACAGGCCTGGGAGGTGTGGAATAGCATCACCCCGTTTGATAACTATGTGGGCCTGTCTTTCCACAGAGCATCAATAGCTCTGGACTGTCACCAGGAATCTGCTGGTCTGGCAGCTACTGGGCAGAGCCTCTAATGGATTCTTCTCTGAGGGCCCTTTCATGGCAGGAGACGAGGTCATCAGCTAGGAATGATGAGGGAGGTGGTAGGAGCCATGAACTGAGGAGTGCAGGCGAGGTTGACAATGACCACCAGTGCTCGTGGAGGTTTTGTGGGGTTCAGTGAGGAACACTGTGGGGTTTCAGCTATAAAGAAGCATATTGTTGACTGGAAACCAAGGCTAGAGGGAGGTGGTCATGGTGGTGGTTGAGCTGTCCGATGAAGGGCCATCAAGGACCAAGACCCTTTCCTTCCCAACCTTTTTAACAACATGTGGGTGTTCCTAGGCTTGGTGGTGGGTGAATCACTCCTTCATATGAAAGAATAGCTTGTAACCATTGTATTAAAATAATTTGCTTTATTTTTGGTCTTTTCAATAAGGTGCCGAATTCCCTAGCTTAATTGTGTCTTACACTCATTGATTCGCTCAGGAATTATTTGCTGCTGAGTGCTACGATGCAGGGAAATGCAGGGCTCCATGCACTTTGCCCAGCCTGTGGGCTGGAAGTGGGGTCAGCAAACACTTTCTTGCCTGAACTGAGTCCCTGCATCACAGACGCTCAGCGGGATGTTGAAGCTATTCCTATGCCAGAGCTCGTGGCGGATCAGCGTCCAGTTAGTGCTCACTGAACACCTACTATGTGCCCGGTGCTGGGGTGACAGAGGGTAATCACAGTTGTTCTTGCCTTCAAGGGCACCTCCCCAAGGCCGCCAGAAACAAGTGGCCCTTTAACTGATGGAAGGATAAGGAGGAGCCAGCTGGCGCAGAGGCCAGAAGCGGGGTAGGTCGGGAAATGCCTCAGTGAGGAGGGTGCCCGGAGGAAAGTGGAGTGGGTTACAGTTTCGGAGCTGGCTCTGCCTTTCAACCCTTGACTTTACGTCGTTTGGACTCCTGAGCTCCTTGTGTTTCTAGCCCTGCTGCTCTTTGGCCAGACAAGCAGCTGCTTTAATGCTTTGTGCAGGTCATCTCTTCTCGTCCGCTGCACACGCTGGGTGTTGTCGTTGTGAAGGGACGGTGAAACAATCACTGACACCCCAGAGCTGCCCCATCTGGGGAAAGGGGGAGGTAAGGTGCAGGTGCCCTCGGAACCATGGCGCAGCCCTCAGGAGGAGGCGTGGGGCCGTGAAGCCTGCAGTGACATGACTGCCTGGGCTCTTGCACGTGGACCCCCCCTTCCCCTTCCCCTTGCATCGGACCGCCACCTCATCTGGTCGTGGCTCTCCAGGAGTCTCTTGAGGGCACCCTTGACTTCCTTGTTTCTCAGACTATAGATCATAGGGTAGAGCATGGGAGTGACATTGGTGTAGATTAAGGACACAATTTTGTCCTGCTCCGGGGCATAGCATGACTTGGGGCGAATGTAGATGAATATCGCACAGCCGTAGTGCAGAAGGGAGACCAGCAGGTGCCCAGCACAGGTGGAGAAGGCTTTGCTCCTGCCCTCAGCTGAGTGGATGCTGAGGATAGCAGTGATAATGAACCCGTAGGAGAGCAGGATCAGCAGGAAGGGAATCAACAGGATGAGCAGGCACACGAGGAAGACTGCGATCTCATTGGCCCGCGTGTCTGAGCAGGCCAGGAAGAGCACAGCGGGGATGTCACAAAAGAAATGATTGATCTCATGTGACTGGCAAAAGGGTAGGAGGAATATCAGTGTGGTGAGGGTGAGGGAGAGCGCAAAGCCGCTGACGCACACGAGAGCCAGCATCTGCAGACACAGGGTCCTCGTGATGATGGCTGTGTAGTGCAGGGGCTTGCAGATGGCCACAAAGCGGTCGTAGGCCATCACGGCCAGGAGGAAACACTCTGCGCCACCCAGGGCGATGAAGAGATGCATTTGCAGGGCGCAGCCCAGGAAGGGCATCCGCTGGCTCCCGGACAGGAAACTGGCCAGCATGTTGGGGACAATGACCAGTACATAGCAGATTTCAATGGCAGACAGATGGCGAAGGAAGAAATACATAGGGGTCTGGAGGCAGGGGTCCAAGAGGGTGATGAACACAGTAGCCGTGTGCCCGGCTAGGGTGACAAGATG
This sequence comes from Hippopotamus amphibius kiboko, assembly GCF_030028045.1. NCBI lineage: Eukaryota > Metazoa > Chordata > Mammalia > Artiodactyla > Hippopotamidae > Hippopotamus > Hippopotamus amphibius. The sequence goes on from NC_080203.1 coordinate 2,160,146, forward strand.
CAGGACTAGAAAGAGTCCGAAGAAGCAGATTTGTAATTCAGCCAGGTCCCCAAAGCCCAATATAATAAACTCAGAGCTCAAGGTGCTGTTTTCGCACAGCGGGGCCATCCTACGTTCTCCTCTATAGAGCTCCTGGGCTGGAAAAGGCAGCTTTCTAGTAATTCTCTAAGTCGTGGGAGACCCTGGAGCCCTTTCCGCAGATGGCCGTTGTCCTCATTCTATGAGCTTCTTGAATTCTGCCTTCTGTCCACTGAGAGTGAAGTAGTGCTCGCTCTGATGGCGGCGTCCCTTTAGTTCACCTGTTGAATTATTACAGAAACAAACCGAGATGAGTGAAGTCTACATATGAAGTTGTTTTTCATAGACCCCCAACAAATATCCTCCTTCTGTCTACATTTTGAAGAGTTGTCTCAGGGTACGGGTTGGGGACTGAGCTTGATGTTACTTAGGTTTACACAAAGACTGGGCCAGCAGCGTCACCGACGCTGTAGGGAATTCCTGTGGGATGTAAGGTCCGGCAAGCTGATCTTAAAGACACTTTGACTTTGTACGTTGGCTATGTTGTCCCTCCCTTCCCACCCCCCAAACCCCCAGGATTCCTGCAGCCGCAATGCTGTCAACAGGATGTCCAGAGAGGAAGCAGCGTCACCAGCAGGAGTTTCTGCCTCTCCTGTTTCAGCTCTACTGAGTTGCAGGGAGACCCCGGCTTCCGTGTCACCCCCTTCTAGACACCTCTTCTGAGCCCTGGGCTGAGTTAGTTGCTCCCTTGGCTTCCCCAGCTGTATTATTTGCCACTGAGTCTTGTAATTCTCGGATTCTTTCTCTGGCTGCCCCAATGGCCTGTGAGCTCCATGATGGCAAGAATGACTTCTTATTTAACCTCTCAAACAGTGGCTGGTGGGTATTAGTATTATTCATAAAGATTTGTTGCCTAAAATCTGTTGCTCACTTCTGCACCCTCTACAGTTAGGACAGAGGCAGACATTGACTATGTACCCAGCATATGTGCTTAACTAAATGGTTAGGTGCGAGCAGGGAATCTTTGACGTATTGGGGATGCTGAGGTCATGATCATGTGAGGAGGGTTTAGGGTGAGAAGAGCCGAAGGCAAAGAGGTGGGCCCGGTCACAGGGAGGGAGCAAACAGGGCAGAACTAGCACGTGGTCGGGGAGGGAATGAGAACTCTCAGGACAATGGGGGGTTGAGTGCCCGGCAGGACAATGGCTTTAGCTGGTCTGTGTCCTGAGTGTGGGAATAGGACCAGGCACCTTCCCAGACTTTGGGGGTCACATTTGCTTCTTTCTTCCCCTGGTAGGACCCAAGTTACAAGTAGGAAGCCTTGTGCTTAGCCTTTGATTTCTTCCTGTGCATCTCTTTCTCACAGAAGAAAGGAGAAGATTGCTAAAGATTTTAGAGATGTAACACATCAAGATTCAACAGGAGTTAAGGGCCTCATGGAAATGGAGTTGTCACCTCAAGGAGAGGAGCTCACTTGGGTACCATTTCGACTGGGGCCACTGAGACTCAAAGTGTGTTCACTGAGACCTGAAAACCCATTCTGCTGATAGTTTGTTTGTGATTCCAGTTTTCCAGCCACTTGCATCTTACACTGAGTCTTCTTTGTGTTTTTATTGACCTAATGGGCATCTAGAGTCTCTGAGCTGCACAGGTCCCTGGAGGGCTGTTTGCCTGCTCGTTCCCACAGAGCAGATGCTCAGGAAGTCTCCTTTGGATGACACCTTCCCTGCTCCCAGCCCCGCCACCAGCTCTGCCCAGAAACCACACTAAGTCCCCTGCCTGGCAGAGCACACAGCCCAGCCCTGCTTCCCTGCTCTGCCAGCGGTCTGAGTGAGGCCGTGCTTTCTGGGTTCTTGTTTCTCTTCCTTGGACTTGGCCTCTCGGCTCTGGCTTTGCCGCACCTGATCACTTCCACTCTTTTTTCCCATGACAGGGCTGCAGACATGTGGGGATTGCTTTGTTTTATTTGGGCCCTAAACCTTGAAAACACAAAAATGAAAATAAAAGTCACACATGATCCAAATGCTTAAAAAGTGAGAAATGAAAGTCAGTGTGAAAGTCTCTGCTCCTTCAAGCCTCGCCTCACCCATGAAGCTTAGTGCCTTCCCTGCTTTGTCCTGTGCACGCAAACACACACACACACATGCACACACACTCCCACACAAGTACACAGAAACAAGCATAGACACACCTTACACACACACACACGAGCACGTGTACACAGACACACTCATATACATGTATAGACACACAGTACACACATGCGTGCAGATATTCACACACACGCACATTTATACATCTAATCCCACACTCAGATGCGTGTGTGTATATATATATAAACATGCACCACACTCACACGCTGAAATGGAATCATATTATACAAACTTACTGCCCTTAGTGTTTTCACCTAATAATGTGTCCGGGAGAAGTTTGCAATCAGTACTTTACTTCATTCTTCTACCTGCTGCATTCTACAGTGTGCATGCACTATAATGTAACTAATTATAATTAAATAATAATAACAAACACATTAACAACGAAAATCTGTAAACAAAAGTAAATAAAACATAATTAAAATAAATGAGACTTTAGTCTTGCATTACTTTGGCATTGAAGTACCACACGTCATGATCCAAAGCACAGCATCTTTCCAGCTCTTTTCTCGCAGCCCTGGAACAGCCCTGGAGAAGAGACCTCATGTTACCTGGGAGGCGCAGATCAGCGCGTGAAGCAGGAAACCGGGGAGAAGATCGAGAAGGAGGAACAGCCCATCTTCAAGGGAGCAGCCACAGGGCCGACTGGCCTGGACCTGGTGGCACAGCTTCCCACAGCCCGGCAGGTGGCTTTCCTGCCTGTCCGGAAGCACCGCCTGATGGCTGGAAGGAAGGGAGTGTTCTTGGAGGAGCTGCTACGTGCTGTCATTTACAGTAAAGGCTGTGGAGGCAGGACTCCGGAGCCCTGGAGGAGAGGTGGGGAAGGAGGCCGTCCCTGTGGTCCGCCCCACCGAGGGGAGGGCCTTCCCTAGGTCACACAGCTGAACCCAAGCCCAAACCCAATTACTTATGTTTTCTTTGCAAAAAAGTACACTCTAGATCCTGACAATGTTGTTTCATTCAGATCTGCTGAAATGGCAGGGCCCCCTGTGCCATCACCACTATGTGAATGGGCTGATTTTAGAGGCAGAAAATGTACAGGTTTGCCTGGGTTCGAATCAAGCCATCAAGCCTTGCTACAGAGGCGTGCAGGCTGGCCAGTGGAGCCGGGATTGTGAGCTGTTAAGCCCCCCAGCCCCCAGAGCTGAGATTCTACAAGGCGGGCCTCACCCGGGCCTTCGGGGCTTCCATTTTCGATCTGCAAAATCTGACTCATCAAAGTAGCTTCATTGAATGAAGTGGGGAATAAGACATGGAAGCTTGAGAAAGTGACTACTCAGTTGACCCAAGCTTCTGTCTAATACTTTCATCTCCCCGGTCCTGGTCTAGGTGGAGCCCAATGTCCAACCTGCACCTTCATAAAAGCAGGACCCCAACGATGCTTCACCTACACTCACAAAGCAGTCCTTACTCTGCAGCAACTCTGGGCCGCTGAGCACAGCCCTTCCTTTTGTTCACTTCCACTGCCCACAAGGTTGCTTGGAGAAGCCTCCTTACCACCACCATCCTTTAGGGAATACCCATGCCCAAGCCAAAGCCTCGGAGGGCTCGCTCAGTGCTGGGCTGCAAGAGCAGGAGAAGGCCCACCCTCCAGCATTTTGCCACACCCTGCGACCAGAAATAGGACCCCCAAGAGCCCTGTGGGTGCTTAGAATCACACACAATTCCCCTTGATTCATTCCAGTAGTGTATGCCTCTAATCCTGACCCCAGAGGGGCTGCCAACAGTCGGAGGTAGGCATAGGGCACTTTTCCACCTTCCTCTTCCTCCTCCCTGGTCTGTTTCTCCTCTTGGCCACAGTTTCTAATACAAAAGCTCTTCTGGCATCTCATGGAGACAAACACCATGGAACTGGCTTGGGGAACACCCCGTCGACGTGACCTTGCCCTGCACGCACGCCTTAGTGCCAGGATTCGAGGACGTGAGGTCCGAGGAGAGGGAAGGCAAGCAAGAGGCTTTAAACATAAATTCAACGCTTTGAAAGAAAGGCACCTGGAAAGGGCTCTAAGTAACCGGGGCTGCCACCTTTGCAGACTCCTAGATGTTGTAAGGCAGTATCAGCACAGCTACAGCATCCCTCGAAATTACGCAGACTTTCTGTATCTCTCTCTGGTTAGATATCACAGATTCTGAGCGGATCTTGGCCAGCACAACACCAAGTTCTGGGAACATCATTTTGCTGAGGCTGATCGTGGCATTGTCTTCTAAATTTGGTGGCTGCAGGGCCTGGGGTAGATATTTGTGTGCATCTTACTAACTCTTTGGACTCTGTACATGGGTGAGTTAGCACAGAAATACTCTAACTTCCGAGGCCTTGAATGAAGCATCCAGACCCTGTGATTTGGACTTCAGTTTCTTTGAAGATCAAAAGATTTTTATTTTAGACTTTTCTCTAATGTCTTTAAATTTCAACTTGTGAGGAGACCTTTGAACTTTATTGTTTCCGCAGGAAATTCATCATGGGTTTGTGTCTGGGATATCTTGGTTGTCATTTGATCTTCTGGAAGAACCTCTGATGAGGGATGTTGGGCATTGGTGGCTGGAAATAGAATAGGCGAAAATAGAGGTGAAAATAGAATAAGGAGTAACCTTTCCCCCGTGGGTACACCATGGACTTAACAGGTAACACTGATGGGTTCAGAGGTACAAAAACTAGGAAATGTTGGGTGTGTGTCTCCCCTGGTGTCCGCGAGGAAGGACATGCAGTGAAGTACACTGTAAGGGACCAGCATCCGGGGGCGCACCTTTCCTCGTCCAGGGGGAGTTTGTCAGAGGTTCTTAGTGTGGAGTATTCAGTCTCTTTCCCCTCCCCTTTCCATGCAGCTGGGTGGGAGGTAGCGGTACTGGAGCTGCGAGCCTGCTATGCAGACCCCAAATCTTCCTCCCGTGGGTTGTTCCGAGTCTAACTGTGCAGGGTGTAGGGAATAAGCTGTATTCACCAACCAGCCTTTACTAGTGTAGAGGCTTTGCTTCCCCATCTGCTGGAGCTTCTCTAGTATTTCTCAGCTGGTTCAGAACTTTGGCAGGGAAGAGGTATGCTATTTACTGGCCCTTCTTCACTCCTCTAAATTCTCAACTGAAGTGCTGATATTTGCATTTAAATTTCTTAGAAATTGTGCTGCCAAGTATCAGCAGTCCTGATTGGGAGGCACTTCTGGTCCCCGGAGGGGACTCCGTTCCCGCTTTCTCACCTCATGAGGCATCAGTGCGGCACTGATGCCTGCGAACCACGAGGAAGCCAGGCCCCGCACCCCCTGGGCCAGGACCCTAGGCCTCCTCAGGGAACTGTGTGCTTGTATTCGCTTAGGACGTGAGGAAGCAATCTGGTTGATTGTTTTTCCCTTACCAGTCTCTTCCTGGTTGTTTGTATTTACTGAGGTACCACACGGGGAGTCACGGGCTTTAGACGGTGGTAGTTATTATGAAATATTGCCTGTGTTCCCTGTGCTGCGATATAGCATTGGAGCTTATTTATTTTGTACATAGAAGTTTGTACCGCTTAATCCTCTTAGTGACAGGTTGATGGGTTCTCTTTATTTTCTTGCCTTTTATTTGGGCAACCACAAAGAATTCCACAGTTGAAATTACCTGTAGGTAGGTAAGTATTGGAGCTCTAGGACCACGAGGCCCCCACAGCCCTGGTTTCCTTCCATCTGCTTCCTTCCCTCAGATGATAAGAGTACATAGACCGTGGAGCCAGGATGGGTTGGTGTCTGCCAATCCAGATTTTGGAGTTTATGGGAATAAGTACCTTGTCACCTAGTTTTGTTGTGGGTTTTTGGTTTTGCTATCCTTTCCTGTCTCTTTCTTTCTTTTTTTCGGGGTTGAGCGTGTGGGTGAGGATTGTGAAGATTCAAAAATGATGTTACCACCTCTGCTGCCACCTTCCCAGAATCTAGAAACTGTATTACTTCTGTGTCAGAATAATTGATAAAGATATTGTAACGTTGATACAACAAAACACAGAAAAATTAGAAGTTCTGGGCAAATTGTGACTTGACATGGATCTAAGTTCTCTGTCCAGATTTCTCCTGAAATGACAAATGATATACAAATGGTGGAGGGCAGAGGGGGGCACGTTCCCCGGCAAATGGCAGCAGCCTGTAGCTCCCTGCACAGGGAAGCAGAGCTCCTTGGAGAATTGTGCCCACTGACTGAGATGGGCCGGGGCTGGAGGTGCAGCAGCTGCAGGAAGGATCCACAGCCTTCTGAGGAGAAAGCCACCCGATACTGGTCACGTCTGGTAATGCCAGCGAAAGAGCTGGGTACTGCCATGGAGTGGCTTTCTCAGGGGAACTGTGCCCCATGGGCCTACTGGCTGCCACAGTCCTTGGCAAGCTTGTGCCCAGAGAGATGTCCTTTGCACCTGTCCCAGGTGGACCTCAGAATCTGGGGACCAACTAGTCAGGAAATGTTGATATCTATGGAAAGAGTGAAAATTTAGACTACACCCCCTGGGAGAGAAGGACTCGCCTCTGCCCACGTGTTCACTCTCCACTACATTGCCTGCTTTGCAGAGGTACGAGGGCATTACCGTCCCTGAAAGACCTACTGTTGACTTCTGATGTATACACCTCTTGGATCCTCAAGCCTATTTTAATACCTTACTATCAAGCTCCTCGATCGCTGGTGATTGAGCCTACCAGCTTTCGTCTAAAGGAAAGTTCTCACTGAGCAGAGACTATAGTTCTTCCCATCTTGCAGGTGAGCTAGAAATCAAAACTTTAGGTAAGTGAAGAAACCGTGGTTCTTCAAAGCACTGTTGAAATCAGGCAAATGAGTTACAATTTGACAAGAGAGGGCTGACGAAATTCTCATTGCATTCATCCCAAACTAGGTTTATCTCAGGAAAATAAAGTTTGGCTCAAAGGCAGAGCAGGAAGAGGCTCTGTTTCTGATGTTCTCTCCCCCCATCCCTGAGCATTTGGGCTCCTTCAGTGAAGGAGGCCTGGCTACTGAGCTGGGAGAAGCCTGGCTGATTGGAGCCAGCTGTGTGGCTCATCGCACAAATGCAGTTCCGTGACAACTGCATCTCATGCCCGGGGCGGGGAGGCTGGAGTCTCATTTTTGGAGATAGATGCCATCTATGGAGTTCTCAGTGAAGAGCATGTCGGGGACTTTTCCTTGGGGATGATGTTGCCGCTGACTCAATTGTGCAGGATAGTTTTGCATGCATAGAGGCTGCTCTCCTTAGCCCTCTGGACGGCTCAGTCTGCTCACACAGCACCCCTGCATGAGGCCACAGCCAGCCCTGGTGGCAAGGAGAAGCCACCACCTTCCGGAAGGACTAGCCCGTTCCATGCCCCAGGACACAGTGCCAGCCTCCTGGTGGGAGCTTCCAGTGGAGCAAGGCCCATTAGTGGCTTCTGAAAAGCTATGGCTGCTCTTTGAACCCAGGTATGCACCCCACTAGGGGTAAACAAAGGCTTCCCAAGGAATGTGCAGGGAGGGGTAGTTTTAAATTACGAATATTGACAGTAAGCCAGAAATTATATCTTTGCAACTATTTAAACTTCGGAAAAATTTCCAATGCTAGTTTAAAAATGTGTGTGTGTGTCTCTGTCATAGTTTCACAAAAATCTTTTGGAGGGAAGTGAGCAAAACTGTCTGTGGTCCAATGATTGAAGTCGATAGGACCTTGGGTGCGGCCTAAATGGAACTGGCCTCGGGCCTCTCGTGTGTCCGCTGTGTGACCGGAGCACAGAGAGCAGCTGTGAGCATCTGTCCTCACAGGAGAGCTCCCTCCCCTCCCCACCTCCACTGTGAGCGACTGGTCAGTCCCTGCGGCGTGTGGGGTCCCAGGAGCAGAGGTGGGCGCTGCTTCCAGGACCTCGCACTGTTTTTGGAATCCAGCGGTGTGAAGGCCTGAAAGCCCTCATGTGGGAAGTGAAAGTGAGATTCACACAACAGAGGTGTGGCTAAAGAGCCTTGGGGACCAGCAAGGATGGGGAGAGGCGGGACTGGGGTAAATCACTTTCTCTCTCATTCTCATCTTGGGACCCTACAGTTACTAAACATCTGAAAAGCTGAAAAGCTGTCTGTGTCTGTGTCTGCTGCTTCTGTCATTCCTGCTTTGGGGCAAGAGTTGAAAGCCACTAGGAAATGAATAGGTTGTACTTGAAGCCAGTGGTCCTCAAACTTTAGAGGCACCAGAAGGCAGGGGTAGGGCTGGTTAAATCATTGCTGGGCTCCAGCTGCAGAGTTCCTGATGCCATAGGCCCAGGTGGGACCTGAGAATCTGCATCTCTACCAAGTGCTGGAGGCTGCTGGTCCACGAACCCCACACACACCCGAATCAAGTCAGTGCTTTGCACTTTGGCGCCCCCCTCTGCCTTCCTCTCGTCACTCAAGATGACGATGGTTGGATTTCCTGCCTGTGGATGGTGAGCTGTGCTTCTTCTCTCTCCCTCCTCCTGTCTGGCCGGCTGTAGGGGGAGCTGACTGGCTACTTCCTACTCATCCTTCATGTCTCAGCTGCGACGGCACGTCTTCCCTGAGCTGACCTGCTGGACCTCCCCACAATGTACTACATGCCACATTATATTCTAATTATCTTTTTTCTTTTCTGTACCTCTCGTCAGATTGTGAACCCCTTGAGGACAGGTAATGTGTCCAGACGTTGCTAGGAGTGAGTGTTGGCATGAGGTAATGAATTCTTGGATCTAAATACAGAGGAAGGGATGGATATGAGAAATATTGTAAACGAATGTTCTTCCCAGTGCCTGCTCCACGTTAACAGAGCTTATTGGCTGGAAGGATATGGAGGGTACATGGAGAAGGGATCTAATGTTTGCTGAGCCCCTAAGATGTGCCGGACACAGAGTGAGACAGCACGGTGGACGACGGCGTTGACTTAGAGGGGAGTAGGGGAGACGAATGAATTTGACATCGCTCGAGAGGGATTTAAGGTGATAGCAAACGTGCAAATGGAGATGCACATCTGGAGGTTTATTGATTGTAAATCCCAGCACCGGCCTTAGGAGCACAGACACAGGGGGCAGACGCGCGCTGCTGGTCCCGCCCAGACCTCAGGTCTCACCACTCCAGGCCAAGAGAGCTCAGTTCGGCCAGGAAAATGAGACCTGAGCACAGGTGGAAACCAACTGTCTTGTCCTTTGAAGCAGGAAAAGGCCCTCAGGACGATTCTGTTTTCCTTACTCAAGCTTACCATTCAGCTGGTGTCCGCCTTTGGTCAGACCCCATGGAGCTTGGAGGGGAAGCTCATTCGAGGCTCCTTGGCCAGAAGATGTGGTGAATACTCTTCCTGAAATATTGTGTTCACGTGGGTCCAGGGGTGCTGATGCTTTTTGTTAGAGGATGCAGGGGTGGGAGTGGGCACCTGTGGCTGCTGGTGGCTGAGAGGCTGGAAACTTCAGAGGTGAGCTTGCACCAAGGGCTGCTGTGCTTTAACCAACCTGAGGCTATAACCAATGTGTTCCTTTTTGACAAAAAGCTGATTCGTCTGCTTTCTCTCCTACCCGTAGCTGAGGATAGAGGAAATGAATTAACAGGAAATTGGTAACCACACCAAAGTGACCGAATTCATTCTCGTGGGACTGTCCAAGCACCGCACATCCCAGACTGTTCTCTTCTGGGCACTGATGTTTCTCTATATAGCAACCTTGGCAGGAAATAGCACGACCATTCTCTTGTTTGTGTGGAGCAAACCTCACACCCCATGTTTCCTGGATCTCCTGTTTTCTACCAGTGCTGTACCACTGGTTACAGCAAACCCTCTGCAGAACTTCCCCACCATCTCCTACACCTCCTGCTTTGCCCAGCTTACCATCCGAGCCTTCTTGGCACTGACCGAGTGTTTCCTTCTTGCCATTATGGCTTATGACCGATTTGTGGCTATCTCAGACCCGCTCAGGTACACGTATTCTCCACCCTGCGTTTTCACAGCTTTGCTTGCTTGGTTGACAGCTTTCCTGCTCACTATTATGCCTCTTCTGCTCTTTCCCATCAGCTTCTGTGGGCATAACTCAGCCAATCGCTTCTGTGAAGTCCAAGCCATCTTTAAATTTATTTATTTATTTATTGTCTGCTTTGGGTCTTCGTTGCTGCACATGGGTTTTCTCTGGTTGTGGCGAACGGAGCTACTCTTCATTGTGGTGCACGGGCTTCTCGTTGCAGTGGGTTCTCTTGTTGCAGAGCACGGGCCCTAGGCGCAAGGGCTTCAGTAGTTGTAGCACGTGGCCTCAATAGTTGTGGCTCACGGGCTCTAGAGCGCAGGCTCAGTAGTTGGGGCGCAGGGGCTTGGTTGCTCCGCAGCATGTGGGATCTTCCCAGGGCAGGGATGGAACCCGTGTCCCCTGCACTGGCAGGCGGATCCTTAACCACAGTGCCATCAGGGAAGTCCCAAGCCATCTTTAAACTGCTCTGTTCCAGCACCGTCTTCCTAGAGGTGATGATGGTGGTGTGTGCTGTCATTTCTAGGCTGCTCCCTTTAATTTTCACCCTTATCTTACCTTTGTGTTCTTAGGGCTGTCTTAATAATCCACTCAACTGAGGCCAGGCTTAAAGCCTTTTCCACCTGTGGGTCTCATCTGCTTGTGGTCACCATCTACTTTGGGACCTTAACATATATTTATGTGAAACCTCAGGCCAAAAAATCTCAAGATGGGGACAAAATTGTCTCTATATTTTATGCAGTAGTGACCCCAATGCTAAATCCCCTCATCTACACCCTGAGAAATAAGGATGTGAAAGCTGCTCTCAGGAGAATGACGTGGGGCCAAGTCCTGATGCCTCGATCATGCAACAGTGTGCTGGGTGGTAGGATGGCACGAGGGCTTTAGCTGCCCTGGCAACTCAGCATGTGTGAGTGACACTTCTCAAATGGGAAAGGACTTGCAAAGCATCTGAATAATGGAAGAAATGACACGAGAACAGATATTTGATGGCATAAAAATAGAAACCTTTGTGTGTCACATGCACCCTAAATAAAAGCAAAATGCAAGTTACACACAAGGAGCAGTGAAATAGTCAACAGTCTTTATAGATAAAACCTCTTGCAAATCATTAAGACAAAAATAAATAGTCCAATAAGAAAATGGCCAAAGGACACAGGCACAATTCAGTACAGAAAAGAGTGAACGTTCACACTTAACAACAAAATATCGCTTTTCATTTACCATATTAACAAAAAGGAAAAACATTTATAGTATGTAGTATTGGGGAGAATTTGGAAAAATACCATTAGGGCCATGTAAATTGGCATAGACTTTTGGAGGGCAATTTGGGTAGCTATAAAAAGCAAACATTTGGGAGGCCCATTTGGTTGGGGAGGTGGGTCTCAGCACTGCTCTGGGGGCCCTGCGGCAGCTCTGGAAGTCACCACACAGGCACGCGTCGGCAGCCTCCATCTTTTGCAGGCTCTTGCAGGCTGTACCTGGGTGGTGCTTCCCCTGCACCCTGCCAAACACTGGGACAACCTTGGGGAAGAGGAAACTGGTTTCTCCCCAAAGGCAACTCCTCCACCTTTGAAATCGCCTCTGAGCAATCTTTGTGGGAAGGGGGTTGGTCCTGATCAGGTGGTCTGCTTTTTTTAGAAAAGGAGATGTTTTGAGACGCTTTCTTTTCATGGCTGTGGACTTTAGTCCTCTATCCCAGGAAAATAGAAAAGACCTGCTGTTATGAACTGAATGTTTGTCCCCCCCAACTCATGTTGAGGACTGAACCCCCAAGGTGATGTACTTGGAGATGGGACCCTGGTTTGATGGCATTAGTACCGTTGTAAGAGAGAAGGAGACACCAGATTGTGCGCTCCCTCTCTCGCTCTCTCTCTCCACCATGTACCATGTGAGGATACAGTGAGAAGGCAGCCATCTACAAGCCAAGATGAGACCTTTCACCAGAAACCAAACCAGCTGGTGCCTTGATCTTGGACTTCCAGCCTCCAGAACTGTGAGAAATAAATGTCTGTTGTTTAAGCCACCTAGTCTATGGTCTTTTGTTACAGCAGCACAAGCAAACTAAGACGCCTGCCTTGGCATCTTATGTCGTCATGCCACCTGGATGCATCTGTGTCACAGAAATACGATATATGTATGTAACATGTTTGTACGAGAGTGCTTGTTAAAACACTGGACTTGTGAGGATTTTGAATAGAAGTCCTAAGACTCTGTCAATAAAGTAATCTCTAAATAAATCACAGTACATCCATACAATGGGGCTTTGTATAGCTAAGGATGGCGCTAGTCTATAGGTCTCTCATTTTTCTAAGACCAGAAGGTTCTCTGGCTATTGGGATAAATCTGTTCATGATGATGTCAGAAGTGCAAGAGCAGTGACCATGATGCTTCCTAAGGCCAAGGATCAAATCAGCACATGGTTACTTTTACCCAGAAGAAACCATGAGTAAGACAACACATTTTGACCATGGTAGAGAAATAACCAAAGATAAATAGGAAAAAAAATAATCATAATTTCTATAAAGACTGAGTTTCATTGCAGAGAAAAAAATCTATTTTGGCCCATTTAGGGAGAAAGAGGTTTATTACATAGGCATTAAATAAGCTTATATGATTGTTAGGAGGGCTGAAGAAATGAACTCAGGCTGATTTTCCAGAAACATATTACCGACCAGAGTGGGGTATCGAAATGAGATGCCGTCTGCAGCCAGGCAGCTGCCAGCTCCACCACCAGCTGCTCTGTTATGATCTCCGCCAGCAAGATGGCTCACACCCTGAGTCTCTCCCAGTTAACTCAGTCTCAAATTAAGGTCTTGTTTGAGCGAATGCATCTGATTAGAAGAACTGAAATCACATCTGGAAACCTGCCTGCAAAGGAGTCAGGGAAAGCACACTGGAAGGAGCTTGGAGTCTCCAACACATTTCCTTTGTCAGAACACACTGAGATAACGCTGGTATTTGTCCTCCCACAGGCTCTGTGTACACACATCTGCACATATAAACTTCCCTGATGTCCTCTCTCTCCTCGCCGCAGTCTTTCTGTCCCCTAGACATGCCAAGCTCATTCTCACTTTGGGATCATTGCAATTGCTTTTCTTCTGTTGGGAACCCTCCAGCCCCAGACCTTAATTTGGTTTCCTTCCTTCCTTGCTTCTTTCCTTCCTTCCTTCCTTCTTAATTTTTGTGTGTACAACATTTCAAACATTCAGAAAAATTTTAGAGAATAGTGAAACAAACACTCACATGTCCACCACACAACTTTAATAATCTTAACGTTTTATAACATTGTGCTTTAGAATTTTCTGATACCATGACTACTTTAAAATGAATAGCCACTGTACAAAAAAAAAAAGATACCACAAACAAATGTAAAGCTAAGGCACAAACTGGAAGAAGATATTTTGTAGGTATGCATCAACTGACGGGACGTTAGTAGCTACAGTCTAGAAAATAAAGAATTCCTATCTTCCAAAAGGCTCCCTGCTAACAGCCTATTGACCAGAACTTAATCACATGACTGCTCCTAGTGAAAAGAGGGACCAGATATGGAACTGGGAGACTGAGTGATGGCTGGTGGTCTCTGCCACAAGCTTGCTAAAGGTTTCTAACTCATTTATTTGTCAAACAACATATTTTTAAAACCCTCCCCCTTGTTTCTCTGCTTTCTACTTCATTAATCTCTGCTCTTATCTTTATATTTCCTTTTTTATGTTTTGTTTAGGTTTATTCTGTAGATGTTTTACTAGCTTCTTGAGTTTGACACACATTATTTTCAGTCCTTCATGATTTTTTAGACCTTTAAAATTTTTTTAACTTTTCATTCTGAGACACTTGTAGACTTACAGAAGAGCTGCAAAGATATGACAGAGAATTCCCATATACCCTTCACCTGGCTTCCCCTGGAGTTATTAGCATCTTACATAATCATGGTACACTTATCAAAATGAAGGAAGTAACATTGGCTCAATACTATTAACTAAGCTATAGATTTTATTCGGATTTCCCCAGCTTTTACACTAATGTCCTTTTTCTGTTCCAGGATCTAATCCAGGAGACCACATTGCATTTAGTCATCTTGTGTCTTTAGTGTTCTCTGATCTGTGACGGTTTCTTCATCTTTCCTAGTCTCTCATGACCTTGATACCTTTGAAAAGCACCGGCCAGGTACTTTGTAGACTGTCCCTCGATTTGTATTTGTGTGATATTTTTCTCATGATTAGACTGAGTTGTGGAGTTCGGAGAAGTGCCCTTCTCATCGCATCCTATCAGGAGGAACGTGACGTCAACGTGATGACTTACCACTGGTGAAGTTAACTTTGACCGCTTGGTTTAGGTGGTGTCCGGCAGATTTCCCCACTGTAAAGTTACTCTTTTCCCTTTCAACAAACCCTTAGAAGGGAGTGACTAAGTCCAGCCTACCATCAAGGAGAGGACAATTAGGCTTCATCTCCTAAAGGGAGGAGTATCAAAGAATTTGTGGACATACGTTAAAAGCAGTACAATAATTAGTGAATGCTTTAGGGGAGATATTAGAGGCTATACAACTGTCCTGTTTCTCCTCAAAGTTTCACTCACCAATTTTCGCACACACTGCTGGCTCTGGCGGGTGGCTGTGATCACTCTGGTGTTCTCTCCATGATTTTCTATTTCTCCTATTCTGCTCTCCCATGATTTGAATGCATGTATTTAAGGCTACTGTTCTCTCTCTGAGAACCACTCCCTCCTATAAGTCTAATATGTAGTACTTTCATTGCCATTTGGTTTAAAATATTTCACAATGTCTCCTATTATTGGCTCTTTTACCAGTGAGTTATTCAAGAGTGCATTTTAAGGTTCCAAACATGTGTTTGACTTTCAACTATTATTTTAATGTTGTTTCAAATTTAATTGTATAATGGTCAGAGAACCTAGTCTGTATCATGGTGATTCTTTGAAATTTGTTGAAACATTTTTTTATCACCTAGTATGTGGTCAATTTTTATAATTGTTCCCTGTGCACTTGGGGAAAAAAACCCTACATTCCCTCTGTAGTGGATGCAGGGTTTTTACATGACTTTTAGACTGTTGTTTAAATCTTCTATGTCCTTATGAATAAGTTGTGTTTGATCCATTTCTGGTAGAGGTGGGTTAAATGCACTATGATTTGCATTCCTTTTTTGTGAGTAGAAGTATTTACTTACTTGCCTTTTGCATACAAGAATATACAAATGTGGTCATATTAAACATCCTGCAGATTTTTTTTTTTTTTGTAGTTAGTAAAAGTTTATTGTGCACACACCAAAAAGACAGCTTGCAAACCAGGCAAACTCAAACCAAAACATGGAACGAGGCTCAGGGGTATATTGTTATAAAGCAGGTTATACAGTGAGGAAACAATGCCATTTATTCTTCACAGTGGTTGGTCATAATACTAGAATTTTCAGTGGTTACATCATACCAACCATGGGAAATAGTTGAAGTTTTGCTCATGATTTCCAGAGGCATAGCAAGACAGGACCCAGGTCAGGTTAGTCTCAGAAAATAACCTGTATTAAGCTTTATTTCTATGGCTAAACTGGTGTTGTCTACTCAGGGAATTTTCAAGGCTGGTCTCCCTTTGTTTTTTTTTTAATTGAAGTACAGTTCATGTACAATGTTGTGTTAGTTTCAAGTGTACAGCACAGTGATTCAGATAAATATAGACATAGACATAGACATAGACATAGATAGATGAGAGGTTTTTTCAGATTCTTTTCCATTCTAGGTTATTACAAGATAGTGAGTAGACTTGCCTGTGCTATACAGTAGGTCCTTGTTGGTTACTTATTTTATATATCGTAGTGTGTGTCTGTTAATCCCAAGCTCCTCATTTATCCCTCTCCCTGTTCCCCTTTGGTACCATAAGTTTGTTTTTTATGTCTGTGAGTCTGTTTCTGTCTTGTAAATAGGTTCATTTGTATCAGTTTAGATTCCACATAGAAGTGATATCCTATCATATTTGTCTCTCGTATAGTGCAGATTTTTTAGCTTCTTTTTCTTCTTTTGGCTCCTCCCTGCCCCACCGCTCTGCCCACCTCCTTTCCACATCACCCCTCCCACTCCACCCGCAGGTGACCTGTGTTAACAATCCAGTTCATGTCCTTTAATATAACCAAATACAGACATCTGTCTATGTACACTTATATAAACATACAGGTATTTTTCCCATTTGTGTTTCACAAAATTGGGCTCACATCATACACATTTTGGACATGGTTTTTTCCTCACTTAGTAACTGATATACATCTCTCCCAATTAGTTGTCATAGGTCTGGTTCATTCTTTTTTAATGCCTGCATAATATCTGCAGGTGTTGATTGAACTGTTTCCCTCTGCTGGTTATTCACCTTATTTCCAGGTTTTTTTTGCCACCATGAGAAAAGTGGCAATAAACATTCTTTTCACATATATCTTTCCACCTGATATGGACCAGATGTGCAGACTCACTGCCAACATTTAAAAGACCAGCAACTCTTACTGCTGTCAGGGAAGCAGAGGAAAATGTATCCTGGTCTATTTCAGGTGGAAGGAGGGCAACACAGCCTTTTTGGAAAGCAGTTGGGCAATATTTCTTCTTTCTGGGAATCATTCCCAGAGAGTGAGAACAGCCTTTCTGCTAAGTCAAAACTGATGCACAGCCGAGGGATAAAGAGAGACAAACAGCTGTTAACACACAGGTAATGGCAGTTAAGAGCCAGAGGACCTGGTAGGAGACGGCAGTGGAGTAGAGTCTTTTCCTGTCAGGCTCAGGTCAGGGACTTGGTGGGAAAACCTGGGACTCTGAAATATGAGATGGTTCTACACAGGGGGATGCCCCTGAGCATGTTGGCTCTGCAGCACCCGCTGGGCTCTCCGACTGGCAGAGGGGGCCTTCCATTCCCCAGTAGAGCTAGCACAGACACAGAGGAGAGGCCACTTGAAGACACAGAGATTGGAGTGATGCGGCCACAAGCCAAGGAACACCTGGAGCCTCCAGAAGCTGGCAGAGGCAGGAAGGGCCCTCCCCTACAGCCCCTGGAGGGACCCCAACCCTGACAACACTCTGATTTTGGACTTCTGGCCTCCAGAATCATGAGAGGACAAATTTCTGTTGTTTTAAACCACTCAGTTTGTGGTAATATGTTATGGCAACTCTATGATATATATATTACTGATATATATGTATAAATAGAACACAGATATACACATATACATATGTAATATATGTTATATAATTATATTAATACTACTTATTATATCTACGTATAAATTATATATACTTTATATACATATATTAATATAATAGATATTGGTGGTGCCTAATGTCTTGGTCATTTGGTCACAGGTCTGAAGGGAAAGGGACTAGAAGACTTGGGACAAGGAAGAGGTCTGGAGTGGAGGCTTATAGATGGACAGCTGGTAGTGGGCATGAAGTATGAAGATTCTAGAAACATAAGCAAACCAGCAGAAAGCATCCAACCCTGGAAGAGGCACTGAACTAACAAGTAGACAAATTGATTTGGCCGTTTGATGTTAGCCATCTTGTGTCATGGGTGACCCCAAACTGTCCTAATGGGTCCATGCACAAGTGGGCCCAGAGGCCCAGATGGAGGCCCAGGAATAAAGACTTCCCCTTACCAAGGCTGATCCATCCACTGCTACCCCTGAACGTCCAACTTGCCAGTGACAGAAGCAACGCTGAGCCCCTGATGATGCACTACTCCTTGAAGACACCGACTGGACACTCACTGCCCTGAAAAGGCAGGCAGTGCGTCCTCGGTGGGATAAATGTGACAAATCATTAGATCTACATGTGATGGCATGGGATGATGGCTAAGATATACTGCATCAAAAGAAAGGTGCAGGACAGTGGATACACTCCTCTAAGCTTCTGCAAAAGGGAAAAAGACATCTATTTCTACGTGCTTATATCTGCATGCAAGACCTTTGGAGGGATATGTAAAAATCTGATCAACAATCTGTGGAGGATGATTGGAGGTCAAGTATAAACGGGAGACTGACTTTTTATTGTATACCTTTGTGCACTGTTTGAATTTTGTTTTTTACCATGTGCATGTCACTTCCTTTTTTTTTAAATTTTTTATTTCTTTATTTCTTTTGGCTGCATTGGGTCTTGGTTGCTGTGCACAGGGTTTCTCTAGTTGTGGTGAGCGGGGGCTACTCTTCGTTGTAGTGTACAGGCTTCTCATTGTGGTGGCTTCTCTTGGTGTGGAGCACAGGCTCTAGGCACACAAGCTTCAGTAGTTGCGGCACGTGGGCTCAGTAGTTGCGGCGCACAGGCTTAGCTGCTCCGTGGCATGTGGGAATCTTCCTGGACTAGGATCGAACCCATGTCCCCTGCATTGGCAGGAGGATTCTTAACCACTATGCCACCAGAGAAGTCCCCACATGTCACTCCTACTAAAGTAAAAATTGCAAAACCACTCTTGCTTTGAAGGAGAGAAAAACATGAGAAAGACCCAGTTGAACTGGAGAGGGAAAGGTAGGCAGTAGCAAAGGCAGCAGAAGATGGGGCCAAAGGCAAGTGAAAGGATTAGCCTTGGGTAGAAATACATAGGCCTGTGAGTGATGGGAGGAAGGCAGAGAGATGGATTAGGGCAGCAGGGGCAAGTCTTGGGTACCAGGGAGATGGTCGAGGGGGCTATGCTTGCTTTTCCTTGGGAAGTGAAGAGCAAGGTCTTCTGCTGGGGGCGAGGAGGGACGGAATGGAAACAGTGATCATTAATGTTTTTAAGATGGGTGCTGGGTACGCGAGAGTTTGCTATATCCCTTCCTTATCCCTTTCAATATGTTTGACATCAAAGTCACGGCGGGGCTGGGAGAGGAGTTCAGCAGAGATGGGCAGGCCCCGTGAGGGTCTCTGCCTGAGATAGTGTGGTGCGAAGTGCTGGTGCACCCAATCTGCCCTGCTCTGCAACCTTCTTCTGCAGCGTAGGCTTCTAGGTGTAGGCTCAAGGAAATCAGATCACGGTGGGCAAGAGGCGTTCACACAGTCCAGGCTTCTATTCTCGGAAATCATCCAGAATAGGGTGTGTGGGAGAGAGGCCATGTTACACAGAGGAGTTTGAATGGGAAAGAGAGGAAGGGAGGTAAGGAAGGGGTGGAGGCCTGTTGGAGATGGGAAATTGGTAATAGTCAAATGTCTTACAGAAACCCAGGAAAAAGCCACTCCTCTGATGTCAGGGCACTCAGCTCTGGGAAGCTTGGAACCAGCAAGTACAGGGAGAAGTAGGACAAACCATTGATATTGTCACCCACTCCACTCCCTGCTGTCCCCCAGCCAGTGTTAGATGTTTGGTGTGTGTCATTGCAGAGACACACAATATGTTTACTTACGTATATGTATGTAGGAACAACACACAGGACTTTTGCGGGTGGGGGGGCGGGAGTTGTTAGTTCAAGACAAGGCTCTGGAGCCAGAAGGCCTCCATTCAACCTTGCTGCTTATATGACCTCACATGCTGAATGAGCCTGGGAAGTTGCAGACCCTCTCAGTGCCTGTTTCTTCACCTATAGCTGGAGATCATAGTATACAGATCAATCACAGGGTTGTTTCATGGTTTAGTTAATATTTATCTATGGCGTTTAGAAGGGTGCCAGGAGCCTAAGTGAATGTTGCATAGTTTGCTCTCCATAGATTCTGCCAGATTACCCCATCAAGTGGCTGATCCGATGCATATGCCACCCCCCACTCCCGGCACCCCCTCTGCCAACGGTGCACACAACCACCAGTTTCTTCATAACCTTGGCAAGTTTAGCAAATCTGATGAGTGAAAAATGATTTGTCTTTTGATTGTTGATGGTGAGCCTCAGAATTCCCTCCCGTTTGAATTAAACCAGGGATGGGGAAACTATGGCCCGCGGCCCGAATGCAGCCGGCCCGTAAATTGTATTGGAGCAGACCAGCTCACATACTGGTTAGGGCAGCTGTCCTGCCACGAGTCTGGAGGCCAGGCGAATTGCAATGGATCACCTGGCCTGCAGAGTAGAAACTATTTCCTGTCTGACCTGTCACAGAAGAGCTTTCCAGCCCTGCTTTTTGCCTGTTTGCCTCCTCTGCTCCTTCACCTAGCGGCTTGTTAGCTACATTTGGGAATGTACGCTTGCAACTATTCTCTGCCCCAGAAGGCTTCACAGTCATCATTACATTAAGTCCCCACAAGCCCAAGAGGGAAGGGCTGCCACTTCCACGTTTTAGGGATGGGAAACTAAGGCTTTCAACTGAGGCATTGGAAGAGGCGGGGCCAGAGCCCCAGAACCTGGAGTTTAGCTCCCCTCCCCCACAACCACCTCTTCAATGGCGGATCCCCCAGCAACAGCGTGCCCTTGGCCCTCAGCGGCGGGAGCCCTCAACGCGCGGGCAAACAGCGCATGCTGATTGGTGGGCTGTGGCGCGCGTATGCACTGCTGGTAGGGGTAGGAGCTCCGCCCCCAGTCCCACAGCTTGGAGGGCCAGGGGCTGTGAGAGTCCTGCTGTCCCCGCCGGGCTACCCCGAGTCTTTGGAGACATGAGCGCCTCCTCCGACAATGAGGTGTCTGACCGGGAGCGGGTCTTGGCCCAGGGCCCAGGAAGGGCGGCCGTGGGGACAGGACGCACTGAGTGGGGTCCCCGGGGTGTTGGAGGCGGCCGTGGCCTGGGTGGAGAGTGGCTGGGATGAGGGACTCCGAGGTGGCAAGGGTGCGGCCGCCGGGGGCCCGGGGGAGTCCTGGGAGAGCCACTAACCCGAGACCCAATGTGGCTGTGGGTCCCCAGGGGCCGACTTCGCCCGACCAGCCGCCCTTAGATCCGGAGCCCTCCGACCTGTCCTCGGATGAGTTCCCAGAGACACCGCACATGAGGGTGGGCATCTTCTTCAAAGAAGGAGGCCAGGGCCAGGCCGGGGGCCTGGGTGATGCTGGAGACGGGCCCCAGCAGGCCGTCCTCGGCGGGCCCGGCGCTCTCGTGTCCTCCGGGCCACGCGCCTTGGCCGCGAGCATGCAAAGGCCGGTCCCAGGAGAGCTCGACATCTCTTCTGCCAACAAGCCCGCGAAGAGGAGGCCGAGCCTGGGCGGCGGGAAGAGAGGGGCCCGGCCCGGCCACCTGCCCCGGACCGCCCTGAGGAAGAAGGGGCCTCGGGGGAAGAAGGGGCCTCGGGATAAGAAGGTGCCGGGCGGTGGGGTCTCAAACGTTGTCCTGGGCAGAAAGCCCCAGGCCTGCCTCTCGCTGGGGTCCCTGGTACCGGTCACCTTCCCGCCCATCTTGGGCCCGCCCGCCCTCGGCATTGCTGAGCAGTATTCCTGGGTCCCTTTGGGGCCCAAACAGCCCAAGCACAGTACCAGGAAGACACCTGGGGCCAGCAGGACAAGGGACCCCGACCTGGTGGCCCGAGGAGATGGCCACCGAAGTAAAGAGCCAGCCTCAAAGAGCCACGTGAGTAGGCGCCCTTCCCCTTCGCCTCCCCACGCGTGCCCCAGCCGCACAGCCGCACAGGTTCTCTCTGCTCTTCGGCGTTGTCATTACGATGCCCAGTGCGAGTCATTGTGCTGGGATCAAAGGCTTCAGATATGCCGGGGGCTGTTTTCAGCCTCCTTCCCAGGGTGGGCTTGGGAAGAAGTCAGCACTGGGAAGGAGGGGGCTGGCCACCAGTGAGCGCTGCCTAATCCCTTAAAGGCTGGGTCGTTCCTGATTCCCACTTCCTTCCTCACGTTGGCCGGGAGCTTTCTCAGAGCCCCACTGGCCTCCCTGCCTGGCTGACTTCAGGAGAGGGTGCTCAAGAGTTTAGGTTTTTACTTCTCATCTATTCCCTGCCACGCCCCAGCTCCTATACACACACTGCCCCCCCCCCCCCCAATCAGTCAGAAATGTGTGTTTTAGCCTACAGCAGATAGGCCAGGGCCATCTCGCCTGTCCATGCATCATGGAAGATACAGCATTGGGAACCCCAATACCAAGACCTCTCAAGTTCCAGGAGACTCACAGCTTTTGGCCATGGCCCAGGGAGGTGTCAAGTCTGGAGCATCCCCACCCTCAGGTGAGTCTCCAGGGTTTCGTTTCTAGGGAGGGGGAGAACTCTGTTCAGACACTTCCAGGATCCCAGCCTTGCTCCCAGACCTCTCTGCCTACCCCGACAGTGGAGACGGGGCTGCCCTGAAGCCAGGGCTCCTGGGCAGGCAGGCCCAGAGCTCCTGGGCAGAGCAGGGGCAGCTTGTCCGTGGAGGGGGTGCTGTCTCACTGCGTACCCTGCCAGGCCCTTCCCACTTCTCTCCTGGGCTTGGGAGTTGGATTTTGTGTTCTCTTTAGGCAACCAGAGGCCGCTTCTCCATCTGCCGCAACAGGAAATGAAGCAGCCACCACCTGGAGCACAGAGTTGCCCTCAAGTAATGCTCTCTAGTCTAGGCAGCAGGGTCTGCATCCAGGTGAAGTGGAGTTATGTTGCCCCCCCTCACCCCCGTGCTGGGAGGCTAACTCCTTTCCAATGGAGGTCTCATGCCCGTGTAGCCACTGGGCTTTGGGATGTGGGGTAGGTACCAGGGAGGGAGGTGGGGATGAGGAGAGAAATGTGAGACCATACTAACAATTTCTTCCTCCCCTGTCTGCTGGGCCAGTGTGCTGTGCTGCAGAGAGAAATCGACAACCTTAAAGATCAACTTGGTATGAGCAGCCTCTGCCTGGGGCAGGGGAAGACCAGGGCATCTTAGTGCCCAGTGTAGGCTGCCACCCAGGAATCAACATTCTTGTGGAAGGAGATTCTGTCAGGCCTGGCCCTGGGGCCTTCTGTGCCTTTCCATCTCTCTCTCTCTCTCACCCACCTGTCTGCCTATCATCTATCTATCTATCCTCTACCTACCTACCTATCTCTCCATTAAGAAATATATCGTTTGAACCACATATGCACTTTGCCAGCAAGTCTTAGAGATCTTACGTAGTTCACTTGGACATACCACATTTATTTTCTCTTTCCCTGCTGCTCAGCAGGGAGTGGGCCCGTGTCCACAGGATCTGAATGATGCTGACACACAGCAGAGCTTGAGCACTACTCATGCAGCATGTGCTCACTTAGAAAACGTGTACTTTTAACTTGAATGATGGGTGGGTGGGCCAGGTGCAGAGGCGGATATCATCAGGTTTGGGGGGTGGGGTCAGGTTGCACTGTTAGGCCTGTCCCGCGGGGCCGAGGTGGAGTTCCGAATCTCTGTGCCATGCAGCGCCTGATTGACAAGTTCCAGATCCTTTGAAGTGAGTGGGACACATCACCCCCATCCCAGTCTTGGTGCGGGTGGGCTGGGGGCTCCTCCTGCCCCTGCCCCCTTCCACAGGCTGAACACAGCATCCCCCACATACAAGCAGCTGGTACCTTCGGAATCCAGAAGCTCCAGCCACGCTGCTTCCCTCGTTCTCCTTGCCCACTTTTCATAGGAAGGCCCTGCTCTGCTGCCCTGCCAGGGCTTCCCTCTTTCCTGAGGTTTAGAACAGCGTTTGTCCCCTATACGCTGCAGGTTTAAATTAAAGTGTTTCTCAGATTCGGTGGTCTGCCTCCTGTCTGTGGGGATGCCTGGGTGGGCCCTAGCGGCCTGGGTCTGGGTGGCAGGTGGCTCTGCCCATACATGCACCACACTGTTCTTCCTCATCCCCTCCTTCCCGGGCTTTGTGGTGTCCCCAGCTCCCTCCCAGCAGGAACCAACTGCCCTCTTCCAGAGCCCTGGCCCCACTCCCCTCTCCACAGTTGGACTTCATTCCTGTTCTCTCCTCTCCCGCTTCTCCGCCATGTGTTGGGTGGCCTCTCCTCCGTGGTCATTTGAGCATCTGTTACACAGCACAGTAGACTCGTCCTCCCCCTTCGCAGGCCCAGGCCTTTCTGGACTCATCGTCTGCCACTGGTATCTGACAGCTTGGCCAGCACCACTGCATTCTTGTTTCCTCTTTCACCCTTACCTGTCACTTCTTGGACTTCATTTCAGTAGAGGGTGGAGGTAGAAGTCACAGAGCAGCGAGATGCAGAGCGATAAGGGGGACAGGAATCTGTTCTGCTGACTCTGAGCCAGCTTAGGGGACCCGCCCACAGGTGGCTAGAAGCAGACAGTCAGGGGGTTCGTATCCTCTGTGCCCCAGCCACTGCTGCCACCACCAACCTGGGTCCAGGTCCCACCCTGCCACCCATGTCACCTCAGATGCCCCAGGAATGACAGGCATGCTGCCCAGTGTCCCCAGGCCTGTGAGCCTGAGCCCCCACATCTGTGTGCCGACCCCAGTGCATCTCCACTGTCCCATCAGACTTCACTTACATAACATGAGCTCAAACATAAAGTGATTGAAGAATTTCAAACAGCAAGCACTGCACCAAGCATGGGGGGATCCTCCTGACAGCAGGGCCCTGGGCAAGGTCACACACCCAGGAAGCCAGCCCCGGACACATCTAATGACATCTAGCGACGGGGATCTGGATAAGTCTCTAGCTGAATGGTAATGTGTACAGGCAAAACTCGAAAGACACACTTCCATAGGAAGAAGGGGAGACTTGATACAGGAAGGTGATCTGAAGTCAACTAGTAGGAGAGAACGGAGGACACACAGTCTCTGGTCCACGGCATGGGGATGAAGCCCTCTGGGCAGTGGGAATACGAGCACTCTTCCCCCAGCAGTGGGGCAAGGTCCTTGGTTGGCCCATCAGGCAGCCACCAGATCTGTCCTCTAGGGAAGACTCACTTGTCTTCATTCACAGCCTCCACTGGCTTTGTTATCTGGAGGTCTTTCCTTATCCGTCTGTCCCCTGGGGCCACTCCTGACGTGAGCCTCGGAAAGTATGCCCTTCTCAGAGGCTACACAGTGTTGGCAGCCTGCTACCTAGTGGGGCAGCAGGATGGTTGCCTTAGGGTCTGATCAATCCCTGGCTTTGGTAGGCCCAGCTTGCAGTTTCTTTGGCAATATAGTTCCCTCTAAAGATTGGTTGCCTTCCGGCCAGTTCAACACACACAAATTGCTAATCTAGACCTAGTTCTTAAGCCTGAAGCCTTTCGTTTACTGGTTTCTGTGCTGGCCTGTGACCCTCTCTGAAAATGGCCGGCAGCTGTCTCAAGGCCATCTGAAACAGTGTGCTCAGATGGGGATGAAACATTTTGCGTTGGCCTCCACAGCTTGGCTGGCTGGCACCGTCTCCTCTCCTCCTCAAGAGGCTGATTCCAAGCCACCTTTGCCCATGGCTGGCATTCAAGCTTCAGAAGTGGTTAGCTTTCTCCACTTGTAGGATTCCAAATTATCGGGCTCTCAATCAACAAAGGTCTCAGGTCTCGGGCAGAGAGCATCACCTTTAGGAGAACTGCATTCCTCTCCAGTTCTGCTTGTAGGCTGCCCGCTGGAGCCTGAGTTCCCCCAACACTTCAGCCTTGGACAGCATGTTGTCCAGCTTCCAAGGTCCTGTGGGAGGCAGCTGTTTCATCTTATCAACTGTGCTAGGAATACTTCACATACAACAAACTGCATCCATTTAAAGTGTATTCCTTCATGATTTCAGAAAATTGCGTACGCCCATGAAACCAGCGCCAGAGTAACACAGGGAGCATGTCCATCATCCCTGCGTGACCCTTTGCAGTTGTCCTTTCCCGTCACACCCAACCTGCAGCAACCACTGATCTTCTGTCTTTCACTCTAGATGTGTTTGCATTTTATATAAATGGGTCATCCAGTACATAGTCTTACGCATCTGACAACTTTGAATAAAAGTACTGTGATCATTCCTGTACATGTTTTTCTGTGGACATACAGTTTTCACTTATCTTGGGTAAATATCTAGCAGTGGAATGGCTGGCTTCTAAGTGTATATTTAACCTTTTACAGCATGCGTCAGCTGTACCACCTTGCACCCTCACAGCAATGTAGGACACTTTCCGTTCCTCCACATCCTTGTCAACACTGGGTTTGGTCAGTCTTTTTGGTTTTAGCCATTCTAATAAGTATGTAGCAGTTTCTCATCATCTGTTTAATATGCATTTCCCTGACAACAAATGATGCCAGGTCTAGTGTAACTGATGTTGAAGACTGGCTGATGTCAACAAATAGGTCTTTTTATCCACAGTGGCAGGGAAAGTGGAACACACCAGCTTTAATATCTTCCCAGGAGCTTCGATGGTTGTTGAACCAGCAAGATAGGGCTTAGGAGTCTCCTCAGCTGAATGCGACTTCCTCTTTGGTTGCAGAGGTTTGAGGGGACGAGAAAGGAGGCACTTAATTTGGGGTGAGGTCTGACCTGCTCCTTTCCACTGAGGTTCAGATATATTTATTTCAACTAAGCCTCACTGTCGTCCACTCTTTCCTCTCTGGAACCAGGAAGCTCAGCACTGAGCTACAGCCTGTGGTGTACGTGTTCACAGCAGTATCATTGTGTGGGAGTTGGTCTGAATGTGGAGCAGAATGATCCCGCAGAGATGGAAAGCAGGGCTGGGAAAACCAGTCACTAAGGGTTGTGTTCCCATCACCCCCTGTGCTTCTCCTTTCAACATGCTTCTTTCCTTACCCACCCTGGTCACCCATGGCCCCATGCCTCCTGGGGCAGCGCTCCAGTGCTAGACTTCTTCCCCCAATCAGAACTTGCCCGGATGTCTCAGGTGCCAGAAACCAGTTGGAAAGTATCTGCTAAACTTATTCACTCAGACAACAGCCAGCTCTGTTACCCACCAAGAGGTGACCGTTTGAGAGAGCATCGAAGCCTTAGCCTGAGGAATCAAGCACATCTTCTCAAGTGAGGCTATTATTGGGTTGGCCAAAAAGTGCCTTTGGTTTTTAGGTAAAAATAAAAGACACGTTTTTCATTTTCACCAAGAACTTTATTGAAAAATGTATTCACCCTTTTGTTCCACTACCTTCTGCCATTTTTCAGGCAACTTCATCATTCCATCTTCCCAACCATTTTATCTTTTTGAGCAAAGAACTGTTCCAGGTGCCTTTTACAGTCTTCCAGGGAATTGAAATTTTTTCCATTCAGAGAATTTTATAAAGACCAAAATAAATGGAAATCTGAAGGTGTGATGTCTGGTGAATACGGCAGATGAATCAGAACTTCCCAGCGAAGCTGTAACAGTTTTTGCCTGATCAGCAAAGAAACATGCGGTCTTGCGTTATCCTGATGGAAGATTTTCCTTTTTTTATTCAGTAATTCTGGACGCTTTTCGTCGAGTGCTGTTTTCGGCTGGTCAAATTGGGAGCAGTATTTGTTGGAATTAAACGTTTGGTTTTCTGGAAGGAGCTCATAATAGAGGACTCCCTGCCAATCCCACCATATACACAACATCACCTTCTTTGGATGAAGACCGGCCTTTGGTGTGGTTGGTGGTGGTTCATTTCACTCGCCCCACAATCTCTTCCGTTCCACATTATTGTACAGTATCCACTTTTCATCGCCTGTCACAATTTGTTTTAAAAACGGAACGTTTTCATTACGCTTCAGTAGGGAATCGCATGTGGAAATATGGTCAAGAAGGTTTTTTCACTTAACTTACGTGGAACCCAAACATCAAAGCGAATAACATAACCAAGCTGGTGCAAATGATTTTCAACACTTGATGTGGCTGTTTTGAGTATGGCAGCTGTCTCCTGCGTGGTATTATGTTGATTGTTCTCATTTAATGTCTCAATTTGATCACTGTCAACTTCAACTGTTCTATCTGACTGTGGAGCATCATCCAGCGAGAAATTTCCAGCACGAAACTTCGCAAACCACTTTTGACACGTTCCATCAGTCACAGCGCCTTCTCCATACACTGTACAAATCTTTTTTTGCATTTCAGTTGCATTTTTACCTTTCTTGAAATAATAAAGCATAACATGCCAAAAATGTTGCTTTTTTCTTCCATCTTCAATGTTAAAATGGCTACACAAAAATTCACCAATTTTGATGTCTTTTTAAAAATGTATGCTGATATGAAAGCTGTCACACACAATCTAACAAAATTGTTTTGAATGAAGTTAAAGACAACTAAGTGCTACTAGAGCCAGCTTATGGAAAAAACAGAGCAAAACTTTTGGCCAGCCCAATATTACTTATCACACCACATAAAATTGTAACATCAAAATTTTTTTTGCAGCTTGTAAGTCTATGATTCATTATCACTCCTATGTTTTATAGATGACAAACCAACTGAAAGAGAACACTTTACATTTTAGTACCTTAAACTGCACTTTTTTCCTATGGCTTGAATAAGTAGTCCCACATTTTCCTTTTTGCACTGGGCCCTACAGCTTGTGTAGCCAGCCCTGAACGTGATTAAGTTCTGCCAAAGGGATGTGAGCATAAACAATGTGTGCAATTACTGGATCAAAGAAAATGCTTTTTAAACTTCTACTTCCTGTCAGCTGCACCTGCTTCCCCTCTACCCCTTGTCACTGGTGGGGAAATAGCAACATCTGGAGCGGTTGCAACAGCTGGAACAGCTGGACCTGTCTTGGAACTAGAGCTAGAAGTCACATATTGGGTATGGCCCAGCCAATTTGCCAGCCAGCTTCCCTGGATGATCTCATTGGCAGAGCTTCCTAACCTGCCAGGGACCACCTTCCTGCTACCACTGCTTGAGAAATTAACCTCCAGATTTTTAGTGTATCTTAGGCTCTCTGGTTAGACCTGTTTAGCTAGAGAGCAGGATCTGGCAGAGATGGCATCTTCCATAGATCCTCTTTGCTCCTTCCTTTTATTAATTGAACTTTCCTCCTGGGATTTAAAAAATGAGATATAATACACATAACTTAAAATTCACCATTTTAAAGTGTACAATTCCACAGTTTTTAGTATATTCACAGAATTTTGCAACCATCACCACTATCTAGTTTCAGAACACATTCGCCACCCCGAAAAGAAACCCTGTGCCCTTTAACATTCCCCCTCAGCCCCTGACAACCATTAACCTGTTCCTGTCTCCATGGATTTGCCTATTCTGGCCATTTCATAAGAATGGAATTATACGGCTTCCCTGGTGGTGCAGTGATTAAGAATCCACCTGCCAATGCAGGGGACACGGGTTCGATCCCTGGCCCGGGAAGATCCCACATGCCATGTAGCAACTAAGCCTGTGCACCACAACTACTGAGCCTGCGCTCTAGAGCCCACAAGCCACAACTATTGAGCCCACGTGCCAGAACTACTAAAGCCCGTGTGCCCAGAGCCCGTGCTCTGCAACAAGAGAAGGCACTGCAATGAGAAGCCCTCACATCACAACTAAGTGTAGCCCCGCTCACCACAACTAGAGAAAGCCTGCACACAGCAACGAAGACACAACACAGGCAATTAATTAATTAATTTAAAAAATAAAATAAAAGAATGGAATTATACAATATGTGGCATTTGTGTCTGGCTTCTTTCACTCAGCATAACATTTCAAATTCATCCATGTGGTAGCATGTGTCAGTACTTCATTCCTTTTTATAGCCAAATAATACAATATGCCCCTGTATGGATAGACCACAGTGTGTTTATCTATTCATCCATTGATGGGCATTTGAGTTGTTTCTACTTTTCGGCTAGTATGGATAATGCTGCTATGAGCATTGATCTACATATTTTATTGCAGACATATTTTTGTTATGGACTCAATGTTTCTGTCTCCCAAAATTCATATGCTGAAGCTCTAACCCCTAATATGATGGTATTTGGACATACGGTCTTTGGGAAGTAATTAGATTTAGATGAGGTCACGAGGGTGGAGTCCTCATAATGAGATTAGTGCCCTTATAAGAAGAGAGAAGCAGCTTGCTTTCTCTATCTCTGCCATGAGGACACAGCAATAAGATGGCTGTCTGCAAGCCAGGAAAAGGGCTCTCACCAGGAACTGAATAAGTTGGCACCTTGATCTTGGACTTCCCAGCCTAGAGAACTGTGAGAAATAATTATCTGTTGTTTAAGCCACCTAGTCTGGCATTTTATTATAGCAGCTTGAGCTGAGCTATACAATTTTCAATTCTTCTTCATTATAAATGTTCTTCTTGGTCTCTAGCAACAATTTTTACCTTAAAGTTTATTTTGTTTGTTATTAATATATGCATTCCTGCTCTCTTTGGTTGCTCTTTGCATGGTGTATATTTTTTCCATTTTTTTACTTTTAACCTATTTGTCTTTTAATCTAAAGTGTATCTCTTATAGACAGTATACAGTTAAATGTTTTTAATTCATTCTGCCAATCTGTGCCTTTTACTTGGAGAATTTAATTCACTTATACTCATTGTAATTACTAATAAGGTAGGATTTACACTTACCATTTTGCTATTTGTTTTCTATATCTTATGTATTTTTTGTTCCTCTATTCCTCCGTTACTGTCTACTTTTATGTCAAATATTTTCTAGTGACCATTTAAATTCTCTTGTTTCTTTTACTAAAATTTTTGAGTTATATTTTCAGCAGTTGATTCCTGGTGATTACAAATAGCATCTTAAACTTTAACAATTTTCAGATTTTTACCAATTTAATTTCAGTAGCATACATACTATAAATTTGCTCCTCTATAGCTCCCTCCTCTCCCCCCTCTGCTGTGGGCTATTTTTTGTCATACACATTACATATATAAGTTCATCAACACTGTTTTATAATTACTGCTTTATAGAGTGGTTTTTTTTAATCAGATAGAAGAAAAGAGTTACAAACAAACATACAATTATACTGTCTTTTATGTTTATCTCTGTAGTTACCATTACATAATTTTTTGTTTCTTTGCATGTCTCATTGTTTTGTCAAAAGTTAAACATTTAAAATATTATAATGTATCAATTCTGGAAATCAGATTCTGTCCCCTTCGTGGGTTTTATTGTTCCTACTGTTTGTTTCATGAGTTCTCTGAACTAATCCTGTAAAGTTTGTACTCTTTGTCATGGGTGTTCTCTGGAGTCTCTCCTTGGGCAGCTTAGTGGTCAGATAATGATTGGACTGGTATTTCTTTCAGTTCCTGGGACCAGTAGGTCTCCCAGTCTTTGCCAAAGAGCTCTTTATGTATGTGGGAGCATGCCTTCACCACTCAGCCAGGCAGTTTCCAACTGTCTTAGCCTTCACTTCCTAGTTGAACAGAGCTTCAAGTTTAGCCATATTTGAGAGCTTAAGGCCTTCTCAGGTCTTTCCTGAGCATGTGCTCAGCCCTGAGCATACACACAGCCCTTTGCATGCATGTTTGTGGCCTTTTGGATTCTCAGCAGTATGTCAGAGATTCTCAAAGCCCTCTGTGGACATCTCATTCCCCAGCTTTTCGTTTTAAGCTTTTTGGTTAGCCAGTTGTTTTCCCAATTCTTGCCCACTGCCTCAGGTGGCCACAATGTTAAAAAATTGCCTCTGACTGTTTCTGACCACCCACCCCCCTACCAAAGAGAGGCTGTTTGCACTGGGTGAGCTCCAACTTGGGTCAAATAAAGACAGTTTTTGAGAGGTGTCTTCCAGGGAAGCACCAGATAAGTCATATAATTATGATTGTCTCATAATGGGACTTCAAAGGATCTCCAACCCTGTTCTACCCCCTGCAGTATCTGCTAGGCTTCTGGTTTTCACCATGACAGGGATAGTAGGTTGCTGGTTTTCAAGGCTACTGCAGAGCTGGGGAGAAGGGGATAGGAATGGGACAAGTTAAAATGCCACAAAGCTCATTGTTCTTACTGAGATTCAGCTAATGATGCTGAAGGTGCTGGACTATGGACCACTTTGAGAACCACTGGATGGAAATGAGGTATGCAAATGGGAAATAGAGTGAGACTGAGTGTCCTCTATTACAATACACACACAATTGGTCACCTTTTTCTTTTTTTTTTTTTTACTAAATTCTGACCACTGAACCAAAGGGTATATGAAAAAGGGTGGTGTTTTCTGTCTTTGTTGGATGGTAAAGGATGGGCCTGCCCCAAGGGATCTCTCAGTGTCTTTTCAAACTAGTGTTTACAGTGGGAAACACCTTTTCTAAATACAGTTTATTTTAAAGCCCTGCTTGCTCTGTGGGTTGGGAGGAGCACACTGGAAACAAGAAAACATTTCTCCATCCCAAGGGCAATTACACCATTTGTTTCTAACAAGTACTTCTGATAATTGCCTTCCCAAGGTCCTAGGAGTCCCTGAAGCTCCTTGGTTTTTATTCGTCCAACAGCACTCCCAACTTCTTCTTGCTGCCTTCACCCAGCCTCATGCCCACAGATTTTGTTCTTCTGTTTCTTTGGATCAAGGTCCCAGGGAGTTCCCTGGGTTCCTTGTCAGGAATTTCCTCATGAGAGGTGGGTGCAAAGGAAAGCTGGTTTCCACAGGTAGCAGTGAGGCCAACTGGGGAGGATGGGTGCGTATCTGACTATGAGAACTTGGGTCTTGGTAGTTTGCTGGCCCTGGAATCAAGGGAAATTCTGTCCCCCTTTTCCTTCTGGGCTGATGAAATGGAGAGGGACTTGGAGTAGGACAGCAGCCACTTCTTGGGACACTGCAGGAGAGAGACTTATGGGTGTGGTAAGGGCTCCAAGAATAGAAGCCTCTGGGCATGGAGATAAGGAGCTTGGGAGGAAGTGAAGGAAGGCTTCTGGGCAGGGGCTTTAACTTGCATCAGGAATGCCAGCTGGTGTTTCCTCAGGGACTGGGGACTGAAAAAAACTCCTTCCCTGACAGAGGAGCAGGGTGCGGTTGGCACTGAGAGCAGAAGCCCATGTGTACGCCAGGGGCTGCTGAACTGGCCATATTTACCCTGTGACATGTTGGGGGACTTTGGGTTCTCTTGCAGGGTGTCAGGTCTGTGATCAGAAGCAGTCTTGTGCTCCCTGTACAGCCAGCCAAGTTGAGTTTTCCAGATGACCCTGGCCGGGGTATGCCAAGGCTGAGCCTCCAGGTCTCCATCTCAGCAACAAGGCCCCAAAAGCAGCTGTGTGAAAAGCACAGGGTGGAATAGACAGAGTCTGAGGCAAAGCTGACCATGTGTCCAGGAGGCATCTTGACAGGGTGTCTGGGAACGCTGGTCTTCCCCTGTGCCAGGTCCCAAGTCCAGCTGTGTCTGCAACAGGGTTAGTGAGACTGGGCAGTTGACTCCTGTGAAGAAGCTCATGGACCCCATCATGCCAAGCCCAGGTGACACAAGAAGATTTGTGGTTGGGTGGACTCAGCACTGGGGACTCAGTGGGTGGGTGCCAGGACAGACACTCAGGGTCAGGGGAGGGGTGGGTTCTGGCAAACCTTTCATCCTCTTATGGTAGGATTCTGATATCTTTCGAACCTACTGTGTGGGAGACATAGAGTGTACACCAGATCCCAGGCCTCGGGGGGCCACTGGCTCAGCTGACTTTCACACTCCAGGGATCTCCCCTTTCCTCAGCCCCCCATGGAGAGAGCAGGCGGCTGCTTTTACCTCCACTGCTGCTACTCCTGCAGCCTTCTCTCCTTCCCTGGAGGAGCTTTATTTTGATGGCTTCCCACACCTGTTTGTGCTTCTAAAGTTTCTCTACATAAACACACAGGAGGCAGGGTGTGGGCAGCAGTCTGTACAATAATTCAGAAATGTATATGCCATAGCTATTTTAACCAGTCCCCTATATATATAGATGTTCATGCTGTTTCTCATTTGTCAGTATTATAATGAGTGCTGAAATCAATATCCTGCTACATTTGTTTTTCTGCACTAGATTTTTTAGAAGTGGAATTGTTGAGTCAAAGAGTAAGCCCTTTTTAAAGAGTTTGATACATATTAACAAACTGCCCCCCACAAAAAAAAATGTTGCATCAATTTACACCCTGACCAATTGTGTATAAAAGTGATAATTTTCATACATCCCACCTCAAACAGAATATGTTCAATCTTTTACATCTTTGTCCATGTAGTGACGCGTCACATCTCAATGCAGGTCTACTTCCCTTTTGATTTTAATATAATTGAATAATATGTGTGACATTTCGCAAATGGTATCTCTTCTTGGAGAACTGCCCATTCCTAGTGTTTACCAGTTTTCTACTTGGGACAGTCATCTTTTTCATATTGATGGGTAAGTGCTCTTTACATGTTTGGAATAGCAAATCTTTGTCGTAATTGGAAAATACATTTCCTGCACATCCCTTCATTTTACCTTTGTTCATGGTCTTTTTCTATTTAGAAATTTAAAAAATTTAAATATGTTTAAGTGATCTTTTTTTTCATTATACTTTCTGGATTTTGTTTCCTATGAAAGGCACTGCCCATTATAAAATTATGAAAATGTTCATTCACAACATCTCCTAGGACTTTAAAATTTTAATCTACTGGGAATGTATTTTGGTGAGAAATGACATGGGATCTAATTTTGTTTTCTCTCCAAAGTGTCAGTCAGGTGTCCCAACACCATTTACTGAATAACCCATATCTCCCCATTGAAGTGAAACGTCATCTTCACCAAATTCTAAATCCCCATCTGGGTTTATTCTTGCACATTTGTTCAACCAGCTAATATAGGTTGGGTGATTCCAGGATGACCTCTCTGAGGAAACTACCTGAAGAAAACTGTTGGGAAGGTAGGGAGTGGGGTTAGGAGAGAGACAGAGACAGACAGAGACACAGAGACAGAGAGACTCTTGCAAAGGAAACCTTTTGCAATGCTGGGAACAAAGCTTAGAGAACTGTCAGGCAGGTGACATTTTGGATGGATCTCTGGTTCTCTGGGTCTTCCAAATAATCTCAGATATCCCTACAGCAACTGTAAGAAAACCACTCTTTGCTAGCTGGTGCTCTTACATTCATGACAGAGACAAGGTGGGGTTGGAATCCGACTACAAAATTGTAATTTAATAACTTTAAGAATCTTTTTCTGAGTTGGGTTTTCTTGGCACCTCCACACTTTGGCTACATGAGCTAAGGGACCCCATCAGCAAAGTCAGGGAGAGGCTGGAATCTTCCGTCTGGGTGGGGAGGAGATAAAGTCAAGATTGGAGTTGTGGCTCCCAGGCCCTAGGTCATCTGAGACCATGACAAGTGAGTGTCTATCCCAGGGTCACACTTAAAAATGGCTTCATGGCAGCCTCTACCCAAACCCCAGAGTTTCCCCTCAGAGAACTCACAGCCCCACTTGCCCAGTGGTAACAGCTGGATTCTCTGCTCCCCTCCACTACAATGTGAAGGGAGTTGCTCAGCCTTCCCCAACTTGATCCAATAAGTAATTGTAAATCACCCCAAACAGCCAGCATTTCTTGAGTCTGTTACTTGAAACTCACCTGTGCTAGTCTACAGGAGGTGGAGCTCTTTGTTTGTAAGTGGCAAAACCCAGCTGTGACTAAATGAGGGAGGCTCCCTAGAGGGACGTGGAGGAGCTCATAGTATTGAAGTTAGTGGCTGAATAACAAAGTACCAGGAAGCTGGGCTCCCATGCAGTTCCCTATGAATCTTTGGATGAGCTTTTCCATTTCTGCAAAAAATGCTGTTGAGATTTTGATGAGAACTGCATTGAGTCTGTAGACCACTTTGTGAGTATTGTCATCTTAACAATATTAAGTCTTCCAATCTATGTACATGGGAAATCTTTCCATTTAATTTAGGTCTTCTTTAATTTCTTCAAGCAAGCTTTTGGAATATTCAATGTACAAGTCTTGCACTACCTTGGTTAAATTTATTCCTAAATATTTTCATCTTTTCGTTGCTATTATAGATGCTAATATCTCCTTAATTTCATTTTTGAATTGTTCATTGCTATTATGTAGAATTACAACTGATTTTTGTGTGTTGATCTCATATCCTGCAACTCTACTGAATTTGATAAGTAGGTCAAGTAAGTTTTTTGTGTGGATTCTCTAGGATTTTATATATAAGATCAAATCATCTGTGAATAGACATAATCGTGCTTCTTACATTATGATTTAGATGCTTTTTCTTTATTTTTCTTGCCTAACTGCTATGGCTACAAATTCCAGTACCATGCTGAGCAGAAATGATGAAAGTTGGCATCCTTGTCTTGTTCCTGATCTTTTTTAAGGCAGATGTTTACAACTATAAATTTCCCTCTGAGCACTGCTTTCACAGCATACCATAAGTTTGGGTACGTTGTTTTTTCATTTTCATTCATCTCAATGTATTTTCTAATTTAGCTCTGATTTCTTCTTTGACTCATTGTTTGTTTAAGAGTATGCTATTTAGTTTTCACATATTTGTGAATTTTCCCATTTTCCCTCTGTTACTGATCTGTAGTTTCCCTTCATCGTGATTGCAGACCATACTATGTATGATTTCAATCTTTTAAACTTTCCAAAGACTTTATTTTTTGGCCTAACACTTCTATGCTGGAGACTGTTCCATGTATTCTACTGTTGTTGGGTGGTGTATTCTGTATACATATGCTAGGTCTAGTTGGTTTTTATGTTATTTAGCTCTCTGTTTCTCTTTTTTTTTTAATAAATTTATTTATTTATTTATTTATTTTATTGGCTGTGTTGGGTCTTCATTGTTGCACACGGGCTTTCTCTAGTTGCGGCAAGTGGGGTTACCTTTCATTGTGGTGCGTGGGCTTCTCATTGCGGTGGCCTTTCTTATTGCAGAGCACAGGCTCTAGGTGCATGGGCTTCAGTAGTTGCGGCACATGGGCTCAATAGTTGTGGCTCACAGGCTCTAGAGCACAGGCTCAACAGTTGTGGCGCACAGGCTTAGCTGCTCCGCGGCATGTGGTATCTTCCTGGGGCAATGCTCAAACCCATGTCCCCTGCACTGGCAGGCGAATTCTTACACACTGAGCCTCCTAGAAAGTCCTCTCTGTTTCTTTATTGATCTTCTGTCCAGTTATTCTATCTGTTATTTTTTAAGCTCTTTATTGGAATATAATTGCTTTACACTCTTGTACCAGCTTATGAGGTATACCAAAGTGAATCAGCTGTATTTATACACATATCCCCATACCCCCTCCCTTCTGCAAATCCCCCCACCTTCTCCATCCCGGCCCTCCAAGGCATCACCCATCATCAAGTTGATCTCCCTTTGTTATACAGCAACTTCCCACTAGCTATCTATTTTACAGTTGGTAGTATATATACATCTATGCCACTCTCTCACTTCGTCCCAGCTTCCCCTTCGCCCCCTGCCCCCCAACCCTGTGTCCTCAAGTCCATTCTCTGTATCTGCATCCTTATTCTTGTCCTGTCACTGGGTTCATCAGTACCATTTTTTTTTTAGATTCCATATATATGAGTTAGCATACAATATTTGTTTTCTCTTTCTGGCTTACTTCACTCTGTATGACAGTCTCTAGGTCTATCCACCTCGTTACATATAGCTCCATTTCATTCCCTTTTATGGCTGAGTAATATTCCATTGTATATATATGCTACATTTACCCATTATTATTAAAAGTAGAGCATCAAAGTCTCCAACTACTACTGTTGAACTGGCTGTCTCTCCCTTCAATTCTGCCAATGTTTGCTGAAGCAACATGTATAAATACATTTGGGAATTTTGTTGTTAGATGTAAACTATGTTTATAATAGTTATACCTTGTTTATGAATTTATCTTTTTAATCATTATATAATCTTTGTCTATTATGACAAATTTTGACTTAAAGTCTATTTTATCTGATATTACTATAGCCAATCCAGGCCTCTTTTGAGTATTATTTGCATGGAATATTTTTTCATCCCTTAACTTTCAAACTATTTGTGCTTTTGGCCCTAAAGTGAGTCTCTTTTACACAGTGTGTGGTTGGGTTATATTGTTTAGATCCATTTTGCCAATCTCTGATTTTATTTGGAGCACATAATCCACTTACATTTAAAGTAGTTAAGAGGTTCCTTTTGCCATTTTGCTCCCCACCCCCACTCCACCCCCAGGTACAACTTATATCTTTTTTATCCCTCAGTTCCTCCATTACTACCAAATTTGGGTTACATTGGTATTTTCTGGATACCTACCATCTTGATTCCCTTCTCATTTATTTCACTGTATATCATTTAGTGGTTTCCCTGGGGATTACAATGAATATCTTTTACTTATAACAATCTAGTTTGAGTTAATGCCAACTTTGCTTCAATAGTATACAAAAGCCTGTTCCTATACAGCTCCACCTCTCCCCTTCATATTGTTATTGTCACAATTTACATATTTCTACACTGTGTGCCCATTAGCATTGTTTTCCTTTTAAGATTTTTTTATATGGACCATTTTTAAAGTCTTTATTGAATTTGTTACAATATTGCTTCTGTTTTATGTTTTGCTTTTTTGGCCATGAGGCATATGGGATCTTAGCTCCCCAACCAGGGATTGAACCTGCACCCCCTACATTGGAAAGCAAAGTCTTAACCACTGGACCACCAGGGAACTCCCTAGCGCTGTTTTATAATTATTGTTTTATGCTTTCGTTTTTAATCATATATGAAAGAGAGAAGTTAAGAACCCAAACTACATTAATATTGACTTTTATGTTTACCTATGTATTTACTTTTACTGATGTTCTTTATTTCTTTGTATGACTTCGAGTTATCGACTAATGTCCTATCCTTTTGGCCTGAAATACTCCCTTCAGCACTGTTTGTAGTGTTCATCTACTAGCAATGAATTCTCTCACATTTAATTTATCAAGGAATGTCTTAATTTCTTCATTTTTGGAGGAAATTTTTGCCAGATATAGAGTTCTTGGTTGACAGTTTTTTTTTCTTACAAAACTTTAAATATGTCACCCCATTGCCTTCTGGTCTCCATGGATTTTGATGAAAAATTGTCAGTCTTATGAGGATCACTTTGTACATAAGAAGTTGCTCCTGTCTTGCTGTTTCAAGATTCTCTCTTTGTCTTTGGCTTTTGACAGTTTGATAATAATGTGTCTTGGTGTGGATCTTTTGTTTTTATCCTATTTGGGATCCATTGAGCTTTGTGGATGTGCAGATTCATCATCTGCCTGTTCTGGAGTCAATATCTGAAAATCAGATTCTACTTAGTTTTCCAGTTCATCTGGATTTCAGGTTGGTGAGTGTAGATCTGTCTATCTAGTGGCGTCACGCCACACGAGCATTTAGCCTTTGTGGGTTCCATGACATGGACTTGAGAAGGAGAGACAAAGTCACAGGGACATAACTTCTTAGACATGCCCTTATGTGTGACAAGGCCTCGTGAGCCTTGAACCCCTAACTGTGCTTGTGCCCCAAAGCGAGTCCATCACAGACACCGCCTGAAAGCCTCGATAACATCCAAGAGAATAGTCTGGGAAACCGATACATGTTTATCATTGAAAGAAAGGTGGAAGTAAAGATTTCACCCCCCCCCCCCCAGAGATCACCACTGTTGGTGAGCGTTCTGGTGAACACCATTTCGTGAATCTTTGTGCGAATATATACACATGAATAGATATGTCTGTGTATACGCCTGTGAAGTAGATCTGTCTAAGGACACTCTCTCTCTCTCTCTCTCTCTCTCTCTCTCTCTCTCTCTCTCTCTCACGTGTGCACACAGAGACAGAATTGTTCCTAGTGGCCATCACCCAGACTCTTACCTGGATAAAACACAAAGGCCCTCAGGGGTCCAACCAGCGGTCTCACCTTGACAACTCAACTGCCCTTGCTGTCTCCAGCCACTCTCCCCAAACCAGGCCTCGCGTTCAGGTCTCTCTGTCTTCTTCTCTGGCCGGTTCTTCTTTCCTCCCAGGGAAGCAGGCGGAGCGCCCGCCCAAGCTGAGTCACAAGGAAAGCCTCAGCTCGCCCCTCCTGCATTCTGTGGCGACCAGACAGCCCCACGACGAGTGAGCCTTGTCGTTCCTGCCCCAGTCTGGAGTTCCTTCCCCAAATGTCACAAGTACGGTTTTAGCCACCGAGGAAGGTTGTGGTGCATGTTACCCCAGACTGCCTCTGGCCTTGTGGACGGATGTGTTTCCAGCGCATATCGACAGAAACCAGAAGCCATGGTGAGAGGCGACCCAACCGTCATCTCGGAATTCCTCCTCCTGGGACTGTCCGAGGTGCCTGAACATCAGCCCCTCCTCTTCTGTCTGTTCCTGTGCACGTACCTGGTCGCTGTGGTGGGGAACCTGCTCATCGTTCTGGCCATCAGCTCCATCTCCAGCCTCCACACCCCCGTGTACTGCTTCATAGCCACCCTGTCCCGCGTGGACATCTGCTTCACCTCCGCCATGGTACCAAAGATGCTGCTAAACATCCAAACCCAGAGCCAAGCCATCCCCTACGCAGCATGCCTCACGCAGATGTACTTCCTAATTGTGTTTGCAGAGCTGGACAGTGTCCTCTCGGCAGTGATGGCCTATGACAGAGTTGTAGCCGTCGGTCACCCTCTCCACTCCACCACACCCAGGAGCCCCAAATTCTGCATCACATCTCTGTCTGTGGCTCTGGCGGTCACAAACATCTATCCCTGACCCTCACCCTCCTCGCGAGTAGCCTGTCATTCCGCGCAAGTGTCAGAATCCACCACATCTTCTGCGAGCTGTGCGCCTTGCTGAAGCGCTCCTGCTCAGATATCCGCATCGGCGAGTTGGTGGTTTACAGCGCGGGGGGCGCTGTCTGTCTGTCACTCCCTTCCTCTTTATTTCTGTCTCCTACGTGCGCATTTTCTCAGCCATCCTGAGACTTCGGTCTTCGCAGGGCAAGCTGAAAGCCTTCTCCACTTGCAGTCCCCACCTGGCCGTGGCGTCATTGTTCCACGGGACCCTATTTGGGGCGAACCTGTGACCCTCGTCCTCCTGCGCAGCCGAGGACTCAGTGGCCACGGCGCTGTATGCGGCGGTGGCTCCCATGCTCCGCGCTTTCATTTACAGTCTGAGCAACGAGGACGTGGAGGGGGCCCTGAGGCGCCTCCTGGGCTGGAGAAGGGTCTGGTCCTGGTGACAGCAAGACAAAGATGCCTTTTCTTCTCCTTGCCTTCAGGTGGGAGCGGACCGTCCAGGACACGGATGTGTTCTGCCCAAGTCAGGGGTCCAGCTCGGCCCCGAATCTCTGCTGTCCTCGCGTTCATCTGCTCATTCCGCCACTCCTCCCTGCGCGACTCTCGTGTGTCAGGCCGCGGGGGGACAGCCTGCCTGCGCGAGCACTTAATTTTCCATTCATTCTATATGTCTTTCGAGATGCGCCTCAAACCCTGACGGCCCCGTGAATTCTTACCACGTCACAAGTAATGGAGCGTTCCGTTGTGTGCTGAGCAGGCACTCTTTTGAGTGCGTATGTGTAATGACTCAACGTCCAAAACATCCTGTGATGGAGACGCCATCATATCCCCATTTTCTAGCTGAGGAACGTCATCAGAGAAGTGATGGCATCCTCACCTGCTTGTGGGGGAGTCCCTTCTCAAGAGAACAAAAGCTGCCATGGGCGGCTCCCGTCACCAGGTGGCAGTAGACGCACGGGTTGAGGAAGGAGCCGGGGGCCCCTCAAAGGGCTGCGCGGACCCACCCTGCCGTGTGACACACTTCCCAGACCACAGGCTTACCTGCTGCCTTCACAAAGGACATTCCTCGTGCACGTGAAGAGAATGCATGCACCACCCCCACCACCCGCCCCTTTCTCGGCACGTGCACGTGACAACAGTCACAGCTGTGTGGCTGGGAGCCTTTTCCAGGGATGGATACGATGATGGTCCGTCCCATGTGCTCTGCTACAAGATGGGCTTTTCAGCCTCCTCTTGGGAGGTGGGCTCCGTGTCCCCGACACTTGAATCTGGGCTGGCTTGTGACTATTAATTTCCAAAATTGACTTAAGAAGAGATGAACAATTTTTTTACACTAAAACTAAAGGGAGATTTTGAAAGGTGGCCAAAGATTTAGCCCAAAGAGAAAGAGAAATCAGGTCCGCATTATTTCATCCAACTTCAAGAAAGGGACACAGTTTGAAGGTATTAGCCTGCTGTGGTCCCCTTTGCCTGGTAAAGCAATAAAGTATTCTTTTCTACTTCAGCCCCCACATAAAAGAAATTCACGAAAGAGAATATTCACCTATACCAAATTATTCTTTAAAATCAATAAGATTAACTTTAGCCTGGAAATGGAAACTCATGGGCATGCACACACCTACACATACAGAAAGAAAAAAAAAATCAAGGACAGAAACCACCTGTTAAAAGAGTATCATAGCACAACTTACTACTCACTCTGCCTTTTTTTCTTAGCCCTTAGCAATTCTTTTAGCTCTTTTTTCTCTACCTCCATGAGGCCAGAGATTTTGTCTGTCCTATTTATGTGACATTAATAGGTGCTCAGTAAATACGGGTTGAGTGAAGGACTGAGAGAATGTAATTACATATAATTCACTGCATTGATAGGTTGATTGATAAGTATCCAAGGGTGTGTATGCAAGGGTGTCTATCTTAACTGGTTTCTTATTGTTAATGTAATTGATGCTCCTTGTAAATTATCAACAACAATGCAATAGAATGGACAAGGAAGTGAACAGAAATTCATGGAAAGAGAAATACAAGTGGTTTTTAAAAAATTTTTTATTAATTTTTATTTGTTTATTGGCTGCATTAAGTGTTTGTTGCTGCACGCAGGCTTTCTCTATTTCCAGTGAGCAGGGGTGACTCTTTGTTGTGATGGTGGGCTTCTCATTGCAGTGGCTTCTCTTGTTGTGGAGCATGGGCTATAGGCGTGCAGGCTTCAGTAGTTGTGGCACGTGGGCTCAATAGTTGTGACTCACGGGCTCTAGAGCACAACCTCAGTAGTTGTGGCTCACGGGCTTTGTTGCTTCAAGGCATGTGGGATCTTCCCGGAGCACGGCTCGAACCTGTGTCTCCTGCACTGGCAGGCGGATCCTTAACCACTGCGCCACCAGGGAAGTCCCAAAATGCAGGTGGTTTTTAAACATAAGGAGAGACAATTGCATTCATAATTTCAGAAATGCAAATTGAACTCACAATGAAATTCCCTTTCTCAACTCTCAGATACCAAAATCCAAAAAGATAGAAATATAATTTCCCACAAAAAGACTTCAGACTTGCAGTGTTTTATGGGAAAGTTTTACTTTTTAATGTTCATGGAATATACACATACCATAATGTATTCCAAAGATGGAAAACCAGCAAATTTTTAAGAAGCTACTATGACCCTGATACTGAATCACCTTCAGTTAAGTAGAGAAGAAACCTTTGCGATGGTCAAAGTAATATTCATAGGGCAAATAACAACCTTAAGAGGATTCAATATAAATTGATTAAGCATTCAAATCCAGAAGGTATTAAAATGACAACAGAAACACCAAAACAAAACACGGAAGGTGAAAAGTAATAAAGATAAAAGCAGTAGCTTGAAAAACTCATGTAGTATAGGGCAAGGAAACCAAGATCTGGTCCCTTGAAAAGAGCAACAATATAGACAAAGAAGAAAAATCCAGACAGACACCATTAGAAATGAGAAGACAATCTAACAACAGATATAGACATATGGAGGACATTTTAAAAATTCACAAAAATACTCCATATTGTTTTATGACAATCAGTTTTAAACTCTAGATGGGATGGGCAACTTTCTAGGAAAGTATGGAAAATATATGCAGCTCAAGAGGAGGTAGGAAAACAAAGCTGATCAAACAGCTTAGAAGAAATAGAATAAAAGATTTGCTTTTCCAGAAGGCACTAGGTCTTAGTCTAGTAAACTTTTTAGCACAGATGATACAATGTTATTTAACCTGTTGCAGAGCATAAAGAAGAAAACTTCTCAAGTTATTCCATAAGGCTGGCATTACTCCTGAAATACCTAAACTTGAGCTGAAGCCAGCACACAAAGTGAAAAGGGTTTAAAAGTGATGAAGAACATGTATCTTAAAACAATTTGGCCAACTTAGTACTAATGCCGAAACACTGGGCATTCCCATTACGATCGGGACAACTGTCATTGAACATTTTTGTCAAAATTCTAGCCTAGCAATAAAGTGGAAATAGATGTATTAACTATTAACATCGGAAAGGAAGGGGTAAAAGTTATGATCATATGTAAATATGATTATCTTTCTAGAAAACTCAAGATAATCAGCTGAAAAACTGCTAGAGCTAGAGGATCAATCAAATGTAACAAGTGAGAAATAAGTAATGCAAAAATCCATACTACGACTCCAGTCCATGGGGAAAAAACTACTTAAAAGTGGCATTGGAGGGGACCTACCTGGTGGTCCAGTGGTTAAGACTTCATGCTCCCAATTCAGGGCGCCCAGGTTCCAGCCCTTGTCAGGGAACTAGATCCCACATGCTGCAACTAAAGATACTGCAGCCAAATAAATAAATAAATAAATATGTTTTTAAAGTGGC
The DNA here is from genome assembly GCF_030028045.1 of Hippopotamus amphibius kiboko. NCBI lineage: Eukaryota > Metazoa > Chordata > Mammalia > Artiodactyla > Hippopotamidae > Hippopotamus > Hippopotamus amphibius. Next base: position 2,204,380 of record NC_080203.1, read on the forward strand.
ATTGGAAAAATATCCTAACACAATAGTAACCAGGATAAAATATTACCTTAGCAAGAATAAGAGGAGCTTATGTAAAGAGACTGAAGAGGTTCTCTTGAGAGAACCTGGTCAAAGGAAGGGACATAACACCTTTTGGTTTCAGGCATGTAGAACCCGAATATAATCTTTTTTTTTTTATTTTGATGAAAGACTTTTACTGCTCATTTAGAAGAATAAATGTCAGAGAAAAAAAAATGTGATCACTGAGGACTTTTTGTACCAGACATTAAAGGGTAAGATACTTTAAAGAGAGTGCTATTGGCAGAGGAATCAACATACAGATCATGTGAATATGCATCCATCCTCACAATAGAGCATGAGGGTGACGGAAGAGATCACGAAGGAAAACTGATAGATTTGGCAACATAAAAATGAAAAGACAATCCACTCCCTAGAATAATGGAAATAAAAACAAAAATAAATAAGTGGGACCTAATGAAATTTAAAATCTTCTGCACAGCAAAGGGAACTATAAGCAAGATGAAAAGACAACCCTCAGAATGGGAGAAAATATTTGCAAACGAATCAACAGACAAAGGACTAATCTCCAAAATATATAAACAATTCATCCAGCTCAATATCAAAAAAACAAACAACCCAATCAAAAAATGGGCAGAAGACCTAAATAGGCATTTCTCCAAAGAAGACATGCAGATGGCCAAGAGGCACGTGAAAATGTGCTCAACATCACGAATAATTAGAGAAATGCCAATCAAAACTACACTGAGGTCAGGGTCATCAGAAAATCTACAAACAGTAAATGCTGGAGAAGGTGTGGAGAAAAGGGAACCCTCTTGCACTGTTGGTGGGAATGTAAATTGATAACAGCCACTATGGAGAACAGTATGGAGGTTCCTTGAAAAACTGAAAACAGAGTTACCATATGACCCAGCAATCTCACTGCTGGGCATATACCCAGAGAACGCCATCATTCAAAAAGACACATGCACTCCAATGTTCATTGCAGCACTATTTACAATAGCCAGGACATGGAAGCAACCTAAATGTCCATCAACAGATGAATGGATACAAAATTGTGGTACATATATACAATGGAATATTTTTACTCAGCTGTAAAAAGCAATGAAACTGGGATATGTGTAGAGACATAGATGGACCTAGAGACTGTCATACAGAGTGAATTGAGTCAGAAAGAGAAAAACAAATATTGTATATTAACACATATATGTGGAATATAGAAAAATGTTACAAATCAACTGGTTTGCAAGGCAGAAACAGAGACACAGATATAGAGAACAAACACGTGGACACCAAGTGGGGAAAGCGGGGGGCAGGGGTTGGGGGGGAATGAATTGGGAGGTTGGGATTGCCATATATACATTAGTAATAAGAAAAAAATATCAAATTGTATTCCTAAATGTATGCAGTTTATTGTATGTTAACTGGATCTCAATAAAAGTTCTTTAAAAAATGAAAAGACAAATCAAGTGGGAAAAGAGCTGACATTTATATAACAAACACTAATATCCTTTGTAGTATGATACAAACATATATAATACAAACATATATTTGGTCTTTGTCCCTGGTTCCTGACATAAAACTCTCAGAACTTCCTGCATGACAGAAGCATCTTTTGTTCTAATATGGCAACTCTTGTCAACCGCTAGATAGCTCCAGGACGGGGCTGCTCACCAGAAAACCAGCTCTTTATCAGGAGCTTGGAACCGTCATTCCCATCCCTTCCTCTCAACATCTTGAGAGAGGAGAGAGACTGGAGACTGATTTATTACTCTTGCCCACTTGATGAAACCGCCACAAAACCCTCTAAACGGTGGTTTTCCACGTGCTTCCGGGTTGGTGAGCACATCTATGTGCTGGGAGGATGGAACGCCCCAACTCCAGGGATAGACGCTCTTGTGCTCAGGACTCTTCCAGACCTTGCTCTATGTAACTCTTCACCTGGCTTTTCATTGCAATCCTTTATAATATACAAATACACATAAGTGTGTTCCTGAGTTCTGTGAGCCATTCTAGCAAAATGTTGAGCCTGAGGAGGGGGTCATGGGAACCTCCGATTTATAGCCAATTTGTCTGAAGCATAGGGGGCCCCTGGGACTTGAAAGTGACATGTAAAGTGGGGGACAGTCTGGTTGGACCGAGCCTTTAACTTGTGAGGTCTCTGCTACTCCAGGCACTTAGTGTCAGATTTGAATTAAATCGTTGAATACTCGGTATCTGGAGAATCAGAGAATTGATGGTTGGTGTTGGAGAACACCCCATCCTGAAGTCACCTTCAAAACAAGTCTAAGAATCTGAATTTCCAAAATACTCCTCTAACCTGACCCAGTAAGTTTAGTGAAAATCCACTATATGAGATAATGTGTGCCATTCACTACCACTCCCCACCTCAAATCCAACGGTTCCATATTAGGAGAAACACCTGGCTTAAGTTGATTCAAATGTTTGAAAACAACAATTTCTAAAATGTACACTCTCTGTCTTTTATTCAAAGGATCACTATAGGTTTATAAAATGTGTAATACGCATAAGCAATTTATTCCCTTCCTCATAGAATTGAAAATGAACACTTTCCCACTTGGGTATTAAAAATAAAATCTGTTGTTTTGTCCTGAGGCTGTTTCTGAAAGGTTCGCCTCTCACAGATTAAAATGCCAACCTTCACACATTGGTGCAGAAGCTTGAGAGCTCATCGATCCTTCTCCCAGTGGACACAATTATATACTCCAACTTGACAGAAATTGTTCTATCCTTTTCTTTTCTTCAAAATCACTAGTGTCTTCTAGTGATTTGAGCCTGAAAGGTCATTTTAGCATCCAGCCTAAAGTCCATCAGATGCAAGGTAAGTGTAAAATCATGGAAGCCCCGCATGAGAAGAGACTTAGAGAACATCTAGTCCTGTCTCTTCTATGATTTAAGTATTCGCTTTGGCATTCCCACAAAGCAGTGTGGGAACACGGAGAAACTTGAAACAGCATATGGAGTGTAGGCTGTGACAGTTATTACTACGGATTAAAAGCACAGGCATAGGGACCTCCCTGGTGGCACAGTGGTTAAGATTCCGCCTGTGAATGCAGGGGACTCGGGTTCAAGCCCTGGTCCGGGAAGATCCCACATGCCACAGAGCAACTAAGCCCGTGCGCAGCAACTAGTGAGCCTGCGCTCTAAAGCTCGAGAGCCACAACGAGTGAGCCCACGTGCCACAACTACTGCAGCCCGTGCTCCACAACAAGAGAAGCCACCACAATGAGAAGCCTGCCACCGTGACCAAGAGTAGCCCCTACTCATCGCAACTAGAGAAAGCCCTCGTGAAGCAACGAAGACCCAACACAGCCAATAAATACATAAGTAAATACAAATTTATTTTTTAAAAAAGCGAGCCATAGACGTGGAGTAGCCAGACGGAGGACTCTGTGGCTTGGCCCCTCGCCATCTCCTCCGGCCTTTGTCTGGTAAGCCCTCTTCTACCGCACACTCTTTGTATGTGAGAAATCAAAGCTGCATTGCCCTGAGCCCTTTTGGAACCAGCGTTCCGGGTGTGGTCCAGATGCGGACAGCTCGCTGCCCTCCCGTGTGATGTGGGGGGCACAGTGAGACGGAAGTCCGCTTCTGGGTGCCCTTCCTGTGAGTCCAAGAACCGCGGTTTCTGTGGGAGTCCTAGCAGAGTGTGTGTGTGCAGTGGGAGGCAGGGTGCCCTGGGGGGTGTGTTGGGCCACCTTAGACCTGCTGCTGACAACAGACCGCCGGGAGCATCTCTGTGCAGCTGGGAGACAACCGACCACCCGGGAGCATCTCTTTGGGTGACAGCTGACCGCCAGGGAGCATCTCTTTGGGCGACAGCCCACAACCAGGGAGCATCTCCCTGCAGCCAGGTGACAGCCAACTGCCCAGGAACATCTCTTTGGGCAACAGTCAACCGCCAGGGAGCATCTCCCTGCAGCCGGGCAACAGCCAACTGCCGGGGAGTAACTCTTTGGGCGACATTCGACGGCCCGGGAACATCTCTGTGCAGCTAGGCCACAGTCGACTGCCCAGGAGCATAGCTTTGGGAAACAACCAACTGCCCAAGAGCATCTCTCTGCAACCGGGCGACAACCGACCACCAGGGAGCATCACTTTGGGCGACATCTGGGTGCACGGGAGCATCTCTGTGAAGCTGGGTGACGGCCGACTTCCTGGGAGCATCTCCTTGGGGGACAGCCAACCGCCTGGGAGCCTCTTTTTGGGAAACAGCCAACCGCCCGGGAGAATCTCCCTGCAGCCAGGCGAGAGCCGACCACCCAGGAGCATCTCTGTGCAACTGGGCAACAGCCAACCACCTGGGAGCATCTCTCTGCAGGAGGTGACAACTGACCACCAGTGAGCATCTCTTTCGGCAACAGCCAACCGCCCAGGAGCATCGCTGTGAAGTGCGGTGACAGACAACCGTGCAGGAGCATCTCTCTGGGCAACAACCGACCACTCGAGAGCATATCTTTTGGTGACAATCGACCCCAAGGGAGCATTGCTGTGAAGTTCGGCGACAGCTGATCACGTGGTCGCATCACTTTGGGTGACAGCTGACCACCTTTGAGCATCTCTTTGGGCGACAACCGACTGCCCAGGAGCTTCTCTATGCACCTGGGCGACAGCCCACCGCCGGGGAGCATCTCTTTGGGCGACAGCCGACCACTCAGGAGCATCTCTTTTGGCGACTACTGACCGCACAGGAGCATCTCTGTGCAGCTGAGAGACAGCTGACCACCTGGGAGCATCTCTTTGGGCGAGAGTGGACTGCCCAGGAGCATCTCTCTGCAGCCAAGCGACAGCCGACCAACTGGGAGCATCTCTGTGAAACTGGGCGACAGCCGACAGCCTGGTAGCAACTCTTTGGGCGACAGCCAACAGCCCCAGAGCATCTCTGTGCAGCTGGGCGACAGCTGACGGCCGGGGAGCATCTCTCTGCAGCCAGACAACAACGGACCGCATGGGAGCATATCTTTGGGTGACGGCCGACCACCCGGGAGCATCTCCTTGGGCAACAGCAGACCACCCGAGGGCATCTCCCTGCAGCCTGGTGACAGCCGACGGCCCGGAACATCTCTCTGCAGCCGGGTGACAGCTGACTGCACTGGAGCACCTCTTTGGGCGACAGCCGACCGCCCGCGAGCATGTCTCTGCAGCCGGGCGCGCGGTGACATGGTGGTGGCGGCCCGCAGGCGGCTGTGGCGGGAGTGGGTACAGCCTGCAGATCCGCAGGCGCAGGGCCCCTGCTGCGTGCGGAGAGCCCCCCGGTCCGAGGGACGCTCCTGAGGGACGCCTCCACCTCGGGGCCGCCTCTGGGGCCGGGGCAGGGCTGGGGAAGGACGGTAGCCAGCCCAGCACGGGGCGCAGCGGCCTGCAGGCAGCCGAGAGGAGCGCGGAGCCCAGGCCTGCCCGGGGCCCCTCCCGGCCCGCAGGTGTGAGGGGCGGGGCGGGGCCGCCCGGGAGCGGGAGCGGGAGCGGGAGGGCCCACACCCCCGGCAAGGGCCGCAGGCGAAGCCTGTGGCCCGGAGGGAGCCCGAGGAGGGGAGGGGACGGCCGGGAGCAGGGGAGAGGGTGGAATCAGCGTCCGTGACCGCAGCTGCTGTCCCCCCCCAGCTCCGTGGATTCCCGGAGCTTCCTTAGGGCGCCGGGCTGTGACCTGCTTTCGCACTGCCGTGTCTCAGCATCGTGGACTCCTGTCTCCATGCCGCCCCTCAGCTGGGGGAGTGGGAGGCCTCGGCTGTCGGATCTCTCGGGACGGCTAAGGTGGCTTCTCGGTGCCCGGGAAAGATGCTGGTGTTCCGTCTGCCCAGGTCGGTCGCTGGCCACCCCCCCACCCCACCCCCCCGCCGCTGAGAATGCTCACGTGACCACGGATGGGGCGAGCTGAGCAGCGCTCGCCTCTGGACGGAGCTTCTGAGTCCCTCCCCCCCCCAGCTCACCCGTGGAAGCGCCCGCCCCCGCGGGATGCAGTGTGGAGACGGCCCTTGGGAGGCGATAGGGTCTGGACGGGGTCCTGAGGGTGGGGGCGGGGCCTCAGGGAAGACCCCAGCAGTCCCCACCGCCCCCCTTGCGGGAGACCCCTCTTCTCGGAGGTCCCGCGCGTCCCCTGCTGCTTGTGTTTTACCTGGGGTTTTACCCGGGGGAGGGTTGCAGGGGCGTGGGGCGGGCGCCTCACTGCCTGGAGCACATGGTTTGGGAGACGCCGTCAAGGCCTTGCGAGTGGGACGCTGTCGTGCCCGTCTCGGCGGTGGCTCTGTCTGGGCCAGGACGGGAGGGGCCCATCTGCGCAGGCGCACGGGGGGCGCCTGAGAGGAGCTGGGCTTCGCGCGGGAGGCGAGGCTGTCCCGCCCTACGGGGTCTCCGGGGGCAGCCCGTGGGTGGCAGGGCGGGCTGGAGCAGCCAATGGGGTGCCGGGAGGGGCCCTGAAGGGTGTCTGCGCAGGCGCGGTGGGCCTCCCTGGGCAGAAGGGGCGGGGCTTCGTGAGGGGCTCGGCCTCTCCTGAGTTGTCGTTGGCCTCGGAGCCGGAGGCGGCAGCCATGGAGGCGTCCGACAACGACGACGCGGGTGGCGCGGCGGGCGGTGCAGGGGACCAGGGTGGCCAGGGTGGTCCTGGCGGCCCTGAGGGTCAGGCCGGTGCGGGCGCAGGCGGTGGTGGTGGTGGTGGTGCGATTCCGAGGCGAGGGCCAGGCGGAGAAGCGGTGCCTGCGGCCGGATGGCCCCCAGCCCATCCGAATGAGTTGTATCCTTTGGGCAGAAGCCGCGGTGGCCGGGAGGCCGGAGTCCCCGGGGAGGCCGGGGTGGCTGAGGGCGGCGGGGGGCAGTGCAGGAAGGGGAGCGAGGACGGACCAGCGGCTGCTGGAAGGCAAAAGCTCCAGGGCAGTAGGAAGGCCAGGGCGGCCGAGGGGACAGGATGGGTGTGGGGGGGGACGGCCTGCGGGGCCGGAGGAGAAGGCGGGCAGAGTGGGTGCGGGGCGCGGCGGCACCGAGGAGAGGAGCCGGGCCGGGGGGACGGGTGGGGTGGGGTCTGTGGACGGTCGGAGGGCCACCCTCTGGGGGAAGCGGGCCTGGGCGACGAGGAGACTCGAAGCACAGGTGATGCTGGTGACAAATGGCGCCTTGACCAGTCCTCCTGCGGCGTCCTAAGAGTGCCGTTCCTGTGTCCCATAGAGGCGGAGGCGGCGCGGCGGGCCCTGGCTGCTTATGAGGAGCCTCACCTGCAGGGCGTTCAGAAGGAGCTGTCGGTGGACGGCAGCTTCCTGATTGTGTCAGTTCTAGAAGGGCCCCGGGCTGGGGGTGGGGGAGCAGAACGTGCTAAGGGCCAAGCTCAGACGGAGGGATACTTCCGTGGCTAAGTGTTGAGTCCAAAGAGACGGTGTGGTGGGCTGGGCCCCGGCACGCGTTCTCACAGTCAGCTTGATTTTCCTTTGTCCTCACTTTCAGGAGATGGACTGCTGAAGATAGTCGCTGCCTTCAAATTTCTTTCAGGCCCTTTGTTGACGACCTTGCCCTGGTGCAGCAGGTCATGCAGCACTTTGGGCCCCTGTTTCCCCCTATGTCTCTACCAGGAAAAGGGGGCTGAGGCCCAGCCTTCTGCCCCATGCCAGGCGATGCTTCCTTTACTGAGGCATGGCTTCCTGTAGTAGCTGCCACTTCATTCTTGGAGCCTACTGTTGTTTTTTGGGTGCTCGGGGCCCACTTGTTTCGTTTCCTGGTTGCTGGAGGAGGGAGATGATTAAATGGTTCTTATTGCATGAAATAAAACTGAACTACTGTTCTGCATCTGAGTTTCTTTTTGGCTACAGCACCAGTGTATTGCTTTTCTCCTTGGGTTGCAGGGAAGTTCTGAGATTCAGATACTCAAGCAGTACAAGGTGATTGAAGACAGTTTAGGAAATGGGAGAAAATGAAAATCAGTTAAGTCCTACCATTCAGCATTATGTTCTGTCAACGTTTTGGAACATTTTTTTGGTTTTAAATTCTTTTCATTTAACACGTGAGCTTTTATTCTTTGCAAAAATCCTTCAAAAACATGCTTTTAAATGGAGGCATAAAAGATGCATTATAATGTAATCAGTGACAAATTTTTCTCTTTTTTTCCCTTATTATCGATAATGATTCAGTGGAATTCTTGTACGTGAGTTTCTGCATCAATGCTTATTTGCTGAAGATAGATTCCAAAAGGTGCAAATACTGAGACAAAAGTTTACTTTCCTAGTTATTTTTTAAAAACTCAGTTTTTACACCATTGCTCTCACAGTACACAACTGCTCTCCAGGAAATGTGCCCTGCCACCAGAATTCTGACATAGATGTCTCCCCACATCTATGTCACCATTGGGTTAGTTTCCTGCAAAAATAAAACACTGAGTTTGCACGTGAAGAGCAAACAACCCAGAAGCACGGCGATAGGAGTTTGGTAGTTTACTGGCTTTGTTTCGGATCCGTGAAGAAAAGTGCTCGGACACTTGGTTCAGCGTCTGGGCAGGCGGACTTCGCTCCCTCTAAAGTATCCTGTGATCTTGGAAGTTTTACTTCTTCCTTTTCAATCCGGATGCCTTTTATTGACGGCTCTATCTCCTTATAATGGGCTGGATTTCACTTCCTGTGTTCATGCCAAGTGTTTTTGATTGGATAACAGACCTTGTATGCTTTCCCTTGGGTGCTGAGTATTTTTGTATCCCCAAACTGTTGTTTTCTTTTTTGGCCGTGCTGCATGGCTTGTGGTATCTCAGTTCTCTGACCAGTGGTTGCACCCGGGCCCCAGCAGTGAAAGCCCAGAATCCTAACCACTAGGCCACCAGGGACTCCCCTTAAACCTACTCTTGAACTTTGTTTCCAAGTGCTGTGGTTACTTGGAAACAGTCTGATTCTTTAGACTCTTGCTTCTAAGATTTGCTGCATGGTACTAGAGCAGTTTTTAGTGTAGAATTATTTTGCCACTACTGAGGCTGGCCCCTTCTGAGTGGCCTCCCTCAGGCCTCTTCAATTCCGAGGTTTCCATTCTGGCCAGTGGGACAGGTGTTCCTCCGGGTCCTGCTTGAGCCCTGAGCATCGTTACCCTGAATCCTTGCTGGAAGCCCTGTCCCAGGCCCGGGTGGTTTCCTCACACACTGGTGCTGATCAGCACCCCCTGATACTCCAGGGGGACCCTCAGCAGATCCCCAGGATCCTCTCTGCTTGCAGCTCTTGAGCTACAGCATCCCGGGCTCTAGGGCCCGACGTCAGACTCATCCTCCCTCCCTCACCCAGCGAAGCCCAGAATCAGCCTACCGCCGTGGCCTGACAGATGACTGGTGAAGCTGCCGGGTTGTTTTAAGATGGACGTCAGATTGCATCACTCTTCTGTTAAAAAAAAAAAATCTGCAAAAGGGACTCTTAGGGACAAAGCCAAAGAACTTACAGTGGCCTACAAAGCCAGACGGGATCCAGCCCGATTCCTCTCTGACCGTCTCCACTCTCACCCTTTCACTTGCTCAACTTGACTCAGCCGCACTGGCTTCCTGACCCTTTCAAAAATGCCAGGCCGGGGACTTTGCTGGTGGCCCAGTGGCTAAGACTCTGTGCTCCTAGCAGGGGACCCGGGTTTGATCCCTGGTCAGGGAGCTAGATCCCGCGTGTGCAACTAAAAGATGACGCAACTAAAAAGGTCCCACGTGCCGCAACTAAGACCTGGCGCAGCTAAATGAATGAATATTTAAAAACCAAACCAAACCAAACCAAAACACGCCAGGCCGACTCCTGCATCAGGGCCTTTGCGCTGGTGCTCTCCAGACTGGAGCCCTCTTCCTCTGGGGATCCACCTGGCTCACCCGAAAAGCATTCCCGGCCACTCTGTTTAAAATTGCGTCCCGCTTTCTCCCCACCCGGACTCCTTTAACAGGTGTGTGTGGGCTAAGAGGGAGGTAGGAGCGCAATGATGGCAGCGCACGCGGGGCAGTAAAGAGTCGGCAGGTACGAAGGCGTGTGGGGGCCACGAAGCCCTGGCCGGTTTTGAACAGAGTGGGGACAAGGTCCACCGTGTATCTTAACAGGGTCCCAGTGCCTCCCACGTTGAGGAGAGGCCGAGGGCGGCCAGGGCAGCAACGGGGAGACGGGCATCCAGGCAAGAGACAAGGGCGGCTTGGACTCCTTGGGGGCCGTGGAGGTGGGGAGAAGGGCGCAGATTCTGCAGGTGTCTCGAACGTGGAGCCACCGGGACTCGCTGATGGATTGGACATGGCCCCGGACCTCCTCAAATCCTCAGCAGCCCTGCAGCGAGTCACCCTTCCTCCCGTCAAGGGCGTCCAGCCCACGCAGGGTCCGGCAGCCCCCCCACCTGCCTCCACGTTCAGGGGACGGCCACCTGCCCCGAGGACAAAGCCACACACCGACTCCACTTCCCAACATTTAATTAGGAAAAAGATTACATGGGCAAAGAAAACCGCATGCAGAAAGAAAAAAGAAAAGCCACAGGGGGGCCGGGGGGGCGGGTGAAGTGGGTTTCCAGGAGCGCGGGCCGGGGCCAGGTTCCTCCAGGGAGTGGGAAGAACAAAGGAGGAAGGCACTGCCGCCTCTGCCCCTCGGGGCGGGTGCAGGACAGGGCAGCGGAGGAGGCGGGGCCCGGGCGCGCAGACCACGCGGAGGAGGTTTGGCGGTAGGGCCCGGAGAAGGAGAGCTGGGGGCCCCCAGGCCCAGCTCAGGCCCTGGCGGGAGCCTGCTTCCAGCTCTCCGGGCGCTCGGAGGCAACAGGGCCCTGGGAGGGGGTGCAGTCCCCGCCCGGGAAGCCCGGGGCGGGGGACTGCTGTGGCGGCCGCAGGGGGACCCCTTGGCAGAGCCACAGTCTGAGGGCGGCTTCCGTGCCTCACCCGCCCCCAGTGCCGCAGGTGCGAGGCCCCCTCCTCGGGATGGCTGGGGCCAGCCAGGGCCAGGGCGAGGGGCCAGGGGCTAGGCCACGGCTGACCACGTTCCAGGGGAGCCGGGAGGAGGGCTCGAGGAGAGCCGAGGGAGGCCGGCAACCTCCGGGGGGCGGGGGGGCCGCGTATGTACAGATGGAGGCGGTGAGGGGAGATAAATTAAATAAATAGGTGCTTGGGGTATAAACAGGAAGGAGGTCGGGGCGATCACGAGCCCCGGGCGCGAGGCCGGGAGGGCGGGGGTATTGCTGATGCCGGGGGTGGGGGCTTGGTCTGGGCACCCCCTCCCCACGCAGGGCCCAAAGCAAGGCACTCATGACGGGGGCCCAGGTGTGCCGGGGGCATCTCGGCCGGGTGACCTCTCCCGTGCCACCCGATCCAGGGCTCAGCCCCGCGACCCAGGCGGGAGACCCCCCCCCCCCGCCCCGGGACGGGGGGACGGCTCGGGACTGAGAAGCCCCCTCCTCACCGGGTCCGCCACCCTTAGCTGTTGCTGGACACGAGGCCGATGATCTGTTCCAGCTTCTGGCGCAGCTTCTGCTTCCGGCAAGAGGCGTCCAGGTCCAGAGCGGTGAGAACCTGGGGGAGCAGGCCCCGAGCTGGGCCCTCGAGGCGGCGGCTCCCCCCGGCCAACGCCCCCCCCCCCTCCCCCCCCCGCTCCCCGCCTCCCGCTCCGCACCCCCTCCCCGGCGAGAGCGCCCCCCTCCCTCGGGCCTCAGCGCCTCCCTCCCCTCCAGGGCCCTGGGCACGTGGGGAGGGGCCCGGCCCCCCTCCTCTGCCGCCTCTGAGCATCCCAGGGCCCCAGGGCCCCAGGGCTCAGGGCTTGGGCCGCGTCTCCCTCCGCAGCTGCCCGCGGGCCCCCTGGTGAGCCCTCCAGGCTCAGGGCTCGCAGGGCCCTGCGGTCCACCCCTTCCATTCCCGACTCCAGCCAGGAATCCGGTCCTGAAGCCCGCGCGTCTGTCTTCCCTGCCCACCTGCTCTGCAGTCACACACCAGGCAGGTGGGCTGTCTGTCTGTTGAGACATTTTTCTCCTGCTTTGCTGTAGCTTTTTGAACAGATTTCAGAAAGTTAATTTAGTCTTTCTCTAGGAAGTCCAATACCTGTGCTTCGTCATGAACATTTTCTGCTAACTTCTTTTCATCCTGTGAATGGGCTGTATTCACTTGTTTCTGTGCATGCCTCTTAATTTTTCATTGAAAGCTGGCCATCTTGAGTATTATAATGTGGTTAATGTGGAAATTGGATTCTTCCCACTCTTCAGGGTTTGTTTTGTTGCTTTCTCTGAGTTGTGGTTGCTGATTGGTTTGGTGAGTTTTCGAAACTGTTTTCCAAAAATTACGTTTTATCATGTGTGCTCTCTGAATTTTCTGTTCTTTCCGCTTTTGGTCAGTTAGTTGGTTTGAGAGAGATTTCCTTAAACACTCAGAGACAAAAAAAAAGAAATAAAGAAAGAAAATGAAGCATAAGCTACTCTCCTGGGCTCTGTCGATTGGCTCTGTGTTGGGGCACTCCTTCAATGCTTAGCCGCAACTCTGCCTTAGCCTTCATTCCTTATGCTTTTCGGAGCCTAAATAACCCCCGGAGGTGAAATGATAGTGTTACGGTATCTATCGTCAGGTCTTTTGTGAGAGTGTATCCAGCCCTGGGCATGCATATGACTTTCTGGATTCCCCATCACAAGCAGGAGCTTTTCAAAGCCAATATTTCCAAAGGTGACCTTCCCCAGTTTTTCCTCCAAGGCCTTTGGTGTGTCTATTGTTTGCCCCGGCTGTAATTTTGTTTTTGCCCCAAGAGGCTGCCGCTTGTTCATTGTTTTCAAGGAACAGGCTCTTAGCTGCTTTTCTGCCCTGAGAGAGTTGAGTTAGGTGAGATAAAGGCCGGTGTCCTGTGTCAGAGAATCCCCAGATAGGTCCAAACAGACAAACCCAGTTCCTTGGGAAAGAAGTCTGCTCTTCTCTTCTCTGGAGCCAAGTATCACACGGGGAACGCAGCCTGCTGCTGTACTGGGGAGGGGTGTGCGGGCAAGGCTAAAATTCAAACACCAGAAAGTTCTCCTGTGTTGAAGTCATCTTTTTCTTCTTTGGTCACTGGGAACATTTGATTATATTCGTGAGCTCTGACAACATTGATGGTGACCATTTTTGCTAAACATCTCATTGTTTCTGTGGAGGGACAGGCCCTTGGAAGTCCAGCTTCTGCTGTTTTTGCGGATGTCACTCTTGGGCTTTCTTTTTAAAGAGGAGAGGAAACCCCGTGCTGAAAAGTAGCACTGGGAGTGAGGAGAGGCCACTGATCGTGCCTCCTGACCCTGAGGTATAGGTACAGGGGTGTGATAAGAAAAGATGTGTACCTTGGAGAGGGCTGCAGAAGGTAGCGTCTGCAGGGTGCAGAGCTGGGCCTTCTTTATGGTGGGAGGTAGAGGGATGCTTTGAGAAGAGACTGATTACAAACGATGAGTTCCAGAGCACCCAGTGAAGGTTGGGGTCTGAGGGGAGGGGTTTGGACGAGGCATTTGGGTTGAGGGAAAGGACGTCCATGCTGTGGTGCTTTGAGATGAGGCTTTGATTCCAGTCTCACTATGGATTTTAAAAATCCAGCAGGAATGTCAGATTTTACAAGTGCCATTGTAGCCTCCAATAGAGATTTATAATATAGTTTTCCTTTCCCACCAATTTGTGTGATTATTTACCTGAATAGATGTCATGGTATCAGTCGTCCTTATGTTCCTACTTGGTGCCTTATCCCTTCAATACTGCTGCACCGGTTTTGAATCTATTGAAGATTTTTGCCTCATTATTCTTCTGTGTGTATGCTGTTGTCACCGGATTTTGGTTTCAGTGTCATGCTGGCTTGAGGCCAGCTTGATTCAGTGGTGAATCAGGCAGATGTCATTCCTTCCCTTGTAAAGTCTTGGCAATTAGGTAGGGGACTCGTGAGTTGAAAACCTGATGAACTGAAAGAATTTTCTCTTAAAATCAACGGGATTAAAAGCACGTGCTTATTTTTAGGTGCAGGTCTGTGAGATCGTTTCCAGTGTCTTCCGGGAGTGTTTGCTTGCTCATCACCTGCCTGTTCTTGAGTCAATATTTTAAAATCAGATTCTTAGTTTTTTAAAATACTTTAGTCAGTTTTTATTTTATTTTTTTAATTAAAAAGTTTTTATTTAGTATTTATTGGCTGTGTTGGGTCTTCATTGATGCACGCAGACTTTCTCTAGTTGTGGCGAGCGGGGGCTACTCTTCGTTGTGGTGCATGGGCTCCTCATTGTCGTGGCTGCTCCTGTTGCGGAGCACGGGCTCTGGCCGCATGGGCTTCAGTAGTTGTGGCACACGGGCTCATCGTTGTGGCTCATGGGCTCAATAGTCGTGGCACACGGTCTCAATAGTTGTGGCTCACGGGCTGAATAGTTGCGGCAAACGGGCTCAATAGTTGTGGCACACGGGCTTACTTGCTCCGCGACACGTGGGATCTTCCTGGAGCAGGGATTGAACCCGTGTCCCCTGCATTGGCAGGTGGATTCTTAACCACTGCGCCACCTAGGAAGCCCCCTTAGTTTCCCAGTTCATCTGGATTTCAGGTTGGTGAGTGTAGATCTGTCTATCTAGTGGCGTCACGCCACACGAGCATTTAGCCTTTGTGGGTTCCATGACATGGACTTGAGAAGGAGAGACAAAGTCACAGGGACATAACTTCTTAGACATGCCCTTATGTGTGACAAGGCCTCGTGAGCCTTGAACCCCTAACTGTGCTTGTGCCCCAAAGCGAGTCCATCACAGACACCGCCTGAAAGCCTCGATAACATCCAAGAGAATAGTCTGGGAAACCGATACATGTTTATCATTGAAAGAAAGGTGGAAGTAAAGATTTCACCCCCCCCCCCAGAGATCACCACTGTTGGTGAGCGTTCTGGTGAACACCATTTCGTGAATCTTTGTGCGAATATATACACGTGAATAGATATGTCTGTGTATACGCCTGTGAAGTAGATCTGTCTAAGGACACTCTCTCTCTCTCTCTCTCTCTCTCTCTCTCTCTCATTCTCACGTGTGCACACAGAGAAAGAATTGTTCCTAGTGGCCATCACCCAGACTCTTACCTGGATAAAACACAAAGGCCCTCAGGGGTCCAACCAGCGGTCTCACCTTGACAACTCAACTGCCCTTGCTGTCTCCAGCCACTCTCCCCAAACCAGGCCTCGCGTTCAGGTCTCTCTGTCTTCTTCTCTGGCCGGTTCTTCTTTCCTCCCAGGGAAGCAGGCGGAGCGCCCGCCCAAGCTGAGTCACAAGGAAAGCCTCAGCTCGCCCCTCCTGCATTCTGTGGCGACCAGACAGCCCCACGACGAGTGAGTCTTGTCGTTGCTGCCCCAGTCTGGAGTTCCTTCCCCAAATGTCACAAGTACGGTTTTAGCCACCGAGGAAGGTTGTGGTGCATGTTACCCCAGACTGCCTCTGGCCTTGTGGACGGATGTGTTTTCAGTGCATATCGACAGAAACCAGAAGCCATGGTGAGAGGCGACCCAACCGTCATCTCGGAATTCCTCCTCCTGGGCCTGTCCGAGGTGCCTGAACATCAGCCCCTCCTCTTCTGTCTGTTCCTGTGCACGTACCTGGTCGCTGTGGTGGGGAACCTGCTCATCGTTCTGGCCATCAGCTCCGTCTCCAGCCTCCACACCCCCGTGTACTGCTTCATAGCCACCCTGTCCCGCGTGGACATCTGCTTCACCTCCGCCATGGTACCAAAGATGCTGCTAAACATCCAAACCCAGAGCCAAGCCATCCCCTATGCAGCATGCCTCACGCAGATGTACTTCCTAATTGTGTTTGCAGAGCTGGACAGTGTCCTCTCGGCAGTGATGGCCTATGACAGAGTTGTAGCCGTCGGTCACCCTCTCCACTCCACCACACCCAGGAGCCCCAAATTCTGCATCACATCTCTGTCTGTGGCTCTGGCGGTCACAAACATCTATCCCTGACCCTCACCCTCCTCGCGAGTAGCCTGTCATTCCGCGCAAGTGTCAGAATCCACCACATCTTCTGCGAGCTGTGCGCCTTGCTGAAGCGCTCCTGCTCAGATATCCGCATCGGCGAGTTGGTGGTTTACAGCGCGGGGGGCGCTGTCTGTCTGTCACTCCCTTCCTCTTTATTTCTGTCTCCTACGTGCGCATTTTCTCAGCCATCCTGAGACTTCGGTCTTCGCAGGGCAAGCTGAAAGCCTTCTCCACTTGCAGTCCCCACCTGGCCGTGGCGTCATTGTTCCACGGGACCCTATTTGGGGCGAACCTGTGACCCTCGTCCTCCTGCGCAGCCGAGGACTCAGTGGCCACGGCGCTGTATGCGGCGGTGGCTCCCATGCTCCGCGCTTTCATTTACAGTCTGAGCAACGAGGACGTGGAGGGGGCCCTGAGGCGCCTCCTGGGCTGGAGAAGGGTCTGGTCCTGGTGACAGCAAGACAAAGATGCCTTTTCTTCTCCTTGCCTTCAGGTGGGAGCGGACCGTCCAGGACACGGATGTGTTCTGCCCAAGTCAGGGGTCCAGCTCGGCCCCGAATCTCTGCTGTCCTCGCGTTCATCTGCTCATTCCGCCACTCCTCCCTGAGCGACTCTCGTGTGTCAGGCCGCGGGGGGACAGCCTGCCTGCGCGAGCACTTAATTTTCCATTCATTCTATATGTCTTTCGAGATGCGCCTCAAACCCTGACGGCCCCGTGAATTCTTACCACGTCACAAGTAATGGAGCGTTCCGTTGTGTGCTGAGCAGGCACTCTTTTGAGTGCGTATGTGTAATGACTCAACGTCCAAAACATCCTGTGATGGAGACGCCATCATATCCCCATTTTCTAGCTGAGGAACGTCATCAGAGAAGTGATGGCATCCTCACCTGCTTGTGGGGGAGTCCCTTCTCAAGAGAACAAAAGCTGCCATGGGCGGCTCCCGTCACCAGGTGGCAGTAGACGCACGGGTTGAGGAAGGAGCCGGGGGCCCCTCAAAGGGCTGCGCGGACCCACCCTGCCGTGTGACACACTTCCCAGACCACAGGCTTACCTGCTGCCTTCACAAAGGACATTCCTCGTGCACGTGAAGAGAATGCATGCACCACCCCCACCACCCGCCCCTTTCTCGGCACGTGCACGTGACAACAGTCACAGCTGTGTGGCTGGGAGCCTTTTCCAGGGATGGATACGATGATGGTCCGTCCCATGTGCTCTGCTACAAGATGGGCTTTTCAGCCTCCTCTTGGGAGGTGGGCTCCGTGTCCCCGACACTTGAATCTGGGCTGGCTTGTGACTATTAATTTCCAAAATTGACTTAAGAAGAGATGAACAATTTTTTTACACTAAAACTAAAGGGAGATTTTGAAAGGTGGCCAAAGATTTAGCCCAAAGAGAAAGAGAAATCAGGTCCGCATTATTTCATCCAGCTTCAAGAAAGGGACACAGTTTGAAGGTATTAGCCTGCTGTGGTCCCCTTTGCCTGGTAAAGCAATAAAGTATTCTTTTCTACTTCAGCCCCCACATAAAAGAAATTCACGAAAGAGAATATTCACCTATACCAAATTATTCTTTAAAATCAATAAGATTAACTTTAGCCTGGAAATGGAAACTCATGGGCATGCACACACCTACACATACAGAAAGAAAAAAAAAATCAAGGACAGAAACCACCTGTTAAAAGAGTATCATAGCACAACTTACTACTCACTCTGCCTTTTTTTCTTAGCCCTTAGCAATTCTTTTAGCTCTTTTTTCTCTACCTCCATGAGGCCAGAGATTTTGTCTGTCCTATTTATGTGACATTAATAGGTGCTCAGTAAATACGGGTTGAGTGAAGGACTGAGAGAATGTAATTACATATAATTCACTGCATTGATAGGTTGATTGATAAGTATCCAAGGGTGTGTATGCAAGGGTGTCTATCTTAACTGGTTTCTTATTGTTAATGTAATTGATGCTCCTTGTAAATTATCAACAACAATGCAATAGAATGGACAAGGAAGTGAACAGAAATTCATGGAAAGAGAAATACAAGTGGTTTTTTAAAAAATTTTTATTAATTTTTATTTGTTTATTGGCTGCATTAAGTGTTTGTTGCTGCACGCAGGCTTTCTCTATTTCCAGTGAGCAGGGGTGACTCTTTGTTGTGGTGGTGGGCTTCTCATTGCAGTGGCTTCTCTTGTTGTGGAGCATGGGCTATAGGCGTGCAGGCTTCAGTAGTTGTGGCACGTGGGCTCAATAGTTGTGACTCACGGGCTCTAGAGCACAACCTCAGTAGTTGTGGCTCACAGGCTTTGTTGCTTCAAGGCATGTGGGATCTTCCCGGAGCACGGCTCGAACCTGTGTCTCCTGCACTGGCAGGCGGATCCTTAACCACTGCGCCACCAGGGAAGTCCCAAAATGCAAGTGGTTTTTAAACATAAGGAGAGACAATTGCATTCATAATTTCAGAAATGCAAATTGAACTCACAATGAAATTCCCTTTCTCAACTCTCAGATACCAAAATCCAAAAAGATAGAAATATAATTTCCCACAAAAAGACTTCAGACTTGCAGTGTTTTATGGGAAAGTTTTACTTTTTAATGTTCATGGAATATACACATACCATAATGTATTCCAAAGATGGAAAACCAGCAAATTTTTAAGAAGCTACTATGACCCTGATACTGAATCACCTTCAGTTAAGTAGAGAAGAAACCTTTGCGATGGTCAAAGTAATATTCATAGGTCAAATAACAACCTTAAGAGGATTCAATATAAATTGATTAAGCATTCAAATCCAGAAGGTATTAAAATGACAACAGAAACACCAAAACAAAACACGGAAGGTGAAAAGTAATAAAGATAAAAGCAGTAGCTTGAAAAACTCATGTAGTATAGGGCAAGGAAACCAAGATCTGGTCCCTTGAAAAGAGCAACAACATAGACAAAGAAGAAAAATCCAGACAGACACCATTAGAAATGAGAAGACAATCTAACAACAGATATAGACATATGGAGGACATTTTAAAAATTCACAAAAATACTCCATATTGTTTTATGACAATCAGTTTTAAACTCTAGATGGGATGGGCAACTTTCTAGGAAAGTATGGAAAATATATGCAGCTCAAGAGGAGGTAGGAAAACAAAGCTGATCAAACAGCTTAGAAGAAATAGAATAAAAGATTTGCTTTTCCAGAAGGCACTAGGTCTTAGTCTAGTAAACTTTTTAGCACAGATGATACAATGTTATTTAACCTGTTGCAGAGCATAAAGAAGAAAACTTCTCAAGTTATTCCATAAGGCTGGCATTACTCCTGAAATACCTAAACTTGAGCTGAAGCCAGCACACAAAGTGAAAAGGGTTTAAAAGTGATGAAGAACATGTATCTTAAAACAATTTGGCCAACTTAGTACTAATGCCGAAACACTGGGCATTCCCATTACGATCGGGACAACTGTCATTGAACATTTTTGTCAAAATTCTAGCCTAGCAATAAAGTGGAAATAGATGTATTAACTGTTAACATCGGAAAGGAAGGGGTAAAAGTTATGATCATATGTAAATATGATTATCTTTCTAGAAAACTCAAGATAATCAGCTGAAAAACTGCTAGAGCTAGAGGATCAATCAAATGTAACAAGTGAGAAATAAGTAATGCAAAAATCCATACTACGACTCCAGTCCATGGGGAAAAAACTACTTAAAAGTGGCATTGGAGGGGACCTACCTGGTGGTCCAGTGGTTAAGACTTCATGCTCCCAATTCAGGGCGCCCAGGTTCCAGCCCTTGTCAGGGAACTAGATCCCACATGCTGCAACTAAAGATACTGCAGCCAAATAAATAAATAAATATGTTTTTAAAGTGGCATTGGAAAAATATCCTAACACAATAGTAACCAGGATAAAATATTACCTTAGCAAGAATAAGAGGAGCTTATGTAAAGAGACTGAAGAGGTTCTCTTGAGAGAACCTGGTCAAAGGAAGGGACATAACACCTTTTGGTTTCAGGCATGTAGAACCCGAATATAATCTTTTTTTTTTTTTTTATTTTGATGAAAGACTTTTACTGCTCGTTTAGAAGAATAAATGTCAGAGAAAAAAAAATGTGATCACTGAGGACTTTTTGTACCAGACGTTAAAGGGTAAGATACTTTAAAGAGAGTGCTATTGGCAAACGAATCAACATACAGATCATGTGAATATGCATCCATCCTCACAATAGAGCATGAGGGTGATGGAAGAGATCACGAAGGAAAACTGATAGATTTGGCAACATAAAAATGAAAAGACAATCCACTCCCTAGAATAATGGAAATAAAAACAAAAATAAATAAGTGGGACCTAATGAAATTTAAAATCTTCTGCACAGCAAAGGGAACTATAAGCAAGATGAAAAGACAACCCTCAGAATGGGAGAAAATATTTGCAAACGAATCAACAGACAAAGGACTAATCTCCAAAATATATAAACAATTCATCCAGCTCAATATCAAAAAAACAAACAACCCAATCAAAAAATGGGCAGAAGACCTAAATAGGCATTTCTCCAAAGAAGACATGCAGATGGCCAAGAGGCACGTGAAAATGTGCTCAACATCACGAATAATTAGAGAAATGCCAATCAAAACTACACTGAGGTCAGGGTCATCAGAAAATCTACAAACAGTAAATGCTGGAGAAGGTGTGGAGAAAAGGGAACCCTCTTGCACTGTTGGTGGCAATGTAAATTGATAACAGCCACTATGGAGAACAGTATGGAGGTTCCTTGAAAAACTGAAAACAGAGTTACCATATGACCCAGCAATCTCACTGCTGGGCATATACCCAGAGAACGCCATCATTCAAAAAGACACATGCACTCCAATGTTCATTGCAGCACTATTTACAATAGCCAGGACATGGAAGCAACCTAAATGTCCATCAACAGATGAATGGATACAAAATTGTGGTACATATATACAATGGAATATTTTTACTCAGCTGTAAAAAGCAATGAAACTGGGATATGTGTAGAGACATAGATGGACCTAGAGACTGTCATACAGAGTGAATTGAGTCAGAAAGAGAAAAACAAATATTGTATATTAACACATATATGTGGAATATAGAAAAATGTTACAAATCAACTGGTTTGCAAGGCAGAAACAGAGACACAGATATAGAGAACAAACACGTGGACACCAAGTGGGGAAAGCGGGGGGCAGGGGTTGGGGGGGAATGAATTGGGAGGTTGGGATTGCCATATATACATTAGTAATAAGAAAAAAATATCAAATTGTATTCCTAAATGTATGCAGTTTATTGTATGTTAACTGGATCTCAATAAAAGTTCTTTAAAAAATGAAAAGACAAATCAAGTGGGAAAAGAGCTGACATTTATATAACAAACACTAATATCCTTTGTAGTATGATACAAACATATATAATACAAACATATATTTGGTCTTTGTCCCTGGTTCCTGACATAAAACTCTCAGAACTTCCTGCATGACAGAAGCATCTTTTGTTCTAATATGGCAACTCTTGTCAACCGCTAGATAGCTCCAGGACGGGGCTGCTCACCAGAAAACCAGCTCTTTATCAGGAGCTTGGAACCGTCATTCCCATCCCTTCCTCTCAACATCTTGAGAGAGGAGAGAGACTGGAGACTGATTTATTACTCTTGCCCACTTGATGAAACCGCCACAAAACCCTCTAAACGGTGATTTTCCACGTGCTTCCGGGTTGGTGAGCACATCTATGTGCTGGGAGGATGGAACGCCCCAACTGCAGGGATAGACGCTCTTGTGCTCAGGACTCTTCCAGACCTTGCTCTATGTAACTCTTCACCTGGCTTTTCATTGCAATCCTTTATAATATACAAATACACATAAGTGTGTTCCTGAGTTCTGTGAGCCATTCTAGCAAAATGTTGAGCCTGAGGAGGGGGTCATGGGAACCTCCGATTTATAGCCAATTTGTCTGAAGCATAGGGGGCCCCTGGGACTTGAAAGTGACATGTAAAGTGGGGGACAGTCTGGTTGGACCGAGCCTTTAACTTGTGAGGTCTCTGCTACTCCAGGCACTTAGTGTCAGATTTGAATTAAATCGTTGAATACTCGGTATCTGGAGAATCAGAGAATTGATGGTTGGTGTTGGAGAACACCCCATCCTGAAGTCACCTTCAAAACAAGTCTAAGAATCTGAATTTCCAAAATACTCCTCTAACCTGACCCAGTAAGTTTAGTGAAAATCCACTATATGAGCTAATGTGTGCCATTCACTACCACTCCCCACCTCAAATCCAACGGTTCCATATTAGGAGAAACACCTGGCTTAAGTTGATTCAAATGTTTGAAAACAACAATTTCTAAAATGTACACTCTCTGTCTTTTATTCAAAGGATCACTATAGGTTTATAAAATGTGTAATACGCATAAGCAATTTATTCCCTTCCTCATAGAATTGAAAATGAACACTTTCCCACTTGGGTATTAAAAATAAAATCTGTTGTTTTGTCCTGAGGCTGTTTCTGAAAGGTTCGCCTCTCACAGATTAAAATGCCAACCTTCACACATTGGTGCAGAAGCTTGAGAGCTCATCGATCCTTCTCCCAGTGGACACAATTATATACTCCAACTTGACAGAAATTGTTCTATCCTTTTCTTTTCTTCAAAATCACTAGTGTCTTCTAGTGATTTGAGCCTGAAAGGTCATTTTAGCATCCAGCCTAAAGTCCATCAGATGCAAGGTAAGTGTAAAATCATGGAAGCCCCGCATGAGAAGAGACTTAGAGAACATCTAGTCCTGTCTCTTCTATGATTTAAGTATTCGCTTTGGCATTCCCACAAAGCAGTGTGGGAACACGGAGAAACTTGAAACAGCATATGGAGTGTAGGCTGTGACAGTTATTACTACGGATTAAAAGCACAGGCACAGGGACTTCCCTGGTGGCCCAGTGGTTAAGATTCCGCCTGTGAATGCAGGGGACTCGGGTTCAAGCCCTGGTCCGGGAAGATCCCACATGCCACAGAGCAACTAAGCCCGTGCGCAGCAACTAGTGAGCCTGCGCTCTAAAGCTCGAGAGCCACAACGAGTGAGCCCACGTGCCACAACTACTGCAGCCCGTGCTCCACAACAAGAGAAGCCACCACAATGAGAAGCCTGCCACCGTGACCAAGAGTAGCCCCTACTCATCGCAACTAGAGAAAGCCCTCGTGAAGCAACGAAGACCCAACACAGCCAATAAATACAGAAATAAATACAAATTTATTTTTTAAAAAAGCGAGCCATAGACGTGGAGTAGCCAGACGGAGGACTCTGTGGCTTGGCCCCTCGCCATCTCCTCCGGCCTTTGTCTGGTAAGCCCTCTTCTACCGCACACTCTTTGTATGTGAGAAATCAAAGCTGCATTGCCCTGAGCCCTTTTGGAACCAGCGTTCCGGGTGTGGTCCAGATGCGGACAGCTCGCTGCCCTCCCGTGTGATGTGGGGGGCACAGTGAGACGGAAGTCCGCTTCTGGGTGCCCTTCCTGTGAGTCCAAGAACCGCGGTTTCTGTGGGAGTCCTAGCAGAGTGTGTGTGTGCAGTGGGAGGCAGGGTGCCCTGGGGGGTGTGTTGGGCCACCTTAGACCTGCTGCTGACAACAGACCGCCGGGAGCATCTCTGTGCAGCTGGGAGACAACCGACCACCCGGGAGCATCTCTTTGGGTGACAGCTGACCGCCAGGGAGCATCTCTTTGGGCGACAGCCCACAACCAGGGAGCATCTCCCTGCAGCCAGGTGACAGCCAACTGCCCAGGAACATCTCTTTGGGCAACAGTCAACTGCCAGGGAGCATCTCCCTGCAGCCGGGCAACAGCCAACTGCCGGGGAGTAACTCTTTGGGCGACATTCGACGGCCCGGGAACATCTCTGTGCAGCTAGGCCACAGTCGACTGCCCAGGAGCATAGCTTTGGGAAACAACCAACTGCCCAAGAGCATCTCTCTGCAACCGGGCGACAACCGACCACCAGGGAGCATCACTTTGGGCGACATCTGGGTGCACGGGAGCATCTCTGTGAAGCTGGGTGACGGCCGACTTCCTGGGAGCATCTCCTTGGGGGACAGCCAACCGCCTGGGAGCCTCTTTTTGGGAAACAGCCAACCGCCCGGGAGAATCTCCCTGCAGCCAGGCGAGAGCCGACCACCCAGGAGCATCTCTGTGCAACTGGGCAACAGCCAACCACCTGGGAGCATCTCTCTGCAGGAGGTGACAACTGACCACCAGTGAGCATCTCTTTCGGCAACAGCCAACCGCCCAGGAGCATCGCTGTGAAGTGCGGTGACAGACAACCGTGCAGGAGCATCTCTCTGGGCAACAACCGACCACTCGAGAGCATATCTTTTGGTGACAATCGACCCCAAGGGAGCATTGCTGTGAAGTTCGGCGACAGCTGATCACGTGGTCGCATCACTTTGGGTGACAGCCGACCGCCCAGGACCATCTCTTTGGGCAACAGCCAACGGCCTGGGAATATCTCTGTGCAGCTGGGCGAGAGCCGACTGCCGAGGAGCATCTCTTTCGGCAACAGCCGACCACCCGGGAGCATCACTTTGGGCGACAGCTGACTGCCCGGGGGCATCTCTCTGCAGCCGGTGACTGCTGACCGCCCTGGAGCATCTCTTTTGGCACCAACCGACCACCCAGGAACATCTCTTGGGTGACAGCCGACCGCCCAGGAACATCTCTTGGGTGAGGGCCGACCACCCAGAAACATCTCTTTGGTCGACAGCCGACCACCTCGGATCATTTCTGTGCAGCTGGGTGACAGCTGACTGCCCGGAAGCATGTCTTTGGGCAACAGCCGACCACCCGGCAGCATCTCTGTGCAGCCGGGCGACTACCGACCGCACGGGAGCATCTCTTTGTGTGACAGCCGACTGCCCAGGAGCATCTCTTTGGGAGACAGCCGATCACCCAGGAGCATCTCCCTGCAGCCGGGCAACAGCCAACCGCCCGAAAGCATCTCTATGCAGTCGGGTGACAGCCGACCACCTGGGAGCATCACTTTCGGCGACAGCCTACCGCCGGGAGTTTCTCTTTGCGTGATAGCCGACGTCTGGGAGTTCTTCCCCGTGGCTGGGCGACAACTGACCTCCTGGGAGATTCTCTTTGGGTGACAGCTGACCATCGGGGAGCATCTCTTGGGTCGACAGCCAACCGCCCGGGAGCAACTCCCTGCAGCCAGGGGACAGCCGACGGCCCAGACATCTCTCTGCAACCAGGGGACAGCTGACAGCCCTGGAGCAGCTCTTTGGGCGACAGCCGACCACTCAGGAGCATCTCTTTTGGCGACTACTGACCGCACAGGAGCATCTCTGTGCAGCTGAACGACTGCCGACCACCTGGGAGCATCTCTTTGGGCGAGAGTGGACTGCCCAGGAGCATCTCTCTGCAGCCAAGCGGCAGCCGACCAACTGGGAGCATCTCTGTGAAACTGGGCGACAGCCGACAGCCTGGTAGCAACTCTTTGGGCGACAGCCAACAGCCCCAGAGCATCTCTGTGCAGCTGACGGCCGGGGAGCATCTCTCTGCAGCCAGACAACAACGGACCGCATGGGAGCATATCTTTGGGTGACGGCCGACCACCCGGGAGCATCTCCTTGGGCAACAGCAGACCACCCGAGGGCATCTCCCTGCAGCCTGGTGACAGCCGACGGCCCGGAACATCTCTCTGCAGCCGGGTGACAGCTGACTGCACTGGAGCACCTCTTTGGGCGACAGCCGACCGCCCGCGAGCATGTCTCTGCAGCCGGGCGCGCGGTGACATGGTGGTGGCGGCCCGCAGGCGGCTGTGGCGGGAGTGGGTACAGCCTGCAGATCCGCAGGCGCAGGGCCCCTGCTGCGTGCGGAGAGCCCCCCGGTCCGAGGGACGCTCCTGAGGGACGCCTCCACCTCGGGGCCGCCTCTGGGGCCGGGGCAGGGCTGGGGAAGGACGGTAGCCAGCCCAGCACGGGGCGCAGCGGCCTGCAGGCAGCCGAGAGGAGCGCGGAGCCCAGGCCCGCCCGGGGCCCCTCCCGGCCCGCAGGTGTGAGGGGCGGGGCGGGGCCGCCCGGGAGCGGGAGCGGGAGCGGGAGGGCCCACACCCCCGGCAAGGGCCGCAGGCGAAGCCTGTGGCCCGGAGGGAGCCCGAGGAGGGGAGGGGACGGCCGGGAGCAGGGGAGAGGGTGGAATCAGCGTCCGTGACCGCAGCTGCTGTCCCCCCCCAGCTCCGTGGATTCCCGGAGCTTCCTTAGGGCGCCGGGCTGTGACCTGCTTTCGCACTGCCGTGTCTCAGCATCGTGGACTCCTGTCTCCATGCCGCCCCTCAGCTGGGGGAGTGGGAGGCCTCGGCTGTCGGATCTCTCGGGACGGCTAAGGTGGCTTCTCGGTGCCCGGGAAAGATGCTGGTGTTCCGTCTGCCCAGGTCGGTCGCTGGCCACCCCCCCACCCCACCCCCCCGCCGCTGAGAATGCTCACGTGACCACGGATGGGGCGAGCTGAGCAGCGCTCGCCTCTGGACGGAGCTTCTGAGTCCCTCCCCCCCCCAGCTCACCCGTGGAAGCGCCCGCCCCCGCGGGATGCAGTGTGGAGACGGCCCTTGGGAGGCGATAGGGTCTGGACGGGGTCCTGAGGGTGGGGGCGGGGCCTCAGGGAAGACCCCAGCAGTCCCCACCGCCCCCCTTGCGGGAGACCCCTCTTCTCGGAGGTCCCGCGCGTCCCCTGCTGCTTGTGTTTTACCTGGGGTTTTACCCGGGGGAGGGTTGCAGGGGCGTGGGGCGGGCGCCTCACTGCCTGGAGCACATGGTTTGGGAGACGCCGTCAAGGCCTTGCGAGTGGGACGCTGTCGTGCCCGTCTCGGCGGTGGCTCTGTCTGGGCCAGGACGGGAGGGGCCCATCTGCGCAGGCGCACGGGGGGCGCCTGAGAGGAGCTGGGCTTCGCGCGGGAGGCGAGGCTGTCCCGCCCTACGGGGTCTCCGGGGGCAGCCCGTGGGTGGCAGGGCGGGCTGGAGCAGCCAATGGGGTGCCGGGAGGGGCCCTGAAGGGTGTCTGCGCAGGCGCGGTGGGCCTCCCTGGGCAGAAGGGGCGGGGCTTCGTGAGGGGCTCGGCCTCTCCTGAGTTGTCGTTGGCCTCGGAGCCGGAGGCGGCAGCCATGGAGGCGTCCGACAACGACGACGCGGGTGGCGCGGCGGGCGGTGCAGGGGACCAGGGTGGCCAGGGTGGTCCTGGTGGCCCTGAGGGTCAGGCCGGTGCGGGCGCAGGCGGTGGTGGTGGTGGTGGTGCGATTCCGAGGCGAGGGCCAGGCGGAGAAGCGGTGCCTGCGGCCGGATGGCCCCCAGCCCATCCGAATGAGTTGTATCCTTTGGGCAGAAGCCGCGGTGGCCGGGAGGCCGGAGTCCCCGGGGAGGCCGGGGTGGCTGAGGGCGGCGGGGGGCAGTGCAGGAAGGGGAGCGAGGACGGACCAGCGGCTGCTGGAAGGCAAAAGCTCCAGGGCAGTAGGAAGGCCAGGGCGGCCGAGGGGACAGGATGGGTGTGGGGGGGGACGGCCTGCGGGGCCGGAGGAGAAGGCGGGCAGAGTGGGTGCGGGGCGCGGTGGCACCGAGGAGAGGAGCCGGGCCGGGGGGACGGGTGGGGTGGGGTCTGTGGACGGTCGGAGGGCCACCCTCTGGGGGAAGCGGGCCTGGGCGACGAGGAGACTCGAAGCACAGGTGACGCTGGTGACAAATGGCGCCTTGACCAGTCCTCCTGCAGCGTCCTAAGAGTGCCGTTCCTGTGTCCCATAGAGGCGGAGGCGGCGCGGCGGGCCCTGGCTGCTTATGAGGAGCCTCACCTGCAGGGCGTTCAGAAGGAGCTGTCGGTGGACGGCAGCTTCCTGATTGTGTCAGTTCTAGAAGGGCCCCGGGCTGGGGGTGGGGGGGCAGAACGTGCTAAGGGCCAAGCTCAGACGGAGGGATACTTCCGTGGCTAAGTGTTGAGTCCAAAGAGACGGTGTGGTGGGCTGGGCCCCGGCACGCGTTCTCACAGTCAGCTTGATTTTCCTTTGTCCTCACTTTCAGGAGATGGACTGCTGAAGATAGTCGCTGCCTTCAAGTTTCCGTCAGGTCCTTTCTTGACGACCTTGCCCTGGTGCAGCAGGTCATGCAGCACTTTGGGCCCCTGTTTCCCCCTATGTCTCTACCAGGAAAAGGGGGCTGAGGCCCAGCCTTCTGCCCCATGCCAGGCGATGCTTCCTTTACTGAGGCATGGCTTCCTGTAGTAGCTGCCACTTCATTCTTGGAGCCTACTGTTGTTTTTTGGGTGCTCGGGGCCCACTTGTTTCGTTTCCTGGTTGCTGGAGGAGGGAGATGATTAAATGGTTCTTATTGCATGAAATAAAACTGAACTACTGTTCTGCATCTGAGTTTCTTTTTGGCTACAGCACCAGTGTATTGCTTTTCTCCTTGGGTTGCAGGGAAGTTCTGAGATTCAGATACTCAAGCAGTACAAGGTGATTGAAGACAGTTTAGGAAATGGGAGAAAATGAAAATCAGTTAAGTCCTACCATTCAGCATTATGTTCTGTCAACGTTTTGGAACATTTTTTTGGTTTTAAATTCTTTTCATTTAACACGTGAGCTTTTATTCTTTGCAAAACTCCTTCAAAAACATGCTTTTAAATGGAGGCATAAAAGATGCATTATAATGTAATCAGTGACAAATTTTTCTCTTTTTTTCCCTTATTATCGATAATGATTCAGTGGAATTCTTGTACGTGAGTTTCTGCATCAATGCTTATTTGCTGAAGATAGATTCCAAAAGGTGCAAATACTGAGACAAAAGTTTACTTTCCTAGTTATTTTTTAAAAACTCAGTTTTTACACAATTGCTCTCACAGTACACAACTGCTCTCCAGGAAATGTGCCCTGCCACCAGAATTCTGACATAGATGTCTCCCCACATCTATGTCACCATTGGGTTAGTTTCCTGCAAAAATAAAACACTGAGTTTGCACGTGAAGAGCAAACAACCCAGAAGCACGGCGATAGGAGTTTGGTAGTTTACTGGCTTTGTTTCGGATCCGTGAAGAAAAGTGCTCGGACACTTGGTTCAGCATCTGGGCAGGCGGACTTCGCTCCCTCTAAAGTATCCTGTGATCTTGGAAGTTTTACTTCTTCCTTTTCAATCCGGATGCCTTTTATTGACGGCTCTATCTCCTTATAATGGGCTGGATTTCACTTCCTGTGTTCATGCCAAGTGTTTTTGATTGGATAACAGACCTTGTATGCTTTCCCTTGGGTGCTGAGTATTTTTGTATCCCCAAACTGTTGTTTTCTTTTTTGGCCGTGCTGCATGGCTTGTGGTATCTCAGTTCTCTGACCAGTGGTTGCACCCGGGCCCCAGCAGTGAAAGCCCAGAATCCTAACCACTAGGCCACCAGGGACTCCCCTTAAACCTACGCTTGAACTTTGTTTCCAAGTGCTGTGGTTACTTGGAAACAGTCTGATTCTTTAGACTCTTGCTTCTAAGATTTGCTGCATGGTACTAGAGCAGTTTTTAGTGTAGAATTATTTTGCCACTACTGAGGCTGGCCCCTTCTGAGTGGCCTCCCTCAGGCCTCTTCAATTCCGAGGTTTCCATTCTGGCCAGTGGGACAGGTGTTCCTCCGGGTCCTGCTTGAGCCCTGAGCATCGTTACCCTGAATCCTTGCTGGAAGCCCTGTCCCAGGCCCGGGTGGTTTCCTCACACACTGGTGCTGATCAGCACCCCCTGATACTCCAGGGGGACCCTCAGCAGATCCCCAGGATCCTCTCTGCTTGCAGCTCTTGAGCTACAGCATCCCGGGCTCTAGGGCCCGACGTCAGACTCATCCTCCCTCCCTCACCCAGCGAAGCCCAGAATCAGCCTACCGCCGTGGCCTGACAGATGACTGGTGAAGCTGCCGGGTTGTTTTAAGATGGACGTCAGATTGCATCACTCTTCTGTTAAAAAAAAAAAATCTGCAAAAGGGACTCTTAGGGACAAAGCCAAAGAACTTACAGTGGCCTACAAAGCCAGACGGGATCCAGCCCGATTCCTCTCTGACCGTCTCCACTCTCACCCTTTCACTTGCTCAACTTGACTCAGCCGCACTGGCTTCCTGACCCTTTCAAAAATGCCAGGCCGGGGACTTTGCTGGTGGCCCAGTGGCTAAGACTCTGTGCTCCTAGCAGGGGACCCGGGTTTGATCCCTGGTCAGGGAGCTAGATCCCGCGTGTGCAACTAAAAGATGACGCAACTAAAAAGGTCCCACGTGCCGCAACTAAGACCTGGCGCAGCTAAATGAATGAATATTTAAAAACCAAACCAAACCAAACCAGAAAACGCCAGGCCGACTCCTGCATCAGGGCCTTTGCGCTGGTGCTCTCCAGACTGGAGCCCTCTTCCTCTGGGGATCCACCTGGCTCACCCGAAAAGCATTCCCAGCCACTCTGTTTAAAATTGCGTCCCGCTTTCTCCCCACCCGGACTCCTTTAACAGGTGTGTGTGGGCTAAGAGGGAGGTAGGAGCGCAATGATGGCAGCGCACGCGGGGCAGTAAAGAGTCGGCAGGTACGAAGGCGTGTGGGGGCCACGAAGCCCTGGCCGGTTTTGAACAGAGTGGGGACAAGGTCCACCGTGTATCTTAACAGGGTCCCAGTGCCTCCCACGTTGAGAAGAGGCCGAGGGCGGCCAGGGCAGCAACGGGGAGACGGGCATCCAGGCAAGAGACAAGGGCGGCTTGGACCCCTTGGGGGCCGTGGAGGTGGGGAGAAGGGCGCAGATTCTGCAGGTGTCTCGAACGTGGAGCCACCGGGACTCGCTGATGGATTGGACATGGCCCCGGACCTCCTCAAATCCTCAGCAGCCCTGCAGCGAGTCACCCTTCCTCCCGTCAAGGGCGTCCAGCCCATGCAGGGTCCGGCAGCCCCCCCACCTGCCTCCACGTTCAGGGAACGGCCACCTGCCCCGAGGACAAAGCCACACACCGACTCCACTTCCCAACATTTAATTAGGAAAAAGATTACATGGGCAAAGAAAACCGCATGCAGAAAGAAAAAAGAAAAGCCACAGGGGGGCCGGGGGGGCGGGTGAAGTGGGTTTCCAGGAGCGCGGGCCGGGGCCAGGTTCCTCCAGGGAGTGGGAAGAACAAAGGAGGAAGGCACTGCCGCCTCTGCCCCTCGGGGCGGGTGCAGGACAGGGCAGCGGAGGAGGCGGGGCCCGGGCGCGCAGACCACGCGGAGGAGGTTTGGCGGTAGGGCCCGGAGAAGGAGAGCTGGGGGCCCCCAGGCCCAGCTCAGGCCCTGGCGGGAGCCTGCTTCCAGCTCTCCGGGCGCTCGGAGGCAACAGGGCCCTGGGAGGGGGTGCAGTCCCCGCCCGGGAAGCCCGGGGCGGGGGGCTGCTGTGGCGGCCGCAGGGGGACCCCTTGGCAGAGCCACAGTCTGAGGGCGGCTTCCGTGCCTCACCCGCCCCCAGTGCCGCAGGTGCGAGGCCCCCTCCTCGGGATGGCTGGGGCCAGCCAGGGCCAGGGCGAGGGGCCAGGGGCTAGGCCACGGCTGACCACGTTCCAGGGGAGCCGGGAGGAGGGCTCGAGGAGAGCCGAGGGAGGCCGGCAACCTCCGGGGGGCGGGGGGGCCGCGTATGTACAGATGGAGGCGGTGAGGGGAGATAAATTAAATAAATAGGTGCTTGGGGTATAAACAGGAAGGAGGTCGGGGCGATCACGAGCCCCGGGCGCGAGGCCGGGAGGGCGGGGGTATTGCTGATGCCGGGGGTGGGGGCTTGGTCTGGGCACCCCCTCCCCACGCAGGGCCCAAAGCAAGGCACTCATGACGGGGGCCCAGGTGTGCCGGGGGCATCTCGGCCGGGTGACCTCTCCCGTGCCACCCGATCCAGGGCTCAGCCCCGCGACCCAGGCGGGAGACCCCCCCCCCCCGCCCCGGGACGGGGGGACGGCTCGGGACTGAGAAGCCCCCTCCTCACCGGGTCCGCCACCCTTAGCTGTTGCTGGACACGAGGCCGATGATCTGTTCCAGCTTCTGGCGCAGCTTCTGCTTCCGGCAAGAGGCGTCCAGGTCCAGAGCGGTGAGAACCTGGGGGAGCAGGCCCCGAGCTGGGCCCTCGAGGCGGCGGCTCCTCCCGGCCAACGCCCCCCCCCCTCCCCCCCGCTCCCCGCTCCCTGCTCCGCACCCCCTCCCCGGCGAGAGCGCCCCCCTCCCTCGGGCCTCAGCGCCTCCCTCCCCTCCAGGGCCCTGGGCACGTGGGGAGGGGCCCGGCCCCCCTCCTCTGCCGCCTCTGAGCATCCCAGGGCCCCAGGGCTCAGGGCTTGGGCCGCGTCTCCCTCCGCAGCTGCCCGCGGGCCCCCTGGTGAGCCCTCCAGGCTCAGGGCTCGCAGGGCCCTGCGGTCCACCCCTTCCATTCCCGACTCCAGCCAGGAATCCGGTCCTGAAGCCCGCGCGTCTGTCTTCCCTGCCCACCTGCTCTGCAGTCACACACCAGGCAGGTGGGCTGTCTGTCTGTTGAGACATGTTTCTCCTGCTTTGCTGTAGCTTTTTGAACAGATTTCAGAAAGTTAATTTAGTCTTTCTCTAGGAAGTCCAATACCTGTGCTTCGTCATGAACATTTTCTGCTAACTTCTTTTCATCCTGTGAATGGGCTGTATTCACTTGTTTCTGTGCATGCCTCTTAATTTTTCATTGAAAGCTGGCCATCTTGAGTATTATAATGTGGTTAATGTGGAAATTGGATTCTTCCCGCTCTTCAGGGTTTGTTTTGTTGCTTTCTCTGAGTTGTGGTTGCTGATTGGTTTGGTGAGTTTTCGAAACTGTTTTCCAAAAATTACGTTTTATCATGTGTGCTCTCTGAATTTTCTGTTCTTTCAGCTTTTGGTCAGTTAGTTGGTTTGAGAGAGATTTCCTTAAACACTCAGAGACAAAAAAAAAAGAAATAAAGAAAGAAAATGAAGCATAAGCTACTCTCCTGGGCTCTGTTGATTGGCTCTGTGTTGGGGCACTCCTTCAATGCTTAGCCGCAACTCTGCCTTAGCCTTCATTCCTTATGCTTTTCGGAGCCTAAATAACCCCCGGAGGTGAAATGATAGTGTTACGGTATCTATGGTCAGGTCTTTTGTGAGAGTGTATCCAGCCCTGGGCATGCATATGACTTTCTGGATTCCCCATCACAAGCAGGAGCTTTTCAAAGCCAATATTTCCAAAGGTGACCTTCCCCAGTTTTTCCTCCAAGGCCTTTGGTGTGTCTATTGTTTGCCCCGGCTGTAATTTTGTTTTTGCCCCAAGAGGCTGCCGCTTGTTCATTGTTTTCAAGGAACAGGCTCTTAGCTGCTTTTCTGCCCTGAGAGAGTTGAGTTAGGTGAGATAAAGGCCGGTGTCCTGTGTCAGAGAATCCCCAGATAGGTCCAAACAGACAAACCCAGTTCCTTGGGAAAGAAGTCTGCTCTTCTCTTCTCTGGAGCCAAGTATCACACGGGGAACGCAGCCTGCTGCTGTACTGGGGAGGGGTGTGCGGGCAAGGCTAAAATTCAAACACCAGAAAGTTCTCCTGTGTTGAAGTCATCTTTTTCTTCTTTGGTCACTGGGAACATTTGATTATATTCGTGAGCTCTGACAACATTGATGGTGACCATTTTTGCTAAACATCTCATTGTTTCTGTGGAGGGACAGGCCCTTGGAAGTCCAGCTTCTGCTGTTTTTGCGGATGTCACTCTTGGGCTTTCTTTTTAAAGAGGAGAGGAAACCCCGTGCTGAAAAGTAGCACTGGGAGTGAGGAGAGGCCACTGATCGTGCCTCCTGACCCTGAGGTATAGGTACAGGGGTGTGATAAGAAAAGATGTGTACCTTGGAGAGGGCTGCAGAAGGTAGCGTCTGCAGGGTGCAGAGCTGGGCCTTCTTTATGGTGGGAGGTAGAGGGATGCTTTGAGAAGAGACTGATTACAAACGATGAGTTCCAGAGCACCCAGTGAAGGTTGGGGTCTGAGGGGAGGGGTTTGGACGAGGCATTTGGGTTGAGGGAAAGGACGTCCATGCTGTGGTGCTTTGAGATGAGGCTTTGATTCCAGTCTCACTATGGATTTTAAAAATCCAGCAGGAATGTCAGATTTTACAAGTGCCATTGTAGCCTCCAATAGAGATTTATAATATAGTTTTCCTTTCCCACCAATTTGTGTGATTATTTACCTGAATAGATGTCATGATATCAGTCGTCCTTATGTTCCTACTTGGTGCCTTATCCCTTCAATACTGCTGCACCGGTTTTGAATCTATTGAAGATTTTTGCCTCATTATTCTTCTGTGTGTATGCTGTTGTCACCGGATTTTGGTTTCAGTGTCATGCTGGCTTGAGGCCAGCTTGATTCAGTGGTGAATCAGACAGATGTCATTCCTTCCCTTGTAAAGTCTTGGCAATTAGGTAGGGGACTCGTGAGTTGAAAACCTGATGAACTAAAAGAATTTTCTCTTAAAATCAACGGGATTAAAAGCACGTGCTTATTTTTAGGTGCAGGTCTGTGAGATCGTTTCCAGTGTCTTCCGGGAGTGTTTGCTTGCTCATCACCTGCCTGTTCTTGAGTCAATATTTTAAAATCAGATTCTTAGTTTTTTAAAATACTTTAGTCAGTTTTTATTTTATTTTTTTAATTAAAAAGTTTTTATTTAGTATTTATTGGCTGTGTTGGGTCTTCATTGATGCACGCAGACTTTCTCTAGTTGTGGCGAGCGGGGGCTACTCTTCGTTGTGGTGCATGGGCTCCTCATTGCCGTGGCTGCTCCTGTTGCGGAGCACGGGCTCTGGCCGCATGGGCTTCAGTAGTTGTGGCACACGGGCTCATCGTTGTGGCTCATGGGCTCAATAGTCGTGGCACACGGTCTCAATAGTTGTGGCTCACGGGCTGAATAGTTGCGGCAAACGGGCTCAATAGTTGTGGCACACGGGCTTACTTGCTCCGCGACACGTGGGATCTTCCTGGAGCAGGGATTGAACCCGTGTCCCCTGCATTGGCAGGTGGATTCTTAACCACTGCGCCACCTAGGAAGCCCCCTTAGTTTCCCAGTTCATCTGGATTTCAGGTTGGTGAGTGTAGATCTGTCTATCTAGTGGCGTCACGCCACACGAGCATTTAGCCTTTGTGGGTTCCATGACATGGACTTGAGAAGGAGAGACAAAGTCACAGGGACATAACTTCTTAGACATGCCCTTATGTGTGACAAGGCCTCGTGAGCCTTGAACCCCTAACTGTGCTTGTGCCCCAAAGCGAGTCCATCACAGACACCGCCTGAAAGCCTCGATAACATCCAAGAGAATAGTCTGGGAAACCGATACATGTTTATCATTGAAAGAAAGGTGGAAGTAAAGATTTCAGCCCCCCTCTCAGAGATCACCACTGTTGGTGAGCGTTCTGGTGAACACCATTTCGTGAATCTTTGTGCGAATATATACACATGAATAGATATGTCTGTGTATACGCCTGTGAAGTAGATCTGTCTAAGGACACTCTCTCTCTCTCTCTCTCTCTCTCTCTCTCTCTCACGTGTGCACACAGAGACAGAATTGTTCCTAGTGGCCATCACCCAGACTCTTACCTGGATAAAACACAAAGGCCCTCAGGGGTCCAACCAGCGGTCTCACCTTGACAACTCAACTGCCCTTGCTGTCTCCAGCCACTCTCCCCAAACCAGGCCTCGCGTTCAGGTCTCTCTGTCTTCTTCTCTGGCCGGTTCTTCTTTCCTCCCAGGGAAGCAGGCGGAGCGCCCGCCCAAGCTGAGTCACAAGGAAAGCCTCAGCTCGCCCCTCCTGCATTCTGTGGCGACCAGACAGCCCCACGACGAGTGAGTCTTGTCGTTCCTGCCCCAGTCTGGAGTTCCTTCCCCAAATGTCACAAGTACGGTTTTAGCCACCGAGGAAGGTTGTGGTGCATGTTACCCCAGACTGCCTCTGGCCTTGTGGACGGATGTGTTTCCAGCGCATATCGACAGAAACCAGAAGCCATGGTGAGAGGCGACCCAACCGTCATCTCGGAATTCCTCCTCCTGGGACTGTCCGAGGTGCCTGAACATCAGCCCCTCCTCTTCTGTCTGTTCCTGTGCACGTACCTGGTCGCTGTGGTGGGGAACCTGCTCATCGTTCTGGCCATCAGCTCCATCTCCAGCCTCCACACCCCCGTGTACTGCTTCATAGCCACCCTGTCCCGCGTGGACATCTGCTTCACCTCCGCCATGGTACCAAAGATGCTGCTAAACATCCAAACCCAGAGCCAAGCCATCCCCTACGCAGCATGCCTCACGCAGATGTACTTCCTAATTGTGTTTGCAGAGCTGGACAGTGTCCTCTCGGCAGTGATGGCCTATGACAGAGTTGTAGCCGTCGGTCACCCTCTCCACTCCACCACACCCAGGAGCCCCAAATTCTGCATCACATCTCTGTCTGTGGCTCTGGCGGTCACAAACATCTATCCCTGACCCTCACCCTCCTCGCGAGTAGCCTGTCATTCCGCGCAAGTGTCAGAATCCACCACATCTTCTGCGAGCTGTGCGCCTTGCTGAAGCGCTCCTGCTCAGATATCCGCATCGGCGAGTTGGTGGTTTACAGCGCGGGGGGCGCTGTCTGTCTGTCACTCCCTTCCTCTTTATTTCTGTCTCCTACGTGCGCATTTTCTCAGCCATCCTGAGACTTCGGTCTTCGCAGGGCAAGCTGAAAGCCTTCTCCACTTGCAGTCCCCACCTGGCCGTGGCGTCATTGTTCCACGGGACCCTATTTGGGGCGAACCTGTGACCCTCGTCCTCCTGCGCAGCCGAGGACTCAGTGGCCACGGCGCTGTATGCGGCGGTGGCTCCCATGCTCCGCGCTTTCATTTACAGTCTGAGCAACGAGGACGTGGAGGGGGCCCTGAGGCGCCTCCTGGGCTGGAGAAGGGTCTGGTCCTGGTGACAGCAAGACAAAGATGCCTTTTCTTCTCCTTGCCTTCAGGTGGGAGCGGACCGTCCAGGACACGGATGTGTTCTGCCCAAGTCAGGGGTCCAGCTCGGCCCCGAATCTCTGCTGTCCTCGCGTTCATCTGCTCATTCCGCCACTCCTCCCTGAGCGACTCTCGTGTGTCAGGCCGCGGGGGGACAGCCTGCCTGCGCGAGCACTTAATTTTCCATTCATTCTATATGTCTTTCGAGATGCGCCTCAAACCCTGACGGCCCCGTGAATTCTTACCACGTCACAAGTAATGGAGCGTTCCGTTGTGTGCTGAGCAGGCACTCTTTTGAGTGCGTATGTGTAATGACTCAACGTCCAAAACATCCTGTGATGGAGACGCCATCATATCCCCATTTTCTAGCTGAGGAACGTCATCAGAGAAGTGATGGCATCCTCACCTGCTTGTGGGGGAGTCCCTTCTCAAGAGAACAAAAGCTGCCATGGGCGGCTCCCGTCACCAGGTGGCAGTAGACGCACGGGTTGAGGAAGGAGCCGGGGGCCCCTCAAAGGGCTGCGCGGACCCACCCTGCCGTGTGACACACTTCCCAGACCACAGACTTACCTGCTGCCTTCACAAAGGACATTCCTCGTGCACGTGAAGAGAATGCATGCACCACCCCCACCACCTGCCCCTTTCTCGGCACGTGCACCTGACAACAGTCACAGCTGTGTGGCTGGGAGCCTTTTCCAGGGATGGATACGATGATGGTCCGTCCCATGTGCTCTGCTACAAGATGGGCTTTTCAGCCTCCTCTTGGGAGGTGGGCTCCGTGTCCCCGACACTTGAATCTGGGTTGGTTCGTGGCCTCTTGCTGCACTGGCAAGCAGCAGAAGTGATGCAGGATGACGTCCAAGGCTGAGTCATAGATGGCAGTGCAGCTTCTGGATTGTTACCTGGGCTGTGTGCTCTCAGATCCCTGAGCTGCCTGTGAGAAGACGGAACGCCCCGAGGTCGCCATGCTGCGAGGAAGCCAACCTCTACGGAGGGGCCACGTGGAGATGTTCTGGTCCTCAGAGCCCTGCCTTCCAGTTGTCACAGACAGACGGGAGACACGTGAGTGAGCCAGCCCTCAGAGGATTCTGTCCCCACCTGCCTCAGTCTTCCCAGCCGAGGCCCCAGACATCACAGAGAAGAGAAAACAGGCCCCCGCTGTGCCCTGTCATAATTCCCAACCCCCAGGCTCTGTGTGCACAAGCTGTGCTGGTTTTACATCATCTACCTTTTGGGCTAATTTCTTTTGTTTTGTTTTGTTTTCCTTTTTCTCATCTTTGTCGGAGTATCACTGCGTTACAATGCTGTGTCAGTTTCTGCTGTACAACACAGTGGAGCATGGGGCCGTTGCTATGCAGCCGCAGTCAGTAGAACAGATAGCAGTGGCTACAGCAGCAAAACAACAAAATAATGCTGCCAGCCTTTCCCTGACTCTGACTTTGTTTGGGTCCTCATTCCACTCACTTTAGTCAAACTTACAAACCTCGTTTCTCTGATCTTTAGCGATTAGTCCATGTGCTTATTGGAGAAGGTCAAGCTCAGTACTGGATGGAAACTGCTAATTGGGAAAGCCCCGAACAATCTTTAGAATTCCAAATAAGTCAGCCATCAGCTCCTTTATATGACTGAGCTCATGCCATCGCCAAAAGGCTGCATCATGCCATCCCCTGGGTTTTCCCTAAACCAGTAGAATGGAACGAAATTCAGGCATGCACCCAAGAGCCTGCCGAACCCGTTCATGACTACTACACCACACTCCAAGTTGTTCCTACGGAAAACTCTGGGCTCCTTCTAGATGTCGAATCCACCAGAGTGGCCTTTAATCCAATGTTTATGTGGTTTGAACAGATCTATCTCTGTTAGTCAAGAGAAGCCACATAGAATGGGAAACAATGTCCACCTCTGATCTTGTCAATCTAGCTAATCCGTTAGCCCACACCCTAGAAGATGATTCCAAGAGGCGGGCAAATAAAAATTTAAATCTCCAACTTCAACAGATGGAATCTCCCAGGCATACTCTCCCTACCAGACCCTGTCATCATTGTTAAAACTTAGCCATTGGAAAAAGGACTGTTACAAATTAAAAAGGTCTAGATGATGATAGCTTTCCAAGAGCCAAGGGTCAAACTCATCCCATTGATGGGGCTCTGAGGATGCACAGGGACTCTTTCCCATTGTTCCATTAAATAGAGCATTAAAGTTTCCGTTCAAGTTTCTGGGGGGAGCTACTCTCCAGATCAGGAAAGCATCCCTGACAATATTGACACAGTACTCAACCCACTACAGTTAACAGGGGTTCTCAAATAAACCACGACGTGTCCCTATCTCTAAACCTATATCCTCTTGCTTGGGGTCTTTCGCAAGATAAGCATCCATTTCTCTCTAGTGAAGTGTCATGTTGCCATTTCTTTCTCTCAAAAGGGAGAAATAACTCGAGTTTAAGTCCCCTGAACTCAAATCCCTTGAATCTAATCTCCAAGAAAATCCAAACCCTTTTTCTTTGACATGTACCTTACAAAGCAGGGAAGACCAAACCTCAGACTCATCCCTGTTATTAGATTTAGTGTCCCCTACTCTATGGGCAAAATCCTCCACGGACATAGGCAGAGTTCCTAGTGCTGCCTCCCATCTTAAGGTCCAAATTGATCCCTCCAAACCTCTCCCCAGACTTAATCACGACCCTATAAATAAAGAAGCTTTACAGGGCACAAGACCTATCATAGAAGGCTATAAAGCACAGGGACTTATTATCGCTTGCAGCCGTCCTTGTAATACCTTTATTTTACATGTAAGAAAACCTAATGTTCAAGGATGGAGATATGTTCAAGTTCTCCATTGTGATTAATAACATTGTCATTCCTAATGCCCATACATTAGTAGCATTCATCCCTACTGAAAGCAAATTTTCCACTGTGATGGGTTTATGCAGTTCATTCCTTAGTGCTTCAGTTGATCAAGCTAGCCAATATCTTTTTTTAAAAATTTATTTATTTATTATTTTTTGGGGGGTACACCAAGTTCAATCATCTGTTTTTATACACATATCCCCGTATTCCCTAGCCAATATCTTTTTGCCTTTACCTGGGAAGGACAATATACCTGGACAAGAATGGCCCAGGGTTTTACTGAAAGTCCTTCTCAGAAATTTTAAAAGCTGACCTAGATGATATAAAATTTTCTGGAGGCTCCACTTTACTACTATATGTAGATGATTTACATCTCTGCTCACCCTCCCAGGCCTCCTCACAAGCGGACAGTATTCACGTGTTAGGGCACAAGGTCTCAAAGGAAAAGTTGCAATTTGTTCAAACTCGAGTCCAGTATTTAGGACATTTAATCTCAGAACAAGGGTTACACTCACATTCGGATAGGCTTCATGGTATCTTTTTTTTTCTTTTCTGCTGCACCACGCAGCATGTGAGATCTTAGTTCCCTAACCAGGGATCGAACCTGCAGCCCCTGCATTGGAAGCATGGAGTCTTAACCACTGGGCCACCAGGGAAGTCCCTTGTGGCATCTTGAGTTTACCAAAACCTAAAACCAAATGTCAGTTATGGGGTGTTCTTGGGCTAGCAGGTTATTGTCGCAGTTGGATTAGAAACTTCTCCTCAGTGGCACAGCCCCTATATGTCTTATTTTAATTAATTAATTAATTAATTAATTGGCTGTGTTGGGTGTTTTGTTGCTGTGCGCAGGCTTTCTCTAGTTGCGGTGAGCAGGGGCTACTCTTTGTTGTGGTGCACAGGCTTCTCATTGCGGTGGCTTCTCTTGTTGCAGAGCATGGGCTCTAGGCACATGGGCTTCAGTAGTTGTGGTGCACGGGCTCAGTAGTTGTGGCATACAGGCTTAGTTGCTCCGCAGCGTGTGGGATCTTCCCGGCCCAGGACTCAAACCCGTGTCCCCTGCATTGGAAGATGGCTTCTTTTTTTTTTTTTAATTTTTTTATTGAATATTTATTATATTTGTTTTTATATTTTAATATTTAAAATTAACATAGGGTCAAATTACTCACTTTTAAGACATGTATGGATTCATATAACTAGTACCATAATCAGGATACAGAATGGTTCTATCACCCCAAAAAAGCCGCTTTGTAATCTACACCCTTTATGGTCACACCCCCTAATCCCTGCATCTCTCATCTCAACCTCTGGCAATCACTGATTGCTATTGTTTTGTGCTTTAGAGAATGCCCTAAAAGGGACTCATACAATATGCCACCCTTACAACTGGTTTCTTTGAGTGGACATAACATCTTTGATATTTCTCAGAGTTGCTGCATATATCAATCATTTATTCCTTTTTGTTGCTGAATAGAATTCCATTGTATGGCTGTTTCTGTTTATTTACCTAATAACCCAAAAGGACAGGCAGATGGATTCTTAACCACTGTGCCACCAGGGAAGTCCCTATATGTCTTATTAAAAACCACCAAACCTGACCCCATTATCTGGGAAAACCAAGATGAAGTGGCCTTTAAAATCTTGAAGGAAAACTTAATAAATCCACCTACCCTTGGACATCCAAACTATCAACAATCCCTTAACCTTTTTGTCTGTGAAGAAGAGGGAAATGTCCTCAGAGTACTTACCCTAAAACATGGGGGTTACCACTGACCTCTAGGTTACTACAGACAACCATTAGATCCCATGGCCCGAGGTTACACCCCATGCCTTAGGGCTATCCCTGTTACTGCCCTCCTGCTACATGCCACTGAAGAAATAGTCATGGGATCCTCTTTGATCAACTTTGTAACTCTTGCTGCTGAAGCTCTCTTGAAGTCATGCCACACTTTCAGCAAGCCATCTTACTCCAGTGAAAGTGGTAATAGTGTTGGAAAATGGGAAGCGGATGGGAAAAGTCCTCTCAACGGTAC
Organism: Hippopotamus amphibius kiboko; assembly: GCF_030028045.1. Lineage (NCBI taxonomy): Eukaryota > Metazoa > Chordata > Mammalia > Artiodactyla > Hippopotamidae > Hippopotamus > Hippopotamus amphibius. The sequence goes on from NC_080203.1 coordinate 2,246,108, forward strand.
TTCAATGGGAACTGACCAAAAATCTAATGAGTAGTAGAAACTTAATTCAACCTACTTTTTCCTTAGAGATATTCTAGATGTCCACCAAAATCTTACTTCTGCTAGGTCCCTTGTTACTTCAGATCTATAGAAATTTAAGGTACTCACATAACTATTCCCATAATGCTAGTGAGCCAGACTATTTCTCACCATGAGATGCCCTCTTTCATGTCAGGGAAGAGATCCTGGGCAAAGGGCCCAACTATGCCTTAGCCTTAGATGACATTTGCTATTTCTTTCTATGCAGAATGTGGAAGAAACATATTCTACACTTACCCTTAATTGCAAGAAATTTGTGGGATCATTACCCTCACCCTTGACGCCGAAATTAGAAAAAACTCTTCCCTCTACTTCTTATATATCTAATCTGGGGTCTTTCTCCTGTCAGTACAAAAGAAAGCATTGGAGCTTGGAAGGTTATAATTTTCAGTGGATGCCTACACATAACACTAGAACAGGTAGAAAGGGTTGGGGCTTGCTTTCGCCAGAGCCTTTTTTTCCTCGGATTGGATGAACAAACCTTGAAAAAGCAACTCACTATCTTTCTGTGGTGATGTCCACCACTTTTAATGCTTCTCTCTGAGCTTTTGAGTATCAACAAACCCAAAGAGATGGCCTTGCAGAAGTAGTCCTACAGAACCACTGTGCTCTAAACCTCCTCACTGCTCAGCAAGGGGGAATTTGTGCCCTACTTGGAGAAAAATGTCGTTTTTATGTTAATAAGTCAGGAAAAATAACACGAGAACTAAAAATGATGAAGGACAATATCATGCTGATATCAGAAGTTGGCCAAGCTCCTGGAACTAGGGACATTTTTGATCTATTATACATAGGCAGTTGGGGAAACTGGTTGAGCAGTATATTTCAACCAGTAACTATCGTTGGGCCTTTTGGTCCTCAGCTTAATCTCTTTATTTAAATTTCTACTGTTTCGCATTAGCAAATAAATGCCTTCTTGCATTTGTACAAAATACAGTTATTTTCCTATCAAAGGCTTTTCCTGAAACTCAACTGACCATGGAAACTTAACCATCCACCTTAGAGGGACATAACTGAGATTCTTCATTTTTCTCCCTCTTGTTCAAATGAAACCAATGAAATTTCATAACATTTCCCTATTCTGTGGGACAAGACACCTGAAGATGATCCTCCTGAGCTTCAAGGGCAAAGACACCTGAGGACAACCCTCCTCAGGTCCATGGGACATGCAATACCGTCCACCCACAAAGAACTATACCGCCAACACCTGAGTGACAGGACTGATCAGCAGTGCTTTCTGCAAAAGCTCTTGATCAAAAGGGGACAGTGTGAGAAATTTCAACTTGAAATAGAACTCTCGATGGGAAATGGAAGATCTCAGGCATGTGCCCTCAGGAGACTGACTTCCCGTAAATAGCTGATTTGTAGAAAAGTGATTATGCTGGAATTTTCTGGAAGGAAAGACAATTGATCAGGGGTTGCCTCATGTCAACCTTGGGAAGTTTTGCTTATGGTTTCCAGTGCAATGAACAAGCAGTGACCCAGATTGGGTTAGTCTCACAAAATAAGCCAAATTGAGCTTTGTTTGTATGACTGAACTGGTTTTGTCAGTTCAGGGAATTTCCAAAGCTGGTCTCCATTTGTTTTTTATTTTAACAGACTCTAACTGAACTCTCCCCTCATTACCTTTCCTGCCCATAAATACAGCCTACCTCCAAACCCTCAGGCCTCACTGTAGCTTGCCTGTAGTTTGTGTGTCCCTAACTGCAATTCCTCTGCTATTCCCAAATAAACTCATCTTTCTTTGACAATTTTGAGCTTGCCTCTGTTGACCTCTCTCTGTGTCAACAACACAAGCTCCACCTCCCAAAAGGAAAGAATGTTTGCATTCTTCTCTCTGATGCAAAGAGAAGGCTGGGATTGTCACGATCTTCTTGTCTTAGAGTCTGGGACACCTTTCGGACATTCCAACATAACTACTCAGACCTGAGATTGTGAGCAAGTGCCAAGGCATCTCACAGCAGCAACGGAACAGATCAGCAAAAAGATTAGAAGCAATTTAAATGAAAACAACAGTTCTTGCTCCTAACAGTCTCCACAATGTTCAAGCTTTTATTTTGAGCAGGCAAACGCTGGATTATACTAATTGCTCCCAATGATAACCTCTTGCTGTCCTGCACGCCTGACACCACATGAACAGAGCAGAAAGAGAAATGGAGAGCAGGCCAGGTCTAGAGGGCCCAGGAGAAAGGCAGGATTTTTTTCAGGACAGGAGAGGCAGAGCCAGGAGGAGTTGGGAACACTGCTTCATGGTCTAGACCACCTGGAACTTATCATTCTCTCCTGACTCCTGCCTGACACTGTTCAAAGGCTCCTTACCGCCCAAGAGCCCTCGTGTGGATGTGTATACACATATGTAGCCTCACCTTCACCGGTTTTTAATTTTAAAACTGAGACTTGCCCACCATAAAAACATTCCGTGATACAAAAGCATAAAAGGTAGACATTTTAATTCACAGACACCCCCTTTCCCCAGTCCTTTCCTGTGGTGCGCAGAATTTGAAGATGTCCACCTAGACTCCCATCCCTGTTGTGCACACCTCATATGAACTCCTCCTCTTGTGGGCAGAAGGGAGCCGTGAAGGTGACAGCGTTAGCAACCTGCGCCCGGTGTGCTGGCGGCCGTCTGCAGCCCACCGCTGATTGGGGTGTTGGGTGGCATTAGGTGGGCAATTTAAAATGCCATAGCACTCTCCTCTCACAAATCAGCAACTTCTTTCTTCATCAACCTTTTCCTAGTGGTACTTTTTTTTCTTTTACTAGATTCCAGAGTTCTGTGAATGTTGGTTCTGATTAGCCGCATTTGTGGAGGAATAGAGCCCCGGAGTTCCTCACTTGCCAGTTGTTGGCGATGTCACCCACAGCACCCATGTGTTATATTTTTACTAAATATCCAAACTCTCAGAAATGAGCAGAATCTAATAGAACTATAATGGAAGAATGAGGAGGGAAGCAGGGCGTATAGTGTTATAAAAGAGCTGAATTCTATTCATTAGTAATTAACCTCTAAAAAAAGAATCAAGATAGAAAGACAAAAGGATACAGGAGCAAGAAAGAGAGGAAGGGAAGGGAGAGGAATAGGGAGAAGGAGGAAGAAAGGCAGGAAACAGACCCTTGATGTAGTCGCATCATCCTCACCAAGATAATCTTCACCACTGTTGCCATCACCATCACCACCATCACCACCATCACCTTCATCACCTTCATCGCCATCATTATCATGCCCACCAGCACCACCACCATCACCATCACCATCAACAGCATCTCTCTCCCTCCAGCTCATAACGCCGGGGCTCTCCAGGTTCTACAATGGCAGACTCTATGTCCAGGCATAAGGAGTGACAGGAACCGGACTTACCCTCCCCCTTGAAACACCCCACAAAAACCAGACAGCAGATATAAAGTGCAGGCTTGGAGACACGGGCTATCAGGTGGTGAAGGACAGTGATCTCTGAGAGCTGGGAACAAATGGGTAAGCCCTGCAATTGCCCAAGCTGATTGTCTGGACAGGGAGTTTCCTGGTGCAGACCAACGGTCACCCTGAGTTTAGGAGATGGCACTGAAATTCTGAGCCCCTAGAGTTGGTGGGCAGAGGATCAGAGAGAAGAGAGAGGCAGCGGGGGAGAAGCCTGAATACGGGCAGAGGGTCCTGCTGGAGTCTGCTGCAGACCACTGATCTCCACAAGTGAGTGAGGAAATTATGTGAGGCCAAGGAAAGGACCACTGCAAAGGATGGAAGGTAACTCTGTCCAGCACTCAGGCAGGACAGGGACTGGGGGCTGTCCCCACTGGTCAGAATGGCAATCCTCATAATTTCAGGAGGCCTCAGGCAGAGAGCTCAGAGCACTCTCGCCTCAGCAGTGTGGGAAAAAAATAAATCCTACACCGAAAGCTGCTCTGGTCCCACACAGCAAATCTTCAAAGCAAGTATCAAAAAGCTGTCCCTGGTAATCTAACAGCATCCCAGATCAAAGCTCGTGCATGTTTAGGAATACAAAAAATAACCAGCACCCAAGGTGAAATCATAGTGTCTCATAGCCAATCTAAATTTACCAGAGCCGGGACTTCCCTGGTGCCACAGTGGTTAAGAAGCCACTTACCAATGCAGCCTTACAACTGCTGAGCCCGCACGCCTAGAGCCCATGCTCCGCAAACAAGAGAAGCCACTGTCATGAGAAGCCCGTGCACTGCAACAAAGAGTAGCCCCCGCTATCTGCAGCTAGAGAAAGCCCGCACACAGCAAAGAAGACCCAACAAAGCCAATAACTAACTAACTAAATAAATAAATTTATAAAAATACATAAATAAATTTACCAGAGGCATGCAGAGAAGCAGTAAAATATAACCATAATGAGGAGAGAAATCAAGCAATAAAACACATCCAGATTGGAAAGAAAGAAGACAAACTGCCTTCATTTGCAGACATTATCACCTAGATAGAAAATCTGATGGAGTCTCCAAAAGGACAACTAGGCTAATTAAGAAATGTAGCAAGGAGAAAAAAGATGGCGGCAAAGTAGAGGGACGTGGAATGCATCCCTCTCCACAGATGCATTGGGAATGCACGGAAGGACGCAATAATTCCCACAGAGAACCAGCTGAACACCAGCAGATGGCCTCGGACACCAGAAAGGACCACAAGGAGCCCGACATAACTGGTAGGGAGGCATCTACGACGGCTCAAAGAGGGTGAAGCGGTGGAACTGTGGCAGACGGGAGGGAGTGAGAAACATACGGAGGGTCTGCAGCGCAGCTCAGCGTTCCTGGACTGGGACGTCGATCCACAGCTGAACAGAGGGTCCGGGAGCAGGAGTGTGGGAACCGGAGAGCTGGTTCAGGGTGAGAAACATTGTTGCCAGTAAGGTGACGGACCGAGAGGACAGGAGGGAGGAGGTCCGCGGCGAGGAGTGCCCGTCCCTGAGAGCTGCCCGGCCATGATGGCAGCTGGAGGCTGCAGGCTCATGGGTGGGGGGGAGGAGCCGCGGGCACAGCCTCTCTCTCTCTTTCCTTGCCTCTGCAACAGGCAGTGGAGAGACGCCCGTGGGCCACCTAAGGCGCTCAGGGATAACAAGCACCCTCAGGTGCTCGGGCGGGGCTAGATTAAAACCCCTTGGAACGCCGGCAGCAGGGAGGCTGCCGAGAAACAAATAAACAAACAAACAAACAAAAAAACCCAAGAGAGGCCCAACTCTAAGACTTTCTGTTTATGCCTGAGCCACCAGCGTCCCTCTGCAACAGGCACCTCCAAGCCTGACTGAAACAACAGTGTGCCACTGCTCACTCACTCCCAGGAGAAGGAGCCACTATTGTACCCTCTCCTTCCCCACACACCTACACTTAGAGATGAACAATAAAGGAACCTCTGCAGGTCACAGAATAATGCAAAAAAACCCAAGGCGAGGAGAAGGACACTTACAGCTGAGACTCTAAGGAAACAGAAATAGTAGTATCAATTCCTATTGAACTGGTCCATTCTGGGATCAGTTCTGGATTTTTTTTTTCTTTTTCCTTTTTTTTCTTTCTCTCTCACTCTCTTTTTTTTTTTTTTTTTCATTAAATACAATCTTAGCCCTAAGGGATCTACAAGTTTTATAACATAATTTTTTAATGATTTTTTTATTCTTTTTTTTTTTTTGCCTTTTTATATACTTCTATATCTAGCTAAGTTTTTGGTAGTACGGACAATATATCTCTCATACTTTCCTTTCATCCCTATCTTTTATACATTTCTATTTCTTTCTTTTTATTTGCATATTTCCAACCACACTATGCTCTTCTGTTCCCCTTTCTTCCAGTCATTTTAAGTTTATTTTATCTTAACCTACTTATAAGCAACACTATTGATCTGCTCAGACTCCTTGCTCTATTCTCCAGATGACGCACCGACTTGGTATTTAATATTAGGTTTTTGTCTTTATCTTAGTTCTTAGTACAGTTGTCTAATTACATTCTGAGAATCTCCATTCTCTCTGGTGGTACTCTGGCTCTTTTCTATATTTGATCCTAGCTTACAAAATCTCCCTGGATTAATGTTTGTATGTGTAAGGTGTTATTTGTTTGTTTGTTTGCTTTTGCTTTTGTCTCTGATTTGTTCTGTTTCAGTTGTCAGTTTCGGTTGGGTTTCTCTTTGAATATCTGGTAGCACACTGGGGTTCTGTCAGGTCTTTCTAGAGCCTTATGTCCTAATGGATTCAGTAATGGTGTGTCTTATACATGTATGTGTTTCCTAGACTTAATATTTGTTTAATCCAATACTTGGACATTAGTCTGAGGCTTGGACAGTCTTCTATAAACACCTCTATCGCCAGGACAAGCAACCCCAAAAGGCTGGACAACCATGAGGAAACAAAGAAACACCATGCAGGCAAAGGAGCAGGAAAAAAACCCACAAGACCAAATAAATGAGGAGGAAATAGGAAAAATGCCTGAAAAAGAATGTAGAGTAATGATAGTAAAAATGATACAAAATCTCAATACCAAAATAAAGTATAAGAAACAGTTCCTAAGAACTCAGAAAAACAAACAGCAATGGATAACAAAATAACTGAAATTTAAAATACTCTAGATGCTATAACCAGCAGAATGACTGAGGCATAAGAACGAATAAGTGAGTTGGAAGATAGAATGGGGGAAATAAACGCCACAGAGCAGGAAAAAGAAAAAAGAATAAAAAGAATAGAAGACAGTCTCAGAGACCTCAGTGATAACATTAAGCATACCAACATTCGAATTATAGGCATCCCAGAAGAAGAAGAAAACAAGAAAGGGTCTGAGAAAATATTTGAAGAGGTTCTAGTGGAAAACTTCCCCAACGTGGGAAAGGAAATAATTCACCAATTCCAAGAAGCACAGAGAGTCCCATACAGAATAAACCCAAGGAGAAATACACCAAGACACATATCAATCAAACTAACGACAATTAAACACAAAGAAAAAATATTAAAAGCAGCAAGAGAAAAGCAACAAACAACATATAAGGGAAAACCCATCAGGATAACAGCTGACCTTTCTACAGAAACTCTGCAGGCCAGAAGGGAATGGCAGGATATACTGAAAGTCCTGAAAGAGAGAAACCTACAGCCAAGAATACTCTACCCAGCAAGAATCTCATTCAGATTTGAGGGAGAAATCAAAAGCTTTCCAGACAAGCAAAAGTTAAGAGAATTCAGCACCACCAAAGCAGCCTTACAACAAGTGCTAAAGGAACTTCTCTAAGTAGGAAACACAAGACAAGGAAAACACCTACAAATACAAACCCACAACAATTAAGAAAATGGTAATTGGAACACACATGTCAATAATCACTTTAAATGTAAATGGATTAAATGCTCCAACCAAAAGACACAGACTGGCTGAATGGATACAAAAACAAGACCCTTCTATATGCTGCCTACAAGAAACCCACTTCAGACCAAGGGATACATATAGACTGAAAGTCAAGGGATGGAAAAAGATATTCCATGCAAATGGAAGTCAAAAGAAAGCTGGAGTAGCAATACTCATATCAGACAAATTAGACTTGAAAGTAAAGACTATTAAAAGAGACAAGGAAGGACACTACATGATGATCAAGGGATCCATCCAAGAAGAACACATCACAATGGTAAATATCTATGCCCCCAATATAGGAGCACCTCAATACATAAGGCAAATGCTAACAGCTGTAAAAGGGGACATTGACAGTAACACAATAATAGTGGGAGACTTGAACACCCCACTTACATCAATGGACAGATCATCCAAACAGAAAATAAATAAAGACACACAAGCTTTAAATGACACATTAGACCGTCTCGACTTAATTGATATTTATAGGACATTCCATCCAAAAACGACAGACTACACTTTCTTCTCAAGTGCACACGGAACATTTTCCAGGATAGATCACATCTTGGGTCACAAATCAAACCTCAGCAAATTCAAGAAAATTGAAATCATATCAAGCATCTTCTCAGACCACAACGCCATGAGACTAGATATCAATTACAGGAAAAAAAAAACTGCAAAAAAGACAAACACATGGAGGCTAAACAATTCACTCTTAAACAATCAGGGAATCACTAAAGAAATCAAAGAGGAAATCAAAAAATATCTAGAAACAAACGACAACAAAAACACAACAACCCAAAACCTATGGGACTCAGCAAAAGCAGTTCTAAGAGGGAAGTTTATAGCAATACAGTCCTACCTTAAGAAATAAGAAAATTATCAAATAAACAACCTAACCTTACACCTCAAACAACTAGAGAAAGAAGAACAAAGAAACCCCAAAGTGAGCAGAAGGAAAGAAATCATAAAGATCAGAGCAGAAATAAATGAAAAAGAAAGGAAGGAAGCCATAGCAAAAATTAATAAAACTAAAAGCTGGTTCTTTGAGAAGATTAACAAAATTGATAAACCATTAGCCAGACACATGAAGAGAAAAAGGGAGAAGATGCAAATCAACAGAACTAGAAATGACAAAGGAGAAGTAACAACGGACACCTCAGAAATACAAAACATCATGAGAGACTACTACAAGCAACTCTATGCCAATAAATTGGATAACCTGGAAGAAATGGATACATTCTTAGAAAAATACAATCTTCCAAGACTGAACCAGGAAGAAATAGAAACCATGAACAGACCAATCACAAGTACGGAAATTGAGGCACCGATTAAAACTCTCCCAACACACAAAAGCCCAGGACCAGATGGGTTCACGGGAGAATTCTATCAAACATTTCGAGAAGAGCTAACACCCATCCTTCTCAAACTCTTCCAAAATATTGCAGAAGGCGGAACACTCCCAAACTCATTCTGCGAGGCTACCATCACCCTGATACCAAAACCAGGCAAAGATATCACAAAAAAAGAAAACTACAGACCAATATCACTGATGAATATAGATGCAAAAATCCTCAACAAAATACCAGCTAACAGACTCCAACAGCACATTAAAAAAATCATACACCATGATCAAGTGGGGTTTATCCCTGGGATGCAAGGATTCTTCAATATATGCAAATCAATCAATGTGATACACCATATCAACCAATTGAAGGATAAAAACCACATGATCATCTCAATAGATGCAGAAAAAGCTTTTGACAAAGTTCAACATCCATTTATGATAAAAACTCTCCAGAAAATGGGCATAGAAGGAAATTACCTCAACATAATAAAAGCCATATATGAGAAACCAAAAGCCAACATCGTTCTCAATGGGGAAAAACTGGAAGAATTCCCTCTAAGAACAGGAACAAGACAAGGGTGTCCACTCTCGCCATTATTATTCAACATAGTTTTGGAAGTTTTAGCCACAGCAATCAGAGAAGAAAAAGAAATAAAAGGAATACAAATTGGAAAAGAAGAAGCAAAATTGTCACTCTTTGCAGATGACATGATATTATGTATAGAAAACCCTAAAGACTCTACCAGAAAACTGCTTGCACTAATTGATGAGTTTAGTAAAGTAGCAGGATACAAAATTAATGCACAGAAATCTCTTGCATTCCTATACACCAACAACGGAAGAGCAGAAAGAGAAATTAAAGAAACTCTCCCATTCACCATTGCAACTGAAAGAATAAAATACCTAGGAATAAACCTGCCTAAGGAGGCAAAAGATCTGTATGCAGAAAACTTTAAGACATTGATGAAAGAAATCAAAGATGACACAAACAGATGGAGGGACATACCATGTTCCTGGATTGGAAGAATCAACATCGTGAAAATGACTGTACTACCCAAAGCAATTTACAGATTCAATGCAATCCCGATCAAATTACCAATGGCATTTTTTCACAGAACTAGAGCAAGAAATCTTACGATTTGTATGGAAACGCAAAAGACCCCGAATAGCCAAAGCAATCTTGAGAAGGAAAAATGGAGTTGGTGGAATCAGGCTTCCTGACTTCAAACTATACTACAAGGCCATAGTGATCAAGACAGTATGGTACCGGCCCAAAAATAGAAAGGAAGATCAATGGAATAGAATAGAGAACTCAGAAGTAAGCCCAAACACATATGGGCACCTTATCTTTGACAAAGGAGGCACGAGTATACAATGGAAAAAAGACAGCCTCTTCAATAAGTGGTGCTGGGAAAATTGGACAGCAACATGCAAAAGAATGAAATTAGAACACTTCCTAACACCATACACAAAAACAAACTGCAAATGGATTAAAGACCTACATGTAAGGCCAGACACTATAAAACTCCTAGCGGAAAACATAGGCAGACCACTGCCTGACATCCATCAAAGCAAGATCCTTTTTGACCCACCTCCTAGAATCATGGAAATAAAATCAAGAATAAACAAATGGGACCTCATGAAACTTAAAAGCTTTTGCACAGCGAAAGAAACCATAAACAAGACTAAAAGGCAACCCTCAGAATGAGAAAAAATAATTGCCTATGAAACAACGGACAAAGGATTAACCTCCAAAATATACAAGCAGCTCATGCAGCTTAATACCAAAAAAGCAAATAACCCAATCCACAAATGGGCGGAAGACCTAAATAGACATTTCTCCAAAGAAGACATACAGATGGCCAACAAACACATGAAAAGATGCTCAACATCACTCATCATCAGAGAAATGCAAGTCAAAGCCACAATGCAAGTCTGATCTCACACTGATCAGAATGGCCATCATCACAAAATCTGGAAACAACAAATGTTGGAGAGGGTGTGGAGAAAAGGGAACTCTCCTGCACTGTTGGTGGGAATGTAAGTTGGTACAGCCACTATGGAAAACAATTTGGAGGTTCCTTAAAAAACTACAAATAGAATTACCATATGATCCAGTAATCCCATTACTGGGCATATACCCAAAGAAAACCACAATCCCAAAAGAAACTTGTACCATAATGTTTATTGCAGCACTATTTACAATAGCCAGGACATGGAAGCAACCTAAATGCCCATCAACAAATGAATGGATACAGAAGATGTGGCATGTATATACAATGGAATATTCCTCAGCTATAAAAAGGGATGAGATGGAGCTATATGTAATGAGGTGGATAGAACTACAGTCTGTCATACGGAGTGAAGTAAGTCAGAAAGAGAAAGACAAATATTGTATGCTAACTCACATATACGGAATCTAAAAATGGTACTGATGAACTCAGTGACAAGAACAAGGACGCAGATACAGAGAATGGACTGGAGAACTCGAGGTTTGGGAGGGGGCAGGGGGTGAAGGGGAAGCTGAGACGAAGTGAGAGAGTAGCACAGACATATATATGCTACCAACTGTAAAACAGATAGTCAGTGGGAAGTTGTTGTATAACAAAGGGAGTCCAACTCGAGGATGGAAGATGCCTTAGAGGACTGGGGCGGGGAGGGTGGGGGGGACTCGAGGTGGGGGGAGTCAAGGAAGGGAGGGAATACGGGGATATGTGTATAAAAACAGATGATTGAACTTGGTGTACCCCCCTCCCAAAGAAAAAAAAAAGAAATGTAGCAAGTTTCCAGGATACACCACATTTTAGAAAGAGCTACTGTAAGAATGCATACAAATGGGACTTCCCTGGTGGCGCAGTGGTTAAGAATCCGCCTGCCAATGCAGGGGACATGGGTTTGATCGCAGGGCCGGAAAGATCCCACATGCCATGGAGCAACTAAGCCCGTGTGCCACAGCTACTGAGCCTGCGCTCTAGAGTCCTTTAGCCACAACTACTGAGTCTGCACACCACAACTACTAAAGCCTGCGCACCTAGAGCCCATGCTCCCAACAAGAGAAGCCACCGCAATGAGAAGCCCACGCACCACAACGAAGAGTAGCCCCTGATCGCCACAACTAGAGAAAGCCTGTGCACAGCAACAAAGACCCAATGCCGCCAAAAATAAATTAACTAAAAAAAAAAGAATGCATACAATGTAAAAGTAAGAGGCTTAATTCTCCCTGTTGAAAATAAGGGGACAGGTGGACCCCCTCCTTTTCTTAAATTATTTACTTCAGAAAATTTGTAAGTTCTTTCCCTGTCTCTTTGAAAGTATGTCTATATTTTTGTCTATATTTTTAAAGGCTAAAAATGTCTCTTGTCAGCTTTACAACCCAGAAATATCTTTTTCAAAGACCTAGAAAACATCTCTTTGGAATGTAAATATCAAGCAGGATAGCATCCCTTTCTCCCAGTTTCTGAGGGAGGGTAGAAGCCTAACTTCAGTGGGCACCTGGTTCCAGAGTGCAAAACTAGCTCCTGTCATAAAGATAAGAGAGGGTTTTTTTTCCCCCTTGGATAAAGTGAATGGTATTAGTATGCTCAAGATACTGTAACAAAATACTGATTCCCCTGATCCACACTGGGTGGCTTAAACAACAGAAACTTATTTTCTCACCGTTCTGGAGGCTAGAAGTCCACGATCAAGGTGCCAGCAAGTTTGGCATCTGGTGAGGCTCTGTTTCTGGCTTGTATATGGCCGCCTTCTATATCCTCTTGTGGCCTTTCCTCAGTGCACATCAGGAGACAGACAGGAGACGGGGTGGGGGGCGGGGAGGGCAGTGGGGAGAGAAAGAGAGAGAGAGAGACAACAATTTCAAGTGCCCTCTTATAAGGACACTAATCATTGTGAGACCAGGGCCTCATTCTTTTTTTTTAATTTTTAATTTGAAGCATAGTTGATTTACAATGTTGTGTTATTTTCTGGTGTACAGCAAAGTGATTCGGTTATACATACATACATATATATATTTTCATATTCTTTTCCATTATAGTTTATTGTAAGATATTGAATATACCTTTCTCTGCTGTACAGTAGGACCTTGTCGTTTGTCTGTTTTATATACAGTAGTTTGTATCTGCTAATCTCAAACTCCTAAGTTATCCCTCCCACACCCCTTTCCCCTTTGATAACCATAAGCTTGTTTTCTATGGCTGTGAGTCTGTTTCTGTTTCATAAGTAAGTTCATTTGCATCACATTTTAGATTCCACATATAAGTAACATCATAAGATATTTGTTTTTCTGTCTCACTTTACTTAGCATGATAATCTCTATGTCAGGGCCCCATTCTTATGGCTTCATTTAACCTTAATCATTTTCTTGAAGGCCCAGTCCACAAATACAGCCATACTGGGGTCTAAATCTTCAAATATGGATTCGGAAGGGGCAGGGGGTGGGGTGGGGCACAAACATAAGTCCCAAACACCAATTAACTAATACATAGAGTCACCACAGTTGGTGGCCAAACTTAGGATGAACTGTATGTGAGACCTGGTGGTATCAATTCCTCTCACTTGAGGATATGTATGTAATGAGTTATAGCTGCTTGGCTATACAGAAGCATGAGATTTCTTTCTATCTTTGGAATCTCTCAGCACATTGCCTGTGATGTGCATCACATTCTTGTGTGACACCTACTCAGAAATAAACCTGTTTTTTTCTGCCTTTGTGGAGATATTTTTCTGGGTTGACACACGATTTTGTTCTATTTTTTATTTCTTGGCTACTAAAAGTACCAGAAACAGTGAGAAGAGAGGGCACAATGGCAGGGAAGCAGGTATCACCATTGTACATCCACTTTAAAGAGGGTCAAACAAAGGTTTCAAGATACAAAAGGACTTGGGTGTATAGGGAAGCCACTGGAAAGCCACGATTGGGTTTCTTATCAACCTCTCTTCTCCTCAGTTCCTGTCATCTACTGTTTTTGCACTTGTCCATTGCTGCATTTTTCATTATTCACACAGATGCTCCCTGGGGCCTACAGAAGGAAAAGCACTATCCCAGCCTCCTGTTGCAGTGCTGAGGTTGGTGTGGTACTGTGGCTAGGAAGAGTGGATGCTAGAATCAAATAGACCTAGATTCAAATCCAGCCTCTGCCACTCCTAGCTGAGCTATCTGGAGAAAGTTACTTAGCCTCTCTGAGCCTCAATTACTCACGTACAGAAGGTATAATGATAGTAGCGAGCTCACCAGGTTGTTGTGAGAGTTATAGATGATAACACAGGTAAAGTGCATAGCAGAGTGCCTGCACACAGAAAGATTTTGGTTTTTAATTATATTTTCTCAAGACTACACTACACTGCCTCCCCCCTCCCCCTGGGAACACTTAACCAGTTGTCCCAGCACTTTTCTTCTCTGACCTGAAACAAGGCCAGTAAAGCACAAAGTATTTATTCTAGTGTTTGTGGGTTCTTTGCTCGTGCAGACTGAGGTGTTTTTTGTTTGTCTTTAACTGTGGCAGGAAGCAGATCCAGTAGTAAGAGGGGTGTGAGGAAACCAGCATTCTAGTGGGAGTGGGCAGATTTTCTAGAGAGCAAATCTATGCTGCAGATACACCTCTTGGAATCTAGATAAGAAAAGAACCATTCAGAGATGGTTCAAGATGGCAGAGTAGAAGGATGTGCACTGACTCCCTCTTGCAAGAGCACCAGAATTACAACTAACTGCTGAACAATCATAGACAGAAAGACACTGAAACTCACCGAAAAAGACACCCCACATCCAGAAACAAAGGAGAAGCTGCAATGAGACGGTTGGAGGGGTGCAATCACAATAAAATCAAATCCCACAACTGCTGGGTGGGCGACTCACAAACTGGAGAACAGTTATACCACAGAAGTCCACCTATTGGAGTGAGGGTTCTGAGCCCCGTGTCAGGCTTCCCAACCTGGGGGTCCGGCAATGGGAGGAGGAAACCCAAGAGAATCAGACTTTGAAGCCCAGCGGGATTTGACAGCAAGACCTCCACAGAACTGGGGGAAACAGAGACTCCACTCTTGGAGGGCACACAAAAAATAGTGTGTGCACCAGGACCCAGGGGGAAGGAGCAGTGACCCCATAGGAGACTGAACCAGACCTACCTCCTGGTGTTGGAGGGTTGCCTGCAGAGGTGGGGGGCAGCTGTGGCTCACCATGGGGACAGGGACACTGGTGGCAGGGGTTCTGGGAAGTGCTCATTGGTGTGAGCCCTCCCAGAGGAGTCTGACATTAGCCCCACCAAAGAGCATGTAAGCTCCAGCGCTGGGTAGCCTCAGGCCAATCAGCCAAAAGGGTGGGAATGCAGCCCTGGAAGACAAGCAGATTAAAGTTTTACTGAGCTCCGCCCACCCAGCCAACCCACCATCAGTTCCTCCCATCAGGAAGCACCCATGAGCCTCCTAGATAGCTTCCTCCACAAGAGGGCAGACAGCAGTATCAAGCAGTATCAGCAGTATTTCATTCTCTGGAACTGAAAACCACAGCCACAGAAAGATAGAGAAAATGAAAAGGCAGAAGACTTTGTACCAGATGAAGGGACAAGATAAAACCCCAGAAAAACAACTAAATGAAGAGGAGATAGGCACCCTTCCAGAAAGAGAATTCAGAATAGTGATGGTGAAGATGATCCAGGACTTTGAAAAAAGACTGGATGCAAAGATCGAAAAGATGCAAGAAAAGTTTAACAAACACCTGGAGGAATTAAAGAACAAACAAACAGAGATATGCAACACAATAACTGAAATGAAAAATACACTAGAAGGAACCAATAGCAGGTTAACTGAGGCAGAAGAATGAATAAGTGACCTGGAAGACAGAATGGTGAAAATCATGGGTGCAGAAAAGAATAAAGAAAAAAGAATGAAAAGAAATGAAGACAGCCTAAGAGACCTCTGGGACAACGTTAAATGCACCAACATTCACATTATAGGGGTCCCAGAAGGAGAAGATAGAGAGAAAGGATGCAAGAAAATATTGGAAGAGATTATAGTTGAAAACTGCCCTAACATGGGAAAGGAAATAGCCACCCAAGTCCAGGAAGTGTAGAGAGTCCCAGGCAGGATAAACCCAAGGAGAAACACACCAAGACACATAGTAGTTAAACTGACAAAAATAAAGACAAGGAAGAATTATTAAAAGCAACAAGGGAAAAACAACAAATAACATACAAGGGAACTCCCATAAGGTTAACAGCTGATTTCTCAGCAGAAACTCTGCAAGCCAGAAGGGAGTGGCATGATATATTTAAAGTGATGAAAGGGAAGAACCTACAACCAAGAATATTCTACCCAGCAAGGATCTCATTCAGATTTGATGGAGAAATCAAAAGCTTTACAGACAAGCAAAAGCTAAGAGAATTCAGCACCAACAAACCAGCCCTACAACAAATGCTAAAGGAACTTCTCTAAGTGAGAAACACAAGAGAAGAAAAGGACCTACAAAACCAAAACCAAAAACAAAACAATTAAGAAAATGGTAACAGGAACATACATATCGATAATTACCTTGAATGTAAATGGACTAAATGCGCCAACCAAAAGACACAGACTGGCTGAATGGATACAAAAACAGGATCCTTATATATGCCGTCTACAAGAGAGCCACTTCAGACCTAGGGACACATACAGACTGAAAGTGAGGGGATGGAAAAAGATATTCCATGCAAATGGAACTCAAAAGAAAGCTGGAGTAGCAATACTCATATCAGATAAAAT
This sequence comes from Hippopotamus amphibius kiboko, assembly GCF_030028045.1. Lineage (NCBI taxonomy): Eukaryota > Metazoa > Chordata > Mammalia > Artiodactyla > Hippopotamidae > Hippopotamus > Hippopotamus amphibius. The sequence continues at coordinate 2,262,591 of NC_080203.1, forward strand.
AGACTTTAAAATAAAAAACATTGCAAGAGACAAGAAAGGACACTACATAATGATCAAGGGATCAATCCAAGAAGAGGAGATAGCAATTATAAATATATATGCACCCAATATAGGAGCATCTCAATACATAAGACAAATGCTAACAACTATAAAACAGGAAGTCGACAGTAACACAAAAATAGTGGGGGACTTTAACACCCCAGTTACACCAATGGACAGATCATGCAGACAGACAATTAATAAGAAAACACAAGCTTTAAATGACACAATAAAGCAGCTAGATTTGATAGATATCTATAGGACGTTACATCCAAAAACAGCAGATTACACATTCTTCTCAAGTGCACATGGAACAGCCTCCAGGATAGATCACATTTTGGGTCACAAATCAAGCCTTCATAAATTTAAGAAAATTGAAACCGTATCAAGCATCTTTTCTGACCACAATGCTATGAGGTTAGAAATCAATTACAGGAAAAAACCTGTAAAAAACACATAAAGGCTAAACAGTACACTACTAAATAACCAAGAGATCACTGAAGAAATCAAAGCGGAAATAAAAAAATACCTGGAGACAAATGACAACGAAAACACAACGATCCAAAACCTGTGAGATGCAGCAAAAGCAGTTCTAAGAGGGAAGTTTATAGCAATACAATCCTACCTCAAAAAAACAAGAAAAATCCCAAATAAACAATCTAACCTTACACCTAAAGAAACCAGAGAAAGAAGAGCAAACAAAACCCAAGGTTAGTAGATGGAGAGAAACCATAAAGATCAGAGCAGAAATAAATGAAATAGAAACAAAGAAAACGATAGCAAAAATCAATAAAACTAAAAGCTGGTTCTTTGAGAAAATAAACAAAATTGATAAACCTTTAGCAAGACTCATCAAGAAAAAGAGGGAGAGGACTCAAATCAATAAAATTAGAAATGAAACAGGAGAAGTTACAACAGACGCTGCAGAAATAAAAAGCACCATGAGACTACTATTGGCATGAGCAAGTATATGCCAATAAAATGGACAACCTGGAAGACATGGACAGATTCTTAGAAAGGTATAACCTTCCAAGACTGAATCAGGAAGAAATAGAAAATATGAACAGACCAATCACAAGTAATGAAATTGAAACTGTGACTAAAAATCTTCCAACAAACAAAAGTCCAGGACCAGATGGCTTCACAGGTGAATTCTATCAAACATTTAGAGAAGAGCTAACACCCATCCTTCTCAAGCTCTTCCAAAAAATTGCAGAGGAAGGAACACTCCCAAACCCATTCTATGAGGCCATCATCACCCTGATACCAAAACCAAAGATACTACAAAAAAAAAAAAAAAGAAAATTACAGACCAATATCACTGATGAATTTAGATGCAAAAATCCTCAACAAAATACTAGCAAACAGAATCCAACAACACACTAAAAGGATCATACACCATGATCAAGTGGGGTTTATCCCTGGGATGCAAGGATTCTTCAATATACGCAAATCAATCAATGTGATACACCATATTAACCAATTGAAGGATAAAAACCACATGATCATCTCAATAGATGCAGAAAAAGCTTTTGACAAAGTTCAACACCCATTTTTGATAAAAACTCTCCAGAAAGTGGGCATAGAGGGAACCTACCTCAACATAATACAGGCCATATGTGACAAACCCACAGCAAACACCATTCTCAATGGTGAAAAACTGAAAGCATTCCCTCTAAGAACAGGAACAAGGCAAGGATGTCCACTCTCACCATTACTATTCAACATAGTTTTGGAAGTCCTTGCCACAGCAATCAGAGAAGAAAAAGAAATAAAAGGAATCCAAATTGGAAAAGAAGTAAAACTGTCACTGTTCGCAGATGACATGACACTATACATAAAATATCCTAAAGATGCCACCACTCGGGGGGGGGGGAGTCAAGGAAGGGAGGGAATACGGGGATATGTGTATAAAAACAGATGATTGAACTTGGTGTACCCCCCAAAAAATAATTTTAAAAAGAGGGAAAAAATAAAATAAATTAAAAAAAAAAAGATGTGGCACATATATACAATGGAATACTACTCAGCCATAAAAAGGAATGAAATTGGGACATTTGTAGAGACATGGATGGACCTAGAGACTGTCATACAGAGTGAAGTGAGTCAGAAAGAGAAAAAGAAATATCGTATATTAACACCTATATGTGGAATATAGAAAAATAGTACAGATCAAGCGGTTTGCAAGGCAGAAATAGAGACACAGATATAGAGAACAAATATACGGACACCAAGTGGGGGAAACGGTGGGGGTGGAGGGGGGTTGGGGTGGGATGAATTGGGAGATTAGGATTGCCATATATACATTACTAATGAGAAAAAAATATCAAATTGTACACTTTAAATATATGCAGTTTATCGTATGTAAAAAAACTATTCAGGCAGCGAATCCCATTGAAACATTATGCATAATGAGGAAAAATTAAGGACAATGTAAGTGTTGAACAATTACATTATAATGCATCTTTTAGGTATCCGTTCAATAAGATGTTACTGAAGAATTTTTAGACAGAAGCAAAGATCAAATGTTAGATAAAAAAACTTCAAGAAAAAAATTAAGGCCAAACTTCAAAAAGCTTACTCATTTCTATGATTGTTCTGTTTTTTTCCTTCAAGATTGCTTTGGCTATTCGGGGTCTTTTGTGTCTCCATAAAAATTTTAAGATTTTTTTGTTCTAGTTCTGTAAAAAATGCCATTGGTAATCTGATATGGATTGCACTGATTCTGTAAATTGCTTTGGGTAGTATAGTCATTTTCACAATGTTGATTCTTCCAATCCAAGAACATGGTATATCTCTCCATCTGTTTGTGTCATCTTTGATTTCCTTCATTAGTGTCTTACAGTTTTCCAAGTACAGGTCTTTTACCTCCTTAGTTAGGTTTATTCCTAGGTATTTTATTCTTTTTCTTGCAATGGTGAATGGGATTGTTTCCTTAATTTCACTTTCTGATTTCTCATTGTTAGTGTATAGAAATGCAAGAGATTTCTGTGTGTTAATTTTGTATCCTGCAACTTTACCAAATTCATTGATTAGTTCAAGTAGTTTTCTGGTGGCATCTTTAGGATTTTTTATGTATAGTGTCATGTCATCTGCGAACAGTGACAGTTTTACTTCTTTTCCAATTTGGATTCCTTTTATTTCTTTTTCTTCTCTGATTGCTGTGGCAAGGACTTCCAAAACTATGTTGAATAGTAATGGTGAGAGTGGACATCCTTGCCTTGTTCCTGTTCTTAGAGGGAATGCTTTCAGTTTTTCACCATTGAGAATGGTGTTTGCTGTGGGTTTGTCACATATGGCCTGTATTATGTTGAGGTAGGTTCCCTCTATGCCCACTTTCTGGAGAGTTTTTATCAAAAATGGGTGTTGAACTTTGTCAAAAGCTTTTTCTGCATCTATTGAGATGATCATGTGGTTTTTATCCTTCAATTGGTTAATATGGTGTATCACATTGATTGATTTGCGTATATTGAAGAATCCTTGCATCCCAGGGATAAACCCCACTTGATCATGGTGTATGATCCTTTTAGTGTGTTGTTGGATTCTGTTTGCTAGTATTTTGTTGAGGATTTTTGCATCTAAATTCATCAGTGATATTGGTCTGTAATTTTCTTTTTTTTTTTTTTTTGTAGTATCTTTGGTTTTGGTATCAGGGTGATGATGGCCTCATAGAATGGGTTTGGGAGTGTTCCTTCCTCTGCAATTTTTTGGAAGAGCTTGAGAAGGATGGGTGTTAGCTCTTCTCTAAATGTTTGATAGAATTCACCTGTGAAGCCATCTGGTCCTGGACTTTTGTTTGTTGGAAGATTTTTAGTCACAGTTTCAATTTCATTACTTGTGATTGGTCTGTTCATATTTTCTATTTCTTCCTGATTCAGTCTTGGAAGGTTATACCTTTCTAAGAATCTGTCCATGTCTTCCAGGTTGTCCATTTTATTGGCATATACTTGCTCATGCCAATAGTAGTCTCATGGTGCTTTTTATTTCTGCAGCGTCTGTTGTAACTTCTCCTGTTTCATTTCTAATTTTATTGATTTGAGTCCTCTCCCTCTTTTTCTTGATGAGTCTTGCTAAAGGTTTATCAATTTTGTTTATTTTCTCAAAGAACCAGCTTTTAGTTTTATTGATTTTTGCTATCGTTTTCTTTGTTTCTATTTCATTTATTTCTGCTCTGATCTTTATGGTTTCTCTCCATCTACTAACCTTGGGTTTTGTTTGCTCTTCTTTCTCTGGTTTCTTTAGGTGTAAGGTTAGATTGTTTATTTGGGATTTTTCTTGTTTTTTTGAGGTAGGATTGTATTGCTATAAACTTCCCTCTTAGAACTGCTTTTGCTGCATCTCACAGGTTTTGGATCGTTGTGTTTTCGTTGTCATTTGTCTCCAGGTATTTTTTTATTTCCGCTTTGATTTCTTCAGTGATCTCTTGGTTATTTAGTAGTGTACTGTTTAGCCTTTATGTGTTTTTTACAGGTTTTTTCCTGTAATTGATTTCTAACCTCATAGCATTGTGGTCAGAAAAGATGCTTGATACGGTTTCAATTTTCTTAAATTTATGAAGGCTTGATTTGTGACCCAAAATGTGATCTATCCTGGAGGCTGTTCCATGTGCACTTGAGAAGAATGTGTAATCTGCTGTTTTTGGATGTAACGTCCTATAGATATCTATCAAATCTAGCTGCTTTATTGTGTCATTTAAAGCTTGTGTTTTCTTATTAATTGTCTGTCTGCATGATCTGTCCATTGGTGTAACTGGGGTGTTAAAGTCCCCCACTATTTTTGTGTTACTGTCGACTTCCTGTTTTATAGTTGTTAGCATTTGTCTTATGTATTGAGATGCTCCTATATTGGGTGCATATATATTTATAATTGCTATCTCCTCTTCTTGGATTGATCCCTTGATCATTATGTAGTGTCCTTTCTTGTCTCTTGCAATGTTTTTTATTTTAAAGTCTATTTTATCTGATATGAGTATTGCTACTCCAGCTTTCTTTTGAGTTCCATTTGCATGGAATATCTTTTTCCATCCCCTCACTTTCAGTCTGTATGTGTCCCTAGGTCTGAAGTGGCTCTCTTGTAGACGGCATATATAAGGATCCTGTTTTTGTATCCATTCAGCCAGTCTGTGTCTTTTGGTTGGCGCATTTAGTCCATTTACATTCAAGGTAATTATCGATATGTATGTTCCTGTTACCATTTTCTTAATTGTTTTGTTTTTGGTTTTGGTTTTGTAGGTCCTTTTCTTCTCTTGTGTTTCTCACTTAGAGAAGTTCCTTTAGCATTTGTTGTAGGGCTGGTTTGTTGGTGCTGAATTCTCTTAGCTTTTGCTTGTCTGTAAAGCTTTTGATTTCTCCATCAAATCTGAATGAGATCCTTGCTGGGTAGAATATTCTTGGTTGTAGGTTCTTCCCTTTCATCACTTTAAATATATCATGCCACTCCCTTCTGGCTTGCAGAGTTTCTGCTGAGAAATCAGCTGTTAACCTTATGGGAGTTCCCTTGTATGTTATTTGTTGTTTTTCCCTTGTTGCTTTTAATAATTCTTCCTTGTCTTTATTTTTGTCAGTTTAACTACTATGTGTCTTGGTGTGTTTCTCCTTGGGTTTATCCTGCCTGGGACTCTCTACACTTCCTGGACTTGGGTGGCTATTTCCTTTCCCATGTTAGGGCAGTTTTCAACTATAATCTCTTCCAATATTTTCTTGCATCCTTTCTCTCTATCTTCTCCTTCTGGGACCCCTATAATGTGAATGTTGGTGCATTTAACGTTGTCCCAGAGGTCTCTTAGGCTGTCTTCATTTCTTTTCATTCTTTTTTCTTTATTCTTTTCTGCACCCATGATTTTCACCATTCTGTCTTCCAGGTCACTTATTCATTCTTCTGCCTCAGTTAACCTGCTATTGGTTCCTTCTAGTGTATTTTTCATTTCAGTTATTGTGTTGCATATCTCTGTTTGTTTGTTCTTTAATTCCTCCAGGTGTTTGTTAAACTTTTCTTGCATCTTTTCGATCTTTGCATCCAGTCTTTTTTCAAAGTCCTGGATCATCTTCACCATCACTATTCTGAATTCTCTTTCTGGAAGGGTGCCTATCTCCTCTTCATTTAGTTGTTTTTCTGGGGTTTTATCTTGTCCCTTCATCTGGTACAAAGTCTTCTGCCTTTTCATTTTCTCTATCTTTCTGTGGCTGTGGTTTTCAGTTCCAGAGAATGAAATACTGCTGATACTGCTTGATACTGCTGTCTGCCCTCTTGTGGAGGAAGCTATCTAGGAGGCTCATGGGTGCTTCCTGATGGGAGGAACTGATGGTGGGTTGGCTGGGTGGGCGGAGCTCAGTAAAACTTTAATCTGCTTGTCTTCCAGGGCTGCATTCCCACCCTTTTGGCTGATTGGCCTGAGGCTACCCAGCGCTGGAGCTTACATGCTCTTTGGTGGGGCTAATGTCAGACTCCTCTGGGAGGGCTCACACCAATGAGCACTTCCCAGAACCCCTGCCACCAGTGTCCCTGTCCCCATGGTGAGCCACAGCTGCCCCCCACCTCTGCAGGCAACCCTCCAACACCAGGAGGTAGGTCTGGTTCAGTCTCCTATGGGGTCACTGCTCCTTCCCCCTGGGTCCTGGTGCACACACTATTTTTTGTGTGCCCTCCAAGAGTGGAGTCTCTGTTTCCCCCAGTTCTGTGGAGGTCTTGCTGTCAAATCCCGCTGGGCTTCAAAGTCTGATTCTCTTGGGTTTCCTCCTCCCATTGCCGGACCCCCAGGTTGGGAAGCCTGACACGGGGCTCAGAACCCTCACTCCAATAGGTGGACTTCTGTGGTATAACTGTTCTCCAGTTTGTGAGTCGCCCACCCAGCAGTTGTGGGATTTGATTTTATTGTGATTGCACCCCTCCAACCGTCTCATTGCAGCTTCTCCTTTGTTTCTGGATGTGGGGTGTCTTTTTCGGTGAGTTTCAGTGTCTTTCTGTCTATGATTGTTCAGCAGTTAGTTGTAATTCTGGTGCTCTTGCAAGAGGGAGTCAGTGCACATCCTTCTACTCTGCCATCTTGAACCATCTCTGAATGGTTCTTTTCTTATCTAGATTCCAAGAGGTGTATCTGCAGCATAGATTTGCTCTCTAGAAAATCTGCCCACTCCCACTAGAATGCTGGTTTCCTCACACCCCTCTTACTACTGGATCTGCTTCCTGCCACAGTTAAAGACAAACAAAAAACACCTCAGTCTGCACGAGCAAAGAACCCACAAACACTAGAATAAATACTTTGTGCTTTACTGGCCTTGTTTCAGGTCAGAGAAGAAAAGTGCTGGGACAACTGGTTAAGTGTTCCCAGGGGGAGGGGGGAGGCAGTGTAGTGTAGTCTTGAGAAAATATAATTAAAAACCAAAATCTTTCTGTGTGCAGGCACTCTGCTATGCACTTTACCTGTGTTATCATCTATAACTCTCACAACAACCTGGTGAGCTCGCTACTATCATTATACCTTCTGTACGTGAGTAATTGAGGCTCAGAGAGGCTAAGTAACTTTCTCCAGATAGCTCAGCTAGGAGTGGCAGAGGCTGGATTTGAATCTAGGTCTATTTGATTCTAGCATCCACTCTTCCTAGCCACAGTACCACACCAACCTCAGCACTGCAACAGGAGGCTGGATAGTGCTTTTCCCTTCTGTAGGCCCCAGGGAGCATCTGTGTGAATAATGAAAAATGCAGCAATGACAAGTGCAAAAACAGTAGATGACAGGAACTGAGGAGAAGAGAGGTTGATAGAAACCCAATCGTGGCTTTCCAGTGGCTTCCCTATACACCCAAGTCCTTTTGTATCTTGAAACCTTTGTTTGACCCTCTTTAAAGTGGATGTACAATGGTGATACCTGCTTCCCTGCCATTGTGCCCTCTCTTCCTCACTGTTTCTGGTACTTTTAGTAGCCAAGAAATAAAAATAGAACAAAATCGTGTGTCACCCAGAAAAATATCTCCACAAAGGCAGAAAAAAAACAGGTTTATTTCTGAGTAGGTGTCACACAAGAATGTGATGCACATCACAGGCAATGTGCTGAGAGATTCCAAAGATAGAAAGAAATCTCATGCTTCTGTATAGCCAAGCAGCTATAACTCATTACATACATATCCTCAGTGAGAGAATTGATACCACCAGGTCTCACATTACAGTTCATCCTAAGTTTGGCCACCAACTGTGGTGACTCTATGTATTAGTTAATTGGTGTTTGGGACTTATGTTTGTGCCCCCACCCCACCCCCTGCCCCTTCCGAATCCATATTTGAAGATTTAGACCCCAGTATGGCTGTATTTGTGGACTGGGCCTTCAAGAAAATGATTAAGGTAAATGAAGCCATAAGAATGGGGCCCTGACATAGAGATTAATCATGCTAAGTAAAGTGAGACAGAAAAACAAATATCTTATGATGTTACTTATATGTGGAATCTAAAATGTGATACAAATGAACTTACTTATGAAACAGAAACAGACTCACAGCCATAGAAAACAAGCTTATGGTTATCAAAGGGGAAAGGGGTGTGGGAGGGATAACTTAGGAGTTTGAGATTAGCAGATACAAACTACTGTATATAAAACAGACAAACGACAAGGTCCTACTGTACAGCAGAGAAAGGTATATTCAATATCTTACAATAAACTATAATGGAAAAGAATATGAAAATATATATATGTATGTATGTATAACCGAATCACTTTGCTGTACACCAGAAAATAACACAACATTGTAAATCAACTATGCTTCAAATTAAAAATTAAAAAAAAAGAATGAGGCCCTGGTCTCACAATGATTAGTGTCCTTATAAGAGGGCACTTGAAATTGTTGTCTCTCTCTCTCTCTTTCTCTCCCCACTGCCCTCCCCGCCCCCCCACCCCGTCTCCTGTCTGTCTCCTGATGTGCACTGAGGAAAGGCCACAAGAGGATATAGAAGGCGGCCATATACAAGCCAGAAACAGAGCCTCACCAGATGCCAAACTTGCTGGCACCTTGATCGTGGACTTCTAGCCTCCAGAACGGTGAGAAAATAAGTTTCTGTTGTTTAAGCCACCCAGTGTGGATCAGGGGAATCAGTATTTTGTTACAGTATCTTGAGCATACTAATACCATTCACTTTATCCAAGGGGGAAAAAAAACCCTCTCTTATCTTTATGACAGGAGCTAGTTTTGCACTCTGGAACCAGGTGCCCACTGAAGTTAGGCTTCTACCCTCCCTCAGAAACTGGGAGAAAGGGATGCTATCCTGCTTGATATTTACATTCCAAAGAGATGTTTTCTAGGTCTTTGAAAAAGATATTTCTGGGTTGTAAAGCTGACAAGAGACATTTTTAGCCTTTAAAAATATAGACAAAAATATAGACATACTTTCAAAGAGACAGGGAAAGAACTTACAAATTTTCTGAAGTAAATAATTTAAGAAAAGGAGGGGGTCCACCTGTCCCCTTATTTTCAACAGGGAGAATTAAGCCTCTTACTTTTACATTGTATGCATTCTTTTTTTTTAGTTAATTTATTTTTGGCGGCATTGGGTCTTTGTTGCTGTGCACAGGCTTTCTCTAGTTGTGGCGATCAGGGGCTACTCTTCGTTGTGGTGCGTGGGCTTCTCATTGCGGTGGCTTCTCTTGTTGGGAGCATGGGCTCTAGGTGCGCAGGCTTTAGTAGTTGTGGTGTGCAGACTCAGTAGTTGTGGCTAAAGGACTCTAGAGCGCAGGCTCAGTAGCTGTGGCACACGGGCTTAGTTGCTCCATGGCATGTGGGATCTTTCCGGCCCTGCGATCAAACCCATGTCCCCTGCATTGGCAGGCGGATTCTTAACCACTGCGCCACCAGGGAAGTCCCATTTGTATGCATTCTTACAGTAGCTCTTTCTAAAATGTGGTGTATCCTGGAAACTTGCTACATTTCTTTTTTTTTTTCTTTGGGAGGGGGGTACACCAAGTTCAATCATCTGTTTTTATACACATATCCCCGTATTCCCTCCCTTCCTTGACTTCCCCCACCTCGAGTCCCCCCCACCCTCCCCGCCCCAGTCCTCTAAGGCATCTTCCATCCTCGAGTTGGACTCCCTTTGTTATACAACAACTTCCCACTGACTATCTGTTTTACAGTTGGTAGCATATATATGTCTGTGCTACTCTCTCACTTCGTCTCAGCTTCCCCTTCACCCCCTGCCCCCTCCCAAACCTCGAGTTCTCCAGTCCATTCTCTGTATCTGCGTCCTTGTTCTTGTCACTGAGTTCATCAGTACCATTTTTAGATTCCGTATATGTGAGTTAGCATACAATATTTGTCTTTCTCTTTCTGACTTACTTCACTCCGTATGACAGACTGTAGTTCTATCCACCTCATTACATATAGCTCCATCTCATCCCTTTTTATAGCTGAGGAATATTCCATTGTATATACATGCCACATCTTCTGTATCCATTCATTTGTTGATGGGCATTTAGGTTGCTTCCATGTCCTGGCTATTGTAAATAGTGCTGCAATAAACATTATGGTACAAGTTTCTTTTGGGATTGTGGTTTTCTTTGGGTATATGCCCAGTAATGGGATTACTGGATCATATGGTAATTCTATTTGTAGTTTTTTAAGGAACCTCCAAATTGTTTTCCATAGTGGCTGTACCAACTTACATTCCCACCAACAGTGCAGGAGAGTTCCCTTTTCTCCACACCCTCTCCAACATTTGTTGTTTCCAGATTTTGTGATGATGGCCATTCTGATCAGTGTGAGATCAGACTTGCATTGTGGCTTTGACTTGCATTTCTCTGATGATGAGTGATGTTGAGCATCTTTTCATGTGTTTGTTGGCCATCTGTATGTCTTCTTTGGAGAAATGTCTATTTAGGTCTTCCGCCCATTTGTGGATTGGGTTATTTGCTTTTTTGGTATTAAGCTGCATGAGCTGCTTGTATATTTTGGAGGTTAATCCTTTGTCCGTTGTTTCATAGGCAATTATTTTTTCTCATTCTGAGGGTTGCCTTTTAGTCTTGTTTATGGTTTCTTTCGCTGTGCAAAAGCTTTTAAGTTTCATGAGGTCCCATTTGTTTATTCTTGATTTTATTTCCATGATTCTAGGAGGTGGGTCAAAAAGGATCTTGCTTTGATGGATGTCAGGCAGTGGTCTGCCTATGTTTTCCGCTAGGAGTTTTATAGTGTCTGGCCTTACATGTAGGTCTTTAATCCATTTGCAGTTTGTTTTTGTGTATGGTGTTAGGAAGTGTTCTAATTTCATTCTTTTGCATGTTGCTGTCCAATTTTCCCAGCACCACTTATTGAAGAGGCTGTCTTTTTTCCATTGTATACTCGTGCCTCCTTTGTCAAAGATAAGGTGCCCATATGTGTTTGGGCTTACTTCTGAGTTCTCTATTCTATTCCATTGATCTTCCTTTCTATTTTTGGGCCGGTACCATACTGTCTTGATCACTATGGCCTTGTAGTATAGTTTGAAGTCAGGAAGCCTGATTCCACCAACTCCATTTTTCCTTCTCAAGATTGCTTTGGCTATTCGGGGTCTTTTGCGTTTCCATACAAATCGTAAGATTTCTTGCTCTAGTTCTGTGAAAAAATGCCATTGGTAATTTGATCGGGATTGCATTGAATCTGTAAATTGCTTTGGGTAGTACAGTCATTTTCACGATGTTGATTCTTCCAATCCAGGAACATGGTATGTCCCTCCATCTGTTTGTGTCATCTTTGATTTCTTTCATCAATGTCTTAAAGTTTTCTGCATACAGATCTTTTGCCTCCTTAGGCAGGTTTATTCCTAGGTATTTTATTCTTTCAGTTGCAATGGTGAATGGGAGAGTTTCTTTAATTTCTCTTTCTGCTCTTCCGTTGTTGGTGTATAGGAATGCAAGAGATTTCTGTGCATTAATTTTGTATCCTGCTACTTTACTAAACTCATCAATTAGTGCAAGCAGTTTTCTGGTAGAGTCTTTAGGGTTTTCTATACATAATATCATGTCATCTGCAAAGAGTGACAATTTTGCTTCTTCTTTTCCAATTTGTATTCCTTTTATTTCTTTTTCTTCTCTGATTGCTGTGGCTAAAACTTCCAAAACTATGTTGAATAATAATGGCGAGAGTGGACACCCTTGTCTTGTTCCTGTTCTTAGAGGGAATTCTTCCAGTTTTTCCCCATTGAGAACGATGTTGGCTTTTGGTTTCTCATATATGGCTTTTATTATGTTGAGGTAATTTCCTTCTATGCCCATTTTCTGGAGAGTTTTTATCATAAATGGATGTTGAAATTTGTCAAAAGCTTTTTCTGCATCTATTGAGATGATCATGTGGTTTTTATCCTTCAATTGGTTGATATGGTGTATCACATTGATTGATTTGCATATATTGAAGAATCCTTGCATCCCAGGGATAAACCCCACTTGATCATGGTGTATGATTTTTTTAATGTGCTGTTGGAGTCTGTTAGCTAGTATTTTGTTGAGGATTTTTGCATCTATATTCATCAGTGATATTGGTCTGTAGTTTTCTTTTTTTGTGATATCTTTGCCTGGTTTTGGTATCAGGGTGATGGTAGCCTCGCAGAATGAGTTTGGGAGTGTTCCGCCTTCTGCAATATTTTGGAAGAGTTTGAGAAGGATGGGTGTTAGCTCTTCTCGAAATGTTTGATAGAATTCGCCCGTGAACCCATCTGGTCCTGGGCTTTTGTGTGTTGGGAGATTTTTAATCAGTGCCTCAATTTCCGTACTTGTGATTGGTCTGTTCATGGTTTCTATTTCTTCCTGGTTCAGTCTTGGAAGATTGTATTTTTCTAAGAATGTATCCATTTCTTCCAGGTTATCCAATTTATTGGCATAGAGTTGCTTGTAGTAGTCTCTCATGATGTTTTGTATTTCTGAGGTGTCCGTTGTTACTTCTCCTTTGTCATTTCTAGTTCTGTTGATTTGCATCTTCTCCCTTTTTCTCTTCATGTGTCTGGCTAATGGTTTATCAATTTTGTTAATCTTCTCAAAGAACCAGCTTTTAGTTTTATTAATTTTTGCTATGGCTTCCTTCCTTTCTTTTTCATTTATTTCTGCTCTGATCTTTATGATTTCTTTCCTTCTGCTCACTTTGGGGTTTCTTTGTTCTTCTTTCTCTAGTTGTTTGAGGTGTAAGGTTAGGTTGTTTATTTGATAATTTTCTTATTTCTTAAGGTAGGACTGTATTGCTATAAACTTCCCTCTTAGAACTGCTTTTGCTGAGTCCCATAGGTTTTGGGTTGTTGTGTTTTTGTTGTCGTTTGTTTCTAGATATTTTTTGATTTCCTCTTTGATTTCTTTAGTGATTTCTTGGTTGTTTAAGAGTGAATTGTTTAGCCTCCATGTGTTTGTATTTTTTGCAGTTTTTTTTTTTTTCCTGTAATTGATATCTAGTCTCATGGCGTTGTGGTCTGAGAAGATGCTTGATATGATTTCAATTTTCTTGAATTTGCTGAGGTTTGATTTGTGACCCAAGATGTGATCTATCCTGGAAAATGTTCCGTGTGCACTTGAGAAGAAAGTGTAGTCTGTCGTTTTTGGATGGAATGTCCTATAAATATCAATTAAGTCGAGACGGTCTAATGTGTCATTTAAAGCTTGTGTGTCTTTATTTATTTTCTGTTTGGATGATCTGTCCATTGATGTAAGTGGGGTGTTCAAGTCTCCCACTATTATTGTGTTACTGTCAATGTCCCCTTTTACAGCTGTTAGCATTTGCCTTATGTATTGAGGTGCTCCTATATTGGGGGCATAGATATTTACCATTGTGATGTGTTCTTCTTGGATGGATCCCTTGATCATCATGTAGTGTCCTTCCTTGTCTCTTTTAATAGTCTTTACTTTCAAGTCTAATTTGTCTGATATGAGTATTGCTACTCCAGCTTTCTTTTGACTTCCATTTGCATGGAATATCTTTTTCCATCCCTTGACTTTCAGTCTATATGTATCCCTTGGTCTGAAGTGGGTTTCTTGTAGGCAGCATATAGAAGGGTCTTGTTTTTGTATCCATTCAGCCAGTCTGTGTCATTTGGTTGGAGCATTTAATCCATTTACATTTAAAGTGATTATTGACATGTGTGTTCCAATTACCATTTTCTTAATTGTTTTGGGTTTGTATTTGTAGGTGTTTTCCTTTTCCTGTGTTTCCTACTTAGAGAAGTTCCTTTAGCACTTGTTGTAAGGCTGCTTTGGTGGTGCTGAATTCTCTTAACTTTTGCTTGTCTGGAAAGCTTTTGATTTCTCCCTCAAATCTGAATGAGATTCTTGCTGGGTAGAGTATTCTTGGCTATAGGTTTCTCTCTTTCAGGACTTTCAGTATATCCTGCCATTCCCTTCTGGCCTGCAGAGTTTCTGTAGAAAGGTCAGCTGTTATCCTTATGGGTTTTCCCTTATATGTTGTTTGTTGCTTTTCTCTTGCTGCTTTTAATATTTTTTCTTTGTGTTTAATTGTCGTTAGTTTGATTAATATGTGTCTTGGTGTATTTCTCCTTGGGTTTATTCTGTATGGGACTCTCTGTGCTTCTTGGAATTGGTGAATTATTTCCTTTCCCATGTTGGGGAAGTTTTCCACTAGAACCTCTTCAAATATTTTCTCAGACCCTTTCTTGTTTTCTTCTTCTTCTGGGATGCCTATAATTCGAATGTTGGTATGCTTAATGTTATCACTGAGGTCTCTGAGACTGTCTTCTATTCTTTTTATTCTTTTTTCTTTTTCCTGCTCTGTGGCGTTTATTTCCCCCATTCTATCTTCCAACTCACTTATTCGTTCTTCTGCCTCAGTCATTCTGCTGGTTATAGCATCTAGAGTATTTTAAATTTCAGTTATTTTGTTATCCATTGCTGTTTGTTTTTCTGAGTTCTTAGGAACTGTTTCTTATACTTTATTTTGGTATTGAGATTTTGTATCATTTTTACTATCATTACTCTACATTCTTTTTCAGGCATTTTTCCTATTTCCTCCTCATTTATTTGGTCTTGTGGGTTTTTTTCCTGCTCCTTTGCCTGCATGGTGTTTCTTTGTTTCCTCATGGTTGTCCAGCCTTTTGGGGTTGCTTGTCCTGGCGATAGAGGTGTTTATAGAAGACTGTCCAAGCCTCAGACTAATGTCCAAGTATTGGATTAAACAAATATTAAGTCTAGGAAACACATACATGTATAAGACACACCATTACTGAATCCATTAGGACATAAGGCTCTAGAAAGACCTGACAGAACCCCAGTGTGCTACCAGATATTCAAAGAGAAACCCAACCGAAACTGACAACTGAAACAGAACAAATCAGAGACAAAAGCAAAAGCAAACAAACAAACAAATAACACCTTACACATACAAACATTAATCCAGGGAGATTTTGTAAGCTAGGATCAAATACAGAAAAGAGCCAGAGTACCACCAGAGAGAATGGAGATTCTCAGAATGTAATTAGACAACTGTACTAAGAACTAAGATAAAGACAAAAACCTAATATTAAATACCAAGTCGGTGCGTCATCTGGAGAATAGAGCAAGGAGTCTGAGCAGATCAATAGTGTTGCTTATAAGTAGGTTAAGATAAAATAAACTTAAAATGACTGGAAGAAAGGGGAACAGAAGAGCATAGTGTGGTTGGAAATATGCAAATAAAAAGAAAGAAATAGAAATGTATAAAAGATAGGGATGAAAGGAAAGTATGAGAGATATATTGTCCGTACTACCAAAAACTTAGCTAGATATAGAAGTATATAAAAAGGCAAAAAAAAAAAAAAAGAATAAAAAAATCATTAAAAAATTATGTTATAAAACTTGTAGATCCCTTAGGGCTAAGATTGTATTTAATGAAAAAAAAAAAAAAAGAGAGAGAGAGAGAGAAAGAAAAAAAAGGAAAAAGAAAAAAAAAATCCAGAACTGATCCCAGAATGGACCAGTTCAATAGGAATTGATACTACTATTTCTGTTTCCTTAGAGTCTCAGCTGTAAGTGTCCTTCTCCTCGCCTTGGGTTTTTTTGCATTATTCTGTGACCTGCAGAGGTTCCTTTATTGTTCGTCTCTAAGTGTAGGTGTGTGGGGAGGGAGAGGGTACAATAGTGGCTCCTTCTCCTGGGAGTGAGTGAGCAGTGGCACACTGTTGTTTCAGTCGGGCTTGGAGGTGCCTGTTGCAGAGGGACGCTGGTGGCTCAGGCATAAACAGAAAGTCTTAGAGTTGGGCCTCTCTTGGGTTTTTTTGTTTGTTTGTTTGTTTATTTGTTTCTCGGCAGCCTCCCTGCTGCCGGCGTTCCAAGGGGTTTTAATCCAGCCCCGCCCGAGCACCTGAGGGTGCTTGTTATCCCTGAGCGCCTTAGGTGGCCCACGGGCGTCTCTCCACTGCCTGTTGCAGAGGCAAGGAAAGACAGAGAGAGGCTGTGCCCGCGGCTCCTCCCCCCCACCCGTGAGCCTGCAGCCTCCAGCCGCCATCATGGCCGGGCAGCTCTCAGGGACGGGCACTCCTCGCCGCGGACCTCCTCCCTCCTGTCCTCTCGGTCCGTCACCTTACTGGCAACAATGTTTCTCACCCTGAACCAGCTCTCCGGTTCCCACACTCCTGCTCCCGGACCCTCTGTTCAGCTGTGGATCGACGTCCCGGTCCGGGAACGCTGAGCTGCGCTGCAGACCCTCCGTATGTTTCTCACTCCCTCCCGTCTGCCACAGTTCCGCCGCTTCACCCTCTTTGAGCCATCGTAGATGCCTCCCTACCAGTTATGTCGGGCTCCTTGTGGTCCTTTCTGGTGTCCGAGGCCGTCTGCTGGTGTTCAGCTGGTTCTCTGTGGGAATTATTGCGTCCTTCCGTGCATTCCCAATGCATCTGTGGAGAGGGATGCATTCCACGTCCCTCTACTTTGCCGCCATCTTTTTTCTCCTTGCTACATTTCTTAATTAGCCTAGTTGTCCTTTTGGAGACTCCATCAGATTTTCTATCTAGGTGATAATGTCTGCAAATGAAGGCAGTTTGTCTTCTTTCTTTCCAATCTGGATGTGTTTTATTGCTTGATTTCTCTCCTCATTATGGTTATATTTTACTGCTTCTCTGCATGCCTCTGGTAAATTTATTTATGTATTTTTATAAATTTATTTATTTAGTTAGTTTGTTATTGGCTTTGTTGGGTCTTCTTTGCTGTGTGCGGGCTTTCTCTAGCTGCAGATAGCGGGGGCTACTCTTTGTTGCAGTGCACGGGCTTCTCATGACAGTGGCTTCTCTTGTTTGCGGAGCATGGGCTCTAGGCGTGCGGGCTCAGCAGTTGTAAGGCTGCATTGGTAAGTGGCTTCTTAACCACTGTGGCACCAGGGAAGTCCCGGCTCTGGTAAATTTAGATTGGCTATGAGACACTATGATTTCACCTTGGGTGCTGGTTATTTTTTGTATTCCTAAACATGCACGAGCTTTGATCTGGGATGCTGTTAGATTACCAGGGACAGCTTTTTGATACTTGCTTTGAAGATTTGCTGTGTGGGACCAGAGCAGCTTTCGGTGTAGGATTCATTTTTTTCCCACACTGCTGAGGCGAGAGTGCTCTGAGCTCTCTGCCTGAGGCCTCCTGAAATTATGATTGCCATTCTGACCAGTGGGGACAGCCCCCAGTCCCTGTCCTGCCTGAGCGCTGGACAGAGTTACCTTCCATCCTTTGCAGTGGTCCTTTCCTTGGCCTCACATAATTTCCTCACTCACTTGTGGAGATCAGTGGTCTGCAGCAGACTCCAGCAGGACCCTCTGCCCGTATTCAGGCTTCTCCCCCGCTGCCTCTCTCTTCTCTCTGATCCTCTGCCCACCAACTCTAGGGGCTCAGAATTTCAGTGCCATCTCCTAAACTCAGGGTGACCGTTGGTCTGCACCAGGAAACTCCCTGTCCAGACAATCAGCTTGGGCAATTGCAGGGCTTACCCATTTGTTCCCAGCTCTCAGAGATCACTGTCCTTCACCACCTGATAGCCCGTGTCTCCAAACCTGCACTTTATATCTGCTGTCTGGTTTTTGTGGGGTGTTTCAAGGGGGAGGGTAAGTCCGGTTCCTGTCACTCCTTATGCCTGGACATAGAGTCTGCCATTGTAGAACCTGGAGAGCCCCGGCGTTATGAGCTGGAGGGAGAGAGATGCTGTTGATGGTGATGGTGATGGTGGTGGTGCTGGTGGGCATGATAATGATGGCGATGAAGGTGATGAAGGTGATGGTGGTGATGGTGGTGATGGTGATGGCAACAGTGGTGAAGATTATCTTGGTGAGGATGATGCGACTACATCAAGGGTCTGTTTCCTGCCTTTCTTCCTCCTTCTCCCTATTCCTCTCCCTTCCCTTCCTCTCTTTCTTGCTCCTGTATCCTTTTGTCTTTCTATCTTGATTCTTTTTTTAGAGGTTAATTACTAATGAATAGAATTCAGCTCTTTTATAACACTATACACCCTGCTTCCCTCCTCATTCTTCCATTATAGTTCTATTAGATTCTGCTCATTTCTGAGAGTTTGGATATTTAGTAAAAATATAACACATGGGTGCTGTGGGTGACATCGCCAACAACTGGCAAGTGAGGAACTCCGGGGCTCTATTCCTCCACAAATGCGGCTAATCAGAACCAACATTCACAGAACTCTGGAATCTAGTAAAAGAAAAAAAAGTACCACTAGGAAAAGGTTGATGAAGAAAGAAGTTGCTGATTTGTGAGAGGAGAGTGCTATGGCATTTTAAATTGCCCACCTAATGCCACCCAACACCCCAATCAGCGGTGGGCTGCAGACGGCCGCCAGCACACCGGGCGCAGGTTGCTAACGCTGTCACCTTCACGGCTCCCTTCTGCCCACAAGAGGAGGAGTTCATATGAGGTGTGCACAACAGGGATGGGAGTCTAGGTGGACATCTTCAAATTCTGCGCACCACAGGAAAGGACTGGGGAAAGGGGGTGTCTGTGAATTAAAATGTCTACCTTTTATGCTTTTGTATCACGGAATGTTTTTATGGTGGGCAAGTCTCAGTTTTAAAATTAAAAACCGGTGAAGGTGAGGCTACATATGTGTATACACATCCACACGAGGGCTCTTGGGCGGTAAGGAGCCTTTGAACAGTGTCAGGCAGGAGTCAGGAGAGAATGATAAGTTCCAGGTGGTCTAGACCATGAAGCAGTGTTCCCAACTCCTCCTGGCTCTGCCTCTCCTGTCCTGAAAAAAATCCTGCCTTTCTCCTGGGCCCTCTAGACCTGGCCTGCTCTCCATTTCTCTTTCTGCTCTGTTCATGTGGTGTCAGGCGTGCAGGACAGCAAGAGGTTATCATTGGGAGCAATTAGTATAATCCAGCGTTTGCCTGCTCAAAATAAAAGCTTGAACATTGTGGAGACTGTTAGGAGCAAGAACTGTTGTTTTCATTTAAATTGCTTCTAATCTTTTTGCTGATCTGTTCCGTTGCTGCTGTGAGATGCCTTGGCACTTGCTCACAATCTCAGGTCTGAGTAGTTATGTTGGAATGTCCGAAAGGTGTCCCAGACTCTAAGACAAGAAGATCGTGACAATCCCAGCCTTCTCTTTGCATCAGAGAGAAGAATGCAAACATTCTTTCCTTTTGGGAGGTGGAGCTTGTGTTGTTGACACAGAGAGAGGTCAACAGAGGCAAGCTCAAAATTGTCAAAGAAAGATGAGTTTATTTGGGAATAGCAGAGGAATTGCAGTTAGGGACACACAAACTACAGGCAAGCTACAGTGAGGCCTGAGGGTTTGGAGGTAGGCTGTATTTATGGGCAGGAAAGGTAATGAGGGGAGAGTTCAGTTAGAGTCTGTTAAAATAAAAAACAAATGGAGACCAGCTTTGGAAATTCCCTGAACTGACAAAACCAGTTCAGTCATACAAACAAAGCTCAATTTGGCTTATTTTGTGAGACTAACCCAATCTGGGTCACTGCTTGTTCATTGCACTGGAAACCATAAGCAAAACTTCCCAAGGTTGACATGAGGCAACCCCTGATCAATTGTCTTTCCTTCCAGAAAATTCCAGCATAATCACTTTTCTACAAATCAGCTATTTACGGGAAGTCAGTCTCCTGAGGGCACATGCCTGAGATCTTCCATTTCCCATCGAGAGTTCTATTTCAAGTTGAAATTTCTCACACTGTCCCCTTTTGATCAAGAGCTTTTGCAGAAAGCACTGCTGATCAGTCCTGTCACTCAGGTGTTGGCGGTATAGTTCTTTGTGGGTGGACGGTATTGCATGTCCCATGGACCTGAGGAGGGTTGTCCTCAGGTGTCTTTGCCCTTGAAGCTCAGGAGGATCATCTTCAGGTGTCTTGTCCCACAGAATAGGGAAATGTTATGAAATTTCATTGGTTTCATTTGAACAAGAGGGAGAAAAATGAAGAATCTCAGTTATGTCCCTCTAAGGTGGATGGTTAAGTTTCCATGGTCAGTTGAGTTTCAGGAAAAGCCTTTGATAGGAAAATAACTGTATTTTGTACAAATGCAAGAAGGCATTTATTTGCTAATGCGAAACAGTAGAAATTTAAATAAAGAGATTAAGCTGAGGACCAAAAGGCCCAACGATAGTTACTGGTTGAAATATACTGCTCAACCAGTTTCCCCAACTGCCTATGTATAATAGATCAAAAATGTCCCTAGTTCCAGGAGCTTGGCCAACTTCTGATATCAGCATGATATTGTCCTTCATCATTTTTAGTTCTCGTGTTATTTTTCCTGACTTATTAACATAAAAACGACATTTTTCTCCAAGTAGGGCACAAATTCCCCCTTGCTGAGCAGTGAGGAGGTTTAGAGCACAGTGGTTCTGTAGGACTACTTCTGCAAGGCCATCTCTTTGGGTTTGTTGATACTCAAAAGCTCAGAGAGAAGCATTAAAAGTGGTGGACATCACCACAGAAAGATAGTGAGTTGCTTTTTCAAGGTTTGTTCATCCAATCCGAGGAAAAAAAGGCTCTGGCGAAAGCAAGCCCCAACCCTTTCTACCTGTTCTAGTGTTATGTGTAGGCATCCACTGAAAATTATAACCTTCCAAGCTCCAATGCTTTCTTTTGTACTGACAGGAGAAAGACCCCAGATTAGATATATAAGAAGTAGAGGGAAGAGTTTTTTCTAATTTCGGCGTCAAGGGTGAGGGTAATGATCCCACAAATTTCTTGCAATTAAGGGTAAGTGTAGAATATGTTTCTTCCACATTCTGCATAGAAAGAAATAGCAAATGTCATCTAAGGCTAAGGCATAGTTGGGCCCTTTGCCCAGGATCTCTTCCCTGACATGAAAGAGGGCATCTCATGGTGAGAAATAGTCTGGCTCACTAGCATTATGGGAATAGTTATGTGAGTACCTTAAATTTCTATAGATCTGAAGTAACAAGGGACCTAGCAGAAGTAAGATTTTGGTGGACATCTAGAATATCTCTAAGGAAAAAGTAGGTTGAATTAAGTTTCTACTACTCATTAGATTTTTGGTCAGTTCCCATTGAAGTACCGTTGAGAGGACTTTTCCCATCCGCTTCCCATTTTCCAACACTATTACCACTTTCACTGGAGTAAGATGGCTTGCTGAAAGTGTGGCATGACTTCAAGAGAGCTTCAGCAGCAAGAGTTACAAAGTTGATCAAAGAGGATCCCATGACTATTTCTTCAGTGGCATGTAGCAGGAGGGCAGTAACAGGGATAGCCCTAAGGCATGGGGTGTAACCTCGGGCCATGGGATCTAATGGTTGTCTGTAGTAACCTAGAGGTCAGTGGTAACCCCCATGTTTTAGGGTAAGTACTCTGAGGACATTTCCCTCTTCTTCACAGACAAAAAGGTTAAGGGATTGTTGATAGTTTGGATGTCCAAGGGTAGGTGGATTTATTAAGTTTTCCTTCAAGATTTTAAAGGCCACTTCATCTTGGTTTTCCCAGATAATGGGGTCAGGTTTGGTGGTTTTTAATAAGACATATAGGGACTTCCCTGGTGGCACAGTGGTTAAGAATCCATCTGCCTGTCCTTTTGGGTTATTAGGTAAATAAACAGAAACAGCCATACAATGGAATTCTATTCAGCAACAAAAAGGAATAAATGATTGATATATGCAGCAACTCTGAGAAATATCAAAGATGTTATGTCCACTCAAAGAAACCAGTTGTAAGGGTGGCATATTGTATGAGTCCCTTTTAGGGCATTCTCTAAAGCACAAAACAATAGCAATCAGTGATTGCCAGAGGTTGAGATGAGAGATGCAGGGATTAGGGGGTGTGACCATAAAGGGTGTAGATTACAAAGCGGCTTTTTTGGGGTGATAGAACCATTCTGTATCCTGATTATGGTACTAGTTATATGAATCCATACATGTCTTAAAAGTGAGTAATTTGACCCTATGTTAATTTTAAATATTAAAATATAAAAACAAATATAATAAATATTCAATAAAAAAATTAAAAAAAAAAAAAGAAGCCATCTTCCAATGCAGGGGACACGGGTTTGAGTCCTGGGCCGGGAAGATCCCACACGCTGCGGAGCAACTAAGCCTGTATGCCACAACTACTGAGCCCGTGCACCACAACTACTGAAGCCCATGTGCCTAGAGCCCATGCTCTGCAACAAGAGAAGCCACCGCAATGAGAAGCCTGTGCACCACAACAAAGAGTAGCCCCTGCTCACCGCAACTAGAGAAAGCCTGCGCACAGCAACAAAACACCCAACACAGCCAATTAATTAATTAATTAATTAATTAAAATAAGACATATAGGGGCTGTGCCACTGAGGAGAAGTTTCTAATCCAACTGCGACAATAACCTGCTAGCCCAAGAACACCCCATAACTGACATTTGGTTTTAGGTTTTGGTAAACTCAAGATGCCACAAGGGACTTCCCTGGTGGCCCAGTGGTTAAGACTCCATGCTTCCAATGCAGGGGCTGCAGGTTCGATCCCTGGTTAGGGAACTAAGATCTCACATGCTGCGTGGTGCAGCAGAAAAGAAAAAAAAAGATACCATGAAGCCTATCCGAATGTGAGTGTAACCCTTGTTCTGAGATTAAATGTCCTAAATACTGGACTCGAGTTTGAACAAATTGCAACTTTTCCTTTGAGACCTTGTGCCCTAACACGTGAATACTGTCCGCTTGTGAGGAGGCCTGGGAGGGTGAGCAGAGATGTAAATCATCTACATATAGTAGTAAAGTGGAGCCTCCAGAAAATTTTATATCATCTAGGTCAGCTTTTAAAATTTCTGAGAAGGACTTTCAGTAAAACCCTGGGCCATTCTTGTCCAGGTATATTGTCCTTCCCAGGTAAAGGCAAAAAGATATTGGCTAGGGAATACGGGGATATGTGTATAAAAACAGATGATTGAACTTGGTGTACCCCCCAAAAAATAATAAATAAATAAATTTTTAAAAAAAGATATTGGCTAGCTTGATCAACTGAAGCACTAAGGAATGAACTGCATAAACCCATCACAGTGGAAAATTTGCTTTCAGTAGGGATGAATGCTACTAATGTATGGGCATTAGGAATGACAATGTTATTAATCACAATGGAGAACTTGAACATATCTCCATCCTTGAACATTAGGTTTTCTTACATGTAAAATAAAGGTATTACAAGGACGGCTGCAAGCGATAATAAGTCCCTGTGCTTTATAGCCTTCTATGATAGGTCTTGTGCCCTGTAAAGCTTCTTTATTTATAGGGTCGTGATTAAGTCTGGGGAGAGGTTTGGAGGGATCAATTTGGACCTTAAGATGGGAGGCAGCACTAGGAACTCTGCCTATGTCCGTGGAGGATTTTGCCCATAGAGTAGGGGACACTAAATCTAATAACAGGGATGAGTCTGAGGTTTGGTCTTCCCTGCTTTGTAAGGTACATGTCAAAGAAAAAGGGTTTGGATTTTCTTGGAGATTAGATTCAAGGGATTTGAGTTCAGGGGACTTAAACTCGAGTTATTTCTCCCTTTTGAGAGAAAGAAATGGCAACATGACACTTCACTAGAGAGAAATGGATGCTTATCTTGCGAAAGACCCCAAGCAAGAGGATATAGGTTTAGAGATAGGGACACGTCGTGGTTTATTTGAGAACCCCTGTTAACTGTAGTGGGTTGAGTACTGTGTCAATATTGTCAGGGATGCTTTCCTGATCTGGAGAGTAGCTCCCCCCAGAAACTTGAACGGAAACTTTAATGCTCTATTTAATGGAACAATGGGAAAGAGTCCCTGTGCATCCTCAGAGCCCCATCAATGGGATGAGTTTGACCCTTGGCTCTTGGAAAGCTATCATCATCTAGACCTTTTTAATTTGTAACAGTCCTTTTTCCAATGGCTAAGTTTTAACAATGATGACAGGGTCTGGTAGGGAGAGTATGCCTGGGAGATTCCATCTGTTGAAGTTGGAGATTTAAATTTTTATTTGCCCGCCTCTTGGAATCATCTTCTAGGGTGTGGGCTAACGGATTAGCTAGATTGACAAGATCAGAGGTGGACATTGTTTCCCATTCTATGTGGCTTCTCTTGACTAACAGAGATAGATCTGTTCAAACCACATAAACATTGGATTAAAGGCCACTCTGGTGGATTCGACATCTAGAAGGAGCCCAGAGTTTTCCGTAGGAACAACTTGGAGTGTGGTGTAGTAGTCATGAACGGGTTCGGCAGGCTCTTGGGTGCATGCCTGAATTTCGTTCCATTCTACTGGTTTAGGGAAAACCCAGGGGATGGCATGATGCAGCCTTTTGGCGATGGCATGAGCTCAGTCATATAAAGGAGCTGATGGCTGACTTATTTGGAATTCTAAAGATTGTTCGGGGCTTTCCCAATTAGCAGTTTCCATCCAGTACTGAGCTTGACCTTCTCCAATAAGCACATGGACTAATCGCTAAAGATCAGAGAAACGAGGTTTGTAAGTTTGACTAAAGTGAGTGGAATGAGGACCCAAACAAAGTCAGAGTCAGGGAAAGGCTGGCAGCATTATTTTGTTGTTTTGCTGCTGTAGCCACTGCTATCTGTTCTACTGACTGCGGCTGCATAGCAACGGCCCCATGCTCCACTGTGTTGTACAGCAGAAACTGACACAGCATTGTAACGCAGTGATACTCCGACAAAGATGAGAAAAAGGAAAACAAAACAAAACAAAAGAAATTAGCCCAAAAGGTAGATGATGTAAAACCAGCACAGCTTGTGCACACAGAGCCTGGGGGTTGGGAATTATGACAGGGCACAGCGGGGGCCTGTTTTCTCTTCTCTGTGATGTCTGGGGCCTCGGCTGGGAAGACTGAGGCAGGTGGGGACAGAATCCTCTGAGGGCTGGCTCACTCACGTGTCTCCCGTCTGTCTGTGACAACTGGAAGGCAGGGCTCTGAGGACCAGAACATCTCCACGTGGCCCCTCCGTAGAGGTTGGCTTCCTCGCAGCATGGCGACCTCGGGGCGTTCCGTCTTCTCACAGGCAGCTCAGGGATCTGAGAGCACACAGCCCAGGTAACAATCCAGAAGCTGCACTGCCATCTATGACTCAGCCTTGGACGTCATCCTGCATCACTTCTGCTGCTTGCCAGTGCAGCAAGAGGCCACGAACCAACCCAGATTCAAGTGTCGGGGACACGGAGCCCACCTCCCAAGAGGAGGCTGA
This sequence comes from Hippopotamus amphibius kiboko, assembly GCF_030028045.1. Taxonomy (NCBI): domain Eukaryota; kingdom Metazoa; phylum Chordata; class Mammalia; order Artiodactyla; family Hippopotamidae; genus Hippopotamus; species Hippopotamus amphibius. The sequence goes on from NC_080203.1 coordinate 2,288,191, forward strand.
AAAGCCCATCTTGTAGCAGAGCACATGGGACGGACCATCATCGTATCCATCCCTGGAAAAGGCTCCCAGCCACACAGCTGTGACTGTTGTCAGGTGCACGTGCCGAGAAAGGGGCAGGTGGTGGGGGTGGTGCATGCATTCTCTTCACGTGCACGAGGAATGTCCTTTGTGAAGGCAGCAGGTAAGTCTGTGGTCTGGGAAGTGTGTCACACGGCAGGGTGGGTCCGCGCAGCCCTTTGAGGGGCCCCCGGCTCCTTCCTCAACCCGTGCGTCTACTGCCACCTGGTGACGGGAGCCGCCCATGGCAGCTTTTGTTCTCTTGAGAAGGGACTCCCCCACAAGCAGGTGAGGATGCCATCACTTCTCTGATGACGTTCCTCAGCTAGAAAATGGGGATATGATGGCGTCTCCATCACAGGATGTTTTGGACGTTGAGTCATTACACATACGCACTCAAAAGAGTGCCTGCTCAGCACACAACGGAACGCTCCATTACTTGTGACGTGGTAAGAATTCACGGGGCCGTCAGGGTTTGAGGCGCATCTCGAAAGACATATAGAATGAATGGAAAATTAAGTGCTCGCGCAGGCAGGCTGTCCCCCCGCGGCCTGACACACGAGAGTCGCTCAGGGAGGAGTGGCGGAATGAGCAGATGAACGCGAGGACAGCAGAGATTCGGGGCCGAGCTGGACCCCTGACTTGGGCAGAACACATCCGTGTCCTGGACGGTCCGCTCCCACCTGAAGGCAAGGAGAAGAAAAGGCATCTTTGTCTTGCTGTCACCAGGACCAGACCCTTCTCCAGCCCAGGAGGCGCCTCAGGGCCCCCTCCACGTCCTCGTTGCTCAGACTGTAAATGAAAGCGCGGAGCATGGGAGCCACCGCCGCATACAGCGCCGTGGCCACTGAGTCCTCGGCTGCGCAGGAGGACGAGGGTCACAGGTTCGCCCCAAATAGGGTCCCGTGGAACAATGACGCCACGGCCAGGTGGGGACTGCAAGTGGAGAAGGCTTTCAGCTTGCCCTGCGAAGACCGAAGTCTCAGGATGGCTGAGAAAATGCGCACGTAGGAGACAGAAATAAAGAGGAAGGGAGTGACAGACAGACAGCGCCCCCCGCGCTGTAAACCACCAACTCGCCGATGCGGATATCTGAGCAGGAGCGCTTCAGCAAGGCGCACAGCTCGCAGAAGATGTGGTGGATTCTGACACTTGCGCGGAATGACAGGCTACTCGCGAGGAGGGTGAGGGTCAGGGATAGATGTTTGTGACCGCCAGAGCCACAGACAGAGATGTGATGCAGAATTTGGGGCTCCTGGGTGTGGTGGAGTGGAGAGGGTGACCGACGGCTACAACTCTGTCATAGGCCATCACTGCCGAGAGGACACTGTCCAGCTCTGCAAACACAATTAGGAAGTACATCTGCGTGAGGCATGCTGCGTAGGGGATGGCTTGGCTCTGGGTTTGGATGTTTAGCAGCATCTTTGGTACCATGGCGGAGGTGAAGCAGATGTCCACGCGGGACAGGGTGGCTATGAAGCAGTACACGGGGGTGTGGAGGCTGGAGATGGAGCTGATGGCCAGAACGATGAGCAGGTTCCCCACCACAGCGACCAGGTACGTGCACAGGAACAGACAGAAGAGGAGGGGCTGATGTTCAGGCACCTCGGACAGTCCCAGGAGGAGGAATTCCGAGATGACGGTTGGGTCGCCTCTCACCATGGCTTCTGGTTTCTGTCGATATGCGCTGGAAACACATCCGTCCACAAGGCCAGAGGCAGTCTGGGGTAACATGCACCACAACCTTCCTCGGTGGCTAAAACCGTACTTGTGACATTTGGGGAAGGAACTCCAGACTGGGGCAGGAACGACAAGACTCACTCGTCGTGGGGCTGTCTGGTCGCCACAGAATGCAGGAGGGGCGAGCTGAGGCTTTCCTTGTGACTCAGCTTGGGCGGGCGCTCCGCCTGCTTCCCTGGGAGGAAAGAAGAACCGGCCAGAGAAGAAGACAGAGAGACCTGAACGCGAGGCCTGGTTTGGGGAGAGTGGCTGGAGACAGCAAGGGCAGTTGAGTTGTCAAGGTGAGACCGCTGGTTGGACCCCTGAGGGCCTTTGTGTTTTATCCAGGTAAGAGTCTGGGTGATGGCCACTAGGAACAATTCTGTCTCTGTGTGCACACGTGAGAGAGAGAGAGAGAGAGAGAGAGAGAGAGAGAGTGTCCTTAGACAGATCTACTTCACAGGCGTATACACAGACATATCTATTCATGTGTATATATTCGCACAAAGATTCACGAAATGGTGTTCACCAGAACGCTCACCAACAGTGGTGATCTCTGAGAGGGGGGCTGAAATCTTTACTTCCACCTTTCTTTCAATGATAAACATGTATCGGTTTCCCAGACTATTCTCTTGGATGTTATCGAGGCTTTCAGGCGGTGTCTGTGATGGACTCGCTTTGGGGCACAAGCACAGTTAGGGGTTCAAGGCTCACGAGGCCTTGTCACACATAAGGGCATGTCTAAGAAGTTATGTCCCTGTGACTTTGTCTCTCCTTCTCAAGTCCATGTCATGGAACCCACAAAGGCTAAATGCTCGTGTGGCGTGACGCCACTAGATAGACAGATCTACACTCACCAACCTGAAATCCAGATGAACTGGGAAACTAAGGGGGCTTCCTAGGTGGCGCAGTGGTTAAGAATCCACCTGCCAATGCAGGGGACACGGGTTCAATCCCTGCTCCAGGAAGATCCCACGTGTCGCGGAGCAAGTAAGCCCGTGTGCCACAACTATTGAGCCCGTTTGCCGCAACTATTCAGCCCGTGAGCCACAACTATTGAGACCGTGTGCCACGACTATTGAGCCCATGAGCCACAACGATGAGCCCGTGTGCCACAACTACTGAAGCCCATGCGGCCAGAGCCCGTGCTCCGCAACAGGAGCAGCCACGGCAATGAGGAGCCCATGCACCACAACGAAGAGTAGCCCCCGCTCGCCACAACTAGAGAAAGTCTGCGTGCATCAATGAAGACCCAACACAGCCAATAAATACTAAATAAAAACTTTTTAATTAAAAAAATAAAATAAAAACTGACTAAAGTATTTTAAAAAACTAAGAATCTGATTTTAAAATATTGACTCAAGAACAGGCAGGTGATGAGCAAGCAAACACTCCCGGAAGACACTGGAAACGATCTCACAGACCTGCACCTAAAAATAAGCACGTGCTTTTAATCCCGTTGAGTTTAAGAGAAAATTCTTTTAGTTCATCAGGTTTTCAACTCACGAGTCCCCTACCTAATTGCCAAGACTTTACAAGGGAAGGAATGACATCTGTCTGATTCACCACTGAATCAAGCTGGCCTCAAGCCAGCATGACACTGAAACCAAAATCCGGTGACAACAGCATACACACAGAAGAATAATGAGGCAAAAATCTTCAATAGATTCAAAACCGGTGCAGCAGTATTGAAGGGATAAGGCACCAAGTAGGAACATAAGGACGACTGATATCATGACATCTATTCAGGTAAATAATCACACAAATTGGTGGGAAAGGAAAACTATATTATAAATCTCTATTGGAGGCTACAATGGCACTTGTAAAATCTGACATTCCTGCTGGATTTTTAAAATCCATAGTGAGACTGGAATCAAAGCCTCATCTCAAAGCACCACAGCATGGACGTCCTTTCCCTCAACCCAAATGCCTCGTCCAAACCCCTCCCCTCAGACCCCAACCTTCACTGGGTGCTCTGGAACTCATCGTTTGTAATCAGTCTCTTCTCAAAGCATCCCTCTACCTCCCACCATAAAGAAGGCCCAGCTCTGCACCCTGCAGACGCTACCTTCTGCAGCCCTCTCCAAGGTACACATCTTTTCTTATCACACCCCTGTACCTATACCTCAGGGTCAGGAGGCACGATCAGTGGCCTCTCCTCACTCCCAGTGCTACTTTTCAGCACGGGGTTTCCTCTCCTCTTTAAAAAGAAAGCCCAAGAGTGACATCCGCAAAAACAGCAGAAGCTGGACTTCCAAGGGCCTGTCCCTCCACAGAAACAATGAGATGTTTAGCAAAAATGGTCACCATCAATGTTGTCAGAGCTCACGAATATAATCAAATGTTCCCAGTGACCAAAGAAGAAAAAGATGACTTCAACACAGGAGAACTTTCTGGTGTTTGAATTTTAGCCTTGCCCGCACACCCCTCCCCAGTACAGCAGCAGGCTGCGTTCCCCGTGTGATACTTGGCTCCAGAGAAGAGAAGAGCAGACTTCTTTCCCAAGGAACTGGGTTTGTCTGTTTGGACCTATCTGGGGATTCTCTGACACAGGACACCGGCCTTTATCTCACCTAACTCAACTCTCTCAGGGCAGAAAAGCAGCTAAGAGCCTGTTCCTTGAAAACAATGAACAAGCGGCAGCCTCTTGGGGCAAAAACAAAATTACAGCCGGGGCAAACAATAGACACACCAAAGGCCTTGGAGGAAAAACTGGGGAAGGTCACCTTTGGAAATATTGGCTTTGAAAAGCTCCTGCTTGTGATGGGGAATCCAGAAAGTCATATGCATGCCCAGGGCTGGATACACTCTCACAAAAGACCTGACCATAGATACCGTAACACTATCATTTCACCTCCGGGGGTTATTTAGGCTCCGAAAAGCATAAGGAATGAAGGCTAAGGCAGAGTTGCGGCTAAGCATTGAAGGAGTGCCCCAACACAGAGCCAATCAACAGAGCCCAGGAGAGTAGCTTATGCTTCATTTTCTTTCTTTATTTCTTTTTTTTTTGTCTCTGAGTGTTTAAGGAAATCTCTCTCAAACCAACTAACTGACCAAAAGCTGAAAGAACAGAAAATTCAGAGAGCACACATGATAAAACGTAATTTTTGGAAAACAGTTTCGAAAACTCACCAAACCAATCAGCAACCACAACTCAGAGAAAGCAACAAAACAAACCCTGAAGAGCGGGAAGAATCCAATTTCCACATTAACCACATTATAATACTCAAGATGGCCAGCTTTCAATGAAAAATTAAGAGGCATGCACAGAAACAAGTGAATACAGCCCATTCACAGGATGAAAAGAAGTTAGCAGAAAATGTTCATGACGAAGCACAGGTATTGGACTTCCTAGAGAAAGACTAAATTAACTTTCTGAAATCTGTTCAAAAAGCTACAGCAAAGCAGGAGAAACATGTCTCAACAGACAGACAGCCCACCTGCCTGGTGTGTGACTGCAGAGCAGGTGGGCAGGGAAGACAGACGCGCGGGCTTCAGGACCGGATTCCTGGCTGGAGTCGGGAATGGAAGGGGTGGACCGCAGGGCCCTGCGAGCCCTGAGCCTGGAGGGCTCACCAGGGGGCCCGCGGGCAGCTGCGGAGGGAGACGCGGCCCAAGCCCTGAGCCCTGGGGCCCTGGGATGCTCAGAGGCGGCAGAGGAGGGGGGCCGGGCCCCTCCCCACGTGCCCAGGGCCCTGGAGGGGAGGGAGGCGCTGAGGCCCGAGGGAGGGGGGCGCTCTCGCCGGGGAGGGGGTGCGGAGCAGGGAGCGGGGAGCGGGGGGGAGGGGGGGGGGCGTTGGCCGGGAGGAGCCGCCGCCTCGAGGGCCCAGCTCGGGGCCTGCTCCCCCAGGTTCTCACCGCTCTGGACCTGGACGCCTCTTGCCGGAAGCAGAAGCTGCGCCAGAAGCTGGAACAGATCATCGGCCTCGTGTCCAGCAACAGCTAAGGGTGGCGGACCCGGTGAGGAGGGGGCTTCTCAGTCCCGAGCCGTCCCCCCGTCCCGGGGCGGGGGGGGGGGGTCTCCCGCCTGGGTCGCGGGGCTGAGCCCTGGATCGGGTGGCACGGGAGAGGTCACCCGGCCGAGATGCCCCCGGCACACCTGGGCCCCCGTCATGAGTGCCTTGCTTTGGGCCCTGCGTGGGGAGGGGGTGCCCAGACCAAGCCCCCACCCCCGGCATCAGCAATACCCCCGCCCTCCCGGCCTCGCGCCCGGGGCTCGTGATCGCCCCGACCTCCTTCCTGTTTATACCCCAAGCACCTATTTATTTAATTTATCTCCCCTCACCGCCTCCATCTGTACATACGCGGCCCCCCCGCCCCCCGGAGGTTGCCGGCCTCCCTCGGCTCTCCTCGAGCCCTCCTCCCGGCTCCCCTGGAACGTGGTCAGCCGTGGCCTAGCCCCTGGCCCCTCGCCCTGGCCCTGGCTGGCCCCAGCCATCCCGAGGAGGGGGCCTCGCACCTGCGGCACTGGGGGCGGGTGAGGCACGGAAGCCGCCCTCAGACTGTGGCTCTGCCAAGGGGTCCCCCTGCGGCCGCCACAGCAGCCCCCCGCCCCGGGCTTCCCGGGCGGGGACTGCACCCCCTCCCAGGGCCCTGTTGCCTCCGAGCGCCCGGAGAGCTGGAAGCAGGCTCCCGCCAGGGCCTGAGCTGGGCCTGGGGGCCCCCAGCTCTCCTTCTCCGGGCCCTACCGCCAAACCTCCTCCGCGTGGTCTGCGCGCCCGGGCCCCGCCTCCTCCGCTGCCCTGTCCTGCACCCGCCCCGAGGGGCAGAGGCGGCAGTGCCTTCCTCCTTTGTTCTTCCCACTCCCTGGAGGAACCTGGCCCCGGCCCGCGCTCCTGGAAACCCACTTCACCCGCCCCCCCGGCCCCCCTGTGGCTTTTCTTTTTTCTTTCTGCATGCGGTTTTCTTTGCCCATGTAATCTTTTTCCTAATTAAATGTTGGGAAGTGGAGTCGGTGTGTGGCTTTGTCCTCGGGGCAGGTGGCCGTTCCCTGAACGTGGAGGCAGGTGGGGGGGCTGCCGGACCCTGCATGGGCTGGACGCCCTTGACGGGAGGAAGGGTGACTCGCTGCAGGGCTGCTGAGGATTTGAGGAGGTCCGGGGCCATGTCCAATCCATCAGCGAGTCCCGGTGGCTCCACGTTCGAGACACCTGCAGAATCTGCGCCCTTCTCCCCACCTCCACGGCCCCCAAGGGGTCCAAGCCGCCCTTGTCTCTTGCCTGGATGCCCGTCTCCCCGTTGCTGCCCTGGCCGCCCTCGGCCTCTTCTCAACGTGGGAGGCACTGGGACCCTGTTAAGATACACGGTGGACCTTGTCCCCACTCTGTTCAAAACCGGCCAGGGCTTCGTGGCCCCCACACGCCTTCGTACCTGCCGACTCTTTACTGCCCCGCGTGCGCTGCCATCATTGCGCTCCTACCTCCCTCTTAGCCCACACACACCTGTTAAAGGAGTCCGGGTGGGGAGAAAGCGGGACGCAATTTTAAACAGAGTGGCTGGGAATGCTTTTCGGGTGAGCCAGGTGGATCCCCAGAGGAAGAGGGCTCCAGTCTGGAGAGCACCAGCGCAAAGGCCCTGATGCAGGAGTCGGCCTGGCGTTTTCTGGTTTGGTTTGGTTTGGTTTTTAAATATTCATTCATTTAGCTGCGCCAGGTCTTAGTTGCGGCACGTGGGACCTTTTTAGTTGCGTCATCTTTTAGTTGCACACGCGGGATCTAGCTCCCTGACCAGGGATCAAACCCGGGTCCCCTGCTAGGAGCACAGAGTCTTAGCCACTGGGCCACCAGCAAAGTCCCCGGCCTGGCATTTTTGAAAGGGTCAGGAAGCCAGTGCGGCTGAGTCAAGTTGAGCAAGTGAAAGGGTGAGAGTGGAGACGGTCAGAGAGGAATCGGGCTGGATCCCGTCTGGCTTTGTAGGCCACTGTAAGTTCTTTGGCTTTGTCCCTAAGAGTCCCTTTTGCAGATTTTTTTTTTTTAACAGAAGAGTGATGCAATCTGACGTCCATCTTAAAACAACCCGGCAGCTTCACCAGTCATCTGTCAGGCCACGGCGGTAGGCTGATTCTGGGCTTCGCTGGGTGAGGGAGGGAGGATGAGTCTGACGTCGGGCCCTAGAGCCCGGGATGCTGTAGCTCAAGAGCTGCAAGCAGAGAGGATCCTGGGGATCTGCTGAGGGTCCCCCTGGAGTATCAGGGGGTGCTGATCAGCACCAGTGTGTGAGGAAACCACCCGGGCCTGGGACAGGGCTTCCAGCAAGGATTCAGGGTAACGATGCTCAGGGCTCAAGCAGGACCCGGAGGAACACCTGTCCCACTGGCCAGAATGGAAACCTCGGAATTGAAGAGGCCTGAGGGAGGCCACTCAGAAGGGGCCAGCCTCAGTAGTGGCAAAATAATTCTACACTAAAAACTGCTCTAGTACCATGCAGCAAATCTTAGAAGCAAGAGTCTAAAGAATCAGACTGTTTCCAAGTAACCACAGCACTTGGAAACAAAGTTCAAGCGTAGGTTTAAGGGGAGTCCCTGGTGGCCTAGTGGTTAGGATTCTGGGCTTTCACTGCTGGGGCCCGGGTGCAACCACTGGTCAGAGAACTGAGATACCACAAGCCATGCAGCACGGCCAAAAAAGAAAACAACAGTTTGGGGATACAAAAATACTCAGCACCCAAGGGAAAGCATACAAGGTCTGTTATCCAATCAAAAACACTTGGCATGAACACAGGAAGTGAAATCCAGCCCATTATAAGGAGATAGAGCCGTCAATAAAAGGCATCCGGATTGAAAAGGAAGAAGTAAAACTTCCAAGATCACAGGATACTTTAGAGGGAGCGAAGTCCGCCTGCCCAGATGCTGAACCAAGTGTCCGAGCACTTTTCTTCACGGATCCGAAACAAAGCCAGTAAACTACCAAACTCCTATCGCCGTGCTTCTGGGTTGTTTGCTCTTCACGTGCAAACTCAGTGTTTTATTTTTGCAGGAAACTAACCCAATGGTGACATAGATGTGGGGAGACATCTATGTCAGAATTCTGGTGGCAGGGCACATTTCCTGGAGAGCAGTTGTGTACTGTGAGAGCAATTGTGTAAAAACTGAGTTTTTAAAAAATAACTAGGAAAGTAAACTTTTGTCTCAGTATTTGCACCTTTTGGAATCTATCTTCAGCAAATAAGCATTGATGCAGAAACTCACGTACAAGAATTCCACTGAATCATTATCGATAATAAGGGAAAAAAAGAGAAAAATTTGTCACTGATTACATTATAATGCATCTTTTATGCCTCCATTTAAAAGCATGTTTTTGAAGGAGTTTTGCAAAGAATAAAAGCTCACGTGTTAAATGAAAAGAATTTAAAACCAAAAAAATGTTCCAAAACGTTGACAGAACATAATGCTGAATGGTAGGACTTAACTGATTTTCATTTTCTCCCATTTCCTAAACTGTCTTCAATCACCTTGTACTGCTTGAGTATCTGAATCTCAGAACTTCCCTGCAACCCAAGGAGAAAAGCAATACACTGGTGCTGTAGCCAAAAAGAAACTCAGATGCAGAACAGTAGTTCAGTTTTATTTCATGCAATAAGAACCATTTAATCATCTCCCTCCTCCAGCAACCAGGAAACGAAACAAGTGGGCCCCGAGCACCCAAAAAACAACAGTAGGCTCCAAGAATGAAGTGGCAGCTACTACAGGAAGCCATGCCTCAGTAAAGGAAGCATCGCCTGGCATGGGGCAGAAGGCTGGGCCTCAGCCCCCTTTTCCTGGTAGAGACATAGGGGGAAACAGGGGCCCAAAGTGCTGCATGACCTGCTGCACCAGGGCAAGGTCGTCAAGAAAGGACCTGACGGAAACTTGAAGGCAGCGACTATCTTCAGCAGTCCATCTCCTGAAAGTGAGGACAAAGGAAAATCAAGCTGACTGTGAGAACGCGTGCCGGGGCCCAGCCCACCACACCGTCTCTTTGGACTCAACACTTAGCCACGGAAGTATCCCTCCGTCTGAGCTTGGCCCTTAGCACGTTCTGCCCCCCCACCCCCAGCCCGGGGCCCTTCTAGAACTGACACAATCAGGAAGCTGCCGTCCACCGACAGCTCCTTCTGAACGCCCTGCAGGTGAGGCTCCTCATAAGCAGCCAGGGCCCGCCGCGCCGCCTCCGCCTCTATGGGACACAGGAACGGCACTCTTAGGACGCTGCAGGAGGACTGGTCAAGGCGCCATTTGTCACCAGCGTCACCTGTGCTTCGAGTCTCCTCGTCGCCCAGGCCCGCTTCCCCCAGAGGGTGGCCCTCCGACCGTCCACAGACCCCACCCCACCCGTCCCCCCGGCCCGGCTCCTCTCCTCGGTGCCACCGCGCCCCGCACCCACTCTGCCCGCCTTCTCCTCCGGCCCCGCAGGCCGTCCCCCCCCACACCCATCCTGTCCCCTCGGCCGCCCTGGCCTTCCTACTGCCCTGGAGCTTTTGCCTTCCAGCAGCCGCTGGTCCGTCCTCGCTCCCCTTCCTGCACTGCCCCCCGCCGCCCTCAGCCACCCCGGCCTCCCCGGGGACTCCGGCCTCCCGGCCACCGCGGCTTCTGCCCAAAGGATACAACTCATTCGGATGGGCTGGGGGCCATCCGGCCGCAGGCACCGCTTCTCCGCCTGGCCCTCGCCTCGGAATCGCACCACCACCACCACCACCGCCTGCGCCCGCACCGGCCTGACCCTCAGGGCCACCAGGACCACCCTGGCCACCCTGGTCCCCTGCACCGCCCGCCGCGCCACCCGCGTCGTCGTTGTCGGACGCCTCCATGGCTGCCGCCTCCGGCTCCGAGGCCAACGACAACTCAGGAGAGGCCGAGCCCCTCACGAAGCCCCGCCCCTTCTGCCCAGGGAGGCCCACCGCGCCTGCGCAGACACCCTTCAGGGCCCCTCCCGGCACCCCATTGGCTGCTCCAGCCCGCCCTGCCACCCACGGGCTGCCCCCGGAGACCCCGTAGGGCGGGACAGCCTCGCCTCCCGCGCGAAGCCCAGCTCCTCTCAGGCGCCCCCCGTGCGCCTGCGCAGATGGGCCCCTCCCGTCCTGGCCCAGACAGAGCCACCGCCGAGACGGGCACGACAGCGTCCCACTCGCAAGGCCTTGACGGCGTCTCCCAAACCATGTGCTCCAGGCAGTGAGGCGCCCGCCCCACGCCCCTGCAACCCTCCCCCGGGTAAAACCCCAGGTAAAACACAAGCAGCAGGGGACGCGCGGGACCTCCGAGAAGAGGGGTCTCCCGCAAGGGGGGCGGTGGGGACTGCTGGGGTCTTCCCTGAGGCCCCGCCCCCACCCTCAGGACCCCGTCCAGACCCTATCGCCTCCCAAGGGCCGTCTCCACACTGCATCCCGCGGGGGCGGGCGCTTCCACGGGTGAGCTGGGGGGGGGAGGGACTCAGAAGCTCCGTCCAGAGGCGAGCGCTGCTCAGCTCGCCCCATCCGTGGTCACGTGAGCATTCTCAGCGGCGGGGGGGTGGGGTGGGGGGGTGGCCAGCGACCGACCTGGGCAGACGGAACACCAGCATCTTTCCCGGGCACCGAGAAGCCACCTTAGCCGTCCCGAGAGATCCGACAGCCGAGGCCTCCCACTCCCCCAGCTGAGGGGCGGCATGGAGACAGGAGTCCACGATGCTGAGACACGGCAGTGCGAAAGCAGGTCACAGCCCGGCGCCCTAAGGAAGCTCCGGGAATCCACGGAGCTGGGGGGGGACAGCAGCTGCGGTCACGGACGCTGATTCCACCCTCTCCCCTGCTCCCGGCCGTCCCCTCCCCTCCTCGGGCTCCCTCCGGGCCACAGGCTTCGCCTGCGGCCCTTGCCGGGGGTGTGGGCCCTCCCGCTCCCGCTCCCGCTCCCGGGCGGCCCCGCCCCGCCCCTCACACCTGCGGGCCGGGAGGGGCCCCGGGCGGGCCTGGGCTCCGCGCTCCTCTCGGCTGCCTGCAGGCCGCTGCGCCCCGTGCTGGGCTGGCTACCGTCCTTCCCCAGCCCTGCCCCGGCCCCAGAGGCGGCCCCGAGGTGGAGGCGTCCCTCAGGAGCGTCCCTCGGACCGGGGGGCTCTCCGCACGCAGCAGGGGCCCTGCGCCTGCGGATCTGCAGGCTGTACCCACTCCCGCCACAGCCGCCTGCGGGCCGCCACCACCATGTCACCGCGCGCCCGGCTGCAGAGACATGCTCGCGGGCGGTCGGCTGTCGCCCAAAGAGGTGCTCCAGTGCAGTCAGCTGTCACCCGGCTGCAGAGAGATGTTCCGGGCCGTCGGCTGTCACCAGGCTGCAGGGAGATGCCCTCGGGTGGTCTGCTGTTGCCCAAGGAGATGCTCCCGGGTGGTCGGCCGTCACCCAAAGATATGCTCCCATGCGGTCCGTTGTTGTCTGGCTGCAGAGAGATGCTCCCCGGCCGTCAGCTGCACAGAGATGCTCTGGGGCTGTTGGCTGTCGCCCAAAGAGTTGCTACCAGGCTGTCGGCTGTCGCCCAGTTTCACAGAGATGCTCCCAGTTGGTCGGCTGCCGCTTGGCTGCAGAGAGATGCTCCTGGGCAGTCCACTCTCGCCCAAAGAGATGCTCCCAGGTGGTCGGCAGTCGTTCAGCTGCACAGAGATGCTCCTGTGCGGTCAGTAGTCGCCAAAAGAGATGCTCCTGAGTGGTCGGCTGTCGCCCAAAGAGCTGCTCCAGGGCTGTCAGCTGTCCCCTGGTTGCAGAGAGATGTCTGGGCCGTCGGCTGTCCCCTGGCTGCAGGGAGTTGCTCCCGGGCGGTTGGCTGTCGACCCAAGAGATGCTCCCCGATGGTCAGCTGTCACCCAAAGAGAATCTCCCAGGAGGTCAGTTGTCGCCCAGCCACGGGGAAGAACTCCCAGACGTCGGCTATCACGCAAAGAGAAACTCCCGGCGGTAGGCTGTCGCCGAAAGTGATGCTCCCAGGTGGTCGGCTGTCACCCGACTGCATAGAGATGCTTTCGGGCGGTTGGCTGTTGCCCGGCTGCAGGGAGATGCTCCTGGGTGATCGGCTGTCTCCCAAAGAGATGCTCCTGGGCAGTCGGCTGTCACACAAAGAGATGCTCCCGTGCGGTCGGTAGTCGCCCGGCTGCACAGAGATGCTGCCGGGTGGTCGGCTGTTGCCCAAAGACATGCTTCCGGGCAGTCAGCTGTCACCCAGCTGCACAGAAATGATCCGAGGTGGTCGGCTGTCGACCAAAGAGATGTTTCTGGGTGGTCGGCCCTCACCCAAGAGATGTTCCTGGGCGGTCGGCTGTCACCCAAGAGATGTTCCTGGGTGGTCGGTTGGTGCCAAAAGAGATGCTCCAGGGCGGTCAGCAGTCACCGGCTGCAGAGAGATGCCCCCGGGCAGTCAGCTGTCGCCCAAAGTGATGCTCCCGGGTGGTCGGCTGTTGCCGAAAGAGATGCTCCTCGGCAGTCGGCTCTCGCCCAGCTGCACAGAGATATTCCCAGGCCGTTGGCTGTTGCCCAAAGAGATGGTCCTGGGCGGTCGGCTGTCACCCAAAGTGATGCGACCACGTGATCAGCTGTCGCCGAACTTCACAGCAATGCTCCCTTGGGGTCGATTGTCACCAAAAGATATGCTCTCGAGTGGTCGGTTGTTGCCCAGAGAGATGCTCCTGCACGGTTGTCTGTCACCGCACTTCACAGCGATGCTCCTGGGCGGTTGGCTGTTGCCGAAAGAGATGCTCACTGGTGGTCAGTTGTCACCTCCTGCAGAGAGATGCTCCCAGGTGGTTGGCTGTTGCCCAGTTGCACAGAGATGCTCCTGGGTGGTCGGCTCTCGCCTGGCTGCAGGGAGATTCTCCCGGGCGGTTGGCTGTTTCCCAAAAAGAGGCTCCCAGGCGGTTGGCTGTCCCCCAAGGAGATGCTCCCAGGAAGTCGGCCGTCACCCAGCTTCACAGAGATGCTCCCGTGCACCCAGATGTCGCCCAAAGTGATGCTCCCTGGTGGTCGGTTGTCGCCCGGTTGCAGAGAGATGCTCTTGGGCAGTTGGTTGTTTCCCAAAGCTATGCTCCTGGGCAGTCGACTGTGGCCTAGCTGCACAGAGATGTTCCCGGGCCGTCGAATGTCGCCCAAAGAGTTACTCCCCGGCAGTTGGCTGTTGCCCGGCTGCAGGGAGATGCTCCCTGGCGGTTGACTGTTGCCCAAAGAGATGTTCCTGGGCAGTTGGCTGTCACCTGGCTGCAGGGAGATGCTCCCTGGTTGTGGGCTGTCGCCCAAAGAGATGCTCCCTGGCGGTCAGCTGTCACCCAAAGAGATGCTCCCGGGTGGTCGGTTGTCTCCCAGCTGCACAGAGATGCTCCCGGCGGTCTGTTGTCAGCAGCAGGTCTAAGGTGGCCCAACACACCCCCCAGGGCACCCTGCCTCCCACTGCACACACACACTCTGCTAGGACTCCCACAGAAACCGCGGTTCTTGGACTCACAGGAAGGGCACCCAGAAGCGGACTTCCGTCTCACTGTGCCCCCCACATCACACGGGAGGGCAGCGAGCTGTCCGCATCTGGACCACACCCGGAACGCTGGTTCCAAAAGGGCTCAGGGCAATGCAGCTTTGATTTCTCACATACAAAGAGTGTGCGGTAGAAGAGGGCTTACCAGACAAAGGCCGGAGGAGATGGCGAGGGGCCAAGCCACAGAGTCCTCCGTCTGGCTACTCCACGTCTATGGCTCGCTTTTTTAAAAAATAAATTTGTATTTATTTCTGTATTTATTGGCTGTGTTGGGTCTTCGTTGCTTCACGAGGGCTTTCTCTAGTTGCGATGAGTAGGGGCTACTCTTGGTCACGGTGGCAGGCTTCTCATTGTGGTGGCTTCTCTTGTTGTGGAGCACGGGCTGCAGTAGTTGTGGCACGTGGGCTCACTCGTTGTGGCTCTCGAGCTTTAGAGCGCAGGCTCACTAGTTGCTGCGCACGGGCTTAGTTGCTCTGTGGCATGTGGGATCTTCCCGGACCAGGGCTTGAACCCGAGTCCCCTGCATTCACAGGCGGAATCTTAACCACTGGGCCACCAGGGAAGTCCCTGTGCCTGTGCTTTTAATCCGTAGTAATAACTGTCACAGCCTACACTCCATATGCTGTTTCAAGTTTCTCCGTGTTCCCACACTGCTTTGTGGGAATGCCAAAGCGAATACTTAAATCATAGAAGAGACAGGACTAGATGTTCTCTAAGTCTCTTCTCATGCGGGGCTTCCATGATTTTACACTTACCTTGCATCTGATGGACTTTAGGCTGGATGCTAAAATGACCTTTCAGGCTCAAATCACTAGAAGACACTAGTGATTTTGAAGAAAAGAAAAGGATAGAACAATTTCTGTCAAGTTGGAGTATATAATTGTGTCCACTGGGAGAAGGATCGATGAGCTCTCAAGCTTCTGCACCAATGTGTGAAGGTTGGCATTTTAATCTGTGAGAGGCGAACCTTTCAGAAACAGCCTCAGGACAAAACAACAGATTTTATTTTTAATACCCAAGTGGGAAAGTGTTCATTTTCAATTCTATGAGGAAGGGAATAAATTGCTTATGCGTATTACACATTTTATAAACCTATAGTGATCCTTTGAATAAAAGACAGAGAGTGTACATTTTAGAAATTGTTGTTTTCAAACATTTGAATCAACTTAAGCCAGGTGTTTCTCCTAATATGGAACCGTTGGATTTGAGGTGGGGAGTGGTAGTGAATGGCACACATTAGCTCATATAGTGGATTTTCACTAAACTTACTGGGTCAGGTTAGAGGAGTATTTTGGAAATTCAGATTCTTAGACTTGTTTTGAAGGTGACTTCAGGATGGGGTGTTCTCCAACACCAACCATCAATTCTCTGATTCTCCAGATACCGAGTATTCAACGATTTAATTCAAATCTGACACTAAGTGCCTGGAGTAGCAGAGACCTCACAAGTTAAAGGCTCGGTCCAACCAGACTGTCCCCCACTTTACATGTCACTTTCAAGTCCCAGGGGCCCCCTATGCTTCAGACAAATTGGCTATAAATCGGAGGTTCCCATGACCCCCTCCTCAGGCTCAACATTTTGCTAGAATGGCTCACAGAACTCAGGAACACACTTATGTGTATTTGTATATTATAAAGGATTGCAATGAAAAGCCAGGTGAAGAGTTACATAGAGCAAGGTCTGGAAGAGTCCTGAGCACAAGAGCGTCTATCCCTGCAGTTGGGGCGTTCCATCCTCCCAGCACATAGATGTGCTCACCAACCCGGAAGCACGTGGAAAATCACCGTTTAGAGGGTTTTGTGGCGGTTTCATCAAGTGGGCAAGAGTAATAAATCAGTCTCCAGTCTCTCTCCTCTCTCAAGATGTTGAGAGGAAGGGATGGGAATGACGGTTCCAAGCTCCTGATAAAGAGCTGGTTTTCTGGTGAGCAGCCCCGTCCTGGAGCTATCTAGCGGTTGACAAGAGTTGCCATATTAGAACAAAAGATGCTTCTGTCATGCAGGAAGTTCTGAGAGTTTTATGTCAGGAACCAGGGACAAAGACCAAATATATGTTTGTATTATATATGTTTGTATCATACTACAAAGGATATTAGTGTTTGTTATATAAATGTCAGCTCTTTTCCCACTTGATTTGTCTTTTCATTTTTTAAAGAACTTTTATTGAGATCCAGTTAACATACAATAAACTGCATACATTTAGGAATACAATTTGATATTTTTTTCTTATTACTAATGTATATATGGCAATCCCAACCTCCCAATTCATTCCCCCCCAACCCCTGCCCCCCGCTTTCCCCACTTGGTGTCCACGTGTTTGTTCTCTATATCTGTGTCTCTGTTTCTGCCTTGCAAACCAGTTGATTTGTAACATTTTTCTATATTCCACATATATGTGTTAATATACAATATTTGTTTTTCTCTTTCTGACTCAATTCACTCTGTATGACAGTCTCTAGGTCCATCTATGTCTCTACACATATCCCAGTTTCATTGCTTTTTACAGCTGAGTAAAAATATTCCATTGTATATATGTACCACAATTTTGTATCCATTCATCTGTTGATGGACATTTAGGTTGCTTCCATGTCCTGGCTATTGTAAATAGTGCTGCAATGAACATTGGAGTGCATGTGTCTTTTTGAATGATGGCGTTCTCTGGGTATATGCCCAGCAGTGAGATTGCTGGGTCATATGGTAACTCTGTTTTCAGTTTTTCAAGGAACCTCCATACTGTTCTCCATAGTGGCTGTTATCAATTTACATTGCCACCAACAGTGCAAGAGGGTTCCCTTTTCTCCACACCTTCTCCAGCATTTACTGTTTGTAGATTTTCTGATGACCCTGACCTCAGTGTAGTTTTGATTGGCATTTCTCTAATTATTCGTGATGTTGAGCACATTTTCACGTGCCTCTTGGCCATCTGCATGTCTTCTTTGGAGAAATGCCTATTTAGGTCTTCTGCCCATTTTTTGATTGGGTTGTTTGTTTTTTTGATATTGAGCTGGATGAATTGTTTATATATTTTGGAGATTAGTCCTTTGTCTGTTGATTCGTTTGCAAATATTTTCTCCCATTCTGAGGGTTGTCTTTTCATCTTGCTTATAGTTCCCTTTGCTGTGCAGAAGATTTTAAATTTCATTAGGTCCCACTTATTTATTTTTGTTTTTATTTCCATTATTCTAGGGAGTGGATTGTCTTTTCATTTTTATGTTGCCAAATCTATCAGTTTTCCTTCGTGATCTCTTCCATCACCCTCATGCTCTATTGTGAGGATGGATGCATATTCACATGATCTGTATGTTGATTCGTTTGCCAATAGCACTCTCTTTAAAGTATCTTACCCTTTAACGTCTGGTACAAAAAGTCCTCAGTGATCACATTTTTTTTTCTCTGACATTTATTCTTCTAAACGAGCAGTAAAAGTCTTTCATCAAAATAAAAAAAAAAAAAAAGATTATATTCGGGTTCTACATGCCTGAAACCAAAAGGTGTTATGTCCCTTCCTTTGACCAGGTTCTCTCAAGAGAACCTCTTCAGTCTCTTTACATAAGCTCCTCTTATTCTTGCTAAGGTAATATTTTATCCTGGTTACTATTGTGTTAGGATATTTTTCCAATGCCACTTTAAAAACATATTTATTTATTTATTTGGCTGCAGTATCTTTAGTTGCAGCATGTGGGATCTAGTTCCCTGACAAGGGCTGGAACCTGGGCGCCCTGAATTGGGAGCATGAAGTCTTAACCACTGGACCACCAGGTAGGTCCCCTCCAATGCCACTTTTAAGTAGTTTTTTCCCCATGGACTGGAGTCGTAGTATGGATTTTTGCATTACTTATTTCTCACTTGTTACATTTGATTGATCCTCTAGCTCTAGCAGTTTTTCAGCTGATTATCTTGAGTTTTCTAGAAAGATAATCATATTTACATATGATCATAACTTTTACCCCTTCCTTTCCGATGTTAACAGTTAATACATCTATTTCCACTTTATTGCTAGGCTAGAATTTTGACAAAAATGTTCAATGACAGTTGTCCCGATCGTAATGGGAATGCCCAGTGTTTCGGCATTAGTACTAAGTTGGCCAAATTGTTTTAAGATACATGTTCTTCATCACTTTTAAACCCTTTTCACTTTGTGTGCTGGCTTCAGCTCAAGTTTAGGTATTTCAGGAGTAATGCCAGCCTTATGGAATAACTTGAGAAGTTTTCTTCTTTATGCTCTGCAACAGGTTAAATAACATTGTATCATCTGTGCTAAAAAGTTTACTAGACTAAGACCTAGTGCCTTCTGGAAAAGCAAATCTTTTATTCTATTTCTTCTAAGCTGTTTGATCAGCTTTGTTTTCCTACCTCCTCTTGAGCTGCATATATTTTCCATACTTTCCTAGAAAGTTGCCCATCCCATCTAGAGTTTAAAACTGATTGTCATAAAACAATATGGAGTATTTTTGTGAATTTTTAAAATGTCCTCCATATGTCTATATCTGTTGTTAGATTGTCTTCTCATTTCTAATGGTGTCTGTCTGGATTTTTCTTCTTTGTCTATGTTGTTGCTCTTTTCAAGGGACCAGATCTTGGTTTCCTTGCCCTATACTACATGAGTTTTTCAAGCTACTGCTTTTATCTTTATTACTTTTCACCTTCCGTGTTTTGTTTTGGTGTTTCTGTTGTCATTTTAATACCTTCTGGATTTGAATGCTTAATCAATTTATATTGAATCCTCTTAAGGTTGTTATTTGACCTATGAATATTACTTTGACCATCGCAAAGGTTTCTTCTCTACTTAACTGAAGGTGATTCAGTATCAGGGTCATAGTAGCTTCTTAAAAATTTGCTGGTTTTCCATCTTTGGAATACATTATGGTATGTGTATATTCCATGAACATTAAAAAGTAAAACTTTCCCATAAAACACTGCAAGTCTGAAGTCTTTTTGTGGGAAATTATATTTCTATCTTTTTGGATTTTGGTATCTGAGAGTTGAGAAAGGGAATTTCATTGTGAGTTCAATTTGCATTTCTGAAATTATGAATGCAATTGTCTCTCCTTATGTTTAAAAACCACTTGCATTTTGGGACTTCCCTGGTGGCGCAGTGGTTAAGGATCCGCCTGCCAGTGCAGGAGACACAGGTTCGAGCCGTGCTCCGGGAAGATCCCACATGCCTTGAAGCAACAAAGCCTGTGAGCCACAACTACTGAGGTTGTGCTCTAGAGCCCGTGAGTCACAACTATTGAGCCCACGTGCCACAACTACTGAAGCCTGCACGCCTATAGCCCATGCTCCACAACAAGAGAAGCCACTGCAATGAGAAGCCCACCACCACAACAAAGAGTCACCCCTGCTCACTGGAAATAGAGAAAGCCTGCGTGCAGCAACAAACACTTAATGCAGCCAATAAACAAATAAAAATTAATAAAAATTTTTTAAAAAACCACTTGTATTTCTCTTTCCATGAATTTCTGTTCACTTCCTTGTCCATTCTATTGCATTGTTGTTGATAATTTACAAGGAGCATCAATTACATTAACAATAAGAAACCAGTTAAGATAGACACCCTTGCATACACACCCTTGGATACTTATCAATCAACCTATCAATGCAGTGAATTATATGTAATTACATTCTCTCAGTCCTTCACTCAACCCGTATTTACTGAGCACCTATTAATGTCACATAAATAGGACAGACAAAATCTCTGGCCTCATGGAGGTAGAGAAAAAAGAGCTAAAAGAATTGCTAAGGGCTAAGAAAAAAAGGCAGAGTGAGTAGTAAGTTGTGCTATGATACTCTTTTAACAGGTGGTTTCTGTCCTTGATTTTTTTTTTCTTTCTGTATGTGTAGGTGTGTGCATGCCCATGAGTTTCCATTTCCAGGCTAAAGTTAATCTTATTGATTTTAAAGAATAATTTGGTATAGGTGAATATTCTCTTTCGTGAATTTCTTTTATGTGGGGGCTGAAGTAGAAAAGAATACTTTATTGCTTTACCAGGCAAAGGGGACCACAGCAGGCTAATACCTTCAAACTGTGTCCCTTTCTTGAAGCTGGATGAAATAATGCGGACCTGATTTCTCTTTCTCTTTGGGCTAAATCTTTGGCCACCTTTCAAAATCTCCCTTTAGTTTTAGTGTAAAAAAATTGTTCATCTCTTCTTAAGTCAATTTTGGAAATTAATAGTCACAAGCCAGCCCAGATTCAAGTGTCGGGGACACGGAGCCCACCTCCCAAGAGGAGGCTGAAAAGCCCATCTTGTAGCAGAGCACATGGGACGGACCATCATCGTATCCATCCCTGGAAAAGGCTCCCAGCCACACAGCTGTGACTGTTGTCACGTGCACGTGCCGAGAAAGGGGCGGGTGGTGGGGGTGGTGCATGCATTCTCTTCACGTGCACGAGGAATGTCCTTTGTGAAGGCAGCAGGTAAGCCTGTGGTCTGGGAAGTGTGTCACACGGCAGGGTGGGTCCGCGCAGCCCTTTGAGGGGCCCCCGGCTCCTTCCTCAACCCGTGCGTCTACTGCCACCTGGTGACGGGAGCCGCCCATGGCAGCTTTTGTTCTCTTGAGAAGGGACTCCCCCACAAGCAGGTGAGGATGCCATCACTTCTCTGATGACGTTCCTCAGCTAGAAAATGGGGATATGATGGCGTCTCCATCACAGGATGTTTTGGACGTTGAGTCATTACACATACGCACTCAAAAGAGTGCCTGCTCAGCACACAACGGAACGCTCCATTACTTGTGACGTGGTAAGAATTCACGGGGCCGTCAGGGTTTGAGGCGCATCTCGAAAGACATATAGAATGAATGGAAAATTAAGTGCTCGCGCAGGCAGGCTGTCCCCCCGCGGCCTGACACACGAGAGTCGCTCAGGGAGGAGTGGCGGAATGAGCAGATGAACGCGAGGACAGCAGAGATTCGGGGCCGAGCTGGACCCCTGACTTGGGCAGAACACATCCGTGTCCTGGACGGTCCGCTCCCACCTGAAGGCAAGGAGAAGAAAAGGCATCTTTGTCTTGCTGTCACCAGGACCAGACCCTTCTCCAGCCCAGGAGGCGCCTCAGGGCCCCCTCCACGTCCTCGTTGCTCAGACTGTAAATGAAAGCGCGGAGCATGGGAGCCACCGCCGCATACAGCGCCGTGGCCACTGAGTCCTCGGCTGCGCAGGAGGACGAGGGTCACAGGTTCGCCCCAAATAGGGTCCCGTGGAACAATGACGCCACGGCCAGGTGGGGACTGCAAGTGGAGAAGGCTTTCAGCTTGCCCTGCGAAGACCGAAGTCTCAGGATGGCTGAGAAAATGCGCACGTAGGAGACAGAAATAAAGAGGAAGGGAGTGACAGACAGACAGCGCCCCCCGCGCTGTAAACCACCAACTCGCCGATGCGGATATCTGAGCAGGAGCGCTTCAGCAAGGCGCACAGCTCGCAGAAGATGTGGTGGATTCTGACACTTGCGCGGAATGACAGGCTACTCGCGAGGAGGGTGAGGGTCAGGGATAGATGTTTGTGACCGCCAGAGCCACAGACAGAGATGTGATGCAGAATTTGGGGCTCCTGGGTGTGGTGGAGTGGAGAGGGTGACCGACGGCTACAACTCTGTCATAGGCCATCACTGCCGAGAGGACACTGTCCAGCTCTGCAAACACAATTAGGAAGTACATCTGCGTGAGGCATGCTGCATAGGGGATGGCTTGGCTCTGGGTTTGGATGTTTAGCAGCATCTTTGGTACCATGGCGGAGGTGAAGCAGATGTCCACGCGGGACAGGGTGGCTATGAAGCAGTACACGGGGGTGTGGAGGCTGGAGACGGAGCTGATGGCCAGAACGATGAGCAGGTTCCCCACCACAGCGACCAGGTACGTGCACAGGAACAGACAGAAGAGGAGGGGCTGATGTTCAGGCACCTCGGACAGGCCCAGGAGGAGGAATTCCGAGATGACGGTTGGGTCGCCTCTCACCATGGCTTCTGGTTTCTGTCGATATGCACTGAAAACACATCCGTCCACAAGGCCAGAGGCAGTCTGGGGTAACATGCACCACAACCTTCCTCGGTGGCTAAAACCGTACTTGTGACATTTGGGGAAGGAACTCCAGACTGGGGCAGCAACGACAAGACTCACTCGTCGTGGGGCTGTCTGGTCGCCACAGAATGCAGGAGGGGCGAGCTGAGGCTTTCCTTGTGACTCAGCTTGGGCGGGCGCTCCGCCTGCTTCCCTGGGAGGAAAGAAGAACCGGCCAGAGAAGAAGACAGAGAGACCTGAACGCGAGGCCTGGTTTGGGGAGAGTGGCTGGAGACAGCAAGGGCAGTTGAGTTGTCAAGGTGAGACCGCTGGTTGGACCCCTGAGGGCCTTTGTGTTTTATCCAGGTAAGAGTCTGGGTGATGGCCACTAGGAACAATTCTTTCTCTGTGTGCACACGTGAGAATGAGAGAGAGAGAGAGAGAGAGAGAGAGAGAGAGAGTGTCCTTAGACAGATCTACTTCACAGGCGTATACACAGACATATCTATTCACGTGTATATATTCGCACAAAGATTCACGAAATGGTGTTCACCAGAACGCTCACCAACAGTGGTGATCTCTGGGGGGGGGGGTGAAATCTTTACTTCCACCTTTCTTTCAATGATAAACATGTATCGGTTTCCCAGACTATTCTCTTGGATGTTATCGAGGCTTTCAGGCGGTGTCTGTGATGGACTCGCTTTGGGGCACAAGCACAGTTAGGGGTTCAAGGCTCACGAGGCCTTGTCACACATAAGGGCATGTCTAAGAAGTTATGTCCCTGTGACTTTGTCTCTCCTTCTCAAGTCCATGTCATGGAACCCACAAAGGCTAAATGCTCGTGTGGCGTGACGCCACTAGATAGACAGATCTACACTCACCAACCTGAAATCCAGATGAACTGGGAAACTAAGGGGGCTTCCTAGGTGGCGCAGTGGTTAAGAATCCACCTGCCAATGCAGGGGACACGGGTTCAATCCCTGCTCCAGGAAGATCCCACGTGTCGCGGAGCAAGTAAGCCCGTGTGCCACAACTATTGAGCCCGTTTGCCGCAACTATTCAGCCCGTGAGCCACAACTATTGAGACCGTGTGCCACGACTATTGAGCCCATGAGCCACAACGATGAGCCCGTGTGCCACAACTACTGAAGCCCATGCGGCCAGAGCCCGTGCTCCGCAACAGGAGCAGCCACGACAATGAGGAGCCCATGCACCACAACGAAGAGTAGCCCCCGCTCGCCACAACTAGAGAAAGTCTGCGTGCATCAATGAAGACCCAACACAGCCAATAAATACTAAATAAAAACTTTTTAATTAAAAAAATAAAATAAAAACTGACTAAAGTATTTTAAAAAACTAAGAATCTGATTTTAAAATATTGACTCAAGAACAGGCAGGTGATGAGCAAGCAAACACTCCCGGAAGACACTGGAAACGATCTCACAGACCTGCACCTAAAAATAAGCACGTGCTTTTAATCCCGTTGATTTTAAGAGAAAATTCTTTCAGTTCATCAGGTTTTCAACTCACGAGTCCCCTACCTAATTGCCAAGACTTTACAAGGGAAGGAATGACATCTGCCTGATTCACCACTGAATCAAGCTGGCCTCAAGCCAGCATGACACTGAAACCAAAATCCGGTGACAACAGCATACACACAGAAGAATAATGAGGCAAAAATCTTCAATAGATTCAAAACCGGTGCAGCAGTATTGAAGGGATAAGGCACCAAGTAGGAACATAAGGACGACTGATACCATGACATCTATTCAGGTAAATAATCACACAAATTGGTGGGAAAGGAAAACTATATTATAAATCTCTATTGGAGGCTACAATGGCACTTGTAAAATCTGACATTCCTGCTGGATTTTTAAAATCCATAGTGAGACTGGAATCAAAGCCTCATCTCAAAGCACCACAGCATGGACGTCCTTTCCCTCAACCCAAATGCCTCGTCCAAACCCCTCCCCTCAGACCCCAACCTTCACTGGGTGCTCTGGAACTCATCGTTTGTAATCAGTCTCTTCTCAAAGCATCCCTCTACCTCCCACCATAAAGAAGGCCCAGCTCTGCACCCTGCAGACGCTACCTTCTGCAGCCCTCTCCAAGGTACACATCTTTTCTTATCACACCCCTGTACCTATACCTCAGGGTCAGGAGGCACGATCAGTGGCCTCTCCTCACTCCCAGTGCTACTTTTCAGCACGGGGTTTCCTCTCCTCTTTAAAAAGAAAGCCCAAGAGTGACATCCGCAAAAACAGCAGAAGCTGGACTTCCAAGGGCCTGTCCCTCCACAGAAACAATGAGATGTTTAGCAAAAATGGTCACCATCAATGTTGTCAGAGCTCACGAATATAATCAAATGTTCCCAGTGACCAAAGAAGAAAAAGATGACTTCAACACAGGAGAACTTTCTGGTGTTTGAATTTTAGCCTTGCCCGCACACCCCTCCCCAGTACAGCAGCAGGCTGCGTTCCCCGTGTGATACTTGGCTCCAGAGAAGAGAAGAGCAGACTTCTTTCCCAAGGAACTGGGTTTGTCTGTTTGGACCTATCTGGGGATTCTCTGACACAGGACACCGGCCTTTATCTCACCTAACTCAACTCTCTCAGGGCAGAAAAGCAGCTAAGAGCCTGTTCCTTGAAAACAATGAACAAGCGGCAGCCTCTTGGGGCAAAAACAAAATTACAGCCGGGGCAAACAATAGACACACCAAAGGCCTTGGAGGAAAAACTGGGGAAGGTCACCTTTGGAAATATTGGCTTTGAAAAGCTCCTGCTTGTGATGGGGAATCCAGAAAGTCATATGCATGCCCAGGGCTGGATACACTCTCACAAAAGACCTGACGATAGATACCGTAACACTATCATTTCACCTCCGGGGGTTATTTAGGCTCCGAAAAGCATAAGGAATGAAGGCTAAGGCAGAGTTGCGGCTAAGCATTGAAGGAGTGCCCCAACACAGAGCCAATCGACAGAGCCCAGGAGAGTAGCTTATGCTTCATTTTCTTTCTTTATTTCTTTTTTTTTGTCTCTGAGTGTTTAAGGAAATCTCTCTCAAACCAACTAACTGACCAAAAGCGGAAAGAACAGAAAATTCAGAGAGCACACATGATAAAACGTAATTTTTGGAAAACAGTTTCGAAAACTCACCAAACCAATCAGCAACCACAACTCAGAGAAAGCAACAAAACAAACCCTGAAGAGTGGGAAGAATCCAATTTCCACATTAACCACATTATAATACTCAAGATGGCCAGCTTTCAATGAAAAATTAAGAGGCATGCACAGAAACAAGTGAATACAGCCCATTCACAGGATGAAAAGAAGTTAGCAGAAAATGTTCATGACGAAGCACAGGTATTGGACTTCCTAGAGAAAGACTAAATTAACTTTCTGAAATCTGTTCAAAAAGCTACAGCAAAGCAGGAGAAAAATGTCTCAACAGACAGACAGCCCACCTGCCTGGTGTGTGACTGCAGAGCAGGTGGGCAGGGAAGACAGACGCGCGGGCTTCAGGACCGGATTCCTGGCTGGAGTCGGGAATGGAAGGGGTGGACCGCAGGGCCCTGCGAGCCCTGAGCCTGGAGGGCTCACCAGGGGGCCCGCGGGCAGCTGCGGAGGGAGACGCGGCCCAAGCCCTGAGCCCTGGGGCCCTGGGGCCCTGGGATGCTCAGAGGCGGCAGAGGAGGGGGGCCGGGCCCCTCCCCACGTGCCCAGGGCCCTGGAGGGGAGGGAGGCGCTGAGGCCCGAGGGAGGGGGGCGCTCTCGCCGGGGAGGGGGTGCGGAGCGGGGAGCGGGGAGCGGGGGGTGGGGGGGGCGTGGCCGGGAGGAGCCGCGGCCTCGAGGGCCCAGCTCGGGGCCTGCTCCCCCAGGTTCTCACCGCTCTGGACCTGGACGCCTCTTGCCGGAAGCAGAAGCTGCGCCAGAAGCTGGAACAGATCATCGGCCTCGTGTCCAGCAACAGCTAAGGGTGGCGGACCCGGTGAGGAGGGGGCTTCTCAGTCCCGAGCCGTCCCCCCGTCCCGGGGCGGGGGGGGGGGGTCTCCCACCTGGGTCGCGGGGCTGAGCCCTGGATCGGGTGGCACGGGAGAGGTCACCCGGCCGAGATGCCCCCGGCACACCTGGGCCCCCGTCATGAGTGCCTTGCTTTGGGCCCTGCGTGGGGAGGGGGTGCCCAGACCAAGCCCCCACCCCCGGCATCAGCAATACCCCCGCCCTCCCGGCCTCGCGCCCGGGGCTCGTGATCGCCCCGACCTCCTTCCTGTTTATACCCCAAGCACCTATTTATTTAATTTATCTCCCCTCACCGCCTCCATCTGTACATACGCGGCCCCCCCGCCCCCCGGAGGTTGCCGGCCTCCCTCGGCTCTCCTCGAGCCCTCCTCCCGGCTCCCCTGGAACGTGGTCAGCCGTGGCCTAGCCCCTGGCCCCTCGCCCTGGCCCTGGCTGGCCCCAGCCATCCCGAGGAGGGGGCCTCGCACCTGCGGCACTGGGGGCGGGTGAGGCACGGAAGCCGCCCTCAGACTGTGGCTCTGCCAAGGGGTCCCCCTGCGGCCGCCACAGCAGCCCCCCGCCCCGGGCTTCCCGGGCGGGGACTGCACCCCCTCCCAGGGCCCTGTTGCCTCCGAGCGCCCGGAGAGCTGGAAGCAGGCTCCCGCCAGGGCCTGAGCTGGGCCTGGGGGCCCCCAGCTCTCCTTCTCCGGGCCCTACCGCCAAACCTCCTCCGCGTGGTCTGCGCGCCCGGGCCCCGCCTCCTCCGCTGCCCTGTCCTGCACCCGCCCCGAGGGGCAGAGGCGGCAGTGCCTTCCTCCTTTGTTCTTCCCACTCCCTGGAGGAACCTGGCCCCGGCCCGCGCTCCTGGAAACCCACTTCACCCGCCCCCCCGGCCCCCCTGTGGCTTTTCTTTTTTCTTTCTGCATGCGGTTTTCTTTGCCCATGTAATCTTTTTCCTAATTAAATGTTGGGAAGTGGAGTCGGTGTGTGGCTTTGTCCTCGGGGCAGGTGGCCGTTCCCTGAACGTGGAGGCAGGTGGGGGGGCTGCCGGACCCTGCGTGGGCTGGACGCCCTTGACGGGAGGAAGGGTGACTCGCTGCAGGGCTGCTGAGGATTTGAGGAGGTCCGGGGCCATGTCCAATCCATCAGCGAGTCCCGGTGGCTCCACGTTCGAGACACCTGCAGAATCTGCGCCCTTCTCCCCACCTCCACGGCCCCCAAGGGGTCCAAGCCGCCCTTGTCTCTTGCCTGGATGCCCGTCTCCCCGTTGCTGCCCTGGCCGCCCTCGGCCTCTTCTCAACGTGGGAGGCACTGGGACCCTGTTAAGATACACGGTGGACCTTGTCCCCACTCTGTTCAAAACCGGCCAGGGCTTCGTGGCCCCCACACGCCTTCGTACCTGCCGACTCTTTACTGCCCCGCGTGCGCTGCCATCATTGCGCTCCCACCTCCCTCTTAGCCCACACACACCTGTTAAAGGAGTCCGGGTGGGGAGAAAGCGGGACGCAATTTTAAACAGAGTGGCCGGGAATGCTTTTCGGGTGAGCCAGGTGGATCCCCAGAGGAAGAGGGCTCCAGTCTGGAGAGCACCAGCGCAAAGGCCCTGATGCAGGAGTCGGCCTGGCGTTTTCTGGTTTGGTTTGGTTTGGTTTTTAAATATTCATTCATTTAGCTGCGCCAGGTCTTAGTTGCGGCACGTGGGACCTTTTTAGTTGCGTCATCTTTTAGTTGCACACGCGGGATCTAGCTCCCTGACCAGGGATCAAACCCGGGTCCCCTGCTAGGAGCACAGAGTCTTAGCCACTGGGCCACCAGCAAAGTCCCCGGCCTGGCATTTTTGAAAGGGTCAGGAAGCCAGTGCGGCTGAGTCAAGTTGAGCAAGTGAAAGGGTGAGAGTGGAGACGGTCAGAGAGGAATCGGGCTGGATCCCGTCTGGCTTTGTAGGCCACTGTAAGTTCTTTGGCTTTGTCCCTAAGAGTCCCTTTTGCAGATTTTTTTTTTTTAACAGAAGAGTGATGCAATCTGACGTCCATCTTAAAACAACCCGGCAGCTTCACCAGTCATCTGTCAGGCCACGGCGGTAGGCTGATTCTGGGCTTCGCTGGGTGAGGGAGGGAGGATGAGTCTGACGTCGGGCCCTAGAGCCCGGGATGCTGTAGCTCAAGAGCTGCAAGCAGAGAGGATCCTGGGGATCTGCTGAGGGTCCCCCTGGAGTATCAGGGGGTGCTGATCAGCACCAGTGTGTGAGGAAACCACCCGGGCCTGGGACAGGGCTTCCAGCAAGGATTCAGGGTAACGATGCTCAGGGCTCAAGCAGGACCCGGAGGAACACCTGTCCCACTGGCCGGAATGGAAACCTCGGAATTGAAGAGGCCTGAGGGAGGCCACTCAGAAGGGGCCAGCCTCAGTAGTGGCAAAATAATTCTACACTAAAAACTGCTCTAGTACCATGCAGCAAATCTTAGAAGCAAGAGTCTAAAGAATCAGACTGTTTCCAAGTAACCACAGCACTTGGAAACAAAGTTCAAGAGTAGGTTTAAGGGGAGTCCCTGGTGGCCTAGTGGTTAGGATTCTGGGCTTTCACTGCTGGGGCCCGGGTGCAACCACTGGTCAGAGAACTGAGATACCACAAGCCATGCAGCACGGCCAAAAAAGAAAACAACAGTTTGGGGATACAAAAATACTCAGCACCCAAGGGAAAGCATACAAGGTCTGTTATCCAATCAAAAACACTTGGCATGAACACAGGAAGTGAAATCCAGCCCATTATAAGGAGATAGAGCCGTCAATAAAAGGCATCCGGATTGAAAAGGAAGAAGTAAAACTTCCAAGATCACAGGATACTTTAGAGGGAGCGAAGTCCGCCTGCCCAGACGCTGAACCAAGTGTCCGAGCACTTTTCTTCACGGGTCCGAAACAAAGCCAGTAAACTACGAAACTCCTATCGCCGTGCTTCTGGGTTGTTTGCTCTTCACGTGCAAACTCAGTGTTTTATTTTTGCAGGAAACTAACCCAATGGTGACATAGATGTGGGGAGACATCTATGTCAGAATTCTGGTGGGAGGGCACATTTCCTGGAGAGCAGTTGTGTACTGTGAGAGCAATTGTGTAAAAACTGAGTTTTTAAAAAATAACTAGGAAAGTAAACTTTTGTCTCAGTATTTGCACCTTTTGGAATCTATCTTCAGCAAATAAGCATTGATGCGGAAACTTACGTACAAGAATTCCACTGAATCATTATCGATAATAAGGGAAAAAAAGAGAAAAATTTGTCACTGATTACATTATAATGCATCTTTTATGCCTCCATTTAAAAGCATGTTTTTTAATTTATTTATTTATTTATTTATTTTTTGGGGGGGTACACCAGGTTCAACCATCCGCTTTTACACACATATCCCCATCTTCCCTCCCTTCCCTGACTCCCCCCCCCAAGCCCCCCCACCCTCCCCGCCCCAGTCCTCAAAGGCATCTTCCATCCTCGAGTTGGACTCCCTTAAAAGCATGTTTTTGAAGGAGTTTTGCAAAGAATAAAAGCTCACGTGTTAAATGAAAAGAATTTAAAACCAAAAAAATGTTCCAAAACGTTGACAGAACATAATGCTGAATGGTAGGACTTAACTGATTTTCATTTTCTCCCATTTCCTAAACTGTCTTCAATCACCTTGTACTGCTTGAGTATCTGAATCTCAGAACTTCCCTGCAACCCAAGGAGAAAAGCAATACACTGGTGCTGTAGCCAAAAAGAAACTCAGATGCAGAACAGTAGTTCAGTTTTATTTCATGCAATAAGAACCATTTAATCATCTCCCTCCTCCAGCAACCAGGAAACGAAACAAGTGGGCCCCGAGCACCCAAAAAACAACAGTAGGCTCCAAGAATGAAGTGGCATCTACTACAGGAAGCCATGCCTCAGTAAAGGAAGCATCGCCTGGCATGGGGCAGAAGGCTGGGCCTCAGCCCCCTTTTCCTGGTAGAGACATAGGGGGAAACAGGGGCCCAAAGTGCTGCATGACCTGCTGCACCAGGGCAAGGTCGTCAAGAAAGGACCTGACGGAAACTTGAAGGCAGCGACTATCTTCAGCAGTCCATCTCCTGAAAGTGAGGACAAAGGAAAATCAAGCTGACTGTGAGAACGCGTGCCGGGGCCCAGCCCACCACACCGTCTCTTTGGACTCAACACTTAGCCACGGAAGTATCCCTCCGTCTGAGCTTGGCCCTTAGCACGTTCTGCCCCCCCACCCCCAGCCCGGGGCCCTTCTAGAACTGACACAATCAGGAAGCTGCCGTCCACCGACAGCTCCTTCTGAACGCCCTGCAGGTGAGGCTCCTCATAAGCAGCCAGGGCCCGCCGCGCCGCCTCCGCCTCTATGGGACACAGGAACGGCACTCTTAGGACGCTGCAGGAGGACTGGTCAAGGCGCCATTTGTCACCAGCGTCACCTGTGCTTCGAGTCTCCTCGTCGCCCAGGCCCGCTTCCCCCAGAGGGTGGCCCTCCGACCGTCCACAGACCCCACCCCACCCGTCCCCCCGGCCCGGCTCCTCTCCTCGGTGCCGCCGCGCCCCGCACCCACTCTGCCCGCCTTCTCCTCCGGCCCCGCAGGCCGTCCCCCCCCACACCCATCCTGTCCCCTCGGCCGCCCTGGCCTTCCTACTGCCCTGGAGCTTTTGCCTTCCAGCAGCCGCTGGTCCGTCCTCGCTCCCCTTCCTGCACTGCCCCCCGCCGCCCTCAGCCACCCCGGCCTCCCCGGGGACTCCGGCCTCCCGGCCACCGCGGCTTCTGCCCAAAGGATACAACTCATTCGGATGGGCTGGGGGCCATCCGGCCGCAGGCACCGCTTCTCCGCCTGGCCCTCGCCTCGGAATCGCACCACCACCACCACCACCGCCTGCGCCCGCACCGGCCTGACCCTCAGGGCCACCAGGACCACCCTGGCCACCCTGGTCCCCTGCACCGCCCGCCGCGCCACCCGCGTCGTCGTTGTCGGACGCCTCCATGGCTGCCGCCTCCGGCTCCGAGGCCAACGACAACTCAGGAGAGGCCGAGCCCCTCACGAAGCCCCGCCCCTTCTGCCCAGGGAGGCCCACCGCGCCTGCGCAGACACCCTTCAGGGCCCCTCCCGGCACCCCATTGGCTGCCGCCAGCCCGCCCTGCCACCCACGGGCTGCCCCCGGAGACCCCGTAGGGCGGGACAGCCTCGCCTCCCGCGCGAAGCCCAGCTCCTCTCAGGCGCCCCCCGTGCGCCTGCGCAGATGGGCCCCTCCCGTCCTGGCCCAGACAGAGCCACCGCCGAGACGGGCACGACAGCGTCCCACTCGCAAGGCCTTGACGGCGTCTCCCAAACCATGTGCTCCAGGCAGTGAGGCGCCCGCCCCACGCCCCTGCAACCCTCCCCCGGGTAAAACCCCAGGTAAAACACAAGCAGCAGGGGACGCGCGGGACCTCCGAGAAGAGGGGTCTCCCGCAAGGTGGGCGGTGGGGACTGCTGGGGTCTTCCCTGAGGCCCCGCCCCCACCCTCAGGACCCCGTCCAGACCCTATCGCCTCCCAAGGGCCGTCTCCACACTGCATCCCGCGGGGGCGGGCGCTTCCACGGGTGAGCTGGGGGGGGGAGGGACTCAGAAGCTCCGTCCAGAGGCGAGCGCTGCTCAGCTCGCCCCATCCGTGGTCACGTGAGCATTCTCAGCGGCGGGGGGGTGGGGTGGGGGGGTGGCCAGCGACCGACCTGGGCAGACGGAACACCAGCATCTTTCCCGGGCACCGAGAAGCCACCTTAGCCGTCCCGAGAGATCCGACAGCCGAGGCCTCCCACTCCCCCAGCTGAGGGGCGGCATGGAGACAGGAGTCCACGATGCTGAGACACGGCAGTGCGAAAGCAGGTCACAGCCCGGCGCCCTAAGGAAGCTCCGGGAATCCACGGAGCTGGGGGGGGACAGCAGCTGCGGTCACGGACGCTGATTCCACCCTCTCCCCTGCTCCCGGCCGTCCCCTCCCCTCCTCGGGCTCCCTCCGGGCCACAGGCTTCGCCTGCGGCCCTTGCCGGGGGTGTGGGCCCTCCCGCTCCCGCTCCCGGGCGGCCCCGCCCCGCCCCTCACACCTGCGGGCCGGGAGGGGCCCCGGGCGGGCCTGGGCTCCGCGCTCCTCTCGGCTGCCTGCAGGCCGCTGCGCCCCGTGCTGGGCTGGCTACCGTCCTTCCCCAGCCCTGCCCCGGCCCCAGAGGCGGCCCCGAGGTGGAGGCGTCCCTCAGGAGCGTCCCTCGGACCGGGGGGCTCTCCGCACGCAGCCGGGGCCCTGCGCCTGCGGATCTGCAGGCTGTACCCACTCCCGCCACAGCCGCCTGCGGGCCGCCACCACCATGTCACCGCGCGCCCGGCTGCAGAGACATGCTCGCGGGCGGTCGGCTGTCGCCCAAAGAGGTGCTCCAGTGCAGTCAGCTGTCACCCGGCTGCAGAGAGATGTTCCGGGCCGTCGGCTGTCACCAGGCTGCAGGGAGATGCCCTCGGGTGGTCTGCTGTTGCCCAAGGAGATGCTCCCGGGTGGTCGGCCGTCACCCAAAGATATGCTCCCATGCGGTCCGTTGTTGTCTGGCTGCAGAGAGATGCTCCCCGGCCATCAGCTGTCGCCCAGCTGCACAGAGATGCTCTGGGGCTGTTGGCTGTCGCCCAAAGAGTTGCTACCAGGCTGTCGGCTGTCGCCCAGTTTCACAGAGATGCTCCCAGTTGGTCGGCTGCCGCTTGGCTGCAGAGAGATGCTCCTGGGCAGTCCACTCTCGCCCAAAGAGATGCTCCCAGGTGGTCAGCTGTCTCTCAGCTGCACAGAGATGCTCCTGTGCGGTCAGTAGTCACCAAAAGAGATGCTCCTGAGTGGTCGGCTGTCGTCCAAAGAGATGCTCCCCGGCGGTGGGCTGTCGCCCAGGTGCATAGAGAAGCTCCTGGGCAGTCGGTTGTCGCCCAAAGAGATGCTCGAAGGTGGTCAGCTGTCACCCAAAGTGATGCGACCACGTGATCAGCTGTCGCCGAACTTCACAGCAATGCTCCCTTGGGGTCGATTGTCACCAAAAGATATGCTCTCGAGTGGTCGGTTGTTGCCCAGAGAGATGCTCCTGCACGGTTGTCTGTCACCGCACTTCACAGCGATGCTCCTGGGCGGTTGGCTGTTGCCGAAAGAGATGCTCACTGGTGGTCAGTTGTCACCTCCTGCAGAGAGATGCTCCCAGGTGGTTGGCTGTTGCCCAGTTGCACAGAGATGCTCCTGGGTGGTCGGCTCTCGCCTGGCTGCAGGGAGATTCTCCCGGGCGGTTGGCTGTTTCCCAAAAAGAGGCTCCCAGGCGGTTGGCTGTCCCCCAAGGAGATGCTCCCAGGAAGTCGGCCGTCACCCAGCTTCACAGAGATGCTCCCGTGCACCCAGATGTCGCCCAAAGTGATGCTCCCTGGTGGTCGGTTGTCGCCCGGTTGCAGAGAGATGCTCTTGGGCAGTTGGTTGTTTCCCAAAGCTATGCTCCTGGGCAGTCGACTGTGGCCTAGCTGCACAGAGATGTTCCCGGGCCGTCGAATGTCGCCCAAAGAGTTACTCCCCGGCAGTTGGCTGTTGCCCGGCTGCAGGGAGATGCTCCCTGGCAGTTGACTGTTGCCCAAAGAGATGTTCCTGGGCAGTTGGCTGTCACCTGGCTGCAGGGAGATGCTCCCTGGTTGTGGGCTGTCGCCCAAAGAGATGCTCCCTGGCGGTCAGCTGTCACCCAAAGAGATGCTCCCGGGTGGTCGGTTGTCTCCCAGCTGCACAGAGATGCTCCCGGCGGTCTGTTGTCAGCAGCAGGTCTAAGGTGGCCCAACACACCCCCCAGGGCACCCTGCCTCCCACTGCACACACACACTCTGCTAGGACTCCCACAGAAACCGCGGTTCTTGGACTCACAGGAAGGGCACCCAGAAGCGGACTTCCGTCTCACTGTGCCCCCCACATCACACGGGAGGGCAGCGAGCTGTCCGCATCTGGACCACACCCGGAACGCTGGTTCCAAAAGGGCTCAGGGCAATGCAGCTTTGATTTCTCACATACAAAGAGTGTGCGGTAGAAGAGGGCTTACCAGACAAAGGCCGGAGGAGATGGCGAGGGGCCAAGCCACAGAGTCCTCCGTCTGGCTACTCCACGTCTATGGCTCGCTTTTTTAAAAAATAAATTTGTATTTATTTCTGTATTTATTGGCTGTGTTGGGTCTTCGTTGCTTCACGAGGGCTTTCTCTAGTTGCGATGAGTAGGGGCTACTCTTGGTCACGGTGGCAGGCTTCTCATTGTGGTGGCTTCTCTTGTTGTGGAGCACGGGCTGCAGTAGTTGTGGCACGTGGGCTCACTCGTTGTGGCTCTCGAGCTTTAGAGCGCAGGCTCACTAGTTGCTGCGCACGGGCTTAGTTGCTCTGTGGCATGTGGGATCTTCCCGGACCAGGGCTTGAACCCGAGTCCCCTGCATTCACAGGCGGAATCTTAACCACTGGGCCACCAGGGAAGTCCCTGTGCCTGTGCTTTTAATCCGTAGTAATAACTGTCACAGCCTACACTCCATATGCTGTTTCAAGTTTCTCCGTGTTCCCACACTGCTTTGTGGGAATGCCAAAGCGAATACTTAAATCATAGAAGAGACAGGACTAGATGTTCTCTAAGTCTCTTCTCATGCGGGGCTTCCATGATTTTACACTTACCTTGCATCTGATGGACTTTAGGCTGGATGCTAAAATGACCTTTCAGGCTCAAATCACTAGAAGACACTAGTGATTTTGAAGAAAAGAAAAGGATAGAACAATTTCTGTCAAGTTGGAGTATATAATTGTGTCCACTGGGAGAAGGATCGATGAGCTCTCAAGCTTCCGCACCAATGTGTGAAGGTTGGCATTTTAATCTGTGAGAGGCGAACCTTTCAGAAACAGCCTCAGGACAAAACAACAGATTTTATTTTTAATACCCAAGTGGGAAAGTGTTCATTTTCAATTCTATGAGGAAGGGAATAAATTGCTTATGCGTATTACACATTTTATAAACCTATAGTGATCCTTTGAATAAAAGACAGAGAGTGTACATTTTAGAAATTGTTGTTTTCAAACATTTGAATCAACTTAAGCCAGGTGTTTCTCCTAATATGGAACCGTTGGATTTGAGGTGGGGAGTGGTAGTGAATGGCACACATTATCTCATATAGTGGATTTTCACTAAACTTACTGGGTCAGGTTAGAGGAGTATTTTGGAAATTCAGATTCTTAGACTTGTTTTGAAGGTGACTTCAGGATGGGGTGTTCTCCAACACCAACCATCAATTCTCTGATTCTCCAGATACCGAGTATTCAACGATTTAATTCAAATCTGACACTAAGTGCCTGGAGTAGCAGAGACCTCACAAGTTAAAGGCTCGGTCCAACCAGACTGTCCCCCACTTTACATGTCACTTTCAAGTCCCAGGGGCCCCCTATGCTTCAGACAAATTGGCTATAAATCGGAGGTTCCCATGACCCCCTCCTCAGGCTCAACATTTTGCTAGAATGGCTCACAGAACTCAGGAACACACTTATGTGTATTTGTATATTATAAAGGATTGCAATGAAAAGCCAGGTGAAGAGTTACATAGAGCAAGGTCTGGAAGAGTCCTGAGCACAAGAGCGTCTATCCCTGCAGTTGGGGTGTTCCATCCTCCCAGCACATAGATGTGCTCACCAACCCGGAAGCACGTGGAAAATCACCGTTTAGAGGGTTTTGTGGCGGTTTCATCAAGTGGGCAAGAGTAATAAATCAGTCTCCAGTCTCTCTCCTCTCTCAAGATGTTGAGAGGAAGGGATGGGAATGACGGTTCCAAGCTCCTGATAAAGAGCTGGTTTTCTGGTGAGCAGCCCCGTCCTGGAGCTATCTAGCGGTTGACAAGAGTTGCCATATTAGAACAAAAGATGCTTCTGTCATGCAGGAAGTTCTGAGAGTTTTATGTCAGGAACCAGGGACAAAGACCAAATATATGTTTGTATTATATATGTTTGTATCATACTACAAAGGATATTAGTGTTTGTTATATAAATGTCAGCTCTTTTCCCACTTGATTTGTCTTTTCATTTTTTAAAGAACTTTTATTGAGATCCAGTTAACATACAATAAACTGCATACATTTAGGAATACAATTTGATATTTTTTTCTTATTACTAATGTATATATGGCAATCCCAACCTCCCAATTCATTCCCCCCCAACCCCTGCCCCCCGCTTTCCCCACTTGGTGTCCACGTGTTTGTTCTCTATATCTGTGTCTCTGTTTCTGCCTTGCAAACCAGTTGATTTGTAACATTTTTCTATATTCCACATATATGTGTTAATATACAATATTTGTTTTTCTCTTTCTGACTCAATTCACTCTGTATGACAGTCTCTAGGTCCATCTATGTCTCTACACATATCCCAGTTTCATTGCTTTTTACAGCTGAGTAAAAATATTCCATTGTATATATGTACCACAATTTTGTATCCATTCATCTGTTGATGGACATTTAGGTTGCTTCCATGTCCTGGCTATTGTAAATAGTGCTGCAATGAACATTGGAGTGCATGTGTCTTTTTGAATGATGGCGTTCTCTGGGTATATGCCCAGCAGTGAGATTGCTGGGTCATATGGTAACTCTGTTTTCAGTTTTTCAAGGAACCTCCATACTGTTCTCCATAGTGGCTGTTATCAATTTACATTGCCACCAACAGTGCAAGAGGGTTCCCTTTTCTCCACACCTTCTCCAGCATTTACTGTTTGTAGATTTTCTGATGACCCTGACCTCATTGTAGTTTTGATTGGCATTTCTCTAATTATTCGTGATGTTGAGCACATTTTCACGTGCCTCTTGGCCATCTGCATGTCTTCTTTGGAGAAATGCCTATTTAGGTCTTCTGCCCATTTTTTGATTGGGTTGTTTGTTTTTTTGATATTGAGCTGGATGAATTGTTTATATATTTTGGAGATTAGTCCTTTGTCTGTTGATTCGTTTGCAAATATTTTCTCCCATTCTGAGGGTTGTCTTTTCATCTTGCTTATAGTTCCCTTTGCTGTGCAGAAGATTTTAAATTTCATTAGGTCCCACTTATTTATTTTTGTTTTTATTTCCATTATTCTAGGGAGTGGATTGTCTTTTCATTTTTATGTTGCCAAATCTATCAGTTTTCCTTCGTGATCTCTTCCATCACCCTCATGCTCTATTGTGAGGATGGATGCATATTCACATGATCTGTATGTTGATTCGTCTGCCAATAGCACTCTCTTTAAAGTATCTTACCCTTTAACGTCTGGTACAAAAAGTCCTCAGTGATCACATTTTTTTTTCTCTGACATTTATTCTTCTAAACGAGCAGTAAAAGTCTTTCATCAAAAAAAAAAAAAAAAAAAAAAAGATTATATTCGGGTTCTACATGCCTGAAACCAAAAGGTGTTATGTCCCTTCCTTTGACCAGGTTCTCTCAAGAGAACCTCTTCAGTCTCTTTACATAAGCTCCTCTTATTCTTGCTAAGG
Organism: Hippopotamus amphibius kiboko; assembly: GCF_030028045.1. Lineage (NCBI taxonomy): Eukaryota > Metazoa > Chordata > Mammalia > Artiodactyla > Hippopotamidae > Hippopotamus > Hippopotamus amphibius. Next base: position 2,325,930 of record NC_080203.1, read on the forward strand.
TAATATTTTATCCTTGTTACTATTGTGTTAGGATATTTTTCCAATGCCACTTTAAAAACATATTTATTTATTTATTTATTTATTTATTTGGCTGCAGTATCTTTAGTTGCAGCATGTGGGATCTAGTTCCCTGACAAGGGCTGGAACCTGGGCGCCCTGAATTGGGAGCATGAAGTCTTAACCACTGGACCACCAGGTAGGTCCCCTCCAATGCCACTTTTAAGTAGTTTTTTCCCCATGGACTGGAGTCGTAGTATGGATTTTTGCATTACTTATTTCTCACTTGTTACATTTGATTGATCCTCTAGCTCTAGCAGTTTTTCAGCTGATTATCTTGAGTTTTCTAGAAAGATAATCATATTTACATATGATCATAACTTTTACCCCTTCCTTTCCGATGTTAATAGTTAATACATCTATTTCCACTTTATTGCTAGGCTAGAATTTTGACAAAAATGTTCAATGACAGTTGTCCCGATCGTAATGGGAATGCCCAGTGTTTCGGCATTAGTACTAAGTTGGCCAAATTGTTTTAAGATACATGTTCTTCATCACTTTTAAACCCTTTTCACTTTGTGTGCTGGCTTCAGCTCAAGTTTAGGTATTTCAGGAGTAATGCCAGCCTTATGGAATAACTTGAGAAGTTTTCTTCTTTATGCTCTGCAACAGGTTAAATAACATTGTATCATCTGTGCTAAAAAGTTTACTAGACTAAGACCTAGTGCCTTCTGGAAAAGCAAATCTTTTATTCTATTTCTTCTAAGCTGTTTGATCAGCTTTGTTTTCCTACCTCCTCTTGAGCTGCATATATTTTCCATACTTTCCTAGAAAGTTGCCCATCCCATCTAGAGTTTAAAACTGATTGTCATAAAACAATATGGAGTATTTTTGTGAATTTTTAAAATGTCCTCCATATGTCTATATCTGTTGTTAGATTGTCTTCTCATTTCTAATGGTGTCTGTCTGGATTTTTCTTCTTTGTCTATGTTGTTGCTCTTTTCAAGGGACCAGATCTTGGTTTCCTTGCCCTATACTACATGAGTTTTTCAAGCTACTTGCTTTTATCTTTATTACTTTTCACCTTCCGTGTTTTGTTTTGGTGTTTCTGTTGTCATTTTAATACCTTCTGGATTTGAATGCTTAATCAATTTATATTGAATCCTCTTAAGGTTGTTATTTGCCCTATGAATATTACTTTGACCATCGCAAAGGTTTCTTCTCTACTTAACTGAAGGTGATTCAGTATCAGGGTCATAGTAGCTTCTTAAAAATTTGCTGGTTTTCCATCTTTGGAGTACATTATGGTATGTGTATATTCCATGAACATTAAAAAGTAAAACTTTCCCATAAAACACTGCAAGTCTGAAGTCTTTTTGTGGGAAATTATATTTCTATCTTTTTGGATTTTGGTATCTGAGAGTTGAGAAAGGGAATTTCATTGTGAGTTCAATTTGCATTTCTGAAATTATGAATGCAATTGTCTCTCCTTATGTTTAAAAACCACTTGCATTTTGGGACTTCCCTGGTGGCGCAGTGGTTAAGGATCCGCCTGCCAGTGCAGGAGACACAGGTTCGAGCCGTGCTCCGGGAAGATCCCACATGCCTTGAAGCAACAAAGCCCGAGAGCCACAACTACTGAGGTTGTGCTCTAGAGCCCGTGAGTCACAACTATTGAGCCCACGTGCCACAACTACTGAAGCCTGCATGCCTATAGCCCATGCTCCACAACAAGAGAAGCCACTGCAATGAGAAGCCCACCACCACAACAAAGAGTCACCCCTGCTCACTGGAAATAGAGAAAGCCTGCGTGCAGCAACAAACACTTAATGCAGCCAATAAACAAATAAAAATTAATAAAAAATTTTTAAAAAACCACTCGTATTTCTCTTTCCATGAATTTCTGTTCACTTCCTTGTCCATTCTATTGCATTGTTGTTGATAATTTACAAGGAGCATCAATTACATTAACAATAAGAAACCAGTTAAGATAGACACCCTTGCATACACACCCTTGGATACTTATCAATCAACCTATCAATGCAGTGAATTATATGTAATTACATTCTCTCAGTCCTTCATTCAACCCGTATTTACTGAGCACCTATTAATGTCACATAAATAGGACAGACAAAATCTCTGGCCTCATGGAGGTAGAGAAAAAAGAGCTAAAAGAATTGCTAAGGGCTAAGAAAAAAAGGCAGAGTGAGTAGTAAGTTGTGCTATGATACTCTTTTAACAGGTGGTTTCTGTCCTTGATTTTTTTTTTCTTTCTGTATGTGTAGGTGTGTGCATGCCCATGAGTTTCCATTTCCAGGCTAAAGTTAATCTTATTGATTTTAAAGAATAATTTGGTATAGGTGAATATTCTCTTTCGTGAATTTCTTTTATGTGGGGGCTGAAGTAGAAAAGAATACTTTATTGCTTTACCAGGCAAAGGGGACCACAGCAGGCTAATACCTTCAAACTGTGTCCCTTTCTTGAAGTTGGATGAAATAATGCGGACCTGATTTCTCTTTCTCTTTGGGCTAAATCTTTGGCCACCTTTCAAACTCTCCCTTTAGTTTTAGTGTAAAAAAATTGTTCATCTCTTCTTAAGTCAATTTTGGAAATTAATAGTCACAAGCCAGCCCAGATTCAAGTGTCGGGGACACGGAGCCCACCTCCCAAGAGGAGGCTGAAAAGCCCATCTTGTAGCAGAGAACATGGGACGGACCATCATCGTATCCATCCCTGGAAAAGGCTCCCAGCCACACAGCTGTGACTGTTGTCACGTGCACGTGCCGAGAAAGGGGCGGGTGGTGGGGGTGGTGCATGCATTCTCTTCACGTGCACGAGGAATGTCCTTTGTGAAGGCAGCAGGTAAGTCTGTGGTCTGGGAAGTGTGTCACACGGCAGGGTGGGTCCGCGCAGCCCTTTGAGGGGCCCCCGGCTCCTTCCTCAACCCGTGCGTCTACTGCCACCTGGTGACGGGAGCCGCCCATGGCAGCTTTTGTTCTCTTGAGAAGGGACTCCCCCACAAGCAGGTGAGGATGCCATCACTTCTCTGATGACGTTCCTCAGCTAGAAAATGGGGATATGATGGCGTCTCCATCACAGGATGTTTTGGACGTTGAGTCATTACACATACGCACTCAAAAGAGTGCCTGCTCAGCACACAACGGAACGCTCCATTACTTGTGACGTGGTAAGAATTCACGGGGCCGTCAGGGTTTGAGGCGCATCTCGAAAGACATATAGAATGAATGGAAAATTAAGTGCTCGCGCAGGCAGGCTGTCCCCCCGCGGCCTGACACACGAGAGTCGCTCAGGGAGGAGTGGCGGAATGAGCAGATGAACGCGAGGACAGCAGAGATTCGGGGCCGAGCTGGACCCCTGACTTGGGCAGAACACATCCGTGTCCTGGACGGTCCGCTCCCACCTGAAGGCAAGGAGAAGAAAAGGCATCTTTGTCTTGCTGTCACCAGGACCAGACCCTTCTCCAGCCCAGGAGGCGCCTCAGGGCCCCCTCCACGTCCTCGTTGCTCAGACTGTAAATGAAAGCGCGGAGCATGGGAGCCACCGCCGCATACAGCGCCGTGGCCACTGAGTCCTCGGCTGCGCAGGAGGACGAGGGTCACAGGTTCGCCCCAAATAGGGTCCCGTGGAACAGTGACGCCACGGCCAGGTGGGGACTGCAAGTGGAGAAGGCTTTCAGCTTGCCCTGCGAAGACCGAAGTCTCAGGATGGCTGAGAAAATGCGCACGTAGGAGACAGAAATAAAGAGGAAGGGAGTGACAGACAGACAGCGCCCCCCGCGCTGTAAACCACCAACTCGCCGATGCGGATATCTGAGCAGGAGCGCTTCAGCAAGGCGCACAGCTCGCAGAAGATGTGGTGGATTCTGACACTTGCGCGGAATGACAGGCTACTCGCGAGGAGGGTGAGGGTCAGGGATAGATGTTTGTGACCGCCAGAGCCACAGACAGAGATGTGATGCAGAATTTGGGGCTCCTGGGTGTGGTGGAGTGGAGAGGGTGACCGACGGCTACAACTCTGTCATAGGCCATCACTGCCGAGAGGACACTGTCCAGCTCTGCAAACACAATTAGGAAGTACATCTGCGTGAGGCATGCTGCGTAGGGGATGGCTTGGCTCTGGGTTTGGATGTTTAGCAGCATCTTTGGTACCATGGCGGAGGTGAAGCAGATGTCCACGCGGGACAGGGTGGCTATGAAGCAGTACACGGGGGTGTGGAGGCTGGAGATGGAGCTGATGGCCAGAACGATGAGCAGGTTCCCCACCACAGCGACCAGGTACGTGCACAGGAACAGACAGAAGAGGAGGGGCTGATGTTCAGGCACCTCGGACAGTCCCAGGAGGAGGAATTCCGAGATGACGGTTGGGTCGCCTCTCACCATGGCTTCTGGTTTCTGTCGATATGCGCTGGAAACACATCCGTCCACAAGGCCAGAGGCAGTCTGGGGTAACATGCACCACAACCTTCCTCGGTGGCTAAAACCGTACTTGTGACATTTGGGGAAGGAACTCCAGACTGGGGCAGTAACGACAAGACTCACTCGTCGTGGGGCTGTCTGGTCGCCACAGAATGCAGGAGGGGCGAGCTGAGGCTTTCCTTGTGACTCAGCTTGGGCGGGCGCTCCGCCTGCTTCCCTGGGAGGAAAGAAGAACCGGCCAGAGAAGAAGACAGAGAGACCTGAACGCGAGGCCTGGTTTGGGGAGAGTGGCTGGAGACAGCAAGGGCAGTTGAGTTGTCAAGGTGAGACCGCTGGTTGGACCCCTGAGGGCCTTTGTGTTTTATCCAGGTAAGAGTCTGGGTGATGGCCACTAGGAACAATTCTGTCTCTGTGTGCACACGTGAGAGAGAGAGAGAGAGAGAGAGAGAGAGAGAGAGAGAGAGTGTCCTTAGACAGATCTACTTCACAGGCGTATACACAGACATATCTATTCATGTGTATATATTCGCACAAAGATTCACGAAATGGTGTTCACCAGAACGCTCACCAACAGTGGTGATCTCTGGGGGGGGGGGTGAAATCTTTACTTCCACCTTTCTTTCAATGATAAACATGTATCGGTTTCCCAGACTGTTCTCTTGGATGTTATCGAGGCTTTCAGGCGGTGTCTGTGATGGACTCGCTTTGGGGCACAAGCACAGTTAGGGGTTCAAGGCTCACGAGGCCTTGTCACACATAAGGGCATGTCTAAGAAGTTATGTCCCTGTGACTTTGTCTCTCCTTCTCAAGTCCATGTCATGGAACCCACAAAGGCTAAATGCTCGTGTGGCGTGACGCCACTAGATAGACAGATCTACACTCACCAACCTGAAATCCAGATGAACTGGGAATCTAAGGGGGCTTCCTAGGTGGCACAGTGGTTAAGAATCCACCTGCCAATGCAGGGGACACGGGTTCAATCCCTGCTCCAGGAAGATCCCACGTGTCGCGGAGCAAGTAAGCCCGTGTGCCACAACTATTGAGCCCGTTTGCCGCAACTATTCAGCCCGTGAGCCACAACTATTGAGACCGTGTGCCACGACTATTGAGCCCATGAGCCACAACGATGAGCCCGTGTGCCACAACTACTGAAGCCCATGCGGCCAGAGCCCGTGCTCCGCAACAGGAGCAGCCACGGCAATGAGGAGCCCATGCACCACAACGAAGAGTAGCCCCCGCTCGCCACAACTAGAGAAAGTCTGCGTGCATCAATGAAGACCCAACACAGCCAATAAATACTAAATAAAAACTTTTTAATTAAAAAAATAAAATAAAAACTGACTAAAGTATTTTAAAAAACTAAGAATCTGATTTTAAAATATTGACTCAAGAACAGGCAGGTGATGAGCAAGCAAACACTCCCGGAAGACACTGGAAACGATCTCACAGACCTGCACCTAAAAATAAGCACGTGCTTTTAATCCCGTTGAGTTTAAGAGAAAATTCTTTTAGTTCATCAGGTTTTCAACTCACGAGTCCCCTACCTAATTGCCAAGACTTTACAAGGGAAGGAATGACATCTGTCTGATTCACCACTGAATCAAGCTGGCCTCAAGCCAGCATGACACTGAAACCAAAATCCGGTGACAACAGCATACACACAGAAGAATAATGAGGCAAAAATCTTCAATAGATTCAAAACCGGTGCAGCAGTATTGAAGGGATAAGGCACCAAGTAGGAACATAAGGACGACTGATATCATGACATCTATTCAGGTAAATAATCACACAAATTGGTGGGAAAGGAAAACTATATTATAAATCTCTATTGGAGGCTACAATGGCACTTGTAAAATCTGACATTCCTGCTGGATTTTTAAAATCCATAGTGAGACTGGAATCAAAGCCTCATCTCAAAGCACCACAGCATGGACGTCCTTTCCCTCAACCCAAATGCCTCGTCCAAACCCCTCCCCTCAGACCCCAACCTTCACTGGGTGCTCTGGAACTCATCGTTTGTAATCAGTCTCTTCTCAAAGCATCCCTCTACCTCCCACCATAAAGAAGGCCCAGCTCTGCACCCTGCAGACGCTCCCTTCTGCAGCCCTCTCCAAGGTACACATCTTTTCTTATCACACCCCTGTACCTATACCTCAGGGTCAGGAGGCACGATCAGTGGCCTCTCCTCACTCCCAGTGCTACTTTTCAGCACGGGGTTTCCTCTCCTCTTTAAAAAGAAAGCCCAAGAGTGACATCCGCAAAAACAGCAGAAGCTGGACTTCCAAGGGCCTGTCCCTCCACAGAAACAATGAGATGTTTAGCAAAAATGGTCACCATCAATGTTGTCAGAGCTCACGAATATAATCAAATGTTCCCAGTGACCAAAGAAGAAAAAGATGACTTCAACACAGGAGAACTTTCTGGTGTTTGAATTTTAGCCTTGCCCGCACACCCCTCCCCAGTACAGCAGCAGGCTGCGTTCCCCGTGTGATACTTGGCTCCAGAGAAGAGAAGAGCAGACTTCTTTCCCAAGGAACTGGGTTTGTCTGTTTGGACCTATCTGGGGATTCTCTGACACAGGACACCGGCCTTTATCTCACCTAACTCAACTCTCTCAGGGCAGAAAAGCAGCTAAGAGCCTGTTCCTTGAAAACAATGAACAAGCGGCAGCCTCTTGGGGCAAAAACAAAATTACAGCCGGGGCAAACAATAGACACACCAAAGGCCTTGGAGGAAAAACTGGGGAAGGTCACCTTTGGAAATATTGGCTTTGAAAAGCTCCTGCTTGTGATGGGGAATCCAGAAAGTCATATGCATGCCCAGGGCTGGATACACTCTCACAAAAGACCTGACGATAGATACCGTAACACTATCATTTCACCTCCGGGGGTTATTTAGGCTCCGAAAAGCATAAGGAATGAAGGCTAAGGCAGAGTTGCGGCTAAGCATTGAAGGAGTGCCCCAACACAGAGCCAATCGACAGAGCCCAGGAGAGTAGCTTATGCTTCATTTTCTTTCTTTATTTCTTTTTTTTTTGTCTCTGAGTGTTTAAGGAAATCTCTCTCAAACCAACTAACTGACCAAAAGCTGAAAGAACAGAAAATTCAGAGAGCACACATGATAAAACGTAATTTTTGGAAAACAGTTTCGAAAACTCACCAAACCAATCAGCAACCACAACTCAGAGAAAGCAACAAAACAAACCCTGAAGAGCGGGAAGAATCCAATTTCCACATTAACCACATTATAATACTCAAGATGGCCAGCTTTCAATGAAAAATTAAGAGGCATGCACAGAAACAAGTGAATACAGCCCATTCACAGGATGAAAAGAAGTTAGCAGAAAATGTTCATGAGGAAGCAGAGGTATTGGACTTCCTAGAGAAAGACTAAATTAACTTTCTTAAATCTGTTCAAAAAGCTACAGCAAAGCAGGAGAAAAATGTCTCAACAGACAGACAGCCCACCTGCCTGGTGTGTGACTGCAGAGCAGGTGGGCAGGGAAGACAGACGCGCGGGCTTCAGGACCGGATTCCTGGCTGGAGTCGGGAATGGAAGGGGTGGACCGCAGGGCCCTGCGAGCCCTGAGCCTGGAGGGCTCACCAGGGGGCCCGCGGGCAGCTGCGGAGGGAGACGCGGCCCAAGCCCTGAGCCCTGGGGCCCTGGGATGCTCAGAGGTGGTAGAGGAGGGGGGCCGGGCCCCTCCCCACGTGCCCAGGGCCCTGGAGGGGAGGGAGGCGCTGAGGCCCGAGGGAGGGGGGCGCTCTCGCCGGGGAGGGGGTGCGGAGCGGGGAGCGGGGGGTGGGGGGGGCGTGGCCGGGAGGAGCCGCGGCCTCGAGGGCCCAGCTCGGGGCCTGCTCCCCCAGGTTCTCACCGCTCTGGACCTGGACGCCTCTTGCCGGAAGCAGAAGCTGCGCCAGAAGCTGGAACAGATCATCGGCCTCTTGTCCAGCAACAGCTAAGGGTGGCGGACCCGGTGAGGAGGGGGCTTCTCAGTCCCGAGCCGTCCCCCCGGTCCCAGGGCGGTGGGGGGTGGTCTCCCGCCTGGGTCGCGGGGCTGAGCCCTGGATCGGGTGGCACGGGAGAGGTCACCCGGCCGAGATGCCCCCGGCACACCTGGGCCCCCGTCATGAGTGCCTTGCTTTGGGCCCTGCGTGGGGAGGGGGTGCCCAGACCAAGCCCCCACACCACCCCCACCCCCACCCCCGGCATCAGCAATACCCCCGCCCTCCCGGCCTCGCGCCCGGGGCTCGTGATCGCCCCGACCTCCTTCCTGTTTATACCCCAAGCACCTATTTATTTAATTTATCTCCCCTCACCGCCTCCATCTGTACATACGCGGCCCCCCCGCCCCCCGGAGGTTGCCGGCCTCCCTCGGCTCTCCTCGAGCCCTCCTCCCGGCTCCCCTGGAACGTGGTCAGCCGTGGCCTAGCCCCTGGCCCCTCGCCCTGGCCCTGGCTGGCCCCAGCCATCCCGAGGAGGGGGCCTCGCACCTGCGGCACTGGGGGCGGGTGAGGCACGGAAGCCGCCCTCAGACTGTGGCTCTGCCAAGGGGTCCCCCTGCGGCCGCCACAGCAGTCCCCCGCCCCGGGCTTCCCGGGCGGGGACTGCACCCCCTCCCAGGGCCCTGTTGCCTCCGAGCGCCCGGAGAGCTGGAAGCAGGCTCCCGCCAGGGCCTGAGCTGGGCCTGGGGGCCCCCAGCTCTCCTTCTCCGGGCCCTACCGCCAAACCTCCTCCGCGTGGTCTGCGCGCCCGGGCCCCGCCTCCTCCGCTGCCCTGTCCTGCACCCGCCCCGAGGGGCAGAGGCGGCAGTGCCTTCCTCCTTTGTTCTTCCCACTCCCTGGAGGAACCTGGCCCCGGCCCGCGCTCCTGGAAACCCACTTCACCCGCCCCCCCGGCCCCCCTGTGGCTTTTCTTTTTTCTTTCTGCATGCGGTTTTCTTTGCCCATGTAATCTTTTTCCTAATTAAATGTTGGGAAGTGGAGTCGGTGTGTGGCTTTGTCCTCGGGGCAGGTGGCCGTTCCCTGAACGTGGAGGCAGGTGGGGGGGCTGCCGGACCCTGCGTGGGCTGGACGCCCTTGACGGGAGGAAGGGTGACTCGCTGCAGGGCTGCTGAGGATTTGAGGAGGTCCGGGGCCATGTCCAATCCATCAGCGAGTCCCGGTGGCTCCACGTTCGAGACACCTGCAGAATCTGCGCCCTTCTCCCCACCTCCACGGCCCCCAAGGGGTCCAAGCCGCCCTTGTCTCTTGCCTGGATGCCCGTCTCCCCGTTGCTGCCCTGGCCGCCCTCGGCCTCTCCTCAACGTGGGAGGCACTGGGACCCTGTTAAGATACACGGTGGACCTTGTCCCCACTCTGTTCAAAACCGGCCAGGGCTTCGTGGCCCCCACACGCCTTCGTACCTGCCGACTCTTTACTGCCCCGCGTGCGCTGCCATCATTGCGCTCCTACCTCCCTCTTAGCCCACACACACCTGTTAAAGGAGTCCGGGTGGGGAGAAAGCGGGACGCAATTTTAAACAGAGTGGCCGGGAATGCTTTTCGGGTGAGCCAGGTGGATCCCCAGAGGAAGAGGGCTCCAGTCTGGAGAGCACCAGCGCAAAGGCCCTGATGCAGGAGTCAGCCTGGCGTTTTCTGGTTTGGTTTGGTTTGGTTTTTAAATATTCATTCATTTAGCTGCGCCAGGTCTTAGTTGCGGCACGTGGGACCTTTTTAGTTGCGTCATCTTTTAGTTGCACACGCGGGATCTAGCTCCCTGACCAGGGATCAAACCCGGGTCCCCTGCTAGGAGCACAGAGTCTTAGCCACTGGGCCACCAGCAAAGTCCCCGGCCTGGCATTTTTGAAAGGGTCAGGAAGCCAGTGCGGCTGAGTCAAGTTGAGCAAGTGAAAGGGTGAGAGTGGAGACGGTCAGAGAGGAATCGGGCTGGATCCCGTCTGGCTTTGTAGGCCACTGTAAGTTCTTTGGCTTTGTCCCTAAGAGTCCCTTTTGCAGATTTTTTTTTTAACAGAAGAGTGATGCAATCTGACGTCCATCTTAAAACAACCCGGCAGCTTCACCAGTCATCTGTCAGGCCACGGCGGTAGGCTGATTCTGGGCTTCGCTGGGTGAGGGAGGGAGGATGAGTCTGACGTCGGGCCCTAGAGCCCGGGATGCTGTAGCTCAAGAGCTGCAAGCAGAGAGGATCCTGGGGATCTGCTGAGGGTCCCCCTGGAGTATCAGGGGGTGCTGATCAGCACCAGTGTGTGAGGAAACCACCCGGGCCTGGGACAGGGCTTCCAGCAAGGATTCAGGGTAACGATGCTCAGGGCTCAAGCAGGACCCGGAGGAACACCTGTCCCACTGGCCGGAATGGAAACCTCGGAATTGAAGAGGCCTGAGGGAGGCCACTCAGAAGGGGCCAGCCTCAGTAGTGGCAAAATAATTCTACACTAAAAACTGCTCTAGTACCATGCAGCAAATCTTAGAAGCAAGAGTCTAAAGAATCAGACTGTTTCCAAGTAACCACAGCACTTGGAAACAAAGTTCAAGAGTAGGTTTAAGGGGAGTCCCTGGTGGCCTAGTGGTTAGGATTCTGGGCTTTCACTGCTGGGGCCCGGGTGCAACCACTGGTCAGAGAACTGAGATACCACAAGCCATGCAGCACGGCCAAAAAAGAAAACAACAGTTTGGGGATACAAAAATACTCAGCACCCAAGGGAAAGCATACAAGGTCTGTTATCCAATCAAAAACACTTGGCATGAACACAGGAAGTGAAATCCAGCCCATTATAAGGAGATAGAGCCGTCAATAAAAGGCATCCGGATTGAAAAGGAAGAAGTAAAACTTCCAAGATCACAGGATACTTTAGAGGGAGCGAAGTCCGCCTGCCCAGATGCTGAACCAAGTGTCCGAGCACTTTTCTTCACGGGTCCGAAACAAAGCCAGTAAACTACGAAACTCCTATCGCCGTGCTTCTGGGTTGTTTGCTCTTCACGTGCAAACTCAGTGTTTTATTTTTGCAGGAAACTAACCCAATGGTGACATAGATGTGGGGAGACATCTATGTCAGAATTCTGGTGGGAGGGCACATTTCCTGGAGAGCAGTTGTGTACTGTGAGAGCAATGGTGTAAAAACTGAGTTTTTAAAAAATAACTAGGAAAGTAAACTTTTGTCTCAGTATTTGCACCTTTTGGAATCTATCTTCAGCAAATAAGCATTGATGCGGAAACTTACGTACAAGAATTCCACTGAATCATTATCGATAATAAGGGAAAACAAGAGAAAAATTTGTCACTGATTACATTATAATGCATCTTTTATGCCTCCATTTAAAAGCATGTTTTTGAAGGATTTTTGCAAAGAATAAAAGCTCACGTGTTAAATGAAAAGAATTTAAAACCAAAAAAAATGTTCCAAAACGTTGACAGAACATAATGCTGAATGGTAGGACTTAACTGATTTTCATTTTCTCCCATTTCCTAAACTGTCTTCAATCACCTTGTACTGCTTGAGTATCTGAATCTCAGAACTTCCCTGCAACCCAAGGAGAAAAGCAATACACTGGTGCTGTAGCCAAAAAGAAACTCAGATGCAGAACAGTAGTTCAGTTTTATTTCATGCAATAAGAACCATTCAATCATCTCCCTCCTCCAGCAACCAGGAAACGAAACAAGTGGGCCCCGAGCACCCAAAAAACAACAGTAGGCTCCAAGAATGAAGTGGCATCTACTACAGGAAGCCATGCCTCAGTAAAGGAAGCATCGCCTGGCATGGGGCAGAAGGCTGGGCCTCAGCCCCCTTTTCCTGGTAGAGACATAGGGGGAAACAGGGGCCCAAAGTGCTGCATGACCTGCTGCACCAGGGCAAGGTCGTCAAGAAAGGACCTGACGGAAACTTGAAGGCAGCGACTATCTTCAGCAGTCCATCTCCTGAAAGTGAGGACAAAGGAAAATCAAGCTGACTGTGAGAACGCGTGCCGGGGCCCAGCCCACCACACCGTCTCTTTGGACTCAACACTTAGCCACGGAAGTATCCCTCCGTCTGAGCTTGGCCCTTAGCACGTTCTGCCCCCCCACCCCCAGCCCGGGGCCCTTCTAGAACTGACACAATCAGGAAGCTGCCGTCCACCGACAGCTCCTTCTGAACGCCCTGCAGGTGAGGCTCCTCATAAGCAGCCAGGGCCCGCCGCGCCGCCTCCGCCTCTATGGGACACAGGAACGGCACTCTTAGGACGCTGCAGGAGGACTGGTCAAGGCGCCATTTGTCACCAGCGTCACCTGTGCTTCGAGTCTCCTCGTCGCCCAGGCCCGCTTCCCCCAGAGGGTGGCCCTCCGACCGTCCACAGACCCCACCCCACCCGTCCCCCCGGCCCGGCTCCTCTCCTCGGTGCCGCCGCGCCCCGCACCCACTCTGCCCGCCTTCTCCTCCGGCCCCGCAGGCCGTCCCCCCCCACACCCATCCTGTCCCCTCGGCCGCCCTGGCCTTCCTACTGCCCTGGAGCTTTTGCCTTCCAGCAGCCGCTGGTCCGTCCTCGCTCCCCTTCCTGCACTGCCCCCCGCCGCCCTCAGCCACCCCGGCCTCCCCGGGGACTCCGGCCTCCCGGCCACCGCGGCTTCTGCCCAAAGGATACAACTCATTCGGATGGGCTGGGGGCCATCCGGCCGCAGGCGCCGCTTCTCCGCCTGGCCCTCGCCTCGGAATCGCACCACCACCACCACCACCACCGCCTGCGCCCGCACCGGCCTGACCCTCAGGGCCACCAGGACCACCCTGGCCACCCTGGTCCCCTGCACCGCCCGCCGCGCCACCCGCGTCGTCGTCGTCGGACGCCTCCATGGTTGCCGCCTCCGGCTCCGAGGCCAACGACAACTCAGGAGAGGCCGAGCCCCTCACGAAGCCCCGCCCCTTCTGCCCAGGGAGGCCCACCGCGCCTGCGCAGACACCCTTCAGGGCCCCTCCCGGCACCCCATTGGCTGCCGCCAGCCCGCCCTGCCACCCACGGGCTGCCCCCGGAGACCCCGTAGGGCGGGACAGCCTCGCCTCCCGCGCGAAGCCCAGCTCCTCTCGGGCGCCCCCCGTGCGCCTGCGCAGATGGGCCCCTCCCGCCCTGGCCCAGACAGAGCCACCGCCGAGACGGGCACGACAGCGTCCCACTCGCAAGGCCTTGACGGCGTCTCCCAAACCATGTGCTCCAGGCAGTGAGGCGCCCGCCCCACGCCCCTGCAACCCTCCCCCGGGTAAAACCCCAGGTAAAACACAAGCAGCAGGGGACGCGCGGGACCTCCGAGAAGAGGGGTCTCCCGCAAGGGGGGCGGTGGGGACTGCTGGGGTCTTCCCTGAGGCCCCGCCCCCACCCTCAGGACCCCGTCCAGACCCTATCGCCTCCCAAGGGCCGTCTCCACACTGCATCCCGCGGGGGCGGGCGCTTCCACGGGTGAGCTGGGGGGGGAGGGACTCAGAAGCTCCGTCCAGAGGCGAGCGCTGCTCAGCTCGCCCCATCCGTGGTCACGTGAGCATTCTCAGCGGCGGGGGGGTGGGGTGGGGGGGTGGCCAGCGACCGACCTGGGCAGACGGAACACCAGCATCTTTCCCGGGCACCGAGAAGCCACCTTAGCCGTCCCGAGAGATCCGACAGCCGAGGCCTCCCACTCCCCCAGCTGAGGGGCGGCATGGAGACAGGAGTCCACGATGCTGAGACACGGCAGTGCGAAAGCAGGTCACAGCCCGGCGCCCTAAGGAAGCTCCGGGAATCCACGGAGCTGGGGGGGGACAGCAGCTGCGGTCACGGACGCTGATTCCACCCTCTCCCCTGCTCCCGGCCGTCCCCTCCCCTCCTCGGGCTCCCTCCGGGCCACAGGCTTCGCCTGCGGCCCTTGCCGGGGGTGTGGGCCCTCCCGCTCCCGCTCCCGGGCGGCCCCGCCCCGCCCCTCACACCTGCGGGCCGGGAGGGGCCCCGGGCAGGCCTGGGCTCCACGCTCCTCTCGGCTGCCTGCAGGCCGCTGCGCCCCGTGCTGGGCTGGCTACCGTCCTTCCCCAGCCCTGCCCCGGCCCCAGAGGCGGCCCCGAGGTGGAGGCGTCCCTCAGGAGCGTCCCTCGGACCGGGGGGCTCTCCGCACGCAGCCGGGGCCCTGCGCCTGCGGATCTGCAGGCTGTACCCACTCCCGCCACAGCCGCCTGCGGGCCGCCACCACCATGTCACCGCGCGCCCGGCTGCAGAGACATGCTCGCGGGCGGTCGGCTGTCGCCCAAAGAGGTGCTCCAGTGCAGTCAGCTGTCACCCGGCTGCAGAGAGATGTTCCGGGCCGTCGGCTGTCACCAGGCTGCAGGGAGATGCCCTCGGGTGGTCTGCTGTTGCCCAAGGAGATGCTCCCGGGTGGTCGGCCGTCACCCAAAGATATGCTCCCATGCGGTCCGTTGTTGTCTGGCTGCAGAGAGATGCTCCCCGGCCGTCAGCTGTCGCCCAGCTGCACAGAGATGCTCATGAATGGTCAGTAGTTGCCCAAAGAGATGCTCCCAGGTGGTCTGTTGTCAACTGGGCACAGGGAGATACTCCCAGGTGTTCGGCTGTCACCCAAAGAGATGCACCTGGGTGGTGGGCTGATGCCCAAAGAGATGCTCCCGGGCGGTCAGCTGTCACCCAGCTGCAGAGAGATGCTCCTGGGCAATTGGCTGTCTCCCAAAGAGATGCTCCCAGGTGGTCGGCTGTCTCTCAGCTGCACAGAGATGCTCCTGGGCGGTCTGCTGTCCCCCAGCTGCACAGAGATGCTCCCGGGTGGATGGCTGTTGCCCAAAGAGTTGCTCCTGGGTGGTTGGCTGTCACCCAAAGAGATGCTCCCCGGCGGTGGGCTGTCGCCCAGGTGCATAGAGAAGCTCCTGGGCAGTCGGTTGTCGCCCAAAGAGATGCTCGAAGGTGGTCAGCTGCCGCCTGGCTGCAGGGAGCTGCTCCCAGGTGGTTGGCTGCCAGCCAAAGAGATGCTCCTGGGCGGTCAGCTGTCCCCCGAAGAGATGCTCCTGGGTGGTTGGCTGTCAGCCAGAAGCACAGGGATGCTCCCGCATGGTCGATTGTCACCCAAAGAGATGCTCCCAGGCGGTTGGTTGTCGTCTGGATGCAGAGCGATGCTCCCGGGCCGTCAGCTGTCATCCAGCTGCACAGAGAAGCTCCTGCATGGTCCGTTGTCACCCAAAGAGATTCTCCCAGGAGGTCAGTTGTCGCCCAGCCACGGGGAAGAACTCCCAGACGTCGGCTATCACGCAAAGAGAAACTCCCGGCGGTAGGCTGTCGCCGAAAGTGATGCTCCCAGGTGGTCGGCTGTCACCCGACTGCATAGAGATGCTTTCGGGCGGTTGGCTGTTGCCCGGCTGCAGGGAGATGCTCCTGGGTGATCGGCTGTCTCCCAAAGAGATGCTCCTGGGCAGTCGGCTGTCACACAAAGAGATGCTCCCGTGCGGTCGGTAGTCGCCCGGCTGCACAGAGATGCTGCCGGGTGGTCGGCTGTTGCCCAAAGACATGCTTCCGGGCAGTCAGCTGTCACCCAGCTGCACAGAAATGATCCGAGGTGGTCGGCTGTCGACCAAAGAGATGTTTCTGGGTGGTCGGCCCTCACCCAAGAGATGTTCCTGGGCGGTCGGCTGTCACCCAAGAGATGTTCCTGGGTGGTCGGTTGGTGCCAAAAGAGATGCTCCAGGGCGGTCAGCAGTCACCGGCTGCAGAGAGATGCCCCCGGGCAGTCAGCTGTCGCCCAAAGTGATGCTCCCGGGTGGTCGGCTGTTGCCGAAAGAGATGCTCCTCGGCAGTCGGCTCTCGCCCAGCTGCACAGAGATATTCCCAGGCCGTTGGCTGTTGCCCAAAGAGATGGTCCTGGGCGGTCGGCTGTCACCCAAAGTGATGCGACCACGTGATCAGCTGTCGCCGAACTTCACAGCAATGCTCCCTTGGGGTCGATTGTCACCAAAAGATATGCTCTCGAGTGGTCGGTTGTTGCCCAGAGAGATGCTCCTGCACGGTTGTCTGTCACCGCACTTCACAGCGATGCTCCTGGGCGGTTGGCTGTTGCCGAAAGAGATGCTCACTGGTGGTCAGTTGTCACCTCCTGCAGAGAGATGCTCCCAGGTGGTTGGCTGTTGCCCAGTTGCACAGAGATGCTCCTGGGTGGTCGGCTCTCGCCTGGCTGCAGGGAGATTCTCCCGGGCGGTTGGCTGTTTCCCAAAAAGAGGCTCCCAGGCGGTTGGCTGTCCCCCAAGGAGATGCTCCCAGGAAGTCGGCCGTCACCCAGCTTCACAGAGATGCTCCCGTGCACTCAGATGTCGCCCAAAGTGATGCTCCCTGGTGGTCGGTTGTCGCCCGGTTGCAGAGAGATGCTCTTGGGCAGTTGGTTGTTTCCCAAAGCTATGCTCCTGGGCAGTCGACTGTGGCCTAGCTGCACAGAGATGTTCCCGGGCCGTCGAATGTCGCCCAAAGAGTTACTCCCCGGCAGTTGGCTGTTGCCCGGCTGCAGGGAGATGCTCCCTGGCGGTTGACTGTTGCCCAAAGAGATGTTCCTGGGCAGTTGGCTGTCACCTGGCTGCAGGGAGATGCTCCCTGGTTGTGGGCTGTCGCCCAAAGAGATGCTCCCTGGCGGTCAGCTGTCACCCAAAGAGATGCTCCCGGGTGGTCGGTTGTCTCCCAGCTGCACAGAGATGCTCCCGGCGGTCTGTTGTCAGCAGCAGGTCTAAGGTGGCCCAACACACCCCCCAGGGCACCCTGCCTCCCACTGCACACACACACTCTGCTAGGACTCCCACAGAAACCGCGGTTCTTGGACTCACAGGAAGGGCACCCAGAAGCGGACTTCCGTCTCACTGTGCCCCCCACATCACACGGGAGGGCAGCGAGCTGTCCGCATCTGGACCACACCCGGAACGCTGGTTCCAAAAGGGCTCAGGGCAATGCAGCTTTGATTTCTCACATACAAAGAGTGTGCGGTAGAAGAGGGCTTACCAGACAAAGGCCGGAGGAGATGGCGAGGGGCCAAGCCACAGAGTCCTCCGTCTGGCTACTCCACGTCTATGGCTCGCTTTTTTAAAAAATAAATTTGTATTTATTTCTGTATTTATTGGCTGTGTTGGGTCTTCGTTGCTTCACGAGGGCTTTCTCTAGTTGCGATGAGTAGGGGCTACTCTTGGTCACGGTGGCAGGCTTCTCATTGTGGTGGCTTCTCTTGTTGTGGAGCACGGGCTGCAGTAGTTGTGGCACGTGGGCTCACTCGTTGTGGCTCTCGAGCTTTAGAGCGCAGGCTCACTAGTTGCTGCGCATGGGCTTAGTTGCTCTGTGGCATGTGGGATCTTCCCGGACCAGGGCTTGAACCCGAGTCCCCTGCATTCACAGGCGGAATCTTAACCACTGTGCCACCAGGGAAGTCCCTATGCCTGTGCTTTTAATCCGTAGTAATAACTGTCACAGCCTACACTCCATATGCTGTTTCAAGTTTCTCCGTGTTCCCACACTGCTTTGTGGGAATGCCAAAGCGAATACTTAAATCATAGAAGAGACAGGACTAGATGTTCTCTAAGTCTCTACTCATGCGGGGCTTCCATGATTTTACACTTACCTTGCATCTGATGGACTTTAGGCTGGATGCTAAAATGACCTTTCAGGCTCAAATCACTAGAAGACACTAGTGATTTTGAAGAAAAGAAAAGGATAGAACAATTTCTGTCAAGTTGGAGTATATAATTGTGTCCACTGGGAGAAGGATCGATGAGCTCTCAAGCTTCCGCACCAATGTGTGAAGGTTGGCATTTTAATCTGTGAGAGGCGAACCTTTCAGAAACAGCCTCAGGACAAAACAACAGATTTTATTTTTAATACCCAAGTGGGAAAGTGTTCATTTTCAATTCTATGAGGAAGGGAATAAATTGCTTATGAGTATTACACATTTTATAAACCTATAGTGATCCTTTGAATAAAAGACAGAGAGTGTACATTTTAGAAATTGTTGTTTTCAAACATTTGAATCAACTTAAGCCAGGTGTTTCTCCTAATATGGAACCGTTGGATTTGAGGTGGGGAGTGGTAGTGAATGGCACACATTATCTCATATAGTGGATTTTCACTAAACTTACTGGGTCAGGTTAGAGGAGTATTTTGGAAATTCAGATTCTTAGACTTGTTTTGAAGGTGACTTCAGGATGGGGTGTTCTCCAACACCAACCATCAATTCTCTGATTCTCCAGATACCGAGTATTCAACGATTTAATTCAAATCTGACACTAAGTGCCTGGAGTAGCAGAGACCTCACAAGTTAAAGGCTCGGTCCAACCAGACTGTCCCCCACTTTACATGTCACTTTCAAGTCCCAGGGGCCCCCTATGCTTCAGACAAATTGGCTATAAATCGGAGGTTCCCATGACCCCCTCCTCAGGCTCAACATTTTGCTAGAATGGCTCACAGAACTCAGGAACACACTTATGTGTATTTGTATATTATAAAGGATTGCAATGAAAAGCCAGGTGAAGAGTTACATAGAGCAAGGTCTGGAAGAGTCCTGAGCACAAGAGCGTCTATCCCTGGAGTTGGGGCGTTCCATCCTCCCAGCACATAGATGTGCTCACCAACCCGGAAGCACGTGGAAAATCACCGTTTAGAGGGTTTTGTGGCGGTTTCATCAAGTGGGCAAGAGTAATAAATCAGTCTCCAGTCTCTCTCCTCTCTCAAGATGTTGAGAGGAAGGGATGGGAATGACGGTTCCAAGCTCCTGATAAAGAGCTGGTTTTCTGGTGAGCAGCCCCGTCCTGGAGCTATCTAGCGGTTGACAAGAGTTGCCATATTAGAACAAAAGATGCTTCTGTCATGCAGGAAGTTCTGAGAGTTTTATGTCAGGAACCAGGGACAAAGACCAAATATATGTTTGTATTATATATGTTTGTATCATACTACAAAGGATATTAGTGTTTGTTATATAAATGTCAGCTCTTTTCCCACTTGATTTGTCTTTTCATTTTTTAAAGAACTTTTATTGAGATCCAGTTAACATACAATAAACTGCATACATTTAGGAATACAATTTGATATTTTTTTCTTATTACTAATGTATATATGGCAATCCCAACCTCCCAATTCATTCCCCCCCAACCCCTGCCCCCCGCTTTCCCCACTTGGTGTCCACGTGTTTGTTCTCTATATCTGTGTCTCTGTTTCTGCCTTGCAAACCAGTTGATTTGTAACATTTTTCTATATTCCACATATATGTGTTAATATACAATATTTGTTTTTCTCTTTCTGACTCAATTCACTCTGTATGACAGTCTCTAGGTCCATCTATGTCTCTACACATATCCCAGTTTCATTGCTTTTTACAGCTGAGTAAAAATATTCCATTGTATATATGTACCACAATTTTGTATCCATTCATCTGTTGATGGACATTTAGGTTGCTTCCATGTCCTGGCTATTGTAAATAGTGCTGCAGTGAACATTGGAGTGCATGTGTCTTTTTGAATGATGGCGTTCTCTGGGTATATGCCCAGCAGTGAGATTGCTGGGTCATATGGTAACTCTGTTTTCAGTTTTTCAAGGAACCTCCATACTGTTCTCCATAGTGGCTGTTATCAATTTACATTGCCACCAACAGTGCAAGAGGGTTCCCTTTTCTCCACACCTTCTCCAGCATTTACTGTTTGTAGATTTTCTGATGACCCTGACCTCAGTGTAGTTTTGATTGGCATTTCTCTAATTATTCGTGATGTTGAGCACATCTTCACGTGCCTCTTGGCCATCTGCATGTCTTCTTTGGAGAAATGCCTATTTAGGTCTTCTGCCCATTTTTTGATTGGGTTGTTTGTTTTTTTGATATTGAGCTGGATGAATTGTTTATATATTTTGGAGATTAGTCCTTTGTCTGTTGATTCGTTTGCAAATATTTTCTCCCATTCTGAGGGTTGTCTTTTCATCTTGCTTATAGTTCCCTTTGCTGTGCAGAAGATTTTAAATTTCATTAGGTCCCACTTATTTATTTTTGTTTTTATTTCCATTATTCTAGGGAGTGGATTGTCTTTTCATTTTTATGTTGCCAAATCTATCAGTTTTCCTTCGTGATCTCTTCCATCACCCTCATGCTCTATTGTGAGGATGGATGCATATTCACATGATCTGTATGTTGATTCGTCTGCCAATAGCACTCTCTTTAAAGTATCTTACCCTTTAACGTCTGGTACAAAAAGTCCTCAGTGATCACATTTTTTTTTCTCTGACATTTATTCTTCTAAATGAGCAGTAAAAGTCTTTCATCAAAATAAAAAAAAAAAAAAGATTATATTCGGGTTCTACATGCCTGAAACCAAAAGGTGTTATGTCCCTTCCTTTGACCAGGTTCTCTCAAGAGAACCTCTTCAGTCTCTTTACATAAGCTCCTCTTATTCTTGCTAAGGTAATATTTTATCCTGGTTACTATTGTGTTAGGATATTTTTCCAATGCCACTTTAAAAACATATTTTTATTTATTTATTTATTTGGCTGCAGTATCTTTAGTTGCAGCATGTGGGATCTAGTTCCCTGACAAGGGCTGGAACCTGGGCGCCCTGAATTGGGAGCATGAAGTCTTACCCACTGGACCACCAGGTAGGTCCCCTCCAATGCCACTTTTAAGTAGTTTTTTCCCCATGGACTGGAGTCGTAGTATGGATTTTTGCATTACTTATTTCTCACTTGTTACATTTGATTGATCCTCTAGCTCTAGCAGTTTTTCAGCTGATTATCTTGAGTTTTCTAGAAAGATAATCATATTTACATATGATCATAACTTTTACCCCTTCCTTTCCGATGTTAATAGTTAATACATCTATTTCCACTTTATTGCTAGGCTAGAATTTTGACAAAAATGTTCAATGACAGTTGTCCCGATCGTAATGGGAATGCCCAGCGTTTCGGCATTAGTACTAAGTTGGCCAAATTGTTTTAAGATACATGTTCTTCATCACTTTTAAACCCTTTTCACTTTGTGTGCTGGCTTCAGCTCAAGTTTAGGTATTTCAGGAGTAATGCCAGCCTTATGGAATAACTTGAGAAGTTTTCTTCTTTATGCTCTGCAACAGGTTAAATAACATTGTATCATCTGTGCTAAAAAGTTTACTAGACTAAGACCTAGTGCCTTCTGGAAAAGCAAATCTTTTATTCTATTTCTTCTAAGCTGTTTGATCAGCTTTGTTTTCCTACCTCCTCTTGAGCTGCATATATTTTCCATACTTTCCTAGAAAGTTGCCCATCCCATCTAGAGTTTAAAACTGATTGTCATAAAACAATATGGAGTATTTTTGTGAATTTTTAAAATGTCCTCCATATGTCTATATCTGTTGTTAGATTGTCTTCTCATTTCTAATGGTGTCTGTCTGGATTTTTCTTCTTTGTCTATGTTGTTGCTCTTTTCAAGGGACCAGATCTTGGTTTCCTTGCCCTATACTACATGAGTTTTTCAAGCTACTTGCTTTTATCTTTATTACTTTTCACCTTCCGTGTTTTGTTTTGGTGTTTCTGTTGTCATTTTAATACCTTCTGGATTTGAATGCTTAATCAATTTATATTGAATCCTCTTAAGGTTGTTATTTGCCCTATGAATATTACTTTGACCATCGCAAAGGTTTCTTCTCTACTTAACTGAAGGTGATTCAGTATCAGGGTCATAGTAGCTTCTTAAAAATTTGCTGGTTTTCCATCTTTGGAGTACATTATGGTATGTGTATATTCCATGAACATTAAAAAGTAAAACTTTCCCATAAAACACTGCAAGTCTGAAGTCTTTTTGTGGGAAATTATATTTCTATCTTTTTGGATTTTGGTATCTGAGAGTTGAGAAAGGGAATTTCATTGTGAGTTCAATTTGCATTTCTGAAATTATGAATGCAATTGTCTCTCCTTATGTTTAAAAACCACTTGCATTTTGGGACTTCCCTGGTGGCGCAGTGGTTAAGGATCCGCCTGCCAGTGCAGGAGACACAGGTTCGAGCCGTGCTCCGGGAAGATCCCACATGCCTTGAAGCAACAAAGCCCGTGAGCCACAACTACTGAGGTTGTGCTCTAGAGCCCGTGAGTCACAACTATTGAGCCCACGTGCCACAACTACTGAAGCCTGCATGCCTATAGCCCATGCTCCACAACAAGAGAAGCCACTGCAATGAGAAGCCCACCACCACAACAAAGAGTCACCCCTGCTCACTGGAAATAGAGAAAGCCTGCGTGCAGCAACAAACACTTAATGCAGCCAATAAACAAATAAAAATTAATAAAAAATTTTTAAAAAACCACTCGTATTTCTCTTTCCATGAATTTCTGTTCACTTCCTTGTCCATTCTATTGCATTGTTGTTGATAATTTACAAGGAGCATCAATTACATTAACAATAAGAAACCAGTTAAGATAGACACCCTTGCATACACACCCTTGGATACTTATCAATCAACCTATCAATGCAGTGAATTATATGTAATTACATTCTCTCAGTCCTTCATTCAACCCGTATTTACTGAGCACCTATTAATGTCACATAAATAGGACAGACAAAATCTCTGGCCTCATGGAGGTAGAGAAAAAAGAGCTAAAAGAATTGCTAAGGGCTAAGAAAAAAAGGCAGAGTGAGTAGTAAGTTGTGCTATGATACTCTTTTAACAGGTGGTTTCTGTCCTTGATTTTTTTTTTCTTTCTGTATGTGTAGGTGTGTGCATGCCCATGAGTTTCCATTTCCAGGCTAAAGTTAATCTTATTGATTTTAAAGAATAATTTGGTATAGGTGAATATTCTCTTTCGTGAATTTCTTTTATGTGGGGGCTGAAGTAGAAAAGAATACTTTATTGCTTTACCAGGCAAAGGGGACCACAGCAGGCTAATACCTTCAAACTGTGTCCCTTTCTTGAAGTTGGATGAAATAATGCGGACCTGATTTCTCTTTCTCTTTGGGCTAAATCTTTGGCCACCTTTCAAACTCTCCCTTTAGTTTTAGTGTAAAAAAATTGTTCATCTCTTCTTAAGTCAATTTTGGAAATTAATAGTCACAAGCCAGCCCAGATTCAAGTGTCGGGGACACGGAGCCCACCTCCCAAGAGGAGGCTGAAAAGCCCATCTTGTAGCAGAGAACATGGGACGGACCATCATCGTATCCATCCCTGGAAAAGGCTCCCAGCCACACAGCTGTGACTGTTGTCACGTGCACGTGCCGAGAAAGGGGCGGGTGGTGGGGGTGGTGCATGCATTCTCTTCACGTGCACGAGGAATGTCCTTTGTGAAGGCAGCAGGTAAGTCTGTGGTCTGGGAAGTGTGTCACACGGCAGGGTGGGTCCGCGCAGCCCTTTGAGGGGCCCCCGGCTCCTTCCTCAACCCGTGCGTCTACTGCCACCTGGTGACGGGAGCCGCCCATGGCAGCTTTTGTTCTCTTGAGAAGGGACTCCCCCACAAGCAGGTGAGGATGCCATCACTTCTCTGATGACGTTCCTCAGCTAGAAAATGGGGATATGATGGCGTCTCCATCACAGGATGTTTTGGACGTTGAGTCATTACACATACGCACTCAAAAGAGTGCCTGCTCAGCACACAACGGAACGCTCCATTACTTGTGACGTGGTAAGAATTCACGGGGCCGTCAGGGTTTGAGGCGCATCTCGAAAGACATATAGAATGAATGGAAAATTAAGTGCTCGCGCAGGCAGGCTGTCCCCCCGCGGCCTGACACACGAGAGTCGCTCAGGGAGGAGTGGCGGAATGAGCAGATGAACGCGAGGACAGCAGAGATTCGGGGCCGAGCTGGACCCCTGACTTGGGCAGAACACATCCGTGTCCTGGACGGTCCGCTCCCACCTGAAGGCAAGGAGAAGAAAAGGCATCTTTGTCTTGCTGTCACCAGGACCAGACCCTTCTCCAGCCCAGGAGGCGCCTCAGGGCCCCCTCCACGTCCTCGTTGCTCAGACTGTAAATGAAAGCGCGGAGCATGGGAGCCACCGCCGCATACAGCGCCGTGGCCACTGAGTCCTCGGCTGCGCAGGAGGACGAGGGTCACAGGTTCGCCCCAAATAGGGTCCCGTGGAACAGTGACGCCACGGCCAGGTGGGGACTGCAAGTGGAGAAGGCTTTCAGCTTGCCCTGCGAAGACCGAAGTCTCAGGATGGCTGAGAAAATGCGCACGTAGGAGACAGAAATAAAGAGGAAGGGAGTGACAGACAGACAGCGCCCCCCGCGCTGTAAACCACCAACTCGCCGATGCGGATATCTGAGCAGGAGCGCTTCAGCAAGGCGCACAGCTCGCAGAAGATGTGGTGGATTCTGACACTTGCGCGGAATGACAGGCTACTCGCGAGGAGGGTGAGGGTCAGGGATAGATGTTTGTGACCGCCAGAGCCACAGACAGAGATGTGATGCAGAATTTGGGGCTCCTGGGTGTGGTGGAGTGGAGAGGGTGACCGACGGCTACAACTCTGTCATAGGCCATCACTGCCGAGAGGACACTGTCCAGCTCTGCAAACACAATTAGGAAGTACATCTGCGTGAGGCATGCTGCGTAGGGGATGGCTTGGCTCTGGGTTTGGATGTTTAGCAGCATCTTTGGTACCATGGCGGAGGTGAAGCAGATGTCCACGCGGGACAGGGTGGCTATGAAGCAGTACACGGGGGTGTGGAGGCTGGAGATGGAGCTGATGGCCAGAACGATGAGCAGGTTCCCCACCACAGCGACCAGGTACGTGCACAGGAACAGACAGAAGAGGAGGGGCTGATGTTCAGGCACCTCGGACAGTCCCAGGAGGAGGAATTCCGAGATGACGGTTGGGTCGCCTCTCACCATGGCTTCTGGTTTCTGTCGATATGCGCTGGAAACACATCCGTCCACAAGGCCAGAGGCAGTCTGGGGTAACATGCACCACAACCTTCCTCGGTGGCTAAAACCGTACTTGTGACATTTGGGGAAGGAACTCCAGACTGGGGCAGTAACGACAAGACTCACTCGTCGTGGGGCTGTCTGGTCGCCACAGAATGCAGGAGGGGCGAGCTGAGGCTTTCCTTGTGACTCAGCTTGGGCGGGCGCTCCGCCTGCTTCCCTGGGAGGAAAGAAGAACCGGCCAGAGAAGAAGACAGAGAGACCTGAACGCGAGGCCTGGTTTGGGGAGAGTGGCTGGAGACAGCAAGGGCAGTTGAGTTGTCAAGGTGAGACCGCTGGTTGGACCCCTGAGGGCCTTTGTGTTTTATCCAGGTAAGAGTCTGGGTGATGGCCACTAGGAACAATTCTGTCTCTGTGTGCACACGTGAGAGAGAGAGAGAGAGAGAGAGAGAGAGAGAGAGAGTGTCCTTAGACAGATCTACTTCACAGGCGTATACACAGACATATCTATTCATGTGTATATATTCGCACAAAGATTCACGAAATGGTGTTCACCAGAACGCTCACCAACAGTGGTGATCTCTGGGGGGGGGGGTGAAATCTTTACTTCCACCTTTCTTTCAATGATAAACATGTATCGGTTTCCCAGACTGTTCTCTTGGATGTTATCGAGGCTTTCAGGCGGTGTCTGTGATGGACTCGCTTTGGGGCACAAGCACAGTTAGGGGTTCAAGGCTCACGAGGCCTTGTCACACATAAGGGCATGTCTAAGAAGTTATGTCCCTGTGACTTTGTCTCTCCTTCTCAAGTCCATGTCATGGAACCCACAAAGGCTAAATGCTCGTGTGGCGTGACGCCACTAGATAGACAGATCTACACTCACCAACCTGAAATCCAGATGAACTGGGAATCTAAGGGGGCTTCCTAGGTGGCACAGTGGTTAAGAATCCACCTGCCAATGCAGGGGACACGGGTTCAATCCCTGCTCCAGGAAGATCCCACGTGTCGCGGAGCAAGTAAGCCCGTGTGCCACAACTATTGAGCCCGTTTGCCGCAACTATTCAGCCCGTGAGCCACAACTATTGAGACCGTGTGCCACGACTATTGAGCCCATGAGCCACAACGATGAGCCCGTGTGCCACAACTACTGAAGCCCATGCGGCCAGAGCCCGTGCTCCGCAACAGGAGCAGCCACGGCAATGAGGAGCCCATGCACCACAACGAAGAGTAGCCCCCGCTCGCCACAACTAGAGAAAGTCTGCGTGCATCAATGAAGACCCAACACAGCCAATAAATACTAAATAAAAACTTTTTAATTAAAAAAATAAAATAAAAACTGACTAAAGTATTTTAAAAAACTAAGAATCTGATTTTAAAATATTGACTCAAGAACAGGCAGGTGATGAGCAAGCAAACACTCCCGGAAGACACTGGAAACGATCTCACAGACCTGCACCTAAAAATAAGCACGTGCTTTTAATCCCGTTGAGTTTAAGAGAAAATTCTTTTAGTTCATCAGGTTTTCAACTCACGAGTCCCCTACCTAATTGCCAAGACTTTACAAGGGAAGGAATGACATCTGTCTGATTCACCACTGAATCAAGCTGGCCTCAAGCCAGCATGACACTGAAACCAAAATCCGGTGACAACAGCATACACACAGAAGAATAATGAGGCAAAAATCTTCAATAGATTCAAAACCGGTGCAGCAGTATTGAAGGGATAAGGCACCAAGTAGGAACATAAGGACGACTGATATCATGACATCTATTCAGGTAAATAATCACACAAATTGGTGGGAAAGGAAAACTATATTATAAATCTCTATTGGAGGCTACAATGGCACTTGTAAAATCTGACATTCCTGCTGGATTTTTAAAATCCATAGTGAGACTGGAATCAAAGCCTCATCTCAAAGCACCACAGCATGGACGTCCTTTCCCTCAACCCAAATGCCTCGTCCAAACCCCTCCCCTCAGACCCCAACCTTCACTGGGTGCTCTGGAACTCATCGTTTGTAATCAGTCTCTTCTCAAAGCATCCCTCTACCTCCCACCATAAAGAAGGCCCAGCTCTGCACCCTGCAGACGCTACCTTCTGCAGCCCTCTCCAAGGTACACATCTTTTCTTATCACACCCCTGTACCTATACCTCAGGGTCAGGAGGCACGATCAGTGGCCTCTCCTCACTCCCAGTGCTACTTTTCAGCACGGGGTTTCCTCTCCTCTTTAAAAAGAAAGCCCAAGAGTGACATCCGCAAAAACAGCAGAAGCTGGACTTCCAAGGGCCTGTCCCTCCACAGAAACAATGAGATGTTTAGCAAAAATGGTCACCATCAATGTTGTCAGAGCTCACGAATATAATCAAATGTTCCCAGTGACCAAAGAAGAAAAAGATGACTTCAACACAGGAGAACTTTCTGGTGTTTGAATTTTAGCCTTGCCCGCACACCCCTCCCCAGTACAGCAGCAGGCTGCATTCCCCGTGTGATACTTGGCTCCAGAGAAGAGAAGAGCAGACTTCTTTCCCAAGGAACTGGGTTTGTCTGTTTGGACCTATCTGGGGATTCTCTGACACAGGACACCGGCCTTTATCTCACCTAACTCAACTCTCTCAGGGCAGAAAAGCAGCTAAGAGCCTGTTCCTTGAAAACAATGAACAAGCGGCAGCCTCTTGGGGCAAAAACAAAATTACAGCCGGGGCAAACAATAGACACACCAAAGGCCTTGGAGGAAAAACTGGGGAAGGTCACCTTTGGAAATATTGGCTTTGAAAAGCTCCTGCTTGTGATGGGGAATCCAGAAAGTCATATGCATGCCCAGGGCTGGATACACTCTCACAAAAGACCTGACGATAGATACCGTAACACTATCATTTCACCTCCGGGGGTTATTTAGGCTCCGAAAAGCATAAGGAATGAAGGCTAAGGCAGAGTTGCGGCTAAGCATTGAAGGAGTGCCCCAACACAGAGCCAATCGACAGAGCCCAGGAGAGTAGCTTATGCTTCATTTTCTTTCTTTATTTCTTTTTTTTTTGTCTCTGAGTGTTTAAGGAAATCTCTCTCAAACCAACTAACTGACCAAAAGCTGAAAGAACAGAAAATTCAGAGAGCACACATGATAAAACGTAATTTTTGGAAAACAGTTTCGAAAACTCACCAAACCAATCAGCAACCACAACTCAGAGAAAGCAACAAAACAAACCCTGAAGAGCGGGAAGAATCCAATTTCCACATTAACCACATTATAATACTCAAGATGGCCAGCTTTCAATGAAAAATTAAGAGGCATGCACAGAAACAAGTGAATACAGCCCATTCACAGGATGAAAAGAAGTTAGCAGAAAATGTTCATGAGGAAGCAGAGGTATTGGACTTCCTAGAGAAAGACTAAATTAACTTTCTTAAATCTGTTCAAAAAGCTACAGCAAAGCAGGAGAAAAATGTCTCAACAGACAGACAGCCCACCTGCCTGGTGTGTGACTGCAGAGCAGGTGGGCAGGGAAGACAGACGCGCGGGCTTCAGGACCGGATTCCTGGCTGGAGTCGGGAATGGAAGGGGTGGACCGCAGGGCCCTGCGAGCCCTGAGCCTGGAGGGCTCACCAGGGGGCCCGCGGGCAGCTGCGGAGGGAGACGCGGCCCAAGCCCTGAGCCCTGGGGCCCTGGGATGCTCAGAGGTGGTAGAGGAGGGGGGCCGGGCCCCTCCCCACGTGCCCAGGGCCCTGGAGGGGAGGGAGGCGCTGAGGCCCGAGGGAGGGGGGCGCTCTCGCCGGGGAGGGGGTGCGGAGCGGGGAGCGGGGGGTGGGGGGGGCGTGGCCGGGAGGAGCCGCGGCCTCGAGGGCCCAGCTCGGGGCCTGCTCCCCCAGGTTCTCACCGCTCTGGACCTGGACGCCTCTTGCCGGAAGCAGAAGCTGCGCCAGAAGCTGGAACAGATCATCGGCCTCTTGTCCAGCAACAGCTAAGGGTGGCGGACCCGGTGAGGAGGGGGCTTCTCAGTCCCGAGCCGTCCCCCCGGTCCCAGGGCGGTGGGGGGTGGTCTCCCGCCTGGGTCGCGGGGCTGAGCCCTGGATCGGGTGGCACGGGAGAGGTCACCCGGCCGAGATGCCCCCGGCACACCTGGGCCCCCGTCATGAGTGCCTTGCTTTGGGCCCTGCGTGGGGAGGGGGTGCCCAGACCAAGCCCCCACACCACCCCCACCCCCACCCCCGGCATCAGCAATACCCCCGCCCTCCCGGCCTCGCGCCCGGGGCTCGTGATCGCCCCGACCTCCTTCCTGTTTATACCCCAAGCACCTATTTATTTAATTTATCTCCCCTCACCGCCTCCATCTGTACATACGCGGCCCCCCCGCCCCCCGGAGGTTGCCGGCCTCCCTCGGCTCTCCTCGAGCCCTCCTCCCGGCTCCCCTGGAACGTGGTCAGCCGTGGCCTAGCCCCTGGCCCCTCGCCCTGGCCCTGGCTGGCCCCAGCCATCCCGAGGAGGGGGCCTCGCACCTGCGGCACTGGGGGCGGGTGAGGCACGGAAGCCGCCCTCAGACTGTGGCTCTGCCAAGGGGTCCCCCTGCGGCCGCCACAGCAGTCCCCCGCCCCGGGCTTCCCGGGCGGGGACTGCACCCCCTCCCAGGGCCCTGTTGCCTCCGAGCGCCCGGAGAGCTGGAAGCAGGCTCCCGCCAGGGCCTGAGCTGGGCCTGGGGGCCCCCAGCTCTCCTTCTCCGGGCCCTACCGCCAAACCTCCTCCGCGTGGTCTGCGCGCCCGGGCCCCGCCTCCTCCGCTGCCCTGTCCTGCACCCGCCCCGAGGGGCAGAGGCGGCAGTGCCTTCCTCCTTTGTTCTTCCCACTCCCTGGAGGAACCTGGCCCCGGCCCGCGCTCCTGGAAACCCACTTCACCCGCCCCCCCGGCCCCCCTGTGGCTTTTCTTTTTTCTTTCTGCATGCGGTTTTCTTTGCCCATGTAATCTTTTTCCTAATTAAATGTTGGGAAGTGGAGTCGGTGTGTGGCTTTGTCCTCGGGGCAGGTGGCCGTTCCCTGAACGTGGAGGCAGGTGGGGGGGCTGCCGGACCCTGCGTGGGCTGGACGCCCTTGACGGGAGGAAGGGTGACTCGCTGCAGGGCTGCTGAGGATTTGAGGAGGTCCGGGGCCATGTCCAATCCATCAGCGAGTCCCGGTGGCTCCACGTTCGAGACACCTGCAGAATCTGCGCCCTTCTCCCCACCTCCACGGCCCCCAAGGGGTCCAAGCCGCCCTTGTCTCTTGCCTGGATGCCCGTCTCCCCGTTGCTGCCCTGGCCGCCCTCGGCCTCTTCTCAACGTGGGAGGCACTGGGACCCTGTTAAGATGCACGGTGGACCTTGTCCCCACTCTGTTCAAAACCGGCCAGGGCTTCGTGGCCCCCACACGCCTTCGTACCTGCCGACTCTTTACTGCCCCGCGTGCGCTGCCATCATTGCGCTCCCACCTCCCTCTTAGCCCACACACACCTGTTAAAGGAGTCCGGGTGGGGAGAAAGCGGGACGCAATTTTAAACAGAGTGGCCGGGAATGCTTTTCGGGTGAGCCAGGTGGATCCCCAGAGGAAGAGGGCTCCAGTCTGGAGAGCACCAGCGCAAAGGCCCTGATGCAGGAGTCAGCCTGGCGTTTTCTGGTTTGGTTTGGTTTGGTTTTTAAATATTCATTCATTTAGCTGCGCCAGGTCTTAGTTGCGGCACGTGGGACCTTTTTAGTTGCGTCATCTTTTAGTTGCACACGCGGGATCTAGCTCCCTGACCAGGGATCAAACCCGGGTCCCCTGCTAGGAGCACAGAGTCTTAGCCACTGGGCCACCAGCAAAGTCCCCGGCCTGGCATTTTTGAAAGGGTCAGGAAGCCAGTGCGGCTGAGTCAAGTTGAGCAAGTGAAAGGGTGAGAGTGGAGACGGTCAGAGAGGAATCGGGCTGGATCCCGTCTGGCTTTGTAGGCCACTGTAAGTTCTTTGGCTTTGTCCCTAAGAGTCCCTTTTGCAGATTTTTTTTTTAACAGAAGAGTGATGCAATCTGACGTCCATCTTAAAACAACCCGGCAGCTTCACCAGTCATCTGTCAGGCCACGGCGGTAGGCTGATTCTGGGCTTCGCTGGGTGAGGGAGGGAGGATGAGTCTGACGTCGGGCCCTAGAGCCCGGGATGCTGTAGCTCAAGAGCTGCAAGCAGAGAGGATCCTGGGAATCTGCTGAGGGTCCCCCTGGAGTATCAGGGGGTGCTGATCAGCACCAGTGTGTGAGGAAACCACCCGGGCCTGGGACAGGGCTTCCAGCAAGGATTCAGGGTAACGATGCTCAGGGCTCAAGCAGGACCCGGAGGAACACCTGTCCCACTGGCCGGAATGGAAACCTCGGAATTGAAGAGGCCTGAGGGAGGCCACTCAGAAGGGGCCAGCCTCAGTAGTGGCAAAATAATTCTACACTAAAAACTGCTCTAGTACCATGCAGCAAATCTTAGAAGCAAGAGTCTAAAGAATCAGACTGTTTCCAAGTAACCACAGCACTTGGAAACAAAGTTCAAGAGTAGGTTTAAGGGGAGTCCCTGGTGGCCTAATGGTTAGGATTCTGGGCTTTCACTGCTGGGGCCCGGGTGCAACCACTGGTCAGAGAACTGAGATACCACAAGCCATGCAGCACGGCCAAAAAAGAAAACAACAGTTTGGGGATACAAAAATACTCAGCACCCAAGGGAAAGCATACAAGGTCTGTTATCCAATCAAAAACACTTGGCATGAACACAGGAAGTGAAATCCAGCCCATTATAAGGAGATAGAGCCGTCAATAAAAGGCATCCGGATTGAAAAGGAAGAAGTAAAACTTCCAAGATCACAGGATACTTTAGAGGGAGCGAAGTCCGCCTGCCCAGATGCTGAACCAAGTGTCCGAGCACTTTTCTTCACGGGTCCGAAACAAAGCCAGTAAACTACGAAACTCCTATCGCCGTGCTTCTGGGTTGTTTGCTCTTCACGTGCAAACTCAGTGTTTTATTTTTGCAGGAAACTAACCCAATGGTGACATAGATGTGGGGAGACATCTATGTCAGAATTCTGGTGGGAGGGCACATTTCCTGGAGAGCAGTTGTGTACTGTGAGAGCAATTGTGTAAAAACTGAGTTTTTAAAAAATAACTAGGAAAGTAAACTTTTGTCTCAGTATTTGCACCTTTTGGAATCTATCTTCAGCAAATAAGCATTGATGCGGAAACTTACGTACAAGAATTCCACTGAATCATTATCGATAATAAGGGAAAACAAGAGAAAAATTTGTCACTGATTACATTATAATGCATCTTTTATGCCTCCATTTAAAAGCATGTTTTTGAAGGATTTTTGCAAAGAATAAAAGCTCACGTGTTAAATGAAAAGAATTTAAAACCAAAAAAATGTTCCAAAACGTTGACAGAACATAATGCTGAATGGTAGGACTTAACTGATTTTCATTTTCTCCCATTTCCTAAACTGTCTTCAATCACCTTGTACTGCTTGAGTATCTGAATCTCAGAACTTCCCTGCAACCCAAGGAGAAAAGCAATACACTGGTGCTGTAGCCAAAAAGAAACTCAGATGCAGAACAGTAGTTCAGTTTTATTTCATGCAATAAGAACCATTTAATCATCTCCCTCCTCCAGCAACCAGGAAACGAAACAAGTGGGCCCCGAGCACCCAAAAAACAACAGTAGGCTCCAAGAATGAAGTGGCATCTACTACAGGAAGCCATGCCTCAGTAAAGGAAGCATCGCCTGGCATGGGGCAGAAGGCTGGGCCTCAGCCCCCTTTTCCTGGTAGAGACATAGGGGGAAACAGGGGCCCAAAGTGCTGCATGACCTGCTGCACCAGGGCAAGGTCGTCAAGAAAGGACCTGACGGAAACTTGAAGGCAGCGACTATCTTCAGCAGTCCATCTCCTGAAAGTGAGGACAAAGGAAAATCAAGCTGACTGTGAGAACGCGTGCCGGGGCCCAGCCCACCACACCGTCTCTTTGGACTCAACACTTAGCCACGGAAGTATCCCTCCGTCTGAGCTTGGCCCTTAGCACGTTCTGCCCCCCCACCCCCAGCCCGGGGCCCTTCTAGAACTGACACAATCAGGAAGCTGCCGTCCACCGACAGCTCCTTCTGAACGCCCTGCAGGTGAGGCTCCTCATAAGCAGCCAGGGCCCGCCGCGCCGCCTCCGCCTCTATGGGACACAGGAACGGCACTCTTAGGACGCTGCAGGAGGACTGGTCAAGGCGCCATTTGTCACCAGCGTCACCTGTGCTTCGAGTCTCCTCGTCGCCCAGGCCCGCTTCCCCCAGAGGGTGGCCCTCCGACCGTCCACAGACCCCACCCCACCCGTCCCCCCGGCCCGGCTCCTCTCCTCGGTGCCGCCGCGCCCCGCACCCACTCTGCCCGCCTTCTCCTCCGGCCCCGCAGGCCGTCCCCCCCCACACCCATCCTGTCCCCTCGGCCGCCCTGGCCTTCCTACTGCCCTGGAGCTTTTGCCTTCCAGCAGCCGCTGGTCCGTCCTCGCTCCCCTTCCTGCACTGCCCCCCGCCGCCCTCAGCCACCCCGGCCTCCCCGGGGACTCCGGCCTCCCGGCCACCGCGGCTTCTGCCCAAAGGATACAACTCATTCGGATGGGCTGGGGGCCATCCGGCCGCAGGCGCCGCTTCTCCGCCTGGCCCTCGCCTCGGAATCGCACCACCACCACCACCACCACCGCCTGCGCCCGCACCGGCCTGACCCTCAGGGCCACCAGGACCACCCTGGCCACCCTGGTCCCCTGCACCGCCCGCCGCGCCACCCGCGTCGTCGTCGTCGGACGCCTCCATGGTTGCCGCCTCCGGCTCCGAGGCCAACGACAACTCAGGAGAGGCCGAGCCCCTCACGAAGCCCCGCCCCTTCTGCCCAGGGAGGCCCACCGCGCCTGCGCAGACACCCTTCAGGGCCCCTCCCGGCACCCCATTGGCTGCCGCCAGCCCGCCCTGCCACCCACGGGCTGCCCCCGGAGACCCCGTAGGGCGGGACAGCCTCGCCTCCCGCGCGAAGCCCAGCTCCTCTCGGGCGCCCCCCGTGCGCCTGCGCAGATGGGCCCCTCCCGCCCTGGCCCAGACAGAGCCACCGCCGAGACGGGCACGACAGCGTCCCACTCGCAAGGCCTTGACGGCGTCTCCCAAACCATGTGCTCCAGGCAGTGAGGCGCCCGCCCCACGCCCCTGCAACCCTCCCCCGGGTAAAACCCCAGGTAAAACACAAGCAGCAGGGGACGCGCGGGACCTCGGAGAAGAGGGGTCTCCCGCAAGGGGGGCGGTGGGGACTGCTGGGGTCTTCCCTGAGGCCCCGCCCCCACCCTCAGGACCCCGTCCAGACCCTATCGCCTCCCAAGGGCCGTCTCCACACTGCATCCCGCGGGGGCGGGCGCTTCCACGGGTGAGCTGGGGGGGGAGGGACTCAGAAGCTCCGTCCAGAGGCGAGCGCTGCTCAGCTCGCCCCATCCGTGGTCACGTGAGCATTCTCAGCGGCGGGGGGGTGGGGTGGGGGGGTGGCCAGCGACCGACCTGGGCAGACGGAACACCAGCATCTTTCCCGGGCACCGAGAAGCCACCTTAGCCGTCCCGAGAGATCCGACAGCCGAGGCCTCCCACTCCCCCAGCTGAGGGGCGGCATGGAGACAGGAGTCCACGATGCTGAGACACGGCAGTGCGAAAGCAGGTCACAGCCCGGCGCCCTAAGGAAGCTCCGGGAATCCACGGAGCTGGGGGGGGACAGCAGCTGCGGTCACGGACGCTGATTCCACCCTCTCCCCTGCTCCCGGCCGTCCCCTCCCCTCCTCGGGCTCCCTCCGGGCCACAGGCTTCGCCTGCGGCCCTTGCCGGGGGTGTGGGCCCTCCCGCTCCCGCTCCCGGGCGGCCCCGCCCCGCCCCTCACACCTGCGGGCCGGGAGGGGCCCCGGGCAGGCCTGGGCTCCACGCTCCTCTCGGCTGCCTGCAGGCCGCTGCGCCCCGTGCTGGGCTGGCTACCGTCCTTCCCCAGCCCTGCCCCGGCCCCAGAGGCGGCCCCGAGGTGGAGGCGTCCCTCAGGAGCGTCCCTCGGACCGGGGGGCTCTCCGCACGCAGCCGGGGCCCTGCGCCTGCGGATCTGCAGGCTGTACCCACTCCCGCCACAGCCGCCTGCGGGCCGCCACCACCATGTCACCGCGCGCCCGGCTGCAGAGACATGCTCGCGGGCGGTCGGCTGTCGCCCAAAGAGGTGCTCCAGTGCAGTCAGCTGTCACCCGGCTGCAGAGAGATGTTCCGGGCCGTCGGCTGTCACCAGGCTGCAGGGAGATGCCCTCGGGTGGTCTGCTGTTGCCCAAGGAGATGCTCCCGGGTGGTCGGCCGTCACCCAAAGATATGCTCCCATGCGGTCCGTTGTTGTCTGGCTGCAGAGAGATGCTCCCCGGCCGTCAGCTGTCGCCCAGCTGCACAGAGATGCTCATGAATGGTCAGTAGTTGCCCAAAGAGATGCTCCCAGGTGGTCTGTTGTCAACTGGGCACAGGGAGATACTCCCAGGTGTTCGGCTGTCACCCAAAGAGATGCACCTGGGTGGTGGGCTGATGCCCAAAGAGATGCTCCCGGGCGGTCAGCTGTCACCCAGCTGCAGAGAGATGCTCCTGGGCAATTGGCTGTCTCCCAAAGAGATGCTCCCAGGTGGTCGGCTGTCTCTCAGCTGCACAGAGATGCTCCTGGGCGGTCTGCTGTCCCCCAGCTGCACAGAGATGCTCCCGGGTGGATGGCTGTTGCCCAAAGAGTTGCTCCTGGGTGGTTGGCTGTCACCCAAAGAGATGCTCCCCGGCGGTGGGCTGTCGCCCAGGTGCATAGAGAAGCTCCTGGGCAGTCGGTTGTCGCCCAAAGAGATGCTCGAAGGTGGTCAGCTGCCGCCTGGCTGCAGGGAGCTGCTCCCAGGTGGTTGGCTGCCAGCCAAAGAGATGCTCCTGGGCGGTCAGCTGTCCCCCGAAGAGATGCTCCTGGGTGGTTGGCTGTCAGCCAGAAGCACAGGGATGCTCCCGCATGGTCGATTGTCACCCAAAGAGATGCTCCCAGGCGGTTGGTTGTCGTCTGGATGCAGAGCGATGCTCCCGGGCCGTCAGCTGTCATCCAGCTGCACAGAGAAGCTCCTGCATGGTCCGTTGTCACCCAAAGAGATTCTCCCAGGAGGTCAGTTGTCGCCCAGCCACGGGGAAGAACTCCCAGACGTCGGCTATCACGCAAAGAGAAACTCCCGGCGGTAGGCTGTCGCCGAAAGTGATGCTCCCAGGTGGTCGGCTGTCACCCGACTGCATAGAGATGCTTTCGGGCGGTTGGCTGTTGCCCGGCTGCAGGGAGATGCTCCTGGGTGATCGGCTGTCTCCCAAAGAGATGCTCCTGGGCAGTCGGCTGTCACACAAAGAGATGCTCCCGTGCGGTCGGTAGTCGCCCGGCTGCACAGAGATGCTGCCGGGTGGTCGGCTGTTGCCCAAAGACATGCTTCCGGGCAGTCAGCTGTCACCCAGCTGCACAGAAATGATCCGAGGTGGTCGGCTGTCGACCAAAGAGATGTTTCTGGGTGGTCGGCCCTCACCCAAGAGATGTTCCTGGGCGGTCGGCTGTCACCCAAGAGATGTTCCTGGGTGGTCGGTTGGTGCCAAAAGAGATGCTCCAGGGCGGTCAGCAGTCACCGGCTGCAGAGAGATGCCCCCGGGCAGTCAGCTGTCGCCCAAAGTGATGCTCCCGGGTGGTCGGCTGTTGCCGAAAGAGATGCTCCTCGGCAGTCGGCTCTCGCCCAGCTGCACAGAGATATTCCCAGGCCGTTGGCTGTTGCCCAAAGAGATGGTCCTGGGCGGTCGGCTGTCACCCAAAGTGATGCGACCACGTGATCAGCTGTCGCCGAACTTCACAGCAATGCTCCCTTGGGGTCGATTGTCACCAAAAGATATGCTCTCGAGTGGTCGGTTGTTGCCCAGAGAGATGCTCCTGCACGGTTGTCTGTCACCGCACTTCACAGCGATGCTCCTGGGCGGTTGGCTGTTGCCGAAAGAGATGCTCACTGGTGGTCAGTTGTCACCTCCTGCAGAGAGATGCTCCCAGGTGGTTGGCTGTTGCCCAGTTGCACAGAGATGCTCCTGGGTGGTCGGCTCTCGCCTGGCTGCAGGGAGATTCTCCCGGGCGGTTGGCTGTTTCCCAAAAAGAGGCTCCCAGGCGGTTGGCTGTCCCCCAAGGAGATGCTCCCAGGAAGTCGGCCGTCACCCAGCTTCACAGAGATGCTCCCGTGCACTCAGATGTCGCCCAAAGTGATGCTCCCTGGTGGTCGGTTGTCGCCCGGTTGCAGAGAGATGCTCTTGGGCAGTTGGTTGTTTCCCAAAGCTATGCTCCTGGGCAGTCGACTGTGGCCTAGCTGCACAGAGATGTTCCCGGGCCGTCGAATGTCGCCCAAAGAGTTACTCCCCGGCAGTTGGCTGTTGCCCGGCTGCAGGGAGATGCTCCCTGGCGGTTGACTGTTGCCCAAAGAGATGTTCCTGGGCAGTTGGCTGTCACCTGGCTGCAGGGAGATGCTCCCTGGTTGTGGGCTGTCGCCCAAAGAGATGCTCCCTGGCGGTCAGCTGTCACCCAAAGAGATGCTCCCGGGTGGTCGGTTGTCTCCCAGCTGCACAGAGATGCTCCCGGCGGTCTGTTGTCAGCAGCAGGTCTAAGGTGGCCCAACACACCCCCCAGGGCACCCTGCCTCCCACTGCACACACACACTCTGCTAGGACTCCCACAGAAACCGCGGTTCTTGGACTCACAGGAAGGGCACCCAGAAGCGGACTTCCGTCTCACTGTGCCCCCCACATCACACGGGAGGGCAGCGAGCTGTCCGCATCTGGACCACACCCGGAACGCTGGTTCCAAAAGGGCTCAGGGCAATGCAGCTTTGATTTCTCACATACAAAGAGTGTGCGGTAGAAGAGGGCTTACCAGACAAAGGCCGGAGGAGATGGCGAGGGGCCAAGCCACAGAGTCCTCCGTCTGGCTACTCCACGTCTATGGCTCGCTTTTTTAAAAAATAAATTTGTATTTATTTCTGTATTTATTGGCTGTGTTGGGTCTTCGTTGCTTCACGAGGG
Organism: Hippopotamus amphibius kiboko; assembly: GCF_030028045.1. NCBI lineage: Eukaryota > Metazoa > Chordata > Mammalia > Artiodactyla > Hippopotamidae > Hippopotamus > Hippopotamus amphibius. Next base: position 2,364,284 of record NC_080203.1, read on the forward strand.
CTTTCTCTAGTTGCGATGAGTAGGGGCTACTCTTGGTCACGGTGGCAGGCTTCTCATTGTGGTGGCTTCTCTTGTTGTGGAGCACGGGCTGCAGTAGTTGTGGCACGTGGGCTCACTCGTTGTGGCTCTCGAGCTTTAGAGCGCAGGCTCACTAGTTGCTGCGCATGGGCTTAGTTGCTCTGTGGCATGTGGGATCTTCCCGGACCAGGGCTTGAACCCGAGTCCCCTGCATTCACAGGCGGAATCTTAACCACTGTGCCACCAGGGAAGTCCCTATGCCTGTGCTTTTAATCCGTAGTAATAACTGTCACAGCCTACACTCCATATGCTGTTTCAAGTTTCTCCGTGTTCCCACACTGCTTTGTGGGAATGCCAAAGCGAATACTTAAATCATAGAAGAGACAGGACTAGATGTTCTCTAAGTCTCTACTCATGCGGGGCTTCCATGATTTTACACTTACCTTGCATCTGATGGACTTTAGGCTGGATGCTAAAATGACCTTTCAGGCTCAAATCACTAGAAGACACTAGTGATTTTGAAGAAAAGAAAAGGATAGAACAATTTCTGTCAAGTTGGAGTATATAATTGTGTCCACTGGGAGAAGGATCGATGAGCTCTCAAGCTTCCGCACCAATGTGTGAAGGTTGGCATTTTAATCTGTGAGAGGCGAACCTTTCAGAAACAGCCTCAGGACAAAACAACAGATTTTATTTTTAATACCCAAGTGGGAAAGTGTTCATTTTCAATTCTATGAGGAAGGGAATAAATTGCTTATGAGTATTACACATTTTATAAACCTATAGTGATCCTTTGAATAAAAGACAGAGAGTGTACATTTTAGAAATTGTTGTTTTCAAACATTTGAATCAACTTAAGCCAGGTGTTTCTCCTAATATGGAACCGTTGGATTTGAGGTGGGGAGTGGTAGTGAATGGCACACATTATCTCATATAGTGGATTTTCACTAAACTTACTGGGTCAGGTTAGAGGAGTATTTTGGAAATTCAGATTCTTAGACTTGTTTTGAAGGTGACTTCAGGATGGGGTGTTCTCCAACACCAACCATCAATTCTCTGATTCTCCAGATACCGAGTATTCAACGATTTAATTCAAATCTGACACTAAGTGCCTGGAGTAGCAGAGACCTCACAAGTTAAAGGCTCGGTCCAACCAGACTGTCCCCCACTTTACATGTCACTTTCAAGTCCCAGGGGCCCCCTATGCTTCAGACAAATTGGCTATAAATCGGAGGTTCCCATGACCCCCTCCTCAGGCTCAACATTTTGCTAGAATGGCTCACAGAACTCAGGAACACACTTATGTGTATTTGTATATTATAAAGGATTGCAATGAAAAGCCAGGTGAAGAGTTACATAGAGCAAGGTCTGGAAGAGTCCTGAGCACAAGAGCGTCTATCCCTGGAGTTGGGGCGTTCCATCCTCCCAGCACATAGATGTGCTCACCAACCCGGAAGCACGTGGAAAATCACCGTTTAGAGGGTTTTGTGGCGGTTTCATCAAGTGGGCAAGAGTAATAAATCAGTCTCCAGTCTCTCTCCTCTCTCAAGATGTTGAGAGGAAGGGATGGGAATGACGGTTCCAAGCTCCTGATAAAGAGCTGGTTTTCTGGTGAGCAGCCCCGTCCTGGAGCTATCTAGCGGTTGACAAGAGTTGCCATATTAGAACAAAAGATGCTTCTGTCATGCAGGAAGTTCTGAGAGTTTTATGTCAGGAACCAGGGACAAAGACCAAATATATGTTTGTATTATATATGTTTGTATCATACTACAAAGGATATTAGTGTTTGTTATATAAATGTCAGCTCTTTTCCCACTTGATTTGTCTTTTCATTTTTTAAAGAACTTTTATTGAGATCCAGTTAACATACAATAAACTGCATACATTTAGGAATACAATTTGATATTTTTTTCTTATTACTAATGTATATATGGCAATCCCAACCTCCCAATTCATTCCCCCCCAACCCCTGCCCCCCGCTTTCCCCACTTGGTGTCCACGTGTTTGTTCTCTATATCTGTGTCTCTGTTTCTGCCTTGCAAACCAGTTGATTTGTAACATTTTTCTATATTCCACATATATGTGTTAATATACAATATTTGTTTTTCTCTTTCTGACTCAATTCACTCTGTATGACAGTCTCTAGGTCCATCTATGTCTCTACACATATCCCAGTTTCATTGCTTTTTACAGCTGAGTAAAAATATTCCATTGTATATATGTACCACAATTTTGTATCCATTCATCTGTTGATGGACATTTAGGTTGCTTCCATGTCCTGGCTATTGTAAATAGTGCTGCAGTGAACATTGGAGTGCATGTGTCTTTTTGAATGATGGCGTTCTCTGGGTATATGCCCAGCAGTGAGATTGCTGGGTCATATGGTAACTCTGTTTTCAGTTTTTCAAGGAACCTCCATACTGTTCTCCATAGTGGCTGTTATCAATTTACATTGCCACCAACAGTGCAAGAGGGTTCCCTTTTCTCCACACCTTCTCCAGCATTTACTGTTTGTAGATTTTCTGATGACCCTGACCTCAGTGTAGTTTTGATTGGCATTTCTCTAATTATTCGTGATGTTGAGCACATCTTCACGTGCCTCTTGGCCATCTGCATGTCTTCTTTGGAGAAATGCCTATTTAGGTCTTCTGCCCATTTTTTGATTGGGTTGTTTGTTTTTTTGATATTGAGCTGGATGAATTGTTTATATATTTTGGAGATTAGTCCTTTGTCTGTTGATTCGTTTGCAAATATTTTCTCCCATTCTGAGGGTTGTCTTTTCATCTTGCTTATAGTTCCCTTTGCTGTGCAGAAGATTTTAAATTTCATTAGGTCCCACTTATTTATTTTTGTTTTTATTTCCATTATTCTAGGGAGTGGATTGTCTTTTCATTTTTATGTTGCCAAATCTATCAGTTTTCCTTCGTGATCTCTTCCATCACCCTCATGCTCTATTGTGAGGATGGATGCATATTCACATGATCTGTATGTTGATTCGTCTGCCAATAGCACTCTCTTTAAAGTATCTTACCCTTTAACGTCTGGTACAAAAAGTCCTCAGTGATCACATTTTTTTTTCTCTGACATTTATTCTTCTAAATGAGCAGTAAAAGTCTTTCATCAAAATAAAAAAAAAAAAAAGATTATATTCGGGTTCTACATGCCTGAAACCAAAAGGTGTTATGTCCCTTCCTTTGACCAGGTTCTCTCAAGAGAACCTCTTCAGTCTCTTTACATAAGCTCCTCTTATTCTTGCTAAGGTAATATTTTATCCTGGTTACTATTGTGTTAGGATATTTTTCCAATGCCACTTTAAAAACATATTTTTATTTATTTATTTATTTGGCTGCAGTATCTTTAGTTGCAGCATGTGGGATCTAGTTCCCTGACAAGGGCTGGAACCTGGGCGCCCTGAATTGGGAGCATGAAGTCTTACCCACTGGACCACCAGGTAGGTCCCCTCCAATGCCACTTTTAAGTAGTTTTTTCCCCATGGACTGGAGTCGTAGTATGGATTTTTGCATTACTTATTTCTCACTTGTTACATTTGATTGATCCTCTAGCTCTAGCAGTTTTTCAGCTGATTATCTTGAGTTTTCTAGAAAGATAATCATATTTACATATGATCATAACTTTTACCCCTTCCTTTCCGATGTTAATAGTTAATACATCTATTTCCACTTTATTGCTAGGCTAGAATTTTGACAAAAATGTTCAATGACAGTTGTCCCGATCGTAATGGGAATGCCCAGCGTTTCGGCATTAGTACTAAGTTGGCCAAATTGTTTTAAGATACATGTTCTTCATCACTTTTAAACCCTTTTCACTTTGTGTGCTGGCTTCAGCTCAAGTTTAGGTATTTCAGGAGTAATGCCAGCCTTATGGAATAACTTGAGAAGTTTTCTTCTTTATGCTCTGCAACAGGTTAAATAACATTGTATCATCTGTGCTAAAAAGTTTACTAGACTAAGACCTAGTGCCTTCTGGAAAAGCAAATCTTTTATTCTATTTCTTCTAAGCTGTTTGATCAGCTTTGTTTTCCTACCTCCTCTTGAGCTGCATATATTTTCCATACTTTCCTAGAAAGTTGCCCATCCCATCTAGAGTTTAAAACTGATTGTCATAAAACAATATGGAGTATTTTTGTGAATTTTTAAAATGTCCTCCATATGTCTATATCTGTTGTTAGATTGTCTTCTCATTTCTAATGGTGTCTGTCTGGATTTTTCTTCTTTGTCTATATTGTTGCTCTTTTCAAGGGACCAGATCTTGGTTTCCTTGCCCTATACTACATGAGTTTTTCAAGCTACTTGCTTTTATCTTTATTACTTGTCACCTTCCGTGTTTTGTTTTTGTGTCTCTGTTGTCATTTTAATACCTTCTGGATTTGAATGCTTAATCAGTTTATATTGAATCCTCTTAAGGTTGTTATTTGCCCTATGAATATTACTTTGACCATCGCAAAGGTTTCTTCTCTACTTAACTGAAGGTGATTCAGTATCAGGGTCATAGTAGCTTCTTAAAAATTTGCTGGTTTTCCATCTTTGGAATACATTATGGTATGTGTATATTCCATGAACATTAAAAAGTAAAACTTTCCCATAAAACACTGCAAGTCTGAAGTCTTTTTGTGGGAAATTATATTTCTATCTTTTTGGATTTTGGTATCTGAGAGTTGAGAAAGGGAATTTCATTGTGAGTTCAATTTGCATTTCTGAAATTATGAATGCAATTGTCTCTCCTTATGTTTAAAAACCACTTGCATTTTGGGACTTCCCTGGTGGCGCAGTGGTTAAGGATCCGCCTGCCAGTGCAGGAGACACAGGTTCGAGCCGTGCTCCGGGAAGATCCCACATGCCTTGAAGCAACAAAGCCCGTGAGCCACAACTACTGAGGTTGTGCTCTAGAGCCCGTGAGTCACAACTATTGAGCCCACGTGCCACAACTACTGAAGCCTGCACGCCTATAGCCCATGCTCCACAACAAGAGAAGCCACTGCAATGAGAAGCCCACCACCACAACAAAGAGTCACCCCTGCTCACTGGAAATAGAGAAAGCCTGCGTGCAGCAACAAACACTTAATGCAGCCAATAAACAAATAAAAATTAATAAAAAATTTTTAAAAAACCACTCGTATTTCTCTTTCCATGAATTTCTGTTCACTTCCTTGTCCATTCTATTGCATTGTTGTTGATAATTTACAAGGAGCATCAATTACATTAACAATAAGAAACCAGTTAAGATAGACACCCTTGCATACACACCCTTGGATACTTATCAATCAACCTATCAATGCAGTGAATTATATGTAATTACATTCTCTCAGTCCTTCACTCAACCCGTATTTACTGAGCACCTATTAATGTCACATAAATAGGACAGACAAAATCTCTGGCCTCATGGAGGTAGAGAAAAAACAGCTAAAAGAATTGCTAAGGGCTAAGAAAAAAAGGCAGAGTGAGTAGTAAGTTGTGCTATGATACTCTTTTAACAGGTGGTTTCTGTCCTTGATTTTTTTTTCTTTCTGTATGTGTAGGTGTGTGCATGCCCATGAGTTTCCATTTCCAGGCTAAAGTTAATCTTATTGATTTTAAAGAATAATTTGGTATAGGTGAATATTCTCTTTCGTGAATTTCTTTTATGTGGGGGCTGAAGTAGAAAAGAATACTTTATTGCTTTACCAGGCAAAGGGGACCACAGCAGGCTAATACCTTCAAACTGTGTCCCTTTCTTGAAGTTGGATGAAATAATGCGGACCTGATTTCTCTTTCTCTTTGGGCTAAATCTTTGGCCACCTTTCAAAATCTCCCTTTAGTTTTAGTGTAAAAAAATTGTTCATCTCTTCTTAAGTCAATTTTGGAAATTAATAGTCACAAGCCAGCCCAGATTCAAGTGTCGGGGACACGGAGCCCACCTCCCAAGAGGAGGCTGAAAAGCCCATCTTGTAGCAGAGCACATGGGACGGACCATCATCGTATCCATCCCTGGAAAAGGCTCCCAGCCACACAGTTGTGACTGTTGTCACGTGCACGTGCCGAGAAAGGGGCGGGTGGTGGGGGTGGTGCATGCATTCTCTTCACGTGCTCGAGGAATGTCCTTTGTGAAGGCAGCAGGTAAGTCTGTGGTCTGGGAAGTGTGTCACACGGCAGGGTGGGTCCGCGCAGCCCTTTGAGGGGCCCCCGGCTCCTTCCTCAACCCGTGCGTCCACTGCCACCTGGTGACGGGAGCCGCCCATGGCAGCTTTTGTTCTCTTGAGAAGGGACTCCCCCACAAGCAGGTGAGGATGCCATCACTTCTCTGATGACGTTCCTCAGCTAGAAAATGGGGATATGATGGCGTCTCCATCACAGGATGTTTTGGACGTTGAGTCATTACACATACGCACTCAAAAGAGTGCCTGCTCAGCACACAACGGAACGCTCCATTACTTGTGACGTGGTAAGAATTCACGGGGCCGTCAGGGTTTGAGGCGCATCTCGAAAGACATATAGAATGAATGGAAAATTAAGTGCTCGCGCAGGCAGGCTGTCCCCCCGCGGCCTGACACACGAGAGTCGCTCAGGGAGGAGTGGCGGAATGAGCAGATGAACGCGAGGACAGCAGAGATTCGGGGCCGAGCTGGACCCCTGACTTGGGCAGAACACATCCGTGTCCTGGACGGTCCGCTCCCACCTGAAGGCAAGGAGAAGAAAAGGCATCTTTGTCTTGCTGTCACCAGGACCAGACCCTTCTCCAGCCCAGGAGGCGCCTCAGGGCCCCCTCCACGTCCTCGTTGCTCAGACTGTAAATGAAAGCGCGGAGCATGGGAGCCACCGCCGCATACAGCGCCGTGGCCACTGAGTCCTCGGCTGCGCAGGAGGACGAGGGTCACAGGTTCGCCCCAAATAGGGTCCCGTGGAACAATGACGCCACGGCCAGGTGGGGACTGCAAGTGGAGAAGGCTTTCAGCTTGCCCTGCGAAGACCGAAGTCTCAGGATGGCTGAGAAAATGCGCACGTAGGAGACAGAAATAAAGAGGAAGGGAGTGACAGACAGACAGCGCCCCCCGCGCTGTAAACCACCAACTCGCCGATGCGGATATCTGAGCAGGAGCGCTTCAGCAAGGCGCACCGCTCGCAGAAGATGTGGTGGATTCTGACACTTGCGCGGAATGACAGGCTACTCGCGAGGAGGGTGAGGGTCAGGGATAGATGTTTGTGACCGCCAGAGCCACAGACAGAGATGTGATGCAGAATTTGGGGCTCCTGGGTGTGGTGGAGTGGAGAGGGTGACCGACGGCTACAACTCTGTCATAGGCCATCACTGCCGAGAGGACACTGTCCAGCTCTGCAAACACAATTAGGAAGTACATCTGCGTGAGGCATGCTGCGTAGGGGATGGCTTGGCTCTGGGTTTGGATGTTTAGCAGCATCTTTGGTACCATGGCGGAGGTGAAGCAGATGTCCACGCGGGACAGGGTGGCTATGAAGCAGTACACGGGGGTGTGGAGGCTGGAGATGGAGCTGATGGCCAGAACGATGAGCAGGTTCCCCACCACAGCGACCAGGTACGTGCACAGGAACAGACAGAAGAGGAGGGGCTGATGTTCAGGCACCTCGGACAGTCCCAGGAGGAGGAATTCCGAGATGACGGTTGGGTCGCCTCTCACCATGGCTTCTGGTTTCTGTCGATATGCGCTGGAAACACATCCGTCCACAAGGCCAGAGGCAGTCTGGGGTAACATGCACCACAACCTTCCTCGGTGGCTAAAACCGTACTTGTGACATTTGGGGAAGGAACTCCAAACTGAGGCAGTAACGACAAGACTCACTCGTCGTGGGGCTGTCTGGTCGCCACAGAATGCAGGAGGGGCGAGCTGAGGCTTTCCTTGTGACTCAGCTTGGGCGGGCGCTCCGCCTGCTTCCCTGGGAGGAAAGAAGAACCGGCCAGAGAAGAAGACAGAGAGACCTGAAGACGAGGCCTGGTTTAGGGAGAGTGGCTGGAGACAGCAAGGGCAGTTGAGTTGTCAAGGTGAGACCGCTGGTTGGACCCCTGAGGGCCTTTGTGTTTTATCCAGGTAAGAGTCTGGGTGATGGCCACTAGGAACAATTCTGTCTCTGTGTGCACACGTGAGAGAGAGAGAGAGAGAGAGAGAGTGTCCTTAGACAGATCTACTTCACAGGCGTATACACAGACATATCTATTCATGTGTATATATTCGCACAAAGATTCACGAAATGGTGTTCACCAGAACGCTCACCAACAGTGGTGATCTCTGGGGGGGGGTGAAATCTTTACTTCCACCTTTCTTTCAATGATAAACATGTATCGGTTTCCCAGACTGTTCTCTTGGATGTTATCGAGGCTTTCAGGCGGTGTCTGTGATGGACTCACTTTGGGGCACAAGCACAGTTAGGGGTTCAAGGCTCACGAGGCCTTGTCACACATAAGGGCATGTCTAAGAAGTTATGTCCCTGTGACTTTGTCTCTCCTTCTCAAGTCCATGTCATGGAACCCACAAAGGCTAAATGCTCGTGTGGCGTGACGCCACTAGATAGACAGATCTACACTCACCAACCTGAAATCCAGATGAACTGGAAAACTAAGGGGGCTTCCTAGGTGGCGCAGTGGTTAAGAATCCACCTGCCAATGCAGGGGACACGGGTTCAATCCCTGCTCCAGGAAGATCCCACATGTCGCGGAGCAAGTAAGCCCGTGTGCCACAACTATTGAGCCCGTTTGCCGCAACTATTGAGCCCATGAGCCACAACGATGAGCCCGTGTGCCACAACTATTGAGACCGTGTGCCACAACTATTGAGCCCATGAGCCACAACGATGAGCCCGTGTGCCACAACTACTGAAGCCCATGCGGCCAGAGCCCGTGCTCCGCAACAGGAGCAGCCACGGCAATGAGGAGCCCGTGCACTACAACAAAGAGTAGCCCCCGCTCGCCACAACTAGAGAAAGTCTGCGTGCATCAATGAAGACCCAACACAGCCAATAAATACTAAATAAAAACTTTTTAATTAAAAAAATAAAATAAAAACTGACTAAAGTATTTTAAAAAACTAAGAATCTGATTTTAAAATATTGACTCAAGAACAGGCAGGTGATGAGCAAGCAAACACTCCCGGAAGACACTGGAAACGATCTCACAGACCTGCACCTAAAAATAAGCACGTGCTTTTAATCCCGTTGATTTTAAGAGAAAATTCTTTTAGTTCATCAGGTTTTCAACTCACGAGTCCCCTACCTAATTGCCAAGACTTTACAAGGGAAGGAATGACATCTGCCTGATTCACCACTGAATCAAGCTGGCCTCAAGCCAGCATGACACTGAAACCAAAATCCGGTGACAACAGCATACACACAGAAGAATAATGAGGCAAAAATCTTCAATAGATTCAAAACCGGTGCAGCAGTATTGAAGGGATAAGGCACCAAGTAGGAACATAAGGACGACTGATACCATGACATCTATTCAGGTAAATAATCACACAAATTGGTGGGAAAGGAAAACTATATTATAAATCTCTATTGGAGGCTACAATGGCACTTGTAAAATCTGACATTCCTGCTGGATTTTTAAAATCCATAGTGAGACTGGAATCAAAGCCTCATCTCAAAGCACCACAGCATGGACGTCCTTTCCCTCAACCCAAATGCCTCGTCCAAACCCCTCCCCTCAGACCCCAACCTTCACTGGGTGCTCTGGAACTCATCGTTTGTAATCAGTCTCTTCTCAAAGCATCCCTCTACCTCCCACCATAAAGAAGGCCCAGCTCTGCACCCTGCAGACGCTCCCTTCTGCAGCCCTCTCCAAGGTACACATCTTTTCTTATCACACCCCTGTACCTATACCTCAGGGTCAGGAGGCACGATCAGTGGCCTCTCCTCACTCCCAGTGCTACTTTTCAGCACGGGGTTTCCTCTCCTCTTTAAAAAGAAAGCCCAAGAGTGACATCCGCAAAAACAGCAGAAGCTGGACTTCCAAGGGCCTGTCCCTCCACAGAAACAATGAGATGTTTAGCAAAAATGGTCACCATCAATGTTGTCAGAGCTCACGAATATAATCAAATGTTCCCAGTGACCAAAGAAGAAAAAGATGACTTCAACACAGGAGAACTTTCTGGTGTTTGAATTTTAGCCTTGCCCGCACACCCCTCCCCAGTACAGCAGCAGGCTGCATTCCCCGTGTGATACTTGGCTCCAGAGAAGAGAAGAGCAGACTTCTTTCCCAAGGAACTGGGTTTGTCTGTTTGGACCTATCTGGGGATTCTCTGACACAGGACACCGGCCTTTATCTCACCTAACTCAACTCTCTCAGGGCAGAAAAGCAGCTAAGAGCCTGTTCCTTGAAAACAATGAACAAGCGGCAGCCTCTTGGGGCAAAAACAAAATTACAGCCGGGGCAAACAATAGACACACCAAAGGCCTTGGAGGAAAAACTGGGGAAGGTCACCTTTGGAAATATTGGCTTTGAAAAGCTCCTGCTTGTGATGGGGAATCCAGAAAGTCATATGCATGCCCAGGGCTGGATACACTCTCACAAAAGACCTGACCATAGATACCGTAACACTATCATTTCACCTCCGGGGGTTATTTAGGCTCCGAAAAGCATAAGGAATGAAGGCTAAGGCAGAGTTGCGGCTAAGCATTGAAGGAGTGCCCCAACACAGAGCCAATCGACAGAGCCCAGGAGAGTAGCTTATGCTTCATTTTCTTTCTTTATTTCTTTTTTTTTTGTCTCTGAGTGTTTAAGGAAATCTCTCTCAAACCAACTAACTGACCAAAAGCTGAAAGAACAGAAAATTCAGAGAGCACACATGATAAAACGTAATTTTTGGAAAACAGTTTCGAAAACTCACCAAACCAATCAGCAACCACAACTCAGAGAAAGCAACAAAACAAACCCTGAAGAGCGGGAAGAATCCAATTTCCACATTAACCACATTATAATACTCAAGATGGCCAGCTTTCAATGAAAAATTAAGAGGCATGCACAGAAACAAGTGAATACAGCCCATTCACAGGATGAAAAGAAGTTAGCAGAAAATGTTCATGAGGAAGCACAGGTATTGGACTTCCTAGAGAAAGACTAAATTAACTTTCTTAAATCTGTTCAAAAAGCTACAGCAAAGCAGGAGAAAAATGTCTCAACAGACAGACAGCCCACCTGCCTGGTGTGTGACTGCAGAGCAGGTGGGCAGGGAAGACAGACGCGCGGGCTTCAGGACCGGATTCCTGGCTGGAGTCGGGAATGGAAGGGGTGGACCGCAGGGCCCTGCGAGCCCTGAGCCTGGAGGGCTCACCAGGGGGCCCGCGGGCAGCTGCGGAGGGAGACGCGGCCCAAGCCCTGAGCCCTGGGGCCCTGGGATGCTCAGAGGTGGTAGAGGAGGGGGGCCGGGCCCCTCCCCACGTGCCCAGGGCCCTGGAGGGGAGGGAGGCGCTGAGGCCCGAGGGAGGGGGGCGCTCTCGCCGGGGAGGGGGTGCGGAGCGGGGAGCGGGGGGTGGGGGGGGCGTGGCCGGGAGGAGCCGCGGCCTCGAGGGCCCAGCTCGGGGCCTGCTCCCCCAGGTTCTCACCGCTCTGGACCTGGACGCCTCTTGCCGGAAGCAGAAGCTGCGCCAGAAGCTGGAACAGATCATCGGCCTCGTGTCCAGCAACAGCTAAGGGTGGCGGACCCGGTGAGGAGGGAGCTTCTCAGTCCCGAGCCGTCCCCCCGTCCCGGGGCGGGGGGGGGGGGTCTCCCGCCTGGGTCGCGGGGCTGAGCCCTGGATCGGGTGGCACGGGAGAGGTCACCCGGCCGAGATGCCCCCGGCACACCTGGGCCCCCGTCATGAGTGCCTTGCTTTGGGCCCTGCGTGGGGAGGGGGTGCCCAGACCAAGCCCCCACACCACCCCCACCCCCACCCCCGGCATCAGCAATACCCCCGCCCTCCCGGCCTCGCGCCCGGGGCTCGTGATCGCCCCGACCTCCTTCCTGTTTATACCCCAAGCACCTATTTATTTAATTTATCTCCCCTCACCGCCTCCATCTGTACATACGCGGCCCCCCCGCCCCCCGGAGGTTGCCGGCCTCCCTCGGCTCTCCTCGAGCCCTCCTCCCGGCTCCCCTGGAACGTGGTCAGCCGTGGCCTAGCCCCTGGCCCCTCGCCCTGGCCCTGGCTGGCCCCAGCCATCCCGAGGAGGGGGCCTCGCACCTGCGGCACTGGGGGCGGGTGAGGCACGGAAGCCGCCCTCAGACTGTGGCTCTGCCAAGGGGTCCCCCTGCGGCCGCCACAGCAGTCCCCCGCCCCGGGCTTCCCGGGCGGGGACTGCACCCCCTCCCAGGGCCCTGTTGCCTCCGAGCGCCCGGAGAGCTGGAAGCAGGCTCCCGCCAGGGCCTGAGCTGGGCCTGGGGGCCCCCAGCTCTCCTTCTCCGGGCCCTACCGCCAAACCTCCTCCGCGTGGTCTGCGCGCCCGGGCCCCGCCTCCTCCGCTGCCCTGTCCTGCACCCGCCCCGAGGGGCAGAGGCGGCAGTGCCTTCCTCCTTTGTTCTTCCCACTCCCTGGAGGAACCTGGCCCCGGCCCGCGCTCCTGGAAACCCACTTCACCCGCCCCCCCGGCCCCCCTGTGGCTTTTCTTTTTTCTTTCTGCATGCGGTTTTCTTTGCCCATGTAATCTTTTTCCTAATTAAATGTTGGGAAGTGGAGTCGGTGTGTGGCTTTGTCCTCGGGGCAGGTGGCCGTTCCCTGAACGTGGAGGCAGGTGGGGGGGCTGCCGGACCCTGCGTGGGCTGGACGCCCTTGACGGGAGGAAGGGTGACTCGCTGCAGGGCTGCTGAGGATTTGAGGAGGTCCGGGGCCATGTCCAATCCATCAGCGAGTCCCGGTGGCTCCACGTTCGAGACACCTGCAGAATCTGCGCCCTTCTCCCCACCTCCACGGCCCCCAAGGGGTCCAAGCCGCCCTTGTCTCTTGCCTGGATGCCCGTCTCCCCGTTGCTGCCCTGGCCGCCCTCGGCCTCTTCTCAACGTGGGAGGCACTGGGACCCTGTTAAGATGCACGGTGGACCTTGTCCCCACTCTGTTCAAAACCGGCCAGGGCTTCGTGGCCCCCACACGCCTTCGTACCTGCCGACTCTTTACTGCCCCGCGTGCGCTGCCATCATTGCGCTCCCACCTCCCTCTTAGCCCACACACACCTGTTAAAGGAGTCCGGGTGGGGAGAAAGCGGGACGCAATTTTAAACAGAGTGGCCGGGAATGCTTTTCGGGTGAGCCAGGTGGATCCCCAGAGGAAGAGGGCTCCAGTCTGGAGAGCACCAGCGCAAAGGCCCTGATGCAGGAGTCAGCCTGGCGTTTTCTGGTTTGGTTTGGTTTGGTTTTTAAATATTCATTCATTTAGCTGCGCCAGGTCTTAGTTGCGGCACGTGGGACCTTTTTAGTTGCGTCATCTTTTAGTTGCACACGCGGGATCTAGCTCCCTGACCAGGGATCAAACCCGGGTCCCCTGCTAGGAGCACAGAGTCTTAGCCACTGGGCCACCAGCAAAGTCCCCGGCCTGGCATTTTTGAAAGGGTCAGGAAGCCAGTGCGGCTGAGTCAAGTTGAGCAAGTGAAAGGGTGAGAGTGGAGACGGTCAGAGAGGAATCGGGCTGGATCCCGTCTGGCTTTGTAGGCCACTGTAAGTTCTTTGGCTTTGTCCCTAAGAGTCCCTTTTGCAGATTTTTTTTTTAACAGAAGAGTGATGCAATCTGACGTCCATCTTAAAACAACCCGGCAGCTTCACCAGTCATCTGTCAGGCCACGGCGGTAGGCTGATTCTGGGCTTCGCTGGGTGAGGGAGGGAGGATGAGTCTGACGTCGGGCCCTAGAGCCCGGGATGCTGTAGCTCAAGAGCTGCAAGCAGAGAGGATCCTGGGGATCTGCTGAGGGTCCCCCTGGAGTATCAGGGGGTGCTGATCAGCACCAGTGTGTGAGGAAACCACCCGGGCCTGGGACAGGGCTTCCAGCAAGGATTCAGGGTAACGATGCTCAGGGCTCAAGCAGGACCCGGAGGAACACCTGTCCCACTGGCCGGAATGGAAACCTCGGAATTGAAGAGGCCTGAGGGAGGCCACTCAGAAGGGGCCAGCCTCAGTAGTGGCAAAATAATTCTACACTAAAAACTGCTCTAGTACCATGCAGCAAATCTTAGAAGCAAGAGTCTAAAGAATCAGACTGTTTCCAAGTAACCACAGCACTTGGAAACAAAGTTCAAGAGTAGGTTTAAGGGGAGTCCCTGGTGGCCTAGTGGTTAGGATTCTGGGCTTTCACTGCTGGGGCCCGGGTGCAACCACTGGTCAGAGAACTGAGATACCACAAGCCATGCAGCACGGCCAAAAAAGAAAACAACAGTTTGGGGATACAAAAATACTCAGCACCCAAGGGAAAGCATACAAGGTCTGTTATCCAATCAAAAACACTTGGCATGAACACAGGAAGTGAAATCCAGCCCATTATAAGGAGATAGAGCCGTCAATAAAAGGCATCCGGATTGAAAAGGAAGAAGTAAAACTTCCAAGATCACAGGATACTTTAGAGGGAGCGAAGTCCGCCTGCCCAGATGCTGAACCAAGTGTCCGAGCACTTTTCTTCACGGGTCCGAAACAAAGCCAGTAAACTACGAAACTCCTATCGCCGTGCTTCTGGGTTGTTTGCTCTTCACGTGCAAACTCAGTGTTTTATTTTTGCAGGAAACTAACCCAATGGTGACATAGATGTGGGGAGACATCTATGTCAGAATTCTGGTGGCAGGGCACATTTCCTGGAGAGCAGTTGTGTACTGTGAGAGCAATTGTGTAAAAACTGAGTTTTTAAAAAATAACTAGGAAAGTAAACTTTTGTCTCAGTATTTGCACCTTTTGGAATCTATCTTCAGCAAATAAGCATTGATGCGGAAACTTACGTACAAGAATTCCACTGAATCATTATCGATAATAAGGGAAAACAAGAGAAAAATTTGTCACTGATTACATTATAATGCATCTTTTATGCCTCCATTTAAAAGCATGTTTTTGAAGGAGTTTTGCAAAGAATAAAAGCTCACGTGTTAAATGAAAAGAATTTAAAACCAAAAAAAATGTTCCAAAACGTTGACAGAACATAATGCTGAATGGTAGGACTTAACTGATTTTCATTTTCTCCCATTTCCTAAACTGTCTTCAATCACCTTGTACTGCTTGAGTATCTGAATCTCAGAACTTCCCTGCAACCCAAGGAGAAAAGCAATACACTGGTGCTGTAGCCAAAAAGAAACTCAGATGCAGAACAGTAGTTCAGTTTTATTTCATGCAATAAGAACCATTTAATCATCTCCCTCCTCCAGCAACCAGGAAACGAAACAAGTGGGCCCCGAGCACCCAAAAAACAACAGTAGGCTCCAAGAATGAAGTGGCATCTACTACAGGAAGCCATGCCTCAGTAAAGGAAGCATCGCCTGGCATGGGGCAGAAGGCTGGGCCTCAGCCCCCTTTTCCTGGTAGAGACATAGGGGGAAACAGGGGCCCAAAGTGCTGCATGACCTGCTGCACCAGGGCAAGGTCGTCAAGAAAGGACCTGACGGAAACTTGAAGGCAGCGACTATCTTCAGCAGTCCATCTCCTGAAAGTGAGGACAAAGGAAAATCAAGCTGACTGTGAGAACGCGTGCCGGGGCCCAGCCCACCACACCGTCTCTTTGGACTCAACACTTAGCCACGGAAGTATCCCTCCGTCTGAGCTTGGCCCTTAGCACGTTCTGCCCCCCCACCCCCAGCCCGGGGCCCTTCTAGAACTGACACAATCAGGAAGCTGCCGTCCACCGACAGCTCCTTCTGAACGCCCTGCAGGTGAGGCTCCTCATAAGCAGCCAGGGCCCGCCGCGCCGCCTCCGCCTCTATGGGACACAGGAACGGCACTCTTAGGACGCTGCAGGAGGACTGGTCAAGGCGCCATTTGTCACCAGCGTCACCTGTGCTTCGAGTCTCCTCGTCGCCCAGGCCCGCTTCCCCCAGAGGGTGGCCCTCCGACCGTCCACAGACCCCACCCCACCCGTCCCCCCGGCCCGGCTCCTCTCCTCGGTGCCGCCGCGCCCCGCACCCACTCTGCCCGCCTTCTCCTCCGGCCCCGCAGGCCGTCCCCCCCCACACCCATCCTGTCCCCTCGGCCGCCCTGGCCTTCCTACTGCCCTGGAGCTTTTGCCTTCCAGCAGCCGCTGGTCCGTCCTCGCTCCCCTTCCTGCACTGCCCCCCGCCGCCCTCAGCCACCCCGGCCTCCCCGGGGACTCCGGCCTCCCGGCCACCGCGGCTTCTGCCCAAAGGATACAACTCATTCGGATGGGCTGGGGGCCATCCGGCCGCAGGCGCCGCTTCTCCGCCTGGCCCTCGCCTCGGAATCGCACCACCACCACCACCACCACCGCCTGCGCCCGCACCGGCCTGACCCTCAGGGCCACCAGGACCACCCTGGCCACCCTGGTCCCCTGCACCGCCCGCCGCGCCACCCGCGTCGTCGTCGTCGGACGCCTCCATGGTTGCCGCCTCCGGCTCCGAGGCCAAGGACAACTCAGGAGAGGCCGAGCCCCTCACGAAGCCCCGCCCCTTCTGCCCAGGGAGGCCCACCGCGCCTGCGCAGACACCCTTCAGGGCCCCTCCCGGCACCCCATTGGCTGCCGCCAGCCCGCCCTGCCACCCACGGGCTGCCCCCGGAGACCCCGTAGGGCGGGACAGCCTCGCCTCCCGCGCGAAGCCCAGCTCCTCTCGGGCGCCCCCCGTGCGCCTGCGCAGATGGGCCCCTCCCGCCCTGGCCCAGACAGAGCCACCGCCGAGACGGGCACGACAGCGTCCCACTCGCAAGGCCTTGACGGCGTCTCCCAAACCATGTGCTCCAGGCAGTGAGGCGCCCGCCCCACGCCCCTGCAACCCTCCCCCGGGTAAAACCCCAGGTAAAACACAAGCAGCAGGGGACGCGCGGGACCTCCGAGAAGAGGGGTCTCCCGCAAGGGGGGCGGTGGGGACTGCTGGGGTCTTCCCTGAGGCCCCGCCCCCACCCTCAGGACCCCGTCCAGACCCTATCGCCTCCCAAGGGCCGTCTCCACACTGCATCCCGCGGGGGCGGGCGCTTCCACGGGTGAGCTGGGGGGGGAGGGACTCAGAAGCTCCGTCCAGAGGCGAGCGCTGCTCAGCTCGCCCCATCCGTGGTCACGTGAGCATTCTCAGCGGCGGGGGGGTGGGGTGGGGGGGTGGCCAGCGACCGACCTGGGCAGACGGAACACCAGCATCTTTCCCGGGCACCGAGAAGCCACCTTAGCCGTCCCGAGAGATCCGACAGCCGAGGCCTCCCACTCCCCCAGCTGAGGGGCGGCATGGAGACAGGAGTCCACGATGCTGAGACACGGCAGTGCGAAAGCAGGTCACAGCCCGGCGCCCTAAGGAAGCTCCGGGAATCCACGGAGCTGGGGGGGGACAGCAGCTGCGGTCACGGACGCTGATTCCACCCTCTCCCCTGCTCCCGGCCGTCCCCTCCCCTCCTCGGGCTCCCTCCGGGCCACAGGCTTCGCCTGCGGCCCTTGCCGGGGGTGTGGGCCCTCCCGCTCCCGCTCCCGGGCGGCCCCGCCCCGCCCCTCACACCTGCGGGCCGGGAGGGGCCCCGGGCAGGCCTGGGCTCCACGCTCCTCTCGGCTGCCTGCAGGCCGCTGCGCCCCGTGCTGGGCTGGCTACCGTCCTTCCCCAGCCCTGCCCCGGCCCCAGAGGCGGCCCCGAGGTGGAGGCGTCCCTCAGGAGCGTCCCTCGGACCGGGGGGCTCTCCGCACGCAGCCGGGGCCCTGCGCCTGCGGATCTGCAGGCTGTACCCACTCCCGCCACAGCCGCCTGCGGGCCGCCACCACCATGTCACCGCGCGCCCGGCTGCAGAGACATGCTCGCGGGCGGTCGGCTGTCGCCCAAAGAGGTGCTCCAGTGCAGTCAGCTGTCACCCGGCTGCAGAGAGATGTTCCGGGCCGTCGGCTGTCACCAGGCTGCAGGGAGATGCCCTCGGGTGGTCTGCTGTTGCCCAAGGAGATGCTCCCGGGTGGTCGGCCGTCACCCAAAGATATGCTCCCATGCGGTCCGTTGTTGTCTGGCTGCAGAGAGATGCTCCCCGGCCGTCAGCTGTCGCCCAGCTGCACAGAGATGCTCATGAATGGTCAGTAGTTGCCCAAAGAGATGCTCCCAGGTGGTCTGTTGTCAACTGGGCACAGGGAGATACTCCCAGGTGTTCGGCTGTCACCCAAAGAGATGCACCTGGGTGGTGGGCTGATGCCCAAAGAGATGCTCCCGGGCGGTCAGCTGTCACCCAGCTGCAGAGAGATGCTCCTGGGCAATTGGCTGTCTCCCAAAGAGATGCTCCCAGGTGGTCGGCTGTCTCTCAGCTGCACAGAGATGCTCCTGGGCGGTCTGCTGTCCCCCAGCTGCACAGAGATGCTCCCGGGTGGATGGCTGTTGCCCAAAGAGTTGCTCCTGGGTGGTTGGCTGTCACCCAAAGAGATGCTCCCCGGCGGTGGGCTGTCGCCCAGGTGCATAGAGAAGCTCCTGGGCAGTCGGTTGTCGCCCAAAGAGATGCTCGAAGGTGGTCAGCTGCCGCCTGGCTGCAGGGAGCTGCTCCCAGGTGGTTGGCTGCCAGCCAAAGAGATGCTCCTGGGCGGTCAGCTGTCCCCCGAAGAGATGCTCCTGGGTGGTTGGCTGTCAGCCAGAAGCACAGGGATGCTCCCGCATGGTCGATTGTCACCCAAAGAGATGCTCCCAGGCGGTTGGTTGTCGTCTGGATGCAGAGCGATGCTCCCGGGCCGTCAGCTGTCATCCAGCTGCACAGAGAAGCTCCTGCATGGTCCGTTGTCACCCAAAGAGATTCTCCCAGGAGGTCAGTTGTCGCCCAGCCACGGGGAAGAACTCCCAGACGTCGGCTATCACGCAAAGAGAAACTCCCGGCGGTAGGCTGTCGCCGAAAGTGATGCTCCCAGGTGGTCGGCTGTCACCCGACTGCATAGAGATGCTTTCGGGCGGTTGGCTGTTGCCCGGCTGCAGGGAGATGCTCCTGGGTGATCGGCTGTCTCCCAAAGAGATGCTCCTGGGCAGTCGGCTGTCACACAAAGAGATGCTCCCGTGCGGTCGGTAGTCGCCCGGCTGCACAGAGATGCTGCCGGGTGGTCGGCTGTTGCCCAAAGACATGCTTCCGGGCAGTCAGCTGTCACCCAGCTGCACAGAAATGATCCGAGGTGGTCGGCTGTCGACCAAAGAGATGTTTCTGGGTGGTCGGCCCTCACCCAAGAGATGTTCCTGGGCGGTCGGCTGTCACCCAAGAGATGTTCCTGGGTGGTCGGTTGGTGCCAAAAGAGATGCTCCAGGGCGGTCAGCAGTCACCGGCTGCAGAGAGATGCCCCCGGGCAGTCAGCTGTCGCCCAAAGTGATGCTCCCGGGTGGTCGGCTGTTGCCGAAAGAGATGCTCCTCGGCAGTCGGCTCTCGCCCAGCTGCACAGAGATATTCCCAGGCCGTTGGCTGTTGCCCAAAGAGATGGTCCTGGGCGGTCGGCTGTCACCCAAAGTGATGCGACCACGTGATCAGCTGTCGCCGAACTTCACAGCAATGCTCCCTTGGGGTCGATTGTCACCAAAAGATATGCTCTCGAGTGGTCGGTTGTTGCCCAGAGAGATGCTCCTGCACGGTTGTCTGTCACCGCACTTCACAGCGATGCTCCTGGGCGGTTGGCTGTTGCCGAAAGAGATGCTCACTGGTGGTCAGTTGTCACCTCCTGCAGAGAGATGCTCCCAGGTGGTTGGCTGTTGCCCAGTTGCACAGAGATGCTCCTGGGTGGTCGGCTCTCGCCTGGCTGCAGGGAGATTCTCCCGGGCGGTTGGCTGTTTCCCAAAAAGAGGCTCCCAGGCGGTTGGCTGTCCCCCAAGGAGATGCTCCCAGGAAGTCGGCCGTCACCCAGCTTCACAGAGATGCTCCCGTGCACTCAGATGTCGCCCAAAGTGATGCTCCCTGGTGGTCGGTTGTCGCCCGGTTGCAGAGAGATGCTCTTGGGCAGTTGGTTGTTTCCCAAAGCTATGCTCCTGGGCAGTCGACTGTGGCCTAGCTGCACAGAGATGTTCCCGGGCCGTCGAATGTCGCCCAAAGAGTTACTCCCCGGCAGTTGGCTGTTGCCCGGCTGCAGGGAGATGCTCCCTGGCAGTTGACTGTTGCCCAAAGAGATGTTCCTGGGCAGTTGGCTGTCACCTGGCTGCAGGGAGATGCTCCCTGGTTGTGGGCTGTCGCCCAAAGAGATGCTCCCTGGCGGTCAGCTGTCACCCAAAGAGATGCTCCCGGGTGGTCGGTTGTCTCCCAGCTGCACAGAGATGCTCCCGGCGGTCTGTTGTCAGCAGCAGGTCTAAGGTGGCCCAACACACCCCCCAGGGCACCCTGCCTCCCACTGCACACACACACTCTGCTAGGACTCCCACAGAAACCGCGGTTCTTGGACTCACAGGAAGGGCACCCAGAAGCGGACTTCCGTCTCACTGTGCCCCCCACATCACACGGGAGGGCAGCGAGCTGTCCGCATCTGGACCACACCCGGAACGCTGGTTCCAAAAGGGCTCAGGGCAATGCAGCTTTGATTTCTCACATACAAAGAGTGTGCGGTAGAAGAGGGCTTACCAGACAAAGGCCGGAGGAGATGGCGAGGGGCCAAGCCACAGAGTCCTCCGTCTGGCTACTCCACGTCTATGGCTCGCTTTTTTAAAAAATAAATTTGTATTTATTTCTGTATTTATTGGCTGTGTTGGGTCTTCGTTGCTTCACGAGGGCTTTCTCTAGTTGCGATGAGTAGGGGCTACTCTTGGTCACGGTGGCAGGCTTCTCATTGTGGTGGCTTCTCTTGTTGTGGAGCACGGGCTGCAGTAGTTGTGGCATGTGGGCTCACTCGTTGTGGCTCTCGAGCTTTAGAGCGCAGGCTCACTAGTTGCTGCGCATGGGCTTAGTTGCTCTGTGGCATGTGGGATCTTCCCGGACCAGGGCTTGAACCCGAGTCCCCTGCATTCACAGGCGGAATCTTAACCACTGTGCCACCAGGGAAGTCCCTATGCCTGTGCTTTTAATCCGTAGTAATAACTGTCACAGCCTACACTCCATATGCTGTTTCAAGTTTCTCCGTGTTCCCACACTGCTTTGTGGGAATGCCAAAGCGAATACTTAAATCATAGAAGAGACAGGACTAGATGTTCTCTAAGTCTCTACTCATGCGGGGCTTCCATGATTTTACACTTACCTTGCATCTGATGGACTTTAGGCTGGATGCTAAAATGACCTTTCAGGCTCAAATCACTAGAAGACACTAGTGATTTTGAAGAAAAGAAAAGGATAGAACAATTTCTGTCAAGTTGGAGTATATAATTGTGTCCACTGGGAGAAGGATCGATGAGCTCTCAAGCTTCCGCACCAATGTGTGAAGGTTGGCATTTTAATCTGTGAGAGGCGAACCTTTCAGAAACAGCCTCAGGACAAAACAACAGATTTTATTTTTAATACCCAAGTGGGAAAGTGTTCATTTTCAATTCTATGAGGAAGGGAATAAATTGCTTATGAGTATTACACATTTTATAAACCTATAGTGATCCTTTGAATAAAAGACAGAGAGTGTACATTTTAGAAATTGTTGTTTTCAAACATTTGAATCAACTTAAGCCAGGTGTTTCTCCTAATATGGAACCGTTGGATTTGAGGTGGGGAGTGGTAGTGAATGGCACACATTATCTCATATAGTGGATTTTCACTAAACTTACTGGGTCAGGTTAGAGGAGTATTTTGGAAATTCAGATTCTTAGACTTGTTTTGAAGGTGACTTCAGGATGGGGTGTTCTCCAACACCAACCATCAATTCTCTGATTCTCCAGATACCGAGTATTCAACGATTTAATTCAAATCTGACACTAAGTGCCTGGAGTAGCAGAGACCTCACAAGTTAAAGGCTCGGTCCAACCAGACTGTCCCCCACTTTACATGTCACTTTCAAGTCCCAGGGGCCCCCTATGCTTCAGACAAATTGGCTATAAATCGGAGGTTCCCATGACCCCCTCCTCAGGCTCAACATTTTGCTAGAATGGCTCACAGAACTCAGGAACACACTTATGTGTATTTGTATATTATAAAGGATTGCAATGAAAAGCCAGGTGAAGAGTTACATAGAGCAAGGTCTGGAAGAGTCCTGAGCACAAGAGCGTCTATCCCTGGAGTTGGGGCGTTCCATCCTCCCAGCACATAGATGTGCTCACCAACCCGGAAGCACGTGGAAAATCACCGTTTAGAGGGTTTTGTGGCGGTTTCATCAAGTGGGCAAGAGTAATAAATCAGTCTCCAGTCTCTCTCCTCTCTCAAGATGTTGAGAGGAAGGGATGGGAATGACGGTTCCAAGCTCCTGATAAAGAGCTGGTTTTCTGGTGAGCAGCCCCGTCCTGGAGCTATCTAGCGGTTGACAAGAGTTGCCATATTAGAACAAAAGATGCTTCTGTCATGCAGGAAGTTCTGAGAGTTTTATGTCAGGAACCAGGGACAAAGACCAAATATATGTTTGTATTATATATGTTTGTATCATACTACAAAGGATATTAGTGTTTGTTATATAAATGTCAGCTCTTTTCCCACTTGATTTGTCTTTTCATTTTTTAAAGAACTTTTATTGAGATCCAGTTAACATACAATAAACTGCATACATTTAGGAATACAATTTGATATTTTTTTCTTATTACTAATGTATATATGGCAATCCCAACCTCCCAATTCATTCCCCCCCAACCCCTGCCCCCCGCTTTCCCCACTTGGTGTCCACGTGTTTGTTCTCTATATCTGTGTCTCTGTTTCTGCCTTGCAAACCAGTTGATTTGTAACATTTTTCTATATTCCACATATATGTGTTAATATACAATATTTGTTTTTCTCTTTCTGACTCAATTCACTCTGTATGACAGTCTCTAGGTCCATCTATGTCTCTACACATATCCCAGTTTCATTGCTTTTTACAGCTGAGTAAAAATATTCCATTGTATATATGTACCACAATTTTGTATCCATTCATCTGTTGATGGACATTTAGGTTGCTTCCATGTCCTGGCTATTGTAAATAGTGCTGCAATGAACATTGGAGTGCATGTGTCTTTTTGAATGATGGCGTTCTCTGGGTATATGCCCAGCAGTGAGATTGCTGGGTCATATGGTAACTCTGTTTTCAGTTTTTCAAGGAACCTCCATACTGTTCTCCATAGTGGCTGTTATCAATTTACATTGCCACCAACAGTGCAAGAGGGTTCCCTTTTCTCCACACCTTCTCCAGCATTTACTGTTTGTAGATTTTCTGATGACCCTGACCTCAGTGTAGTTTTGATTGGCATTTCTCTAATTATTCGTGATGTTGAGCACATCTTCACGTGCCTCTTGGCCATCTGCATGTCTTCTTTGGAGAAATGCCTATTTAGGTCTTCTGCCCATTTTTTGATTGGGTTGTTTGTTTTTTTGATATTGAGCTGGATGAATTGTTTATATATTTTGGAGATTAGTCCTTTGTCTGTTGATTCGTTTGCAAATATTTTCTCCCATTCTGAGGGTTGTCTTTTCATCTTGCTTATAGTTCCCTTTGCTGTGCAGAAGATTTTAAATTTCATTAGGTCCCACTTATTTATTTTTGTTTTTATTTCCATTATTCTAGGGAGTGGATTGTCTTTTCATTTTTATGTTGCCAAATCTATCAGTTTTCCTTCGTGATCTCTTCCATCACCCTCATGCTCTATTGTGAGGATGGATGCATATTCACATGATCTGTATGTTGATTCGTCTGCCAATAGCACTCTCTTTAAAGTATCTTACCCTTTAACGTCTGGTACAAAAAGTCCTCAGTGATCACATTTTTTTTTCTCTGACATTTATTCTTCTAAATGAGCAGTAAAAGTCTTTCATCAAAATAAAAAAAAAAAAAAGATTATATTCGGGTTCTACATGCCTGAAACCAAAAGGTGTTATGTCCCTTCCTTTGACCAGGTTCTCTCAAGAGAACCTCTTCAGTCTCTTTACATAAGCTCCTCTTATTCTTGCTAAGGTAATATTTTATCCTGGTTACTATTGTGTTAGGATATTTTTCCAATGCCACTTTAAAAACATATTTTTATTTATTTATTTATTTGGCTGCAGTATCTTTAGTTGCAGCATGTGGGATCTAGTTCCCTGACAAGGGCTGGAACCTGGGCGCCCTGAATTGGGAGCATGAAGTCTTACCCACTGGACCACCAGGTAGGTCCCCTCCAATGCCACTTTTAAGTAGTTTTTTCCCCATGGACTGGAGTCGTAGTATGGATTTTTGCATTACTTATTTCTCACTTGTTACATTTGATTGATCCTCTAGCTCTAGCAGTTTTTCAGCTGATTATCTTGAGTTTTCTAGAAAGATAATCATATTTACATATGATCATAACTTTTACCCCTTCCTTTCCGATGTTAATAGTTAATACATCTATTTCCACTTTATTGCTAGGCTAGAATTTTGACAAAAATGTTCAATGACAGTTGTCCCGATCGTAATGGGAATGCCCAGCGTTTCGGCATTAGTACTAAGTTGGCCAAATTGTTTTAAGATACATGTTCTTCATCACTTTTAAACCCTTTTCACTTTGTGTGCTGGCTTCAGCTCAAGTTTAGGTATTTCAGGAGTAATGCCAGCCTTATGGAATAACTTGAGAAGTTTTCTTCTTTATGCTCTGCAACAGGTTAAATAACATTGTATCATCTGTGCTAAAAAGTTTACTAGACTAAGACCTAGTGCCTTCTGGAAAAGCAAATCTTTTATTCTATTTCTTCTAAGCTGTTTGATCAGCTTTGTTTTCCTACCTCCTCTTGAGCTGCATATATTTTCCATACTTTCCTAGAAAGTTGCCCATCCCATCTAGAGTTTAAAACTGATTGTCATAAAACAATATGGAGTATTTTTGTGAATTTTTAAAATGTCCTCCATATGTCTATATCTGTTGTTAGATTGTCTTCTCATTTCTAATGGTGTCTGTCTGGATTTTTCTTCTTTGTCTATATTGTTGCTCTTTTCAAGGGACCAGATCTTGGTTTCCTTGCCCTATACTACATGAGTTTTTCAAGCTACTTGCTTTTATCTTTATTACTTTTCACCTTCCGTGTTTTGTTTTTGTGTCTCTGTTGTCATTTTAATACCTTCTGGATTTGAATGCTTAATCAGTTTATATTGAATCCTCTTAAGGTTGTTATTTGCCCTATGAATATTACTTTGACCATCGCAAAGGTTTCTTCTCTACTTAACTGAAGGTGATTCAGTATCAGGGTCATAGTAGCTTCTTAAAAATTTGCTGGTTTTCCATCTTTGGAATACATTATGGTATGCGTATATTCCATGAACATTAAAAAGTAAAACTTTCCCATAAAACACTGCAAGTCTGAAGTCTTTTTGTGGGAAATTATATTTCTATCTTTTTGGATTTTGGTATCTGAGAGTTGAGAAAGGGAATTTCATTGTGAGTTCAATTTGCATTTCTGAAATTATGAATGCAATTGTCTCTCCTTATGTTTAAAAACCACTTGCATTTTGGGACTTCCCTGGTGGCGCAGTGGTTAAGGATCCGCCTGCCAGTGCAGGAGACACAGGTTCGAGCCGTGCTCCGGGAAGATCCCACATGCCTTGAAGCAACAAAGCCCGTGAGCCACAACTACTGAGGTTGTGCTCTAGAGCCCGTGAGTCACAACTATTGAGCCCACGTGCCACAACTACTGAAGCCTGCACGCCTATAGCCCATGCTCCACAACAAGAGAAGCCACTGCAATGAGAAGCCCACCACCACAACAAAGAGTCACCCCTGCTCACTGGAAATAGAGAAAGCCTGCGTGCAGCAACAAACACTTAATGCAGCCAATAAACAAATAAAAATTAATAAAAAATTTTTAAAAAACCACTCGTATTTCTCTTTCCATGAATTTCTGTTCACTTCCTTGTCCATTCTATTGCATTGTTGTTGATAATTTACAAGGAGCATCAATTACATTAACAATAAGAAACCAGTTAAGATAGACACCCTTGCATACACACCCTTGGATACTTATCAATCAACCTATCAATGCAGTGAATTATATGTAATTACATTCTCTCAGTCCTTCACTCAACCCGTATTTACTGAGCACCTATTAATGTCACATAAATAGGACAGACAAAATCTCTGGCCTCATGGAGGTAGAGAAAAAAGAGCTAAAAGAATTGCTAAGGGCTAAGAAAAAAAGGCAGAGTGAGTAGTAAGTTGTGCTATGATACTCTTTTAACAGGTGGTTTCTGTCCTTGATTTTTTTTTCTTTCTGTATGTGTAGGTGTGTGCATGCCCATGAGTTTCCATTTCCAGGCTAAAGTTAATCTTATTGATTTTAAAGAATAATTTGGTATAGGTGAATATTCTCTTTCGTGAATTTCTTTTATGTGGGGGCTGAAGTAGAAAAGAATACTTTATTGCTTTACCAGGCAAAGGGGACCACAGCAGGCTAATACCTTCAAACTGTGTCCCTTTCTTGAAGTTGGATGAAATAATGCGGACCTGATTTCTCTTTCTCTTTGGGCTAAATCTTTGGCCACCTTTCAAAATCTCCCTTTAGTTTTAGTGTAAAAAAATTGTTCATCTCTTCTTAAGTCAATTTTGGAAATTAATAGTCACAAGCCAGCCCAGATTCAAGTGTCGGGGACACGGAGCCCACCTCCCAAGAGGAGGCTGAAAAGCCCATCTTGTAGCAGAGCACATGGGACGGACCATCATCGTATCCATCCCTGGAAAAGGCTCCCAGCCACACAGTTGTGACTGTTGTCACGTGCACGTGCCGAGAAAGGGGCGGGTGGTGGGGGTGGTGCATGCATTCTCTTCACGTGCTCGAGGAATGTCCTTTGTGAAGGCAGCAGGTAAGTCTGTGGTCTGGGAAGTGTGTCACACGGCAGGGTGGGTCCGCGCAGCCCTTTGAGGGGCCCCCGGCTCCTTCCTCAACCCGTGCGTCCACTGCCACCTGGTGACGGGAGCCGCCCATGGCAGCTTTTGTTCTCTTGAGAAGGGACTCCCCCACAAGCAGGTGAGGATGCCATCACTTCTCTGATGACGTTCCTCAGCTAGAAAATGGGGATATGATGGCGTCTCCATCACAGGATGTTTTGGACGTTGAGTCATTACACATACGCACTCAAAAGAGTGCCTGCTCAGCACACAACGGAACGCTCCATTACTTGTGACGTGGTAAGAATTCACGGGGCCGTCAGGGTTTGAGGCGCATCTCGAAAGACATATAGAATGAATGGAAAATTAAGTGCTCGCGCAGGCAGGCTGTCCCCCCGCGGCCTGACACACGAGAGTCACTCAGGGAGGAGTGGCGGAATGAGCAGATGAACGCGAGGACAGCAGAGATTCGGGGCCGAGCTGGACCCCTGACTTGGGCAGAACACATCCGTGTCCTGGACGGTCCGCTCCCACCTGAAGGCAAGGAGAAGAAAAGGCATCTTTGTCTTGCTGTCACCAGGACCAGACCCTTCTCCAGCCCAGGAGGCGCCTCAGGGCCCCCTCCACGTCCTCGTTGCTCAGACTGTAAATGAAAGCGCGGAGCATGGGAGCCACCGCCGCATACAGCGCCGTGGCCACTGAGTCCTCGGCTGCGCAGGAGGACGAGGGTCACAGGTTCGCCCCAAATAGGGTCCCGTGGAACAATGACGCCACGGCCAGGTGGGGACTGCAAGTGGAGAAGGCTTTCAGCTTGCCCTGCGAAGACCGAAGTCTCAGGATGGCTGAGAAAATGCGCACGTAGGAGACAGAAATAAAGAGGAAGGGAGTGACAGACAGACAGCGCCCCCCGCGCTGTAAACCACCAACTCGCCGATGCGGATATCTGAGCAGGAGCGCTTCAGCAAGGCGCACAGCTCGCAGAAGATGTGGTGGATTCTGACACTTGCGCGGAATGACAGGCTACTCGCGAGGAGGGTGAGGGTCAGGGATAGATGTTTGTGACCGCCAGAGCCACAGACAGAGATGTGATGCAGAATTTGGGGCTCCTGGGTGTGGTGGAGTGGAGAGGGTGACCGACGGCTACAACTCTGTCATAGGCCATCACTGCCGAGAGGACACTGTCCAGCTCTGCAAACACAATTAGGAAGTACATCTGCGTGAGGCATGCTGCGTAGGGGATGGCTTGGCTCTGGGTTTGGATGTTTAGCAGCATCTTTGGTACCATGGCGGAGGTGAAGCAGATGTCCACGCGGGACAGGGTGGCTATGAAGCAGTACACGGGGGTGTGGAGGCTGGAGATGGAGCTGATGGCCAGAACGATGAGCAGGTTCCCCACCACAGCGACCAGGTACGTGCACAGGAACAGACAGAAGAGGAGGGGCTGATGTTCAGGCACCTCGGACAGTCCCAGGAGGAGGAATTCCGAGATGACGGTTGGGTCGCCTCTCACCATGGCTTCTGGTTTCTGTCGATATGCGCTGGAAACACATCCGTCCACAAGGCCAGAGGCAGTCTGGGGTAACATGCACCACAACCTTCCTCGGTGGCTAAAACCGTACTTGTGACATTTGGGGAAGGAACTCCAAACTGAGGCAGTAACGACAAGACTCACTCGTCGTGGGGCTGTCTGGTCGCCACAGAATGCAGGAGGGGCGAGCTGAGGCTTTCCTTGTGACTCAGCTTGGGCGGGCGCTCCGCCTGCTTCCCTGGGAGGAAAGAAGAACCGGCCAGAGAAGAAGACAGAGAGACCTGAAGACGAGGCCTGGTTTAGGGAGAGTGGCTGGAGACAGCAAGGGCAGTTGAGTTGTCAAGGTGAGACCGCTGGTTGGACCCCTGAGGGCCTTTGTGTTTTATCCAGGTAAGAGTCTGGGTGATGGCCACTAGGAACAATTCTGTCTCTGTGTGCACACGTGAGAGAGAGAGAGAGAGAGAGAGAGTGTCCTTAGACAGATCTACTTCACAGGCGTATACACAGACATATCTATTCATGTGTATATATTCGCACAAAGATTCACGAAATGGTGTTCACCAGAACGCTCACCAACAGTGGTGATCTCTGGGGGGGGGTGAAATCTTTACTTCCACCTTTCTTTCAATGATAAACATGTATCGGTTTCCCAGACTATTCTCTTGGATGTTATCGAGGCTTTCAGGCGGTGTCTGTGATGGACTCACTTTGGGGCACAAGCACAGTTAGGGGTTCAAGGCTCACGAGGCCTTGTCACACATAAGGGCATGTCTAAGAAGTTATGTCCCTGTGACTTTGTCTCTCCTTCTCAAGTCCATGTCATGGAACCCACAAAGGCTAAATGCTCGTGTGGCGTGACGCCACTAGATAGACAGATCTACACTCACCAACCTGAAATCCAGATGAACTGGAAAACTAAGGGGGCTTCCTAGGTGGCGCAGTGGTTAAGAATCCACCTGCCAATGCAGGGGACACGGGTTCAATCCCTGCTCCAGGAAGATCCCACATGTCGCGGAGCAAGTAAGCCCGTGTGCCACAACTATTGAGCCCGTTTGCCGCAACTATTGAGCCCATGAGCCACAACGATGAGCCCGTGTGCCACAACTATTGAGACCGTGTGCCACAACTATTGAGCCCATGAGCCACAACGATGAGCCCGTGTGCCACAACTACTGAAGCCCATGCGGCCAGAGCCCGTGCTCCGCAACAGGAGCAGCCACGGCAATGAGGAGCCCGTGCACTACAACAAAGAGTAGCCCCCGCTCGCCACAACTAGAGAAAGTCTGCGTGCATCAATGAAGACCCAACACAGCCAATAAATACTAAATAAAAACTTTTTAATTAAAAAAATAAAATAAAAACTGACTAAAGTATTTTAAAAAACTAAGAATCTGATTTTAAACTATTGACTCAAGAACAGGCAGGTGATGAGCAAGCAAACACTCCCGGAAGACACTGGAAACGATCTCACAGACCTGCACCTAAAAATAAGCACGTGCTTTTAATCCCGTTGATTTTAAGAGAAAATTCTTTTAGTTCATCAGGTTTTCAACTCACGAGTCCCCTACCTAATTGCCAAGACTTTACAAGGGAAGGAATGACATCTGTCTGATTCACCACTGAATCAAGCTGGCCTCAAGCCAGCATGACACTGAAACCAAAATCCGGTGACAACAGCATACACACAGAAGAATAATGAGGCAAAAATCTTCAATAGATTCAAAACCGGTGCAGCAGTATTGAAGGGATAAGGCACCAAGTAGGAACATAAGGACGACTGATATCATGACATCTATTCAGGTAAATAATCACACAAATTGGTGGGAAAGG
Source organism: Hippopotamus amphibius kiboko (assembly GCF_030028045.1). Classification (NCBI taxonomy): domain Eukaryota; kingdom Metazoa; phylum Chordata; class Mammalia; order Artiodactyla; family Hippopotamidae; genus Hippopotamus; species Hippopotamus amphibius. The sequence continues at coordinate 2,394,615 of NC_080203.1, forward strand.
AAAACTATATTATAAATCTCTATTGGAGGCTACAATGGCACTTGTAAAATCTGACATTCCTGCTGGATTTTTAAAATCCATAGTGAGACTGGAATCAAAGCCTCATCTCAAAGCACCACAGCATGGACGTCCTTTCCCTCAACCCAAATGCCTCGTCCAAACCCCTCCCCTCAGACCCCAACCTTCACTGGGTGCTCTGGAACTCATCGTTTGTAATCAGTCTCTTCTCAAAGCATCCCTCTACCTCCCACCATAAAGAAGGCCCAGCTCTGCACCCTGCAGACGCTCCCTTCTGCAGCCCTCTCCAAGGTACACATCTTTTCTTATCACACCCCTGTACCTATACCTCAGGGTCAGGAGGCACGATCAGTGGCCTCTCCTCACTCCCAGTGCTACTTTTCAGCACGGGGTTTCCTCTCCTCTTTAAAAAGAAAGCCCAAGAGTGACATCCGCAAAAACAGCAGAAGCTGGACTTCCAAGGGCCTGTCCCTCCACAGAAACAATGAGATGTTTAGCAAAAATGGTCACCATCAATGTTGTCAGAGCTCACGAATATAATCAAATGTTCCCAGTGACCAAAGAAGAAAAAGATGACTTCAACACAGGAGAACTTTCTGGTGTTTGAATTTTAGCCTTGCCCGCACACCCCTCCCCAGTACAGCAGCAGGCTGCATTCCCCGTGTGATACTTGGCTCCAGAGAAGAGAAGAGCAGACTTCTTTCCCAAGGAACTGGGTTTGTCTGTTTGGACCTATCTGGGGATTCTCTGACACAGGACACCGGCCTTTATCTCACCTAACTCAACTCTCTCAGGGCAGAAAAGCAGCTAAGAGCCTGTTCCTTGAAAACAATGAACAAGCGGCAGCCTCTTGGGGCAAAAACAAAATTACAGCCGGGGCAAACAATAGACACACCAAAGGCCTTGGAGGAAAAACTGGGGAAGGTCACCTTTGGAAATATTGGCTTTGAAAAGCTCCTGCTTGTGATGGGGAATCCAGAAAGTCATATGCATGCCCAGGGCTGGATACACTCTCACAAAAGACCTGACGATAGATACCGTAACACTATCATTTCACCTCCGGGGGTTATTTAGGCTCCGAAAAGCATAAGGAATGAAGGCTAAGGCAGAGTTGCGGCTAAGCATTGAAGGAGTGCCCCAACACAGAGCCAATCGACAGAGCCCAGGAGAGTAGCTTATGCTTCATTTTCTTTCTTTATTTCTTTTTTTTTTGTCTCTGAGTGTTTAAGGAAATCTCTCTCAAACCAACTAACTGACCAAAAGCTGAAAGAACAGAAAATTCAGAGAGCACACATGATAAAACGTAATTTTTGGAAAACAGTTTCGAAAACTCACCAAACCAATCAGCAACCACAACTCAGAGAAAGCAACAAAACAAACCCTGAAGAGCGGGAAGAATCCAATTTCCACATTAACCACATTATAATACTCAAGATGGCCAGCTTTCAATGAAAAATTAAGAGGCATGCACAGAAACAAGTGAATACAGCCCATTCACAGGATGAAAAGAAGTTAGCAGAAAATGTTCATGAGGAAGCAGAGGTATTGGACTTCCTAGAGAAAGACTAAATTAACTTTCTTAAATCTGTTCAAAAAGCTACAGCAAAGCAGGAGAAAAATGTCTCAACAGACAGACAGCCCACCTGCCTGGTGTGTGACTGCAGAGCAGGTGGGCAGGGAAGACAGACGCGCGGGCTTCAGGACCGGATTCCTGGCTGGAGTCGGGAATGGAAGGGGTGGACCGCAGGGCCCTGCGAGCCCTGAGCCTGGAGGGCTCACCAGGGGGCCCGCGGGCAGCTGCGGAGGGAGACGCGGCCCAAGCCCTGAGCCCTGGGGCCCTGGGATGCTCAGAGGTGGTAGAGGAGGGGGGCCGGGCCCCTCCCCACGTGCCCAGGGCCCTGGAGGGGAGGGAGGCGCTGAGGCCCGAGGGAGGGGGGCGCTCTCGCCGGGGAGGGGGTGCGGAGCGGGGAGCGGGGGGTGGGGGGGGCGTGGCCGGGAGGAGCCGCGGCCTCGAGGGCCCAGCTCGGGGCCTGCTCCCCCAGGTTCTCACCGCTCTGGACCTGGACGCCTCTTGCCGGAAGCAGAAGCTGCGCCAGAAGCTGGAACAGATCATCGGCCTCTTGTCCAGCAACAGCTAAGGGTGGCGGACCCGGTGAGGAGGGGGCTTCTCAGTCCCGAGCCGTCCCCCCGGTCCCAGGGCGGTGGGGGGTGGTCTCCCGCCTGGGTCGCGGGGCTGAGCCCTGGATCGGGTGGCACGGGAGAGGTCACCCGGCCGAGATGCCCCCGGCACACCTGGGCCCCCGTCATGAGTGCCTTGCTTTGGGCCCTGCGTGGGGAGGGGGTGCCCAGACCAAGCCCCCACACCACCCCCACCCCCACCCCCGGCATCAGCAATACCCCCGCCCTCCCGGCCTCGCGCCCGGGGCTCGTGATCGCCCCGACCTCCTTCCTGTTTATACCCCAAGCACCTATTTATTTAATTTATCTCCCCTCACCGCCTCCATCTGTACATACGCGGCCCCCCCGCCCCCCGGAGGTTGCCGGCCTCCCTCGGCTCTCCTCGAGCCCTCCTCCCGGCTCCCCTGGAACGTGGTCAGCCGTGGCCTAGCCCCTGGCCCCTCGCCCTGGCCCTGGCTGGCCCCAGCCATCCCGAGGAGGGGGCCTCGCACCTGCGGCACTGGGGGCGGGTGAGGCACGGAAGCCGCCCTCAGACTGTGGCTCTGCCAAGGGGTCCCCCTGCGGCCGCCACAGCAGTCCCCCGCCCCGGGCTTCCCGGGCGGGGACTGCACCCCCTCCCAGGGCCCTGTTGCCTCCGAGCGCCCGGAGAGCTGGAAGCAGGCTCCCGCCAGGGCCTGAGCTGGGCCTGGGGGCCCCCAGCTCTCCTTCTCCGGGCCCTACCGCCAAACCTCCTCCGCGTGGTCTGCGCGCCCGGGCCCCGCCTCCTCCGCTGCCCTGTCCTGCACCCGCCCCGAGGGGCAGAGGCGGCAGTGCCTTCCTCCTTTGTTCTTCCCACTCCCTGGAGGAACCTGGCCCCGGCCCGCGCTCCTGGAAACCCACTTCACCCGCCCCCCCGGCCCCCCTGTGGCTTTTCTTTTTTCTTTCTGCATGCGGTTTTCTTTGCCCATGTAATCTTTTTCCTAATTAAATGTTGGGAAGTGGAGTCGGTGTGTGGCTTTGTCCTCGGGGCAGGTGGCCGTTCCCTGAACGTGGAGGCAGGTGGGGGGGCTGCCGGACCCTGCGTGGGCTGGACGCCCTTGACGGGAGGAAGGGTGACTCGCTGCAGGGCTGCTGAGGATTTGAGGAGGTCCGGGGCCATGTCCAATCCATCAGCGAGTCCCGGTGGCTCCACGTTCGAGACACCTGCAGAATCTGCGCCCTTCTCCCCACCTCCACGGCCCCCAAGGGGTCCAAGCCGCCCTTGTCTCTTGCCTGGATGCCCGTCTCCCCGTTGCTGCCCTGGCCGCCCTCGGCCTCTTCTCAACGTGGGAGGCACTGGGACCCTGTTAAGATGCACGGTGGACCTTGTCCCCACTCTGTTCAAAACCGGCCAGGGCTTCGTGGCCCCCACACGCCTTCGTACCTGCCGACTCTTTACTGCCCCGCGTGCGCTGCCATCATTGCGCTCCCACCTCCCTCTTAGCCCACACACACCTGTTAAAGGAGTCCGGGTGGGGAGAAAGCGGGACGCAATTTTAAACAGAGTGGCCGGGAATGCTTTTCGGGTGAGCCAGGTGGATCCCCAGAGGAAGAGGGCTCCAGTCTGGAGAGCACCAGCGCAAAGGCCCTGATGCAGGAGTCAGCCTGGCGTTTTCTGGTTTGGTTTGGTTTGGTTTTTAAATATTCATTCATTTAGCTGCGCCAGGTCTTAGTTGCGGCACGTGGGACCTTTTTAGTTGCGTCATCTTTTAGTTGCACACGCGGGATCTAGCTCCCTGACCAGGGATCAAACCCGGGTCCCCTGCTAGGAGCACAGAGTCTTAGCCACTGGGCCACCAGCAAAGTCCCCGGCCTGGCATTTTTGAAAGGGTCAGGAAGCCAGTGCGGCTGAGTCAAGTTGAGCAAGTGAAAGGGTGAGAGTGGAGACGGTCAGAGAGGAATCGGGCTGGATCCCGTCTGGCTTTGTAGGCCACTGTAAGTTCTTTGGCTTTGTCCCTAAGAGTCCCTTTTGCAGATTTTTTTTTTAACAGAAGAGTGATGCAATCTGACGTCCATCTTAAAACAACCCGGCAGCTTCACCAGTCATCTGTCAGGCCACGGCGGTAGGCTGATTCTGGGCTTCGCTGGGTGAGGGAGGGAGGATGAGTCTGACGTCGGGCCCTAGAGCCCGGGATGCTGTAGCTCAAGAGCTGCAAGCAGAGAGGATCCTGGGGATCTGCTGAGGGTCCCCCTGGAGTATCAGGGGGTGCTGATCAGCACCAGTGTGTGAGGAAACCACCCGGGCCTGGGACAGGGCTTCCAGCAAGGATTCAGGGTAACGATGCTCAGGGCTCAAGCAGGACCCGGAGGAACACCTGTCCCACTGGCCGGAATGGAAACCTCGGAATTGAAGAGGCCTGAGGGAGGCCACTCAGAAGGGGCCAGCCTCAGTAGTGGCAAAATAATTCTACACTAAAAACTGCTCTAGTACCATGCAGCAAATCTTAGAAGCAAGAGTCTAAAGAATCAGACTGTTTCCAAGTAACCACAGCACTTGGAAACAAAGTTCAAGAGTAGGTTTAAGGGGAGTCCCTGGTGGCCTAGTGGTTAGGATTCTGGGCTTTCACTGCTGGGGCCCGGGTGCAACCACTGGTCAGAGAACTGAGATACCACAAGCCATGCAGCACGGCCAAAAAAGAAAACAACAGTTTGGGGATACAAAAATACTCAGCACCCAAGGGAAAGCATACAAGGTCTGTTATCCAATCAAAAACACTTGGCATGAACACAGGAAGTGAAATCCAGCCCATTATAAGGAGATAGAGCCGTCAATAAAAGGCATCCGGATTGAAAAGGAAGAAGTAAAACTTCCAAGATCACAGGATACTTTAGAGGGAGCGAAGTCCGCCTGCCCAGATGCTGAACCAAGTGTCCGAGCACTTTTCTTCACGGGTCCGAAACAAAGCCAGTAAACTACGAAACTCCTATCGCCGTGCTTCTGGGTTGTTTGCTCTTCACGTGCAAACTCAGTGTTTTATTTTTGCAGGAAACTAACCCAATGGTGACATAGATGTGGGGAGACATCTATGTCAGAATTCTGGTGGGAGGGCACATTTCCTGGAGAGCAGTTGTGTACTGTGAGAGCAATTGTGTAAAAACTGAGTTTTTAAAAAATAACTAGGAAAGTAAACTTTTGTCTCAGTATTTGCACCTTTTGGAATCTATCTTCAGCAAATAAGCATTGATGCGGAAACTTACGTACAAGAATTCCACTGAATCATTATCGATAATAAGGGAAAACAAGAGAAAAATTTGTCACTGATTACATTATAATGCATCTTTTATGCCTCCATTTAAAAGCATGTTTTTGAAGGATTTTTGCAAAGAATAAAAGCTCACGTGTTAAATGAAAAGAATTTAAAACCAAAAAAAATGTTCCAAAACGTTGACAGAACATAATGCTGAATGGTAGGACTTAACTGATTTTCATTTTCTCCCATTTCCTAAACTGTCTTCAATCACCTTGTACTGCTTGAGTATCTGAATCTCAGAACTTCCCTGCAACCCAAGGAGAAAAGCAATACACTGGTGCTGTAGCCAAAAAGAAACTCAGATGCAGAACAGTAGTTCAGTTTTATTTCATGCAATAAGAACCATTTAATCATCTCCCTCCTCCAGCAACCAGGAAACGAAACAAGTGGGCCCCGAGCACCCAAAAAACAACAGTAGGCTCCAAGAATGAAGTGGCATCTACTACAGGAAGCCATGCCTCAGTAAAGGAAGCATCGCCTGGCATGGGGCAGAAGGCTGGGCCTCAGCCCCCTTTTCCTGGTAGAGACATAGGGGGAAACAGGGGCCCAAAGTGCTGCATGACCTGCTGCACCAGGGCAAGGTCGTCAAGAAAGGACCTGACGGAAACTTGAAGGCAGCGACTATCTTCAGCAGTCCATCTCCTGAAAGTGAGGACAAAGGAAAATCAAGCTGACTGTGAGAACGCGTGCCGGGGCCCAGCCCACCACACCGTCTCTTTGGACTCAACACTTAGCCACGGAAGTATCCCTCCGTCTGAGCTTGGCCCTTAGCACGTTCTGCCCCCCCACCCCCAGCCCGGGGCCCTTCTAGAACTGACACAATCAGGAAGCTGCCGTCCACCGACAGCTCCTTCTGAACGCCCTGCAGGTGAGGCTCCTCATAAGCAGCCAGGGCCCGCCGCGCCGCCTCCGCCTCTATGGGACACAGGAACGGCACTCTTAGGACGCTGCAGGAGGACTGGTCAAGGCGCCATTTGTCACCAGCGTCACCTGTGCTTCGAGTCTCCTCGTCGCCCAGGCCCGCTTCCCCCAGAGGGTGGCCCTCCGACCGTCCACAGACCCCACCCCACCCGTCCCCCCGGCCCGGCTCCTCTCCTCGGTGCCGCCGCGCCCCGCACCCACTCTGCCCGCCTTCTCCTCCGGCCCCGCAGGCCGTCCCCCCCCACACCCATCCTGTCCCCTCGGCCGCCCTGGCCTTCCTACTGCCCTGGAGCTTTTGCCTTCCAGCAGCCGCTGGTCCGTCCTCGCTCCCCTTCCTGCACTGCCCCCCGCCGCCCTCAGCCACCCCGGCCTCCCCGGGGACTCCGGCCTCCCGGCCACCGCGGCTTCTGCCCAAAGGATACAACTCATTCGGATGGGCTGGGGGCCATCCGGCCGCAGGCGCCGCTTCTCCGCCTGGCCCTCGCCTCGGAATCGCACCACCACCACCACCACCACCGCCTGCGCCCGCACCGGCCTGACCCTCAGGGCCACCAGGACCACCCTGGCCACCCTGGTCCCCTGCACCGCCCGCCGCGCCACCCGCGTCGTCGTCGTCGGACGCCTCCATGGTTGCCGCCTCCGGCTCCGAGGCCAACGACAACTCAGGAGAGGCCGAGCCCCTCACGAAGCCCCGCCCCTTCTGCCCAGGGAGGCCCACCGCGCCTGCGCAGACACCCTTCAGGGCCCCTCCCGGCACCCCATTGGCTGCCGCCAGCCCGCCCTGCCACCCACGGGCTGCCCCCGGAGACCCCGTAGGGCGGGACAGCCTCGCCTCCCGCGCGAAGCCCAGCTCCTCTCGGGCGCCCCCCGTGCGCCTGCGCAGATGGGCCCCTCCCGCCCTGGCCCAGACAGAGCCACCGCCGAGACGGGCACGACAGCGTCCCACTCGCAAGGCCTTGACGGCGTCTCCCAAACCATGTGCTCCAGGCAGTGAGGCGCCCGCCCCACGCCCCTGCAACCCTCCCCCGGGTAAAACCCCAGGTAAAACACAAGCAGCAGGGGACGCGCGGGACCTCCGAGAAGAGGGGTCTCCCGCAAGGGGGGCGGTGGGGACTGCTGGGGTCTTCCCTGAGGCCCCGCCCCCACCCTCAGGACCCCGTCCAGACCCTATCGCCTCCCAAGGGCCGTCTCCACACTGCATCCCGCGGGGGCGGGCGCTTCCACGGGTGAGCTGGGGGGGGAGGGACTCAGAAGCTCCGTCCAGAGGCGAGCGCTGCTCAGCTCGCCCCATCCGTGGTCACGTGAGCATTCTCAGCGGCGGGGGGGTGGGGTGGGGGGGTGGCCAGCGACCGACCTGGGCAGACGGAACACCAGCATCTTTCCCGGGCACCGAGAAGCCACCTTAGCCGTCCCGAGAGATCCGACAGCCGAGGCCTCCCACTCCCCCAGCTGAGGGGCGGCATGGAGACAGGAGTCCACGATGCTGAGACACGGCAGTGCGAAAGCAGGTCACAGCCCGGCGCCCTAAGGAAGCTCCGGGAATCCACGGAGCTGGGGGGGGACAGCAGCTGCGGTCACGGACGCTGATTCCACCCTCTCCCCTGCTCCCGGCCGTCCCCTCCCCTCCTCGGGCTCCCTCCGGGCCACAGGCTTCGCCTGCGGCCCTTGCCGGGGGTGTGGGCCCTCCCGCTCCCGCTCCCGCTCCCGGGCGGCCCCGCCCCGCCCCTCACACCTGCGGGCCGGGAGGGGCCCCGGGCAGGCCTGGGCTCCGCGCTCCTCTCGGCTGCCTGCAGGCCGCTGCGCCCCGTGCTGGGCTGGCTACCGTCCTTCCCCAGCCCTGCCCCGGCCCCAGAGGCGGCCCCGAGGTGGAGGCGTCCCTCAGGAGCGTCCCTCGGACCGGGGGGCTCTCCGCACGCAGCCGGGGCCCTGCGCCTGCGGATCTGCAGGCTGTACCCACTCCCGCCACAGCCGCCTGCGGGCCGCCACCACCATGTCACCGCGCGCCCGGCTGCAGAGACATGCTCGCGGGCGGTCGGCTGTCGCCCAAAGAGGTGCTCCAGTGCAGTCAGCTGTCACCCGGCTGCAGAGAGATGTTCCGGGCCGTCGGCTGTCACCAGGCTGCAGGGAGATGCCCTCGGGTGGTCTGCTGTTGCCCAAGGAGATGCTCCCGGGTGGTTGGCCGTCACCCAAAGATATGCTCCCATGCGGTCCGTTGTTGTCTGGCTGCAGAGAGATGCTCCCAGGCCGTCAGCTGTCGCCCAGCTGCACAGAGATGCTCATGAATGGTCAGTAGTTGCCCAAAGAGATGCTCCCAGGTGGTCTGTTGTCAACTGGGCACAGGGAGATACTCCCAGGTGTTCGGCTGTCACCCAAAGAGATTCACCTGGGTGGTGGGCTGATGTCCAAAGAGATGCTCCCGGGCGGTCAGCTGTCACCCAAAGTGATGCGACCACGTGATCAGCTGTCGCCGAACTTCACAGCAATGCTCCCTTGGGGTCGATTGTCACCAAAAGATATGCTCTCGAGTGGTCGGTTGTTGCCCAGAGAGATGCTCCTGCACGGTTGTCTGTCACCGCACTTCACAGCGATGCTCCTGGGCGGTTGGCTGTTGCCGAAAGAGATGCTCACTGGTGGTCAGTTGTCACCTCCTGCAGAGAGATGCTCCCAGGTGGTTGGCTGTTGCCCAGTTGCACAGAGATGCTCCTGGGTGGTCGGCTCTCGCCTGGCTGCAGGGAGATTCTCCCGGGCGGTTGGCTGTTTCCCAAAAAGAGGCTCCCAGGCGGTTGGCTGTCCCCCAAGGAGATGCTCCCAGGAAGTCGGCCGTCACCCAGCTTCACAGAGATGCTCCCGTGCACTCAGATGTCGCCCAAAGTGATGCTCCCTGGTGGTCGGTTGTCGCCCGGTTGCAGAGAGATGCTCTTGGGCAGTTGGTTGTTTCCCAAAGCTATGCTCCTGGGCAGTCGACTGTGGCCTAGCTGCACAGAGATGTTCCCGGGCCGTCGAATGTCGCCCAAAGAGTTACTCCCCGGCAGTTGGCTGTTGCCCGGCTGCAGGGAGATGCTCCCTGGCGGTTGACTGTTGCCCAAAGAGATGTTCCTGGGCAGTTGGCTGTCACCTGGCTGCAGGGAGATGCTCCCTGGTTGTGGGCTGTCGCCCAAAGAGATGCTCCCTGGCGGTCAGCTGTCACCCAAAGAGATGCTCCCGGGTGGTCGGTTGTCTCCCAGCTGCACAGAGATGCTCCCGGCGGTCTGTTGTCAGCAGCAGGTCTAAGGTGGCCCAACACACCCCCCAGGGCACCCTGCCTCCCACTGCACACACACACTCTGCTAGGACTCCCACAGAAACCGCGGTTCTTGGACTCACAGGAAGGGCACCCAGAAGCGGACTTCCGTCTCACTGTGCCCCCCACATCACACGGGAGGGCAGCGAGCTGTCCGCATCTGGACCACACCCGGAACGCTGGTTCCAAAAGGGCTCAGGGAAATGCAGCTTTGATTTCTCACATACAAAGAGTGTGCGGTAGAAGAGGGCTTACCAGACAAAGGCCGGAGGAGATGGCGAGGGGCCAAGCCACAGAGTCCTCCGTCTGGCTACTCCACGTCTATGGCTCGCTTTTTTAAAAAATAAATTTGTATTTACTTATGTATTTATTGGCTGTGTTGGGTCTTCGTTGCTTCACGAGGGCTTTCTCTAGTTGCGATGAGTAGGGGCTACTCTTGGTCATGGTGGCAGGCTTCTCATTGTGGTGGCTTCTCTTGTTGTGGAGCACGGGCTGCAGTAGTTGTGGCATGTGGGCTCACTCGTTGTGGCTCTCGAGCTTTAGAGCGCAGGCTCACTAGTTGCTGCGCATGGGCTTAGTTGCTCTGTGGCATGTGGGATCTTCCCGGACCAGGGCTTGAACCCGAGTCCCCTGCATTCACAGGCGGAATCTTAACCACTGTGCCACCAGGGAAGTCCCTATGCCTGTGCTTTTAATCCGTAGTAATAACTGTCACAGCCTACACTCCATATGCTGTTTCAAGTTTCTCCGTGTTCCCACACTGCTTTGTGGGAATGCCAAAGCGAATACTTAAATCATAGAAGAGACAGGACTAGATGTTCTCTAAGTCTCTACTCATGCGGGGCTTCCATGATTTTACACTTACCTTGCATCTGATGGACTTTAGGCTGGATGCTAAAATGACCTTTCAGGCTCAAATCACTAGAAGACACTAGTGATTTTGAAGAAAAGAAAAGGATAGAACAATTTCTGTCAAGTTGGAGTATATAATTGTGTCCACTGGGAGAAGGATCGATGAGCTCTCAAGCTTCCGCACCAATGTGTGAAGGTTGGCATTTTAATCTGTGAGAGGCGAACCTTTCAGAAACAGCCTCAGGACAAAACAACAGATTTTATTTTTAATACCCAAGTGGGAAAGTGTTCATTTTCAATTCTATGAGGAAGGGAATAAATTGCTTATGAGTATTACACATTTTATAAACCTATAGTGATCCTTTGAATAAAAGACAGAGAGTGTACATTTTAGAAATTGTTGTTTTCAAACATTTGAATCAACTTAAGCCAGGTGTTTCTCCTAATATGGAACCGTTGGATTTGAGGTGGGGAGTGGTAGTGAATGGCACACATTATCTCATATAGTGGATTTTCACTAAACTTACTGGGTCAGGTTAGAGGAGTATTTTGGAAATTCAGATTCTTAGACTTGTTTTGAAGGTGACTTCAGGATGGGGTGTTCTCCACCACCAACCATCAATTCTCTGATTCTCCAGATACCGAGTATTCAACGATTTAATTCAAATCTGACACTAAGTGCCTGGAGTAGCAGAGACCTCACAAGTTAAAGGCTCGGTCCAACCAGACTGTCCCCCACTTTACATGTCACTTTCAAGTCCCAGGGGCCCCCTATGCTTCAGACAAATTGGCTATAAATCGGAGGTTCCCATGACCCCCTCCTCAGGCTCAACATTTTGCTAGAATGGCTCACAGAACTCAGGAACACACTTATGTGTATTTGTATATTATAAAGGATTGCAATGAAAAGCCAGGTGAAGAGTTACATAGAGCAAGGTCTGGAAGAGTCCTGAGCACAAGAGCGTCTATCCCTGGAGTTGGGGCGTTCCATCCTCCCAGCACATAGATGTGCTCACCAACCCGGAAGCACGTGGAAAATCACCGTTTAGAGGGTTTTGTGGCGGTTTCATCAAGTGGGCAAGAGTAATAAATCAGTCTCCAGTCTCTCTCCTCTCTCAAGATGTTGAGAGGAAGGGATGGGAATGACAGTTCCAAGCTCCTGATAAAGAGCTGGTTTTCTGGTGAGCAGCCCCGTCCTGGAGCTATCTAGCGGTTGACAAGAGTTGCCATATTAGAACAAAAGATGCTTCTGTCATGCAGGAAGTTCTGAGAGTTTTATGTCAGGAACCAGGGACAAAGACCAAATATATGTTTGTATTATATATGTTTGTATCATACTACAAAGGATATTAGTGTTTGTTATATAAATGTCAGCTCTTTTCCCACTTGATTTGTCTTTTCATTTTTTAAAGAACTTTTATTGAGATCCAGTTAACATACAATAAACTGCATACATTTAGGAATACAATTTGATATTTTTTTCTTATTACTAATGTATATATGGCAATCCCAACCTCCCAATTCATTCCCCCCCAACCCCTGCCCCCCGCTTTCCCCACTTGGTGTCCACGTGTTTGTTCTCTATATCTGTGTCTCTGTTTCTGCCTTGCAAACCAGTTGATTTGTAACATTTTTCTATATTCCACATATATGTGTTAATATACAATATTTGTTTTTCTCTTTCTGACTCAATTCACTCTGTATGACAGTCTCTAGGTCCATCTATGTCTCTACACATATCCCAGTTTCATTGCTTTTTACAGCTGAGTAAAAATATTCCATTGTATATATGTACCACAATTTTGTATCCATTCATCTGTTGATGGACATTTAGGTTGCTTCCATGTCCTGGCTATTGTAAATAGTGCTGCAATGAACATTGGAGTGCATGTGTCTTTTTGAATGATGGCGTTCTCTGGGTATATGCCCAGCAGTGAGATTGCTGGGTCATATGGTAACTCTGTTTTCAGTTTTTCAAGGAACCTCCATACTGTTCTCCATAGTGGCTGTTATCAATTTACATTGCCACCAACAGTGCAAGAGGGTTCCCTTTTCTCCACACCTTCTCCAGCATTTACTGTTTGTAGATTTTCTGATGACCCTGACCTCATTGTAGTTTTGATTGGCATTTCTCTAATTATTCGTGATGTTGAGCACATTTTCACGTGCCTCTTGGCCATCTGCATGTCTTCTTTGGAGAAATGCCTATTTAGGTCTTCTGCCCATTTTTTGATTGGGTTGTTTGTTTTTTTGATATTGAGCTGGATGAATTGTTTATATATTTTGGAGATTAGTCCTTTGTCTGTTGATTCGTTTGCAAATATTTTCTCCCATTCTGAGGGTTGTCTTTTCATCTTGCTTATAGTTCCCTTTGCTGTGCAGAAGATTTTAAATTTCATTAGGTCCCACTTATTTATTTTTGTTTTTATTTCCATTATTCTAGGGAGTGGATTGTCTTTTCATTTTTATGTTGCCAAATCTATCAGTTTTCCTTTGTGATCTCTTCCATCACCCTCATGCTCTATTGTGAGGATGGATGCATATTCACATGATCTGTATGTTGATTCGTCTGCCAATAGCACTCTCTTTAAAGTATCTTACCCTTTAACGTCTGGTACAAAAAGTCCTCAGTGATCACATTTTTTTTTCTCTGACATTTATTCTTCTAAACGAGCAGTAAAAGTCTTTCATCAAAAAAAAAAAAAAAAAAAAAGATTATATTCGGGTTCTACATGCCTGAAACCAAAAGGTGTTATGTCCCTTCCTTTGACCAGGTTCTCTCAAGAGAACCTCTTCAGTCTCTTTACATAAGCTCCTCTTATTCTTGCTAAGGTAATATTTTATCCTGGTTACTATTGTGTTAGGATATTTTTCCAATGCCACTTTAAAAACATATTTATTTATTTATTTATTTATTTGGCTGCAGTATCTTTAGTTGCAGCATGTGGGATCTAGTTCCCTGACAAGGGCTGGAACCTGGGCACCCTGAATTGGGAGCATGAAGTCTTAACCACTGGACCACCAGGTAGGTCCCCTCCAATGCCACTTTTAAGTAGTTTTTTCCCCATGGACTGGAGTCGTAGTATGGATTTTTGCATTACTTATTTCTCACTTGTTACATTTGATTGATCCTCTAGCTCTAGCAGTTTTTCAGCTGATTATCTTGAGTTTTCTAGAAAGATAATCATATTTACATATGATCATAACTTTTACCCCTTCCTTTCCGATGTTAATAGTTAATACATCTATTTCCACTTTATTGCTAGGCTAGAATTTTGACAAAAATGTTCAATGACAGTTGTCCCGATCGTAATGGGAATGCCCAGCGTTTCGGCATTAGTACTAAGTTGGCCAAATTGTTTTAAGATACATGTTCTTCATCACTTTTAAACCCTTTTCACTTTGTGTGCTGGCTTCAGCTCAAGTTTAGGTATTTCAGGAGTAATGCCAGCCTTATGGAATAACTTGAGAAGTTTTCTTCTTTATGCTCTGCAACAGGTTAAATAACATTGTATCATCTGTGCTAAAAAGTTTACTAGACTAAGACCTAGTGCCTTCTGGAAAAGCAAATCTTTTATTCTATTTCTTCTAAGCTGTTTGATCAGCTTTGTTTTCCTACCTCCTCTTGAGCTGCATATATTTTCCATACTTTCCTAGAAAGTTGCCCATCCCATCTAGAGTTTAAAACTGATTGTCATAAAACAATATGGAGTATTTTTGTGAATTTTTAAAATGTCCTCCATATGTCTATATCTGTTGTTAGATTGTCTTCTCATTTCTAATGGTGTCTGTCTGGATTTTTCTTCTTTGTCTATGTTGTTGCTCTTTTCAAGGGACCAGATCTTGGTTTCCTTGCCCTATACTACATGAGTTTTTCAAGCTACTTGCTTTTATCTTTATTACTTTTCACCTTCCGTGTTTTGTTTTGGTGTTTCTGTTGTCATTTTAATACCTTCTGGATTTGAATGCTTAATCAATTTATATTGAATCCTCTTAAGGTTGTTATTTGCCCTATGAATATTACTTTGACCATCGCAAAGGTTTCTTCTCTACTTAACTGAAGGTGATTCAGTATCAGGGTCATAGTAGCTTCTTAAAAATTTGCTGGTTTTCCATCTTTGGAGTACATTATGGTATGTGTATATTCCATGAACATTAAAAAGTAAAACTTTCCCATAAAACACTGCAAGTCTGAAGTCTTTTTGTGGGAAATTATATTTCTATCTTTTTGGATTTTGGTATCTGAGAGTTGAGAAAGGGAATTTCATTGTGAGTTCAATTTGCATTTCTGAAATTATGAATGCAATTGTCTCTCCTTATGTTTAAAAACCACTTGCATTTTGGGACTTCCCTGGTGGCGCAGTGGTTAAGGATCCGCCTGCCAGTGCAGGAGACACAGGTTCGAGCCGTGCTCCGGGAAGATCCCACATGCCTTGAAGCAACAAAGCCCGTGAGCCACAACTACTGAGGTTGTGCTCTAGAGCCCGTGAGTCACAACTATTGAGCCCACGTGCCACAACTACTGAAGCCTGCACGCCTATAGCCCATGCTCCACAACAAGAGAAGCCACTGCAATGAGAAGCCCACCACCACAACAAAGAGTCACCCCTGCTCACTGGAAATAGAGAAAGCCTGCGTGCAGCAACAAACACTTAATGCAGCCAATAAACAAATAAAAATTAATAAAAAATTTTTAAAAAACCACTTGTATTTCTCTTTCCATGAATTTCTGTTCACTTCCTTGTCCATTCTATTGCATTGTTGTTGATAATTTACAAGGAGCATCAATTACATTAACAATAAGAAACCAGTTAAGATAGACACCCTTGCATACACACCCTTGGATACTTATCAATCAACCTATCAATGCAGTGAATTATATGTAATTACATTCTCTCAGTCCTTCACTCAACCCGTATTTACTGAGCACCTATTAATGTCACATAAATAGGACAGACAAAATCTCTGGCCTCATGGAGGTAGAGAAAAAAGAGCTAAAAGAATTGCTAAGGGCTAAGAAAAAAAGGCAGAGTGAGTAGTAAGTTGTGCTATGATACTCTTTTAACAGGTGGTTTCTGTCCTTGATTTTTTTTTCTTTCTGTATGTGTAGGTGTGTGCATGCCCATGAGTTTCCATTTCCAGGCTAAAGTTAATCTTATTGATTTTAAAGAATAATTTGGTATAGGTGAATATTCTCTTTCGTGAATTTCTTTTATGTGGGGGCTGAAGTAGAAAAGAATACTTTATTGCTTTACCAGGCAAAGGGGACCACAGCAGGCTAATACCTTCAAACTGTGTCCCTTTCTTGAAGTTGGATGAAATAATGCGGACCTGATTTCTCTTTCTCTTTGGGCTAAATCTTTGGCCACCTTTCAAAATCTCCCTTTAGTTTTAGTGTAAAAAAATTGTTCATCTCTTCTTAAGTCAATTTTGGAAATTAATAGTCACAAGCCAGCCCAGATTCAAGTGTCGGGGACACGGAGCCCACCTCCCAAGAGGAGGCTGAAAAGCCCATCTTGTAGCAGAGAACATGGGACGGACCATCATCGTATCCATCCCTGGAAAAGGCTCCCAGCCACACAGCTGTGACTGTTGTCACGTGCACGTGCCGAGAAAGGGGCGGGTGGTGGGGGTGGTGCATGCATTCTCTTCACGTGCTCGAGGAATGTCCTTTGTGAAGGCAGCAGGTAAGTCTGTGGTCTGGGAAGTGTGTCACACGGCAGGGTGGGTCCGCGCAGCCCTTTGAGGGGCCCCCGGCTCCTTCCTCAACCCGTGCGTCCACTGCCACCTGGTGACGGGAGCCGCCCATGGCAGCTTTTGTTCTCTTGAGAAGGGACTCCCCCACAAGCAGGTGAGGATGCCATCACTTCTCTGATGACGTTCCTCAGCTAGAAAATGGGGATATGATGGCGTCTCCATCACAGGATGTTTTGGACGTTGAGTCATTACACATACGCACTCAAAAGAGTGCCTGCTCAGCACACAACGGAACGCTCCATTACTTGTGACGTGGTAAGAATTCACGGGGCCGTCAGGGTTTGAGGCGCATCTCGAAAGACATATAGAATGAATGGAAAATTAAGTGCTCGCGCAGGCAGGCTGTCCCCCCGCGGCCTGACACACGAGAGTCGCTCAGGGAGGAGTGGCGGAATGAGCAGATGAACGCGAGGACAGCAGAGATTCGGGGCCGAGCTGGACCCCTGACTTGGGCAGAACACATCCGTGTCCTGGACGGTCCGCTCCCACCTGAAGGCAAGGAGAAGAAAAGGCATCTTTGTCTTGCTGTCACCAGGACCAGACCCTTCTCCAGCCCAGGAGGCGCCTCAGGGCCCCCTCCACGTCCTCGTTGCTCAGACTGTAAATGAAAGCGCGGAGCATGGGAGCCACCGCCGCATACAGCGCCGTGGCCACTGAGTCCTCGGCTGCGCAGGAGGACGAGGGTCACAGGTTCGCCCCAAATAGGGTCCCGTGGAACAATGACGCCACGGCCAGGTGGGGACTGCAAGTGGAGAAGGCTTTCAGCTTGCCCTGCGAAGACCGAAGTCTCAGGATGGCTGAGAAAATGCGCACGTAGGAGACAGAAATAAAGAGGAAGGGAGTGACAGACAGACAGCGCCCCCCGCGCTGTAAACCACCAACTCGCCGATGCGGATATCTGAGCAGGAGCGCTTCAGCAAGGCGCACCGCTCGCAGAAGATGTGGTGGATTCTGACACTTGCGCGGAATGACAGGCTACTCGCGAGGAGGGTGAGGGTCAGGGATAGATGTTTGTGACCGCCAGAGCCACAGACAGAGATGTGATGCAGAATTTGGGGCTCCTGGGTGTGGTGGAGTGGAGAGGGTGACCGACGGCTACAACTCTGTCATAGGCCATCACTGCCGAGAGGACACTGTCCAGCTCTGCAAACACAATTAGGAAGTACATCTGCGTGAGGCATGCTGCGTAGGGGATGGCTTGGCTCTGGGTTTGGATGTTTAGCAGCATCTTTGGTACCATGGCGGAGGTGAAGCAGATGTCCACGCGGGACAGGGTGGCTATGAAGCAGTACACGGGGGTGTGGAGGCTGGAGATGGAGCTGATGGCCAGAACGATGAGCAGGTTCCCCACCACAGCGACCAGGTACGTGCACAGGAACAGACAGAAGAGGAGGGGCTGATGTTCAGGCACCTCGGACAGTCCCAGGAGGAGGAATTCCGAGATGACGGTTGGGTCGCCTCTCACCATGGCTTCTGGTTTCTGTCGATATGCGCTGGAAACACATCCGTCCACAAGGCCAGAGGCAGTCTGGGGTAACATGCACCACAACCTTCCTCGGTGGCTAAAACCGTACTTGTGACATTTGGGGAAGGAACTCCAAACTGAGGCAGTAACGACAAGACTCACTCGTCGTGGGGCTGTCTGGTCGCCACAGAATGCAGGAGGGGCGAGCTGAGGCTTTCCTTGTGACTCAGCTTGGGCGGGCGCTCCGCCTGCTTCCCTGGGAGGAAAGAAGAACCGGCCAGAGAAGAAGACAGAGAGACCTGAACGCGAGGCCTGGTTTGGGGAGAGTGGCTGGAGACAGCAAGGGCAGTTGAGTTGTCAAGGTGAGACCGCTGGTTGGACCCCTGAGGGCCTTTGTGTTTTATCCAGGTAAGAGTCTGGGTGATGGCCACTAGGAACAATTCTGTCTCTGTGTGCACACGTGAGAGAGAGAGAGAGAGAGAGAGAGAGAGAGTGTCCTTAGACAGATCTACTTCACAGGCGTATACACAGACATATCTATTCATGTGTATATATTCGCACAAAGATTCACGAAATGGTGTTCACCAGAACGCTCACCAACAGTGGTGATCTCTGGGAGGGGGGGTGAAATCTTTACTTCCACCTTTCTTTCAATGATAAACATGTATCGGTTTCCCAGACTGTTCTCTTGGATGTTATCGAGGCTTTCAGGCGGTGTCTGTGATGGACTCGCTTTGGGGCACAAGCACAGTTAGGGGTTCAAGGCTCACGAGGCCTTGTCACACATAAGGGCATGTCTAAGAAGTTATGTCCCTGTGACTTTGTCTCTCCTTCTCAAGTCCATGTCATGGAACCCACAAAGGCTAAATGCTCGTGTGGCGTGACGCCACTAGATAGACAGATCTACACTCACCAACCTGAAATCCAGATGAACTGGGAAACTAAGGGGGCTTCCTAGGTGGCGCAGTGGTTAAGAATCCACCTGCCAATGCAGGGGACACGGGTTCAATCCCTGCTCCAGGAAGATCCCACATGTCGCGGAGCAAGTAAGCCCGTGTGCCACAACTATTGAGCCCGTTTGCCGCAACTATTGAGCCCATGAGCCACAACGATGAGCCCGTGTGCCACAACTATTGAGACCGTGTGCCACAACTATTGAGCCCATGAGCCACAACGATGAGCCCGTGTGCCACAACTACTGAAGCCCATGCGGCCAGAGCCCGTGCTCCGCAACAGGAGCAGCCACGGCAATGAGGAGCCCGTGCACCACAACGAAGAGTAGCCCCCGCTCGCCACAACTAGAGAAAGTCTGCGTGCATCAATGAAGACCCAACACAGCCAATAAATACTAAATAAAAACTTTTTAATTAAAAAAATAAAATAAAAACTGACTAAAGTATTTTAAAAAACTAAGAATCTGATTTTAAAATATTGACTCAAGAACAGGCAGGTGATGAGCAAGCAAACACTCCCGGAAGACACTGGAAACGATCTCACAGACCTGCACCTAAAAATAAGCACGTGCTTTTAATCCCGTTGATTTTAAGAGAAAATTCTTTTAGTTCATCAGGTTTTCAACTCACGAGTCCCCTACCTAATTGCCAAGACTTTACAAGGGAAGGAATGACATCTGTCTGATTCACCACTGAATCAAGCTGGCCTCAAGCCAGCATGACACTGAAACCAAAATCCGGTGACAACAGCATACACACAGAAGAATAATGAGGCAAAAATCTTCAATAGATTCAAAACCGGTGCAGCAGTATTGAAGGGATAAGGCACCAAGTAGGAACATAAGGACGACTGATATCATGACATCTATTCAGGTAAATAATCACACAAATTGGTGGGAAAGGAAAACTATATTATAAATCTCTATTGGAGGCTACAATGGCACTTGTAAAATCTGACATTCCTGCTGGATTTTTAAAATCCATAGTGAGACTGGAATCAAAGCCTCATCTCAAAGCACCACAGCATGGACGTCCTTTCCCTCAACCCAAATGCCTCGTCCAAACCCCTCCCCTCAGACCCCAACCTTCACTGGGTGCTCTGGAACTCATCGTTTGTAATCAGTCTCTTCTCAAAGCATCCCTCTACCTCCCACCATAAAGAAGGCCCAGCTCTGCACCCTGCAGACGCTACCTTCTGCAGCCCTCTCCAAGGTACACATCTTTTCTTATCACACCCCTGTACCTATACCTCAGGGTCAGGAGGCACGATCAGTGGCCTCTCCTCACTCCCAGTGCTACTTTTCAGCACGGGGTTTCCTCTCCTCTTTAAAAAGAAAGCCCAAGAGTGACATCCGCAAAAACAGCAGAAGCTGGACTTCCAAGGGCCTGTCCCTCCACAGAAACAATGAGATGTTTAGCAAAAATGGTCACCATCAATGTTGTCAGAGCTCACGAATATAATCAAATGTTCCCAGTGACCAAAGAAGAAAAAGATGACTTCAACACAGGAGAACTTTCTGGTGTTTGAATTTTAGCCTTGCCCGCACACCCCTCCCCAGTACAGCAGCAGGCTGCGTTCCCCGTGTGATACTTGGCTCCAGAGAAGAGAAGAGCAGACTTCTTTCCCAAGGAACTGGGTTTGTCTGTTTGGACCTATCTGGGGATTCTCTGACACAGGACACCGGCCTTTATCTCACCTAACTCAACTCTCTCAGGGCAGAAAAGCAGCTAAGAGCCTGTTCCTTGAAAACAATGAACAAGCGGCAGCCTCTTGGGGCAAAAACAAAATTACAGCCGGGGCAAACAATAGACACACCAAAGGCCTTGGAGGAAAAACTGGGGAAGGTCACCTTTGGAAATATTGGCTTTGAAAAGCTCCTGCTTGTGATGGGGAATCCAGAAAGTCATATGCATGCCCAGGGCTGGATACACTCTCACAAAAGACCTGACGATAGATACCGTAACACTATCATTTCACCTCCGGGGGTTATTTAGGCTCCGAAAAGCATAAGGAATGAAGGCTAAGGCAGAGTTGCGGCTAAGCATTGAAGGAGTGCCCCAACACAGAGCCAATCGACAGAGCCCAGGAGAGTAGCTTATGCTTCATTTTCTTTCTTTATTTCTTTTTTTTTTGTCTCTGAGTGTTTAAGGAAATCTCTCTCAAACCAACTAACTGACCAAAAGCTGAAAGAACAGAAAATTCAGAGAGCACACATGATAAAACGTAATTTTTGGAAAACAGTTTCGAAAACTCACCAAACCAATCAGCAACCACAACTCAGAGAAAGCAACAAAACAAACCCTGAAGAGCGGGAAGAATCCAATTTCCACATTAACCACATTATAATACTCAAGATGGCCAGCTTTCAATGAAAAATTAAGAGGCATGCACAGAAACAAGTGAATACAGCCCATTCACAGGATGAAAAGAAGTTAGCAGAAAATGTTCATGAGGAAGCAGAGGTATTGGACTTCCTAGAGAAAGACTAAATTAACTTTCTTAAATCTGTTCAAAAAGCTACAGCAAAGCAGGAGAAACATGTCTCAACAGACAGACAGCCCACCTGCCTGGTGTGTGACTGCAGAGCAGGTGGGCAGGGAAGACAGACGCGCGGGCTTCAGGACCGGATTCCTGGCTGGAGTCGGGAATGGAAGGGGTGGACCGCAGGGCCCTGCGAGCCCTGAGCCTGGAGGGCTCACCAGGGGGCCCGCGGGCAGCTGCGGAGGGAGACGCGGCCCAAGCCCTGAGCCCTGGGGCCCTGGGATGCTCAGAGGCGGCAGAGGAGGGGGGCCGGGCCCCTCCCCACGTGCCCAGGGCCCTGGAGGGGAGGGAGGCGCTGAGGCCCGAGGGAGGGGGGCGCTCTCGCCGGGGAGGGGGTGCGGAGCAGGGAGCGGGGAGCGGGGGGTGGGGGGGGGGCGTTGGCCGGGAGGAGCCGCCGCCTCGAGGGCCCAGCTCGGGGCCTGCTCCCCCAGGTTCTCACCGCTCTGGACCTGGACGCCTCTTGCCGGAAGCAGAAGCTGCGCCAGAAGCTGGAACAGATCATCGGCCTCGTGTCCAGCAACAGCTAAGGGTGGCGGACCCGGTGAGGAGGGGGCTTCTCAGTCCCGAGCCGTCCCCCCGGTCCCAGGGCGGTGGGGGGTGGTCTCCCGCCTGGGTCGCGGGGCTGAGCCCTGGATCGGGTGGCACGGGAGAGGTCACCCGGCCGAGATGCCCCCGGCACACCTGGGCCCCCGTCATGAGTGCCTTGCTTTGGGCCCTGCGTGGGGAGGGGGTGCCCAGACCAAGCCCCCACACCACCCCCACCCCCACCCCCGGCATCAGCAATACCCCCGCCCTCCCGGCCTCGCGCCCGGGGCTCGTGATCGCCCCGACCTCCTTCCTGTTTATACCCCAAGCACCTATTTATTTAATTTATCTCCCCTCACCGCCTCCATCTGTACATATGCGGCCCCCCCGCCCCCCGGAGGTTGCCGGCCTCCCTCGGCTCTCCTCGAGCCCTCCTCCCGGCTCCCCTGGAACGTGGTCAGCCGTGGCCTAGCCCCTGGCCCCTCGCCCTGGCCCTGGCTGGCCCCAGCCATCCCGAGGAGGGGGCCTCGCACCTGCGGCACTGGGGGCGGGTGAGGCACGGAAGCCGCCCTCAGACTGTGGCTCTGCCAAGGGGTCCCCCTGCGGCCGCCACAGCAGCCCCCCGCCCCGGGCTTCCCGGGCGGGGACTGCACCCCCTCCCAGGGCCCTGTTGCCTCCGAGCGCCCGGAGAGCTGGAAGCAGGCTCCCGCCAGGGCCTGAGCTGGGCCTGGGGGCCCCCAGCTCTCCTTCTCCGGGCCCTACCGCCAAACCTCCTCCGCGTGGTCTGCGCGCCCGGGCCCCGCCTCCTCCGCTGCCCTGTCCTGCACCCGCCCCGAGGGGCAGAGGCGGCAGTGCCTTCCTCCTTTGTTCTTCCCACTCCCTGGAGGAACCTGGCCCCGGCCCGCGCTCCTGGAAACCCACTTCACCCGCCCCCCCGGCCCCCCTGTGGCTTTTCTTTTTTCTTTCTGCATGCGGTTTTCTTTGCCCATGTAATCTTTTTCCTAATTAAATGTTGGGAAGTGGAGTCGGTGTGTGGCTTTGTCCTCGGGGCAGGTGGCCGTTCCCTGAACGTGGAGGCAGGTGGGGGGGCTGCCGGACCCTGCGTGGGCTGGACGCCCTTGACGGGAGGAAGGGTGACTCGCTGCAGGGCTGCTGAGGATTTGAGGAGGTCCGGGGCCATGTCCAATCCATCAGCGAGTCCCGGTGGCTCCACGTTCGAGACACCTGCAGAATCTGCGCCCTTCTCCCCACCTCCACGGCCCCCAAGGGGTCCAAGCCGCCCTTGTCTCTTGCCTGGATGCCCGTCTCCCCGTTGCTGCCCTGGCCGCCCTCGGCCTCTCCTCAACGTGGGAGGCCCTGGGACCCTGTTAAGATACACAGTGGACCTTGTCCCCACTCTGTTCAAAACCGGCCAGGGCTTCGTGGCCCCCACACGCCTTCGTACCTGCCGACTCTTTACTGCCCCGCGTGCGCTGCCATCATTGCGCTCCTACCTCCCTCTTAGCCCACACACACCTGTTAAAGGAGTCCGGGTGGGGAGAAAGCGGGACGCAATTTTAAACAGAGTGGCCGGGAATGCTTTTCCGGTGAGCCAGGTGGATCCCCAGAGGAAGAGGGCTCCAGTCTGGAGAGCACCAGCGCAAAGGCCCTGATGCAGGAGTCGGCCTGGCGTGTTTTGGTTTGGTTTGGTTTGGTTTTTAAATATTCATTCATTTAGCTGCGCCAGGTCTTAGTTGCGGCACGTGGGACCTTTTTAGTTGCGTCATCTTTTAGTTGCACACGCGGGATCTAGCTCCCTGACCAGGGATCAAACCCGGGTCCCCTGCTAGGAGCACAGAGTCTTAGCCACTGGGCCACCAGCAAAGTCCCCGGCCTGGCATTTTTGAAAGGGTCAGGAAGCCAGTGCGGCTGAGTCAAGTTGAGCAAGTGAAAGGGTGAGAGTGGAGACGGTCAGAGAGGAATCGGGCTGGATCCCGTCTGGCTTTGTAGGCCACTGTAAGTTCTTTGGCTTTGTCCCTAAGAGTCCCTTTTGCAGATTTTTTTTTTTAACAGAAGAGTGATGCAATCTGACGTCCATCTTAAAACAACCCGGCAGCTTCACCAGTCATCTGTCAGGCCACGGCGGTAGGCTGATTCTGGGCTTCGCTGGGTGAGGGAGGGAGGATGAGTCTGACGTCGGGCCCTAGAGCCCGGGATGCTGTAGCTCAAGAGCTGCAAGCAGAGAGGATCCTGGGGATCTGCTGAGGGTCCCCCTGGAGTATCAGGGGGTGCTGATCAGCACCAGTGTGTGAGGAAACCACCCGGGCCTGGGAAAGGGCTTCCAGCAAGGATTCAGGGTAACGATGCTCAGGGCTCAAGCAGGACCCGGAGGAACACCTGTCCCACTGGCCGGAATGGAAACCTCGGAATTGAAGAGGCCTGAGGGAGGCCACTCAGAAGGGGCCAGCCTCAGTAGTGGCAAAATAATTCTACACTAAAAACTGCTCTAGTACCATGCAGCAAATCTTAGAAGCAAGAGTCTAAAGAATCAGACTGTTTCCAAGTAACCACAGCACTTGGAAACAAAGTTCAAGAGTAGGTTTAAGGGGAGTCCCTGGTGGCCTAGTGGTTAGGATTCTGGGCTTTCACTGCTGGGGCCCGGGTGCAACCACTGGTCAGAGAACTGAGATACCACAAGCCATGCAGCACGGCCAAAAAAGAAAACAACAGTTTGGGGATACAAAAATACTCAGCACCCAAGGGAAAGCATACAAGGTCTGTTATCCAATCAAAAACACTTGGCATGAACACAGGAAGTGAAATCCAGCCCATTATAAGGAGATAGAGCCGTCAATAAAAGGCATCCGGATTGAAAAGGAAGAAGTAAAACTTCCAAGATCACAGGATACTTTAGAGGGAGCGAAGTCCGCCTGCCCAGATGCTGAACCAAGTGTCCGAGCACTTTTCTTCACGGGTCCGAAACAAAGCCAGTAAACTACGAAACTCCTATCGCCGTGCTTCTGGGTTGTTTGCTCTTCACGTGCAAACTCAGTGTTTTATTTTTGCAGGAAACTAACCCAATGGTGACATAGATGTGGGGAGACATCTATGTCAGAATTCTGGTGGCAGGGCACATTTCCTGGAGAGCAGTTGTGTACTGTGAGAGCAATTGTGTAAAAACTGAGTTTTTAAAAAATAACTAGGAAAGTAAACTTTTGTCTCAGTATTTGCACCTTTTGGAATCTATCTTCAGCAAATAAGCATTGATGCAGAAACTCACGTACAAGAATTCCACTGAATCATTATCGATAATAAGGGAAAAAAAGAGAAAAATTTGTCACTGATTACATTATAATGCATCTTTTATGCCTCCATTTAAAAGCATGTTTTTGAAGGATTTTTGCAAAGAATAAAAGCTCACGTGTTAAATGAAAAGAATTTAAAACCAAAAAAATGTTCCAAAACGTTGACAGAACATAATGCTGAATGGTAGGACTTAACTGATTTTCATTTTCTCCCATTTCCTAAACTGTCTTCAATCACCTTGTACTGCTTGAGTATCTGAATCTCAGAACTTCCCTGCAACCCAAGGAGAAAAGCAATACACTGGTGCTGTAGCCAAAAAGAAACTCAGATGCAGAACAGTAGTTCAGTTTTATTTCATGCAATAAGAACCATTTAATCATCTCCCTCCTCCAGCAACCAGGAAACGAAACAAGTGGGCCCCGAGCACCCAAAAAACAACAGTAGGCTCCAAGAATGAAGTGGCATCTACTACAGGAAGCCATGCCTCAGTAAAGGAAGCATCGCCTGGCATGGGGCAGAAGGCTGGGCCTCAGCCCCCTTTTCCTGGTAGAGACATAGGGGGAAACAGGGGCCCAAAGTGCTGCATGACCTGCTGCACCAGGGCAAGGTCGTCAACAAAGGGCCTGAAGGAAATTTGAAGGCAGCGACTATCTTCAGCAGTCCATCTCCTGAAAGTGAGGACAAAGGAAAATCAAGCTGACTGTGAGAACGCGTGCCGGGGCCCAGCCCACCACACCGCCTCTTTGGACTCAACACTTAGCCACGGAAGTATCCCTCCGTCTGAGCTTGGCCCTTAGCACGTTCTGCCCCCCCACCCCCAGCCCGGGGCCCTTCTAGAACTGACACAATCAGGAAGCTGCCGTCCACCGACAGCTCCTTCTGAACGCCCTGCAGGTGAGGCTCCTCATAAGCAGCCAGGGCCCGCCGCGCCGCCTCCGCCTCTATGGGACACAGGAACGGCACTCTTAGGACGCCGCAGGAGGACTGGTCAAGGCGCCATTTGTCACCAGCGTCACCTGTGCTTTGAGTCTCCTCGTCACCCAGGCCCGCTTCCCCCAGAGGGTGGCCCTCCGACCGTCCACAGACCCCACCCCACCCGTCCCCCCGGCCCGGCTCCTCTCCTCGGTGCCGCCGCGCCCCGCACCCACTCTGCCCGCCTTCTCCTCCGGCCCCGCAGGCCGTCCCCCCCCACACCCATCCTGTCCCCTCGGCCGCCCTGGCCTTCCTACTGCCCTGGAGCTTTTGCCTTCCAGCAGCCGCTGGTCCATCCTCGCTCCCCTTCCTGCACTGCCCCCCGCCGCCCTCAGCCACCCCGGCCTCCCCGGGGACTCCGGCCTCCCGGCCACCGCGGCTTCTGCCCAAAGGATACAACTCATTCGGATGGGCTGGGGGCCATCCGGCCGCAGGCGCCGCTTCTCCGCCTGGCCCTCGCCTCGGAATCGCACCACCACCACCACCACCACCGCCTGCGCCCGCACCGGCCTGACCCTCAGGGCCACCAGGACCACCCTGGCCACCCTGGTCCCCTGCACCGCCCGCCGCGCCACCCGCGTCGTCGTCGTCGGACGCCTCCATGGTTGCCGCCTCCGGCTCCGAGGCCAAGGACAACTCAGGAGAGGCCGAGCCCCTCACGAAGCCCCGCCCCTTCTGCCCAGGGAGGCCCACCGCGCCTGCGCAGACACCCTTCAGGGCCCCTCCCGGCACCCCATTGGCTGCCGCCAGCCCGCCCTGCCACCCACGGGCTGCCCCCGGAGACCCCGTAGGGCGGGACAGCCTCGCCTCCCGCGCGAAGCCCAGCTCCTCTCGGGCGCCCCCCGTGCGCCTGCGCAGATGGGCCCCTCCCGCCCTGGCCCAGACAGAGCCACCGCCGAGACGGGCACGACAGCGTCCCACTCGCAAGGCCTTGACGGCGTCTCCCAAACCATGTGCTCCAGGCAGTGAGGCGCCCGCCCCACGCCCCTGCAACCCTCCCCCGGGTAAAACCCCAGGTAAAACACAAGCAGCAGGGGACGCGCGGGACCTCCGAGAAGAGGGGTCTCCCGCAAGGGGGGCGGTGGGGACTGCTGGGGTCTTCCCTGAGGCCCCGCCCCCACCCTCAGGACCCCGTCCAGACCCTATCGCCTCCCAAGGGCCGTCTCCACACTGCATCCCGCGGGGGCGGGCGCTTCCACGGGTGAGCTGGGGGGGGAGGGACTCAGAAGCTCCGTCCAGAGGCGAGCGCTGCTCAGCTCGCCCCATCCGTGGTCACGTGAGCATTCTCAGCGGCGGGGGGGTGGGGTGGGGGGGTGGCCAGCGACCGACCTGGGCAGACGGAACACCAGCATCTTTCCCGGGCACCGAGAAGCCACCTTAGCCGTCCCGAGAGATCCGACAGCCGAGGCCTCCCACTCCCCCAGCTGAGGGGCGGCATGGAGACAGGAGTCCACGATGCTGAGACACGGCAGTGCGAAAGCAGGTCACAGCCCGGCGCCCTAAGGAAGCTCCGGGAATCCACGGAGCTGGGGGGGGACAGCAGCTGCGGTCACGGACGCTGATTCCACCCTCTCCCCTGCTCCCGGCCGTCCCCTCCCCTCCTCGGGCTCCCTCCGGGCCACAGGCTTCGCCTGCGGCCCTTGCCGGGGGTGTGGGCCCTCCCGCTCCCGCTCCCGGGCGGCCCCGCCCCGCCCCTCACACCTGCGGGCCGGGAGGGGCCCCGGGCAGGCCTGGGCTCCACGCTCCTCTCGGCTGCCTGCAGGCCGCTGCGCCCCGTGCTGGGCTGGCTACCGTCCTTCCCCAGCCCTGCCCCGGCCCCAGAGGCGGCCCCGAGGTGGAGGCGTCCCTCAGGAGCGTCCCTCGGACCGGGGGGCTCTCCGCACGCAGCCGGGGCCCTGCGCCTGCGGATCTGCAGGCTGTACCCACTCCCGCCACAGCCGCCTGCGGGCCGCCACCACCATGTCACCGCGCGCCCGGCTGCAGAGACATGCTCGCGGGCGGTCGGCTGTCGCCCAAAGAGGTGCTCCAGTGCAGTCAGCTGTCACCCGGCTGCAGAGAGATGTTCCGGGCCGTCGGCTGTCACCAGGCTGCAGGGAGATGCCCTCGGGTGGTCTGCTGTTGCCCAAGGAGATGCTCCCGGGTGGTCGGCCGTCACCCAAAGATATGCTCCCATGCGGTCCGTTGTTGTCTGGCTGCAGAGAGATGCTCCCCGGCCGTCAGCTGTCGCCCAGCTGCACAGAGATGCTCATGAATGGTCAGTAGTTGCCCAAAGAGATGCTCCCAGGTGGTCTGTTGTCAACTGGGCACAGGGAGATACTCCCAGGTGTTCGGCTGTCACCCAAAGAGATGCACCTGGGTGGTGGGCTGATGCCCAAAGAGATGCTCCCGGGCGGTCAGCTGTCACCCAGCTGCAGAGAGATGCTCCTGGGCAATTGGCTGTCTCCCAAAGAGATGCTCCCAGGTGGTCGGCTGTCTCTCAGCTGCACAGAGATGCTCCTGGGCGGTCTGCTGTCCCCCAGCTGCACAGAGATGCTCCCGGGTGGATGGCTGTTGCCCAAAGAGTTGCTCCTGGGTGGTTGGCTGTCACCCAAAGAGATGCTCCCCGGCGGTGGGCTGTCGCCCAGGTGCATAGAGAAGCTCCTGGGCAGTCGGTTGTCGCCCAAAGAGATGCTCGAAGGTGGTCAGCTGCCGCCTGGCTGCAGGGAGCTGCTCCCAGGTGGTTGGCTGCCAGCCAAAGAGATGCTCCTGGGCGGTCAGCTGTCCCCCGAAGAGATGCTCCTGGGTGGTTGGCTGTCAGCCAGAAGCACAGGGATGCTCCCGCATGGTCGATTGTCACCCAAAGAGATGCTCCCAGGCGGTTGGTTGTCGTCTGGATGCAGAGCGATGCTCCCGGGCCGTCAGCTGTCATCCAGCTGCACAGAGAAGCTCCTGCATGGTCCGTTGTCACCCAAAGAGATTCTCCCAGGAGGTCAGTTGTCGCCCAGCCACGGGGAAGAACTCCCAGACGTCGGCTATCACGCAAAGAGAAACTCCCGGCGGTAGGCTGTCGCCGAAAGTGATGCTCCCAGGTGGTCGGCTGTCACCCGACTGCATAGAGATGCTTTCGGGCGGTTGGCTGTTGCCCGGCTGCAGGGAGATGCTCCTGGGTGATCGGCTGTCTCCCAAAGAGATGCTCCTGGGCAGTCGGCTGTCACACAAAGAGATGCTCCCGTGCGGTCGGTAGTCGCCCGGCTGCACAGAGATGCTGCCGGGTGGTCGGCTGTTGCCCAAAGACATGCTTCCGGGCAGTCAGCTGTCACCCAGCTGCACAGAAATGATCCGAGGTGGTCGGCTGTCGACCAAAGAGATGTTTCTGGGTGGTCGGCCCTCACCCAAGAGATGTTCCTGGGCGGTCGGCTGTCACCCAAGAGATGTTCCTGGGTGGTCGGTTGGTGCCAAAAGAGATGCTCCAGGGCGGTCAGCAGTCACCGGCTGCAGAGAGATGCCCCCGGGCAGTCAGCTGTCGCCCAAAGTGATGCTCCCGGGTGGTCGGCTGTTGCCGAAAGAGATGCTCCTCGGCAGTCGGCTCTCGCCCAGCTGCACAGAGATATTCCCAGGCCGTTGGCTGTTGCCCAAAGAGATGGTCCTGGGCGGTCGGCTGTCACCCAAAGTGATGCGACCACGTGATCAGCTGTCGCCGAACTTCACAGCAATGCTCCCTTGGGGTCGATTGTCACCAAAAGATATGCTCTCGAGTGGTCGGTTGTTGCCCAGAGAGATGCTCCTGCACGGTTGTCTGTCACCGCACTTCACAGCGATGCTCCTGGGCGGTTGGCTGTTGCCGAAAGAGATGCTCACTGGTGGTCAGTTGTCACCTCCTGCAGAGAGATGCTCCCAGGTGGTTGGCTGTTGCCCAGTTGCACAGAGATGCTCCTGGGTGGTCGGCTCTCGCCTGGCTGCAGGGAGATTCTCCCGGGCGGTTGGCTGTTTCCCAAAAAGAGGCTCCCAGGCGGTTGGCTGTCCCCCAAGGAGATGCTCCCAGGAAGTCGGCCGTCACCCAGCTTCACAGAGATGCTCCCGTGCACTCAGATGTCGCCCAAAGTGATGCTCCCTGGTGGTCGGTTGTCGCCCGGTTGCAGAGAGATGCTCTTGGGCAGTTGGTTGTTTCCCAAAGCTATGCTCCTGGGCAGTCGACTGTGGCCTAGCTGCACAGAGATGTTCCCGGGCCGTCGAATGTCGCCCAAAGAGTTACTCCCCGGCAGTTGGCTGTTGCCCGGCTGCAGGGAGATGCTCCCTGGCGGTTGACTGTTGCCCAAAGAGATGTTCCTGGGCAGTTGGCTGTCACCTGGCTGCAGGGAGATGCTCCCTGGTTGTGGGCTGTCGCCCAAAGAGATGCTCCCTGGCGGTCAGCTGTCACCCAAAGAGATGCTCCCGGGTGGTCGGTTGTCTCCCAGCTGCACAGAGATGCTCCCGGCGGTCTGTTGTCAGCAGCAGGTCTAAGGTGGCCCAACACACCCCCCAGGGCACCCTGCCTCCCACTGCACACACACACTCTGCTAGGACTCCCACAGAAACCGCGGTTCTTGGACTCACAGGAAGGGCACCCAGAAGCGGACTTCCGTCTCACTGTGCCCCCCACATCACACGGGAGGGCAGCGAGCTGTCCGCATCTGGACCACACCCGGAACGCTGGTTCCAAAAGGGCTCAGGGCAATGCAGCTTTGATTTCTCACATACAAAGAGTGTGCGGTAGAAGAGGGCTTACCAGACAAAGGCTGGAGGAGATGGCGAGGGGCCAAGCCACAGAGTCCTCCGTCTGGCTACTCCACGTCTATGGCTCGCTTTTTTAAAAAATAAATTTGTATTTATTTATGTATTTATTGGCTGTGTTGGGTCTTCGTTGCTTCACGAGGGCTTTCTCTAGTTGCGATGAGTAGGGGCTACTCTTGGTCACGGTGGCAGGCTTCTCATTGTGGTGGCTTCTCTTGTTGTGGAGCACGGGCTGCAGTAGTTGTGGCACGTGGGCTCACTCGTTGTGGCTCTCGAGCTTTAGAGCGCAGGCTCACTAGTTGCTGCGCACGGGCTTAGTTGCTCTGTGGCATGTGGGATCTTCCCGGACCAGGGCTTGAACCCGAGTCCCCTGCATTCACAGGCGGAATCTTAACCACTGTGCCACCAGGGAAGTCCCTATGCCTGTGCTTTTAATCCGTAGTAATAACTGTCACAGCCTACACTCCATATGCTGTTTCAAGTTTCTCCGTGTTCCCACACTGCTTTGTGGGAATGCCAAAGCGAATACTTAAATCATAGAAGAGACAGGACTAGATGTTCTCTAAGTCTCTTCTCATGCGGGGCTTCCATGATTTTACACTTACCTTGCATCTGATGGACTTTAGGCTGGATGCTAAAATGACCTTTCAGGCTCAAATCACTAGAAGACACTAGTGATTTTGAAGAAAAGAAAAGGATAGAACAATTTCTGTCAAGTTGGAGTATATAATTGTGTCCACTGGGAGAAGGATCGATGAGCTCTCAAGCTTCCGCACCAATGTGTGAAGGTTGGCATTTTAATCTGTGAGAGGCGAACCTTTCAGAAACAGCCTCAGGACAAAACAACAGATTTTATTTTTAATACCCAAGTGGGAAAGTGTTCATTTTCAATTCTATGAGGAAGGGAATAAATTGCTTATGAGTATTACACATTTTATAAACCTATAGTGATCCTTTGAATAAAAGACAGAGAGTGTACATTTTAGAAATTGTTGTTTTCAAACATTTGAATCAACTTAAGCCAGGTGTTTCTCCTAATATGGAACCGTTGGATTTGAGGTGGGGAGTGGTAGTGAATGGCACACATTATCTCATATAGTGGATTTTCACTAAACTTACTGGGTCAGGTTAGAGGAGTATTTTGGAAATTCAGATTCTTAGACTTGTTTTGAAGGTGACTTCAGGATGGGGTGTTCTCCACCACCAACCATCAATTCTCTGATTCTCCAGATACCGAGTATTCAACGATTTAATTCAAATCTGACACTAAGTGCCTGGAGTAGCAGAGACCTCACAAGTTAAAGGCTCGGTCCAACCAGACTGTCCCCCACTTTACATGTCACTTTCAAGTCCCAGGGGCCCCCTATGCTTCAGACAAATTGGCTATAAATCGGAGGTTCCCATGACCCCCTCCTCAGGCTCAACATTTTGCTAGAATGGCTCACAGAACTCAGGAACACACTTATGTGTATTTGTATATTATAAAGGATTGCAATGAAAAGCCAGGTGAAGAGTTACATAGAGCAAGGTCTGGAAGAGTCCTGAGCACAAGAGCGTCTATCCCTGCAGTTGGGGCGTTCCATCCTCCCAGCACATAGATGTGCTCACCAACCCGGAAGCACGTGGAAAACCACCGTTTAGAGGGTTTTGTGGCGGTTTCATCAAGTGGGCAAGAGTAATAAATCAGCCTCCAGTCTCTCTCCTCTCTCAAGATGTTGAGAGGAAGGGATGGGAATGACAGTTCCAAGCTCCTGATAAAGAGCTGGTTTTCTGGTGAGCAGCCCCGTCCTGGAGCTATCTAGCGGTTGACAAGAGTTGCCATATTAGAACAAAAGATGCTTCTGTCATGCAGGAAGTTCTGAGAGTTTTATGTCAGGAACCAGGGACAAAGACCAAATATATGTTTGTATTATATATGTTTGTATCATACTACAAAGGATATTAGTGTTTGTTATATAAATGTCAGCTCTTTTCCCACTTGATTTGTCTTTTCATTTTTTAAAGAACTTTTATTGAGATCCAGTTAACATACAATAAACTGCATACATTTAGGAATACAATTTGATATTTTTTTCTTATTACTAATGTATATATGGCAATCCCAACCTCCCAATTCATTCCCCCCCAACCCCTGCCCCCCGCTTTCCCCACTTGGTGTCCACGTGTTTGTTCTCTATATCTGTGTCTCTGTTTCTGCCTTGCAAACCAGTTGATTTGTAACATTTTTCTATATTCCACATATATGTGTTAATATACAATATTTGTTTTTCTCTTTCTGACTCAATTCACTCTGTATGACAGTCTCTAGGTCCATCTATGTCTCTACACATATCCCAGTTTCATTGCTTTTTACAGCTGAGTAATATTCCATTGTATATATGTACCACAATTTTGTATCCATTCATCTGTTGATGGACATTTAGGTTGCTTCCATGTCCTGGCTATTGTAAATAGTGCTGCAATGAACATTGGAGTGCATGTGTCTTTTTGAATGATGGCGTTCTCTGGGTATATGCCCAGCAGTGAGATTGCTGGGTCATATGGTAACTCTGTTTTCAGTTTTTCAAGGAACCTCCATACTGTTCTCCATAGTGGCTGTTATCAATTTACATTCCCACCAACAGTGCAAGAGGGTTCCCTTTTCTCCACACCTTCTCCAGCATTTACTGTTTGTAGATTTTCTGATGACCCTGACCTCAGTGTAGTTTTGATTGGCATTTCTCTAATTATTCGTGATGTTGAGCACATCTTCACGTGCCTCTTGGCCATCTGCATGTCTTCTTTGGAGAAATGCCTATTTAGGTCTTCTGCCCATTTTTTGATTGGGTTGTTTGTTTTTTTGATATTGAGCTGGATGAATTGTTTATATATTTTGGAGATTAGTCCTTTGTCTGTTGATTCGTTTGCAAATATTTTCTCCCATTCTGAGGGTTGTCTTTTCATCTTGCTTATAGTTCCCTTTGCTGTGCAGAAGATTTTAAATTTCATTAGGTCCCACTTATTTATTTTTGTTTTTATTTCCATTATTCTAGGGAGTGGATTGTCTTTTCATTTTTATGTTGCCAAATCTATCAGTTTTCCTTCGTGATCTCTTCCATCACCCTCATGCTCTATTGTGAGGATGGATGCATATTCACATGATCTGTATGTTGATTCGTCTGCCAATAGCACTCTCTTTAAAGTATCTTACCCTTTAACGTCTGGTACAAAAAGTCCTCAGTGATCACATTTTTTTTTCTCTGACATTTATTCTTCTAAATGAGCAGTAAAAGTCTTTCATCAAAATAAAAAAAAAAAAAAGATTATATTCGGGTTCTACATGCCTGAAACCAAAAGGTGTTATGTCCCTTCCTTTGACCAGGTTCTCTCAAGAGAACCTCTTCAGTCTCTTTACATAAGCTCCTCTTATTCTTGCTAAGGTAATATTTTATCCTGGTTACTATTGTGTTAGGATATTTTTCCAATGCCACTTTAAAAACATATTTTTATTTATTTATTTATTTGGCTGCAGTATCTTTAGTTGCAGCATGTGGGATCTAGTTCCCTGACAAGGGCTGGAACCTGGGCGCCCTGAATTGGGAGCATGAAGTCTTACCCACTGGACCACCAGGTAGGTCCCCTCCAATGCCACTTTTAAGTAGTTTTTTCCCCATGGACTGGAGTCGTAGTATGGATTTTTGCATTACTTATTTCTCACTTGTTACATTTGATTGATCCTCTAGCTCTAGCAGTTTTTCAGCTGATTATCTTGAGTTTTCTAGAAAGATAATCATATTTACATATGATCATAACTTTTACCCCTTCCTTTCCGATGTTAATAGTTAATACATCTATTTCCACTTTATTGCTAGGCTAGAATTTTGACAAAAATGTTCAATGACAGTTGTCCCGATCGTAATGGGAATGCCCAGCGTTTCGGCATTAGTACTAAGTTGGCCAAATTGTTTTAAGATACATGTTCTTCATCACTTTTAAACCCTTTTCACTTTGTGTGCTGGCTTCAGCTCAAGTTTAGGTATTTCAGGAGTAATGCCAGCCTTATGGAATAACTTGAGAAGTTTTCTTCTTTATGCTCTGCAACAGGTTAAATAACATTGTATCATCTGTGCTAAAAAGTTTACTAGACTAAGACCTAGTGCCTTCTGGAAAAGCAAATCTTTTATTCTATTTCTTCTAAGCTGTTTGATCAGCTTTGTTTTCCTACCTCCTCTTGAGCTGCATATATTTTCCATACTTTCCTAGAAAGTTGCCCATCCCATCTAGAGTTTAAAACTGATTGTCATAAAACAATATGGAGTATTTTTGTGAATTTTTAAAATGTCCTCCATATGTCTATATCTGTTGTTAGATTGTCTTCTCATTTCTAATGGTGTCTGTCTGGATTTTTCTTCTTTGTCTATATTGTTGCTCTTTTCAAGGGACCAGATCTTGGTTTCCTTGCCCTATACTACATGAGTTTTTCAAGCTACTGCTTTTATCTTTATTACTTTTCACCTTCCATGTTTTGTTTTTGTGTCTCTGTTGTCATTTTAATACCTTCTGGATTTGAATGCTTAATCAGTTTATATTGAATCCTCTTAAGGTTGTTATTTGCCCTATGAATATTACTTTGACCATCGCAAAGGTTTCTTCTCTACTTAACTGAAGGTGATTCAGTATCAGGGTCATAGTAGCTTCTTAAAAATTTGCTGGTTTTCCATCTTTGGAGTACATTATGGTATGTGTATATTCCATGAACATTAAAAAGTAAAACTTTCCCATAAAACACTGCAAGTCTGAAGTCTTTTTGTGGGAAATTATATTTCTATCTTTTTGGATTTTGGTATCTGAGAGTTGAGAAAGGGAATTTCATTGTGAGTTCAATTTGCATTTCTGAAATTATGAATGCAATTGTCTCTCCTTATGTTTAAAAACCACTTGCATTTTGGGACTTCCCTGGTGGCGCAGTGGTTAAGGATCCGCCTGCCAGTGCAGGAGACACAGGTTCGAGCCGTGCTCCGGGAAGATCCCACATGCCTTGAAGCAACAAAGCCCGTGAGCCACAACTACTGAGGTTGTGCTCTAGAGCCCGTGAGTCACAACTATTGAGCCCACGTGCCACAACTACTGAAGCCTGCACGCCTATAGCCCATGCTCCACAACAAGAGAAGCCACTGCAATGAGAAGCCCACCACCACAACAAAGAGTCACCCCTGCTCACT
Source organism: Hippopotamus amphibius kiboko (assembly GCF_030028045.1). Taxonomy (NCBI): domain Eukaryota; kingdom Metazoa; phylum Chordata; class Mammalia; order Artiodactyla; family Hippopotamidae; genus Hippopotamus; species Hippopotamus amphibius. The sequence continues at coordinate 2,430,582 of NC_080203.1, forward strand.
GGAAATAGAGAAAGCCTGCGTGCAGCAACAAACACTTAATGCAGCCAATAAACAAATAAAAATTAATAAAAAATTTTTAAAAAACCACTCGTATTTCTCTTTCCATGAATTTCTGTTCACTTCCTTGTCCATTCTATTGCATTGTTGTTGATAATTTACAAGGAGCATCAATTACATTAACAATAAGAAACCAGTTAAGATAGACACCCTTGCATACACACCCTTGGATACTTATCAATCAACCTATCAATGCAGTGAATTATATGTAATTACATTCTCTCAGTCCTTCATTCAACCCGTATTTACTGAGCACCTATTAATGTCACATAAATAGGACAGACAAAATCTCTGGCCTCATGGAGGTAGAGAAAAAAGAGCTAAAAGAATTGCTAAGGGCTAAGAAAAAAAGGCAGAGTGAGTAGTAAGTTGTGCTATGATACTCTTTTAACAGGTGGTTTCTGTCCTTGATTTTTTTTTCTTTCTGTATGTGTAGGTGTGTGCATGCCCATGAGTTTCCATTTCCAGGCTAAAGTTAATCTTATTGATTTTAAAGAATAATTTGGTATAGGTGAATATTCTCTTTCGTGAATTTCTTTTATGTGGGGGCTGAAGTAGAAAAGAATACTTTATTGCTTTACCAGGCAAAGGGGACCACAGCAGGCTAATACCTTCAAACTGTGTCCCTTTCTTGAAGTTGGATGAAATAATGCGGACCTGATTTCTCTTTCTCTTTGGGCTAAATCTTTGGCCACCTTTCAAAATCTCCCTTTAGTTTTAGTGTAAAAAAATTGTTCATCTCTTCTTAAGTCAATTTTGGAAATTAATAGTCACAAGCCAGCCCAGATTCAAGTGTCGGGGACACGGAGCCCACCTCCCAAGAGGAGGCTGAAAAGCCCATCTTGTAGCAGAGCACATGGGACGGACCATCATCGTATCCATCCCTGGAAAAGGCTCCCAGCCACACAGCTGTGACTGTTGTCACGTGCACGTGCCGAGAAAGGGGCAGGTGGTGGGGGTGGTGCATGCATTCTCTTCACGTGCACGAGGAATGTCCTTTGTGAAGGCAGCAGGTAAGTCTGTGGTCTGGGAAGTGTGTCACACGGCAGGGTGGGTCCGCGCAGCCCTTTGAGGGGCCCCCGGCTCCTTCCTCAACCCGTGCGTCTACTGCCACCTGGTGACGGGAGCCGCCCATGGCAGCTTTTGTTCTCTTGAGAAGGGACTCCCCCACAAGCAGGTGAGGATGCCATCACTTCTCTGATGACGTTCCTCAGCTAGAAAATGGGGATATGATGGCGTCTCCATCACAGGATGTTTTGGACGTTGAGTCATTACACATACGCACTCAAAAGAGTGCCTGCTCAGCACACAACGGAACGCTCCATTACTTGTGACGTGGTAAGAATTCACGGGGCCGTCAGGGTTTGAGGCGCATCTCGAAAGACATATAGAATGAATGGAAAATTAAGTGCTCGCGCAGGCAGGCTGTCCCCCCGCGGCCTGACACACGAGAGTCGCTCAGGGAGGAGTGGCGGAATGAGCAGATGAACGCGAGGACAGCAGAGATTCGGGGCCGAGCTGGACCCCTGACTTGGGCAGAACACATCTGTGTCCTGGACGGTCCGCTCCCACCTGAAGGCAAGGAGAAGAAAAGGCATCTTTGTCTTGCTGTCACCAGGACCAGACCCTTCTCCAGCCCAGGAGGCGCCTCAGGGCCCCCTCCACGTCCTCGTTGCTCAGACTGTAAATGAAAGCGCGGAGCATGGGAGCCACCGCCGCATACAGCGCCGTGGCCACTGAGTCCTCGGCTGCGCAGGAGGACGAGGGTCACAGGTTCGCCCCAAATAGGGTCCCGTGGAACAATGACGCCACGGCCAGGTGGGGACTGCAAGTGGAGAAGGCTTTCAGCTTGCCCTGCGAAGACCGAAGTCTCAGGATGGCTGAGAAAATGCGCATGTAGGAGACAGAAATAAAGAGGAAGGGAGTGACAGACAGACAGCGCCCCCCGCGCTGTAAACCACCAACTCGCCGATGCGGATATCTGAGCAGGAGCGCTTCAGCAAGGCGCACCGCTCGCAGAAGATGTGGTGGATTCTGACACTTGCGCGGAATGACAGGCTACTCGCGAGGAGGGTGAGGGTCAGGGATAGATGTTTGTGACCGCCAGAGCCACAGACAGAGATGTGATGCAGAATTTGGGGCTCCTGGGTGTGGTGGAGTGGAGAGGGTGACCGACGGCTACAACTCTGTCATAGGCCATCACTGCCGAGAGGACACTGTCCAGCTCTGCAAACACAATTAGGAAGTACATCTGCGTGAGGCATGCTGCGTAGGGGATGGCTTGGCTCTGGGTTTGGATGTTTAGCAGCATCTTTGGTACCATGGCGGAGGTGAAGCAGATGTCCACGCGGGACAGGGTGGCTATGAAGCAGTACACGGGGGTGTGGAGGCTGGAGATGGAGCTGATGGCCAGAACGATGAGCAGGTTCCCCACCACAGCGACCAGGTACGTGCACAGGAACAGACAGAAGAGGAGGGGCTGATGTTCAGGCACCTCGGACAGTCCCAGGAGGAGGAATTCCGAGATGACGGTTGGGTCGCCTCTCACCATGGCTTCTGGTTTCTGTCGATATGCGCTGGAAACACATCCGTCCACAAGGCCAGAGGCAGTCTGGGGTAACATGCACCACAACCTTCCTCGGTGGCTAAAACCGTACTTGTGACATTTGGGGAAGGAACTCCAAACTGAGGCAGTAACGACAAGACTCACTCGTCGTGGGGCTGTCTGGTCGCCACAGAATGCAGGAGGGGCGAGCTGAGGCTTTCCTTGTGACTCAGCTTGGGCGGGCGCTCCGCCTGCTTCCCTGGGAGGAAAGAAGAACCGGCCAGAGAAGAAGACAGAGAGACCTGAACGCGAGGCCTGGTTTGGGGAGAGTGGCTGGAGACAGCAAGGGCAGTTGAGTTGTCAAGGTGAGACCGCTGGTTGGACCCCTGAGGGCCTTTGTGTTTTATCCAGGTAAGAGTCTGGGTGATGGCCACTAGGAACAATTCTGTCTCTGTGTGCACACGTGAGAGAGAGAGAGAGAGAGAGAGAGAGAGAGTGTCCTTAGACAGATCTACTTCACAGGCGTATACACAGACATATCTATTCATGTGTATATATTCGCACAAAGATTCACGAAATGGTGTTCACCAGAACGCTCACCAACAGTGGTGATCTCTGGGAGGGGGGGTGAAATCTTTACTTCCACCTTTCTTTCAATGATAAACATGTATCGGTTTCCCAGACTGTTCTCTTGGATGTTATCGAGGCTTTCAGGCGGTGTCTGTGATGGACTCGCTTTGGGGCACAAGCACAGTTAGGGGTTCAAGGCTCACGAGGCCTTGTCACACATAAGGGCATGTCTAAGAAGTTATGTCCCTGTGACTTTGTCTCTCCTTCTCAAGTCCATGTCATGGAACCCACAAAGGCTAAATGCTCGTGTGGCGTGACGCCACTAGATAGACAGATCTACACTCACCAACCTGAAATCCAGATGAACTGGGAAACTAAGGGGGCTTCCTAGGTGGCGCAGTGGTTAAGAATCCACCTGCCAATGCAGGGGACACGGGTTCAATCCCTGCTCCAGGAAGATCCCACATGTCGCGGAGCAAGTAAGCCCGTGTGCCACAACTATTGAGCCCGTTTGCCGCAACTATTGAGCCCATGAGCCACAACGATGAGCCCGTGTGCCACAACTATTGAGACCGTGTGCCACAACTATTGAGCCCATGAGCCACAACGATGAGCCCGTGTGCCACAACTACTGAAGCCCATGCGGCCAGAGCCCGTGCTCCGCAACAGGAGCAGCCACGGCAATGAGGAGCCCGTGCACCACAACGAAGAGTAGCCCCCGCTCGCCACAACTAGAGAAAGTCTGCGTGCATCAATGAAGACCCAACACAGCCAATAAATACTAAATAAAAACTTTTTAATTAAAAAAATAAAATAAAAACTGACTAAAGTATTTTAAAAAACTAAGAATCTGATTTTAAAATATTGACTCAAGAACAGGCAGGTGATGAGCAAGCAAACACTCCCGGAAGACACTGGAAACGATCTCACAGACCTGCACCTAAAAATAAGCACGTGCTTTTAATCCCGTTGATTTTAAGAGAAAATTCTTTTAGTTCATCAGGTTTTCAACTCACGAGTCCCCTACCTAATTGCCAAGACTTTACAAGGGAAGGAATGACATCTGTCTGATTCACCACTGAATCAAGCTGGCCTCAAGCCAGCATGACACTGAAACCAAAATCCGGTGACAACAGCATACACACAGAAGAATAATGAGGCAAAAATCTTCAATAGATTCAAAACCGGTGCAGCAGTATTGAAGGGATAAGGCACCAAGTAGGAACATAAGGACGACTGATATCATGACATCTATTCAGGTAAATAATCACACAAATTGGTGGGAAAGGAAAACTATATTATAAATCTCTATTGGAGGCTACAATGGCACTTGTAAAATCTGACATTCCTGCTGGATTTTTAAAATCCATAGTGAGACTGGAATCAAAGCCTCATCTCAAAGCACCACAGCATGGACGTCCTTTCCCTCAACCCAAATGCCTCGTCCAAACCCCTCCCCTCAGACCCCAACCTTCACTGGGTGCTCTGGAACTCATCGTTTGTAATCAGTCTCTTCTCAAAGCATCCCTCTACCTCCCACCATAAAGAAGGCCCAGCTCTGCACCCTGCAGACGCTCCCTTCTGCAGCCCTCTCCAAGGTACACATCTTTTCTTATCACACCCCTGTACCTATACCTCAGGGTCAGGAGGCACGATCAGTGGCCTCTCCTCACTCCCAGTGCTACTTTTCAGCACGGGGTTTCCTCTCCTCTTTAAAAAGAAAGCCCAAGAGTGACATCCGCAAAAACAGCAGAAGCTGGACTTCCAAGGGCCTGTCCCTCCACAGAAACAATGAGATGTTTAGCAAAAATGGTCACCATCAATGTTGTCAGAGCTCACGAATATAATCAAATGTTCCCAGTGACCAAAGAAGAAAAAGATGACTTCAACACAGGAGAACTTTCTGGTGTTTGAATTTTAGCCTTGCCCGCACACCCCTCCCCAGTACAGCAGCAGGCTGCGTTCCCCGTGTGATACTTGGCTCCAGAGAAGAGAAGAGCAGACTTCTTTCCCAAGGAACTGGGTTTGTCTGTTTGGACCTATCTGGGGATTCTCTGACACAGGACACCGGCCTTTATCTCACCTAACTCAACTCTCTCAGGGCAGAAAAGCAGCTAAGAGCCTGTTCCTTGAAAACAATGAACAAGCGGCAGCCTCTTGGGGCAAAAACAAAATTACAGCCGGGGCAAACAATAGACACACCAAAGGCCTTGGAGGAAAAACTGGGGAAGGTCACCTTTGGAAATATTGGCTTTGAAAAGCTCCTGCTTGTGATGGGGAATCCAGAAAGTCATATGCATGCCCAGGGCTGGATACACTCTCACAAAAGACCTGACGATAGATACCGTAACACTATCATTTCACCTCCGGGGGTTATTTAGGCTCCGAAAAGCATAAGGAATGAAGGCTAAGGCAGAGTTGCGGCTAAGCATTGAAGGAGTGCCCCAACACAGAGCCAATCGACAGAGCCCAGGAGAGTAGCTTATGCTTCATTTTCTTTCTTTATTTCTTTTTTTTTTGTCTCTGAGTGTTTAAGGAAATCTCTCTCAAACCAACTAACTGACCAAAAGCTGAAAGAACAGAAAATTCAGAGAGCACACATGATAAAACGTAATTTTTGGAAAACAGTTTCGAAAACTCACCAAACCAATCAGCAACCACAACTCAGAGAAAGCAACAAAACAAACCCTGAAGAGCGGGAAGAATCCAATTTCCACATTAACCACATTATAATACTCAAGATGGCCAGCTTTCAATGAAAAATTAAGAGGCATGCACAGAAACAAGTGAATACAGCCCATTCACAGGATGAAAAGAAGTTAGCAGAAAATGTTCATGACGAAGCACAGGTATTGGACTTCCTAGAGAAAGACTAAATTAACTTTCTTAAATCTGTTCAAAAAGCTACAGCAAAGCAGGAGAAACATGTCTCAACAGACAGACAGCCCACCTGCCTGGTGTGTGACTGCAGAGCAGGTGGGCAGGGAAGACAGACGCGCGGGCTTCAGGACCGGATTCCTGGCTGGAGTCGGGAATGGAAGGGGTGGACCGCAGGGCCCTGCGAGCCCTGAGCCTGGAGGGCTCACCAGGGGGCCCGCGGGCAGCTGCGGAGGGAGACGCGGCCCAAGCCCTGAGCCCTGGGGCCCTGGGATGCTCAGAGGCGGCAGAGGAGGGGGGCCGGGCCCCTCCCCACGTGCCCAGGGCCCTGGAGGGGAGGGAGGCGCTGAGGCCCGAGGGAGGGGGGCGCTCTCGCCGGGGAGGGGGTGCGGAGCAGGGAGCGGGGAGCGGGGGGGTGGGGGGGGGGGGCGTTGGCCGGGAGGAGCCGCCGCCTCGAGGGCCCAGCTCCGGGCCTGCTCCCCCAGGTTCTCACCGCTCTGGACCTGGACGCCTCTTGCCGGAAGCAGAAGCTGCGCCAGAAGCTGGAACAGATCATCGGCCTCGTGTCCAGCAACAGCTAAGGGTGGCGGACCCGGTGAGGAGGGAGCTTCTCAGTCCCGAGCCGTCCCCCCGTCCCGGGGCGGGGGGGGGGGGTCTCCCGCCTGGGTCGCGGGGCTGAGCCCTGGATCGGGTGGCACGGGAGAGGTCACCCGGCCGAGATGCCCCCGGCACACCTGGGCCCCCGTCATGAGTGCCTTGCTTTGGGCCCTGCGTGGGGAGGGGGTGCCCAGACCAAGCCCCCACACCACCCCCACCCCCACCCCCGGCATCAGCAATACCCCCGCCCTCCCGGCCTCGCGCCCGGGGCTCGTGATCGCCCCGACCTCCTTCCTGTTTATACCCCAAGCACCTATTTATTTAATTTATCTCCCCTCACCGCCTCCATCTGTACATACGCGGCCCCCCCGCCCCCCGGAGGTTGCCGGCCTCCCTCGGCTCTCCTCGAGCCCTCCTCCCGGCTCCCCTGGAACGTGGTCAGCCGTGGCCTAGCCCCTGGCCCCTCGCCCTGGCCCTGGCTGGCCCCAGCCATCCCGAGGAGGGGGCCTCGCACCTGCGGCACTGGGGGCGGGTGAGGCACGGAAGCCGCCCTCAGACTGTGGCTCTGCCAAGGGGTCCCCCTGCGGCCGCCACAGCAGTCCCCCGCCCCGGGCTTCCCGGGCGGGGACTGCACCCCCTCCCAGGGCCCTGTTGCCTCCGAGCGCCCGGAGAGCTGGAAGCAGGCTCCCGCCAGGGCCTGAGCTGGGCCTGGGGGCCCCCAGCTCTCCTTCTCCGGGCCCTACCGCCAAACCTCCTCCGCGTGGTCTGCGCGCCCGGGCCCCGCCTCCTCCGCTGCCCTGTCCTGCACCCGCCCCGAGGGGCAGAGGCGGCAGTGCCTTCCTCCTTTGTTCTTCCCACTCCCTGGAGGAACCTGGCCCCGGCCCGCGCTCCTGGAAACCCACTTCACCCGCCCCCCCGGCCCCCCTGTGGCTTTTCTTTTTTCTTTCTGCATGCGGTTTTCTTTGCCCATGTAATCTTTTTCCTAATTAAATGTTGGGAAGTGGAGTCGGTGTGTGGCTTTGTCCTCGGGGCAGGTGGCCGTTCCCTGAACGTGGAGGCAGGTGGGGGGGCTGCCGGACCCTGCGTGGGCTGGACGCCCTTGACGGGAGGAAGGGTGACTCGCTGCAGGGCTGCTGAGGATTTGAGGAGGTCCGGGGCCATGTCCAATCCATCAGCGAGTCCCGGTGGCTCCACGTTCGAGACACCTGCAGAATCTGCGCCCTTCTCCCCACCTCCACGGCCCCCAAGGGGTCCAAGCCGCCCTTGTCTCTTGCCTGGATGCCCGTCTCCCCGTTGCTGCCCTGGCCGCCCTCGGCCTCTCCTCAACGTGGGAGGCACTGGGACCCTGTTAAGATGCACGGTGGACCTTGTCCCCACTCTGTTCAAAACCGGCCAGGGCTTCGTGGCCCCCACACGCCTTCGTACCTGCCGACTCTTTACTGCCCCGCGTGCGCTGCCATCATTGCGCTCCTACCTCCCTCTTAGCCCACACACACCTGTTAAAGGAGTCCGGGTGGGGAGAAAGCGGGACGCAATTTTAAACAGAGTGGCCGGGAATGCTTTTCGGGTGAGCCAGGTGGATCCCCAGAGGAAGAGGGCTCCAGTCTGGAGAGCACCAGCGCAAAGGCCCTGATGCAGGAGTCGGCCTGGCGTGTTTTGGTTTGGTTTGGTTTGGTTTTTAAATATTCATTCATTTAGCTGCGCCAGGTCTTAGTTGCGGCACGTGGGACCTTTTTAGTTGCGTCATCTTTTAGTTGCACACGCGGGATCTAGCTCCCTGACCAGGGATCAAACCCGGGTCCCCTGCTAGGAGCACAGAGTCTTAGCCACTGGGCCACCAGCAAAGTCCCCGGCCTGGCATTTTTGAAAGGGTCAGGAAGCCAGTGCGGCTGAGTCAAGTTGAGCAAGTGAAAGGGTGAGAGTGGAGACGGTCAGAGAGGAATCGGGCTGGATCCCGTCTGGCTTTGTAGGCCACTGTAAGTTCTTTGGCTTTGTCCCTAAGAGTCCCTTTTGCAGATTTTTTTTTTTTAACAGAAGAGTGATGCAATCTGACGTCCATCTTAAAACAACCCGGCAGCTTCACCAGTCATCTGTCAGGCCACGGCGGTAGGCTGATTCTGGGCTTCGCTGGGTGAGGGAGGGAGGATGAGTCTGACGTCGGGCCCTAGAGCCCGGGATGCTGTAGCTCAAGAGCTGCAAGCCGAGAGGATCCTGGGGATCTGCTGAGGGTCCCCCTGGAGTATCAGGGGGTGCTGATCAGCACCAGTGTGTGAGGAAACCACCCGGGCCTGGGAAAGGGCTTCCAGCAAGGATTCAGGGTAACGATGCTCAGGGCTCAAGCAGGACCCGGAGGAACACCTGTCCCACTGGCCGGAATGGAAACCTCGGAATTGAAGAGGCCTGAGGGAGGCCACTCAGAAGGGGCCAGCCTCAGTAGTGGCAAAATAATTCTACACTAAAAACTGCTCTAGTACCATGCAGCAAATCTTAGAAGCAAGAGTCTAAAGAATCAGACTGTTTCCAAGTAACCACAGCACTTGGAAACAAAGTTCAAGAGTAGGTTTAAGGGGAGTCCCTGGTGGCCTAGTGGTTAGGATTCTGGGCTTTCACTGCTGGGGCCCGGGTGCAACCACTGGTCAGAGAACTGAGATACCACAAGCCATGCAGCACGGCCAAAAAAGAAAACAACAGTTTGCGGATACAAAAATACTCAGCACCCAAGGGAAAGCATACAAGGTCTGTTATCCAATCAAAAACACTTGGCATGAACACAGGAAGTGAAATCCAGCCCATTATAAGGAGATAGAGCCGTCAATAAAAGGCATCCGGATTGAAAAGGAAGAAGTAAAACTTCCAAGATCACAGGATACTTTAGAGGGAGCGAAGTCCGCCTGCCCAGATGCTGAACCAAGTGTCCGAGCACTTTTCTTCACGGGTCCGAAACAAAGCCAGTAAACTACGAAACTCCTATCGCCGTGCTTCTGGGTTGTTTGCTCTTCACGTGCAAACTCAGTGTTTTATTTTTGCAGGAAACTAACCCAATGGTGACATAGATGTGGGGAGACATCTATGTCAGAATTCTGGTGGCAGGGCACATTTCCTGGAGAGCAGTTGTGTACTGTGAGAGCAATTGTGTAAAAACTGAGTTTTTAAAAAATAACTAGGAAAGTAAACTTTTGTCTCAGTATTTGCACCTTTTGGAATCTATCTTCAGCAAATAAGCATTGATGCGGAAACTTACGTACAAGAATTCCACTGAATCATTATCGATAATAAGGGAAAACAAGAGAAAAATTTGTCACTGATTACATTATAATGCATCTTTTATGCCTCCATTTAAAAGCATGTTTTTGAAGGATTTTTGCAAAGAATAAAAGCTCACGTGTTAAATGAAAAGAATTTAAAACCAAAAAAAATGTTCCAAAACGTTGACAGAACATAATGCTGAATGGTAGGACTTAACTGATTTTCATTTTCTCCCATTTCCTAAACTGTCTTCAATCACCTTGTACTGCTTGAGTATCTGAATCTCAGAACTTCCCTGCAACCCAAGGAGAAAAGCAATACACTGGTGCTGTAGCCAAAAAGAAACTCAGATGCAGAACAGTAGTTCAGTTTTATTTCATGCAATAAGAACCATTTAATCATCTCCCTCCTCCAGCAACCAGGAAACGAAACAAGTGGGCCCCGAGCACCCAAAAAACAACAGTAGGCTCCAAGAATGAAGTGGCATCTACTACAGGAAGCCATGCCTCAGTAAAGGAAGCATCGCCTGGCATGGGGCAGAAGGCTGGGCCTCAGCCCCCTTTTCCTGGTAGAGACATAGGGGGAAACAGGGGCCCAAAGTGCTGCATGACCTGCTGCACCAGGGCAAGGTCGTCAAGAAAGGACCTGACGGAAACTTGAAGGCAGCGACTATCTTCAGCAGTCCATCTCCTGAAAGTGAGGACAAAGGAAAATCAAGCTGACTGTGAGAACGCGTGCCGGGGCCCAGCCCACCACACCGCCTCTTTGGACTCAACACTTAGCCACGGAAGTATCCCTCCGTCTGAGCTTGGCCCTTAGCACGTTCTGCCCCCCCACCCCCAGCCCGGGGCCCTTCTAGAACTGACACAATCAGGAAGCTGCCGTCCACCGACAGCTCCTTCTGAACGCCCTGCAGGTGAGGCTCCTCATAAGCAGCCAGGGCCCGCCGCGCCGCCTCCGCCTCTATGGGACACAGGAACGGCACTCTTAGGACGCCGCAGGAGGACTGGTCAAGGCGCCATTTGTCACCAGCGTCACCTGTGCTTTGAGTCTCCTCGTCACCCAGGCCCGCTTCCCCCAGAGGGTGGCCCTCCGACCGTCCACAGACCCCACCCCACCCGTCCCCCCGGCCCGGCTCCTCTCCTCGGTGCCGCCGCGCCCCGCACCCACTCTGCCCGCCTTCTCCTCCGGCCCCGCAGGCCGTCCCCCCCCACACCCATCCTGTCCCCTCGGCCGCCCTGGCCTTCCTACTGCCCTGGAGCTTTTGCCTTCCAGCAGCCGCTGGTCCATCCTCGCTCCCCTTCCTGCACTGCCCCCCGCCGCCCTCAGCCACCCCGGCCTCCCCGGGGACTCCGGCCTCCCGGCCACCGCGGCTTCTGCCCAAAGGATACAACTCATTCGGATGGGCTGGGGGCCATCCGGCCGCAGGCGCCGCTTCTCCGCCTGGCCCTCGCCTCGGAATCGCACCACCACCACCACCACCACCGCCTGCGCCCGCACCGGCCTGACCCTCAGGGCCACCAGGACCACCCTGGCCACCCTGGTCCCCTGCACCGCCCGCCGCGCCACCCGCGTCGTCGTCGTCGGACGCCTCCATGGTTGCCGCCTCCGGCTCCGAGGCCAACGACAACTCAGGAGAGGCCGAGCCCCTCACGAAGCCCCGCCCCTTCTGCCCAGGGAGGCCCACCGCGCCTGCGCAGACACCCTTCAGGGCCCCTCCCGGCACCCCATTGGCTGCCGCCAGCCCGCCCTGCCACCCACGGGCTGCCCCCGGAGACCCCGTAGGGCGGGACAGCCTCGCCTCCCGCGCGAAGCCCAGCTCCTCTCAGGCGCCCCCCGTGCGCCTGCGCAGATGGGCCCCTCCCGTCCTGGCCCAGACAGAGCCACCGCCGAGACGGGCACTGTACAGCGTCCCACTCGCAAGGCCTTGACGGCGTCTCCCAAACCATGTGCTCCAGGTAGTGAGGCGCCCGCCCCACGCCCCTGCAACCCTCCCCCGGGTAAAACCCCAGGTAAAACACAAGCAGCAGGGGACGCGCGGGACCTCCGAGAAGAGGGGTCTCCCGCAAGGTGGGCGGTGGGGACTGCTGGGGTCTTCCCTGAGGCTCCGCCCCCACCCTCAGGACCCCGTCCAGACCCTATCGCCTCCCAAGGGCCGTCTCCACACTGCATCCCGCGGGGGCGGGCGCTTCCACGGGTGAGCTGGCGGGGGGAGGGACTCAGAAGCTCCGTCCAGAGGCGAGCGCTGCTCAGCTCGCCCCATCCGTGGTCACGTGAGCATTCTCAGCGGCGGGGGGGTGGGGTGGGGGGGTGGCCAGCGACCGACCTGGGCAGACGGAACACCAGCATCTTTCCCGGGCACCGAGAAGCCACCTTAGCCGTCCCGAGAGATCCGACAGCCGAGGCCTCCCACTCCCCCAGCTGAGGGGCGGCATGGAGACAGGAGTCCACGATGCTGAGACACGGCAGTGCGAAAGCAGGTCACAGCCCGGCGCCCTAAGGAAGGTCCGGGAATCCACGGAGCTGGGGGGGGACAGCAGCTGCGGTCACGGACGCTGATTCCACCCTCTCCCCTGCTCCCGGCCGTCCCCTCCCCTCCTCGGGCTCCCTCCGGGCCACAGGCTTCGCCTGCGGCCCTTGCCGGGGGTGTGGGCCCTCCCGCTCCCGCTCCCGCTCCCGGGCGGCCCCGCCCCGCCCCTCACACCTGCGGGCCGGGAGGGGCCCCGGGCGGGCCTGGGCTCCGCGCTCCTCTCGGCTGCCTGCAGGCCGCTGCGCCCCGTGCTGGGCTGGCTACCGTCCTTCCCCAGCCCTGCCCCGGCCCCAGAGGCGGCCCCGAGGTGGAGGCGTCCCTCAGGAGCGTCCCTCGGACCGGGGGGGCTCTCTGCACGCAGCCGGGGCCCTGCGCCTGCGGATCTGCAGGCTGTACCCACTCCCGCCACAGCCGCCTGCGGGCCGCCACCACCATGTCACCGCGCGCCCGGCTGCAGAGACATGCTCGCGGGCGGTCGGCTGTCGCCCAAAGAGGTGCTCCAGTGCAGTCAGCTGTCACCCGGCTGCAGAGAGATGTTCCGGGCCGTCGGCTGTCACCAGGCTGCAGGGAGATGCCCTCGGGTGGTCTGCTGTTGCCCAAGGAGATGCTCCCGGGTGGTCGGCCGTCACCCAAAGATATGCTCCCATGCGGTCCGTTGTTGTCTGGCTGCAGAGAGATGCTCCCCGGCCGTCAGCTGTCGCCCAGCTGCACAGAGATGCTCATGAATGGTCAGTAGTTGCCCAAAGAGATGCTCCCAGGTGGTCTGTTGTCAACTGGGCACAGGGAGATACTCCCAGGTGTTCGGCTGTCACCCAAAGAGATGCACCTGGGTGGTGGGCTGATGCCCAAAGAGATGCTCCCGGGCGGTCAGCTGTCACCCAGCTGCAGAGAGATGCTCCTGGGCAATTGGCTGTCTCCCAAAGAGATGCTCCCAGGTGGTCGGCTGTCTCTCAGCTGCACAGAGATGCTCCTGGGCGGTCTGCTGTCCCCCAGCTGCACAGAGATGCTCCCGGGTGGATGGCTGTTGCCCAAAGAGTTGCTCCTGGGTGGTTGGCTGTCACCCAAAGAGATGCTCCCCGGCGGTGGGCTGTCGCCCAGGTGCATAGAGAAGCTCCTGGGCAGTCGGTTGTCGCCCAAAGAGATGCTCGAAGGTGGTCAGCTGCCGCCTGGCTGCAGGGAGCTGCTCCCAGGTGGTTGGCTGCCAGCCAAAGAGATGCTCCTGGGCGGTCAGCTGTCCCCCGAAGAGATGCTCCTGGGTGGTTGGCTGTCAGCCAGAAGCACAGGGATGCTCCCGCATGGTCGATTGTCACCCAAAGAGATGCTCCCAGGCGGTTGGTTGTCGTCTGGATGCAGAGCGATGCTCCCGGGCCGTCAGCTGTCATCCAGCTGCACAGAGAAGCTCCTGCATGGTCCGTTGTCACCCAAAGAGATTCTCCCAGGAGGTCAGTTGTCGCCCAGCCACGGGGAAGAACTCCCAGACGTCGGCTATCACGCAAAGAGAAACTCCCGGCGGTAGGCTGTCGCCGAAAGTGATGCTCCCAGGTGGTCGGCTGTCACCCGACTGCATAGAGATGCTTTCGGGCGGTTGGCTGTTGCCCGGCTGCAGGGAGATGCTCCTGGGTGATCGGCTGTCTCCCAAAGAGATGCTCCTGGGCAGTCGGCTGTCACACAAAGAGATGCTCCCGTGCGGTCGGTAGTCGCCCGGCTGCACAGAGATGCTGCCGGGTGGTCGGCTGTTGCCCAAAGACATGCTTCCGGGCAGTCAGCTGTCACCCAGCTGCACAGAAATGATCCGAGGTGGTCGGCTGTCGACCAAAGAGATGTTTCTGGGTGGTCGGCCCTCACCCAAGAGATGTTCCTGGGCGGTCGGCTGTCACCCAAGAGATGTTCCTGGGTGGTCGGTTGGTGCCAAAAGAGATGCTCCAGGGCGGTCAGCAGTCACCGGCTGCAGAGAGATGCCCCCGGGCAGTCAGCTGTCGCCCAAAGTGATGCTCCCGGGTGGTCGGCTGTTGCCGAAAGAGATGCTCCTCGGCAGTCGGCTCTCGCCCAGCTGCACAGAGATATTCCCAGGCCGTTGGCTGTTGCCCAAAGAGATGGTCCTGGGCGGTCGGCTGTCACCCAAAGTGATGCGACCACGTGATCAGCTGTCGCCGAACTTCACAGCAATGCTCCCTTGGGGTCGATTGTCACCAAAAGATATGCTCTCGAGTGGTCGGTTGTTGCCCAGAGAGATGCTCCTGCACGGTTGTCTGTCACCGCACTTCACAGCGATGCTCCTGGGCGGTTGGCTGTTGCCGAAAGAGATGCTCACTGGTGGTCAGTTGTCACCTCCTGCAGAGAGATGCTCCCAGGTGGTTGGCTGTTGCCCAGTTGCACAGAGATGCTCCTGGGTGGTCGGCTCTCGCCTGGCTGCAGGGAGATTCTCCCGGGCGGTTGGCTGTTTCCCAAAAAGAGGCTCCCAGGCGGTTGGCTGTCCCCCAAGGAGATGCTCCCAGGAAGTCGGCCGTCACCCAGCTTCACAGAGATGCTCCCGTGCACTCAGATGTCGCCCAAAGTGATGCTCCCTGGTGGTCGGTTGTCGCCCGGTTGCAGAGAGATGCTCTTGGGCAGTTGGTTGTTTCCCAAAGCTATGCTCCTGGGCAGTCGACTGTGGCCTAGCTGCACAGAGATGTTCCCGGGCCGTCGAATGTCGCCCAAAGAGTTACTCCCCGGCAGTTGGCTGTTGCCCGGCTGCAGGGAGATGCTCCCTGGCGGTTGACTGTTGCCCAAAGAGATGTTCCTGGGCAGTTGGCTGTCACCTGGCTGCAGGGAGATGCTCCCTGGTTGTGGGCTGTCGCCCAAAGAGATGCTCCCTGGCGGTCAGCTGTCACCCAAAGAGATGCTCCCGGGTGGTCGGTTGTCTCCCAGCTGCACAGAGATGCTCCCGGCGGTCTGTTGTCAGCAGCAGGTCTAAGGTGGCCCAACACACCCCCCAGGGCACCCTGCCTCCCACTGCACACACACACTCTGCTAGGACTCCCACAGAAACCGCGGTTCTTGGACTCACAGGAAGGGCACCCAGAAGCGGACTTCCGTCTCACTGTGCCCCCCACATCACACGGGAGGGCAGCGAGCTGTCCGCATCTGGACCACACCCGGAACGCTGGTTCCAAAAGGGCTCAGGGCAATGCAGCTTTGATTTCTCACATACAAAGAGTGTGCGGTAGAAGAGGGCTTACCAGACAAAGGCTGGAGGAGATGGCGAGGGGCCAAGCCACAGAGTCCTCCGTCTGGCTACTCCACGTCTATGGCTCGCTTTTTTAAAAAATAAATTTGTATTTATTTATGTATTTATTGGCTGTGTTGGGTCTTCGTTGCTTCACGAGGGCTTTCTCTAGTTGCGATGAGTAGGGGCTACTCTTGGTCACGGTGGCAGGCTTCTCATTGTGGTGGCTTCTCTTGTTGTGGAGCACGGGCTGCAGTAGTTGTGGCACGTGGGCTCACTCGTTGTGGCTCTCGAGCTTTAGAGCGCAGGCTCACTAGTTGCTGCGCACGGGCTTAGTTGCTCTGTGGCATGTGGGATCTTCCCGGACCAGGGCTTGAACCCGAGTCCCCTGCATTCACAGGCGGAATCTTAACCACTGTGCCACCAGGGAAGTCCCTATGCCTGTGCTTTTAATCCGTAGTAATAACTGTCACAGCCTACACTCCATATGCTGTTTCAAGTTTCTCCGTGTTCCCACACTGCTTTGTGGGAATGCCAAAGCGAATACTTAAATCATAGAAGAGACAGGACTAGATGTTCTCTAAGTCTCTTCTCATGCGGGGCTTCCATGATTTTACACTTACCTTGCATCTGATGGACTTTAGGCTGGATGCTAAAATGACCTTTCAGGCTCAAATCACTAGAAGACACTAGTGATTTTGAAGAAAAGAAAAGGATAGAACAATTTCTGTCAAGTTGGAGTATATAATTGTGTCCACTGGGAGAAGGATCGATGAGCTCTCAAGCTTCCGCACCAATGTGTGAAGGTTGGCATTTTAATCTGTGAGAGGCGAACCTTTCAGAAACAGCCTCAGGACAAAACAACAGATTTTATTTTTAATACCCAAGTGGGAAAGTGTTCATTTTCAATTCTATGAGGAAGGGAATAAATTGCTTATGAGTATTACACATTTTATAAACCTATAGTGATCCTTTGAATAAAAGACAGAGAGTGTACATTTTAGAAATTGTTGTTTTCAAACATTTGAATCAACTTAAGCCAGGTGTTTCTCCTAATATGGAACCGTTGGATTTGAGGTGGGGAGTGGTAGTGAATGGCACACATTATCTCATATAGTGGATTTTCACTAAACTTACTGGGTCAGGTTAGAGGAGTATTTTGGAAATTCAGATTCTTAGACTTGTTTTGAAGGTGACTTCAGGATGGGGTGTTCTCCACCACCAACCATCAATTCTCTGATTCTCCAGATACCGAGTATTCAACGATTTAATTCAAATCTGACACTAAGTGCCTGGAGTAGCAGAGACCTCACAAGTTAAAGGCTCGGTCCAACCAGACTGTCCCCCACTTTACATGTCACTTTCAAGTCCCAGGGGCCCCCTATGCTTCAGACAAATTGGCTATAAATCGGAGGTTCCCATGACCCCCTCCTCAGGCTCAACATTTTGCTAGAATGGCTCACAGAACTCAGGAACACACTTATGTGTATTTGTATATTATAAAGGATTGCAATGAAAAGCCAGGTGAAGAGTTACATAGAGCAAGGTCTGGAAGAGTCCTGAGCACAAGAGCGTCTATCCCTGCAGTTGGGGCGTTCCATCCTCCCAGCACATAGATGTGCTCACCAACCCGGAAGCACGTGGAAAACCACCGTTTAGAGGGTTTTGTGGCGGTTTCATCAAGTGGGCAAGAGTAATAAATCAGCCTCCAGTCTCTCTCCTCTCTCAAGATGTTGAGAGGAAGGGATGGGAATGACAGTTCCAAGCTCCTGATAAAGAGCTGGTTTTCTGGTGAGCAGCCCCGTCCTGGAGCTATCTAGCGGTTGACAAGAGTTGCCATATTAGAACAAAAGATGCTTCTGTCATGCAGGAAGTTCTGAGAGTTTTATGTCAGGAACCAGGGACAAAGACCAAATATATGTTTGTATTATATATGTTTGTATCATACTACAAAGGATATTAGTGTTTGTTATATAAATGTCAGCTCTTTTCCCACTTGATTTGTCTTTTCATTTTTTAAAGAACTTTTATTGAGATCCAGTTAACATACAATAAACTGCATACATTTAGGAATACAATTTGATATTTTTTTCTTATTACTAATGTATATATGGCAATCCCAACCTCCCAATTCATTCCCCCCCAACCCCTGCCCCCCGCTTTCCCCACTTGGTGTCCACGTGTTTGTTCTCTATATCTGTGTCTCTGTTTCTGCCTTGCAAACCAGTTGATTTGTAACATTTTTCTATATTCCACATATATGTGTTAATATACAATATTTGTTTTTCTCTTTCTGACTCAATTCACTCTGTATGACAGTCTCTAGGTCCATCTATGTCTCTACACATATCCCAGTTTCATTGCTTTTTACAGCTGAGTAATATTCCATTGTATATATGTACCACAATTTTGTATCCATTCATCTGTTGATGGACATTTAGGTTGCTTCCATGTCCTGGCTATTGTAAATAGTGCTGCAATGAACATTGGAGTGCATGTGTCTTTTTGAATGATGGCGTTCTCTGGGTATATGCCCAGCAGTGAGATTGCTGGGTCATATGGTAACTCTGTTTTCAGTTTTTCAAGGAACCTCCATACTGTTCTCCATAGTGGCTGTTATCAATTTACATTCCCACCAACAGTGCAAGAGGGTTCCCTTTTCTCCACACCTTCTCCAGCATTTACTGTTTGTAGATTTTCTGATGACCCTGACCTCAGTGTAGTTTTGATTGGCATTTCTCTAATTATTCGTGATGTTGAGCACATCTTCACGTGCCTCTTGGCCATCTGCATGTCTTCTTTGGAGAAATGCCTATTTAGGTCTTCTGCCCATTTTTTGATTGGGTTGTTTGTTTTTTTGATATTGAGCTGGATGAATTGTTTATATATTTTGGAGATTAGTCCTTTGTCTGTTGATTCGTTTGCAAATATTTTCTCCCATTCTGAGGGTTGTCTTTTCATCTTGCTTATAGTTCCCTTTGCTGTGCAGAAGATTTTAAATTTCATTAGGTCCCACTTATTTATTTTTGTTTTTATTTCCATTATTCTAGGGAGTGGATTGTCTTTTCATTTTTATGTTGCCAAATCTATCAGTTTTCCTTCGTGATCTCTTCCATCACCCTCATGCTCTATTGTGAGGATGGATGCATATTCACATGATCTGTATGTTGATTCGTCTGCCAATAGCACTCTCTTTAAAGTATCTTACCCTTTAACGTCTGGTACAAAAAGTCCTCAGTGATCACATTTTTTTTTCTCTGACATTTATTCTTCTAAATGAGCAGTAAAAGTCTTTCATCAAAATAAAAAAAAAAAAAAGATTATATTCGGGTTCTACATGCCTGAAACCAAAAGGTGTTATGTCCCTTCCTTTGACCAGGTTCTCTCAAGAGAACCTCTTCAGTCTCTTTACATAAGCTCCTCTTATTCTTGCTAAGGTAATATTTTATCCTGGTTACTATTGTGTTAGGATATTTTTCCAATGCCACTTTAAAAACATATTTTTATTTATTTATTTATTTGGCTGCAGTATCTTTAGTTGCAGCATGTGGGATCTAGTTCCCTGACAAGGGCTGGAACCTGGGCGCCCTGAATTGGGAGCATGAAGTCTTACCCACTGGACCACCAGGTAGGTCCCCTCCAATGCCACTTTTAAGTAGTTTTTTCCCCATGGACTGGAGTCGTAGTATGGATTTTTGCATTACTTATTTCTCACTTGTTACATTTGATTGATCCTCTAGCTCTAGCAGTTTTTCAGCTGATTATCTTGAGTTTTCTAGAAAGATAATCATATTTACATATGATCATAACTTTTACCCCTTCCTTTCCGATGTTAATAGTTAATACATCTATTTCCACTTTATTGCTAGGCTAGAATTTTGACAAAAATGTTCAATGACAGTTGTCCCGATCGTAATGGGAATGCCCAGCGTTTCGGCATTAGTACTAAGTTGGCCAAATTGTTTTAAGATACATGTTCTTCATCACTTTTAAACCCTTTTCACTTTGTGTGCTGGCTTCAGCTCAAGTTTAGGTATTTCAGGAGTAATGCCAGCCTTATGGAATAACTTGAGAAGTTTTCTTCTTTATGCTCTGCAACAGGTTAAATAACATTGTATCATCTGTGCTAAAAAGTTTACTAGACTAAGACCTAGTGCCTTCTGGAAAAGCAAATCTTTTATTCTATTTCTTCTAAGCTGTTTGATCAGCTTTGTTTTCCTACCTCCTCTTGAGCTGCATATATTTTCCATACTTTCCTAGAAAGTTGCCCATCCCATCTAGAGTTTAAAACTGATTGTCATAAAACAATATGGAGTATTTTTGTGAATTTTTAAAATGTCCTCCATATGTCTATATCTGTTGTTAGATTGTCTTCTCATTTCTAATGGTGTCTGTCTGGATTTTTCTTCTTTGTCTATATTGTTGCTCTTTTCAAGGGACCAGATCTTGGTTTCCTTGCCCTATACTACATGAGTTTTTCAAGCTACTGCTTTTATCTTTATTACTTTTCACCTTCCATGTTTTGTTTTTGTGTCTCTGTTGTCATTTTAATACCTTCTGGATTTGAATGCTTAATCAGTTTATATTGAATCCTCTTAAGGTTGTTATTTGCCCTATGAATATTACTTTGACCATCGCAAAGGTTTCTTCTCTACTTAACTGAAGGTGATTCAGTATCAGGGTCATAGTAGCTTCTTAAAAATTTGCTGGTTTTCCATCTTTGGAGTACATTATGGTATGTGTATATTCCA
Source organism: Hippopotamus amphibius kiboko (assembly GCF_030028045.1). Classification (NCBI taxonomy): domain Eukaryota; kingdom Metazoa; phylum Chordata; class Mammalia; order Artiodactyla; family Hippopotamidae; genus Hippopotamus; species Hippopotamus amphibius. The sequence goes on from NC_080203.1 coordinate 2,450,960, forward strand.
TGAACATTAAAAAGTAAAACTTTCCCATAAAACACTGCAAGTCTGAAGTCTTTTTGTGGGAAATTATATTTCTATCTTTTTGGATTTTGGTATCTGAGAGTTGAGAAAGGGAATTTCATTGTGAGTTCAATTTGCATTTCTGAAATTATGAATGCAATTGTCTCTCCTTATGTTTAAAAACCACTTGCATTTTGGGACTTCCCTGGTGGCGCAGTGGTTAAGGATCCGCCTGCCAGTGCAGGAGACACAGGTTCGAGCCGTGCTCCGGGAAGATCCCACATGCCTTGAAGCAACAAAGCCCGTGAGCCACAACTACTGAGGTTGTGCTCTAGAGCCCGTGAGTCACAACTATTGAGCCCACGTGCCACAACTACTGAAGCCTGCACGCCTATAGCCCATGCTCCACAACAAGAGAAGCCACTGCAATGAGAAGCCCACCACCACAACAAAGAGTCACCCCTGCTCACTGGAAATAGAGAAAGCCTGCGTGCAGCAACAAACACTTAATGCAGCCAATAAACAAATAAAAATTAATAAAAAATTTTTAAAAAACCACTCGTATTTCTCTTTCCATGAATTTCTGTTCACTTCCTTGTCCATTCTATTGCATTGTTGTTGATAATTTACAAGGAGCATCAATTACATTAACAATAAGAAACCAGTTAAGATAGACACCCTTGCATACACACCCTTGGATACTTATCAATCAACCTATCAATGCAGTGAATTATATGTAATTACATTCTCTCAGTCCTTCATTCAACCCGTATTTACTGAGCACCTATTAATGTCACATAAATAGGACAGACAAAATCTCTGGCCTCATGGAGGTAGAGAAAAAAGAGCTAAAAGAATTGCTAAGGGCTAAGAAAAAAAGGCAGAGTGAGTAGTAAGTTGTGCTATGATACTCTTTTAACAGGTGGTTTCTGTCCTTGATTTTTTTTTCTTTCTGTATGTGTAGGTGTGTGCATGCCCATGAGTTTCCATTTCCAGGCTAAAGTTAATCTTATTGATTTTAAAGAATAATTTGGTATAGGTGAATATTCTCTTTCGTGAATTTCTTTTATGTGGGGGCTGAAGTAGAAAAGAATACTTTATTGCTTTACCAGGCAAAGGGGACCACAGCAGGCTAATACCTTCAAACTGTGTCCCTTTCTTGAAGTTGGATGAAATAATGCGGACCTGATTTCTCTTTCTCTTTGGGCTAAATCTTTGGCCACCTTTCAAAATCTCCCTTTAGTTTTAGTGTAAAAAAATTGTTCATCTCTTCTTAAGTCAATTTTGGAAATTAATAGTCACAAGCCAGCCCAGATTCAAGTGTCGGGGACACGGAGCCCACCTCCCAAGAGGAGGCTGAAAAGCCCATCTTGTAGCAGAGCACATGGGACGGACCATCATCGTATCCATCCCTGGAAAAGGCTCCCAGCCACACAGCTGTGACTGTTGTCACGTGCACGTGCCGAGAAAGGGGCAGGTGGTGGGGGTGGTGCATGCATTCTCTTCACGTGCACGAGGAATGTCCTTTGTGAAGGCAGCAGGTAAGTCTGTGGTCTGGGAAGTGTGTCACACGGCAGGGTGGGTCCGCGCAGCCCTTTGAGGGGCCCCCGGCTCCTTCCTCAACCCGTGCGTCTACTGCCACCTGGTGACGGGAGCCGCCCATGGCAGCTTTTGTTCTCTTGAGAAGGGACTCCCCCACAAGCAGGTGAGGATGCCATCACTTCTCTGATGATGTTCCTCAGCTAGAAAATGGGGATATGATGGCGTCTCCATCACAGGATGTTTTGGACGTTGAGTCATTACACATACGCACTCAAAAGAGTGCCTGCTCAGCACACAACGGAACGCTCCATTACTTGTGACGTGGTAAGAATTCACGGGGCCGTCAGGGTTTGAGGCGCATCTCGAAAGACATATAGAATGAATGGAAAATTAAGTGCTCGCGCAGGCAGGCTGTCCCCCCGCGGCCTGACACACGAGAGTCGCTCAGGGAGGAGTGGCGGAATGAGCAGATGAACGCGAGGACAGCAGAGATTCGGGGCCGAGCTGGACCCCTGACTTGGGCAGAACACATCTGTGTCCTGGACGGTCCGCTCCCACCTGAAGGCAAGGAGAAGAAAAGGCATCTTTGTCTTGCTGTCACCAGGACCAGACCCTTCTCCAGCCCAGGAGGCGCCTCAGGGCCCCCTCCACGTCCTCGTTGCTCAGACTGTAAATGAAAGCGCGGAGCATGGGAGCCACCGCCGCATACAGCGCCGTGGCCACTGAGTCCTCGGCTGCGCAGGAGGACGAGGGTCACAGGTTCGCCCCAAATAGGGTCCCGTGGAACAATGACGCCACGGCCAGGTGGGGACTGCAAGTGGAGAAGGCTTTCAGCTTGCCCTGCGAAGACCGAAGTCTCAGGATGGCTGAGAAAATGCGCATGTAGGAGACAGAAATAAAGAGGAAGGGAGTGACAGACAGACAGCGCCCCCCGCGCTGTAAACCACCAACTCGCCGATGCGGATATCTGAGCAGGAGCGCTTCAGCAAGGCGCACCGCTCGCAGAAGATGTGGTGGATTCTGACACTTGCGCGGAATGACAGGCTACTCGCGAGGAGGGTGAGGGTCAGGGATAGATGTTTGTGACCGCCAGAGCCACAGACAGAGATGTGATGCAGAATTTGGGGCTCCTGGGTGTGGTGGAGTGGAGAGGGTGACCGACGGCTACAACTCTGTCATAGGCCATCACTGCCGAGAGGACACTGTCCAGCTCTGCAAACACAATTAGGAAGTACATCTGCGTGAGGCATGCTGCGTAGGGGATGGCTTGGCTCTGGGTTTGGATGTTTAGCAGCATCTTTGGTACCATGGCGGAGGTGAAGCAGATGTCCACGCGGGACAGGGTGGCTATGAAGCAGTACACGGGGGTGTGGAGGCTGGAGATGGAGCTGATGGCCAGAACGATGAGCAGGTTCCCCACCACAGCGACCAGGTACGTGCACAGGAACAGACAGAAGAGGAGGGGCTGATGTTCAGGCACCTCGGACAGTCCCAGGAGGAGGAATTCCGAGATGACGGTTGGGTCGCCTCTCACCATGGCTTCTGGTTTCTGTCGATATGCGCTGGAAACACATCCGTCCACAAGGCCAGAGGCAGTCTGGGGTAACATGCACCACAACCTTCCTCGGTGGCTAAAACCGTACTTGTGACATTTGGGGAAGGAACTCCAAACTGAGGCAGTAACGACAAGACTCACTCGTCGTGGGGCTGTCTGGTCGCCACAGAATGCAGGAGGGGCGAGCTGAGGCTTTCCTTGTGACTCAGCTTGGGCGGGCGCTCCGCCTGCTTCCCTGGGAGGAAAGAAGAACCGGCCAGAGAAGAAGACAGAGAGACCTGAACGCGAGGCCTGGTTTGGGGAGAGTGGCTGGAGACAGCAAGGGCAGTTGAGTTGTCAAGGTGAGACCGCTGGTTGGACCCCTGAGGGCCTTTGTGTTTTATCCAGGTAAGAGTCTGGGTGATGGCCACTAGGAACAATTCTGTCTCTGTGTGCACACGTGAGAGAGAGAGAGAGAGAGAGAGAGAGAGAGTGTCCTTAGACAGATCTACTTCACAGGCGTATACACAGACATATCTATTCATGTGTATATATTCGCACAAAGATTCACGAAATGGTGTTCACCAGAACGCTCACCAACAGTGGTGATCTCTGGGAGGGGGGGTGAAATCTTTACTTCCACCTTTCTTTCAATGATAAACATGTATCGGTTTCCCAGACTGTTCTCTTGGATGTTATCGAGGCTTTCAGGCGGTGTCTGTGATGGACTCGCTTTGGGGCACAAGCACAGTTAGGGGTTCAAGGCTCACGAGGCCTTGTCACACATAAGGGCATGTCTAAGAAGTTATGTCCCTGTGACTTTGTCTCTCCTTCTCAAGTCCATGTCATGGAACCCACAAAGGCTAAATGCTCGTGTGGCGTGACGCCACTAGATAGACAGATCTACACTCACCAACCTGAAATCCAGATGAACTGGGAAACTAAGGGGGCTTCCTAGGTGGCGCAGTGGTTAAGAATCCACCTGCCAATGCAGGGGACACGGGTTCAATCCCTGCTCCAGGAAGATCCCACATGTCGCGGAGCAAGTAAGCCCGTGTGCCACAACTATTGAGCCCGTTTGCCGCAACTATTGAGCCCATGAGCCACAACGATGAGCCCGTGTGCCACAACTATTGAGACCGTGTGCCACAACTATTGAGCCCATGAGCCACAACGATGAGCCCGTGTGCCACAACTACTGAAGCCCATGCGGCCAGAGCCCGTGCTCCGCAACAGGAGCAGCCACGGCAATGAGGAGCCCGTGCACCACAACGAAGAGTAGCCCCCGCTCGCCACAACTAGAGAAAGTCTGCGTGCATCAATGAAGACCCAACACAGCCAATAAATACTAAATAAAAACTTTTTAATTAAAAAAATAAAATAAAAACTGACTAAAGTATTTTAAAAAACTAAGAATCTGATTTTAAAATATTGACTCAAGAACAGGCAGGTGATGAGCAAGCAAACACTCCCGGAAGACACTGGAAACGATCTCACAGACCTGCACCTAAAAATAAGCACGTGCTTTTAATCCCGTTGATTTTAAGAGAAAATTCTTTTAGTTCATCAGGTTTTCAACTCACGAGTCCCCTACCTAATTGCCAAGACTTTACAAGGGAAGGAATGACATCTGTCTGATTCACCACTGAATCAAGCTGGCCTCAAGCCAGCATGACACTGAAACCAAAATCCGGTGACAACAGCATACACACAGAAGAATAATGAGGCAAAAATCTTCAATAGATTCAAAACCGGTGCAGCAGTATTGAAGGGATAAGGCACCAAGTAGGAACATAAGGACGACTGATATCATGACATCTATTCAGGTAAATAATCACACAAATTGGTGGGAAAGGAAAACTATATTATAAATCTCTATTGGAGGCTACAATGGCACTTGTAAAATCTGACATTCCTGCTGGATTTTTAAAATCCATAGTGAGACTGGAATCAAAGCCTCATCTCAAAGCACCACAGCATGGACGTCCTTTCCCTCAACCCAAATGCCTCGTCCAAACCCCTCCCCTCAGACCCCAACCTTCACTGGGTGCTCTGGAACTCATCGTTTGTAATCAGTCTCTTCTCAAAGCATCCCTCTACCTCCCACCATAAAGAAGGCCCAGCTCTGCACCCTGCAGACGCTACCTTCTGCAGCCCTCTCCAAGGTACACATCTTTTCTTATCACACCCCTGTACCTATACCTCAGGGTCAGGAGGCACGATCAGTGGCCTCTCCTCACTCCCAGTGCTACTTTTCAGCACGGGGTTTCCTCTCCTCTTTAAAAAGAAAGCCCAAGAGTGACATCCGCAAAAACAGCAGAAGCTGGACTTCCAAGGGCCTGTCCCTCCACAGAAACAATGAGATGTTTAGCAAAAATGGTCACCATCAATGTTGTCAGAGCTCACGAATATAATCAAATGTTCCCAGTGACCAAAGAAGAAAAAGATGACTTCAACACAGGAGAACTTTCTGGTGTTTGAATTTTAGCCTTGCCCGCACACCCCTCCCCAGTACAGCAGCAGGCTGCGTTCCCCGTGTGATACTTGGCTCCAGAGAAGAGAAGAGCAGACTTCTTTCCCAAGGAACTGGGTTTGTCTGTTTGGACCTATCTGGGGATTCTCTGACACAGGACACCGGCCTTTATCTCACCTAACTCAACTCTCTCAGGGCAGAAAAGCAGCTAAGAGCCTGTTCCTTGAAAACAATGAACAAGCGGCAGCCTCTTGGGGCAAAAACAAAATTACAGCCGGGGCAAACAATAGACACACCAAAGGCCTTGGAGGAAAAACTGGGGAAGGTCACCTTTGGAAATATTGGCTTTGAAAAGCTCCTGCTTGTGATGGGGAATCCAGAAAGTCATATGCATGCCCAGGGCTGGATACACTCTCACAAAAGACCTGACGATAGATACCGTAACACTATCATTTCACCTCCGGGGGTTATTTAGGCTCCGAAAAGCATAAGGAATGAAGGCTAAGGCAGAGTTGCGGCTAAGCATTGAAGGAGTGCCCCAACACAGAGCCAATCGACAGAGCCCAGGAGAGTAGCTTATGCTTCATTTTCTTTCTTTATTTCTTTTTTTTTTGTCTCTGAGTGTTTAAGGAAATCTCTCTCAAACCAACTAACTGACCAAAAGCTGAAAGAACAGAAAATTCAGAGAGCACACATGATAAAACGTAATTTTTGGAAAACAGTTTCGAAAACTCACCAAACCAATCAGCAACCACAACTCAGAGAAAGCAACAAAACAAACCCTGAAGAGCGGGAAGAATCCAATTTCCACATTAACCACATTATAATACTCAAGATGGCCAGCTTTCAATGAAAAATTAAGAGGCATGCACAGAAACAAGTGAATACAGCCCATTCACAGGATGAAAAGAAGTTAGCAGAAAATGTTCATGACGAAGCACAGGTATTGGACTTCCTAGAGAAAGACTAAATTAACTTTCTTAAATCTGTTCAAAAAGCTACAGCAAAGCAGAAGAAACATGTCTCAACAGACAGACAGCCCACCTGCCTGGTGTGTGACTGCAGAGCAGGTGGGCAGGGAAGACAGACGCGCGGGCTTCAGGACCGGATTCCTGGCTGGAGTCGGGAATGGAAGGGGTGGACCGCAGGGCCCTGCGAGCCCTGAGCCTGGAGGGCTCACCAGGGGGCCCGCGGGCAGCTGCGGAGGGAGACGCGGCCCAAGCCCTGAGCCCTGGGGCCCTGGGATGCTCAGAGGCGGCAGAGGAGGGGGGCCGGGCCCCTCCCCACGTGCCCAGGGCCCTGGAGGGGAGGGAGGCGCTGAGGCCCGAGGGAGGGGGGCGCTCTCGCCGGGGAGGGGGTGCGGAGCAGGGAGCGGGGAGCGGGGGGGTGGGGGGGGGGGCGTTGGCCGGGAGGAGCCGCCGCCTCGAGGGCCCAGCTCCGGGCCTGCTCCCCCAGGTTCTCACCGCTCTGGACCTGGACGCCTCTTGCCGGAAGCAGAAGCTGCGCCAGAAGCTGGAACAGATCATCGGCCTCGTGTCCAGCAACAGCTAAGGGTGGCGGACCCGGTGAGGAGGGAGCTTCTCAGTCCCGAGCCGTCCCCCCGTCCCGGGGCGGGGGGGGGGGGTCTCCCGCCTGGGTCGCGGGGCTGAGCCCTGGATCGGGTGGCACGGGAGAGGTCACCCGGCCGAGATGCCCCCGGCACACCTGGGCCCCCGTCATGAGTGCCTTGCTTTGGGCCCTGCGTGGGGAGGGGGTGCCCAGACCAAGCCCCCACACCACCCCCACCCCCACCCCCGGCATCAGCAATACCCCCGCCCTCCCGGCCTCGCGCCCGGGGCTCGTGATCGCCCCGACCTCCTTCCTGTTTATACCCCAAGCACCTATTTATTTAATTTATCTCCCCTCACCGCCTCCATCTGTACATACGCGGCCCCCCCGCCCCCCGGAGGTTGCCGGCCTCCCTCGGCTCTCCTCGAGCCCTCCTCCCGGCTCCCCTGGAACGTGGTCAGCCGTGGCCTAGCCCCTGGCCCCTCGCCCTGGCCCTGGCTGGCCCCAGCCATCCCGAGGAGGGGGCCTCGCACCTGCGGCACTGGGGGCGGGTGAGGCACGGAAGCCGCCCTCAGACTGTGGCTCTGCCAAGGGGTCCCCCTGCGGCCGCCACAGCAGTCCCCCGCCCCGGGCTTCCCGGGCGGGGACTGCACCCCCTCCCAGGGCCCTGTTGCCTCCGAGCGCCCGGAGAGCTGGAAGCAGGCTCCCGCCAGGGCCTGAGCTGGGCCTGGGGGCCCCCAGCTCTCCTTCTCCGGGCCCTACCGCCAAACCTCCTCCGCGTGGTCTGCGCGCCCGGGCCCCGCCTCCTCCGCTGCCCTGTCCTGCACCCGCCCCGAGGGGCAGAGGCGGCAGTGCCTTCCTCCTTTGTTCTTCCCACTCCCTGGAGGAACCTGGCCCCGGCCCGCGCTCCTGGAAACCCACTTCACCCGCCCCCCCGGCCCCCCTGTGGCTTTTCTTTTTTCTTTCTGCATGCGGTTTTCTTTGCCCATGTAATCTTTTTCCTAATTAAATGTTGGGAAGTGGAGTCGGTGTGTGGCTTTGTCCTCGGGGCAGGTGGCCGTTCCCTGAACGTGGAGGCAGGTGGGGGGGCTGCCGGACCCTGCGTGGGCTGGACGCCCTTGACGGGAGGAAGGGTGACTCGCTGCAGGGCTGCTGAGGATTTGAGGAGGTCCGGGGCCATGTCCAATCCATCAGCGAGTCCCGGTGGCTCCACGTTCGAGACACCTGCAGAATCTGCGCCCTTCTCCCCACCTCCACGGCCCCCAAGGGGTCCAAGCCGCCCTTGTCTCTTGCCTGGATGCCCGTCTCCCCGTTGCTGCCCTGGCCGCCCTCGGCCTCTCCTCAACGTGGGAGGCACTGGGACCCTGTTAAGATGCACGGTGGACCTTGTCCCCACTCTGTTCAAAACCGGCCAGGGCTTCGTGGCCCCCACACGCCTTCGTACCTGCCGACTCTTTACTGCCCCGCGTGCGCTGCCATCATTGCGCTCCTACCTCCCTCTTAGCCCACACACACCTGTTAAAGGAGTCCGGGTGGGGAGAAAGCGGGACGCAATTTTAAACAGAGTGGCCGGGAATGCTTTTCGGGTGAGCCAGGTGGATCCCCAGAGGAAGAGGGCTCCAGTCTGGAGAGCACCAGCGCAAAGGCCCTGATGCAGGAGTCGGCCTGGCGTGTTTTGGTTTGGTTTGGTTTGGTTTTTAAATATTCATTCATTTAGCTGCGCCAGGTCTTAGTTGCGGCACGTGGGACCTTTTTAGTTGCGTCATCTTTTAGTTGCACACGCGGGATCTAGCTCCCTGACCAGGGATCAAACCCGGGTCCCCTGCTAGGAGCACAGAGTCTTAGCCACTGGGCCACCAGCAAAGTCCCCGGCCTGGCATTTTTGAAAGGGTCAGGAAGCCAGTGCGGCTGAGTCAAGTTGAGCAAGTGAAAGGGTGAGAGTGGAGACGGTCAGAGAGGAATCGGGCTGGATCCCGTCTGGCTTTGTAGGCCACTGTAAGTTCTTTGGCTTTGTCCCTAAGAGTCCCTTTTGCAGATTTTTTTTTTTTAACAGAAGAGTGATGCAATCTGACGTCCATCTTAAAACAACCCGGCAGCTTCACCAGTCATCTGTCAGGCCACGGCGGTAGGCTGATTCTGGGCTTCGCTGGGTGAGGGAGGGAGGATGAGTCTGACGTCGGGCCCTAGAGCCCGGGATGCTGTAGCTCAAGAGCTGCAAGCCGAGAGGATCCTGGGGATCTGCTGAGGGTCCCCCTGGAGTATCAGGGGGTGCTGATCAGCACCAGTGTGTGAGGAAACCACCCGGGCCTGGGAAAGGGCTTCCAGCAAGGATTCAGGGTAACGATGCTCAGGGCTCAAGCAGGACCCGGAGGAACACCTGTCCCACTGGCCGGAATGGAAACCTCGGAATTGAAGAGGCCTGAGGGAGGCCACTCAGAAGGGGCCAGCCTCAGTAGTGGCAAAATAATTCTACACTAAAAACTGCTCTAGTACCATGCAGCAAATCTTAGAAGCAAGAGTCTAAAGAATCAGACTGTTTCCAAGTAACCACAGCACTTGGAAACAAAGTTCAAGAGTAGGTTTAAGGGGAGTCCCTGGTGGCCTAGTGGTTAGGATTCTGGGCTTTCACTGCTGGGGCCCGGGTGCAACCACTGGTCAGAGAACTGAGATACCACAAGCCATGCAGCACGGCCAAAAAAGAAAACAACAGTTTGCGGATACAAAAATACTCAGCACCCAAGGGAAAGCATACAAGGTCTGTTATCCAATCAAAAACACTTGGCATGAACACAGGAAGTGAAATCCAGCCCATTATAAGGAGATAGAGCCGTCAATAAAAGGCATCCGGATTGAAAAGGAAGAAGTAAAACTTCCAAGATCACAGGATACTTTAGAGGGAGCGAAGTCCGCCTGCCCAGATGCTGAACCAAGTGTCCGAGCACTTTTCTTCACGGGTCCGAAACAAAGCCAGTAAACTACGAAACTCCTATCGCCGTGCTTCTGGGTTGTTTGCTCTTCACGTGCAAACTCAGTGTTTTATTTTTGCAGGAAACTAACCCAATGGTGACATAGATGTGGGGAGACATCTATGTCAGAATTCTGGTGGCAGGGCACATTTCCTGGAGAGCAGTTGTGTACTGTGAGAGCAATTGTGTAAAAACTGAGTTTTTAAAAAATAACTAGGAAAGTAAACTTTTGTCTCAGTATTTGCACCTTTTGGAATCTATCTTCAGCAAATAAGCATTGATGCGGAAACTTACGTACAAGAATTCCACTGAATCATTATCGATAATAAGGGAAAACAAGAGAAAAATTTGTCACTGATTACATTATAATGCATCTTTTATGCCTCCATTTAAAAGCATGTTTTTGAAGGATTTTTGCAAAGAATAAAAGCTCACGTGTTAAATGAAAAGAATTTAAAACCAAAAAAAATGTTCCAAAACGTTGACAGAACATAATGCTGAATGGTAGGACTTAACTGATTTTCATTTTCTCCCATTTCCTAAACTGTCTTCAATCACCTTGTACTGCTTGAGTATCTGAATCTCAGAACTTCCCTGCAACCCAAGGAGAAAAGCAATACACTGGTGCTGTAGCCAAAAAGAAACTCAGATGCAGAACAGTAGTTCAGTTTTATTTCATGCAATAAGAACCATTTAATCATCTCCCTCCTCCAGCAACCAGGAAACGAAACAAGTGGGCCCCGAGCACCCAAAAAACAACAGTAGGCTCCAAGAATGAAGTGGCATCTACTACAGGAAGCCATGCCTCAGTAAAGGAAGCATCGCCTGGCATGGGGCAGAAGGCTGGGCCTCAGCCCCCTTTTCCTGGTAGAGACATAGGGGGAAACAGGGGCCCAAAGTGCTGCATGACCTGCTGCACCAGGGCAAGGTCGTCAAGAAAGGACCTGACGGAAACTTGAAGGCAGCGACTATCTTCAGCAGTCCATCTCCTGAAAGTGAGGACAAAGGAAAATCAAGCTGACTGTGAGAACGCGTGCCGGGGCCCAGCCCACCACACCGTCTCTTTGGACTCAACACTTAGCCACGGAAGTATCCCTCCGTCTGAGCTTGGCCCTTAGCACGTTCTGCCCCCCCACCCCCAGCCCGGGGCCCTTCTAGAACTGACACAATCAGGAAGCTGCCGTCCACCGACAGCTCCTTCTGAACGCCCTGCAGGTGAGGCTCCTCATAAGCAGCCAGGGCCCGCCGCGCCGCCTCCGCCTCTATGGGACACAGGAACGGCACTCTTAGGACGCTGCAGGAGGACTGGTCAAGGCGCCATTTGTCACCAGCGTCACCTGTGCTTCGAGTCTCCTCGTCGCCCAGGCCCGCTTCCCCCAGAGGGTGGCCCTCCGACCGTCCACAGACCCCACCCCACCCGTCCCCCCGGCCCGGCTCCTCTCCTCGGTGCCGCCGCGCCCCGCACCCACTCTGCCCGCCTTCTCCTCCGGCCCCGCAGGCCGTCCCCCCCCACACCCATCCTGTCCCCTCGGCCGCCCTGGCCTTCCTACTGCCCTGGAGCTTTTGCCTTCCAGCAGCCGCTGGTCCGTCCTCGCTCCCCTTCCTGCACTGCCCCCCGCCGCCCTCAGCCACCCCGGCCTCCCCGGGGACTCCGGCCTCCCGGCCACCGCGGCTTCTGCCCAAAGGATACAACTCATTCGGATGGGCTGGGGGCCATCCGGCCGCAGGCGCCGCTTCTCCGCCTGGCCCTCGCCTCGGAATCGCACCACCACCACCACCACCACCGCCTGCGCCCGCACCGGCCTGACCCTCAGGGCCACCAGGACCACCCTGGCCACCCTGGTCCCCTGCACCGCCCGCCGCGCCACCCGCGTCGTCGTCGTCGGACGCCTCCATGGTTGCCGCCTCCGGCTCCGAGGCCAACGACAACTCAGGAGAGGCCGAGCCCCTCACGAAGCCCCGCCCCTTCTGCCCAGGGAGGCCCACCGCGCCTGCGCAGACACCCTTCAGGGCCCCTCCCGGCACCCCATTGGCTGCCGCCAGCCCGCCCTGCCACCCACGGGCTGCCCCCGGAGACCCCGTAGGGCGGGACAGCCTCGCCTCCCGCGCGAAGCCCAGCTCCTCTCGGGCGCCCCCCGTGCGCCTGCGCAGATGGGCCCCTCCCGCCCTGGCCCAGACAGAGCCACCGCCGAGACGGGCACGACAGCGTCCCACTCGCAAGGCCTTGACGGCGTCTCCCAAACCATGTGCTCCAGGCAGTGAGGCGCCCGCCCCACGCCCCTGCAACCCTCCCCCGGGTAAAACCCCAGGTAAAACACAAGCAGCAGGGGACGCGCGGGACCTCCGAGAAGAGGGGTCTCCCGCAAGGGGGGCGGTGGGGACTGCTGGGGTCTTCCCTGAGGCCCCGCCCCCACCCTCAGGACCCCGTCCAGACCCTATCGCCTCCCAAGGGCCGTCTCCACACTGCATCCCGCGGGGGCGGGCGCTTCCACGGGTGAGCTGGGGGGGGAGGGACTCAGAAGCTCCGTCCAGAGGCGAGCGCTGCTCAGCTCGCCCCATCCGTGGTCACGTGAGCATTCTCAGCGGCGGGGGGGTGGGGTGGGGGGGTGGCCAGCGACCGACCTGGGCAGACGGAACACCAGCATCTTTCCCGGGCACCGAGAAGCCACCTTAGCCGTCCCGAGAGATCCGACAGCCGAGGCCTCCCACTCCCCCAGCTGAGGGGCGGCATGGAGACAGGAGTCCACGATGCTGAGACACGGCAGTGCGAAAGCAGGTCACAGCCCGGCGCCCTAAGGAAGCTCCGGGAATCCACGGAGCTGGGGGGGGACAGCAGCTGCGGTCACGGACGCTGATTCCACCCTCTCCCCTGCTCCCGGCCGTCCCCTCCCCTCCTCGGGCTCCCTCCGGGCCACAGGCTTCGCCTGCGGCCCTTGCCGGGGGTGTGGGCCCTCCCGCTCCCGCTCCCGGGCGGCCCCGCCCCGCCCCTCACACCTGCGGGCCGGGAGGGGCCCCGGGCAGGCCTGGGCTCCACGCTCCTCTCGGCTGCCTGCAGGCCGCTGCGCCCCGTGCTGGGCTGGCTACCGTCCTTCCCCAGCCCTGCCCCGGCCCCAGAGGCGGCCCCGAGGTGGAGGCGTCCCTCAGGAGCGTCCCTCGGACCGGGGGGCTCTCCGCACGCAGCCGGGGCCCTGCGCCTGCGGATCTGCAGGCTGTACCCACTCCCGCCACAGCCGCCTGCGGGCCGCCACCACCATGTCACCGCGCGCCCGGCTGCAGAGACATGCTCGCGGGCGGTCGGCTGTCGCCCAAAGAGGTGCTCCAGTGCAGTCAGCTGTCACCCGGCTGCAGAGAGATGTTCCGGGCCGTCGGCTGTCACCAGGCTGCAGGGAGATGCCCTCGGGTGGTCTGCTGTTGCCCAAGGAGATGCTCCCGGGTGGTCGGCCGTCACCCAAAGATATGCTCCCATGCGGTCCGTTGTTGTCTGGCTGCAGAGAGATGCTCCCCGGCCGTCAGCTGTCGCCCAGCTGCACAGAGATGCTCATGAATGGTCAGTAGTTGCCCAAAGAGATGCTCCCAGGTGGTCTGTTGTCAACTGGGCACAGGGAGATACTCCCAGGTGTTCGGCTGTCACCCAAAGAGATGCACCTGGGTGGTGGGCTGATGCCCAAAGAGATGCTCCCGGGCGGTCAGCTGTCACCCAGCTGCAGAGAGATGCTCCTGGGCAATTGGCTGTCTCCCAAAGAGATGCTCCCAGGTGGTCGGCTGTCTCTCAGCTGCACAGAGATGCTCCTGGGCGGTCTGCTGTCCCCCAGCTGCACAGAGATGCTCCCGGGTGGATGGCTGTTGCCCAAAGAGTTGCTCCTGGGTGGTTGGCTGTCACCCAAAGAGATGCTCCCCGGCGGTGGGCTGTCGCCCAGGTGCATAGAGAAGCTCCTGGGCAGTCGGTTGTCGCCCAAAGAGATGCTCGAAGGTGGTCAGCTGCCGCCTGGCTGCAGGGAGCTGCTCCCAGGTGGTTGGCTGCCAGCCAAAGAGATGCTCCTGGGCGGTCAGCTGTCCCCCGAAGAGATGCTCCTGGGTGGTTGGCTGTCAGCCAGAAGCACAGGGATGCTCCCGCATGGTCGATTGTCACCCAAAGAGATGCTCCCAGGCGGTTGGTTGTCGTCTGGATGCAGAGCGATGCTCCCGGGCCGTCAGCTGTCATCCAGCTGCACAGAGAAGCTCCTGCATGGTCCGTTGTCACCCAAAGAGATTCTCCCAGGAGGTCAGTTGTCGCCCAGCCACGGGGAAGAACTCCCAGACGTCGGCTATCACGCAAAGAGAAACTCCCGGCGGTAGGCTGTCGCCGAAAGTGATGCTCCCAGGTGGTCGGCTGTCACCCGACTGCATAGAGATGCTTTCGGGCGGTTGGCTGTTGCCCGGCTGCAGGGAGATGCTCCTGGGTGATCGGCTGTCTCCCAAAGAGATGCTCCTGGGCAGTCGGCTGTCACACAAAGAGATGCTCCCGTGCGGTCGGTAGTCGCCCGGCTGCACAGAGATGCTCCCGGGTGATCGGCTGTCTCCCAAAAAGATGCTCCTGGGATGTCGGTTGTCACCCGGCTGCAGAGAGATGTTCCCGGGGGGTCAGCTGTCACCCGGCTGCACAGAGATGCACCCAGGTGGTTGATTGTCACCCAAAGAGATGCTCCCAGGCTGTTGGCTGTCACCCAGCTTCACAGAGATGCTGCCGGGTGGTCGGCTTCACCCAAAGAGATGCACCCATGTGGTCAGTAGTCGCCTGGCTGCAGGGAGATGCTCGCAGTCCATCAGCTGTCACCCAGCTGCACAGAGATGCTCATGAATGGTCAGTAGTTGCCCAAAGAGATGCTCCCAGGTGGTCTGTTGTCAACTGGGCACAGGGAGATACTCCCAGGTGTTCGGCTGTCACCCAAAGAGATGCACCTGGGTGGTGGGCTGATGCCCAAAGAGATGCTCCCGGGCGGTCAGCTGTCACCCAGCTGCAGAGAGATGCTCCTGGGCAATTGGCTGTCTCCCAAAGAGATGCTCCCAGGTGGTCAGCTGTCTCTCAGCTGCACAGAGATGCTCCTGGGCGGTCTGCTGTCCCCCAGCTGCACAGAGATGCTCCCGGGTGGATGGCTGTTGCCCAAAGAGTTGCTCCTGGGTGGTTGGCTGTCACCCAAAGAGATGCTCCCCGGCGGTGGGCTGTCGCCCAGGTGCATAGAGAAGCTCCTGGGCAGTCGGTTGTCGCCCAAAGAGATGCTCGAAGGTGGTCAGCTGCCGCCTGGCTGCAGGGAGCTGCTCCCAGGTGGTTGGCTGCCAGCCAAAGAGATGCTCCTGGGCGGTCAGCTGTCCCCCGAAGAGATGCTCCTGGGTGGTTGGCTGTCAGCCAGAAGCACAGGGATGCTCCCGCATGGTCGATTGTCACCCAAAGAGATGCTCCCAGGCGGTTGGCTGTCGTCTGGATGCAGAGAGATGCTCCCGGGCCGTCAGCTGTCATCCAGCTGCACAGAGAAGCTCCTGCATGGTCCGTTGTCACCCAAAGAGATTCTCCCAGGAGGTCAGTTGTCGCCCAGCCACGGGGAAGAACTCCCAGACGTCGGCTATCACGCAAAGAGAAACTCCCGGCGGTAGGCTGTCGCCGAAAGTGATGCTCCCAGGTGGTCGGCTGTCACCCGACTGCATAGAGATGCTTTCGGGCGGTTGGCTGTTGCCCGGCTGCAGGGAGATGCTCCTGGGTGATCGACTGTCTCCCAAAGAGATGCTCCTGGGCAGTCAACTGTCACACAAAGAGATGCTCCCGTGCAGTCGGCTGTCGCCCGGCTGCAGGGAGATGCTCCCAGGCAGTCGGTTGTGGCCAGCAGGTCCAAGGTGGCCCAGCACACCCCCAGGGCATGCTGCCTCCCCCCCCCACCAACACACACACACTCTGCTAGGACTCCCACGGAGACCGCGGCTCTGGAACTCACAGGAAGGGCACCCAGAAGCGGACTTCCATCTCACTGTTTCCCCCACATCACACAGGAGGACAGCAAGCTGCCCACACCTGGACCACACCTGGATCGCTAGTTCCCAAACGGCACAGGGAAATGCAGGTTTGATTTCTCACACACAGAGTGTGCAGTAGAAGAGGGCTCACCAGACAAAGGCCGGAGGAGATGGTGACGGGCCAAGTCGCAGAGTCCTCCCTCTGGCTACTCCATGTCTATGCCTAGTTTTATTTTTTTTAATATATTTATGTATTTATTTATGTATTTATTGACTGTGTTGGGTCTTCGTTGCTGTGTGAGGGCTTTCTCTAGTTGCAGTGAGCACGGACTACTCTTGGTCACGGTGGCGGGCTTCTCATTGCAGTGGCTTCTCTTGTTGTGGAGCATGGGCTCCAGTTGTTGTGGCACACGGGATCACTAGTTGTGGCTCTCAAACTCTAGAGCACAAGCTCAGTAGTTGTGGCGCACAGGCTTAGTTGCTCTGTGGCATGTGGGATCTTCCCAGACCAGGGCTTGAACTCGAGTCCCCTGCATTCGCAGGCAGAATCTTAACCACCGTGCTACTAGGGAAGTCCCTATGCCTATGCTTTTAATCCGTAGTAATAGCTAGCACAGCCTACGCTCCATACACTGTTTCAAGTGCTCTCCGTGTATTACTCCATCATGTAAGTTTTCAGACATTACTGCCAACGTCGGTCTCCTGTAGCCCATGATGTAGCTCTCTTCCACACAAGTGAAACACACCCACTCGCTCCCCAACACCAGGGACTCAAAGTCTCATGCATTTTGGTTTCTGCATTTCTCAAAACCATTCCGCCCACAGTGCTCCATCAGGCACTGGATCTAGGTTCTGTCTGAATGGTGAGGTCTGCCAAGGAAAATGACAATGAGAGAAATAACGTGTGGGACACATAGAGTGACAGAAATATGAGATAGCGTGAGTAAGGAGATTATATGTTTCTCAAAAAGAAAAAGAAAGAGAGAGAAAGAAAGAGAGAGAGAAAAAAAGAAAGAAAGAAAGAAAAGAAAAGAAAGAAAAAAGAAGAAAGAAAAAAGAGCATGTGATAGAATGAGTTGCACAGAGAGTTTAACACTGTGACAGTGAATTCTTTTGAGTGAAAGTGTGACAGAGAGTGAATTTGTAATTGGGTCAGGAATTTAAAATGATAGAGTGTGATGGGAAGAGACTTTGATGCAGAAACAGTATGGCACACAGAGTGTCAGAGGTATAGTCCAATAGAGATAGGGTGTGAGAGAGAATAAGTGTGATGGAAAAAGAATTACAAAGAGTGACACAGGAATATAATAGAAAGAGACAATGTGTGTGACAGATAATTAATCTGACAGAATGAGTGTGAGAAAGTGAATCTGAGAGACAATGTGTGTGAAAGAAAATGGGTCTGTCAAGCATGTCAGACTGTAACAGGGAATGGACCCGCCAGTGTGACGCAGCCGCCTGGGCAAGTGGGTGAGTCCTCAGCGCCATGTTTCCCCCAGGGCGGCCATCCCCAGGTCTAGGCTGGTCAGGAGGAAGTCAGCAAGTTGACTTGTCTCTCCGGCCCAAGCCACATTCTTCCCAATCAGTTTTTTTTTAATATTTATTTACTTATTTATTTATTTAGGTTGCACCAGGTCTTAGTTGCAGCACACAGACTTCTTAGTTGCAGCATGGATACAGGATCTAGTTCCCCAACCAGGGATTGAACCCAGGCCCCCTGCATTGGGAGCACGGAGTCTTACCCACTGGACCACCAGGGAAGTCCCCCCAATCAGTTTTATCAGTAATAAAGCTGGTATTTAGGTTGAAAAACATGTCAAGGGAGACGTGTCAAAGGCTGCAGATGGTAAACTAGACCAGTTTGAAAGGAGTGGAAAAGGACATGCAACAGGTGAGAGTGAATAGTCAGTGAATTCCCTGCAGACAAAATGATTCGGGTGGTCCAATTTGTAAAGCCACACACTATTTTCAGGAGAAAACAGAGGGTACAGTGGTGATTACAGTTCAGACCAGAGTAACATAGAAACGTGAGGAAAGGAGGCAAGGCCAGCTTCTCTGAGTAATGGGCAGTGGGGAGCCGGACGAGGGAGGCCGAGCCATGGTCTTGTATGAAAGCCAGGTGGGAATTAAAGCCTCACAGTCACTTACAGAAGACTAAGTGAGCTCTCTGTCCCAGGTTACCTTGTGGGAGTTGCAAAGGGGGAGCCACGAGTAGACATTCTTACAGTTTGGGCTTTAGGGTTAGCAAGTAGGTTTTAATCAGCATCAGTGAGGGGGCAAAAGCCATGTCAGTACAGAAGCAGACTCACATGGGTAGCTAGAGAGTAGGTGTGGACATTCTGGCCGCACATGTGGGGGATAAGCTCAGAGAAGGTACTGAGCAAGGCTCTAGCATGCTGGCTTCCACTACCGTCCGTCGCACGAGAGGAAGCTCATGAGTTCACCAGACCCACCTGAGGGCCTGAAACAAGGGCAGAAGCAAAGTCAGTGGGACGTCTAGGTGGCTCTGACTCCCGCCTCCAAAACAACGTGTGCTGGACATAGCCATTGGGTGACAGTTTCCCAAGAGCAGAATTGCTGGGGGTTAGGGATGGGCAGGCTTCAGTGCACTCAGTCGTGTGCTAGGCTGTCCCCATCTCCACTCTTACTATATCCCTGTGACCGTTGGGGGTTTCCTCTTCTGCAAGTAGCCTATTCGTATTCTTTGCCCATTCCCCAAAAATTGGAATTACTGTTATCTTCTTGATGATCAGTGGGATATTTTTTAAATGAATTGTTGATATTAACCCCTTGTGAGCTTAAAACAATGTTTAAGAAGTCCTTCCCCACTCCTAGATCACAAGGATATTTTCTCACATTTTCTATACTAACTTTATTCAGGAACTCAAGGAACATTTCCTGCTAGACACCATTCCCGGCCTCCGTGGAGGTTACTATGTAGCATATGGGAAGGTGGTGAGACTTCTGGCATGAAATACAGCAGGGGGAAAGGAGAGGGAGCGCTTGGAGGAGGGGTTTTCCACTTTAAATGGGTGGTAGGGGTAGGCTTCGTTGCAAAGATGAGATTGGAGTGAAGACTTGAAGGAGGTGGAGGAGGATGAGGAGACCACCATGGCTGGAGTAGAGCGAGTGAAGAGGAGGGCAGAAGGACAGGGGTCAGCGAGCTGACAGGGACCAGATGGTGTAGGGCCTCAGAGGTCAAGCTGAGGGCTTGTGCTCAGAGTGAGATGGGAAATGGTGGAGGACTACTGTGAGCTGCATGGTGTCCCCCCAGAAAAAGATATCCAAGTCCTAACCCCTGCTGCCCCTGAATGTGACCTTATTTGGAAATAGGGTTTTTGCAGAGGCAATTAGTTAAGATGAGGTCATACTGGGTTAGGGTGGCCTTAATCCAAAGACTGGCATCTTTATAAGAAAGTCGTGTGAACACACAGACACAGAAGGCCGTGTAAAGACAAAGGAAGAGTTGGAGTGAAACATCTACAAGCCAAAGAAGGCCAAGCACTGCAGGCAACCACCAGAAGCTACGAGAGAGGCGTGGAACTGACTCTCCTTTGGAGCCTTCAGAAGGAATCAACCTTGCTGTCACGTTAATTTCAGACTCCTGGCGTCCTGAACTGTGAGAGAATAAATTTCTGTTGTTTTAAGGCATCAAGTTTGTGGAACTTTATGATGGAAACCCTAGGAAACATACAATTATAAACAGAGTAGTGATATAATCTGACATATTTTTTATTTGTGGAGTCCATGTTAATATTTTTTCTTTTTGTTCTTCACACTTATTGATGTTGACTTCATATATGAAATACTTGCCTACAAAAAGGTCACAAAGATTTTTCTCCTGAGTTAATTTTTTATAGTTTTAGCTTTTGTGTGTAGTGCTATGACCGTTTAAACTTAGTCTTTGTGAATGACGGGAGGTCAGTACACAAGGAGGTGGAGGGTTTTTTTTCCCATATGGATGTTCCATAACCATTTGTTCAAAGGGCTATCCTTCCCCCATTTCATTATCTTGACACCTCTGCTAAAACCAAGTCACCATTCATGTCTGGGTCTGCTTCTGGGCTTTAATTCTGTCCCATGGGTCTATGGCACCAGCCCCGCACTGCCTCGATTACTGCACGTGCAGAGTAAGTTATGAAATTAAACTGTGTTAGTCTTTTAACTTTGTTCATATTCAAAATTCTTCTGGTTATTGTCAGGTTTTGTATGCTCACATAAATTTTAAAATCAGCTCATCAATTTCTACAAAAATATTTGCTGGTATTTTGATTGAATCTACAGATCAGTTTGGGGAGAATTGATATCTTAACAATATCGATTCTTCCAATCAGACATGATTGGAAGAACACGCGTGTGATATATCTCTTCATTTGTTTAGGTCTTCTTCAACTTCTCCCGTTGTTTTCACATACAGGTCTTGACAAATTTTCTTAAATTTATCCCAAGTATTTAACTTTTGCTACTATTTAAATGACATGCTAAACGTTTGTTATCCAATTGACCATTAATAGTATATATACAATTAACATTTTATTACTCATATGTTGAGACCTTGTTAAACTCACTTAATAGTTTTAGCTTTTTGGTAGATTCCTTGGGATTTTCTATGCACAAGGTCATGTTTTGTGCAAATAAAGACAACTTTAATTCTTCATTTCCAACCTGTATGGATTTCTTTTCCTTGCGTGATCTCAATGGCTATAACCTTCAGTACATTGTTGAAGAGAAGTGGTGAGAGCAGACATACATGCCATGTATCTTTTTTCAGCTTAATTGACATATACTTGACATATAGTATTCTGTAAGTTTAAAGTGTGTAATGTGATAATTTGATACCCATATATATTATGAAATGATTACCACAATAAGGTTACTTAATACGGACACCACCTCACATAATTACCATTTCTTTTTTGTGGTGAGAACATTTAAGATCTACTCTGAGCAACTTTCAAGTATATAATACAGTATCGCTAACTATAGTCAACATGCTCTAAGTTAGATCCCCAGAACTTATTGGTACCATAACCAGAAATTTGTACCTTTTGACCAACATCTCCCTATTTCCCCCATACCCCAACCCTTGTGAAGTACGATTCTCCTCTCTGTTTCTATAGGTTCCACCTTTTTAGATTCCATATATAAGTAAGGTTATACAGTATGGTACTTGTCCCTCTCTGTCTGATTTATTTCTGTTAGCATAATGCCCTGAAGATTCATCCATGTTATAGCAAATGGCAGGATTTCCTTCCATCTTGTGGCTGAATAATATCCCATCGTCTGTGTGTGTGTGTGTGTGTCTGTGTGTGTGTATCACATCTTACTGATTCAATCTTCTTACTGTTATTGGTCTGTTCATATTTTCTATTTCTTCATGATTCAGTCTTGGTAACTCATATGTTTCTAGGAGTTTATTCATTTCCTTTAGGTTATCCAATTTGTTGGCATATAGTTGTTTATATCAGGCTCTTAAGACCCTGTGGGTTTCTGTGCTATCAATTGTAATGTCTCCTCCTTCATTTATAATTTTATTTGAGTCTTATCACCTTCCTTATTGTTAGACCAGCCAAAAGTTTGTCGATTTGGTATCCCATATTTTATGTAGGCTTCCTTCACTCTTTTTCATTCTTTCTTTGTTCTCTTCTGACTGGATAACTTCAAGTGACCTGTCTTCTACTTCTTTCTTCTGCCTGATCAAGTCTGTTGTTGATGGTCTCTATTGCATTTTTCATTTCATTCACTGTGTTCTGCAGCTCCAGGATTTCTGTTTGATTCTATTTTATGATTTCTATTTATCTGTTAAACTTCTCATTTTGTTCATGTATTGTTGTCCTGATTTTGTTGAATTATCTTTCTGTGTTTCCTAGTAACTCACTGACCTTCCTGAAAACAACTATTTTGAATTCTTTATTGGGAAAATTGCAGGTCTCCATTCTTTGATGTCAGTTATTGGAAAATTGTTGTGCTCCTTTGGTGGTGTCATGTTTCCTTGGTTTTTCATGTCTTGCATTGCTGTCTTCACATGTGAAGGGGCAGTCACCTCCTCCAGTCTTTACGACTGGCTTCAGGAGAGAAATACATTTCAACAACCCAGTTAGGGATTCTGAGGTTTTCGCAAACCTTTTATATAGATACCTCTGCTCCACACCTCTTGTTTCCTCTTGGGGGGAATCATTAAGATTGATGCCCTCTCTCAAAAGCCACGCTGGGTGCTGACACTCTGTGTTTGCTTTCCCTAGGGCAACGCTAAAGGCGCAATCTTGCATGCTTTCTCCCAATCCCATACAGCGTGGTCAGCTTTCTGTGCACGCTCCCTAGCTATGTACAAAGGCTCAGAGGTGCTGCCCTCAGGTGCATGCACAGGGAGCTAAACATGGGTGGGATGTCTGTGGTGAGGTCAGCAGAGCATTGGGGGTGCCCATGGGTCAGCTGGGGTGTCCACAAGTGAGGCATCCCTAGAAGCTCACAGGCTGGCTTCCTGGTTGAGTTTCTGATGTGTTTAATAGGTTCCACATCCCTATTATGCCTTCCAAGAACCCTGGGTGCTGTTCTTCCAGCTGCTCCCTGCCCCCCAGTCATGCAGCACACTCCGCATTCTGGTTGGGATGAGAAAGAAGTGGGTCTCTTTGGCAGTGTTTCACACAGCTGGAGAAGCCAGGTGCTCACTCACATGTTCCCACTTTTCCCTGTGGGAGAAATCACTGGCTGAGATGGTCTCTCATGGAACTGAGCCTTGGGAGAGGAGTGAGACAGGCAAAGTGGAAGTGTTCCTCTTACCCTCATCAATGCATCCAATCTTGGATTTCTTTTGCTCCAACAGCATGCTGGAACTTCTCTGCTGGACTCCTGGACTTCTGCAAAGGTATTCCTGTCTGTGGATGGGTGTCAAAATTTATGTTCTTCAGGGGGGAGACAGTAGAAAACTCCTATTTCACCATTTTGATGACATCACTCCCTTTGTTTCTGATCTTACAGGAAAAACATTCTGTTTTTCACTATTAAATATGATGCTAGCTATAGTATTGGGAAAGGCAATCTCATGCATGCAGCCTTTTGACACCCACTCAGCTGCACAAGAATGGGCCTCTGGCCTGGAACACTTCTTTACCAGATGAGATGGGGAAGATGATATAGGGCACATTTGGGTGGACAGAAGTAAAAGGAGATCATTTTTTAGGAGTCTGCCTGAATGCTTTTACCAGAAAAAAATTAATAAGGCAGGATGCAGAGGAAACAAGTTGCCTAAAACTGTCCAACTTAGTCAGAGAACTCTCTGAACCTTGTGGCTGCTCTTAGCATAGTAGAGCCTACAGACGGAACTGGGTGCTAAAAAGTGTCCCCAGTTCAAACCATGGAACAACCTCTGAGGAATTGTCTATTTTGGAGGGTCTCTGGGGCTAATCTCAACTTCACAGTGTCATCAGCTTTTTGAATGTCAGGTCTTCATCTGACAGAGTGGCAAGCACATTTGCCAAATAGTATGCACCCTGGGAGGTGCAGTTTGGAGTAGGAGGGTTCAGGATAGGGACACTAACATCACGGCTTACCTTAACCCATTTCTGGCTCCCAGTGAGGAGTAGCTCCTGGCAATGATCTTGGCACCACATTGAGCACGTCCTAGGTAGAGCCCTTAGGATCTGAACTTCCAAATTTGGGAGATGGTAATACCATTGAATAATACACCCTTTTCATATCACTTTACTGAATAATATCATGTCTGTAAGCAATGGTATGGAGATAATGTTGCTATTTAGTGGAAACTAGGAAGACGTAAGAATCCTGGAAATTAGTTTCCTTATCTGTAAAAGGAAGAGGTTGGAGAAAGCGATCACCAGGGTCCCTTCTTGCTTTAAGAAGCTCTGATTCTAACATTCTATCTTGTATATAAACACAATCATCAATTTGAACAATCATCAATTTGAACTTGCAGTATTTATTTTCACAAACGCGTGTTTAAGGTTTTTTCAGGTTCCTGTACCTTTCAGGTTCCTAGTCACTCAGCACTATTGTTATGGCTGAACACTGGAATAGAGGAGATCACTTCCGGACGTGTTGATTTGACGTGTCTATTTTCATATCTAACTAAAGATGTCTAGTTGAAAATTGGATATGGGAGTCTGGAGTTCCAGCAAGTGGTCTACACTGGAGATAGATCTTTGGAAGATACCAGTGCATATAGATTCTATTTAAAGCCATCAGCTTGGATGAACTCACCAGGGGAGGCAGGGCATGGGTGTAGCAGGTGTAGCAGCCCCAGAACTGAGCCCCTGTCCTCCTGCCCTTGTGCCCAGGTCTTGCGATCGCCCCTGCCCTCTTTGCTATTTATTCCTCCAAACACCTATTTACTTCATTTAACTCCACCTAACTGTATCCATATGTAAACATGTGTTCACACTGTGATGTTGCCAACTTAACTTGCATTCCGCCCTGGTCTCCCTCAGCTTACTCTCAAGGACAAGGTGGAAAGAGACTGTTTAAAGATCACGTTGCAGCTCTATTCAAAATCCCTCTTTGGTTTCACTGCACCCAAACTCCTTAAAATCTGGAAATCCTTGCTGTCCCAGTTATATCTCCATCATGATGCATTTGCCTACGTCTAACCCCCCACACTGTAAAGTAACGCAGGTGAGGAAAAAGTGGGATGCAATTTCAAATAGGGTGGCCAGGAAAGCCTCGCTGAGCTGGTAACATTTCAGTAACCCAGGTGAAACTCTGGACGAAGAGTTACAGAAAGAAAAAATAATAATAAAGCCAGTGCAAAGGCCCTGAGGCAGGAATGGGCCTAGTTTTCCATAAAGGGCAAGGAGCCCTGTGTGGCTGGATCCAAATAAGCCAGGGGGAAGAGGAAGGGATGATGCCAGAGAGGATACAGGCTGGATAGCGTAGGACTTTTCAGACTACTGTAAGGCTTTGGCTTCAACTCTGAGTGAGAGAGAGCCCACTGGAGGGTTTGGAACTGAGTAATCGCAGGACCTGACAGGTTTTAAAGCAACCTAGCAGCTTCAGCTAGGGGCCAAAGCAGCAGAATGATTCTGAGTTTTGCTGGGTGAAGAAGGGAGAATCAGACTATGGTCTCATCCCCCAGGTGAACTGACTTCACTATTTTGGGCCAGTTTGGGGGTCACTGTCTGGAGAGGGCTGATCCCAGTGCCCCTTCTCCAGCTGTTGCCCTTTTGTCCCGCTGCCCCTTGCAATCCCTTCCCTCCCTCTTTGGAGTCTTACCCACAAAAACTCATTTGTCTCCTTTTCTACCACATAGTTTGATGGTTTCTTAGCAAGGAGCCCATCCCTTAGTAAGAAAATAGGCCTATTTCTCCCTTGAAGTAATAAAGGAGGGCCACGTTCTCAGATCACAATAATAGGTTAAATAATAAATAAAACTATGCTTCCTCAATTCAATAATAGTCAAGACTTTGCAGGGACTCCCCTGGTGGTGCAGTGGTTAGGAATCTGCCTGCCAGTGCAGGAGACATGGGTTCAAGCCCTGGGCCAGGAAGACCCCACATGCCGAGGAACAACCGGGCCCATGCACCACAACTACTGAGTCTGCGCTCTAGAGCCTGGGAGCCAAAACTACTGAGCCCACGTGCCACAACTACTGAAGCCCGCGTGCCTAGAGCCCATGCTCCACAACAAGAGAAGCCACCACAATGAGAAGACCCCGCACCACAACCAACAGTAGCCCCCTCTCGCTGCAACTAGAGAAAGCCCACATGCAGTAACAAAGACCCAACACAGCCAAAAAATATAAATAAATACATAAATAAATAAATAAATTTTTAAAAATTCAAAAAAAAAACTTTGCTATTGCAAGTGAAAAAAAATGGAACAAAAACAATCAAAAATATCCACATTGGCTTAAGCCAAAGGGAGAATTTCTGGGTCTGTGTAACTGAAAGGTACAGAGGTAGTTCCTGTCTTCAGGCCTGGCTGGATCCAGGATTTGGTTCTCTGAGATTTGCCTTCTTCTTGCTCCGGCTTCCCCTCTGTCCATTGCCAGCCTGCCTCCCCTGCAGCCCCCAAAGTGTCACTGGTTGGGTGGGATCACCGCAGCTGGAGGAAAGCAGTGCTCCGATTGGCCAGGCCTGAGCCTTGTGCCCACCCGTGGCATCAGAGGTGAAGCCAGCTCCATCAGAATCATAATGGCGGAGAGAAAAGGAAAGACAAGATTTTCTAGGGTGACATGAAGATACCAGTACCAAGAGAAGGGAAACGGATGCTGGGTGACAAAATCTGTAGATGACCTCTGCAGTGGTGCAGACTTTTCATCAAATTCAAAATCAATTCCTAATGCTTTTTTAAAAAAGCAAGACTAGGAAAGATTTTTTCATTATTTAAATAATCTTTATTGGACTAGGAAAGAGTTTTTAATAGAGCATGCACCCTGCGACTGGCCTTCCCATCAGCTTACGTCCCCTGACTCTGGGGGTCCACATCCACTTCAGAGGGGTGTCCTCCCAATCATCCCGCACAGAGCTTTGCTGAATTAAAGTTTGTAAGTAAGTGGTATTAAAGGGGGAAAATGGAGCAGACTACTATTTTCCAAAGGAAAAACATTTCAAAAGTAAAAATTCTTTATGAAAATACTTAAACAACACAGAAATCTAAAATCTGAATATTGAAAATTTCTTCCCTAATGTCCAGTGATGACGTTGACAGTAGGAGTGGCTCATTCCAGGTGGTTACCCTGCATTTCCCCACATGTTCATATGTCAGAATGTATTAAAAACAGGAATATGCCCTACCCAGAGTCCTGCAATTTGCTTTAATCTCTTTCCGTATTAGTTCCCAGCTATCTACTTTGCTCTTTGACTGCCGTATGTTATTCCACCAGGATGTACTTACCATGATTTACTGAATGTTTCCCCTGTTGATGTACATTCTACCATTTATTGATTGATTGATTGACTGATTGGCTGTGTTGGGTCTTGGTTGCTGCGCGTGGGCTTTCTGTAGTTGCAGTGAGCGGGGGCTATTCTTCATTGTGGTGCGCGAGCTTCTCATTGCAGTGGCTTCCCTTGTTGCGGAGCACAGGCTCTAGGCATGTGGGCTTCAGTAGTTGTGGCACGTGGCCTCAGTAGTCGTGACTCGCGGGCTCTAGAATGCAGGCTCTATAATTGTGGTGCACGGGCTTAGTAGCGCCGTGGCATGTGGGATCTTCCCGGCCCAGGGCTCGAACCTGTGTTCCCTGCATTGGCAGGTGGATTCTTAACCACTGCGCCACCAGGGAAGCCCTACCAATTTTTCACAATGACGAATAATGCTGTAATTAACACTGTGGTTAATTCTGCCTTGTTCATCATATATACAAGAGTTTTGCTGTGATAGATACCCAAAGGTGGGTCAAAGGATATTCACATCTTAAAATTTAATAGAAAATGCCAATCAAATGTCCAGATAGATTTTACTACCACTCTGATAGTGTATAAGAGTTAAGAGTCCTTGTTTCTAACTATAGCCTTCTTGAACATTGAAGATTTCAGTTAATTAAATTAATCCTACACTAAGATCTGCTCTGGTCTCACAGAGCAACTCTTAAAAAAGTAAGACTTTGGGCTTCCTAGGTGGCACAATGGTTAAGAATCTGCCTGCCAATGCAGAGGTCACGGGTTCGATTCCAGCTCCAGGAAGATCCCACATGCCACGGAGCAACTAAGCCCGTGTGCCAAAAAAAAAAAAAAAAAGTAAGACTTAAAAGGATCAAACTCTTTCCAAGTAACTTAATAGGATCCCAGAACAAAGCTCAAGAGTAAGTTTAGGAATAGAAAAATATCCAGCACCCAAAGGAAATTTTATAATTCCTGGCATCCAATCTAAATCTGCAGCCTTTGACACATCTCCCTGGACATGTGTTTCAACCTAAATACCAGCTTTATTACTGATAAAACTGATTGTCAGGATTTCCCTGGTGGTCCAGTGGGTAAGAATCTACTTTCCGGGACTTCCCTGGTTGTACAGTGGTTAGAAATCTGCCTGCCAATGCAGAAGACACGGGTTCAAGCCCTGGGTGGGGAAGATCCCACATGCCGTGCACCATACTAAGCCTGTGCTCTAGAGCTCTCGAGCCACAACTACTGAGCCCAAGTGCCACAACTACTGAAGCCTGTGTGCCTAGAGCCTGTGCACTGCAATAAGAGAAGCCACCACAATGAGAAGCCCACGCACTGAAGCGAAGAGCAGCCCAAGCTAGTTAATTAATTTTAAAAGAAAGAATCCACCTTCCAATGCAGGATGTGTGGGTTCAATCCCTGGTCGGGGAACTAAGATCCCACATGCTGCAGGGCAACTAAGCCGGTGCGCTGCAACAAAGATCCCACATGCCACAACTAAGACCCAACACAGCGAAAAATTAAATAAATAATAATTTTAAAAAATAAAATAAAATAAAATTATCAGGCATGCAAAGAAGCAGGAAAATCTAACCCATTATGACAGAAATCAATCAAAATGCATCAATTGGAAAGGAAGAAGTAAATGTGCCTTGATTTGCAGACAAAATGACTGTATAGGTAGAAAGTCCAATGGGATCTATAAAAAAGCTATTATAATTAATTAGTGAGTTTAGCAAGGTTGCAGGATACAATATATTTTAGAGAGAGCTAATCACCTCTCCCCAAACACTTAAACATCTGCCCCAGCACTTCTCTTTGCAAGTCTGAAACAAGGTCAGTAAGCCACAAATTTCTACTTAGTATTCTGGTGTTATATATTAATATAGAAACATAACTATAAAAGTAAGAAAATATTCCAAAATTAATATTTAATGGCAGGACACAAGTTTCTTTTTGTTCCACTTCATACATTGTCTTCTATTACATTGTACTACTTGAATATCTGAATCCCAGACCTCCCCTGCAAGCTGAGGACAAATGCAAGAATATTAGGAGGTGCAGAAGCTAAAAATAAACGTACAGAACAGTAGCTCAGTTGTATTTTCCGCAGTTAACAAACATTTAATCAGCAAACAAAACACATGGACCCTGAGCCTGCAAGGGCCCATACAGGCAACAGATTAAGCCCCGACAACAACGTGGCAACCACTGCAGAAAGCAGTGCCCTAGGGAAGGATGCAGAGGCCAGGGCACCTGAGTTAGGTTTAGCCCCCTGTGTCCTGCTGAGGCTTAGCAAAAAAGGGGGGCACAAAGCGCTGCAAGGTACGCATCACCAGGGAAAGCTGGTCCAGACAGCAGGTGACGGCTGTTTGCAGTTGGCCAGCATCTTCAGCAGTCAATCAGCTAAAAGGGAGGGAAAAATACAATTCAAGTTCGCAGGGAGGGGGAGCATGTTCCTCCCTGTGTCCCCTCACAGCGACAGTCCCAGAGCGCTACACCTCTTCTTTGGGCCTAACTCTCCATTACAGCTCCACCTGGGCTGAGACTGGCATTGGCCACCTGCCACCACCCCCTCCCCGGCCCCCTGTAGAACTTACATGGCCAGGACGGTGCCGTTCACATCAAGCTCCCTCTGAATCGGCCCTCGGAGTTGAGCATTTACCATCAGGAAGTAGTGGAAGATCTCCGCCTCCACGGGCGATGGGAAAGGCACATGAAGCGTGCTGGTGGCAACGTGGTTAGGGCATCATCCACACTACTGATTATGCCTGGGCGTCAGGCTTCCTCCTCACTGAGACCCACCTTCCGCTACAGGCTTCCCCCTCAGGCCGCCCCTTAGGCGGTCCACAACCTCGCATCCTATACACTGAGGCCACCCTGGACATCACCACCCCTACCCTCTGGTTCCCCTCAGGCTGGTTTTCCCCACCACTATCCCCTGTCAGCCCAGACCACCCTTGGCCCATACCCTCCAGCCACCCAGAGCACCCTCCGTCTACACTTTAGACCCCACCGCCTGCAGCCCCACCCCCCAAACCACTTCCAGCCCATCCCCCGGCCTCCCGGCCCACTGGGGCTCCTGGAAAAGGATACAACTGGAGTGGTAGGTGACCCGGAACTCCAGCCTCGGGTGCTGCGTCTCTACCTGGCCCTGGGGCATGGGGTGCCCGCTGGATCTGCGGAATGCCACCAGCTGTGCCACCTGCCTCTCTTGCAATACCGGGGTCGCCAGGGTCACCAGGATTGACGGGGTCACCAGAGCTACCTGGGTCGCCAGGGCCATCGGGGCCACCAGGACCACCTGGCGCACCCTGGCTACCACGTGCTGTGCCCACTGCAATGGCCACGGTAGCTGCGCCCTCATCTGCTGCACTCATGGCTCCTCCGTCCGCCTCAGACCCTATCTTGAACCCCTCCCACCCTCAGTACGAGCTGGGGAAGGACAGAACGCCCCCTCACAAAATTCAACCCCTTAGTGCGCCCCGAAACTCGGGATTCCCAGAGCGCCTGCGCAAACAGGACACCCCCCCACCCCCACCCCCTAATGCCTGCTGGCTCATGATTGGTTCCTACCGACAGAGCATGCAGGCTCTCCAGCCAATGGGCACCCCTTATAAAGTTCCCCACCTTAGAGCGCTGTGTAACCCCAATGAGCCTGCGCAAACAGACACCCACACGGTCTGGTGTATCTAAGCCAGCCTGCCTTGGGCCCACACAGCCCGTAAGCTGCTTAGCCGTGAGGCCTCCAGGTGGCGCGCCTCCCCTTGTGCGGCTGGAGCTCCCCAGTGCGCATGCACAAACAGACCAACGCCGCAACTGCTAAGGCCTCTGGGCACGTGACTGGTTCCCCGCCAAGCCTGCAAACCCCAAACGAGCCGCATGCACCACGAAGACTGTGCCAATGCCAGCCTGGCCACCCTCACTTGTGACCAGCTTGCTGACCGCCGGTCCCTGTCATCGAGTTCCGGGAGTGGGTCAGGTGCCTCTGGGCCAGGCCTGGCCTGTCTCTGGTCTCCCACACGTAGCTCAAGTCTGCATGTGTGTGCGTCTGCGTGGACATGTGCCAGGGCCCAACTCCCACAGTTTGGAAAGGCTTTGGGCCTTGTCTTCAGTTTCAGAACCAAACCCCAGTTTCCCCGGGTTTGCCAACACCCTCAGGGTATAGCAGCCTCAGTGGCCTACTTCTCAGACTCTTACTTCGTGTTAGCTTTTGCTCTCTTTTTGGTTCTCAACTGCTTTAACAGATTTTTAGGATATTTGATCTATCATTTGTAGTTATTTTCAGCAGAAATATTTGTCTGACTACTACTGCCCACGATTCTAGAAACCAATGCTTATTCTGTCACACTCCTGGATGCTGGAAGAATCCTCATTTCCAGTACAGCAGAGATTCATCCACGTGGTTCTGAGAAATCGATCCCTACCTCTCTCCGAGACCTGCAATGCTCAGAACCAATGAAATTCACAGAACAGCTCCATCCCTGGGTCTCCCTACTTCCAGACACGCCAGGACCTAGCACACTTGCCCTGCGCTTTACTCCACCAAGGATGTGGTAGCTTCAGACGCTGCCTCCCCACCCCCAACCCTGCGACATGCACAAGGCCCTCTGTGGCGGGTTCACCTCTGAATGACTCTAGAGAAAGCAGCCTCTAGGGCAAGGATGGAGACTGTTCTTGGTTACGCCCTGTAGTTAGTGCACATGGCGCCACCAGTGCAAAGGTCATCTGCCAGACAGAGCTTTGGGAAAGGTGTAAATGTTTTTCTGTATCTTCATTTGCATTTTCAAAGGAGCTTATAGGAAGCTGCACAGGGCTCTTGGACATTTTTTATAATGGCTTTATTGAGATAAACTCACACATCATAGAATCCAGCTATCTAAAGTGTACAATTGAAGGGTTTTAGTATATTCATATATTTGTACAACCATCACCATAACCAATTTCAGAACGTTCTTATCGTCCCTAAAAGAAAGCCTGTACCTGCCAGCAGTCACTCCCCAATTCCCTCCAACACCTGAAGCCTAGCAACCACCAATTGACTTTCCTTAGACAAAATTTAAGCTCACATTCACAGTAGTTATAATCCAACGGAAAATCCAGTTTTTTGGCCTGAACTGGAATTGCCTTTACAGTTTTCTATTCTATGTTTGGTTGGGCACTGCTCTAGGTATGTTACAGGCATCATCTCATCAGTAACTCTGCAGTAACCAGATGGCATTCTGCCCTTTTCACAGATGGGGAAACTACAGCTCAGAGAGATTAAACAAGGGGCAGAGCTGTGACTTGTCTGGGTGACTTCAGTCTGTGTTCTTGCCTATACATGGTCAACATGATCTACCCATTCATGTTCCAGAAAAATTAAAAACACTGATGCTTGTAAGGAGCCCCCCCAAGTTAAGTTACACGGTCTCTAAAAGAGGTCTTCTGTGTGTTCACCTCTAGCACATTAATATACATTTCTGTCAAGTACCATTTATCGGGATGGGGTGATGTCTGCAAAAATATGGACAGAGGAGTCCTGATGGGGCTACAAGGCAAGGTCATGCCTTCTACATGTGCACTGTTCCATGGGATTCTGCCCTCTAGTGGAGGGAGACAGAAAACAAACCATAAAAGATCGGGAATTCAAATGGCAGTGGATTTAGGATGGAGACTTTAGATGAAGGAGGTGATGCTTCAACTTCAGGCTGAACAACAGAAAAGAAACCAGCCACACAAAGATCTGCGAAAGGGCATTTCCCGAGGTGGGGGCGGGGGTGGGGGGGCAGCTGGGACAAAGGCCTAAAGACAGTCAAGGAAAAGTAAGGGGGTCACATTGAGAACTACAAGAACTCTTGTCAGGAACATTCCATTCGACCCCTGGTGCTCAGGGATGGCAAACACTGTCTGGCTTCTTGCAGCCTAAGGTCACGACCATGGGCCGACCCAGTCCCCTTCTGAGCTCCTGTCTGAGAAAACAGGTCTGGCAAAAGAATGTACTGTTTGTTCCAGCCAACACCTGACGTAGCCCCCCCCCCCCGCCCCGACCTCAGAGCCTTTCCTAAGAGGGGTCCCAACATGTGAAGCCTTCCTCTGTCCCTGTGAGGCGTCTGTGAACCTCCTCCAACCCAGCAGTCTTTCTTTGGGACCTGAGAGCCATTCCTTTGAAATGGAATGCTCAGGAAGGATAGGACCTCAGTCTCCCCGTCTCTGTACAGGACGGAATCCTAACTTCCAGAACTGATTCCTGGGGCGGACACTGCTGACCTCATCATACGGACTCTGACGGACCCCGTGCGCCCTTTCACTTGAGCCCCTGCTCACTGCCCCCACCTCACTCTCCCTTCAAATCGCCAGCACCTCTGTGCCAATCAGAAGGGCGCTCAGTGCTTTCCCTTGCTGTCAGCAGCCACCAAACAAAACCTGTTTTTACCCCTTTACCTGCTGGCCGGCTGAGCTGCTCTTTGCCCACACATCCTATGCTGCTGACACAGGGGAGAGAGGAGGACTGAGAGGGAGGGGGATGGAGGTTAGTGTCTAATGGGGACACAGGTTCAGTTTGGGAAGATGAAAAAGTTCCGGAGGATGGTGGGGATAGCTGCACAACAATGTGAAGGTGCTTCATGCCACAGAACTGTACACTTAAAATGGTTACGATGGTCAATCTTATGTGTATTTTACTACAACTTAAAAAAAACACCCACATCACGAAGTGTTTCGAGAACACCTTTAAAAATAAAATCTTAAAATCACCTTTTTAAAAAATTGCCAGCTTGGGACTTCCTAGGTGGTGCAGTGGTTAAGAATCCGCCTGCCAATGCAGGGGACATGGGTTTGAGCCCTGCTCCAGGAAGATCCCACATGCCGCGGAACAATTAAGCCCGTGCGCCACAACTATTGAGCCTGTGCTCTAGAGCCCGTGAACCACAACTATTGAGCCCATGTGCCGCAACTATTGAAGCCCATGTGCTTAGGGCCCGTGCTCCACAACAAGAGAGGCCACTACAATGAGCCCCTGCTCGCAGCAACTAGAGAAAGCCCGTGTGCAGCAACGAAGACCCAGCACAGCCAATAAATAAATAAATTTATTAAAAAAAATTACCAGCTTGGAATTATGTGCTCTTAGAGAGTGTCACATTATCTTTGAAGTTGCTTGGGGAGCACAAGTGCACAGCAGTCCAGACACCTTGACGTTTCGCTTGGGCAGGCCAGGGGTTAACGAGCACTGAGCAGTCAGTGTGCATGCACGTATCTGTAGTTTGTTGTGAGCGGCACGATGCAGTCGCTGGGGATGTGATCAGAAAAGCCCAGCTGTTAGGAAGTCAGTGCTCGCCAATGACTGGGTAACACAAGCACTTATGTAACAAACCCCTGGGTTTGTCAGAAATTCATAAGCTGTGTTACCACACTTGAGAATAAGGCTTAGATGCACTGTTCAGTTCTTCCTGATTTCCTGAAGCAGCGGCCCCTCCTCCCTGAATGAAACACAGGGTTGGCCACCCCTGTGGCCAGCAGAGCAGCTAATCCAACCAAGGACACTGGGAGCTCTGCTGTGGAGCACCATGTTTCCAATGCCCAAGGCCGCGCAACAGTCCTGCTAGTCTCTTATGAAATCACTTTTGTTGCATTTAACTGCTCTCAGATGTCAGGGTCAGTGGGGAAGGTACAAGCATGGGTCAGTGTGCAGCTGTCTGTCTGAGCACTTTTTCTCATTCTGAGTATCTCCACACTGGTGACCTGATGGGGTCAAGATCGTGCCCCAAGCAACGCAAACGCAGATGGACAGCCATGGAGTCCCGTCCCCTGCGGCAGGCCCACCTGGCCTGCCTCACAGACGCAGCAGTAACGTGCTCCCCATGTTACACACCTGGGTTTGGGACATCCTCCTGCCACGGTGCAATGCACAGTGTGACCGCAGGCTGAGCTGTCTGCTTTGGAGGCTTCGCCGCCACTAAGGATGAGGAGCCTCAGGTTCAGAAAGGTAAAACCACTGGCCAACAGCAGCCGGGCCCACCTGCTCCCCAAGGAGCCACTGCAGCGACGTGTCAGGTCTGTCCATTCAGTCAGGCGATGTCCTGCTGTGGCCAAGGAAACTTGCTCGGCCCTGTCCCCTTTCTAAACGTGTCTGTGGTTGGCTGTGTTTTCTAATAGAAAATAGCAGACTCGTTGCTGTCTTGGGTCTCCTATAAAGCAGGGCTGGGTGCCCAATGTGCCATGTGTTGCAATGTGTCCCCTCAGAGAAGATACATGGGAGTCCTCACCCGTAGGACCTGAAATGCCACCGCATTTGGAGACAGGGTGTTTACAGAGGGGATGGAGTTACAGTGAGGTCACTGGGGTGAGCCCTCATCCAGTGGGACTGGTGTCCTTATAAAAAGGGGACATTGGGAGACGCAGACACGCACAGAGGAAAGACGATGTGAAGACCCAGGGAGCAGACGGCATCTACAAGCCCAGGAGACATGCCTGGAACAGACCTTCCCTCACAGCCCGCAGAAGGAACCGCCCCTGCCCACGCCTGGATCTCAGACCTCCAGCCTCCACAACTGGGGGATGATACATTTCTGTTGTTTGCCACACCCACCCAGTGTTCACACACAGCACGGAAGCGTCAACTCAGCCCTTGCACCAGCCACCTGCAGGCCAAGCCCGCCCCCACCCCCCCACCCCTGTGCACCCACCCCAGGGCCGACTTCGCAGTAACATACATTCTCTATGTAGCAACATAATACGTGCAGACAATAGGCATCTAGAAAATACATAAATACATAAGGAAAACTTAATCACTGGTAATCCTACCACCACATCTATCTAAATGGTAGCAGGGTGTGCACGGCAGATTTTACTCTTTTATTGGGGTCACACTTTATACAGAATTGTGTCTACTGGCTTTTCCACACCAACATGCTACAGAGTGTGCTCCGGGTGATGAGGTGTCCACAGCGCCAGCCGCACAGGCCCATGCCGTCCGTAGCGCAGCCTCTTACTTCACTGTGGTCTTAGGCGGCTACAAATGGTGTTGCGGTGCGAGCCTCGACAGCGCTGGAGTCGCAGGCTCACAAGGCTGAGGACACTCTCTAAGTGCTTGCTCCATGCTGCCCAACGGGCCCCACGGAAAGGGGTCCCCACACCTTGTCAGCAGGGCACTGGAAGTCTTCATTTGCTGCTATTTCAACATCACTTGTTGTCTAGTTTGAATCTGTGTTGCTCTAGTCACCCATTGCTCGTCGGGATTTCTCTTAAGCAGGTAACGAAGCGGGGCGTGTGGGCGCAAGGGGGGATGACAACAGGGATGTGCTTCTGTCTGTCTGTCTCTACCTCCCAAACCCAGGGTCGTGAAGCTCAAGGAGCCACAGTTAATCCCACAGGCACGCTGCTTCCCTCACAGGAGGAATCCAGCCACTTGTTCCAGAAGCCAGAGAGTGGAATCCCTGCCTTTCAGGTGAATGGCCTGGTTTAAAACCCTTGGTCTCTCAGGTGCAGTCAGTCCTACAGGAGGAAGGAGGCACAGAGCGAGGGCACCCAGCCTCCAGGAAGAGAAGATTTCAAAGAGCAGGGGTTCCCAGCCAGCATCTGGTCCCGGCCCAGCCCCGACTCAGCCAGTCCGCGGCGCAGGCACAACGTGTGTCAAGGTCCCGCCACTGCCGCTGTGCAGCCTGCATGGGGGCCACCGCCCGAGCCGCACGGACACTCCTGGGGAGGAGAACATCCATCTCGCACCACTCCAGGGTC
Organism: Hippopotamus amphibius kiboko; assembly: GCF_030028045.1. Classification (NCBI taxonomy): domain Eukaryota; kingdom Metazoa; phylum Chordata; class Mammalia; order Artiodactyla; family Hippopotamidae; genus Hippopotamus; species Hippopotamus amphibius. Next base: position 2,487,548 of record NC_080203.1, read on the forward strand.
TCCCCTTCTTTCAACCCCCTTTGAGAAGAGGGAGCTGGTTAGAGAAGGGCTCCTGTGCACTCCTGTCACCCTCTTAGAAGCATGAAGCCAATCCGTACACAGCCAGGAGCCACCACCGTTTGCAGGTGGTCCAACGGCACTGCCCCCTCGTCCCGGCCACGTCTGTCGGCCCCAGCAGTGGTGTCCAGCTGGAGATGACACGTCCTAAGATCAGCAGTCCCCGAGCCCCACTCTAGCTTTCACTGCCATGCAGCACCACGAGCCTCTGCAGCCCAGCAGCCACCATCACCTTCAACTGCACTTGTCCTAATCTGTGGGCTCCTGAAGACGCCCCCATGCTGGGCTGAACGGTGGCCAAGGGAGAGATACAAGTCCTGACCCCAAGAACTTGTGACTGTGATCTTATTTTGAAAAAGAGTCTGTGTGGATGTGATGAGAGTAAGAATCTGGAGATGAGGTCATCCTGGAGAACACAGGCGGGCCCCAAATCCAGTGACAAGTAGCCTTAAAAGAGAAGAAAGAGGACACAGACAGAAGCAGAGAAGACCATGTAAAGACGGAGGCAGTCACTGCAGAGACGTGTCCACCAGCCAAGGAGCACCAAAGACCACCACCAGGAGCTGGGAGACAGGTCTGCAACTGATGCTCCCTCAGGGCTTCCAGAAGGAACCAAGCCTGCCCACACCTGAATTTCAGACTTTGGCCTCCAGACCTGGGAAAGAATGAATTCCTGTTGTCTTAAGCCACCAAGTTTGTAGTCATTTGTTACAGCAGCAGCAGGAAACTAGTATATTCCCCCAAAACGGAAAGTGCTCTTATAGAAAAACTGCAGGATCTGGGTTGAAACGCAGCACCCATAAGCGGAGAACCTGTCTGTGCCTTTAACGTGTTCCCGAAGGACCATCTGTGACTACACACTTGGGCTTCAGGAAGTGCATCAGCCCCTCCCACCTCTGCAGATGCCAAGAAAGCCCCCAGCCAAGGCTTGTTTTCAGAACAGGATGCTAGCTGGGCCATCTTCCAGCAGGAGACTTATACCCCAATCCGAGTCCACCCTGTCACTGCCAGATAGCAGGGAGCCCTGGACAAAACCCAGGGACGGATCTGTGACATCCCATTCCCAAGCAGGGCAGCCCACAGAGCACAGGGGGAGGCCAGGCACTGAGGAGTAAATCACAATTGCAGGCGTAATGCCCACAGTTTTCACATCATCAGAAATATCCAGGATCCTATAAAACAACAAGGAAGAGTCCTCTGGCAATCTGCCAAAGATTGCCAAGTGGCTTCTGTTGGCCAGGCTGGGGCATGTGGGGCTGGCGTGGGGAACAGCATCACAAACTTCTGGAATGTGATGACATCCGGCCGCCACTGCTCACACTGGGTGGCAACGCTCTGGGGGAAGATAAGAGCACACTGCAGCATCAGGCCAAGGACAAGGGAAGAACACACGTGGGACGCGCCCGTCGGCAGACCAAGACGTGGTCACAACAAGTCCAAACCCAAAGCCGTGAAGGTACAGTGGATAAACGTGACTACAAAGATAACAAGCTCCAGTCCAAACACACCAGTACCGATTCAGGAGGAAAAGGTAACCGCAATTTCTATCACATACAAGAACTGACCCCGCTAATGACCAAAGAGCTCCTCTAAGTCAAGGAACAGGAGACTAACAGCCCAACAGAAAAACGAACAAAAAATACAAACAAGCTGTTTACACCAGAAGAACTGAAAAGGATACTTCAAGCTCTGAAAAGATGCTCAAGCTCACTCTTAATAGAGAACGGCTCACCTTGTGGATGGCACAAGCCCACAGGCTGGACACCCACCATCTGGGGCGGGGCTATAGGGAGTGAGGGGGAGCGGGAAAGCTCGGGGTGGGGGAGCACCGGCACCGTCTACCCCGCTACAGATACTCAACGGTGCTGCGTCTGTGGATCCAACCCAAAGGCACATATGATGCACGCACAGGGATTTTCACCGCGGCATTGTTTATGGCAGTAAAAAGACTGGTAACAACCCGAAAGTCCACTAGCAGCAGGGAGGTTCGATCCCCAGTGGTGCAGCCGCCAAAGGAAGAGCGGCACTGCACTGAGCCAGGCGGCGGGGACGAAGGACCCTGCCCATCTCAGCCTGGGAAGCAGCTGTCTGGGAGCCCTGGCGTTGGCTCTTGACTTCCCCAACGCAGATGGAAGAAGAGCAAACCCCGGAGACAAGCAGTTCAAGCAGACAGAACGAACAAAAAGAGCAGAGCACCGGGTCTAGCTGGGGCCCCGTGTGCCCCAAAAGAGGCGAACCAGCAGACGGGGACATGGAAGCATAAGGCCCTGCGGCCAGCTCTCGCGGCTCAGCAAAGGGGCCCACCCTCTGTCCCCCAGCCCCTAATTCAGGAGCGGGCAGACAGGAGAGGAAAGCAACAGACTGCAGTGCCGTGGGCTGGGCGCCGGCAGGCAGCCCTACTCAATGCACTCCATGACGTGTATCTGCAGGGTGTCCATGTCAGGAGCCTGATACTGGCACTTGGGGCAACAGAAGTTGGGCGGCTCCTCAGGGGGGCTTCTCCTTTGGCTGGGCAGGGCCAGGTGAAAGGAATGATGAGCTGGGGAAAGAGAACAGGCACTGGTGGGGGCAGGGAAGGGACGGCGCAGGAAGTGCTAAGATACCTTGGTTCCAATGACCTGGGCGCCCACCGCTGCCCCAGGGGGCAGTACCGATGGGGAGGAGAGGCCAGTGCAAGCTCCAGGGTGCTCAGTGCCTCCTCCCAGCAACCTGCCATCACCAGCCCTCCTCCTGCCACTCACTCACCTGGGGCAGGGGCCAAGGGGGGCTGGGAGACCTCTACATGCCGCTTCCTCATGTCTTCGATCCTTTAAGGAAAGAAACCCTCCAGTCAAGACGTGTGAGTCCATCTCCAGCACACAGAAAGCTGATGGAAGGACGGGGTGCGGGGCGGGGAGAGGGAGGCCAGCTCCCCCTAACCTGACCAGCCAGTGCCCAGCGCCACTCCCCGTGGGGCCCGCGCACCGAGGCCCACCTGGCTGACTCCTGACAGCTGGTCTTCAGCCTGTTGTACTCTCTCTGCAGCTGCTCCAGCTGCTCCTGCAGGAACTCCTTCTTCTCTGCCAGCTTCTCCCGGGCCTGCCTCTCAGCCTGGAAGTCCGCCTTGTAGATATCCGCCTGGCAAAGCCAAGACAGGGGCAGTGCCTGCTATCCATCAGCCACGCATTGGACCTCCATGCCAGCCAGGGTACAGTGGAAGGCAGAGCGCGCTCCTGCCCTCCCAGGGCCCACGGCACAAAGACAGTCACCCCAAGGGCATTGAGAGGTCAAGGAACATCATGAGGGGCTCAAAGGCTTCTGAGAAGCCACTGCAACATGACGCCAAACACTTGCCAGGTCCCAGTGCCAGTGGCCCACTCTGCTCACCCACGTGCAGGCCACACAGAGCCCTCACCTGGGCTTTCAGCACCGGAACCGTCTCCATCACAATCTTGTGTTGCTCAGCCTCTTCCTTCAGTTTGTCTATCAGTTCCTGTTTGGCCACCAGGGCCTCCTCGGCCTGCTGGAGCTGCTGCTTGAGATCTTCCAGCTGCAATCCCTACACATGGGCGAGGGGTGCTGATGGAGCCTGATCGGGCTCAGCCTTGGGGCCAAGCCGCCCCCAGGCCAGCTGCTGCTCCGGGAGAGCAGAACCAAGAGGAAGGAAAGACCGGGCTGGCCAGCCCATGCCGTGCAGGGCACGCGAAAGGTGCAGGCTGCAGGGGACCTCAGAGGTCATCTGGCACAACCTCCCCCCAGGCTGACACTCCCTTCCCAGCTGGACAGTCCTCCAACCCTACAAGGGACAGGGCCCACACCCCCCCCCTCCGAGGACACATGTTCCACACCAAGCCAGTCTCATGCCCTAACGCTCCAGCACATGCCCGCTAAGCCGAGGCCCATCAGTCCTTCCACTCTGCCACCTGGTCGAGGGTCTGCTGGTCCCTCACAGGTGCCCCCCTTCACACACACACACACACCACCAAGCCTTCCCTCTGGAGATCAAAGGGCCACGGTTTCATAACTAACTCTTCCTCACGTGACCCGGTTTCAGGCTTTACCCTTATAAGTCTCTTCCAGGTATGTTCATGTTTGACTACATCCTTCTTAAAATGTGATCACTAGAAACTGCATTCAGTATAGGTCTGATGAGGACAAACTAGAAAATAGGTCCCAGCCACCTTCAACAGTGATATGGAAACATTCCCAAGGAAATCTGGGGACACGTGGCAGGAGGGTCCAGCCACGGAGACAAGAGTGGTCCCACCCACAGGCAGAGCATCTGGAGGCCCCACCCAGTTCCCTGTGGGCAGCAAACAACTAGCCCCAGCATCCCCACCTCCCCACCGCCTGTCCTGAGCCGTCACCCAGCGGCCCTGACAAAGCTGTAGGTCAAATCAAGTATCCCTTTCAAAAACCAACTCTGTGAGTCTGTTAATGTAGGGCCTTGACTTCCAATACCCCTGAACTGGGGGGAGTCAGCCCCAGGCTCTGCTCAGGAGGAGCCAGGGCCAGGCCAGCCCCCACGGCCCGGCGGACGTCGCCGCCGTACTCACTCGGTTCCGCTCGCCGCTCACCATGCTGTTCTTGATGTGGCTGTCATACTCCTGGAAGAGCTGGTGATAGGCCACCTGCAGCTGGGCCAGCTTCCGCCTGAGGAAAAAGCACTGAGGCTGGAGAAACCACCTTGTCCTGATCCAGCCGCAGCTTTTACTGCTTCCAACTCCACCCTCTTCCTTCTCATCACGGCCACAGACCAGAATGTGGCTTCCAGAGTGCCTCTGTGCCTTGAAGGCCGTGAGCTCTGAGGCAAGCTTTGCTACCTAGTTCATATCATTTTCTTTCATTCTGGCATTTCAAAAAGTATACAAAGAAATGTTTATAATAAAATAGAGCTGTCCCGTAGTCTTCACAAATGTCAGCTTCGTGAAAAGTAAAGAAAAGTAGAAGTACTGTTCTAGATTAAAGAAGACTCAAAAGAGACACCCACAAGGAGAAGATAGGATCCCAGACAGGATGCTGCTCACATGTGGACCAGACAGTGAATAATGTCACCCTAGTAAAGCCCGATCACTGGGGTGTGCCAGCGGTAACGGACCGTGTTGGGCGCTCCGCCACGGCAGCAGGCCACTCACTTCTCCTCCGAGGCGGCCTGGCGCTCCATGCGCAGGGCGGCCTCCATGCTCTGGTTCTGCAGGCGCAGCTGGTCCACCTGCACGCTGTGCTGCTGCTGCAGTGTCTCCCGCTCGCTCTCCAGCTGCCGGGCCTGCTCGCTGGCGGCCCGGACCCTGGTGGCGGAAGGGGAGGTCACAGGAGGCAGGACCCTTCTGGGCTCCCAGCACCCCTGCCACGGTGCACAGGGGCGGGGACAAGTTGCAGTGCAGCGTGACAAAGGGGGAGGCCTCCGGGCGTCACAGTGGAGGTGCTGTCCCTGGAGACAGGGACAACTGCAGGGCACCCAACTCAGGGCGGGTTCGGGCTGATGGCGGCCCTCAGGGAAGCCGTTTTGAAGGTGAAAGAGGTGGTCCCAAGGGAAAGGAGCCCCAAGGAACTGCCCATTGGGTTCTCACAGGTGGGTGCTGGGGGCCCTGACCAGAGCCATCTCAGTGGATGGGTTGGGAGGGAGTAGGAAGAAAGGAAGTGAAGCCAAAGACAGCCTTTCTAGAAGGCAGGGAGGGAAAAGGTGAGAAATGGGGCCACCCAATCACTGCTCCAGAGGTGGCAAGGGGGCACAGGCTCATCTGCACCCCGCCATCTGCACCCGCATGAAGAGCCTCGCACCTGCTGCCCCGCAGACAGCCCCGGCCTCAGCAGGGAAGTCCCTGCGCCCTGTCCCCTGGCGCTGTGACAGCTCGGCTCTTCTCACCATCCCCCCACGTCCCCCCAATCTCCCGTCTCCACACTCCTGTGTCCACACAGCTTCCTGCTCTCCAGGTCCAGGCTTAAGCCACGCCACCCGCTGTGCCAAGGCTTCCACGGCCCCACTGCAGGGCGACAGTGGCTGCTTCTGCGTGGGGAGAGGCTACTGGGGACCTTCTCTGGGCTCACCATCTGTCCACACCTGTCCAAATCTATCGAATGCAGATCTCCATCTGCGAGCCGACAAAAGTTAGCGGCCACCACCGTCATCACCAGAAGGAACTGCCGCCTGCCAGGGGCCCGATGGGACAAGCCAGGGCTCAAAGGGCAGCCACGTGCATGAAGTCTGAGGCCATTTAAATGGCCACGCCGAATGATGTGAGACGGACGCAGGCAGGCTTCTTGCCCCAAGCTGTCCAGCTCAGCCCGTACACGCTCAGCCATGGAGGTGGGGGTGGCGGGGGGGGGGGGGACAGGAAAGGAGGGCGCCCAAGAGCCTACAGTTGCTGGAGTAACGCCCCTGCAGGGTCATTAAGTGACGGAAGTCGGCTATAAAACTGCACTGACAGAGTCATGCCTCCAGCAGCTTCTTTTATGTGCACAGAAAAAAGATACGCTGGGAAGACACCAAAGTGTCCTAAAAATTACACGTGACTTTTCAAAACCTGGAGGAACAGAAGCGTGTGTGGGGAAACAGCAGGATGCAAGAGCCAGGGGCCAGCAGTCTCTGCCTTCCGCGGCCTCCCCCTCGCCGCCTGCTTTCCAGAGGGCAGCGCGCTCACACGCTCTCACCTCCCGCCTGCTCCTCCAGACTCCTTCACGAAGGCGCCCCCGACACCTCCCGGGGCACCCCGGTCACCTCCCGCGCTGGGAGAGCCGGGGCCACCCTTGTCGCCGGGACCCATCTTTCCGGACGGCAGCAGCCGGGCGGCGTGAGAACCACAGAAACATCCGTGGCCTTTGACCCAATGACCCCACTTACAGGAACTGCCCCCTGCAATAGAGAGCGACCAGCGGGCCTGAGTCTGCCAGCTCTGGAAGGGCCGGCTTGCAAGGCTGGCCCTGGGATGGTGCCTGGGCAGTGGGCTGGTGGGTGTCCCCTGCATCGACAAGACACTTTCCCTACTGATAAGGGTGGTCCCTGTGCCTGGACTCTTGGCACCACAGGGTGGCTTATCGGGGGCACCTGTTTTCCTCTGGGAGTTGGGAAGTTTGGCACGTGCCTGGCAGTGACCAGCCCTCAAGAGAACCCGGGGAGCCGAGTCTCGAGTGCGCTCCCTGGCTCTCCAGGGAGGCATGTGTCACTGCCGGAGAAGGGAGAGCGCTCGGCGGGCCCCTCAAGGGAGGGAGAGAGGGAGCCGAAAGCGTGGGGTTCTCCACCCCCACTCCGTGTCTTCTGTCCTTGGGAGTCCTGGTGTGTGCCCTCTCCCTGTCACCAGCCTCAGCAGGGAGGGCACTGGGACTGCTTTCCTGCGGATCACGGGGGTGCTCTTCCCCACCACCCTGCAAATGCCCCATTAGGAAATAATCCAAACTCCAGCAAAAGGTCAGAGAGCCCAGAAGTGCTGCTGGGACCCAGGTCCTAGAAACCCACTCCACAGCCACACCACACACCTGCCCCACGCCCCATGTGCTCCCGTTCATCCTGTCACAGAGGAACTCTCTGAAGGCCCCGGAACAGCCTCATTCTTCTCGGGCGCCCCAACAGTGGCCTCCAGGCTGGGTTTTCGCTCCCTACTCACCTGCCCTCCAAAGCCTGCCGCTCCTTGGTGGCGACCTCCAAGCGACTCTGGCTCTCCTGCAGCTCCCCCAACAAGGACGTCACCTGGGCTTTCACTGAGGCCTTGTCCTCGGCCATCTGCTGCATGAAAAAAAGCCACTTCCTGTCGGCGATGCTTTCTTGCCAGCTGCCCACCCCTGGTGGCCCCAAGCTCCAGGGCAGCCTGAAAGCACTGAGACGCGTCCCCCTGAGGCTTCCCTCCTGTCCTCAGCACCCTCACTCATCTCACCTCTCACCTCTGGAAGCCTCTTCCCCCTCAGGAAGGCAACTGAAGTCGTGAAAATGGATCAAGTTCCATGAGCCCCCACTCCCAGCCCCTCCTCATCCCTGCAGATGGGGCAACAGGAGACCCAGGGACACGGGAACACAGAGGTGCATCAAGTCTCACAAGGCTGACGACCAGGCCAGGAAGGCTGAGCCCAGCAGGAGTCTCTGTGCCTCTCTGAGACTCGGTGCCAAGGGCAGCAAGACTCAAACAGTGACAAAGATACAAATTCTACTCCACAGGCCCTGGGCCATTGGAAGGTAAGACAGACTGATGCTTTGCCCACTAGTGACAAAATTCAAGAGTTGTCCAAATTGCCGTTTGCCCAGCCTCCCTCATCAAGCTGTCCAGATCCCAGTCCCCTGAGACCTCAGGCTGCTCAAGCCCAGGGTCAAGCCCTGGTCCTCTGCATCCCCAGCCCCTCTGCAGTAACCCCTCAGCAGTAGCCACCACTCCTGCGCTCCGGCCCTGACCCAGGGTGCCCGCACACGCGCACTCGCACACAGCCCTGCCCACCACTCCTTCTCAAGGGCAGTTTCCTCTCCATCTACACGCATGTAATGATGACCTGCTCTGTCTCAAGGCTTTCAATACCCTCCGCAGGCTAAGAGCCCCCACATTCCTACCTCCAGGACAGACTTCTCTCCTGCACCCCAACTTAGCTATCCAACTGCCTGCCCAACTTCTCCATATCGAGGCCGGGAGCAGGCCCTGTGGGCCAATGCCCCCAACGGCAGCCCATCACTGGGCCCACCCCACGCAGAGCTCCCCTTGCCTGGTGCTGCGGTAAGCTTTCCCCAGGCTTCTGGTTCCACTCCTGCAGCTGGAGGAGTTTCACGGTGCTGCCCAAAAAAACCACAAAGCAGGGGGCCTAAAACAACAGAAACTGATTGCCTTCTAAGGGCTGGCAGTCCAAGAGCAAGGTGTCAGCAGGGCTGGTTCCTTCTGAAGTCTGTGGGGGAGGATCAGCTCCAGGCCACTGCCCTGGCTTCTGGGGGGGCCAGCAGACCTTGGCGTTCCTTGGCTACAGCCGCATCACCCCATTTCTGCCTTGACCGTCACGTGACCATCTTCCGTGTGTGTCTATTTCTCTCCTTTTAAGGATACCAGTCATTGGATTTAGGCCCATTCTAAGCCCATGTGACCTCATCTTAACTTGATTACATCTGCAAAGACCCCACTTCTAAATAAGCTCACATTTTAAGGTACTAGGGGCTAGGCTATGGACATTTTTGGGCGGTGAGTATAATTCCACCCATAACACCCTTCTACACTAGAGAGGAATCCAGATGTCTCACGCTAGCACAGCACTGTCCCATGGTTCCTGCTGCACTCAGTATCAAAGCCCAAATCCTTCCATTGGCTTACTAATCCCACATGACAAGCCCCCACCATGACTCTGCCCTCCTCAGCCCCTATCCACTCTGCCCCAGCCATGTCTGCCTCTTCAGTCTTCCTTGAACATCACAGGCATGCTCTTGCCTCAGGACCTTTGCACATGCTTTCTCCGCCTCTAAAACAGTCTTTCCCCAGATACCCACATGGCTCAAGCCCTCACTGTATTCCAGTCCTTACTAGATGGCACCTCAGGGAGGCCTTCCCCATCTAACACTGGGAATAGCTGCCACCACCTGCTCTGCTAGCTCAACATACCCACTTAGATATCTAGTCATCCTCTCCAAACTAATCTCTCTAAAACTGCACTCCTGACAGTCCCCAGAAGGCAGTTCCAGCCACCGTCTTCCTTATTACAGTTGATGGCAAATCCATCCTCCAGTTAGCAGGACAAAACCTTGGAGTCCTTCTTGAATCCCCTCTGCCTCTCACAGCTCACATCGGATCCACCAGGAAATACTGTCAAAGTGCATCTTAGAAATTGTATCTCAATAAAAGTTCTTAAAAAATTTTTTTTAAATATATCTTAGAATCTGTTTGATGACACTGAGCAAATAACGGTAACTATTTTAGGTGTGATACTGGCATTGTGGTTATGTTTCTTTCAAAGTCACTTCTTACAGATGCACACTGAAATGTTTACAGACGAAATTATATGGCATCTGGAATTTAGTTCAAAATAATGCGGGAACTCCTAGGTACCTACCTAAAAGAATTGGAAACTCATGTCCACACAGGAATGTTCACAGCAGCACCACTCCTAACAGCCAAAGAGTGGAAATGTCCCAAATGTCCATCAACTGATGAATAAACAAAACGTAGTCTCTCCAGACACTGGAATATCATCCAGACTACAGCATGGATGAACCTCAAAAATATGATGCTGAGTGAAAGCAGCCAGACGTGAGAGCCACACAGATAGAAAGATGAGCAGGTAGTCAGGGCTGGGGAAGCAGGGGACTGAGGAGTGACTACTCGTGGGGATGGGGTTTCTTCCTGGGGTGATGACAATGTTTTGGAACTGGATGGAGGTGATGGTTGGACGACTCTACGACTACACTAAAAACTACTGAATTCTATACTTTCAACGGGTGAATTTCATGATATGTGAGTTTTATCTCAGAAAAGCTGTTGAAAAAAACTCCAGCCTGTGGCTCTACCAGTTTCTCAAGGGATGGGCACTCAGCGTCTTACCCCATCACCTGTTGTCCATGTGCAAGAGTTTCTCTTACGTATACACCTGGGGTGCAACTGATGAGTTGGGGGTGACCTGAATTTTCTACTTGAAGAGAAAATGCCATAGAGTGTTTCAAAGGAGTTGCACCAACTGATGCTGCCACCAGCAACATGAAGCCACGGCCCCTCTACTACCCACTACAGTCAGACTTGTTAGCTAGAAATAGGGCTCTGGCCGTGGCTCTGATCGCTGCTGTGAAGCCAGCATCCCACCACATGAGCACGGGGCAGGTGGGTGCTCTGAGGGTGTCCTGAGAACAGCAGCCTCCTCCTCACTTCTGCACCAAGTACCCCAGTTCAGGACTGTAGTGGCTTTACTGGTGGCCCCAAAGCGATGTGGCCACAGCCTAACCCCCAGTACCTATGAATGACACGTGACTTAGAGATGGGCTCTCTGCAGACATGAGCAAGTTAAGATGAGGTCGTACTGGAGCAGGGGGGCCTGATCCAGTGACAGCTGAGAACTACAAGACTCGGACGCTTGAGCAGACGCCACCATGGCTGGTCAGGAGGGCGCGCAGCACTCTCCCCTGCTGCCGGCAGCCACCAGGCAAAACCTGTTTTCACCCCTTTACCTGATGGCCGGCTGAGCTGCTCTTTGACATTAGTGTCTTCATAAGAAGAGGAGTAGAGACACCCATGTGATGGCCACGCAACAGTGTGTTTGCAAACCAAGGAATGGCAAGTCCTACCAGCCAGCACCCGAGGCTGGGAGAGAGACCTGGACCAGATCCAGTCCTCAGAAGGAACCAACCCTGCCCTCACCTTGATCTTGGAATTCCGGCCTCCAGAACTGGGAGACAATACCTTTCTGTGGCTTAAAACTACCCAGTTTGTGATACTTTGTTACAGCAGCTCCAAGAACCTCACACATCTCCCTGAGGGCCCTGCCAGGTGGTCTACGCCACCAGGGTGATTTGGGACAGGGTCCCGGGCCGCATGTACTAGCCTGACCTCCAGGGCACGGAGACCAAGTAACTAAGGTCACCCATGCGGGCGCCCCAGACCTCCAGGACCGACCCCTACTCAAGTCCCTGGACCGCACCGCTCAGGGGTGCTGCCCTGGTGGCGGTACCTATACATGTCGTCACACGTGGTCCAGCCTCTCCTGGACCCGCCCTCCATTCCTTTTATCTTCAATGACTTCAACCCGTATCCCTCCCAGGTGACTAACCCTAACACCACAACCATGAGGACAAATGCTTTTCCCAACTCCAACAGTCCCCCCAGCGACCCTGAGCGCCATGCCCGCGGGCCTGGGGCGGCAGCAGCGGCCCACTACCTGCTGGCATGTCTTCAGGCGCTCCACCTCCTGCAGGGCCTGCTCCCGCTGCCGGCGCAGCTCCCGCTTCTCCAGGCTCAGCCTCTCCACCAGGTCCCGGGCCTCCTGGAACTTCTGCATGAGGAACGCCTTCTCCTCCCTCTGGCTGCCCTGGAAACGCTGCAGCTCCTCACAGCGCTCCCGCAGCATCTGGTTGCTCTGGCGGATAGCATCTGCAGACACGCAGTGGGCAGGTGAGCCTGGAGGCTGTGGGCCCCGCCACCCCACAGCCTCTGCCACCCGAACGGCTTCCAAACACTCCCTTCACTTTGCCAAACGCTTTCAAAGTCAGCCTTGCAAATGACGTGCCCCCAATGGCTCCGAGATATTAACCACATCAGCTTCACTTAAAAGCACATGTCAGGGAGTCCCTGGTGACGTTAGTGGTTAAGATTCTGGGCTCTCTCCAGAGATAAACTACGGTCAACTAATCTACGACAAAGGAGGCAAGGATATACATGGAGAAAAGACAGCCTCTTCAATAAGTGGTGCTGGGAAAACTGGACAGCTACATGAAAAAGAATGAAATTAGAACACTCTCTAACACCATACACAAAAATAAACGCAAAATGGATCAAAGACCTAAATGTAAGGCCAGACACTAGAAAACCCCTAGAGGAAAACAAAGGAAGAACACTCTTTGACATAAATCACTGCAAGATCTTTTTTGACCCAGCTCCTAGAGCAATGGAAATAAAAACAAAAATAAACGAGTGGGACCTAATAAAACTTAAAAGCTTCTGCACAGCAAAGGAAACTATAAGCCAGATGAAAAGACAGCCCTCAGAATGGGAGAAAATATTTGCAAATGAATAAACAGACAAAGGCTTAATCTCCAAAATATATAAACAGTTCATGCAGCTCAATATCAAAAAAACAAACAACATAATCCAAAAATGGGCAGAAGACCTAAATAGGCATTTCTCCAAAGAAGACATATGGAGGGCCAAGAGGCACATGAAAAGCTGCTCAACATCACTAATTCTGAGAGAAATGCCAATCAAAACTGCAATGAGGTATCACCACACACCGGTTAGAATGGGCATCATCAGAAAATCGACAAACCGTAAATGCTGGAGAGGGTGTGGAGAAAAGGGAACGCTCTTGCACGTTGGTGGGAATGTAAATTGATACAGCCACTATGGAGAACAGGATGGAGGTTACTTAAAAACTAAAAATAGAACTACCATATGACCCAGCCATCCCACTACGGGGCACATACGCAGAGAACACCATCATTCAAAAAGACACATGCACCCCAATGTTCACTGCAGCACTATTTACAATAGCCAGGACATGGAAGCAACCTAAATGTCCACCAACAGATGAAGGGATAAAGAAGATGTGGCATATATACACAATGGAATATTAGCCATAAAAAGGAATGAAATTGGGATATTTGTAAAGACATGGATGGACCTAGAGACTGTCATAGAGAGTGACGTGAGTCCGAAAGAGAAAAACAAATATCGTATATTGACACATATATGCAGACTATAGAAAAATGGTACAGATCAACCGGTTTGCAAGGCAGAAATAGAGACACAGATGCAGAGAACAAACATATAGACACCACATGGGGAAAGCAGTGGGGGGTGGGGGGGAGGGAATGAATTGGGAGATTGGGATTGCCATATATACATTACTAATGAGAAAAAATACATCAAATTTTACACTTTAAATATATGCAGTTTATTGTATCTCAATAAAAGTTCTTTAAAAAAAAAAGGTTCTGGGCTTTCGTTGCCCTGACTCAGGTTGAACCCCTGGTCAGGGAACTGAAATCACACAAGCCACACAGTGCGGCCAAAAAAAAAAAAAATCACATGTCAAATGCCACTTTCTTTGCAAGTGACTCTGGAATGCATCTGCCTTCTGCGTGGGTCAGAGGTAGGCCACCCTGGGGCCCAGAGTCACTGCCTTCAGGATCACACCCAGGTGCATGGCCACCAGGAGCAAACTTCCCCGCGGCACTCCCAGCCTCATGTGAGTGTTCCCTGGGGACAGGCACAGCCACCTCACAGCAGGAGGAAGGTAAACGCAAATGCAGCCTCAGCACAGGCTGAGGAAAGGAGAGCCATACACCTGGGGACACCCTCGGCCGCAGAAAACCGTTAGCGGTGACAAAATTGATCCGCAGTATGCGAAGGTTCTAGCAACCACAGAGCTGGGTAAGAGAGGGACAGGCGGTAGCTTCAGGCCCCCCTCTGGTCAAAACCCCCGACAAGCTGGCTGGTGCCTGCTGACGGAACATTTTTTCACTGGAACCATAGTGGTTCCTGAGCCTGGCTCCGAAGCCACCTTCTGGGCTCCACTGTCCCCTGTGACTCCGCCCCTGCAGGGCCTCTTGCCTCGGGCACACTGTTCTCGCACCAGCCCCCATCAAGGCTCAGCTCGGCTCACACACGACTTTTGTTTTTAATTGAGATACAATTCACAGAACACCAAATTCACCATTTTGACTATTTTAAAGTATACAGGCATTCAGTGGCTATAGTGTATTCAGCAAGCTGTACACCTATCATCTCTATCTAGTTTCAAAACATTTCCATCAGGGACTTCCTAGGTGGTGCAGTGGTTAAGAATCCGCCTGCCAACGCAGGGGACACAGGTTCCATCCCTGCTCCAGGAGGATCCCACATGCTGCGGAGCAACTAAGCCCATGCACCACAACTATTGAGCCTGTGCTCTAGAGCTCATGAGGCACAACTATTGAGCCTGTGTGCCGCAACTATTGAAGCCCATGTGCCTAGAGCCCATGCTCCGCAACAAGAAAAGACACCGCAACGAGGAGCCCTTGCACTGCAATGAAGAATAGCCCCTGCCTGCCACAACTAGAGAATGCCCACGTGCAGCAACGAAGATACAACACAGCCAATAAAGTAATTAATTTAAAAAAAATCAGATTGTTAAAAAAAAAATTTCCATCCCCCTCAAAAGAAACCTCATACCCACTGGCAGTCACTTCCCCTCTGGCCCCGGACCATGGCGCCCACTGACACTGCTCTCTCCACACTCACCTTTCCTGCATGTGCCACGTCAATGGCCTCCTACTCCAGGCACAAGCGACTTCTTCCAGGAAGCTTCCCCACAAATACTCCAAGCAAATCATACGTCCTCCCTCCTGTCCCCTCGCCCATGGGCACAATCACGAGCATCACGGTGGGCAGACACCTTGGGGCCCTGGGAACTGGGCCCAGGGCCTGATACACCTCAGCCACAGAAGGAGAAGCATGAAGAGCCCAAGCTCCCTGGGGGGCAGCTGGGGCTCCATGGTCCCTGCCCAGCCAGCCTGTCACACTCTCACCCCTGAATCCCCTTTGCCAGAGCGCTGTCCTGGGGATGAGCAGAGACCATGCACTTAGCTGTGGAGGGTGAGCTGTCTCCCTGCCCCTCCCCCCCGCCCCCCCCCCCCCCCCCGCCCACAACCTGGCTGCCAGCTCTATGTGGCCCCAGCACAGTAAGACATTTGACATCATCTGGGGATATTGCTGCTTGTCTTAACTGGAGGGGTGCTATTGGCACCTCGTGGGGTAGAGGCCAGCAACGCTGCTCAACACCCACAGTGCCCAGAACAGCCTCTAGATGTCTGAGCGCTGAGGGGGAGGACCTGTCCTAAAGCAGCTGGGTCCCAGCCCTCTGTGCTTGAATCAGGGCTGTCTTGAAAGCAGGCCAGTGCTCTAAGAGACCAAGCAGCCCCTCAGTGGCAGGTTGACCACACTGGACCCCTTCCATCCTGGAAGAGGTGACTCATCTTCACAGAAGATGAAACACATATTCCGGGCACAGGTTTGGTCCCTGACTGCAAGGCCTCAGCCAGCACCAGTCTCTGAGGCCTACAGCGCATGTGACTCGTCAACACATGGCCCCACATGACATCTCATCACACCAGGGGATGCACTGTCCAGTAGAGGGGTGGGGGAGTGGCCCCATGACTGTGGCCTCCACTGCTTATGTCATATGCCAACCTGCTGGCCAGCTTGGACAGTGGATGGCTGAGTGAAAACAACCGAGATGCCATACTCCGGGATGTGCTGTCCATGAAGGCTGTGACCTGTATAAGCCTTGAGTTGCCAACAGGAACCAGGATGAAGCAAAAGCAGCCACGTGCCCCTTCAGTCCCTGTAACCCACTTGCGGAGTCTGTGCTGCCCATCCCTGCCTGTAGCTCTGGGCTCAGCAGATTAGAAGGTCCTCACAAGCAAAAACCTAAGAGTCTCACTGAATGAGAAGCCAGGGGCGCCACTGGACACCTGGGGCTACCGCACGCAGAGCCGCACACCAGACGAGGAGCCTCTGGGGCGGGTCACACCCCAGGGCAGCCACAGCAGCTGAGGGGCGCCGTGCCATGGCCCTGGGGCCGGGAGAAGCCGCCCCCGATGCAGGGGAGGACACTGAGGGTGAGTGAGCGGGCGCTGCGATGGAGACATGGAGGGGATGGCCAGGAAACTACTCGAACCCGGCCACCCGGGGGCTGGGTGCTGCTGGAGGACAGCCTTCAGCTCTGGTCTCTTGGGAGAGGGGCCCGCGGGGCTCACGCCCCGCCCACAGTGGCCTGGACGCCCCTTCCCCAAAGCAGCCCACTGGCCCTTTCCGGGGGGCCACGCCCATTCCCAGAGCAGACCACACCCCCTACCTGGAGCGGGTCACGCCCCCTTCCCGGGATAGCCCCTCCCTGGGATAGTCACGCCCTCCCTTGATAGCCACGCCCCCTTCCCAGGACAGCCTGTGCTTAATCGCTGATCAGTGTGGAGACACAGGGGGCCTGGCCGCGTTGGCCCAACTGGGACAACTCAGAAGGGTCATTCCAGCTCCAGAACTCTTTGTAGGGCTGGCCTGCACGGCAGCCCCGCTTCTCCCTCTGCCCTCCCCTGCTTCTCCAATGCCCTTCCCTTCCCTTCCCCAGTGTTAGTCCTGAGAGGACTCTAAATAAACATCCTGCATGCCAGTCTGTATCTGAGTCCACTTCCAGGGAACCCCACCTGAAACAAAGAGGGAGGGTGGCTGAGCTTGAGTCACTGACTGACTCTCGGGCGCATGCCGACCCCAGTCCCAGTCAATACAGAGGCACAGGTGAGTGGGGTAAGCCTTCCCCTGGCAGGGCCGGTGCCGGGACATTTTCCTCCACACGCCCGCTGTCTCCCTCACCTCGGAGCTCTTGATTCTCCTCCAGGCAGCGCTGGAAGGTCTCAGGAGTGCCTTGCTCTGAAGGCAGGTGGAGCATGGTTGGCTTCCCCAGAGAAGACTCTTCACTCAGCACGTCCTGGTCCCCTGCCGGGCCGCCGCTAGGCTGCACCATCTCACACAGTGGACTCTTCCAGGGGGGCCTGCTCATCCAACACGTCAGGGTCTGAAACAGAGAGCCAGAAGAGGCGTCACAGGAGGAGACCTATGCAGAATTCTCCTACCCCGCAGGGGGAGGAAGAGTTCTGGTGCCACACTTTAAGCAGAATGACGAGCACTCTGCCAAGTGGAAAAGGAGACTAAAATGGGTTTTCTGGTCTAAGAGGTGGCACCTACTCCCATTCCAAAGAGAGGTACAGACCTTTATGTGGGGCTGGGAAAGGTCATGGTTCAGCACTGGTGGTAAACTGTGCCTGGCACTATCTCCAGGCTGTAAGCTGAAGTTAAGAACTTCACCAGAGAGGAGAAATCATGAGAAGATTATTTTGGAGGGCGGTGTCAGTGTGCCGGGAATCCTACCCCCACACATACCTCCAAGCACGAGTGGAGGGTGCTGGCCCCTCACCTAGTGTAGTGAGCTGAATGATGGCCCCCAATAAGGTATGTCCACGTCCTGACCCTCAGAACTGGTAACTGTGACCTGACTTGGAAAAAACGTCTTTGCAGATGTAATAAAGTTAAGGATCCGGAGATGAGATCATCTTGGATGACAGTGGCCCTATATCCAATGCAAGTGTCCTTATAAAAGACAGATAAGGAGAGACACAGACATGGAGGAGAAGCCATGTAAAGATGGAGGCAGAGATGGGAGGGATGTGGCCACAAGCCCAGGGACACCTGGAGCCCCCAGAAGCTGGAAGAGGCAGGAAGGACCCTCCCCTGGAGCCTCCAAAGGAAGCACAGCCCTGCCAACACCTTGATCTCAGGCTTCTGGTCTCCAGAGCTGGGAGAGGATACATTTCTTTCATTTTAAGCTCCCCGGCTTGTGGACATCTTACAGCAACCCTAGGAAATCCATATACCAAGTAAGCAGGGCTTCACAGAGACCACTCAGAACCTGGTGGGTGTTCCCTGGAACTGAGGGGCTGAAGCGGACATCTAGCATCTGACAAGTACTGAGGCATCTGAAAGTGGGAGCTGGGCTCGCAGCCTAAGAGAGCAGGGCAGAGACAGGCTGAGTTGTTTGTATTCTCTTGTGAACTAGAGTACAGATAGGGAGGCTATGCCAGACAGCACCAGCCTGGAGCCCTTTTAAGTCCTAACCAAGAAGACTGACTACATGGAGGAGGAGGCCAATCCCAATAGAAGTTTCCATGAATGGGGCCTGAGCTGCAGCCAGAGACTTGAACACCGAACCAGCCTGGATGCTTCAACATCACACTGATATCTGCCTGAACACCCTACTGAGCCATCAGCAATATCCGATGGATCGCTGATCCCTGACTCCAGAGCAGCCCACTCTCCTGGTTTCCTCCCACCTCACTGGCTGCTCCTGCTCAGGCTCTTTCACTGGACATCCTCATCAACACAGCCCTTCATGTCGTGGCGCCCCGGGGCTCTGCTGTGGGATCTTTTCTCTAACTCCAGGCACTCCAGTACTAATTCCATCCAGACTCAGAGCTGTAACCCTCATCTTAATGCTGATGATGCCCCAAATCAGAACTCTTTCCTGAACTCCAAACTCACACATCAGACTTAACATGTCCACTTGGATATCTAGTCATCCTCTCCAAACTAATCTCTCTAAAACTGCACTCCTGACAGTCCCCAGAAGGCAGTTCCAGCCACCGTCTTCCTTATTACAGTTGATGGCAAATCCATCCTCCAGTTAGCAGGACAAAACCTTGGAGTCCTTCTTGAATCCCCTCTGCCTCTCACAGCTCACATCGGATCCACCAGGAAATACTGTCAAAGTGCATCTTAGAAATTGTATCTCAATAAAAGTTCTTAAAAAAATTTTTTTAAATGTATCTTAGAATCTATTTGATGACACTGAGCAAATAACGGTAACTATTTTAGGTGTGATACTGGCATTGTGGTTATGTTTCTTTCAAAGTCACTTCTTACAGATGCACACTGAAATGTTTACAGACGAAATTATATGGCATCTGGAATTTAGTTCAAAATAATGCGGGAACTCCTAGGTACCTACCTAAAAGAAATGGAAACTCATGTCCACACAGGAATGTTCACAGCAGCACTGCTCCTAACAGCCAAAGAGTGGAAATGTCCCAAATGTCCATCAACTGATGAATAAACAAAATCTAGTACATTCCCACGCTACAACATTATACTAAGAGAAAGAAACAACTCACAAAAAGACAACATATTGTATGATTCCATTTATGTGAAATGTCCAGAATAGGCAAGTACGTAGAGACTAGTGGATGCTTAGAGCTGGGGTAGATGAGGAGATGGGGGTGACGGCTAAAGTTTATGGACTTTCTTTTTGGAGTGATGAAAATATTCTGGTATTAGTGGTGATGGTTGTGCAAGTCTGCGAATACACTGAAAACCAGTGACTTGTACACTTTAAATGGGTGAATTGTGAGATATGTGAATTACACGTCAATAAAGCTATTTTTGAAAATAACAGAAGACTGTGAGGGATATAAATTAAACAAAAGTAGCCACGAGTTGGTAACTATTGAAGCTGTAAGTGGGTACACTGGATTTACCATTCTTTCTACTTCTGTATGTCTTTGAAATTTTACATAATAAAATGTTCAGAGCACCACCTCGCTCACCTGGATTACTGCAATAACCTCCTAACAGGTCACCCTGCTCCCATCCTTGCCCCCTACAGTCTGCTCTCCCCACGGCGCCAAAACAATCAGCCTAAAAGGTGATTCTGATCACATTCCTCCTCTACTCGGCTCCCTACCATAGTTCCTTATTGCCCATCGCATAAAACCCAAAGTCCCTACAACCGCCTACAAGGCCGTGCACTATCTGATCCCCCATGGTTTCCACTCTAAGTACTCTTCCCCTCGCTCACTCTACTCCAGGTATAGTGGCCTCCTCACTGAGTTCCTCGAACATGCCAGTACGGCCCATTCATCCTCAAGTCACAGAAATGATATGAGGTCCGGGAGACATTCATCGTTTTGCGAAGTGAGCAAAAGGAAGTACAGGAGGTAAGATACTTAGCTGCCAAGTTATATTTGAGGGCTTTTTAAAGAACTTAGCCTCAGATTCAGTCAAGTTTGATGAACAGGAAATGTCTCCAAACTATTAGAGTCATCCACAAACTAGGGGTGTGGTCAGACTCCGCTGTGGCGGAGGAAGGAGAGGCGGAAACAGTCCCGCTCGTCGCCAAAGTAACCTGGGTCCTGAATTGGCCCGCCTCGACCGGTGCTCTAGAAGCAGGCGGCAGAACTCGGCGGGGCCCAACAGGAGGGGGAAGCCTGGTCGTCCGGGGCGGGGGGGTCTTGGAGGCGGCGGAACGCCCACCGATGGTACCCTGTCTTCGGAGAAGAGGACCACACCTGTCAGCAGAGTCGGTCCGACGTGAGAAAGGCGGGAACGGCGGGCCCCGAGTGCTCCTCGGACCCCAGCGCTCCAAGAAAGTCCGGGTTCAGCGTAGCCCTTTCCTTCTCCCGCTGCCAAATTCCCACTTCCGGCTTCCGGTGTCGTAGCTGTGGGATCCGGAAGTAAAACACTCAGGCCCCGCCCCCGCCAGGCCTGCCGGCGAGAGGTGCGAGGGAGGCTGCCTCAGACGGGAACCCGAGCCCCCCAGCCTCGACTGGCCCGCAGGACGTTCCCCAGTAATATGTGTCGCGATCTGCATTACCCCTTGTCTCTCCGGCGGTGGAATCCAGCCACCGGGCGCTTGGCCGCCCCGCCCCCGCTAGGGGAGGAGCCACGACGAGGCTATCATCTAATAGAGCTGGTTTGACCTGATCCGGCGACCCGTCCGGGGAGGGGACGGGGCTGCAGAAGGCCCCGCCCACAAACAGGGTCGAGGGGCGTGACCACGCTGCCGGCGGAAGTGGAGCCTATCGCGAGAGTGCAGGACCTCGCGGGGTCCGCGAGAAAGCCAGACTATAGGGGCGGGGTCGGGCCGGGGATGGGGACGCGGGCGAGCAGCAGGGAGCTGCACGCGGAGTCGCGAAGCATCGGGGACACGGCGCAGCGGCGGCGGGGACAGCAGGCCGCCCGCGGGCCGGCGGCCGGCTCAGGTGCTCAAGGGGCAGGGCGGGCCCGGGCTGGGGCCTCGCGCGGGGGCGGGGGCGGAGCGGTCTGGGTTGCGCGCGCACCTGCCCGCGTCCTCGGCCCTCCCCGCCCCCGCGAGGGAGGGGCCTGCAGAGGCCCCACCCGCGCGTCTCGCCTGAGGCTGGTCAGCTCAGACCAGTTGCCCGCCCCCGCCGGTTAAATGGGCCGGCGGGGCGCAGCCCTTGGAAACTGCTGGGGACTCCAGGGCTGCGAGCGTGACGGGCGGCAGCGGCGAAGCACAGGTAACTGAGTGGGCGATCGCGGCGCGGCGCTGTGCTGCGAGGCACTCTGATTTCCCATACTTGGGAACGGTGCAAAATTGGAAGGATCTTAGCCGATCTCACTGTCCCCTGCATCCCCCCCACATTGGACCCCTGAGAAGACTGAGACCCCGAGAGGGGTGGGGACTTGCCGGGGTCTCCCAGCGTGGCAGGAGGAGGGACCGGAGCTACACTCCATCGGTTGCACGATCTAGCATGTTCCAGCTCATTGTAGAGTTTCCGCCTGAATCCCGCGGGAGATGGTCTTAGGCAGGTCGTATAATGCTCCAGCAGGGTTTACTAAGTTCCCCAGAACTGAGGCCCTAGTAGGAATTCACTAACGTTTTCGGTAATTTTGTAACATACACCGTGAAAGAAGGTTGTCCAGAGAGTATGGCCAGAGCCCAGGGCCAGCAGTTTCTAATCTTCCAAACGTCCTGCTCTGCAGCCATTCACAGCGAGTGATTTCAGTAATCAGGCCTCAGCTGGATGAGAGCCCAAAAGACCCCTCTAGAAAGGGGCCAGCTTCTCAGTGCTCTTCTGTTGTCCTGCCTTGTCAATAAGTTTTTCTTCCCCCAGAAAGCATCATGGCAGAGCAGGTGGCTCTGAGCCGGACCCAGGTGTGCGGGATCCTGCGGGAAGAGCTGTACCAGGGCGATGCCTTCCATCAGGCTGATACGCATATCTTTATCATCATGGGTGCATCGGTGAGTCTCCCCCAGGCCCCACGTCTTGAAAGCAGCAGACTTAGAGAATGACATTGCTTCGGGTCCCTTCCCAGGTGATCATTGTCAGGCCCCTCGGGCTCCACTCAGCTGGGCTCCCTCTCTTGCTCCTGATCATGTGCCGCTGTCATCCTGCCGCCACCCAGTATACACACACCATGACGCATTTCTGAAGTCCGTGAGCAGCCACTGACTGTAGGCCTATGTCCTGGAGCTGGCAGGTCTGTAGGGACTGTCTGGTTGGACTTCCTCCTCCACAGGGAAGATTGAGATGCAAACGGAGAAGCCATTCATTCTGGGAGTATGTTTTCCAAACCTGCTTCTGACTTGACAGATGTCACACAGTTAGTTCTAGAGGTAGGATCCAAAGCCCAGTCTCTACCTTGTCTCTCTACTGTCAAGTTCCCCAAGGACAAACACTCGACTTTTCTTGAAACACCATCTGTTTGCCCCAACTTCCAAGGCCTGCTGAGGAGCTGAGACCAGTCCTGTTGTGTGGCTAGTGGAACTGCCACTTTGCTCCGATCAGAAGGGCCAGAGAGTAGAAGCAAAGGCAGAAGTATAGCACACTGACTGTACGTGATGGGGGTGGGGGAACAGGAGAGGGAGGGTGGGTCCTCGGAAAGCCGTGACCCCCCAACTAAAGCACTGTCCCCATGTGCCATGTGGAAACAAGATCTGCCTGGTGGCAGGATGTGAGCAGGGGCTAGGGAGCTGTCAGAGTTTCATCTCTAAGTGAACGTGGTCTCTTTTCACTTTTTACCCTGGACTTGACCAAGAATCTGCTACCCATGGTACAAGCATCTTTGCTGGTAACTTACTGTATAAACCTCAAGCGAAAGTTCTACCCAAACCAGTCAGCTCTTGACAGGGCAGGCATCATCTCTCTGTGCCTTCCACACCACTGTACCCTCAGCACTGGAGGAACTTGGTTCTTTGTTCATGTATCTTAACACGCCACCACCCTTTGCAGAGCCTGTTTCCTGCCAATTTTGTGATTTTGGTCAGAACTTGGAAAAGGAGAGCCAGAATGCAGGGCGGGAGGCAGCGTGGAAGAGAAGGGCTCTGCCAGTGGGAGGGAAGGCAGAGTCGCTCCAAACACTACCCCCTGTCACCCAAGACTGGGGGGTGCCCAGGAGGAACACGCAGGAGGCAGGCATAGCCCCCACTGTGGCCCCAGACTCGTCCTCTTAGAGGAGCCGGAAACCTTAACACCTGGGAGTTTGTCCAGGAAATGGGTTGCGGGAGAAAGTAACTCAAGATTATTTTTTCTCCTTCCCCTGTCCCCATACCAGCCTGTCACAGGAGGCTTTAACAGAGTGCCCCAGGCCTCAGTAAGTGGCATACGAACCCCAGGCCCTCAGCGCTTAGATGCCTCACTGAGAGCATCCAAGTTTGCTCTGTGACAGGGGGCAAGTGGCTTCCTTCTCCGAACCTTGTCATCTCCACTTAGCAGCTGAGGTCTTTTGAAACAAGTGCCAAGGGCCTTGGGACTCTGCTGAGCTGATTCTGTGACTCCTCACTGCCTTCATGTGTGGCAGCCTTGGCATTGGGCAACTTTGTTTCTTTGCAATCAGTAGGGTTCCCTTTTGCTCTCTTCTGCTTTGGGAGCAATAACCAGAGGCTTCTGGAGCAGAAAGAGGAAGTGCGGCAGCAGGGTGGAGTAGGAGAGGCTGGGAGTCCTCAGAGGAAGAGCCTCTTGTTTGTTTCTCCCTCCTGGTGCTCAGGGCTGGGGAGGGGCTGTGCTCCCCATTGAGGGCAGCACCTAGAACAGCTCCCACCTAGACCAGCTCCCCAGCGTCCTCCCTCCCCTCCCCCTCCTCGTGTGGGAGGGAGGCAGGTGGCTCAGAGGCAGCACACCAGGCCCAGCCCTGCCGTCCCACGCTGTGCTGGGGGGCCGGGCCAAGGTGCGCGCATGTGACAACAGACAGCTGCATGTGACAACAGACACCGCCAGGCCTTCTCACGAGGAGGCGAGGCCTGCAGAGCCAGGGCACAGGGCAGAGCCTTCCACTCAGAAGAACCGGACACAGAGGCCCCGGGGCACGCTGGGCTGCAGGGCTGTCCTCTGCGCCTCTCCTCCCCAGCCCACTTACCCAACCCTCGCCCGCGAGCCCAGCTTCCTTCCTGGGGGCTGTTCGTGGAGTTACCTAATGGGCTTTGAGGCACTGTCTTCTCCCTGCTCTGTCACCACTGTCTCCCTTCTCAGGATTTGCACCCTCAGCCGGGAAGGGCATGGAGATACTTACTGTCCCAGTTCAGAGCGCTCTGGAGTGAAAGAACTCAGTCTCTCCCTATAGAGCAGCACTGCGAGAGGGTCCTGGGGCCTGGCCTCCCCCAGGCTGGAGCCACTCCTGCCCCTGGAACGGAGAGAGCAGTCTGGGCGTGAGAGAGAACAGGACTGGGAGCCCCCTCGGGCATGGTCCTCAGCGTGCCCCTCACCTCGCTGGGCCTGTTTCCCCACTTGGACCATGAGGGCTGCGGCCTCGATGGGTACTCAGGGCCCGTCGCAGTGTTGGGCCCGTGCCTGGGGTGCCCCGGCTCACCCTTTCCTGGGGGTGTTTGTGGGCTGCCTCCCCTCCTAGGGCGATAAGCTTCTGCTGTGTCATGATGACTCTGGCACTCCCCCAAAGGCCCGATGACTCACGAGCCCCAGGGACTAGGAGGGAGGCCCTCTTGTTGGTTTTGCAGCCCGGGGGCCCCAGGGGCTCACCCCAGTGGCTGTGATCCAGCTGGGCCCCAGCAGAGCTGCGCCCCACCCCAGAGGCTGGGCAGATCCTTGACCCGAGTGGCCCTCGGGGGACAGGGATAGCCCACCCCTGCCTGGCCTCCAGCTGGCAGCTGGCCTCTGAGTTCTCTGCTGTGCCCTCTGCCCTAAAACCCTCCAGAGACCCCGGGTTTGTAAAACTGGAGACTGAGGTCAGAGCTGGGCGGTGACAGGCAGGTGGTGGCCCACGGCCCTTTGCCCCAAGGGGCCAGATACTGGTGGCTGGACATCTGAATCAGGTCCTGCTTCTCCTGCTAAGTCACCGCGTGTCCCCAAGCAGCTCCCTCCCCGCTGTGCTCCTCCGGAGCCCCTGTCGTGTCCCCCACCCTCGTGAGGCAGGCTGTCTTCCCTTGGTCCTGGCGGAGGAGTCCAGCCCAGGCTGGTGGGGAGGGCGGGCCTCCCCGGGCCCCTGCCCCTCACTGTCCTGGGTCCTACCTCGCCTTTCCCTCCGGTGAGGTGACTCGGGTGACGGGTCGCTGGTCGCAGGGCTGAGCTGAACAAGGCGAGCAGGTTCTATCCCTCGTTAATCCCAAAGGGACCAGCGAGAGCAGTGGGGTGAGGGGCGCTGTGACTCAGCAGGCCGGACACTGGAATTTGATCAGAAGCAAACATTCCTCCCGGCCAGGAAGGCGGGAGGCGGCTGTGGGCTGTGGCGCTGGTTGTTGCTCCCAGCGTGTCCCTAACAAGCCCAGAAGCGGGCGGGGCCCACTGAGGCGGCCATAGGCGTGGAGTCTCCCTCCGCCCGCCCGGTGCCATGGATGGGGAAGCGGGAAGCAGGCGCTGATGGACCCTGGGAGGAGGGGGCCGCACGCGGGCTGCGGAGCGCTGGGGGAGCTTGAGGCCTGGGCTGGGGCTCGGAGCCGGCCCTTGATGCTCTGCTGTCTCCGTGGCTCCTAGAGCACTTCCGGAGCTCAGTTCTGAGCGGTTGGCAACACAGGGAATCCCGGTTTGGGAACCGCCCACTTTGGGCACTCAGGGTCCCGGTGGAGACCGGAGGTGGTGAGGCCCGGGCGAGAGCAGACACTTGGGCTCGTGCACATACAGAGGTTGACTTGGCCCAGGAGGTGGAGGGTGAAGCGGTGAACAGGAGGAATGCGAACGATGGAGGCTCGGAAGTGGCCCGCCCCCACCCCCCCAGAGTAGGGATTTCCCACCCGGGAGCCCGGCAAGTGCCTTTCTAACTGCCTGTCTAGCGGGGAGGGATTTTTTTAAGCAGGTTGGAATTGCTTCAGTTCTGGTCACGTGGCTTCTGTTCTGTAGTAGTTCATAGGCTGAATTCTGTGAGTTCACGTGGCTCCTAAGAGGTCGTTTTGCCTCTCAGGGTCGGGTCTGGAGGTGATTTTCCTGCCCGAGGCGAGTCCCAGCCTCTGCCCCCGGCCCTCACTGATCACAAAAGAGCAGCCTGCGCTGCCCCCCAGGCCTCCTCTGCCCCCAGGCCATGCCCTCACTCTTGCCTCTTCCTTTGTCAGGTCACCAAATTAAAGCATGTTGCCATAGCTACGGGGACTGAAGTGGCAGGGAGAGAAGAGACTTGGTGGCTTATTAGGGAGTCTTCCGCCACCTGCCCACAGTCGCTGTGTCTTCATACCCTTGCTCTTAGTTTGGGAAGTTTCACGTGGACACAAGTCCCTCTCCCTGCCACCTGGGTCACCCGGGCTCCACCCTCTGCTCGATTATTGTTCTTTTCAGTCTTTCTGTTTTTAGGCAAAATTTGTACACATTGAAAGTCACCCATTTTCACTGTGCAGTTGGTTACACACCTTTATCAGCAGAGAGACCGTTTCCATCTCCCCAGGACCTCAGCTGTCACTTCCTTCGCTGTGAACCCATTTTGCCTTTTCTAAAGCTTCACTTAAATGAACTCAGGGTATTTAGTCTTGTGTCCCAATTTGGGGCCTAGCATTATGGATTTGAGATTCGCCTGTGCTGGGTGGGTCACTGGCTCATCCCATTTTTGTATCGGGCTTGTGCGCCGCATGCAGGATCTTGCGTCCCTGGCCAGAGATGGAACCCGAGCCCCCTGCAGTGGAAGCAGGAACCCTAACCACTGGACCACCAGGGAATGCCCCCCGCTCATCCCTTGATGTTGCTGAGTTGGCACATCCAGCTTGTCCATCCCCTGGTGATAGATTCGAGCCTCTGGGTGGGTCCCAGCTCGGGGCTGTTGGGAATTATGGCTGCTGTGAACGTTGGTGCACAAGTGTTTCCTCCACACCTGCCCCAACAGCAGGTGGAGTCAGTCTTTCAGATTACAGCCGTCCTGGTGGGGGTGAAAAGGGATCTCGTGGTTTAATTTGTGTTTTTCTGACAACTTATGACCTTGAACACTTTCTCCTGTGTTTATTAGCTGTTCATTTCTGTTCTTTGTGAAGTATGTGGTCAGGCCTTTTAACCACTTTGAATTGCATTATTTTCTTGTTTTGTTGCAGGAGTGGGCTGTATGTTCTACATACAGATACATCTGGTGCATGTTTTCTCCCAGTCTGTGGCATGTCTATTCAACTTTTCCTTTTCTATTTATCTTCTTAATAGTGTCTTACGATGAACAGGAGTTTCTATTTTTGCTTACGCCTTTGTTTATCCTTTTTTCTGGTTACTGCTTTCTGTGTCCTAAGAAGTTTGTTTCTACTCCCATCTATTGACTTTTTTTAATCTAGCAACTTTGCTAAAATCTCATTAATTGTAATAATTTGCCTGTAGATTGGTTTAAGGTGGTTTTCCTTTAATGAACAGACTGTTAGCTAGAAACAAGGGCAGCACAGCTCTTCCTTTCCCATCCTTGCGTTCTGTCTGCTCTCCGCCTGCCCCTGGCAGGGCTTCTAGTCAGGCTTTGAGTAAAGAACCAATGGCAGGCACTCTTTCCTTGCTCCTGATTGTTTAAAGGGGATTATTTCAACAATTCCCCACAACGTATGATGTTTGTGGGGTTTTAATAGGTGGTGTTTATCAAGGTAAGAAAGTTCCCTTTTATTCCTAGTTTGATAAGAGGTCCTATTGTGGGACTTCCCTGGTGGCATAGTGGTTAAGAATCTGCCTGCCAATGCAGGGGACACGGGTTCCATCCCTGCTGCTGGAAGATCCCACATGCCACGGAGCAACGAAGCCCGTGCGCCACAACTACTGAGCCTGCACTCTAGAGCCCACAAGCCACAGCTATTGAGCCCACGTGCCTCAACTACTGAAGCCCGCGCACCTAGAGCCCGTGCCCCACAAGAGAAGCCACCGCAGTGAGAAGCCGGTGCACCGCAATGAAGAGTAGTCCCTGCTCTCCTCAACTAGAGAAAGCCCGTGTGCAGCAACGAAGGCCCAACAAAGCCATAAATAAATGTTTGTTTACTTATTTATTTTATTTTTTTTTTAAAGCAGTCCTATCGTGATAGATGTTGAAATCTCTGGCACACTTTATCTGGTGAGTTTAGGAAAGTTGCCAGATTAAAAAATTAAAAGGAGTAAGCAGATTTCTTAGAGCTTTTTTCCTCTAATCTGTCAATGTGAATTTCAGTGATTTTTTTTTTTTTCTTTTTGACCTCAAACCAGCCTTTCATTTGCAGGATGACCCCAACTTGGTTCTGACATATTCCATTTTCGACGTTGCAGGATTGGGTTTGCTGGTATCTGCTGCAGAATTTTTTCATCTGCATCTGTGTACATGGATGGCACGGGCTTGGGGCCTCCTGTGGTGCCTTTCTCAGGCCGCAGGGTCCTGGGGTGCATCACATGGCTTGGCAGGCGCTTCCCAGGCAGGCTTTGCCTCAGGCTGGTGTTCTGTCTTCCTGGGAGACCCGCTGGCAGAGCTTTCGGGGCCAGGCTTGTCTTGCTGGGAAGGCTGTGGCCACAGTCCCATCTCCTCAACGACCATTGCCTGCTCAGGTCCCTCACTCCGTTTTGGTATATTGCATTTTTCTAGAAATGTGTGCATTTCATGTAAGTTGTCAAACATGGAATAACATTTGCCGAGACCAGCTCGGCGACTTGGGGCGAATGACGGGTGCCGCAAGCTTAAAGAAACACAGACACAGATTTAAGAGAAGGATGGCACCGGGGGACAAGACCTCTAGGATCAAAAGCCCCGCTGCTTCATCCCACGTTGTTTTTATTGAGCTCTTGGCATTCCAGAAGCAAGATAGCATAAGGTTCTCACACTTCCAGTTTCGTCCCACAATCAAGGTTTTTCTTTGAAATAACCAAAGGCCTCATATAATTGGGGGCAGTGATGTTTTGCAAGAACAGCAGAAGGAGGGCAGCTGCTATTAGCCAGGTCTCTGTTTGCCTCCTGGGTCCCGATCTGAGCTGGGTGTGGGAAGCAAAGCGGCCATGGGGGCAGGAGACCTCTCTCAGAAGGAGTAAGGGTCTGTGCCCCACCCCTGTTGGCCCCTCTGTGGCTGTGCCTGTCTTAGGTTGTTCCTCCCCTGAGGAATCTTACCCGTCTCTGGCTAACCAGCCATCCTCCGGGGCCAAACAGGGTGATATGAGGTGTGCAAGTGAGGAAGGGGCTGCGCCCCCAGAGAGGGTCAATGTTCTGTTTCCACGGTAGCCTATGCCCCCATGGCCTCCACGCCCAGCACGGTTAGTTCCCCCGCTGCTCAAGCAGGACATCCTGCATCCAGTCGCTCGGCCCACATACTTTAATTACTTTTAGTAACATTTTCAAGGTTTCAGAAAGGCTTCTGAATGTTTTCCCACATTGTTCATAAAAACCCTCTTCTGTCTTTCCTGTCAGTAATTTTGTTCCACTGTACTCCTAATTCTTTTTTTTTTTAACATTTATTTGTTTTTAAATTTATTTGGTTGCACCGGGTCTTAGTTGCGGCAGACACGCTCCTTAGTTGTAACACACAGGCTCTTGGTTGCGGCATGTGGGATCTAGTTCCCTGACCAGGGATGGAACCTGGGCCCCCCTGCATTGGAGCGCAGAGTCTTTACCACTGTGCCACCAGGGATGTCCCTGCAATCCTAACTCTTGGGGCCTTTTTAAAAAGCGGTCTTGCCAGAGGGCTGTCTCTTTTGATTCATCTTTTGCAAACACCAACTTTTGGCTTTGTTGATCTTTTCTTTTGGTTTGTTTTCCATTTTATTCATTTTTATTTTTCATTGTTTCCTGACTTGTAATTTGTTTGGCTTTAAAATCCTGCTGTCCTTTTTCCAACTTCTTCAATTGAATACTGAGCTCAGCTTCGAGCCATTCTTTTTTGCTGACATAAGCATTTTAAGGTCACGTTCGGTTCCAGGGAATCTAGGGGTTTCTTTAGCCTGTGAGCGCCTTAGCAGCAGGCTTCTTGTGTTGGCTTCGGTTCTGCACGCTCAACCAGAGACTGGAGTCTGTGGCTGGTGGGACCAGAGCACTGGTGGGTGCCTCCCGGCCAGCACGAGGTCTGTTTGCCTCAAGGTGCCCCTGGCAATGCGTGGGTACTATCAGGTCAGGGTCAAGGGCTAGTTCAAGCTGCTCAGGCTATACACAGGGGCGGGATGAGGGTACCCGTGTCTCCTGGGGGGGAAATGATCTAGGGCGTGTCTTCAACTGCTAACCATGCCTGTTTTCTCTGCCACAGGGCGACCTGGCCAAGAAGAAGATCTACCCCACCATCTGGTAAGCGTTTTTCCCCACTGCCCACTGCCCCCCCGCGGCCTCCTCACCCTCACCCTCGCCACAGCCATGCTCTGCCCTCAGGTGGCTGTTCCGGGACGGCCTTTTGCCCGAAGACACCTACGTCGTAGGCTATGCCCGCTCCCGCCTCACGGTGGCTGACATCCGCAAGCAGAGCGAGCCCTTCTTCAAAGTGAGTGGCTTCTGGGGTCTCCGCAGGTGCCATCCCCCCCATCCCAGATATCCTTCCTGCCTCCCCCCAGGCCCAGCCTTTCCACCCTGTCCTGGGTCCACTCCCTCCCTAGCGCCTCTCAGTCTGGTGCTCCTCCCCAAAGTCACCCCACGCCTGTCCCCACCTGCTCCCACCGCTTCCCTGATCCCAGCCTGAGACCCCTGTTTCCCAGCACCCTCTAACTTGGGCTTGCCGGCTCCTCCCCACTGGACCCTGCGGTCTCTGCACCATGGAAATGCTGCAGGCCTGCCTTTTGTCAACACACCGTACTTTGGTGGAATGACTTTGGAGAGAGATCTTTCTTCCGGGTCAAAGTTTCCTGAACTCTGGCTTCTATCTTAGGGCAGAGGCCCCCACCCGCATGGGTTTGCAAAGCTGATGAGGTGGGAGTGAACCCAGTGCAGGGCTAGGATGGCTGACTTCTCAGGGAGTCCACCCTGCCTGTGGGATCAGAGAGGGAGGGAGGGAATGGGCCGACATCCTTGTGTCTGTATTTTCCAGGCTACCCCAGAGGAGAAGCCCAAGCTTGAGGAGTTCTTTGCCCGCAACTCCTACGTGGCTGGCCAGTACGACGATGCGGCCTCCTACAAGCGCCTCAACAGCCACATGAACGCCCTCCACCAGGGGCCACAGGCCAACCGCCTCTTCTACCTGGCCTTGCCCCCCACCGTCTATGAGGCTGTCACCAAGAACATCCACGAGACCTGCATGAGCCAGACGTAAGGCTGGCCGTCCACCCTCCCTTCCTGCCTCCTGGGTGTGCCCTACCCTGGTCCCACCCACCTGAGCAGCTGTGCGGAGCCCCCAGGGCTGACTGGTCTAGGGAGTCTGAAAAAGATAAATGTCCTGTTTGTTCTTCCCATGAATTAGCTCTCCAAAATAATGGAATAGGAGTAAGAGTAGTCTTCTAACAGCCTTTACTGAAAATGCTACCACCTGTACGTGCCATCCAAATCGCCGTAGACCCTCAGGGTTGATCTCACCAGAAATCCCACTGTCCCTGGCAGCAATCCTGGCTGGCACCACAAGGTGGCAGTGTTGCTCCACGAAACTCTTGCTGGCTACTTACTCGCTGGCTTTCGCTGTTTCTCAAGATTCCCTGATGACCACCAGGGGGCAGTGTTGCTCCGTGGGAACATCGCTGCCTGCAGCTCAGCGCTCGGTTGTTTTCCCAAAGCCACGGGCCATGTCGGTTTTATTTTGGGGTTTGAATGCCGAAAGCCATATTAACTCTCCGTGAGGAATAAGGGGTCTTTCCACACGTTAAAACCCAGAGGTAGCTCTGCTTTTGGCATCCCCTCCCACTGTTTCTCTTCTAGCTCAGGGCCACTCCCAACCCCACAGGGACCAGAAGCTTTGAGTGTGGCGCCGAGGGCTGGCAAGGAGAGGAGGTGTCTGTGCCAAGGCCGGGCGGGGGGCAGGGGGTGGCAGCCCAGCAGAGCTTCACTGGTTCATCTCACTGCACAGAGCGGGGGGAGGCTCTGCCCTCACTCCCTAGGGAAGGAGGCATGGAGGGGGATGAAGTTCTGACCCCTGTTCCCCAGAGAGGGTGTGGGGGGTGACACAGCTCCGGGCTCCCACAGAGGCTGGAACCGCATCATCGTGGAGAAGCCCTTCGGGAGGGACCTGCAGAGCTCCGACCAGCTGTCCAACCATATTGCTTCCCTGTTCCGCGAGGACCAGATCTACCGCATTGACCACTACCTGGGCAAGGAGATGGTTCAGAACCTCATGGTGTTGAGGTGCGGCATGGGCCAGGGTGGGTGCTGGGGGTCGCAGCGTGCCCTGCTGCTGCCCTCCGGATGCACACCAGCCTCCACCCTGCCTCTCCCGCAGGTTTGCCAACAGGATCTTTGGCCCCATCTGGAACCGGGACAACATTGCCTGTGTCATCCTCACCTTCAAAGAGCCCTTTGGCACTGAGGGTCGCGGGGGCTACTTTGATGAATTTGGGATCATCCGGTGAGAGCCTCACTCCCCCTCATGGGAGGTCGGCACAGGCAGGGGCCACCATCCTGCCACCCAGCTGGGTTGTCTCTCTCTGTTCTGGGCTCCTCTTCACAGCCTGGGGTTCAAATGTGGCAGCAGGAGTGTTTGAGCAGTCGGTGGTGCTTTAAAGGGAGTGGTCGGGGTCTTCCCTGGGGGTCCAGTGGGTAAGACTCCACACTCCCAATACAGGGGGCTGGGGTTCAACCCCTGGTCAGGAAACTAAATCCCACACACGCATGCTGCAATGAAGACCCGGCACAGCCAAAATAAACAAACATATAAGTAAATAAGGAAATATTAAGCATAGGTACTGTTAACATTTAAAAAATAAAAAAGAGTGCTCGGTGTCTTCGTCCTTGCCTTCAGGGGACCCGGCAGACCCTGGGGATCAGGAAGCAAACTCACAGTTTGCTGCTAGAAAGCCCAGTTGAAGTCCCCGAGCTCCCAGAAGTTGGTCAACAAGAGGGAAGCTAAGGCGAGTTCCCTCCCACACCTTCCTCCCACCAGGGACGTGATGCAGAACCACCTCCTGCAGATGCTGTGTCTGGTGGCCATGGAGAAGCCTGCCTCCACCGACTCTGACGACGTCCGTGATGAGAAGGTGGGTGGAGCTGTGCCCTCCCGGGCCCCGCCCCCTTCCCTAGCAACAAGTCCTGAGCACAGGGTGCCCAGGGCTGAGAGCCAGGGACTCGAGGTGTCCCGTCCCAGGACTGACAGTGCCTTGCAATCCAGGGCAGCTGCACGGCCCTTCTAGGCCTCAGCTTCTCCTTCAGAAAAAGTGAGGGTGGGCTGAGGCGGCCCCGGAGGGCCCTTGCATGATGGAGCCCGTGCCCCGGCCTTTGGCAGCATGAGCTGAACGGGTTCCTGCTCCTGACTATCCAGGCCACTCACCGGTCCAGGAAGGCCACTCCTCAGAGTCACGTGGCTTCCTGGCGCCTGCCGTCCTCATTACCCAAGGAGCCCCTCTCGGCTCTTTTCCAGGTCAAAGTGTTGAAATGTATCTCAGAGGTGCAGGCGAGCAACGTGGTCCTGGGCCAGTATGTGGGGAACCCCAGCGGAGAGGGGGAGGCCACCAAAGGGTACCTGGACGACCCCACAGTGCCCCGCGGGTCCACGACGGCTACCTTCGCGGCTGTCGTCCTGTACGTGGAGAATGAGCGGTGGGATGGTAGGTGACGCCACCAGGGCCACAGGGGTGGGACCCAGCCCCCTCATCCACCCGAGCGGCCCCCCGATGCTAGCCTCGTTCCTCCAGGGGTTCCCTTCATCCTGCGCTGCGGCAAAGCCCTGAACGAGCGCAAGGCTGAGGTACGCCTGCAGTTCCGCGACGTGGCCGGGGACATCTTTCGGCAGCAGTGCAAGCGCAACGAGCTGGTGATCCGCGTGCAGCCCAACGAGGCCGTGTACACCAAGATGATGACCAAGAAGCCTGGCATGTTCTTCAACCCTGAGGAGTCGGAGCTGGACCTCACCTACGGCAACAGATACAAGGTGGGCACCCGCCAGCGAGGAAGCGGCGGCGGTAGGGGCCGGGGCCCCGTGGGGCACGTGCCTCAGTGACACTGTCCTGTCGGCCGGCAGAACGTGAAGCTCCCTGACGCCTACGAGCGCCTCATCCTAGATGTCTTCTGTGGCAGCCAGATGCACTTCGTGCGCAGGTGAGGAGCAGCCCCTGCCTCCCCACGTCCCACCTCTCTGCCTCCCTCCTCCCCTCCCTCCACCACCCCCACCCCACCCCCTGTCCCCTCAGTGACGAGCTGCGGGAGGCCTGGCGGATCTTCACTCCACTGCTGCACCAGATCGAGCGGGAGAAGGCCCAGCCCATCCCCTATGTCTACGGCAGGTGCGGGGGTGGGGGTGGGGGCGGGGGGGGGTGGGGGGAGGGCGGACCCTGGGCCTCAGGGCTCCCTCACCTCTACCGCCACCTGTCCCCTTCCCAGCCGAGGCCCTGTGGAGGCAGATGAGCTGATGAAGAGAGTGGGCTTCCAGTACGAGGGCACCTACAAGTGGGTGAACCCCCACAAGCTCTGACCCTGCACTGGGCCCGCCCCTGGCCTCGGCCCTGCATCTCTGTGCTCCCCCCCTCCCTTCCCGACCTGCCTCGGGAGGACCCACCTCAGGAGGACTCGGGACCACAGCCCTCAAGCTCACATTCCTGCCCGGGCTCGGGCCACCCCACCCGCGCCGGGGCCCAGTCACATTCCTCCGCCACCCAGCACTGTGACCGTCCCCTCCTGAGCCAGCCTGTGTTTCCGGGACTGAGCCCCACCGGAAGGAAGGAAGAGGAGGGCTGCAGTTCCCGACAGGGGGCAAGGTCCTCGGAGCACAGGGGAGGAGGGCGGGCACGGCCACCCCAGCCTCAGCGCCGCTCGACATTCCTGGTCCCCCACTGGAGGGGACCTCCGTGCTGGCCAGCAAGCCCCCTGTGTCGAGTCCCCCGAATGTCCCCCTGCCCCCGCAGCGCTCCCCAGCACCGTAACACAGCACTCCATGGCTGCCCCACCTCACTCCCGCCAGGTGGCGCCCTCGCCGCTGGAAAAGCAGAAGCCGCAGGTGGGATGCCCCACCTCAGTCCCCTGCCATTAAATCCACACACACAGCCTCCTGTCCCCGGGTTGTTTTTTTCATGCCACCTGCCACCATGGAGGCAGGGGCCTGTGCTGAGGCCAGCCCACCTGGTGGAGGGCCTGTGGCTGCCTGCCTCCTCGGGGCCCCAGCCCTCGCCTCTCCCTGCCGCCCACTTCCCTCCATGCTGGGTCAGGTGGGAACGTGGGTGTCCTTCTCCCCTGACCCCACGTCCAGTCCTCACCAAGCCCTGCCTCCCCCTTCTCTCTGCCCTGCGCTATAGAATCTTGTCGTGAGACCACCTTGGGCACAAGAACAGGTCATATTCGTTCCCCTCCCCCCTCTCCCCCCCGGCTGTGCCCCTGCCCCAGCCAGGGCGCTTGGAGTGCTGCTGGCCCGCCAAGGTGACAAGTATCTAGGAAGGAGCTGCTGAGGGGCTGGGAGACAGCCACCCTGGCCTGTGTTTCCTGGGGAAGCTCAGGGCAACAGGAAGGTGTCCTCCCAGCACTGACGGCCAGAAGGCTGAGCTCCAGGGCCAGGGCCCTCCAGGGGCTCGGCTGGCCGTGTAGACCCATCACTGCAGTCTATCTCCATCTTCACATGACCTTCTCCCTGCGTGTCTGTCTCCCTCTGGTTCCCTTTACAAGAACATGAGTCATATTAGCTTAGGGGCTCAATTTACTCTAGAAGGACCTCATCTTAACTAAGCTGATGCTGCCTGCACACGTCCCATTTCTGAATAAGAGCACATTCCGAGCTTCCAGGGGAACATGCCCAACAGAGGCAGCGCTCCCTGGTCATCTGTCCTGCCCTCCCGGCTCCGCTCTTCTTCTTAAATATTTTTAACAATTTTTTAAAATTGATTGACTGCCTGCACTGGGTCTTTGTGGCTGCGCAGGGGCTACTCTTCCTTGCGGTGCACGGGCTTCTCATGGCGTTGGCTTCTCGTGTGGAGCACAGGCTCCAGGTGTGTGGGCTTCAGTAGTTGTGGCGCACGGGCTTAGCTGCTCCACGGCATGTGGGATCTTCCCGGACCAGGGATTGAACTTGTGTCCCCTACACTGGCAGGCGGATTCTTAACCACTGCGCCACCAGGGCAGACCCCTGGCTCCACTCTTGACTGAGCACCGGGGAGAGGGCAGCAACCGACCATGTGGTCCCTGCACACAGCCTGGGTTCTGGTAACTGGTGTGGCTGACCCAAACCAAACAGACAGACAAAATGCTCAGGTGCTGGTACGTGTTATGGAGGGAACAAGACAGCAGCCTGACGTGACCCAGGCGGGCGGACTCCAATCCCCAGGGCCCCACAGCTGGCAGGGCTCAGGGGTCCCAGGATGGGGAAAGTCTGTGGAAGTGGGGCCAGGCCCTCAGGCTGTTAGCAAGACCTTGGCCACTGGGCTTCCTCCCTTCAGCTCTGCCTGTGGCCCCTGTCCCCACCCCTGCTATCGAAAGCAGCTCTCCAGGGCTTTTTGCTCCAACCACCAAGGCCTTGCCTCAGCCTGCCGCTGACAACCAGCTCTGCTTAACCCCCGCGTGGTCCCTCGGGGCTGGGGGCTGAGCTGAGGCTCCTACCCAGGACTCTCCAGGAGCAACACATAGACGGGAAGGAACTGGAGCAGGGGGCTGCCTCTTCATGTCCCGGCAGCCCTGCACACAGGCTGCATCCGCGGGTGCCGTCCCCGCGCTCCCCAGCTCCTCCTGCACCCAGGAACGGCGGCACCAACAGCCTGCACAGGGGGAGACCCCCGAGCTCCCATGGACCTGCGTGGATACAGAAGGAAGGCCTTGCTGGGGCAGGCCCGTGCAGAGCAGCTGAGGAGGCCCCAGGTGGGCAGGACTAGAAGCCGGGCTTCAGCCAGCAGCGGGGAGGGAGGTCAGTGGCCTTGGTCCTCCTCCCAGTGCCTGTGGCCTAGAGAAGCAGCAGTAAGTAGCCCTGGTTCTCCGGGAGCTGATGGCATCAGCCTAGGGACTCACACGCTCCCCTGTAACGCTTTGGCTCCAGCGTGACTACAGAGGGTCTTGCCCTTGACTCTGTGGTACAGCCACATGCCGCGAGCGGCGGATGAGGCTTTGCAAAAGGCCCAGGATGACACAGGAGCGCTGGACCCCAAGATGGTGGCCCAGAATGCGGAGGAGCAGGTCCTCAGAGCCGCAGCAAGGCCTTCTGCTCACCGCCAGGGGCTGCTGTGCTGCTCCTGGGACCTCAAACCCTCAAAAAATCCGGGCCTGAGGGTGATGTCAAACCCTCAGGAGAAAAACCAAATGAAGGTGCAGGGGCCCTACCTGACCCCGCTGGGGTCTTCGTGCTCAGAGCCCCTCACAGAACCGCACAGACGCCTACCGACTTTGGGGGACCCAGTAGAGCTGTGTGCTGGGGATAGCCCTCCCGGGATCCCAGGCCCCTTGGGGAACCTTCTGGCATGGCGTCTCCAAAGGGGACGCTTAGCAGCACGGAGGATCCGTGCAGGGGCAAGAGCCTGAAGTGGAGAAGGACCTCGGCTCCTGCTGGCCCCCAACACGTGATGACTCTGTATGAGCAGGGAGGGAGGCATGGGGCCCCCCATCTGGTCCCGTCTGAGTGTCCCCAGCATAACAGAGGGCCCAGGCCAGGGCAGCCAAGAGACACCTCAGATCTGGGTGCTACCCTGTGGCAGAGATGAGAGGGCGCTGGCGAGGATGCTCAGCTATCACGTAGCGCCGGGTGCCTGTGAGAGATGGAGATGAGGGAGCTGGCAGGGACGGTAGCTGTGATCTCAGCTGTAGGAGGCCTGAAACGGGGAAGAAGCATGAGGTCTCAGGGCAGGACGTTCAGCTGTCACCTCCATTCTGGGTGCCTACAAGGAGGCACAAGCATGAGGGACCCTGTGAGGACAGTCGCTGGTCACCTCATCTCTGACAGTCCTAAGGGCCTCGCTGAATTGAGACAAATGTCACTCAGCTCTGGGACCCTACAGTGGGGAACAGGGAAAACAAACTGATGAGGAGAGACATCTGTCACTTAATATCTGTGTGCTTACCCTGCGGCAGATGCAACTGGTCCCAGGTGAGGAAAGACACCTGTCACCTAAGCTCTGGGTGGTGACATTGGTGGTGAGGGCTTTCAACTGGCACTGAATCTCCACAATGGGCTGGAGCAGAAGGGACTGTTCACTGTCAGCTCTGGGTACCTACACTGGGTGGGAGGCGTTGGGTACAGGTTTCAACATTCAACTCACATTTACCTTTGGGATGCCCGGACCAGGGTGAGGCGTAGGAGCCTGGGCATGGAGTCACCCCTCACCTCAGCTCTCAGGGCCCAACCTCGGGTAAAGGCATGAGGGGCAGGTGAGGGCGTTCAGCTGTCAGTGGAGATCCGGTTGCATAATCTAGGGAAGAGGCAAGAGGTCCTGTGTGAGGACAGTCGCCTGTCACCTCAGCTCTGGGAGCCTACTCAGGGGCAGAGGGGGGAGGTGCCGGCACAGGGGCGTGAGCACGGAGGCCCACGTGAGCACTGTCGAGTGACAAGTCCACGCTTGGCGTCTACACTGAGGGCAGCGAGGGATCGGCTGAGGGTGCGG
Organism: Hippopotamus amphibius kiboko; assembly: GCF_030028045.1. Classification (NCBI taxonomy): domain Eukaryota; kingdom Metazoa; phylum Chordata; class Mammalia; order Artiodactyla; family Hippopotamidae; genus Hippopotamus; species Hippopotamus amphibius. The sequence goes on from NC_080203.1 coordinate 2,526,519, forward strand.
GCTCTGGCAGGGGCACAAGGAGCCAAGCGATCACAGTGAACTGCGCTGTGGCAGCGGGAGCTACAGGCAAGAGGGCCCAGAGGAGACTGTGTCTGCCGCCTCCCGCTGGGTGCATGCACCGGGGCGGGGCCGTGAGGGTCTCTGACAGGAAGGTCTCATCCTCTCTAAGTCTCCATCGAAAAACATTCCCGGAGAAACAAAACTGCCCCTGGAGGCACAGAAGGCTAGGGATGAGTCCCAGGCCTCTGGCCCATCACGGGTGTGGTGCCGCTGGGGTTGATGAATGTGCCTCTGGGCCCTCAGGGGAACTCATTAAACTAGCCTTCCCAAGATGCCTGCTCTGAGCAAGATGTAAACACTGTCCTCTCAGAACTAGCTGTCTGGCCGCTGCCCTGTGCCTGGCTGGCAGCTCCAGAGTGTAAGCAGCCAGGAGCTTCATCTACTGGACATCACAACTCCCAACATTGCGGGAAGACCACTGAGGAGGGCACGGTGCCCAGGGCTTGGTACCCACAGATATGTGAGTTTGGCAAATGGTCAGCACTATGTCTGATCCAAAATTCCATGACAAAACCCAAATACTAACCCCTGACAGCAGCACAGGGTCCTGAAACTTATCACCTTGATCTTGTTAGAGAGGACGAGGGAGTGTTGTGAATGTCACTGCCTGGCTCTATCAACTTTCTCTGTATTTGGGGTGCTTTCTTTAGGAAGGTTTCCTGTACGTGGGTCAAAGGGCACAGATGTTTCTGTGGTTCTCACGCCACCCGGCTGCTGCCGTCCAGAAAGATGGGTCCCGGCGACAAGGGTGGCCCCGGCTCTCCCAGCGCGGGAGGTGACCGGGGTGCCCCGGGAGGTGTCGGGGCGCCTTCGTGAAGGAGTCTGGAGGAGCAGGCGGGAGGTGAGAGCGTGTGAGCGCGCTGCCCTCTGGAAAGCAGGCGGCGAGGGGGAGGCCGCGGAAGGCAGAGACTGCTGGCCCCTGGCTCTTGCATCCTGCTGTTTCCCCATACACGCTCTGTCCCTCTGGGTTTCGAAAAGGCACACATTTGAACTTCGAAACAATTTCTAATTACGCCCCCAGATCCATCCGCCCTTCCCAGGCTTCAGAAATCCGAGCGCAGGGCCCGAGCGTAGCCACGCCCTCAAAGCCTGGGCAGACTGGGCTCTCCCACTTGAGCGAAGTCTCAGGGGAGACTTCGGGGGCGGGGCCGAGTGGGGCTCCCCCCCCTTCAGAGGCCCGGCCCCGCGGCTGCGTCAGGGGCGGGGCCGGCGCGGGCCCCTCCTACCCGGTGGCCAGCCGCCCTGCCCCAGTCGATGGCGGGGGTGGCGCCCGCGGGCCGCGCTGCTGCCCCGCGCCGCCATTGCCGCGCGTCTCGGTCCGCGCCGCGCAGCTCCCTCGCTGAGCAGAGCGGGGCAGCCGGCCTGACGGGGCTGCCCCCGACGGAGCTCGCATACCCGCAGCCGTCAGGCAAGTCTCCGGCCCGCCCGGCCCTCGTCTCCGGCCTCCAGGCCCGAGGTGGGGGGCGGCCTGAGCTGGAGCCTCCCACCGGAGGGGCCCGCTTCCGGGAGAACCACTTCCACTTCCCAGCCCAAGAGGCTCCCGTGGGCACGGTAGTTAGCCGCCAGGTTCCCGAGGCCCCTCCGGTCCCGGCAGGGCTTCTCGCCGCGTTCCCGGGGAGCCTGGCCAGGTAGCTGGACGAGCAAGTCGGTGCACCGATCGCGCCCGCCCCACAGCTGGGGCCCAGCACGGGCTCATCCCTGACCCTCACCCAAATCTGCTCTTCTGCTTTGTTGCCTCCTCCCCACCCAGAGCTCACGGTCCCCGAACGCTGCACCTGCCGGCTGCCCCAACCCAGCGGGAGAAGTGGACATGAGGTTGGCAGGTGGGTGGCTTCCACAGTGAAGGGGAGAGAATTGGAAAGGAGACTCGGCTGGAAGCCCAGGTGTCCAGAGGTCTGTCCAGAAGGGCCCGGGGTGGTGGGACCACTGGGTTTGGTTTGGGAAACAGACGACTCTGCAGAAACACTCATTCTATGACCTTGAGCAAATCCTTTCCCCTCTGAGGATTTCAGCTCCCAGCTCTCTTTCCAGCTGTGAGATGAGGATTGCGATACTCAATTTCTGCCATATGGGGTAACTGGCCGCTGTTTGGAAAAGAGCTGTGGGAGAGAGGCTCCAGGGAGCATATAGGTGGACATGGAGAGGCAGTGGTCTCAGATGAGAAGCTGACCAAAGTGGCCCCGCGGTTGGATGTGAACCCGGTGTCGGCCCTGCTGTTGCCTGGACAGCAAGGATGATGGAGCTTGGGGACAGATAGGTTCTGGGTAGACTTCATACGTGCTAAGGTTGCAGCATTATGAGTGTATCCAAGGGAAGCTGGCCCATGAGGAACTGGCTAGGAGGGTGTGGCCTCAAGAGTGGTCAGGGCTGGGGTGGGAAAATAGAGTCACTGCTCCATAAGGATTAGTTCAAGGCTGGGAGCAGAGGAGAGCACCTATAGGGGAGTCGAGGCAGGAGAGGAGAGGGAGAGTAGGGTGTCGACAGAGAGGGCTGCATGGGACAGGAGCCGGGGAAAGTCCAGCTTTTCAGGGGAGGGTCGAGGAGGACGATCAAAGCAAGAAGGATGAGGAGCGTCCAGATGGGGTTCGAGGGTGCTGTCCCGGAAGCCAGCCAGGAAGGGTTTCCGCGGGAGGGCTTCAGCCTGTGCGGCCATCGGAGGGGTCAGGGGACATTAGGGCCGATATCAGGTGCCCCAGGGCGCTGACATCAGGAAGGTCCCAAGCAGCCTTGGCAATGAGCTGTCCTGCGGGGGTGATGGAGGCCAGGGCAGAGCGGAGTAGGTTGGGAGACTGGGAGGGAAGTCTGTAGAGGGAGCCAGCGCACAGGACTTTGGAGGAGCCGGCAGGGAGAGGAAGGGAGAGGACAGAGGCCAGCGGCTGGCCGGGGACGTGATTCCGAAGGAGGCCTTTCCTTCTGTATGTTCTGAGGACAGGACATGTTGCAAACAGAGGGGAAAGAGTGAGACAAAGGGACCGCTATTCTAAGAAAGCCGAGCAGGGCGGCGAGCTGGGCGTCCAGCTCACAGCAGGGGAAGGGAGGACTGACTGGCCCTCACAAGGAGTAGGCACCTCCCCCTCCATCATCACAGGAGAAAGGAGCACAGGATGGCGGGGACTCGACTGCGTTGGTACCCTCAGAGGCAGGAAGCTAGGGCGCTCCTGGGGTGGGGGCGCCGAAGCCCTCTTGAGCAGCGGATTCTGGAAGGCCCCTCCACACCTCCAGGGAGAACCAAGCTGAGAGCCTTGCTTGGAGTTGGAGCTCAGTTTTTCTTCCTTCCCCCGCCAGGAGCTGGTCCCTCTCTCACGCCCTGTGGGTGGCGACGGGTCCCCACCTTCCCGTTCTCCCGTCCCTTCTTCCCAAGTGGATGGGGAGGTCCGGTCACGAGGGGCCCTGGGGTCGTTCGGGAGCTCGCTGACATCTGAGGGGGCCCTGCCCGTGTCTGTCCTGCCTCCAGGCCCCCTCCGCATCACGGCCCTGGTCATCACCGTGGGCCTCACCTGGATCGTAGCCAGCACCCTCCTCGGTGGGCCCGGCAGCGGCTTTCCTCGCATCCAGCAGCTCTTCACCAGTGAGTGTGGGACCCGTCCCGCTTCGCCGCCAGGGTCACCGGTGCGGCCTCCTGGGCCTGCAGGCTGAGGCTCGGGGTGCGGGGGGCGGTGGCCTGGGTTTTCTGTCTCTTCCTGGCAGGATTCCTGCCGCTGGCCTCAGTCTGCCTCCTGGCACCCGGCACAGCCTTCCCACTCCCATGCAGTTGCTTCAGCTGGAAGCACCAGTCCCCGCTAATGAGAATTCTTTGTTCCATTGGAGTCGGTGGGGCCCAAGTGAAGGGCAGGGGGGCTTCTGCTGAACATTGGGGATGATGCCCTAGTTGTTCCCTGCAGGTTTCCCCCGGGTTCTGAGATGGGGAGGGGACTCGGCACCTCCTCACTGGTGACACGTCACCTAAGTACTTTTTGCGATTCCAATCTACCCTTTTCTTGGAGCAGAGGGCTTTGCATCTCAACGTCATTTACACTTGAGCAGGAACGTACGTGCCAAGGTCAGCCTGGCTTAGCCCCTGGCCCCTGAGCCTGACTGCCGTTCCACCTTGACTTCACGGTATAGGAGCAGGCTGCCCTGCTGCAGGCCCTGGGAAAGCGCCACACTAACAGAAACAACTCTCTGTACCCACAGGCCAAGAGAACTCAGTGACTGCAGGTAAGGCTCCTGTCTCCTCCCTGCTCCTCCGCTGTGCCCGCCCCTCTTACCACTTTTGTGACAGCTGTGCCTGTCCGCAGCCCTCCAGGGTTTCTCTTCTCCACTCAGCCCTCCCCAGACTAGCCATTGCAGCCCACTGGAGCTGCTGGCATGGTGTGAGCCTAGGAAACAAGTTACCTGTTTCCAGAATACACTAGGGGGACAGCACAGGATAGACATCCCCATTCCAAAAGGCAGACGTTGGAAGGAGTAAAGGGGTCATCAGTCTCAAGCAGGTCCAAAACCCAGCAGGGCAAATGCATTTGACTTCAAAACATAAGACGAATCCCTGGGCCTCTGAGGGCGGGGAGTGGGGGGCGGGGGCGGCGTGGTGGATATCCTACCCTCTCTCTGGGCCTGAGCCAGCTCTGGCCTCTGCAGCCATTGATCTGCCCTTGGAGTCATCCTTCCTCCCTTATGTCTTTCTCTGTCCCTTTCAGTCCAGGCTGGCAGTGTTTCTACTGGTATAAAATTCTCAAAAACCTTGTTGACCTCGTGTGCAGTTCATGAGGCTCTAAGCTATAAGACAAGAGAGTCCTGCAGATCTTCCCTGGCTCACCTCATCTCTCTGCTCCTGGCTTCTGCGAAACGGTTGAGTGGGTCCACCAGTCACACGCCCCGGCTTTTTACAAGTAGTTGTCCAGCCACACCTGTGGTATTCTCTCCCGAGCCTGCTTTTTCATTTTTTGCAATATGATTAGGCTGAGAATTTTCTAGATCTTCACATCCTGGTTCCTTTGTGCTTAACAATTGCTTCCTCAGTTTATTTCTCTCCCCTCACATGTCACTGTGAGCAGCAAGGAGAAACCATCAGCACTTTGCTTGGAAATCTCCTCAGCTCCATCTCCCAGTTGAGCGTGTACAAGTTCTACCTTCCGCAAAACCCTAGAACACAATTCGGCCAAGTTCTCTGCCACTTTATGAGAAGGATGACCTTTCCTCCAGTGTCCCATAACATGGTCCTTATTTCTGTGTGAGAAGTCACCAGAAGCACCTTTAGCATTCACATTTCTGGCGACATTGCGGTCACCATGATATGTGTATTCTCCAAGACAACAGAAGCTTTCTCTCCTGCTCTTCTCTCTTCTTTCTGTGCCCTCTCCAGAATCACCTATAATGTCCACATTTCTACCAGCAGTCTCTTCAAGGCGATTTAGGCCTTTTCTAATATGCACCTCAATATCCTACAGCCTCTACCCATTTCCCAGTTGCAAAGCCATTTCCACATTTGTAGGGTTTTATTACAGCAGCACCCCACTTCCTGGTATCAAAATTTGTATCAATTTCCTGGGGCTGCCATAACAAAATAGCACAAACTAGGTGGCTTAAAAAACAGAAGTGTGTTCTCTCACAGTTCTGGAATCTTGAAGTCTGAAATCTAGGTGTTGGAAGGCTACTCTCCCTCCGGAGGCTCCAGAGGAGGGTCCTTCCAGCCTCTCCCAGCTTCTGGGCGCTGCAGGCGTCCCTGGACTTGTGGCCACATCCCTCCCATCTCTGCCTCCATCTTCACGTGGCTTTCCCTCCACATCTCTGTCTTCTTTTCTGTCTGGTGTAAGAACACATGTCATTAGATTTAGGGCTCACTCTATTCCAGGATGATCTCATGTTAATGAATTATAACTTCAATGACCCTATTTTTACAGAGGATCACGTTCTGAGGTCCCAGGAGCTGGGACTTGAGAACATCTTTTGTGGGGACACAGCTCACATAACAGAGACCAACCTCGCCATGCCCTCTCCACGGGGTCCCTGCACCTCCCCTCCCAGCAGCTCTCCTTCCCTCCTGTCCTCTGTTCCTGGTGGGGCCACAGCCCAGGCCAGCCCTCCTGCCTCCTTTCTCTTCTCCCACCAGTGGGTGAAGAGCCTCCCTGGGGTCCTTGTCACCTTGTCCCAAGGCCAGCCCCAGTGGGATACAGAGTGTCTGTGGAAATGTCCCTGGCCTTGGCCTGAGCCATGTCCCCTCCCCACGCCAGTCCCCAGGTCTGTGGTCACTCATTCCTCCCTATGAGTTGGTCCTGACCTCCCCCTCTCAGATCTCAGGTGCCCCCAGGGCCAGGCCCATGGGTCACCCCTGTTGTCCCCACCCAGAGCCACGGGCCAGGAAGTACAAATGCGGCCTGCCTCAGCCGTGTCCGGAGGAGCACCTGGCCTTCCGCATGGTCAGCGGGGCTGCCAATGTCATTGGACCCAAGATCTGCCTGGAGGATAGGATGTGAGCTCCTCCGGTGGGTGGGGGGCGGGGCAGGGAGGGGCGCTGGGTCTGCAAGGACTGGGGTCAGGCGGGGTAGACATGCTGCTGGAAGGCTCCCTTCCCCTGCTAGGCTCATGAGCAGTGTCAAGGACAACGTGGGCCGGGGACTGAACATCGCTCTGGTGAACGGTGAGTTCCCCGTGGAACAAAGAAGCAAAGCCAGGCCGCGACCTGCCACCCTCCTTCCACCCCACCCTCCCGGGAATTCCCACGGGGGTGCCTGGGAAGGGGTCTGTGGGAGCTGAAGGCTCTATAAGAGAGGTGACCCAATGGACGAGAGCATGGCAGCAGTGAAAAATGGTAAGTTTCTAGGAAGTGGGAGGCTGCTTCATGGGGAGCCCCGGAGGGCCTCCAGTGCTGGGCAGAAGCTCCCCGGCCTCGGGTAGGTCCCAGGAGTCTGAATGAGGGGCAGGGTGGACGTGAATATGGTGGAAGTGAAAAGCTTCCAGAAGGGCTGCAGCCAGCAGCCGCTGCTCGGTCCTGAGCCTGGTCTGGGGGCGCCAGGTGGTTGCGTAGTGTCACCCCGGCTGCTCCCGCTGCAGCACCCATCCTTCCCTCCGACCAGGGGTAAGCGGAGAGCTCATCGAGGCCCGCGCCTTTGACATGTGGGCAGGAGGTGAGTCAGGCTGCAGCCTCTGCTTTCTGACTGTGGGCGGAATGATGGCATCTTTCCCCTGAATGCTGCTCCCTCTGTCCGCTCGCTGGGGCATCTTGAGCCCTTCGTTGGGTTCAGAAAAGGCGGGGAGAAGGACAGGTGTTCAGTCAGGGCTTCGGCCCTGGCTTCTTATAGCATTTGGCCCCTACACTCACTCGTGTGTCCCTGGCCTGATCCCTACTTTCGTTTCTTCATCTGGAGAGCAGGGGCTGGCGGGGGAGGGGTGCTCAGCGGCGCCTGATGCCCCATGGGGCCTGTCCCCCCAGACGTCGACGATCTGCTGAAGTTTATCCGGCCGCTGCATGAAGGCACCCTGGTGTTCGTGGCTTCCTACGACGACCCAGCCACCAAGTAAGTCATGGCCAAGGCCGGCCTTAGCCTCACCCTCCTACGGCCACAGCTTGTATCTCTTCCTTCTGTGCGGCAGGATGAATGAAGAGACCAGGAAGCTTTTCAGCGATCTGGGCAGTAAGAATGTCAAGGACCTGGCCTTCCGGGACAGCTGGGTGTTTGTAGGGGCCAAGGGTGTGCAGAACAAGAGCCCGTTTGAGCAGGTATGGGCGCAGGGCCTGTTACCCCCACTGCCTGGCCCGGGTCAGTCTGCCCGCCCCTCCCACCTGCATCCTCTGAGGTCCCCTTCTGTTTGCACCACAGCCTGCCCTGAGTTCTGCCCAGCACCCCCACCCGTCCGCACAGGGAGGGCAGTAACTGTGATCTTCCCTGTCTTGTATGGATTTCCTCCTAAAGAATCACATTGGCAAGATCCACAGTTAAGAAACCTTCCTCCCATACATCTTCAAGATGCTCGTGGGACTTCCCTCGCAGTCCAGTGGTTAAGACTCCCGTGCTTCCGCTGCAGGGGGCACGAGTTCAGTCCCTGGTCGGGGAACTAAGATCCCGCATGCCGGGTTGCTCAGTCCTGTCCCATTCCCCCAAAACCCAGGACCCCAGTTTACACCCTGCTCCCCGGCTGCCCTCCAGCCAGCGGCTCCTCCAGGGCCAAGCCCCCAGTGCTGCCCCAGTTCCAGCCCTCAAGCCCTGCTGCCCACAGCAGGACAAGGCAAATAGGTTGTTCCACTGGTTTCTGGAAGGCTCTGGCTGCCAAAAGAGCAGCTCATCTCCCAGAGGAGAAACGCCCCCTCTGGCCTCACTCTTCCTGCAGCTTCCAGCCGTGCCCTGTGGGCTGGCTGACGGCAGGGACACACAGCGCTTCCTTCCCTTTGCCATGTGTGCTAGGCCCACCTAAGTTCAAAGAAAGTGACCCCCCTCCCCCTGTGAGGGGCAGCCAGGCAGCTGAGGTGCTGGGGCAGACAGGAGGCGGGTGCCAGAGACTGCACGCTTGGTTGACCTAGCACAAGAGGGCAGAGGGCTCTGTCTGGCCCCGGTGCCCGAGCGCTGAGCCCGTGCCTTCCTGCTTCTGCCAACCCACAGCACGTGAAGAACAGTAAGCACACCAATAAGTACGAAGGCTGGCCTGAGGCGCTGGAGATGGAAGGCTGCATCCCCAAGAGGACCGCGGCCAGCTAGCGGCGAAGTCGAGGACCAGACGAAGCGAGGCTGCGTGTGCCCAGCCTGGGAGGAGGCTCTGGCACAGGACTGAGGCCTGACCCCACGCCCAGCCAGGAGCACTCCTGCCCCGGTACGTCAGGGCTCCACGGCAGTGACCAGTGACCAGACCGTGACCAGTGGTGGGGGCTGCATGGCGGCCCCATCGCACTTTGTCGGGGGACCCCAGGTACCCATCTTCTTTTCCTAAAGCTGCTCCCCTGGCCAACCCCCACCCAAGTCACAAGCACCTGCGGCCCCAAGTCTGGTAGCAGCTGCCTGGCAGGTTGGGGCATCTTCCAGAACCTCTCCATCCCAGAGTGGCTCACTGCTCTGCGGGGCAGTCCCATCTCCGGTGTGATTCGTTCTGCTGAGCCGCATGTGGCAGCCACTCCGGGTACCTGGCTGCCTCCTGCCTCGCTCTCGCAGGAAACGGTGGCCACCTGGGAACTAGGCTGGTGAGGTCACCAGCCTGATCGCAGTCCCTAGCGCAGCGGGCGGCAGCTCCTGCGGCTTGTCTGTCAGAGGGCCCGCCTTCTAGATGACCTGTTAATAAACTGGTGGCCCCTGAAGGAATGAAGTGCGTTCAGTGTGGAGTCAGGGGTGGTGGTGTCCTTGGGGAGGGACACGTCCCAGAGTCTCAGCCAATCTACCCCCACACCCTTGGCAGACAGCAGTCTGTCTCCAGGGCTTGTGCCACCCACAGGCCCCTCTGTGGCTGAGATTTGATTCCGGCAGTGAGCAGAGGGGCTCCCCAGCTGGCATCCCTGTACTCTTGCCCAAGAAAGATGATTCTGCCTTTTGGGACTGCAGGAAACTCGCCGACTCCCTTGGACACTGCATAGGCCTATAGGGACAGCGATGGGGATTAAAACCAACCCAGGAGCCTTCCCCCTCCCCCCAGCCTCCCGCAAGAGCTAGCGTGTCTCCCCGCTGTGCTCAACATTAGATGCCTTTGAAATCAGGCTGGCAGGAGGCTGAGTCACGCGGGCTACCTGGCATTTCTCACAGATGACGGTTATATTTCCCTGCATTGGGTGAGAACCAGCATGAAACTATAAGGAGTTTTGCTGGAAAAGTACATGAGGGCCCAGAAATGGTCTGGGGTCAGAAAAAGGAGAGAAGGCAGCTTGGAATTTGCAGATGGAGGAATCGGGGCACCAGGTGGGCAACCTTGAGGGGGCCGTGGCAGGGGCAGTGGACTTGCCTCTAGGGGTTACTTGCTGCGAGAGTGTGAACATAGCATCAGGAAATGAAAGTCTTTCAGGAGGTAGCAGAAGAGGAGAGGCCACGGATGGCCTGGGAGGAGAGGCTGTGGTTGTGAGGCCACAGCCATGGCTACAAAAGGTCAGGGAGTAGAGACGTGAGGAGGGCCTGAATTGCTTGCCTGGGAGATGGTGATCACAAAAGCTGGGATGCAGCCTGGCCCTGTGCCAAGAGCTTTATGTGTCTTCATTTTTAAACAGACTTTCTTTTTTAGAGCAGTGTTAGGTTCCCAGCAAAGCTGAGCAGAAAGTCCAGAGTTCCCACATACCCAGCCTCCACTGACACATCATCACCACCCAAAGCCCAGGGTGGACATTAGGGTTCCCTCTTGGTGTCGTACAGTCTGTGGGTACATCCAGATTATTCAGAATACTTTGGGGGATGTTGAAAATGTCCATAATAGAAGGTTTAGAAAGTGAATACACGTATGATACTATAATGGTAAGTAGGCATCATTATAAACACTTGTGAACCCCACAGGCTGCTGTGACCCCTGTTTACAGAAGAGAAATGGTCCCTGGTGCACTTAGGAAAGTTTACCTGGAGCTGGGAGGTTAGAAGCCAGACAAATAGGGCCCCGCAAGGTTAGTCACTTGCCCCAAATGAAGTGTACCTCAGTGAAGGGCCACACTGCATGGCTGGCAGGTGCCTCTCATACAGCTGTTGTGCCAGCTCGTCTTTAACTGCATGTGCCAGAGCCACACAGATGGAAACGGCAGGCCAGCCTTATCCCCTGCGTGGCCCAACACAGGGCAGGATGCTGACGGTGGTGTGGAGCGCAGCCCACCCGACCTTCCAAAGCAGAGGTGTGTCTTACTACATCCTGTGGTCTTCCATCGCCAGGGTTTTGTCCCCCAGGCCTACCCTCAGGACTTAAAACATCCTCAGTTACAAGTGCCAGGGTCCCAACTCAACTGGCGTATGCAATACATAATGACAGGGGAGGGAGGCTTAATGGTCCTGTAACAGACCCCAAAGCCTACGAGCGATTCCAGCTCCAGTAATGTCCTCAAGACATGGGCTCTCCGTCTCCTGGCTTTGCTTTTCTTCGTATTTGCATCCTCTTCAAACACGCCTTCTTCCCCAAGCAGGAGGAACAACAGTAGACATGCCGGGTTAGCAAACCCAGCAAGAAAGAGCTCCTACCTTCCCAGTTGGTCCAGCCCAAGTCCCTGGGAACTACCTCTCATTGGTCCAAATTGGATTATGGGTTTATCCTTGCCTCAGTCTGTTTGCCTCTGATTCGCTACTTCTGGGTCTGTGTCCACCCCAGAGGCCAGCATTTGGGGTCATCCACATGCAAACCTTGTGTACCAAGAGTGGAGGAGGGAGGCTCCCCAGAGGAAACTCAGGGGCTGTGACCTGTTGCTGGGCATGCAGAAACGCCAGGTGTCACTGCATTTCCCACCGAATACCAAATGCATCCCATACTTGTGCTTGTATAGAATATGCCTTCCGTGCACGCTGATTTATCACACCGTCTTCCTGGAGGCCCCTGCCTGGAGAGCAGGAGGTAGGCACACTTCTCAGGGTCATCCCTGTGACCCTGTTAGCAGGATGGTGGCAGGTCTCCCATCTGAAGTGCACTGATGTTGTTTTAGCTGTCACTATCCTTTGTTTCATCTCTTCTCTCAGTCCAGATGACTTCTTTTGGAACTAGAAACCTTCCTTCTCTTCTGGGGCAAATTATTAATCCCCTAAACTAACTACAACATTCTCTTGTCTTTAGCCGCCCCTTTTTCCTGCAGGGAAGGCCTCTAAATTCCCTGATGTCGGACTCCCCACCAGCCTCTCTCGCTTTTCAGGGAAGGCTGAAGGGACTGATGATAATGGGGAGCAGCCTTCTAACATTGATCCCTGGCACCAATTCCTGACCAGTTGGAATATAAAAACGCAGCTTTCCTCGACGGCAAACATGTCTTTTAGGTTTTCCATCCCCAGGTCTTCCAGCTGACCCCCCCACCCACCCTTCTCCCTCTGGCTGACTTTACCCCATTCTCAGACAGCACCACTGCTCTTTTGCAAAGTGTAGTCTTCAACACAGCATGTGCCAAGCTCAGCCCTCTCACCTGTGCCAGCCTGCTTCCATCCAGACACTTCAACCCCATTTGAGAGGGACAGTACAGACTTTCTGGGACACCAAGCCCGTACACACAAATGGCTTATGTCTTAACTGAGGCTAAAGAACAGCCTAGAGCAACGGCCTCTAAATGTTTTTTGATCACTGGCATAAATCAAACCCTGAGTTGTGCACCCCCACCATGTGTGTATCTGCTTACATATCAAGTGCATGTACTAATGTGAACTTTATAACACACATACACAAATACAATTTTTAATAAGTAAAATGTATTTAAATAAGGCTAAATTAAAATTAAGGTTTTTATTTAAATGATTACAATTATTTATTGGAAAATTAAATAAAAACAGAGATGCTGTGAGTCTACGATATGTCTCATGAACCTCCTAGGGGCAAGAACCTGCACCTTTTGGCAACACTGGCCTCTGTCACAGCCCTGACAAGCTCTTCCAGAGCAGTGGGCAGCCCTTGGGGACATGCAAATCCCCTTTGATTCTACACTTGCTTACTGTCTTCCCATGTCCACGTTCTACCTTTCTGCCCTTCCTTATGCCATGTGTTGGCATTCCTTTTCCGTGAAGCCTCCGGCCCTTGCTGGTGGCCCCAAATAGTTTCGAAAGGTTGAGAAGTCCACCGATATTACGCAGTGTGGAAACAGGCGCTTGGTCGACGCTTAAACAAAGAAAGGTGGGACAAGGCCGAGCCTGGGCCCCAGAATCCGGGTCGGTCGGACTCGGCCCTTGGGCCACGAGGCTGGGTGCCCTGACCACTCGCAGCAGCCCCCGGGCGTCCTAGCTCAGCTAACAGCTAAGCCCGTGTCCCACTGCCCCCAGAGGTCGCAGCGTGTTTGGGAATGACTGGGGTGCCTACACGGAGCGTGTCGCCCCAGCGGCGACCACAGAAAACTGGGACCGCGGCTCGCTGGTCACACAAGACCTCACCCTGCGCACACCAACCGCGTACCGGAAGGCGGCCAGCCCGGCGCGCGCGCGCACAGCCTCGCGCTCCCAGATACGCCACATCCGGTCGGGACCCGCCCGGGCCGCGAGAGGTAAGGGGGCGGGCGCGCGGGGGCGGGGCCTGCTCGGGCTCGGGGCGGGGCCCCGGCGGGCAGAGCTCGCAGGCGTCCGCCCTCCAGTCAGGCGCTGGCGCCAGCGCCGAGTTTCCAGGCCGCTGAGGCAGGTGAGAGCTTCGGGCCGGGAAGGACGGGCGGAAGGCAGCTTCTGGCCCCGGCCGGGCTCCGCGTTCGCCCGCTCCGGCGGCCGGACCCCTCGGGGAAGGGCCGCCGCCGCGTGTTCGTGAGGCCTGACGCGGCCGCCGGGCCCGGGAGTGGCGTGTGGTACCCCGGGACCGCCCGGGCGGGTCGCCGGCTTGCTGGCTGCGGGGCGGCAGCGCGAACCCGGCGGCGGCGCGCTCCCCCTCCCCTCCCTGTCCGAGCTCTGATCCTGCCCTATCCGACAACTTCCGGACTCCCAGGTAGGGAGCAGCCCCGGGTCCGCACTGCCGACTGCCCCGATACCGACCACTCGGCCCGGGGTTCCCTCCCCTGCCTTGGGGCGCATCTGCCCAAACTCTTTCGGCACCTCACGGAGAAATGGTGGGGATCCGGGCCAGACCCCTCACGCAGTGACTCAAAGCCGCCAGCGGTACTGGAAGGACGGGGTGGATGGCCCTTTGCCTCCTCTCCCTTCTGAACTGGTTCACACCACCCCGGCGGCTTCATTCCCGGGTGCCTTCATCTTTTCCCTGTGACTCCCCACCACTGTACTTCTACTCTCTCTGGTTTTCCTTCCTCCCTCTTCAGCGGTGGGACACAAGGCTGGATCAAGGCCTCCAGGGTAAGTGATCCAAACCCCAAGCCAGGAGAGGCCGTGGCATCCCAGGATGGTACAGGGGGACTTTCCCAGGCATAAGCCTTCTGCTTCACCGGCCCTCCACTATCTACTTCCCCCGCTCCCTGGTCTCCCATGAGAGGTGGGGCCAGGACCCAACCCTGACGGGATCTAGAGAAGCAGGGGCCTCTTCCAAGACCGGGACAGTGCAGGACATGAGTCAATCCAGACTAATGATGAAAAATCACTGTGTCCTCATCCTTGTTGCCCCAGTTCCTGCAGGTGATGTGACAATAGGATGCTGGCTGCCCAAATGGAGAAGTAGAAGGAGACAAACGTTCTCCTTTCCCCCTGAGGCATCCTGCCCCGCCTAGAAACACTCATCTGCTCACCGGTAGTTCCAGGCTCTGGTAGGGGCACATGTGGGCAGGGGAGGAGTCCCTGGACTCTGAGCAGAGCCTCTCAGGTGTGGCACAGCTGCTCTAGGAGCTCAAATTCTGGGACTGCCAGGAGAGTGGGATCTCTGACAGAAGGAGGAGAAACCCCTCAGTGGACACGTGGCCGTATCTGATCTCTTCCTGCTGTCCCTTCTGGCAACTTCCATGGGGAGATGGGACCTGTTCCCTCCCAGAACCACCATCTTGCCCCTGTGAGCAGGTAGGGTAGGCCAGGTGGCCACGCACAGCAGCGCTCTTCACATGTCAGTGGTGAACATCAGCCCCAGGACCTTTGGCCCGGTGGTCACCCACTGCCCACACCACTTTGCTGGCTGCTCTCTGCCTGGCAGATGACACTCAAGTGCCCTAACCTGCTCTCATCGGGCCTGCTTCTTTGGCATCCCTGGGTAGTCCTTCAGCGCTTTCATCCCAGTTGTGGTACTGCTGCAGCTGCGTCTCAAAGCAGGTGGGGCACAGGCTAGTGGTGACAGGATTGGATGTGGCTCTCCCAGATCCCTTGGTATCAGGACATCTCCAAATGGTCACCGTGGTGGGCAAACCCGGGGAAATCAGCATGTATCAGCAGGCTGAAGGTGAACTCCTACCTGTAGTTGGACCCTCTGAGTGAGGGATGGGAAGCTTGAGGCAGTTGTGACTGGGGAGGGGACAGCCGAATGGCACTCAAGGGCCAGCACTAGGCATCCCCTTTCCATCTTGAGGCTTGCCGCAAGGGGCCCTGCTGAGTCTCCCAGCAAGGGGCTTCCAGATCCTGTGTTCCTGGGCTCACGGCTGCTCGCCCTCACCAGCCACCTCTCTGTGTCCCTTCTCTCCTCAGGAACAGCTCTGCTATCAAGACAGGCAGCACAGGGCCAGGCCTTTCCCATGGACCCTCTTCAGGACAACCCGACGGCAGCAGCAGGGCTGCTCTCCTAAGCTGTGGGGGGCCTGGGCTCCCCATCCTTCGGGAGGAGCCATGGTGTTTAGGAGCAGCGAGGGCAGCTCCCTGAAGTGGCATGGCCCGGGAGGGGGCGGTGCTTGCACAGGCCCCCTAGGCATGCTCAGAGCCACCCTGCTGCTTGTCAGCCTGCTGTGGGGGGCCCGGGGAACAGCCAGTGCCAATCTCAGCACAGCTGCGGGCCGCACCGTGCCCCTGACGGGGGGCCGCTACCTGAGCATTGGGGATGGCTCCGTGATGGAGTTTGAGTTCCCAGAAGAGAGCGAGGGCATCATCGTCATCTCAAGCCGGTACCCGGGCCAGGGCAACAGGACAGGGCCCAGCCCCGTGCTCAGGGTCACCTCCCTGGACACAGAGGTGCTGACCATCAAGAATGTGAGCGCCATAGCCTGGGGCAGTGGGGGTGGCTTTGTGGCGAGCATCCACTCAGGCGTGCCTGGGATAGCCCCACTCCACATCCAGCTCGTGGACCCCCATGAGGCCCCGCCCACACTGCTGGAGGAGCGGAGAGATTTCTGCATCAAGGTCTCAGCTGCTGAAGACGGCCGCGCCACCCTCGGCGCTGAGCTGCTCCATTTCTCAGAGAGCCCCATCCTCTACTTGCTCCTGCCTCTTATCTTCGTCAACAAGTGTTCATTTGGGTGCAAAGTGGAGCTCGGGGTTCTGAAGGGGCTCCTGCACAGCCCCCAGCCCATGCTGCTGGGCCTCCTGGGCCAATTTCTGGTCATGCCCTTCTATGCTTTTCTGATGGCAAAGGTCTTCATGCTGCCCAAGGCCCTGGCCCTGGGCCTCATCATCACTTGCTCCTCGCCCGGCGGTGGGGGGAGCTACCTCTTCAGCCTCCTCCTTGGAGGGGACGTCACCCTGGCCATCTCCATGACTTTCATCTCGACAGTGGCTGCCACCGGGTTCCTGCCTCTGTCCTCAGCCATCTACAGCCGCCTGCTCAGCATCCACGAAACACTCCACGTGCCCATTTCCAAGATCCTGGGGACCCTGCTGTTCATCGCCATCCCCATAGCAGCAGGCGTGGTGATCAAGTCCAAGCTCCCCAAGTTCTCACAGCTACTGCTGCAAGTCATCAAGCCCTTCAGCTTCGTGCTGCTCCTGGGTGGCCTCTTCCTGGCCTACCACATGGGAGTTTTCATCCTGGCGGGTGTCAGGCTGCCCATTGTGTTGGTGGGCCTCACGGTGCCCCTGGTTGGCCTCCTGGTGGGCTACTGCCTGGCCACGTGCCTGAAGCTGCCAGTGGCCCAGCGGCGGACCGTCAGCATCGAGGTGGGGGTGCAGAACAGCCTGCTGGCTTTGGCCATGCTGCAGCTGTCCCTCCGCCGCCTTCAGGCTGACTATGCCTCCCAGGCTCCTTTCATTGTGGCGCTGAGCGGCACCTCGGAGATGTTGGCCTTAGTTATTGGCCACTTCATCTATAGCAGCGTGTGCGCAGTTCCCTGAGGCCCCAGGTCAAGCTTTTGCCACTCCTAGCTCCCAGCCTATACCCACTGTCCCCACAGTTCTTGTGTACCAAAGGCCTTTAGTTCTCATGCACTATGCACTCAGAAAAATCCAGGCTTATTTTTTTTACTCGTTTTTTATTCTCCAGCTTTCAGTGCCAAAGAGGCCATGCTGAGTTCGGTATGTGGGCACTGCCCAGAAAATATATTTCAATAAAAGAGAAAAGCGAGCTTGGGTCACTTCCAGTCTTTGCCCTCTGAGGCCTGCGGGTGGGGGAAGGAAGGGTGTGGCTGGGTAGGTGTGGGCCAGGATGGAGGGCTGGCTTGGGTGACACGGTGACCTCTGCCCAGACTTTCTCTCTCAGCCCTCCTTCCTCATGCATCCCCTCTGAGAGCTGGGTCTCTCTGTTCTAGAAGAAGCGGTGGGAAGATGAGAGCAGAGGCCTGGCTCCTCGGCCCGCTCCCAAGCTCAGCTGGTTTTCCACAGGCCGGCAGGAAAGGAGGCCCGCGGGCCGCGGGGCGATCTCGGCAGGGCCGGGCCATCCGCGGACTCCTGGGAGGCAGGGAATGGGCATCGGCGCTGACCGGCCCCGTCCGCGGGCGGTGAGCGCGGGCAAGCGAACTCCCGGCCCGCCCTCTCCCCAGGTCCCAGCTCCCCGACTCCGCCGATCGGGCCTGACTAGTTCCTTCGCCCCTCATCCCCGCGAGCGTCCCACCTCAGACGCCGCGGGGCGCGGGGCCCGGGGCCCGGGCCGGGGCGTCCGCGTGCGTCGGCCGGGCGGGGCCGCGGGGGCGGGGCGGGGCCGCGACGCCGGGCGCGCCCCTCGTGCGGCTTCCGGCGGCGGCGGCGGGAGGTTCCAGCGCGCGCCCTGGGCGGTGGCGCGCGGCGGGGGGCGGTGGGGGTGCGCGCGGGCCGGAGTGGACGCCGCGGCGGCCGCCATGCAGCTGACAGTGAAGGCGCTCCAGGGCCGCGAGTGCAGCCTGCAGGTAGTGTCGTCGGGCCCCGCCGCCATGTCGGCTGAGGCGGTTGGCCCCCGGGCGCGGGGCCGGGCCGAGGGCGGGGACGGACCGGGCGGGCCGGCCGCGCCGGGGAGGCCAGGAGAGCCGCCCTCCGCGGGGGCCGCGGCCTCACCTGCCGCCCGCCCTCGGCCCGGCCAGGTGTCAGAGGACGAGCTGGTGTCCACGCTGAAACATCTGGTCTCTGAGAAGCTGAACGTCCCTGTCCGCCAGCAGCGGCTGCTGTTCAAGGGCAAGGCTCTGGCAGGTAAGCCGGGAGGGGAGACGCCTGGGGAGCCCCGCGGGAAGGCAGGGGACGGGGCGTCCGGGCCGAGCCAGGGCAGCAGTGTAGTGGAGGGAGCGCTGGCCACGACCCCCGGGGAGGCGGCATCCTCAGCCGCATGCCGCGGCGCTCCGCCTGGGCTCCCCGAGGCCGTTCCCCCCATTGTGGGCCATAGCTCCATCAATCTCTCTCGGGCAGATGGGAAAAGACTCTCCGATTACAGCATTGGGCCCAATTCCAAGCTCAACCTAGTGGTCAAACCTCTGGAGAAGGTGTTACTGGAAGAAAGCACCGCGCGGAGGGTGGCTGAGGCCCCGCCCGCACCCCCAGCCGCCTGGCCGCTCATCTCCAAAGTCCTGGCCCGTCACTTCAGCGCCGCAGATGCCAGCAGAGTCCTAGATCAACTCCAGAGGGTGAGCAGCGTCGCCCGGGCCGCCCAGCCCCTGCCTCTAGCGCAGCGGCCACCCACCCGCACCTGAAGCCTCCTGGCCTTTTCTCCTCAGGATTATGAGAGGTCCCTGAGCCGCCTGACGCTGGACGACATCGAACGCTTGGCTGGCCGCTTCCTGCACCCCGAAGTGACTGAAGCTATGGAGAAGGGGTTCTCCAAGTAGGATTCTCGGAGTGTGGGGAGGAGCCTGGCCAGGCCACAAGCTGCATGTAGCATTAAATGTGTTCTCCTGTTGCAATCTGGCTCATAATACTAGCTGGCGGGTACCCGGGTACCTGTGCCTGGCTCTTGTTAGGGACCAGGCCCCGCTCAAAGCTCTTGACCTGGGTTTGCTCCCACATTTTACACAAAAGGTGAGACAGCCAAGGCTCCTAGTGGTGAAGTAGGGGAGCCAGAATCTGAGTCCAGTCAGTTTCTAGAAGTGCCTCAAGGTGAGAGGGTGAAAGGGGTTGCTTAGAAGGATGCTGAGAGGTGGGCCTTGGCATTCCATGCTTGGCCCACTGAGGACGAGCCCTGGAGCAGTGCCTTCCCAGGCCCGAAAGCGGAAGCAGCTGGGCCTGCTGTCCAACCCTGTCCCCTCGCCTCTGGCAGGTCCAGCATTGGCGGGAGGTCAGTGACAGCCAGCCTTGGGGCCCCTCAAGCTGCTGCGACCAGTGTGCCCTCGACCAAGGGAAAGTGGGCTGGGGAGTCTGGGACGTCACCCAGCTCTGGGGTGTGACCTTAGGCAAGTCCCTGTGTCATGTTGGTCCCCGGCTGTTGACTCCACACAGTAAGGGCCACTCCTTAGACCTCAGTCAGTTTCCTTTACCCCTGACCCCTGGGGTCGGGAGTCTGCAGTGACCCTCCCCCTCATGTCCCAGATACAAACTGAGGCCAGGAGCTGAGCGACGGCCAAGCATGGCCCACAGGTGGGCTGTCCTGGCCCTTAGTGTCCCAGCTTTTCTTGGGGCTCCCTGTCTGCTTGTCTCCTCCCAGACACGGGCAGTCCTTGACCTTTGGAGATGACAGGTGACGGGCTTGAGGTTACTCAGTCAGGCCCCCATACCCTGTGCTCACCCACAGTGTGGAAGTAGACCCTTCCTCTGCCGCGCGTGTACAGGGACTTTTGCTGTGCACACCACACACTGCCTGACAGGAAACCTCGGGGGGTGGGGAGGGGCCGAAATCAGGAGGTAGGCCCTAGAGATCATCGAGGCACCTGCTCCTCAGAGGAGGGCACCTGGGCCACCCTTCTGCCTGGGCCTTGTGGGGTAAGCGCTGGGTCCGCGGGCTGGGAGGACAGACAGAGGCCTGAGGGGCAAAGTCTTTGAAGAACAGGTGGAAGGCCCTGGCCCCACCCAGGAGCTGGGCACGCTCAGCAGCAGGGCCCGTGTGATAGGCTTACCTACGCTCTCATTTCTTTCCAATCAGGAAAATTTATGTTGACATTTTCAATCCCACTAGAGGTGAATGTGAGACTTTGACTTTGATATGAAAGGAACTATATTAGCTGGGATGCTTTTGGTTTCCAGTAGTTGATTTAATCATAAAGGAAATTGGTTTAAGCAATAAAGGAAATGTATTCGTTTACAAAGCTGAGAAGTCCAGGGGTATTGGCAGCAGATAAACAATTTCACCAAATACCCAGTTTCTTCCTACCTCCCCTCTGCACTCTGCAGTGTCTGCTTCATCCCAGGCCTCTGCCTCAGGATCAGAAGATGGTTGCCTGCAGCTTCCACCAAATCCCTCGATCACAGCCAGCAAGGAGCACCTTCCCGTCCTGTAGCGTAGCTTCTTCCTCAGATGCCCCCAGCAAATAAACGCTGTCCTTTCGTTGGTCAGAACTGGGTGGTGCCTCCATCATTTTGGTGGGGGGTGGGATGGGCTGTGGGAGGGCGGACTTGTCCAGGGCCGGGGAGTGACAAACACAGATTTACCTTGCAGACAGACCCTAGAGACCGTTGTTGAGTCCCTTGTGCCAGTGCCTCCCAACTCGGGTGACAAAGCCACCTGGTGGTTAGGAGCCATCTGCTGGGCAGTTGGACATGGGGGTCAGGAAGTCAGTGGGCAGATCAGGCTGGACGTGGAGACAGGAGTGGCATCTTCAAGGTGTATGGAAAGCACCTCGCTAACAGAGCTGACTGGGGTCTGGGCCCAGTCCAATTCCACAGCCCCTTGCAGCCTTGCATGATGTTCAGCAGTGGCCTGTGGACACGATGTCCTAGATGCTGTAACGACGGATGAGATAGCTTCCCAGAGAGTGTGGCATAAAAAGGGGAGAGGACTGGGCCTTGAGAGACTTCACCAACTGGAGACACTATGCAGGCCAAGGAGCCTCCCCAAACACCACAAGGCCACAGGGAGAGCTCGGTGTCAGAGGCCAAGAATACCCTCCAGAAAGGGTAGGGGTGTCCAGTGCTGCCAAGAAGCAAAGCGAGGGCAGGGAAGAGACTCCCCTCGCGTTGGTAACAAGAAGGTTGTCGGCGATGTTGTGGGGCAAGAAGTGACTGCGAGGGGGGAGGGGAAGAGGCTGTGACAGTGACGGAGGACCCCGGGTTCCAGAAGCTTGTCTGTGCAGGAGTGTGTAGCTGTGGAGGGGCAGGGTGGGGGAGAGAAGTTGGAGAGGGAGGAGACGCTACCAAGATGAGAGATGGGAGGCCCCAGGTAGGAGGGGGCCAGGGAGGCGCTGGTCCAGGCCGCGTACTATCATGAGAGGAGACAGGTGACTCCGTGTGAAGATGGGATGGCCACAGGCAGCACCCCACCTTTGCCCTTAGATTCTAGGGGTGGCCCCGTGTACACCGCAGGCCCCAAATGCTGAGATCCTTCCACAGGGGCTGAAATGTTTACTGCAGGCACTGTGTCCCTTGAGCCAAGTGTCTGCCCCAGAGGTGGGCACTGACCCACCCGTTACCCCCTGTCCCCTGGCCACTCTACGGCCCTGAGATCCACTGTCTGCTCCTCATGGAAGGACCTCGAGACAGTCCCTGATACCCAGGGCCATGGAGCAGCTCGGAGTCCCTGTGGTGATCACAGTGCCACTAGGAGACAGCAGGATGCGTGAAGGGCCCAGCTGAAGTGGCCTCAGACAGAAGTGGCCTGGCACCGGGAAGGAGATGCCTGTGGTGTCACTTCCCACAGGCGCACAGGAGGAGAGGCAGACTCAGAGGAAAGCAGCATTTCCTTCGGGCTGGGGCTTGTTGACTTGAAAGTGCCCAGGCGACAGATCAGCTGTGCCCACAATTTGCTGGCGTCTTGCAGGCTTTCCACGCAGGCCTGCACGAAACCGGGCTTCACCAGCTCAAGAAGGTGTGACGAGTGCTGCTCAGCCAAGCCAGGTCCTGCCAGCAGCAGATGCGACAGCCATGGCGGCCTCAGCCCTTCGGGCCTTGAAAAGCCTGCAGGAGAGAGAGTCACCCCTGTCCCCTCCAGGGCCCAGCCAGAGCGGCCTCCTCGAGCACCTTGGGACCTGCCCCTGGCCACCTCTCCTGCCCTTCTCTCTGGCTTTTCCTTCCACTTCGTGGCTCACTCCTCTGGCTCCTTTGCTGATTCCCCCCCCACACACCCCCATCTTACTGTTGGGGGGGCCCTGAGGCCCCATCCCCGGATCCCTTCTCCGTATCACTCCCCAGGGAGCCTGTCCACCTTCACGCCCATTTCCATGCTTCACGCCCACGTCTGCAGCTCATCCCAGCCCTGTCTCTGAGCTTCGGGCCACAGCCCTGGGCTGCACCCAGCTCTCCTGCAGAAGCCTCCCGTCATTCCTTCAGTGCATGTCCCGGATGTTGGCAGACGGGGACTGGAAGATACAGTTCCTTTCCTCCTGGCACCCATGCCCGCATGTGTCCCCCACGGTGAAGGACAACACCATTGGGACAGGCTTTTTGTGTGTGTGTGTGGCTGCATTGGGTCTTAGTTGCGGCATGTGGGACCTTTCATTGCAGCATGCAGGCTCTTCACTGCGGCGCGTGGGCTTCTGTCTAGTTGTGGCGTGGGCTTAGTTGCCCAGTGGCATGTGCGATCTTAGTTCCCCGACCAGGGATCAAACCCACGTCCCCTGCATTGCACGACGGATTCTTTACCACTGAACCACCAGGGAAGTCCCAGGCCAGACTTTTAACAACAGGAAGTGGGAGGCCACCTTTGCCTCTCCCAACTCTCTCTTCTCCACAGGCAATCAGGCAACAGTATTTTTGAAAGAGTCCAGGGCAATCGCCTTGTACCAAGTCCCACAGTCTGGATTTCCCCACTTGCTTCCTCGGTAGATTCCGCTTAGCTGTTTTGAGGAGAGCTTGGCCCCGGGCAGGCTGTGTCCCACCCCCCCACCCCCACAGGGTGAGGGGGGCAGGGAGTCCGGCTGCCCACTGTTAGGGAGGCTCATTTGATCACCTGGTGTCTCCCTTGTAAAGTTGCCTTTTCCATTTCTGATGCACAAGTAATCTGGGTGATACCTTGAGACCCAGGGACTATCTTTTACCCAATAACCTTTATCTAATGGTTTTACCATCCGAGGACGACCCCCAACTGGATGAACTGCATTGGTGGCTCCAAATGGTGGTTTTCTCATTCTTTTTACAATTATTAGTTGGCATTTCTCTGTAAAGAGCTTTCCTTTTTCCCTAATCTCTTTTCGAAACTTTTTTTTTTTAATTCAACAACTTAGAATCCATGTGTGTCATTTTGGGGGCAGTTTTTATTGGATTATAGGCTGCATGCAGTAATGCACAGAAATTATCAAGTGACTCCACCCATGTGTCCATCCCCTCCAGACTGAAAAATACACATAACATACACTTATATGTTACCTTCCCTGGTGCCTCCTCTCCAAAGGTTTAATAGTCTTTTGGATGCTCAAATTGTTCTAGCTTTGGTTCTTTCTGATTGGCTCCCATGTCCCTTTGACATGTCTAATCCTTTTGATTTTCAAGCATCTCCTTACTTTCTGGCACCACAAGGTGCTCCAGGCTCATCTTGTATTTTTTCCTGCCCCAATACATAGACTCTTCCATTTCTCCAAAGAGCTCTGGTTCTTTTTAGTGGAGAATGGTATTGAGAAACCAAGGTTGGGTACAGGGTGTGTTCATTGCTACTGGAGTGTCACTGCTTCTAGACTCTTTCACTGGAGAAAACTAGGAAATCTATTTTTTAAGAGTTCACACTTGGGACTTCCCTGGTGGTGCAGTGGTTAAGAATCCGCCTGCCAGTGCAAGGGACACGGGTTCGAGACCTGGTCCAGGAAGATCCCACATGCTGCAGAGCAGCTGAGCCTGTGTGCCACAAGTACTTAAGCCTGTGCACCTAGAGCCCGTGCTCTGCAACAAGAGAAGCCACTGCACTGAGAAGCCCCGTGCACCGCAGTGAAGAATAGCCCCACTTGCCACAACTAGAGAAAAGCCCACAAGCAGCAATGAAGACCCAACATAGCCCCTCCCCCCCAAAAAAAAGAGTTCATACTGCACTCCCCAATTTCAATCTGGCAGTACAATTCTTTGTCACCTTTCCTCATTCCACAATGATGTTCCTGACAACATCCGTATATGGATATATTCACTCATCTCCTCCGCCAGGTAGAGTGTACCTTACAGCACACCCAAAGCAGCCTTGCAGTCACCTCAGCACTATCATTGCCAACAACATACATACTGAGAATAAAGCCGATTCTTTCTGTCCTTAGAATACATCCCATCAAGGGAGCACAGTCAGAGGGCTGAGTTTGAAAGGTACTTGACTTATTTTCTGTGTGTGGTTATGTTATCAGTTGGATATGCAGTTAGGCTCATTTGCTTTTGTTTTTGTTCAATTTTAACATTTTATTTTTTTCACTTTCAAATTTTTTTAATTTTATTTATTTATTTATTGGCTGTGTTGGGTCTTCATTGTTGCGTGCAGGCTTTTTTTTCTCTACTTTCAGTGAGCAGGGGCTACTCTTTGTTGTGGTGCATGGGCTTCTCATTGCAGTGGCTTCTCTTGGTGCCAAGCACATGTTCTAGGTATGCAGGCTTCAGTAGTTGTGGCATGTGGGTTCAATAGTTGTGGCTCGCAGGCCCTAGAGCGCAGGCTCAGTCGCTGTGGTGCACGGGCTTAGTTACTCCGAGGCATGTGGGATCTTCCTGGACCAGGGTTTGAACCCGTGTCCCCTGCATTGGCAGGCGGATTCTTAACCACTGCGCCACCAGGGAAGTCCCTCAAATGTATTTTTGAACATATAAAATATTTGTATGGTTCAAAGTCAAAACTACACAAAAAGATATATTACAAGAAATCCAATACCCATCTCAACCCCCTACAGGTGATAATTTTCATTAGTTTCAGTCTTCTCCTTTGTCTTTTTTTTTTTCTTCAGTAAGCATGTGTCTGTGTATGCGCACGTGTCATTTGTACTCTGCTTTTTTCACATAACAATATATCCTGGAAATCATTTCATTTTTCAATACAGATTTCCATTGTTTTTTACTGCTGCTTAGGACTATTGTATGAATGAAACATAATTGATTTCACCAATTCCCTGCTGATGGACATGTGCATTGTGTCCAATCGTTTTCTATTACCAATTACGTTACAGTGAGGAACTTTTTGTATATGTTGTTTCATATTTGCGAAGTGACAAAAACGTCGTATACGGTCACTGTCAAAAACTTGCAGGAAAGTAGAAAAAGGAAGTTAAAATCGCGGCACACCGTGTGCGAAGGGCCGGGGCTTTGGGAGGGAGCCTCAGTTTCTCCGCGGCCAACCGAGTCTGGGGGCGGCGCCTGCCGCGCGGGCTCCACGGGACCCGGCACGCAGCCCGCGGCCTCGGCGGCGCCTGTCTGCGCAGGCGCACGGGGCGGGGCCAGCGCGAGGGGGCGAGGCTTCGGGCAGGAGCCGCCGCTTCTCTGCCGCCAGCCGAGAGGGCGGCCCGCGATACCGGCGGCCCGAGGGCGGAGGCGGAGCGCGGCAGCCATGCAGGCGGCCGAGGAGGGCGGCGCTGAAGGCCGGGGCCACCAGAGTGGCAGGGATGGCAGGGGGGGCCGGGGCGGCCCCCGCGGCGCGGGTGCTGCTGCCGCTGCAAACGACGGGGCTCCGCATGTCGCGCCGGCACAGCCCTCTTCGGGGCCGGGCGGAGACCCCGCGTGCACGGCCGGAAGGCCGGGAAGCCGACCACACGTATTGTATCCTACCCGAGGGGGCAGTGGGGAGTGGGCTGCGGGCTGCTTGCGGTGGGAGGTGGGACAGAGGGACAGGAGAGTCGGGGGCATCCTGAGAACAAAGGGGAGAAGGGGAGGCAGGGGTCCTGCGGGGGTGTACTGGCCGGGGGTGGTCTTGAGGGGGGAAATAAGAGCAAAGGGAAACCGGGGGCGCCTGCGGGCGGCCAGAGAAACGAGAGCAGAAGGGCAGCTGGAGGCAGCTGAGCATGGGGGAGCGGGTACGGGCCAGAGGTGGCTGGGGTTGATTAGGACCACGAAGGGTCTCGAGGGGCTGGAAGCAGTCCTGAAGGGGGTGAGACTGGTCAGGGTGGCCTGAGATAAGGCCCAAAGCACCAAATCCGTGTGGATGGTGCCTTAACCGCATCTCCATCAGCGCCCTAAGCGTGCCTTTCCCGTCCACCTTGGAGGCAGAGATCGCCCGTGGGTCCCTGGCCCCAGATGCCGAACCACACCAAGGGGCGGTTGGGAAGGAGCTCACAGTTAGCGGCAGCATCCTGTCGGTGTAAGTTGTAGAAGGCGCTGTTTGGGAGTCACAGCAGGTGGCTGGGCCAGTTTCCCCCGAGGGCGCTCTGTTGGAGACGGGTAGACACTCAAGGGTCGGACCTAGGGAGGTGACACGATGCATTGGACCCACCTCTGCCCGAGGAGGCACTCCAATGGCTTCGGTGTGATAGAGGGGCAGAGCCACGGACTGGAGGGGTTACAACCCCGCCCTTGATTTTCCTTTGCCCTTACTTTTAGCCGCTGGAGAGCTGAAGATTCCCGCCTCCTCCGAATTTCCATCGTCAACTTTCTTGACCAGCTTTCTCTGGTGATACGAACCATGCAGCGCTTTGGGCCTCCTGTTGCCCGCTAAGCCAGGACTAGGGAAAGAGGTTAAGGTCTAAACTTGTGTTCCTTCCTAGACAATTCAGCCTTCCTAGGGCAATGATTTCTGCAGTTGTGGCCACTTTATTATGGGGGCCGCATCTTTTGCCTCTGCTGGCCCTTGGGCGCTCACGGTTGACTTGCTTTGTTTGGTGCTTAAATGTTTCTTAACTACTGAAAATAAAACTGACCTAGGATGCCCTGTCTAAGTTTATTTTCAACTATAGCGCCTTTAAATATTCTTGCCTTTGTCCATAGATTGGAGGGGAGGTTCTGTGATTCAGGTATTCAAGTAGTACAACGTAGTTGAAGACAATTTAAGAAATGGAAGAGGTCCTGTCTATCATTCAGTATTAACTACTGTCAACATTTTGGAATATTTTCTTAGTTTTATAGTTGTATTTATATAGTAAATGTATAACAATAATAATATTTTGCAAGTGTAGAATCTTTCCTGATATTTTTCAACTAACACGAACATTTTTCTAAAAATTTTTGAAAAGCAGTATTGAATGGATACATAAAAGATACATTATTGAATGTTTAAATTATTTTCAATTTTTCCCATATTATAGGTAATGATTCAGTGGAATGCTTGTATATAGATCTTTGCATGAATGATTGTTTTCTCAAGGTAGACTATACGATGTAGAATTGCTTAAATATTTAAAGCTCTCAATCTGCAGTCTGTGAAATTGCTCTCCAGAAAATGTACCCTCCCACATCCTTGTCACCGCTGGTCTCCTTGGTAAAATTGTTTTAAAACTTGGTTTGTATGACTAGAGCAAACAACCCAGAAACACTAGAATAGAAGCTTGGTGGCTGACTGGCTGTCTCTCAGATCAGTAAAGAAAAAGTGCTAGGTTGTTTAAGCCTTTAGTTAGAAGGAGTTAGCTTCTTATAAAAGATGTATCCTGCAGCCTTGCTAAACTCACTTATTCTAGTAGCTCTTTTGCAGATGCCATTGGATTTTCACCATTGGTGATCATGTTTTCTCAGAATAAAGGCAGTTTTGCTTCTTCCTTTCCAGTTTGCATGCCTTTCAGTGAAGAATTTTTCTCCTGGTTAAGGATTGGGTTTGGCTACTTTGTATCTCTGGTAATTTTTTCTTCAGTGTCAGACATTGAGCCTTTTCCCCTGGGGGCTGGATATCTTTGTATTCCTAGACATATTTTTTGAGCTTTGTTCTGGGATGCTGTTAGATTACTGGGGACAGATCCTTTTGAGTCTTGCTTTGAAGATTTGCTGTGTAGGACCAGAGCAACCTTCGGTGTAAGAGTCATTTTTTCCCACACTGCTGAGGTGAGAGCCTTCTGAGCCCCCTGCCGGATGCCTCCCCAATTAAGAGGTTTGTATTCTGGCCAGTGGGGACAGCCCCCAGTCCCTGTCCTGCTTGAGCGCTGGACAGAGTTACCTTCCATGCTTGGGTGGCGCTGTCCCCGGCCTCATGGCCCTGTGCCCTCCCAGGCTCAGTGGTCCATGACAGACTCCAGTGGACCCTCTGCCCGTGTGCAGAGTTCTCTCCCTCTGCCGCTCTCTCCTCTCTGGTCCTCTGCCTGCCGACTCCAGCTGCCTCCGTTCTGCAATCCACCCCTGAGTCCCAGGGAGCCAACAGGACCCGGTCTGGACATTCCGTGTAGACAGCAAGCTGGGGCAGCTGCACGGCTCACCTCTTCCGGGTCTCAGCTCCCAGGGATCGCTCACGGGCCTCCCTTGTCTGAGGCCCAGTTTTGTCACAGCCACTGTTTCATATATTTCAGCTGGATTTGGGGGGTTCTTTGAAACCAGTGGCAGGGCAGATCTGGTCCCTGTTCTTCCATATGCGTGAACAGAGTCTGCCGGGACAGAACCTGGAGAGCTCTGTGGTTGTGGGCTGGCGGGAGGGAGATGCCAGCGCTGCGGATGGTGGCGGTGGGCGTGGTGGTGATGGTGATGTTGGAGCACCTCACCTGCCAGCACACACCAGCTCTAGTGTTACAACACTAGAAAAGGTCTTTTCCTTTCTTCCCTTCTTAAAAACATTTTTAAGCCCTAATATTGATGGGAACATGAGAATTGAGCATTTCACACCACTATTCCCTCTGCTTCCCCTCCACGTCTTGCCCAAATGGTCCTATTCCCTCCAGAAAATGTGCCCACCCACCAGAATTCTGACATAGATGTCTCCCCACATCTATGTCACCATTGGGTTAGTTTCCTGCAAAAATAAAACACTGAGTTTGCACATGAAGAGCAAACAACCCAGAAGCACGGCGATAGGAGTTTTGTAGTTTACTGGCTTTGTTTCGGACCCGTGAAGAAAAGTGCTCGGACACTTGGTTCAGCATCTGGGCAGGCGGACTTCGCTCCCTCTAAAGTATCCTGTGATCTTGGAAGTTTTACTTCTTCCTTTTCAATCCGGATGCCTTTTATTGACGGCTCTATCTCCTTATAATGGGCTGGATTTCACTTCCTGTGTTCATGCCAAGTGTTTTTGATTGGATAACAGACCTTGTATGCTTTCCCTTGGGTGCTGAGTATTTTTGTATCCCCAAACCGATGTTTTCTTTTTTGGCCGTGCTGCATGGCTTGTGGTATCTCAGTTCTCTGACCAGTGGTTGCACCCGGGCCCCAGCAGTGAAAGCCCAGAATCCTAACCACTAGGCCACCAGGGACTCCCCTTAAACCTACGCTTGAACTTTGTTTCCAAGTGCTGTGGTTACTTGGAAACAGTCTGATTCTTTAGACTCTTGCTTCTAAGATTTGCTGCATGGTACTAGAGCAGTTTTTAGTGTAGAATTATTTTGCCACTACTGAGGCTGGCCCCTTCTGAGTGGCCTCCCTCAGGCCTCTTCAATTCCGAGGTTTCCATTCCGGCCAGTGGGACAGGTGTTCCTCCGGGTCCTGCTTGAGCCCTGAGCATCGTTACCCTGAATCCTTGCTGGAAGCCCTTTCCCAGGCCCGGGTGGTTTCCTCACACACTGGTGCTGATCAGCACCCCCTGATACTCCAGGGGGACCCTCAGCAGATCCCCAGGATCCTCTCTGCTTGCAGCTCTTGAGCTACAGCATCCCGGGCTCTAGGGCCCGACGTCAGACTCATCCTCCCTCCCTCACCCAGCGAAGCCCAGAATCAGCCTACCGCCGTGGCCTGACAGATGACTGGTGAAGCTGCCGGGTTGTTTTAAGATGGACGTCAGATTGCATCACTCTTCTGTTAAAAAAAAAAAAATCTGCAAAAGGGACTCTTAGGGACAAAGCCAAAGAACTTACAGTGGCCTACAAAGCCAGACGGGATCCAGCCCGATTCCTCTCTGACCGTCTCCACTCTCACCCTTTCACTTGCTCAACTTGACTCAGCCGCACTGGCTTCCTGACCCTTTCAAAAATGCCAGGCCGGGGACTTTGCTGGTGGCCCAGTGGCTAAGACTCTGTGCTCCTAGCAGGGGACCCGGGTTTGATCCCTGGTCAGGGAGCTAGATCCCGCGTGTGCGACTAAAAGATGACGCAACTAAAAAGGTCCCACGTGCCGCAACTAAGACCTGGCGCAGCTAAATGAATGAATATTTAAAAACCAAACCAAACCAAACCAAAACACGCCAGGCCGACTCCTGCATCAGGGCCTTTGCGCTGGTGCTCTCCAGACTGGAGCCCTCTTCCTCTGGGGATCCACCTGGCTCACCCGAAAAGCATTCCCGGCCACTCTGTTTAAAATTGCGTCCCGCTTTCTCCCCACCCGGACTCCTTTAACAGGTGTGTGTGGGCTAAGAGGGAGGTAGGAGCGCAATGATGGCAGCGCACGCGGGGCAGTAAAGAGTCGGCAGGTACGAAGGCGTGTGGGGGCCACGAAGCCCTGGCCGGTTTTGAACAGAGTGGGGACAAGGTCCACCGTGCATCTTAACAGGGTCCCAGTGCCTCCCACGTTGAGAAGAGGCCGAGGGCGGCCAGGGCAGCAACGGGGAGACGGGCATCCAGGCAAGAGACAAGGGCGGCTTGGACCCCTTGGGGGCCGTGGAGGTGGGGAGAAGGGCGCAGATTCTGCAGGTGTCTCGAACGTGGAGCCACCGGGACTCGCTGATGGATTGGACATGGCCCCGGACCTCCTCAAATCCTCAGCAGCCCTGCAGCGAGTCACCCTTCCTCCCGTCAAGGGCGTCCAGCCCACGCAGGGTCCGGCAGCCCCCCCACCTGCCTCCACGTTCAGGGAACGGCCACCTGCCCCGAGGACAAAGCCACACACCGACTCCACTTCCCAACATTTAATTAGGAAAAAGATTACATGGGCAAAGAAAACCGCATGCAGAAAGAAAAAAGAAAAGCCACAGGGGGGCCGGGGGGGCGGGTGAAGTGGGTTTCCAGGAGCGCGGGCCGGGGCCAGGTTCCTCCAGGGAGTGGGAAGAACAAAGGAGGAAGGCACTGCCGCCTCTGCCCCTCAGGGCGGGTGCAGGACAGGGCAGCGGAGGAGGCGGGGCCCGGGCGCGCAGACCACGCGGAGGAGGTTTGGCGGTAGGGCCCGGAGAAGGAGAGCTGGGGGCCCCCAGGCCCAGCTCAGGCCCTGGCGGGAGCCTGCTTCCAGCTCTCCGGGCGCTCGGAGGCAACAGGGCCCTGGGAGGGGGTGCAGTCCCCGCCCGGGAAGCCCGGGGCGGGGGGCTGCTGTGGCGGCCGCAGGGGGACCCCTTGGCAGAGCCACAGTCTGAGGGCGGCTTCCGTGCCTCACCCGCCCCCAGTGCCGCAGGTGCGAGGCCCCCTCCTCGGGATGGCTGGGGCCAGCCAGGGCCAGGGCGAGGGGCCAGGGGCTAGGCCACGGCTGACCACGTTCCAGGGGAGCCGGGAGGAGGGCTCGAGGAGAGCCGAGGGAGGCCGGCAACCTCCGGGGGGCGGGGGGGCCGCGTATGTACAGATGGAGGCGGTGAGGGGAGATAAATTAAATAAATAGGTGCTTGGGGTATAAACAGGAAGGAGGTCGGGGCGATCACGAGCCCCGGGCGCGAGGCCGGGAGGGCGGGGGTATTGCTGATGCCGGGGGTGGGGGCTTGGTCTGGGCACCCCCTCCCCACGCAGGGCCCAAAGCAAGGCACTCATGACGGGGGCCCAGGTGTGCCGGGGGCATCTCGGCCGGGTGACCTCTCCCGTGCCACCCGATCCAGGGCTCAGCCCCGCGACCCAGGCGGGAGACCCCCCCCCCCCGCCCCGGGACGGGGGGACGGCTCGGGACTGAGAAGCCCCCTCCTCACCGGGTCCGCCACCCTTAGCTGTTGCTGGACACGAGGCCGATGATCTGTTCCAGCTTCTGGCGCAGCTTCTGCTTCCGGCAAGAGGCGTCCAGGTCCAGAGCGGTGAGAACCTGGGGGAGCAGGCCCCGAGCTGGGCCCTCGAGGCGGCGGCTCCTCCAGGCCACGCCCCCCCACCCCCCCACCCCCCCGCTCCCCGCCTCCCGCTCCGCACCCCCTCCCCGGCGAGAGCGCCCCCCTCCCTCGGGCCTCAGCGCCTCCCTCCCCTCCAGGGCCCTGGGCACGTGGGGAGGGGCCCGGCCCCCCTCCTCTGCCGCCTCTGAGCATCCCAGGGCCCCAGGGCTCAGGGCTTGGGCCGCGTCTCCCTCCGCAGCTGCCCGCGGGCCCCCTGGTGAGCCCTCCAGGCTCAGGGCTCGCAGGGCCCTGCGGTCCACCCCTTCCATTCCCGACTCCAGCCAGGAATCCGGTCCTGAAGCCCGCGCGTCTGTCTTCCCTGCCCACCTGCTCTGCAGTCACACACCAGGCAGGTGGGCTGTCTGTCTGTTGAGACATTTTTCTCCTGCTTTGCTGTAGCTTTTTGAACAGATTTAAGAAAGTTAATTTAGTCTTTCTCTAGGAAGTCCAATACCTGTGCTTCGTCATGAACATTTTCTGCTAACTTCTTTTCATCCTGTGAATGGGCTGTATTCACTTGTTTCTGTGCATGCCTCTTAATTTTTCATTGAAAGCTGGCCATCTTGAGTATTATAATGTGGTTAATGTGGAAATTGGATTCTTCCCGCTCTTCAGGGTTTGTTTTGTTGCTTTCTCTGAGTTGTGGTTGCTGATTGGTTTGGTGAGTTTTCGAAACTGTTTTCCAAAAATTACGTTTTATCATGTGTGCTCTCTGAATTTTCTGTTCTTTCCGCTTTTGGTCAGTTAGTTGGTTTGAGAGAGATTTCCTTAAACACTCAGAGACAAAAAAAAAAAAAAAGAAAGAAAGAAAATGAAGCATAAGCTAATCTCCTGGGCTCTGTCGATTGGCTCTGTGTTGGGGCACTCCTTCAATGCTTAGCCACAACTCTGCCTTAGCCTTCATTCCTTATGCTTTTCGGAGCCTAAATAACCCCCGGAGGTGAAATGATAGTGTTACGGTATCGTCAGGTCTTTTGTGAGAGTGTATCCAGCCCTGGGCATGCATATGACTTTCTGGATTCCCCATTACCAGCAGGAGCTTTTCAAAGCCAATATTTCCAAAGGTGACCTTCCCCAGTTTTTCCTCCAAGGCCTTTGGTGTGTCTATTGTTTGCCCCGGCTGTAATTTTGTTTTTGCCCCAAGAGGCTGCCGCTTGTTCATTGTTTTCAAGGAACAGGCTCTTAGCTGCTTTTCTGCCCTGAGAGAGTTGAGTTAGGTGAGATAAAGGCCGGTGTCCTGTGTCAGAGAATCCCCAGATAGGTCCAAACAGACAAACCCAGTTCCTTGGGAAAGAAGTCTGCTCTTCTCTTCTCTGGAGCCAAGTATCACACGGGGAATGCCGCCTGCTGCTGTACTGGGGAGGGGTGTGCGGGCAAGGCTAAAATTCAAACACCAGAAAGTTCTCCTGTGTTGAAGTCATCTTTTTCTTCTTTGGTCACTGGGAACATTTGATTATATTCGTGAGCTCTGACAACATTGATGGTGACCATTTTTGCTAAACATCTCATTGTTTCTGTGGAGGGACAGGCCCTTGGAAGTCCAGCTTCTGCTGTTTTTGCGGATGTCACTCTTGGGCTTTCTTTTTAAAGAGGAGAGGAAACCCCGTGCTGAAAAGTAGCACTGGGAGTGAGGAGAGGCCACTGATCGTGCCTCCTGACCCTGAGGTATAGGTACAGGGGTGTGATAAGAAAAGATGTGTACCTTGGAGAGGGCTGCAGAAGGTAGCGTCTGCAGGGTGCAGAGCTGGGCCTTCTTTATGGTGGGAGGTAGAGGGATGCTTTGAGAAGAGACTGATTACAAACGATGAGTTCCAGAGCACCCAGTGAAGGTTGGGGTCTGAGGGGAGGGGTTTGGACGAGGCATTTGGGTTGAGGGAAAGGACGTCCATGCTGTGGTGCTTTGAGATGAGGCTTTGATTCCAGTCTCACTATGGATTTTAAAAATCCAGCAGGAATGTCAGATTTTACAAGTGCCATTGTAGCCTCCAATAGAGATTTATAATATAGTTTTCCTTTCCCACCAATTTGTGTGATTATTTACCTGAATAGATGTCATGATATCAGTCGTCCTTATGTTCCTACTTGGTGCCTTATCCCTTCAATACTGCTGCACCGGTTTTGAATCTATTGAAGATTTTTGCCTCATTATTCTTCTGTGTGTATGCTGTTGTCACCGGATTTTGGTTTCAGTGTCATGCTGGCTTGAGGCCAGCTTGATTCAGTGGTGAATCAGACAGATGTCATTCCTTCCCTTGTAAAGTCTTGGCAATTAGGTAGGGGACTCGTGAGTTGAAAACCTGATGAACTAAAAGAATTTTCTCTTAAAATCAACGGGATTAAAAGCACGTGCTTATTTTTAGGTGCAGGTCTGTGAGATCGTTTCCAGTGTCTTCCGGGAGTGTTTGCTTGCTCATCACCTGCCTGTTCTTGAGTCAATATTTTAAAATCAGATTCTTAGTTTTTTAAAATACTTTAGTAAGTTTTTATTTTATTTTTTTAATTAAAAATTTTTATTTAGTATTTATTGGCTGTGTTGGGTCTTCATTGATGCATGCAGACTTTCTCTAGTTGTGGCGAGCGGGGGCTACTCTTCGTTGTGGTGCATGGGCTCCTCATTGCCGTGGCTGCTCCTGTTGCGGAGCACGGGCTCTGGCCGCATGGGCTTCAGTAGTTGTGGCACACGGGCTCATCGTTGTGGCTCATGGGCTCAATAGTTGTGGCACACGGTCTCAATAGTTGTGGCTCACGGGCTGAATAGTTGCGGCAAACGGGCTCAATAGTTGTGGCACACGGGCTTACTTGCTCCGCGACATGTGGGATCTTCCTGGAGCAGGGATTGAACCCGTGTCCCCTGCATTGGCAGGTGGATTCTTAACCACTGCGCCACCTAGGAAGCCCCCTTAGTTTCCCAGTTCATCTGGATTTCAGGTTGGTGAGTGTAGATCTGTCTATCTAGTGGCGTCACGCCACACGAGCATTTAGCCTTTGTGGGTTCCATGACATGGACTTGAGAAGGAGAGACAAAGTCACAGGGACATAACTTCTTAGACATGCCCTTATGTGTGACAAGGCCTCGTGAGCCTTGAACCCCTAACTGTGCTTGTGCCCCAAAGCGAGTCCATCACAGACACCGCCTGAAAGCCTCGATAACATCCAAGAGAATAGTCTGGGAAACCGATACATGTTTATCATTGAAAGAAAGGTGGAAGTAAAGATTTCACCCCCCCCCCCAGAGATCACCACTGTTGGTGAGCGTTCTGGTGAACACCATTTCGTGAATCTTTGTGCGAATATATACATATGAATAGATATGTCTGTGTATACGCCTGTGAAGTAGATCTGTCTAAGGACACTCTCTCTCTCTCTCTCTCTCTCTCTCTCTCTCTCTCACGTGTGCACACAGAGACAGAATTGTTCCTAGTGGCCATCACCCAGACTTTTACCTGGATAAAACACAAAGGCCCTCAGGGGTCCAACCAGCGGTCTCACCTTGACAACTCAACTGCCCTTGCTGTCTCCAGCCACTCTCCCCAAACCAGGCCTCGTGTTCAGGTCTCTCTGTCTTCTTCTCTGGCCGGTTCTTCTTTCCTCCCAGGGAAGCAGGCGGAGCGCCCGCCCAAGCTGAGTCACAAGGAAAGCCTCAGCTCGCCCCTCCTGCATTCTGTGGCGACCAGACAGCCCCACGACGAGTGAGTCTTGTCGTTACTGCCCCAGTCTGGAGTTCCTTCCCCAAATGTCACAAGTACGGTTTGAGCCACCGAGGAAGGTTGTGGTGCATGTTACCCCAGACTGCCTCTGGCCTTGTGGACGGATGTGTTTCCAGCGCATATCGACAGAAACCAGAAGCCATGGTGAGAGGCGACCCAACCGTCATCTCGGAATTCCTCCTCCTGGGACTGTCCGAGGTGCCTGAACATCAGCCCCTCCTCTTCTGTCTGTTCCTGTGCACGTACCTGGTCGCTGTGGTGGGGAACCTGCTCATCGTTCTGGCCATCAGCTCCATCTCCAGCCTCCACACCCCTGTGTACTGCTTCATAGCCACCCTGTCCCGCGTGGACATCTGCTTCACCTCCGCCATGGTACCAAAGATGCTGCTAAACATCCAAACCCAGAGCCAAGCCATCCCCTACGCAGCATGCCTCACGCAGATGTACTTCCTAATTGTGTTTGCAGAGCTGGACAGTGTCCTCTCGGCAGTGATGGCCTATGACAGAGTTGTAGCCGTCGGTCACCCTCTCCACTCCACCACACCCAGGAGCCCCAAATTCTGCATCACATCTCTGTCTGTGGCTCTGGCGGTCACAAACATCTATCCCTGACCCTCACCCTCCTCGCGAGTAGCCTGTCATTCCGCGCAAGTGTCAGAATCCACCACATCTTCTGCGAGCTGTGCGCCTTGCTGAAGCGCTCCTGCTCAGATATCCGCATCGGCGAGTTGGTGGTTTACAGCGCGGGGGGCGCTGTCTGTCTGTCACTCCCTTCCTCTTTATTTCTGTCTCCTACGTGCGCATTTTCTCAGCCATCCTGAGACTTCGGTCTTCGCAGGGCAAGCTGAAAGCCTTCTCCACTTGCAGTCCCCACCTGGCCGTGGCGTCCTTGTTCCACGGGACCCTATTTGGGGCGAACCTGTGACCCTCGTCCTCCTGCGCAGCCGAGGACTCAGTGGCCACGGCGCTGTATGCGGCGGTGGCTCCCATGCTCCGCGCTTTCATTTACAGTCTGAGCAACGAGGACGTGGAGGGGGCCCTGAGGCGCCTCCTGGGCTGGAGAAGGGTCTGGTCCTGGTGACAGCAAGACAAAGATGCCTTTTCTTCTCCTTGCCTTCAGGTGGGAGCGGACCGTCCAGGACACGGATGTGTTCTGCCCAAGTCAGGGGTCCAGCTCGGCCCCGAATCTCTGCTGTCCTCGCGTTCATCTGCTCATTCCGCCACTCCTCCCTGAGCGACTCTCGTGTGTCAGGCCGCGGGGGGACAGCCTGCCTGCGCGAGCATTTAATTTTCCATTCATTCTATATGTCTTTCGAGATGCGCCTCAAACCCTGACGGCCCCGTGAATTCTTACCACGTCACAAGTAATGGAGCGTTCCGTTGTGTGCTGAGCAGGCACTCTTTTGAGTGCGTATGTGTAATGACTCAACGTCCAAAACATCCTGTGATGGAGACGCCATCATATCCCCATTTTCTAGCTGAGGAACGTCATCAGAGAAGTGATGGCATCCTCACCTGCTTGTGGGGGAGTCCCTTCTCAAGAGAACAAAAGCTGCCATGGGCGGCTCCCGTCACCAGGTGGCAGTAGACGCACGGGTTGAGGAAGGAGCCGGGGGCCCCTCAAAGGGCTGCGCGGACCCACCCTGCCGTGTGACACACTTCCCAGACCACAGACTTACCTGCTGCCTTCACAAAGGACATTCCTCGTGCACGTGAAGAGAATGCATGCACCACCCCCACCACCCGCCCCTTTCTCGGCACGTGCACGTGACAACAGTCACAGCTGTGTGGCTGGGAGCCTTTTCCAGGGATGGATACGATGATGGTCCGTCCCATGTGCTCTGCTACAAGATGGGCTTTTCAGCCTCCTCTTGGGAGGTGGGCTCCGTGTCCCCGACACTTGAATCTGGGCTGGCTTGTGACTATTAATTTCCAAAATTGACTTAAGAAGAGATGAACAATTTTTTTACACTAAAACTAAAGGGAGATTTTGAAAGGTGGCCAAAGATTTAGCCCAAAGAGAAAGAGAAATCAGGTCCGCATTATTTCATCCAACTTCAAGAAAGGGACACAGTTTGAAGGTATTAGCCTGCTGTGGTCCCCTTTGCCTGGTAAAGCAATAAAGTATTCTTTTCTACTTCAGCCCCCACATAAAAGAAATTCACGAAAGAGAATATTCACCTATACCAAATTATTCTTTAAAATCAATAAGATTAACTTTAGCCTGGAAATGGAAACTCATGGGCATGCACACACCTACACATACAGAAAGAAAAAAAAATCAAGGACAGAAACCACCTGTTAAAAGAGTATCATAGCACAACTTACTACTCACTCTGCCTTTTTTTCTTAGCCCTTAGCAATTCTTTTAGCTCTTTTTTCTCTACCTCCATGAGGCCAGAGATTTTGTCTGTCCTATTTATGTGACATTAATAGGTGCTCAGTAAATACGGGCTGAATGAAGGACTGAGAGAATGTAATTACATATAATTCACTGCATTGATAGGTTGATTGATAAGTATCCAAGGGTGTGTATGCAAGGGTGTCTATCTTAACTGGTTTCTTATTGTTAATGTAATTGATGCTCCTTGTAAATTATCAACAACAATGCAATAGAATGGACAAGGAAGTGAACAGGAATTCATGGAAAGAGAAATACAAGTGGTTTTTTAAAAATTTTGTATTAATTTTTATTTGTTTATTGGCTGCATTAAGTGTTTGTTGCTGCACGCAGGCTTTCTCTATTTCCAGTGAGCAGGGGTGACTCTTTGTTGTGGTGGTGGGCTTCTCATTGCAGTGGCTTCTCTTGTTGTGGAGCATGGGCTATAGGTGTGCAGGCTTCAGTAGTTGTGGCACGTGGGCTCAATAGTTGTGACTCACGGGCTCTAGAGCACAACCTCAGTAGTTGTGGCTCACGGGCTTTGTTGCTTCAAGGCATGTGGGATCTTCCCGGAGCACGGCTCGAACCTGTGTCTCCTGCACTGGCAGGCGGATCCTTAATCACTGCGCCACCAGGGAAGTCCCAAAATGCAAGTGGTTTTTAAACATAAGGAGAGACAATTGCATTCATAATTTCAGAAATGCAAATTGAACTCACAATGAAATTCCCTTTCTCAACTCTCAGATACCAAAATCCAAAAAGATAGAAATATAATTTCCCACAAAAAGACTTCAGACTTGCAGTGTTTTATGGGAAAGTTTTACTTTTTAATGTTCATGGAATATACACATACCATAATGTATTCCAAAGATGGAAAACCAGCAAATTTTTAAGAAGCTACTATGACCCTGATACTGAATCACCTTCAGTTAAGTAGAGAAGAAACCTTTGCGATGGTCAAAGTAATATTCATAGGGCAAATAACAACCTTAAGAGGATTCAATATAAATTGATTAAGCATTCAAATCCAGAAGGCATTAAAATGACAACAGAAACACCAAAACAAAACACGGAAGGTGAAAAGTAATAAAGATAAAAGCAGTAGCTTGAAAAACTCATGTAGTATAGGGCAAGGAAACCAAGATCTGGTCCCTTGAAAAGAGCAACAATATAGACAAAGAAGAAAAATCCAGACAGACACCATTAGAAATGAGAAGACAATCTAACAACAGATATAGACATATGGAGGACATTTTAAAAATTCACAAAAATACTCCATATTGTTTTATGACAATCAGTTTTAAACTCTAGATGGGATGGGCAACTTTCTAGGAAAGTATGGAAAATATATGCAGCTCAAGAGGAGGTAGGAAAACAAAGCTGATCAAACAGCTTAGAAGAAATAGAATAAAAGATTTGCTTTTCCAGAAGGCACTAGGTCTTAGTCTAGTAAACTTTTTAGCACAGATGATACAATGTTATTTAACCTGTTGCAGAGCATAAAGAAGAAAACTTCTCAAGTTATTCCATAAGGCTGGCATTACTCCTGAAATACCTAAACTTGAGCTGAAGCCAGCACACAAAGTGAAAAGGGTTTAAAAGTGATGAAGAACATGTATCTTAAAACAATTTGGCCAACTTAGTACTAATGCCGAAACGCTGGGCATTCCCATTACGATCGGGACAACTGTCATTGAACATTTTTGTCAAAATTCTAGCCTAGCAATAAAGTGGAAATAGATGTATTAACTATTAACATCGGAAAGGAAGGGGTAAAAGTTATGATCATATGTAAATATGATTATCTTTCTAGAAAACTCAAGATAATCAGCTGAAAAACTGCTAGAGCTAGAGGATCAATCAAATGTAACAAGTGAGAAATAAGTAATGCAAAAATCCATACTACGACTCCAGTCCATGGGGAAAAAACTACTTAAAAGTGGCATTGGAGGGGACCTACCTGGTGGTCCAGTGGGTAAGACTTCATGCTCCCAATTCAGGGCGCCCAGGTTCCAGCCCTTGTCAGGGAACTAGATCCCACATGCTGCAACTAGAGATACTGCAGCCAAATAAATAAATATGTTTTTAAAGTGGCATTGGAAAAATATCCTAACACAATAGTAACCAGGATAAAATATTACCTTAGCAAGAATAAGAGGAGCTTATGTAAAGAGACTGAAGAGGTTCTCTTGAGAGAACCTGGTCAAAGGAAGGGACATAACACCTTTTGGTTTCAGGCATGTAGAACCCGAATATAATCTTTTTTTTTTTTTTATTTTGATGAAAGACTTTTACTGCTCATTTAGAAGAATAAATGTCAGAGGAAAAAAAATGTGATCACTGAGGACTTTTTGTACCAGACGTTAAAGGGTAAGATACTTTAAAGAGAGTGCTATTGGCAGACGAATCAGCATACAGATCATGTGAATATGCATCCATCCTCACAATAGAGCATGAGGGTGATGGAAGAGATCACGAAGGAAAACTGATAGATTTGGCAACATAAAAATGAAAAGACAATCCACTCCCTAGAATAATGGAAATAAAAACAAAAATAAATAAGTGGGACCTAATGAAATTTAAAATCTTCTGCACAGCAAAGGGAACTATAAGCAAGATGAAAAGACAACCCTCAGAATGGGAGAAAATATTTGCAAACGAATCAACAGACAAAGGACTAATCTCCAAAATATATAAACAATTCATCCAGCTCAATATCCAAAAAACAAACAACCCAATCAAAAAATGGGCAGAAGACCTAAATAGGCATTTCTCCAAAGAAGACATGCAGATGGCCAAGAGGCACGTGAAAATGTGCTCAACATCACGAATAATTAGAGAAATGCCAATCAAAACTACACTGAGGTCAGGGTCATCAGAAAATCTACAAACAGTAAATGCTGGAGAAGGTGTGGAGAAAAGGGAACCCTCTTGCACTGTTGGTGGGAATGTAAATTGATAACAGCCACTATGGAGAACAGTATGGAGGTTCCTTGAAAAACTGAAAACAGAGTTACCATATGACCCAGCAATCTCACTGCTGGGCATATACCCAGAGAACGCCATCATTCAAAAAGACACATGCACTCCAATGTTCATTGCAGCACTATTTACAATAGCCAGGACATGGAAGCAACCTAAATGTCCATCAACAGATGAATGGATACAAAACTGTGGTACATATATACAATGGAATATTACTCAGCTGTAAAAAGCAATGAAACTGGGATATGTGTAGAGACATAGATGGACCTAGAGACTGTCATACAGAGTGAATTGAGTCAGAAAGAGAAAAACAAATATTGTATATTAACACATATATGTGGAATATAGAAAAATGTTACAAATCAACTGGTTTGCAAGGCAGAAACAGAGACACAGATATAGAGAACAAACACGTGGACACCAAGTGGGGAAAGCGGGGGGCAGGGGTTGGGGGGGAATGAATTGGGAGGTTGGGATTGCCATATATACATTAGTAATAAGAAAAAAATATCAAATTGTATTCCTAAATGTATGCAGTTTATTGTATGTTAACTGGATCTCAATAAAAGTTCTTTAAAAAATGAAAAGACAAATCAAGTGGGAAAAGAGCTGACATTTATATAACAAACACTAATATCCTTTGTAGTATGATACAAACATATATAATACAAACATATATTTGGTCTTTGTCCCTGGTTCCTGACATAAAACTCTCAGAACTTCCTGCATGACAGAAGCATCTTTTGTTCTAATATGGCAACTCTTGTCAACCGCTAGATAGCTCCAGGACGGGGCTGCTCACCAGAAAACCAGCTCTTTATCAGGAGCTTGGAACCGTCATTCCCATCCCTTCCTCTCAACATCTTGAGAGAGGAGAGAGACTGGAGGCTGATTTATTACTCTTGCCCACTTGATGAAACCGCCACAAAACCCTCTAAACGGTGATTTTCCACGTGCTTCCGGGTTGGTGAGCACATCTATGTGCTGGGAGGATGGAACACCCCAACTCCAGGGATAGACGCTCTTGTGCTCAGGACTCTTCCAGACCTTGCTCTATGTAACTCTTCACCTGGCTTTTCATTGCAATCCTTTATAATATACAAATACACATAAGTGTGTTCCTGAGTTCTGTGAGCCATTCTAGCAAAATGTTGAGCCTGAGGAGGGGGTCATGGGAACCTCCGATTTATAGCCAATTTGTCTGAAGCATAGGGGGCCCCTGGGACTTGAAAGTGACATGTAAAGTGGGGGACAGTCTGGTTGGACCGAGCCTTTAACTTGTGAGGTCTCTGCTACTCCAGGCACTTAGTGTCAGATTTGAATTAAATCGTTGAATACTCGGTATCTGGAGAATCAGAGAATTGATGGTTGGTGGTGGAGAACACCCCATCCTGAAGTCACCTTCAAAACAAGTCTAAGAATCTGAATTT
Source organism: Hippopotamus amphibius kiboko (assembly GCF_030028045.1). Taxonomy (NCBI): domain Eukaryota; kingdom Metazoa; phylum Chordata; class Mammalia; order Artiodactyla; family Hippopotamidae; genus Hippopotamus; species Hippopotamus amphibius. The sequence continues at coordinate 2,568,932 of NC_080203.1, forward strand.
CCAAAATACTCCTCTAACCTGACCCAGTAAGTTTAGTGAAAATCCACTATATGAGATAATGTGTGCCATTCACTACCACTCCCCACCTCAAATCCAACGGTTCCATATTAGGAGAAACACCTGGCTTAAGTTGATTCAAATGTTTGAAAACAACAATTTCTAAAATGTACACTCTCTGTCTTTTATTCAAAGGATCACTATAGGTTTATAAAATGTGTAATACTCATAAGCAATTTATTCCCTTCCTCATAGAATTGAAAATGAACACTTTCCCACTTGGGTATTAAAAATAAAATCTGTTGTTTTGTCCTGAGGCTGTTTCTGAAAGGTTCGCCTCTCACAGATTAAAATGCCAACCTTCACACATTGGTGCGGAAGCTTGAGAGCTCATCGATCCTTCTCCCAGTGGACACAATTATATACTCCAACTTGACAGAAATTGTTCTATCCTTTTCTTTTCTTCAAAATCACTAGTGTCTTCTAGTGATTTGAGCCTGAAAGGTCATTTTAGCATCCAGCCTAAAGTCCATCAGATGCAAGGTAAGTGTAAAATCATGGAAGCCCCGCATGAGAAGATACTTAGAGAACATCTAGTCCTGTCTCTTCTATGATTTAAGTATTCGCTTTGGCATTCCCACAAAGCAGTGTGGGAACACGGAGAAACTTGAAACAGCATATGGAGTGTAGGCTGTGACAGTTATTACTATGGATTAAAAGCACAGGCACAGGGACTTCCCTGGTGGCCCAGTGGTTAAGATTCCGCCTGTGAATGCAGGGGACTCGGGTTCAAGCCCTGGTCCGGGAAGATCCCACATGCCACAGAGCAACTAAGCCCGTGCGCAGCAACTAGTGAGCCTGCGCTCTAAAGCTCGAGAGCCACAACGAGTGAGCCCACGTGCCACAACTACTGCAGCCCGTGCTCCACAACAAGAGAAGCCACCACAATGAGAAGCCTGCCACCGTGACCAAGAGTAGCCCCTACTCATCGCAACTAGAGAAAGCCCTCGTGAAGCAACGAAGACCCAACACAGCCAATAAATACATAAATAAATACAAATTTATTTTTTAAAAAAGCGAGCCATAGACGTGGAGTAGCCAGACGGAGGACTCTGTGGCTTGGCCCCTCGCCATCTCCTCCGGCCTTTGTCTGGTAAGCCCTCTTCTACCGCACACTCTTTGTATGTGAGAAATCAAAGCTGCATTTCCCTGAGCCCTTTTGGAACCAGCGTTCCGGGTGTGGTCCAGATGTGGACAGCTCGCTGCCCTCCCGTGTGATGTGGGGGGCACAGTGAGACGGAAGTCCGCTTCTGGGTGCCCTTCCTGTGAGTCCAAGAACCGCGGTTTCTGTGGGAGTCCTAGCAGAGTGTGTGTGTGCAGTGGGAGGCAGGGTGCCCTGGGGGGTGTGTTGGGCCACCTTAGACCTGCTGCTGACAACAGACCGCCGGGAGCATCTCTGTGCAGCTGGGAGACAACCGACCACCCGGGAGCATCTCTTTGGGTGACAGCTGACCGCCAGGGAGCATCTCTTTGGGCGACAGCCCACAACCAGGGAGCATCTCCCTGCAGCCAGGTGACAGCCAACTGCCCAGGAACATCTCTTTGGGCAACAGTCAACCGCCAGGGAGCATCTCCCTGCAGCCGGGCAACAGCCAACTGCCGGGGAGTAACTCTTTGGGCGACATTCGACGGCCCGGGAACATCTCTGTGCAGCTAGGCCACAGTCGACTGCCCAGGAGCATAGCTTTGGGAAACAACCAACTGCCCAAGAGCATCTCTCTGCAACCGGGCGACAACCGACCACCAGGGAGCATCACTTTGGGCGACATCTGAGTGCACGGGAGCATCTCTGTGAAGCTGGGTGACGGCCGACTTCCTGGGAGCATCTCCTTGGGGGACAGCCAACCGCCTGGGAGCCTCTTTTTGGGAAACAGCCAACCGCCCGGGAGAATCTCCCTGCAGCCAGGCGAGAGCCGACCACCCAGGAGCATCTCTGTGCAACTGGGCAACAGCCAACCACCTGGGAGCATCTCTCTGCAGGAGGTGACAACTGACCACCAGTGAGCATCTCTTTCGGCAACAGCCAACCGCCCAGGAGCATCGCTGTGAAGTGCGGTGACAGACAACCGTGCAGGAGCATCTCTCTGGGCAACAACCGACCACTCGAGAGCATATCTTTTGGTGACAATCGACCCCAAGGGAGCATTGCTGTGAAGTTCGGCGACAGCTGATCACGTGGTCGCATCACTTTGGGTGACAGCCGACCGCCCAGGACCATCTCTTTCGGCAACAGCCGACCACCCGGGAGCATCACTTTGGGTGACAGCTGACTGCCCGGGGGCATCTCTCTGCAGCCGGTGACTGCTGACCGCCCTGGAGCATCTCTTTTGGCACCAACCGACCACCCAGGAACATCTCTTGGGTGACAGCCGACCGCCCAGGAACATCTCTTGGGTGAGGGCCGACCACCCAGAAACATCTCTTTGGTCGACAGCCGACCACCTCGGATCATTTCTGTGCAGCTGGGTGACAGCTGACTGCCCGGAAGCATGTCTTTGGGCAACAGCCGACCACCCGGGAGCATCTCTGTGCAGCCGGGCGACTACCGACCGCACGGGAGCATCTCTTTGTGTGACAGCCGACTGCCCAGGAGCATCTCTTTGGGAGACAGCCGATCACCCAGGAGCATCTCCCTGCAGCCGGGCAACAGCCAACCGCCCGAAAGCATCTCTATGCAGTCGGGTGACAGCCGACCACCTGGGAGCATCACTTTCGGCGACAGCCTACCGCCGGGAGTTTCTCTTTGCGTGATAGCCGACGTCTGGGAGTTCTTCCCCGTGGCTGGGCGACAACTGACCTCCTGGGAGAATCTCTTTGGGTGACAACGGACCATGCAGGAGCTTCTCTGTGCAGCTGGATGACAGCTGACGGTCCGGGAGCATCTCTCTGCATCCAGACGACAACCAACCGCCTGGGAGCATCTCTTTGGGTGACAATCGACCATGCGGGAGCATCCCTGTGCTTCTGGCTGACAGCCAACCACCCAGGAGCATCTCTTCGGGGGACAGCTGACCGCCCAGGAGCATCTCTTTGGCTGGCAGCCAACCACCTGGGAGCAGCTCCCTGCAGCCAGGCGGCAGATGACCACCTTCGAGCATCTCTTTGGGCGACAACCGACTGCCCAGGAGCTTCTCTATGCACCTGGGCGACAGCCCACCGCCGGGGAGCATCTCTTTGGGTGACAGCCAACCACCCAGGAGCAACTCTTTGGGCAACAGCCATCCACCCGGGAGCATCTCTGTGCAGCTGGGGGACAGCAGACCGCCCAGGAGCATCTCTGTGCAGCTGAGAGACAGCTGACCACCTGGCAGCATCTCTTTGGGAGACAGCCAATTGCCCAGGAGCATCTCTCTGCAGCTGGGTGACAGCTGACCGCCCGGGAGCATCTCTTTGGGCATCAGCCCACCACCCAGGTGCATCTCTTTGGGTGACAGCCGAACACCTGGGAGTATCTCCCTGTGCCCAGTTGACAACAGACCACCTGGGAGCATCTCTTTGGGCAACTACTGACCATTCATGAGCATCTCTGTGCAGCTGGGTGACAGCTGACAGACTGCGAGCATCTCCCTGCAGCCAGGCGACTACTGACCACATGGGTGCATCTCTTTGGGCGAAGCCGACCACCCGGCAGCATCTCTGTGAAGCTGGGTGACAGCCAACACCCTAGGAGCATCTCTTTGGGTGACAATCAACCACCTGGGTGCATCTCTGTGCAGCCGGGTGACAGCTGACCCCCCGGGAACATCTCTCTGCAGCCGGGTGACAACCGACATCCCAGGAGCATCTCTTTGGGAGACAGCCGATCACCCGGGAGCATTTCCCTGCAGCCGGACAACAGCCAACTGCCCGAAAGCATCTCTGTGCAGTCGGGCGACAGCTGACCGCCTGGGAGCATCTCTTTGGACAACAGCCCACTGCCCGGGAGTTTCTCTTTGGGTGACAGCCGACTGCCCAGGAGTTTCTCCCTGTGGCCGGGTGACAACCCACTGCCTGGGAGCATCTCTTTGGGTGGCAGCAGACCGCCCGGGAGATTCTCTTTGGGTGACAGCTGACCATCGGGGAGCATCTCTTGGGTCGACAGCCAACCGCCCGGGAGCAACTCCCTGCAGCCAGGGGACAGCCGACGGCCCAGACATCTCTCTGCAACCAGGGGACAGCTGACAGCCCTGGAGCAGCTCTTTGGGCGACTACTGACCGCACAGGAGCATCTCTGTGCAGCTGAGCGACTGCCGACCACCTGGGAGCATCTCTTTGGGCGAGAGTGGACTGCCCAGGAGCATCTCTCTGCAGCCAAGCGACAGCCGACCAACTGGGAGCATCTCTGTGAAACTGGGCGACAGCCGACAGCCTGGTAGCAACTCTTTGGGCGACAGCCAACAGCCCCAGAGCATCTCTGTGCAGCTGGGCGACAGCTGACGGCCGGGGAGCATCTCTCTGCAGCCAGACAACAACGGACCGCATGGGAGCATATCTTTGGGTGACGGCCGACCACCCGGGAGCATCTCCTTGGGCAACAGCAGACCACCCGAGGGCATCTCCCTGCAGCCTGGTGACAGCCGACGGCCCGGAACATCTCTCTGCAGCCGGGTGACAGCTGACTGCACTGGAGCACCTCTTTGGGCGACAGCCGACCGCCCGCGAGCATGTCTCTGCAGCCGGGCGCGCGGTGACATGGTGGTGGCGGCCCGCAGGCGGCTGTGGCGGGAGTGGGTACAGCCTGCAGATCCGCAGGCGCAGGGCCCCTGCTGCGTGCGGAGAGCCCCCCGGTCCGAGGGACGCTCCTGAGGGACGCCTCCACCTCGGGGCCGCCTCTGGGGCCGGGGCAGGGCTGGGGAAGGACGGTAGCCAGCCCAGCACGGGGCGCAGCGGCCTGCAGGCAGCCGAGAGGAGCGCGGAGCCCAGGCCTGCCCGGGGCCCCTCCCGGCCCGCAGGTGTGAGGGGCGGGGCGGGGCCGCCCGGGAGCGGGAGCGGGAGGGCCCACACCCCCGGCAAGGGCCGCAGGCGAAGCCTGTGGCCCGGAGGGAGCCCGAGGAGGGGAGGGGACGGCCGGGAGCAGGGGAGAGGGTGGAATCAGCGTCCGTGACCGCAGCTGCTGTCCCCCCCCCAGCTCCGTGGATTCCCGGAGCTTCCTTAGGGCGCCGGGCTGTGACCTGCTTTCGCACTGCCGTGTCTCAGCATCGTGGACTCCTGTCTCCATGCCGCCCCTCAGCTGGGGGAGTGGGAGGCCTCGGCTGTCGGATCTCTCGGGACGGCTAAGGTGGCTTCTCGGTGCCCGGGAAAGATGCTGGTGTTCCGTCTGCCCAGGTCGGTCGCTGGCCACCCCCCCACCCCACCCCCCCGCCGCTGAGAATGCTCACGTGACCACGGATGGGGCGAGCTGAGCAGCGCTCGCCTCTGGACGGAGCTTCTGAGTCCCTCCCCCCGCCAGCTCACCCGTGGAAGCGCCCGCCCCCGCGGGATGCAGTGTGGAGACGGCCCTTGGGAGGGGATAGGGTCTGGACGGGGTCCTGAGGGTGGGGGCGGAGCCTCAGGGAAGACCCCAGCAGTCCCCACCGCCCACCTTGCGGGAGACCCCTCCTCTCGGAGGTCCCGCGCGTCCCCTGCTGCTTGTGTTTTACCTGGGGTTTTACCCGGGGGAGGGTTGCAGGGGCGTGGGGTGGGCGCCTCACTGCCTGCAGCACATGGTTTGGGAGACGCCGTCAAGGCCTTGCGAGTGGGACGCTGTCGTGCCCGTCTCGGCGGTGGCTCTGTCTGGGCCAGGACGGGAGGGGCCCATCTGCGCAGGCGCACGGGGGGCGCCTGAGAGGAGCTGGGCTTCGCGCGGGAGGCGAGGCTGTCCCGCCCTACGGGGTCTCCGGGGGCAGCCCGTGGGTGGCAGGGCGGGCTGGCGGCAGCCAATGGGGTGCCGGGAGGGGCCCTGAAGGGTGTCTGCGCAGGCGCGGTGGGCCTCCCTGGGCAGAAGGGGCGGGGCTTCGTGAGGGGCTCGGCCTCTCCTGAGTTGTCGTTGGCCTCGGAGCCGGAGGCGGCAGCCATGGAGGCGTCCGACAACGACGACGCGGGTGGCGCGGCGGGCGGTGCAGGGGACCAGGGTGGCCAGGGTGGTCCTGGTGGCCCTGAGGGTCAGGCCGGTGCGGGCGCAGGCGGTGGTGGTGGTGGTGCGATTCCGAGGCGAGGGCCAGGCGGAGAAGCGGCGCCTGCGGCCGGATGGCCCCCAGCCAATCCGAATGAGTTGTATCCTTTGGGCAGAAGCCGCGGTGGCCGGGAGGCCGGAGTCCCCGGGGAGGCCGGGGTGGCTGAGGGCGGCGGGGGGCAGTGCAGGAAGGGGAGCGAGGACGGACCAGCGGCTGCTGGAAGGCAAAAGCTCCAGGGCAGTAGGAAGGCCAGGGCGGCCGAGGGGACAGGATGGGTGTGGGGGGGGACGGCCTGCGGGGCCGGAGGAGAAGGCGGGCAGAGTGGGTGCGGGGCGCGGCGGCACCGAGGAGAGGAGCCGGGCCGGGGGGACGGGTGGGGTGGGGTCTGTGGACGGTCGGAGGGCCACCCTCTGGGGGAAGCGGGCCTGGGCGACGAGGAGACTCGAAGCACAGGTGACGCTGGTGACAAATGGCGCCTTGACCAGTCCTCCTGCAGCGTCCTGAGAGTGCTGTTCCAGCATCCCATAGAGGCGGAGGCCGCGCGGCGGGCCCTGGCTGCTTATGAGGAGCCTCACCTGCAGGGCGTTCAGAAGGAGCTGTCGGTGGACGGCAGCTTCCTGATTGTGTCAGTTCTAGAAGGGCCCCGGGCTGGGGGTGGGGGGGCAGAACGTGCTAAGGGCCAAGCTCAGACGGAGGGATACTTCCGTGGCTAAGTGTTGAGTCCAAAGAGACGGTGTGGTGGGCTGGGCCCCGGCACGCGTTCTCACAGTCAGCTTGATTTTCCTTTGTCCTCACTTTCAGGAGATGGACTGCTGAAGATAGTCGCTTCCGTCAAGTTTGCTTCAGGTCCTTTCTTGACGACCTTGCCCTGGTGCAGCAGGTCATGCAGCACTTTGGGCCCCTGTTTCCCCCTATGTCTCTACCAGGAAAAGGGGGCTGAGGCCCAGCCTTCTGCCCCATGCCAGGCGATGCTTCCTTTACTGAGGCATGGCTTCCTGTAGTAGCTGCCACTTCATTCTTGGAGCCTACTGTTGTTTTTTGGGTGCTCGGGGCCCACTTGTTTCGTTTCCTGGTTGCTGGAGGAGGGAGATGATTAAATGGTTCTTATTGCATGAAATAAAACTGAACTACTGTTCTGCATCTGAGTTTCTTTTTGGCTACAGCACCAGTGTATTGCTTTTCTCCTTGGGTTGCAGGGAAGTTCTGAGATTCAGATACTCAAGCAGTATAAGGTGATTGAAGACAGTTTAGGAAATGGGAGAAAATGAAAATCAGTTAAGTCTTACCATTCAGCATTATGTTCTGTCAACGTTTTGGAACATTTTTTTGGTTTTAAATTCTTTTCATTTAACACGTGAGCTTTTATTCTTTGCAAAAATCCTTCAAAAACATGCTTTTAAATGGAGGCATAAAAGATGCATTATAATGTAATCAGTGACAAATTTTTCTCTTTTTTTCCCTTATTATCGATAATGATTCAGTGGAATTCTTGTACATAAGTTTCTGCATCAATGCTTATTTGCTGAAGATAGATTCCAAAAGGTGCAAATACTGAGACAAAAGTTTACTTTCCTAGTTATTTTTTAAAAACTCAGTTTTTACACAATTGCTCTCACAGTACACAACTGCTCTCCAGGAAATGTGCCCTCCCACCAGAATTCTGACATAGATGTCTCCCCACATCTATGTCACCATTGGGTTAGTTTCCTGCAAAAATAAAACACTGAGTTTGCACGTGAAGAGCAAACAACCCAGAAGCACGGCGATAGGAGTTTCGTAGTTTACTGGCTTTGTTTCGGACCCGTGAAGAAAAGTGCTCGGACACTTGGTTCAGCATCTGGGCAGGCGGACTTCGCTCCCTCTAAAGTATCCTGTGATCTTGGAAGTTTTACTTCTTCCTTTTCAATCCGGATGCCTTTTATTGACGGCTCTATCTCCTTATAATGGGCTGGATTTCACTTCCTGTGTTCATGCCAAGTGTTTTTGATTGGATAACAGACCTTGTATGCTTTCCCTTGGGTGCTGAGTATTTTTGTATCCCCAAACTGTTGTTTTCTTTTTTGGCCGTGCTGCATGGCTTGTGGTATCTCAGTTCTCTGACCAGTGGTTGAACCCGGGCCCCAGCAGTGAAAGCCCAGAATCCTAACCACTAGGCCACCAGGGACTCCCCTTAAACCTACGCTTGAACTTTGTTTCCAAGTGCTGTGGTTACTTGGAAACAGTCTGATTCTTTAGACTCTTGCTTCTAAGATTTGCTGCATGGTACTAGAGCAGTTTTTAGTGTAGAATTATTTTGCCACTACTGAGGCTGGCCCCTTCTGAGTGGCCTCCCTCAGGCCTCTTCAATTCCGAGGTTTCCATTCCGGCCAGTGGGACAGGTGTTCCTCCGGGTCCTGCTTGAGCCCTGAGCATCGTTACCCTGAATCCTTGCTGGAAGCCCTTTCCCAGGCCCGGGTGGTTTCCTCACACACTGGTGCTGATCAGCACCCCCTGATACTCCAGGGGGACCCTCAGCAGATCCCCAGGATCCTCTCTGCTTGCAGCTCTTGAGCTACAGCATCCCGGGCTCTAGGGCCCGACGTCAGACTCATCCTCCCTCCCTCACCCAGCGAAGCCCAGAATCAGCCTACCGCCGTGGCCTGACAGGTGACTGGTGAAGCTGCCGGGTTGTTTTAAGATGGAAGTCAGATTGCATCACTCTTCTGTTAAAAAAAAAAAAATCTGCAAAAGGGACTCTTAGGGACAAAGCCAAAGAACTTACAGTGGCCTACAAAGCCAGACGGGATCCAGCCCGATTCCTCTCTGACCGTCTCCACTCTCACCCTTTCACTTGCTCAACTTGACTCAGCCGCACTGGCTTCCTGACCCTTTCAAAAATGCCAGGCCGGGGACTTTGCTGGTGGCCCAGTGGCTAAGACTCTGTGCTCCTAGCAGGGGACCCGGGTTTGATCCCTGGTCAGGGAGCTAGATCCCGCGTGTGCAACTAAAAGATGACGCAACTAAAAAGGTCCCACGTGCCGCAACTAAGACCTGGCGCAGCTAAATGAATGAATATTTAAAAACCAAACCAAACCAAACCAAAACACGCCAGGCCGACTCCTGCATCAGGGCCTTTGCGCTGGTGCTCTCCAGACTGGAGCCCTCTTCCTCTGGGGATCCACCTGGCTCACCCGAAAAGCATTCCCGGCCACTCTGTTTAAAATTGCGTCCCGCTTTCTCCCCACCCGGACTCCTTTAACAGGTGTGTGTGGGCTAAGAGGGAGGTGGGAGCGCAATGATGGCAGCGCACGCGGGGCAGTAAAGAGTCGGCAGGTACGAAGGCGTGTGGGGGCCACGAAGCCCTGGCCGGTTTTGAACAGAGTGGGGACAAGGTCCACCGTGTATCTTAACAGGGTCCCAGGGCCTCCCACGTTGAGAAGAGGCCGAGGGCGGCCAGGGCAGCAACGGGGAGACGGGCATCCAGGCAAGAGACAAGGGCGGCTTGGACCCCTTGGGGGCCGTGGAGGTGGGGAGAAGGGCGCAGATTCTGCAGGTGTCTCGAACGTGGAGCCACCGGGACTCGCTGATGGATTGGACATGGCCCCGGACCTCCTCAAATCCTCAGCAGCCCTGCAGCGAGTCACCCTTCCTCCCGTCAAGGGCGTCCAGCCCACGCAGGGTCCGGCAGCCCCCCCACCTGCCTCCACGTTCAGGGAACGGCCACCTGCCCCGAGGACAAAGCCACACACCGACTCCACTTCCCAACATTTAATTAGGAAAAAGATTACATGGGCAAAGAAAACCGCATGCAGAAAGAAAAAAGAAAAGCCACAGGGGGGCCGGGGAGGCGGGTGAAGTGGGTTTCCAGGAGCGCGGGCCGGGGCCAGGTTCCTCCAGGGAGTGGGAAGAACAAAGGAGTAAGGCACTGCCGCCTCTGCCCCTCGGGGCGGGTGCAGGACAGGGCAGCGGAGGAGGCGGGGCCCGGGCGCGCAGACCACGCGGAGGAGGTTTGGCGGTAGGGCCCGGAGAAGGAGAGCTGGGGGCCCCCAGGCCCAGCTCAGGCCCTGGCGGGAGCCTGCTTCCAGCTCTCCGGGCGCTCGGAGGCAACAGGGCCCTGGGAGGGGGTGCAGTCCCCGCCCGGGAAGCCCGGGGCGGGGGGCTGCTGTGGCGGCCGCAGGGGGACCCCTTGGCAGAGCCACAGTCTGAGGGCGGCTTCCGTGCCTCACCCGCCCCCAGTGCCGCAGGTGCGAGGCCCCCTCCTCGGGATGGCTGGGGCCAGCCAGGGCCAGGGCGAGGGGCCAGGGGCTAGGCCACGGCTGACCACGTTCCAGGGGAGCCGGGAGGAGGGCTCGAGGAGAGCCGAGGGAGGCCGGCAACCTCCGGGGGGCGGGGGGGCCGCGTATGTACAGATGGAGGCGGTGAGGGGAGATAAATTAAATAAATAGGTGCTTGGGGTATAAATAGGAAGGAGGTCGGGGCGATCACGAGCCCCGGGCGCGAGGCCGGGAGGGCGGGGGTATTGCTGATGCCGGGGGTGGGGGCTTGGTCTGGGCACCCCCTCCCCACGCAGGGCCCAAAGCAAGGCACTCATGACGGGGGCCCAGGTGTGCCGGGGGCATCTCGGCCGGGTGACCTCTCCCGTGCCACCCGATCCAGGGCTCAGCCCCGCGACCCAGGCGGGAGACCCCCCCCCCCCACCCCGGGACGGGGGGACGGCTCGGGACTGAGAAGCCCCCTCCTCACCGGGTCCGCCACCCTTAGCTGTTGCTGGACACGAGGCCGATGATCTGTTCCAGCTTCTGGCGAAGCTTCTGCTTCCGGCAAGAGGCGTCCAGGTCCAGAGCGGTGAGAACCTGGGGGAGCAGGCCCCGAGCTGGGCCCTCGAGGCGGCGGCTCCTCCAGGCCACGCCCCCCCACCCCCCCACCCCCCCGCTCCCCGCCTCCCGCTCCGCACCCCCTCCCCGGCGAGAGCGCCCCCCTCCCTCGGGCCTCAGCGCCTCCCTCCCCTCCAGGGCCCTGGGCACGTGGGGAGGGGCCCGGCCCCCCTCCTCTGCCACCTCTGAGCATCCCAGGGCCCCAGGGCTCAGGGCTTGGGCCGCGTCTCCCTCCGCAGCTGCCCGCGGGCCCCCTGGTGAGCCCTCCAGGCTCAGGGCTCGCAGGGCCCTGCGGTCCACCCCTTCCATTCCCGACTCCAGCCAGGAATCCGGTCCTGAAGCCCGCGCGTCTGTCTTCCCTGCCCACCTGCTCTGCAGTCACACACCAGGCAGGTGGGCTGACCCTGCCCACCTTTGGCCACAACCCGTCATCAGCCCCGCGGTCCCTGTGCACCCGGCCCTTAGCTGTCGCCAGACTAGAACTCTGTGATCCAGCCAGTGCCTTCTCCTGGGTCTCAAATCCCAGCATCTACAGAGTGTGGCCTGTGGCACCTTAAGGGCCTGGTCAGGGGAGGAACTGTGAGTAACCGAAGAGCTGGGCTCCCTGATCCCTACCACACACCCGCCTTTCCCACCAGCTGCCCTCTTCGAGCCAAACACCGGGGGCCTGAGGGGACGGCACGCACCTCCTGGCGGTACTTGGTAACGTAGAAGTAGAGCTCACTGAGCGCACTCAGTACATTAAAGTCACTGGCATGGAGACGGGACTGCTCCACCAGGTACGCGTCCATGTCCTGGTCGCTGATGGATGCCATCTTGGCTATGTCCCGGTAGTACCTGTTGGGACCCCGAGGAGGTCATGCCAGCAGGTGCCACAAAAGCCAAAGCCCCTGCCCTAGCTGCCAGGCCAGCCTCTGGGCCTTCCTCCTGAAGCCAGCCCTTCCTGAAGAGGAGCCAGCCCATGGAGGGGCAGCTCCTGCCCCCTCACCCAGCAGCTGTGTCCCTGGGTGTCCTGCCTGCCTACTACACACAGACTGGGGCGCACCTCTCCACCCAGCTCTTGTAGTTGGGGATGTCCTTGGCGTAGAGCAGCTTGTTGGAGGGCGAGTCCTTGCCCAGGCGGTGCTCGGACGTGGAGCAGGAGTCCATGAAGGTCTGGGCCACCACCGACAGGCAGGCGTCCGTGATGCTGCTCTTGTGGATGTCGAACACGAACTGTGGGTTCTTGATCACGTTCACCCAGAAGCGCAGGGGCAGGCTGGACAGAGGGACAAAGGCCCGCAGCTCCCCAGTCTCCCCGCACGCACCCTCTGGTCCGCGCTCACCTTCACAGGCCCACAGGCAGCAAGACTGACACACTGAGAGTGAGCAGCCTTTTCGATAATTTTCTGCCTGACTTCAAGCAGTGAGAAGTCAGGGTAAACGGCCTTCTGTCCTCCGTGAGTCTCAGTACCCCCCCACCCTTGCACAGCTACCCCCTGGACCGGGCTTCCAGTATCTCTGCCCCGTGGCAGCGGTATCACGCGGTGAACAGCAAGGCCCTGAGGGCCAAGAGCACCTCTGGATGCTGGGCCCCCTACCCACTTCCCAGCCCCCTGAAGCCCTGGCAGAGCCCACCTGCAGAATCACACACACTTGTTCTGCTTGGCGGCACTATCGATGCCAGGCCACTGTCTTCTCCTGCTGGGATGACCAGTCCAACCCCCACCATCATCCTGACCGTAGTCCCCGAGCCCTGGCCAAACCTCCTCTCCCCACCCCCAGCCCCCGAGGGCTGGTGCACGGCAGTACCAGTTGCTCTTCCAGGTGTGGCGCACATCGGGATCGCTGATCTGCCGCTGGTCGGCCTGCTCGTCCAGGAAGTCGAACATGTACTTGATGGCCAGGGGCAGGGCCGAGCCCCGGTGCGCTGTGCTGAACACGGTCTCGAAGAGGTCGTCAACGAACTTTTGCAGCGTGCCCTGCAGGGGCGCAGCGAGGATACTGGCTGCCAGGGAGCCAGGGAAGGATGTCCCCACGGCAGGACAGATGAGGATGGAGAGGCTTGACAACCAGCACCCCTCAGAGAGGCTTGGCCTTGACCTCAGGGTGGCCGTTCCTATAGCAAAGGACTTGAGAAAGTCCCTTGGGATTGCAACAGTCCAGTGGCCCCTTCCCCAGGCAGCCCCGGCCAACCTTAGGGCCAAGGCCAGGCTAGAAGGCATCTGCACTAAGGCCAGGGTAGCACAGGGCAGGCCCCCACCTTGGTGGCCAGCAGCCGTGTCAGGTAGATCTCTGAGACCATCTTGCTGCCCCGGTCTCCCTCCCGGTGGTCGGCGTGGTCATGGTTCTTCACCAGGTGCCACAGCTTGGTGCCCGTCTCCTGGTCGGGCGTGATCATGGGTGCCCGAGAGCGGAGGCTGTCAGGGCTGCTGGCCGTGCGGAGCAAGCTCTCTGGGGCAGAGGGCAGTGCGCCCTTAGGCCAGTGGGGCCACCCCAGCCACCACCGTGGCTCTCGCCCCTCTCCATCCTGGGAGCCCTGTAGGCCAAGGGGGCCCATCTGCTCTTGCTGGCCCACCGCACTTCTAGGCTCTAAGGAAGTTGAGACCTCCCAAGAGCAGGGTCCAGGGAGGCCACTGGAGCCAAGAGGGCTGCTCAGACAGGCTGTGTCCCCACGATGGCTGCTGAGACAGGCTGTGTCCCCACGATGGCTGACACAGCCACGGAGGGCATGGGGCCAGCAGAGATACCACGCCGAAGACACCTACCGTAACGGCTGAGAGAGCGGGTGAAGGTGAAGGAGTTGGCCATGTTATAGGCTGACACTTGTTTGGGCACCAGTGCCACCAAGGAACCGTCTATTACCTGCAGACCCCAGAGACAAAGAGGTGGCAGTGCAGGAGGCCAAGAGGAGGGCCTGGGATGTGGGAACGAGAGAGGGGAGGGGCCAGAGCCCCTACTCTTGTGGCCTCAGCGCAGGGCCACAGCTCCCAGGGCACCCTGGGTGCGGGCAGACCTCTGGTTCCTCACCTGGTAGTGGGCCAGCGAGTTGACCCTCTTCCAGTCGCACTCGATCTTGGTGGTGACATCTTCATCCTGGAGGATGATGCGGGCCATGCGGCCCTGGCGCCACTCTGCGGGCCACAGGCAGCTCTGAGGTCCTGCTCAGCGTCCCTGGGACCCTGGGCCCAATGCCCTCAGAGGACAGAGCTCAGGTGGGGAGAGGGAATGCCAGCCAAGGTAATGTGGCCACAGGAGGTGGGGAGGGGCTGGGAGGAGAGGGCAGGGGCCTCACCTAGGTCCATGTCCTCAGCTTTGGGGCGCTGGGAGTAGGGGATGCCCTTGTACACAGCATCTAGCAGCTTGTCTTTGGCCTGGGTGATACTGTCACAATTGAGAACCTTCACCGGGACCTGAGCGCTGCCCTCGCTCTCCGGGCACACACAGTGCAGGGTCTGAGGGCGAAGGGGATCACAGGGTGGGGCCTCGGTGAGGCTTCCCCTCAGGCCTGAGACCCTGCCCACCTGGCCCCCTGCTCACCAGCGTCTTGTAGTCGATCTGCTGGCGGATGAGCTTGTCCTCGCTCAGGGAATAGCGCGCCTCGCCTGTGATGGCGTCGATGGGGCCCTTCTCCATCTGCTGCTTGATGGCGCAGTAGAGCAGGAAGAGCGGCTCCCCAGCACACTCCTGCAGCCGGGGCCAGGCACACAGCTTGCCACCTGCCCGCCGGCCGACTGCTTCCCCACATCACCTCCCACCCGCACCCCACCCCCGCCTGCCCTTCAAGCGCACGCACCTTCAGAAACTTATGCAGCAGGAAGGTGAACCAGTTGGTGAGCATCTTCTCAGCCACCGACTCGGTCCTAGGGTGAAAGGGGTGCTGGGGCCCTGGCGGGCAGGGCAGGGCCCGTCCAGGGCAGTGCCGGCGAAGGGGGACCCAGTACCTGCGCAGGAGCAGCTTTGGGTGGTTCTTGCTCTCCAGGTTCTTCTCGATGAGGTCTGCCAGCAGCTGCTTGAGCAGCCCCGTGGCATAATCAAGGCGGCTCTGCAGGGCCACCATGGTGAGCGAGGCCACAGTGCCACGGTCGCGCATGGAGAAGCTGCTCTGGGCCTCCAGGGTGTGGATAAAGGTGAGCACGAAGGCGCGGCTGTGCAGCAGCTGCCCGAAGAGACGCAGAGCCTTCTCCACGTTGGGGGGTGTCTGGGGGGACAGAGCGTCTCAGAGGGTTGAGGTGACCCTGGGGCCGATGGGGCATGGGCAGCAAACAGGGGGAGGACTCACATCCAGCCCTTTGAGCACTGGGTGGGCCTCGATGCCCGGGAAGAGCACACGCACGGCATAGGTCCGGTAGTCCAGGAAAGGGATTTGCACGCCATCCATGTGGCTTGTCAGCTCATGGATGTCTGTCTGCAGTTCAGCAAAGGCTGGGGAGGACCAGGGAGGAAGTGTGAGCAGAGCGGAAGGAGGCAGCCCCTGCTGCCTGCCCTGCACCACGCCCCCCACACACACACAGTCACCTTCCTTGCATTCCAGGGCCACCCGGGACTCCAAGTTGTCCATCTGGAGCTGGAGCCGCTTGAGCGTGCGGTCGGCATCCTGAGTCTTGCGTTTATAGGCGACTAGCACGGCGGTGATGGCCAGGAGCAGAAGCCCGCCCCCCGCCGCCAGCCCCACCATGGCCGGCAGGGTCAGCGCCCGCTCGGCTGTGATGTGCAGAGTGCCCAGCCAGAACTCCAGGCCACCCACCAGCACCTGCAGGGACAGGCGTGTGGTAAGCCCACCCCCGCCCCCACCCCAGGCTGCCCTGGCAGCCTCCCTACCCACTACCCACCATGACCGGCTGCCGGCCTGTCTGACTGGGGGAGTCGCACAGCAGTTGCGTGTCCGAGACAGTGAGGGCGCACGGCTGGCCCCCGATCAGCACCGTGTAGTTGAGGCGGGAGCTGCCAGCCGCCGCAGGGATCAGATTCTTGCCCTGCAGACGGAGAGCGCGGTCGGCCAGGGCTTCCCACGGCCCCACCTCTCCTGCCCTACGCACCCACCACACTAGCACCTTCAGCACTACGTGGGAGCCAGGTTTGACGTCCAGGACCCCAGAGGGCCCAAGTGGCTCGAAGCTGGGGTCGGGATAGTAGGTGAAGGAGGACCGGTTGAGGGAGCGGGCCGTCTGCACGTGGTCCAGCAGGAAGCCAAACTCGTCAGGGTGTTCACCGTGGGCCTGCGGCTGGGGCCGCCCCAGGAAGATGCCGGGGGCCTTACACAGCATAGCGGTGTCATTGATCACCTGGCACGTCTGTGGGGACAAAGGTGGGCAGTCCAGCACGGGAGGCCACAGTGGGCAGGGGGGCAGGGGCGGGATGGGGGTACCTGGCACTCACATTGGTGGTCTCGATGCCTCGGTACTTGGCCCGGACCCGGGGCTCCTGGACCGTCAGCAGGTGGGTCCCACTCACGGTGATGGCAGTGCTTCCACTAGGGATGGGGGTGAGGGGCCTCAGGCTTCCTCCCCAACCACCCCAAGCCTGGCCCTGGGGCATCAGCGACGTTGCCGTGGGAGCCTCCCCCACCCTGGGTCACCCGGTGGGTGCCAAGCGCTGAACGGTCTGGAGGATCCTGCCCCCCCGCCAATGAGGGCGAGGGCTCAGGCTCATAGGAGGCGTAACTTGGCGCTCGCGGACCTGGCCCCCACCCCCCTTACTTGATGATGCTCCACGTGGGCTCAAGGCGAGTGACGGTGGGGTCCTGGGTGTAGGTGTAGAGGACGCCGGGACTGGAGATGTTGGCACGGTCGATGGCCAGGGTGATGGGGGCCTGGCTCGGGCCCAGGGTGGAGACAGGCGAGATGCACACGATCGCTTCAGCATCCCTCCTATGTCAGCAAGCGGGACTTGGAGCGGGCTGCCCAGGACTGCCACCCACCAGCCCCGCAGCCCCATCTTCAACACTTACCTCACAAACTGGCACTCGCCGTCTCTCACGATCACTGTGACTCTGCTGCCCGCGTCCAGAGAACGACCAGAGATGGTGAGTCGCGTGCCCCCGGAGGCTGGGCCCCGACTGGGACTCACACGGTCAAACATGGGCGTCTATGGGAGAAGCGGCCCTGAAGGGAGGGTGGGGAGGCAGCAGGCACCGGGGCGGGGCCGGGCCACACACACCCCCACCCCACCCCCATTCCCCGCCAGGAAGGGGCAGGAGAGGGAGGGGCGGGCAGCCCACACACCACGAAGCTGTAGAGCTGCTCAGACTGTGTGCGGAAGTCTGCCGAGCAGTCGCTGACGCAGAGCTCCACGGGCCCTGGCGGCGGGCTGGGCACCAGCGACTCCTCCATCTCACACACGATCCTAGGGGTTGGGTCAGGTCAGGTCGGAGAAGGTGAGGCCTGGGCGCTGGCCGCAGGCTGGGTGTGAGGCCTGCGCGGCCGCACTCACCTCTCAGCACTGACGTACTCGGTGGGGATGGAGTTGCAGCGCACGCCGGCCACCCGCAGGCCCACCTCTCGGGAAGTGAGGCCCAGGTTCTCACCCACGATGGTGATCCGGGTGCCTCCCTCCTTGGGCCCCATGAGCGGGTGGACCTGTGGAGCAGGACGGGAGGCAGGCGGGTGAGCCAGGACGGCGGGCAGCCAGAGGGTGGCGGGTGGCGGGGACACTGACCTGGGCGATGCGGGGGTGGCTGCAGCGAGCGCCCTTCTGGTTCGGGTGCATCCAGTTGGTCTTGGGGGCCGGGCAGTGGGCCCGCAGCTGGCACCTGTGCTCCGAGATGCACCAGCCACAGTTGAAGCGGGGGTCAGCCTTGAGGCAGAGGCCACAGCTAGGCCGCTGCGCCCAGCACTTGTACAAGAGGGCTGTGGGCACAGAGGGCACTGCTGGGGAGCAGCTACAGGCGCTGCCGGAGGGTCCCCCTGTGGGACCTGGCCCCAGCGCGTGCCTCCTCTGCCCTAGGAGGTGCGGTCCTCGGCCCCATCCCACGGCTCACCTCGGAAGGTAGCGGGCTTGTCAATGGGGAAATCTCCATCCCAGACCACAGAGAAGTCCAGCTCAGTGTCACCATAGTCATCGCCTTCATAGGAGTACTGGGGGAGAGGGACCCGCGTGACCCCAGGGAAAGTGTGCAGACCCCCCGCCCCAGCTCAGAAATCCCCAGCAGGAGACTCAGAAGGTCCCCTGCCCCAGTCAGCTGAGGCTTCTAGAACAGTCTGCCGGGCACAGATCTGCAGTACGCCCAGCCCTGCACAGCCCGGACACCCGAGGCGAGCAGGGTGGGCAGGCCTCACCGAGGCATTCTGGCACTGCAGGCTGCTGCTGTTGAAGCGGACGGCGGGCACCCGCTGCAGCCGGCCCTGCACCCGGGCCACGCACTCATAGTTCTTCTGGCCCGACTGGGGCTGCGGCAGGTTCTTGGCCCGCAGGGTGAGAGGCTGCATGACGCCCACTGGGATCAGCAGGTCCCCGCTGGGCAGAATCTCAGGGCAGCCCTGAGGGGAGAACGCCCATCAGCCAGCTGGGCCGGCCCCGCAGGAAGGAGGCTCCGAGAATACCCCAAGACTGAAGGCAGAAAAGCCAGGGGCCGGCCCGCACGGAGCCCAGCCCCCTCGCGTGTGGCGCCCGCCTCACCTCGGGGCTGTGGACCCTGCCCTCCTGGAAGGAGCACTCGTGGGGGTGGCTGGTACACACGTGGCGGTACTTACACCAGTGGCAGGGGTAAGGACTGCCGACGCAGGACATACACCTGGAGGGGAGAGGCTTCAGAAATCATGGAGAAGACCAGGCCTGGCCCCTCACCGTCCCGAGTGTGGGACACACGGGGAACCAAAGGAAAAAGGCACAAGGGCCCGCCTGGGGCCCACACGACCCAACAGGAGACAAAGAGACGTGGGGACAGGGGTCGGGAGGGCCGGCACTCACGACTGGAGGACGCTGCAGTTGTAGAAGACAAAGTCGGCGCCAGCAAACCTCACCCCGGTCTCCTTGGAGAGCAGCTGCAGCTGCACCGTGCGGGCGGCCCCTGCAGCGAGCCCGGGAGTGCCACGCGTGAGCCGGGGACAAACGGCACCCCCGCCCCTGGCAGCCCCAGCCACTGACCGTGCCCCCGAGTGAGAGCCCAAAGCTCCTGGAGGGAAGGTGAGGGGCAGCGTAACTCCCCGGAGGGCAGTAGGACAGCCTCGCTCTCTGCCACCTCCTCGAAGGCACAGCTCACGCCCGCACTGAGGTCTGGCGCGTTGCTTATGGCCACAGTCAACTGGGGGAGGAAGAGGGCTCGGAGCAGAGTGCACTCCCAACACGCGTGCGTGGGCCTGTACGCCCCCCCCCCCCGTGTCACTCACCTGCACCCCGGGCGACGTCACCGACACGTTGTTGGGCCGGACCCGCACCTGCACACACTTGCTCAGCTCTTCAGCAAAGCCACGTGGGGCTGAGGTGCCTGGACAGGCCCCCTGGCGGCAGCATCTGCACGGGGTCAGGCCGGGCCCATCCCACAGCTGCCCCGGGGAGGCTCAGAGTGGGAGCGCGGTGGGGGCCTGGGGGTGGGACGAAGGGGACAGCCAGCCCAGCCCACAGAGCCAGGCAACCACATGCCTCGGCCTCACCCCCGGGGTCCGAGGGATGTCACTCGGGATAGAGGTTCCGCTCATCAGCTGGAGAAAGTAGAAGGGGAGGGAGGAGGCGGCCACCAGGGCGCAGCTGTGCGGGCTGGGCACGTGCGCGGCTCCTCACCTGTGCTGCAGCACGCACCACCCGCAGTGCGGGTCCCCCGAGCCCAGGCAGGCCACGCAGCTCGGGTACTGCTCACAGGTCTCCACCGGGAGCTGGCTCACCTGCGGACAGCTGTGTCAGCAACAGCCCCGCCCCCACCCCGCCCCCCCCACGCCGCCTGCCACAGGCCCACCTGCTTCTCACTCAGGAGGTAGACGTGCCGGTGGTCAGGGCTGAACAGCAGGTCGCGGAGTATGGGGCTGCCATCCACCACGGGCACCGTCTCATACAGGTGTGCCTCCTGAGAGCCATCGACCCGCACCTGGGCCACGAGACCAGCCACCTGATGCCACAGCGGCACCCCACGTGCCCAGGCAGCGTCTTCTTGAGCCAGGGACCCAGCCTGCCCACAGCACCCTCATCCTACAGACCAGGGAAGGAGGATGCCAAGGCTGCCCCCTGGAGGTCCTTGGGGGTGACACAGCCAGTCCAAAAAGGCTCCCAGGACATAGAGACAGAGACGAGCGTTGCCTAGAGTTGCAGGACAGTGAAAGGGGGAGAGCTAAAAGGGGAGGGATCTTTAGGACGATGGCAACGTCCTGGAATGAGATAGGACTCATACTTGTGTAACTCTGCAAGCTTCCTGAAATCACTGAGATGTATGCTTTAAGTGGCAGGGTGTACGACATGGGAGTTATACCCCAATAAAGCTGTGCCAAATGCAAAAAAGTGACCAGGAGGGAAGCAGGCCAGGCCCCAAGAGCTCAGTGGATCCCTTCACAAACCTTCCCCCAGCCACCCCAGACCTCCCCAGGGACACCTCGCATCTCCCAGGTGAGCAGGAGAACGTGGCAGTTTTCCTGACCCCGTCCCTTCAGAACACCTCGGAGCCCCCAGCCCCGCAATGGAAGCAGCTGCAGCCCTGCCAGCGCAGCAGCCCCTGTGCCCATGAGGGGCCAAGAGGGCAGAGGGCTTAGGTCCACATCTGTCCCCTCGTTCATTCAGCTGAGGACCGAGGAATGACGGCTCCTCCTCTCCTGGCAGGGAGGCCCGGAGATAGGCCTGGTCTGGCCCCACAGCCACAGGAAGCCAGCAATTCAGGCCATGGTGGGCAGTGGCACTGGCAAGTGTGGGTGGCTGAGAAGCCACCTGAGGAGCACAGCTGGGCTCCCGGGGCCCAACCTGGGAAGCTCTCCTCCCCCGTCCAGGTCTCACAGGGCTCATCCGCACGTTGCTGACCCCACCCCTCGGTCTGCATCTCAGAGGCAGCCCTGATGCCCACGTGCCGAGCCTTCCGGGGCCCACCTTCTTCAGACTGCCACTACGGGTGCCAATGAAGACCACAGAGTGCTGCTGGTAGGTGTAGGCGGCCACACTGGCCATGCCATCGGTACCGTCGGCCAGCAGGGGCAGGCCCTCGATCACGTGCAGGCCGCCCAGCGGCTGGTTCAACACCAGCCCACAGAAGTTTCCATTTATCTGCATGGGCTGGTGAAACAGGAGGGGTACGCATGAGGCAGAGCTTGGGGGCACCAGCTGGACAGAGGCCACGAGATCCCACATTCTAGAAGGGAGTGGAGTCTGGAACTCGCTCCTCACTAGCCAAGACCAACCGTTTGCCCCGGGACCCCACAGGAAATTGGGGGCTGAGGAGGGAGATGGAGGAAGGAGAGCAGGCAGGATTGAGGGAAGAGAAGCAGCAGAGGAAGGGAGGGGATGACAGGGGATGGCGATCCCAGGCTAAGCTGTCCCTCCCAAGACTGAGCCTAGGGTGGGACAGGCCGGCTGCCCACTGGCAGCCGTGCGAGACCCAGGAAGGGGCAGAGGGCCTGGCCCGGGGGCGGGGGCAGGGGCAGGAGATGGCTCACGGTGTTGATGCAGGGCAGCTCCTTGTTCAGCAGCCAGGGCAGGGCCAGCGTGCCCTCCCCGCGGTAGCAGGACTGGATGCGGCGCCGGATGTGGGCGTTGATGTTGCTGAGGGTGAAGAGGCAGAGGATGGTCTGCCGCGGCGGGCTGGCCCGGTTCTTTTGGCCCTGAGAGAAGATGGTGAAGAGGACGTCCTCGTCAGCCGGCACACCCAGGGCCTGGGCCAGCAGCAGGCCGGGCTTGGCCAGGTGGGCACTCTGCACCAGGCGGTACTCCACGCCGCGCCACGAGCAGCCGATGGGGAACTCCACGTACGAGTAGAACTCTGAGTCCCCTGAGCACATGCGCACAATCTTGGACGTGAAGAATTTCTCGCCTGCCGTGTCCAGCAGCGTCTGCTGGGTGTCTAGCTGCAGCGTCAGGAAGTACACAAAGGAGGCGCTCACAAAGCCGTAGACATAGTAGATGTCGAAGGCCGGGTACAAGGACAGTGTGTCTGAGGGGATCTTGATCTGAGAGGAGACGAACTCGTCCTGGTACACCTGGGGAGCAGGTGGAGGCCAGAGCCTGGAACAAGGCTTGCATCTACCCTTGACCTCCCCAGCCGTGGCCACTGGGCCCCAGCCACCCACCCTGGCCCTGCTCCCACGACATGGCCCCCGAGGGCTTCCCTCACGACCTCCCCCCCACCCATGTGGTCACAGGACCCCGGGCCAGAAAGGCTCCAGAGGGCAAGCTGAGCAGCCCCGTCCTGTGACCCGGCCCACCCTCCCGAGCTCAGCAGCTCATCCCCTCTAGGACCAGGGCTCTTCCAGAGGCAGAGCCAGGACCGAGTAGAGGCAGGAGGGCACGGGAGCTGGCTCTTCAAGGTGGGGAGGGGAGGGGAGGGGCGGGGGGGCCAGACAGCCCGCCTGAGAGGCCAAGTGGGTGGGCGGGCTCACCTACCAGACTGAACATGTCAGCACCATCCTCGTCGCCGATGAGCTTTCGGGAGCTCAGGGTGGGGAAGTACTCAGACTTGCCATCCACAGCGGTGCCCACGAACAGCTTGCTGGGCCCCTGGCCCTGCTCCACGATGACGCCAGCCATGGAGTCAGGCTCCTGGGCCCCCGACAGGTAGTGCTCCTTGCGGTGGTGGGGCTCGCCCAGCTTGAAGAGGTCGTCCAGGCGCAGGAACTGGCAGGTGCCCTGCCAGATGCTGCCACAGGCCAGCAGGCGGTGGGCCGCATAGTCGATGAGCAGCAGCTTGTTGACGTTGGCTGCGGGCGCCAGGCGGTGCGCGCAGGCGCGCATGCTGGGGGGCGGGTAGCAGCGAGCGTTGTCCTCGACGGGCCCCGTGATGTGGACCCGCAGCTCGGTCAGGTTGGGGGCCAGCTTGAAGACGCGGTTCACCGCGCCCACAAACACCTCCCCAGTCACCCGGTGCACGGCCAGGTGGGTGAGCGAGGTGTCCGTCACTGAGAAGACAGGGAAGGGCCTGCTGCTGCCCAGGGCCCGCCCCACGGCAAGGAGGAACAGCAGGAGGAGGCCGGCGGCGGGCATGGCTGGCGGCTGCCCCAGGGGTGAGCCTGAGGAGAGACAGCCAGTGGTCAGAGGCCTCCAGCCCAGGATGCCCACCCGCCTCCTGCCCTGCCTGGCCTAGGGCCCCTAGCAGGCCAAGAGCCATGCCACAGAGGGTGGAAGACAGTCGCCCACCACCACACCAGAGCCCCAGATGGCGAGCACAGCTGGGAGAGAGGAGGGGCCTCTGCCAGGGCGCTCGAGTGAGCAGCGCACGCAGGCAGGCTGGGGGCCATCAATCATCCCCCACCCGCTGCTGGAAAGGAGCCAGGAGGCCTCGCCTCAGCCGGGCCACACCCAAGGGGCAGCAGAGCCAGATGCTAGGAGAGGCAGGGTGGGAGGCCCTCCGGGAAGGAGAAGCCGAACACAGATCCCAGAGCTGAGGGTGGCCAGCCGCACACAAGAGCCATGCAACCGTGGGCAAGCCAAGGCCACAGACATGCCCCGCATCCTAGTTGGGGAAAGAGAAAAGGTAGGGAGAGAACAATCACAAATTGGGCGGGGGGGGGGGGGTGTCAGGACACCACCCCAGGACAGAGGTCTGAGGCATCGAAGCCTGAGACCAAAAGGGACCCAGGGACACCACAGCCACCTTCCTGGCCCTGGCTGCCTCCTCGCCCCAAGGGCCTCCCTCTGCTGGATGTCCAGGAGCCTGCCATCTAGCCTGCCGCCTGCAACACAAAGCCGAGTCGCGCTGGCTCCCCTAGCAATGCACAGAGGTAGACATAAGCCAGGCTCTGCTCAGGCACAGCCAGCCGGATGCCCAGGCAACCCTGCACGGCTCTCCCTCCGCATCCAGACATTAGCTGGCGAAGGGGAGATGCAGGCGGAGCCCAGGAACCCTACGGAAGGGCAGCAACATTCTCAAATACGGCTGAGACTTTGGGGAGGTGGGGTGGAATACCACAGGAGCAGTACTGGGCTTGGCTGGGTCTTCACCCCTAGGCCACACCCAGCCCTCGACCAGCTCCAGGCAGCAAAGACAGCATAGCAGTGTCGTGGCAGCCAACGGGGCAGGGCTCAGCGCTACCCTCTCAGTGCCCAAGCCCCAAGGGCGACACAAGTTACCCAGCTTGGGGCGGGTGTGGGGAACCAAACCCAGGCAACACAGAGGAAAGTGGGAAAAATGCATTTGCTAGAACAAGGAGCAGACCCAGCTTGGAACTACAAAGTTTCAGCTCAGACTGATCATCTCTCTGGGGCTCTTTTGTCAGGTCCGCATCCTGGACCCTTAATGCAAGAGGCAGAAAAGAAAAGAAGATGGAGAAAGGAGGCCTCATCCCACCCTTACCTCCTACACACCGCACAGTTATACACGCCTAAGAATGGAGATGGGACAGGTCAGCAGGGAGACCTGGAGAGGCAGAACTGGCAGCCCAAGTGCCCATCCCAAACCTCAGCCTGTAACCGCGAGCCTCGGGCATCACAGGCACACACAGCCCCTCTGCTACAGCCCTGACAGCAGAGCCCGAGGATGGCGACAGACCCTCGCAGAGACTCGGCTTTGGGGCCCACTTCCCAATGCCCTGCGCGGTGCTGCCGGCCAGGCTCGCCCTGCCCCCACGAGGGACATCTCCGTCGGCAGATCCACGGGGACCCTAGTGAATGGAGGTGCCGCAGCAGTCCTTGCACGGGCCCCCCCTCCGCCACAAAGGGTCCCCATCGGGCAGGCGGCTGGCCGCGGACCGGCCGTCCCTACCGCCGCGAGGCACGAAGGACCAGTCAGGCCGGCGCCCGAGAGGCAGGGGCAGGGCCCGACCCCTTCAAGGCCGAGCCGAACCCCCGGGCTGCCGGATCCCAGGGCCGCCGAGCAGGCTGGCCCCGCACAGGCGGCGGGGGATGGCGGCCACCTACCTGTCCCTCCGCCGCCGCTGGCTCCCGGTGGCCGCCCGCCGGCCACGTGGACGCGCCCTCGAGCCCCACAGCGCCCCGCTCGCGCGCCCCCGCCGCCGCACCCCGCGCCCTACACCCCGCGCACCCGCGCCGCCGCCGCCCACACACTGAGCTGGCCCGCGGCCGCCGGGGCCTTTTAAATCCGGACCGTACCACCGCGCCGGGTGGGGGCGCCCAGGGAGGGCCGAGCGGCTGGGCTCGCGAGCGGGGCCTCCCCTCCCCGGGGCCGGGAGAGGCCCAGTGTGCAGCCCGGGCCTCCGTGAGCAGCCCGGGTCCCAGCCCGGCGAGCCCACCCCCCTCGCTCAATGGCCGCGTCCGCGGCGCGCGCCTCTCCCCCCATCCCCCCTGTCCCCCGGCCCGCCGCCTCCCGCAACCCTGGGACCCATACGCCCGCGCCACACCCCCCTCGGGCCCGGGGCGCGCTGTGGCCTCGGGCGCGCGCAGACCCCGCCCCGGCGCTCGGAGGCGCGCCCGAGGCCACCTGCCGCCGGTGCGCGGCCTCCCCTGTCCCGGCCCTTCAGGCGCACACCCGCCGGGGCCTCTCGGTCCTGGCTCAGGACACTCTCCCCCTGACGGTCCTTAATCCGGAGGGCCCGCTGCTAATGACCTGCAGATGCCCAGCACGAGGACCCGAGGCTGTCGGCCATTTACACCTGGCCCCTTTCCCAGCCAGCCACCGTGGCCCTGAATCGGAGGTTTTCATTCCCTTGGTTTCCTTTACCGTTTCTCTTTAAACAGCTTTATTGACCTGTGATTCATCTATCATGTAAGTCACTCATGTAAAGTATAACATTCAATGAGTTTTAGTATATTCACAAAGTTGTACAACCATCCCCACTGTCAGATTCCAAAATGTTCTCATCACCCCTGAAGCAAACCCCAATATACCCCTTAGCAGTCCTCCCAGTCCGACCCCCCCTCCTATGAATCTGAGGATGTTTGTCGGTTTCTGCAAAAAAAGCCAGCGGGGGTTTGATAGGGATTGGAATTAATCTGTAAATCAATTTGGAGAGTGTTGCCATCTTAACAAGATTCTTTCCATCCATGAACATGGGATGCGATGATTAATTTTATGTGTATTATCTTCAACTTGGCTAGGCTATAGTCTGCAGTTACTTAAACACTCATCTAAGTGTTGCTGTAAAGGAATTTTGTAGATGTGGTTAACATCGACAATCGGTTGACTTTAGTAAAGATTACCCTCCATAATGTAAGTGAGTCTTGTCCACTAAACTGAAGGCCTTAAAAGCAAAAACTGAGGTTCCAGGGAGAAATAGATGTTCTGCCTCAAGACTGTATTGTAGGGACTTCCCTGGTGGTCCAGTAGTTAAGAATCCATCCTGCAATGCAGGGGATGCCAGTTTGATCTCTGGTCGGGAAACTAAGATCCCACATGCCACAGGGCAACTGAGCCCACGTGCCACAGCTAGAGAGCCCAAGTGCTGCAACTAGAGAGAAGCCCATAAGCCACAACTAGAGAGAAGCCTGCAAACCGCAACAAAGAGCCCACGTGCCGCAATGAGAAGATCCCGCATGCCGCAACTAAGACCCGATGCAGCGAAATAACTAAATATTAAAAAAAAAGAAAGACTGTAATGTAGAAGTCCTGCTTGAGTTTACAGTTTGCCAACCTGCCCTATAAATTTTGGACTTGCCACCTTGCCAGCCCCGACGATCACATGAGCTAATTCCTCAAAATAAATTGTGTGTGTGTGTGTGTATGTATCCCATTCTGTTACTCTAAAGAACCCTAACTAAACAAATGTCTCCATTTATTCAGGTTTTCTTTATTTTCTTTCAATGATATTTTCTAGTTTACAGTGTACAAGTGTTGCATTTCTATTGTTAAATTTATTCCTAAATATTTTATTCTTTATAATGCTGTTGTAAACAAAATTGTTCATTGCTAGGGTATAGAAATACAATTGATTTTTGTGTAATGATCTTTCATCCTGCAATTTTGCTGAACTCATTTATTAGGTCTAATTTTTTTTTAGCAGATTTATTAGGATTTTGCGTATACAAGATTATATGATCTGAGAATAGAGATAGTTTTACTTCCTCCTTTCCAATCTGGATGCCTTTTATTTCATTGTGTTGCCTAATTGCCCTGGCTACACCCTCCAGTCAAATGTTGGATAGAAGCAGTAGCTTTCTTTTTATAATTTGAAATTATTTCAGACTTAGAGAAAAGCTATAAGAATAGTACGGGACTTCCCTGGTGGCACAGTGGTTAAGAACGCACCTACCAGTGCAGGGGACATGGGTTCGAGCCCTGCTCTGGGAAGATTCCACATGCCGCGGAGCAACTAAGCCCGTACACCACAACTATTGAGCCCATATGCCGCAACTACTGAAGCCTGTGCCCTAGAGCCTGTGCTCTGCAACAAGAGAAGCCACTGCAATGAGAAGCCCACACACTGCAATGAAGAGTAGCCCCCACCCGCTGCATCTAGAGAAAGCCAATGTGCAGCAACAAAGATCCAACGCAGCCAAAAAATGAATAAATTTATTAAAAAAAAAAACTAGTACAGAAAGCTCCCGTGTACCTTTAACCCACATTCACCAATTCATATTTTGTTCCATTTGCTTTCTCATTCTCTCTCTCTCTTTCTCCTCCTCTCACATGTGAGTGCATATATATTTATTATATATAAAAATATTTCTATCAACTATGTCTAAGTTGCATACAGCTTACCCCTTTACCCCTAAATACTTCACTCTGTATTTCATAACTACAGCATGATTACTGTACAATTATTATAGCCTTTTACATAACCACAGTATAACTATCAACATCAGAAATGTTAATGTTGATATGATAATATTATTTTATCTAAAGTTGTATTCAGATTTCACCAATTGTCCTCATGATGTGCTTCATAGCTTTGTTTTTTCTGATTCAGGATACAGTCTGGGATCCCACATGGCATTTCATTCTCATGTCTCTTTGGTTCCTTTTAATCTGGAACATTCGTTTGTCTGCTTTACTTGGCCTTTCACGGCACGGACATTTTTAAAGAATGCAGGCCAGGTATTTGGTGGAATGTGCTCAGGTTGGATCTGTCCAGTGTTTTCTCAGGGTGCAATTTGGGCTGTGTCTTATTGGAAGGATGCCAGGCCTCTTCTGTGCTTCTTATCAGGAGGCAAGTGTTGGGCTTCCTAGGTGGCGCAGTGGTTGAGAGTCCGCCTGCCAATGCAGAGGTCACGGGTTTGATCCCAGCTCCAGGAAGATCCCACATGCCATGGAGCAACTAAGCCCGTGTGCCAAAAAAAAAGAGAAAAGACAGGAGGCAAGTGTTATTGTTTTGTCCCCTCATTGTGATTTTTTTTAATAAATTTATTTATTTATTTATTTAATTTATTTTATTGGCTGTGTTGTCTTTTTTGCTGTGTGCCGGCTTTCTTTTAGTTGCGGTGAGTGGGGGCTACTCTTCGTTGTGGTGTGCAGGCTCCTCATTGCCGTGGCTTCTCTTGTTGCGGAGCTCAGGCTCTAGGTGCGTGGGCTTCAGTAGCTGCGGCACATGGGCTCAATAGTTGTGGCTCACGGGTTCCAAAGTGCAGGCTCAGTGGTTGTGGCACACGGGCTCAGCTGCTCCGCGACATGTGGGATCCTCCTGGAGCAGGGATCGAACCCGTGTCCCCTGCATTGGCAGGCGGATTCTCAACCACTGCGCCACCTAGGAAGCCCCCTTCACTGTGATTTTTTAAAATATTTATTTATTTGGTTGCACCAGGTCTTAGTTGCGGCAGGCCAGCTCCTTAGTTGCACCTTACCGGCTCTTTACTTGTGGCATGCGAACTCTTAGTTGCAGCATGCATTGGGATCTAGTTCCCTGACCAGGGATCAAACCTGAGCACCCTACATTGGGAGTATGGAGTCTTAACCGCTGTGCCACCAGGGAAGTCTCCCACTGTGATGTTAACTTTGAGAATTTGATTAAGGTGATGACTGCCAGTTTCTCAAGTGGACAGTTACTATTCTTCCTTTTTTAACTAAAAAGCAGCTTGTAGGAAGATACTCTAAAACTAGGTGAATATTCTGTTCTTTGTCAAAATGCCACCCAGTCATTGATAATTCTTGCCTCAATCAATGTTTACTCTGATGATTACAAAACAGTGATTTTTTCTCCCTCCATGATCCGTCCTACATTTTTTTAAAGCTCTTTACTGGAATATAGCCGCCCTGCATTTATTCATTGGCATTCTCCTGTCAGGAAGAGCTCCTCTGTTTATCTATCCATATATTCATTCTCTGTGGGCTTGTGGATGTGGATTTTATTTGATGGATTGTAACCTATTATTATTATTATTTTTAGCTTTTTATTTTTTTTATTTTTTACAATAAACTGCATATATTTAGAGTGTACAATTTGGTATGCCACTCTCCCAATTCATTCCCCCCCCCAACCCTTCCCGCTTTCCCCACCTGGTGTCCATATGTTTTATTTATTTATTGCCTGTGTTGGGGCTTCATTGCTGCACACGGGCTTTCTCTAGTTGCAGCCAGCAGGGGCTACTCTTCGTTGCAGTGTGCAGGCTTCTCATTGCAGTGGCTTCTCTAGTTGTGGAGCACAGGCTCTAGGCACACAGACTTCAGTAGTTGTGTCGCTTGGGCTCAGTAGTTATGGCTTGCAGGCTCTAGAGCACAGGCTCAGTAGTTGTGGCACATGGGCTTAGGTGCTCCGCGGTATGAGATCTTCCTGGAGCAGGAATCGAACCCGTGTCCCCTGCATTGGCAGGAGGATTCTTAACCACTGCACCACCAGGAAAGTCCCTGGTTTTCTTAGTATGTAAAATAGCAACATGTGTCCAGAAGTCAAAACTACATCAGAGGAGACATCCAGGGGAACATCACTCCTTCCCGTATCCCTAACATGCAGTTCCCTCCTACCCCTTTAGGTACCCAATTTCATTAGTTGCTTTCGTTTTTTTTTTTTTAAATGAGCTTAACTGGGGTATAATTTACAGACAATAAATGACCCCACTTTATGCGTACAGTTCGATGAGTTTCGACAAATGCATACCCCTTGTAACCATCCTCCAGTCAAGATACAGGCCACTTCCAGCAACCGAGAGGCCCCTCTGGGTTCCCTCTGCAGCCAGTGCCCCTCCGCCCGGCCCCAGGTGGCTGCCCATTTGCTTGCTGTCACCATGAAGATGGTGAGCATCTTTTCACTTGCTATTGCCGTTCTTTTTTCTTTTTTAAAACTTTTTTTATATATATATTTATTTTATTTTATGTTGTTGGCTGTGTTGGGTCTTCGTTGCTGCACATGGGCTTTCTCTAGTTGCAGAGAGTGGGGGCTACTCTTCATTGTGGCGCACTGGCTTCTCATTGCGGTGGCCTCTCGTTGCAGAGCACAGGCTCTAGGCGTGTGGGCTTCAGTAGTTGTGGCACATGGGCTCAATAGTTGTGGCTCACAGGCTCTAGAGTGCAGGCTCAATAGTTGTGGCGCATGGGCTTCGTTGCTCCATGGCATGTGGTATCTTCCTGGGGCAGGGATCGAACCCGTGTCCCCTGCATTGGCAGGAGGATTCTTACCCACTGCGCCACCTAGGAAGTCCCTTAAAACTTTTTTATTAGAGTATAATTGATTTACAATGTTGTGTTGCTATTGCCATTCTTATTAGTCTTTTGTGATACTGTCTATTCAAATCTTTTGCCTGCTTTTTTGTTTTTTGTT
Source organism: Hippopotamus amphibius kiboko (assembly GCF_030028045.1). Classification (NCBI taxonomy): domain Eukaryota; kingdom Metazoa; phylum Chordata; class Mammalia; order Artiodactyla; family Hippopotamidae; genus Hippopotamus; species Hippopotamus amphibius. Next base: position 2,599,655 of record NC_080203.1, read on the forward strand.
TTGGCTGCACCACATGGCATGTGGGATCTTAGTTCCCTGACCAGGGATCGAACCTGCACCACCAGCAGTGGAAACTTGGAGTCCTAACCACTGGACCACCAGGAAAATCCCTTTTGCTCATTTTTTAAAATTAGGATTTGTCTCATTTTTATTGATTTGCAGGGTGTGTGTGTGTATAAAATATATTGACATAAGCCCTTTGTCATAAAAATATTTTCTTTTCTCCAAGCCAGTGGCTTGTCTTTTCATTTGCATAATAGTATCTTTTAAAGAGCATAAGTTTGGATTTTTGATAAAGTCTAATTTATTAATTTTTCCTTTTATGATTGTTTTTTGTATCATGTCCAAGAAAACTTTGCCTAGACAAAGGTCACAAAGATTTTCCCCCATGTATGGGACTTCCCTGGTGATCTGGTGGTAAAGAATCCATCCTGCAGTGCAGGGGACGCAGGTTGGATCCCTGGTAGGGAACTAAGATCCCACATGCCTCAGGACAACCAAGCCCATGTGCCTCCATGAGAGAGCCCATGCACCCTGGAGCCTGCACGCCACAACTAGAGAGAAGCCCACATGCCACAACGAAGCCCTGATGCGGTTAAAAAAAAAATAAACATTAAAAAAAATATATTTTTTAACTTAAAAAAGATTTTACCCCATGTTTTATTGTTTTTTGTTTTTGTTTTTTTTAAGTTTTAGCTTTTACTTTTAGGTCTACAACCCATGTCAAGTTCATTTTTCTGTATGGACTAAGTAAGATGTGTAAGTTTCCTGTGGCTGCTGTAACAAAGTTCCACAAACTGAGTGGCTAAAACAACAGACAGTTCTTGGCTTCTTTTGAGGTTAAGACTCCATGCTTCCACTGCAGGCAGTGTGGGTTTGGTCCCCGGTTGGGGAAATAGGATCCCACATGGTGCAGCCAAGACATTTTTTTTTAATTTTAAAAAATTTTAAAAGGAGGAGGCTCTGCATCCACAGATCTGGAAAGACACATAGGCTATTGGGGGATGTATTGTTAAGTGACAAACGCAGATGCTTCTCTGTTGGGGGCAACTGGACCTGGAGGGTTGGGTGGGAGGCAGGCAGCTCTGTATTGGGCTGAGGTGTGAACCAAATGAAGAACTGGCTCCCGCCCCTCCCACTCCCCCCCCCCCCCCCCCCCCCCGCACTACCTCTCTGACCTTTCCTCCCTTCCTTGCCTTCCCTTCCCTCCCTTCCACCCGGGTCACCTCCAGCCTGCCCGCCTGTGTCTTCACACCTGCTCTTCTCACCACCTAGCCTACCCCTGGCATACACTGGTCCCCAGAAACCTTGATGACCACTCACTGGTCTCGGTGACCTCACCGAGTTCCAGAGCATAGATAATACCTGTCCCAGCAGCCCCCCAACTTTCCTCTGCAGCCACCCAACCTCTCCCCTAAACTCCACACTCACATAAATTCAAGGAGCTGGCCGAGGCACCCGCAGTGGCCTTCCCGCGTCAGGACTAGGGAGAGATGCTGTTATAGGGATACAGGGTGGCTGGGAGCCACAGGACAATCGTGTCCCTTATGGAATGGGCAGCAAGGAAACACAAAGGAGCCCAAGGGCCTGGGCAGGAAGCCTGGGGAGGAATGCCCCTCCTGCTCACATAGGTGCCGGGGTGGGGACCAGCTGGCTTCAGGGACAGCTGTGCCTGCTGAGGCCCCAGTGCATGGCATACGCCCCCTCCTCCCTCCATGGCCGCGTGTTCCCGCCCAATCCCCTTTCACCCTCCCACCCCCGCAAAACACACACTTTCTTGCAAGACAGAGAGCAGAAATATTGTATAATTCCATTTATGTGAAACTTCCAGAATAGGCAAATACATACAAACAGAAAATAGACTAGGGGGTGCGAGGGGCTGGGCGTGGAGGCTGCTAGCGGACCTGGGGTTTCCTTTGGGGGTGATTCACAACACTGTGAATGCACTACACGCCCCTGGAGGGCACACTTTCAAATGGTCACAACGGGGAATTCTATGTTATGTGAATTTTAGCTTCATAAAAAAATTTTTTGAAACAAAACACACAACAGGTACCCCACCTCTGACACATATATCTCTTTGTCGTAAAAGAAAAAGGTGGTAAGATGGCAGAGTAGGAGGACGTGTGCTCACGCCCTCTTGCAAGAGCACCGGAATTACAACAAAATGCGGAACAATCACTGACAGAAAGACACTGGAACTCACCAAAGAAGACACCCCACATCCAGGGACAAAGGAGAAGCTGCAATGAGACAGTAGGAGGGGCGCAATTGCGTTAAAATCAAATCCCATAAATGCTGGCTGGGTGACTCACAAACTGGAGAACAGTTATACTGCAGGAGTCCACCCACTAAAGTGAGGGTTCTGAGCCCCATGTCAGGCTTCCCAACCTGGGAGTCCAGCAACGGGAGGAGAAATCCCCAGAGAATCAGACTTTGAAAGCCAGTGGGATTTGATTGCAGGACCTCCACAGGACTGGGGGAAACGGAGACTCCACTCTTGGAGGGCACACAAAACAGTGTGCTCACCAGGACCCGGGGGGAGGAGCAGTGACCCCATAGGAGACTGAACCAGACCTACCTGCTGGTGTTGGAGGGGTGCCTGTAGAGGTGAGGGCAACTGTGGCTCACTGAGGAGACAGGGGCACTGGGGGCAGGGGTTCTGGGAAGTGCTCATTGGCGTGAGCCCTCCCAGAGTCCACCATTAGCCCCACCAAAGAGCCTGTGGGCTCCAGTGCTAGGTGGCCTCAGGCCAAACAACCAACAAGGTGTGAACACAGCCCCACCCATTAGCAGACAAGCAGATTAAAGTTTTACTGAGCTCTGCCCACCAAATTGGATTAAAGTGTTACTGAGCTCCACCCACCCAGCCCTACCCACCATTAGTCCCTCCCATCAGGAAGCACCCACAAGCCTCCTAGACAGCTTCCTCCACAAGAGGGCAGACAGCAGTATCAACCAGTATCAGCAGTATTTTTTGCCTTGTGGAACTGAAAACCACAGCCACAGAAAGATAGAGAAAATGAAAAAGCAGAGGACTGTACCAGATGAAGGGACAAGATAAAACCCCAGAAACACAACTAAATGAAGAGGAGATAGGCACCCTTCCAGAAAAAGAATTCAGAATAATGATGGTGAAGATGATCCAGGACTTTGAAAAAAGACTGGATGCAGGGACTTCCTAGGTGGCACAGTGGGTAAGAATCCGCCTGCCAATGCAGGGGACATGGGTTCGATCCCTGCCCCAGGAAGATACCACATGCCACGGAGCAACTAAGCCTGTGCACCACAACTATTGAGCCTGTGCTCTAGAGCCCGTGAGCCACAACTATTGAGCCCATGTGCCACAACTACTGAAGCCCACGCACCTAGAGCCCGTGCTATACAACGAGAGGCCACTGCAATGAGAAGCCCGCGCACCACAATGAAGAGTAGCCCTCGCTCGCCACAACTAGAAAGCCTGTGTGCAGCAACAAAGACCCAACAGAGCCAATAAAATAAAAAAATAAAAAAAAAAAAAAAGACTGGATGCAAAGATCGAAAAGTTTACCAAAGACCTAGAAGAATTAAAGAACAAACAAACAGAGATATGCAACACAATAACTGAAATGAAAAATACACTAGAAGGAACCAACAGCAGATTAAATGAGGCAGAAGGGTGAATAAGTGACCTGGAACACAGAATGGTGATAATCACTGATGTGGAAAAGAATAAAGAAAAAAGAATGGAAAGAACTGAAGACAGCCTAAGAGACCTCTGGGACAATGTTAAATGCACCAACATTCGCATTATAGGGGTCCCAGAAGGAGGAGAGAGAGAGAAAGGACCTGAGAAAATACTGGAAGAGATTCTAGTTGAAAACTTCCCTAACATGGGAAAGGAAATAGCTACCCAAGTCCAGGAAGCACAGAGTCCCAGGCAGGATAAACCCAAGGAGATACACGCCAAGACATATAGGAGTCAAACTGACAAAAATTAAAGACAGAGAAAAGTTATTAAAAGCAACAAGGGAAAAACGACAAATAACATACAAGGGAACTCCCATAAGGGTAACAGCTGATTTCTCAGCAGAAACTCTGCAAGCCAGAAGGGAGTGGCTCGATATCTTTAAAGTGATGATAGGGAAGAAGCTACAACCAAGAATACTCTACCCAGCAAGGATCTCATTCAGACTCAACAGAGAAATCAAAAGCTTTACAGACAAGCAACAGCTAAGAGAATTCAGCACCACCAAACCAGCCCTACAACAAATGCTAAAGGAACTTCTCTAGGCAGGAAATATAAGAGAAGAAAAGGACTTACAAAAACAAAAACAAAACAATTAAGAAAATGGTAATAGGAACATACTTATCGATAACTACCTTGAATGTAAATGGACTAAATGCACCAACCAAAAGACACAGACTGGCTGAATGGATCCAAAAACAAGACTCATATATATGCTGTCTACAGGAGACCCACTTCAGACCTAGGGGCACGTACAGATGGAAAGTGAGGGGATGGAAAAAGATATTCCATGCAAATGGAAATCAAAAGAAAGCTGGAGTAGCAATTGTCACATCAGATAAAATAGACTTTAAAATAAAAAATGTTACAAGAGACAAGAAAGGACATGACATAAAGATCAAGGGATCCATCCAAGAAGAGGAGATAACAGTTATAAATATATATGCACCCAATATAGGAGCACCTCAATACATAAGGCAAGTGCTAACAACTATGAAAGAGGAAATGCAAGGCAGAAATAGAGACACAGATGTAGAGAACAAGCACATGGACACCAAGTGGGGAAAGCGGGGAGGGTTGGGGGGGAATGAACCGGGAGACTGGGACACCAAATTGTACACTCTAAATATATGCTGTTTATTGTCTGTTAACTGTATCTCAATAAAAGTTCTTAAAAAAAAAAAAAGGTGGTAAATGACAGCGCCGGGGCAGGGGCTGAGAGGCCATGTCCTGTCTTGGGAGTGGGGAGCCAGGCACCCAGAATCCTGGGGATGAGAGGAGGGGACCACAGGGAGCCGGAGGAGCCGGGGCTGTGCCACTGTCACATCATCGGATCTGGTGCAGGACAAGGGAACAGAGAAGGAAAGGTGAGCTGAGCAGGTCCAGGCAGGCCTCCCGCCAGGCAGCCAGGCCAGCTCCCACCCCGAGCTCGAGGGCCTCCGTACCGTGTACTTGTCCCACTTCTTCTCGGGGTCGTAGGGCTCCCAGCGGCTGGCGGGGAAGATGTGCTTGTTCTTCTCATACCAGCTCCGCAGCACCACCTTGCCCGCGTGCGACTGAGGATGGGAGGAGGGCCAGGTGCTGCGGCGCAGGGCCCAGGGCCTCCCGGCCAGACCCCTCCTCCCCGGCCTGCACCCCTGCCCGCAGTACCTCGTCCTTCTCCACAGTGGCATCGCTGAGCAGCCGCACGTCATCGTGAACATCGAAATTGAAGAGGGGCCCTGCAGGGACAAGGGGACAGCCCCCTCAGCTGCCGTCCTGTGACAGGGGCCAGTTGCTGGGGGGCGGGGCCAGGCGCACTCACCGCTCTTCCCTCGTGCCTTGGTGACGATGAAGTCATAGAAGCTGTGGTGCTAGGAGCCGAGGGCAGGAAAGTGACAGCAGGTGACCCAACTCAGCCGCCTGCAAGCCGGGCTCCACCCCTCCCCCCCAAGTCAAAGACCCAGAGCAGTGGGGCCACCCTCGAAGCCCCCGGGGACACCACAGCCTGAGACCTGCCCCGCTGCCCCGCCTGGGGCTGCAGGAACAGAGAAGGGGCTCACGTGGGGTATGATTAGGTCCTCCTTGATGTACATGAGCTGCTCCACCCCTGCTGACCTAAGGGAGAAAGGATGAGGAAGCGGCCGGCCAAGGACGCTGGGCACCAGAGCCAGGAGGCGGAGGCCCACGATGCTCTCCAGGGCCCCCTCCTCAGGACCGCGGCGCCCAGCATGCCACAAGCAGCAGCCGCCACTTAGGGTGACGGGCAGCGGGGCTGAGGCCGCAGACTCCGACGCACGCACTCACACACGGACACGCAGCCGCGCAGGCCCGCGCCGCGCCCCCACCTGAGCTCGCTGAAGTCTTTGCGCAGGATCTCAAGCGCCTTCTGCAGGAACTGCTGCATCGTGTTGCCCTTTTTCATCTGTGTCAGCAGCCCGAGAACAGGCGTGCGGAGAAACCGAGGAGGTGGGAAGGGAGGATGGAAGCCTGGAGGTGGGCTCTCGAGAAGGTGGGGCCCTGGAACCCTCACTACCCCGTGCGGGCTGGGCCCTCCTCCCTGCTCCCCCCAGAGCTCCCAGGGGCCACCCACACCAAGGGGCCTGAGGGCTCTGGCGTGACTGACAGCTCCTTCCCACTGAGTCCAAAGGAGGCTGGGCCCGAGGAGCGAGGGGCATGGGGAACAGGGCGAGGCCCCACACCGCCTACCTTGACTGTGCGCCGGTGTCCAGAGCCATCCCAGTAACTGAAGGTGATCTCGATCTCCTCGCCTACAAAACAGAACTGTCGCTTGGCCTCCAGACCCCGGTGTCCCCGCCCTCTGCCAGCTCCCTGGGGCTTGGGGCGCTGCCCAGGGGAAAAGGCGTGGCCCCCAGCCCCACCCCGCATTCTGCCCCAGGAGCCCTCACTCTTGATCTTCTCCTGCTTGGCTTCCCACTCCTGCCGTAGCTCCTCTCGGAGCCGATTCTCCTCCTCCTAGAAGAGAAATGGGCAAACGAGGGAGGCTCCAGGGCTGCTCAGGGGGCACGCAGCGCCTCACTTCCTGAACAAGAGCCTCTGCCAAGGTCAGGGTCAGGCCGCCTTTACCTCCCGGTCTCGGTCAGGCAAGAAGCTCGTGTCCACATCTGGGTTCTTCCCCAATTTCCTCTTCTTCGTGGTGATCTCTGGAGCAACAGGAAACACAAGAGTCAGCGGCATGACAGCCCTTGCCTCCGGGGTACCCCAGACGTTTGTCACCCAGGCCTCAGCTCAAAGGCAACCTCCATGTAGGCTTCCTGGACTGTCTTGGCCAGGATGCGTGGCCCTCTGCTCCCAGCCATGGTGGCCTGCATGGCCCTCTTCACAGCACCTATGCAAATCTTTATGAAAGGCGCCCTTGCCAAGGGGCCTTCACCTTGGTCTCCGCTGCCAGCAGCTGAACAGGAGACTGGCCCTGTCAGCTGGAACCCGGAGCACCCCAGAGGGGCAGGACGATGTCTCATCCCCCCGTTCACGACAGCCTCAAAAGCGTATGACATTCCTTTTTACCAGACAACGAAACTGAAGCCCAAAGTCCCATAGTTGCTACTGTCAGAACCAGTGGGGAGGAAGGAAGGAAAGGCCCCACTTGGGCTCAGAACAAGCCTGCCATCTTGGACTCTAGGACTCGGTTTCCCCAATTAGCACACAAATGAACCAGAACAGTGATTCTTCAACTTGCTGGTCTTGGCACCCTGGACACTCTTACAAGTCACCAAGGACCTCCGAGAGCTCTTGTCCCTGGGGGCTGTAACTATTGACAGTTACCAACTGGAAATTAAGTCTGGGGAAATGCCAAAGACTCAAGAACATGAAAGCGCGCACTCTATCAGCTGTCAGAGGGAAGACGTCACGCCATGTCACACGACCACTAGAAAAATCCACTGCACACTTGTGAAACAACAAGAGTGCAAAAGGCCAAGAAAGTCTTAGCATGATTATGAAAACAGTTTTGACCTTGCAGACCTCTCGAGAGGGTCTCAGAGACCCTCAGGGGTCCTTTGAGCACTCTTTGAGAACCGCCAACCTAGAAGACGAGCCCCCCACTCCAGGGCCTGGACAGCTTACAAAAATTCCATGCCAGCTACCCATGGCTCAGCCCCTGAAACAAAACCTCCGGGGGAGGGAAGCACCCGCAAAGCCCCAGTGACACACAGAGAGGGTGAAAGCCTCCCCGAGACCTGTGCCATCCCAAAGGTGGCCTCTGCCACACAGATGTGCAGCTTATACCAAATGCAACTGACCTGCCAATGGGAATATTCTAGATACCAAATATTCCCAGATAGTTAATGTTACTAAATAGTACTGAGACTACCGTAGGGGTTCCCCTGGGGTTCCACCCCTGTCCCCCAGGGAGGCTGGCAGGCTCTTCCTCCTGACAGCACTGGCCACTCCCCTCAAAGCTGTCCCAGTGCCATCCCCTGCCCTGGTTCCCACACACCAATCCGAGCATCACACTTTCTAATGCAGCCCAGGCCTGCCCCACACCCTCCCCTGGCCCCGGCGGGGTGCACGCGTCCCTGTGTGACTCCCACCAGGACAGGATGGCGCCCAGCTTCCGGCCACCTGCCTCATCCTGGGCGCGGCACCCAGGGGCCCCGCAGTGGCCTCAGCCTTCCTGAGTCTTCCTTGTTGCCCCCTGTGCCACATGATTTCTGGGCTTGTGTTAATTTACACTGAAATTATTCAAACAGAATTAACAGTTTGGTGCCCCAGTCACATGAGCCCCACACCCCTGCCCACGGACCGCACACCTGGTTCCCACTCAGTCCACCCCCGCTCAGCTCTGCCACAGTGGAGACTCGGCTCTTCCTCTCCCGCCCCAACTTGTGAGCTTTGGGACCCCGAGCGCTGCGGGCAGTCGAGGCTGTTGGTAGATATGCTTCTTCACTCGAGAGCCAGAAGTCAGGACAGAGCCCTGCCAGCGGGACCCCTCCCCATCCCCAGCCTGCCCTCACCTTCCCTCTCCAGCTCTTCCTCATCCATGGTCGCCTCTTCCTCCTCCTCGCCTGCCTCCTCTTCCTCCTCCAGGGTGAAGGACAGGCTGGAGATCTTCCGCTTGGCCTCCTTCTTGCGCTCCTTCTCTCGCAGCTTCTCCAGCTTCCTGCCAAGGTATGGGTGGCCATCATACATGTCCCCACCCCTGAGGCCCCTTCCCTGACCCAGAGCCACCTGAGTGCGCAGTGTGGGTCCCACGTGGCACAGGCCAGAGGAGTCCTACTGCCGTGGGGCACTTCAAATTCATGGGCAGGGCTCTGATGATGAAAAAGGGTCCCCCCTTCCACATGCAGGAACAGCCTGACCCGCCCCCAAGCACGAGCTCCATCTGGAGGAGAGGACCCACAGCTGCAGCTCCTTCGACTGCTCCTTCTTGGCCAGCTGTTTCTCCCGCTCCTTCACCAGGGCCTCCTGCTTAGCCTTCATGTCGTTCAGGGTCACAAGACCTGCGAGGTGAGGCGACGTGGGGGTGAGAGGCGGTCACCTGGAGCCAGGCGTGCAGCGGCCTCGGGCTGGGAGTGGGGGCACAAGCGCTTTGCTCACCCACGGTGCTGGACTTGAGCTCCGCCTCCACGGCATCGTAGTGCGCAGAGAACTTCTTGTCAATGTTGGATTTCATTATGTTCTCCTATCCAGGAAGGAGCGCAGCGGTGATGGCCACCTGCCACCCCACCATGGAAGTGGGGACCTGGGTTCTAGTCCCAGATGTGCCCCTAGACCTCAATATGATGTGACCTCGGGAAAGACATGTCCCCTTCCTTTCACTGATGGAAGGTTCCACAGGGCTGTGAGAGGCTCTTCCAGTACCGAGGGAGCCAAGTGGGACTGTTTCCCTCCACTGTCTGCGCTGCTCTGGCCACTCCACAGGTCCCCCTGGGAACCAGAGCTCACTCAGTGGCCTGGAGCCATGGGTCCTACCTGCCGTTGGTGTTTTTCACACCCAGCTCTTAAGCTGAAGCTCTGGAGACCCAAGGCAAGGAGGGACAGGAGGGAACGGAGAGTGGCTGACAGCCTAGTCCCTCACCAAGCAATGTTGCTCGCTCTTGGCCCCAAATGTTGCCAACAGCTTCCCATGAGGCCTCCTCGCTCCTGCCCAGCCCCATCCTACCTGGTACCACGTAGATCCTTCTCTGGCCAGCAGCCTCACAGGAGGTGGCCAGCGGAGAAATGTACCTCCATGCAGCCACAGGGTCTCCACTGAGACAGTGGGGCTGGGGCATGAGTACACACCGAGGCAGCACCGGGCCTCAGCATGCAGCCACTTCCTTGGGCCCGGCTGCTGCGGTACCTAAGGCCTGCTCTCCCCTTGCGCCCTGAGTCCCCGCTCCTCCCCCAAATGCCTAAATGGAGGGCTCCTTCCTTCCTGACAGCACACTGCCATTGGCCATTCACCGAAGCCCTCAGTGAACTGCTAGCACCCCAGAGCCTCCCGCCTGCCTTTGTCTGGTGAAAAGGGCTCTGGAATGAGCCTCAGTGACTGGTGGATTGGCTGGGGCCCACCCTTCCTGATACCCATGAGATCTGGGCAGAGGCCTGACTCTCAGGACTGAGGGACCAGAGACAGGATGCTCTGTGCCCTCGAGGGTCGCCCCTAATGCCAAAAATGGCACCACTGAGCGTGGCACCTTCCTGTTGGAGGCTTGTCACAACCTAGTTTGTCTCAGCCTCCTGGGCCCATTTTACAGATGAGCAGACCGTCGCAGGCTCATCTCTGCCCCTTGCTGGAGAACAGAGAGCAAGGGTCCCACCCCCACTCGCCGCCCGTGCTCTGCTCCCGCACCCCCCCTCCCCGGGCCCCGCGCGACCCCGGGCGGCGAGAGCAGAGCATGAGCGGCCGATGCTCCGAGGCGCCCCGGCCGGGCCCGCACCTCTGCGATCCTCTGCTTCATCTGCTCCATCTGCTCGCGCTGCTTCTCCCGCTTCTTCATCAGGTGCATGGCGCGGCCAGCCTCGCTGGCAGCACCCTTGTACTGAGCCATGGCGGAGGCGACAGCGACAACGGCCTGGCTGAGTCTCAGGGTCTGCGGCGTCGGTAGAGGAGCCGTACGGTCAGCTGACTCCCACGCCATGACGCCATGACGTCGGCCGCCAGGGGAAGCGCTGCCGCCCCGCCCCGGCACGTAACTGGCAGCCGCCCCGCCCCGCCCCGCCCCGCCACCGGCCCCGCCCCGCCACCGGCCCCGCCCCGCCATCGGCCCCGCCCCGCCGGCCGCAGGAGGCTGGACGCCGGTCTCTTTCTTCATGGGTTCCCCATCAGTTCCTCAACAATAACCCCCGGCCTGACGCTGGATCCCCAGCCCTACTTCCTTCTGTTGACCCCAAGGCTGGGCCCACAGGCCCTTCACTTTCTCGATGTTGATCCCAGTCTAAGGGCCGATCCCTCCACTCCCCTGGCTGCCTCCCTGCCTGAGGCCACCCTGGTTCCCTCTGCTTCCTTGATTTTGACGCCGCGAGGCTGAGCCTGAGTCCCATCTGCCGCCTCCTCCTCCTCGACCTGAAGGCAAGAGCCCTGCACTTCTGCTTCCTCCGCTTCAACCTCCACCCCAGGCCAGATCCCTCTCCCCCCATTTCTCTCACATTGACCCCCAAGGGTTGGAGTCCTGGTGTTAGCACTCTCTGGGTGGCCTTGGGCAGGGTGATGTAACCTGTTTCCTCTGTATAGGACCCTTCAGCTCAGGAGCTCTGCAATTCCCTGATGAAGAAAGTCACCCTTTACACCCATCAGGAGCAAAGCTAAACCACATACAGTCCTGAGCCTGGGTAGGAGAGCAGGACAACCCGGGGAGCAAGACCCCACCCCAGACAGTTGCAGTTTAGGGGAAATAAAACTAACGACCTGCGCTCAGGTTTCAACACAGTTTTATTGGGAGGTTTCGTTTTTCTGTGAAATACACTAGAGGCTGGGGAAGGGGACACATTCACTTTGCAAGATAAGGGTTTCCCACCACTAAGGGGAAGGAATAGGGCGAGCAGGGCACGCAGGGTTTGAATCCATTTTCCCACCTCCTTCTGCTTTGCTCACGTCTTTTCTCTCTCAGCAAGTACCAGCGGACACAAAGACAAAAAACAAAAAGTCAACCTCCAACGGGGCCACACTCAAGCCCTCTCCCTTCCCAGGCTGTACCAGAGTCGCCAGGGTCAGGAGGGCCAGGCCAGGGCAGCTGCCCCACAGCCCCAGGCCACACCGCAAGGCTGCGGGGCACAGGGCTCCCTCCTCACACAAGCTGGGCTGAAGTTAATAAATTAGAATAAATTACAGGGGTGGGGTAGGGAAAGGAATGAAACTTTGTGCTGGGAGGGCCCCTTCTCTCCAACACACGAGAGTTGGTGGGGGGAGGCAGGGGGCATCTCCAAAGGCCACTACAGCAGGGGTAAGAGCAGTGGGGGCAGAAGTCAGCTTTTCCTCCACGTTCTTCCCAAACAGAGCAGAAGAATCAGGGGTGGGGGAAGAGACACACACAAGGAGAGGAACCCCCTTTTCCCAGGATAAGGAAGGGCCAAGAAAGAGGATACTAACCAACCCCCCGTCTCCCAAACCATCACTAAGGTTAAGGATTTGGTCAGTGAATCAATGAGGTGGGTGACAGGAATGTGGTGGGGGAAGCAGAGGATGCTGGAAACAGGGGTGCCCAGCCACAACCAGCTCCCCAGCCCTTGAGGAGAACAGGCTCAGGTTGGGGGAGAGGGCACCAGGGACCGGGGCGGGGCTCAGCAATCACTGGTCAGCTTCTCCAAAGACATCATTCTGTTTGCGCTTCATGTTCTCAAAGTCAAAAGCGGAGCCTGCCATGCGCTTGTAGATGTCTTTGATGTCATTGCAGGTTGTCTCGAAGTGTGTGGTGGCATCATAGGAGCAGGAACAAAACACCTGGAAACAGCCAGCGCCCAGGGCCCGAAGTGAGTCAGACAGGGGCCCTGGTCAGGCAGCCAGGAGCCAGGGCCGGGACAGGCTGCTTACCTGGCTCTCAGAACCATCGTCGATGGGCTCGTACAAGTCGCTGATCGCCACAAACCTGAGGGGCAGGTGGAGGGGATGAGACAGGTCTCACAACCAGCCTTACCCTCCCTGATGCCTGCCCTCCAGCTCCTTGGCTCCCTGCCTCCCCCCAGCTTCAGCCACAGCCCCCCAGCCCCTCACTTCTGGTCAATCGGCTCCAGCAGCTCCAGGGCTGGCTCCACCTCCTTTTCGGGCTCCGCAGTCTCCACCGTGGTGCTGGCGATGGCAATGTACTTGCCCTGCGCGGCCACGTTGTGTGCGTAGGAGATCATGCACACGTAGATGTCTGCCCACAGGAAGCACTCCATGAACGTGGGCATGGGGGGGGGTCCCGGGGGCCGAGCTCAATTCGGGCCCGCCCACCCCTCCCCAGCCCTGCAGAGCGGGCGGCATCCAAGCTGCCACCCTCATGGAGGAGGAGAGATCAAGCCACCCAATCCTAGGGCCTCAAGTCATGGGGACTGCAGTGCGGGTCCCTGTTCTTCCATGGGGGGATCAGGCAGAGCACCAGCCCCGTGGCTGAGGGGTAGAGGCACAAGCCGCCCGAGGGAGAGCACGAGGGAGTCCCATGGGGCCCGGCCTACCTGACTTCCTGTTGAGCTGGTTCTGGGGGATGATGATCTGGCAGGAGTTGGCATCGTTGGTGTTCTTGATGGGGTGGCTGAGTATACAGATGATACGGATCACCTGGCCGGCCTTCCGCACACGCTCAGGAACGTAGCTGGGGTCACAGATCAGCTGCTTGCAGCGCGCCACCTGCGAAAGCACCAGAAGGCCTTGTTCCCATCCAGTCAAGGGCCTGGACCCACAGGGAGGGCCAGCAGCTCTGGCGGGTGGGCACTCCTTTGAGCCATCACCACAGCCCCTCCCGTAGCACACAGCTTCCTCCTGGGCCTCGGGGAGGTGGGCCCTGATACGCACAGGTCTGTCAACAGGAACAGCTACACAGCCTTCTTCTAGAGCCCCGGTCCCCAGCCTGAGTCCCCCGGAGCTGAGTGGCAGGAGGCCCCGCAGAGCCAGGGTCATTGGGAAGAGTGCCTCCAAAGAGGGGCTGAGCCCCACCCAGGCCAGGGTGCCTGTGCTGTGAGGAAGGCTCACCTCTCCCTCAGACTCCACGCCCACCACTCTGCCGTTCTCCATGATGATGTCATCCACGGGTTTGTTCAGCATGTACGTCCCCCCATAGATGGCACTCAATCTGCGGTGGGGAGAGTGATGGTGAGGGCGCCTTCCCAGGAGAAATGGGGACCAGGGCTACTGCACCACCTGCCCCCCCCAGCATGGGGGTACAGAGAAGGCAGCCCCAGGCAGACAGAGCTCAGGACACTTGGTGGTTCGTCCCTGCTCTGTCACTGCCACAAACTCAGGACTGAATCTGGAGGGCCCCTTCCTCTCTGGAGCTTGATGGCAGGACGTTCTGCAAAAGGCTAGTGTGAGGGTGGCTCCTCACAGGAATGTTCTGGGGAATAGAACGAGGGCTCTGGAGAAGCCCACCCGAGGCTTCAAGGCCCCAGGCCCAGCCCTGGCACTGCCTGACTCAGGCTGGGAGCCAAGCAAGCCCCACCTGTGGTCCTTCAGCTCTGCACTCCAACGCCTCTCTGTGGTGCCACACCACCCAAGGATGCCATGAAGTAAGTGAGGACCACAGTGGAAAAGTACAAAATGCTGTGGAGACACCCAAGGGGGCTATTTCCGTTGTCGGCCTCAGTCCTTCTTGGGACTGCCAACCAACTGAAGCCACGCCCTCACCTTGCAAAGCCTTGAGGCAGTTCGCCAAGGCCATAGAGTGGGTACAGATACGGGCTCTTGCCATACCGGGCCAGGGACTCGCTGTACAGCTTGATGCGGTTGATGGTCTCAAGACAGGGCTGGTCCAGGTAGCTGGGGGAATGGGGTCAGAAGAGGCTCCAACAGCAGGACCCCCAGTTCACCCACACCCAGGCACCAGGCCAGGGTTCCCACCACCCTCAATGGCCGGGGGAAGACCACGGGTCAAACGCAGGGAAGGGACAGAAAAGGCGACAGGCGAGCGAGCATGGGGCTGAGGGAGCAGCAGGCAGGAACGGGGAGGGCAGGGTGCGGGCCGGACGAGGGATGGTCTGCCATGCCAGGTTCCCCTCACTCATCAGTGCGGTAGAGCGCCAGGGCGTGGCCAGTGAAGTCGATGACATCCTGGCCCAAGTCAAACTTCCGGTAAACGTCACGCATGCTGGTGTTCTGGGGGTCAACGCCCTCGAAGGTCTTGGGGTCATTCTCATCAAAGTTTGCCACAAACACCAGGAACTTGCGGAAGCGCCGTTTCTCAAACATGCCCATCAGATCTGCGCGGGCAACATGAAAAGAACCATCGCACCACAGTGAACCTCTCCATCCCGCCAAGCAGGCAGAGCAAGTGGGCACCCTAGCTCCCAGCTGAGTTCTCTTGCTGACCCCTGCCTGACCTTCGATTAATCCCTCTGTGCTTCTTGGCCTCAGTTTCCCCATCTGTATGAAGAGCGAGTCAGGCTGGACAGGCTCTGAGGGCCCTCCCCGCTTCAACACTTGGGTGTTTTTCAATGATCAGGTAGAGCCTCCGTCAGAAGCTGAAGTCTGTCAAGGACTCCACATCCCTTCCGTGCGCGGACTCACTTCCTGGCAGCCAATGGGAGGCACGCCCAGGGCATAGAAGGGCGACAGAGTAAGGGGTGTCTGGTACTGCATGAGGAACGTGACCTTGGGCAAGGGGCACCCTGCTCTGGAGAGCTGCCTCCCCACGATTCCCTGGCTCAGGGGACCCACACTCACTAGAAGCCAAGGCTTCAGTCTCAGTGGATGGTACTTTGTAGATCTTGCCCCCCTTGTAGACAAAGCTGCCCTCCACCACCTTAAAGTCCAAGTAGCGTGTCACCTCTGTGTACAGTAGCATCTTCACCAGCTGCCCTGTGGGGTGGTGTGGACAAGGCAACAGAGTCAGCGTGAGTCCCTCCAGAAGCTCTAGCTGGTCTGACTGCCCCTTCTCTGGAGTCTGACCCTCCTCTGGTCGTCCCAATCACCCCCCCCATAATACCTCCTTCATCTTCCTCACCATTGGCCATAAGGAATTTGGGGATCAAGTCAACGTTCCAGTCTCTGCCCCGGCCCATCGTCTCAGGGGGCCCCTCCAGCAATTGAAACCGCTTATACAGCTGCAGGCCAGAGAGAGAGAGAGCTGCAACTCAAAGACCCCCCCTCCTGCCCCCACCCCCTCACCCAGAAAACCTGGGGAGCTGCTTCGTTCAGCACCCCATGCGAGGGGGTAACAAGGGATGGGCCTGAGCAGCCTACCTCCTCCAGCGGGGTGATGGAGGAGCTCTCGCCCCCATAGTAGGGGTTCCGGTCCATGTGCAGCACCTTCTTCCCGTTGACAGACATGATACCCGACAGGATACATTCCTGGGTGAGGGGCAGTGCTCACTGTACTCCCACCTACCCACATGCCCACCAGCAGCCCTGATGCGTTCCCCACCCCAACCCTGAGAGCAGAGCACAACTGAAAGGACTCTGCCCCGAGGGACAGCTCCTTCCATCCCTGGCTGGTCGCCTTGCCTAAAATTGGGGGTAGTGCTTCATTTGACCACGGTTTCCTTTCATAACCTTGCTGGGCAAAAAGGTGACCAAGGAAGAGAGCATCCAGCAGACACGCACACAGTCTTCTGGCAACCAAGACACCAAGAAAATCACCTACCTGCGTGAAGCCCCACAAAAAAGCAGATAAAACACAACGAACCACAGGGAAGACCTAGC
This sequence comes from Hippopotamus amphibius kiboko, assembly GCF_030028045.1. NCBI lineage: Eukaryota > Metazoa > Chordata > Mammalia > Artiodactyla > Hippopotamidae > Hippopotamus > Hippopotamus amphibius. The sequence goes on from NC_080203.1 coordinate 2,616,136, forward strand.
TGCACAGCCAAAGGGACCCGAAAGGGAAGCGAAGACAGGCTTAGCGTGGTTCCAAAATCCCAGGCCCCACCCTGGGCCCCACCCTCAAAGGGGAACCCCTCACCGTGAGCCTTCCCAGCCACGGGAGGGGCTTCTGTGCCCAACTGAAGGGGATGCATCTCGCACGGCAGCAGTCCAAGGGGTTTTGGGGGAGGGTAAACACCCTCACCAGTCACTGCCACCAGCCCAAGGACAAAGGCTGCAAATACGACTCAGCCTGAGATCTCCATGGGAAACCGGGGTGGGGTAGCAGGAATGTGCTCACTGCCCCCAATGCTGGTCCTTCTGGAACATTCCCTGGGTCCCCAGGCCCCATAAGAACCCAGGGAGGCGGGATGAAGGCCCGCCCTGAAGAGGCCCCCCGACCTGACTGGAGGTCCTTGGTGCTACTACATCCTCACCAGAATTGCCGCAAGATGGGAGGTGATGCTGGGCTGGCCATGGGTGGGGGCCGGGTGGGCGGGGTCAGGGAGCAATGGGAGACATCAGGGCGAGTGGGGGTGCGCAGGGCCGGAATAGGAAGGACGGGGGTGGGGTGGGGGTGGGGACCAGGGGGCCAGGGGTCGGGGCCCGGGGAGTCGGACGCTGGGGTGCGGCCAATAAAGGGGCCGCTTCTTGGAGATGGGCCATGGCAGTGAGTAGAGGCAACGTCGCGGGAGGATGGGCACGGGGCTGTCTTTTCGGAGACCCGAACGCCGGGGTCGGCAGCGCCGCGATGGCAATGATGGGACGATGGGGCCGAGGGCTGCAGCATCCCGGGGAAGAGAGGGCGATGCAGAGCCCCGGACGCCGGAGGCCACACTTACGGTGAGGCCGGTCCCCAGCACGATCACATCATATTCCTCGTCCATGGTCAGGCCTCGGTGTCAGCGCCCGTCGGCTCCTCCTCCTTCACCACAGCCGCCGCCGCCGCCGCCGCACTGGACCAAAGATGGCGGCTCTCGGGCCGCCGCCCGACCCCTCCGCCGCGTCAAAGAGTCCCGGCCCCTCCCCGCCTCCGCCGCGCCGCCCGGGGCCACCGCCTTCCCGGGTTGCCTCCCAGGAGGGTTTCTGGGGCCCGGGCCCCAGAACCAGCGCCGCTCCGTGGGCGCTGCCCGCTCGCCAAGGCCCCCGAGAGGAGCGCAGCGGGGTGCGGCGGGAGGGGCGGCCCGGCAGCCGGTGCTGAGGCCCGCGAAGGATCCGTGCGCGGGAGCGGCACGCGCCCCGCCCCCCGGGAGGCTCAGCGCGGCCCCGCGGGTTGGGTGCGCGCCGCTGCGGCAGCCCGAGGCGGCCCGCTAGCGACGTGGGGGCGGTCATTGTCGCGGCCGTCTCCACCCCCTTCCCGGGCGCTGACCACCCCTGCGCCTCCTGTAGTCAGCTAGGGGCCCAGCTTGCTAGCTCCCCTCCCGGCCTCCCCTGGCCCCCGGAAAAGCAGTCCGCAGGACCGACCCGTGCGAGACCTTCCCGCCTCCCCCTTGGCCGGGCTAGGCTACCGCTACACCCGCACGCCTCCTCCCGCAGCCCTCAGCCAAGCGCATCCTCCCTTATGCCCAGCGCAGAAGTGAGTGACAAGAGGCCCACGCATGGCGACCCGTCTTTATTTTATTAGGAAGGAAACCACAAGCATGCCAGGCTCCCGCCAGGCACTCCTGCCAGGAGCATGCCAGAAACCCAGTGATCACACCCAGCCCACTTGCCACGGAGGTCCCCTCCTTCTCAGGCCAAAGAAATAAACCCCAGTGTACGGCTTATTGTTAGCACAGCATCACCAAAAAACAGTAACACCAGCCAAGCAGGACAGACATTTAAATAGTATTTCCACAGCCCCCAAACTCAGGGAACTTCCAGCTCCCAGCTGCTACAAGGAGCCCCACAGAGCCCTGGGAGGGAGCACTGGCTACACAAAAGCACTATAAACAGCAAGGAGCGAATGTGGAGAAATGAGAATAAATAAGGAGGAAGGGGGAGTAGGACAGGGCCTAGAACTCACAGCCCCTTCCTTCACAATGACTAAGCCTGGGAAATTTGTCTACTATCTACGCAGAATATATATACCTTGTTGATAGAGATGGGGAGTGGGTGACCCAGGGAAGACCCCCAGCAGGTTGAACAGGGATGCAGATAGGCTAAGGGGAGCTGGAAGTCATGCTATGGTAGGAAGAAGGAAGCCCTCCTGTCCAGCATGCCTCTGGTGGCAACGTGACAGCCTGGACACCAGCATGCCCTCAACCCCCCCACAGGCGCAGGGTCACACGATCTGGGTCAAAACGATGGTGGGGCCCTTGTGGTCATCAAAGCGGTCCATGGTCTTGAGGCTGAGGATCATGTGCAGCCCATAGGTGAAGATGAAGAGCATGAAGAGGGAGGTGAGCAGCCCCATCCAGATGCCCGGGGAGAAGAAGCCTGCACAGTCGCTGGCGTAGGAGAACTGCTCACCCGTCACGTTGAAGGCCTGGATCTGGGGGACAGAAAGCACCGAGTGGCCCACAAAGGGAGGCCCACTAAGGGCTGGGGTTCCCCAGTTTGTGGGTAGTCCAAATCTCGTGGGATGGGGGCACCAAGGGGACGGGACTCTCAACTATGTTCCCAAGCCCAAACCCAAACCCAAAGGACAATGAGACCCTTCAGGCCTCTGCTCCCCCACCCCCTCCCAGTACCCGGCTACCTCCAGCCTGGACTCCCCAACTCCAGGCGCAGTCCCTCCCCCTTCCTACCTGGAAGCCCTGAAAAGTCATCTGCCAGAGAGAGGGCTGCGTGCCGGGCACGAGGAGATTGCCATCCTGGTTCAGACTGCTGACGTACTCGCAGTGGAAGGAGTAGATGCTGGGCCCCGTGACCTGGGAGGCATTGAAGGAGGCGACGGAGCCGTTGCTGTGGATCTCGAGGCGCTCCATGGTAAACCAGTGCCGCGCGGACACCTGGTAGAAGCGGTTAGCCAGAATGAACCTGCGAGAGGCCGCAGGGGTGTCAGGTAGCTGGAGAGGCCAGAGCCGCACCAGCCAACCCACACCTGCGTCTCGGACTCACTTGAATGTCACCGTGGTACCAAAGAGATGTTCATAGGTCAGCACAAGCCTGCAGGGTCAGAGTAAGAGGCGAGTTTTCAGGCTCTGGGATGGCCTTGAGCATCTTAGAGCAAGTTCCTCAGGTTACCTTCTACCTAAGCTGCACCAGGTCCTCACAGCCACCTGAAGAGGCAGTGGCCCCACTTGACAGATAGGAAAACTGAGGCCCCATCACATTGTAAGTCAGGAACCAGTCAGTCAGCACACAGGTTCCCCACCTCCAGCTGAGAGCTCCTTCCTCTGGTTCCCCTGAACCCACAGCCTCTCCTTTCAGCTCCCCCTTAGGGTGGCTGAGAGCCCAGGCTGGGCTTTGAGGCTGCTCAAGGGGGAGGCAGCAGGATCCAAGGTGATTAGGAAGTATTAAGAACCAAGGTCTTGGCCAAGGACAAGAGGGCATAAGGAGGCAGAATTCTGAGCAACGCCCACTCAGGAGCCCTCTGCCAGCCCCCCCCAATACCACCTGCATCCCCACAGTGAACACCCCCCAACACACACCCCCACAGTGGCATGTACTTCGCCCTTACCTGGCAATGGAGTCGTTCCAGAAGGAGCCAGTCAGGTTGAGGTCCTGGCCCCCAAAGGTGATGGAGGTCAGGTCCACCCAGTGGTCCCTGTATGCCACCGAGAAGTTTTCAGCCCAGAACAGGATCCGGGGGGCGGTATCATTGTAACTCACAGGTGACAACGACTGTCTCTGCAGCAGCTGGCGACCCAGTCCCCCAGCCACCATGGTTACATCACGGGCCACCTGCAGGAAGAGCCCACAAGCCTTCTCTCAACAGCCCTGGGAGCAGGCCCTGAACTAAGTGGCCTGCCCTTGCTGTGCCCGCTGGGCACTCTCTTCACCACCTCGAGTCCCACCGGTCATGCTCATACTCAAAGCTTCCTTTGTGATGCTTTCCCCTGGTGGCCCCTAAGCCTTTGTGACATTTCTAGTCTCTGCAGCTTAGGAACACTTGGACTTACTGTCTCAATACGCCAGCCAGCAAGGCTGACGGGGCGAGACGGGCAGCGGCTGCCTAGAAGGAGGAAGCAGGACTTCATGGCTCATCCACACCCCCCACCCCAACATCTGCCCAAAGGAGAAGACGGCCCCCCTCCGCACCTCCCGGAGCCCCAGGCAAGGGCACATACCCTAGAAGGGCGGACTGCCGTGAGGGCCGCCATGTACGGGACGTCTTCCGACTTGAGGGTGCTCAGCACCTGCCCGATGACCTCATCTGAGGGGCAACGGGGAGAGCAGAGAAGCAGGTCACAGGCGGCCACTCACGGCCACACTTCCCCCAGCCACGAGAACCCGTCTGGCTGTCGCCCGGCAGAGGCTGGCAGGGGCAGGGCGGTGCCCTTCCACGCACCCTCTCGGCACCTGCTCTTGACGGTGCTCAGTGGGAGCACCTTGTTGGGGTGGGAGCACCATATGCCCCCACTGTGCAGCTCCCCTCCCCCCCGCCGCCAGCAACCGGCACATCCTCTGGTGCGACACTGGGACCCTCGCAGAGCCGGCTCCCCGCAACCTTCACTAGTGTTTTCCGTTTCCAGCAGCCGCTTCTCATCATTCCGCCCACCCCCAGCCTCCCCCCGGACACCAGGGCCCCAGTCATTGAGTCCCTAAGGCCACACCCTAACTCAGCGGAGGGAGAAAAGACAGACAGGCACAGAAAACTCCAAATCCACCCACAGAAAGTTTCCAGTGACCCTCCCAGGAGGAATGACTATCCTTTATAGCAAGAGGAAGACAAGTCCTCGGAACTGTTTTTTGAAACACTGCTGGTCTATTAAGCCCCAGACCCTAGGATTCAGGCTGCCTGAGTGGAAACTGGCTCCAGGCTGCACACAGAAGGCCCCTGGACATCTTGACACCCCTGCCAGGCTGGGCCCGGCTGGAGAGGGCCGAGGCCTGGGGACCGGCGGGGCCCTGCTCAGCTGCCAGCTGCTCCAAGAAGCAGGGGGGCCACCCTGGGAGTGCGGAGGGGCTGAGGAGCACAAGCCAGCTCCGTGCAGCCAAGGGCAGGACGAGGACGGAAACCGTGCACCCTCTCCAAGCCCGCTCACCATTGCCGGTGAGGACTTCCTTCGGCGCCATCAGACCCGAGCTAGGGAAGAGAGAGAATGTTAGAGACGCCCAAATCCAAACGGCTCTCTGCTGCCCTCGGCTGCCTCCCATTGCCCTTCCAGGCCACTGTGGTCCCCTGGTAGCCCCGCCACCTAGCACGCTCCAGCTGGGGGCTCCGGAAGCCACACTCAGCACCACGCCCCACAGCCCTGCCTGGAATCCCCTGCCCCTTCTCCCCCAGCTTCAGAGTCCTGCTCAAGTCCCCGCCACCTGCTCCCCGCCAGCAAGGGCCACACCTGCCTCCTCTCAGGAGGCCCAACAGGCCTAGCTCTGTGCAGGGCACAGAATCCTGAGTCACAGCCTGGCCAGAGCTCCTTCCCACCTCTTCTGGCCATACAGGCACCTTCTGGGAGGGCATCAAGGTGCTAATGGGGACTGTTCTCCTTGGCTGAGCTGTGCCACCAGAGCCTGGGCCCTGAGGCCAGAGGCCTGGCCATACCTGGCTGTGTAGGGCAGGTGGATGAGCAACAAGGCTGGGAGGCTGGCGTTGAGCTTCAGCTCCCGAAGGGTGGCCAAGTCCACGTGCAGGGGGCTGGCTCCGAGCTTCTCCTGCAGGTAAGTGGTCAGAGTGCTGACTGCGTACCAATCGACGGCAGGAAGCACCAGAGAGGAGGGAGCCAGGTCCAGGGCGTTCTGGGCACAGAGGGGTAGGCGGAAGAATGAGTTAGTGAGGGGCCAGTGGACCCGGGCCAGCCCCCCAGACCTCTCTGGCAAGCTACACCCACATGGGGTCTCATTCCAGGTGAGAAAGAAAACACGCCACACCCCTGGCCCTGACACTAAGGCCTTTCTACCTTTAGCCAGCATCTCTGGCTCCTGAGGGGACAATTCTTATTGTGCTGGGGGAGGGGGCCCAGGATGGCCTCCAGGGCCTGCAGCTGGGAGAGGACTCTTACCTCCAGGTTAGAAAAGGCGCTGTCCTGCTTGTTTCCAAACACGCCACCATACGCTGTGAAGTCCTCAATGCTCAGCTAGTAGGGAAGCAGGGGGATGGCTTCAGAAGGGTGGGCTAGGGCCAGGGCAGGGGGCAGACACCTTCCCTGTGCATTTGCAGGGCCAGCAAAATCTCATTTAGAGTCAGATTTGATCTGGTCGAGTGAGCGAGGGTGCATTTTAGGGGTGGGGGTTGGGGGGAAGGTTCTCTTTCTTTCCTCCAGCACCCTCCTGGCAGGGTGAGAGAATAAGGAAGGTGGTCATGGGGTTGGGAGGAAATCTGTGTCTGTGGGCAGCTGACTCGTGGTAACCACAGGAGTAAGAGTCAGCCACCTGCCTGCAGATAAGAGGAACTGCGTAGGGAAGAGGGAAGCTGTGGGGAGGGGGCGGGGGGGCAGCCAGGAGCACTGACTGCACGCCCCCTAGGACGGAAGTTGGAGAAAAGGAGAATGCCAGCCTCAACAACTAGAGCCGCCTCTGTCCAGTCTGGATGGGACCCTTTGCAAAGGAGGGTGAGAAGTGCCCCTCCCCGACTGGTTTTGGTAGAAGGGGAGAGAGAGGTGAAGATCTCAGAACATGCTGGACAAAGCACTGAAGTCTTCTGAGCTCTCTGGACCACAGTAACAGCAACCCTATCCATTTTCCTCTGCAACCTAGAGATGCCCTTCAACTTCTGCTGCTCCACCCCAACTCCCAGCTTCCTCTGGCTTTTCCCAGTTAGGCCCAGAGGCGATCTTAATCAGCTTCCCTAACCTCATCCTGTTTAGTATACACACTTGCCCAACCTCCTCTCCCTTCTGGGCAGGAATCCTGACCCTGTCTGGCCCCCTAGGCTCTCATTCTGAAAGCCCAGGAACCATCCCTGTGTCCTCATGGCACGCCCTGCTCGAAATCACCTAGGGCTTCCTGCCACATTTAGAACTGCAACCAACATCTTCCCCCCTCGTCTCCTGTCTCCTGGCTCCTTGGCTGCCCATCTCCTACCCCTTTCTCTCACTCACTATTCTCCTGCCACACCAGCTCTTCCATGGGCTCACCAGGAGTGCTCCTTGCCCAGGGCCTTTGCACCTGCTGTTACCTCTGCCAGGAATGCCCTTGCCTCTACAGCAACATGGCTCCATCCCTCCCTCCACTTAGGTCTCTACTCAGATATTACCTCCTCAGTGAGCACTTGCCTAGTCAACCTTATCTTAAACAGCATTGTCAGTCACTGTCTCCTCAGTCTTTCTTCTTCTCTAAGGACTACAGAACTGACATTATATCACATACCAACTTAGCATTTACCTGTCACCCTCACAAGGATGTCAGCTTCTTCAGGGTAGGGGCTTGGGTCATTCTGCTCACTGCTATGTCCCCAACACTTCATACCTGGTACACGGTAGTAGTCCATATTTGACGAATGAATAAATGAAGGAATGCCATATGACTGGGCGGGGGGTGGGGTGTGCCAGCCAGATATTTGACATGGACTATAAGAATTGCTCCTTACAGCCCTCTGATGGCGGCGGTGTCTTCATTTCACAGATGCGGAAACTGGCATTTGCACAATGTTTCACGTGTCCAAAGGCCAGTACGTCGTAGAACTAGAACTGAGTTCCAGTCTGACTACATTATTTACCACCTCCTGGAAGGACTACAGGCCAGCACGGCCACCAGCACCTGCCCACAGAGCGACAGAGCAAGACCACAAGGGGAACGAGCCATACAGGCCACCAATGAGGAACAGAGCAGCAGAAGCTCGATAACCTCCCAAACACCAATCCTACACTGCCCTAGCATCTTCTTGTTGTCTACATGACTGCTTTGGGAGCAGGAAGACTCAGACGGGAGGGTAAACGGTGTGCTGGGTATGAGCACAAATGTGGGGGCTGGGGGGTGTACAACAGACTCGCGCCGGAACCAGCGCTGGCTTGCACGAGCCACAGAACTGCAGCCAATCCTTGTGCCTCCACAAGCCTTAGTTTCTTTGGCAGTAAAACCAAGATAATGACATCAGCTCAGCATAGTGATCATCACAGTTAGAATCACAACTCTGCCACTCAGTAGCTGCGTGACCTTGGGCAAGTCACTTGCCATTCTTGGGCATCACTCTTCTCATCGGTAAAGAGTTCACCATCCCCAGCATGTAGAGGAGGTCAGATAAGGGTTTGGCACTCAGTGGGCATCTGGCCCCTGACCCGGTTTTTCCCCTGATCAAGTGGGTTCCATTTCAGGGCCCTCACCGTTCCCACTGAATGTTCTCCTACAGGCCTTCCCAAGGGAGGAACTACACCTCCCTACAGTTGGGACAAGGTCACTTAAGCTTCCCTTGGGGAATGGGCCTGTGTCCTGGGCGGGGGAGGGGGTCTGCCTGCCTCCTGATGACCAAGGGAGAGAGCGCTGGGGCAGGCGCACCTTGTCCTGCAGGAACAGCAGCACATTGCGGGGGCCCAGCTCCAGGGCGGGGTCTAAGTAGCTAGAGAGCTGAATGTCGCTGGTGATGTGGCCCTCGTGGGTGTCGGCAGCAGGAGCCCACAGGTCTCTGGCAGGGGACAGAAGAGGTGCTGTCAAGCAGGGGCGCATGGCTTGAAACCCGAAGCCCATGGGCTCCCAGTTTGATGCGTGGGGGCCAGAGTTCTGACCCAGCCCACTCGCTACGGTGCCGTCGAGCAAGGGACAGTCCCCCTCTGGGCCCCGCCGCCCCTCGCCAAGGACAGCCTCGGAGTCGGGCGAAGGCACCTCAGCCTCCGCGGCGCGCAGCGCAGCCCGCCCCGGCCCGGCCCGCCCCGCTCACCGGTCACTCGACCACAGCACCAGCGGCACCTGCTGCTCCGACGCCGCCGCCGCCGCCGCCGCCGCCACCAGCAGCAGCGGCAGCCACGGTATCTGACAGAGTGCCGGGGCCCGCCGCGTCCCCGCCCGCACCCGATCCGCCGCGGTCGCCGCCATCATAACCTCTCGGCCTCCACTGCCTCTACCCACCGCGGCCTCCGCAGATCAGGTGACAGTCGCCCCCGCCCGAGCTCAGCCTCGAGCCGCCATTGGCCCGGGCGCAAGACCGCTCTCCCGACCCTCAGGTGATTGGACAAAGTGGATGCCACTGACAGCCGCTTCTTTTCATTGGTTGGCGGTGCGTGTCTCCAGGCGCGCACGCTCCACGTACGGAAGAGGCCGGCGGCTCCAACCCCGCAGAAAGGGCGGTGCGGGGCGGGCTCCGCTGGTTCCCTCACGAACGGCTTCCCTTCTCCCTGTTTTAATCTTCTTAATGCTTAAAATAGCAACAATGGTTTCTTATTCCTGCAGATGGGCTCTCCTTTATGCAGGTAAGGAGTGAAGAGGACGCCCAGGATAGAGTCCAGAGGAACAGCAGCACTTACTATGGGCAGGGAGGAGGAGAATCCAGAAGAGAGATCGGAGAAGGAGCATCGAAGAGGAGGGGGAAACCAAGAAAGTTTCAAGGACACGGTGATTAGCAACGCCATTCTCCACTGCTGCCAGGAAGCAGGTAAGATAAGGACAGAAGACTTTCTTGTACTTAGCAACACCAGTTTGGCAAGAGCGATGTCAGTGTGAGGAAGTGGAGATGCGGTGTAGGTTGTCCTTTCTCGAAGTTTGCCTTAAAGAGAGGAAAGAGACAGAGTGACAGCTAGAATCAGAAGATGAGAGACACCACCTCAAATGAATTGGGAACGTTTCATCTTTTTCTGTGCCACTTTTGATTTCTGATACTGGTGACCATTGGAATCTAGGGGGTGAGCATATGCGTGTTCACTATAAGCTTTTTTTGACCTTGATGCATGTACTAGCTTGAAGAATATCCCCCTAAAATTCGTGTCTGTTCAGAACTTGTAAATGTCATTTTATTTGGAAATAGGATATTTGCAGATGTGATCAAAATAAGGTCATGCTGGATTAGGGTGGGCCCTAAATCCAGTGACTAGTGTCCTTATAAGAAGAGAGACATTTAGACAGACACACAGGGAAGGAGGCCAATTAATGATGGAGACAGAGTTTTGCAGCTGCAAACCGAGGAACTCCTGGAGCCACCAGAACCTGGAAGAAGCAAGTAATGATTCTTCCCTAGAGCTTTCAGAGGGAGCACAGCCCTGTTGACTCCCTGACTTTGAACTTCTAGCCTCCAGAACTGGGAGAGAATAAATTTCTGTTGGTATAAGCCTGCCAGTTTGTGGTCATCTGTTATGGCAGCCGTGGGAAACTAACAAACTATATGTTTGATATTTTTCATAATAAAAAATATAGGGAGATGAAAGTTTGGTCATGCCCGTTGCCGGCAAGGATATTAGGAAACAAAGTCTCACCGACACGATGGTGAGAGTATCAGTTGCTAGAACTTTTTTGGAGAATAATTTGGCAGCATCTAACAAACTAAAACGTATATGACCTTTGACCAAGCAGTTTCCCTCTTAGGGATCCATTCACCAGAAACACTCAGCCAAGCACAGGATGCACATACCAAGAGATCCATTGCAGCATCATTTGTAGTTGCAAAGATGTGGGCACTTGTGACTGGACACTGGGACACTGTGCCCGGCCACTGCTGCTGCTGTCCCCGCCTCGCCAACACCATCTCGTTGGCAGAATTCAACCTGCGTGCCGAAGCCTCAGTGCCGAGCAGGAGAGCACACCGGAGGGGGGGCTCGGTGCCAGGAGCTGCCACGCTGTGCACACGATGGCTCCCACCCAGCCCCACGAAGCTGACAAACCACTGACCCGCTGCACTTGTCAGGGAAGCTGCCTGTGCGATTGTAGTCCTGGTTGCCACACACGTGGCAGTTGAGCTGAAGAAAGGAGGTGGGCTTGTTATGGTCGGAGAGGACAGTGGCTGAAGTTGGACCTTGGAGCTCTCTGAGTTGGGGACTGGGAGATGAGGTCAGCCGGGGACAGTTAAGTTTGGGTTGTTTGTAGGGCTCCTGACTGACAATGTCCAGGCCAGCTGAGGGGAGAGGTTTGTGCTGGAGCTTGCTGTGTCCCCAAAAGCCCGGGAGAGCCTGGAAGTCCTAGTGTCACGATCTGACTTGTATTTGAAAGGGCTGATTTGGCTGTGGGAGCAGAGCAGATGAGAGGGGCTGAGAGTGCCAGCAGAGACCAGGAGGAGGCTGTTGCCATCATCTGGGAGAAAGATGACAGGGGCCTGGCCAGGGTAATGGAGGGGCAGAGAGAGAAGGCCAAAGAGACTGCAGAGGTCACTGCCTCAGCGTTGGAGTGGGACTGAGGTTAGACCAGGTGGCACGATGGCAGGATGGGGAAGGGGCCCTGGGAGCATCTGAAGTGAGAGGTCGGAATCAGGGCAGCCAGCAGGGGTGGGGGGAGGGGAGAAATCAGACCCCCGTGTGCTCAAGTCCTTCCCCGGCCTTGCCCTTGCCCTTGCTCGCTGCCCCAGGGCTCAGTTGCATCCCCTCGGTCTGCCATTCCATCACTCATCAAAGTCCTAGAACTCTTGCTCGGTCCAGCACCTATGGCGGAAAAAAATGAGGACCCCCAATCAGGGCATCACAGTAAAGGCAAAGTTCTCCAGGCCCAGGACAGACCTAACAAGGGACACATTTTGAGAGGAAAGTTCTATAATGGTGCCATGGGAGTGAAAGCTGTCAAGGGAAGGGACAGAGGCCCCAGGGACCAGGAGAACAGTGACATAGAGTGACAAGAGTTGCTGATGGGACTTCTCTGGTGGTCCAGTAGCTAAGACTCCCCGCTCCCAAAGCAGGGGACCCAGGTTTAAACCCTGGTCAGGGAACTAGATCCTGCATGCTGCAACTAAAGACCCCGCATGCCACAACGAAGGTCCGGCACAGCCAAATAAATAAATAAATATTAAAAAAAAAAAAAAAAGAGGAGCTGATGGCTATGCGCAGATTTAGGAACACAAAGGCACCATTTAAATAAAGTTTCAAGGCAAAGACTTTCTCAAAAGTGTGAACTTGCTAGCCAGGGGTCTCTTCCTCGTAATCCTTAGGGGAGCAGGCCCATGGCTGCTTTTCTTCCCTTAGTTCCCGGAGGTCCCTGGAGTGGTGACCCTCGAGGCTTCCTGAAGTGGTTGCTATGGGCCAGGCACTGAGTCAGACTCAGACCCTGCCTCTCAAGTTCACAGTCTGATCTGGAGGAGATGCAGAATAGTGGGTCACAACCCAGGGTGATGGATATTCAAAAGGGGGAGACACGGGGCTGGGAGGGAAGAGCAAAGAGGGGCACCCACCTGAGTCTGCTCTGACCACAAGGTGACATCTGAGCTGAGTCATTCACTAAATGTTGACAGCATCCACGAGCACCTTCTGTCCAGTGCTGCATTTTTAGGGTAAAAGCATTTCTTCATTAAAACCTTTCTGGGGGACTTCCTAGGTGGGGCAGTGGTAAAGAACCCGCCTGCCAATGCAGGGGACACGGGTTTGAGCCCTGGCCTGGGAAGATTCCACATGCCACGGAGCAACTAAGCCCATACACCACAACTATTAAGCCCATGTGCTGCAACTGTTGAAGCCCACATGCCTAGGGCCCATGCTCCACAGCAAGAGAAGCCACTACAACGAGGAGCCTGCGCACCACAATGAAGAGTAGCCCCTGCTCGCAGCAACTAGAGAAAGCCCGTGTGCAGCAACGAAGACCCAACGCAGCCAATAAATAAATAAATAAATAAATTTATAAAACCTTCCTGGGCTGGACTTCCCTGGTGGCGCAGTGGTTAAGAATCCGCCTGCCGATGCAGAGGACACAGGTTTGAGCCCTGGTCCGGGAAGATCCCACATGCCTCGTAGCAACTAAGCCCGTGCACCACAACTGCTGAGCCTGCACTCTAGAGCCCGCGAGCCGTAACTACTGACCCCATAGGCCGCAACTACTGAAGCTGAGTGCCTAGAGCCTGTGCTCCACAACAAGAGAAGCCCCCGCAATGAGAAGCCCGTGCACCGAAACAAAGAGCAGCCCCTGCTCATCACAGCTAGAGGAAGCCCGCACACAGCAATGAAGACTGAATGCAGCCAAAAATAAACAAATAAATAAAATAATAAATAAATCCGTAAAAAAAGAACCCTTCTGGGGGACTTCCCTGGTGGTCCAGTGGGTAAGACTCCATGCTCCCAATGCAGGGGGTCCAGATTTGATCCCTGGCCAGGGAACTGGATCTCACATGCATGCCGCAACTAAGAGCTCGTATGATGCAACTAAGACCCAGCACAGCCTAAATAAAAAAAAAATAAAAAAAAAAACAACCTCTGGGCCCTCATCATCCCTGTGTCTTCTTAAATTGTTGTGGGGTTTTTTTGACTTTTTTTTTTCTTTAAGAACTTTTATTGAGATGCAATTGACACAATAAACTACATATATCTTAAATTGTTTTTAATATAATATTGGACACATCCCAAAATATGTATGACATCTGTGTGCTACGTACATTACATTTGTTACTTAGACGTTACATTATTATATGTGAAATATACAATAAAAGGAGCGCTCATCACCTGTCCCAGACATCACAGAGTGCTGCCAGTTGCTGGGCAAGAATCTATCTCCCCCAATCCGTTTTTCCTGCCCCACCACCAGAAGTAATTGCTAGCCTGAATGTGCTGTTTATCATTCTCTCTCTTTTCCTCTTAGAGGTTGACCACTTCGATATGTCCCCCTAAACAGTCTAGTGCTCAGTGTGCTCCTACTTGAGCTTGATGAAATGGCATCGTCCTGCACAGGGGACTCTGGTAGCATCGTGCCATCCTTGCTAGTCTGGTGGTGAATCTTCTGCGACCCTTGGTTTCACTCTCCCCTTGGCAGATGCCAGGTGCTTCCTAATGTCCCTGTTGTTTGCCGGGAGGCTCTTCATGACCTATGAATGCAAGATGTCTCAGGGGCCGTGGCAGACGGCACCGTCATTCACAACAATTCAGTTTCCCCCTTCCCTTCAGGAGCACCCTTCCTTGCCCATTGCCAGCCAGGAGATACACTGGAAGTGGCAGGTTCCCGGGCATCCCACCACAGCTGGGATCCGGGGATCAGGAGACTACCAGGACCCCTGTGGGAGTCTCACAACACCCTCACAGCAAGTGACTAGGCACTGGAATGTTGCTGCTGAAACCCTGAACTCCATGCTGTGCTTGCCATGAGACAGGTGAAGGGGTGGGAAGGGGGCCACCGCCTCACCCCTGCATCCCACATCATCTCGAATGTGTCCCCAGCAAGGTGGAGTCCACACACTGAGCCCACTCACCCAGACCACCGAGCAACCCTCCCAGGCTTGCCTTCCCCACATAACTCCTTGCCCCCCACGCCTATGCTGGCCAAAAAAAGAAAAGTCACAAAATCCAGGTGTTTAGCAAAGCAAACCTTCCCTTGGCATCGCCCAAGTGGGGAACTCAAATGTCTGCATCCCCAAACCATCTCATGCCCCTCCCATCACTTCCTTCTCCTTTCCACCAAAGTGACCACAAACCTGATTTTTGTGGTAATCTCTTTGGTTTTTATAATTTTACCAATTGTATCAGTCCGTTAGGGATGCTATGACAAAGTACCACAGACTGTGGCGCTTATAAACAGCAGAAGTTTATTGCTCACAATTGCCGAGGCTAGGAATCAGAGATCAGGGTGCCATCAGGGTTGGGGAGGGCACTCTTCCAGTTTGCAGACTTCTCATTGTATCCTCACTGGGTGGAAGGGGTGAGGGAACTCTGGAGCCTCTTCTAGAAGGGCACTAATCCCATCATGAGGACTTCATCCTCATGACCTCAGCACCTCCCAGAGTCCCACCTCCTAATACCATTAAGGGGTTAGGTTTCAACGTATGAATCTGGAGGGGGCACAAACATCCAGGCCATCGCACCAGATAAGCAGGCATTCCTCAATACAATGGTTTTGTTTTGTCTGTTTTGGGACTTAATATAAATGGAATTATTAAGTATTATATTTTGTGTCTAGATTCTGAGCTCAAAATTGGGAAGTTAATGTGAGTCATTGCATAATAGCGACATGACTGCTATTCCCCTGGATAGCTATTCTGCCAGTCATTGAGCCCTTCTACTGTTGAGGGACATTTGAGTGGTTTCACACTTTAGCTAGCATGGCTACTGGTTCTGCCAGCACTTATGTATATGTCTTATGGTGCACATATATGCACATTTCTATAGGTATATATATCAGGTCATAGAGTATATGTACTGGGTTGAATAGTATTCCCCCAAATTCATGTCCACCTGCAACCTCAGAATGTGACTTTATTTGGAAAAAGGATCTTTGTGAGTATAATTAGTTAAGATGAGGTCATAGTGGAGTAGCAAGCCCTGATCCCACAACTGTGTCCTTATAAGAAGAGAAAAAGACACAGAGAGGAAAGGCCATTCGAAGCTGGAGTGACCTTGCGTCTTCAAGCCAAGGAACACCAAGGATTGCTGGTCACTACTAGAAGCTAGGAGAGGGGCAGATCCCTCCTCAGAGCTCTCAGAAGGAGCCAACCCTGCCATTACCCTGACCTTGGACTTCTGACCTCCAGAATTGTGAGAGAATAAACCTCTGTTGTTTTAAACCTCCCAGTTTATGGTGCCTTGTTACTACAGTTACAGGAAACTCATATGGTATATATATTTTCTGCTCTGCCATTGTGTTTCCTCTTCTATTAAATGCCTGCTCACATCAATCTTCCCGTTTTTCTATCTGATTGTTTATCCTTTTCTTACCGATTTATACGAGTTCTTTATTTATTCTGGGGGTGAGCCCTGTGTTGGTTATGTATATTACGAATCTCTTCCAGTCTGCAGCTTCTCTTTGCACTTCCTTAATGATGTCTTCTGATGAACAGAACGTCTTAATTTTAACATAGAAAAATTTACCATTTTCTTGATGGTTCATGGGTTTTTTTTTGTTTTTGTTTTTGTTTGTTTGTTTTGGTTCATGTTTTTTATGTCCTGTTTAAGAAGCCTTTCCCTGCCCCAAGATTGTGGAAACATTTGCATACATTATCTTGTAGAAGTTGTCTTTGTTTTCCACATTTTCATGTATGGTGTGAGGTAGGGGTCAAGTGTCTTTTTTCTTTTCCATAGAGATCTGAAATTGTCCCAGTACTATTTGAGATGAATGTCCTTTACCCACTGTCTTGAAATACTGATCTTGTTGGATAGTAATTGTGCATATAGCTGTGGATCAGTGTTTGACTCTCTTCCATTCCACTGGTCAGTTTGTCTCTCGAGTACCACAGTGTCTTAATTAATATAGCTTCATAATAAACCTTGATACCCAGTAAAGCAAATCCTCCCACCTTATTCTTTTTCAAGAGGGCTGTTCTTGGGCTATTGTGTGTCCATATAAATTTGAGAATCAATGTATTAGATTGGTTAGATTATTCGAAGTTGAGGTAAAATGTACATAACATAACATTTACCACTTTAGCCATTTTTTATTTAAAAAAATTTATTGTGATAAAATAGTCAATATAAAAATTTACCATTTTAACCATTTTTAAGTGTACAGTTCCATGGCATGAAGCACATTCACATTGTCATACAACTATCACCACCATCCATCAGCAGAACATTGTCATCATCTCAAACTAAAACTCTGTCTCCACTAAACACTAACTCCCCATTCTCTCCTCCCCTAGCCCCTGGCTCCCACCATTCTACTTTCTGTCTCTATGAATTTGACTATTCTAGGGACCTCATACAAATGGAATCATACGACATGTGGCCTTTTGTGTTGGGCATATTTCACTTGTAATGTTTTCAAGGTTCACCCATGATATAGCACATGTCAGAATTTCCTTTCTTTTTATGGCAAATAATATTCCACTGTATGACCACATTTCATTTACCCATTCATCTGTTGATGGACACTTGAGTTGTTTCCTTTTGGCTATTGTGAGTAATGCTGTTATGAACATGGGTGTGCAAATATCTTTTTGAACCCTGATTAGCTTTTGATTGGAATCACATTTAATCTGTAGATCAATTCTGGAGAACTGACATATTTATCATATCAAGTATTCCTATTCATGAGCATGGGCTCGCTCTCCATTTACTTAGGTCGTCTTTAATATCTTTCCATAAAGTGTTATGATTTTTCTTATATTGGTCTTTCACATCTCTTGTTAGATTGATTCCTAGTTACCTTGTAACTTTTGTAAATGGTGTCTTGTTTTAAGTTCTATCTTCTAATTTTTTATGGCTGGTGTATGTATAGAAATGCAATGATTTTTGCATATGTTGATCTTGTAGCCAGGAAACTTTCTAAACCCTTCTTTCCAAAAATTTGCCTGTAAAGTCTTTTGGGTTTTCTATGTAAACAATCCTATTGTCAGCAAATAATGTTTCTTTCTTTACAATTATTATACCTTTGATTTCCTTTGTCTTACTGCTTTGGTACCACTAGTACAGTGGTGAAAGTCAACATCCTAATTTTCTTCCAGTTTTTGAAGGGAATGTTTCCAGAGTTTCAACATCAAAAATAATATTTATTCTAAGTTTTTTGTAGATAGTCTCCATCAGATTAAGAAAGTTTTTTTTTTAATTGGGGTATAGTCGCTTTACAATGTTGTGATAGTTTCTGCTGTACAGTGAAGTGAATCAGATATATGTATTCATATATCCCCTCTTTTTTGGGTTTCCTTCCCATTTAGGTCATCACAGAGCATTAAGTAAAGTTCCCTGTGCTATACAGCAGGTTCTCATTAGTTATCTATTTTATACATATTAGTGTATATATGTCAATCTCAATCTCCCAATTCATCCCACCCTCCCCCTTTCCCCCCTTGGTGTCCACACATTTGTTCTCTACATCTGTGTCTCTATTTCTGCCTTGCAAACAGGTTCATCTGTACCATTTAAGAAAGCGGTTTTCTGTAGATAGAGTCTATCAGATTAAGAAAGTTCCCCTCTATTCATAGTTTGCTAAGAATGTTTAAAATTATATTTTATCAGGTGCTTCTTCTGCATTCATTGAAATAATCATATAGGTTTTCTCCCTTTTTTTTTTTTTTTTTTTGGCCACACCTCATGGCTTGCAGGATCTTAGTTCCCCAACCAGGGATTGAACCCAGGCCCTTGGCAATGAAAGCATGGAGTCCTAACCACTGGACCACCAGGGAATTCCCTAGGTTTTCTCCTTTAACTAATTAATATGGTGAATGGCATTTATAGATTTGGCAATCCCAGGATAAGCCAAATTTTTCTGCAAATGTTAAACTGCTCAAAAAAAATACAGTCTATATTAAAGAACATCAAATTGCAGTAGCCTCTATACGGTACAGTATCATTTATGTAAAGTTTAAAAATCTGCAAAACAATATTTATATAATATTTATGGAGATGAGTATGTTGTAAAAATATAGGAACATGGAAAATGGAACATTTATTTAGGGTATAAAATCAGAACGCTTCATGAAACATAGCTGATGTTTGTCCAAATGGGTATAAAATATATACATGAAAAGGGGATGTTACATTTGGACCTATAAATGCAAACTGGCCACATTTGGACCTATAAATGCAAACTGGCCAACAGTCTGTTTTTTCCTATATTTATTTACAAGGGTTTCTTCCCCCCCCCCCCCCAAAGTGATTTTTTTCCCTTCTGGTCATTTTCAAAAACCTTTTATTTTGAAATGATTATACACTCACACACAGTTGCAATCCTGATCATCTTTGTGGGGTTTTTTTGGCCACGCAGCTTGCAGCGTCTTAGTTCCCCCACCAGGGATTGAACCCAGGCCCCGGTGCTGAGTCCTAACCACTGGACCACCAGGGAATTCCCAGTCCTGATCATCTTTGAATCTTCTCTTCTTGCTGGATCATTCTTGTGGTTCTACCTTCTTTTCTCTCTCCTTTTTTAAAAAAGTTATTCCTAAGTATTGTATTCTTTTCAATGCGATTGTTTTCTTCCTCCCTCCCTCCCTTTCTTTCTCTGGCTACGTCAGGTCTTAGTTGCAGCACACAGGATCTTTGTTGTAGCATGCAGGCTCAGTAGTTGCAGCAAGAGGGCTCTCTAGTTGTGGCATGTGGGCTTAGTTGCCCCACAGCACGTGGGGATCTTAGTTCCCCGAAGAGGGATCGAATCCACATCCCCTACATTGGAAGGCTTATTCTTAACCACTGGACCTGCAGGCAAGTCCCCCCATCTTCTTTCCCACATGTATAGTGTTTTCCATGTTGTCTGACCCTGTCAACCTCAGAAGGTCCCAAAGGTTTCAACCTGTTGTTTCTGCTGACGTAAGCACAGTGCTTCATTTCCTTCTATGTTTGGTGATCTTTATGAGGTCTTTTTGGTTGATCTTAATCTATGGACAAACTGGAGACCTAAACCAAGCTTGATGTTCTCTAGAGAGGATTTGCTTTCCCTTCTGCCAGGAGTGCCACCACCCTGGATCCACCTTTGCTCCCACCCAGAGTCCCAAACTCAATCAAGGTGCCCCCTTCCCACCTCCCACCATAGCATGTGTTGCTCATGGCAGCTCACTGGGAACTTCAGAGACCTCCTCCATCTTGGGAACCAGCCTGGGGAGGACTGAATTGCTACTTGCTTTTCCCTACCTTGCGAGTTTCGGGTTTTGAAGCAAGTCCATTAACCTCGCTCTGCATCTTTTGCTGAATGAGATTAATCCCTACTTTTGCAAGCTTATATGGGGATTACAGACAACGACGGAAGTCTTAAGTGACTGGTACACGCTGAGAGCCCCTCTGATCAAGTGCTTTTTTTATTTTTATAAATTATTTTTTATTGGCTGATGTTGGCTTTTGTTGCTGCACACTGGCTTTCTCTAGTTGCAGAGAGCGGGCGCTACTCTTCATTGTGGTGTGCAGGCTCCTGATTTTGGTGGCCTCTCTTGTTGTGGAGCACGGGCTCTAGGCACATGGGCTTCAGTAATCATGGCAAATGGGCTCAATAGTTGTGGCTCACAGGCTCTAGAGCACAGGCTCAATAGCTGTGGCACACGGACTTAGTTGCTCCACGGCATATGGTATCTTCCTGGGGCAGGGATTGAACCCATGTCCCCTGCATTGGCAGGTGGATTCTTAACCACTGTGCCACCTAAGAAGTCCTGGTCAAGTGCTCTTGATGTGCCCAGAGCTCTAAGGGTCCAGCCTTCCCATCCAGAGGGTCACCTCCCACTCCCACCCCTACAGAGAGCCTAGAGGTAAAAGAGCACAACACAGATGCTTTAATGTTTATAAAACATGAAAACCCAGGCCCCAAGGGACTCAAGTGATGCCGGGGAGGCAGAAAGGACAGGGAAGTCAGTGGGCCACAGCATGAGGGTGAGGGGCCGGATTTTGGGCCCTCACTGCAGGCTCCATTTGGCTGGGCTCCACTTCTGGAAAAGGGCAGCTCTTCTACCTGCAGCCCGGGGCTGGGCCCTGCCCGAGGCTCCCACGCCTCTGGGGAGCATGGGCAGGAGGAAGACATGGCTGATGGCCATCCCTGAGGAAGTGGTGAGCAGCTCCTGGATCAGGGCAGGCGGGTGGAAGCCAGGCCTGGCCACCCACCCTCCTTCAACTACCCTCTCTCCAGTCCCCAGCCCTGAGAGAGAACACCTTGAATGTAAGAAAGAAGGAGGCCCCTGCCTAAATGTCTTCCTCCCTGCATGGCCAAGTGGGAGGAGCAGATGAGACCCTTCTTTCAACTGAAGAACCATAGAGGAGCTGGAATGCTCACCAACTAGGAGAGGGCACCCGTTAAGGGTTATGAACAAATCTATCTAAAAAACCGTATCTGAGCTCAAAGCATCAGTCCATCCCCCAGCCCAGCTCTGTGCAGGGCGAGAACCCAAAGGTGGCACTGATAGCCTGGCAGCTGGGGCTCGGGTCCCAGAGCTGCCTCTGTCCCAGGCCTTGCCGCCCCTCCCCACCCCCACCCCAGTCCAAGCGGAAGCCAGGGCAGGGTCTAGGCGGGGTGGTGCCTATCTCCCGGCCTGCAGGTGGTTGTGGAGCTGCTCCGCCTGGCTCTTCAGACACTGGAATTCCTCCTGGATGAAGTCTGTCAGGGCTTTGCGCATCTCCACCTGAGGGGAAGGACTGGGGCTGGCCTGCAGCCCTCAGGGAGCTTCGCCCAGGATCCCTGGGAGGCCAAGGGCACTGGGATGGGCTAGGACAGCTCTGGCACTGCCTGGGGGAGAAACTCACAGCTGACTTGTTCTCTGCCCGGAGCCGCTCAAGTACGGGTAGGGCACTGAAGGGCTTCCCGATCAGCACGGTGATTTTCTGTGGGGAGACCAGGCACCAATGGGTGACAGGAGCAGGGGAGTGCCCACAGCCCCAGCACCCTGGGGAGCCAGGAGCCAAGTCCTGTCCTTAACTCGCTGAGTACTCCCTCGGGTCCACTCTCCCTCTTTAAAATGAAGTGGTTGGGCTCAGAGACATCCAAGAGCCATCCCAGTCCTGGGGTCCATGCCCTCGTCATCCTGTCCTGTCCTGTCCCAATCCCAAGGCCTGCCCCCACCCCAGCCTTGGTGCCAGGAAGCCCCTCTCTCTGCTTCACTCTGTTCCCCCTGCTGCAGCCTTAAGCTCAGACCCTCCTGAATCTGGCCTCAGTGGTGCTGAGTGGGAGTCATGGGGCAGATGGCAGACAGACAGACAAGGTCAGCAGCCCTACCCACCTGTCCAAAACGGGGGAAGTAGGGCGGGCTGTTAGGAAGGACGTCGTTCATTCCTGCAGCACAGCAGACAGATGGCCAGGAAGCTGGCGTGGGGTGGAGCAGGGCAGCCTGGGCACTCCCTCCCTGTCACCCAGAGGAGACCCACCCCCCAAAACCACCTAGTGAAGCCCCTCTCCCTGGGCTGCAGCCTTGGCCCGAGAGGGAGGCTCACCGACATGCCACAGTGGCAGAATGACAGGATTGAGATGACATTCGGCGATCAGGCGTCCAATTCCTGCCCCGGGGAGAGGCAGAAATGTTCACATGAGCAGCTTCAGTGCCAGCCTACGACCCAGGCCACTCCTGCCCTCCCCTCAGTTAAAAGCAGCTACCCTGGCATTTCTCCAAAGAAGACATACAGATGGCCAAGAGGCACATGAAAAGCTGCTCAACATCACTAATTCTGAGAGAAATGCAAATCAAAACGACAATGAGGTATCACCTCACACCGGTGAGAATGGGTATCATCAGAAAATCTACAAACAGTAAATGCTGGAGAGGGTGTGGAGAAAAGGGAATGCTCTTGCACTGTTGGTGGGAATGTAAATTGATACAGCCACTATGGAGAAGAGTATGGAGGTTCCTTGAAAAACTGAAAATAGAGTTACCATATGACCCAGCAATCCCACTCCTGGGCATATACCCAGAGAACACCATCATTCAAAAAGACACATGCACCCCAATGTTCATTGCAGCACTATTTACAATAGCCAGGACATGGAAGCAACCTAAATGCCCATCAACAGATGAGTGGATAAAGATGATGTGGCACATATATACAATGGACTATTACTCAGCCATAAAAAGGAATGAAACTGGGACATTTGTAGAGACATGGATGGACCTAGAGACTGTCATACAGAGTGAAAGTGAGTCAGAAAGAGAAAATCAAATATCGTATATTAACACATATATGTGGACTATAGAAAAATGGTACAAATCAACCGGTTTGCAAGGCAGAAATAGAGACACAGATGTAGAGAACAAACATATGGACACCAAGTGGGGAAAGCGGGGAGGGTTGCAGGGGATGAATTGGGAGACTGTATCTCAATAAAAGTTCTAAAAAAAAAAAGATGTAATGGGGAAAAACAAGAATAAAATACATGAATAAGTGAAAAGAAAAAAAAAAAGCAGCTGCCCTGGGCCAGTCCCTCTGTGAGGCCAGCCCTTGTTTCAGCACCTGTCCCCTTCCTGCTGCCACCAACACGCTCATGTGCCCCACCTGCCACAGTCCAACCCAGCCGGAGAGGGCCCACGGCTCTTACCCCACTTGAAGCGCAGGAACTCAGAGCTCATGTTTACTTTCCCTGTTGAGAGAGGACTGAGGTGAGGGCTGGGGGCTGCCCAGGGGGGCGGGGGGGGGGCAGTCCCACCCATATTCTTGAGAGGGTTGTGAGCCTGCCAGCCCCACTGACCTTCTGGGAAGATGTGCACCCAGTCCCCATGGTTGAGCTTCTCCAAAATGAAATCCATTCCCTTCTGGTAGACGCCATCTCCTGCAGAGAGACAGTCCCTCCCTTCAGTCTCCATCCTCCAGGGCCCCTCCTCCGCCCTCCCTGGGTACGGAACAGCAGCTCCTCATCCCCCAGCGTGTGGTCCACACGAACACCTTCCAAGGCCAGTCCCTCTCAGACCTGCTCAGCCCTGGCTACACCGTGGCCCTTATTGTCCTTTGTTCAATATCCTTTAAACCTCTAAGTTCCTGTGATGTGCAAGGAAGCATCATTGTTTCAAAGTGTCTCCAACTGAAATTCTGAACTTGGCCATTCCTCCACTGACCTACGACCCCACCTTCTACCTGTCAGTCCCAGCACAGCCACACCCACTGAGCGACTTCGGCCATGGTCAGGCACCTGCAGTACGTGCCCTCGCGGATCCCCCATCAACTTACTGTCCTCCCTGCCCCACCTGCACCCCCGCCTCCCCGACTGGGCTCTTGGAGCCTTAGGAGGAGCCAGCCCTGGGCCAGCCGACCATCTGCTGCCCCTGGCCCACAGGAAGCTGCCGAAGCAAACCAAGTCTGCCTGTGATTTCCAGCCTTGCTTGGGCCCCAGATTCTGGACAGCAACCCTTTCCCTGG
The DNA here is from genome assembly GCF_030028045.1 of Hippopotamus amphibius kiboko. Lineage (NCBI taxonomy): Eukaryota > Metazoa > Chordata > Mammalia > Artiodactyla > Hippopotamidae > Hippopotamus > Hippopotamus amphibius. The sequence goes on from NC_080203.1 coordinate 2,639,943, forward strand.
GGTCTCTGCTAGGCCAGTTCCCATAGCCACTCCTCACAGGCCTCCTAGCCCTGTCGGAGCCCTCAGCCTCTGCTGTCCCTCCCTCCCACTGGCCCCTTCCTCGAAGGGCTCCCCCTGCAAACTAGACTCTCCCTGAGCGAGGTCCCTCGGGAACGGGAGAACATTGGACGGAACACAGTGTCCATGAGTTGGGGAAAACTCAAACCTGCCACACGGAAAACAGCGGGGTTGAGCCATGGCCGATGCTAGCAACACTCACCCTGGAGAGGCCATAAGACCACGACGCCGGACCCAGGTGGCCCAGCCGTCAGCAACAACACAGACACAAATGCCTAATGCCATGTGCTGGCTCTCAACTTGGAGTCATGTGGGGACGCTCTGTACCCACACACAGTAAGAGACTCACTCGTCAACCTTGTCCGTAGAGAGGAAGACAGATAGACAGACACCAGGACTATTTGGGCCAACACACTAAGAAACAGACTTTCAACCTGTTTTCTGTAAGGCTGAGGCTTTGGAAGGTTCTAGATAGGGATCCAGGAGTCTCAACCCAACCCACATGGGAACCGGGCCCAGCAGCTCCCTCAGGGGCTGGAGCTGGGGAGCTATCACCCACTGCAGTTTCTCAGGGCCTTGTGCGCAGGAGCAGCACATTCCCTACTTGAGATCACGTTAGCCAGTAGAGGTAGGCTGCACGGGTGCAGCCTCCTGCCCTACAAAAACCCACTGGTGCAACCAAGCCACCCAGCTTGGAATCAAAATTTAAAAATACCATGCTTTGAAACTGCCCTGCTGGCGCAGTGGTTAAGAATCTGCCTGTCAATGCGGGAGACACGGGTTTGATCTCTGCTCTAGGATGATCCCACATTTTGGGGAGCAACTAAGCCCATGCACCACAACTACTGAGCCTGCGCTCTAGAGCCCGCAAACCACAGCTACTGAAGCCCACGCGCCTAGAGCCTGTGCTCCGCAACAAGAGAAGCTACGGCAATGAGGAGCCCGCGCACCACAACGAAGAGCTGCCCCCACTCTCCGCAACTAGAGAAAGCCCGCGCACAGTAACGAAGATCCAATGCAGGGGCTTCCTAGGTGGTGCAGTGGTTGAGAATCCGCCTGCCAATGCAGGGGACACGGGTTCGATCCCTGCTCCAGGAAGACCCCACATGCCTCAGAGCAACTAAGCCCGTGTGCCACAACTATTGAGCCTGCGCTTTAGAGCCCGTGAGCAACTATTGAGCCCATGTGCTGCAACTACTGAAGCCCACACCCCTAGAGCCTGTGCTCCGCAACAAGAGAAGCCACGGCAATGAGGAGCCGGCGCACCACAATGAAGAGTCGCCCCCACTCACCACAACAAAAGAAAGCCCGTGTACAGCAAAAAAGACCCAACACAGCCAATAAAATAAGTTAATTAATTAATTAATTAATTAATTTTAAAAAAAGATCCAATGCAGCCAATAAATGAAAACCGAAATAAATTTTTTTAAAAGAACTGTTAAATCCTTAAAAGAAAATAAAAATAAAAATACCATGGTTTGGGAGCAACACTTCATAATGTTTAACTTTTGCAAATGCTATTTCTACTCGTGTAGCTTGTGCAAGATCATTTTGACACTTCACGTCATATCACAAGGTCTATGCTTGGGGGGAAAGGGGAATTTCCTGGAACACAGAAGCAAAGTATGCCTTTGCTTCAATATGTGTTGTTAGATCTTTGCTGCACATCAAATGTATTGGAGAAACAGCTTGTCCCTGCCTACTTTCTCTCACTGGAAGGTGCTTAGGATTAAGATTTCAGTTTCTGCTTTTATTGTGCAATAAAACTTAGATGCGGGTCAAAAAGAAGAATGAGACTAGACATGGACGTGGAAGGCGTCTGAGGTTGCAGAAAGGAGGAACTGAGGCTCAGGGATGGGGTACACGAGCAGCGTCGCCATCTCTCAGAGCAGTGCATGATAAACAACGCCACGGTCACTTGCCATGACACTGTAGCCTCTGCTTATGTTTTACAAAAATGAAGTCGCCTCCAAAAGCAGCCAAAAGAGAAAGTGTTCCAGGTGGCTCTCTCTAGGGAGTAAGTAGGTCTCTGGATCTGGAGGAGTGGGCACCGCAGCTTTTCATTAAATACCTTTGTTTATTATTTGAGCTTACTTTATTGGATTTTACCACGTTTTACTTCCACCTACTGGAAACAAGAAGCTTTCCTCTGACCTCTAACTCCCTTTGGTTACTTCCTCCTCACAGCCCAACCTCTGGGAGGAGTGGCCACCCTTGCTGTCCACCCCCCACCCTGCCCCGTAGCTCCTGTGGCTGTCAGTCCTGGGAAATGGCTTCTCCAGGGCCAGTGGAGGCCTCCGCAATACCGAGGGGCCCTTTCCTTCCCCTCTGGCCACTGCTCCCTGCTGCCTCGGTGGCTTGTGTCTCCTTCTGTGCTCTGACGCACTGTCCTGGGGCCCTGCTCTCTCCACGCTCTCCCCCTCTACGATCTCACGTCTATGTTTGTGACTGTTTGCAGCTGAGTTCCTGGTATCTTTATTCCAAACTGTTCTTTTGAGTTCCAGAACCACGCATCCCACTGTCTCTGGACCGCTCCCCTGCTCAGGTGACAGGCTCCTCTCAACCCCCATGCTGCTAGTCCCATCCTTCCAGTGGCTCGTTGTCACCAGACATCACCTAGTGTCATCTTTGACTTTTCTTTTCCTTGCCCCCTCCTACACCCAATCTGTCAACAAGTCCTGTCAACCCCACCTCCAGAGCATACCCCAAAGCCGTCCAGCCTCTGCTCTCCATGGTGACCCCCCGAGGCCCAGCTACAATCCTCGGCTGCCAGAATGACTGCGGCAGACTCTAACCAGGCTCCCTGCCTCCACTCAAGCCCGCTCCTGTCCTCCAGGCACACTGCAGCCGGGGGCTCTCTCTCTAAGCACACACGAAAGCATGTCACTACCCTGATGAGAAAGCGGAACCCAAATTCTTAACGTGATTATGCCAGAACCTTCACATTCAGCCTGCAACCTACAATTTTCTGCCTTTACCACATATCCCTCCAGTGTCTGCTACTTGCTTCCTGTGTCTAGAATGCCTTTCCTTTCATACGCTGCCTGGAAAGATCTTACTTCCAGAGGAAAAAGCAACCTGGATTTGAATCCTGGCTTTGCCACCTCTTGCCCTGTGACCTTGGGCCAGCATCTTTATCCCTCTGAGCTCCTTTATCTGGAGAAGGGGGATCAAAATGGCCCCTACCTCCTGAAGTTCTCGCGAGGTGCTGAGTAATCACTCGACATCACACCCTTCGCCCCACAGCCTGTTTGTTCTCCCAAACTCGCAGCCTCCAGCACATGCCACTGCCATCACAGACTGATGACACCATACTGCCATCAGTGAGTCTCTTAGCAACGGCCTCAAAAGAAGGAAGCGTGGATAATGCCTCCTTGACTTCTAACACCACAGTCAGGGGCACACAATCCTCAGGCAGTCGCAGGGAATCGAGTGCTCTCCAAGAAGCCATTACTCATGCCTCCAGGGGCCGCTGCCACCCCTCCTGCCACGCGATGGAGCTGGGCCTCACGCGAGTGAGGCAGCACCCGTGGCTCCGCTTGCTCCCAGGCGGCCTGTTCCACCGGGGTCCCTCTACTCCCAGGGCTGCCAAGCCAGAGGCACTGGCCACCAGTCTCTGTACCCCAAGTGAGGCCAGAGAAGCCCCCAGAAGCACCTCCCTTCACCCAGCGGCCCAGCAGCCCCTCCCAGAGGAGCAGCTCACCTCGGCACACGGGCACGCACTTGCCCAAGCTGAAGAAGTGGGAGTGCAGCTCCTTGGTGAAGCAGATGTCTGCAGCCGCGGGGGTCCTGGAGAGGGGACAGATGCAGTCACCCCTGCACCCTGCTTCTCTGCCCTCCCCCCCGGCATGATGCCTGACACCGTCAGCAATGCAGAACGGACGCACTGGAGGGCCTGTGGGGCCCCACCCCATGCCCTGCCTGGACTGTTGGAGGCCGCCTCCTCGGCAGAGCAGGAGGGGAAATCTGGGCAGAGACGGGTGAGGCCTACCAGGCCCACCGTGAGGGGCCCACCCCTCCTCACCAACGCATCAACTTCAGGTTCCAGATGTGGCGGAGTTTCAGGATCCCTGGAGAAGGAGAGGAAAGGCGTCAAGCCCCAACTTACCTTGTACCTGGGGGGCGCCTATTTCTGTCACGCTGTTTCAGGGAATGAAGAACATGGACAGCAGCACTACCATTGCCCTATGGTCCAAAGTGGCATCTTCCAGACCCTTGGGCCAGACCCTCAAGTTCCCCCTGGCTCCTCCATTTCTTCCACCCCCTATATCTTATTAGTCACCACATCTGATCTGCCTACCTCCCCAATATATTCTGGTGCTGCCTATTCTTCTACCTATTCCTCCACTGTCACAGCCATCATCCTGGTCCAGGCTACTGGATGGCTCTAAAGCCTCCTTCCACCTTCCTGGTCTCCTAGGATCTGCCTGTGGCACCCTACAGGCCACGCTCTGTGCAGCGGCAAGGGTGACCTCTGAAAGGCTCTAATTTGACCACATGGCTCCCCACGAGCTCTACCTCCTAGTCTATCCTCCTGCGTTCAGCAGTGGGAGCCCTGAGCACCCTCGTACCCAGCCATCTGGGTTACTGGAGCCAAGCAACTCCCTGTGAAGTCAGCAGAGCAGGAAATTCTAGGTAAGGAAGCGAGCTCCCAAATGAGGCTGGTCAAAGGCTACAAACCTAGCCGAGAGCAGACCTGTAACCAGGACACAGGTCTTCCAGCCCCTAGCCCAGAGCTTCCTTGACAGGACACCCTGTGGTCCTCAGAGTTGTTCTCAAGACTCTTTGGAACCTTGACAGTTTAGAGAATGGAGGGTCTCTCAGGCCTGATGCATCGGAGTAAAGGAGCTGTCAGACCTTGCACTGTGGCCATTCCCTCCAAATTTCTGAGACCCTCTCCAAATCCCATTCCCTAGGAGGATACTGAAGGGGCCACAAATCAAACTTTCATCCCTGGGGCAGGACACTCCAGAAACAGGAGTGCCAGGGGTATCCAAAGAGCCCCATGAGGAGTTAGTTTGGTCTGCTAGTCTTTGGCCCTGTCCCAGGTTCCTTCCTTGCCTCCCCGAGCCCAGCACACTGGCCCGCGTACCCCAGAGATGAGGGTCATCCATGCAGGATTGGTGATTGGAGACCGTGATGAGGGGTGTGGCTGGGCCTCGGTTCTCAATGAGCTCGTAGAGCACCTCCTTGTTGTGGACGGTGAGGTTGTTCATGAACTCTGGGGGGAGAGGGGGAGGGTCGGGATCTTGGCCTCCTTTCCCGGGAGCCCAGGGCTTCCCCTGGCCAAGCCAGCCCCGCCAATGCCCCCAACCCCGAACCCCAACTCTGGCTGGGCGTGGAGACCCGTGGCCGACTCTGCCTCGGCTTTGGGCCCACTCACTGGTCCAGAAGCAGCTGTAGGTGCCCACCAGGCCCATGACGACGCTGCTGGCCAGGGTCCAGGTGAGCGGCGGCACCGCAGGGAACGGCCATTTCACGTGTAAGGGCATCTCCCCCCCGACCGAGCTTCCCCCACCGCCCCCGGCGGCCCGGCGCTCCCCCTGCCCCGGGGCAGCCTGTGGGGCCGCTTCAGGTCTGCGCCCTCAACCGCTCGGGAGCCGGGTCCCTGACAGGCCCGCGCCACAGACGGGCGCCGCGGCTCGGCGCGACAGGGGACTCGACCAAGGCCACCTAGCGGGTCAGGCCAGAACCGGGCCCGGCCCCGCTCTCTCGCCACACACTAGCCGCCCCGGAGCCAAGAGATGAGGAACGAACTGAGGAGCCAGCGCGGATGCCGGCGGTAGCCGCGAGCCCCGCGCACCCACCGGAAAGCGAGTCTGCGACGGGGCTGGGCTCTACCGTCGTCTGTCGCAAAACGCGCTCGGGCTGCTTGACGGCAGCGGGGGCGTGCCCACGAGCTGCGTGGCCCCGCCCCGGCCCGGCCCCGCCCCGGCCCCGCCCCGCCCCAGTGCAGTTGAGGTTCGAGGCCACCAGCCGGCAGCTCGTGCGTTTTGTCTCATTAGTTAGTCCCCGAAAAGGTCTCCGCGAGTAACATAGGCTGCACAGCATGATTACCTGACACCACTGAAGGTCCGGCTGGCGGAACACTTTAGTTTTTTCCCTCCTTTGTTTTCATTCATTTCATATAACATGGAATTAACCATTTTATAATATTTCATAGCATTTTATATTATATATATTATTTTATGTATGTAACATATGTAATGTTATATGTTGTATATATTACATTATATAATTTTGCATAATTACCTACATACAATTTTATGTAATTACCATATTACAGAATTGTACTATGTGAATGTATGCAATATAATGTAACATGTGATGTAATATGTAATATATAACAGCATATAACATACAATAGGAAACACTATATATGTGTATTACAGTATTTTATATCCTTTAGTACATCCGCAGTGTTGACAACCACTACCTCTAACTAGTTCCAAACATGTTCATCACCTGGAAAAGAAAGCCCTGTATTCGTTAAGCAGTCTGTTTTTTATTTTTAAAGCAAAGCATAATTTTATTGATTAAAAAAAAATTTGGGAGGACTTTCCTGGTGGCGCAGTGCTTACGAATCCGCCTGACAATGCAGGGGACACGGTTTGGAGCCCTGGTCCAGGAAGATCCCACGTGCCGCAGAGCAACTAAGCCCGCGAGCCACAACTACTGAGCCCACGTGCCACAACTACTGAAGCCTGTACGCCTAGAGCCTGTGCGCCAAAACAAGATAAGCCACCGCAATGAGAAGCCCACGCACTGCAACGGAAGAGTAGACCCTGCTTGTTGCAACTAGAGAAAGCCTATGCACAGCAGCCAAAAAACAAATACATAAATTTATTTAAAAAAATTTTTTTCCACGGGAATTTCCTGGCGGTCCAGTGGTTAGGACTCAGTGCTCTCACTACCGACGGCGCGGGTTCAATCCCTGGTTGGGGAACTAAGATCCCGCAAGCAGCGGAAAAGAAAAATTCCCAACCTTCTGCTCATCACTACCCCCAATCCATTAGCGCGCAGGTCCTGCCAAAGGGGACATTGCCCCGAAGACCAAACTACAACCATCCAGTAAGCACCCATCTCCCGCTCATAGACACCGCCGAGTCCCCCACTTGTCCCAGCAGCGACAGTGCAGGATCCCCACGGGGCACTGAGCTGCCAGATCTCTAAACTCTCGGGTACAGTTTTTCAGTCCGCCCTCGGCTTCCACCACCATGGTCAGTTGCTGCGCCGTCTGTCGCTCGCTTTGGGTATTCAGAGCACTCAGGAGTGCGCAGCCACACCGGGCCCGGCCCGAGGACTTGAAGAGGAGGCTTTGTCCTCGGTGGTGCCCAGGCTCACCGCGGGGCTTCCTTCTTCGGGCATGCGCTCCAGCTCTAGCGTCTTCCCCACCCGATCCGGACCTGGACGGGGGCTGAGAGCCGGGCCTGGGAGAGCGCAGAACAGGGTTTGCACTCGGGTGGCAGCAGCTCCTCGCCGCGCGCCTTTGGCACAGGCAAAACTCTTACTCACAGCCTGGTCATCTGCTCAAACCCTCCCCCGCCTTCGCCTCAGCCAGCGCCGGGTCCCATGCCGGCGGGGAAAGCGGGGTCCGGTGGGAAAGTGGGCGGTCAGGTCCGCGGTTCCCAGGCCAGGCGCCCGCTCTCCCTGCGGCCGCCGGGGCGGAGCCAGAGCTGGGCCCGCCCACCAGGAAGGGTGGGGCGGCCGAACCGGCCCGGACGGGTGGGGCGAGTTGAAAGTCTCTTCCTCTTTTTTCGTCTCCGGTCTCGGCTCAGGCAGGCGCTGTGATTCCGTGGGGAGTCGCGATCCGCTCACAGCACAGGAAGGTGGTGAGGAGACCACCCAGTCTGCGCAGGTATGGGAGCCCTCTGGCCAGAGGGAAGGAGGAAGTTGCCCCCAGCCTGTGAGGGAAGGCGAGAGGGGAAGGGAATCCCAGGGCTGGGGCTAAGGGCTGGTGTTGGGAGCCCGGACCGGCTTTGGGCTGAGGCCAGGAACTTTCTAGTTCTTCTTGTCCGCCCTCCTGGGAGCCCCTGGCCCCAGAGCCTCCAAGCCTGCCCTTGCCAGCCCAGAGCTGCCTAATGGCCTACATACATCCCAGAATAGGCACCAGGGAATGGGACCCAAACTAGCATGAATGACAGAGCAGGTGGCTAGGGAGAAACAGGCATGGAGTCCAAGCAGGCAGAAAGTGAAACCAAGGGGGAAGGTGACAAGGTGACAGAGAAAAACAGGCAGACAGAAGTAGAGGGACTTACGTCGCTGTATGAGGATGACACCAACAGGGAGTTGAGCGAAGGCCTGCGCCCAAAAGAGAGGTCAAAGCCTGGGAGCCTGAGAAAGATAATCTGAGAAAGACACCCAGGAAGAGGGGGGTTCCAGCTGATAAGATGAACAAGTAGGGCTTACCAGTGGTGGCGGGGACGTGGGAGAGGGGCCCCATCACACACTGTGGTGATTTGGTGTATCCGAGATCACTTTAAATGCATACGCCCTGAATCCAGCAATTATACTGCTGGGAGTTTGTCTTAAAGGTAATGTCTGCCAAGTGGGAAGACAGAGATGCACGAAGATGGTCCTTCTAATTGCTACTGGTGGTGAAAAGTTGTAATCAACTCTAAGGTTGAACCCTTGTGCACTGCTGGTGGGAATGTAAGATGGGGCAGCCACTGTGGAAAATAGTATGGCAGTTCCTCCAAAAAATTAAATATAGGATCACCATATGATCCAGCAATTTCATTTCTGGGTATCTAACCAAAAGGATTGAAAGCAGGAACTTGAATAGATATTTGTACACTCGTTTTCACAGCAGCACTATGGACAGTAGCCAAAAAGTGGAAGCAACCCAGTGTCCATGGATAGGTGAATAGACGAAAAAAATGTGGTCCATCCATACAGTGGAATGAATTTAGAATCTAAATTTAAATTTTAAATTTTAGAATTTAAAAGCAAGGGCGTTCTGACACCTGCTACAACATGGATGAAACAAGGACATTATGGTCAATGAAATCAAACAGTTGCAGACAGATCCTGTATGACTCCACTTGTATGAGGTGCCTAGAGTAGTCAGATTCCTAGAGACAGAAAGTAGGATGGTGGGGGGAGCACAGGTTGGGGGAGAGGAGGGGGATTAGTATCTAATGGGGACAGAGTTTCAGTTTGGAAGATGAAGAAGTTCCGGGGATGGATGGTGGGGATGGTGGCACAACAGTGTAAAGGTGCTTCATGCCACTGAACTGGACACTTAAAAATGTTTAAGATGGTAAACTTGATGCTGTGTGTATTTGACCACAATTAAAAAGGACAAGATTGAACCATGCATGCTGATGTCGGAAGGTGTCCACAAGGAAGAAAGGCAGGAAATGTGTGACGCTGGCAGCTCTGGGAGGCTGGTGCTAGGCAGCCACTTTCTCTGTCACATATTACCATGTCCTTCTGGAACTAGAACTGAGCCCAACTGGGACCTGAACCTGGGGCAACCTGGATTCCTCTGGAGGGTTCCAGAAGCCCATACTTAGCCATGCACTGCTCCTGCTCCTCCTCCTGGCCAGTGGGGCTGAGACCTTCCGCATCTGTGCTTTCAACGCCCAGCGGCTGACACTCAACAAGGTGGCCAGGGAGCCTGTGCTGGACACCTTAGTACGGGTAGGTTCATCACTGCAGGGAAGCTGTGCCCCTAAGGACCATGACCCAAAGCCCCTAGCCCTACCTGACCAGGGACATGTGCTGGAGAAGAGCAGACATCAGGAGACATGGTGTGGAGACGTGCAGCACCTTCCTTTCCTGTCGTTGGCCTCAGTCTCCTCCTCTGTAAAATGGGTGCAGTGTTGGTGGAGATTGTATTCAATCTTCTCCCAGGTCTTTTCTAGCCTTGCTGCTCTCTTTGGGCTGCAGCCAGCGTGTCATGACACTCTTGGCCATATCGGTGCCAGGTCCCAGGGATACCACCCCTCTCCCAGGGCAGCTGGCACTGAGTGGGGATGGCCTTCCTGGTGTCCTGCAGATCCTGGCTCGCTGTGACATCACGGTGCTGCAGGAGGTGGTGGACTCTACTGGCAGTGCCATCCCCCTCCTGCTTCGAGAACTCAATCGGTGAGGAAGGCTCTGTGGGTCTAACCTGGGGGGCCCCCAAAGCCTTAGGGCCGCTGACCCCAGGTTCCCCTTTCCTGGCAGATTTGATGACTCCGGGCCCTACAGCTCCCTGAGCAGCCTCCTGCTGGGGCGCGGCACGTACAAGGAGAAGTACGTGTACATCTACCGGTGAGTGCAGACAGTGACCGATGAGGGGCCAGGCAGTTGGCCTGGTGCAAGGTGGCACAGTAGCCCCAAAAGTGGCCCTCACCTTCACCTAGCACTTGTTCTCCTCAGTGGTTTTACCCTGGGATCTTCCTGTCCTCTACCCCAGACAGCTTCAGTGCCCATGTGTCCCTCCAGCAGGTGGCCTTCCTTCTCCAGTCACAGATGTGAGGCCCCCTGCCTCTCTCCTGCAGAAGCCGTGGGGGCTCAGGGCGAGGCTGACCCCCTCTTTGCTAGTGACTGGTTGCAGCTTCTGGGAAGAGGCTCACCAGGGGCCTGTCACAGGTCCTGGGAAGAGCCAGTTTCCAGAAACAGCCCTAAGTCCCTGGGAGGACAGCCTGGGGGTTGGGATCGAGAGGGCAAGGGTGGCAGTCAGGGAAAGAGACATGTCCCTCTATATAGATGAAAATATATAATGTCGAGAATTCACTCCAAAATGACAGGGGAACAGAGACACGCCCATACAGCAGCACCGCTCATAATGTCTCAAAGTAGAAACGATCCCATTGTCCGTCAGCTGATGAACAGATACAGTGGAATATCATTCAGCCTAAGAAGGAAGGAAGTCTGAGCCGGGCTGCAGCCTGGATGAACCTAGGACACATGTGCTAAGGGAAAGAACCAGACACAGAAGACTAGGTATTATTTGATTCCATTCACAAGAAATGTCCAGCAGAGGTGAATTTAGAGAGACAGAAAATAGATCAGGGGCTTCCAGAGGCAGAGGGGGAGGGGAACAGGAACTGCTCAGGGGAGAGGTTTCTTTGGGGTGATGAGAACATTCTAAAATTGATTGTGGTGATGGTTGCACGACCTTGTGAGTGTACTGAATCCACTGAATTGTGAATTTTAAACAGGTGAGTTTTATGATGTGTGAATTATATCTCAATCTAGAAGAAGTTCTAGAAAGAAAGGCTAGGAAGGCTGTGCTTACATGAAATGGAGCTGCTGGTGGAGGGCCCTCTCCCTGAGTGCCAGGTCTGACGTGAGCACTCGCAAACCAAAACCAGTGACATGGGGCCACTGCTTCTTGCCCCTGGTCCACCAGGTCACACAAGACGCAGGTCCTGGATTCCTACGTGTACGATGATCAGGATGACCTCTTTGCCCGGGAGCCCTTTGTGTGCCGGTTCTCTTTGCCCAGCAAGGGTAGGAGAGGAAGAAGGGTGGCCCTGCTATGAGGGGGCAGGAAGGGGAGTCTGGCGGGTTCTGTGGGGGGCTTGGGGGGTACTGGGCAGAGCAGGGCCAGGAGTGGCTGGGAGCCCTCTGTCCCTGGGGCCTTGCAGTTCTTCCCAGCCTGGTGCTGGTCCCACTGCACACCACTCCGAAGGCTGTAGAGGCGGAGCTGAACGCCCTGTACGATGTATTTCTGGATGCCTCCCAGCGCTGGCAGAGCGAGGTAGGGCTGGGCCAACTGTATGGGAGGGAGGGGGACAGGACAGCCAGGTGACCAGGCTCGACTGCTGCCTCCCTCTCCAGGATGTGATCTTGCTTGGGGACTTCAATGCAGACTGTGCTTCGCTGGCCAAAAAGTACCTGGACGACCTGGTCCTTCGGACGCAGGCTGGCTTCCACTGGGCCATCGCTGACGGCGTGGACACCACGGTGCGGGCCAGTACCCACTGCACCTACGACCGCATAGTGCTACACGGGGAGCGCCTCCAGAGCCTGCTGGCAGGCGCAGCCGCCTTCGACTTCCCCTGGAGCTTCGGGCTCACTGAGGAGGAGGTAAAGGGGTGAGGCAGGAACGGGCTCACAGGCAAGTCCCTCGGCCCTGAGACTGATGCCTCGTCCCGCTGCCCGTCCCCAGGCCCTCAACATCAGCGACCACTACCCCGTGGAGGTGGAGCTGAGCCGGGCCGTGCACAGGGTCCAGCCCCTCAGCCTGGCCACTCTGTTGCTGTCACTGCTGCTGCTGCTGCCACTCCTGTCCCCCCAGCTGGGCCTGGTGGCCTGAAGCCACCGTGTACAGGCTGCCTACAGATGTGAGGACTATGCGGTCTTCCGGACTCAACCCCCCCGCCCCCCCTTCCACCCTGCCCTGGTGCCACTCCTCCATGTGCCTTTGCTTTGGTTCGTGTTCTTTGGTTGGGCCTGTGCTTGGCATTAGAATGTGGAAGAGGAAGGCAGGGGCCCTGCAGCTGGACGTGTGCCACTCTCCGCCCAAGTAGTGTCAGGAGTAAGGACAAAAAGCGGGCTCCAGGGCTGGGGGAGGGGATGAAAGGGCTCAGCAGGTGATCTTGGCTAAAGTGCAGGGCTCAGGAAAGGGAATCACAACAGATCAAAAGATTTTATTATTGTATGACAAGACCACACACACTGAGAACAGAGAGCTAGATTGCAGGGATATTACGTGTGTGTAGCAGACATGCCAAAGGCTCATCTTTATCTACACAGGATGTATATGAACCAACAATATCAAGACCCCAGTAGAGACATCCCTGGTGGTCCAGTGGTTAAGAATCTGCCTTCTGGAAAAAAAAAAAAAAGAGTCCACCTTCTAATGCAGGGGACATGGGTTTGATCCCTGGTCAGGGAACTAAGATCCCACATGCTATGGGGCACCTAAGCCCACAAGCCCAGGTGCCACAACTCAGACCCAACACGGCCAAAGATAAACATTAAAAAAAAAAGACCCCAGTAGATAGAACACACACACTAACTAGTACACAGGAAATATTTAAGCTCATTATAACCCAACTAGCTGCCCTGACACCTCTGGTCAAGTCCATGTTCAGAACCACCATGCAATCTGGCCCCCACCACCCAGGATGCTGTCAGGCACTGCCTGGAGCAGGCTGTTACCAAGGCTACAGGTGCACACAAATCTACAGAAACCAGCTATGTGACCATAATAGCTACTGTGTGAATGTGTGGCTCTCCAGGAAAAGGGGCTACAAATAGGATATCCAGCAAAAGTTAACAATGACCCCATTCAGCATGTTATCACAGAACCTTCCTGCCCCAGCTCCATTTCCCAGAAAACAGAGCTCATTAAAAACAGCCAGCAGGACATCAGAGCTGTTTAAGTGCAATTTATCTTTTTATGATTTAGAAGCATCTACTTGAGCTAAAAAGGTAGTTTTAAACTTTAGAAACAGCAGTTACCAAGGATTACAAAATGCCAGGGGCCTCTCAGGGGCTGAGGGTCTGCGTGCTACATGCAGTCACAGCCAGACTGAGGCCAGGCTCTGCAGCTACCGTGCTGGGCTCTGGAGCCAAATCCGTTTAGGGTCCTCTTCTGGGCTCACAACCTCAGGCCATCCCACCTAGCGGAGATGTGGGACTCAGCTCTTGCAGCAGGGTGGCCCTGGCAGTCAGCCACCAGGCAGCACACCAAGATCCCCTGGGCCAAGGAGGGCACTGCACACTGTGTGCCCAAACATGTCTTGTGCCCAAGGCCCTGTTTCAGCCATAGGAGGTTGATGTCAGGAGTGGTGGCAAGAGCCCTGAGAATGAGGCCCTATAAGGGGTGGTGGGTTAGGCTTCGGATGGGGGAGGGGGTGGCACAAGGAGACTCCACTCTGTAGGAAGGGAATCATGTTTAGGCCCAGGACAAACGTTCTAACTGAATGACCCCAGTCTCCTGGTGAAAATAAAATACAGCTAGGACCATGTTCCTTCCTCCCCATTTCCAACAGTGTTCCTGTTCTGGTCTGAGACCCTTGGGAAAGAGCTTTCACAGCAGCCTGAGGTCCTTTTCCATGGCCCAGGGTGGGTGCTTTACTAAGGAAGTGCTCCCTGTACATCCAGGGTGACTTGTGAACCTAATGCCTGGTATCTGGGTGAGTCCAAGACCACATCATAACTGAGCAAAGGCTGCTGGTCCTGGTGCTGGGCTTATTACCTCACTGGCCCTGCTAAGTGCCAACTGGCCAGCTTAGCTGTCAGCCATTTTCTGAAGAAAGGGACAGCAACTCTAGGGCTCCTCACCCCCCCCCCCCCCCCCAAGAATCCAGATGACAAGGACAGATGGACAGAAAAGGAGCATTTATTCATGGGCACAAGTAAGGAGGGGACAGCACCAAAGGCTCTCACGAGTGCAGGACCCGCCATTTGTCCAGGGGGCCACGATTAGGGATGTATTTGACCCCACAGCCATCCGGGATGAGCCGCTTTTCTGCCACCATGTTTTCAAATTCATCCGCGTTAAACTTAGTAAATCCCCACTTCTTGGAGATGTGGATCTAGAGAGATGAAAACAGTTAACTGAGTCAGGACAGCCTGGGGACAGGAGCTGGGAACGGTGAGACCTAGGCTGCAGCACTCCTTACCTTCTGGCGGCCAGGGAACTTGAATTTGGCCCTGCGGAGGGCCTCAATCACATGTTCCTTATTCTGCAGCTTGGTGCGGATGGACATTATGACTTGGCCAATGTGGACCCTGGCCACTGTGCCCTGGGGCTTTCCGAAGGCACCACGCATACCTGTCTGGAGCCTAGATTGGGGACAGCATGCCAGTCATTAATGTCCCTGGAAAAGGGCTGTCTCCACGGTCCCTTAGGGCAACCTGTACAGGCAACAGGCTGCATACACTACCGAGGACACTGCTGTTTGCAGCCACTGCACACTGGGCCCCCATGGGGAAAAGAGCACAGTCGGCTTAACTGGCTGCAAGGAACACAGAGAACCCCAAAACAGACGAGCTAGAGTCCCTGCACAGTGCCATTTGGCTCATCTGAAAGCCTTCCAACCTGTGACCACCCCAGCAACCTGCCCGGTTGCAGGTTATGTCGTTAGGCTGCAAGAGGACCTACTCCCGCAGAAGCACCTCCCTCTACCTGTTGCCCAGAGCCATAAAGCCTTTTTGTGTTTGTCTCTGGGACTCTGGGTTGTTCAGTGTCCACATAAGTCCACTTGCTAGCCCTTTGGCCTGGCTTTGCTACAGGTGGTTGAATCTTTGTGGGGCCACCTCTGCCCTGGCTGATGAAAAACATCAAGCCCAACCTAGAGGCTTTAAGATATTGGAAAACATCTGAAAAGGCCAGGAGACTCAGGAGCCAGCTCACCTGTCAGCTCCAGCACAGGACAACATCTTGTTGATGCGGATGACGTGGAAGGGGTGGAGCCGCACTCGGATGTGAAAACCATCTTTGCCACAGCTTTTTACCATGTACTTGTTGGCACAAATACGGGCAGCCTCCAGGGCTATGGGGGTGGGGGAAGGGAGAACAGGCAGCAGACTGAGACAAAATGGCAGAGAAGCATTTCCCACGTTCTCTGGGAACATCTGTATTGGTTGGATGACTTCAGTAAAGAGGCTCCTGATTGGTGTTTGTGATTAATAACCTGATAATTCCAGTGCAGTGAGTTCTAGGCCTGGCTGGGAGAGCACACACCAGGGACCAGGAATGATTAACAAGGAAACCTGCCTCACCTTCAGAGGAGAGCTGCTCATACTCATCTGACACCATGTGTCCACAGAGGGGGAACTCATCCACTTTTGCCTTCTTCCGCCCCAAGTCAAAGATGCGGATCTTAGCATCTGAAAAAAACTTCTGTTTAGTGCGTGGGTGTGCCATAAGCAACTGGGTCAATGCAGCCAAACCAGCTTGGGAGCTTTCCAACTACTTACCAGGGACACCTCGGCAGAAGCGAGACTTTGGGTACGGCTTGTTCTTACAATACCTGTAACTGCGGGGGTGGGGGGAACCCAGGTTAGCAGGGGTTCACAAATGAACTCCACAATAGACACCTCCTGTGCTTTCTCAATTTACGACCAAAGAGGGGTTGGGAAAGGGAGAGATAACGCACATCAATCTCTAAGCTTATTCTCCATTCCTGGAAATTGGAGCTAAAGCAAAATGTGGGCAGAAGTTAGGTCACCCATGCTAGGAGCTTATAAAAGAAAAAAAATACCATTCTCCACCCCCTGTTTTTTTTTAAACTTCCTATAAAGCTAACATTCTGAAACGGACTTCCTCAGTTTAAATACCGCATAAAAGTAGCACAGTTCATGACAACCACCTAAAGACCTTTGCGCACGTGGCATTAAGTCAGCTTCCAAGCCACGTGAAGGTCTCCAGGCGCCCCCTGCAGGGCACGCAAGGGGGCTGAACCCGCTTTTCCGGGACGGCCCTTGGCGTCCAAGGAGCCCACACCACACGTCGCTTGAAAAACAGACGCGGATAGCACACAAAGGCCCCGAGAAGGCATCGAGCCTAATTTAGGCAGCGAACTTTCAGATCAGAGGGCAGGATGCAAGGCGGACGTCGCTCGTAGCCCTAAACTAGGGCCAACATATGCAGACCTGGGCCAACCAGCCACTCCAACATAAACGGGGAAGGGATAAATACTGGCGTTAATTTATAAAAACAAATGGTATAAAAAAAACCTAAGCCGACCTGGGAGATCTTGGGCAATATGCGGATTCCGTTCCCAGAACAGGAAAGCCGCACTAGAGGGACCCCACCCCACGGTTGCTTTTAGCAGCCAAATGCCGTTCTCCCTCCCTTTTCCCAACACCGAAACAGCACGGACTAAGCACTCACCACCGGGCGGGGCGGCGGCCCATGGCGACACCAGGATCTTCACTGGCTGCAACGAAACAGACAAAGTCGGAAGAGCAGTCGAAGACAGGCCTCAATCTAGGGAAGGAAAAATGGCAAGGGTACCGCACTAACCGGAACCTGCGACGACTCACCGCGCCGAAGGGAAAGAGGCGCTCCCACGCCTGCGCATGCCTTATATAGGCGGTCTAATCTTCACGCGTAGGAACCATAGAGTCCGGGAGATGGCGGGTAGACGCTCTGTCAGACTTCCGGACCATAGAGGCAGAGGTGCTCTGCGCCTGCGTGCGGGCGTGGCTGCGCACATGCGCAGAGTGGGGAGACGGCTAGACCCCCCCACTACCGCGGGAGGCCGGCTGGCGAATGGGGCTTCGCCACATCTGCGAGAGAAGCCAGCTTCCGGATGGCCATCTTGGGCGTAGAACGCTTGCTGGAGGCTTTGCCGTAACTATGAAAGACCTTTGTTCTTAGAGTTGAAGGAAGGAAAATATCCCCCGAGTGGAGCTCACGACGGCCGCGCGTGTGTTCCCGGGCATGGTGGAGCCCGGGACAAGCCCTCGGAGCCTTCTCCTGCGCTCCATAGCCCGGCAGCGTCGCGCCCTGTTGGAGGTTTAGCCCGCCTTCCTTTGTCGTCCGGGAGGCCGGAGCGGGAGGCGCGCCCCCCACCCCCGCCCCCGCCCTAACTGAAGAGTCCCGAGCCCACTTGTTAGCGAGCTGTACGCCAAGTCCGCCTACCCTGGAGACCCTGCCGACCCAGGTGCTCTGCGCCCTCCCGCGAGAAAGGCCAAGAAAAAGCCACTACCAAGATCCAGGGCTCAGGAGACCCCATGAGCACCGCTGGGCCCACCCTGGCCCGGCAGAGAAAAGGGACGTTGTGCTCCCCAGGGTGATTTGGGGAAGAGGAAGTTGGTGACCCCACCCAGATGGCAAAGGAGCACTGTCACTCCTCCGGCTGCGCCCCAGTCCTGGCCTCTGAGAACTGCATTAATCTACTCCTGGGAGTTTCCAGCCTCCCAGGGCCCAGAATGTGGCACCCATCCCCACACACTGTTCTTTCCCCGCCCACTGAATTCTAGTGCCTCCTGAGTATCCCTCTGAGATGTTTTAAGGTAAAGCACGGATCCTTCCCCCGCCCGCCCAAGAATAGTATCCAGAGAAGTGTGCAGAGCTAGTGCTCATACCAGCAGGGATCTTAAGTGTCCGCCAGAGGTGCCTACACTTCTAGAGGTGGGGACAGCAGGAAGGTAACAGTCTTCCCCATGTCACTTGACAGGTGGCACACCTGTTCTTCTCCAGGACAACCTGTCACTTTAGCGAATTGGTCCTCTAGGAAGGCTTGGGGATAATTGCAGTGTGCACTTCCAGCAGTGCTGCAGGGTCCTTCCCAGGGAACACAGTCTCCCCTTCCATCAGGTGGCTCTGGGTCTGGAAAATGGGTGAGAAGATGTGACTCTCCATGGGGGCATCTCAAGTCAGATTTTTGCTCCCAGAGCTAGAGGATTTGGGATTATATACATCAAGCAGTACTGTAGCAGGCTGCCCAACTATTTCCTTCTTAGAGGCACTGTGGTCTTTCAGAGATATTCATGGACGCTAGTTTTCCTGCTCTAATGGCTCTCCTAGCGCCTAGCTGAAAAAGAGCTGCTTTCTGGACCTATCCCTGGAACACCTGTGGGGGATGGAGTGTTAAGTTCAAATATGATGACTTGTCTCCCAAATTCCTCTCTCCCTAAGCCTTTGGATTCTGTCCTCCACCTCCTGTCAGGGCAGTTCTGGCATCAAAACGCATGAAATGCAGATCAGTAGTAGGTCCACGTTTCACTCAGCCAAGAACATGAGGTGCTACATTACACACCAGCTGCACATCCAAATACTTTCAATCTGGAACCTCTAGTAAATACACCTCTAACAGGTAATCCACCCCATCGAGTGGCCCAGCTCACCTACTGAGTTGAACACCCTGAGAAACTACTACTACAATAATTTCAGTTGGTATATATTAGTGAAGTCTCAAAAATATTTATTGATGTATGAGCTATTTCCTATAGGGTCAGGCTTTGTGTATGTCCCCCTGGATCATGCTGTGATTGGGCCCCGGTTATGGGTCTAATGGCAACAGGGTATGGTGGCAGAGGGTGTGCAGGACAGTGGGTGTCCCCTTGCAAGGGCGCCAGGCGAGCTGATGACGCAGTCCTCAAGGCAGAGAACAGCAGCCCCCCAGACACGGGAGGGCAGGCTACTTCCAGACACGGGAGGGCAGGCTACTTCCACCCACAAGGGAGGCTCGGGGGACTGGGGGCATCCCGCTTGTCAGCCTCCATTGAGGTCAACCCGATGTCCCGATTCTAGGTGTCAGGGTCCCCCCTCCACCCAGTGCCCTACCTTGCACACGAGAAACACAGAGAGCCCGGGAATTCAACTGACCTTGGGATTCTGCAGCCCGCACAATGCTGCAGGTTTTGCCTGTGTTTGTTGTGTTTGATTTCCAGCACCGTCAGCCCGGCAGATACAGGAGGAAGAGAATTTTTAGGGCTGCCATGGAAGTGCTGTGGCTGTCATGGTGTGACTTGAGCTGAGAGGTAAGGAATCTGATCTTGTCGGTTTTTTCTCTGTGCACTCCTGGGGACACTCTGGAGTCACCACACACCACAGCCTAGATCCCCAGCGTTCCCTCCGCGACACTTCAGGGCAGCAGCCGCCCCGGCTCCCGGGGCACTTGCTGCACTTGCTGCACTTGGCCTTTCATCCCAGTCAGCCACAGGGGAGACCTCGATGAATGGTGAGGCCCCACAGGTCGTGGAGCCTTGAGCCCCCACCTTGGTTACTCAGGGCTCGGGGGGCTGGAGGAACGGAGATAGTGCAGGAAGAAGCTGCCCCCCACCCCCAGAGCCCGGGGAAGACAGGAGGGGGTTGACGTCATCGGAAGCCTAGAAGCCAGGATGAGGGGCCTTGAAGGCGGGAGCCCGGATCTCTGAGGAGGGGCTGCTGCAGTTTCTCAGGGAAGGAGGAAGCAACAGCATCGGCTAAGAGGGGGGTAGGGGCAGGAGGTGGTTTGTGAGGCACCATCTGTCTTCCAGGTCACTCGTTCCTTCTTCAGTGGCATCTATCTGTGGTTTGATTCATCTGTTGAGATTTTTATTTCAATCTATTTTTAAAATATTTATTTATTTATTTAAATAGTGATTGCTTGATTGATTGACTTGCACCTGGTCTTAGTTGCAGCAGGCAGGCTGCATAGTTGTGGCATGCGAACTCTTAGTTGCGGCATGCATGCGGGATCTAGTTGCCTGACCAGGGATCAAACCCAGGCCCCTGCATTGGTAGCACAGAGTCTTACCCACTGCGCCACAGGGGAAACCACCCTGTGGCTTTTTTTTTTTTTAATAAATGTATTTATTTTATTTATTTGTTGGCTGCATTGGATCTTCCTTGCTGCACACGGGCTTTCTCTAGTTGCTGTGAGCGGGGGCTCATTGTAGTGGCTTCTGTTCTGCAGCACAGGCTCTAGGCACGTGGGCTTCAATAGTTGTGGCTCACGGGCTCTTAGGGCACAGGCTCAATAGTTGTGGCGCACGGGCTTCGTTACTCCGTGGCATGTGGAATCTTCCCAGAGCAGGGCTTGAACCCGTGTCCCCTGCATAGGCAGGCGGATTCTTAACCACGGCGCCACCTAGGAGGTCCCCTCCCGCTGTGGTTTTGTTTTTAATTTCTAAAGTTCTTTTTCTTTTTCATATCTGCCTGGGCTTTTAAAAGTTGGTCTTACCTTTTTGATTGCTTCTTTGGTATCTTTGTTTTGTGTCTCGGAGGCTATTGACGATTTGGGGAGTTGGAGTAGCCTTCTGTCACGATAACGCAGATGATTTGTAAATATCCATGAGAACTGCTCTCTGATCTCATGAGAATCCAAAGGTAATGTCAGTCTGTGCTTCAAAGGCCGCCTGATTAAGCACATGAGTAGAAGGTGTTTCTCTTTCTCACCCTCCTTCCTTTATGGGCCGGCCCAGGGCCCAGGGGAGAGTCACCAGGCCTCACCTCCGATGCCATCAGGACAAGCTGATGTGCCACACGCACGCCCCAGGAACCTCCCTGAGAGGGAGCGAGCCAGATGTAGAGCCTAGCCCGAACAAGGCGGGCAGGCTTAGAGGCCAGTGTCCTTGACCCCCACCTCGCCTCAGCCAGCTGCTAGCTAGTGATTCCGAACAAGCTACTCAACCCTTCTGTGTTGTGTTTGCTCATTTGCTCACCTGCAGAATGGGCTGACATGCTCCCAACCTCCTAGGGCCGCCACGAGGCTGGGGTGGACGAGTCCAGGCACGTAGCAGACACTTGCAGCCCCCACTGAAAACTATATTATCAGGCCTCTGACAGGGATGCGCTGGGGACGCTGACAACGCCAGTCCTCTTTTTGACGGACCTGCCAACGTTCCATGAGGGTGGGCGGTGTCTTCGATTTGAGATTGCTGAGCCATCTTTAGCTGGGCCTCTGGGAGTAGTGAGGGGGAAGCCGGGGGTGAGGTGTCCCCTTCCAGGGAGTGTCTCTGCCGGGAGCCCAGCAGTACTACCACGTTGGGGAGTGGGGGGGGGTGTTCTCTCTCAGCCTGCGGCTCACTGAAGCCCTTCTGCCTGCGGCAGTGGGGGAGGCAGCCCCTGTGTGTGTGTGGACGATGAGGTGGGGGGCTCTTCTGCTCACTCAGACCCGGGCTGGGATGGACCCACTTTTTTATTTAATTTTTTAAAAATGACTCATATTTATTTATTTAGGCAGCGATGGGTCTCCGTTGCAGCAGGCGGGATCTTCACTGCTGCATGTGGGATCTGGTTCCCGGACCAGGGATCGAACTTGGGGCCCCTTGCATTGGGAGCGCAGAGTTCTACCCAGTGGACCACCAGGGAAGCTGCTGGACGCACTTGTCTTTACAGCCCTGTCCTTCCTTTTCACTGTGCAGCTGACCTTTCAAGAGCGCTGGTTTTAAGCAGATTCTCAGTTCTGCTCTCTCACCGTCTGCGGCCCATTAACTCCGAGCCCGTTGGAAAGCCAGCCCGCAGCTCCTCTCCCAGCCCCAGCCTCGGCCCCACCCACCCCACTGATTCCATCTGCGCTTTCCCCATGGATCTCCCTCCTTCACCGGCGGGCCACCCATGCGCTTAAAGAATAGAACTAAACCCTCCTCATTACAGGTTTCCTGGTCTCTCTCACCACCTGGACTGGCATCCCCGGAGGGCAGGGGCTGGGTGTCTGAGAGGCACTGCCTCCAGTCCCAGCCTACACAGCGTGGGGTCATGTGACAAACACCCCACCACCCACCGGCCCCCGTGCTGGCGCGCACACGCCTGTGCGCACACACACAGTGAGTGGGACGGCAGGCTGACCTGCTGGCCTGGGTCCACGAGGAACTGGTGGTGGGGACTCAGAAATCCTGCCCCGAGTCGCATCACTCTCCTCACATGTGGGAGGAGGCCATTGTGCCCAAGATGCAGAACCCAGAAATCATCCATTGAGAGTTTAAGAAATTTGGTCATATAAAACTGTATAACTTCTTGACAGCCCAACCCGGCCAGCCTAGTCTTTCAAGATGAGAGACAGACTGAGGGAAAATATCTGCAACACATGGGACAAAGGACGAACAGCCCTAGTGTATGACGAGCAGGGTCTTTGGGCGAGGCACTTACATAGCGTCCATTAAAATTGTAAATGCCCATAGGTTTTCTTTTTAAAGGACTTTTGAAAACATAGTTTTAATTAATTAATTAATTTACTGGCTGCGTTGGGTCGGTCTTCATTGCTGCACACGGGCTTTCTCTAGTTGCAGCGAGCAGGGGCTACTCTTCATCATGGTGCGCGGGCTCCTCGTTGCCATGGCTTCTCTTGTTGCAGAGCACGGGCTCTAGGCGCGTGGGCTTCAATAGCTGCGGCACATGGGCTCAAGAGTTGTGCTCACGGGCTCTAGAGCGCAGGCTCAATAGTTGTGGCACACGGACATAGCTGCTCCGTGGCATGTGGGATCTTCCCGGAGCAGGGATCGAACCCACGTCTCCTGCATTGGCAGGCAGATTCTTAACCACTGTGCCACCTAGGAAGTCCCTGCACATAGGTTTTGTCCTGGCAGTTACACTAAGAGGTGATTATTCTAGGATGAGATTGACACACATACAGAGCTGGGAGCAGAAGAAAAAAAAAAAAAAGAAGGGAAAAGGTAAAAAAGTACATCCGTTGGGGATTTAATATGTAAATTATAGTACATGTATTGTATCGAATACCGTGTGGCCAGAGAAGAAATGAGCTAGAGCTTTGTGTACTGACAGGGAAGATTTCGAAGATATGTTATTGCTAGTTAAGAGAACATCACAATTGAACGTACAGGGTGTGTGTTTTAAAACTGTGTGAGTAACTATGTTGGTGATTGCATAGAAGAATATAGTTGGAAGTGAGAAACAGAATTGCTAACAACAGTCTTGCTTAAAATAATGTTTTGTAAAGATTTTCAATTATGTGCTTTAAAAATATGCGGGGTGGTAATGTAAAATGGGCCGGCCACCGTGGAAGGCGAATTGGCAGTTTCTTCTAAGGCTGAACATCCACCTCCTTAGGACCCAGCAGTTGCGCTGTTGGCCATGCCTGCCAAAGAAATGGAAACGTCAGACCACAGGGAAACCTGTACCCGAATGTTCCTAGCAGATTTATTTGCAGAAGGCTAAAAGTGGGAACGGGCAACATGTCCTTCAGTGGGTGAAGGGTGAAGGCCTGAGCAAACTGTGGCTGACCCACGCCAAGGACGACAGCTAGCAATACAAAGCAGGAACTGACTACTGACACCTGCAGCCATTCGCATGGATGGATCTCAAGGGCAGCGTGTGAGTGACAAAAAGCCCACCCTAGGGTACAAACTGCGTGGCTCCCTTTATGTAACGTTTTTATTTCCCCCCTTGGGGACCCTAGCTCTCCGAGCAGGGATGGAACCCGGGCCCTTGGCAGTGAGAGCGGGGAGTCCTAACCACTGGACCGCCAGGGAAGTCCCTATGTAACGGTCTTCAGATGACCAAATTACAGAGCTGAGAACAGAATTCCGGTTGCCAAGGGTTGGGAGGAGGAGGGAGGGGGCTGTGGCTATGAAAGGTCTACAGGAAAGATCCTTGTGAGGGGACGAGCTGTCCCCTTGATGGCAGCGGGGGTCACCTGAGTCTACACACACACACACACACGGATAATACCCGGAGCAGCTCTCCGCTGGCACCAATGCCAGCTCCTGGTGTGCGGTCCCACTAGCTGTGCAGCAGGCTGACGCTGGGGGAACTGCGGGAGGGGCTCCGGCCTCTTGGACTTTTCCGTGTAACTTCCTGTGAACTTAACTCCTTCAGAATACAAGTTCACACCAAAAAGCAGGGCTTAGCGTGTACACACACCGCGCCACTCGCGGGACTCTGCACGGACAGTCCCTGCTCCCCCGGCGGGGACGTGCAGCAACCCGCAGCCCGCGCGGCCCGGCGGCCGGAGGACTAGGCGCGCGGGGGCGGGGCCGAGAGGCGGCCGGCACGTTCTGATTGGGCTGAAGGGGTGCTCGTCACGCCAGAGGGGCTGGGTTTCCTCGGCGGCCTGGGGACGGGGCTCGTCACGAGCCGAGCTTGGTCATTGGCGGAGCCAGCCAGAGGGGGTGGGCAGGAAGGCGGTGCTTCGCGGCTTCCGGTGGGCGCTCTGAGGCGACGTGAGGAGACGAGCCGGGGGCGGTCAGGGCGGGCTCGACGCGTCGGGGCCATGCCCCGGCCTCCTCGTCACCGCCCTCCTCCCCCGGACTCCGCCTCCCGCCCCTCTGGGTCCTGGGCCGGGCCGGAGTCCCCGTTCCCCGAATCCCCGGGGGTCTGCGCCCTCTCCCGGGGAGAGGCCGAGGAGAAGCCTCCACCGAGTGCAGGCCCCTGGAGACCTCGAGGGCTCCGTCGGGCGCCCCTCCCGCCGCTCCCGGCAGGACCCCCGCCACTGTCCTGAGGGCGTGTGTCCCTCGAGATGGGCAGGGACAGTGTATTGGGGGTCCCCGGGGGCCTGCTGAGGGGGCAGGAGGGCGGCGACCCCACGGGGACGGCAGAGGGCACGGTCACTGCGTCTGCGCCCCCCTCCCAAGTCCTGGCCTCTGAGGGCGACCTTGCTCCGGGCTCCTGCGAGCTTCCAGCCTCCCAGGGTGCAGAATCTGACACCCTCCCGCCACCGCCACCCCCACCCCTTGCCCGGCCCAGTGTGTTCCAGCGCCCCTGAGTGTGGCTGGGGCGGTTCTCTGTGAAGCACAGATGCTCCCCGCTCCACACACACGCAGTTAGTATCCAGGGAGAGGTGGGCAGAGCCGGGGCCGGGGCCCGGGCCCAGAAACGTGGTGTCTGCCAGGGGTGTCTGTCCATGCTTCTGGAGGGGAGGACGGCACGATGTAACAGTCTTCCCCATGTCACTTGCCAGGGGGAAGGAATCCTGCCCAAGCACGCCTGTTCGCCAGAACAACTTGTGGTTGCAGCCATCAGTGCCTGCCTGCCTGCCTGCCTGCCTGCCTCTCACCTGGGAGGTCAAGGTGAGCCCCGCAGAGAGAGAAAGCTCATGGCTTCTCTAGAAGTGGGTGTGATCAGGAACCATCCATCCCAGTGGTGGTGCTCACGCTGGAAGGTGCGTAAGAACACCTGGAGGGCTCATTCAAACCCGGGGTCGCAGGGCCCCACCCCAGAGTCTCTGATCTTGCACGCCTGGGGTGGGGCCTGAGACTTTGCGACTCCAACGATTCCCAGGTGACGTTGCTGCTACTGTTGGCCCAGGGACCGCACTGTGAGAAGCACTGCTCTAGAGGCCTGAGACTCCTGGGTGTGTGCCCCCTGCCCTGCCCCAGACTGGCTCCTCTGCAGGGTCCCCGGGGGTCTGGGAAACGCCAGGAGGGTGCCGGCTCTCGCGAGATCTGGGGCTTCCCATTGAGCAGCCATCACCCTTCCCTGCCTGAGGATGTGGTCCACAGCCTCGGCAGGATCAGGTGTCAGGTTTGCGTAGGTGTTCAGCAGTTCCCGCAACAGTTCCCCGACTGGGGCTGATAACATCTGGACACTTAGGAGGGAGGGGCGGAGGCCTGGGCGTGGGCATGGGAAGAACTCTCCGATGAGGCAGAGGAAAAAGACCCGAACGCCAAGCTCGGGGATGGGAAAGGAACACGGGCCCTGAGACCAAGAGTGTGGATTTGGGGGAACGCGGAGACCCGAAAGGGGGTTGTCTGCCCGGGAACTGCCCTGACAGTTGTCTGGTCTGTGGGTGCGGCCAGCCCTCTCTAGCTGGTGGGAAGCCACTGCCTGCTTTCCTGCCAAACGTCCCTCACCACCAAGAGGATCTCCCGGCTCCTGGGTGATGCTGGCCAGACCTGCTCGACGCCCAGCGCCACCACCCACTGCTTCGGCCAGTCTGTGGTGGCTGGTCTTTGTTGGGCTCCAGGATGGCCCGCCTTCCAGTTGGAGCCGCAGAACAAATGCAATGCCAGTCACCAGTCGCCATGTGTGCCCGGAACCAGCAGCTCTGGGACCCCAGCACCCGAGCACGTTCTGGCTTTGGGATCTGACCGGGGTGGGGGCCGGGGGGTAGCCTTTGGCTTGCATTTTCCGAGGTCCCCTCCTGCACCCCCTTGTCCTTTGGGTCGTTGGGCTTTCCTTGTTGACTGGTTCAAGCTCTCTATATGTTAATGATATGAGCCCTGAGTCACGTCTTGCTGCTATTTTTTCCCCTGCTTTGTCACTTGTCTCTTGACTTTGCGGTTTGGAGTTTGTGTTTGGCCAGGCATACGATTTTAGTGTTTGTGTCATCATCAGACTTTCCAGGCTTTTCCTGACGGCTTCTGGGGTTTCGCGTCAGTTTGTGTGTTTGTTTCCGACTGACTTGGAGTGGTCTTCTCCGTTTAAAATCATCGTGTATTGGTTACCGGTTGCTGCATAACAGATCACCGCAATCGTAGCACCTTAATGCAGCCGAGGCTCGTAATCTCCCAAGTGTCTGAAGGACAGGATTCTAGAAGGCTTGGCTGGGGGATTCTGGCTTGGGGTCCATCACAGGCTGCAGTCAAGGCATCCGCCGGGGCCACAGCCACCTGGTCTGCCTGGGGTGTGGCGCTGGGTCGGGGCAGGCTCTGCTTCCAAGATGGCTCTCGTGGCTGTGGCAGGGGCCTCGGGCCTCCCCACCGGGCCGCTCCCTGGGGCTGCTCCGAGCCAGCGATCTCAGAGAGACAGAGCAGCCCCAGGATCGAGACCACAGTGTTTCTCTAATCACATCATGTTGAAGTGACACTCCCTCCCCTCTGCTGTGTTTTTGTGGGCCACACAGGGGAACGCAGGAACAGTGGAGGAGGAAACGGTACCCGCTCGGGCATAGGTGGTCCCCGTGCACGGCGAGGGAGAAGGCTGCGAGGGGCGTCCTTGCTCCTGAACCTGGGTGCGGGACTCCTGGTCCACACAGGCCCCTCAGGAATGTGTCCTTTGTCTGAGCGGGGGTGGCAGGTTCCAGCCCGGGACCAGGGCAGGCAGGGCCTGTGTTTGTAAGGACAGAGGGTGGCTTTTCACCTTTAAATGGTTGCAGACGGAACACACAGGAAGCCAGAGAAAGAAAGGACATGTGTCAGAGCCCCAGCATGGCCCCCAAAGCCCGCGCTGTGTGCCCTCTGCCCAGGAGTTTGCAGTCCTGGTGGCAGTCCCAGCTAGCTGTGCAGCCCTGGGCACGGGGGCAGGAAGCTCTTTCTCATTTCAGCAGCCCATCCACTGCCAGGGCCGTGTAAGTCCGCACCCAGGCCTGGGCCCCAGTGCTCTCCGACCTCCAAGGTCCCCACCCAGTGGCTCAGTCCTGCCCCGACCCCATCTCCTTCCCAGTGGGCTGGGCGGCGGGGGGCAGCTACCTTGCCTGAGGCCGGGGTGGCCTCTCTCTGCCCATAGGTGCAGGCCCTCCACCTCTCGTTCCCCTCCCCTCCAGCCTCCCGCCGTGCAGCTGGCAAGTGGGTAGGGGCAGGGAGTAGAGAGGGGTGGGCCCCGTTGTGGGGGTGCAGGCTGACGAGCCCCTTTTCTTCAATGACCGTGCCAGGTAGCCCCGGGCTGGGCTCTGGTGGTTCAGCAGTGGCAGGCGCCAGCCTGGGGTGGCAGCTGAGTGTCCCTTTGGTCCCAGGAAGGAGCTCCCACTGTGGCCAAAGGAGACATGCCCGCCCCATCCTTCTTGTCTGGGGCTCAGACGTGACTTCCTGATGACAAGCTTGGTGGCTCTGCATTTGTCATGCAGGTTCTGTGGGCGGTGAGTGCCTTTCCTGTTGGCTCTCGCTGCCGGGCAACGCCGGGGCCCTTGGCGACAGCTCCCGGCCCGGTCCGAGGCTGCCATGTACTTCTTGAACCCCAGGACAATGGGTTTCGGGAGAGCCGGGCTCTCGGTCTCCTTCCCAGGAGCGGAAGCAGAGCCCGAGGCCATGCTTGCCGGGCC
Source organism: Hippopotamus amphibius kiboko (assembly GCF_030028045.1). Lineage (NCBI taxonomy): Eukaryota > Metazoa > Chordata > Mammalia > Artiodactyla > Hippopotamidae > Hippopotamus > Hippopotamus amphibius. The sequence continues at coordinate 2,668,259 of NC_080203.1, forward strand.
TGGCCTCGGGGCCGCGGTCGTGGCTCCCGGGGGCACCCTTAGGCCGGGATGTGGGGCCGCAGGGTCCTGGGGCTCCCCTGGAGACGCTCGGGCCCACTGCAGCCCCACACTCCTGGGCCATCTGGGTGTCCTCCTATGCAGAGCCACCTCCCAGTCCCTCAGTCCTGGGCAGGAGGAACGACAGGGCTTCCCCGTGGGCTTCCCTCTGAGGCGGCCTGCCCCCGGGAGCCCAGCGCAGGGCGAGGGCGCTGGTCCTCCCTCACCTGGCCGCTCGGGCGCCCTTGCCCGGGGGCGCTTCTCCTAGCTGCCCGCTCTGTGGACTGGCATGGTCAGGGCAGCAGCCGGACCCTGTGCCCACCTCCAGCGCTCATCCTCGGCCCTCACCCTCTCTGCCCGCCCGAGGACCTGGGTGCCTGCCCCACTGAGCACGGGCGTCTGCACCTGGCCCGTCCTCAGCAGGTGCGCCCACCCAGGAAGGGCAGTCCCCCAGCCCCGCCGTTGTTCAGCCGTGTCCTCAGCCCTGCTTCCCCGGCTGCGGCCTCGCTGGGCTCATGGGGACCTTGCAGACACCTGTGGCAAGTGGTGGAGGTGGCCGAAGCCCGCTCGACCTCTGAGCTGCACAGCATTGTCCTGCCAGGTAAGGTCTGTCTGCAGCTGGGCCCTGGAGTGGGATGACACACACACACACACACACACTCACACTCGCGCGCGCGCACAAGCACGTGCACACGAGGTCCCGGTGTCAGGCTCCTACCACTCCGCATGCTCGCCGACGGTGACTTAGCGGCTGCTCCCTCCTTGGCCCACTGGCTCCATCAGGGTTCCTGGGGGGCGTGGGGGTGGCTGCCCTGGAATTGGGTGAGGCTGCCCACGCTGGGGCGCTGCATGGGAACCCCAAGGGTCTCCAGACTAATGTCTGGTCTGCCTCGTTGAAGTGCTGGGGCTCCCTCCCTGTCGGGGAGGCGGCAGGGCCATCCTGAGGGGCCGGTGCTCCCCTTTCCTCACCCGGGTCCCTCCCATTCTCCTGGGGGAGCGGGCAGCAGGGAGGGCGGGTGCAGAGGTGTGGCCGGAGCAGGGGTGGAGGCTGGCCTGCAGGGGTGCAGGTGGTCAGCCCCGCCGCCCCCCCGCCCTGCCCTGCCCGGACTCAGACCAGACAGGACCTGCAGGATGGGGGCGCTGCTCCCAACTGGGGCGACCAGCCACCCCCTCCCCAGACTTAGTAGGTGAGACGGGGCCAGCCTGGGGAGGGTGTGTGACTGGGACCTCTTCTCTGCTCCTGGCACCTGCTGGCGAGCAGGGCTCGGGCGTGGGGCCTGTCGGGGCCGGGCCACCACTCCAGCCCTGCTGACTCTGGGTGGGTGGCCCGGGCCGGACGCCCTGCGTGTGAGCCTGGCTGAGGCCCAGGCCTCGCACCACCCTGTCTCCTCCTCGCAGCCAGGGTGTCCTCTGGGGGATTTGCTCAGTGGGGCCAGGTCCCAGGCCATTTGCCCCCAGCAGGATGGGGTCTCGGGGGACCTTCTCCTGGTGCCATCTGCCTGTCCTCCCCGAGAAGCCCTCGCGGGGATGGCACCCCAGTCTCGCACCCTCCTGCCTGGGCGGGCCTCAGGCTCAGGCCTGGTCTGTGCTGTGGCCTCTGTCCGCAGGGTTGTCCTCAGGGTCCTGTTTCCCCGCTCCAGGGTGGCATCTTTCCCTGTCACCGCCCCACGTGCCTCACGGCTGCCTGGGCGTGATGTGGAGTCTGGGGAGGGGACAAGGCCTCCTGGTTAAGCTTGGCTCAGCTCTGGGGCCATTTTCTCATGGGGCCCCCCACCAGGAAAGGATGGGAGACAGGACTGTCTTCCTCCTGGCGGACTGGTATAAGGAGCGGGCGGGGGCTCTGTGTGAGTCAGTGGGGAGAGGGTGCCTGGTGCTGGTCTTCTCTGGGCCTGGCTCTGCCTCCTACTGGCCCCTCCAGGATGTGCCTCCCCCGCCCCCTCACCCCACAGGGAGCAGGCATGGCCTGAGAAGTGGTGGGCAAGGGGGTGGCACCTGACTTCTTCCCAGAGTCCTGCCTGCCCTGGAGGCAGGAGTGGAGTCTCCAGAGATTGGCTACCCTGAACCTAGGGCAACAGGCCAGCTCCAGGAGCAGTAATAGCACTTCCCTGTCCTTTAGACCCTCGGGCCTGGGGTGGTTCATCCTTGTGGATCCGCAGGCTGTGCACTGCTTGGACTGTGCTCTTGGATGGGTGCCTTTTTAGTGCTGGGAACAGCCCATTAGCCACCCTCTCTAGTTCAAGCAGCCAGCTCCAGCAGAGGGTGGAGGGTCAAGATAGGGGTGGCCTTAGGTCTGTCTAATGCTGTCTGTTGCTTTTCCTGGACCTGACAGGAGGGCAGAGGTCAAGGGTGACATCCGGAGCTAGGCTTCCTGGCCCTACCTTCTGCCCCACTCACAGGGCACTCTTTCCTGTGCTCTACCAGGGATACAGCTCAGTACCTCTGGCAGCAGCCCAGGCAACCAGCTGCACTGTCTCGCTGAGGGCCACCCGGACTCCTCCCTGCTGGATAGTACCACCATCACCACTCCCTCCCCCCACCCCTGTTCTGGTGGCACCTACACAGCAGGGGTCACTGTCCCCTGAACCTTGGGCAGCTGCTGCCCCTTGCTGTGTTCCCAGCACCCCTGGAGCCCTTGGTGGGCGAAGGGAGGATGGCCTAAGCCCTGGGGAATAGAAGTCCTAGAGCCCTCAGTTGCCCTGTGACAGAACTCCAGAGCCCTCGGCGGGGTTTCAGGCAGGGGAGCCCCTCAGAGCTCTTGCGGGAGGTAGTCGCAGAGCCCTGGAAAGCACGAGGTGGAGACCTGGAAGCCTGGGGTAACTTGGGGGCTCACAGAGCCATCAAAAGCCTTTGGTTTGGGGTGCCCAGAGCACTAGGGGGCACTCAGGTGCCCTTATGGGGCTCCGGAGCCCTGGGAAGTGGAGCCAAGCCTGAAGGGGAGCCCTGGGGGAGGTCCAGAGCCCTAGGGAGCTACAACTCTTTGGGAGAGGAGTTCTCAGAGCCCTGGGGCAGGCATCTTGAAGCCCTCAGGAGCCTGCAGCAACCCTCCCTCTGGTGCACGGTGACCCATGCGTGTGACTGCCCTTGGGGAATAAATGAATGAGAAGAGGAGACTGTGTCACCTGGGTGGGGACTTTCTTCTCTCAGATACCACAGTGGTTGCCAAGCACATCTAGCCTGCCCCTCTTTCCTACAACAGATTGAGGACCTGAGGCCTGGAGAGCACCATTCCATCCAGAGGCCATGCCACCTCTCTCCCCTTCCTTGGGAGGCCCCAAGCCCAGCTCCCATTGCTCCCATGCTGTCCCTTCTCTCCACGGCAGCTACTCCAGAGCACTGGCATGTCAGCTTTGCCACTTCTCTGGGCTCCACGTGCCTCTCGGCCCAGACCTCACAGGGCTTCAGCTGAACAGCAGTCCCAGGCAGGGAGAGCCTGGGCGGGAGCTGTACTCACAGGTTCGGTCCCTCTTCTCAGCATTCTTGATTTGGGATCAGTTGCTGAAACGAGATGTCTCACCGGGCCCCCTGGAGTCCTGGTGTACTGGCAACCTGACTACTTGTTCTTGCCCCCGACCCCAATTCAGGCTCACTGATATGACCATTAGGCCCTACTGTCACTAACGAGAAGACAGCACCCCTGCTCATGCCCACCACCCACCACGAAGCATCCACGTCTCAGCTCTTGCACTGGGATGGCAAGGGGCAGAAGCTGGGGGCCTGGGGAGTCCACACCACAGTTGGCTGGGTGCTGGGGGAGCCAGGTGGGAGTGGCTTGCAGCAAACAAGGAAGGCTGAGGCTGTGGGAGGGGTGAGAAAATTAGAAGCAATTAATTTGTTTCATTCTGTTTTGTATATTTTAAGTTCACAAAGAAGCATGTGTTACTTTAAGAAAATAACACCCCCTCCCCAATAAAGGGGGTGTGGAGAGAGACTAGGATGCAGCAGAAAGAAATGTCCAGGAGCTTTGGTAGGATGGTTCCAGTCCCGGCCCTGACCAGAGCTCACCAAGTGACCACACGCAGCAAAGAGCCCCCAAAGGCTCAGGAGCCCATGGTGCACATGCAAGTGAGAGGCCAGGCCCGGCCAAGTACTGCCACCTGCAGCAAGGAGCCAGGCAGAGGTGAGAGGGACTGATGCCAGAGCCCCACCCAACGAGGGGGCCCTGGTGCTGCCTCAGCTTCCCACTTGTGTGCACAGAACCAGGCTCTCCACACTTTACTGCCCTCTACTGGCAGTGCAGAGCCAGGGCACGCAGCCGCATCCTCCCCTAGGTTTCCTTCTTCGAAAATTATCAAATACCCACAAGCAGAAAAGCTGCCGACAAGCAAGACTACAGCCAGCGGAGGCAGCGGTTTACTGAGAGGTAACGGAGCCTCCCCCATATCATTAAACGGCTTTCCAGCAGAAATGGCCCACAAGCAGATGCCTTGTTTTCTCTCCATCCCCCCTGCCCTTGGACACCAAGGTTGGCGTCTGCTCTTCCTAGTTAAGATACCCGTAACCAACATCATCAAGCAGCCTCACCTGAATTTCCAAGTGGGTTCTCCGTGTGATGTAATTATTTTTATGAGTAGTTACAAGAGCTTTAGGAGCAAGTCAAAGAGTGGACTCCAAAAGCAAAGCACAAATGTGTCCAGGGGTGACATGTGATCCCTACCCCAAGCCCAAAGGAAAAACCAACAAAGCCAGAGGGCAATCCTGGAGACCCAAGGCCTGGACAGCCTCAGCAGGGGGCAGCCAAAACCCTCCCCACATTAAAGAGACGAGCCCAGACATTAAAAATAAACGGTCTTTTTATTGTGTCCACGAAAACAAAGGGTGGCCTTTGGCTAATCCCCCGCAATGAGGTGACAACGAACAGGAGGCATGCGATGACAATCGCCATGTTCTCCTCTCCAGGAGAAGGGTCTTGCCCTCCTAGGCCCACCGTGCTGCACAGGGCCCAGGCCTGCTGCCTCCCTGGCAGGACAAGGCAGGGGAAGCAAACACTGTCCCTGTCCCAGTACCCCCCAAGCTAGAACACACAAAAAAGCCCCAACCCCCCTCCCCCAGCAAATACTGCTAAGGCAGTCAGCCAGGACTTCCAAGAGCAGCTGCCCCCAAGGCCACGAAGCCAGACCCTCAGGGCTCCTCCCAGAAGGGGTTGCTATCCTCAGCCTGCATGGAGTAGTAAACAAAGAGCAGGAAGGCAGCAAAGACCAGGAACAGGAGCATCTGGCCCCAGAGTGGGACCTGGCGATCCTGGCCCAGACCAGCCCCAGGGGCCTGCTTTTCCGGCCGGATGGCACGGCGGGTGAGCCACGAAGGAGGGGGAGATGAAGACGAGGACACGGTAGAGGTGGAGGAGGATGTGGGGTAATAGGACAGGCCCAGGGAGCTTCTGGAGACGTTGGAAACAGGGCGGTAGTGTGCGATGCTCTGGTAGGCACTGTCCCGGCCATACACGGGGCATTCCCTGAGGCAAAGAGGGGAGCAGATAGACCAGGAGGGCCTGAGCCCAGAATCAACCCCAGTCCCTGGCTCTCCCTACTACTCACCTATCCTTGCCCTCCTCTTCGCAAGAGAAAAGATTGTCATCAAGAACCTACAGAAGTGAATCAGGGTAATGATACTGGCTGGCAGGGTCAGCGTGGCCTTGTCATACCCCTCAGTCCAAACTTCCCTGCCCAGCATACTCTGAACACTGCTTAAAGGCCTGGGCCTTGCCACCGTCCAGCACCCTTCTTGGTTGCCAGCCTTATGTGTGCGGGGCTTTGCTGCTTGCTTAGTGACTGTTCCAGCTGCCTACATCCTACTTGCTGCCCCAGGATTCTCAGAAAGACCTCAAACCTAGATCCCAGGCCAGAGTGCCCGGCATGTCACCCACACTCTAGTTAAACAGTTCTGACAGCTCCCCAAAGGAAGGCCCTGACCAGGCAGGTGTCTGCTGACCCCACCTCTCCCTGGAGGCGTGGGAGCCACCATTTGCACCCAGTGGCCCCCCCTTTGATTTATCCAAACCACGCGATCACCCCTGCAGTTTGTACCCAAGTACAGGGTGCCCGACAGCCAACTCACCTGGTGGTGAAAGGTGTCAGCATCTGAAAGTGAAGCTGAGGGCTGGCGGAAGCCTTTGGATGTGCCCACAGACTCAGGCTCCCCGTAAGTGCTGGTGGTCAAGTAACTCTCCTCATAGTAGTCATCATTATAGCCTTGGGAAGGGGGGGGCAGCAGTAGCAGAGGGGGTCACCGTGTCCCCACCTGGCCCGATGGCCCTAATCGGAATCCCATTTGGGGGCCTGTGACTCGGTTTCTCCCCTCCAGGGCTACAGCAGGAGGGTAGGGGTTGAGATCTCAGGTTCTCCCTGATACTGGAACGAAGGTGTCAGGGTGCCCACCCACCCCTTGCCTTACCCTTGCTCTGGTAAAGTAAGGCGTCCTCTTTCTTGGGCAGATCGTACATATCCGAGTCCACGGACGCCGAATCTAAGTCTGAATGGGGGAGGGGCCAGAAGCATTTGCCTCCAAGGCTCACCTCCCTTTTCCCCTGCGCCCCTCTCGGCCAGCGCCCCTGCCACACCCTGAGGACCCCCTCCTCCCTCTCCTCCCAAACGCTGTCCCCGAGGGCGGCCAGGTGGAACCCTGGGGCGGGGGCCTCACCCGAGAACCCATAGGAGAAAGAGGATGCGGACGAGCTCGGGGGCGAGAGCCTCCGCCTCTGGGTCTCATACTCGAAGATTTTCTTTTCGTAGAGCTTGCGAGTGGAACCTGGCCAGACGTGGGGCACAGGACGGTCAGGGCGCGGGCCGGGAGCTCGGGGGCTGCGCGCGGAGAGGCTGAGGAAGGGAGGCGCAGGGCAAAGCGCGGGGAGGGGGCCCGCCCGCCGCCCGCCGCCCGCCGCCGCGTACCCACGACGGGCCCGTGCGGGATGTTGTACTGGCGCAGCACGGAGGCCAGCTCGGCGTCCGACAGGACCGCGTAGTCGTCCATGGCGGGCAGCGGGCGGCAGAGGCCTGGCGGTGGCCCGGGCCTGGCGATACGGGCCGAACTACGACTGCCTCAGAGCGCGGAAGGGGCAACGCGAGCGCCTCGGGAGCGGCTGCGCCCGCGTCACGCCTGCGTCACGCTCGCGTCACGCTCGCGGTCTCTGCGGACCGCGCGCGCTGCGCGGGGCGGAGCCAGGCCGCGGGGAGAAGCCGGCGCAGACCGGTCGGGCCCTGGGAACGGGCGGGGCGGGGCTGGCGAGCCCAGACGTCACAGACGGACGGGATTGGCTAGAGGCGAAAAAGAGATGTAGTGATGCGCCAGAGCCCAAGCGGCCCGGGCCGCTCGGGCAGTGCGAGCGTGCGCGCCCAGCAGGAGGGGCGCGGTCGGCGAGCCCAGGGACGTCACACGCTGGCGTGCTTGGGCTAGACGCAAGCGAGGGGCGGGGCCTGCGCCCGAGGGGAACCTGAGCTTAAACCGCCGGGACCTGGGAGCGGGGCGGGGCACGCAAGCCGAGACGTCGCCCGCTGGGTTGTTCCAGCCAGAAGTGCGGAGGGGCGGGGCCCGTGGCGGTGGAACCGGCAGAAACCAGCCAGGACATGCGAGCGGGGAGCGGCCGCGCGATGGGCGGGGCTCGCCCTCCTTGAGTCACGTGGACTTCGCTCGGTCCCCGCCGCCCCCGCCGTCCCCTCTCCCCCGAGCTCTGGCGCTTAGGGTTCCCTGGCCGCGCCCCACCCGGCCGCCCGGCAGCAGCAGCAGCAGCAGCGGGAAGGGGCCCGATCTGAAGGGCGAGCGCTTGGAGACCGTGGGTCCAGGCCACGCGCTGCTGCCAGCGCGTCGCCCGCGTGCGCCACGCCAGGGAAGCCCGTAGCGCCCGGACCCTAGGCCGCCCCACCCCGGACCCCCACACCCCCTGCCCCAGCCCGCCTTCCCGCTCTGCAGGGCCCTGGCCCGCGCACCTGCGCCCGCCGGTCCCCACCGCCTCCCTCCCTCCCCACTCCACCCGGGAGGAAATGGGGCACTGGGCCAGGAGGCCACGGGCACTCCAGGAGCCAGCAGCCTTGGAAGGGGCCCGGGCGTGCCAATGGGCACTGGCACAGGGCACCGTGAGATGCAGAGGCAGGGAGCACCCGCCTTATCCACCAGCAGTCCACCTGGGGCAGGAGGGGCTTCCTCTCCTGTCAGAACGGTCCCTGAGCCCAGTGTGACCCAGGCACTGGCCGGGGATGGGGGTGGGGGCTTCCGGACCCAGAGGGACCTGCTCAGGGGTTCCAATAAGGCTTGGCAGGCTCTGAGCACCTGGGTCTCGGTGGGCTTCAGGGCCGTGGTAGTGCAGAGGGGGCCCCCAGGACAGGGGGCCAGGGGACCGGAGGAGCAAACCACGGAAGGCTGCCAAGGCCTACTGAGGAGCCGGGATGGTCGCCAGGAGTTGGTGAGGGCCTTGGTCAGTAAAAAGATGTCCCGTGGAAATTGGGAAGGAGGTGACAATCACGTTGTAAACAAAGCCAGCTGATGGAATGGGGGGAACTGAAGTGCCCCTCCCGGAACTGGGAGCCTGGGGAGGAGGTTCTCATAGATGAAGGGCTGGTACCCAGGAAAAGGCCGGGCAGGTAGGCTGGCCCAGCTGATGAGGGTCACATACCAGTTCTCTGTGGAGGTTGGTTCATGGGGTGGAGAGAAGATCGGGCCCTGGTTTGACCACACACAGAGACCCTCAGAAGAGTTTTAGAGTAAACATGAGGGCTGCTCTGTCTCCTGAAATATGAGGGCCCCAGACGGCAGTAGGCGAGTGCAGAGCCCTGGGCAGGGCAAGGACTTGCTGCTTATCTCAGAGCAGGGAGGGATATGGCGTTTGGGCTCTGGGCGGCTCAGGGTTGGCCTCATGGAATTTGGAGTTTTGGCAAGATCAGATTCCCCAGCACCTCTCCAAGCCCTCTGCAATGCTGGCCCTTGTCCCAGAGGCTGTCCTCCCCATGCCACCCCTCCCCATACAGATCCAAGCCGTTTCCTTATGAGGTCAAGGAATTCTAAGTTTGCCTTCTCCCCTAGGAACACCCCCTCCCCCGACACCTGCCTTGGCCCTCTTCCTTTTATTTCCCTCTCCCCCAGTTGCCCTGTTATGAGGTCCCACCACAGATGGCACCAGGAGGCTGCCCTGTGATGCTCCCCTGCACACAAGCCCACCTGGAGCCCAAGTCCAGCCCCATTGCAGGCAGACTTGTCCCAGACCATCAGAAACCAGGCAAGCCCTTGACCATCAGAGCTGAAAGGCCCTTGGCACCACCCCCATCACATAGAGAAGGATTTGGGGACCTGGAGAGGGAGGAGACTTGTGCGAGGGCCTCGGATGCAGCAGTGCATTGATGGATGTTCCTCCAGCCTGTACCTAGTCCTCGGGATCATAACCTGGACAGTGTGGCCCAGTGGGGGTTCTGAGTCACCAGAGGAGCTGTTAGGGGAAATCTGGGACCTTGAGGGGAGTCTTCCTGGGAAGAGTGGACAGAGTTAAGAGGAGACATTTCTCTGGAACTGCAGCCAGGGCGAAAAGGGCTTGGAGGCCACCGATTCCAAGTCAAGAACAAGAAGTTTCTCCTTTGAGGATGGGGAATGGATTCTAAGCAGTATATTATATAACTTATAATCACAGCAACATCGAAAATTATAAGGAAAAGTAATATCAACACGAATACATTTCTCAACAGTCAGGTCCAAGAAGACTATTATTCACTGAGCTATTAATGTTTTCTTTAATACCAGAACCTTAATACTTTGGTAAATAGAAAGCTTAGTTTTTCTCTTCAAGGATGTTAAAGATCCTATGAGTTTTGCCGGGCAATCAAATACTTTAAAACATTGCTCAGATAGTAACAAAAGTTGTGAGATGCTGATTGTTGTGAAAATTACCGTGTGGCATATTGTCACAGGCAGTAGCAGGGAATGCTTAGCTGACCAGAAGCCTCTCAATTAATGCCTTGTGTTCCAGCCCTCGAGCACGTCCGTCTACCTTGGGACTGTCCGCATGGCTGGCTGGAGAGTCAGCTTGCCTTGGCAGCAGGAATGGAGCTGGTTCTAGTGGTTTTCAGGAATCTTCAACACAAGGAGAGAAAGTCTTTATCATGGTCTTTACCACAGAAGAGTTGGTGCTGTACAAAGCTTCGTTCCCCCAGACTTGGAAGTAGAGACCCCAAGATGTGTGTGTCTCAGGGGTGTGGGGGGAGGAGAGGGAGTTAGTAGTGTAAAGAGAGGATTAAAACAGAGGTGGGGGTCCTGAGGGCCAGCCATGTTGCCACCGCCTCCTTCCTGCTACCGCATCTATTTGTACCCCTGGTTCTGATTGCAATGCCTATGGTAGGTGGGTTTCCCCCTTTGAAGGACAGCCTTGGCCGTGCGCTCCAACACAGCCACCTCATGGACCTAAACTCAGGCCGCTCATCTACCGAGAGAGGATAAGCCACTGCCGGGGGGCGGGGTCCCACTAGACGGAGCAGAGAGAGACAGAGACCAAGGTACTGCTAGGAGAGCCCACGTGGGTCAAGGTGGGAAAGTCACTGCCGCCAGGGCCAGCGAAGACAGCTGTGGATGCAGGGAGTCCTGGAGGGCAATCAGTGCCTTTCTGTCGTGGTTAAGCTGTAGATCACCAAATTCATTTCAGCAGGTGAGACCAAACTTCTCCCTCCCTCCCTCCCCTTCTTCTTCTCCCTTTTTACCTTCCTCCATTCCTTTTTTTCTTTCCCTCTTTTAATGAAGTAGAATAGAATAAAAAATATCAGAGTGCTTTTCAGGCAGTAAGGAAAAGTCTCATTTGGTGCAACTTTTTTTTTCCAGTTATTTGTGTCGATCTGTGTGTGCATGCAAGTACTGGCTCAGGATGTATAATGTAGTTCTCATTGAGGGTTGTGGGCAAAATGTTAAGACACTGCTTAATGTGGCCTTCCCCAAGGAAGTGACATTTGAGCTGAATATGAAGCTCAGGAAATGGGCAAGTAGAAGAGGAAGAGGGAGCCTGGCAGTGCCAGGGTGTGGCTGTGCCCACCCAGTTCATGGACACTTGGCTCCTTGACTGCACCCCACTGTACACGCCCAGACCTCAGGACTGCACCTAATCATGCTCCTGAGAATTCACAACATTTCTGTTGCTCACACCCAGGCCAGGCCTGGCACCCATCAGGGGCCAAATCAGTGGCAGCCAGGACGCTGGCTCATCAAGGTGTTCGGGTCCCTGCCCCAGTGCGGGCTTCCGGGTGGTAGGTGCTCAGTGAACACCTGCAAGGGCCTGTTGCCCACCTCCCCCCTCCACCCAAGGGCAGAATTCAACTTGTCCGGCCAGCCCAGGCTTGGGGCAAAGGTGGGGGGCCGTGACTGTGAGCGGCTCCCTGGAGGAGGAGGCCTTAGCTGCTGGGCTGAGACACGGGCCCTGCGGACCCCTTGGGCGCCCCCCCCCCCGCCGGACGGTGAGCTCATCGGGGGTGGGGGGGCGTCGCCGGCGGTCCGGGCGCCTGAGCTCACGGCGCGCCCCCCCCTGCCCCCCCCCCCCCCGCTCCTGGGCGATTTTACCAATTAAGGCTTTCTCGCCGGGCCGGGCCGGGCCGGGCCGGGCGCGGGGCGGGGGTGCGGCCAACAAGAAGGCGGGCGGCGGCGGCCCATTCGCGTGGAGGCGCGCGGCGCGCAGCGGACGCCAGCGGAGCCCCGAGGCGCTCGGCGCGGGCTCGAAGACCGGCCAGGCGCCACCGCGCGGTCGCCGGCCGCCCGCAGGGACAGCAGGTGAGGCTTCCGAGGCGGGCACCAAGCGGGACGGCCACCGGGCTGCTCAATGAGCGGGAGCCCAGGGCCAGGTGCAGCCGGATGCGTGAGCGCAGCCGCCTTCCCTGGTTTCCCCAGGGAATCTGTGTCTGCGCTCAGGAGGGTGGGAGCCCAGAGCCACAGGGGTCCCTGAGAGAGAGGGTGTCTGGGCGTTCGGCTAGATATGGTCTCTCGCGGGTGCCGGTGAGCGGGTCACTGCATGACTGTCCGGGAAGGCAGGGCCCTGAGAACAGGACAGTGTGTGGGCAGAGGATGAGTTACCACCTGTAAGGACACTTCGCAGCCAGTATGCCCTCTGGGAGGGTGTCGGTGGGTTCCTCGCTGACACCAGTCCTCCGGGCACCAAATGCCTTGGGCACAGGGGGACTGGCTCCCAGGCTGCTGTGCTCCACGGAGAACCCGGGCTGGGGGGTGGCTGGGACAGATTCTCAGGCTGGGGCCCTGTCCCAGGTTGGCTCTGAGTGGGATGTTCACCACCAGCCACGATGTGAGCAGCAGCGTCCCCAGACTCCCATGCCATCTGGTTCAGGAGAAGTGGGTGAAGTCTGCTGGCAGACCCACCTTGCACGTGCTCCAGGCAGCACGGTCAAAGTGGGAACTCAGGATTTGAGCGCTGTCACCTGCCACACCTGGAGTTGCCTGAGCAGCCCCTCCTGCCTCTCTTCGGCTTTCCAGCCGAAGCACCCCGTGGGAGGGCCTGGCCTGGGGTCTGAGGGCAGGAGTGGGGGGGAGGTGTGGTGTGTCTAACATTCAAGAATCTACTCCAAATAAGGGAAAATATGAAAGAGCTGGATTTTGGCTTCCAAGGACTGCCCGATCTGGGGGCTTTGGGTTGGGGCGCCACCTGGTGGTGATACTATGTCCTCTAGGGACAGAACCCTCTACGGGCCCCATCCCTCATCACCCCCAAATAGGGAAAGCCTAGGGCTGGAAGCCAGGGCACCCAGCTTCTGTCCCCCTTTCTCCTGGAGCTGGCTACTGGTCACTTACTTTGACTCAGTTTCCCTGCCCTCTGAATATTAAGGAATGAATGCAGATGACCCAATTGGATGGCAGTTACGGAGTGAAAATCAATTCTTGGTGTAATTCTGTCCTTGGGAACTTGCTTTCCAGTGGGGCAGGGGGATCAGAAGGACAACTCTCCTATCCTCTTGAATGGGGCCTGGTAGGGAAGGGTCCGCACGGGTCCCCCTCTACATCTCTCCCTCCCACCTCCATCCCAGCTCCCAGACACCATGCTGTGGAGTTTTGTGCAGGTTTGTCTGAAAGTGGTCAGAAGTGGACAGTGCACAGGAGGTGAGCCTCAGATTGAAAAATGTCGTTTGGACCCTGTACCACCACCATTGGTGAGGAAAAACCAGTGTGGTGACAGGAAGCCCAAACTGAGCATGCTGGAGGGCAGGGGAGTTGCAGGCAGGGACTGCAGCCCCAGTGCGGGTGATGCAGGCACCAGGGTTGTGCGAGGGTCAACCATATTTGGGCATGACGTGCTGGCTGAGCCAGGGCCCCCTCTCCCACTGGTCTTTAGCAGATAATTTAATTACTGCTAGTCTGCAGCTCAATCTAAGAATCCAGCAGGAGGGACAGAGACAGGCTTTTCTGTAAAAGAAGATGTGAAGAAGGGAACATCCTGGAGAGGGGAGGTACACAGGACTGGGGCAAGTGAGTCCACGCTGGGAACAAAGCTTCTCTTGACTGAAAAGGGTGGCAGTCTCCCCACAGTGACCTCCCACTGTATCCAGTTATCTACAGAAAAGTAATTTTGAGTGAATAACTCCCCATTGCCCTGGAAACACAGTCTCGACTCCCCAGCAGGCCTTGGCAGCCTTCCGTGGTTTGCTCCTCCGGTCCCCTGGCCCCCTGTCCTGGGGGCCCCCTCTGCACTACCACGGCCCTGAAGCCCACTGAGACCCAGGTGCTCAGAGCCTGCCAAGCCTTATTGGAACCCCTGAGCAGGTCCCTCTGGGTCCGGAAGCCCCCACCCCCATCCCCGGCCAGTGCCTGGGTCACACTGGGCTCAGGGACCGTTCTGACAGGAGAGGAAGCCCCTCCTGCCCCAGGTGGACTGCTGGTGGATAAGGCGGGTGCTCCCTGCCTCTGCATGCATCTCACAGTGCCCTGTGCCAGTGCCCATTGGCACGCCCGGGCCCCTTCCAAGGCTGCTGGCTCCTGGAGTGCCCGTGGCCTCCTGGCCCAGTGCCCCATTTCCTCCCGGGTGGAGTGGGGAGGGAGGGAGGCGGTGGGGACCGGCGGGCGCAGGTGCGCGGGCCAGGGCCCTGCAGAGCGGGAAGGCGGGCTGGGGCAGGGGGTGTGGGGGTCCGGGGTGGGGCGGCCTAGGGTCCGGGCGCTACGGGCTTCCCTGGCGTGGCGCACGCGGGCGACGCGCTGGCAGCAGCGCGTGGCCTGGACCCACGGTCTCCAAGCGCTCGCCCTTCAGATCAGGCCCCTTCCCGCTGCTGCTGCTGCTGCTGCTGCTGCCGGGCGGCCGGGTGGGGCGCGGCCAGGGAACCCTAAGCGCCAGAGCTCGGGGGAGAGGGGACGGCGGGGGCGGCGGGGACCGAGCGAAGTCCACGTGACTCAAGGAGGGCGAGCCACCCCACCCCCCGCAGAGGCCTTGCAGTAGGAAAGTCCCTTGTATGGTGTGCCCGCTGGAGGCCAAGCGGTCCAGCGCCAGAGGATGCTCAGCCTTTCCTCGCTGCAGCGTTTCCTGCGGCGCAGGAGGGAGATCGCAGGACTTGGGCGCATCCTTGCCCGCTTCGGGGGCCCAAGGACCCTTCCCCGAGCCTGGGGGTCGGGTCAAAACCACCGGGGCGGGGGACTCAGGGGGGCATTCCAACGGGTGGGGTGGGGCGGGGCGGGGCGGGGCGGGCGCGGCCTGAAGCCCCACCCACGGTCACGCCCCACCGCGGCCCCGCCTCCTAGCCACGCCCCTCGCCCGCATTTAAAGGGCTCGCTCTCTCCGCAGCGCAACCTCGGCTGTCTGCATCGCCCCGCGCTCACTGAGGTGCCTGCGACTTTAATTAAAGGGCCGTCCCCTCGCTTAGGCTGCAGCACCGCCCATCGGCTCCTCGCGCCTCAAAATGAGTAGCTCCCACTCCCGGGCGGGCCAGAGCGCTGCGGGCGCGGCTCCGGGCAGCGGCGCTGACACACGAGACGCCGAGATGCCGGCCACCGAGAAGGACCTGGCGGAGGATGCGCCGTGGAAGAAGATCCAGCAGAACACATTCACGCGCTGGTGCAACGAGCACCTCAAGTGCGTGAGCAAGCGCATCGCCAACCTGCAGACGGACCTGAGCGACGGGCTGCGGCTCATCGCGCTGCTCGAGGTGCTCAGCCAGAAGAAGATGCACCGCAAGCACAACCAGAGGCCCACCTTCCGCCAGATGCAGCTCGAGAATGTGTCGGTGGCGCTCGAGTTCCTGGAGCGCGAGAGCATCAAGCTCGTGTCCATCGGTGAGGGAGCGGGCCACTCGGTGGCGCTGGGAGGGTGAGGGCGGGGGCTCCTCGCGTCCTCCCGTCTTCCCCGGGCCGACCCCTCGCAGACACCCCCCTGAGCTGCGGCACTGCCCCGGGGACTCCCGGGGCCGCCCATCTCCGTGCGGGCCTCGAGAACAAAGGCTCGCATGCCGGCGGTGCGTGCAGGACCGCTACGCGCCCCCGCCCGCCGGTCCCCGTCTGGCCCACGCCCAGGCTGAGCTCACATCCTCCACAGGCCGCGCCCCCGCCGCTGCGCCCGCTGTGGGAGAGGGCCTGGGAGGGCGGGCACTGGCCAAGCTCTGGCCGTGCGCCCAGTGCCCCATCTCTAACGAGGGGGAGGCCGGGGCTCTCCACCCCCTACAGCAGTTTGGAGAAGGCCCTCTGGCATTCAGGCGCCCCTGTGGTTCTTAAACAGGGGGTTGGAGCTTGTGGGTCCCATTGTCTAGAGACCCCCACTGAAGAGTGCTCCAGCCCCAAGTTTTGATCTCCTTTCAGGAACTACGGGGCCAGAGAGGACCGTAGCTAACAAAACAGTATCTGAGATGGGTTTGGGTGCTGGCCAGTGAAGGGAGCTGACTGGCAGTCAGTTACGACACCCAGTTACTGTTGATCTTGTGCCAAACTCTTGCTTCCATGTAGGACTTGCTTTTCTGCATCTAAAACGCAGGAGTTGGTTGGGAGGTACTCCGACATGTGCTGGGCCCGCTGCCAGCCCAGTGTCCATGTCGCTGGGCTTGCGAGGCTGGCGCTGATCGGGCCTACTGCATCTTCATGAGATGGAAGCCACACAGGGACGGGCACTAGAGCTGGTGACTTGGGTGGGGGGATATGAGACAGGGAGAGAAGGGCCACGAGCTTTCTTTTCTTCAGAATCGAAAGAGGCCTTCCAGTTGTCCCGACAGCCCTGGCATGGTCCATGCTGAGCCTGAGAAAATAAGGGACAGAGACTCAGGTGCCCCCAGCCACTCAGGGCAGGTCTCAGGGGCCCCACCTCTTTCTCTGGAATGCAAGTTGAGGCCGAGGCCCACCCCCCAGTCCCAGCCCCAGTCTAGCCAAGCTGAGTCATCTCTGAGCCTTGGGTGGGGGGGCAGCCGGATGTGGGGAGGCGGGCCACACCCCAGTTGTCTGGGGGGGGGTCTCCTCCTCCCCCCTCCCTCCTTCTCCTCCTCTTGTGAGCTGGCTGGAGCAGGCCTAGTTCCCAGAGCTTTGCCATATAAGGCAAAAAAATGTTGGAAAGCGGCAGTGATTAGGGGAGGGAGGGGCAGGCTGGCCCTGGGGCCTGGGGAAGGGGGTGGGATGGGGCGGGGCCATCCCACCAGTCAGTCTCTTAACTCTGAGCCCAGTCCTTCCCACTCTCTTTTGTGAGGTGGATGGCGAGGGCCTAGGCCAGCCTCCTATGGACCAAGGGGAGGGCCCAGCCCGTTGAGGGCTGGTGAGCTTGGCCTTGTGTGTCCTCTCGTGGGTCATAGTGGACCTTGGGCCTCCTGAGGGCTTGTGCTAGACTTGGGATTCTCGGGGTGGGAGCCCGGTGGGAAGGCCCAGCTGCTCCTGTGCCCTTGGTCTTCTCTGAACCTTCCAGTCACCACTAGCCTGAAGCCCCCCCTCCACCCTCCTGCCTGCCATTTGGGGACAGTGCAAGGCAGTTGTGAGGAACTGGGACCAACCCCAGTCTAGGAACAGGGAGGCCACTCTGCTTTGAGTGGCATTGAGCTGGTCCACAAGGTGCTGCCCACTGGATTCAGAGGCTGCCTGCCATTGATGGCCCTTTTGGTGGAGTCCATTCCCTTCTCCCCACCCCCAAGTTGACTCACTAGACAAGTATTTTCTGCTGATGGTTGGGGATGGGTGGGTGGAACACGCCAGCAGGGATTCCAAAGATGAGCTTCCCTCCTGAGTTCTCAGAGCCCAACCCCCAGCCCGACCGCTTGAGGAGGCTGAGACCCAGAAGGGCCTTGGGTGGGGCCCAGAGCTCAGAGGGATTGCCATGGTGATGGAGTGCAGGGTGCCCGCCCTAACCACTTCCCCTGTGGTGAGCTTGGTGGCCACCAGCCTGCAGCCCAGCAGCCCGTTAGGTGGCGAGGAGGGCGGGCAGCTGCTGAGCAGGCTCTACTGAGGCAGCGGGACTTGGGGACCCCACCCATGACCTCTGTCACCCAAGCTCCCAAGCTGGGCGCCCAACCTAGGCTCACAGGCCCCCCCTCCCCGGCTGGGTGAGAGGGCCCCTGGAATGTGTCCTGCCCGTCATCCTGGCTGGCAGGCCAGCCATCCCTGCCGGGCCCCAGTGAGTCAGGGCCATGCAGCCCAGCCACTGGTTCCTTGGGGTTCCCAGCCCGACCCCTGCACCAGGCCTGCTGCTCAACTCCCAGCTTGGCTCTGTTGGGGTAAGGGGGGAGTACTAAGGAAGTGGGGGAGGGGTGGGGCTCACACTCTCCACCCAAAGGGTCCTTGCCCAACGCCTCCACTTCCCCAGTCTCACGCCACCCCCGCCCCCCCTACCCTGGGGTAGCAGTTGTATTTCCCAACTGCCCCACCTGCCTGCCTTCCTCTTCCTCAGTGCCAGGTCAAGGGCCTGGGGCCCAGCTGCTCCTCCTACCCCTTCCCTGGAGACCCCTGGAAATGGGTGGTGGGCCCCTGCTTGGGCAGCTGCAAAGCACTCATCCCACTCCATCTCTAGAGCCACCTTTGGGGAAGGGGGCTCCTCCTCAGGCCTCCCCTGGCCCTGTCTGCAGCCTAGGTCTGTCATCTGTCCTTCCTCTGGGCCCCCACGGCCCCAGGGCTCCCGGCAGGGCCCCCTCATCATGCTGTATTGTCACCGTGTGTCTATGAGCATTTTGCCTTCCAGCCTCCTTCACACCCCCAAAGGAGCGCTGTGCAGAGAGGGCCCCGGCCCACACCCCACCCTGTCCCAGGAGGGCCTCTCTCTCCTCCCTGGGGCCCGCTGGGCTGCCATACTCCCCAGTGCCTAGGAGTGGCCTGACGCCGTGAATGTGCACCGCCCCCCGAAACCCACATGTGCGTGTGTGTGTACATGTATGCACAAGGATGCCCGGGCCGGCCCTGCCTGCCCAGCGCTGCCACTCGTTCCCCTTACAGACAGCAAGGCCATCGTGGACGGGAACCTCAAGCTGATCTTGGGCCTCATTTGGACCCTGATCCTGCACTACTCCATCTCCATGCCCATGTGGGACGAGGAGGAGGACGAGGAGGCCAAAAAACAGACCCCCAAGCAGAGGCTCCTGGGCTGGATCCAGAACAAGCTGCCGCAGCTGCCCATCACCAACTTCAGCCGGGACTGGCAGAGTGGCAGGGCCCTGGGCGCCCTTGTCGACAGCTGTGCCCCGGGTGAGGGGCGTCGGCGGAGGGGGCCGGGGCCACTTGTAGTGGGGTGGAGGGGATGGCCTGCCACGAGGTCCCATGGTCCCCCAGACTCATGGCCTTCCTTGCACTGCAGGCCTGTGCCCTGACTGGGATTCCTGGGATGCCAGCAAGCCCGTGAACAACGCAAGGGAAGCCATGCAGCAGGCTGACGACTGGCTGGGCATCCCTCAGGTACAGCCCGGCTGGCCAACCGGGGCTGTCTGGGGGCCGAGGTCCCAGTGGGGAGAGGTGGCACGTCCCAGGAACCCGAGGCTTGGGGGCCAACTGGCTCCTTCTTCTGCCCATGACAGGTGATCACCCCTGAGGAGATCGTGGACCCCAATGTGGATGAGCACTCCGTCATGACCTACCTGTCCCAGTTCCCCAAGGCCAAGCTGAAACCAGGGGCTCCCCTGAGGCCCAAACTGAACCCGAAGAAAGCGCGAGCCTACGGGCCAGGTGAGGGGGCCAGGTGAGGGAGCCGGGTGGGGGCTGCTCCTGCGAGGTGACCTCCTCCCTGTGGGGCAGCGTCCTCTCTAAACATGAACTCCCGGGGCATCTTCAGTCACGTGGCTACCAGGTTATCAAATGCCTGCCGTGAGTCAGACAGGAGTGGGTCAGGGCTGCTCAAAAGCGGCCGCTGGCTCTACGTTCCCCACGGCACACCAGCCCGAGGCGGTGTGTGCTCAGGGAGGAAGGACCCGGCTGCTGTCCTGTAAGTGGAGTTGAGACCCAGCCAGGGTATCACCCAGGAGCCTGGGCCCAGGCAAACTCAAGCGAGCATTCTAGCAAACAGGTCCAGGCCTGTCTCACGGCAAGAGTGCAGCTGGGGTTTATGCCGAACTGACTCGCCCTGTTCAGAACGGCTGATGGAGGTGCGGCGGGGGTGGGGGCAGCCCTCACAGCCAGCCCGCGCGTTCCTCCCCTCCCTGGGCAGGCATCGAGCCCACCGGCAACATGGTGAAGAAGCGGGCAGAGTTCACCGTGGAGACTAGAAGCGCCGGGCAGGGAGAGGTGCTGGTGTACGTGGAGGACCCGGCTGGACACCAGGAGGAGGTAGGGCCGCCGGCAGGCAGGGCAGGGCAGGGCAGGGCAGGGCGCCGTCGGGCCTCCGCCGGGAGCGGCCGCTCTGAGCAACGGCTCACGGAGTCCTTCCCACCCTAGGCAAAGGTGACCGCCAATAACGACAAGAACCGTACCTTCTCTGTCTGGTATGTCCCCGAGGTGACGGGGACTCACAAGGTGAGCCCTCAGCCCGAGGGGAGGCCGGTGGCAAGGGCAGTGGCTCGGGGGCCCCAGCCCTGCCCTCACGGCCCACTCCTCCTGGGAACAGGTCACCGTGCTCTTTGCCGGCCAGCACATTGCCAAGAGCCCCTTTGAGGTGTATGTAGACAAGTCCCAGGGAGATGCCAGCAAAGTGACAGCCCAGGGCCCTGGACTGGAGCCCAGCGGCAACATTGCCAACAAGACCACCTACTTTGAGATCTTCACGGCAGGTGAAGGGAGGGTGCCGAGGCCGGCAGGTCTGGGGGAAGAGCTGCTGGGGCCCGGGAGCAGCCTGGAGGCTCTGGGAGCTGAGCCGATGCCTCCTGGCAGGAGCGGGCACAGGCGAGGTGGAGGTGGTGGTCCAGGACCCTGCGGGACGGAAGGGCACCGTGGAGCCTCAGCTGGAGGCCCGGGGCGACAGCACGTATCGCTGCAGCTACCAGCCCACCACGGAGGGTGTCCACACAGTGCACGTCACCTTCGCTGGTGTGCCTATCCCTCGCAGCCCCTACACTGTCACTGTTGGCCAAGGTAGGCCAGTCCCAGCCGCCCCCCGTTGGGCACGGCTCCAGTCCTGCGGCCTCAGAGGGAGGCAGCTGGGCAGGTCCCGTTCCAGCCCCCCTCCCTGGGCTTCTATGCTTCCACTGTCTGGGCGCACTCTTTCTTCCCCAGCTCAGGCCCTCCTCCTTCTCCTCCTCTCGCCCTCTCCATCTCTCTCTCTCTCTCCACGCTTTCACCTTTGGAAGAGCTCGCTCCAGCTGTCTAGAAACCTGCTGCTCTCTGCTCTGCCCACAGGGTCAACGGTACTTGGATCTGTCTTCCTTGGGGGGTGGGGCGGGCCAGGCGGGAGGCTGGGGGCTGGCATGGATGGAGCAGGTGGGAGGAGGCCGGCCACGTCCTGGCCTGGGCCACAGGTCCTAGGGTCATGGTCCCTTTCAGTTCTTACGTGTCCCTCACCATCCTGTGCGGCCCGATGGCCCAGCCCTGTGGAAGGCAAGGGAGGGGTCGCCCAGTGCCAGCTCCCAGTAGCTCAGCCAGCCTTCTGCTCACAGCTTGTAACCCAGGTGCCTGCCGCGCTGTCGGCCGGGGCCTCCAACCCAAGGGTGTGCGAGTGAAGGAGACTGCCGACTTCAAGGTGTACACGAAGGGCGCGGGCAGTGGGGAGCTGAAGGTCACTGTGAAGGGTCCCAGTAAGTTGGCCTGTGGCTGGGGTGGGTGGTGCCACTTGCTGGCCACTGCTGGGTAGGCCTGAGGCCCTCCCTTGTCTCCGGCAGAGGGTGAGGAGCGTGTGAAACAGAAGGACCTGGGGGATGGTGTCTATGGCTTCGAATATCACCCCATGGTTCCCGGCACATACACTGTCACCATCACGTGGGGTGGCCAGAACGTTGGGCGCAGGTGAGGCCCTGGGCTGAGTGCTCGGAGGTGGCGAGCTCCTGCCCGTGCTGGGTTCCGGCCGGCCCCCCTCTGAGACGGGGCCCCTTGGCACTCCCCTGGGTGGCTTTCTCCTTGCAGTCCCTTCGAGGTGAAGGTGGGTACCGAGTGTGGCAATCAGAAGGTGCGGGCCTGGGGCCCCGGGCTGGAGGGCGGCGTCGTTGGCAAGTCCGCAGACTTTGTGGTGGAGGCCATCGGGGACGACGTGGGCACCCTAGGTAAGTTGGAGGCTGCAGTGTGGGCACTTGGGGGCAGACGCTGGTGAGGGCCACCTTCCTGAGGCTCCAGGGCACTGATGGAGCTGGCGGCTGTTGTCAGGCTTCTCGGTGGAGGGCCCGTCACAGGCCAAGATCGAATGTGATGACAAGGGCGATGGTTCGTGTGACGTGCGCTACTGGCCCCAGGAGGCTGGCGAGTATGCTGTGCACGTTTTGTGCAACAGTGAAGACATCCGCCTCAGCCCCTTCATGGCCGACATCCGCGAGGCGCCCCAGGATTTCCATCCAGACAGGGTAAAGGGCACGTGCTGCTGGGCTGGGGGTGCCTGGGCTGGTGTCCCCGGCAGCATGCTCCTGCCACTGTGTCTTTGGTGACCGACACTTGGTCCCCTGAGATCTGGGTGGCCTCCCATCAGGTGAAGGCACGTGGGCCTGGATTGGAGAAGACGGGTGTGGCCGTCAACAAGCCGGCAGAGTTCACGGTGGATGCCAAGCACGGCGGGAAGGCTCCTCTCAGGGTCCAAGTGCAGGTGGGGTGCCCGCCAGTGGTGGGGGCACAGTGGGCAGGTGCTCAGACCCAGGCACTGACCAAGAGGCCGCCTGCTTCCCCCCACTTTCCAGGACAATGAGGGCTGCCCTGTGGAGGCGATGGTCAAGGACAACGGCAATGGCACTTACAGCTGCTCCTACGTACCCCGGAAGCCAGTGAAGCACACGGCCATGGTGTCTTGGGGAGGCGTCAGCATCCCCAGCAGTCCCTTCCGGGTGAGCCTGCCCTCTGCAGGCCTCAGACAGACCTTTTAGCCTATTTCCCTGGGCGCCCCTTTGCTTTGGTACAGCCCTATTCGATAAAACTTGCATACCGTTCAGCCTGTCCCTTTCAAGTATATAACTCGGCAGTTTTGAGTAAGTTCGGAGTTGTGCAACCATCACCACAATCGAAGATGAGGACGTTTTCACCATCCCCCAAAGAAACTAATTCCTCTGCCCCCTCTCCCGGCCCTAAGCAGCCACTCATCTGCTTTCTGGCTGTGCGGGTTTACCTCTTCTAGGCACTTACTGGAGATGGACTCGCGCACCCTGTGCCTTCTGTGTCTGGCTGCTTTCACTCAACATCATGTTTGCATTACTTCACCCACAGCAGAGCATGAGTCAGTGCTTCCTTACTTCTCACGGCTGAGTGATACTCCATTGTATGGATAGACCACCTTTTACATGTCCTGTCATTTGCTGATAGGCATCTGGGATTTCTTCACCTTTGGGCTGTTGTGAGCAGTGCTTCTATGAACGTTAGTGTGGATGAGCGCGCTCATTTCTCCGGGTGGATAGAGAGTGAAGAGTGGAATTGCAGCATCATATGCTTGCTTTACGTGTCATTGTTCAAAGAGCCACCAGACAACTTCCCAGAGTGGTGGCGCCATTTTGTGTGCCTGCTGGCAGTAGGTGAAAAAGCCCCTGCCTCTCCTCCAGGCTGGTCATGCCCCTGCACTTGCCCCTGTGCCTTGTAGGTGAACGTGGGAGCCGGCAGCCACCCAAACAAGGTCAAGGTGTACGGCCCAGGAGTGGCCAAGACGGGACTCAAGGCTCACGAGCCCACCTACTTCACTGTGGACTGCACAGAAGCCGGCCAGGGTAAGGCCCTGCCTCGAGAGCGGGTGGGCGAGTGGGTGAGGCGTCCCAGTGAGGTCCCAGCCTCCACCCCCTCCTCCACCACAGGTGACGTCAGTATCGGCATCAAGTGTGCCCCCGGCGTGGTGGGCCCCTCTGAGGCCGACATTGACTTTGACATCATCCGCAATGACAACGACACCTTTACAGTCAAGTACACACCCCGTGGGGCTGGCAGCTACACCATCATGGTCCTCTTTGCTGACCAGGTGGGTGCTGCTGTTCCCAGCCTCTAACACTGCTGGGAATTGGGGTGCTGCTCTCCTTTCAGCCCTTATCCTCCCACCCCCTGCAGGCCACGCCCACCAGCCCCATCCGGGTCAAGGTGGAGCCCTCCCACGATGCCAGCAAGGTGAAGGCCGAGGGCCCTGGCCTCAGTCGCACCGGTGAGGATGAGTACCTCGTGGGGAGGTCAGGGAGCCCTGAGGGGGTGTGGGCAAGATGCCCCTACAGGCTCACTATGTCTCATCAGGTGTTGAGCTTGGCAAACCCACCCACTTCACGGTCAATGCCAAAGCTGCTGGCAAAGGCAAGCTGGATGTCCAGTTCTCCGGGCTGGCCAAGGGGGATGCGGTGCGTGATGTGGACATCATTGACCATCACGACAATACCTATACCGTCAAGTACACTCCTGTGCAGCAGGTAGCTACCTTGTCCCCCTGGGGCCACGCCCATCCATACACCCGCTGAGCCTGTGGGCCCTGCACGTGGTGGGCTGGGTGGGTGGCTATAGGGAGCTTCCTGCCCACTCTCCACCGGGGAGAGATCGGGCATGGAAGTCCCGGGGGTGCAGTGGCAGAGCGAAGCCAGTGTCTCTGTCCTCACCACTGCACCCCCATGGCCAAGTTGGGAAGCCACAGGCCAGGTGGACCAGGGCCATGACCCATGACCCACGACCCTGCCCTTCTGTACCCTTCCCAGGGCCCAGTGGGTGTCAATGTCACTTATGGAGGGGATCCTATCCCCAAGAGCCCCTTCTCGGTGGGGGTGTCTCCAAGCCTGGACCTCAGCAAGATCAAGGTGTCTGGCCTGGGAGAGAGTAAGTAGCTGGGGCCTTGTTCCAGCCATTGAGAATGCCCCGGGGCTGCCTGGGCCAGTGTCACCGTTCTCTCCTTCCTTTCATCATCTCAACAGAGGTGGATGTTGGCAAAGACCAGGAGTTCACAGTCAAGTCGAAGGGCGCTGGTGGCCAAGGCAAAGTGGTGTCCAAGATTGTGGGCCCCTCAGGGGCAGCAGTGCCCTGCAAGGTGGAGCCAGGCCTAGGGGCTGACAACAGCGTGGTGCGTTTTGTGCCCCGTGAGGAGGGGCCCTATGAGGTCGAGGTGACCTACGACGGCGTGCCTGTGCCCGGCAGCCCCTTTTCTCTTGAAGCTGTGCCCCCAACCAAGCCTAGCAAGGTAACTGGGGTATGGGGGCCCCACCCTGTCTGTTCCTCAGCCTCGCCCTCACCCTTTCTCATTTTTGTCCTTTTGAGCGATGGCCCTGCTCAGGCCTGCCTGTGCCCATCTGGTGGGGGAGGGAAGCCAGAACCAGGGGAGGCAGATGGAGTCAGGCTGGGGGTCTGAGGGTCAAGGGAGGTGGCGTGGCTTTGGCTCCTGACCTGCCCCTTCTCCCTTAGGTGAAAGCCTTTGGACCGGGGCTGCAGGGGGGCAGTGCAGGCTCCCCTGCCCGCTTCACCATCGACACCAAGGGTGCCGGCACCGGCGGCCTGGGCCTGACGGTGGAGGGCCCCTGTGAGGCCCAGCTCGAGTGCCTGGACAACGGGGACGGCACATGCTCTGTGTCCTATGTGCCTACCGAGCCCGGGGACTACAACATCAACATCTTATTCGCTGACACACACATCCCTGGCTCCCCGTTCAAGGCCCATGTGGTTCCCTGCTTTGACCCATCCAAGGTCAAGTGTTCGGGCCCTGGGCTGGAGCGGGCCACCGCTGGCGAGGCGGGCCAGTTCCATGTGGACTGCTCGAGCGCAGGCAGCGCGGAGCTGACCATTGAGATCCGCTCCGAGGCAGGGCTGCCAGCGGAGGTGCACATCCAGGACCACGGCGATGGCACGCACACCATCACCTACATCCCTCTGTGCCCTGGGGCCTACACTGTCACCATCAAGTACGGCGGCCAGCCCGTGCCCAACTTCCCCAGCAAGCTGCAGGTGGAACCCGCAGTGGACACCTCAGGCATCCAGTGCTATGGGCCTGGGATTGAGGGCCAAGGTGAGAGGCCCCACCTTGGGACATGGGAGCAGGGGGAGCCGGGGACCCTGGAGCCCCATTCCTCCTCTCCACACCTCCCTGTAGGCGTCTTCCGAGAAGCCACCACTGAGTTCAGCGTGGATGCCCGGGCTCTGACGCAGACCGGAGGGCCGCACGTCAAGGCTCGCGTGGCCAACCCCTCCGGCAACCTGACTGAGACCTATGTGCAGGACTGTGGTGATGGCACGTACAAAGTGGAGTACACACCTTACGAGGAGGGTGCGTGCTGGGGCGCCAGAGGGACGGGGTGGGGCGGGGGCAGGGTGACCTGGGCTCCTCCTGACCCAGCCTGCCCTCTTGTAGGACTCCACTCTGTGGATGTGACCTATGATGGCAGCCCTGTGCCCAGCAGCCCCTTCCAGGTGCCCGTGACCGAGGGCTGCGACCCCTCCCGAGTGCGCGTCCATGGGCCAGGCATCCAAAGTGGCACTACCAACAAGCCCAACAAGTTCACCGTGGAGACCAGGTGGGTGAGAGCCACAGAGGCAGGGGCTGCCATGGGCCTGGGAACCCAGGGGATAACGGGCTGTCTGTTTGGACCAGGGGAGCTGGCACAGGGGGCCTGGGCCTGGCTGTGGAGGGCCCCTCCGAGGCCAAGATGTCCTGCATGGACAACAAGGATGGCAGCTGCTCGGTCGAGTACATCCCCTATGAGGCCGGCACCTACAGCCTTAATGTCACCTACGGTGGCCACCAAGTGCCAGGTGAGGAAGCAGGTCAGCTGGGGCTGGGCTGGGACCACCTGCCCACCCTCCACTCTATCTGACACAGGTGCCATCCCTCTGCCCCCTTCTAGGCAGTCCTTTCAAGGTCCCTGTGCATGATGTGACAGACGCGTCCAAGGTCAAGTGCTCTGGGCCTGGCCTGAGTCCAGGCATGGTCCGTGCCAACCTCCCTCAGTCCTTCCAGGTGGACACAAGCAAGGCCGGTGTGGCCCCGCTGCAGGTCAAAGTGCAGGGGCCCAAAGGTGCGTACTCCTGTGCCCGGAAGCAGGCGTCAGGTCGGGAGTGTGCGGTCCTGTGAGGAAGTGGGCCCAGCACACGGCGGTGGGGGCGGTGAGCAGGCAGTTGGTGGAGGAGCTTCAGGTGACACCAGAGCCAGTGCCCTGGGGCAGGGGACCAAAAGGAGGTAGAACAGACAGGACTTGGCCACTAAGCAGATGCAGCAGGTGGGAGTGAGGGAGAGAAGAGGGCAAGGGTGTGGCATGGCACCCAGATTGGTGTCTGACGTCACAGGGGCTCAGGGCTGTTTCTGGGGATGGGCAGGTGAGGGCAAATGGAGGTCTAGGCCTGGGTGTGGGCTGGGTGCATGGCCCAGACTTGGCTCTAGTGGTGGGACTAGGGGCCCAGGGCACCGGCTGAGGCTCTGTCTGTGGGGCTGGGGCCAGGCCTGGTGGAGCCAGTGGACGTGGTGGACAATGCTGATGGCACCCAGACCGTGAACTATGTGCCCAGCCGTGAGGGGCCCTACAGCATTTCGGTGCTGTATGGGGAAGAAGAGGTGCCCCGAAGGTAAGAGGCAGGGCCCTCTGCCTGTGGGGAGGGGCCCTGGACTGGGCGCCAGGAGCCTTCCTGACCACTCACAACATCCTGGCCCAACAGCCCCTTCAAGGTCAAGGTGCTGCCTACGCATGATGCCAGCAAGGTAAAGGCCAGCGGCCCTGGACTCAACACCACTGGCGTGCCTGCCAGCCTGCCTGTGGAGTTCACCATTGACGCGAAGGATGCAGGGGAGGGCCTGCTGGCTGTCCAGATCACGGTGAGCTGGTCACACGGGTGGCTGCCTGGCAGTGCTGTTTTGCGGCTCCGGGCACATGGGAGGGGAGAGGCCCAGGCTGGAGTGCTGTACAGCTCAGGGTCTGCACCCTGGGACAAATGGGCCAGTCCAGGTCTCTGATCTCCCTGGGGAGCTGTGCCAGCCAGGGCAGGTCCCCCACCTCTAGGATGGTGATGACAGACACAGGCTTCTTCACCCACACTTGCTCACTTGTAATGTCACCAAAGCCCTTAGTGCCTCAATTTTTCTGCCTGTAAAATTCTCTGGGGCCAGGTATAAGGCTAGGACTCTGAGATCTTCAGGGGAGCTCGTCCTAGTACTGGGTCAGGCCCCAGGGTAGAGGATGGGAGCTAAGTGCTTGTGGGGATAAAGCAGGATGGGTGCCAGGTCCCTGGCCCTGCCTGTTGTCACGTGAGGGGGAGACACTGGGCATTTGGGGGCTTCCCTTCTGGACCTTGCCCATAGGGAAGTAAAGGACAATGCTGGATGCAGGCAGCTGTTTGGGGCAATGGTGGGTGAGCGGCTTGGAGGCTGTCCCTGCAGCAGTGGTGCTTAACTCTTGGTCCTTTGAGAGGGCCTGAGGGAATCCCGGGCCTGGCTGGGCTTGAGCCAACTGCCTCCCCTGTGCTCTGCCACACAGGACCCTGAGGGCAAGCCCAAGAAGACACACATCCAAGACAACCATGACGGCACATACACGGTGGCCTACGTGCCAGACGTGACGGGCCGCTACACCATCCTCATCAAGTATGGTGGTGATGAGATCCCCTTCTCCCCGTACCGTGTTCGGGCCGTGCCCACTGGGGATGCCAGCAAGTGCACTGTCACAGGTGAGCCAGCCCGCCAGCGGCCACGGTGCTCAGCACGGGGCTTGGGTGTGCCTGTGTGCAAGGGCTCGCTGCTTGGGGCGGCGTGTGGGAGTGGGGGCCGCCCCCTTGAGTGACTCACCTGACCTTTCTCCTTGCTCTCTGCCCTCTCACCTCAGTGTCAATCGGAGGTCACGGGCTAGGTAAGCTGCTTGCTGGGGCCACTCCCAATGCCCCTCCTGCCCAGAGGGCAGCTTCCTTTCCTCTTCCGTGCTGATTCCCAGGACAGTTCCAGCTGCAGCTCTTGGCAGGGACAGAGGGGGGAACTGGAGGGTTAGGGCCCAGGGAGACCTCCGGAGCTGAGCATGAGTGCTCCGGCCCTCCCCCTCTCTGGGCCTCCGTTTCCCCATCTGAGAAGTCGGGTTGCAGCTGAGAGCTTTGGGGTGAGGTGCATCCCAAGAGGCACCCCCCCTGGGGGCTCTGGGGTCTGGGGATCTTGGCACCCCGGGGACGTCCTGGGGGCGGGCAGCAGGCCTTTTCTTTTCACATCCTCCTTCCGCATCCAGGGCTCTCGCGTGGGGTCTCCCCCAAGCAGCGGGAGTCCCTGGCCCCGGCTGGATCCACAGACCCCCATCCCCACCTCCCAGGGGCCTCTGCGTCCCAGGTTGGGGGAGGTGCAGGCTGCATGAGTGGGTGGGGCTGGCTGGTAGTGCCATAGCACCAGCGTCGACTGCTTGGGCGGCCAGCATGGCGGGGCCCCGCCCAGCCTCAGAGCCCCAAAGTGCACTCGGTGGCCCACCCCTCCCCACCTCCCTCCCTCCCCCTATTCCCCCAGCAGTGACGTTATTCAGATGGTCCCCAACCAGGCATGGAGGTTCTCCTGCTCAGGCATGGGAGGGGAGCGCCAGCCCCAGCCAGGGACGCCAAGAAGAGGCAACAACTACACGGGAGCCTCTCAAGGCTGTAGGCCTGGGCCTTGGCCAAGGCAGCCAGGGAGTTAGAGGGTAGCTGGGATTCCGTGGCAGGGGTTCAACGACTTTGCACAGCGGGCCTCGGGGTCTGAGATGACAGGCAGGGGGTGGGGCCTTGGGAACCAGGGGCAGGGTCAAGACTGGACTGAGGGTGTGGTCTTGGTTTACCTGACCGCTGTGTGCAGAATGGAGGCAGAGACCCCAGTTGGGGAACCGAAGTCACTTTTGGACCAGTCAGAGGGGTGGCTTGGGCCAGGCTGCTGGTGGTGGGGCTTTTGAGAGGGGAGCCAAATTGGGGAGGTACTTTGAGGATGAAGCAGCCAAGACCTGCTGATGGGCTGGGCGCTGGGCAGGGAAAGTGGGGAGTCGGGGCTCATTGTGAGGTCGGGGCCCGAGCCACTAGCTAGATGGTGGGTCCGGGTTCCGAGCCAGGGAGACCAGGTGTGGCTGTGTGTGAAGTGAGGCCTCCCAGGGCAGGGCAGGGCAGGGCAGGCAGCAGGGGGGCCAGGTGTAGAGCTCAGGAGAGCCGCGGAAGGCCAGCATGGAGCTCAGCTAAGTGGGAGCCCTTGGCGGACAGGAGAGCTCAGTGGCAGGCTGGCTGGGGCACCCCCTTTGCTCTCAGCCCTCGAGTTGGTTCGGTGCTCCCAGCTGCTTCCCTGGCAGGGGCCGGGCTACAGAAAGCACTCGCTGCCAGGCCTCACAGCCCACAGCCCCCCGGGCCTCCACGGCTGAGCCCAGATCATAACGTCACTGTCCCCCCCTCTCCTCGGGCACTCTGGGGCCCTGGAGGCTGCTCAGTTGCTCTGCTCTTGCCGCCTCGCAGCCGTGGCTCTGGCTTGGGCCTCCTGCCCCCCTTCCCCCCGGGTGCTGCCACTGCCTGCTGTGCTCTGCTGCCTGGGTGCTAACCCTGCTGCCCACCCGCTTCCCTGCTCCCAGCTCCCTGCCTGCACCGGGCCACGCCCAGCCACCCCGCCCTGCAAGCCTCCGGTCGAGCGAGCGTTCTCAGTTGTCAGGAAACTCCAATTGCACCTTCAGGCCCGGGGGGTGGGGGGCGAGTGCCACGTTCCCCACACTGCAGCAGGCCTCCGCCTCACCGCGTCCACACATGGCACTGGGGGCCGGGGCCAGGCCGCAGGGGGGAAGGCAGCCGTGGGCCCCGCCAGAGCGCTGGCGTTGGTCAGCGTGGTCCGTGGCACTGGCTGAGGCCAAGTTGGCAGGGGAGGTGGCAGCAAATGCTTGTGCCCTGAAGGCGGCAATGGCCTCATGGGCTTCCAGGCCCTTCCTTCCTCTCAGACTCCTGGGTGCCACCCACTTGGCCTTTCCCATGTGGGGGTTACCCGAGACAGGATTCCCTGGCTTGAGGTGGCTCGGGGGAACCTTTCCTGCCTTCTGAGAAATCACTCACCATCCCAGCTTGGGGGACAGGGGTGGGAGGCCTGGCTGTGCTTGGTGGTGGCAGTAAGAGGCCTGGGCGGGTGGCAGGTGGATAGGAATGGCCTGAGCACCAAGCTCATGCACTGGCTCCCCTCCGGGGACCCACCCTGCCCCACCAGGCGCTGGCATCGGCCCCACCATCCAGATTGGGGAGGAGACAGTGATCACCGTGGATACCAAGGCGGCAGGCAAAGGCAAGGTGACTTGCACCGTGTGCACACCCGATGGCTCCGAGGTGGACGTGGACGTGGTAGAGAATGAGGACGGCACCTTTGACATCTTCTATACGGCCCCTCAGCCGGGCAAATATGTCATCTGCGTGCGCTTTGGCGGCGAACACGTGCCCAACAGCCCCTTCCAAGTGACGGTCAGGAGGGGCCGGGGGTGAGGGGTCTGGGCGGGGCCTGGCCTGCCACCACCCCCCAGGGCTCATCTGTGACGACGGAGTCTCCAGCTTTTGTGCGTTGCTCTGCAGGCTCTGGCTGGAGACCAGCCCACGGCACAGCCCTCATTACGGCCTCAGCAACTGGCCCCACCATACACCTACGCCCAGGGCGGCCAGCAGACCTGGGTATGGCCTGGCCCGCCTCCTCCCTGCCCTACAGGACACTTGGGAACTGGCCATCTGGGTGTCCCTGGAGGCCCTGTTCTGCTGCCTATTAGGAGGGACCCCACATCCTCCCACCTGGCACTCCCTTCCCTCCTGCGGCTCCTCACTCAGGCTTTCTGTCTCCACTGCAGGCCCCAGAAAGACCCTTGGTGGGTGTCAATGGGCTGGATGTGACCAGCCTGAGGCCCTTCGACCTTGTCATCCCCTTCACCATCAAGAAGGGCGAGATCACCGGTGAGCCGGGGTGGGAAGGAGCTAGGGAGCCACAGAGGCCAGTGTGCCAACCGGCTGCCCTGACCCAGGCCCCGCTGCCCTGCAGGGGAGGTGCGGATGCCCTCAGGCAAGGTGGCGCAGCCGGCCATCACCGACAACAAGGATGGAACTGTGACCGTGCGCTACGCACCGAGCGAGGCCGGCCTGCATGAGATGGACATCCGCTACGACAACATGCACATCCCAGGTGCGGCCCCTCAGCATGCCGCCGCTGCCACCTCACAGGGGGGTGGGGCTGGGGGAAGGACTTGAGGACAACATGAGGCCCTCATTCCATGTGGCCCCTCTTCCTGCCTCAGGAAGCCCCCTACAGTTCTACGTGGATTATGTCAACTGCGGCCACGTCACAGCCTACGGGCCTGGCCTGACCCACGGGGTGGTGAACAAGCCTGCTGTCTTCACCGTCAACACCAAGGATGCGGGAGAGGGTGAGCAGCAGCTCTCGTCTTGGCCTGCCTGTGTGTCACAGGATGCCATCATCTGGTGGGGAGCTGGACACTGGAGATGCTCCCCAAGTGGGGCTCCCCACCCCACCCCCAGCCTCTGCTTGCCTGTTGGGGCCTCTCCTCATTGGAGAGGCCCTTGGGGACAGTTCCCACCCTCACCCACAACTCTCTCCAGGGGGCTTGTCCCTGGCCATTGAGGGCCCATCCAAAGCAGAAATCAGCTGCACCGACAACCAGGATGGGACATGCAGCGTCTCCTACCTGCCTGTGCTGCCTGGTGACTACAGCATCCTGGTCAAGTACAACGAGCAGCACATCCCGGGCAGCCCCTTCACTGCCAGGGTCACAGGTAGGTGATACCCAGAGCAGCGACAAAAGGAGGCAGGTGGCAGGACGAGTGCAGTCCCCCTCTGTGCCTGGACACACAGCGACCGTTCCCTGCCAGGTGACGACTCGATGCGCATGTCCCACCTGAAGGTGGGCTCTGCTGCTGACATCCCCATCAACATCTCGGAGACGGACCTCAGCCTGCTGACAGCCACGGTGGTCCCACCTTCGGGACGGGAGGAGCCCTGTCTGCTGAAGCGGCTGCGCAATGGCCACGTGGGTAAGAGGCTAGGGAGCAGGGCTTTCTGGAAGGAGGGGGGGGGTGGGGGTGGGGACACACCTTCCCCCAGCTGACAGCCCCGCCCTGTGTCCAGGGATCTCTTTCGTGCCCAAGGAGACAGGGGAGCACCTGGTGCACGTGAAGAAGAACGGCCAGCACGTGGCAAGCAGCCCCATTCCAGTGGTGATCAGCCAGTCAGAGATTGGGGATGCCAGCCGCGTGCGGGTCTCAGGCCAGGGCCTCCACGAAGGCCACACCTTTGAGCCTGCAGAGTTTATCATCGACACTCGTGATGCAGGTAGGCGGTGGTGGCCTGGAAGCTGGGGTGAGACCACGGTACTTGGCCCCTTGGCTCAGGGGTGTCCATCCCATAGGCTATGGTGGGCTCAGCCTGTCCATTGAGGGTCCCAGCAAGGTGGACATCAACACAGAGGATCTGGAAGATGGTACGTGCAGGGTCACCTACTGCCCCACGGAGCCTGGCAACTACATCATCAACATCAAGTTTGCTGACCAGCACGTGCCTGGTGAGTGCAGCACCCATGCACCTGCCCCTGGCTGGGCAACCCTCCTTGCCACACCCCAGGGTCCACCTGCAGCACGTAACCTGTGTGGGATGTGGGTTGTGTTTTCTTCCTGCAGGCAGCCCCTTCTCTGTGAAGGTGACAGGCGAGGGCCGGGTAAAAGAAAGCATCACACGCAGGCGGCGGGCCCCTTCCGTGGCTAATGTTGGCAGCCACTGTGACCTCAGCCTGAAGATCCCCGGTAGGAGCTGTAGGAGCCAGGGAGGGTCCCAGGGAGTCCTACATGCCAGCCCTAGGTGGCCTGAAACAGAGGGGTGGGGCCTGGGTCTCCCTCTCACCAGGCTGTCCCCCACCTACAGAAATTAGCATCCAGGACATGACAGCCCAGGTGACTAGCCCATCAGGCAAGAGCCATGAGGCCGAGATCGTGGAAGGGGAGAACCATACCTACTGCATCCGCTTTGTGCCCGCTGAGATGGGCATGCACACAGTCAGCGTCAAGTACAAAGGCCAGCACGTGCCTGGGAGCCCTTTCCAGTTCACCGTGGGGCCCCTGGGGGAAGGGGGAGCCCACAAGGTCCGCGCTGGGGGCCCTGGCCTGGAAAGGGCTGAAGCTGGAGTGCCAGGTACGCCTGCTTCCTGCGGGGCCCTGGCTGCTCCTGGGCGGGGATTGAGAGGCAGGAAGTGGCTAGCAGCCATGCTTGGAGGGGGCCGATGCCAGGGGAGCAGCTCTCCATGAAGATACGTTATACTTTACCACAGCTGAATTCAGCATTTGGACCAGGGAAGCTGGCGCCGGGGGCCTGGCCATTGCTGTTGAGGGCCCCAGCAAGGCCGAGATCTCCTTCGAGGACCGCAAGGATGGCTCCTGTGGTGTGGCCTATGTGGTCCAGGAGCCAGGTACTGAGAACTGGCTGGGGCCTCGAGGCAGCACCTAGGTGTGGGTGCTGGTCTGGATCTATGCAGACAGCCCTGCCCGGCTCCCACCCTCCACGTTGAGGTCCCAGGGCCACTCAGGCTGTTTGTGGGAGGTGGCAGCAAGCTTGAATGCTGGCAGGTAGGAGCCTCTCAGCATGCCCTCTGTTCTCTCTCCCTGCCCAGGTGACTATGAGGTCTCAGTCAAGTTCAACGAGGAGCACATCCCCGATAGCCCTTTTGTGGTGCCTGTGGCTTCTCCGTCTGGTGACGCCCGCCGCCTTACTGTTTCTAGTCTTCAGGTGAGGCACCGAGAGAAACCGCCCGCCTGGGGCTCCTGGGCCCGGCCAGACCAGAGCCGCCGCACAGAGCAGGCCTTGGCCCTGCGTCGAGTGACCCGCCCAGCCCAGCTCAGGGCGCCGGGCTTCTGCTCTGGCCGGGTGCAGCCCACGCTTGGGGTCGGCAGGAAGTACCCCTGACCGCCGCGTGGAGTTTTTCTCGTGTCTCAGGTCTAAAGGCTTTGAACAGAAGCCTGTGCCCCTTGAGCACCAGGGCTGAGGTTTAAAGAGGGACAGCCTGCCAGGGCTGACTGCTGCCCGCAGGGCGGGGCCACCCCCCTTCCTGCTGCCCCGGTGTGTGACTGTAGAGCGTGGGTCTGGGAGTGGGGGTGTGTGCCTGTGGCTTGCTGCCCCTCAAGAATCAACGGCTCTCCCTCTTTAAACCAAGTTGGACGCCAGATGGGTAAGTGCAACCCCGTGGGCCTCCTGCTTCTGGAGCCTTGCCTTCCCTTGCCCCAGCCCCAGCCCCGCTAACCACGTCTGCTATGCTTCCAGGAGTCAGGGCTAAAGGTCAACCAGCCAGCCTCTTTTGCAGTCAGCCTGAATGGGGCCAAGGGGGCGATTGATGCCAAGGTGCACAGCCCCTCAGGAGCCCTGGAGGAGTGCTATGTCACAGAGATCGACCAAGGTGAGGCCCTGTCCCTTCCTGGACACCCAGCCATCTGCCCTGGCCCCGCTGGGAGCAGTGGGCCTCGCCTGGGTCTGCCCCACTGGCTGGAAGCAGGCTGAAAGTACAAAAGGAAGGCACGGACTCTGGAAGCAGCTGAGATACGGCCCAGTGGCCTAGGCACCTTTAGCCAGGCAGCCCTTCCCCAACTTGCAACCCAGGCCCTCGGGGACCTGGCTTGGCAGCCATGCTGCTGGGAAGAAAAAAGCCTTCTGCAGGCAGTATAGTGCAGTCTCTTGAGGGAGAGACCCAAAGTCTAGTGGTGGGATCTGCCCAGCCCTTTCTTTACCCAAGGCTTGGAACTTGCAGACAGGCCTGGGGCAGCCTTGGGGGTGGGTGGAGCTGCTTAGGCCAATTTCACTAGTCCTGCCCCTTCCTAGCTGCGTGACCTCGAGCAAGTTCCTGCCTGTCTCTGGGCCCCAGTGAACATGTGGGGGCTGTAGCACTCATGGTAACCTTTCTAAGGAGGCATCGATGCGGGTGTTTTGCTTTCAAAAGACTTCAGTCCCAACGAGTCCTACCAGTAGCTTGGGCAACTAAAGCTTCACCCCTCAGGCTTCAGGAGGTCTGTGCAGTGGGCTGGGGGTGCCCAGCACGGTCCCCAGAAAAAGCTGTGTGGGCCCCCTAGACCTGCCAGACTCATGCTGGTGGGCGAAGGAAACTCCTCGCTGATACCACTTGCTCATTTTCGGAGGAGGGACCCCAGGCCCACAGCATGTTCCTCTGACCCGCAGATAAGTACGCCGTGCGCTTTATCCCGCGCGAGAATGGCATCTACCTGATTGATGTCAAGTTCAATGGCACCCACATCCCTGGAAGCCCCTTCAAGATCCGAGTTGGGGAGCCTGGGCATGGAGGGGACCCAGGCCTGGTGTCTGCTTACGGAGCTGGCCTGGAAGGCGGCATCACAGGTAGGTCAGTGGGTGCAGCTTCCGGTGTGTGAACACAACTGCTAGGGTTCCTCCTCCGAGCTCAGTGAAGACGGGAGGCCTGAGGATGAGACAAGGCTACGCTGAGGGGCTGGGGTGGGAGGCAGGGAAACAGGCCAGGCCAGCTCTGCCTAACCTCCCGTACCCCCAGGGAGCCCAGCTGAGTTTATTGTGAACACAAGCAATGCGGGAGCTGGTGCCCTATCGGTCACCATTGACGGGCCCTCCAAGGTGAAGATGGATTGCCAGGAGTGCCCTGAGGGCTACCGCGTCACCTACACCCCCATGGCACCTGGCAGCTACCTCATCTCCATCAAGTATGGCGGCCCCTACCACATTGGGGGCAGCCCCTTCAAGGCCAGAGTCACAGGTGAGCCTTGTCCCAGACTGCTGCTACCCAATCCAATGCTCAGAACTGCAGCCACCTCTTAGCCCCCCGCTCTGCCCTGCAGGTCACCGTCTGGTCAGCAACCACAGCCTCCACGAGACATCGTCAGTGTTTGTGGACTCCCTGACCAAGACTGCCGGTGCCCCCCAGCATGCGGCCCCAGGCCCGGCTTCCACCGATGCCAGCAAGGTGCTGGCCAAGGGCGTGGGGCTGAGCAAGGCCTACATGGGCCAGAAGAGCAGCTTCACGGTGGACTGCAGCAAAGCAGGTGGGCGTCCAGGCCCCAACCCTTCCAGAAAGACAAGGCTAGATATAAGGGCAGAGAGCCAATGCCTGGGAACATGGGAGGGGGAATGAGGCAGGTGGGAATGCCTTTGGGAGCCTCTTCCTGTCTGGGCCTCCCTGCCGGCTCTTCTACCCTTCAGGAAAGTGCCCTGGAGGAACTGGAGTTTCCTTTGTTGGTCTGGGGGGTGGGGGTGCCTTCACTCCAAAACAGGTGAGATGGGAAGGAGAGGATACAGGACAGGAGAAGGGAGTCAGTGAAGTCACAGCTGAAGGGAGGGGACTTGGGGCCTGGCACTGAGGCCCCTTTCCCCACTCCCAGGCAACAACATGCTGCTGGTGGGGGTACACGGGCCCCGGACACCCTGCGAGGAGATCCTGGTGAAGCATGTGGGCAGCAGGCTCTACAGCGTCTCCTACCTGCTCAAGGACAAGGGGGAATACACGCTGGTGGTCAAATGGGGCGATGAGCACATCCCAGGCAGCCCCTACCGTGTCCTGGTGCCCTGAGTTCTGTGCCCGTGCCAGCCAGCAGCTCCCAGGATGAGAAGTGCCCCTGCGCCCGCCCTCCACCACCCGAGCAGCACCCGCCCCAGCCCTGGCCAGCCCTGGCCACCCCGTCACTGCAGCCAACCCTGCCCTGTGCTGTGCTCACCTGCCTCCACTTGGGCAAAGGAGAGAGGCGAGCAGAGGGAGCCTGCCTGTCTTTTTTGGTTCTGGGAGGGGTGATGGGTGGGGGTTCTGTGCACAACCACCTGCTAGTTCTCTTCCCCTGCCAAGAAGAATAAAGTTCTGCTTCCATTCTCCTGAGGGTGGCTCGAGCTCTCTGGCAAGGTCACTGACGGGGCGGACAGGGTGGATGGAAGCGTGGGCCCAACCACAGGCTGCTGGATCCCCAGGCTTGGCCCCTCCCACTGCCCTGGCACCCAGGGGGTCCTGACTCTGGGGAGCCCCATCTGCACACGCCTCCTCTCTGCTTCTCTGGGTTCAGATCAGTTCAGGGCAAGGGGTGTGTTGTGCCCCCAGAACAGGACCTGACGCTAGCGTGCTTGTCCCAGACCACACTGGCAACAGATGCCATCCCAGGAGGTAAAATGCTGGCTAGGAGGGCCAGATAAGCAGGCCTTGAAATCATAGCAAGCCCTGGCCATCCCCCAGGCACCTTCAGTGTGACACCAGCCCCCTAGAAGGGACTGTCATCAGGCCCCCAAGCTGGGGGGGGGGGGGCAGGCTGCGTATCTCCAGGCCTTCAGTGGGCAGGCAGCAGCAGGTGGCTGCCCTCAAGGCACTGGCCACAGAGTCTGCCCCAGCCCCGCTCCGGCCTCAGATGGCCACCCTGGCCCTGTCCCACCTTGCTGGGTGGGCCCTGCCTTGTCTCCCTCTCACCATCTGTGCACTAAGACAATCTCCGCCCCTCAGGTCACTGTTCTTCCGCATCCCTGTCCTGAGCCTCCCGCACCTCTAGGCCCAGTGCCCCACCCCAAGTCCTCCCTGCTTTTCCGTCCCCTGCACACAACTCTGATGTCCCTCCTGCGGCTGTACAACCATTCCACTCCCACCCTGTGCAGCAGTGAGCCTCACCCCCACATGCAGGGAAGGGCCTTAAAGCCAGCCAAGGCTCAAGCTTTCAGGCCTCCTCTCCCAGCTGTGCAGCTGGAAGCAACTGGCCATGCCCCTCTCCTGGAAGCACTTTCTGGGCCAGCATGAGCACAGATTCAGCTCACAGTTGCTTCTCAGCCACCACCCAGTGAGAAAAGCATGAGCTCAGGAAGGGAGAGGAAGCGGACCAGGCGGTGGCCGGCCCAGACCAAGGGCTCCACCCAGCTTCCAGCCCCTTCTTCCCAGCAAGGAAGGAGCAGGCAGAGCAGGGGCACAGCAGCCACTGATCTGCAGGAAAAGGGCATGGGTCCCCCCTGTTACTGCCCCTGGGGCTGGCTTGCTGCCAGCCCCTGGAGACTTCTACAAGCTGCTCAGCTGGAGAGGAGGCAGAGCCAGGCCCAGATAAGACCAACACCAGTGTGGCAAATAGAGGTCTCCCCAGCACCCCCTTCTCCCCTCGGCCCACCAGGCACCCTCTCCCCACTGACTCACTCAGAGCCCTCGGCCCGCTCCTTCTACCAGTCCGCCAGGAGGAAGACAGTCCTGTCTCCCATCCTTTCCTGGTGGGGGGCCCCTTGAGAAAATGGCCCCAGAGCTGAGCCGAGCTTAACCAGGAGGCCCTGTCCCCTCCCCAGACTCCACATCACGCCCAGGCAGCCGTGAGGCACGTGGGGCGGTGACAGGGAAAGATGCCACCCTGGAGTGGGGAAACAGGACCCTGAGGACAGCCCTGCGGACAGAGGCCACAGCACAGACCAGGCCTGAGCCTGAGGCCCACCCAGGCAGGGGGCAGGAGGGTGCGAGACTGGGGTGCCATCCCCGCGAGGGCTTCTCGGGGAGGACAGGCAGATGGCACCAGGAGAAGGTCCCCCGAGACCCCATCCTGCTGGGGGCAAATGGCCTGGGACCTGGCCCCACTGAGCAAATCCCCCAGAGGACACCCTGGCTGCGAGGAGGAGACAGGGTGGTGCGAGGCCTGGGCCTCAGCCAGGCTCACACGCAGGGTGTCCGGCCCGGGCCACCCACCCAGAGTCAGCAGGGCTGGAGTGGTGGCCCGGCCCCGACAGGCCCCACGCCCGAGCCCTGCTCGCCAGCAGGTGCCCGGAGCAGAGAAGAGGTCCCAGTCACACACCCTCCCCAGGCTGGCCCCGTCTCACCTACTAAGTCTGGGGAGGGGGTGGCTGGTCGCCCCAGTTGGGAGCAGCGCCCCCATCCTGCAGGTCCTGTCTGGTCTGAGTCCGGGCAGGGCAGGGCGGGGGGACGGCGGGGCTGACCACCTGCACCCCTGCAGGCCAGCCTCCACCCCTGCTCCGGCCACACCTCTGCACCCGCCCTCCCTGCTGCCCGCTCCCCCAGGAGAATGGGAGGGACCCGGGTGAGGAAAGGGGAGCACCGGCCCCTCAGGATGGCCCTGCCGCCTCCCCGACAGGGAGGGAGCCCCAGCACTTCAACGAGGCAGACCAGACATTAGTCTGGAGACCCTTGGGGTTCCCATGCAGCGCCCCAGCGTGGGCAGCCTCACCCAATTCCAGGGCAGCCACCCCCACGCCCCCCAGGAACCCTGATGGAGCCAGTGGGCCAAGGAGGGAGCAGCCGCTAAGTCACCGTCGGCGAGCATGCGGAGTGGTAGGAGCCTGACACCGGGACCTCGTGTGCACGTGCTTGTGCGCGCGCGCGAGTGTGAGTGTGTGTGTGTGTGTGTGTGCGTGTGTGTGTCATCCCACTCCAGGGCCCAGCTGCAGACAGACCTTACCTGGCAGGACAATGCTGTGCAGCTCAGAGGTCGAGCGGGCTTCGGCCACCTCCACCACTTGCCACAGGTGTCTGCAAGGTCCCCATGAGCCCAGCGAGGCCGCAGCCGGGGAAGCAGGGCTGAGGACACGGCTGAACAACGGCGGGGCTGGGGGACTGCCCTTCCTGGGTGGGCGCACCTGCTGAGGACGGGCCAGGTGCAGACGCCCGTGCTCAGTGGGGCAGGCACCCAGGTCCTCGGGCGGGCAGAGAGGGTGAGGGCCGA
Organism: Hippopotamus amphibius kiboko; assembly: GCF_030028045.1. NCBI lineage: Eukaryota > Metazoa > Chordata > Mammalia > Artiodactyla > Hippopotamidae > Hippopotamus > Hippopotamus amphibius. The sequence goes on from NC_080203.1 coordinate 2,708,312, forward strand.
GGATGAGCGCTGGAGGTGGGCACAGGGTCCGGCTGCTGCCCTGACCATGCCAGTCCACAGAGCGGGCAGCTAGGAGAAGCGCCCCCGGGCAAGGGCGCCCGAGCGGCCAGGTGAGGGAGGACCAGCGCCCTCGCCCTGCGCTGGGCTCCCGGGGGCAGGCCGCCTCAGAGGGAAGCCCACGGGGAAGCCCTGTCGTTCCTCCTGCCCAGGACTGAGGGACTGGGAGGTGGCTCTGCATAGGAGGACACCCAGATGGCCCAGGAGTGTGGGGCTGCAGTGGGCCCGAGCGTCTCCAGGGGAGCCCCAGGACCCTGCGGCCCCACATCCCGGCCTAAGGGTGCCCCCAGGAGCCACGACCGCGGCCCCGAGGCCAGGCCCGGCAAGCATGGCCTCGGGCTCTGCTTCCGCTCCTGGGAAGGAGACCGAGAGCCCGGCTCTCCCGAAACCCATTGTCCTGGGGTTCAAGAAGTACATGGCAGCCTCGGACCGGGCCGGGAGCTGTCACCAAGGGCCCCGGCGTTGCCCGGCAGCGAGAGCCAACAGGAAAGGCACTCACCGCCCACAGAACCTGCATGACAAATGCAGAGCCACCAAGCTTGTCATCAGGAAGTCACGTCTGAGCCCCAGACAAGAAGGATGGGGCGGGCATGTCTCCTTTGGCCACAGTGGGAGCTCCTTCCTGGGACCAAAGGGACACTCAGCTGCCACCCCAGGCTGGCGCCTGCCACTGCTGAACCACCAGAGCCCAGCCCGGGGCTACCTGGCACGGTCATTGAAGAAAAGGGGCTCGTCAGCCTGCACCCCCACAACGGGGCCCACCCCTCTCTACTCCCTGCCCCTACCCACTTGCCAGCTGCACGGCGGGAGGCTGGAGGGGAGGGGAACGAGAGGTGGAGGGCCTGCACCTATGGGCAGAGAGAGGCCACCCCGGCCTCAGGCAAGGTAGCTGCCCCCCGCCGCCCAGCCCACTGGGAAGGAGATGGGGTCGGGGCAGGACTGAGCCACTGGGTGGGGACCTTGGAGGTCGGAGAGCACTGGGGCCCAGGCCTGGGTGCGGACTTACACGGCCCTGGCAGTGGATGGGCTGCTGAAATGAGAAAGAGCTTCCTGCCCCCGTGCCCAGGGCTGCACAGCTAGCTGGGACTGCCACCAGGACTGCAAACTCCTGGGCAGAGGGCACACAGCGCGGGCTTTGGGGGCCATGCTGGGGCTCTGACACATGTCCTTTCTTTCTCTGGCTTCCTGTGTGTTCCGTCTGCAACCATTTAAAGGTGAAAAGCCACCCTCTGTCCTTACAAACACAGGCCCTGCCTGCCCTGGTCCCGGGCTGGAACCTGCCACCCCCGCTCAGACAAAGGACACATTCCTGAGGGGCCTGTGTGGACCAGGAGTCCCGCACCCAGGTTCAGGAGCAAGGACGCCCCTCGCAGCCTTCTCCCTCGCCGTGCACGGGGACCACCTATGCCCGAGCGGGTACCGTTTCCTCCTCCACTGTTCCTGCGTTCCCCTGTGTGGCCCACAAAAACACAGCAGAGGGGAGGGAGTGTCACTTCAACATGATGTGATTAGAGAAACACTGTGGTCTCGATCCTGGGGCTGCTCTGTCTCTCTGAGATCGCTGGCTCGGAGCAGCCCCAGGGAGCGGCCCGGTGGGGAGGCCCGAGGCCCCTGCCACAGCCACGAGAGCCATCTTGGAAGCAGAGCCTGCCCCGACCCAGCGCCACACCCCAGGCAGACCAGGTGGCTGTGGCCCCGGCGGATGCCTTGACTGCAGCCTGTGATGGACCCCAAGCCAGAATCCCCCAGCCAAGCCTTCTAGAATCCTGTCCTTCAGACACTTGGGAGATTACGAGCCTCGGCTGCATTAAGGTGCTACGATTGCGGTGATCTGTTATGCAGCAACCGGTAACCAATACACGATGATTTTAAACGGAGAAGACCACTCCAAGTCAGTCGGAAACAAACACACAAACTGACGCGAAACCCCAGAAGCCGTCAGGAAAAGCCTGGAAAGTCTGATGATGACACAAACACTAAAATCGTATGCCTGGCCAAACACAAACTCCAAACCGCAAAGTCAAGAGACAAGTGACAAAGCAGGGGAAAAAATAGCAGCAAGACGTGACTCAGGGCTCATATCATTAACATATAGAGAGCTTGAACCAGTCAACAAGGAAAGCCCAACGACCCAAAGGACAAGGGGGTGCAGGAGGGGACCTCGGAAAATGCAAGCCAAAGGCTACCCCCCGGCCCCCACCCCGGTCAGATCCCAAAGCCAGAACGTGCTCGGGTGCTGGGGTCCCAGAGCTGCTGGTTCCGGGCACACATGGCGACTGGTGACTGGCATTGCATTTGTTCTGCGGCTCCAACTGGAAGGCGGGCCATCCTGGAGCCCAACAAAGACCAGCCACCACAGACTGGCCGAAGCAGTGGGTGGTGGCGCTGGGCGTCGAGCAGGTCTGGCCAGCATCACCCAGGAGCCGGGAGATCCTCTTGGTGGTGAGGGACGTTTGGCAGGAAAGCAGGCAGTGGCTTCCCACCAGCTAGAGAGGGCTGGCCGCACCCACAGACCAGACAACTGTCAGGGCAGTTCCCGGGCAGACAACCCCCTTTCGGGTCTCCGCGTTCCCCCAAATCCACACTCTTGGTCTCAGGGCCCGTGTTCCTTTCCCATCCCCGAGCTTGGCGTTCGGGTCTTTTTCCTCTGCCTCATCGGAGAGTTCTTCCCATGCCCACGCCCAGGCCTCCGCCCCTCCCTCCTAAGTGTCCAGATGTTATCAGCCCCAGTCGGGGAACTGTTGCGGGAACTGCTGAACACCTACGCAAACCTGACACCTGATCCTGCCGAGGCTGTGGACCACATCCTCAGGCAGGGAAGGGTGATGGCTGCTCAATGGGAAGCCCCAGATCTCGCGAGAGCCGGCACCCTCCTGGCGTTTCCCAGACCCCCGGGGACCCTGCAGAGGAGCCAGTCTGGGGCAGGGCAGGGGGCACACACCCAGGAGTCTCAGGCCTCTAGAGCAGTGCTTCTCACAGTGCGGTCCCTGGGCCAACAGTAGCAGCAACGTCACCTGGGAATCGTTGGAGTCGCAAAGTCTCAGGCCCCACCCCAGGCGTGCAAGATCAGAGACTCTGGGGTGGGGCCCTGCGACCCCGGGTTTGAATGAGCCCTCCAGGTGTTCTTACGCACCTTCCAGCGTGAGCACCACCACTGGGATGGATGGTTCCTGATCACACCCACTTCTAGAGAAGCCATGAGCTTTCTCTCTCTGCGGGGCTCACCTTGACCTCCCAGGTGAGAGGCAGGCAGGCAGGCAGGCAGGCAGGCACTGATGGCTGCAACCACAAGTTGTTCTGGCGAACAGGCGTGCTTGGGCAGGATTCCTTCCCCCTGGCAAGTGACATGGGGAAGACTGTTACATCGTGCCGTCCTCCCCTCCAGAAGCATGGACAGACACCCCTGGCAGACACCACGTTTCTGGGCCCGGGCCCCGGCCCCGGCTCTGCCCACCTCTCCCTGGATACTAACTGCGTGTGTGTGGAGCGGGGAGCATCTGTGCTTCACAGAGAACCGCCCCAGCCACACTCAGGGGCGCTGGAACACACTGGGCCGGGCAAGGGGTGGGGGTGGCGGTGGCGGGAGGGTGTCAGATTCTGCACCCTGGGAGGCTGGAAGCTCGCAGGAGCCCGGAGCAAGGTCGCCCTCAGAGGCCAGGACTTGGGAGGGGGGCGCAGACGCAGTGACCGTGCCCTCTGCCGTCCCCGTGGGGTCGCCGCCCTCCTGCCCCCTCAGCAGGCCCCCGGGGACCCCCAATACACTGTCCCTGCCCATCTCGAGGGACACACGCCCTCAGGACAGTGGCGGGGGTCCTGCCGGGAGCGGCGGGAGGGGCGCCCGACGGAGCCCTCGAGGTCTCCAGGGGCCTGCACTCGGTGGAGGCTTCTCCTCGGCCTCTCCCCGGGAGAGGGCGCAGACCCCCGGGGATTCGGGGAACGGGGACTCCGGCCCGGCCCAGGACCCAGAGGGGCGGGAGGCGGAGTCCGGGGGAGGAGGGCGGTGACGAGGAGGCCGGGGCATGGCCCCGACGCGTCGAGCCCGCCCTGACCGCCCCCGGCTCGTCTCCTCACGTCGCCTCAGAGCGCCCACCGGAAGCCGCGAAGCACCGCCTTCCTGCCCACCCCCTCTGGCTGGCTCCGCCAATGACCAAGCTCGGCTCGTGACGAGCCCCGCCCCCAGGCCGCCGAGGAAACCCAGCCCCTCTGGCGTGACGAGCACCCCTTCAGCCCAATCAGAACGTGCCGGCCGCCTCTCGGCCCCGCCCCCGCGCGCCTAGTCCTCCGGCCGCCGGGCCGCGCGGGCTGCGGGTTGCTGCACGTCCCCGCCGGGGGAGCAGGGACTGTCCGTGCAGAGTCCCGCGAGTGGCGCGGTGTGTGTACACGCTAAGCCCTGCTTTTTGGTGTGAACTTGTATTCTGAAGGAGTTAAGTTCACAGGAAGTTACACGGAAAAGTCCAAGAGGCCGGAGCCCCTCCCGCAGTTCCCCCAGCGTCAGCCTGCTGCACAGCTAGTGGGACCGCACACCAGGAGCTGGCATTGGTGCCAGCGGAGAGCTGCTCCGGGTATTATCCGTGTGTGTGTGTGTGTGTAGACTCAGGTGACCCCCGCTGCCATCAAGGGGACAGCTCGTCCCCTCACAAGGATCTTTCCTGTAGACCTTTCATAGCCACAGCCCCCTCCCTCCTCCTCCCAACCCTTGGCAACCGGAATTCTGTTCTCAGCTCTGTAATTTGGTCATCTGAAGACCGTTACATAGGGACTTCCCTGGCGGTCCAGTGGTTAGGACTCCCCGCTCTCACTGCCAAGGGCCCGGGTTCCATCCCTGCTCGGAGAGCTAGGGTCCCCAAGGGGGGAAATAAAAACGTTACATAAAGGGAGCCACGCAGTTTGTACCCTAGGGTGGGCTTTTTGTCACTCACACGCTGCCCTTGAGATCCATCCATGCGAATGGCTGCAGGTGTCAGTAGTCAGTTCCTGCTTTGTATTGCTAGCTGTCGTCCTTGGCGTGGGTCAGCCACAGTTTGCTCAGGCCTTCACCCTTCACCCACTGAAGGACATGTTGCCCGTTCCCACTTTTAGCCTTCTGCAAATAAATCTGCTAGGAACATTCGGGTACAGGTTTCCCCGTGGTCTGACGTTTCCATTTCTTTGGCAGGCATGGCCAACAGCGCAACTGCTGGGTCCTAAGGAGGTGGATGTTCAGCCTTAGAAGAAACTGCCAATTCGCCTTCCACGGTGGCTGGCCCATTTTACATTACCACCCCGCATATTTTTAAAGCACATAATTGAAAATCTTTACAAAACATTATTTTAAGCAAGACTGTTGTTAGCAATTCTGTTTCTCACTTCCAACTATATTCTTCTATGCAATCACCAACATAGTTACTCACACAGTTTTAAAACACACACCCTGTACGTTCAATTGTGATGTTCTCTTAACTAGCAATAACATATCTTTGAAATCTTCCGTGTCAGTACACAAAGCTCTAGCTCATTTCTTCTCTGGCCACACGGTATTCGATACAATACATGTACTATAATTTACATATTAAATCCCCAACGGATGTACTTTTTTACCTTTTCCCTTCTTTTTTTTTTTTTCTTCTGCTCCCAGCTCTGTATGTGTGTCAATCTCATCCTAGAATAATCACCTCTTAGTGTAACTGCCAGGACAAAACCTATGTGCAGGGACTTCCTAGGTGGCACAGTGGTTAAGAATCTGCCTGCCAATGCAGGAGACGTGGGTTCGATCCCTGCTCCGGGAAGATCCCACATGCCACGGAGCAGCTATGTCCGTGTGCCACAACTATTGAGCCTGCGCTCTAGAGCCCGTGAGCACAACTCTTGAGCCCATGTGCCACAGCTATTGAAGCCCACGCGCCTAGAGCCCGTGCTCTGCAACAAGAGAAGCCATGGCAACGAGGAGCCCGCGCACCATGATGAAGAGTAGCCCCTGCTCGCTGCAACTAGAGAAAGCCCGTGTGCAGCAATGAAGACCGACCCAACGCAGCCAGTAAATTAATTAATTAATTAAAACTATGTTTTCAAAAGTCCTTTAAAAAGAAAACCTATGGGCATTTACAATTTTAATGGACGCTATGTAAGTGCCTCGCCCAAAGACCCTGCTCGTCATACACTAGGGCTGTTCGTCCTTTGTCCCATGTGTTGCAGATATTTTCCCTCAGTCTGTCTCTCATCTTGAAAGACTAGGCTGGCCGGGTTGGGCTGTCAAGAAGTTATACAGTTTTATATGACCAAATTTCTTAAACTCTCAATGGATGATTTCTGGGTTCTGCATCTTGGGCACAATGGCCTCCTCCCACATGTGAGGAGAGTGATGCGACTCGGGGCAGGATTTCTGAGTCCCCACCGCCAATTCCTCGTGGACCCAGGCCAGCAGGTCAGCCTGCCGTCCCACTCACTGTGTGTGTGCGCACAGGCGTGTGCGCGCCAGCACGGGGGCCGGTGGGTGGTGGGGTGTTTGTCACATGACCCCACACTGTGTAGGCTGGGACTGGAGGCAGTGCCTCTCAGACACCCAGCCCCTGCCCTCCGGGGATGCCAGTCCAGGTGGTGAGAGAGACCAGGAAACCTGTAATGAGGAGGGTTTAGTTCTATTCTTTAAGCGCATGGGTGGCCCGCCGGTGAAGGAGGGAGATCCATGGGGAAACCGCAGATGGAATCAGTGGGGTGGGTGGGGCCGAGGCTGGGGCTGGGAGAGGAGCTGCGGGCTGGCTTTCCAACAGGCTCGGAGTTAATGGGCCGCAGACGGTGAGAGAGCAGAACTGAGAATCTGCTTAAAACCAGCGCTCTTGAAAGGTCAGCTGCACAGTGAAAAGGAAGGACAGGGCTGTAAAGACAAGTGCGTCCAGCAGCTTCCCTGGTGGTCCACTGGGTAGAACTCTGCGCTCCCAATGCAAGGGGCCCGAGTTCGATCCCTGGTCCGGGAACCAGATCCCACATGCAGCAGTGAAGATCCCGCCTGCTGCAACGGAGACCCATCGCTGCCTAAATAAATAAATATGAGTCATTTTTAAAAAATTAAATAAAAAAGTGGGTCCATCCCAGCCCGGGTCTGAGTGAGCAGAAGAGCCCCCCACCTCATCGTCCACACACACACAGGGGCTGCCTCCCCCACTGCCGCAGGCAGAAGGGCTTCAGTGAGCCGCAGGCTGAGAGAGAACACCCCCCCCCCACTCCCCAACGTGGTAGTACTGCTGGGCTCCGGGCAGAGACACTCCCTGGAAGGGGACACCTCACCCCCGGCTTCCCCCTCACTACTCCCAGAGGCCCAGCTAAAGATGGCTCAGCAATCTCAAATCGAAGACACCGCCCACCCTCATGGAACGTTGGCAGGTCCGTCAAAAAGAGGACTGGCGTTGTCAGCGTCCCCAGCGCATCCCTGTCAGAGGCCTGATAATATAGTTTTCAGTGGGGGCTGCAAGTGTCTGCTACGTGCCTGGACTCGTCCACCCCAGCCTCGTGGCGGCCCTAGGAGGTTGGGAGCATGTCAGCCCATTCTGCAGGTGAGCAAATGAGCAAACACAACACAGAAGGGTTGAGTAGCTTGTTCGGAATCACTAGCTAGCAGCTGGCTGAGGCAAGGTGGGGGTCAAGGACACTGGCCTCTAAGCCTGCCCGCCTTGTTCGGGCTAGGCTCTACATCTGGCTCGCTCCCTCTCAGGGAGGTTCCTGGGGCGTGCGTGTGGCACATCAGCTTGTCCTGATGGCATCGGAGGTGAGGCCTGGTGACTCTCCCCTGGGCCCTGGGCCGGCCCATAAAGGAAGGAGGGTGAGAAAGAGAAACACCTTCTACTCGTGTGCTTAATCAGGCGGCCTTTGAAGCACAGGCTGACATTACCTTTGGATTCTCATGAGATCAGAGAGCAGTTCTCATGGATATTTACAAATCATCTGCGTTATCGTGACAGAAGGCTACTCCAACTCCCCAAATCGTCAATAGCCTCCGAGACACAAAACAAAGATACCAAAGAAGCAATCAAAAAGGTAAGACCAACTTTTAAAAGCCCAGGCAGATATGAAAAAGAAAAAGAACTTTAGAAATTAAAAACAAAACCACAGCGGGAGGGGACCTCCTAGGTGGCGCCGTGGTTAAGAATCCGCCTGCCTATGCAGGGGACACGGGTTCAAGCCCTGCTCTGGGAAGATTCCACATGCCACGGAGTAACGAAGCCCGTGCGCCACAACTATTGAGCCTGTGCCCTAAGAGCCCGTGAGCCACAACTATTGAAGCCCACGTGCCTAGAGCCTGTGCTGCAGAACAGAAGCCACTACAATGAGCCCCCGCTCACAGCAACTAGAGAAAGCCCGTGTGCAGCAAGGAAGATCCAATGCAGCCAACAAATAAATAAAATAAATACATTTATTAAAAAAAAAAAAAACCACAGGGTGGTTTCCCCTGTGGCGCAGTGGGTAAGACTCTGTGCTACCAATGCAGGGGCCTGGGTTTGATCCCTGGTCAGGCAACTAGATCCCGCATGCATGCCGCAACTAAGAGTTCGCATGCCACAACTATGCAGCCTGCCTGCTGCAACTAAGACCGGGTGCAAGTCAATCAATCAAGCAATCACTATTTAAATAAATAAATAAATATTTTAAAAATAGATTGAAATAAAAATCTCAACAGATGAATCAAACCACAGATAGATGCCACTGAAGAAGGAACGAGTGACCTGGAAGACAGATGGTGCCTCACAAACCACCTCCTGCCCCTACCCCCCTCTTAGCCGATGCTGTTGCTTCCTCCTTCCTTGAGAAACTGCAGCAGCCCCTCCTCAGAGATCCGGGCTCCCGCCTTCAAGGCCCCTCATCCTGGCTTCTAGGCTTCCGATGACGTCAACCCCCTCCTGTCTTCCCCGGGCTCTGGGGGTGGGGGGCAGCTTCTTCCTGCACTATCTCCGTTCCTCCAGCCCCCCGAGCCCTGAGTAACCAAGGTGGGGGCTCAAGGCTCCACGACCTGTGGGGCCTCACCATTCATCGAGGTCTCCCCTGTGGCTGACTGGGATGAAAGGCCAAGTGCAGCAAGTGCAGCAAGTGCCCCGGGAGCCGGGGCGGCTGCTGCCCTGAAGTGTCGCGGAGGGAACGCTGGGGATCTCGGCTGTGGTGTGGGGTGACTCCAGAGTGTCCCCAGGAGTGCACAGAGAAAAAACCGACAAGATCAGATTCCTTACCTCTCAGCTCAAGTCACACCATCACAGCCACAGCACTTCCATGGCAGCCCTAAAAATTCTCTTCCTCCTGTACCTGCCGGGCTGACGGTGCTGGAAATCAAACACAACAAACACAGGCAAAACCTGCAGCATTGTGCGGGCTGCAGAATCCCAAGGTCAGTTGAATTCCCGGGCTCTCCGTGTTTCTCGTGTGCAAGGTAGGGCACTGGGTGGAGGGGGGGACCCTGACACCTAGAATCGGGACATCGGGTTGACCTCAATGGAGGCTGACAAGCGGGATGCCCCCAGTCTCCCGAGCCTCCCTTGTGGGTGGAAGTAGCCTGCCCTCCCGTGTCTGGGGGGGCTGCTGTTCTCTGCCTTGAGGACTGTGTCATCAGCTCGCCTGGTGCCCTTGCAAGGGGACACCCACTGTCCTGCACATCCTCTGCCACCATACCCTGTTGCCATTAGACCCATAACCAGGGCCCAATCACAGCATGACAGGGCTGCAGTAAGCGTGGGGGGCATCTTTCATGTCTGTCCCCATTCTCTACACTCCTTGCTTCCTGCTTGAGTGGTCTGTAACTCTTCTGTTTGTTCTCCTCAGTAAATAGGGAACCACCCGAGGGATCATTTCAGGATTCCTAAGTTTCAGGCCAACTCGTATCTTACGCATGGCCCAGCAAATTATGCCACAGAGAGGACACAGAGGATACCTGTCTTACTTTCTCGTGGCAGGTAAGGCCATACCTGGGCTGGCATTTCTGTAGGTGGGCATCCTCTGGCTGGAGGACTCAGCTCCCAGACCCCAACTCTCCTCCTCGCATCACCTTTCCTGTCCTTGAGACGTCCATGAGGTCTTGGGCTGCACACCTTCGCCACCACCCTTATGTGCACCTCCACCCATATCCACCCCCTCCCCCAGCCCCGTCCCTCCACCTCACCACCACCATCACAACTCCCACCTCATTCCACCTCATCCCACCTCAGCTTCTCCTTGTCACTGGCCATTGCCCTTGCCCTCCACCGCCTGTCAGCCCGCCGTTAGGAGCAGTGTCCTTATCCGACTCGTTCCTGGGTAGCGGTGCCACCACTGGCCTCTTTCTGAAGGGGGGCTGACTCAAGCAGCTGGCCAGGCTCCAGCCTCACGCCCCCAGGTGCTCGCCCCTCGGGGCGTGGCTCATCACCCGGAGTGGGGCAGGCGACGGTGATTGGCTAGTTCCCAATGAATGACCGGACAAAAGCCAATGACGTGGCCAGGCCGCCGCCCGCGCGCGGATTGGCTGGCCCGGAGCGGGCGGGTGGGCGCGCGCTCGCGGCTTGCGTTGGGCTGGCGGGGCGGGTGAGGCGCGGGCCGTCGCGATGCAGTGTCAAATGGTGGGTAGAGGGCGTCCCAGTAGGACACAGGCGGATCGGAGGTGGAGGGGGTGCGAGCAGCCAGGGCTGCAGAGGAGAGGGCTGGCCACGGAGGGGAAAGGCGGGGCCGATTCCCCGCCGAGCGCTGGGCGATCCAGTTGAGGCCAGGAAGGGGCTGTGCGGCGTGCCAGGGCTGGAGAGTTGAAACTCGCCAGAAAGCTGGGGCGGCCCTCAGTGAGGACATTTACATGGCACTTCTAAAATCCTTGGCACAGTCCTATGAGGTTGATGCTGTCATCCCCTTGACAAATGAAACAAACTGAAGCAAACAGGGTGACCTAGCTTCCCTGTACAAACACTAGTAGTCGACCTGGGGATTAGAACCAGGCAGCAGGAGCACCCAAGTCCGTGGCTCCAGAACAATCAAGGAACATTTGGGATACTTAAGCCCCACACCAGTTGACAGCGTTTCTGTCCCTGTCCCCTAGGCTACTCTGCACTCTGGAGCTGTAGCTGGGTCACTCCCATCTCTACATAATCATGGCTCCTCTCAGCCCGTTACTATGGCAGCCCTACTGTTCTTGCCCAACACGTGTGGGGGCCTGAACTCAGGCTTTTGGAATGGTGCTTTCATCAGGGATTGTATTTGTTGCTCCATCTAGGCTTCAACAGTGCATCCCTGAACATTTGTTATCACCAAATGGGGCATTTTACACCTAAATACAAGCTGGCGTGGTGCTAGTGCACAGCCACACATCCTGGCTTATCTGTGTTCATAATGGCTTTACCTTAGTGCTTTACAGATGTCACAGCACCTTCATGGTCACTATTTCATTCACCCCTGACAAAACTGCTTAAACACACACACACACACACACACACACACACATTCAAAAGAGTAAAGGGAATTATCACATGACCTGACAACTCCATTCCTAGGTTTATATACACCCAAGATAAGTAAAACTATAATCCACAAACCTGAATAGGAATGTTCACAGCATATTCACAATAGACAAAAAGTGAAAATTCAGATATCCACCAACGGATGAATGGATAAAACACGTCTATGCATGGCACGGACTATTACGTGGCCATGAAAGAGAACGAAGTTCTGGAACATGCTCTAGTGGGCACGAACCTCACGCGCACGATGCTACGTGCAAGATGTCAGACACAACGAGGCCGCACGCTGCCGTTCACACAGGACGCCCAGGATCCACGCATCCCCAGAGACAGAAAACACGTGTGGTTACTGGGGCTGGAAGGTGAACAGGGAGCGACTCCTCAGGAGTGCAGGGTTGCTTTCTGGGGTGATACAAATGTCCTAAAATGGACCCTGGTGACAGGTGCAGAACTCTTGGGTATGCTAAGTACCACGAAACTGTACTCTTTCAATGGGTGAACTGTATGAAGTGTGAGATGTCTAGTTAAGTGAGGTAAAAATTTTTGCTTACTTGCATTTTGTAAATTTTCGACATGACCCTATATCAACTGCTATTTTTACAGAAAAATATGAACTGTTTGATATCTTTAATATTTTTGTACTTTGATACATCTGATATATTTTAGATCAATTATATCCCTGACTTTTTTACAAAAAAATTAAAAAATCTGAAATCTTATGAAATAAGCACAGCAATTATCATGCTAATTTTACAGGCCAGGGAGCCACCTTAGTGATTTAAAAGGGCAGGAACAGAATCACTAGGTCTCAGAGTGGCAGGCTAGTTCTCCCACCTCTACCACACATTCTAGAAAAAAAAACCCTTGATGACCAGTTAATGAGAGCAACAGAAATAAGGATCATGACATACCAGATACATCCAGTCAACTTTAAACTAGTGCTGACGTTCAGACCTATCTTTAATTTACCTAGCAAGTGTCTTCTTGTATTCCAGCCACCTGGTTTATATGCTCAAAGCTAAAAGAGAGAGTCAGCTGAGGGCTGGCTTTTCAGGCCATATACTGTCCTCTTGTGGTGCATCTCCCGCCCAGTACCCTTTCCAGGGCTTGCTGGGGGACACGGCTCTCTCTCCTGGTTTAGATAACAGCTCCTTCCTCATTTAGGATTTTATCAAGGAGAAAGCAAATCACACATACAAGGCACAAACGGAATAAAGCAGCTAGCTGGTTCTTAACTGTTTTATTAACATTAACTAGTATCCTTAGCAGATGAGTACATTTTTGGTTTGGTCACTGGGCAAATGAGACATTTCTGAGATCTCACAGAAGAGCGCAGTTTGGAGACTAGAACTAGTTGTGTTCCTCTCTTCACAGAACAGTCACTGCAAGCAGCACAGGACATCCTAAGAGCTTTCACTGCTGCTCCCCAGCCTCTGCACGGGAGAGGGGAGATGACGGCAAACACCAGAGGAAATTCTAGGGCAACTGCAGTTACACAGTACCTGGGAGGCTGCAGGTAGGATGGCAGCAGGTGAACTTGTGAACTGGGACAGCAGTGTGCAGCACAGTGGTACAGTGCTGCCGAACCTGGGTGACTCGACTGTAGTCTACAATTCAATTCATATTTTCTTTACTTAAGCAACTGTTACCTTATGTTGGTCCCCAGCCCAGTTACCTGTAGTCTCATCAAAAAACTTAAGTGGTTGTTTCGTTAGCTATTCTGTCACTTAAAACCTTATAACCCACTTTAATGATTCAAAGGTGAGAGTTACACTTGTATACGCAGTTATCACTTAACAGGAAAGTAGTTACCTTGCTTTGCTTTTAAAAAGAATAAAGCACAGCAGCATAGATTCAAGTAATGGTTTGGCAATAAGCATAAATGTAGGGTAAAGAGGCCAGTCTTTTAAGACCAAAGCCAACAGCTATTTTAATTCATTAACATGCATTTCACAGCCACTATGATGTGTCTGGCACTGATTCCAAACGTATCCAGCAGCTCACTCGGCTTCCCGCCCCGAGGCACTCCAGGCACTGCCAGCTGATGGACCAGGATGTCAGGCTCCATGGAGACAGCTGCAGAGACAGCCTCCCCGATGCCACCTGGAGAAGCAAGGGACATTAGGCTCTGTTCTGGAAGCAGCTAGTCAGCCTTAAAACCCCATCATATAGAGGCTGTTTAGTTTGTGGTTCCCAAGGAAAAATATTTTTCACAGTCATTGATTCATAAACAACCATTCCCTGAATGGCCAGAAGAGTTCTCATTCAAAAGTGCAAGCCTCAAAACTGCTCCCAGCCTCACTTACGGCAGGGACTCTCTGCACTGGGGCTCCATGGATGCAGGGGTCTGGGGAGCTCAGATTCTCAAAGCTGCCAGGAACCCAAGAACTGGCTGCTGGCTTCGAAAGGGCCGGCTTGCAAGGCTGGCCCTGGGATGGTGCCTGGGCAGTGGGCTGGTGGGTGTCTCCTGCATCGACAAGACACTTTCCCTATTGATAAGGGTGGTCCCTGTGCCTGGACTCTTGGCACCACAGGGTGGCTTATGGGGAGCACCTGTTTTCCTCTGGGAGTTGGGAAGTTTGGCACGTGCCTGGCAGTGACCAGCCCTCAAGAGAACCCGGGGAGCTGAGTCTCGAGTGCGCTCCCTGGCTCTCCAGGGAGGCATGTGTCACTGCCGGAGAAGGGAGAGCGCTCGGCGGGCCCCTCAAGGGAGGGAGAGAGGGAGCCGAAGGCGTGGGGTTCTCCACCCCCGCTCCGTGTCTTCTGTCCTTGGGAGTCCTGGTGTGTGCCCTTTCCCTGTCACCAACCTCAGCAGGGAGGGCACTGGGACTGCTTTCCTGTGGATCACGGGAGTGCTCTTGAGGTCCCTGACATGTGAACACATGAAGCTCCCCACCCCCTCCTCTGCCCCACCTGACCTTCCCTGGCCAAACACTGCCCAGCCCCCTCTCCCTGCCCACACTTTTCCTGCATTTGCTGTGTTCTCTGCTTTCAAGGCACTATTCCCATTTTTTGCGGGGGGCAAACTATTAATCATTCAATACTCAAGAGCAACTGTGAATCTTATGACTCCTCCCCACACAATGCCAAGTTATACACTCCTCTGTTCTGCCACTTAACCAACCCGGGGACCAGGCACTGCACACTGTGCTGAGCACACACAAATGAGAATGGGCACGGCCCCACCCTTAGAGAGCTATTGTAGGTGGGCAAGAGACACTACACCCATACCCTTGCAAAGAGCAAATAATACAGGTTGCTGGGGGAGTGGTCGGCTGGAGGCGCTGCCCGCGATCATGGTATGCCTCAGGTCAAGGAAAACAAAAACATATTCCACCAAAGCAGACTTTCAAAGTGGTCCCCGAGGCCTGCACACACCTTCTAGATGGTGATCCTCCACTGTGATAATCCGGCCGCCTGTGGCTTTTGCATTAGAGATGATGGTGGCAGCGTCCAGGGGTTTAACAGTAAACAGGTCGATGACGCGGACAGAAACATCTGGAGAACAGCAGTAATCAGCTTGGTGTCTGAAGCAGACTTAGAATAAAAGATAGACTGGGGCACACAGGCAGCCCACATCCTACCTCTCCCAGCTCAAACTTCAGCGACAACCAACTGACCTTGCTTGGAAAGACCATCTGCGGCTGCTAAGGCTTCATGCAAAGTAACTCCAGCTGCAACAACTGTGATCTTGTCGTTGACACTGTGGCGGATGACCTGGTGTTGCGCCCACAAAACAAAATGCTGTGCTTACTACACACAGAGTGCATCTCCCCAAAGTGGAGGACACTGTTACAATGCTCTCCCAAGCCTACCAATTTCACTCAACAGTTCACTATAAAAAAGGCCAAGTCAGGACACAGACCAACAAGGACACATTCTTTTTAATAAGCCCCACTTCACGTTTGTTTAACAAATTCATCTACCTTTCCTTAGGATTCATGATGCCAAATTACTAAGTTCTTTTACAGTACATATGCAAAATAACACTTTAGCAAAGCAGGTGGATTTCCACCTGGGATGTGAAAGGCAGACAGCCAGAAGTGAGTGGTACAGCCCATCTGCTCCAGAGCATGGACTCACACCCACCAAGTGGCCCACCTGGGCAGCGTGGACATCTTGCTGGGGCACCACGCAGACTGGACTCTGATGATGAACATGCTAACGGGGACCATACGGGGGCATCTTCAAGGCGCTCCGCGCCAAGCACCCCACATGTGCCTGTGAAGCCTGTGCACGAGCAGGCCCATCCTGCAGCCGTGGAGAGCCAATCTCAGAGCAGGAGGGACTCACCCAGGACAGGGCTGAGACCAACACCCAGGCCCAGCTACTTTAAAAGCCCACGTGCCCAACCACTCGCTACTCTGTAAGCAGACAGAGGTTTCTGCCCCTTTTACACTGTTTTGTTTCCTCCATAGGAAGAAATTGATTAAGCAAATTAATTACCTTACAGCCTTCCAAAGTCGCCCAACCAAAGGCATCTGGAATTAGTCTGCATTGCATTCCTCTGCATAGGTTTCCCTGTAGCTTAAGAACCATTGCCAACTACAGATATTCAGGGCTTCGAACCAATCCGCCCCCATTCTTTGAGAATGTCCTATATATGTTCACATATACACACATTTACATACACATACCTATGTCCCCCTCTGCAAACCCAGCCCTTGAATTATCCATGCCATGCATATTATCACACACATTTTAACTCACATCAGGAAATTTACTTCATTTTGTCAGGATAGGACAAACATCAGGGAAAAAAAAAAGACAAGAGAGATATGAGAAAGCTCTGAAAACCATATGACTGTCACCGAGACACCCTCCTTGCCACCCTCAGAAGCAAGCAATATGGCCTTGAGTTTAAGTGTGGGAGTCTAGGGAACAACAGCACCTGTAGTTCACACTGAAGTGAATAGTGCAGCTTCTCCATTCAGTGGAATGGAACTATGGGGGACTATGAACCGCTCTGGGTACGTCTGCTCTACTGTGGCACTAAAGCTATCCATCGCTCATTCATTCATTCTGAGTAGCAGCCACTGTGAATTCTGGAGCAGCCTAGCCCTTAGCAATCAAGTTGGAAGTCACCTACTGCTCCTTCAAGAGTGGCTATGAGTCTTTCACATACTTAAGAACAGTATTAATGACGTTCTAAGAGGCTTATAAGATAAAGGCAGGATGTAAAACTTTCCTATGCAGTATGATGTCAACTAAGATATACACATATACCTAGAAAAAGCCAGGAAGAAAACAAGCCCAAACGTCTATAAGCCCTGCTCTCTAGGTGGTGGGCAGTCACTTGTTTTCTCCACAGACCCTGCTGGCTTTCTGCATGCACAGCTCCGACAGGCAGGTGCACAGAATCCAGGCTGCTGCCTGGGCTTGAATCCTGGTCTTGCTGAACACCTTCCCTGGCCCTCATCTACAAAGCATGGCTGCTAACAATCTGTGCTTCTAGAGCTTTCTCAATGATACGGGAGAGAGGAAACGCCTAGTGATGCCAGCCTTTATCAATGGGTCTGGGGGTGAGGCCACATATCCCCCCCCTCCCAAAACTAATCTCAGGGCCACGCAATGGCCAGAGGCAAGATGGTTCCTGTTTGTTATATTACTGGTCTTGGACCTGCAAGACGAGAGAACCTAACAGATCTACTATTCATTTGAAATGGGTCCTATTATTTTGCTTAGCTTGAGGCTGTGATAAGGTACAGTGAAGCAACTCAAGAGCCTTTAAGTTGTTATTACTTTAAGGGCTAAACAAAGACTCCTTTTGGAAAGGAGAAAAGTTCGCGGTTTAAATTAGTGCAAAGAAACAATGAAGCCTCAAGTGTGGAGGTCCCCAGCGCTGGCTTTAAGAACAGGGCTCAGACTTCCTAGGTGGCGCAGTGGTTAAGAACCTGCCTGCCAATGCAGGGGACGTGGGTTCGAGCCCTGCTCTGGGAAGATCCCACATGCCATGGAGCAACTAAGCCCGTGTGCCACAACTATTGAGCCTGTGCTCTAGAGCCCGTGAGCCACAACTATTGAAGCCCACGCGCCTAGAGCCCGTGCTCCACAAGAGAAGCCACTACAATGAGAAGCCTGAGCACCGCAAGCAAGAGTAGCCCCTGCTCTCTGCAACTAGAGAAAGCCTGTGCACAGCAATGAAGACCCAATGCAGCCAATAAATAAATAAATAAATAAATAAACCAACCAACAAACAAAGGACAGGGCTCTCCACACGAAGTGATACTGGAAGACACTGGAGAACTTAAAGTCTTACCTTGGCCTGTCCAATCTCAAAGCTTTCTTGTGGGGTGTAAATAACTGCAGTTTCTGGCCAACTGGTCCTAATGTAGCACATCCCCTAGGGCATAAATGAACACCAGAGTCACAGTTTAGAAAATCAAACTAAATTTCTAACTAATAAACCTCAAAAAGGAGGTGGGGAGGACTGAACAATTCTTTGTACTAAAAACAAAACGCACATTCTGGAGAGAGAGAGAGCATCTACAACCACCGGCAAGCAGTCAGGTTACTACCAAGCTAGGCAAAAGCCTACGAAAGACCCTGCTGGATGCCCTCAGGGACAAGCTCTCCATGCTGTCATGCTCAGCCATATACACTGATCTGTCCTGTCTCCACAGAACATAAACTCGGGGCAGGAGCACTGACTCACCTTGAAGAGAAAGCCTAAAACACAATGGTGAACAATTTTTGTCACAACAGCTTGTAATGCTTCATCCTTAGAAATACTTTAGACACCAGAGTATTTAAAATGACTATTTCTCCGAGAAGATGTAAATACGTTTTTTATCACCTTGAACGTATAAACAAGAGTGTAAATGAATACCCAAATGTCTAGAGTATTTGCTAATTTACATACATATTTAAGTCATACATGATAAACTAGTAAATAATTTAGGAACACTGCTTTCTTCTGTTCATTTACATGTTATGAACCAGTTCTATCTGGTATATTTTTACAAGGTAAATTTACCTAAGTGGAGCACACCCCGAATTCTGATAAGTTATACACCATGTAACCATCTTCCGAGTCTGGATAGCATTTGCACCTTCCCAGAAAGTTCCCTCATGCCTCTGACCAGTCACTCTCCTCATTCAAGAAGCAACCTCTATTCTGATTTCCATCACCACAGCTCTGTCTCTTTTGAACTTCCCACAAGTAAGACCCTGCAGCAGACATGAGACTGTGTTGTACACGCACAGACATAAAACAATGTCCAGGAGATAGCAAGCAGAAAAGTCCAGAACAATGTGTGAGGCCACTTAGGGTTCAAGAAAAAAATCAAAGAAACTCATGTTGCTAACACGTCAGAAATGCTTAGAATGGAACTCGTAACAACCCACCCCAACTGTGCCCAGGGTTGCCTGTGCAGGGGTGTGGGTGTGCACAGGGCTGGAAGATGAGGTGAGTCTAGCGACTGCCAGTTGGGGTGGTTGGAAAGGTAAAGGTTCTGTCCCCTAGCCTCTCCAGCAGCTGGATTCTGGACAGGAGTTATGCTGTGTCCACCTGATGTCCCTGGGTGAGACTTTAGGAGGGGCAGGCGGGACAGAACCCAGACTCATACCCTTCTAAGCTGTTTCTGAGGGCAGGGTAGGGCTGGGGACCCCGGTATTTGTCTGCAGTGGCCTCCCACTGGCAACTGTACGGCTTTCTGGATATCATGAGGTGGCAGCTGCCTGGGCTGTGCCTAAGGCCAGTACCTGATGGCGCATCTTTGGAGCCCACTCCTGTAGCCCTGCCGAGGACTCCGTCTCAGAGCCCCAGAGCACCCCCTCTTCTTGACCCAAATTCCACCTGATACAGATCATCAGGGGTTCGAAGTTCTCCTGCACTGGTTTTCACCATGCAGATGTGTTCACATTCTTTGTGCTTCATCACCCCTTTTGGGCTAATGGCTCTATTTTTTTAAAAAAATCCTACAACCAGATTTCCTATGACGAATATCTATTATCTTTATGCTGAGAAAAGATGGAGAAAAAAAATCAAACCATCAATACCAAAGTTGCAGCAGAGCCCAGAAACATTTTCTGTCTGTACCAGTATCCCCTTAAAAATACCTTGGTATTGGCCGCTAGGAACACAGCATGCTCCGTTGCGATGGCGTCACTTGGATAGAAAATAGTGCAGTCTGGAACAGCTCGGAACATGGCCAGATCCTCCAGGGCCATCTGGGAGCGGCGGTCTTCACCTGAGAAAGCAAAGCCACAGCCCAACAAAAAGATGAGCCTGCTCTCTGCCGGCTGGGCAACCATGCTGCCACGGGGCCACCACCGCAGCACGTCACAGCCACACTCTGCGCAAGGTTCCAATTGACAGTGCGAGCAACACAGCAGAGGCCTCTTCTTGGCCCCAAGCCTCGCCAATACCTGGCACCCAGTCATGGTGCTGCCGCCCCAGGTGACCCGAAGCTCTCCTCCCTGAGCACCATGCCTCTGGCCCTGTCCTCTTCTCCCTAGAAGGCTCCCCTCAGACTCCAGTTGTTTCTTCCCTGCTCTTCTATCTTCTTCATCAAGAGACTAAAGTGTCCAGATTCAAGTAGTCGCATTCATTTCTCGTGGCCTTCAAAGCAGCTGAACATTACAGAACATACCTTCAGGGTGCCCTCAGGGTGCTGCTGGAACTCGGGGGGGGGCCTATGTGTGTGGGGGGAAGAAACTCTGTGGAAAGAGAAAGCCCAACGTACACCAGGGCGGCCTAGCTCCTCTGGCGAGGGAGGGGACTGTTATCATGTGTACTGCCTGGCCTGGGACTGCTTCTCCTTAGAACCCCAGCTCCTCTGGGTTGGACCTAGAGCCACTTCTCCACTTAGCTGAGTTTAAAACTTACTCCGCACCCAGCCGCAGGCAAAGACCCCAGACCCCTGTTCAGGCCCTCCTCTCTCCTTGCTCTCTTCCACTGCCTCTGGCCCATCCAGAGACTTCTTAGCCAGTCTAGCTCTCCCAGGCAGTTCTTGGGAGGACACCCAAATGCGCACTTCCAGACCCCCTCCAGCATTCTGGCAGCAAGTGTAAGCTGTCACGTCTACCCTGACGACCTGCCACAGGCACGTGTGGTGCCCCCCCCCATCTTTCTAGAGTCCCCATTTCTCTCACTCACAAACACAGCGCCTGGATGTTTCCCAGCCAAGAAACCCCTGAGGCCTGGCATTTGGCTGTTCACACAGTCTGGGGCTCCTCCTCCTGTCAGCACCATTGATGCCTTTCTTCAGGCTCTCACAGATTCACCTGATTTTCTATCCACTGCTAACGCACACCTCCATCCTCCTTCTGGCTCCCATTTCCTGCTGTTTCCATGTAGCCCATCCACAATTAATGCCCATGTGTTGGGCGCATCAAGGATTCCTATTCCATCCGACCAGGCTGCTCAGGCTGGCAGAGCCTGTGCTCCTCACTTGGCTGTGCCCATGCTGCTTGTCCCGCTTAGACTAAGGCAACCAGAGAGCAGGATAGACTTCTGTGATGCCAGGGTGACCCAATTCCTCCCTAGTATGTGGCTTGACAAAGAAGAGGCACTCACGACAGATAATTATTTCTCAATGATCAGAAGAATGGGCACTTCACAGTAATACCAAGAGATCGGCTCGAAAATTACTCAGTGTCTGGAACTTCTAAAACACAATATGGCTTTTTCCAAAAAAGAGGTTACGCATAACCAAACATTACAGAACCCTAAGTATGCTGGCAGTTGAACTGCTCACAGGCTAATCTTTCTCTGTAAAGGAGGAAGGCAATTAAGGCGATGGCATTAAGAACTCATACCTATGGACACCCCGCAGTGGGACCCAATAAGGTTGATGTTGATTTGAAAGATGGCTCCCATCCGGATCTGATCAAATGCTTGGATCAAAAAGGCAGCGAAGGTGCAAGCAAAAGCAACGGTCCGACCATGTGTGGCACATCCCAGGGCCACGCTCACCTGCACCACAAAGAAGATGAATCAGAACACTCCTGACCCCACTGCCCCTTCCGTTCCCCAGTGTAGAATGTGTGGTTCTCAGGGAAACCTCTACTCTGCACCCCCTCACCTCGCCACCCATCCCCCAGGCACTTACCTGGGAAAACCCCAAACCTGGCAAATCCACAGTGTCCCCTGAAAGCTACCAGAAAAGACAGAACTGCACTGCTGACCCTATTCCTTCGAATCCGAGATGGGGAAGCTTGGGACACTCAAGGCTGCCCTGCAGTCCTCGTGGGTCTCCTTCCTATTCTCTTCTTCCCCTACCTTCGGTCCCCTCTCTCCCTGTGCCCCTTCACATGCTTCCCCTGGGCACCTCCTGGGGCAGAGGTGAACAATGGAGGCTCTCCCAGCTCATCTCACCCCCCATCACTGTGCCATGTGGAGACGGGGCGGACCAGCAACTACCCGAGGCCCACTTGCCCACCC
Source organism: Hippopotamus amphibius kiboko (assembly GCF_030028045.1). NCBI lineage: Eukaryota > Metazoa > Chordata > Mammalia > Artiodactyla > Hippopotamidae > Hippopotamus > Hippopotamus amphibius. The sequence goes on from NC_080203.1 coordinate 2,730,188, forward strand.
TGCTGAAACTCATCCTTCTCCTGCTTTCTCAAGGGCATCTCTGGCAATTATCCCCTCCCCTCCCGTGTTCCCTCAGTTTCTCCCTCTCTCATCATCTGAGTGCATGTTAGTATCTTCCATCTTCCCCCCTCACTTCCACCTTGGCCTCCTGCTCCAGATGCTGCCCTTTGTCTACGTTTTCCTTCACAGGAAACCTTGCACACTTCCTCATTTCCCCTTCATCGAGGCTGCCATCCCCATGAAGGACCCGAAAGCTGCCAAATGCAGAGGTCACCTGACCTCATCTGTATCTCATTTGACCTCTCAGGAGCCTCTGGCACTACAGACCACTTGCCTCACCGGACGCTGCTGCTCCTGCCTGGGCTGGGTCTGCAGGGCGGTGTACCTGGACTGAGCCCTGGAGCTCGGGGCCACACTCCTCCTCATCTGCCTCCTCCACGGGAACCAGCATGTGGGCCCACTGAGTCACTCTGATCTGCACGATGCTAACAACCCCCCTCTCTTCTTCACCTCCCCTGGACACCAGGCTCACATACCCTGACACGCTTCAAATTAGAAGATGAACATCTCGGGGGTAAACAAAGACCATCCAAGGGGCACATGGCTGTGGCTGGTCTCAACGTCAAGAACCCTGACTCCCACATCTGTCCACCGGGGAAAGGGCCCAGGGCCTACTTCCGACTGTCTCCCTGATAATCACCTTCCAGCAACTAACAGCCAAAAGGCACTCTCTCCCCCACCTCTGGACCTTCAGTGGGGCAACATCCTGGAGTGTACTCCGGATCGAAACAGAAATGACAATTCGAAATAACCATAGCAGCCTTGAGAAACTACAGAACTCAAAAGATTGGATAACAAATCCTTTCTTAAGTCAGGGGTTTTCCAGTTGTTTTCTTTTAACAAAACTGAAAGAGAACTTAATACAACTGTCATCCCTTTACAAATAATTTCTACAAACAACTTTACAAGGAGGACCACTGTGTGATTTTTGGCTTATAATTGGGAAGGAATTCAAATGAATTGAATGATGTTGCCACAACAAAACTCTTTCCCTTCCCACCCCTTATTTACGTGAATAGGGTTTCTTGGCACTTTCATCATTAAAATACAAATAGATTCTGTTCTGAATCTTGTCTCATTCTAGCTATAAGTGTACTTAACCATTGCTACACAAGCTACTTATTATAACTGTGGCTCAATCCAGAAAAAAAAACTGTAATGCTCCAACGTCTATGGACATAGGAAAATTTAAAAAAACTATCAATGTATATGCATATTTTTACTTCAGAAAAGAACTGTCAACAAAAGGCTTTCGAATTCCCTGGTGGTGCAGTGGTTAAGAATCCACCTGTCAATGCAGGGGACACAGGTTCGATCCCTGGTCCAGGAAGATCCCACATGCCACAGAGCAACTAAGCCTGTACGCCACAACTACTGAGACTGCGCGCTAGAGCCCGTGAGCCACAACTACTGAAGCCCACATCCCTAGAGCCCAGGCTCCACAACAAGAGAAGCCACTGCAATGAGAAGCCTGCGCACTGCAACGAAGAGCAGCCCTTGCTTGCCACAACTAGAGAAAGCCTTCGCGCAGCAACAAAGACCTAACACAGCCAAAAATAAATAAATTTAGTTAGAAAAATAAAAGGCTTTCACGCATAAATATATGTTGGGGAAGTAGAATGGAAATAAGAATTCAAGTAGAAAAATGGATTTAATCTCTCACAAGGAGAGCCTTCGTGTAATTGGACAATTTGACTGTTGAAGTGCCACAAATTTCAATATATGGGAAATTATATCCTTTGCATCTACTTAAATCTGTGATGAAAAATTTAGATGTTAACTTAAAGCTAGGCAGAAAAAGATCTAGTTTAGGGGCTTCCCTGGTGGTGCAGAGGTTAAGAATCTGCCTGCCAACGCAGTGGATACGGGTTCAATACCTGGTCCAGGAAAATCCCACACACCGCAGAGCAACTAAGCCTGCGCGCCACAACTACTGAGCCTGCTCTCTGGAGCTTACGAGCCACAACTATTGAGCCCATGCGACACAACTACTGAAGCCCACGGGCCTAGAGTCCTTGCTGTGCAACAAGAGAAGCCACAGCAATGAGAAGCCCGTGCACCACAACGAAGAGTAGCCCCTGCTGGTTCAACTAGAGAAAGTCCGCTTGCAGCAACGAAAACCCAATGCAGCCAATGAATTAAATAAGTTAATAAATAAACAAATAAAGGTCAAAGAAATCTCAAGAGAAATTAAAAAAAAGAAAAGAAAAAGATCTAGTTTAGAAAAACACAATCAGCAGTTTGGAAAGCAAATACATCTGGAGATAAATGATCTATCCTCTAACATACCTGGCACCCCCACCCCCAGTCTAACAGGTACCCTGACCCCGCCCAACAGGGCTCAAAGAGCACTCCTGAATGTGTTCCCAAAAACCATTCCTCCCCCAGTCTTGTCTGTCTCAGGAAGCGACATTCCTCTGCTCCCAGATTCTCTGGCTTATGCCCTAGTGCCAGCCTTGGTTCCTGCCCTGACACCTACCCCGTGACATCTTGCCAGCTCTCCTGTCAAGGCAGATTCTGGATGAGTCTGCTTCTCTCCAACCCCACAGCTACTGTCCTAGTCCAAGTCGCGATGTCCTGTCACCTCCCCCACTTCCCCCAACAAGCTGTTCTCCACACCGCAGAGTCTTGTGCCCTTCCTTCTGCTCCCTAAACAGCTCAAATTTGGGCATGCTGCAGAGCTGGCTGGGCCCTCTGCTGGGAATGCCATCCCCCCAATCCACGCATGACTGACTCCTTGTCTTCTGAGACCTTGCTCCTGACTGGCCTAGTCATGCTCTCACCGTAGTCACCAGTTTCACCTGGTAGTACTGGGTACTATCCACTTGCTGGCTGCTTCTTTACTACTTTTCTTCAGTTGCTGACTAAAGGAATCAATGAGTTGGGAAGCAAGCTTTTTGATAGGAGGCTGAATTCAGAAAATTATGGACTGTACTTTTTCCATTGAAAATGGAAATAGCTCAGCTTAATGAGACCCACAGAAAAATGTACATATTCTTACGATTGCAATGACCTACTTTACTGAACAGGGGGGCTTAAATTCCAGCACTGACAGGGCCAGGGAAGCACTGTGAACAAATGAGTGGGCCAGCAGGAAGCAGGGACATGGTGAGCTGTCTGTGGATGCCCATCTAAATGGGGCCCCCGCTTGGCTCCAGCTCACTGGTGGCAGGAAGGAGGGACTGTCGTCCCAATGTTGTCAGGTCTTCCCATTTTTCAAGAGAATCCAGAAATCTGGATTCCACATAAAATCTCCTGACTTTTAAAAACTGGCAACTGGGACTTTGCTGGCAGTCCCGTGGTTAAAACTCCACACTTCCAATGCAGGGGGGCACAGGTTCAATTCCTAGTCAGGGAACTAAGATCCCACATGCAGCATGCCATGGTCAAAAAAAAAAAAAAAAGCTGGCACCTAATTTAAAATATTTGTAAATACCACTTTTTCCAAATACAGTATCTCTGGTGGTCACGTGAGGCCTGTTGGCCCATAGATTTCTGGCCTCTATGGTGTGAAGGTAGATGTGCACTGGCCTCTGCACTAGCACAGAGCTTTAGAAGTCAAGGTGTTTACTTGCATGAACTCCTTTCTCTCTCTTGAGGGGAGCGTGTGCAAATGTGTGCATGCATAAGAGACTCCTGCGTTAATACCATCCTGGGAAGAGACTGAAGCACAGATAAGGAGAACAGCTTTACCCAAGGCCACAGCTCTACCGGCATTCTTGAGGCTGCCATCAGAGCAATATTTGAATATCTAGGATATATTAGGCCCCATGCTTACAAGGTGGAGACAAAAACCACAGTGCCTTGTAGCTCTCAACCTGTTGGCCTCTGGGATGTTGTAGCACTGCCTGGTTGTGGGATGGGCAGGGCAGGGAGAGTGGGGCCAACTACAGCTACTAGGGAGCTGGGCATGCTTCAGGCCTGGAGACCTGAGGTCAGATGGCTGCAGCCCTTTCCAGCAGTCCTGCAAGCCACCCCTCAGACTCTACCCGGCTGCACTCTGCTTGTTTCCCCCAAGACTTTTTTCCTCCACTTCCTCTGCTTTTATAAGTGGAAAGAAAAAATGTAACACAAGGCAGTCCTCCTGTGTTTGGTGGGCCACTATTTGTCAATGACAAGACTCAAGAGGGATGTCCCCAGCACACGTACCATGTTTTCCTCAGCAGTGAAACACTCGATGAAGCGCTCAGGGTGTTCCTTCTTGAATATCTCAGAGAAGGTGGAGTTTTTGGTGTTACCGTCCAGCACAACAACTCTGTCGTTTGCATGGCCCAGCTTAGCCAGAGCCAAACCACATGCTTTCTGAGTAGCTATCTGGAAGTGAAATAGTAAGAGTTTCTTAGAATGGATTAGGAAGGAAAGTGAAATTTGGTAGCACTATAAATTGTCATTTACCTTAATGAAGAAAGCGAGTTTGTGATTCACCAATAATGTCCTTTAGGGTCATAAAAAAGGACTGCTTGCCAATCTTAAATCTATACTTGGCTCACTGGGTATCAATTTCCCCAATATAAATTTATTCTTCTGTCCCATTCCTATAGTTGATTAAAAATTTAAGTTTCCCAAAATGCAAATGCCTCTGTGACTGTTTAACTATAAAACTGGCAATACTGTAAATATTAAAATGTAGGACTTTAAAATCTTTATACAAATAATAAACAATTCCATTAGGATATTGTTTGAGATTGGACTCAACCTATGGATTAATTTAGGCAAGAACTGGCATCTTTACAATATTGAGTTTCTCTATTAAACAAGGTTTGGCATTTCTTCAAAAAGTTAAAACACAGAATTACTATGATCCAGCAATTCTACTTCTAGGTATATACCCAAGAGAAAAATACATCTATTCAAAAAGTTGTACACAAATGCTCACTGCAGCATTATTCACAATAGCCAAAAGGTAGAAACAACCCAAATGTCTAGCAACAGATGAATGGATAAATAAAACATGTGGTATACCCATAAAATGGAGTACTGCCACCACATGGATGAACCTCGAGAACACAGTGCTAAGTGAAATAAGCCAGACTCAAAAGTTTGTATATCATATGATCCCATTTACATGAAATGTCCGGAATAGCCAAATCCACAGAAGTACATTAGCAGTTACTAGGGGCTGGGTGGGAATGGAGAGTAACTGCTAATGGGTATAGGGTTTCTCTTCAGGATGATGGAAATATTGTAAGACTGAGTGTGGTGATGGTTGTACAATTCCGTCAATATGCTAAAAACCACTGAATTGTACATTTCAAATGGGTAGATTACATAGGAAATTACATCTCAATAAAGCTGTTATTAATAAAACACATTTACCTCTTCATTTGTCTTTATTCATTCATCTAAACACTCTCAAAAAATTTTTTAAAACAGGTAATTGATGCAGACAAGTACAAAAGTCAAGTTATGAAAGGATATTGAGTGAAGAGGCCATCTTCCTCCCATTCTCTCAGTTCCTCTCCCCAGAGGTAAGGGAAATGACAGCTTTGTGTAACATCCTTTCAGGAATGGTCTACTCACAAATACTTGGTGAGCATCTTGTGCATACAAGGCATGTGAGCTTCTTTTAGGGCTATAGTTTCATAAGTATCTTAACATAGATCTTATATATTTAAGTTTATTTTTAGTTATTTTACTTTTTATTGCCATTGTAAAAGGGATAATCTCTTCATTTTAATTATATAAGGAAAGAATCAATCTTTGTATATTAAGTTTTGCTACAAGCTCTCTTTCTGGACTCTTCTTATTTCTAACCATTTTCAGTTGATTCTCTTGGGTTTTCCAGGCACACAACTTTACCACCTGCAAATAGGCTGGCCTTCTTGTCAGGACTGAGTCTTTTATTGTTAGTGATCATAATTTCCATCCTCCTAGTACTGGTGAATGATCTGCATTACTAATTTGAACTTCAATGATTCATATACTTCTTTAAGGTACTAATGGAGTTGACATTGATGAATGTTTTGTTTAGAATTTTTACATCAATATTCATAAGTGAGGTTGGCCTGTAGTTTTTTCCTTTGGGCTAGCTTTATAACATTTTGGCTTCATGAATGGCTTTTTCCATATTCAAGAAGGTTTGAAACAGCCTAGGAATTAACCCATTCCTTGAAGGTTAAAATTAAGTCACTCTTGTAACTTAGTGAGCCTGGCACTTTGGAGGTATCTCTTGGACAGTTTTCTCCAATTTTTCTATGGCTACTGGTCTACTTAAGTGTGCTGTGTCTTTTTAGTCAATTTTGGTATTTTATGTATTCCTAAAAGAGGTCCATTCTTTAACAGGTTTTCATAGCAATCAGCATATTTTTCTCAAAATTCTCTTAATGTTCTCTGCATCTGTGGTTATCTCCTCCAGTAACTAGTTTTCTTCATTTATGGTTTTCATCTCTTTAAGTAGGCTAGGTAACAGCTTGTCTGCTGTATTAGTAATTCAGAGAGCCAACTCTTTAGATTTGTGTATTAATGTGACTTCTTGTTGTTTAATTAACTTTTTACAAACTGGCCTGTTTCCTTAAGTTTTCCTATTAATAAAATATATACACACATCTTTCAAAAAATGAAAAGTTCCCATAATCCCACCTACCTTCCAGACATAAACATTTCGCTTTCTTCTGCTTTTAAAATTGTTTCCTAATTTCTCCAATAGTCAATTCATTTCTTTTCAACCCATATTACCAGGCTAAGAAAACATAAATAACACTCAAAATGTCCCCAAATAAATAAGGAAAACAAAACATCAGAAAATATTTCCTCCCTCCCTGGCTCACCACCTTGTTTCCTTAGGTTGTGAAGACCTGCCTATTTTGAGTCTGTTGTAATATACCAGAAGGCAGGATACAAAAACAATAACAAAAACCAGAAAGGCTTTATGTTCAGGGTTTTGTGCCTGGTTTGTTTCTTTTTTGAAGAACTGGTCTTTGATGAATTGGCATGCTTCCTTGTGTAAACCAGGGAGTAAGTCCAAAATCTCATTCCAGCCAGGCCCCTCACCCTTTGAGCTGACACAGAATCATGGCAGTTTCATGCACAGTGGACTGACTACAAACTGAATTTAGGGAGCAAGCAAAAGTTGCACAGCACTGGATGCAAATAAGTAATGACTGACTGGTAAGAAAACTCAGACCTGAGATAAGTTTGAAATCAAAGAATATCAGAAATAGTAAAAAGAACGTAAACCCATCTTCATTGCTTATAATCTTTAGTTAAATGTCACACCACCTAACAATTGGTTCATTCCTAGAGATCAGAGTAAACAGAGCCCTCTGTATTTACGAAAAGCAGAGAAAAAAGCAGTTTGCCTACCTTGTCACCGACTTCGTAAGCAGGTGGAAAGGTCATTTCTATATCTGTGATGTTGATTTGAGGTGAGTCTTCAACAGGGGGTTTTGGTTTAAGGTTCTCGTTGGTCTCTATCTGGCTCTCAATTAGTTTGATAATTGCATCCGCTCTTTCTTTTGGCATTGGCTTTCCATACCAATTTTCTGCATCCTCCACACCTGCAACCCAATGGATAAAACACATTCATTCCGTAACTATCTAATGAGCACCTGTTCGGTCATCTGAAAGATATCCAGACAGAAAAGTTGTCAGCCACAGAGTAAAAACCTGGTACAGGGGGCCTGACATGGTATTGCAGCCTCAGGAGACAGCCTGGACAAAGGCTGAGAGGCTCCTGAGGGGGCCACTGGCCCACGTGCTGGTGAATGGAGGGGAGAGTGAGGGAGATGAGGCTAGAAAGGCAGGGCAGACCATGGATGACCCTGTGGGTATAAAGAGTTTGAGTTCTGTCCAAAGCAAGATGGGAAACCACTGAAGGGTTTGGAAGTGGGGGCGGTGACTGATCAGATCCATATTACAGAAAGATCACCATGGCAGTCATGCGGGGGCTGGCATGCAGAGACTGCAGTTAGGGAGAGATGATCGGGCCTGGACAAGAGAGATGGAGAAGAGTGAAGAGACTTGAGACACACGTCAGGAGCAGAATCAATCAGAATCAATGACGGACTAGGTATGTGTGCGGGGGGCACACAAGGGAGAGGTGGAGGCAAGGACAATACCAAGTTTCTGCCAGGAGCAAATTGGTTCAGTCATCATTTACTGAACGGGGGTACCAAAGTAAGCCTTTATTTTGAGGAGTCACAGAATAGTTTTATTCTACAATGTCAATATTAGGAACACACAAGGAATTACATCCATTGCAACTATTTATACTTGAGATGAACAACTTCAGGTGTCCGCTTTGAAATCTGCAAGAAGTTAAGACTCTCAAAACCCCCTCCCTTCCCCAACCCTCAGTTCCACAGCTACCTTTCCCAGAGGCGCCACTTCACCAGTGGGCACAGGCCAGGGCGCTTGCATGCACGAACACTCATGTTTACATATCTACTCACGCTCATGCCCCCTGTCTGGCTCTGCACTCCCGTGGAGGTGGCTCCCTGCCGGTCCTCTAGCAGAGAGACTATCCTCTCAGCCACTCACTTGTGCTCACTTGCTGGGGGTCTGGACTTCTTCCCCCCTTGCCCTGACCCGATCTGCTATCTACAAGCATCAAAGAGAGCAAGAGCATTTGGCACAGCGTTCGGCACACGTCACAGGCATAATCACCGTGCGTGAAGTCAGCTGTCTGCCCAGCTAGCCTAAGCCTCCTTCCACCTCGTGTGCTGTGCAGAGATTTTTGACAACCACAAGCAGAAAAGCAATACTTCCTTACTTGGAATGCCCCGGCCCTTGAAGGTCTTGGCAACTACAGCAGTGGGCTTGTTCTTCACTTGAGCTGCCTGCCAGAACACCTGGCACAGCGCCTCCACGTCGCGGCCATCCACCACGAAAGTATTCCACCTGTCAACCGAGAAGGCAGCCAGCTTACAAGGCGAAGGGGGGATGGGGCAGAAAGAAGGTGACACAAAAAAGGACAGTTACCCAAAAGCTTCACAGCGCTTCTGATAGACCTCTATGCAGTGCTCGAGAGGCAGGGTGCTGCTGTGGCTCAGGCGATTCACATCGAAGATGGCCACGAGATTGTCCAGACTGTAGTGGGAAGCAAAGGCCAAGGCCTCCCAGACAGAGCCTTCCAAGGACTCGCCATCTCCCATGAGGCAGAACACCCGGTAGCTGGGGCAAGTCAAGAGAGGTTAGAACCCTGCCTGGGGCTCCTCTGGGCCGCTTGGGCAAATATACTTCATGGAAAGAAACAAAGAAAACCGAAGCAGCTGCTTCAGATCATCAGGTTCCTATGAGATGATTTTCCTCATCAACGCTGCCCAAACTCAACAGCTGAGGAAATGCAACTTTACAAGCTTGGGCCTCACGAGGTGGGCTGCACCTTTGGCTAGTTTTCTCATTCTAGCTGTAAAAGTTATTTCTATGTTCTTCTGCTACTTCTCTGGGCCCAACAAATAAGAGGGGATGGGGAGAAGGCAGCTCCCTTAAACACCCAAACATCTACATATACAGTTTCTTGGTAAGCTCCATTTTAAGCACGGCCACCTTCTATTTCCGATCTTACAAATTTATTTACAATAATCATAATCAAAACATTCTACCTCAGGAGCATATGTTCTGTTGTAAATATTAAACTCCTCCGCAGCAGAAACATGAAATGTTTATACCGCTAAAACACAACCCAGACCCCAGAAAAATGCTGTAAGTGAAGTATAATAAAAGTGATTAACCACAGGATAGGGACTAATAGAAGCAATAACAAGAGATGAAAAAGGTCAACAGTCTTATGGGAAATGGAACAGGGCAGCTGCCCCAGCAGTGGACGAAGCACAACGAAGTGCCTCCAGAGGGGCCACCTGGGAGTGAGGGGCTGCAGACTCAGTCGCCCTGGAGGAAACATGGGAGCAGAATGTGCACACCACCATGGCCAACCCTGAGCCCCCAGGAACCCCTACCTTGCTGCTCCTACACCAGCAGCACCTGGGCACACACCCCTATAAGAAAGGCATGGATCTGCCTGTCTTCAGGAAGGTGGAACCATTCCAGAAAAAGAGACCTTTGATTATTAACATGCTGGGGTCCCCAAGAGAAAGGCAAATACACCATCTGTTCACTCCATAGTGAAGCTCACTGAAAGATGGGAAACAGGAAGATGTCTCTCTTAGTAAAGACTTAATTCCTGGGACTTCCTTGGCCGTCCAATGGTTAAGACTCCGAGCTCCCAATGCAGGGGGCCCGCGTTCAATCCCTGGTCAGGGAACTAGATCCCGCATGCCACAACTGAAGATCCCGCATACTGCAATGAAGATCCCACATGCAGCAATGAAGACCCTACATGCTGCAACTAAGACCCAATGCAGCCAAATAAATAAACATTAAAAAAAAACACTTGAATCCTAATAAGCTGCTTTAAAAAAAAATTATTATTTTGGCTGCACCGGGTCTTAGTTGAGGCATGCGGGATCTTCACTGCTGTGTGCAGGATCTTTTTTTTTTAATTAATTAATTTATTTACTGGCTGTGCTGGGTCTTCGTTGCTGCACGCAGGCTTTCTCTAGTTGCGGCGAGCAGGGGCTACTCTTTGTTGTGGTGCGTGGGCTCCTCATTGCCATGGCTTCTCTTGTTGCACAGTATGGGCTCTAGGCATGTGGGCTTCAGTAGTTGTGGCACACAGGTCAACAGTTGTGGCTCACAGGCTCTAGAGCACAGGCTCAATAGTTGTGGCGCATGGGCTTAGCTGCTCCGCGGCATGTGGGATCTTCCTGGAGCAGGGATCCAACCCGTGGTCCCCTGGATTGGCAGGCGGATTCTTAACCACTGTGCCACCTAGGAAGCCCCTGCAGGATCTTTTAGTTGCAGCATGCAGGCTCTTAGTTGCAGCATGCAGGCTCATAGTTACAGCATGTAGGCTTCTTAGTTGCAGCATTCACACTTTTAGTTGTGGCATGCAGGATCTAGTTCCCCAACCAGGGATCGAACCTGGGCCCCCTGTGTTGGAAGCATGGGGTCTTACCCACTGGACCACGAGGGAAGTCCCTAATAAACTATTTCTATATTGCAGGCAGCACTTAGAACCCAAGAGATGCCAGAATAGCTTCCTGAAATGTTTCTTTTTACTGCCTGAATACTTGGTAACCTGAGCTTTTAAAACAATCACTGTCTCCCCAAACTAATAAGTAATAAATAAAGCCAAAGTGCCAAGGGGTGGGGATGGGGACAGTTAAGTGGTTTCTGGGTAAACACCTTACCTGGCCTTGTCAAAGTACTTGCCAGTATAAGCCATCCCACACGCGAGCCCCAGTCCTCGTGTCAGCCATTCACTTGCCACACCAACAAACGACAGTCTCTGTAGGAGAAGGAACCGAATGAACCTAGGTATACTTTCAGGACATGAGTATCAGGCACCAAGCGCAGGTTACTCTTCAGAGGGGCCCCTCCCACCCTGCAGGGTGAATTCGTCTTCCTCACACCCATATGCACCCCAAGTCTCAGGTCAACATCACAAAGACGGGGAGCCACAGGTAATCCATGCAGCTGCTGAGGGCTACTGGAGCTTTGACAACATAGAGGAGGGAAGCTTCTCCACACAGCAGCCTAAACAGAGCCCAAAGAGCAAAGCAGAAAAAAAACATAAGCATGAGTTGCCATTTTCACACGTCCTTTTACCTGGCTGCATACAAACCAGATGCTCAATGTTTCTGGAGAATATGGGCTCTTAGATAGAAATTAGAAACACTGGAGAAAATTTCAATTTCGCTGGTTTGTAAAACTCAAATCAACTGAGATTTGGGAAGTGGTTATGTAGGTCATGCTAGAAATAAATCACTTTCCACCACTGCTCTACTTCTCACTGCCAACCTGCTTGTACACACAGGCTATCACTGTCCCATGGAGAGAATGTGGCCCTCTGAGGGCCACAAGGTGGTGCCAGTGCCAAAGGTCTGCTGCACTGAGGCCTCACTCACTCCCTAGCTTCCAAAGAGACATCAGACTCATTCGATGCTTCCGCTGCCACCATCTCGGCCTGGCCACAAACACCTCTCTCCTCTGTCAGTGCAATGGTCTCCCTGCTTTCCTCCACAGTCAGTCTCATTACAGCCACCAGGCGGAGCACAATAAAACCTTAGCCCGCCCCTCAATCACTGAGGAGAACTGTCCAAGGTCTTGCCATCTAATGTTAAGTAGAGCTCAAGTTCTTGCAATGGCTTGTTCACTCTGGCCCCCATCATCTCCCACTGCTCCGGATGCCGGGCCTCTTGGCTCTCCTTTGAACACACCAGGGACATGCCTTTCTCAGGGCTTTAGCACTTGCAGCTCCTTCTCTCCCAAGTGCTCAATGCTTGTGCCTAAATAGAGGCACAGCTCACTTCCTCACCCCTTCCAAGTCTCTGCTCAAATATCAACACCAAAGCCTTCCTGGACCATCTCTTTCACCTAGTACCCCCTGCCCTCCACTTTCCTTGGATCTAGGATGCTCAGCCCCATCTGACATGCTAGCTATTTCTGGGTTTGTTTCTTGTCTGCCCCTCCCTCCATTCAGATGTCAGCTCCATTCAAGCAGAGACTGGTTTGTGTTATCGCTACCACGGATGGGTGGATGGTACTTGTTAGTCTCTGATCCCTCTCCTGTCTTGCTCCACCCTACTGTTCTGCTCCTCCTGGGGCTCTTGACCTCCAACTTTCTCCACGTGCTTTGTGCCCTCAGACTTCTTTTCTGTTTTGCATCTCTAGCCCAGAGAACTGTCCCACTGAAGTCTCTCCTGACAACAATGGTAGCTTTTTCTTTCTCTCCACAGCTGCTACTTTACTCCCGTAACAAGCTCTGGCTCCCAGGCGCCTTGTGTGCCCTTGGAGCAAGCCTGGGCTCTACGCTCAGACCAACTCCACTTCCCCTGAGCTTTAACATGGGAGACAAGTAAGCCCACCTCCACAAGGCTTCGCTTTCTGGGTTTGATGGTGATGAAAGCCCCTTTCAGGCAGCAAGAGGCTGTAGAATTGATTGAGACGATTGGTGGGGCAGCAGCATGATGTCTGGCGTGGTGGAAGCACCCCCAGATGGGTGCCCTCTTCTTTCCCAAGAACCCTTTTGCTGCGAGGGGAGACACTCACAACTGAGGGGGACCAAGGCCAAGCATAAAGATGCACACAAGGTGCCAAGGGCACTCCCCAAAAAGCCTTCTCTTTCAGGTGGTATTTCTCATCTTTGTTCTGACACAAAGTGTGTTTCAAGAGCAAGTGTACATACAGGGACTTCCCTGGTGGCACAGTGATTAAGATTTCGAGCTCCCAATGCAGGAGGCCCAGGTTCAATCCCTGGTCAGGGAACTAGATCCCACATGCATGCCGAAACTAAAAGTTCACATGCCACAAGTAAGGAGCCGGCGAGGTGCAACTAAGACCTGGCACAACCAAAACAAAACACACAAAAAAACAAACAAAAAAACAAGTCTACAAAAAAGCCTTTTTGGTTACTTTCCAGGTCTCCTTGGCTAAAGAAAACAAAAGAGCTGATAAAACGAAAACTGAGGTCTGGGTGGTAGATGGAGGGATCACAAGCCCCACAATGGCTCTAAGGGAACCTGAGCACCTCAGTCAGCACCAGGGCCAGCCCTCAGCAGGTGGCCTCATGTGCTGTCTGCACAGACACTCATGCCCAGGGAGCATGGCTTATGAAGACCCTGGCTTCTCAGCCTCTAGCGAGTCCATTTACTCCACTCCCAACCAGAGCCAAGATCGACTTTGCTCCTGAGTGTTTTCTCTTTTCTTTCCACTTTATCTGCTGTGTAAATCTGATGAGCACACAAATTCTGGCAGACAAGCAGTGCCCAGCCTGAGACTACACGCCAGAGACTCTCTCTCTCTCTCTAAAGTTAATGAGTCCAATCATATAATAGCAATGGTTATGGGATAGTCTAGGCATTTTTTATTTTGGCTGCACTGCATGGCTTGTGGAATCTTGGTTCCCTGACCAGGGATTGAACCCAGGCCCGCAGCAGTGGAAGGGCAGAGTCCTAACCACTGCACCATCACGGAATTCCCACACCTTTCCCTTTTTTAAACTAGAGCTCTAAACATATTGTGCTTGTACACCTATACTTATTCAGTTTTTATGATGAAGGAAGTTCAAGCTTACAGAAAAGTTGTGAGAACAGCACAGTGGAGTTCCACGTGCTCTTTACCTAGATGCCTCCGCTACTACTAACGGACTTCGTTTGCATCATCTCTCTTCCCCTACACGCACGTTTTATTCACCCTTTGCCAAACCTCACTTGATATTATGTTTTAGACACCAAGACAAAGGTCATAACTATAGCTTCAGGTACTCTGTTCATACTCTGCCTTTGTCTTTACTTCCCGCTGCCTGGATCTGCAGTTTCTATTTGCACATGTTGTTCTATCAGTTGAGTTTTAAATGCTTTGCTCAGCACACAGCAAACTTTCAGATAGCATCAAAAGAGCTGCTTGTTCTTCTAGAACGACTTTGCTTTTCACATTCCTTTTCTTTCCTGTCCCCCAATGTCATGAGATACCTGGTACTGTATCTAACCTAATGAGAAACTCCCTATTGGTGTCAGGTCAGATCTGCAGAGAAATGCAAGAGAAAGCTGACTGACAGGGGCGGGATGTCCCTCCAAATCAAGCTCAACAATCCTTGAGCTCAGCAAGTTGGATTCCATCATGCCCTCCTCCACCCAGGTGGCAGAGAATGGGAGCAGCGTGACCCTGCCAAAGGGGGCTTTAGTGCTAGATGGGGTAAGGTGGGGCACCATCAAAGGAAAAGAAGGGCTGCCAGTTGCTGCAAGTCATCCACCCCACACTCAGTCCTCTCTAGAACACCTCTTGGACCTTTAGGAGGTGCCATGGTCTGAAAGTTTGTGGCCACCCCCCCAAATCCATGATGTTGAAAACCTAATGTCCAGGGACTTCCTAGGTGTCACAGTGGTTAAGAACCCACCTGCCAATGCAGGGGACACGGGTTCGATCCCTTGTCCAGGAAGATCCCACATGCCTCGGAGCAACTAAGCCCGTGTGCCACAACTACTAAGCCTGCACTCTAGAGCCCGAGAGCCACAACTACTGAGCCTGTGTGCAACAACTACTAAAGCCCATGCACCTAGAGCCTGTGCTCCACAACAAGAAAAGTCACTGCAATGAGAAGCCTGTGCGCCACAACAAAGAGTAGCCCCCACTCTCCGCAACTAGAGAAAGCCCATGTGCAGCAACAAAGACTCAATGCAGCCAATAAAGAAATTTATAAAAAACAAACAAACAAACAAACCACTAATGTCCAAGGTGACGGTATCAGGACATAGGGGTCTTTGGGTAGTGATTAGGTCATGAGGGCAGAACCCTCAAGAGTGCAGTTAGTGCCCTTATAAGAGAGAGATCATTTCTCCTTCCGTCACGTGAGGATACAGTGAGAAGTCTGCCACCAGGAAGAAAGCCCTCACCAGTACACGACCATGCTGGTGCCTTGATCTTAGGCTTCTAGCCTCCAGAACTGTGAGAAATAAATTTCTATTGTTTATAAGCCACCCAGTCTCTGGTGTTTTGTTATATCAGCCTGAACAGATGAAAACATAAGGCAAAGAGAGAAGAATCAAAAGGATAAACAGAGGCCATTTCAGGCCTTGTTGCCACATGGTGGCTTTTAAAATGAGTTTAAGAACCAAGTATCTGAGCAGGCCATGGGTTCCCATGCCAGCTTACCTTGGAGAGGATGAATCTATCATTGTCCGGGTTCTCTGGGTCTGTCTGTTTATACCTCATGATGTAGAAAAACAGCACGGCCGTGATCTCAGCAGCACTGCTGGATGATGTGGGGTGGCTGAAAGACACAGCGCAGGTCATTTCTCACAGGCAAGTGACTCATCAAGGACACACACAGTGTACGAGGAGGCCTTTCACCACACAAGTCTCCTCAAACCAGAAGCAGCGGTCATTTCTCCCAATCCTGGAAGAATCCAGCCAAGGGAAAGGGATTCTGGGCCACTGCCCACCCAAGCTCATACCTTTTAAGGATGCTGTAAGGCCCACTAACCTCACAACTCCTCTCCCTGTAGACAGCAAGACCTCATGGACCAGCCCCCTTCTATCAGTGGAGCACAGGCATACTTAGGGAAGTTCGCCTGGTGACTCTGTAAGCATTTGAGTGTTATTTCACTTGTTTGAATTCATCTGTGATATCATTAATCAGAAATCCAATGAAGCAGAAATAAACCCACGTGTATATGACCAACTAATTTTTTTCTTTAAGAACTTTTATTGAGATACAACTGACATATAATAAACTGCATATATTTAAAGTGTACAATTTGATATTTTTTTCTTATTTACAGTCAACTAATTTTTGATGAGGGAGCCAAGAATACTCAACCCAGAAAAAACAGTCTCTTCAACAAGTGGTACAGGGAAAAATTGGATAGTCACATGTAAAAAGATGAAACTGGACCCCTATCATATACCATTCACAGAAATTAACTGGAAACAGATTAAGACTTAAATGTAAGTTCAGAAACCATAAAACTCCTAGAAGAAAACATAGGCACTAAGCTCCTTGACCTGAGTCTTGGCGAGCATTTTTTGAATTAGACACTAAAAGCAAAAGCAAAAAAAAGCAACAAAACACACAAACAAACATCAAGTAGGACTGAATCAAACTCTTCATGGCTAAGGAAACCACCAACAAAACGTGAAAGCAACCTACTGAATGGGAGAAAGTATTTGAAAATCACATATCTGATAAGGTGTTTGTATCCAAAATACATAAAGAACTCACAGAATTCCACAACAAAACAAAAAAATCCAATTAAAAAAATTGGCAAAGGATCTGAATAGGCATTTTCCTGAAGAAGACATACACATGGCTCAACATCACTAATCATCAGGGAAATTACAAGTCAAAACCACAATGAGATATCCTCTCACACCTATCAGAATGGCTATCATCAAAAAGATAAGAGTTAACAAATGCTGGCAAAGATGTGGGGAAAAGAGAACCCTTGTGCATTGTTGGTGGGAATGCAAATTAGAGCAGCCACTATGGAAAACAATACGGAGGATCTTAAAAAAAACCCCACCATATAATCCAGCAATTCCACTACTGGGAGTATATCTGAAGGAAATGAAAACAGTATGTGGAAGAGATATCTGCACCCCTATGTTCATAGCAGCACTATTTACAATAGCCAAGCTATGGAAACAACCTAAGCGTCCACCGATAGATGGATGAATGAATAAAGGAAATGTGGTGCACATATATAATGTAATATAATTCAGCCACAAAAAAGAAATTCTGGGCTTCCTGGTAGCACAGTGGTTAAGAATCCACCTGCCAATGCAGGGGACAATAGATTCGATCCCTGGCCCCGAGAAGATCCCAGATGCCTCGGAGCAAATAAATCTGTGCACCACGACTACTGAGCCCACGCTCCACAACTACTGAAGCCAAAGAGCCTAGAGCCCGTGCTCTAGAAGACAGGCCACCACAATGAGAAGCCAGTGCAATGAAGAGTAGCCCCCGCTCACCACAATTAGAGAGAGCCCACGCACAGCAACGAAGACCCAATGCAGCCAATAAATTTAAAAAACAAAAAAAGAAAGCAGCCTGCGGGACTTCCTAGGTGGCACAGTGGGTAAGAATCCGCCTGCCAATGCAGGGGACACAGGTTCGATCCCTGCCACAGGAACATACCACATGCCGTGGAGCAACTAAGCCTGTGCACCACAACTATTGAGCCTGCGCTTTACAGCCCGTGAGCCACAACTGTTGAGCCCATGTGCCGCAACTACTGAAGCCCACGCACCTAGAGCCCGTGTTCTGCAATGAAAGGCCACCACAATGAGAAGCCCGTGCACCACAACGAAGAGTAGCCCCTACTTGCTGCAACTAGAGAAAGCCCGTGTGCAGTAACGAAGACCCAACACAGCCAATAAAATAAATAAATAATTAAAAAAAAAAAAAGAAGGCAGCCTGCCATTAATTAAGAAGGGGAGAAGGTGGCAGGGCAGAGGACAAAACCAACTCTCAAGAGCTCTGCCATGACCCAAAAGTCAGAAGAGTAACATTTTAAGCCCAGGTAATAATCTCTCCTTTCAAGTTTCACAATACAGAAAATGGAAGCTTAAACTTCTTGCCTTGGGCTTGCCTGGTAGCACAGTGGTTAAGTGGTTAAGAATCTGCCTGCCAATGCAGGGGACATGGGTTCCATCCCTGGTCTGAGAAGATCCCACATGCCGAGGAGCAACTAAGCCCATGCACCACAACTACTGAGCGTGCACTCTAGAGCTCGCGAGCCACAACTGCTGAGCCTGTGTGCTGCAACTACTGAAGCCCACGTGCCTTGAGCCTGTGCTCTGCAACGAGAGGCCACCGCAATGAGAAACCTGCACGCCGCAACGAAGAGTAGCCCTCACTCACTGCAACTAAAGAAAGCCCGCGCATAGCAACGAAGACCCAATGCAGCCAATAAACTAAAAATAAATAAATTTATTAAAAAAATAAACTCTTGCCTTTGCAAGTATCCCCTAAGTGGATGATTTGGATTTAAAAGCTGTTAGAGATCTCTTGAGAAAATGCAAACCATTATTAATTTTGAAGGTGAAAGGAGCAAAATGAAAGTGTCAAAAAAAAAAAAAAAAAACCATGCAGGTCTTAAACTCATTGACATTGCCTTTCTAATGTTATAGCACGGCCTAGAGAACAGAATTTGAAGAGAGAGATATCATGCAAACTATTTTATCTGACCAGAAGAAGATAAAGTTAGAAAGTAATAGAAGGAAAATGGTAAAATTCACACATTTGTGTGAATTAAACAACGCTCTCATAACAACCCTCCACCCCACAACTTAAACGAACAATGGGTCAAAGAAGTTGCAAGAGAATTTGCAAAATATTTAGAGACAGATGAAAACGAAAACACAAGATACCAAAATTTATGGGATGTGGCAAAAGCAGTGACAACAGGGAAGTTGACAGCTATAAAAGCTTGCGTTAAAAAAGAATGATTTCTGGGAATTTCCTGGTTGTCCAATGGTTAGGACTCCTCGCTTTCACTGCCATGGGCGCAGGTTCCATCCCTGGTTGGGGAACAAAGAGCAGGGAAGCTGCACGGTGTCGCATAAACAAACAATTTTCTTTTAAAAAGAACGATCTCAAATAAAAAAAACCCTAACTTCACAACTTAGTAACTAGAAAAGCAGAACTAAACCCAAAACTACCAGAATGGAAACTAATAAATATCACTGAAGAAATAAATAACACAAAACCTAGGAAAGCAAAACAAAAAATGAACCAGAAGTTGGTTCTTTGAAAAGATTATTAAAATTAACAAATCTTTAGAGTAAGTGAACGAGGAAATCACTAAATCAGATTTGAAATTACGGATTTCATTCCAGGAACGAAAGTAAAGATATAACCATCGATTTTACACACATAAAAAGAACTATAAAGTACTGTGAACAATTGTATACCTAAAAGAAATTTTTAGAAACAAAATCTAAGACGACTAACTCCAAAAGAAATAGAAAATCTGAATAAACCTACAACTAACAAAGATATTGAATCAGTAGTCGGAAAGCTCCGTCACAAAGAAAAACTGAACCTGATGGCCTCACTGGTGAATCCTCAACCCTCCTCCAACTCTTCCAAAAAACCTGAAGGGAACACTTTGAAAATCTCTCTGGGGCCAGAACTGCCCTTATACCAAAGGCAGATAAATACCTTCGGAGAAAACTAAGGGCTAACATCTCTTAGGAATATTGACGCAAACTTCCTCGACAAAATACCAGCAGAAGCAATAGTCCCCTTTTGCTCCATTCTTACTCGCGCATTACTTTCTTTTGGGCTTTTTTTCTCCGAGCTCCACGTCCTGGGGTCGGGAACAACCGCTTCCACGGAAAGCGCCGGGCGGCTCCCGCTCCCGCTCCCACGCGGGCCGGCCCGACCCACGCGCTCCGCCAGCCCGTCCACCCGCCCGCCTGCGTCCAGGCTCCTGTCCGTTAACAGGAGAGGCTGGAGGCCCCGAGCCGCCGCTGTCGGCCGGCCGCGGGCCAGGGATGGGTGGCTGCCTGAGCCAGTGGCCACCGGCAGCCACTGTCTGGGAGTGGCTGCCGAGCCCCGAGCGCCTGAAATAAAGCCGAGCCCACCCCACTTCCGACGGCTCCCTTCAACTCTCTCCCCGACCGTCGCCACAGGGCGGGCCGCTCCACGACCTGAGCGTCAACGAGGGCGCCTTACCCAGAGCTTGAGGCGCAGGTGGCCCTGATGGAGTTGATGCGCAGGCGACTGGCTATGTCGCGCAGCACCTGCAAGGTGTTCGCGTCAGGCGTGGCTTTGTCCGCCATCGCAGACCTCACCCCAGCATCGGCCATAGCTACGACTCCACTCGCGGCTGAGGAACAAATGGCGCGGACTGTGCTCAGCGACGCGCAACACGCCGCTCCCTCCGCGCGCCGCCCCCTTCGCGCGCCGCTCCCTCCGCGCGCCTCCCCCTCCGCGCGCCCTCCAATTCCATGGATTTTGAACATTTGTCATTCATATGTTGGACAGTATTTGAAATAATTTAATTCCCTTATATCCGTTCCAGTCCTATCAATTCAAAGAGCGCTGCCACCGCGCAGGACCAGGTTCTACTTTGGGGGTGATAAAAAAATTCTGGAACTACACGGTGTGATGATTGCGCGACTTGGTGACTGTAGTAAAGAAGGCCCGATGCACTCACAGCCTTTAAGAGAGTTATTGATACAATGGTGAAGTTTGTTTTGCGTGCTTTCTCACACTATAAAAAAAGCCACGCTGGAATTTTCCACTTTACAGCCGCCCCGCTCGCAGCCCCTTAGCAGCCCAGCCCACGCCGTGGGGGTTGGGAAGCTTCACAGCAGGTGAGGCGGCCTGAGCGTGGTGAGGCGGCCTGAGTGTCCTGACGCGGCATGGCTTATCTGCGCGGACCTTCTTTTTCTTTCTGGAACCTTCTGTACTGCTAGCCCGGGCTTACCGTTGAGGTAGCGCTAGCCCAACCCTGGGCTACGACTTTTCCGTGAAGCCTGACTTGAGAGGGCTTTCGTTAACCTTCTGTCTGAAAGCCCTCATCACCAAGGCCACAGTGTGGTGTCGGAGCTCATCCCTCTGACTCCGAGATGCTCTTCCACGGTCCCAGTGGCACCGTCTCGGCAACACCATGCCCGGACTTCAGCTACTGCGGAGCCTGTTAGTTCAAACCTGCCGCCCTCCCGAGAGCCCCTCAAATGGCCCTGAAGGCGGCCAGGGGCCCACGTTCTTGCCAGAATAAAGGCTACATGCACTGACAATGGTGCAATGAAACCGCGAACCTCTGTGTCCTCCAGCCCGCAGATATGTGAGTGCGCCTTTCCACGCGTCCCCATCAACACTGGATATTGTTAGTCTTTTTAATGTATGGTATTCTGATGGATGAGAAAATCAGTTTTAATCATAGGATTTATGTCTGCCTGATTTCCTTGCAGTTGAACATTTTTCATGTTTACTGGCATTCATAGTTCATTCTTTCTGAGTTATTATTACCCTTTTCTATTTTTATGTTCAATGATTTGTTTTAGCTTCCTGATTTGTAGGAGTTCTTTTATATATTATGTTGATTAGCCTTTTATCTCTTAGAGATACTGCAAATCTTTTTTTTCTTAATCTGTTGCTTTTTAAAAATGTTAATGGAGGTGGATACTTAATTTTTAAAAAGCAAGTGTTTGAGTCAACACCGAAACGTTGCTTCTTTTTAACTGTATGCTTCCTTCACCATAAGAACGTTTAAAGATTTTTTTAAATGTAGTATAATATGTAAATTTTTTCCTTTATGGCATTTTGGTTTGACTTGCTCAGAAAGATGTTCACACAAAGATTATAAAAACATTGCCTATTGTGTCCTTCTGATACCTTTATAGTGTCAAATTTGTGTTTAGCTCTCTGTTCTATCTCGACTTCACTATAGTATATGATGTAAAGTAGCACTCTAACTTAATTTTATTCAAATAGCCAAGCGTCCCAAGACCATATTTATTTTTCTTTCCCCAAATTTCTTAGCTATTTTTTTGCATTTTGGAATTAGCTAATTTAAGATTCATAAGTCATTCCCATTGGGTTTTTAATTGGTATTTCATTGAACTTATAAGTTAGTATGTAGAGGGCTGACATATTTACAGTATTGAGTCTTCTCCTCAAGAACATAGTATATAGCCATTGATAATCACATTGCCATCCTATTTTATATTTTCTGTTTACCCTGATAACTCATTTCTTTTTGTTCATCCTTTACTTCTCTTTTTTGGGTTAATCAAGTTCCTTTTTTTCTCCACTTGGTTATTTGGATGTTATGTACCTGGCTTTTTTCTACTGGTTGTCTTGAACTTTTTTTCACCAACATATTCTCTCAATTTTGAGTTTTATATGATATCTATAAAATTCCCCAATAGAACAAGTCATTAGCAAGTTTTAACTTTCCTTATTTTCTACTTCCTTTAAAAATACCTAGTTCTTTCACTTTTCAGTGGTATGTATGAATATTGTATAAAGCAGGGGTCAACAAACTGTTTCTGTAAAGGGCCAGATAGTGAATATTTGATGCCACATGTTCTCTGATGTAGCTGCGCAACAAGACCTTTGTTGTGGCACAAAGGTAGCCATAGACTATATGTAAATGATCCAGTGTGGCTATGTGCCAGTCACACTTTGTGGACACTGAAATTTGAATCTCATGTAATTTTCACATGCCACAAAATATCCTCCTTCTTCTGATTTTTTTCAACCATTTAAACATGTAAAAACCATTCTTAGCTCACACCTGTATAAAACCAGCCCATAGTTTGCCAACCCCTGGTTCAAAGAGTTAACTGGTTCTACAAGGTTTATTACAAAACAGAGCAATCTCTGTGGGACTTCCCTGGTTATTCAGTGGCTAAGACTCCAAGCTCCCAATGCAGGGGACCTGGGTTCCATCCCTGGTCAGGGAACTAGATCCCACATGCCAAAACAAAGACGCAGCACAGCCAAATAAATATTTTTTAAAAATAGCAATCTCTTGCTTCCACCTACAGTCATCCATCCATTCCCCAGAAACAACTACATTCAGCCCTTTTAGCTGTTTCTTTTGGCATTTACCTCCAGTTCTCTAAATTGCTTACAGTGCTATTTATTTTTTAGATTTTAGAAATTATTAATTAACTTCTCATAATAAAAGATGATGATGTAGCTCTTTCACCACCCCCATCCTTCCAGTACAGTATACAGTGATGTGCATTAGATCATTGCTTGGTGTTCACGCTATCAAGTCTATGGCAACTCTGATGACTTTTCCTTTCTCTCCTGATGTTTTGTTTTCCTTAGAGTTAATGCTTGTCTTTCCCCACCCCCGTGTTGGTTGTTCTCTACCACTTATCATAGGTCAGCACTTCCCCAAACTGGCTATATCTCCTCTCCAGCTGCTGAAAGACGTTTTGCATATTTCATTGGAGCACTTGGAACACTCTCCTGGGGCCTTTTGACTTGCCCTCCAGGCCCACTGCCCAGCTGCCAGCCTGTGCTACCCTTCCATCATCCTGGAGATTGCATTTGCCTTTCTTTTGGCTTGGGGCCCCAGTTTCATAGGTCCCATCTCTACCTCTCTTAGGTTCCTTTCTGGTTTTGGCAGCACATCTTCTCTAGTAGCATTTGGAAAAAGAATGCAGAGGAAGTAAACTGTTTGAATTCTTTCATGTTGAAAAATGCCTTTAACCTGAAGATTGACAGTTTGGTTGTAGAATTCTAGGTGAGAAAATCGTTTCCCCCCCAAATTTGGAAGGCATCACTTCAATTTCTAATTCTTAGTGCTTCACTGAAAAGTCTGAAGACACTCTGGCTTCTCATTCTTTGAACATGACCTATTTTTTTTTCTCTCTGACAGTTATTCTCTCTCGGCATATTGAAGATATTATTCAACTCTCTTCTGGATTTCATTGATGCCATTGAGAAGGCAGCTTTCAGTTTAAAAGTCATGGATTTAAACGTAATCAGCTTTTTAAACCTGGCTGCTTCTAAGATCTGTGTCTAGGTGTGGATCTATTTCTGTTTTATCCTGTTTGGGATATCTTGGGCTTCTTAAATTTGTGGATTTATGTCTTTCATCAGTTCTGGAAAATTCTTAGTGACTGTCTCTTAAAATCTTGCTGTTGCCTTAGTCTGTCTTCCCCCTGTGACATGGCAGTTAGATTTTTGTTAGACTTTCTCTTTCTATCTTCTATGTCTCCTACTTTTCAACTTTTTAAAATTGTCTATTTGTTTGTGCCTTTGTGCTGCATTCTGGATGCTTTCTTTAGCTCTGTTTTACAATTTACTAGTTCTCCAGCCATTTTTAATCTGCTATTAAAGCCATCTATTGAATATTTAAAACTTTAAAAAATTGTGAAATCTGGCATATGTATATAAAGGTGCAGAAAACATCAACATTTAGTTTTAGAAGTAACGATGAGGTGAACACATATTTAACTACTACTGAGATCAAGTACCCTGGCCTCCACATGTCTCTCCCAGTCACAGTCCCCTCTTCCCACTCTAGTGGGAACCACTGTCTGGATATTTATGCTACTGAAGCCCATGCTTTGCTTTATAGCTTTACTTCCTGTGTATGCATCCCTAAACAACATCATTTCATTTTGCTGGTTTTGAACTTTATATGAATAGAACCATATATAGTATAGATTCTTCTGTTTGTCTTCTTTTGTTCAACATTATGCTTGTTCATTCCTGTTTTTGAGGCTGTAGATTATTTTTATTGTTGTATAGTTGTATACTGTTGAATATATTACAGTTCACTTGAACATTCTAGGATCCCTAGGCCAGGTGGGTTGTCCCAACAGCTGGTGATTGGGAGTGCTGTTGTGCCTGCCTCTCAAGGAGAGGTCTAGGAATGCAGTTGCTGGGCCGTCCAGCATGCATGGCTTTCCCAAAGTGCTTTCACCACTTCCTCTCCCGCACAAGAGTTAGCGAGGGCTCCTGCTGCTCCATGTCTTTTCTGACATTTATTATAGTTGGTCTGTTTTAGCAACTTGCTAGGTGCATAGTGGTATCACATGTTTTTTTAAAAATCAAGGTATAATTTATATAAAATAAAATACACAGAACCAAAATATCTATTACAATATAATGCTCCTGGCTCTCCACTGGGAGAGTGTTTTCAGATTGAAAACAATCACGAAGGTGCTTTTAGTTAAAAATGTAGAAAGGGAACAGAGGCTCCACCTGTCCTGATCTCACCTAGCTCATCACTGTCCACTCTGCCCTGGTCTCCTGTGTTCCAGTTATGCTGCTATGGTCATCTTTATTTTAGAGATGAGAAAACTGACCCCCTGAGTGGTTTATTAACTTGCTCAAGGTCTCAGAGTGGTATGATCAGGATTTGAACTGGGCTCTATCTCTGAGGCAGTGCTCTTACTATTACCCTTCAGCATGCAGGAGACTCATTTGTTTGTGTTACAGTGAAACTGTCCACCCTGGACTGTCAGCTCTATGAGAGCAAGGAATATATCCAGCTCTTGTTCCACATGGTAGGTGCTCAGGAAGTATGTGTTGAATGAATGATTAGGTGACGGAATGAACCTTTTAGGATGCACATCTCTCTGTTTATCTCCTCTTTTTTTAAAAAAAATATTTATTTATTATCTAATTATTTATTTGGTTGCGCTGGGTGTTAGTTGTGGCTTGCAGGCTCCTTAGTTGTAACATGCGAACTCAGTTGAGGCATGCGTGTGGGATCTAGTTCCCTGACCAGGGATGGAACCCGGGCCCCCTGCATTGGGAGTGCAGAATCTCATCCACTACGCTACCAGGGAAGTCCTCCTGCCTATCTGTTCTGCCTACCTGGCAGTAGCAATGCAGCAAGCTGTATGGATTAATGGAAATAAGTTTATTCCATGCTTTACAAGAACAGTTCTCTATAAAATGAGACCCGTAGTTGGTAATTCTTGGAAGAGAAGTCCAAGAACAGACAGGGCAGATGTGGAGGGGCGATGCTAGCCACCTGGAGATCATAGTGAGGTATGCCCATAGAGCAAGGAGTCAGGTGCTGAAGAGGATGGGAGGATGTCCAGTCTGTGTCGGGTCCACCTCAAATGCACAAATCCTACAAATACAGTACCTGTGTGTATGTGTGAGCATCGTTATAGAGTGGAGCAATACCCTGTCCAGCTCTCCAACCATTTGCATCTCACACGAGCACCTGTTTTATGATTCCTGTTTCCCAACGCAGGCAGAATACACTAAGAGCCCAATGGCAACCCTCCCCTCCAGTGTTCCCTCCTGCAGATCCCTGTCATCCAGCGAGGATGGCCCCAGTGGCCACTCCAGCCTCTCAGATGGGGAGCTGGCCCGGAACTTACAGGATAGTGTCAAGCACCGCATCCTCTACCTCTCAGAACAGCTGAGAGTGGAGAAGGCCAGCCGGGATGAGAATATCGTGGGCTACCTCAAGCTGGTGTCCAAAGCCGACCGGCACCGGGCCCCCCACATCCGGCAGGTCTTCGAGAAGGTGAACCAGCGTGCCTCTGCCACCATCGCCCAGATTGAGCAAAGGCTCCGCCAGTGTCACCAGCAGTTGCAGGAGCTGGAGGAATGCTGCAGGCCCAAGGGTTTAGTGCTGAAGGCAGAAAGCAGCCTGGACAATGACTGTGAACAGCCCAGCGAGAAGGCCCCGTTTTCACAGTCCCCCAATAAAGGTGGGGAAGACTGCCCGTCCATCAACCTGTCTGATGTCATCAGACAGTTCACTCCAGAGAGTCACTCCCGAGCCTCGCAGCAGGGGAAGTTCTTGGAGACCAAGTGTGAGGCCCAGCCACGAGCCCTGCCGTGGCAGAAGATGAAGGAAGAGCTGAACAAGGTTAAGACGTTCCACCTCAGCCTGCAGGTGTCCTGTCAGAACCTCAAGGAGCAGTATCTGACGGACCTGCAGGTGTTGCTGGAGTCCCTCCGGGAGGAGAAGTGCAGGTGAGGCACCTGGGCTCTGAGGCGGGCCGGGGTGGGGGCGGTATCTGGGTTCCTCTCGGTGACCAAGCCCCACAGCGGAGAGGGCGGCTCGTACTGCGCCCACCATGCACGCCTGCCTGGTTCTGACTGGGCTCACGCCAGGCAGTCCCGGCACTGCAGTGGTGGGCCTGCAGGTGCCCGGCATCAGCCAGGCAGGCGTCCGCTGGCCACAGTGTGCGGGAGTGGGGTGTGATGCATGACTGGAAGCGCCTCGCCAGCCCCAGGCCCGTCTGCCATCAGACTGGGGCCCGCCACTAGGACGAAAAGGTGAACTCAGTCTCTCAAAGGACCCCCTGTTTCTATTTGGACCCTTTTGGGGGTCCCAGGCACCCTCAGAAGTGCCATACTCCCTCCTCTGCAGTCTGTCACGTGTGAACTTCCATTAACTCTAATCCTTCCAACAGCCTGGCCAGGCTGGGAGGGATTCGCTGAGATGAGCCCAGATTCGCAGCATTTTCATGAAAGAACTCTGCAGTCCCTTTAGCACCTGTGTGTTTGTGGGGATGGGGCAATGGGAATCAAAGACCTGAGCTTGATGGCGGCTGTGCATATTCTCATGTGTTTCCATGCTGCCCAGGCCAGTGGGACTGTGCTCAAGTAAATTCTTAATCCATAGCAAATTAGCATCTGCCAGCCGTGCAGGGGAGCAGAGAGACCTACCTCCCTGTGAGACTCTGTGAATTCTGCAAGTTTGCACCCTCCTCACACACCACTACCACCACACCGTTGGACTGTGCTAGGAGTGTGAAATAAACATTCATCGTTGTCAGCCACAGGCATTTTCTGGTCGTGGCCACAGCAGTTAACCTACCCTGATTACCATACATTAGAAACAAAAGAGCATGTCCCTAGGACTCAGATTTACCAGGAGAAATGGGAGAATGGGTTGAAGAAGACTTAACGTAGTAACAGTGACCACAGGGAGCGTGAAGCATTGATTGCCTGTAGCGTTCAGCGCCCACTTTACAGATGGGGACACAGAGTCTCAGGCACAAGTGTATATGTTCAGCTCAGTGAAGTGTTACCCAGTGTCCACAACTGTGTGGTCACTACCCAGGTCCCTGCAATTGTCACGTCTCTGCTGGTGCATTACAAATTGAGGTTTCAAACTGAAAAGTTTTGTGACACTTCTCACAGGTTCTGTTTGCTTTCAGGAGGGCTTTTTGATTTTTCAGTTGAGACAAAATTCATTTAAGAGTGTCCGAGGGCATTTAGTGCATTCTCAGTGTTGTGCAACCACCACCCTGTCTAGTTCCAGAACATTTCCATCACTCTAGAAGGAGACCCTGCCACTCCCCATTTGCCTTCCCTCAGCCGCTGGTAACCACCAGTCTGTTTTCCATCTCTCTGGATTTGTCTGTTCTGGGACATTGCATGTAAATGGAAGCACGTAGGTCTTTGTGCCTTACTTCTTTCCCCCAGCACAGTGATTTTCAGATTCATCCGTATCGCGCACAGAAGCAGCTCATTCCTTCCTGCTCAGCAGCGCTCCATGCTGTGAATGCAGTACATTTACCCCTTCATCTGCTGCAGTTTGGGCTGCTATGAATAGAGCTGCTGTGAACGTTGTTGTACAGGTTTTTTTGTGAACATATGCTTTTACATGCGGAGTTGCTGGATAATAGGTAGATATATGGTCAACTTTTAAAGAAACTGTTTTTCAGCATGGTTGTACCATTCTATGTTCCCACCAGGAGCGTGTGAGAGTTCTAGTTGCTCCGTGCTCTTGCCAACACTGGTGTGATCGGTCTTTGAAACTTTAGCCTCTTAAATTCAGGCGTAACTCAGTGGCCCTAAACTCCAGATTGTGTCACCATAGCCCAGATTTTCTCTACCTCAACACTAGTGACATTTTTTACCACGTGATTCTCTGCTGTAGGATGTTTAGCAGCGTCCCCTGGTCTCTACCCACTAGATGCCAGTAGCACCCTGGAGGGATTTTGTCTGGCTGTCCTAACGAAGTATCGCAAATTTGGTGGCTTCAAACAACAGAAACGTATTCTCTCACGGTTCTAGAAGTCAGCAGTCTGAAATCAGTTTTCCTTGGGCAAAGGGAGAATCTGTTCCTGGCCGCTTCCAGCTTCTGGG
This sequence comes from Hippopotamus amphibius kiboko, assembly GCF_030028045.1. Classification (NCBI taxonomy): domain Eukaryota; kingdom Metazoa; phylum Chordata; class Mammalia; order Artiodactyla; family Hippopotamidae; genus Hippopotamus; species Hippopotamus amphibius. The sequence continues at coordinate 2,759,298 of NC_080203.1, forward strand.
GGCTGCCGGGTTCCTTAGCTTGTGGCCTTGTCACTCCAGTCTTCAAGGCCAGCATCTTCCCCTCTCCCTCTGCTCTGTCTTCATGTGCCCTTTTCCCCTGAGTAGGACCATTCCCGCTGCCTCCGTCTTATAAGGATGTGTGTGATAGCACATGTGGTCAGGGGGAGCTGCCCTGTCCCTGCCGTGCTCCCTGACCCGACCCACGCTGCTTCACCCCTCCTACTTCCAAGTTTCAGGCTGTTAGCTTCTAGCTCAGTTTGTCAAAGCCCATCCTCAGATATGAACAAGAACATACTCTTTTGCAGCAGCAATAACTTTTGAGACCATTTGTATTGGAGAGGGTGGCTTAACAGCTTTGAAAGATTTTGGGGGGCATTTTGGTTGACTGGCCATGGTTTTGTCTTCGTACGCGCATTTTCCACAGCGGTACATTTGCCTCTGTGGCTGTAGGAGCTGGACAGAGAGGCATCCTTGACCAAAGGAGGAACAAAAGAGGAGAGTCAGCTGTGTCACAAGCCAGGAGGCTGCTACTGCCCTGCAGGGGGCCAGGAGGCTGGGCGCCAGAGAGCAGGGGAGGAGGAGGGAATAGCCTTATAAGTTAACATCTTATTATTCAAGAATCTCTTCAAGAATATGTGCAACAGTGTAGTCATTCGTTCTTATAAAAATATATTAATGAAGAATCTACTCCTTGACTTCATGTTTGCAAAGAATATACTCATGAATATACACTTAGATGTGATTGATATCTTGAATGTCCTTGTGACTCCATCCTTCATGTAAATGGAAGGACAGCCATGGGGAATCTACTTTTGGGGTGGACACCCCACCATCTCCCCCTCTCTGTGAGTGGTAGCCTTGGCCAAGTAGTCAGGCCAATCTCTTCTCAACAGGGAACAAGGCAGAGACTAATGAAATACCATCACGAACTGGCTCTTGATGAATTGGCTTCAGCAAATGAGTGTTCACCTTCTCAGCTGTCTGGGGGCCATCTCCGCATGGTGTCAGTCAAGTCCCTGAAGCGGGACCTAGGTGACCTGCTTACCAACCATTCCCTGTTGGTACCTGTGCTTCTCTGCAGGGCCCTGGGCTCCAGCTGTTGTCCAACCTCACCACCCCCGGCTCGGGTCAGTCCTTCCTCAACTTTTCCCTAAAGAGGTAGAAGCTACCTGGCCTCTGTCTTTCCAGCCCATCCTTGCTTGTGCCCAAATGACGAACCTCAAAGTTTTTTAAAATCAGGAAATATTCCAAACCCAGGGAAAACAGAGAATAGCATGATTAAGGTTATATGCCCACCCCCAGCTTTCTCAAATCTTAACATATTTGCTTCAGATTTTATTTTTTTAAGAAATAAAAGTTTAAAAGATGATTCACTTTAAACCCTCCCATTCCCCTTCCCTCTTCTGCCCACCTTGCTGTCCTCTTTAGGTGCTTAGCTTTTCCAGGTATGTTCTTAGACTTTTACTACCTACATATGTAGCCATAAACAACAGGTAGGGATGTTGCATTTGTGTTATTTTTAACAGCTCTACTGAGGTATAATTTACATGCCGTAAAATGCACCATTTTAACTGTATGTTTCAATGATCTTTAGTAAATTTACTAAGTTGTGCAGCTGTTACCACAGTCCAGTTTTGGTTTTTATTTTAATAACAGCTTTATTGAGATATAACTCACATCCCGTACAGTTCACCCATTTAAAGTGTACAGTCCGGTGCTTTCAGCGTGTTCACAGAGCTGTGTGATGTCACCATTGTTTCAGTCCAGAACACTGTCGTCACTCGGAAGAGAAACTCCATCCCCATGAGCAGTCACTCCCCACCTCCGACCTCCCCCAGCAACCACAAATTTATTTCTGCCTTTATGCATTGGCCTATTCTGGACATGTCCTGTAAATGGAATCACACAATATGTGGTCTTCTGTGCCCGTTCCATCCCTATAATCAACAGATTTTTATGGAAGAACTGCTGCACACCAAAACACTGGTGTGGGAATATATATGGAACTTAACAGCATACCCGGACAGTTTAGATGTTGATTTCTACACCTTCTAGTCTATTGCTATGTTTGTAAAGCTGTTACAAAAGAGTGACTATATATAAAAGATATATGAATATCGGGGTGTGTGTGTGGCTGAAGTGCATGTGGGATGTTCTGAGACAGACCTGCAGGAGGAGGAGGCAGGGTTTGACTGGAGCTTGGGGAGAGAGGAGGAAGGCGGATTCTGAACCCAAGTCTAGTCTTGAGGGAGGATTGCTGAGCCCTGGCACGGACTTGGGGTGGGGCGCTCAGGGAGCTTACTTTCTCTTTTGCTCCCAAGACAAGCATTCCTGGAAGGACAGGTGAATGAGCACCTGCAGGGGCACCTGGACGAGATTTACCACCTCAAACAGAATTTGGCCTGCACTGAGGAGAGAATGGCCTATCTGTCCTACGAGAGAGCCAAGGAGATGTGGGTAAGAACCTCACGGGGGGGCCTTGTGGGAAATGGCCAGTGAGAAGGTGGTGGGGACAAAAGCAGAAGATGAGTGCGTCTGCTCTGAGACCTCCGAACCGAGGGAAGAGACAGCTCCTCGAGCTGTGCTCCCAGAGCATCTGGTCTTCACGTACACGCTGCCCTTTCCCCAGGTCTGGCTTAGCCCATCTGGGAACTCGGGCACTGAGGCTCTCGTGCCCCACCCGGCTGGCAGGGGGGCGGGGTGACAGTGTCACTCTCTTCCTCCTGCAGGAGGTCATGGACACGTTCAAGAGCCGTGTAGCCAAGCTGGAGGCTCTGCAGCAGGTGACCCAACTGGAGCTGACAGAGAACCTGCAGCGCCGGCTCTGGGACTTCCTGTGCCGCTTGGCAAGCCTCCTGCTCACGCTGGCCACCGTCCTCCTGGTGCTTGTCTCCAGCGCGTGCGCCTGCCTGCTCCCGCTGCTGAACTCACGGCTGCGCATGTGCACCGCACTCCTGCTCGTCGGGCTAGGTGCCCTGGCCTGGCAGAAGCGGCACACCATCCCCACCACAGACTGGCAGGCCTGGGTCCCCTCCAGATGAAGACTATGTTCTAGAGACTCCAAGCCTCTGCCACAGGGGCCTTAAAGGGCCTGGCTTCGCGAGCTCCTCTCACCTCCCCAGACAGCTGCTTCTCAGCTCTCCCTTTCTTGTTCCGTCACCAGCAGCCCAGTGAGAGGTACGTGGATGCCCACCTGCCTCGCACTTCCCTTTCTCCCGATCCTTCCATCCCGTTTGTAGACACAAGGCTTAGAAAAAATGAACAGTTCTCTGAAGTGTGGTGCTGTGCCCCCTCACCCCCGCGTGCTCTCTCATGATCCGGTGACCCAAAGCTCACAGGCTTGGGCACCCCAAAACTGCAGTGGCAGCCTCTATGACTTGGTTATTTTTGGCAAAGAGAAACTACATTTATTTCACAAGGATGGAGAAAAAGGGGTGGGGGCAGGACGGCCAAAGCCCCTGGAGGGTGGGACAGGTTACATTTTCTGGTGGGAGGCAGGTATCGTTGTGGTCGGGGTTGGGAGAGACTCAGGCAGGTGACACTGAAGAGACAGATGAGGCCTCTGTTTTGGAAACGCTGGAGATTTCAGAGCTATCATCCACCTTCTTCCCAAAAAGCTGCAAGATGCAGTTTCGAAACTGGCAGGACAGAAAGTATTATTGAGCAGAGCAGGCAGGGCCAACATGCTAGGCTCAATGTAACGCGGGGGCACTCTGAGCAGAGCGTTCGTTAAGTGTCACCTTGGTGGCTTAACGTTCAGAATCTACAAGGAGAATGGAGGGACTTTCCAGTTACCTCTTGCACATGGGGGTGCTCTCTTCCTGACTACGGTTACCTACGTCAGCTAATTTAGCAGTTGATGGTGCTTCTTATGGGCCAGATTGTGTTCCCCCAAAGATATGTTCAAGTTCTAACCCCTGGAGCCTATGAGTGTGACCTTATTTGGAAATAGAGTCTCTGCAGATGTGATTAAGATGTCTATTATGAAGTCATGCTGGAGTAGGTTGGGCACTAATCCAATGATTGGTGTTCTCGTGAAAAGAAGGGAATTTGGATACAGACACAGAGGTAAGAAGGCCATGTGAAGGTAAAGGCGGAGATCAGGGTGACTCGTCTACAAGCCAGGGAACACCAAAGGTAACGGGTACCTGTCAGGACCTAGAAGAGAGGCCTGGAACAGGGTCTCCCTCAGAAAGAACCAACCCTTCCCGCACCTTGATCTCAGACTTCTTGCCACCAGAACCAAGAGAGAACAGATTTCTGTTGCTTTAATCACCCTAGTTTGTGGTACTTTGTTATGACAGGCTGGCAAAACTCATACAGTGACAAAAGATGATGCCAGCTAAAGGGCCTGTGTCTGGGAGCATCTCATAGGCAATTTAGTGAAAAGGAAAGTGATTGTCCTCTTGTTTCTGTTCTGTCAACTTGGGGCCAGGTGAGGACTAGGTAGGCAACAGCCCAACTTATGTGTTCAGCCAAGGGAGTCTTCTGGCATCATGAGGGCTCTGCTCTTTGTGGCTCCATCCCTAAAGGGATGTGGGCTGTATTCATTTCTCAGATTATGTCTCATATCATCACTGAGTTAAGAACAATGCTTTGAGAATACAAATCAGAGGCATTTCCTACATATTCTGGGCCTGTTCTCAACTACGTCCAGCTACCTCCAACATCAAAAAAACAAACCATAGTTGAAGTCAATAACATAAGACTTGGGCTGAACAGCAGAACTGACTCAGCTGAAGAGCTGGCCGAGGAGGCTGATGCCCGCCCTCAGCCCCCGCACTGAGCAGCCACTCGGTGCTGGACTGTGTCCTTGGGACAGCAGCAGTGAACCAAAAGAGCAAAATTCCACATCTCTGTGGAGCTCCATTCCAGAAAGTTCTCTCTACATGCAACAGGAAAGGGTAACAGTGTGGAAAGGAGGAACGCAAAGTTCAAAAGCCTGGAGAGTCTGCAAGTGCACACAGCTGTAGAGGAGGGGGAGTTCCAGAAGGGGAGAATGGAAAGGCTCAAGCAAAAGCCAGACCTCAAAAGAGACAGGAAATGGGTCAGGGGAAGAACTATGCTCTCGGTGTTGAGGTGCCAACAGTGGAGTCCCGGGCACTCATCGTGGTGCCAGTGCTACTTGATGCTTGGACCTTACCGTGGTGAGATGGGAGGCACCTGGAGGGGTGGTATTTCTGACCTGCAGACCTTTCTGGTCATCATCAAGTCACGTCAAGACTGTGCCTCAGTGAAGTGGATGTGACAGATTCAAGGAAGAATAGGCAAACTGCACTTGGAAGATGATAAACCTTGATGGTCCTCTGTAACCTGCTGGGGCGTCTAGGAGTCATGGGCAGTTTTCGATTGAGGCCCAGTATGCCAGCCCCTGATGGCTGCCATCTGGCAAGACCGTAGCATGTCCTGCCTGAACTAACCCATAAAACCACAAAGGCCGAAGGTCAGCACAGGCAAGAAGGGCCTCTTTGTGTCCTTGTTGGAGTGAGGATTTGAAGATGGAAAGATTAAGGTTGAGAGAAGAGTTGCATCTATGAAATCAAGAAGGGCGTGCCTAGGGTGCATGTAGATGCGTTCTGGCAGTCCTAGGCCATCTGAGCTCTGCCATCACCCTGAGGCCCCTGGAGGGGAAGGGCATGCAGCACACAGTGCACTGCAGGAAATGCCCACCCTCAGGCCCAGACCATAAATGGATCCAGGGGGAGGACTGGCTGGGGCTGGGTCACGTGCTGAGCCTTCCCTGGTTGTCGTCCTAGAGGTCATTGCCAGGCTTCCCGTAGACACGCTTCCTGGTGCGAGCCAGCACTGGGCTCTTCCAGGGTCCATTTCCAGTTTGCTCTGCCAACAGTGTGACTTACCTGCCGGTTCATAAAGACATAGATAATGGGGTTGTAGATAGTGGCACTTTTGGCGAAGTAGGCTGGCAGGGCGGCCACCAGAGGGTGGAAGGCGTAGCCAGGGTGGGCAGCAGCAAAGCATGCAAAGAAGGTGTAGGGCCCCCAGCAGAGGCAGTACGCAAAGATCATCACCATCACCATGCGGGTTACCTCCTTCTCTGCCTTCTGAGTGGACTCGGATTCTTTCTGCTGCTTCGCCACCTGGGGGAGACGGAGAGTCCCGGGGACGGTAAGTGGGAGAGACCCTCAGGGCTCAGTATCCCAGGGGATTCTGTGTTGCTGCTGCTGCTTAGGAAGCTGGTGGGTGAGGCAGGGAGATGTGGCCAGCCCATGGATGGAGGGTTGTGGGGAGAAGCAGATGGGCCGAGCTGCTGCAGCACCCTGGCCGGCTGGCAGCCAGCCCAAACCCGAGTGATCGCGTGGCCTGGCCAGGGCTGGCCTCGTGGGAGTTCTTACAGGCTTGGAGGTGGTGTGCAGCTGCGGTTGGCTAACACAGCCCTGAGCCATGCCTGCCAAGCTCTTGGCTGAGCTTGGTTCCTGTTAGGAGTCTGAAGCAGCTAGGAGGCTGTGCCGAACCTCACCGGGTCCCTTATCAGAGTGTCCCCTTCCGTGATCAGGTCTGAGGGGCCGAGCGGGAGAAGATACAGGGACGGGCACTGCCTGCTGTGGGCAGGGACTGGCAGCAGAGAGCTGAACAGGAATGAGGGGTGACTGAGGGCTGGGGCACGTTCTGGAGCCTGGGCTCCACCACCCAGAGCTCCCCTGGCCCTCGCCGTGTGTGGATACCTGTGGCTAAGTTGCTTCTGATCCCTGACTGCCAACGGTGGTGAGGTGTGGGGAGCGAGAAGGGGGAGCAAATTCCAGGGGAGGGGGCCTAGCTGCAGCCCATGGCCTCCACTGTACAGGGAGCTCATAGCACGTGCTGATCTGATTGTGGGCCAGCAGCCTCATAGAGGAAAAGACACCACCCCAGAGGCCTCCTAGTCCCTGTGCAAGGCAGGAACCGAGCAGGAACAGATGTTACCTCCAGATCAAGCTGATGACAAAGGGACAACTTACGTACGGTATTCAGGGCGCCTCAAGGGGAGCGTAGAGCTCTCGGCACCCCAGGCCCTGATCTCGTTTTCCTGCCTCGCTCTGATTTCCCACACCAGGGGATCAGCTTCCCAAGGAGGAGGGTGGAGCACAGGTCTGGGGGGCACATGGCATGTGAAGGGGATGCAAGCACTCTGGTGTCAGCCTTTTCAAAACACCCCTTGATGGGCAGGTTGTGCTTTTGGATCTGGCCGGCTGTGCTCCACTCCATGGCAGAGGCTGGCCTTCCACCCCCGGGGATAGGAGGAAATGCAGCTCTGTTCCCTTATTGGGTACCTCCACGAAGAGGGCTGCAGTTCCTTCCCACCCTGTAAGGGTGAGGTCGAGGGAGCCAGGGCTGCAACTGCCACCCCGAAGGCGTTGCCAGATTGCATCTGGTTTTGGAGCTGGAGAGTGGACTGGGCAGTCCTTTGTGCCAGCCTAGACCTCCCTGGCCTTCATGATCCTGCCCAGAGGGCTGAAGCTGGGAGGTGTGGGGCTCACCGCTCGGATGGCCAGCCACACTTGCAGGTAGCAGAGCACGATGACGCCGAGCGGGATGAAGCAGCAGGTGACCATGAGCACGAGCATGTAAGACTGCACCCCGGGGTAGGAGCTGCCGCTGAACACGTCCGGGCCACACGAAGTCTTCAGGCCATGGGGCCAGTACCTGGAGAGAAGGGCCAGCAGCCCAGCCTGAAGCAGGTGGGGACCGCGACCCCCGCCCCGGCACACCACGGGCTTGGGGAGCGTTGTCAGGCTTTTGTAGTGAGGTGAAACTCACATTATACGAATTAACCATTTTTGAAGTGAACAATTCAGAGGCATTTAGTACATTCACAATATTGTGCAGCTGACACCTCTGTCTAGTTCCAGAACATTTTCATTGCCCCCAAAGGAAGCCCTTCAGTAGGATTGTAGTAAACCCTGGTCCTTGTGTGGCCTCAGGTTCCCCTCTTTTTTTATCGCGGTAAAGTACATATAACATAACTATGAGGTTTGGCACCTTCACGGTGTTGTGCATCCACCTGGTTCCAGAACGTTTTCATCACCTCAGTCACATCCCCTTTTTTACAAAGGGAGGGCAAGGCACTGTCTTCTCTTAAGAACACCTGTGAACCCCTGAGGATTAAATGAGCACATGTCCAACAATCACAGCCGTTGTGGACGAGGGGGACAGGTAGAGCCTGGTTTCCCACAGTGGTGGAAGCTTCCCAAAGAAAGAACATGCCCTTTCCAAACATCACAAGAACTTGTTCACAAGCTTGCAGTGGAAGACAGAAATGCAGCGACCTTGTCCCATCCCGTCCCCTCAAACATCTGAGCTGCTTTCTTGGAAATTCAGGTCTTCCCCCAAGGAATCCACCCGGTTAGGACACTGGTGACCTACAGGCCCAGGTGTACCTACAACCAAAGGAGGCTCGGAAAGGGGGGCCCCTCAGCAGGTGCAAGAAAGAGGCGTGGGGCAGAGTGGGTAAGAGGGCCCTGGGATCCAAGTGTGCCTGTCGCCTGAGCCAGCAGCATTTCTCTGTGTGTTCTCATGAGCTGCTCCTGTTTGGGAGAAACAGACATTTGCAGAGGCTTGGATACCACAGGCCCGTTTCCATGTTGCAGCCAGGCAGATTCATGCATTCACAGACACTGGACGCTCCAAGAGTCAGGTCCATCTTCGCTTTACTTGTGGGGCCACAAAGTCCCCGGGACAGGAAGTGATTTGCCCCAAGGTTACAAAGGGGATCATGAGTTTGACCCCTCCTGCTCTGTTCTAAACCAGTTGCCTTCCTAGCACCCTGGCATCCTTACCTGCTCCAACCAAAGATGGGCGGAGCCGTCCACACAGCGGCCCAGATCCAGGAGAAGGCGATGCCTGCGATGGCCAGCTTGGCATCAAATCTCACGTTGCCAAAAGGCTTGCAGACCACCATCCATCTCTCCCAGGAAATGATGGCCAAGGACCAGAGACCAGTGATCCCTGTGGGGGAGAGCAGACAGTGGAGGGCTTTGAGTTGACGCTTTTCAAGATCAAGGGAATACCCCGCCCCCCCCCACCCCCACCCCCCAACAAAACCTAATTCTCCGAAAAGTGTGTTCAGGTCTGAGGAGCAGCAAGTCTCTTGGTCAGTTTCTTTCTCTAACACCTGCTTTCCCTGTTTCTTCCCCATTGGGCCTGCACCCACCTCTCCTCGCCCTCTATGATTCAGCCTCGTGGCTCTCCTCGCTTCCCATCTCTCTTTTATTTGGCCACCGCCCTTTCTTGTGATGCCATCAGTGGAACTCCAGACGGCCATGTGCACACCCGAGACCACGTTGAGGTGCTGCAGTCCCAGCCAAGAGCAAGGAAGTGGGACGTGTGCAGTAACCTGTATCTTTGTTTCCACTAACCTCTACTGGACACTTGGCCTTCTTTACTTCCATTGTGAGTGTGGTGGCGTTAGCAGTGCCTGTGACTCAGTCACTTTACAGAGGTGGCAGGTGTTTCCCAATATGACCATATTCATGACCACTTTGACATTTCAGTGGCTGTCTTGACAGATAAAGTTATTTGATACTTTAATAAAGAATGGTGTCACGAATACTTATTTAAATAAATTTATTTATTTATTTTTGGCTGCATCAGGTCTTTGTTGCTGCACACAGGCTTTCTCTAGTTGTGGCAAGCGGGGGCTACTCTTCCTTGCTATGCTTCTCATTGCGGTGGCTTCTCTTGTTGCAGAGCCCGGGCTCCAGGCACACGGGCTCAATAGTTATGGCTCGCAGGCTCAGTAGTTGTGGCACACAGGCTTAGATTCCCCACGGCATGTGGGATCTTCCTGGACCAGGGCTTGAACCCGTGTTGCCTGCATTGGCAGGTGGATTCCTAACCACTGTGCCAGCAGGGAAGTTCACGGATAGTTTTTAAAAATACTTTGAATACTAATACTTTTAATGAGGGAGTGTGTCACTAAATAATGTTTAATATTCTTGCATATTTGCCAACATTCTTCTGAGAAAGGGTCAATGGGCTTCCCCTCAAGGCTGAGGGTGTCCATGGCCCCAAAACTGGTGACCTGAGAGCAGACCTCGAGCAGTTATAAAGGTGAGACAGATGTGAGTGAGGTGCTATCGAGGTGCATGGAGTGTTTGAACTTGAGATGGACTTTCTCTGCCTCACCTTCCCTGGTAAAGTACAATAAGTTAGTGGAGCTAGACACCACTAGTAATTCAAGTCATTGACCAAGTCCCCTCTCCAATGTCCCCCTAATCCTACTGCCTTTCTATGATTCGTCTCCTCAGAATCTGAATTGGAGATCACTTTAGGCAGCAATGAGACAAACCCAAGTTAGATGTGGGAGCTAAGGAGCCAGGCGTTGTGACCAGGTGGCCCTGGGAAACTTGAAACATGGGAAGGCAGCTGCGAGCTTTCACTGCTTTGATGGCCAGGGGCCCGGAGACAGGTGGCACGTGCTGAGCCCCGTGGCCCTTGGGCTCGCTGTCGTCTTGGGCGGACGCCAAGCTGCAACGCCACAGCCCTTGGTTCTCTTCTGGGAGCGTGGTGCGAGGGCCCCTGAGGCGTCCTTGGCCTCGTCAGGCCTCCTTGTGCGCCTCTTCTTCATGGGCCCCTGGCAAGGAAAACTGGCCTCCTGGCACCCCCACCCCACTCCAACCTTGCCTGGTGCACCGCATGCCACAGATGCAGGCCCTGCCCTACCTGACCCAGCCCTCACTCCTTCACTCAGCCACCCCCTCGGGTCCCCTTGCCCACTCCTCTGTGTGCCGTCCTGGGCCTCCTGCCTCCCATTGTCTGCTCACCAGCAGCCCACTGCTCACCCATCCTCTGGCCCCCCAACCAACCCAGCTGTCTGTGCCCCGCTCTCCTTGGCCGCTTCGTGCCAGCCCCCTCTTGTCTCGCTGACTCAACGTTCGGCTCTCTCATCACCTCCTCCTCCAGGTCGTGGTCCTCTGAGAGCACTGATGATGCTATGTGCTCACTATCTGAGATGGGAGCCGCTCAGGGCTCGGACCCTGTGTACAGCATCCTAGGTGCCTGACTGCACAAGCCGGGGGGACGTGGGTACTTCGTTAACCTGAACAGAGCCACGACCCATGGAGATATTAGCGACGGGGCTGGGGAAAGGGACGTAGGATCTAGTTTCAATATCTCAGACGCCTCCCCTCCCACACTGTTCTGTCCCCTCCCATGCCAGCTGCGTGGCCTCAAACTGGATGTTGCCAGGCCGAGCCTATCTCAGGGCAGGCACTCACGGTATGTTGGGCTGCAAGCCCCTGCCCCCACCTCTATGATGATCCCGGCTCAGCTTCCCCTGCAGGTCTTTCCCCCTTCAAAGATGTGCCTCGCGTGCGCCCCACAGGCACACCTGGGGATATTGCCACGTTAGTGTTTCTTTTACACACAGCGGGCTGGCTCTCTCCTGCGCCGGGGCCCCCGGCTGGCTTACCACACAAGGAGACAGTATAGCCCTCCACGACGCACAGGGGGTGGCCCAGCACAAAGTAGCCGTGCATCTGGTTCACAACGCTGATGGTGCTGGCAATGACCGTCTCCGCCAGGTCAGCGATGGCCAAGTTCACGAGGATCCAGTTCAGAGGGTGGCGCAGCTTCTTGAACCTCATGGTAGCTGCCAGCACCAGGCCGTTAGTGAAGACGGAGGCGATGACCACGAAGACCATCCAGGCGCTGGTGAGGTGGTACACCCATCTGGGAGCGATGTGGTAATTGGGGCCGTCGAAGGGGCCTGGAGGCAGGAGGTACAGAGTGAGGAGAGGAGCTGGGCAGCAGCTTCACCACCTGGACAGCTACACCTGTCCCGCCCTCCCCACCCGGTGAGGATCTCCCCTCAACCCTCCTGCCCTCCACCTGCTGCCCTTGCCTTTGCAACTGGTCTTGCCCTCTAGCTTTGCGCATCTCAGACAACCTTCCCTCTATTCTGTCTCTCAGGCCCCAGGCCATGGCCTGCTGGGCACCTGCACGGGCATCCTTGAACTTAATGGAGCAGAACTCCTCATCGTCCCTGCAGGGTGTCGCTCCCTGTTCTGATCTGTTTCCCACCGTGTTACAGGTCGGCCTCCTGGAGTGTGGACGGCTGGCTTCTACTCCCCTGAAAGCCCCTGTGCCCCAATGCTGCTTCCCATGCGCGCTCCACATCATTCTGTCATCAGATCTTCACTCACACTCCTCCCCACAACCAGGTCCTCTGCCCTTTCATACTGTAAAGCCCGGCTCACATGCTCTTGCCTTCCAGAAGCCTTTCCAGATTCCCCAGCTGAGATTCAACTCCATATTGGAATTCCTTGTGTGCATGTCCTGTCTTCCTCACCAGACTGTGTCTCATGTGTCTACACAGTCAGCACCCAGGTAATGAATGAATGAGGGACTTTGCTATGGGTTGAATTGTGTCCCCCCCCCCCAAAAAAAAATATGTGGCAGTCATAACCCCAGTACCTGAGAATGTGACCTTATTTACAGAAGTGTTTGTACAGAGGTGATCAAGTTATTATGAAGTTAGTAGGGTGGCTCCAATCCAATAGGACTGGTGTCCTTTTTTTGGGGGTGGGGGCTGTGTTGGGTCTTCATTGCTGTGCACAGGCTTTCTCTAGTTGCACTGAGCAGGGGCCACTCCTCATTGTGGTGCGTGGGCTTCTCATTGCGGTGGGTTCTCTTGTTGTGGAGCACGGGCTCTAGGCACACGGGCTCAGTAGTTGTGGCACATGAGCTCAATAGTTGTGGCTCACAGGCTCTAGAACACAGGCTCAGTAGCTGTGGCACATGGGCTCAGTTGCTCCTCAGCATGTGGGATCTTCCCGGACCAGGGCTCGAACCCGTGTCCCCTCCATTGGCAGGTGGATTCTTAACCTCTGCAACAGCAGGGAAGTCCCCTGGAGTCCTTATAAAAAGGCAAAATTTGGACACAGACACACAAGCATTCAGTAGAAGACAGCCATCTGAGGATGAAAGTGGGATACCACTGATTGCCAGGAACCACCATAAACTACGGCCTGGAACACAGTCTCCCTCAGAGCCACCCGGAGGAGCCAACCCTTCCGGCCCCTTGATCTCTGGCCTCCAGAACTAGGAGATGATAAATTTCTGCTGCTTAAGCCACCCAGTCTGTGGTGTTTTGTCACAACAGCCAGAGCAAACACACACAGAATGAAAAGGAGGGGTAACTCCCCTTTATTATAACAGCGGCTCTACACGTGTCTGTGTTGCAAGGACCTTTCTCGCCACCACCAATTTCACAGAATGCTTGAGGGGGTTGCAAGCCACAGTGTCCACCGCCATAGGACAAGGTCTCACAGCACCTAGGAAAGCAACTTATGCAGAGTCCTTGGGTCGACCAGATGATTGAGTTGTGTGTTACAAAAACCCAACTCAAACTAGTTTAAGAAAAACAGGGATTTCTTCGGACTCATGGCTAGGAGAGCTAGGGTAAATCTTGCCGCCAGCACAACTGGACTTCATAGCACCCATGACGCCCCAACACTCTGTCCGCCTCTGTGCCTGGGCTTCATTCACCCCCTACCGCAGGGCACTGCCAGAAACCCATCAACAATATCTGCAACCACGCTAGATGCCACAGGCTCCCAAGGAACAGATCTTTGACTACGTAAGACCCGTGTAGTACCAGTTTCTGTGCAGAAGGGAGCAGAGGAAGCACTGGGGTTGCCAATGGACCCAAGAACAGTAAACTCCCAAATCGCCAACACTTCTGCCCTGGATCCAATAGGTTAGTGTGAGAACAGCAGCTGGAACTAGGTGGTGTGTGGAATGCTCCAGCTTGCAGGCAAATGCGAGGGGCTGGGATGGTTTCAAAACGAGGCAGCAGACCGTCCTTCCTGGACAACCCATGGAGTCCAGATCGGGCAGGATGAGGCCAAGGGCAGGGCCAATGGCTGTGTGTGGTGGGGAGGGGGCAGGAGCACTGCAGATATGGGAGGCGAAACCAGGGGACCCTCCGGCAGTGCAGTAAGAGCAGGTGCACCGGCCCGGCCTGCTCTCCTGAAAGTTTCAGGACTAATTTTGTGAAGAAATGAGCATGAGAAGGGTATCACAGTGAACTGCCCAGGTAGAGGTCTCCTGAGAAACACAGGTGTGGGGAGGGCAGAGAAGCAAGATTTCTTCCTAGTATACGTTGTTTTCTAGATTTTAATTTGGAGCCTTGTAAATATTTTATTCCATAATTATAAAACATTAAATTTTAAAAACAATCCCTGAAAATTAAAAAAAAAATGACCTGAATGCATAGAGAGGGGCTACCCTGAGGGACTCAAAAAGATGCTAGTTTTACTACTCGAGCCCAGTGGCATGTTCCCAAAGGATAGAAAGGCCTGTCCAAATGTTAAGCTCTGGGTAATCACGTTGTCGCGATAGTGTGGGTGTCGGCATTCTGAGAGCATTGTGAGTGTGTTTGAGAGAAAGCAAATGAGTGATGAAATGATATTCTAATTCCAATTCTACCCAAAGCCCTTAAGAACATGATTCTTAGTGGGAGAGAAAGGAGATGCAGAGGTGAAACCCAACTGGCTCCACTGGGGAACCAAGTCACTATTCGAAAATGGGAGAAATAAAAGGAAAGACTCAAGCATCTCTTCTGCCTTTCCCATACACACCATATCCCTGGGAAACCCAACAGCATGTGAGAGCATGTTTCTCTTTATCAAACTAGTCCAGCTAATAGATGAAGACAGAGTCAGAAGAATCCAAATGTCACCATTTCAAAATCCCCAGTGGTTTAATGGGTCCTGGCATTGAGTGTCAGCAGCTGCCAACACTGGGGGAAAAGGGACACCCTCCTAATGGAGCAGTCCTGCCCGAACACCTGACACATCCAACCAGTGGCCTGGCAGACCTTCAGCTCAACCACTAGTTAACAGAAATAGGATGACAGACGTGGTGGAAGGGCGTGGGGAGCTGTCAGCAAAGTCTGAAGTGGGTGAGTCCAGGGACAACCGACTTGCTTTCTTCAACAAATAAATTGCAAGGAGGTTCAGGGGGAACCTCTAAAAGTATGACCTTGTGGTTATGTTTTTAAAGAATCCTTTCCTCTTAGAGGTACCTACTGAAGATTTACAGAAGAAATGATGTGATGTCTTGAATCTGTTTCCAAAATTCGGCAGCAGTGGTGAGTGGAGGGGGTTAGAGATGAAATAAGACACGTGACGGATACCTGCGGGCCATTATACTCTCCCCTCTACTTTGCTAGACACTCAGATTCTTAAAAAGAAAACTACAATAAGGAATCGTGGGCATTGATGAAGCCGCAGCAGCCTCCAGTGAGAGCACTGTCGTGTCTCCATTGAGAACATTCTGGGGTGCACTCAGGTCAAGGTGAACTTCACCATTCTCAACCAGTCTGGCTTGGGAACCCTGTTGCTGGTCCTGCTCTGGCTGTCAAGGAGCTGGTGTGGCTTCTGGAAACTGTGGCAGGTGAGACATTCTTGAAGGAACTGAAGGTCTTTGGTTTGAAGAAGGGACGCGGGGGCCGGGGTGGGGGGCTGGGGTCATGAGTGTCCTCCGCTCTCTGATGGGCTGGCACGCCCAGGGCAGAACTCAGGCTCCAAAAACTCCTCGATGGAGTTTTTGGCTTTCTGTTGGGCCGAGGCCCTCTCTCCTGGGACAGCTCCGAGTGGAACAGCTGCCCCAGGAGCCGAGCTAGCCTCTTCCCTAGCACATGCCGCCAGAGGCCACATGCTCCAGGCATGAACTTGGGCAGGATGACCACCATGGTCATCACCAAGGTCATCTTCTATCCTTAGGCTCTCGAAGTGACTCACCCTCCTCCGGGCCACCCCAGCCTCCCACTCTTGCTGGTTGTCTCCGTTTGGCTTTGGGAGATGCAAAGATGAGTCAGGCCTGGGTCCACCCCCAGGAAACTGAGGACAGCACGGCCACGTAGACACACTGGGATGAGTGTAAAGAGTGCTCACTAGCAGTCTGAGGCCGCATGGAGAGAGTTCATGAACTTTCCTGAGATGGGAATTCTCAAAGGTTCTCGGAAGCCTATGTGGTTTGAAAATGCATATTCGATATCATGGTGTCCTTTTATATTCAGAAAAGCCCCCCCCCCATTCACGTTATCATAAAAGCTAAGAGAGAAACCCATCTCAGCTGGTGGCGATGGGGGGCAGAGAGGCTCTCTAGCGTTGGGGGGAGTGGCCATGCCAGGCAGCATGACCCAGCCTTGGCACCTGCTCGCTTACCTCTGGTGGAGTTGCTGTTGGTGTAGGTGAAGATGCTCCCCTGGGTGCTGTCCTCAAAGCTGGCCTGCGGCTGCCCAACTGCAAGCCTTTGGGGGCCCCACTGCTGGGCCATGGCTCTGGAAAGCCCTGTCCCTGATGCCCGCCAGCCTTGGCACTGCTCGGGGGTCACAGCAGTTTATATCAGCCTGCAGGATCAGCCCAGGCCTCCTCACCTTAAAAGCTCCCAAACCCTTCACCGTCTGATCTCTTAATTGGGCCTGGGACTTAGACGTCCTCCTCCCCCACCCCTGGGCCTCCTGGCTCCTAAGGCGAGCCCACAAGGGCGGCTCAGAGGGATTTGCTAGGAGCCAAACTCAGAGCCAGGGTGGTTGCGGGGGCTGCCGTGGGCCCTCTCTCCTGTTTACGTGTCCTCTCTTCCCGTCTACCATCCAGCATCTGCTCCTAGGCTGGGCAGGCCCCAGCGTCAGGCTTTTCAGGGTGGGGTATGGGGAAGCATGCAGCCCAAAGCCCAGACCACTTTTCCCAGCGGCAACTCCGCAGCAATTTCACGGGGCTGAGACTTGGAACTGGAACCTCCTTGTAGGTCAGGCTATCTCGGGGGCCCCTATGGATGCAATTGTGCCAGTGGGGTTCCTCCCCCGAGAAGGGATGGACAGGCGGGGGGTGGGGGAGACTCCAGTGTGCAGCTTGCTTCTGCCACCACCCCGCTACCTTGCTCCCCGTGAGCTGTAGCTCCTTGGGTCACCAGGGCGCTCATCCCCACAGGCCCTCCCAGCAGCCCTCAGATTCTACCTGCTCAACTCTCCCTCTCCTGTGTTCACGACCTTCCCTTGGCCCACCCCTGACTACAGCCTCCTCTAGACTGGCCTTCAAAAACAAACCTCTCAACAAGAGTGTTCCAGATGGGCTGCCTTCGCGGTCCCTTTTTGCCCACTGCAGTCTGGCTGCTGCTGGCTGAGTGCTTGATGGGGCACCGGTTACCTGCTAATTGCTCATTCTGTGGCCTTGCGTGTTTCCACACAAGAAGGTGTATAGGAATGCTCAGATCAACGTTATTCACAAGAGGTCAAAAGGTAGAAACAGTCCAAAAGTGAATCAGCAGATGAATGTATGAACAGAATGTGGTCCATCCATCCAATGGAATATTATTCAGCCTTAACAAGGAATAATATTCTGACGCATGTTACAACATGAATGAACCTTGAAAACGTGATGCTAAGTGAAAGGAGCCAGACACAAAAGACCTTATACCGCATGATTCCATTTATATGAAATGTCCAGAATAGACAAATCCAGAGAGACAGAAAGCAGATTGGTGGGTGCCAAGGGCTGGGGGGGGGCGGGGGGGGCGGGGCAAGGTGGAGTGACTGCTAATGGGGACGGGAATGCCTTTGGGGGTGATGAAAATATTCTAAAATTAGATGGTGATGGTGCAGCCACTGTGGAAAAGAGTCCATCAGTTCCAAAGACTGAAAAATAGAATTACCATGTGATCCAGCAATTCTCCTTCTGGGTACATACCCAAAGGAACCGAAAGGGGTTTTGAGGGGCTCACAGCATGGACATAGCATGTTCGATGGCACTTGGTGTGATGAGGTCAGATCCTTAGAATGCAACCCAGCTGCCTCTGACTTCCAAGGCCATGATTTTCCCTCTTCCTGGATCCCACGGAGCTCTATCTGCCTGTCCCCACCAGAGTCAAAGAATCAGAGCATCCGAGAATGTAAGAGCCAGAAGTGGGCCCCCCCTGAGATTGCCTGCTCAACCCGGTCCCTTCTGAGCACTGGCTGCAGGACCACCTCTTCCCAGCACTGCCATGGACTGGCCAGGTGACCTTGGGTGGGGTGACCCCTCACTCTCAGGTCAGGTTCACCTTCTGTCTAAAGGGAGAGGACCCATCCTGCCTGTCCCCACCCACCCCAGTCTCTCACAGGGCTGCCACAGGCTCACACGGCCACTGCGCCCTTTGGAAGCCCTTTGTGAATGTAAGTGCCATCTCAGCTGGACATCGGGAGAGAAGCTTCCACCCGGAGACCCGGAGCTGGCCCACCGCTTGCCCAGTCTGCCCCTGTCCAGCATGACACTAATGACTGAGCTCAGCAGCGGGGCTGCCCCAAGACCCTGGGGAAGGCGGGGAGGGGCAGAGGCAGGAGGAGGCGGCATGGCAGTGAGTCCTGGACCGTCCCCTGGACCGTCTGCAGAGAGGGGTGCTAATTGATGATTAGGGCTAACAGAAGATCAAGTCCCGTTTTAGCCGAAAGCAGCTTACTGCCCTGGAAAGTCCCCCAGCACCTGGGCGCACACGTGTGCTCCCTGAGGCCCAGCAAAAGCTCACTGGGGTCCCGCACTCTGACAAAGCGTGGAGAAAGGAGGAGGGGCTCTCGAGAGGGAGATGAAGAACAAGGGGTGGGGCCAAAATGTGAGTGAGGAGCAGCAGGAGAAATAGGAGGGGGGAGGAAAAAGAAAGGGCCACGCCAGGGAAGCTCGTGTGCTTTGGAAAATGGCCCCCTGGGCAAACACCAGGCCCTCCACTCAGCCCTGGGTCTCCTGCCCTCGCCCCAGCTGGGGCCCCCTGGCCAGGCTGGAAGATGAGATGCCAGAGTTGTCTCTAATCCGACTACTCTGAAGTGACTCGTGGGATGCTGATTAGGAGCCCTGGGAGCTGACTGTCGCCTTGATTCACCTCTTGGCTCTGGCCAGTAGACCAGGGGCTTCGTCATTAACAGCCAGTGGCTGCTACAGTCACATGGTAAGGAATCCTTTGGCCATATGCCTGTCAACTTTTCTTTATTGTGGGAAAGTGCACATAACATGGAGTTTACCACCTGAACCATTTTTAAGCGGCCAGTTGGGCGGCATTAAGTACATTCACGGTGGTGTGCAGCCATCGCCACCACGCGCGTCTAGAACTGCTCATCTTTCCCAGCGGAAAGTCTCTTCCCAATTAGACAGCAGCCCCCGTCCCCAGCCCCCAGACCGTGCCTCCCCCCGCATCCTACTTTCTGTCTCTAGGAATCTGACGACTCTAGGCACCCCATACCAGTGGAGTCATCCAGTATCTATCCTTTTGTGTCTGGCTTCTGTCACTTAGCACAATGTTTTCAAGGATCATCCATCGTCTTTGACTTTGTGTTTGGAAAAGATTTATATACATAGAGTTTTCATTTTTATGTGGTCAAATATGACTCCATTTCCATTTTGGTTTCTGTTGAAAAAGTTCTCCCAATTTAAGCTCCTCAGAGATCTGTAAACAGGCACCACAGGTATGAAGTCCAAAGACAAGGGGCGGGCTGTTTCCCCATTTCTGTGACAGTCCCACCAAGTCCCCGATCGCTCACCTCAGAACTGACAACCATCAGATTTTCCTAACGCATCCAGGTGGCTGACCCCCCAAACCGGCCGAGAGTTCCTCCTCAGTCTAGTCTGCATACATTCACCTCAGGCCCACAATCTCACCCCATCTGTCTGTTGCAGGCTTCCCAAAGTGCTACCCCGGCCGCCCTCTGTGGCCTTGAGCAAGTCAGCCACCATCTCTGGAGTGCATGTCCTTGTTGGGAAGATGGGGGTAACATTTACTTGCTATAAAGCTTGAATGAGGTCATTCTTTTGAAAAGTTCCAGCTATTCATTCCACAGCTACCCAGTAAGCACCTATTGTGGCCAGGCCATGTTCTAGGCTCCGAGTGAACACACAGATGGAGATCCCTGCCCTCTGCCAGCTGCCATTCTAGTTGGAGGTGGGGAGAATACAACATGAACACTAGACATAACGAATAAGCTGTGATAAGTAGGATGCAGAATGGGAAAAAAGAGAACGGGATGTGGAGGTTGGGGAGGGAACAGATGCCCGTTTTCATAGGGCATCACAGCGGGCCTCTCTGAGAAAGGGACATGTGAGCAAAGACTCAGAGGAGGGAGGGAGCCATGTAGAGATCTGACGAGGGCATCCCAGGAGAGGGCCCAGTGAGCAGTGCAAAGACCCTGGGGCAGGAGTGTGCCTGGAGTGTTAGAGGAACAGTAAGGAGACCAGGGGAGCTGCAACAGAGTAAGCCAGTGGAGACTAGGAAAGGGAAGTTCAGAGAGGGGGTGAGGGCCAGAGCCTGTGGGTCCTGGGGGCCATTTTCAGCAGGTTAGCTTTCATTGTGAATGAAATAGGGAGCATTTTATGATTCTGAGTGAAAAGTGCCACGATGTGATTTAGATGCTAACAAACTCCCTCTGGTTGCTGTTCTGAGAGTGGTAGGGGCCACGGAGGAAGCAGGGGTATCAGGTGACAGGCTCTATGGACATCCAGGTGAAAGGGTGTAGAGGCTCCCAGCAGGGAAGGGCCAGCAGGCTGATGACGGTGTGGATTCAGGATAGCTTTTGTAGGTAGAGCTACTGGTTTCCTGGTGGCTGAGGTGGAGGCAGTTGGAGAAAGGGAGGAGTCAAGGCCAACTCCAAGGTTTGGGAACTGAGCATCTAGAGGGATGGAGTTGTCCGCAGCCCAGAAATCAGGGCAGTGGGGGGTTGTGGCTGGTGGAGGAAAGGTGTGAGCGTCAGAAATCCAAGCATAAATGGCCACCGCGAGGGATGAGAAGGAGCTGGTACCTCAACCCACAGATGTTGTTCAAAGAGGTCGTGCTGATGGCTAGATCCCAAGCATGTGAACATTTGAATGAAATGAAATGGACAAACTCCTAGAGAAACACAAATTAACCAAATGAGCCTGAGAAGAAATAGAAAATCTGAAGAGCTCTGTATCTATAAAGACATTGAAGTCACAAGGCTTCTGTTGATTTTCAGCTGGGGTATGACTTTTTTGTATGATTTTCATCAGTAATTCCCACATGTTTGCAGCTGATCCCCACAAGTCTTTTCATTTATTTATTTATTTATCTATCTATCTATTTATCTATCTATTTATTTATTTAGCTGCATTTGGTCTTCATTGCTGCATGCAGGCTTTCTCTGGTTGCAGCGGGGGTGTTACTCTTCTTTGTGGTGCACGGGCTTCTCATTGTGGTGGTTCCTCTTGTTGCACAGCATGGGCTCTAGGCACTCGGGCTTCAGTAGTTGTGGCACACGGGCTCAGTAGTTGTGGCACACAGGCTTAATTGCTCCTCGGCATGTAGGATCTTCCAGGACCAGGGATTGAACCCGTGAGCCCTTCGTTGGCAGGCAGATTCTTAACCACTGTGCTACCAGTGAAGTCCCCTCAGAAGTCTTTATTGCCGCCCCAACATCAGAATTAACATGTGATAGCTAAAAATTTGGGTGCAAATATCCGAAATTTGAATGGATGAAAAGCTGCCATGCCTCTGCCCCCCAGTACTGCCCGCTGTGGTTGCCATACAATCACCCCTGAGAAGAAACACAGTTTTGTTCATTTACAGTATTATGAAATTTTACTCCAGGAAAACCTGTTGGGCTTTTGTTGCTTTTTGTTTCTTTGTTTCTTCTTGTTTGTATTTTAAAATTTCTTTTTCTTCTTTTTACTTGGAAAAAACTGTGTTTTATTTCCAGTCTGATCCATAGTTATAATCTTTTTCAGAGCCAAGCCTTAAACTGTACAGAATTTCCACTGTAATTAAACTATTTAGTTTGGAATAGAAAGAGCCTTCAAAAAGATGTATTCTCCAAAGCCAGTTACAAAAAGACAGTATGTTATTCCGGTTTTATGAGATCCCTAAAGTAGTCAAAGTCATAGAGATAGAGTAGGAGGGTGGGGGCCAGGGGCTGGGGGAGGGGAGATGTAGAGTTAGTGTTTCCTGGAGACAGAGTTTCAGTTTTGCATGATGAAAAAATTCTGGACCTTAGCTGCACAAAATGTAACACAACTGAACTGTACATTTAGAAATGATTAAGAGTTTAAGTATGTCATGCAAATACAATTTATAACAATATATATTCCTCATGACACTGTCAGCCACATCACATCCATGATGAATGTATGTTTCTGCAGGACAAAAAATGGCAAAAGTCATCTTTGGCAGCAGTGTACCCCATCGAGGGACAAGCTCTCCGTCAGTTCCTGCGCCTAAAAGAACAGAAAGAAGTTGTGAAATGGTTGGCACTGAGGTCTCTGACAGGGGAAAGTGTGGGCCTATGACAGCGGCGCTGCCCCTCCGCAAGTATCCGTGTCCGCGCTGTCACCACTACAAACAGGCCAACCACGCCATTTGGCTTTCAGGTTGAAGCCGCTTGGGCCTGGGCCAGTCACTTCTTAAGCGCCTGGGGTTTGTGGGAGCCGCCCCTGCCCACCTGAGGCCCAGGGCACCATGTGGTCTGCAGGAAGCTCCCGTGGGAAGGTGCCCACACTGCGGCACGTGCGGCGAGGGGACAGGCGAGAGGACGCGGGGAGCCAGCTTGAGGGGTTGCCCTCGGCCAGACTTGCGGTACATTGAGCATCGAACAGAATTTCCGACAGCCGTGGAGTGTGTGAAAGCCTCTGAGTCCATCCTAGCGTGCAAAATGTTTCGCGGTGAGTGAACGACTCGGCTTTTCGTCACCGCCAGCTCTCGGCGGGGGACCCTGCGGGGCGGGGCGGGAAGGGACCCCGCGGGCCCCGCGCGCCGGCTCTCGGGCGCCCTCTGCTGGCGCCGCCGTGCCGCTCGCCAGGCTAGACCTCCCCGCGCGGCCGCCCGGGCCCTTCCGCTCTCTGAGCGTCTTCCATCCCTCCACCCGCACCGCCTCGGTCCTGAGCCGCCCAGGATCTGCCCGCCGCTGTCCCGCTTGGCATTGGGCCGCGTCCCGAGGCGCGGGATCCCAGTCGGTGCGTCCTAGGGACGGCCGGGACCCTTGCTGCCGCCCTCCTGCCCCGCCACACCCTAGTGGCTTCTGGCCCTATAGATTCTTCTGGTTGCCAGTTGTCTGTGCTTCCTGGTTCCGCGAAACCCGTGGAGAGGGTTTCGTGCGTTCTTCTTAGGTTTTAATGCTTTTAGAAGTGGCGGGGTGGGGGGGGCGGATTTTTTGCTGCTCCTTACTCCTACCTGAACCCAGAAATCTCTTCATTATCTTCCTTTTTCTTTTTAAAAAAATAATTTTAAAATTGTGGTAAAACACATAAAATTTACCACCATAACCGTTTCTAAGCGTACAGTTCAGTGGCGCTAGTACATTAGCACTGTCAGCATTGGCAGTTTTGTATTAAGATCGCTAATTCAATTTGTGGTTCAGTTAATTGTTTTTTTTTAAATTTGCACTATCACAAACAGTGGAAATGAGACAAAAGCTTACCCAATATATATGGAATTAAATCATCAACAGGATGTGCATATACAATATGACTCCCTTTAACTGTCCACCACGGTTAGGGAAGAAATTCCAAACAGAAGCCTAGGGAGAATCCCTTTTAACTGTAGTATTTGCTCTGGCTCAGGGCTCCATGTTTTTATTGTGTGTATTCACATCACCTATTATACACAGTTCAACAAGAGATATGCTTCTGTTTCCATTGTTCTAGAAAGTTTTTTTTTTAATGTGTATTTATTTATTTGGCTGTGCTGGGTCTTAGTTGCAGCATGTGGGATCTAGTTCCCTGACCAGGAATCGAACCCAGGCCCCCTGCTTTGGATGCTCGGGGTCTTAACCACTGGACCACCAGGAAAGTCCCTAGAAAGGTTTTCACTGTCTTTGACTTAGGGAGCCAAGGACAGAGGCTTGTCCCCACAGGGTCCAACTGCAAGGCACCCCTCGTTCTCTGGGGGAGTGACCTGCTTGCTTCTCTGTAAGGCTGTGACCTACCAAGTCGTTAGGGGATGCCCCCCAGGCCATTTTCTGCAAGGTCCGTTATTGCTTTCTTCTCTAAGGCTGAGTGTCTGAATCTGATTAGTTGAGCTTCATCTTTTTTGTTTTTTTAGATTTGGCCACTTGGCTTGTGGGGTCTTAGTTCCCTGACAAGGGGTTGAACCCAGGCCCTCATCAGTGAGAGCAAGGAGTCCTAACCACTGGACCGCCAGGAAATTCCCAGCACTTTACCTTTATAAGTGACATTTCTGGTGAAGTTGTGATTACAAATTCAATTTATCCAAAGGCCCAACTCAGACTGACTGATGCAAATGACTGCTTCGCTTTGAAGCCCAGTGTGGCCTGTGGGAGGAGACCCAGCACACCCTTGGCACCACAGTACTCAGGGATGAGCCCATTGCCTTTGGTCAAGTTCTCCACTGACTTGTTATAAATTGTACCTGAGGTTATCAATATATTATACTTTTGCTATGACCTGAATATCTGTGTCCCCCCTCTCAAATTCATATATTGAAATCCAAATGGCCAATGTACTGGTATTACGAGGTGAGACCTTTCAACAGTGATTAAATCATAAGGGCAGAACCCTCGTGAATGAGATTGTGCCTGCATAAAAGAGGCCTGAGAGAGACTCCTTCTGCTTCTGCCATGTGAGGATACAAGCAGAAGTCTGAGACCCTGAAGAGGGCCCCCACCTGACCATGCTTGTACCCTCATCTCCAACTTCCAGCTCCCAGCACTGTGCGAAATCACTGTCTGTGGTTTATAAGCTACTCCAGTCTATGGTATTTTGTTGCAGCGGCCCAAACAGACTAAGACAGGAAATTGGTACCGAATAGTGAGGGTGCTGTTGTAAAAAATACGTAAAAATGCAGAAGCAGCTTTGGAACCCTGTCATGAGTAGAGGCTGAAAGGGTTTGGAGGCAAGTCTGATGAGGACCCAGAAGGTAAAGAGGAGAGCCTCGGGGACAGGGGTGCCCCACTGTCTGGAAGGCAGGACTCCCGCTCCACTGAGTCTGGTGGGCAGAGCACTGGGTTCAAGAATGTGGCCTTGATGTTTGATGTGTTGCAGTTGCTTGGGACGTTCTCATTTCTCCCTTTTGAAATGCAAGCTTTTACCCTCTGGCTGTCCCACTGTTGTACTGTTTGACTTACAGCTTTACAGCTGGAGAGGACTTTGCCTCAGGATGGATTGGACATTGAGTCTGACCCATATCTGATTTAGATGATATTTACATGAGACTCTAGACTCGAGACTTCTGAGGCAATGCCGGGACTGGTTAAGACTTTAGGGGCTGTTGGGATGGAATGAAAGTATTTTGCATGCGAGAAGGACATGACTTTGCGGGTGTCCAGTGGAGAAGGCTAAGACAAATGTAAATGAATAAAAGCCAAGGTTAATATACTGTCAACCCAAATTCCTCTATCAAAAGACAGTGGTAGGCTTTTGAATCCATTTCTTTTAAAAAATATTTATTTATTTATTTTTATCTTTTTGGCTGCATTGGGTCTTAGTTTGGCATGTAGGATCTTTTGTTGCGGTGTGCGAGCTTCTCTCTAGTTGTGGCTCATGGGCTCTAGAGCACAGGCACTAGTTGCGGCATGTGGGCTTAGTTGCCCTGTGGCATGTGATGTCCTCCCGGACCAGGGCTTGAACCCGTGTCCCCTGCACCGGAGGGCGGATTCTTAACCACTGGACCACCAGAGAAGTGCCTTCAAATCCATTTGTGATACAGTGGATCTGCATCTTGCTCTGTAGTCATTGTCTTCAGGTTTTCTAGAGCATTTTCCACATTGCAATACTTCCTGTTTGCATGAGGGCATCAGGGAAATCTAACGTGATCCTGGTGTCAGTGGACTGTGTAGTACAGCCTGCACAGAGAAATCAAAAGCTTTACAGACAAGCAACAGCTAAAAGAATTCAGCATCACCAAACCAGCCCTACAACAAATGCTAAAGGAACTTCTCTAAGTGGGAAACATTAGAGAAGAAAAGGACCTACAAAAACAAAAACAAAACAATTAAGAAAATGGTAATAGAAACATACATATCAATAATTACCTCGAATGTAAATGCCCCAACCAAAAGACACAGACTGGCTGAATGGATACAAAAACAAGATCCTTATATATGCTGTCTCGAAGAGACCCACTTCAGACCTAGGGACACATACAGATGGAAAGTGAGGGGATGGAAAAAGATATTCTGTGCAAATGGAAATCAAAAGAAAGCTGGAATAACAATACTCATATCAGATAAAGTAGACTTTAAAATAAAAAATGTTACAAGAGACAAGAAAGGACACTACATAATGATCAAGGGATCCATCCAAGAAGAGATAACAAATATAAATATCTATGCACCCAATATAGGAGCACCTCAATACATAAGGCAAATGCTAACAACTATGAAAGAGGAAATCGACAGTACCACAATCATAGTGGGGGACTTTAACATCGCACTTACACCAATGGACAGATCATCCACACAGAAAATTAATAAGGAAACACAAGCTTTAAATGACACAATAAACCAGCTTGATTTAATAGATATCTATAGGACATTACATCCAAAAACAGCAGATTACACTTTCTTCTCCAGTGCACATGGAACATTCTCCAGGAGAGATCACATTTTGGGTCATAAATCAAGCCTTGGTAAATTCAAGAAAATTGAAATCATATCAAGCATATTTTCTGACCACAACGCTATGAGATTAGAAATCAATTACAGGAAAAAAACGGTAAAAAACACAAACACATGGAGGCTAAACAATATGCTACTAAATAACCAAGAGATCACTGAAGAAATCAAAGCGGAAATAAAAAAATACCTGGAGACAAATGACGACAAAAACACAACGATCCAAAACCTGTGAGATGCAGCAAAAGCAGTTCTAAGAGGGAAGTTTATAGCAATACAATCCTACCTCAAGAAGCAAGAAAAATCCCAAGTAAACAATCTAACCTCACACCTAAAGAAACTAGAGAAAGAAGAGCAAAGAAAACCCAAAGTGAGGAGACAGAGAGAAATCATAAAGATCAGAGCAGAAATAAATGAAATAGAAACAAAGAAAACAATAGCAAAAATCAATAAAACTAAAAGCTGGTTCTTTGAGAAGATAAATAAAATCAATAAACCTCTAGGAAGACTCATCAAGAAAAAGAGGGAGAGGACTCAAATCCATACAATTAGAAATGAAACAGGAGAAGTTACAACCGACACTGCAGAATTAAAAAACACCATAAGAGACTACCAGAAGCAACTATATGCCAATAAAATGGACAACCTGGAAGAAATGGACAGATTTTTAGGAAGGTATAAGCTTCCAAGACTGAATCAGGAAGAAAATAGAAAATATGAATAGACCAACCACAAGTAATGAAATTGAAACTGTGATTAAAAATCTCCCAAAACAAAAGTCCAGGACCAGATGGATTCACAGGTGAATTTTATCAAACATTTAGAGAAGAGCTAACACCCATCCTTCTCAAGCTCTTCCAAAACATTGCAGAGGAAGGAACACTCCCAAACTCATTTTATGAGGCCACCATCACCCTGATACCAAAACCAGACAAAGATACTACAAAAAAAGAAAACTACAGACCAACATCACTGATGAATTTAGATGCAAAAATCCTCAACAAAATACTAGCCAACAGAATCCAACAGCACATTCAAAGGATCATACACTATGATCAAGTGGAGTTTATCCCTGGAATGCAAGGATTCTTCAATATATGCAAATCAATCAATGTGATACACCATATTAACAAATTGAAGGATAAAAACCACATGATCATCTCAATAGATGCAGGAAAAGCTTTTGACAAAAGTCAACACCCATTTATGATAAAAACTCTCCAGAAGGTGGGCATAGAGGGAACCTACCTCAACATAATAAAGGCCATATATGACAAACCCGCAGCAAACATCATTCTCAATGGTGAAAAACTGGAAGCATTCCCTCTATGATCAGGAGCAAGACAAGGATGTCCACTCTCACCACTACTATCAACATAGTTTTGGAAGTCCTTGCCACAGCAATCAGAGAAGAATAAGAAATAAAAGGAATCCAAATTGGAAAAGAAGAAGTAAAACTGTCACTGTTTGCAGATGACATGATACTATACATAGAAAATCCTAAAGATGCCACCAGAAAATTACTTGAGCTAATTAATGAATTTGTTAAAGTGGCAGGATACAAAATTAACACAGAAAACTCTTGCATTTCTATACACTAACAATGAAAGATCAGAAAGAAATTAAGGAAACAATCCCATTCACCATTGCAACAAAAAGAATAAAATACCTAGGAATAAACCTAACCAAGGAGGTAAAAGACCTGTACTCAGAAGACTATAAGACACTAGTGAAAGAAATCAAAGAAGACACAAACAGATGGCGGGACATACCATGTTCTTGGATTGGAAGAATCAACATTGTGAAAATGAATGTACTACCCAAAGCAATTTACAGATTCGATGCAATCCTGATCAAATTACCAATGGCATTTTTCACAGAACTAGAACAAGAAATTTTATGATTTGTATGGAAACGCGAAAGACCCCAAGTAGCCAAAGCAATCTTGAGAAGGAAAGACAGAGTTGGTGGAATCAGGCTTCCTGACTTCAGGCTATACTACAAGGCTACAGTGATCAAGACAGCATGGTACTGGCACAAAAACAGAATTATAGATCAATGGAACAGGATAGAATGCCCAGAGATAAACTATGGTCAACTAATCTATGACAAAGGAGGCAAGGATATACAATGGAGAAAAGACAGCCTCTTCAATAAGTGGTGCTGGAAAAACTGGACAGCTACATGTAAAAGAATGAAATTAGAACACTCCCTAACACCATACACAAAAATAAACTCCAAATGGATTAAAGACCTAAATGTAAGGCTAGATAGACACTATAAAACTCCTAGAGGAAAACAAAGGAAGAACACTCTTTGACAGAAATCACAGTGAGATCTTTTTTGATCCACCCCCTACAGTAATGGAAATAAAAACAAAAATAAATCAGTGGGACCTAATGAAACTTCAAAGCTTCTGCACAGCAAAGGAAACTATAAGCAAGACAAAAAGACAACCCTCAGAATGGGAGAAAATATTTGCAAACGAATCAAGAGACAAAGGATTAATCTCCAAAATATATAAACAGTTCATCCAGCTCAATATCAAAAAAAACAAACAACACAATCCAAAAATGGGCAGAAGACCTAAATAGGCATTTCTCCAAAGAAGACATATGGATGGCCAAGAGGCACATGAAAAGCTGCTCAACATCACTCATTATTAGAGAAATGCACATCAAAACGACAATGAGGTATCACCTCACCCCGGTTAGAATGGGCATCATCGGAAAATCGACAAACAGTAAATGCTGGAGAGGGTGTGGAGAAAAGGGAACGCTCTTGCACTGTTGGTGGGAATGTAAATTGATACAGCCACTGTGGAGAACAGTATGGAGGTTCCTTGCAAAACTAAAAATAGAACTACCATATGACCCAGCAATCCCACTGCTGGGCATATACCCAGAGAACACCATAATGCAAAAAGACACATGCACCCCAATGGTCATTGCAGCACTGTTTACAATAGCCAGGACATGGAAGCAACCTAAATGTCCATCACCAGATGAATGGATAAAGAAGATGTGGTACATATACACAATGGAATATTACTCAGGCCTCAAAAGGAACAAAATTGGGACATTTGTAGAGACATGGACGGACCCAGAGACTGTCATACAGAGTGAAGTGAGTCAGAAAGAGAAAAGCAAACATCGTATATTAACACATATATGCAGAATATAGAAAAATGGTACAAATCAACCGGTTTGCAAGGGAGAAATAGAGACCCAGATGTAGAGAACAAACATATGGACACCAAGTGGGGAAAGTGGGGAGGGTTGAGGGGGGAATGAATTGGGAGATTGGGATTGCCATATATACATTACTAATAAGAAAAAAAATACCAAATTGTAAACTCTAAATATATGCAGTTTATTGTCTGTTAACTGTATCTGAATAAAAGTTCTTAAAAAAGAAAGTTGGCACTGGTGTCTCTGATAGGGGAATGTGTGGATCAGTGACAGCGACACTGCCCCTTCCTAAGTATTGGTGCCTGTGTTGTCACCACTCGATAGGCCTTAGTGTGGATGCAGTAGCCAGGCTGCCCACCATGATACCGTCCTGTGGGGCCATGTGTTTCTAGCCACCTTAGGCCTGACAATCTGCCCATTTTGTGTGTCCCTAAAGCTATCAATAAACAAGGGGATTTTAAACCTTGGAATATGATCTTTCAGTAGGTATATAAGTCATTGTGCTGAGAGTGCTTGTGTTAGCTCTTGCATAAAAAATAGGAGCATTTAAAAATTTATGCTAAGAAGTTATGCAATTGCCAAAACATATTTTAAGTGTTTTTATTGAAGTGAAATTCATATAACATAAAATTAACCATCTTAAAGTGTACAATTCAGTGGCATTTATACCTTCACAATGTTGTACAACTATCACTGCTGCCTAATTCCAGAGCACTTTCGTCATCCCAAACAGAAACCCTGCGCCTGTTAGCAGTCACTCGCAGTTCCCTGCTCCCGCCAGCCCTTGGCAACCCCCCCCAATCTCTTTTCTGTCTCTATGGATTTGCATGTTCTGGGCATTTCATGCAACTGGAATCATGCAATATGTGGCGTTTTATGTCTGGCTTCTTTCACTGAGCATGATGTTTTTGAGATTTATCCAAAATGTAGCACAGGTCAGTACTTTATTCCTTTTTATCAAAACATATTTAAATTAATAACATTTAAGTAAATGTATAGGATAGATTTTATAATCCCATTGAACTATTTTTAATAACTATGTTGCATTCTTTTTTAAATTAACCCTTTTTGTTGAAGTATATTTAATTTACAATGTTGTGTTAGCTTCAGGTGTACAGCAAAGTGATTCAGCTATATATAGATATAGATGTACATATAGACATAGGTATAGATGTATATATATTCTTTTTCAGATTCTTTTCCATTTTGTTTATTACAAGTCATTGAATATAGTTCCCTGTGCTATAGAATAGGACCTTGTTGTTTATTTTATATAAAGTAGTGTGTATCTGTTAATCCCAAACTCCTAATTTATCCCCCCCCTTGCTATCGCCCTTGGTAATCATGTTTGTTTAACCAGTTTTTTGGTTTTTTTTTTAATTTTATTGGAGTATAGTTGATTTACAATGTTGTGTTACTTTCAGGTACCCAGCAAAATGATTCAGTTATACATATACATATATCCATTCTTTTTCAGATTCTTTACCCATGTAGGTTATTACAGAATATTGAGTAGAGTAACCAGCTTTTAATCTCATTGATCTTTTCTATTGATGTTTTAGTCTCTATTTCATTTATTTCTGCTCTGATCTTTGTGATTTCTTTCCTTCTACTAACTTTGGGTTTTGTTTATTCTTCCTTCTCTAGTTTCTTTAGGTGTAAGGTTAGGTTGTTTATTTGAGATTATTCTTATTTCCTGAGGTAAACTTGCATTGCTATAAACTTCCCTCTTAGAACACCTTTGCCGCATCCCATACATTTTAGATTGTCGTGTTTTCATTGTCATTTGTCTCCAGGTATTTTTTGATTTCCTCTTTGATTTCTTCAGTGATCCATTGATTGTTCAGTAGCATATTACTTAGCCGCCACATGTTTATGTTTTTTGCAGTTTTTTTTTCTTGTAGTTGATTTCTAGCTTCAAAGTGCTGTGTCTGGAAAAGATGCTTTATAAGATTTCAATTTTCTTAAATTTACTGAGGCTTGCTTTGTGACCAAGCATGTGATCTATCCTGGAGAATGTTCCATGTGCACTTGAGAAGAATGTGTATTCTGCTGCTTTCAGATGGAATGTCTTATAAATATCAATTAAGTCCATCTGCTCTAATGTGTCCTTTAAGGCCTGTGTTTCCTTATTGATTTTCTGTTTGGATGATCTGTCCATTGGTGTAAGCAGGATGTTAGAGTCCCCCACTATTACTGTGTTACTGTCGATTTCCCCTTTTATGGCTGTTAGCATTTGCCTTATGTATTGAGATGCTCCTATGTTGGGTGCATAGATACTTACAATTGTTGTATCTTCTTCTTGGATTGCTCCCTTGATCTTTATGTAGTGTCCTTCCTTGTCTCTTATAACAGTCTTTATTCTAAAGTCTATTTTGTCTGATATGAGTATTGCTACTCCGGCTTTATTTCGATTTCCATTTGCATGGAATATCCTTTTCCATCCCCTCACTTTCAGTCTGTATGTATCTCTAGATTTGAAGTGAGTCTCTTGTAGGCAGCATATATATGGGGCCTGTTTTTGTATCCATTCAACTAGTCTATGTGTTTTGGTTGGAGCATTTACTCCACTTACATTTAAGGTAATGTAGTGGAAATCACTGCTGCCAAACAGAAAAGAGAAAGAAAAGAAATGAGGACAGTTTAAGAGACCTCTGGGACAACATCAAGCACACTAAATATTTGCATTTTGAGGGTCCCAGAAGAAGAAGAGAAAGAGAAAGGGCCTGAGAAAATATAGTTGAGAAGAGATTATAGTTGAAAACTTCCCTAACCAGGGAAAGGAAATAGTCACCCAAGTCTGGGAAGCGCAGAGTCATAATTAGGATGAACCCAAGGAGGAACACACCAAGAGACATTGTAATCAAAATGACAAAAATTAAAGATAAACAGGGACTTCCTAGGTGGTGTGGTGGTTAAGAATCTGCCTGCCAGTGCAGGGGACACAGGTTTGATCCCTGCTCCAGGAAGATCCCACATGCTGCAGAGCAACTAAGCCCGTGCACCACAACTGTTGAGCCTGCACCCTAGGGCCCATGAGCCACAACTAATGAGCCCACATGCCACAACTACTGAAGCCCACATGCCTAGAGCCCATGCTCCACAACAAGAGAAGCCATCAAAATGGAGGAGCCCATGCACCACAATGAAGAGTAGCCCCCACTCACTGCAACTAGAGAAAGCCTGTGTGCAGCAACAAAGACCCAATGAGCCAATAAATTAATTAATTAATTAAAAAAACCAAAATAAACAGAGAATGTTAAAAACAACAAGGGAAAAGAAACAAATAACATACATGGGAACCCCCAAAAGGCTATCAGCTGATTTTTCAACAGAAACCCTGCAGGTCAGAAGGGAGTGGCATGATATATTTAAAGCAAACAAAGGGAAAAACCTACAGCCAAGAATACTCTACCCAGCAAGGCTCTTGTTCAGACTTGATGGAGAAATCAAAAGCTTTACATATAAGCAAAAGCTAAAAGAATTCCACACCACCAAACCAGCTTTATGACAGACGTTAAAGGAACTTCTCTAGGTGAAAAAGAAAAGGCCACAACCAGAAAAAAGAAAATTACAAAATGGAAAAGCTCATTGGCAAAGTCAAACCTATAATAAAGGTAGGAAATCATCCACACACAAAGCTAGTTGGGAGGTAAGAAGACAAAAGTAGTAAAATGATTTATATCCACAATATGCAGTTAAGGGATATAGAAAACAATTAGATGTACAATATGATAGCAAAAACTAATTTTGAGGGGAGGAGAGTACAAATGCAGGGTTTTAAAAATGCATTTGAAATTAAGAGATCATCAACTTACAACAATCACATATGTATGTGTGTGTATATGTATATGTATATACACACTTCTGTACAAAAACCTTACAGTAACTGAAAAACAAAAATCTATAATAGATATACACACAAAAAAGAAAAAGGAATCCAAACATAACACTAAAGATAGTTATCAAATCACAAGAGAAGAGAACAAAAGAAGAGGGAAAAAAGACCTATAAAAACACATCCAAAACAACTAACAAAATGGCAATAGGAATATACATATGGCGCATTGTAATCATGCCTCATTATTGCCCCCTTTATTCACATGCACTGGACAGTGGGTCACCCAAGCCACGTGAAGGGGCAAACCTTGCTGCCATTAGGCAGCCATCTACCAAAGATGGTGGCATGGAGAAGACTGTCGCCGGCACTGTTATTAATTTGAGGATTAATCTTGGAGAAGACCAGTATCAAAAAGCATTGTGAGAGGAGAATGGTCAACTGCTTGATAAAAGCAGAGGTGCCCTAGAACCAGAAACACCCTTGGCCTTAACAGTGTAACCAGAGTCACAATATTTGATAACAACCCACAGGAGAAAGTAACACGATAACCAGTAAGAATTTTAGCTCCTCCATTAAGGAAGGTCCTCTGTTACTTGTTTTGTTTGCTTGTTTATTTTCTTATAATTGGCCTCAGTTGTGAAATAATTATACCAAGGGGCAGCAGGAAAGCACCTCTGTTAACAGAATTTTGAGCTGTCAGTTCCTACTAGGGTGAGAAAAAAAAAAACCTCTGCCCTCTGGGGAGAATACCTGTGCTGAAAAGATATTGATGACAAAAAGACCCCTTTTCTCCTGAGTGCCCAGGCCTCTGCACTGTGTTGTGCATAAGCTTTTAAGACATTTATTGACCTAATAAACCTTTATATGTATTAGGCAAATTTACACTTGCATACAGTGACAGTGAAAGATGTTCAGGTGGCAATATTATTTGAAGTGTTAAGATTTTAAGTTTTCAAATATAATTTTAACCACCAGGCAGAGCACAAAACAATGTTTATGTTACAGTAATTTTCTGAATTTGAATGTTATGAGGGGGAATTTTGTTTATACACAGATAAGAATGTAACAGCAAAAACTGATCATGTACTTCTGGGGACTTCCCTGGTGGTCCAGTGGTTAAGACTCCACACTCCCAATGCAGGGCACTTGGGTTCGATCCCTGGTCAGGGAACTAGATCCCACATGCCACAACTGAAAGATCCTGCACACGGCAACGAAGATCCCATGTGCTGCAACTAAGACCTGACACAGCCAAATAAATAAACTTTTAAAAATAGCGATCATGTACTTCTGTATTCTCTGTCTCTATGAATTTTAATTCCTTTGGCGATTGTCCAGGTAAGGATTACTTGCTAATTACGTCAACTTATTATTCACCCAAGGTCTCAAAGTCAATGGATTAGGGAATCTTAGAAATTATAGTGTGTTGAGATAGAAGAAAAATACCATCACAGTTGAAGAATGAGAATTACTCACTTTACAAAGTGGAGTAGCTTTGTAAGGCTACATAATTACCGGTATTGTTGGAAATTTTAAAGGATCAATTTTTATTTTTTAATTTATTTTACTTTCTTAAGATTTATTTATTTTATTTATTTTTGGTTGTGTTGGGTTATTTTGGGTCTTCGTTGCTGCTCATGGGCTTTCTCTATTTGTGGCAAGTGGGGGCTACTTTTCATTGCAGTGCGTGGCCTTCTCAGTGCAGTGGCTTCTCTTGCTGTGGAGCATAGGCTCTAGGCGCTTGGGCTTCAGTAGTTGTGGCACATGGGCTCAGTAGTTGTGGATCACAGGCTTAGTTGCTCTGCGGCATGTGGGATCTTCCCGGACCAGGGCTAGAACCTGTGTCGCCTGCATTGGCAGGTGGATTCTTAACCACTGTGCCACCAGAGAAGTCCCTAAAAGGATCAGTTTTCCCCCATTCTATCTTCCAACTGACTTACTCGTTCTTCCGCCTCAGTTATTCTGCTGTTTATACCATCTAGAGTATTTTTAATTTCAGTTATTGTGTTGTTCATTACTGTTAGTTTGCTCTTTAGTTCTTGTAGGTCCTTATTAAATGTTTCTTGTATTTTCTCTATTTTCTTTTCGAGATTTTTAGATCGTCTTTGCTATCATTACTCTGAATTCTTTTTCAGGCAATTTGCCAATTTCTTCTTCATTTATTTGGTCTTGTGGGTTTTTATCTTGCTCCTTTGCCTGCAAGGTGTTTCTTTGTTTTCTCACTTTATCTAATTTATCATATTTGCTGTCTCCTTTCCCTATGCTGCCTAGTAGAAATTCCTCTTATCTCTGTTCTGTTTGGCTTGAGGCATCCAGCCCTGGAGCTTGCTGGCCTTTGCTTGAATTTGGAGCTTGGTGTTGAGAATGAGAACTCTGGGGGAGCACTTGCTGATTAATATCCCATGGGGTCAGGAGTTCTCTGGTGGTCCAATGTCCTGGACTCCGCTCTGCTGTCTCAGAGGTCCAGGTTTGACCCCCGGCCGGGGCACCAAGACCCTGGAAGCTGCACGGCATGGAGAAAAAGGAGGTAGAAGGAGAGCAAAGGAAAAAAAGGAATAAAAAAGGGAAGAAGGAGAAAGGACAGACAGATCCCTAAGACTGGTGGAAAAAGCAACTCTAATCAGTCAAAATCACACAAGGAGATGTGCACACTTGCATTTGCAAAAAGAGAAGAGGAAAAGAAACCAAAGAGAAGAGAAAAAGAGAGAGCAAAGAAAAGAAAGAAGAGAGTACTGATGCCAATTACAAGCAAATCCACATATAAATATATATAGTAAAGATTAAACTAACAAATACCTAAGACCAGAAACAAGACAAACATACCAAGAAGTCCTCCAATACTTCTAGGTAGGGCTCTGCACCTGCTGAGTAGAGGACTATGGAGAGCTCAGACTGTGATCTGGTGTTAGTCCTGTCTGTATTTGTCCCCACAGTCCCCAGTTGTCCCCTATGTCTACAGTCTCTATTGTAGAAACACTCGTCTATTCAGGTGATCCACAGATGCAGGGTCTTTCAGGCCTACTGTGGGCATTAAATCTGCTCCTCCTGTGGCTGTTTCTCTTTCTCTTCTTTGGTCCTGCAGTGCTAGGATCAATTTTTAAAATAAAGACATTAATTTTTTTAACTCAATTTAGTTCAACTCATGTGTTTACATTTACATAACCATAGATATTTAGTGTAAGAAGTGATAACATATCTGATCTATAGGATAACTGTCATGAGTTTAGGAAGTTTCTTGTAAAAAATTAATAATGAATACACCTCAGATCTTGCAAAAACCCAAATGTAGTGTTTGCATGATATTTCATATTGTGATAAAATCGGGGAGAAGATAGGACTATCTTTTAAATGAAAATTAACAAAATAATTTATTCAAGGGTTTACCTTGTGTAGAAATATTGAAGTATCTTGGAGTTTTAGATTATTACCTTGGCTTTATTTTATCAACTAAGGTCACAACTTGATAAGTGGGGTCCAAAAATTTTAATCACAAAAAATGAAGGCTTGTGTCATTTGCAGATGAATGCAGTAACTAGGGCCTTTGCAACCCAAGGCCACCCAGTTCCCAGCTTAAATGGGCCTAGGATCCCATGACTGGTGGGGACTTGAGAAGCCTCCGAAGTGTTGGCACCCATTCATTGACCGTGGAGGTGTGTGGAGCAGGCAAACCTCAGGGCTAGGGCCTTCCTCTTGGCTTTCCCATTTCCATCCGGCTGGTAGGCCACTGCCGCATTTATCTCTCTTATGTTGTTAAAGCCTTTGACATATTGATGAGAGTGTTTAATTCGGAAGGGGTGCCTGAAGCGTCTTCATAACTGTTAGCATGTGGCCTGATAGCAATGTATGTTTCCTTTGCCTTATCCTGTAGCTTAGCAACCAGGATATTGTGACAATTACAGAAAAAAAAATCCAGTTTTCCATTTTCTCTCCTCCAAAAACTTTTTTTAGAGAGAGAAAGAATGTATTGAGGAAGCAGGGCTACTGGTTAGACTTTTACTATAATAGCCTAGTTGGTTTTATATGGTTATTTATAAATTGTTTAAAACTTATCAGAATATAATAACCTCAAATTCTCTGATTTTACTGATTAATTTTTCTCTTTTACTTTTTGAGCATTTGGAAATTACCTTTGTGGACAGCAAAAAACATGTGATATGGTCCCCCCATGATCAATTTCTTTAATTTATTTAAATATCTGAATAGGTATACCAACCAGAGGGCAGGTCCACATTGTATGGGGACTGAAGTTTAAACAATCCATGTCCTTCTTTAAGAAAAAGATACAAATCTAGTTCCAAAAGTGTATATTTATTTAGGAAAAGAAAAGATATCCCAACAAATTGCAAATTTTAAAAAGTTGACAAGTACCACAAAAATAACAAAAGCCAGCAAAACTCTACTACTGCTGTTGTATTATAATTTCAACTTGAGCTGCCTGTATTATCTTTTTCTCCCTTCGTTTTGGCTGCATACTGTGGTCACATCTTTATAGGACAATGATTGTGAAACATAATTTTCTTTCAAAGGAATAGAATGAACGGTAAGTAAAGCTGTATTCCTTCCGGCCTGCTTGAGGGAAATGGCTTGCTGTGGATGGTTTAGAATAGTCTCTTTCTGTTTCGCTGGTCCTTGTCAGGAAAGCCACCTCAGGAGCTTCCTCGGAGGTTTTTTCCTCAGAGGCCCAGCCCGTGGGGATGAGCTGCAAGTGTGAGCGTGGCCTGGACCCTGCCAGTGGTCTGAGCCAGCCTGTGGTTTCTTCTGTGGCCTCACCTCAAGGGACCAGGACTTTTACAGCATCAGAGGTGTGGGCTTACACTTCCAAAGGTTTTCCTCCCGGGAGTCTTCAAGACCATTCAGAACAGGAGTTCTCTGGGTTTTGAGAATGTCTGTGTCTTTGCTTGTTCATTTCCTCCGGAAGTGGGCAGAAGTAGCTTTCAAAGGAAACTCCTCCCACTGATATGCATACAGAGGAAAAAGCCTCGCTGTCACCCAGTAGAAGCATCTTCTCGAACTTCTCCAACTCTCGAACTCTCATGCTGGAGACTGTCAAGGAGGCCTCCTATAAGGGCAGGGGTCCCTCCACTGCAACTGTGCCCCAACTGGGGGTCTTCGTTGGGTGCTGGGTTGATAAGCTTAGGAACTCCTGGGTGTGAATTGGTATGTGAAGGGGAGTGCCTGCATTTCCTGGACCCTGTGTGAGAGTTCCAACCTCACTTTGGTCCCCGCAACTTCTCCTGCTGTCCTGCCACTTGTGTCTTTTCCTGGGATCCCTCTGCTTCTTCGGAGGGGAATAAAACCCACAACAAAATACCACAACACATGCACCAGATTGGCAAAAATTAACAATCCCAGCTCTGACAGTACCAAGTGGGCAAGGGACATGGAGTATCAGGGGCACTCGGGCACTGCCACTGGGACCATAACTTGGTGCAGGCTCTGGGAGAACGTCTACTCAGCTTGACCATAAACATGGCCTTGGCCTCAACCATGTCACTCCTGGGTGTGTGTGCCCAGCAGAGAGGCACGGCGCACAAGGCTCCAAGACAAACTCCTGCAGCAGAATGTTTGAGTCTTTGTCATGAGCAAACACTGGAAACCACGTAAATGCCCATCAGCAATAGAACAGAGAAATAAAAAACTGTGCTATATTCACACATTGAAAGCTCACATAGGAATGACAAGTATAGCTGTACTGAATAACATAGGTAAATCTCATAATGGTGAGTGAAAGAAGAGAGACACAAACTAACCTATACCGTGTTGCTCCACTCACAGAAAGTCCCAAAATAGGCCAAATGAAACTTGTTTGGGGAAGCTTCTTTAGGGGGCGACACTCTAAAGAAAAATGATGACATGATTATTGCAAAAGTGAAGACAGGAGTGACAGCCGGCTGTGGGAAGAGGACTGCGGCTGAGAAGTGGTGACACAGGTGTTCCCTTCAGAATTGTTCTCTAAACTGTACAATCTATGTCATGGGCTTTATTTCAAACAGCTTCATTGAGGTGTAACTTACGTACAACAAAGTATATTGTTTAAAGTGTACGATGTGGCACATTTTGACACATATATACACCTGAAAAACCACCACAATCGAGATGATGTGCATAGCCACTACCCCAGAACGTTCCTTCCACCCCCTTGTAAATCGCCTCCCCGCAGCAGTCCCCGTAGCCCAATGCCTGGGTGACCCCGATCTGCTTTCTATCACTATATGTTTGTTTGCATTTTCAAGAGTTTTATAGCAATGGACTCACAGCATATACTCTTTTTCTGTTGGCTTCTTTCACTCGGCACGATTACTTTGAGGCTCGTCCAGGTGGCTGCATGTTTCCAGGTTTCCTTCTTCTTTGTGGTTGAGCAGTATTCCCTTGTGTGGATGGACCACAGTCTGCTCTTCATTCGTACTCTGAAGGACATTTGAGTTGTTTCCAGTTGGAACTATTAGAAATAAAGCCTCTTGGAACATAAAAATGCACAGAGAGTTTAATTCCAGGTTGAGATAGCAGACTGAACATCTGTATCTAACTCTGCTCTTCAGTAAAGCGACCGTCAAGAGACTTTTGGGAGAGAGAACAACAGAAATCTCCACCAAAGGGAAGGGCAGAGGCTGAGACCACAGCAACAGTGTTTCCGGAACTGAGAAAACAGGTGGGTGAGTGGAAACTGACTTAGCCAACCCGAAAATCAGAGGACAAAACAAGAGGTCAATGGGCTGTGAAATTCTACCCGGACAGGGAGGGGAGCCTTTCCCCTGCACCCAGATGGGGGCCTCCAGGCAGGGTGTTACAAGTGTCTTCTCTGGACAATCTGGATGGGACGGAGCTTCCAGTCACTCTCCCAGAACTGCAGTATAGAAGCTGCCAAAGTGACAAGGCCCAGCACTTGGATGAAAACGGACCCTGATGCTTTCTTTAGAGCACTGAGGATGAAGGGAAGAGTCGGCAAGTTTCCGGAATTCAGGAGAAAGAGTTAGGATGCAGAAGGGCAACTCCTGAAACCAGAGCTAATGCACCAATTCCTTCCAGATGTGGGAGGAGAATCATTTCCAACCTAGTAATTTGTAAGTAGGCAAATTATCACTGGTACATAAAGGCAGGATAGAGACTTTGTCAGACACCAAGTTCTCACAAATATCTCTCCTGCCTCCTTTTCTCAGGGAACTGAAGGTAAACACAACAGAGGAAGGCAAGAGCCTGGTGCAGCCCTGCCCTTGTGGCACTCACCTTTCAGTGGAGGAGACAAAAGCTAATAGGCCTCTAGATCCTGTAACGTTGGGAAGAGGTAGGTACCTGGAGGGGAGGCAGAGTCCAGAGGTAGAGCAGGATGGTACAGCATGGTTGCTGCGATTTCAGGTGCTGTGGATGGGGAAGGCTTCTCTGAGAGCCCGAGCCACTTGAGCAATTGCTTCTGATTTCCTTTGAAGTATGCTGTGTATACTTTGTGACCACTTTTTGTAAATTTCTGATTGGAACCAGAAAACATGTATTCCTGTAGTATATACAGTTTGATACATAGTTAGAAAACCAATGTCATGGATTATAGTTTTAGCCAACTGTATTGTATTGTAAATATTTAAAATGTTCCTGTACATTATGATGTTTTGACATTCTGGCTAGGGAGAGACTGCCCTTCCCAGGGCTAGCCAATTCTTCAGATACCAAAGGTCCCAGCCGGGAGTATGTCTTGGATGTGCAAATCAATTCAGTAGCAGGCCTTCTCCATCTGCCCCCACAGTCTGGGAGGCAATATTCCTCTGCCTTCATCATCCCAAGGCCAGGTGCCAGGTGACTAGAGACACTCCCACAGCCCAAAGCCCGCCAGAGTGTTCAAACCAGCCAATCCTAAACTGTTCATCCTGTCCCACCTGGCCTTTCCTTCAGAAACCCAATAAAGGTCTTAGGCTAAAGCTTCCCCTCATTCCTGTTCTCTGACTCCTGACCACCCTGGGTCTTCCCCATGTGGCCCTGCAGGGCAAGCATCCTGTCTCTAGGACCTGGGAAGGGAGGGCACTTCGTTTTCCTGAGCCTCTCCTCTGTCTCCCCTTGCAGCCGCACCTAATGGATCATCCTTTAAAAGAATATGAGACACCAACTCGGAGGCTTCTCTTTGTTTTGCCCCAAGAATAATACTGTTATATTTCTGCCCATTTCTTCTTTGCGTATTTCCAGCAAATTGTGCTTTCTCTGCTTCAGTGAAATGCTGCTCACAAAGATGCATTACAGTGACTTATTTATGGTAAAAATGCTCTCCTTATTGACATAAAATGATACTTTTGGGGTACCACTTAAAATTCTTTGACTTCTCCTTTGTCAGACACTAATATTGCTTTTTCCATTAATTTACGAAGGAGGCTGCTGAGAGTAGACATGTCTCCGAAGAGTCTGGCCAGTGCACAAGCTGTTTAAATTCACTGGCACATCTAAGGGGCAAACCAGCTTGCCTGGGCTTGGAGCGGTGGGCCCACGGGGTGTAGGGAGGCCAGGGGGGCATGTTTGATAACTCGTTCAGAGGTAATCACTCCACTTTGGACATGCGTGATTATCCTGAAAGGAAGCATTCTGAAGAACGATGGTGCACATGAAATCCATGAAGATCGGGAGCTGTGGCGCTGCCGTCCTCAAACATAACATACGTGTCTGAAAGCGTGAGTTTACAGAAACAATAGCTCAGAGAATGAAATCAGGGCTGGAGGGAGAAGAGGTAGGAGAAAGTTCCAGTGGGCTGGCTTCCTTGTTTTTCGATAACAGCTATTGCCCACGCTGTATTATTTAAAGGTATAAATGAAACCATGAGAAGATCTAAAGGTAGTACTATAAATGGAAAGTTTGGAGGAGCAGAGGGCAGGGAGGGAGGGAGGTGGCAAGGAGGATGAGTGTGTTAATTTTCTAGTCTTTTAAAATAGAGAATTCATTGACGGGCCTGTTTGGCCTCACATCCATACCCCTGCTGGGCATCATGGCAGAGGGGAGTGACAGGTGAACTAGTGACCAAATATTAAGCTGGAAAGGATCCTGAAGAAATTTCAAAAAAATGGAAAAGAAAGTAATCCAGAACACAACAAAAATGGAAAAGAAAAGCAAACAAAAGCCTACTTTTAGAATTTAGAACTCCCTCAGAAAGCATCTTTGGTTTAAAAAAAAGTCAAAGGAAAAATTGCAGAATATCTAGAAAACAGGAATGATGAGAACAGAAAGTACTGAGTTGGAACACAGAGAAATCAGAGAACTAATAAATCATTCTCAAAACTGGTTTTTTGAAAACCTAAAAACAAGACAAAAAGATAAAACAGTAGCCAACCTAAGCAAGGGAAAAACCAAGCAAAGTTCAAACCCCAAACTAGGAAATAATAATACATACTGATGAGGTCTCACAGAAGTAGCTGTAAGCCACCCTAGGGCCACAGGCACCTTGTGATCAAGGCAACAGAGAAAGTTCTCTTAAAGAGACACCCCCCCCCAAGACCTGATTGAGGTACCGTTTCAGATGTCACCTTCAGGCTCAACCCAGTCCAAGCGGAGCAGAGGAGCTGAGGCCTCCCAGAAGCCCCTGAAGGATTTTCCTGAACTTCTCATTGCTGGAACTAGGTCACGGGCCACCACAGTTCCTTGCAGCAGGATTTCTTCCCTGAATTGCACAAGAAAAGAGTGGGATTCAGAATCTAAGCAGAGGCACTTCCCTGGTGGTCCAGTGGTTAAAACTCCGAGCTCCCAATGCAGAATGTAAACAGCTCTACTGATGAGGCAGAAAGGGGATCTGCCCTGTGTCTGGGTCTCTTCAGGGCTCTGCTCAGTCCCACTGATCATTTGTCTCTTTTAGCACGAAAGCTGCACTATTTTCCTCAATGTCATTTCACCACGTGTGTTTGTATAGCTGACAAGGCAAGTCTTCCCTTGAGTCAACATTTTCTTTATCCATCTTGTACATTTACTTAGATGAACCTTAAAATCGTATTGTCACCTTCCATGACACTCAGGTAGGAAAAAAAATGGACAGCTTTTCTTGGGCAGCTTCAAACCCCAATATGCTTTTTTTCCCCAAAATTCCTCCAGCCTCCTACCTCCCCCTTAGAGATTATCTTTTCATCTTTATCAGGATGGTACATAAATGTTAACTCTGACAATATACAAGTAAAGTATCGCTAATACCAAGCAGTCAAAGATACATGGCTATTGAAAGTTAATGGAACAAGAGATCTGAGTGTATTATTCAAGCTTACAAACAACTAAAGATAATAGTGTCAATATCAAATGTGGTGTGTCAGGGGTCCCCAAGACCACCCTCAGGAACATCCAGGCCTGCCAAGTTAACCCTTTACTACACCTTAGGGGAAGAGTGCTGTGTCCCACCCTGTAACAAAAGCTATCTCTCCATGTTTTGTGCACAGGTTGATTCTAATAGTTGAAAAACCAAAGACAAAAATTCACATTATGATGTTTCTGTAAATATTTTAAAAGGCCAGATCAAGACGAGGCATACTAGGATTACATTTCCTTCTTATAAATCTAATTTTATGACCCCTGGGCCATTTGAAAAGAGAAGTTTCTTAGCATCAAGGGCCAATGGATTCGCTTTTCTTAAACATCATCAATTGGTAGAATTATATTTTACTTTGCTTCTTATTTTGATGATAACTTCCTAGTACAGTTTTTTCCCTGCTGTTTCTAATTGCTTTCCTTATTTTCTTGAACTAATTATCATCAGCATATTAAATTTTCTTCACACTCCCAATCACACTATCTAATATGTTGAGTTCCCAGAGCCTGCCATTCTCATATTCCAATCTGGACTGATTGCCAATCAGGCCTTCTGCCCACTTGGAATCCCTGGTATTTCCTGTCACTGCTCTCCTGGATTAAATCCACTGTCTTGTGGATCCCACATCTTCTTTTTTCTTGGCTTACACCCTTGTTTTGCTGGAGAACATCCTTAAGTAGCTTCCTAAGAAAAGATATTTGAGAGGTAAATTTTCTTAGGTATTGCATATTTTAAAATATTTTTATTTCATTGTCATACTTGATGGATATTTTGGCTGGTGTAGAATTCTAAATTGAAAATAATTTTCTCTTGGAAGTTTGAAAGCATTGCCCTATTATCTTTTTTAATTGTTGTCCTATTATCTTTTATTTTTTTAATTTTTGTTCAGATTTATTTTATTTTATTATTTATTTATTTAATTTTTGACTGCATAGCTTCTTCTTTGCTGCGCACGGGCTTTCTCTAGTTGCAACGAGTTGGGACTACTCTTCGTTGCGGTGAGCGGGCTTCTCGTTGCAGTGACATCTCTTGTTGCTGAGCACAGGCTCTAGACTCACGGGCTTCAGTAGTTGTGGCGCATG
The DNA here is from genome assembly GCF_030028045.1 of Hippopotamus amphibius kiboko. Classification (NCBI taxonomy): domain Eukaryota; kingdom Metazoa; phylum Chordata; class Mammalia; order Artiodactyla; family Hippopotamidae; genus Hippopotamus; species Hippopotamus amphibius. Next base: position 2,804,206 of record NC_080203.1, read on the forward strand.
GGCTTAGTTGCTCCGCAGCATGTGGGATCTTCCTGGACCAGGGCTCGAACCCGTGTCCCCTGCATTGGCAGGCAGATTCTTAACCACTGCACCACCAGGGAAGTCCCTGTCCTATTATCTTTCATCATCCAGTGTTATTATGAGGTCTGATTCCTATTCCTTTTTCTTGGTTTTATCTTGCGAAAACTATTCTTAGTTGCTTGCTCGACTTCCTAGATCAATTGTCAAAGTCCTTATATTTTCTCTCCTATTTCTTGTCTGTGTTGCTTTGTTCTATTTTCTAGGAGACTTCTTTAGTTTTATTTTTTTTTTATTTTTTATTTTTTATTTTTTGGGGGGTACACCAGGTTCAATCAACTGTTTTTATACACATATCCCCGTATTCCCTCCCTTCCTTGATGCCCCCCCCCTCGAGTCCCCCCCACCCTCCCTGCCCCAGTCCTCTAAGGCATCTTGCATCCTCGAGTTGGACTCCCTTTGTTATACAACAACTTCCCACTGACTATTTTACAGTTGGTAGTATATATATGTCTGTGCTACTCTCTCGCTTCGTCTCAGTTTCCCCTTCACCCCCCGCCCCCTCCCATACCTCGAGTTCTCCAGTCCATTCTCTGTATCTGCTTCCTTGTTCTTGTCACTGAGTTCATCAGTACCATTTTTAGATTCCATATATGTGAGTTAGCATACAATATTTGTCCTTCTCTTTCTGACTTACTTCACTCTGTATGACAGATTGTAGTTCTATCCACCTCATTACATATAGCTCCATCTCATCCCTTTTTATAGCTGAGTAATATTCCATTGTATATATATGCCACATCTTCTGTATCCATTCATTTGTTGATGGGCATTTAGGTTGCTTCCATGTCCTGGCTATTGTAAAGAGTGCTGCAATAAACATTATGGTACAAGTTTCTTTTGGGATTATGGTTTTCTTTGGGTATATGCCCAGGAGTGGGATTACTGGATCATATGGTAGTTCAATTTATAGTTTTTTAAGGAACCTCCAAATTGTTTTCCATAGTGGCTGTACCAACTTACAGTCCCACCAACAGTGCAGGAGAGTTCCCTTTTCTCCACACCCTCTCCAACATTTGTGGTTTCCAGACTTTGTGATGATGGCCATTCTGATTGGTGTGAGGGGATACCTCATTGTGGCTTTGACTTGCATTTCTCTGATGATGAGTGATGTTGAGCATCTTTTCATGTGTGTGTTGGCCATCTGTATGTCTTCTTTGGAGAAATGTCTATTTAGGTCTTCTGCCCATTTGTGGATTGGGTTATTTGCTTTTTTGGTATGAAGCTGGATGAGCTGCTTGTAAATTTTGGAGGTTAATCCTTTGTCCGTTGTTTCATAGGCAATTATTTTTTCCCATTCTGAGGGTTGCCTTTTAGTCTTGTTTATGGTTTCTTTTGCTGTGCAAAAGCTTTTAAGTTTCATGAGGTCCCATTCGTTTATTCTTGATTTTATTTCCATGATTCTAGGAGGTGGGTCAAAAAGGATGTTGCTTTGATGTATGTCAAAGAGTGTTCTGCCTATGTTTTCCTCTAGGAGTTTGATAGTGTCTGGCCTTACATGTAGGTCTTTAATCCATTTGGAGTTTATTTTTGTGTATGGTGTTAGGAAGTGTTCGAATTTCATTCTTTTACATGTTGTTTAGTTTTATTTTTCAGCATTTCTATTGGAATTTCAACTTCAATAATCACATTTAATTTCCAAGAATTATTTCTTGTCCTCCACTCCTTTTGCATAATATTCTGTTCTTGTTCTGTGGACCCAGTATTTTCTTAGTTCTTTGAATATGCAAATTAATTTTTAAAAATTTCCCATATTTTCCTCTGCGTTTTCTGGGATTCGTTCAAGTTTCTTTTTCCCGTATAGGCTATACTTGACTATTTTTCATGTTGAAGGCTTTTTTCAAATTTCTGATGGTGCTTTGTGGTTTAGTAAAGAAGGCCTGGATAGCTTTTGCAGATTTAATTGGCTTGAGCAATGGGTCCATTTTCCTGCTATGACTCCTCTGTGTAAAACAGGGAGCTGAGGAACAGAGTTGCCCACATCTGTGCTGGAAGCCCTAGCTCTCTACAGAGAGTTCATTCAATTTCTTTTGAGAACTGTCAGGTATTTTCCCTGCAGGCCTGCACCAGCTGCTAGCTCAGGTGTCTGGTGGAGGAGAGGAAGTTTCATATGATGCAGTCATTCTGTATTGGGGCCTTCAATTAATCCCCATGTGTTCAGAACCATTTAATTTAGTGCCTTCCACCACATGCCTGCTGATTCTGAGCCTACTCTCTGGTGTTATATCTGGCAAACAGGCTACACCTCCTCTGTAGTTCCTTTGTCAAATATTCTAGGCTGGATTTTTCCTGCCTATTTTATTCATCAGCTAATTCCCATCTGCTTTCCAAAAAATTGTTGAAACCTGTCGACTGAGGATAACCTCCCATCCTCATCACATTCTTTTCACTCTGATGAGTTTATTCCTTTCTGTTCCTAGGTACTTTTCTTGTAGTGAGCATGTAAGGGTAAAGAAAGATTCCCTGTGTGTGTATGTGGGTGTGCACACACAAGTGTGAGCATGACATACCAGAATCAATTCATTTCTCATGTAGTTCCCTCTTTTTAGTCAGTCAAATATTTCTTTCTTCATTTTAAAAAAAATTTAAGTATAGTTGATTTACAATATTGTGTTAATTACTGCTGTACAGCAAAGCAACTCAGTTATACATATATATACATTCTTCTTTTTTATATTCTTTTCCATGATGGTTTATCACAGGATATGGGATACAGTTCCCCGTGCTCTACAGTAGGACCTTGTTGTTTATCCGTCCTATATATACTAGTTTGCATCTGCTAACCCCAAACTCCCAATCCTTCCCTCCCCCATATTTTCTTTTTTCTAATAAATGTATTATTTATTATGGTTATTAATTTTTCTAGATGACCACTTTGGCCACACAACATAGGTTTTAATAGGCAGGGCTCTCATTGTTGGTCATATCTGAAGAGTTTATTATTTATTTATTTATTTATTTATTTATTTTACTGGCTAAAATGTAAATTTTTATTTCTTTTTTTTTTTTTTACAAGAGAACAAATCCACACTTTTATTTATTTACTTTTCAATAAGTTTAAATCCTTGAAGGGTACAGCATTACACGGATTCTGTGTCCAATGGCCTTAGCAGGAAGGTTGCTTCGGAATTTGGCATGAACCATGCCACTGTTTCCATGAGCGCGAGTTATTTTTCCCCAGATTACTCTAGTTTTGTTAGGTTTTCCACCAGGAGTCACTGTGTTGTTCTTTGCTTTGTACACATAAGCACATCTCTTGCGTAGATAGAATTCAGTTTCATCTCGAGCATATACACCTTCAATTTTCAGGAGAGCTGTGTGCTCCCTCTGGTTCCGTAGACCCCGCTTATAGCCAGCAAAAATGGCCTTGGACCACAACCTTCCAGACATATTTGTCGTTTTAGAAGTGCTGTTCCCAGCAGGCCTTAAAACAAAAGGAATCAATTTAAATTCGTGCAACGCGCGTTTCCCACCTCGTCTCCTCTGGAAAAACACCCCAAACTCAGAGGATGCCTGACAGCTAAGCAAACTCCAAAGTGCTTCTATTTCACATTCCACTCCGCCAGGGCCCGGAAGCAACTCCGGTTACCGGAGCACCCATGCTCGGAGGTCAGGGGACCAGCACCATCAGTCCCAAATCTCCTCCATCCTGTCCTCCCTGTTGCTGGCATCCACAGAAACCATCAGCTGGTAGAGCGTCGGAGCCGCACCAGTGCCTCGCGAGAGGCACACGGCCGAGCCATAAATTTTTATTTCTTAATATGTCTTCAAATAAATATTTTAAATTAGGCAACCCACTATTTTTTAATTATCAAATTACAGAAGAAAAATATTGAAATGGTCAAAAAAGCCAACAATATGTACTCAATTTCATTACGTATAACAGAAACACAAATTAAAATGCCGAGAAAATACAAACCAATCAGAATGACTACAGTTAAGAAATTTGACAGTTTCAAGTTTTGTCAAGGATTTTCTAGTAACAGGAACTCTCATTCTGTGCTAGTGGGAACACAAATTGTTCATATCTGAAGAGTTTATAATTTTAGTTTATGTTTCATCTTTAACCAAAGAGTTATTTTGAAGCCTGTTTTAAAACTTCCAAGTGGAGAGTGCTTTGGGGGTTTTGTTTTACTTTTGCCCATTCTTTTGTTCCTAAGTCTTAATTGTATTGTATTGTTGCCAGAGACTGAACTGCATGATTTCTACATTTTGGAATTTACTGAGATTTGTCTTTTGAGAGTTCTAATTCATAAACAACTTTAGGAAATGGTCCATAGTGTTTGAAACATATTTGTGTGTTTTATATTTTGTGGTATCATCTGGGATGTTAGTTGTAAAATTTTAAACTGTTTTACCCTTCTCATTTTCTGTTGTCATTTTGGATTTGCTCTAAATATATATATAATATATATATATATATTTTTCTATCATTTCAAGGGATTTTTAGAAAGACGGAGTAGAAGTTTGTGCTCTGTTTCCCACGTCGATAAAATCTTTCACGTTGTGGGTTTTCTGTCAATTGCTAGCTATACTATATTTTTCTTGTTTTTATCTTCTATAGTCCCATTTTCAAGGGGATGCATTAAAAACTGTTATAGTAGTTCCATTTTTTTAAATGGCCCATTTTAAATTCTACTAGTAAATACTCTAACCTCTACTATATTTTTCTACTTTTCAATGGCAAGAGTGAAATTGTATCACTTAAATTCTGTTTATTCAAACTAAGGAATTTGGCAAGACCCCCATCATTGGTTTTCTCTTTCAAAATAGTCTTGACATGGGACTTCCCTGCTGGTGCAGTGGTTAAGAATCTGCCTGCAAATGCAGGGGACACAGGATCGATCCCTGGTCTGGGAAGATCCCACATGCGGAGGAACAACTAAGCCCATGGGCCACAACTACTGAGCCCATGCTCCACAACTACTGAAGCCTGCATGCCGCAATGAAGAGTGGTCCCTGCTCATCACAGCTAGAGAAAGCCTGGGCGTAGCAATGAAGACCAAAGTCTTGACGTCTAGTCTTGTACACTTACTCTTCTCGATCTAGAACTAACTTGTTAGAGTCCATAAAAATGCCTAGATTTTGACACACACAAAGAATTTCCAGGTTAATTTATGAAGAATTGACATCTTTATTATGTCAACTCTTCCTTTGCAGGATTGTGTGTAGTTTCTATTTTTTTCAGGTCTTCTTTTATGTTTTTCAGTAAAGTTTTATAGTTTTTTAATATAGTCTTTTGGCATTTTTTATTGTTTATTCCCAGCTGTTTTATAATTTTTGTAGAGTAAGTTGAATCTTTTTTCCCATTACTTTTCCAGCTTTTTCTTACTGGCTGGATCTGTATGCCTGCGTCCTAACAGCAAGGGAATCCATTTGGGATTAATGGATCTTTCTCCTCACAATGAAACTCCAAGGATAAGGTTTAGAAGAGAATGGAAGGTGAAGAATGTGTGTTTTCTTTTACATGAATGATGCTGCACGATAGATCTTGTTCTGTTTCTTGCTTTGTTCCCACTTAACACCATTAAATATGCTGTTTGCTTTAAGTTTTTTAACAGCCACCCTTGATCAGATTAAGGAAATTCCCTTCTATTCATAGTTCTCTAAGTTGTTGCTGGCTTTTTTTTATGTCATAAGTAAGTGTTGAATTTTATCAAAGGCTTTTCCTACATATATTGACATGATCATATAATTTGTTCCCCTTATATCTGTTTGATTTTCTAATTTTAAACCATCCTTGCATTCTTAAAATAAAACTTAACTTGGTTAGGCTATATCAGTATATACTGTTGGATTCAGTTTATTTGTCTAGAATTTTTACATCTATTTCCATATTCTGTGTCATCCTTTCATTGGTTTGTTATAGTAATCATATTAGTCTCATAAAATAAGTTTGGAGAGATTTCTTTTTTTTTTAATTAATTTACGTATTGGCTGCATTGAGTCTTCGTTGCTGCGTGCTGGCTTTCTCTAGTTGTGGCGAGCGGCGGCTCCTCTTGTTTGTGATGTGCAGGCTTCTCATTGCAGTTGCGGAGCATCGGCTCTAGGCGGGTGGGCTTCAGTAGTTGCTGCACGTGAGCTCAGTAGTTGTGGCTCCCGGTCTCTAGAGCGCAGGCTCAGTAGTTGTGGCGCAAGGGCTTAGTTGCACCGAGGCATGTGGGATCTTCCCCGTGTCCTGTGCATTGGCAGGTGGATTCTTAACCACTGCGCCACCAGGGAAGTCCTGGAGAGATTTCTTTCTTTTCTGTTTATGATTGGATTACCCAATCATTAAAGATTTGGTAGAACTGATCTGTAAAGTTCTCTGAGCTTTTTTCTTGGGGGGGGGGAATTTTTTAAAAACCTAGTCAATTGCTTTGTGGTCATACTAGGGTCTATCCAGGCTTTCTGTTTCTAGAGTCAGTTTTGGTAAGCTGTGCTTTTCTTTTATTCATTTTGCTTGTGTTTTCCAATTACGACATACAGTTGTTTATAATATCTTTTTAGATAATTAATCTGTTTTATCTATTACCTATTATCTAATCTATCGTATCTGTGGTTACATTTCCTTTTCATTTCTAATATAATTTACTTGTGTCTTCTCTCTAGTCTGTTAGAGGGTCGGCTTTTGTTTCCAGCTTTTCAAACGACCAGCTTTTGATGTTATCGATCTTCTTGATCACTCGTTTCTGTTTCATCAGATTTTGTTCATCCTTATTTTTCTTTCTTCTCTTTGCTCCAGGGTTACTCTTCTGTTCCTTTCATAGTTTCTTGAGTTGGCTGTTCAGCTTGTTGACTTAACTGCCTACTCAACATCTCCTCTCAACATCTAACAGGCACCCCAAGCTTAACCTGGCCAAAACAGAATTCTTTATCTGTACCTCCAAAAATGTGCTTTTCCTACAATTTTACCCATCATGGTGAAATCGCCCATTCATTCAGATGCTCAGGCCAAATACTCGGACCTCTTTGTTTCTTCTCTTTCTCTATACCCTACATCCAATCTTTTCTGCTCAATTTTGAAAATATAGCTTGAATTTCACAACTTCTCAGAACCTCCACTGCTACCACCATAGTTAAAAACCACTCTCACCTCTCCTAGACTGTTATCAAGGCGTCCTGACTGTGCTCTTGCTCCTTTTGTCTCACCACAGATCTCCACACTGCACCTGCAACATACATCTGATGATGTCAGCTCCCATTCAAAATCCTCCAAAGGCTTCTCATCTCAGAATAAGCTCCCAGTTCCCCTGGTGGCTGCAGCTGCCTCTCTGACCACATACCTTACCACTCTCTAGCCACATCAGTTTCCTTGTTACTCCCCAACATACCAGGCATAGTCTCTCCTCAAGGCCTTTGAACTTGCCTGGAATCTTCTTGTCTCCCCAGATAACCATATGGGGGAATAAAATGAGAGCAAAAGCCTGTGCATATCTAAATATCAGCCCCTTCACGCTTGCTTTATCTATCTCAAAGCTCTTATCACATACTTATTTGTATGCTTACTATGAATCTTCTGCCACAAGAATGTTTGCTGTCTCGTTCAGTACTGTGCATCCGCAGCCTGGAACAGTGCCTGGCACATAACAAGGATGTAATAAATGAAGGGGGCTGGGGAGTCACATCAGAGGGTTCCTTGTCAAGCATAGAACTAGCACAACGAGCATTGGATGGATTGTATGATAGCTGGAATCACAGTAAGATCGCCTTGACAAACAGTCCTGTCCTGAACACTACATTAGCTAAAACTTTTCTCATACTCTTAAATATTTTCCCGTACCAGCATTGCTGGATCTTAGGTCTCAAATCACCTCTTCCAGGCAGAGCTTCCTTTGTGTTCCCACTGCCTCTTCTACCCACCTACACCAAACCATCTCATCCAACAATGACAGGTCTCGTGCAGCCTTGGCATGCACTCTCTTCCCTCACCAGAGTTTCAAGAAGGCCAAGGCTGTGATTTGTTGTTCAGTTTATTCCCTGCCTCTATGAGATTGTGGCACCCAGCAAGCTTAGATGAGAGAATGCACTGGGTAGGCCTCTTAAACCAAGGTCTCTCGGCTGGAACAATGTCAGGCAACTTTGCTGCTTGTACTGAAGGTGGTGATATTGAGAAAATGCGGTGCTATGAAAGGCTTATAGCAACGTACTTTGTGTGTTTGTGGACAGCGGGTCAAGGGCCAGGGACGGCCGCACAAACAGCCGTCCCGACCCCGGGCCTTCACTTGCCCCAGCATCCGCAAGGGCCCATTAATCCTTAATATTCAAATTCCGCCCACTAAACCAGCCCCTCGGCGCCCAAGCCGCCTCTTTTTCCCAAATGACGGCCGTCGGCAGCCAATCGGCAGCTAAACGGGGCGTCCGCCCCTTTTCCTTTGCCGGAACGGACACGAACTCCCGCCAATTGGAGGCGTCGCCGCCGAGGCCCCACCCCGCCCCAACCTCTGCACCCAATGGCGGGCCAGCTGGCGGCGGCGCCGGGGGCGGGGCGCGGGCGCGCAGGTGCAGCAGCGCGCAGGCCGGCCGGGAGGGCGGGGCGCGACGTCCGCCGTGCGGGGTCCCGGCGTCGGCGGCGCGCGCGCTCCCTCCTCTCGGAGAGAGGGCTGTGGTAAAAGCCGTCCGGAAAATGGCCGCCGCCGCCGCTGCCGCGCCGAGCGGAGGAGGAGGAGGAGGCGAGGAGGAGAGACTGTGAGTGGGACCGCCGCAGCCGCGGGCGGGGACCCTTGCTGGGGGGCGGGGGGTAGGGGCGGGACGTGGCGCGGGAGGGGCCCGCGGGGTCGGGCGACACGGCTGGCGGATGGCGTCCCTCCTCTCTACCCTCCCCCTCCCTCTGGTGACGGCCCCCCCCCCCCCGCCCGTTAGCCGCACTTGCGGGTGACCGTCCTCGGCGCGGCCTCGCAGGGCTGCCTTCGCCTGGTTCCCCCCGCCCTCCCGCCTTCGGCGCGCATCCCTGCCCCCGGCCCCGCTGCCGCCCCTGTCGCCGGGGTTTCGCCTGTCGGGGTTGCGCGCGCGCGTCGTGCCCTTCGCGGGGCTTCGGGCCCGCGGCGGCGTCGCGCGTCCGCGGCCCCGGCCTCTCCCTGGATCGCGCTTCCCCGTCTCCCTCCCTCGCGCGCCCCCTCTCCCGTTACTCGGCCCCCCCACTGGCGCGCCTGCGCAGTCCGCCTCCCGTCGGGAGAGTGCGCCACAAGGGCTTCTGCGCCCTCACCCCCATCTCCAGGCTTTGCCTCCCCCTCCTTCTCGCCCATTCCATGACTTTCTGCCCCCACTGCGAGCGAGTTCCTTTCGCATCTAGCAGGAACAGGAACAAGTAGGTGGGAATTATTGTCCACCCGCAAAAGGCACTAGACGTTGTGTTCCTGGCCCCGCAGCTTGTCAGAAAGAGGCGGTTATAGTTGCCTTTAGAAGCCGTGGGTAGGGGACTGTGTGTCCGGCAGCACCTGAGGCTCTTCGATGGGAGCGCGCCCCCAGGGCCTTTGGGGGTGCTGTGGCCTCAGAATACGAGCGCCCTCCCATCCTCCCCCCCTTCGCCGGCGATCTTCCAGTTACATAAGTCGAGTGGGACATAGTATGTACGGGCTTCCATAGTCCTGGAGCGCGCCCTGCTCAAGATCACCAGTACCAGATGGGGCAAGTTCACCGCATCGCTGTGGTTCCAGTCAGTTGGTCCCTGAAAGTTTATTTTCTTTTTAGTTTGGTTCTGACTGAGTCACCCAGACTGAAACTCAGGTGACTTATTCGTGGCCTGGCAATGTTTTTGTGGTTTTGCACTGAAGACTTAAGGTCATTGTGAAGAGTCTAAAGATTGCTCTTACAGAGACCGTTCATGGCATTGCTGAGTGCGGATCCAAGGGGGGAAGCTGGCTCTGGAATACACCTCTGTGGTCGTCGCTTCCATTGTGACTGTGTTCGGTGTGGATTGGTCACAGCAGAAAGGGCTCCACCACAAAATTGATATTCCTGACTCATGGTCAGGCAGATGTGTGCTTCTGGTTTTTCCAGGAACAGGCTCTGCAGAGCCATTCACACATTGTGTGTCTGCTGTGAGGGATCGGTACCCCACATTGTGAGACGGTAGGATCGCATTCAGGGGGTGGTTGGTGATTGTGGAACCGAACCTACTGGCCTGTGAGGCTGAGTGACTTACACTTTGTAGGACTCTGGCAAGTTTTAGGTTTTGTTATATTACAAAAATGAAGCATATTCAGACCTTGGTAGTAGAATTCATGGTTAACAGGCAATTACTATACAGAAGGAATTTGGGTTTCACGGCCGGAATTTTCATCTGCATCTGAGTGGTTTCAACTAACAATGAGATTAACCTCTCCTCTTGGGTCCTTTGAAATATGCTGGATCCTTATTTTTTTTTAAATCTGTATTTTTTAGGTCTTTTGGGAATTTCCACCAGGGATTTAGGGAAATAAGCTTACTTATGGGCTTTTTAGGACTTCTACTTAAAATCCTAGTCATGGAGCCTAGGAAACATTCGCTTTTATTTTCTCACCCAGACATAGCAGAACCTTAAAGGGCACAATCAATCTGGTGGAAGTACAGTTGATTAAATAAGTTGCCACAGAATACCCACGCATGGCATGTCAGCTAGGTGGCCGATCACTGAGGTGCATTCCCCTCTGCACACACAGGTACACAAACCTCACTTGACAAAGATTCCAAAGTTTGTACATCTGAGTCTGAGACGTGGCAGGACAAGGGCTCTGCTTTGTTTTGCATCATTGGCAATGCATTAGCCTCCTCGGGTGCCCCTCCAGTTAGCTGTTCCCTCATACCCTTATCCCTTTAAACTGCACAAACAGCTTCCAGAATATAGTTTCTCTGCAAAGTGCCTGGTGGCATCTGAAGTCATAGTGGCCTAACAGCTTGAAGAAACCTTCTATGGCTCTCTTGCCAGTACTGGCCTGTCACACCATGCTCTTTTTTTGTTGTTACAGACTTGCCTGGAATGAGTTAAAGCTAGAGTCCCAGGTCTTTGTTTCACCTGATAGAGCATAGTGCAGTCCAACTGTACTCCCGAGTTTTGTGCTGCTTATGTTTTGGGAGGGTTAGAATACAATTTTGCATTCTATTTGCAATTTCTAGCCATAGCCATTGTTTCCTTGGCTGTCCTGCCTCTGTGTGGCTGAATCTAGTGGGGTGGGGAGGCAAGCTGTAGAATTCAACAGAAGAGCTGGCTAGATGAGTCCAGTATGATGTTGCCCCCACCTGAATACCCCTTCCCTCATGTGGAGATGGAACAAGCAGCTGGCTTCTTGAACCTAGAATAAAGAAGAGCAGATGGAAGAGTGTTAGTTCCTTACTCAAGGCGGGTTTCCACAACTAACATACCTGCCTGGGACTGTTTACATAATAAATGATGTCTCCCGGAACCTGTAATAGTTTATAAAGATGACTATTAGTGAAAATCTTTTAACTGGCTAACAGCAGTTTGTGGCCAGCCTGCCCGAGTTATCTATGAGAAGAGAAGCACAGAAAATGTTTGACATTTGTAGTAACTATTTTTTTAAGTGCAGAAGGGGCAAAGCATAGTCCTAGACCGGTGGTTCCAGGGAGTGTGGCAGGATACCTGCTTGTTTTTACCACTCTCCGCTCTGGTGACATGCATTCAGACCAGCCTCGTGTGGCCAGCAGATGTAACCTTTTTTCTTTGGTACAGCATTATTGCCCCTCCAGTGAAAGGACCTTGTCCTCAGTGCTTCTGTACCGGCCCTCTCCAGTCAAACTGCTGTTGTCACCACTGTGCCTTTACCTCATTTCGGGTAGGACTGATGTAAATGAGTTCCTCTTCCTTGGACTCACTGACAAAAAAGTTGCGCTCTTCTGCCTTTACCTGGTCTCTTCTGCCTTTCTCTGGCAAGGAACCTCTTCTTATTGACAGCTTGATTTGCATGCCATTGCTTGAACACTTGGTTCCACCCCTCTGATGGTAGGTATGGCGTGTGGGGGAACTGAGTGGGAATGGAAATTTGGGGGCTGCCAGGGCATGCCCACTCCTGTGTTTAGGGGGGGGTTGTGACCGTTCCATTACAGAATAAAGCCTTGGCCTTTTTCACTTCTTCGAGGAACACTTATGTTGGTTCTGCTGGTATATGACTGTGTCCTTAGCATAGCTGTTTTGCAGTACTGCAGAAGTCTGGACTCTAGGGAGCAAGACTTAGGAAGGGTTCCATTGGCTTCCGTGCCTAAGAGCTGGGGGCACTATGTATGTGGACCTGCAAATACTGCTTTATTGGGTCTTCACCTAAGTGCTCTCGCTTGCTGGCTCTTTTTTTTTTTTTCCCACGAAATCTTGAGTTGTCAGAGATCTTACACTTTCAGAGCTAGAAGGAACTTTAGTCCAGCTCCCTCCGTTTACAAATAAAAATGCAATTTACCAAAAAAAAAAATGCAGCTGTGAAAAGTTGTCGCTTTTCCAGGGCCTCCCAGCCAGGGTGCCAGTTTAATTTTTCTTATATAGCTAACTGAGTGATGCTGTAACCTTTACTTCTGCGATTTCAAAGCATTCTATGACTCGACTCTTTAAGGGAATCATAAGGCCTTGCTGCACCTCAATAGGTAATTCCAGGTACCATCCTGGTAGTTACAGAGCCGCAGTAAAAGACTTGGTTGGTGTTGCTCTTCCTCTGGTTTGATTACATGAGTAATTGTTTGTGTGAATAGTCTCTTAGGTTGTACACTCTAGGCTTTTTTTAGTCTAAAGATAAAAGTGCTCCTCTTGGGCCAGCAAGGTATCAGAGATTAGCTAATATGAGGCAGTGCAGGTTTTAACAAGGAAATAATAGTTGTCTTGATGATGAAAAACATAGTGACAGAAGACTTTTTTTGAACCTGTGTTCAAAAGCAAAAGAGAGACTATCAAACTATTAATTGTTTGTTGAACATTTCGATTTCCTGATGTGAGAGGCTTAAAAGTGATTGCTCAAAAACAGACTTGTGTATTTTTGAGGATGGCTTTGGCTTCCCAGGGTACTTGGTTTCTGTTGGTGCTGCCTTTTTTCTCTCAGGGTTAAAGCCTCTTTATGTGATGTTACAGCAGCTTGTTGCAACTTCAGCTGCTTGAAAATGAAGGGAGACTTTGTCTGTGGATTTCATGTGTTCTCCTGGGATGTTATTTTGATGTTGCATGTTCTCTTGAACACGTCTTCTCTCCCTGAGTATTTCTATATGACGTGTTGCAAGAAATACTAACCAGGGATCGCTACTAACAGTATGCTTTATAGTGTCAAAATGTCCCTCAGATGTGACAAGACCTGTGATAGTGTCGGTTCTAACACGCATGTGTGTTATGTGCCAGTAAATTGTAGTTTATCCTTTGTTTCTAGCTAGGTAAGCCGGGAAATAGTATAGTACTTTGTCTGTATGTTTATCTTCAAAATGTCCCAAATAGCCCTGGGAAAAAGGTCGTGCAGCACAATGGGGGCTTTCAACTTACGATTTTCTTTGTTTTAGGCTCCATAAAAATACAGACTCACCAGTTCCTGCTTTGATGTGACATGTGACTCCCCAGAATACATCTTCCTTCTGTAGACCAGCTCCAACAAGATTCCATGGTAGCTGGAATGTTAGGGCTCAGGTAAGTAACCTTCCTTTTTTTTTTTTTAGTATATGTCCTGGTTTGGCCATCTGTTTTTAAAAAAAAAAAAAGGAATAAAACAAGATGTACTACTCTTGGACAGTATAAAAGTACCCCAACGACTAAAGACATAACTGTGCCAAACTGTGCCATATAATAAAAAAAAGTCACTTCCCTGAGCCCTGAACGGTCAGTTTGGGTAGGGCTGCTTGTAGCCATGGTGTGATCTGGGGGTGGGTGTCAGATTAGAGCCGGAACTGGTGACCTGCACCTTCAGTTCACCTTCAAGCAGGTCAGCTGAGCTGAGAGTGCTTTGACTGAGCTCTTCACCTGCCGCTACTGCTGTCGCCTAGCGGCCTTCAGCACTGTGCTTTGTTTGCTTTGGTCTTGGGTAAATGACTTCCTGGTCAACATTAGTGAGTGGCGGTAATGCATTTTCAGACGCGGGAACTGGTGTGTGGTCCCCTGGAAGGATGACCTCCTGAAAGCTGTTGCCAGACAGCTGAGCCTATGGCTAATGGCGTGTGCTTGCCGCACTCCTCTCACGGGGACTGCAGAGAGCACCCAGATACACTTCTGGCTCTTGAGACTCTAGAGCAGAATGAATGCCTTTTGAAAAGCTGGGAAGTTAAGCCATTTGAGTCTGACATTCAGGGGCTCTATCAGCCTTGCTTTGGGCTACTTTGACGCTACTGCGTGGACTTTAATTTTGTAAAAATGAGTGGTTGCTTAATTTTTCACCTGTCAGGCTCAATATGTTAAGCTTTTTTAGAGTCAGGGGTCACTCCACATTTGCTGTTTTGACATCTGGATTTCAAACATTCCGTGTGGTAAGACAGAACGTTCTAATTTGATTTTTTTTTCATTTCTTTTCCTAAGAAAGAAACGGTGAGTTAATACACATATGCTGCCATTGTGATTCCAGATGAGACCCTCAAGTAGCACTTTGTTGTATCTCTCTAGTGGCTTCTGATGCCTCAGTATAAAGCTGCGTGGATGTCTGTAACAGATAGCCCATTTCAGGTCTGTGTGAGGGGCAGAGTTTGGATGGAGGAGAATAAAAGGTGTAGAAGGAAGTGAAGAGCATCACACTGCCTCCAAGTCCCAAGTTGGGTTCCACTCCTGATCCTGTGACTCAAATTGTCATTCCCATTTACCACTGCTGGGTGTGCTCTGGGCCCTGCTGACAGGGTGTTCTTTGTACGCCATGTATTTATGCTGGTGGGAGTTGTGAGGCTGGCACTTTGTGCATTGTCTCAGGAATTATGTGGACTAAATGTAATATAGGCAGTGAATGGGTTTCTTCTGATAGATATTAGGCCTGAGGGGGTGATTTATGTTTTTAATAGTCTTTTTCTCAGATTACGGATGGATTTTATAAAACAGACGGTGGTGACTATAGTTTCTTCTAAGAAATGTAGAAAGGAAGAGATGTTTTTTAAAATGTCTCTTATTACTTATGAATGGGAAAGACGGCCATTTGAGCTTCAAGGAACTTTGAAGGTAATTCTCAAAGGACAGAACCTGTCTTTAATAGATAAGTGCTTGATATCTTGCTATTTTTCTTTTCCTTTTTAAGAATTTAAAAAAATAATACATACTTTTTTATAGAAAATTCAAACCATTTTAAAGTATATCAAGTAAAAAAGTGAAAGCTCCCCATTACTCTCTGCACCCACTACCCAGAGTAACTATTAATTGCTGTTAATAGCTTAACATAGATCTTTCTGAATCTTCTTCTCAGACTATGCAAATATGCACCTTTTGTATTTTTGACAAAACAAGGATGGTATTGTACATATTCTGCATCTATCCATGTGACACATTTCTCTGCCTTATTTCTGTTAGATAGAAACGTGGTTTTGTGCCAGTTTACTGTCATGCATTGTCCCCCTATTGGTTTTTCTAACGGTTTACTATTAAAGATGCTATTGGATTGAACTTCCTCATGTGCCAGTCTTTTTGAAGAATGGCTGCCTAGACTTGGAGTTGCTGGTGGGTACTACCAGATCACCTTCCAAAATGTCTATCCTATTTCCCACGACATCTTAGAAAGTGCCACTTCCCGTATGCTCCCAGAATTGGATATCCATCTTTTAAATTTGGGCTCCTTGGGTTATTACTGGGGCTGAACATCAGTGGTCATTGGCCATTTGTATTTGGTCTTTGTGAATTGCCTGTTCATATTCTGCATTTATTCTTCCAGCAAGATATTTCTTTTTAAGTCAATTTATAAGAACTCTTAATGTATTAAGCATATTAATTCTTTGTCATCATGCAGATATTCTTCCTACTTTGTCATATATCTTTTGATCCTGCTTGTCTTTTTGATATATAAGATTTGTGTTATGGTTTCTTCTTTTGCTTTTATACTTAGAAAGCCCTTTTCTACTCTAAAAACATGGCAATGTTCATCCATATTTTCTTTCTTCCTAAAAAACTTGATGATGTGCTATATTCAAACATACATATTCAATACATGCAAAAGAATCTTATAGGTGATGGAACTTCCCTGGTGGTCCAGTGGGTAAGACTCCATGCTCCCAATGCACGGGGGCCTGGGTTCCATCCCTGGTCAGGGAACTAGATCCTGCATGCATGCCGCAACTAAGAGTTCGCATGCTGCAACTAAGAAGTCCACATGCTGCAAGTAAAAAAAAAAAAAAAAGACCCCGCATGCCACAATGAAGATCCTGCGTGCCGCAACTGAGACCTGGCGCAGCCTAAATAAATAAATAAATAAATAAATAAATAATTTTAAAAATTTATTATCAAAAAAAAGTCCTTTCTTTAAAAAAGATATCATAGGTAAGTTGTCCTGTGTTTTTTTGTATGGTATATAAAATACTTGTTTTTGTATTTAACTTTGGGATGGGATGTGGTCTAGAGCCCACCTAGCCAGTTGTGTCATAGCCATTTAGTGAAGCAGTCATCTGGTCTTCACCTTTATCATATGCTGACTTGAAGTGAACAAAGCATCTCTTACTTTTTTCTTTCTGAATTTTTGTTTGTGAGGCTTGATGGCAAGCCTGTCAGCAGGTAATCATTTATTCATTCACCCAACAAATATTTTAGCGCCTGCTTTGAGCCAGGGGCGGTGCTGGGCCTCCAAGTGCTGCCGCCTTAACTGGGCGAGGGGTGCCGGGGCAGGCTACAGAGGTCATGATGCCAGCTGCATGGCTACAGTGCTCATTCCGGAAGACTCAAGAAAATAGTGGACCTTCACAAAAGTAGGTTTTACATAAACTAGGAGGAATCCAGAAGGTGTGTGTGTGCATGTGTGTGTTTCAAGCTCTGACATAGAAGTTAGAGCTTTAGGGTAGACTGCAACATAAGCATAGTTTGTTTTCTAACTCATGTAATTGCAGGCTGATTTGTGTCTTGATTTATGATGAGGGCTTTTTGCTGTTAAAATAGTTCTGTATTCACCTGGCTTGGCTGTGATGGAATAAAAGTTGCGTACTGATAAAAATGGTAATGTTCTTCTGTGATGATTTTGAAGCTTTCTGTAATAGCTGATGAAAAATAAAGAGGATTTTAGTGAATATAATCTTAGGGGAATAAGTGTAATTTTTTGCAACTTGCATCATTTAAATCTAATAAATACCCTCAAAACTGAAGTGGAATCCTGATTTTTGTTTTTTACTTAAAGAAATGATATAAATGACTTGTGAATAAGGAAAATGCTTCTTGTATAAGGTTGAGGTTTTTTAATGATTTTTTTAAAATAGGTATAGAGTACAGAATGAAAAAAGTGGTATACAAGGTTACATGGTGTAAGATCTCCTTGCCACCCTGTCCGCAGACATCCATTTCTCTCCCTGAAGGCAATCATCATTAACAGTTTCTTATTAATCTCTGTGTGTGTGTGTAATTTTTAAATCGTGGTAAAATAGTCATAACGTAAAATCTACTGTTTTAGCTATTATTAAGTGTACAGTTGGGTGACATTAAGTACATTCTCCTTGTTGTGCAGCCATCACCACTATGTATCTCCAGAACCCTTTTTATCTTGCAAAACTGAAATGTTCCCTGTTAAATCATAATTCCCCATTCCTCCCTCCTCTCCCAGCCCCAGGCAATGACTCTTCTACTTTCTGTCTCCTATGAAATTGACTATTCTAGATACCTCATATTATATATTTTTATATATGTGTTCATGTATATTATTTTATGTGTGTGTCTGCACACACAAAGGTGTATGTTTTTTTGCCAGACAGTAAGATACTGTGCACATTTGCAAAGTTTGCTCTTTTTAATTAATATATCTTGGTGATTGGTCGGTATCAGTTTCTATAGAGGCATGTCACTTTTTTTATAAGAACTTTTATTGAGATATAATTGACATACAATAAACTACATATGTTTAAAGTGTACAATTTGATATTTTTTTCTTATTAGTAATGTATATATGGCAATCCCAGTCTCCCAATTCATCCCACCCCAGAGCCGTGTCACTCTTTTTAAGGGTTGGGGTAGTAGTCCATTATGGATGCATTGTAATTTCTTTAACTGGTTTTCTCTTGCTGAATATTTACGTTTGCAATGTTTTTTATTTCATTAATGCTGTAGTGAATAGTCTTTTACATAATGCCATTTTGCTCACAGCCAAGTTTATCTGTAGGAGAAATTCCTAGAGATGGAACTTGCTGGGTCAAAGAGTATATGCTTTTTAACCTTTGATAGGTATTGCTAAGTCAAGGATGGCCTTTTAATTGCACAGTTGTAGAGAAAAAAACTGCATATGAGTAGATAAACACAAAAATGTATGATTGCACTGCAATTTGTAGAGATTAGAGAGCTGTTTATTAGGCTAGGAAGAAATCGTTTTCAGCAGTTAGCATGAGAAAGCAACACTTCGGAAGCTTCCATTTCATGAACTGTGTGTGAGCAGAGGCTGAGACAGGACCCTTTACTTGGCAAGGGGAACTTCAGCCTGTTGTCGTTTGTGAATCTTGAAGAAAATAGAGCATTTTTATTTTGGTACTGTTCTAAGTTTCAGTGGCTCTTTGGGACTCAGGGTTGAAGAGTGCTGCAGCTGCTGGACTTTGTGTCTTATTTGTATTGTAATGTGCGTGAGGAATATCCTGCAAGTATTCAGGAACATATTGCTGTTGCTTCATTTCTCTTTGACTGTGGTACTCTGTATATTGCAGTACTTTATTCATGTACCCGGTACTAATTGAGCATCTATTATGCATCTATTATTTGTCAGTTCCTGTCCTAGGTGCCAGGGACTATTCCTACCCTCAGTGATCTTCTGGTCTAAAGGAAGACAGACAGGCCATTACTTTACAAGGGGATAAATGCTACAGTGGCCACTGAGGGTGCACATAAACATTAGAGGGATCCCACCTAGACTTCGGGATAGGGTCAGGGAAGAGACTGCTTTGAAAAGTGACCCCCCCCCCCCCCCCCCCCACCGCAAGACCTGAACGATAAGGCAGCATTAGCTAGTCCAGGAGAAAGTATGTGTGGAGGAGAGAGCAGCACGTATGGAGGCTCAGACAACAGAGAACTGTCAGGCTGGCTCCGAGGGTTCAGGCTGTGGGGATGAGATGTTCGGGGGTCTCAGAGCAGCTGCGCTGGCAGAATGTGCTGGTGGGAGATCGGACACAGCTGCACTGGCCGTGCCAAATAGACTCGGCTTACCTTCTGAGCCGCCTCACACTCTGAGAGGGTCCTGAGCCCCAGGAGGTGGTGCTAGGCGCTCTGGCCACCCTGCCTTTCCCCACCCCCATCCCCTGCTCTGGAGGCCATCTGCACTGAGTCGGCTGGCCACCTACCCATCAGGCCCCCAGGGCTCCTGCTCCAGATCTCTTCCTGGAACCTTCCTTCCCTCCACTTCTGCCCCAGGGCTTCTTCTCACACATGCTCCACTCTCTCATACTCGATACCAAGAGGAGGGTGAGAGCTTGCCTGGTGTGTGAATCAACTGTGGGACCAAACGCACTGCTTAGTTCTGATTTTTACTTATTATTTTTTTTTGCCAAGATTTTCGTGGTGAAGGAAGCAATGTATAAGCAAGCTCACTCCTGTCTTGTCAAGGACCAGGTCCACCCTGATGAGCCTCTGTGGACTGCACTGCTGTCATCCCCGCGAGCCCAGGCTTGGGAGGCGGGCTCCTTGGTGCCCGCTCCTCCACGCTCCCGCAGGCCATCCTGACCCCGCTGCTTTTGAGGTCCTGCCTTCCCACAGGCCTCCCGGCCCTCTTCCTCCCCAGCCTCTGTGCTCTGCTCACGGGGTAGGCTCGGGTACTTTCTCTTCAGACTTCGGAAGTGTTGGCAATTTGCCCTGTTCACATCAGCCTCCTCTTATGGAACTCGAATGGGACAGCTCCAGTGACACCCCAGCCCATGGTTGCACTTGCCGTCCTGTCTCCTGGAGGTAGCCCATCCCCCAAAGGTGATGGGGATACTCTCCATGCAAGCTCTATGCTGTGTGCCACATACCAGTATATAACTTTCGAAGGTGTTTTGCAAATTTACTGTATGTGACATTCTGCAGCTTGCTCTTTTGACACTATACTTGGCTTTTGGTCCATGTTGCTCTGTGCAGACCTTCATTCAGCATGTCTCCTTGTGCTGTGGAAACATCTTTACAACCAAAGTCCCACCAGAGCCCTGAAGGAGAATGGAATTGTCGAGAAACAAGGATTGACATCTGGTTTATGTTTACATCCTTTGGGTCTGTTAACTGGGAAGAAGGTATTTTTATTTCTGTGTTTGTGAAAGCTTTCCACAAAAAAAAGGCATCCATTTTCTAGACTTATTAATAGAGCAGTCCAAAGGTTTTATTTTTAGATTTGAAAGAAATCAAAGCAGGCGTCTGAGATATGCACATTTCCCTTCATTCCCATCTCCTTTGCAACATTCCACGTTGCTGCTAAGACACCAACTTGAGCACTTTTCAGGATGAGCTGACTTTCTACATGTAAATTATTTTTGAAAAATTAAAGCATTTTAGTTTTTCTGGGGTTTCTAGTGGTACTTAAGTTTTGACATTTCGAAAAGTTGTGTTTTAAATGTGTATATACATTTTTAGTAACTTATTTTTAAAATATAAATTTCCGTGTGTTTCTGGGTTTTGTGTTTTTGTAAACAGCAGAAGGTATTAGTCCATATTAAGTACTAATTCACTTTAATATTTCAGCTGTTTTTGGAATTACACTTGGTAAAAAAAATAGATAAATGTCTGCAGTTGTGGCAGTTTGTCTTTGTTCCTTTTAACTCCAGAATAAATAATTCTAGTGAATTATTTTTCTAGGCTTGTAAGAACACAGGAGTGATTCAAGTCATTATAATAAGTAGTTAGGGAAGTTGGAAGTCTTTTTTAAGTGGCATCACCTTTTAAGAAACTGTTAATACAGCTTGTAAGCAACTGTATAAAATTTCTTAACCACTCTTCCAGGTTGTTTAAGACAAAACAAAACAACCAACCAACCAAACAAAAACAGTATTCATTATGCTCTTTATTATTTAATTACATAAGTAAAGATCATTGTAGAAAATTTAGAAAATGCTGTGAAAATCACTCTGGAAACTCCACCATTCAGAGAAAACTGCTGTTACTCTTTGGTGTGTTTCTTTCATCTAGAGGGTTCTGACTCAGGATTGACAAGTCAGGGGTTCTGTAACCTTGGATGGGAAGAATACTCCATCTTTATTTTCACTAACCTCTCACTGAAAATTTAGTGACAAATATAGGCAGCAGACCATGGTAGTATTAGGAGTACCTGTGATTTTGTCACCAATAGAGATCAAAGATGCTTTCATATCATATTACAGTTACAGAGATTTTGAAATATCACTTGTGTTCATCACAATTCAAAACTTAGCTATTAGACCCACCTCTACATCTGGTTATTTAGTAGTGTACTAAAGAAGCATATATTACTCTAGCACCAGTTCTCAAAGTAAGTCGTTAATCAATTTCTATGCATTTTATTTTATGCATTTTAAAGCATTCTTCTAAGGAGTGGTTCAGAGGGCCAGAAGGGCCCATGGTATGGGGTGGGATGAATTGGGAGATTGGGATTGCCATATATACATTACTAATAAAAAATATATCAAGTTGTACACTTTAAATATATACAGTTTATTGCGTGTCAATCATATCGCAATAAAAGTAAAAAAAAGGGGGGGCCCATGGCAGAAAAAGGTTAAGAATGCCGGTTGTGTCCATTGTACCACGCAACTACAAATACAAGAACAGCCAGCACTTGAGTGGTACTGTGTTGGGGAAAGAGATTCAGAAAAGCCCTAAAGCATAGATGCAGTAAAGAGAGACAGAATGACGTTAAAACTTAGTTCAGATTATTATATCAAATATTTTTTATGAACACATTTAGTGTTTTCCAGATACTGAGCAAAGTTTAATGCAACTACAACTGGCAAAAATAATAGCCTAAAAGTTATCTTTGCTATTGGCATTTTAAACATCCTTCTAGAGTATTCCTTATGCACCTGTATGCATGCATATATGTTGTTTTAGATAAATGGGATCATATAGTATGTGCTGTTGTAACTTGCCTCCTTTCCTCAATGATAATGTTGTAGATATCTTTCCATGTCAGTAAAAATATATATCATCACTTTTCCCTAAAGTAAAAATAACTTAATTGTATTTTCTATGGAAGTATTATCTGTTTCGTGAAAACAAAAATGTTTTTTAGAAAATATAGAAAGAGGAAAAGTAAGAATTGCCTGTAAATCTGCCATCTACAGATAGATAACATCTGGATAATGTTTGTTTGTCTTGAAGGACTTTTAAATATTTATTTATTTATTTATCTATTTGGCTGTGCTGGGTCTTAGTTGTGGGGTGCCGGATCTTCATTGTGGCATGCGGGATCTTTAGTTGGGGCATGCAGGATTTAGTTCCCTGGCCAGGGATCACACTTGGGCCCCCTGCATTGGAAGGACAGAGTCTTAACCGCTGGACCACAAGGGAAGTCCCTGGATAATGTTTTTACATCATCATTTTTAATGACCACCTGACATTTTATAGATGGCTATACCTTGATTTAATTAGTGTTGTTTCCATTGTTTCTGTGCTTCCGTTGCTCCAAATGATGGGTACGGCTGTGTGCTGACCATTCTACTTTGTGCCTGTGTCTCTAGTTTGTGTCTCTAACCTCCCACTTGAGCCCCACATTGGATGGCCTCTTCAGTATTTCCCCTGGAGTTGCTCATAGACATCTCAAACGTAACAGGTCCCAAGCAAAACTCTTGGGTTTTTTTTTTTTCCCCCTTCAAATCTGCTTCTCCTCCTAGTTTCTCTCTCATTAGATAGCATCAACATCCACCCAGTTACCAATCTAAAATTCTAGGAGTTGTCCTTGATTCTTTTCTTTTCCTCACCTTCCTCTAATTCACCAGCAAGTCCTGTGGGCCTCTACATTCAAAATGTACCCCAAAAGCAACCACTTCCCACCGTCTCCACTAAGACCTCAGTCCCTGCCACAAGTCACTTCTCAGATGGATGTAGTGGGACTTTGGGTGACATATTGAACAGCTTTCTAACCAACACTAGGAAACACTACATGTTTCATAGGCCTGTTTGTTACAGTGACACTTACTTCTAAACGATGGAATTGTTCCACATTTTGTAACTTTTTCATCTGGCCAGTACAGTTCAGTTTAAGTACTGAGTTTCTTGCTGCTCCCTGCTGAAGGATCTGCAATTCATCAGGCTGTCATCCAGCCATTCATTCCATGATGGAGTCGGGTGTCTACAGTACCTGGGGCACTGTGGTAGGCAGGCTATAGGGTGGCTGAGACAGGTTGGTATTTCTCCTCGTGGAGCTTAAGTTTGGCTGGAGAGACAGATTTTAAATAATTCACAAGTAATTATGTAATTACAATGGGTTAAGTGCTCTAAAGTACAAGTTGGGGGGAGTGTTCACTGTGATCATGTGTAATGCAGGAACAGCCCAGACTTGGGATGGATAAGGAGGCCTGCCCTAGGGAGAAGGTGCTGAATTGGGGAAGCAAGGGGCTGAATAGATGTGGGCAAGGCACAGAGTGGAGGAGGGCTTTCCTGATGGAGAAGAGCATTTGTGAATGCCCTGTGTCTGGCAGGAGTTTAAGCATATGAGATACTCAAGCAGCCCAGTGTGGCTGAAGCAGAGCAGGGGTGGAGGGATGACAGAGATGCAGGCTGAGAGGTTGATGAGCTGGGTGCAGGATTTTTGATGTTAATGTCAGAGCAGTAGGAAACTATTGAAGGGTTAGGTGGTTTGGATTTTGATTTTTTTTAATCAAAATATTACAGCCACTTGATAACAACGTAACCTCTCTGAAAGGGGGTTATGTTGAAGACAGCAGTCTACCCCTCCTCCTTCCTGTTCCATGACCCAGAGATGCCAGCTTTTAATGGTTTCTACTTTTAGTTTCTTTGATAGTTACCATCAAAACTAAATTGTATGCTTATACATCTTTCTTGAATTGACAACATTGGGGAGTTATATTAACTCCCTGAATGAAAGAAGACAGCTTACATCACCTCCCTTGTTGAGATTCATATTCACATTTTCTCTGTAACTTTAAACAGTGGTTCCTGTTCTGTCACCTTTAGTCCATATGGCACTTCCCCTCTATATAATGGGATGTAATGATCCTGCATCAGTATAAATGGTAAATCTTTGCCTTTGATTACTAAATTCCAGAGTAAGGAGTTGGTGTAATGGTCACCTCAAATGGTAACAAAATATTTGCTGTTGTATCAATATTTTGTATTCTCTTTCATGTCAGTATGGACTCATGGAGTTTCATTTATAAAATGTTTTACAATTCAGCCAAAGTCACTATTCTTTTTTGATCAAATTATTCCAAACTTGGTCAGTGAGATTCCCTTTATGTTGGCGCCTGTATCATCTTAGCATACCCTTATTAATTAGTGTTTGAGTGATTCTTTTCTTTCTGGCACAAGACATTCCATCCCAATGTGTGCTTTTCCTACCCCAGAACTGGTTCCAAGAGCTCTGGATCTTTTTAGTGGGAAATGGTATTTAGAATCCAAGATTTGGATGTTAGATATGCACACTCGTACTGGGGTGACATTGCATCTAGGCTCTTTCAGTGGACAAAGCTAGAAAACATTGAAAAGTTTCTTAACTCACGAATACATAATGATATCTACAGTGGAAATTTAACATTAGAGGGTTTGTCTTTAACTTTTAATGTGTCCTTGTGTATCTTTTTCTTACACAAAAAATGCTCATTCCTAATTAACATGAAGTTATTTATCTTGTAATATACATAAAATAATTATAAAATTGTTTTACCAGTGTTACTAATAACAATAAAAATCCTATATGAAGTTTAAGGTTTCTTTTTGTCCTTAGGATACATCTCACCAAGTATGTAAAATCAGAATTATTGTGTTCAGAGTCACCTGGGGGATTTGCTTCCAGAAGTAGTGAAGTAGCTCATTTTGGACTACCCCCACCCCCACCCCCTTGCAGATAACAGCTAAAAACTCAAGACAAAAATAAAAAAACAACTATTTAAAGGCGCTAGACAGTGACTAAAAGCAGGCAGAAACTGAAGGGAAGTTGATACTTGGAAGAAGGGAACTGCATTAGATGAATTTCCTGTTTATAATGGCTTTTTACCCAAGGGCAATCCTAGTCAGTGCTGCTGCAGGGAGACTGAGACTTGGCTAGAGACCTGCAGTCTCAAGGGTTAAGGAATCAAAGGACTGAAGGCAGAAATCCTGGAAAGCAGATAGCCACTGGCAGTGGGGGGTGGGGTGGGAGGCTTCAAATTCTTCATATAAATCTATTAAACTCCAGCTAAGGCAAGAAGAATGAATGGAGATTTCAACTGCTGCCCACCATAGGGAAGACAGTTTGGACTCTGAGTTCTTTCAAATTTAATTGCCTGCTAAAATAAAACGTTGGTACTCTTCATTGGAACATAACAGAATCCAAAAGTCTGACAGTGTATCACTCAAAATATCTAGACATTTGAAGAAATAGGAAAAATGTGACCCTTACTCAAGAGCAGGGATAAGCAAATATTTTTCTGTACGTAGTTACTAATTTAGGCTGTTATAACTGTGCTCAAGGACATAAAATATGCACATAATGAAAGAACAAATTAATAGTCCTAAAAACCAGTCTTATCCATAATGCATTAAATGTAAATGGACTAAAAATTTCAGTTAAATGGCAGAGATGGTAAGCCAAATTAAAAAGCAAGGCCCAGCCATATGTTGTGTATAGGATAAGCAGTTTTAATATAAAGATGCAGCTAGGTTAAAAATAGAAGGGTGGGGAAAGATATACCATGCAAAGAGTAAGTAGGAAAGCTGGAGTGGCAATACTAATATCAAAAAAGCAGCCTTAAAAACAAAGGATATTACCAGAGTTTAAAAGACATTTCATAATGATAAAAGGGTCAGTTCATCAGGAAGAAATTAACTGTCATAAATGTGTACGTGCCTAATTACAGAGCTGCAACATACATGAAGAAAATTGGCAGAATTAGAGAAAAAGACAAATCCATAATCACACTTGGCAATTTTAATACCCTTCTCTCAATAATTGGTAGAACTAGACCAAAAAATCAGTAAGGAGTAGAACATCTGAGCATTACCAGCCACATATATACAGTAACACATTCAACAACTGCAGAGCACACATTCTTTTCAAGTGTACATGATACTGTTCAACAATGTATCATTTGCTGAACCATGAAACAAGTCTCCATAAACTTCAGAAGATCCTAACAGGTTATGTTCTTTGATCAGAATGGGATTAAGTTAGAAATCATAAAAGATCTAGGGGAAAACCCCCAAATATTTGAAAATTAAACCACACAGTTCTAAGTAACCCATGCGTCAAAGAAGAAATCACAAGAAAAATTAGAGATTTCAAGTAATAATGAATTATAATGAAAATACAACATATTAAGTGTTATGGGATGCAACTAAAGGGATACTTAGAGGGAAATTTATAGCTTTAAATGCATTTATTAGAAAAGAAAAGAGATATAAAATTAGTGATCTAAGATTCCATCTTAAACTAGGAAAAGTAGAGCAAAGTAAACCCAAATTAAGTAGCGGGAAGGAAGGAAGGACAGTTAAGAGCAAAATTTATGAGACAGAAAACAAAGAATAGAGAAAAAGTAACAGAACCAAAACATATCAACAAAGTTGATAATCCCCTGGCCAGACTAATGAATATAAAAAGAAAAGCACAAAAAAAAAAAAAAAAAAAAAAGAAAAGCACATAAGTTGCCAGTATCAGGCATAAAAGGGGATATTACTAAAGCCTCTTCAGACATTAAAAGGATTATAAAGGAATGTTATGAACAACTAAAATTGACAAACTTGGATGAAGTGGACAAATGCCTTGAAAAAAAAGGACATATAAAAAGTGACATAATATGAAATAGAAAAAGAGCCCTTCATTTAGTAAAAAAGATTCAATTCATTATCAAAAAAATTTTCCACAAAGAAATCTCTAGGCCCATATGGTTTTCACAGCTGAATTTCATCAAACATTTAAGAAATGACACCAATCTTACATAAACATAAGCTTTTAGAAAATAGAGGAGGAAGAAGAAACATTTCATAGTTTGTTTTATGTCTAGCATAACCCAGATACTAAGTCTTATGAAGACATTAAATAAAAAGAAAACTATAGATTATTATCCCTCATGAACATGTTTTGAAATCTTAATAAAATATTAGCAAATGAAATCTAACAGTGTATTAAAAAGATAATCTGACATCCCTGGTGGCGCAGTGGTTACGAATCCACCTGCTGATGCAGGGGACACGGGTTCAAGCCCTGGTCGGGGAAGATCTCACATGCCATGGAGCAACTGAGCCCGCACGCCACAACTACTGAGCCTGTGCTCTAGAGCCCATGAGCCATAACAACTACTGAATCCAAGTGCCACAACTACTAAAGCCCATGCACCTAGAGCCTGTGCTCTGCAACAAGAGAAGCCACTGCAGTGAGAGGCCTGTGCACCACAATGAAGAGTAGCCATGCTTGCCACAACTAGAGAAAGCCTGCGCACAGCAACGAAGACCCAATGCAGCCATAAATAAATAAATAAATAATTTAAAAAAAAGATATATCAACCAATTGAGGCTTATCACAGGAATACAAATGTGGTTTAACATTTAAAAACCAACCTGTAATTCACCATATTAAGAGAATAAAGGAGAAAAAAAACATGAACTCAATAAATATAGAAAAATTATTTGACAAAATTCATTGCTCATTCATAATAGAAACTCAGCAGATTAAGAATAGGAACTTCCTTATCTGATAAAATGCCTTAAGAAAGAGATAGATATAAATTGTATTTAATGGTAAAATATTGAAACACATGTACCTTTAAGTCAGGGAAAAGTTCTAACCAGTATGATAAGGCAAGAAAAAAGGTAAAAGGCATATTAAAAGGAAGTAAAACTGTTTCTTTTTGGAGGTAATGTAGAAATTTGAAAGAATCTGTAAGAGAGAAAGATGTACTCAGACTAAAAAGTGAATTCAGCAAGGTCTCAGGATACAAGGTCAATTATACAAAAATTAATTGGAAATGAAATTTACAATGCAGTCCCGTTGGGAATAATTCAGTGAAAAATGTACAAGGTCTGTACACAAACTGAAAACATTGCTGAAAGAAGACCTAAATAAATAGAAAGATATACCATGTTCATGGATTGAACGACTAAATAATCTTTACAATTCTAAAATGTATATGGAAATACAAAGTACCTAGAATGTCCAAAGCAATCTTGAAAAAGAACAAAATTGGGACACTTATACTACCTGAGTTTGAGTTACTATAAAGCTGCAACAATCAAGACTGCCTGGTACTTGTATAAGGATAAACACATAGTTCAGTGGAATAGACTAGAAAGCCCAGAAATTGACCAAACTTCTATGATTGATTTTTAACAGAGGCCTCAGAGCGATTCAGTGTGAGAAAGGAAAGGCTCTTCAGCAAATGGTTCTGTTCATACCAGACAAAAAGGAAACTTGACCCTACCCATATTAGTTGCCTAGGGCTGCTATAACAAAATACCACAAACTGGATGGCTTAAAACTCAAGGTGTCTTCAGTCTCATGCTCCCTCTGAAACCTGTAGGGGGATCCTTACTTGCCTCTCCCTAGCTTCTGGTGGTTTGCTGGCAATCTTTGGTGTTCCTTGACTTACAGCTGCATAACTCCAGTGTCTGCCTTCCTCATCATCATGTGGTGTTCTCTATGTTGTGTCTGTATCTTCACATGGCTATCTTCTTAAAAGGACACCGGTACCGGTCATATTGGATTAGGCACCCACCCTGCTCCAGGATGACTTCATCTTAACTAATTACATCTGCAATGACCCTATTTCCAAATAAGATCACATTCTTAGGTGCTGGGGGTTAAGATTTCAACATATCTTTTTTGAGGACACAATTTAACCTGTAACACTACCTCACACCATACATGAAAATTAATTCCAGATGGATTATGGACCTAAATATAAAGCTGTTAGGAAAAAAAATGGAAATATCTTCACAACCTGAAGATAAAGGTTTCTTAGGATACAGAAGGCAATAATTATTAAAGGAAAAAATGGATACATTGGACTTCATTAAAATTTAAAACATTTGCTCTTCCAAAGATAATATTAAGAAAATGAAAAGACAAGTCACTGAGGAAATAGTTGAGACAAGTCGTAAATAGAAAGTCATATCTGGCAAAGGACTTATATCCAGAATATATAAAGAACTCTTACAACTCAGTAATAAAAAGAATCTAATTTTAAAACAGGAGACAATTTTAGCAAGTACTTCATAAAGGAAGGCATCTGAATGATGATGATCAGTATTCCGACGAAAAAGTGCTAACATTAGTCATCAGAGAAATGCAAATTAAAGCCACAATGAAATACCACTACACACCCACTGGAATGGCCAAAACTGAAAACTGATAACACCAAATGTTGCTGAGGATGTGGGGTGGGGCTGCCTGGAAAGTGGTGCCAGGGAACTTTCTGTGGCCATGGTAACATCTTCTGTCTTGATAGGAGTTTGGCTTATACAAATGCATACACTTGACAGAACTCATCAGATAATACACTTGAGATTTGTCATTTCACTGCATGTAAATTTTACCTAAGAAATTGAAAATGAATTTTCATCTCTAGTTAATGATATGCATGCTGAAGTGTTTGGGGATGAAGTGTACTGGTGAACTTTGAAATGCATCAAAAATAAGACGGATTGATGGGTAGATGAATCATGTCAACAGTGGTAGAATCTGGGTGATGAGTATGTGGGTGTTCTTTGTACAGTTTGATCAATTTTTCTATATGTTTCAAATTTTTCTTTATAATGTGTTGGAAAAAAAGTCACTTGGAGTAATTCTTTTCTGTGTGGTTATGTTACTGATTTGATATAGTTTTATTTGTTTTCAGTTTTGTGGTTTGCCTTTTTCTCTTTTATTTTTGGCATGCATAAAGTATTCGATGGTTCAGAAGTCAAGCCTAATTTAATTGGGGAATTGCTACTTTACCGAACTTTTTTTAGTTATGATTGTGAAATAACAAAGTTATAATTGTCATAATGATTGTTTATATTAATAGCTTATATGCACACTTTATGTACATGTAAACAACATGTATGGGTTTTGTAGTTCTGTTTTGTTATATTCTGATTACATTTATTGAAATGAAATTTGGTATCTGTTGAATCTACTATAACAGGCTTGAATTAAAAAAAAAAAGCCAGGCCTCAGATGGTAAGTAACTAGACTTGTGATGGTCATCACTTTGTAATGTATATAGAAGTGGAATGCTGTACACCTGAAACTTATATAATTTTAAGTAAAGCCAAAAATTTTTTTTTAATTTTAAGAAGCTCAGCCTATGTAATACTCAGAACTTACTAGTTTCTTGTTCATCCTTCTAGTGTTTCCTCTTACAAAAAGATAAACCAATAAATGTATGTATTCTTATTTATTTTTCTTACACGAAAAGTATGCTTGTTATACTGTTCTGCAACTTGTTTTTAGTTTGTTTTCACTTCCTCTATCCTGGAGATCGCTCCCTGTCAGCATCGATACCCTCCTTGTTTATGGTGGTGTGGAGCTCTCCCTTCCTCATTTTTTTTCTTCCTGCTGCACAGTCTCCATTGTATAGATGAAGCATGCTTTAGTTAAGCAGCTCCCTGTGGATGGACATTTGGGTACTTTTCAGTCTTTTCCTATTGTAAACAATGACACATTGTTGTTTTCTATTTGTAACTAACCCATTTTTAATCTCTGAATTCCTGTCCTCTGTTTCTTTCTTGTTTGTGGATGTTTCTGTTCTGGTTTTATGGCTGAATTATCTTCTAAAATATGAAAACATTATCTGTTTCTTCTAGGGACAGAATTGATCTGTCTTCCATATTGCTGGGTCTCTTCCTTTGACCCTGGAGAGCTGTGCGGGTTGGGGGCAAGAAGCCTGGGTAGCTGGCACCCTGCCCCTGCTCTGGTGGAGTCACCCATTTCCTGTGGGGTCCCTCCCCGTAGGGAGGGTTGGAGTAGGAGTTCTGTGGGGGGTAGGGCAGAGCAGGACAGGCTGACCTGCAGACTTGGCTTTGGTGGGAAGCAAATGGGGTCCTCCCTCATGCCATGGACCCTTGGAGGCCAGACAGAGGTGGGCTTCACCTGGCCTGCTGCCACACCAGGAGCCTTGCGGGGAGGAAAGGAAGGTTCCAGCCACTGATTTAGAAAAGACCCTCTGGTTTCTTGCCTATGGGAAGAAGTGGCACCTTGCCACTCCACATGTGCTCCACTGACTAACCCCAGTACTGTAAGCCCCTCCTTGGGAGCTTGCTGAAACTGCCCTGTCTCCAAACCTTCGGGATCAGAATCTGATGGTCAACAGCCTCCCAGGTGACTTGTGTGTCCATGAGAGTTTGAGGGACACTGCTTGCCCCTGGTCTGGTCAGCTCTGATCTGAGAGCCTTTCGGGGGGTTCTGACAGGCACAGGGGCTTCCATCTCCTTTGTAGAGTATACATTCACCCTGTTCTGTTAGTCAACACACTCCTCCTATTTCCAGCATCTAGAAATTTGTGAAACATTTCTGTTCGGAAATCCCTTCCTGCTATTGTTTCTGTCGTCTCTGTTGGAAGTTTCTTCCTCTTTATACATCTGTACTTTGTTTCTTTGAAGTTTGAAGGGCTAGGTAGCAAATGCATGTATAATAGTTGGTCATCCTCTAGTGAAGGATTCTAAGCAAGGAACTAGCTGTAATGTGGTGAACTTCATCAGAGGTGGTGAGGACAGAAGCCAGATGGAGTGGAGACTGGGTGTAGACAGTTCTTTTTGAGCAGTTTTGTTGTGATGAGGACCAGAGTAATAGGGGTGGGTGGGATCGAGGGTGATGGGGGTTGCAGAGAGTCTTTTTCAGGTGGGTGGCTCTAAGAGCATACTTGCATGAGGAGGTGGAGGTGGAGAAGGCAGGGTCCTGGATGAGCAGAGTCCTTGCTTGGTGGGAGGCCACAGAAGGGCAGGCTCTGGGTAGGCACTTTGAAAAAGGCAGGAAGAGTAGAAGGCACATGGATCCTTTGTAAAAGCCCAGGAGTCTAGTGAGAATTAGAGCTCAGGTAGAAGCTTGTGAGTTTACGCACTAGCTGCAACAAAGGACCCTAAAGTGGGCAGCTTCCACCCACAGCAACGCATTCTTGCATGGTGCTGGAGGCCACAGGTCTGAAATCAAGGTGTCGCGTGGTCCCGCTCCCTCCAGAGACTCTAGCAGAAGATTCGCTCTTGCCTCTTCTGGTGGCTGGTGGCTGCCTGGAAATCCTAGACGTTCTTTGGCTTCTGGTCACATCACTCCAATCTCTGCTTACATCTTCACTTGGCCTTCGATTTTATGTGTGTCTTCGCACTGTAAATGCAGGATGATCTCATCTCGAGATGCTTCACTTAATTATATTTGCAAAGACCTCTTTTCTAAATAAGGTTACATTCGCAGGGTCCAGGGGTTAAGACGTGTACATACCTTTTGGGGGTTACCGTTGAACCTGCTATAGAAGGCTGTCCGTCTCCAGGATAGAAGGGCCCAGGGAAGGCCAGGAGTCCCACAGAACAGTTGCTTTCAATCGAATCCAGGCTGTAAGCTGACGGGCAGTGGCAATTTGGTCCTATCCCGTGTAGGATAACCACAGTAGTTTTAGCTAAAGGGGTTCATGGTAAATTTAATGAGATGCTCATCTTGTCCTAAGTAGTGTTCACATGGCACCCATATGACTCCTGGCTATCTGGTTGCCACAGTTTGGCAGCTATAACAGGACAGTGTTCTTTATTCACTGAAAAGTTCATGTAGTTGAAATCAAGTGTTCCCTTAAGTCCGTTCTCATACTTCTGTACCTTATTCTATGATGAGACACGGAAATGGAACATTAAAAAGTGAAAGTACTTAAAATTGTGTTCTTGGAGACAACTTTTTAAAGATGCATATGCTCTGAAGGGTGGCCACATCTCTCTATTCTTTCTGTCAAACTTTTACACTGACTAGTGCTGGTGCCAGTTTGGCCCTAATTTTTTTCCTTATACATTCACCGCACCTTCTCTATAACAAACTCCAATAATCCTTTCCTCTAGCAGGCACTCAGGCACCTTGGATGTTTCCATCTTTTCTCTGACCTTACCTCCCTTGTATCCTCACTCATCTCCTTCCCAGTGTCAATAGCACAGGCAGTCATGATTACCTCCTTCTGGTCTCCGCGCAGCTCTGCCACTTTCTTGCCTTGTTATACTCAGTTGACACAGCCCCAAACCTGGTAAAATGCTGTCATCCACCTGCTTCACACCTGCTCTACCCCGTAGCTGAATGTGGCCCCCTGGTTGTTCTTATTTCAAGTTCATGTGCACTCACTTCAGGAGCATTTCACGCTGCCTAACTGGTATACTGCAGTTTCCCAGTCTCTCCTGGCTTCTCCCACCCTCCTCACCAGCTGTGACACCATCTTGAAGCTGATACCTCACTTCCTGGTTCCTGGAGAGCAGGGAAGCAATCCGAGGAGAACGTCCCCAGGCCCAGGATCCTCTCGGCGGCCTCTGCTGCTCGCTCCCTTCTCCTTTCCTGGACCCCTCTCTCCTATCAGAGATGGCTCCCTCAGTGCCAACTCCTTCCCATCCGCCTCAGCCTGCTGCCGCCTCTCCAACCTGAAAGGGAGCTGCTCTTGAACCCAGTACCCTTCCAGCTGCTCTGCTTCTCTTCACTGGCAGGACTCTTCTTTGTGTCTCCATGTGCTCTCTTGGGCCCATTCCAACTGGCCATTTGCTGACATGAGTGATGACCTTTATGTCTTAAAATCTGGGGGCCAGTTGTCACTTCTCCTCTTCCCTGGCCTGTTAGCATCAGTGACCCTGGCATCCACGTGATTCGGTCCCTCCCCTCCCTTGAGGCTGTGCACCTGCTCAGCTGGGCCTACCCTGACTGCCCTGCTTTTTCCAAACCTTAGCTTTGGTCCCTTTCTAATAAAATAGGTTACTGACTGTGTTTATCTTAAATGTCTGTCATCCCTGCTGGGGCAGAACTCTGTGGGGTGGGGTTGTTCACTGTGTTCACGGAGGTGGCTTGGGCACCTGAGATGGTGTCCCTGGGTCCTGAGAGGTCCTGGCTGAGCATGTGCCGGGTCTGCCTCTGCGCCCTGTGCACTATTTGGGGGGCGGGGGGCGGGCTCAGACTTCTCTCCACCCTCGCTCCCCAGGGGATCTTCCCCGACCTCGGGGCTCTCTTTTGCACCCGCAAGCCACGAGCTACCAACTTTATGTCTCTAGGGTGACTGAGCCCCCTGAACCCCAGACCTGCGCACGCATTGTCGACATCTCTGCTCGTCTGCCAGCAGGCTTCTCCAGCTGTACCCGTTCAAGCCTGAGTTCCCAGTCCCTCACACCTGGCCTTTCCCTGGCCTTCCCTTCCCAGTAAACAGCAACTCCATCTTTCTGCTCCTCAGCTTAGAGTGCCGGTGCTAGTGCCCCGTGCTGCTCTCTCTCACACCACCTCCTACTCCATGAACGCTACTTATTACCACTGACAACTCTCCCCAGCTCCACTCTTCCCATCCTGCTCTGACCTCCCGCCTCCCTCTGCCTTTCACCTTGGCCTTCTCTCTGTTCAGTCCTGCAACGTGTAGACTTTCCTCTCACTCAGAGTCAAAGCCAAAGTTCTTACAGTGGCCTGCAAGGCCCAATCTGAGATCCCCTCTCCTGCTGCTCTCCTGCCACTCATCCATTGTGGCCTCCCTGAGCCCTTCAGGTATATCCCTGCCTCAGGGCCTCAGCCCCTGCCACTAGAATCTAAGCCCCATGGGGGCAGAGGGATTTTTTTTTTGCCTCTCCTCTGCTGTATCTCCAGTGCTTAGAATCATGGATGGATGGATGGGTGAATTCTGCAGTGGGACCTTGCCCTAAGATTTTCTCTTATACTAAGAGGGGCAGGATAGAATGCAGCCTGCTCTGCTATTGACTCATTAGCTTCTCTTGTGGCCAAGAGGAACGATATTCTTCATGCTTTAATTAAATCTGCAGTCTGGAGCAGAAGGTACACACAAAGGGCGGATGTGTGGAGTTAAGAGTTTGAGGTACCTTTGGGGGATTTGCAGTTATCAAAAACTGGCATAAATTGATGAAAGCCTAAATAGCACCCACACTGGTCCCCCACTTTTTTTTTTTTTTCGCCATGCTGCATGGCTTGAGGGACCTTAGTTCCCTGATCAGGGATAGAACCCAGGCCCATGGCAGTGAAAGCACTGTGTCCTAACTACTGGACCGCCAGGGAACTCCCCCCACATTTTAAACATAAAGGCATAATTTGTTTTATTGTGCTTCACTTTATTGTGCTTTACAGGAAGTGCATTTTTTACAAATCGAAGGTTTGTGCAACCGTGCATCGTACAAGTCTATTGGTGCTGTTTTTGCAACAGCATTTGCTCACTTTGTGTCTGTTACATTTGGGTAATTCTCACAATATTTCAGGCTTTTTCATTATTAATATTCTGTTACGGTGGTCTGTGGTCAGTGATCTTTGATGTTACTATTGCAAAAAGATTATGACTCGCTGAAGGCTCAGGTGATGATCAGCATTTTTTAGCAATAAGGTATTTTTAATTAGGGTTTGTACATTTTTTTAGACATAATGCTGTTGTACACTTATAGACTACAGTCTAGTGTAAACATAACTTTTATATACACTGGGAAACCAAAAAACTTGTATGACTTGCTTTATTGTGATATTTGCTTTTTGTGGTGATCTGGAACTGAACTCACAGTATCTCTGAGGTATGTCTGTACATCCTTTATGAGTGTATAATTTAACAGCACGATTTCCCAGCACAGCTTTACAAAACAGGAGAAATGAATTTTAAAGGCCGTCAGGTACCTTTGCCCATCTGTGGCTCATATTTGTGTAACAATATTTGTGTTTTGCCAACAGATGTGCAGCTTAAAGTACTCATGAGAATGGCCTTTGAAGAGGTGGTTACTGCCCACCCCAGCTTCTAGGCCTTGGGGGCCTGACCACTCCTCCCTTGGGCCCTTAGCAACCCCTACAGACATCTGGTGCAGGCCCTGTAGCCAGAAGGGACAACCATTTCTACACGTTGCTTTTCCCCAGTGGTCATGAGCTTCTGGAGCAAAGAGCCCACGTGACTCCGTGGGGCCTTCCCCTGCATAATACAGCGCCTGGCGTGAGCAGCCGATGGCAGCCCTCCTGGGAGCTGTAGGGGGCAGGGTTTCTGGCTCACCATGCAGCCTCTTGGTGCATGTGTGTGTGTGTGCGTGCGCGTCCCACCGCCCGCTACCTGGCCCTGGAGTCCTGGCTCACTCCCTGCCTGGCGGCTCTGGTTTGGGAGAGCGGAATGCTCTGGCGGATTGAACTTTTTGAGTCTCAGCAATTCAAACACTGTTTTGCTTTTGTTCTGGTTGGGTTATGACACTCACTACTGTGAAGGAAAGAAAGGGAATCTGGTGGTGTAGGAAATGGTATGTTGTGTCATTAATTGTTTTATTTTAAAGCTTTTTATATTTTTGCAATGAGTTTTCTTTGAATAAATAATTCTGAGAGCTTATCACATAGAAGGCATGTGTTGTCCTCAGGACATTCTGAATTATCTGGATTTATTTTTGTCTCTTGAACTCCCTTATACACAATTCAGAGGCTGCATTTTTAGCCAACAGAAATAGGAAGAAAGAAGCTCAGAATTTATTTTGTTGTTTTTCAGTAGCTTGTGTTATAGTGATTGTGATAACTTGGTGAAAAAGCTGTGTAGCAACTAAACCTCACATATGGTTTATCATGAATACTTTTTTTTACTTCCTAAGTATCTTCATACCTTTTTTGTGTTAAAAGAATCCCCTACTCTGTGGATCTTGGGTTTGAAGCAGGTGGATCCTACCTTCTACTTAAGAAAGCCTAAAGATGGGGTTGGAGGCTTGTGGTGTCCTCTTGTGTGCCCTGAAGTCTGGATGCAGGCTGTCCATGGCTACTGTTGTGGCTCCATAAATATCTGGGATCTAGGGCCCCTCAGTCTTTTTCCTTCATCACCCTGAGCAGGTGACTTCCATCCTCAAGGTCGCCCATGGTCACAAGATGGCAGTTGCAGTTCTAGCCATTGCATCTTGCTCTCCAGGAAAGAAGGAGGGCATGGGGGAAGGGGAAAAGGGCACTTGCTGGCACACCCTCCAGTCCCATTCAATAATTTCCATTTCCATCTCTGTGTCCATCCTTTTTTTTCCTGAGGAACAAACAAAAGCTACAGTAGCAATCATTTATTTGTCACTCATGGGTCTGGGTCAGGTGCAAGATGAGGTTCAGATCTGTTCTCAAGCCTGTCGTTCCAGGACCGAGGAGGGAGAAGCAGTTTCCAGGGATGCTGTCTTATTAGGCGGATGTCAGGAGCCCAAGAGGAGTGAGCAGACACACAGGCCTTTTAAAAAGGCTCTTCCTTCTCATTCCCATCAGTGAAGCCAGATGTGTGAGCAAGTGCAGAGCCAGTGGGTGGGGAGGTGTGCTCTGCCCACAGTCCACAGGATGAGAGCAGGCATGAAAGAGAATGGAACAAGCAGTGCGCTCTGCTGTGTTCTCATTGACCAGAACGCTTTCCCGGCTCTGCCAGGAAGCTGGGAGATAGCTTTTCTTAGCTAAGCGCAGGGTCCTCCTGTTAGGAAGGCAGACAGAGGACCTGGGTATTCGGGGGTGGGGGGCAGCTGTCAGTGCCTACCTTGGGGGACAGATATTCCTGCCTCTTGGTCTCCAGAAGCTAGGGGGCAGCCATGAGACCCAGGCTTGGCCAAACCCATTCTGCCCTCAGGGACTTTGACCTTTTTTGGGGTGCGGAGGCGGGGGGGTCTTAGTTCCCTGACCAGGGATTGAACCCGGGCCGTTGGCAATGAAAGCCTGGAGTCCTAACCCCTGGACCGCCAGGGAGTTCCCCAGCTTTGACTCTTGTTTTTGAAGAGACTTTGACTCTTGAAAGACAATGAAGGATAAGTCATGGTAGTGGCACGTGCAGCAGGGAGCCAGCAGCAGTGGCTGACGTTCGATGATGAGGTGGTGGCGCTGCCCAGGGTACAACCTTGGCAATGTTTTCAGTCATGCAGCTGCTTTTCTGGGCTTAGTTTTCTAGTCTTCTCTTCATTTCCAGATTCTGCTGCAGAACTCCTTTGTGACTGGAGTTAGCTAGAGTTGTTTTCTGTTGCTTGCAACCAGGACCTTGATGCTTTCTGTTTTATCTTGAATAGAGTGGATGAACAGAGGCTTTTTGAGCCATGTCACTTTAGGATTAAATCCTGGTTCATTCGCCTGCTAGCTTTCAGGTTGCTTTTTCATCCTTGAGCCTCAGTGTTGCCTTTATTTAAACGCCGCTTTTGTGTGTTTCTGAACATT
Source organism: Hippopotamus amphibius kiboko (assembly GCF_030028045.1). Taxonomy (NCBI): domain Eukaryota; kingdom Metazoa; phylum Chordata; class Mammalia; order Artiodactyla; family Hippopotamidae; genus Hippopotamus; species Hippopotamus amphibius. Next base: position 2,842,743 of record NC_080203.1, read on the forward strand.
CAGTGAGGTTGTATGTAAAGCGATGATTGTGAAAGTATAGGGAGAGTATACTGGTCTGAGCTTTTTGATGGACTGTATATCATTTGGGTTAGCAACGTAGGAGTACTGTTAGCAGCTCAAAGGGCCCCTCTGGGCAGGGGGTGAGAAAGGACAGGAAGCGCTACTGGGGCCTACTTTGAGCAGGGCTGTCGGCAGACCCTGGCCTCCGGCAAAGCACAGAGGTGCTTGACAACCAGAGGCTGTTTGCTGAATGGAGGAGTGCTGCGTTGCAATTTCTTGGGATCTGGGCAAGTCTAAAGTGTCTGGAGAATATAGCTAAGCTGCAGATCACTATCCAATGGATCATCCTAGGCTTAATGCCTTCCACTGGGCAGTGGGAACAATGATCATTGTGGGTGCACTGGGGCAGATTTTTAAATTTCCTTTTCATTCGACACTTGAGTGCAGCAGTTCTTCCTGCTAACTCACTACCAGTCACCACTAATGAACAAAGAATATGAACAGGAAATTCATGAAGAGGTACAGGTGGCCGATGAAGATAGGAAAAGAGCTCTGCCTCAGTGATAATCAAAGAGACACACATGGAAACAAAGAAGATGCCATTTTCACCTACCAAATTTGTAAAGATTGAAAAGGACAAATGGAAAGGAAAGACCTAGTACCAGCAAATGTTGGGATCAGCTCCCGCTGCATGGTTCATGCCCCACGTCCTGGGCTGGCCTGCACACACCGTCGGATGAGGCCTTTCCTCATCTCTGCAGGCATTTGGATCCACTGTTGAGCAGGTGGCCCAAGCACATGGTTCACAGTTCAGGAAGTGCAAGCTCTAGAGGGATGCTTGGTCTGTAAGTGTACCTGCTGCCACCCGGGCCCCTCTGCAGGGAACAGCTGCCTCCACGGGCTTGTATATGTCCTTTGAGGTGTTCTGTGTACGTGGACGCACTGCAAACCCTATTTTTATTTCCCTGCACCTGCTCGGGTCAGTGTGGCCAACGTGTATTTTTATCCATTTTGTCTACATTATTAAGTTTACTAGCAAGAAGCTGTGCTTACCTTTTTATAAACCTCTGCAACATCTGTATTGGTCTCGTTTTTCATTCTAGTGCTGTTACTTGTTCCTTCTCCCTTTTTTCCTTGTCCTGATAAAATTGTGTGGGTTTTACTGGTCTTTCACAGAGGGCACGTGTGGGCATTGTTGTCCTGTATTACTCGTGTCTGCTTTCCAGTTCATTACATTATGGCAGATTTTATCTTTGTTATATCTTCTACTTTCGTGGGGTACATTCTGTGGTTTTCTTTTTCTCACTTTTTAAATTCTAAACTTAGCTCATTGGTTATCAACCTTCTTTTCAAACATAAGCATTTAAAGCTGATCCTCAAACGATTTCAGCTGCATCATTTTGATGTGTCGCGTCTGCGCTTGGAGTCAGCTCGAAGGGTTTTTTAAGAAATGCCTTCGATGTTTCCTCTTTGACCCACAGATTATTTAGAAATGTGTTTTTTAAATTTCCAAGTACATGGCCTTGTGGGGTTTTTCCTAGTTACTAATTTTAAAAATCAAGTTCTAGCTAAATGGCACCATGCTCCAGACGGTGGCCTCCGCTTGTGCAGCAGTGCAGGACCACCCGCACGAGCCTGTTGGTGGGGTGCAGGAGCCCGAGGAAGCTTGTCTTCTTCATCTCATCCCTGGGATTATGAAGGTGTCCTCTCTTCTTACTGTTGTTCTATCTACTGGAGTTCCTCACTGCTGGGGAGCAGGTGTAACAAACTCCAGTTTCTCCAGTGGCTTTGTTAATTTGGGCTTTATTATTTATTTTGAGGCCAGGTTTTCAGTTTTAGAAATCATTTTGTCTTCCTGGTGAATCGAACCCTTTAGCATTATGAGGTGACCCTTTATGTAATTGGTCGTGCTTTTGCCTTGAACGTTGCTTCCTCTGATAGTGACGGTGCTGCAGCGCCTCTGTGGTTTTGCTCAGCACTGCCACTTTTCATTTTCCGCCCTTCTGTGTCTTCATAGACTAGATGTAGCTCTTGAAAATGGCAAATAGCTGGAATAAAAAAAAATCCAGGGACTTCCCTGGTGGCGCAGCGTTTAGGACTCTGCGCTCCCAAGGCAGGGGGCCCGGGTTCAATCCCTGGTCAGGGAACTAGGTCCTGCATGCTGCAACTAAGAGTTTGTATGCCACAACTAAGGAGCCCACCTGCTGCAACTAAGACCTGGTATGATCTAAGTAATTAATTTTTTAAAAATCCATTCTGTCTGTTGCATCTGTTATCATCTGTTTAATTACTGATGCATTTAGATTTGTCTATACCGTTTTATTTTGTGCATTCTAGTTTTTCCACATTTTCTGTTCTTTATTTTTTTTTCTCCTTTCTTGCCTTCTCCTAGATTGAGTTGTTTTTTAAATCGTGGTAAGATACATGTAACATAAAATTTACCATCTTAACCATTTTTAAGTGCACAGTTCAGTGGCATTCAATACATTCAAGCTGTTGTACTACCATCTCTTGGAATAGTCTTAATTGGTGTTATGCAGTATACATCGTGCCATATACAGCTTTCTCATTTGCCATTTAACAGTAGAACATAGGCATCCCCATTGTTATGGACTAAAGTGTTTGTGTCCCCCCCCTCTCCAAATTCATATGTTGATGCCCTAACCCCAGATGTGAGGATGTTTGGAGATGGGGCCTTTGGGGGATAATTAGGATTAGATGAGGTCATGAGGCTGGGGCCCAATGGGATCAATGTCTCTAAAAGAAGAGACACTAAAGAGCTTACTCCCTGCCGTGTGCCATGTGAGGACACAGTGAGAAAGCAACCATCTACAAGCCAGGAAGAGGGCCCTCACCAAGGAATCTGCTAGCACCTTGACCTTGGACTTACTGCGTCCAGAACTGTGAGCAATAGATTTCTGTTGTGTAAGCCACTCAGCCTGTGGTGTTTCACTGTGGCAGCCTGAGAGCTAAGACACCCATGTTAAGAAAAACAGTGAACATGCTTTTAAAGCTAACTTAGATTCCATCACAAATTTAGTGTATTTTCTGTCTTGGCCTTCTGTTAGCTCCCTACCCCTTACCTCTGGATGCTTTGCATCTTCTCTCTGCCAGGCTTTCCAAAAGAGTAGTTTATATTCATGCTCTCCATGTCCCATTGGTCAGCTCTTGGGATCACATCTCCACTCAGTGCTTCCACTTCTCCCCCACCTCACACACACTCACTCGCTTGTGCGGTGGTTCCGGACCAGCTGCTGTCTGCCTGCCTGATCAGGATCCGCTCATGGAATCTGCACCAGCCCACACGAGACAGACTGGTCCTTATCCATACTCTACAGGTGAGAACTTACCAGACTCAGCATTTATCTTAATAGCCTCTCCGTGGCATGTGAAAATATTGATTTCTTTCTTGCAACTCTTCACTGACAGAAAGGGGAGTTAACCAGGTGCCCTTTGGCCCTCGGCTCTTTGTCCCCTCCCACTACACTGGGCTCTGCAGTCTTCCCTCCCAGTATTCCCATGTAATGATGACGCTGTGTCTTGCTGCATGTGCCTTCTGCTAGGGTGAAGCCACTGAGGGCGGTGACTGCCTTTGCTTGCCCACCACAGCCTCCCCTTAGCTCTCTGGTGTTGCACTTGTTACTCTTCTTGTTCAGCGAGTGACAGGTCTATCAGAGCTCTAGGAGGAGGGCAGTTAGCAGCAAGGGGTGTAGCTCTTTGTTTTATCCGCAGAGCGAAGACGTTTCAGTAGAAGATTTTTATGCAGTCTCAGATTTACAAAGTAAGTCAGCCTCACCCTACAGGTGACATATGGAACACTAGAACCAGAAACAGCTCAGCTAGGCTCAAGTGCCCTGGAATTTTTTTCCCACCAAGGAACTGCTTCATGGATGTGCTTCTCTCAGCCACCTCAACTTGATGGCGGATCCTGAGAGTGCGGAGAAACTAAGTTGAAGCGGGTCTGTGGAAAATGATCTGAAGTTGAATTCGGTATTATCCACACACGCCGGTCTCTGTTAGCTCCAGGAAGCTCTAATCTTCCAGAAGGGGGTCCCTAGGACCCTAGAGGTGTTTTCAGAGATCTAAACTGAGCCAAGCAGGTTCTTCTCCACCCAGGTGCTGGCCCGTCCTCCGCTGCCTCAGGCCTCCAGTTACCTGCAGGTCAGTCCACAGGTGAATCTTGGGGTTTCAGCTGACATCCCATTAGGTGGCGACGGAGAGCACTGAAAAGGAGTATGAACGAACTAGAACTTCTTTTCCCTTCGGTGAGAGAAAGGCTCATGGTGGGGAGTGGGGGGGATATGCACGCGCGTGCTAGTCAGATTTTACCATGCAAGGCACTTAAAGGTCTTTGCCCTTTTTTCTCCCTCCCATTCTCCTCAACCCTACCACCCTCCTGCCCCCGCCCCCCCCCCCCAAGAAGTTGGATAGATCAGAAGGCCAGGTGGCCAAAGCCTGTGCCTCTGGTCTCTGTCATGGTGGATAGCAGCACTGCTCATGCAGGCTGGGAACCTGAGTGCTGCCAGCCCTGCTCAGCCCTTTATTTCTCCCACCTCTTGTCTCCTGCGTCCCTCTCGCCACCGACCTAGTTCAAGCCTTCCAGCTCTCCTCCACTTTTCTCCCTGCCATGCAGTCCCTAGTATCAGATCTCACCCTCCTGCTTTAAACCCGAGAGTGGGGCCCCTGTCCTTCAATGGTGTCAAGAGCCCTTACACACTTCTGCCTCTTTCGTTACCACTCCTTTTCTCATCCATGTGCCCCTCAGCCACGCAGGACTGCACCCATGCTCCTGGCCTTTGTCTGGGTTTCCCTGCTGCATTTCCTTCTCCTCCTGGTTCTTGAAGACTCGCCTTGGGTATCTCTTCCTGCAGAGTCCTTCCTAGGCTCCCAGGCCCCATCTGGGTCAGATGTCTCCTCGTGAGCTCCGGCTTCCTGCAGGTGCCTTATAACCAGAGGGCAGCCTGCTGACTGTCCCGGCCCACACGCCCCAGGCGGCAGGAGGAGCAAGAGCCTGTTCTCCGCGTGTGTGATCCGCGCTCTGATAGAAAGCGTGCTGTGACGCGCAGGCCCTCAACTCTCCGTCGTGAGCTTGCTCGCCACCCTGGACAGCTCCCCCTCCACTGAGGACTTGGTGCCAGGCTCACAGTCTGTCTCTCTGTCCCCAGCCATTCTATCCCACAGGTGACAAGCGTGCGCACAGAGGGCCCTCCTAGTGCTTGGCTTCCAACTTCTGGTCACCTCTGCTCCAGTGACCTCAGCCACCCACTGCCAAGGTCACAGCCTGGACTTTGTCATCACTGAAAACTGCTCCACCCCTGCAACTCTAACAAACAGCTCCACTGGTGACAAAGACTTCCTGTGTTCCTAGCTCCCCAGGAACATGTCAGTTTTCCCTGGTGTCATGAATCATGCCCATCACTATACAAACGTGTTTTCAAATCTCCCATCTTTACTGAGCGTTCCCTCCTTAGCTCCTGCCCAGTTCTCTGTTCCCTCTTTGGCCAAGCTTTTCAAGACTTGGCTACTCAGTATTCCCACTCCTCACCTCCCACTTTTGCTCAGCCCCTAGCGGATCTTTGCGTTGCCTGGGCCAGTGGTAGTGATTCCTCCTCTTGACAGGCTTGTTCCCTCCTGGAATCCCCTTCCTGGTGTCTCTTCAGGGACCCCGCCAGCACCCTCTCCTGGTGCAGTGTCACTGGCTTAGTTGGCCACCTTACTTCACATCTGAGCCCCTGTATTTGTTTGAAGGAACTCTTACCCCATCTTATGAGTTTGATGAGAGACCAAGTGACCTCTGACTGTAGTCGCTGAAAGTACCATATTCTTCTTTTCCTAATTTCCCTTTCAGCTGGAACAGTGGTTGATAAACTACATCCCAAGGCCAAATCTGGCCCACTTCTTGTTTTTGTAAATAAAGTTTTATTGCAGCCCAGCCCCACTCCTTCCTTTACGCATTGTCTGAGGCAAGTTGAGTGGTTGTGACAGAGACCATGAGGCCTGCAAAGCAGAAAATGCTTACTGTCCCTTTACAGAAAAAAATGGCCTAAGCCCTGCAAGGGGGTATGGTCCTGTGCCTCTGGCTCTCATATCAGACCCACCCTCTCTAAGGGAGCAGGGCCAGCTCCCAGGCAGCAGTGGCTGCTGGTCAGTGGCCAGTGCTGCCCCCTGCAGCGTGGCAGAGGCAGTGCTGGCTTCCCTGCACCAGCCTGGCAGCAGGATTTGGAGTATTGTTCTTGACTAACTAGATTCAAACCTGTTTCTCCAACCCTCTGGCCACCTAATACCCTTTTATTCCCCCCGACCCAAGTTTTTGTTATTGGGGTAAAATACACATGAAAAAAATTACCATTTCAGCCATTTTTAACTGTAGAGTTCCATGGTATTAAGTACATTCATACTGTGTGAACATCACCGCCTTCCATCTTCCAGTTTAATCAAGTTCTTGTCCGCGTAAATCAGCTAGAATTGCTCTCTGTTGCTTGCCACAATCTGGACAGGTACACCTGATCATCTTTCTACTTTCTCACTCCTCTTTGTGTCCTTTGCTGACTCTTTCTCTTTGTCACAACTGCAGATGGGAGGAAAGTTGTCCACACTCACATCTGAGGTGTACTCACTCACTCACCTGACTCTTCAGACCTCTGGGCTAATGATGACCAGATCTCTGTCTCTAGCCTGGACCTCTAGAAGGCGAAATGCCTCAACACCGAAAACATAAAATATGGAAGTCAGAACTCTTGATCTCCTGCACTCCCCCTGCCCCCAGCACACACATGCCCTCCACTGATGACACCTAGACCAGCCGCCACATCGCCTGCTGAAGCTCTGCAGTAGCTGCACACAGCAGGCAAGTAGGTAACTGTGCAGGTCCCCAGCCAGGAGTGCAGTCTGCAGGCATCCTGTAGCTGCTGGCTCCTTTGGGCTTGGCCTTGAGCTTGGCCTCAGCTGTGAGAGCTTCCTCACCTGGTCATGCCAGTTTCAGGGCAGTGCCCTGGTGGCTGCATGAGGGAGGGGGTACAAAACCACCACCCTGCCATCATTGCCTAAGGTGGCCTGGAGCTTTCTTGAGTCTGTGTTGCACTTCACCTTCTTCCCCTGCCCAGATCCGATTCCTCTCCCTTCCGTTCACAGATGTCAATCCCTAATAAATGTTTAGCACCCCAAACCATGAGCACACCCTGCAGCATCTTGTGTCTCCCTGTCCCCTCATCCACCCTTGCACCACATCTTCCATAAAGAGTGAGATTTTTCAAACTGTTCATGTGATCATGTCACTCCCCTGAGAAAAACCCTCTGGGGGCCTCTCATCCCTCACAGGGCCAGCTTTCCCAGACATGCAGCCTATATGATGCCCAGGACTTAGAAGAGCCATGCCTGGTTGAGTGCTCTACTGCGGCCATCTCAGAATTCTCCATTTTTGAATAAGAGGTCCTGCATTTTTATTTTATACTGGGCCCTACAGATTATGTAGCCAGGCTTGCCTCATTTTCAGCTCATTTTCTCCTCCTTGCTCACTTGGCTCCAGCCCATCGTTCCTGCTTTTCCTGGAACATGCCAGATTGTTCCTGGGGTCGGGGGCCTTGGCTCTTGCTTGGGCCCCTCTTTACATGATCCCTTGGGGTGCCTGAAGAATTCTTTATCTTTGAAGTTGAGGAGGTTGACCACAGTCCCTCTTACTGGTGACTTTTTTTTTTATCACGTTTTCCCGGGAACATGGTCTGTTCTTTCAGGCTGCAGATGCAGCTCATCTTCATTTCAGGTTAGTTCTCTTATGATGTATCTTTGATGGCATCTGTGTGCTACAGGGACGTGAGTTATCCTTATGTTGGATCGTCTTTGTCTTTCTTCCAATTCTGTTAGCGTCACTGTAATTGCGTTACCTTTTATCTTTTTCATACACTGTCTAATTCGATTTTCAGCTGTGTATTTTCTGTTTCTGGCTGTTTTTAAATGTATTTATTAGTTCTGTAATGATGTGTTTGGGTCTGCAATTTGTTTCCCTAGGTTGGGAATTTACCCTTTCATCTTACTGTGTTTTATCTTCTCATCTTTGAACTCTTATTGAGAACATGTTCTTATAAAGTTGTGAAGAATTTCCTTCTCTTCCTTTTGTGTATTCTCTTCTTGGTGGGTTTTGCCTTTTTTTTTTTTTTTTTGCTTTCGGCCATAATATGTTTCTAAAGTTACCATGTTGTTTCTTGTCAACTTGGCTCAGGCTTAAACAGCTCCATCCAGTTGTTCTGTTTGCTTTGGTGCAGCAGGGGAGTTCTGGCTCTCTCTTCCCAGTCTTCTGGCATCCTCTCTCACTGCTTTCCCCTCTGGGATGTCGTGAGCTTGTGGTCAGAGACAAGTTGCACAACTGGGGGAGCTGCAGTCAGGGGGACTCTTCTACGGCATCTGGAGTCTTGTCTCCAGCCTAGAAATTGTGTTAAATGTCTTAGGCCAAGGCTCACTCTAGCCGCTCGAAGGACATGTATGGCATTCCTACGAGGGATTTGGAAAGGGGGCACCCCAAGCTCCTGGTGGTTCCCTGAGCCTGTGTGTCCCCAAGAGCAGTCACCTCCCGCAAAGTCGGCCTGGCTCGCTGAGTACTTTACCTGTTTCTTGTGGACCTCCCAGTAGCAGCTTCTGTAGTTCCTGGGCCTAAAAGGAAAAAGTAACAGAGTCCTACCTAGTTGCTTCTTTCCAGCTTAGTGGAGGAGAGGTCTCGGGGGTGTTGTGGGCTCCCCGCACGGCTTCCAGGGGTGGGGCAGGAGCTCAGTCTTGCTGCTGCTTTGTTCTCTGGAATTCTTTCCTTGGCTGCCAGGTTTTCAAATGTACTGCGTTCGATTTTATGTCCCTTTCCTTTGTTTGATGAATTCTGCCCTTCACACTCCTCCTCCCCACGTCTGTGTGTTTCTCATTTTATTAGGGATTGGGAGAGAGCAGTTCTGTGGGACGTTGTAACCCGTCGTTTGAACCTAATCGTCTGATCCATGTGGAATTGATTCTGTTGTGTGATGGGAGACACAGTGGTCACAAGAAGCACGTCACGGCCCTGCCGCCCCTCCGTGCTTTCTCTGACTGTTCACAGGCGCTGATTCTAGGTAAATCTCCACTGGAGGGCCGGTAGTCAATCTTCCCATTGTATTTTCTACCCAGTTAGTGTTTATACACAGGGAAGCCACTGATTTGTTGATAATTGTCTTATCACGAAGCATGTCACTTTTTAGCTGGTCCTCAGCGTTGTTTACGGGATCGAGACTTAGTCCCTGCTGCTTGCCCACTGCTGCCTGCTGTCCTTCTCTGGCCTTGCCTGCTCCCAGCAGTGCCCAGGGAAGTCCTTCCGTCTGCCACTGGCAAACTGCACTTCAGCCAGCCTGGCTCCCTGGTCCCACCATTGGGACCTTGAAGATTTCCTCAGGGTCTGCTGGTGGTGGGGGTGCGATCCTGTCCCAGACTCCCCTGGCAGGTCCCTCCTTGGTGTCGCTCACAGTACCTCAGCCATTGGTGGCACCCTCTTGTTTGCCAATTCTGACAGACAGATTTCCCCTTTTTTCTATTTTGTTGGTCATTTCAGTGGCTGCTATGTCATCACCGGGAAGCAAGTCTGTCAGGCATGCAGCTGCGGGGTGACCTACACTAGTGAGAGGCACAGCAGTGAAAACAAGGGCATCACCTCAAGTGAGAGGAAAACAGCATTGACAGAAAACTGCGGCAGGAGGGAGCTGTGGTAATCTATTGCTGGGGACCAAAGAGGCAGGTGTGACCTGAGTGCCCCTGCAGACTGGCTTTGGGGACCCGAAGGCTGGATATTTGTCGTGGGGGCACTGGAGGTCAGCTTTGCCCTGGTGAGCATCCCCCTGTTTGTGAGAAGGGTTGCCATGAGCATTCTGCGCTGTAGAGGAACACAAGGGCCGGGAAGCATGATGGAAGAGCAGTACCTAGATGCGGAGGCCAGGGAGCAGATCGTCACAATACAGGCTGTCCAGAGGAAGAGGTGAAATAACAAAGGCGTCAGTCATCGCATTGGGTTTTTGGTTTTCTTCCATTCTTATCTCGTTTGGCCAGTCCCCTCTGCAGTGGCCTGCATGGGGACAGTTGATGGTGAAGCCACCTACATTGGCTTTAGTCATGGTCCACGACTTTACCAGTTTATCACGCCAGGCCCAATCCTTCCCCCACCCCCAGCAGCCCCGCCTCACCTCCCGGAGCGCTACCCCGGCTCCCCCACGGGCCTCCCCTGGCTCCCGCTATCTCCAAACCACGCATCAAAATTGCTGTGATTTCATTGTTGGCTAGATGCTTTAGAAGATTGTACCAGGAGAAAGAGGAGAAACAGATGCAGGTAGAAAACGTGTCTTGTTGCCAGAGCAGCCCTGGCCCCAGCACAGCTAGGGCCCGGTACCTAGAGTGTCAGCTACTGAATGAGTGAGTGCGTGACATGAAACACCCCCACTCCACTCCCAGTGTCCTTGTCATGATGATTTCTGTTCAAATCTTGCCCCTCCCTGCTAGGCATTTCAGAGCGAAAGCAATTTCTGCCATGCTACTTTACTCATATCTAGTTCCAGAACATTTTCATCACCCTAAGAGGAAGCAACGTGGAAAACAGTCTGGCACTTCCTCAAAAGGTTAAATGTGGAGTGCCCTTGTGACCCAGCGATTCCACTCTTCGTGTAGACCCAAGAGAATTGAAAACATACACCCATGCAAAAACTTGTACACGAATATTCACAGCAGCAGGACTTCCTTGGTGGCGCCGTGGTTAAGAATCCACCTGCCAATGCAGGGGACACGGATTTGAGCCCTACCCCAGGAAGATCCCACATGTCACGGAGCAACTCAGCCCGTGCACCACAACTATTGAGCCTGTGTGCTGCAACTACTGAAGCCCATGCGCCTAGAGCCCATGCTCCTCAACAAGAGAAGCCACCACAATGAGGAGCCCACGCACAACAATGAACAGTAGCCCCCACTTGCCACAGCTAGAGAAAGCCTGTGTGCAGCAACAAAGACCCAATGCAGCCAATAAATAAATTAAAAAAATATATTCACAGCAGCTAAAAGGTAGAAACAACCGAGATGTCCATCAGCAGATGAATGGATAAACAGTGTGGTGTGTCTGTACAATGCAATGTTATTCAGCCATAAAAGGAAGAAGTTGTGATACATGCTAGAATGTATAACAACTTTGAAAACGTTATGCTGAGTGAAAGGAGCCTATCACAAAAAGCCATGTATTATATGATTCCATTTACATGAAAGGCCAAAGAGGCAGACCCTTAGAGACAGAAAGGAGATGAGAGGCTGCTAAGGAGTAGGGGGCTGGGGGAGGGGTACCTGCCTAGTGGGTATGAGATTTCCTCCGGGGGTGGGGGGGGTGACGATATGTTCTGGAACTAGATAGTGGTGATGGTTGCACAACATGGTGAATGTACTAAGTGCTACTAATAGTAAATTTTATGTCATGCATTTTACCACAATAAAAAAAAAAGATTGATCAAACACCCTCAGAATATTTAGCCAACAACCTTCAACTTGGCTAAATGCCTAGTCATTAAACTTCTTGGACTAAATTCCTTTCTGACTGTTGTGGTGACTGTGTTCTGGGCTTCAGAGATGGCATTCAGGTCAGCATGGTCCAGTCTAGCATGTGTCACTGTTGGTCCCCACACTCACCTCTTTCTCTCGGATGGACAGCAGAGCTACTTGCCGGAGCATCGTAAAACCTATCCTTATGATTTAAGGTAATTGGTGTAGTCAGCTGTCATTTTAGTGGGTTCTTGTAAAAATTGAGATATAATTCACATACCATGAAATTCACCCATTTAAAGTGTACAGTGGCATTTGGTACCTTCATAGTGTTGTGCAACCATCACTTCTGTCTAGTTCCAGAACATTTTCATTACCCTGCCCCTAAAAAACATCCCTGTACCCATTAGGAGTCATTCCCTATTACCCATGACCCCTGGCCCCTGGAAATGAATAATCTACTTTCAATCTCTGGATTTGCCTATTCTGGACATTTCATATAAATGGAATCATAAAGTATTTGCCTTTCTGTGTCTGATTTACTTCACTTAGCATAACATCTTCAATTCAAAGTCTATCCATACTGTAGCAGGTGTCAGAGTTTCCTTTTTTTTTTTTTCCCCACACCGTAGGACTTGTGGGATCTTAGTTCCCTGACCAGAGATTGCAACTAGGCCCTCGGCAGTGAGAATGTGGAGTCCTAACCACTGGGTCCACCAGGGAATTCCCGACTTTCCTTCTTTTTTAAAGCTGAATAACATTCCATTATATGAATGGGCCACATTTTGTTTCTGCATTTATCTGTCCATGGACACTTGGGTTGCTTCTACCTTTTGGCTACTGTGAATTGTGTTGTTACGAACATCGGCATCCAGATACCTCTTTGAATCCCTGTTTTCAACTCTCTGGGGTCCATACATAGGAGTGGACTTGCTGGGTCACTTGGGAACTCCACGTCTAACTTATTGAGGAACTGCCTGACTATTCTCCACAGTGGCAGTGTTTTTTCCGACTTACTTTTCTTTCCCGTGTATGGTAGACTCATGCTATCAATATGAGACCTGCCATATGGCACTGATTGCCTTCACTTTGGGGAGGGTTCTACCTTTGGGTGTTTTATTTAGCTTTTCAAAACATAGACAGTTTCTTGCATCTTCTGAAAACTGAAAATACACTGAATTCAGAGCAGGGCTGCTAAACTTCAGGTTCCACCATTGAAGCCTTCAAGCTGAACCCTATCCCCTCTTTTGTTCCCCAGAGACCACTGAGACTCTCTTCCGGTGCCAGTTTGATTTCTCTCAGATCTTTAAAGGGGCCAAAGCTGGCATCTCAAAGCACTGCTACCTTTGTTGATTCGTGCATAGAAACCTCCTTGATTCTGCGATTCTGCAGCTTATAATGGAGGTAGAAAGAATTGGAAACACCAAGCCAATGCTACTTCAGGATGGAAGCAGCCACTGCAAGGAGGCCATTTCTCTCCTCTGGTCCCTGACCATTGATCTGGGGAAGTAGCTGCCACCCTGCCCTTCCAGTTTGTGGCTTTGTTGTGGTACTTGGGCTCCTTACGTAGCTCTGTGGGGCGGATGACTGGGAATGAAGGGTGCTGAGACATGTCATGTCCTGAGATTGGCCTGATGCAAACATGACTGAAATTGGGAAAGGTCAAGATATTGCTGAGGCTCTGGAAGTTTCCCAGTGCTCACTCTGGAGGGGGCTGGATTCCAGTTCAACTGAAGAACACCTTTTAGCTGTGGCTTTCACCTGGCTTTGGGGACTTTCTTTTCTTTCTTTAATCTGGAAGCCTTGGGGATTGAGTAGTCCCACCTCAGCTGCAGTTGTCTGGTGAGCTGCACATGCTAGCTGTCGACTGATTGCACCCCTGGAACACACAGGAGCCTTGGATCAAAAGAGTGCCTGGGCTGCCTCCTGCACAATTACTGGAGGTTCCTTTCATTAGGAAAATACAATCAATTCTCGCTATCAAACCCCTTGGGATACAATGATTTGGCCTGAGATCAAGATTCCTGCAACTCTTATTTTCCTTTGGTAGATCAAAGGAAGGATTTAGTCTAATGATTTTGTTTTAGCGGCAAAATTACGGAATGATTTTTTTTTACACAAGAGCCTTCTCTCAGTCTTTGTAGATACTTAAGATTTGTGAAGGCCTTCTGCTTCAATGTGATATGTACGTTTCCCCCCAAATCTTGTGTTCTACCAATCACACAAAAAATAGGAGTTGTTGGCCTTCCTAGGCGGTGCAGTGGTTAAGAATCCGCCTGCCAATGCAGGGGACACAGGTTCAATACCTGCTCTGGGAAGATCCCACATGCCGCAGAGCAAGTAAGCCCATGTGCCACAACTATTGAGCCTGCACTTTAGAGCCCGTGAGCCACAACTATTGAGCCCATGTGCCGCAACTACTGAAGCCCACTCGCCTAGAGCCCGTGCTCTACAAGAAGAGAAGCCACAGCAATGAGGAGCCCACGCACCACAACAAAGAGTAGCCCCCACTCACCGCAACTAGAGAAAGCCCACGTGCAGCAAGACCCAACACAGCCGATAAGTAAATAAATAAATTTATTTTTAAAAAATAGTTGTTATGGTGAAAACTGGGATGAGGTAGACCACGTGAAACCTGTAGGATTTGGTAACCAAAGCTCACAAAGCCAGTGACAGTTGTGGTTAAAAAAGCACCAGGGCACACTGAAGGCTCTATTGGATTTGCAGGTGGCATCACCATCAGCTGAGTGTTTTTCACCGTGACCCCCAGGTTTGTGCTTCCTTCCACACGATTCACAGATTAGTTGTTCCATCGTTATTAAAAGTCAGGTGCTGGGCAAAGCTGCCTTTGGCAGTGGTTTTTTTTTTTTTAACATGAGGAAGTATCTCGACACCTTCATTCACACTCACAGCTTCACCATACAGAACATAACACTGTTGAAAACGTTGTGGTTCTTTGAGCCACTAAAAGAAGGCACTTCTGCAAGGTTTCCAGCCTTTTCTCTTAATGTATTCATGTAATGTGAAGGCATTCTATTTAATTGTTAGAAAGCTTGACCGAAACAGCTTCAAAATATTCCTGACCGGCAGCACAGTTTCTGATTATGTCGCTGTCATCTCCGCCTTTGTGGACACACTGCCCCGTTGCCCCTGCGTGCTGGTAGTTGCTCCATCGCACTTTTGAGCCCTGAAGGGTAGCTCTCCTCAGAACATTCATCTAGGGCAGTTCAGGCACTCGAGGACGTCAGTATCAAGCTCACGTGCAACCATATTCATGTTCCCCAAACCCCCCACTGCTACCTTTGTAGCACCTTCGGACCAGGGCGCCAGTCCAGGATGGCACGTTGCTCCTGGTTGTCCCATCTCTTCATTCTCCTGGATGGAACCAGGAGCAGTCCCTGGCCCTTTTTCTCCCCATGCGGCAGCCCGTTTTGTAGAGTCCAGGCCTGCCGACGTGTGGGTTGCCCCTCTCTTTGAACTCTTCCAGGCATTTCCTTGTGGCCTCAAGAGGGGCTGTTTGCTACCGCTTTTTGTTCTTCCTGGCTCTTCTGCTGGCCGGCCTCCTCCAGCGAACAGGACCCCTCCTTTCCTTCCCTGCCTCTTTAGCCTGCGTATTCCTTACTTTCTTGCCAGCTTGTGAGTACAGTTAAGACTTTTTAAACACTGTCTTCTATGACATCTTCTAGAAGATGTTTGGTCTGGCGTTTTTAGTAGTTTCAGCAAGAGGAGTCTCTGTAGACCTGTCTGCCTCGTTGCTGGGAGCTGATCTGTGGAAGCCTGGGATCTGTTGTCCCAACATGACCGTCTCCCATGACCCCTCCCTCCCCATTATTGTAGACGTCGCCGTCTGCCTTCCTGAGCTGTCAGTGACCACTCCATTGCCATCTGCCAACCCTGACCCACCAGGTGCTCGGGCCTGCTGCTTTGGGTGCTAAGCCAGCGCCTGCTCCGTGGAGCTAACGGCCAGGGGATATGGCCATCAGGGGAAGCACAGGTGGCACAGCGTGTGGGCTGTGAGCGTGCCTTGACACGCAGTTATTAAGCGCTGCTCCTGTGGGTTGAGCAGGGAGACAACAGGAAAGAAGACGCACGCCAGCTGGGGGGTTGAGCCAAGAGATGGTGTATTCGAAGTACACTGTGCAAGGAGCAGGGAAGGCCTCTCAGAAGACAAGAACGAGGGCTGGCCCAGAGCCGCTGGTTACACAGGGTTTTTATCCTCACTCGTTTCTCCCTCTAGGGAGGGGTGTCATAGTGGGGACAGGATAGGGCTGTTGATAGTGCTGCCTAGGCCCACCTGGAGTGCTCCTGGTCTGGCCTGCCTGGAGCACTCCTTGTTGCCTGGGATGAGTACTCCGCATCAGCCCGAAAGACCCAGCTGTGTCTGGGCTTCCCCTGTGCCTGGAACAGAGGAAAGGATCACTCTTTCTTTGTTGCCTCCTCTCGTGCTGCACCCCCCCCACCCCCGGGCAAATTGGGAGCTCGTGAAGACCAGGGAATGATGCTGGTTCTACCCTGGCCTCCCAGCCCCTACATGGGGGGCTGGCTCAGGTCAAGGGCAGTCAGTGAACACACGTCAACTAGGTCGTGACCTCAGACAGGTTCCCTTGTTTGGTTGTACTTGCTTTTCTTTTCACCTGTAGCACTGAAGAGTGGAACAGGTGGATACTCCCCACTCTAACATGTGTGAACTTAAGAACTAGGCGCTCAGTTCTCACGGTCTTCTCAGGGTCTGTGTGTGTGTACATGTGCACACAGAGATACACGGTCTGATGAGAGGGAGGATGAAGAGTGCTGTTTAGTTTCTTCGTTTTTGTTTCTTTTTAATATTTATTTATCCATTTGGCTATGCCAGGTCTTTGTTGCAACATGCAGGATCTTGGTTGCGGCATGCAGTATCTTTAGTTGCGGCACATGGAATCTTTTAATTGTGGCATGCAGGATCTTAGTTCCCCAATCAGGGATCAAACCTGGGCCCCCTGCATTGTGAGCATGGACTCTTAGCCACTGGATCACCAGGGAAGTCCCTGCTTGGTTTCTTTGAAAAAGTGTGTTTCAACAAACCCCATAACCCTTCTGGTGGGAGGGCTTTGAGTACTCACCTGGCAGCCCAGCCTGGCCTGCCTCCCTCGGGTCACCCTGACTCTGAGCAGGTGGCTGAGCCGAGGGTAAACTCAGTTGGGTTACCTGTTTTCCATCATTTTTGCCTCCACTCCACGCCCAGCGGAATGGCTTCCAGGCTTCTTCGTGAGCTTTTGTTTTTAAGCAGAGAAGTAGCAGTCAGAAAATAAAGTACCAAACACCTCTGTGCCCCTCAATGCACAGAATTGAAAATCACCGTATTCTCACAGTTGTTTCAAGTAACTTTAATTTAAAAGAGCTAAAATATCACAGTTAAAGGCCCTTTTATTCCCATCTTTGGTGCCATTAAAAATTCATTTATTGTATACTTAGACATAACGTAAAATTTACCTTTCTAACTATTTCTGTTTATCATAATAAAAAACATTAAACACCCAAACAGTTTGTTTAGGCCAAGTCAGAGTCTGGGCACAGGGGTCTCCCCACTTTGTAGCCAAAGAACTATGTCCTCCCCTCCTTGAGCTTCTTTTGGTTTGTTTGCATTGAAGTGTAGCAGGTTTCCCATGCTGTGTTAGCTGCTCCTGTAGCTTCCCGTCACAGGTGTGGCTGTAGCTCCCCCAGCCTTCGCCCTCCTCATTTGGCGGCACTGCCATGAGCGCAGGCTTTGGCCGTGGTCCCTAGCTCCTCCCGGGCCCTCGTCCCCACACCGGCCAGCTCTGTTGCTCCACCTCCTGGTCACGTCCCCAGTCTTCACCGTCCTTGCCCTAGACCACACCCAGAGCGCCCCAAGAGGCATCCCACAGGCTCCCTGCTGCCCGCTTAGGTCCCCTGCAGGCTGTGCTCCACACGGCAGCCAAAGGGATCGCGTCATGCTTAGGATAAAACCCGACATAGCCCCAAGTGCCCCTCGAGGCCTCTCTGCTGCCCGGACCATCTTCCCCCGTAAGCTCCATGGGACCCTCACTTCCTGTATGTCTCTCTTCCTCCCACAGCATCACCAAGGGGGGTTTGTCTTCACTATATTCTAATCAGCTCATTCTTTTGGACACTCACCTGGTCACTGTGTAGCCCTTTCAGCGGAGGAGCCCTTTCAGCCCACGTCCTTTTGATCCTTCTGTCACCCCCATGCACTGCCCCACCTTTCCAGCCCAGAGGCGAGTCCAGAACCAGAGACCCTGCTTCTCTCCGGGCCAGCCTGGTTCCCCTCCATGGATGCAAGGCATGTTCGCTTCTGTTCCCTTTTGTTTTCATTTTGGTTTTGGTCATGTAAACTTTTACATGATTCAGAAATTGAAATTCTGGTCTTGCATACCTGGCAAGGTCTTGCCCCGTGCCAGTCCTTACTTCGGTCCCGCCTACCCCGTGCCAGGACTGGTTCCCTTCGTTTTTGCCATCTGCTTCCTAAAGTCCCCTTCTTTTCTCCCCCAGAGGGCAGCCTACAGTGTATGGTGTACTCCTCACAGGAGGTCCTGGGGGTCCCTCCCCCGTGGTTCAGGCCGCCCGGCTCTGCATGGTAGCGCATCGGTGTCTGCCCAGCAGGTCTCTGGTGGTGGCTGTCTGGCTTGGCCTCAGTCTTGAGCCAGTGAGAAGAATGCTGTCACCAGTAACATCGTGTATCTGTTATTTTGCATTTCCACGGTTCTCTTTTCAAGGTAGATTTCTAGAAGGGATGGTCCTAGGTGGCATCAACACCCTTGCTTGTACCTAAGAGGCATTCCTGGGGTGTGTGATCGGTGCTTGGTTTCACTGTAAAGTATCAGGGGAGTGCAGATGCGGGCTCTGAAGAAGCCAGCCTTTGCCATCAGTGCAGTGTTTTTCTCTGGCTCTGGACTGTCCGGGTTCCTGTGGTGACCGCAGCCTGCTCTGCCACCAAGCCCATTCTCCCCTTGGTGACAGTGAGCTGCGGGCCGCATGGAGCTGCCTGGGGCTCTTCCTTGTCTCCTATCTAGGAGCTAAGCCTGGGAGAGTTAGAAAGTCAGCTGTGTGCTGGAGCTCATGCTTGGGGCCCTAAACTGCTGGAGGCAGGGCCAGTATAGGGAGGAGGCTGGGGCGAGCCCCTCCCCATGCCCTGCCTCCCCATGCCTGACCCTGAGTGTTCGTGGTGCGAACTCGCCTTTGGTGACTTAGCTATGTCATTCAGGTCTGGTTGCCAGGGCACACCGTGGTGCCTTTGTTGCGATCTCCACGGTGTGGCCAAAAAGGGAAGTCACTTGGGGTGGGCCAGCGTGGGGTGGCGACTGGTGCCAACATGAGCCGTGTGGGCCCAGGCAGTACTGGGGCTAGGATCTGGAGGACACAGGAGTCTGGCTCTTTTCCAGGATGAGCTGCTAACTGAGGGCTTTGCAGATGGGTGGTTCTGAGTCCACGATTCTTCTTTCCGAGCCTCCCTAGCCCAAGTAGTGTTCTTGCCTTCTTGGCCTGGCCACGAGGCCTGGGGCCTCACAGTGACCACTGCCGGAGTACACAAGGAGCGACCCTACCGAGTGGTACTGAAGCATAGGGAAGGAGCTGTTCTGTCAACATGAAAGAATGGGGAGGCACCCGCCCTGGAATGAGGAGGGTGTCCTGCGCCTTTCCTTTCTCCCTGCTCTTCTGTCCCATTGGCCAAGGCCAAGGCCTTGAGTCGGAGAGTCTGGTGATAAAAGCTCACCTGGCCTGGGTGTGCTCCTCTTCTCACACCAGAACCCTGGACAGCAGTGTCCGGTTGCCCACCTCCGCCAGTGTTTATACAGTGCCTTTGTGACCCTTCTCCCTCTGGGGTGTTGGTACCCATTGTCGAGATGAGAAGACTGAGGCACAGGATGCTGAGGTCAGGTCCGTGTTTGGAAATGGCGAAGTCAGGATTTGAGTTCAGGTTGGCAGTCTCCAAATCTGAGTGTTTTTCCACAGTGCTGTGCTCTGTGCCACCTCCCGAGGGGCACTGGTGGGCTCTTCCCGTCAGCAAGTTGCACTGTGCTGTTTTTATTGAGCACACATTTGAGAAAACCCAAAACACAGAAGTTGTAGTAACACCCAAGCCAGGCCTTCGTGAAGAGGAGCCCCCTCCATTTTGGGGGGTAGGTCCCTCTCTGGCAGTCGGAGAGGGCCTCTCGTCATCCATCAAACCAGAGGCCCTCGGGCACAGCTTGTGAGCACTGAGAAGCCGCCTGTGGCGCCACACTAGGAGTGGGACTCAGGGTGACCGCAGTGGGCATTCGCTGTCGGCAGTCCAAGGGCTCTGACATAATCTGTGAAGGAGAAGGGCATCTAGATCTGGGCGAGCACCAGCAGGGCAGCCCTCTCTCCCGGGGCCCTGCCCCTGCTGGGACACCCTGGGCCTGCTGTTGCTCACTGTTTCTGCATACCAGTGTGTTCTCCGTGATACTTACGTACTTGTTTAACACTTCAGGGAAGAAAAGTCAGAAGAACAGGATCTCCAGGGCCTGAAGGACAAACCTTTGAAGTTTAAAAAGGTGAAGAAGGATAAGAAAGAAGACAAAGAGGGCAAGCATGAGCCCCTGCAGCCAGCGGCCCACCACTCTGCTGAGCCGGCAGAAGCAGGCAAAGCAGAGACCTCAGAAGGGTCAGGCTCGGCCCCAGCCGTGCCAGAAGCTTCTGCCTCCCCCAAACAGCGGCGCTCCATCATTCGCGACCGGGGACCCATGTACGACGACCCCACTCTGCCTGAAGGTTGGACCCGAAAGCTTAAGCAAAGAAAATCTGGCCGCTCCGCTGGGAAGTATGATGTGTATTTGATCAAGTAAGTAAGGGTGACTTCTGTCTCTACAGAGCGGGGAGGGCCAGGTGGGCGGGGGGTCAGGGACGGGCACTAAGAAACTGATGGGGACCCCTTCGAGTGGTAGCTCTTTGCTGCTCATTGATCAGGAAGATGTGTGTGCGTAACCCCACCTCGGGTCGGGGGCTTCAATAGTGACCACTGCTTGTGGGCGTGACCAAGTATGCTTGGAATGACCGTGTACCTAGGTCACTGCCCTGAGTGAGACTTGCATGGGGTAGCAGAGTGTGGCTTTCCCGCACCCACCATCAAGGCCTCTTCTGGAGATGGAATAGCAGTAGAGCCTACCCAGGGCCGCAGTGGGGGCACCCGGAGAGGCCACCTGGGAAGCACTGAGGACACAAGATCCTGCTGAGCACACTGGCCTGGGCTGGGGAGGCAAGGGAGCTTCCTGGGGTTGCTGCCATCTCCCAGCTGAGGGGCTCTCCTCAGAACCTGTTAAAACCTCTTCTTTGTGGGAGAGTCCTTCTATGAGATCGCTTCATGAACCCAAAGAAATAGTTCATAGGGGCTCAGTCCACTCTGTGCATCACGTTGGTACAGGTGGGCTCTCTAATGGGCTCTCTGGGGAGAGACCCAGATGAGCTCCGTGTGCCTTTCCCACTGTCCCTTGTGCCTTTGTCCAGCTGTGGGCTGGTCATCGGGTGTTACCTGTTGAAACAGAGTAACTTCCAAGCCAGAGCTTCAGAGGACGAGTGTGAATATGTGCATTTCAGTTCCCCTTAGATGATTCCAAAAAGATTAGCAGTTTTCAAAGGCCACTTGCAGATACACTCATTTAATTCCAACAACTCAGAACAGGGCGAGCAAAGCATTATCCTACCGAGGGATAAGGAAACCGATTCCCGGAGAGGCTAAGCAGCGAACCCAAGTTCAGCCTGATGGCTAGACAGGGTCCCCAGGCCAGACCACTCAGTGGCATCCAGGCAGCCGCTGGGGAGCAGTCAGCACCAAGCCGTTCCGGCCTCAGAGCCGGCTGCGCAGGCACCTATGGCCGTTGGGCGGCCTGATGGCTTCCCCTGTGACCGAGGCTGCGGCCCCTAGTTCTCGCTCATCTCAGCTTTCCTTAAGCGTGACTCTTGTTCAGCTGTGTCGTCGGGCATGTCAGTTGCAGAACGTCTCGTTCACCACCACCCCCTCCTCTGCCCCTCTCTGATGTTGCTGTGGAAGCTTCTGACCATTCTTTGTGTCTCTCCGTTTGTTCCCACAGTCCCCAGGGAAAAGCCTTTCGCTCTAAAGTGGAGTTGATTGCATACTTCGAAAAGGTAGGCGACACCTCCCTGGACCCTAATGATTTTGACTTCACGGTAACTGGGAGAGGGAGCCCCTCCCGGCGAGAGCAGAAACCACCTAAGAAGCCCAAATCTCCCAAAGCTCCAGGAACTGGCAGAGGTCGGGGACGCCCCAAAGGGAGCGGCACCACGAGACCCAAGGCAGCAGCGTCAGAGGGCGTGCAAGTGAAGAGGGTCCTGGAGAAAAGTCCCGGAAAGCTGCTCGTCAAGATGCCTTTCCAAGCTTCGCCAGGCAGCAAGGCCGAAGGGGGTGGGGCCACCACGTCGGCCCAGGTCATGGTTATCAAACGGCCTGGCCGGAAGCGAAAAGCCGAGGCTGACCCCCAGGCCGTTCCCAAGAAACGGGGCCGAAAGCCGGGCAGTGTGGTGGCGGCTGCCGCCGCTGAGGCCAAAAAGAAAGCCGTGAAGGAGTCTTCCATCCGGTCGGTGCAGGAGACCGTGCTCCCCATCAAGAAGCGCAAGACCCGGGAGACGGTGAGCATCGAGGTGAAGGAGGTGGTGAAGCCCCTGCTGGTGTCCAGCCTCGGCGAGAAGAGCGGGAAGGGACTGAAGACCTGCAAGAGCCCTGGGCGGAAAAGCAAGGAGAGCAGCCCCAAGGGGCGCAGCGGCAGTGCCTCCTCGCCCCCCAAGAAGGAGCACCACCACCACCACCACCACACGGAGCCCCCGAAGGCACCCGCGCCGCTGCTCCCGCCCCCACCCCCGCCCCCACCGGAGCCCCAGAGCTCTGAGGACCCCGCCAGCCCCCCCGAGCCCCAGGACTTGAGCAGCAGCGTCTGCAAAGAGGAGAAGATGCCGAGAGCAGGCTCGCTGGAGAGCGACGGCTGCCCCAAGGAGCCAGCTAAGACTCAGCCCGCGCTCGCGACCGCCGCCACGGCCACAGAAAAGTACAAACACCGAGGGGAGGGAGAGCGCAAAGACATTGTCTCATCCTCCATGCCAAGGCCAAACAGAGAGGAGCCTGTGGACAGCCGGACGCCCGTGACCGAGAGAGTTAGCTGACTTTACACAGAGCGGATTGCAAAGCAAACCAACAAGAATAAAGGCAGCTGTTGTCTCTTCTCCTTATGGGTAGGGCTCTGACAAAGCTTCCCGATTAACTGAAATAAAAAATATTTTTTTTTCTTTCAGTAAACTTAGAGTTTCGTGGCTTCAGGGTGGGAGTAGTTGGAGCATTGGGGATGTTTTTCTTACCGACAAGCACAGTCAGGTTGAAGACCTAACCAGGGCCAGAAGTAGCTTTGCACTTTTCTAAACTAGGCTCCTTCAACAAGGCTTGCTGCAGATACTACTGACCAGACAAGCTGTTGCCCAGGCTTCTTAGGGTGCACCTGCACCTCCCTCCCACCCAGCCCCCCCCCCACGTGGTCATTAGGGACAGAGAGCACTTGAGAGGACACTCCTGGTTTTGGTGCCGTTGGCGCCCCAGTCTCAGCTCTCCTCTCCCCCCACCGTGCCAGGCCTCCAGCTCCCCCGCCTCCCCCACTCCCACCTGTGTCGGGACAAGGAGGTGTGAGGCAAGAGAGACAGTTGGATCCTTTAGAGAGGATGGAGATGGCCAGTGGCTATAGCCTGTGTGATCCCACCTGTGGTGGCACAGATCTGGCCCCACGCCAGCCCCAATCCAAAATCGACAAGGACATTTCACAGGACGGGGAAGTAGCACCTGTTCGCCCCAGTTCTGGCCTGTCTAGGAGGGAGTCGTTCTTTCAGCTGCTGGGTGTAGACTGGCCTGAGCCGGAGAAGACGATGGCCTGAGGCTGGCCACCAGTGGGCGGCGCTAGAGAGGGGCCACCAAGGCCGCAGGACCAAGGCCCGGGCAGGCTGGCCCAGGCTCCAGACCGCGGAGTGCAGCGGGCCAGGCAGAAGGGATTCCTAGTCGCTCAGAGCAGTTGTGACTGATAGTTAGAGCCTTAGTAGATGGGGCAGGGGGCCAGGGGGAAGGAGGGGAAAATGTTCTTCCAAAACTTTCCAATTCTAACTCCTTTAGGGACAGCTTAGAACTATTTGCACTATTGAGTCTTCATGTTCCCACTTCAAAACAAACACGTTCTGAGAGCAAACTGGCTTGAATTGGTGACACTTTGTCCCTCAAGCCACCAGACGTGATGGTGTTGACAACTACCTGGATCTGTATATACCTGCGCTTGTTTTAAAGTGGGCTCAGCACATAGGGTTCCCACGAAGCTCCGAAACTCTAAGTGTTTGCTGCAATTTATAAGGACTTCCTGATTAGTTTCTCTTCTCTCCTTCGATTTCTGCCTTCTTTCATTTCATCCTTTTATTTCTTCCCTTCCTCCCTCCTCCTCGTTTATGCCTTCTATTCCAGGCAGGCACAGTGCCCCAACTGTACCCCAGGCTGACGCTGTCAGCTCAGGCCCCCAGAACTCCCCCCACCCTTGGCCTTCCCACCGTTAGCCCCAGCCCCCCTCCCACCCATTCTGAGCCCTGAGGAAGCCCCAGGCTCTGCTGAATCCGCCCAGGCCTAGCACCTCGGCCTCTCTGAAGGGCAAGGGAGTGAGCGGCAAGGTCTTGCTCTCCTAGGAGTCCCCTTCCCTGGTCAGACCCCGGGTCCCAGGCCTTCTTAGCCTTCCCACTCAACAGAAGTGGGTGGGAGAAGTTGGGCTAGATTTGGATTTCGGAGCCAAGGGCAGCACAGAGACCCACTGTGGCCTGCCAGCGTCATCAAGTGGCCCAGCCCTGACCTTGGCCTCTGCCAGACCCGGCTAGGGTGGATTGGTCGGGCAGGGCGGCAGGTGGAACAAGTGTAGACGCCCCCCTTGCTGCTCCTCTGAGTGCGAGTTCTTTTCTGCTGAGACCTCTGTGTCCTCTGCTTGCTGGAGACTGGGTGGGCTGGTACCTCACACGTCTCCACATCTGCACTAGGGCTGTGATGTGGGGGCATAGAAGCTTGGATTTATTGTGGGGTGTTCATTGATCAGTGTCAATTCGGGATCCCATGCTTTCACCCTCTGTTCAGGAAGTCCTTATCTAACTGCATATCTTCATCATATTGGTATATCCTTTTCTGTGTTTACAGAGATGTCTCTTATATCTAAATCTGTCCAACTGAGAAGTACCTTATCAAAGTAGCAAACGAGACAGCAGTCTTATGCTTCCAGAAACACCCACAAGCACGTCCCATGTGAGCCGCTGCCATGAACTGTCAAGTGCGTGTTGTCTCGTGTATTTCAGTTACTGTCCCCTGGCTTCCTCACTGCAGTGTAACCATGAAGGAGTGAAACATCTTAGAAACTGTCTAGCACTTCCTTGCCAGTCCTTAGTGATCAGGACCCATAGTTGAGAGTTCCAATCAGTAGCTTAAGAAAAACCGTGTCTGTTTCTCCCAGAATGGTTAGAAGCAAGGGAGTTTGCCCCGTTCTGTTTGTGGAGTCGTAGTTGGCCTTTCTAGCATTTTTGTATCCATTTCTTGATGCTGCAGAAGCAAGTCCAACAACCAACCCGCTCTGCTGTCGACCCTCTGGGCTTCACTGCTGACTCCTCCCCAGGAAGGGATGAGGGTTGGAGGAGGAGGCGAGTCCTTCGGGATCCCTTTTCCTCCAAGGACAAAAAGCTCCTGACCCTGCAGTGGCCTCGTACTCCTGGCACCCCCCCCCCCCAGAGGACTCCTATCCACATGAGCACGGTGTCCAGCCTGTTTGTCGTGGAGGTGCCGTCTGGTTTGCTCGGTCAGGTTTTTAGGCATTAATTACACTTTTAGTCCAGTAAAATGTGGCTCCTGGGACCAGTATCAAGAGCTGGCCTCCCCACGGCTTGGTACCATCTGGTCCTGCACAAAGGAAAGCTGGGTCTGCCACATAACAGGTCATGGTGGGGCTGACTGCCGGCGCCGGTCAAGAACACAGAATTTCAAGTGTCATTTCCTTTCGGCCCGGCCCGACCTGCAGCCCCCTCACTCCCCAGCTGCTTCCCCTAGAATTTCAAGGCTGCAGGCGGTGTCTAAGGCACCTTAGGGTTCCCGCCCACCCCCCACCCCCGCCCCGCCTTTCTTCCACATTCCCTCTTCCCCAAATAAAGGCATAACTAGTGAGTCACCTTTGGGCAGCGGCCCTGAAGCTCCCATACCACCTCTGTCTTGGAGTCAGGTTGACAGGAGGTTGGAGGGAGGGCCTATGCCACGGAATGACCAGCTGCGTCTGGCCCAGTTTGGGGGTGTGGCCTTGATTTTGTGTGTACTTGAAGACCGTGAATATCAGGGTGCATCTCTTAGGGACTGTAAAGAAGGCAGGAATGGACATGGGGCTCAGTCAGAGCCATGTTTGGTCTCCCCATCCCTCGTTCCAGTTATTTGTGACTACCTTCTCTCCTGACAGAATTCTGTATGTGTCCTCGAGTCCCTCCCACCATGCCCGGCCCAGCCCTGCCCGTTGGTGGGCTTGTCCTATCCTAATGAGTGTAATTGCTGGCCTTGACACTGCAGTGAGGTGGGGACCCTGGGCCACAGCCAGACTCCAGTACAGCTCCCTTCTGCTGCTGCTGTACTTCTGTTTGGAAAGGCACAGGAGACACCCAGAAATGCCACAGCCCCCAGTCCGTCAGCACCAAACTAGCCAAGGACCCCATCCCCTCAGCTCCCTGGAAGGTGGAAGCCATGGTGGTGGCCTGGGGACACCGGCTGCAGCCAGCCCATGGCTTCTATGTCTGAGACCCCATGCCGGTGCTGGCACCAGTGTGTTCAGCGGCGGCGTTCCGGGCTAGAGGCCATGAACAGTGGCAGCGGGACCTGGAACGGCCCCACGTTGTCACCTGTGCCTCTGCCTAGCTTGTCACTGCTGTGGTGGCCATCGTGAAGGAGGGTACTAGCCAGAAACAAACTGCCACGTTTGGTGGGAAAGGAGTTTCTTTAGCTGACAGGACCTCTGGATTTTAAGTAAATTTTAATAAGCAGCTCAAGCCCAGGAGGGAACAAAGGGTGTGAAGTGAATCCACCAGGTGTGGCTTCCTGGATTTCCTGGAGCTCAAGTGGAGCCTGGCAGCTGAGCTCTGTGCCCCCTTTCCAGAGCGTTCCTGCTGGGCTCTCTGGGCTGACAGGGCCGGGGGAGGTCACAGGTACCAGCTGTATCTTTGTGCAGCCATCCCTAGTGGGGTGGTGGCCCCAAATTGTTTTGTGATGTGAGTTTCCCACATGGGTGGCCCAGAGCATCCAGACCTCGGGAAGTAAGCTTTCTCTAGAGCCCTGTGGGTGTCAGCCTAGCCAGTCCCCTGAGTCCCGGCCAGTGGC
Source organism: Hippopotamus amphibius kiboko (assembly GCF_030028045.1). Lineage (NCBI taxonomy): Eukaryota > Metazoa > Chordata > Mammalia > Artiodactyla > Hippopotamidae > Hippopotamus > Hippopotamus amphibius. The sequence goes on from NC_080203.1 coordinate 2,869,645, forward strand.
CCCGGGGGTGGGGGGGAGCGTGGCCATGTTGCCAGGCCTGTAGTAGAGCCCCTGCTCTCCTGACCCGACAGCCCCGCCATGGCGTGTTCAGGCTCTTAGCTGCTCTCTGCAAGGGCCCCATCTCACTTCTCTTCCTCGGTGAACTCGCCCACCCGAGGGGTTTGTTGAGTCTTAGTTTCTGCTTCTTTCTCTTTTGAAACTCTATCAGTCTTTAGACAACGTAGTCTAATTGTTAGAATTCTCCAGGATACTGCCTCCCCCAGGGTCTAAAGTTCCATGTTAAAGGGGAAAAATGTGAACACTGAAACCCCTTGTCCACAATTCAGAAGGAAGACCTAGAAAACATTTAGCAGGAAACTACATTTCGATGTTTCTGAATGAATAAGAGCAAGCTTTTTCAAAAACACTGATCTAACAGGACTTGGAGCCTGGCCCAATGTGTGGCAAGCGCTGCGGGTGAAGGGGAATCCAGTCTGAAACTGCTGGATCTGAGCCTTAGGGCCCTCGTGTCAGTGGAGAGCCCATCTCTCCTTGGGTAGCAGTCCCTGAGGGCTCAGCTGCTGCCTGGTCCTGGGAGGAGGCCTGCCTGTCCCAAAGCTGCAGGAGCCCAGCTCTGGGTGTGGGAAGGAGAGTTCTCACCAGTGAATCCGAAGGCCTGTGACCTTCTCGCTACTCAGCACCACCTGTTCCTTGGTCTTTTCTCATTTCCACAGAGCCTACCCCAAGTGCTGATTTGTCAGGAAAGATGAGTTCTAACTAGGACCCAGGCAACTAGGAAGGAGAGGGTGCTGTCTCCTACCCAGCCTCTGCCTGCGGTGTGGCCTTTCCCCAAGGACAGTCCCCAGCTCTGCTCTACTTGGGGCCTGGGGCCTGGGTGAAGGGCTGTTCTCACTCGCCCCTCACCTGCAAGAGCCCCCAGGTAAGAGGGAGGGCAGGGGCGAGGACCCTCACACCCTCACGGAGGGAAGTCCAGCTTTGAGTTTCAGAACATTTGGGAAACTTGCCAGTTGCCTGTGCTCTGCTAGCTGCCCCCTCTACCGTCCCTCTCCTCAGGTCCTGCTCAGCAGTGAGACAAAATGACATAAAAAGGCCACGAGGTTTGGCTCCTGCCCACTGGTAGTCCCTTCTCCCCACAGTGTTTGTGTGTCAAGTGACAAACCTGTTCTTCCTGGTGACCCTGATTATATCCAGTATCTTATGGACTATATGCCTAGACCTGCTTGGTCTCTTTTATCCTGGGCTTTTGTTTTGCTTTTTAGTTTTGCTTTTAGTTCTTCTGTCCCTTTTATTTAATGCACCGACTAGACACACAAAGCAGTTGAATTTTTATATATATATATCTGTATATTGCACAGTTATAAACTCATTTTGCTTGTGGCTCCACACACAAAAAAAGACCTGTTAAAATTATACCTGTTGCTTAATTACAATATTTCTGATAACCATAGCATAGGACAAGGGAAAATTAAAAAAAGCAAAAAACAAAAAAACAACAAAAAAAAAACCAAAAACAAACAAAGAAAAAAAAAACAACAAAAAAAAAATGACAAATCTGTCTGCTGGTCACTTCTGTCCAAGCAGATCCGTGGTCTTTCCTCGCTTCTTTCAAGGGCTTCCCAGTGCCGAGCGAAGGAGGCTCCGGGCAGCACCTGGGTTTTGCACTGTTTCTCCCGAGCTTGTGAGAGAGGCCCCAGAGTACCAGTGCGTAATGGCTCATTTCAGTGGATGGGTGCAAGAGTGCTCCCTGGCCCTAGCAAAGCCCAGAATGGCACTGCCTGGTCCCCTTCTATCTCTGGATGGAGTCCTTGGGGGTGGCCTGGCCCCCCCGCCACGCCTTCCACTGACCCGGTCAGAGTGATCATGTGTGGAGAGTTGGCTCAGCAGGCCTCCCCGCCAGTAGGGCTGGAGGGGAGACAGAAGGCCGTGTCTCGTCTCTGAAAGTGAGCCGTACCAGGTAGAACACCAGGGACCCCAGAACCACACATGAGGTCCAGTGGGTCCCCCCCCAGGAGGTAACGAAGACTCCAGAAATGTCCCTTCCTCTTCTCCCCCATCCTACGAGTAATTGCATTTGCTTTTGTAATTCTTAATGAGCAATATCTGCTAGAGAGTTTAGCCGTAACAGTTCTTTTTGATCATTTTTTAAGTAATTAAAAACACCAAAAAAAAAAAAAATCCAGAAACTTGTTCTTCCAAAGCAGAGAGCATTATAATCACCAGGGCCAAAAGCTTTCCTCCCCGCATCATTACTTACTTCTGAGGCCTGAATCCAAAAGAGAAACACTCATAGGCTCTTTGGGTGGCCAGGCTCCCCTCGGGCCCCTTGGAGGACCTGGGCCGGGGCAGCTTCTGGGCCCAGCCTGGGGGCTCGCCCCCACCTTTGTTCAGTATTAGCGGTGGGTCCCCACCTCCTCTCCCACCCAGCCTGGGCCCAGGGCAGAGGAGACCGCCGCCGCTGCTGTCCAGCCTCTCGCAGGTGGGTGTCTGCGCATATCCGCGCGCGTGCTTTCTGCGCGAGATCTGAAATCGGCGCCGAGTTAGCCTCGCCCGGTGACCTCTCGTCCTGCCCGGCCCGCGCAGCAGGGCCCACCCGGTTCAGTGTTTCTGGGGAGCTGGACAGTGGAGTGCAAAAGGCTTTGCAGAACTCGAAGCCTGCTCCTTCCCTTGCTACCAAGGCCTCCTTTTCTGTTTGAGTTGTCACTGCTTCAATCAATAACAGCCGCTCCAGAGTCAGTAGTTGATGAATATATGACCAAATATCACCAGGACTGTTACTCAATGTGTGCCGAGCCCCCTCCTCGCGCTGGGCTCCGTGTACCCGGACACTGTAACGTGTGCTGTGTTTGCGCTCCCCTCCTCCTCCACCCTCCCCTCGTCTCTCTGGGGTTTTTCTGTTTGGGTTTGGTTTGGTTTTTATTCCTCCTTTTGTGTTTCCAAACATGAGGTTCTCTCTACTGGTCCTCTTAACTGTGGTGTTGAGGCTTATATTTGTGTAATTTTTGGTGGGTGAAAGGAACTTTGCGAAGTAAATCTCTTCTGTGTTTGAACTGAAGTCTGTATTGTAACCATGTTTAAAGTAATTGTTCCAGAGACAAATGCTTCTAGACACCTTTTCTTTACAAACAAAAGAATTCGGAGGGAGGGGATGGTAACCGGGACAAGAGGGTCTGTCCTTTTTCCCCAGGAGGGGAGATCCGGAGACAGAACCCCTGCCCAGATCAGCCAGCAGCCACCCAAAGAAGTTAAGCCTAAAGCCGACGGACCGCATAGCTCATGCGCTGCCAGTTTGCAGTCAGAGCAAAACCAGGTTTTGTTCCACTCAGTGGATTCTTTTGCGCCCCCCCCCCAATGATTATTAGCATCATTATTATTTTTTAAGGACAAAGTTGATGTTCCTGCAAGGGGAGCCAGGAGGGGTGTGAGCAGAGCCAGGCTCGCCTTGGTGGGAGAAGGTTGGGGTGGGTCTGAGGGGCGGGGCTCAGCCAGGGGCTCAGCATCTCCCTGGAGACCTCCGCCGTGACCACAGGTCAGCTGTATGTTGACAGGGCATTACTGTTCAGGGCACCGTCATCACCTCTCACCCCATCCCACCGTGCACGGCACTAACGTGACCTCTCGATTCCCCACTTTCCCAGACGAGAAGATGATGGTGGAGGGGGTGCACTCCCTTTGCTGTCATCGGATCCCCAGCAAAATTTGGACACGAGAAACCCCCTTCTTGTTTCATGGCAAAACCCAATCCTCCTCAGAGAAGCCCTTTACCTCCCAGACATTGTTTAGGGCTGATGGAACAGGGACAGATGTGTGCTCCCTTAACCCCCAGGGCCCCTCCTCTGAAAGGCGAGGACAGTGCTGACTGACCCTAGTGACCATTGGTCCATGGGGCTTAGGAGCGGGAAGAACCAGGCAGGGTTGCTGCCCCCTCCTGAGTCGCAGGGACACAGGCCGCCCTGTGCAGAGGGAGCTGGCTCCAGCTCCGAACCCCAGAAGCCCGACCGAGGGCAGGAGAGGTGTGCGTGGGGTGCGGGGAGCCGCCCAGGACAGACTTGGCTGGAGATGTCTCCAAAAGCCCTCTATTGCATTCACCTTCAGTTTTTGTGTTTTGGGACAATTACTTTAGAAAACTAAGTAGGTCGTTTTAAAAACAAAAAAAATATATTGATTGCTTTTTTGTAGTGTTCAAAAAAAGGTTCTTTGTGTATAGCCAAATGACTGAAAGCACTGATATATTTAAAAACAAAAGGCAATTTATTAAGGAAATTTGTACCATTTCAGTAAACCTGTCTGAATGTACCTGTATACGTTTCAAAAACACCCCCCCACTGAATCCCTGTAACCTATTTATTATATAAAGAGTTTGCCTTATAAATTTACATAAAAATGTCCGTTTGTGTCTTTTGTTGTAAAATCAAGTGATTTTTTCATAAGGTTCTTTTACTATTTGAAAAGATGGGCAGCACGCAGTTTTATTTTATTTTTGTAAGTTTTTTAATACGTGTGAAAGCCAAGAATACTCAGCATGCCTTTCTAAGTGACGCGTTCGCACCTTTTGTTGGGAAGTACTGTATCCTGTGCTGTTAGCATTCTCGATAAATCTCTCTGTGAAAGTGACTCCAGGTCTGGGCTTTCATTATCAGACAGCTCCCAGGACAGCACAGCGGTTCATCTCCTGATCTGCTCTGGCTGTCCCCAAACACACAGAAGCCAGCTGCTTTCAGAGTAACCACGGGAGGAAAGGGCAGCCCGCGCCCTGCACCGGCCACGGCAGGGCCGTCCTCTTGTCCTGGACGTGCCAGATGTGTGAAGGTGCTTTTGGAAACCCCCCCATCCCCCACCCCCAGCTCTGACTCCTCCTGCCTGAGACCCTCCCATGGCCTCTGCTGACCTGGCTCCCTGCCCAGAGGGGGCGATGCCCATGCTCCCTGACTTCCCGTGAGTCTATGGGTGCTCAGGAGCTGGAGGCCCCCCCCCACAGCTGTCCTCCACCAGGCTGTTGATGGCCTGGAGAGGACAACAACTGCTCAGACTCCAGAATCACAGGCACACGTGGACACACGTACTAGGAGGTGCACTAGACAGTCCTGGCTTTGAACGTTAAAACAAAGGATTGAAATTCACCCTGTGTGTGTGTACCGAGCATCCCTCAGGTGCCAGGGCTGTCCCAGGAGCTGCAGTCCAGCAGTGAGCAAGTAGGACCAAGTCCCTGTTCCCGTAGTGTGCACATGCCCAATAATTTCCCATCCTCGGCTTGGTAGTCTTGGTAAGGGCTGTCCCCATGGGAAGCCACTGGGGCTCAGGGCGTGGCTGGCCTCCTCTTTGGGAGTGGCCGGCGGTTGCTGCAGCTTCTGGGAAGAGGCTGCAACGGAGGCTCATCTTGGGCGGAGCTGTTTTCTGGAGACAGCCCTGAGTTTCTGGACGGACAGCCTGGCAGTGGGGAAGGCGGCAGCTCTCTGGGGTCAGGAGCAAGAGGGCAAGGGGGTGGCCAGGGAAGACCTGCTGCCTTTCAAGCGTGCATCTGGCTGGAGAAACAACGGAGGAAGGCACCCTTGCTGCTTTGTGGAGTCTTCCCCCATCTGGTGGGGGCAGCAGATGAGTGCCGAGGCTAAGGAAGGATGCACCAGGGATGCCAGGCAGCAGGGGCTGCGGGCAGCTCTGCCCAAGGGGCCCAGGGAGCTCTAAGCCCAGGTTCTACCTGAGGAGCTGCTTGAGCTCCACCTTCGCGTGAGGGCCACAGAGCTAGAGGTGCAAACTTGTGGGTGTGGGAGCCCTGGCGCATTTTTGGTACCCCAAGGAGTTCTGGATGGCTTAAGGTTGCTGACGTGTGCAAAAAGCCAGACAGAGGTGGGCAGGAAGGGGCCACATTGTGACAATGGTGGAGGCTGTGCGGAAAAGCTGGGATCCCTATCGAGGGCTTCGGGAACTGAGGGAAGGTCTTAAGCAGGAAAGTGGTGTGGAGTGATTTGTGCTACCCCAAGCCCTCAGGGAAGCCGGCTCATCTAGGTAAGAGGTGGTGGTGAGGGCAGCGGGTCTGTGGGGAAGAGATGGACTCCAGAGAAGTTCAGGGAGGTGACAGGAAAATGGCTGCTGCTGCGGGGTAGGGAATGGGGGGAGTGCAGAGAGTCCAGAGAAGTCGGTGGCTGCAGAGCCTGGTGGGACAAAGGTGGGGAGCCGTCAAACAGGCCGGGGGTGGAGCTGGGTGCCTGGTGAGTGCTTCAGAAAAGAGGGTGGGGACAGCCAGAGCATGCCATCCTCAAGCGTGACAAGAGGGAGGATGGACAGCCTGAGCGGTAGGCTTGTTTCTAAGAGATGTCAACACGTTTTATGTGCTAGTGGGAAGGAGCCAGAGAACACAGAAAGATGGCAGATACTGCAAAGACCTAACAATCGCTGGAGCAGCTTCCTGAAGGGGCAGAAAAGATAGGATCCAGGGCCCAGGAAGTGGGTGGAGATGCTGTGAGCGTCCAGACCCTTCTTCTTGCAGCCAGCCTCACAGCCAGCTGAGGGGAGTCAGCCGGGAGCCTTTGGGTGACCCCCATGTGACCGCGTCCCACCTGGATCTCTTGACCACTCTCCACTGCCTCCCACATAAAACCGAAACTTCTTAAGAGGACCTCCCAGCGGCTCTTACGAGGGCCTCTTCTAGCCCTTTCTAGAACGCCTTCACCGTGCCCGTCGTCCCCGGGGCTGAGAACCGCTCTCCTCCAGTCCTCGGAGCCCTACTCAGACGGCTCCTCCCCCTCCGGGCAGCCCGCCCCGCCCGCCTCGCCGGGCCCAGGGGCGCTGCCTCCGCGGGGAGTGACCGCGCGCGGCGCCCCCGTGTGGCCGGGGCTCGCGGTGGCGGCGGCGGCGGGCGACCTGGCGGCGGGCCCGGGCACCGCCCCTTCCGCCCCGCCGGGCGTCGCACGAGGCCGGCTTAAAGGGGAAGTGAGTCAGTGTCCGCGGACCCGGCCGGCCGAGGCCCGCGCCCGCCGCGGCCCCGAGAGGCCCCCGCCCGGCGGCGGCCATGGCCGGGGGCCCGGGCCCGGGAGACCCCGCGGTCCCCGGCGCCCAGCACTTCTTGTACGAGGTGCCGTCCTGGGTCATGTGCCGCTTCTACAAAGTGATGGACGCCCTGGAGCCCGCCGACTGGTGCCAGTTCGGTGGGTGGCGGCCGGCCGGCGGAGGCGGGGCGGGACGGGGAGGGGGGCGCGCGGGGCCCGGGCGCCCCAGCCTGACTCCCCCTGCCCCGCAGCCGCCCTGATCGTATGCGACCAGACCGATCTGCGGCTGTGCGAGCGATCCGGGCAGCGCACGGCCCGCGTCCTGTGGCCCTGGATCAACCGCAACGCCCGCGTGGCCGACCTCGTGCGCATCCTCACGCACCTGCAGCTGCTCCGCGCGCGGGACATCATCACGGCATGTGAGCGCGCGGCCCCGGGCCCCCCGAGACCCCGGGCGAGGGGCCGCCCAAGGCCTCTCCCGGAGCTCCTCCCCCCCCCCCCCCCCCCGCCTGGGCCTAACAGAACTTTCCTTCCTCGGCGTCCCAGGGCACCCTCCCGCCCCCCTTCTGCCCCCCAGCACCACCGCCCCGAGGCCCAAGAGCATCTCTGCACCCTCTAAGGCCGAGGCCCCCAGCCCGCGGAAGTTGCCCTCGTCGGCCTCCACCCTCCTCTCCCCAGGTAAGGCGGCCCTGGGGGTTGGCCTGATGAACCTGAGGAAAGGACCCCTTGACCCTGGCCACGGCTGTAGATCCTGCCATTGGTCTCTGCCTGCCTCTCACTGGTGTCTTTATGAAGCTTTTCCAGGCTCCCAGACTAATTCTGACCCTGAGCTCAGCCCTGTCCCAAGCCCTGCGGCCCTCCAGCCACCACTGCCATCTCCAGCCCCTTCCTGCACCAAGGTAGGTGGGTCCTGCCCCTGCCCAGAGGTTTGAGACAAGCAGTGAGTAACTGGGGAGCTGCAGCCAGGCCAGCAGGGGTGGGCCAGGCAAAGGGGAGGAAATGGGACCTCACCTTATCTGGGGTCTCTTCCCACAGCGGAGCCCAGAGAGCCCAGTGTCCCTCCTGCAGGGGGCCCCCTCCTCTTCGTTCTGCTGGCCCCTCCATGAAATTTGCCAGGGCACCCACGACTTCTCAGAGGACCTGAAGATCGGGGAGGGCGGCTTTGGGTGTGTGTACCGGGCTGTGATGAGGAACACAGTATATGCTGTGAAGAGGCTGAAGGAGGTGTGTGTAGCATCCCGGCAAAGGCCCTGGAAGGCTGTTAGCAGACCCTTGCTTTTCTGGTCCCCACCCCCCTCACTGCTCCACACGGCTCTCATTTCCCAGTCCAAGGCCCCCAGCCCCTTGCTTGTTCTGGGCCCAGAACAGGTGGCAGTGGGAGTGGCCATGAAGCCTTGGCTGCGAGAGCCTCACACTGCCCGCCCTCATCCCTCATTCTTCCTGAGGGCTGCAGGAGGCAGACCTGGAGTGGACCACAGTGAAGCAGAGCTTCCGGACTGAAGTGGAGCAGCTGTCACGGTGAGCCTGGGGTGTCCCTCCTGTCTGGGGGCAGGGAGAGAGCCTCACCAGGACCCTGTGTCATGGGACCTGGCTCCCTCGGTCCCCCAAAGCCTGCCAGGCTCGGGCTAGCTGAGGAACCATCAGGGACTGTCCCCTCTCCCCCTGCCTCGTGACGGTCAGATGGGAGGTGTGGTGGATGCTGGGGGCCAAAGTGCTCAGACCCCGCTTTTTCAAGCAGGTTTCGTCACCCAAACATCGTGGACTTTGCTGGCTACTGTGCTCAGAGTGGCTTCTACTGCCTCGTCTATGGCTTCCTGCCCAACGGCTCCCTGGAAGACCGCCTCCACGTCCAGGTAGCCTCACCTGGCCTGGCATGTTGTGTCACACTTGGTACCCAGGCAGTGTGGGACATGGGGCCTGGGCTCTCGACCTCTGCGAGTGGGGCCTCTCCCTACTGCTCCTCGGTGCCGGGAAGCCTGGCTCGTGGTGCCTCTGAAAGGGGGTTATGGACTCACAGTAGCTTGTCTCAGGCTTCACCCCTTTGCAAGCAGAGTAGCGAAAGGGTCTTGTCAGCATTGCCCCGAGGGAAGGAGGCGATGGACAGCACCTGGGCCCCGTCCAGGGGCACATCTGCGAGATGCAAGGAAGGACTAACCAAACACGGGACAGGAGCGTCTCTGACCTCACACTGAAGTGCTCAGGCTAAGTGTGCCGTGTGGGGGGAGACGGGGGAGAGAGCCTCTGACAACATCCTGATCATCCCGGAGCCAAGACGGCCAGAGTCTGTGGGGGGTCCCGAGGGCACGCTTCTGGCCCTGCGCACTGAGCAGAGAGCACTGCAGGTGCAGCTGTCTCCACCCTCTCCTGAAGTACTTCCTGGAGACTTTGCTCCTCGTTTTCCAGAAGGGGAGACTGAGGCCCAGAGAGTGAAGTGCTCGTCCAGACCCCTTGGTGACAGCTGGAGGGAAGGATGAGGGTCAAGACACGGGGGCCCTGCAGCCTCCCCTCTGCCCCTTTGCGCCTTCTGCCCCTGCAGACCCAGGCCTGGCCCCCTCTCACCTGGCCTCAGCGACTGGACATCCTTCTGGGCACGGCCCGGGCAATTCAGTTTTTACATCAAGACAGCCCCAGCCTCATCCACGGAGATGTCAAGAGGTGAGGAGGGGACACAGCCAGGCCCTCAGGGCCCCTGAGAGCGGCAGGAGCCGAGTCTCTGGCAAGGGGCGCCACTCCCAAACCTCCCGCCGGCAGGGAGCACTGGTGCCCTGCGCGCCCCCCATGAGAACAGGCCCACCCTCTCCTGCTCAAGGCTGAGCTGGGGGACCAGGTCACTGAGTACCCAGAGTGGGACAGGTGTGGAAACAGGCCAAGGACTGTGTGAGGGTGCTCTGGGCGCCGGGTGCTCAGAGCCCCAGCTGGCTCACCGGCCACTGTCTGTGGACGAGGTGCAGGTTGGCGGCTCCAGTCTGGTTTCCTCAAGACCAGGCAGGTTGCGGGGGCCGGGGAGGGGGCCGTGGTTTGCCGAGTGGGCCGGGGCCAAGGCCCGGCCGACACCACTCCCTTCCCTCCCCAAGTTCCAACGTCCTTCTGGATGAGAGACTGATGCCCAAACTGGGAGACTTTGGCCTGGCCCGTCTCAGCCGGTTTGCAGGGGCCAACCCTGGCCAGAGCAGCGCCGTGGCCCGGACTCGGACTGTGCGCGGCACCCTGGCCTACCTGCCCGAGGAGTACGTCAAGACGGGGAGGCTGGCCGTGGAGACGGACACCTTCAGCTTCGGCGTGGTGAGCCACTGGGCCCGCTGCTGGCCCGGGGGTGGGGGCTGCGGCCAGGCCAGGACAGGAAGCCCCAGAGCATTCCATGTCGGCCAGCGGCCAGCCTGGCGGGAGGCTGCTGAAGCTTCAGCGCCAGGCCCCCACCCTCCTCGCTGCGGGCCACTTCCTCAGCCCCGCACCTCATGTCGTGTGTATAGTTTTGAATTCTTTTGCTACAAGCGGGCCCTCCAAACCGCCGGAGCTTTTAGTCCCGCAAGCTGCGCGGCTCTGTCCCTGAGGGCTGTGCCCCCGTCAGCCCCGGTCCACGCCCGGCAGCCTCTGCGGGCCGGGCAGCCCCGTCCACCACGCCCCCACCCCGCACACGGCCCTGCCTGCCGCACCCTCCAGCCTGCCCTCTCTCCAGGTGGTGCTGGAGACCCTGGCCGGCCAGAGGGCTGTGAGAATGCACGGTGCCCAGACCAAGTATCTGGTGAGCCTCCCGACGCAGGGAAGGGAGAGAAGGAGGCCGGGAGGTGCTGCTCCTGGCCACCGACAGGTGTAGACCTGGAGGGCGGAATGATCTGGAATGCGGTGCCCCACAGGAGCCAGCCGCTGCCGCTGCTGACTCATCCCTGAAAGTAGGCAGGGCCCCAGATGGCTTCCTTTACCTTCCCGAGGACAAACCTGTCTGTCCTCTGCAGATGCCATGGGCCTTTCCAGACCCCGCCTGGGGCGGGGGAGGGGGCGCCCCGGCCGCCCTGGAAAGCGAGGGGGCGGGGCCTGGGAGAGGCTGTGGCCGGGTGCTGTGGGGCAGGCGCGAGCTACCCGCCGCCGGCCTCCTGCGTTCCCGTCGGCTTGCCGGGCCTGTCTCCGCTCAGGGGGCGCCTGTGCTTCGCGCTTTGTAGGTTGGTGTGTGTCCCGCACTTCTGCTCCGGACTTGGGGCTCTTTCTGTCCGTCACTGGGTTCGGGTGGGTCTGCACCAGAACCGGGCAAGCAAGCAGGAGATCGCCTCCACCTGGGCCGCTCTGCCTGTCAGCACCGCCTCAGCGCTGCATGCCCCCTCCCTCAGGGGCCCTGCCCATTGGTTCTCTGTGCCACAGCCAAAGCGATCTTTCAGAACCCGGAGGAGACTGTGGAAGTCCCTTTACCTGCCCGCTGTGCTTGGGGTTAAGGCCCGATCCCGTAACCTGGCTTGACCCTGCAACTCCCTGGGTCCCGCCACCACTGGCCCTCTGTCTGGCCTCCGGACGCGGCCATCCCCCCCACCCCCAGGGCCTTTGTGAGAGCCTTGCCCTCTGCCTGAAAGGCCACCCCCACACCCTGGTGTTTCCTCTCAGAACTCAAGGTGGCCTCTGGTCCTGCTCCCACCCTGGGGTGCCTGTCTGCGAGGCGCTCGCCTCTCGGCTCCGCCCTGTCCGACTAGTTCATGCCTTTAGATCCCAGCTGAAGTGTCACTTGTTTGGGCCCCACTTGAAAGCCCTGTTGGCCTCCCTGCCGCGGTTTCCATTGGCTTAGAGGCGTGTCGGCATCTCTCCCCTCCCAGGAAGTCCACTCTGTGAAAGCAGGCCCGGTTGCTGTGTGTGGGGCTGGGTCCCTGGGGCCTGGGGCAGCACTGGGCACACAGTGATGAGGGCCTGGGGGTCGCGACGAAAGGCACAGCCCCCAGTGGCCATGCTCACGTTACGTGTCCCACAGAAAGACCTGGTTGAAGAGGAAGCCGAGGAGGCTGGGGTGCCCCTGAGAAGCACCCACACCACACTCCAAGCAGGTGTGGCCGCTGACGCCTGGGCTGCCCCGATCGCCACGCAGATCTACAAGAAGCACCTGGACCCCAGGCCCGGGCCATGCCCGCCAGAGCTGGGCCTGGCCCTGGGCCAGCTGGCATGCTGCTGCCTGCACCGCCGGGCCAAGAGGAGACCCCCCATGACCCAGGTAGTCCCGTGAGGCAGGGGAATGTGAAGCCGCTGAGATGCCAGCTGCCCATGGAGGGGCAGTGGCCTGCTGGAAACCCCACATTCCTGGCACTGCCTTGTAGTCAGCCAAACCCAGCACCTCCCGGACCTCCTTCTGCAGGCAGTCTCCAAACGTTCCTCACCTGCCCTGTGGTTCTGCTTGTAGTGGCCGGAGCTCCACTGAACCCCACCGGGTGCACAGAGGGAGGCGAGGCTTTTACTGCGCCCCCTTCTGGGTGTACGGTGCTGCTGCATTTGCCTTTTCGAGTCCCATCTCTGGCTCCCACCTTTTTCCCTCTGAGAAGAGAAAGAAGCCCCATTTGAGGGCATCAGGACAGCGAGGTTCACTTTCTAGAAGACAGTCCTTAGCTTTGGTGGCTACAGCTTTCTTCTTCGTCCATGACCCGGAGCCGCTCTGCAGTTGGACCACCTTCTGTGAGGACCGTGACTGTTGTATGCGGCCAAGTCTGGGCCACTCGCCCTGAGAACCTCTCTCCCTCCTCGCAGGTATACCAGAGGCTGGAGAAGCTACAGGCGGCAGTGGCAGGGGCATCTCTGGAGCCGGAGGCCACCAGCCGTAGCCCCCCTTCCCCGCAGGAGAACTCCTACGTGTCCACCACTGGCAGCGGCCTGAGCGGTGCCAGCCCGTGGCAGCCCCTGGCGGTGCCCTTGGGAGCCCTGGCCCAGGCTACAGAGCGGCTGCAGAAAGGTGCCAACCAGCCCGTGGAGAGCGACGAAAGCGTGTCCGGCCTGTCTGCTGCCCTGCGTTCCTGGCACCTGACCCCAAGCTGCACCCCAGGCCCAGCCCGGCCAGGCAGCCCTGGCTCAGAGGCTGCCATGTGGACGCCAGCACCCCTCGGGCAGGCTGGCTGTACTCAAGGGGGTGCCACCCAAGAGTCCAGCTGGGGGAGCAGCCCGGGGCTCCAGCCCACAGCTGTGGAAGGTACCTGGGGACGTGTGCCCAGAAGAGGGAGCAGGGGCCTCCTTTGTCCACATCTTTGTCCCTCCTCCAGTCCCCGTCCTCCCACTCCCAACCTTCTGGTAGGAGGGAACTGGGGCCTGCTGTGAAGCTCACTGTGTCCTTAGTAAGGTACAGGTTACTGTCTTGGAGAGGCCCCCCACCCGGCCTTGGAAAGGCCCACAGAGGACCTTCCCTTGGCCTGTCATCTCCCCAGGCCACACCCACAACTGGCTGAGAAGAGGCCAGGAGCTTGCTGCCCAAAAGCCAGGGACAAGGAAGGCCCAGTTCAGGACCAGGCTCCAGGCCCAGTGGGGAGCCAGGGCCCCAGCTTGGCCCCTTCCAGGCCCTGCCCTCAGAGAGAGCGCTGAGGACCTCTGTCCTTCCGAACAGCAGAGAGCTAGGCTGGGGACCAGAAAGGCTTGTGAAGCCACAAACGTCAGCAGGGAGTTCCAGGGCCATCGGCCCCTGCAGCTGAGGGGGCGCTCTCTCCACCCCAGGACCACTGCTGGGCGGCTCCACGCTGTCACAGCCTCCGCAGATAGTCATCAACCCGGCGCGACAGAAGATGCTGCAGAAGCTGGCCTTGTATGAGGATGGCGTCCTGGATAGCCTGCAGCTGCTGTCGTCCAGCTCCCTGCCAGGTACCCCCGGACCACGCTCTGCAGCCGGGCGCTGGCCCTCCAGAGGGCCACTCAGAGCCTTCGTTCTGATGGGGCGCAGACAATACCCCCGCTCCCCGAGCCAGCCGCCTCCTTGAACGGTGGCCAGGAACCCAGCCTGCCTCCGCACTTCCTTTGGGAAATCGTGTATTCTGGGCACAGCCCTGTCCCAGCTCCCTCTCCTTGTCCTGACAGCACGCATCTTCCCTTAGTCTGGGGGTGCCAGCACCCCCCATGCTTCCAGAACATACAAAGCCCCAGCAGCCATGTTCCATTCCGGGAACAAGGGGGAAGCTCGGCCCAGCCCTCGAGCCCCTCCCCCTCTTTGCTACCTGACTGGCATTTCTTACCCCCCCACAGGCTTGGGCCTGGACCACCGGAACAGGCCGGGGCCCGAAGAGAGTGATGAGTTTCAGAGCTGAACTGTCCACCTGGGCAGATCCCTAAACCCGGAATTCCAAGTTCTCATGGTCAGAAGTTCTCACAGCTCGCGAACCCTCGACAGCCGGGCAGTGGGGGTGGGGGCTCCATCCTCACGGAGGAGGGCCGGTGGTGGCCCTGCGACTCTTGGGACGTGGGCACAGGCAGGGCTCAGAGCCCCCGGGCTGGCTGCTGCTGGCTGTCGGGAGGGCAGGACACCTCAGCGGCCTGCCTTCAGTCCAGCATATGCGGGAGAGGAAAGCCGATGTCGTTGGAGGGGCGTGTGGCGGGGAGGAGGGCAGGTCTGAAGGCTGCCGGCTACACGGGCCAAGGAGGAGAGGTGAGTGGTCCAGTGGGACTAGCAGGGCACCAGCTCCCCTGAGAGCTGGGCAGGGTGTCCGCAGCCCAAGCCTACACCAGCAGCGCTGAGCCCTCCTTTTTGGACCTTGCTCAATCCCTGGGGGAAAGCAGCCACTCGGATGACAGAGCCCATGAGGCCGGGGGCCCTCCCAGCCGCTTGTAATTGGGAAAAGGAAAAGTGAGGTGTGGCTGTCCCGTGGTTCAGTCCACTAACTAGAAGTGGGAGTTCTGAGAGGCCCTAGGGAGTCCAGCAGCGCCTCCCATCAGGTCAGTGTCTGCAGGCTTCCCCGGGGAGCTGGGAGCTAGCCTAACAGGGCTGCCTGCTAGCCAGGCCACCCCTGGGTGCTGCACGCGGGCACCAAGCCAGGTCGGGCTCCGGAGGCCTCGGGCCCAGGCTCTGCTTGTGACAGAGGGGTCACTACCGGAAGTTTGGCTAGCCCCAAGCCTTGTGTTACCCAGACAGTGAAAAGCCCCAAGAACGCAGGAAGTTGGGAGCAAGGCAGAGAAGAAGGAAAATGAAAATGGGACTCACGTTTTTAGAAGCAAGTCAGGTTTCGTGTAACTGAATGTCTTTGAAAGTAGCCCAGGGCTGTAGCACAGGCTTCGGATGATTTTGTGTCTGCAGTTGTGAGTCACACTACATGCCCCGTGAAGCTAGGCATTGGTGAAGTCCAAGTTGTCCTGGAGTAATAAAAGCTTACACTTTGATCTCTGGCTGCACTTGTAGACTTTGTGGCACTGAAAGCCGTGAGATTTTCCAATGCTTTTCATCTCAGGGCTCTTGACTGTCCAAACCCAGACACCAACCTCCTACCCCCAAGTCCTCTGGAGGCTCTTGTTTCCACTCCCATGAAGCCACCATGCTGGTGGCAGATCCACAACACTACTACCCAGCAGCACGTGCACAGGTTCTTAAGTTTTCCCGTACTTAATGGGTCTTGATGCTATTGTAAATGGTATTTTCATTTCATTTTCTAATTGATCATTAGTAGTGCATAGAAACAGCTGAGTTTTGTGTATTGGCCTTGCTTCAGTTCACAGTTTCACCTCTTCCGTTCCATTCTGTATGCCTTTCAGTTCTTTTTCTTTTTTAATTAATTAATTAATTAATTTGACCATACCATGCAGCTTGCAGGATCATAGTTCCCTGATCAGGGATTAGACCTGGACCCACAGCAGTGAAAGCATGGAATCCTAACCACTGGACCGCCAGGGAATTCCCTCAATTCTTTTTCTTGCCTTATTACACTAGCTAGGGCCTCTGGTCAAATGTTGAATAGAAGTGGTGAAAGTGAACATCCTTGCCTTGTCAATGTTAGATGCAAAGTGTTGTCTTTCACCATTAAATATGATGCTACCTATAGGATTGTCATAGATGTATGTTGTCAATGTGGTGAACCCCATAAGTTGATTTTCCAATATTAAACCAACTTTGTATTTCTTAGATAAAAACAGCACTTGGTCATGGTATGTTATCCTTTTATATATTGCTGAATTCCATTTGCTAATATCTCTTGAGAATTTTTGCATCTGTGTTGATGAGGGATATTGATATGTAGCTGTCTGGTGGTATCTTCATCTGGTTTTGGTATCTTCATCTGGTTTTGGTATCTGGGCATCATGAAACAAGTTGGAAAGTCTTTCCTTCTCCTCCTGTGCTCTTAAAGGGCTTACGCATACTCAGTGTTACTTCTTTAAATGTCTGATGGATTCACCAGTGAAGTCATCTGCACCTGGAGTTTTCTTTGTGGGAAGATTTTTCATTATAAATTCAGTGTCTTTAATTAGATATCAGGCCCTTCAGAATTTGTTTCTTCATGTGTCAGTTTTAGTAATTTGTGGCTTTCAAGGAATTTGCCCATTTCATCTAAATTGGCATAAACTTAATAATCCCCCTCTTACCCTTTTATGTCTGTCAGATCTATAGCAATAGCCCCTCTTTCATCCCCAATATTGGTAATTTGTGTCTTTTTTTTTTTGATCAGCCTAAATAGAGGCTTATCAATTTTGTTGATCATTTCAAAGAAGCAAGTTTGCTTTCACTGATCTTTCTCCATTGTTTGTTTTATTGCTTTCCGCTCTATCGTGTCCTCTCTCTTACTTGTTGGGGGAATAAATCTCACTTTGGGTTTAATTTGCTCATCTTTTTCCAGCTTCTTAAAGCATAACCTTAAATCACTGATTTTAAACCTTCCCTTTTCTAACATAAGCATTTACGGCTACGCATTCCCTTGGAGCACGCATTTAGCTGCACTCAACTCGTTCGGATGTGTTCTGTTTCCATTACATGCAGTTCATAATGTTTTCTCATTTTCCCCGTGATTATTTCTTTAACCAATGTCTTACTTAGAAGTGTATTCAGTTCACAAGTATTTGAGAGTGTTACAGATGTCTTTCTGTTGTGTGTTGCGGACCATTCACTGTGTAGTTGCATTTCTTATACGATTATTGAGACTTGTGGTATGCTTAACATGCGGTGTAGCTTGCTGAATGTTCCGTGTGTATATTCAGCAGCTGGGTGGAGTGTTCTATAAATGGCAGGTAGGTCAAGGTGCTTGATAGTGTTCAAATCTCTGGCGGACTGAGAGAAAAGGATCGCAGTCTCTGACTGTACTTGTGGATTTGTCTTTCTCCTTTCAGTCTGTCAGATTTCGCTGCATGTATTTTGAAGCTCTTATTGGGTACATACACATTTAGGATTGTTGTGTTCTTGATAAATTGGCCCTTTTATTGTGAAATGCCTGTCTTCATCTCTGGTAATGTTCTTTCTTTTGATGTCTGCTTTATCTGGCATAAATATAAGTGGCTACTCCCAACTGCCTTTGTGCTTAATTTGTTCCGTGGTATAACTTTTTGGGTTCTGTTCTTTTAACCTATCTGTGTCTTTGTATTTAAAGTGTACTTATAGATGCATGTGGTCTGGTATTACTTTTTGTTTTGGTTTGGGTTTTGTTTCTTTCTTTTCTTTCTTTTTCAGTCTTACTTCTTTAACCAGTCTCATAATCTCTGCCTTTTAATTGGTCTGTTTAATCCATTTACATGTGATGGTTAGGTTTAAGTCTGTCATCTTGCTATTAATTTTCTATTTGTCCCATCTGTTCTTTGTTCCTTTTTTCCTCTGTTCCTGACTTCTTTTCATTAATCAAATGTTTCTGGTATTCTCTTGTTTCCTCTACTGTTGGCTTGTTAGCTCGAATAAGTGAGACCACTGGTTCTGCTCAGGAGCCCCCTCTCCCTGCACCATATTCTGGAAAGTACCTCCAGGCGGAAACGCAGACTGCTTGTAGTGCTTACCACATTTGTTGTCCTTCTAATCACAGTCCTGCACTGCCTGTTCTCTGATATCTGAAAATAGTTATTTCACATATTTTGCCTAGTTTTCTAGTTGTTCATAATGAGAGGGCTATTCTGGCCAGAATCACAACCTTCCCCTCTTTTCTGAGGAATTCTTCAATCCTAAGATCACCCCACCTTTCTCCTGCAGGATCCACTTCTCCCTCACTCTTGAATCTACTTTCATCAAATATGTCCTAGTAGCTTCCATTCTGTGTTTTTCCAGCCTCATGTGATTTTATTTTATTTTTTAATTTGTATTGGAGTATAGTTGATCGTTCCCAAATGGCATCTCCAACAATCACCCCTCCTCTGAGCTTTTCACCCAGGTGCCTACCAGACATGTCCTCTTTGGTGTCTCACAGGCGCCATAAGCTTAAATGACAAAACAGAACATTGGATTCCCAGCTCACTGACTTTGTATAGCTGTAGACAGCCACCACTGAGCTCTAAGTTGGTACCAGTTATCTGTTGTTCCAAACCACCTCAAAATTGAGGGGCTGAAACAATGACATTTATTTTGCCCGTGAACCTGCAACCTGGGCAGGGTTTCTACGGGACAATTCAGTGTCAGCTGGAGTGGCCAGAAAGCTGGTTGCTGGGACCATGCGGAGGCTCCCGCATGTGTCTGGTGGTCGATGCTGGTGGTTAGCCAAGGACCCTGCCGGGGCTAGGACACCTACACATACCTCTTCCTTGTGGCCATGAGGCTTCTTCCCAACATGGGGGCTGGCTTCTAAGAGTGAGCCTCTTGAGACAGCCTGCTGACGCTGTGTCACCTTTCATGGTCTGGTTTCTGCTGCACCCTCGAGGGGAAAGGAATTACACTCCAGCTGTTGGTGGGAGGAGTGTCAGAGGATTCACGGACGGGTTGAAAACCAGCACAAGGGCATTTCCGTCACCCTGGAGAGGTTCCTCATGCGAGAGAACCACTAGGCTGGCTTCAAACACATAGATGAGTCTGCTGTGTTTTTGAACTTCCCATAAATGGAACCGTGTCGCATGGGCCCTTTTGTGCCCAGCTTCTTCACTCAGCACATAGTTCTGAGATGCAGCCGTGCTCTCGCGAGCAGCAGTAGCTGATGGGTTTTCATGCTGTTATAGAAACAGACTGCCTTCCGTCCCTTCTCCCCTTCGTGGATGTCTGAGTTGTTTTCAGTTTGGTGCTGGTAGAAGTAAAGATCCCCTGAACATTTTCATGCATGTCTTGGTTACAGATGCCCCCCTTTCTCTTGGATGTTATATTCATTAGGGTTTCGTCCAAGAGGCAGAGCGACTATTGGTGAGAGAATAATCAATAACAGATAGGGTCAGACCTGCAAATCTACGTGAGGCTGTGGCTTCTGCCTCTGGTGTTGGGCCTCAGGTCAGGAATCCTGGCCTCTGGAAAGGACAGACAGCCGTTCATGGGAAAAACCCGAATGGAGCCTGCACGGGTCTCACTGTATCCAAATGCTGGCAATGCAGGTGGCCTATGGACAAGCAGGCGCCCCACAGCACACAGTCACATGTGCAGCTGGCCTGGAATTTGGAACTGTGGGAAGTGCTGCTGGGGGTTGCTGCCCAGGCCACAAAGGCACCTAGCCCCCGACCTGCCAGATGCCATGCACATTTCTCCTGTAGCCCACCCTGACCTGGGACCACATAGGGAGGAGGATTCTGGGGAATGTAGCTTCAGTTTAGCTAGAGTGATGCAGTACCAGAGCAGCCCAGGCATATATACTGGGAGCAGGACTACTGGGTCACAAGGGATGCATATGGTCAGCTTTAGCGGATTCTGCCAGGTCAGGGTGGGCTACAGGAGAAATGTGCATGGCATCTGGCAGGTCGGGGGGAGGTGCCTTTCTGGTCCCAGCAGTTTGCGTGAGTTCCAGTTGCTCCACACAGTGTAGTCATTCTAACAGGGGTTAGACTCGTGGTTTCAATTTGCAGTTCCCTGATGACTAGGGATGAGCGTTCATTTGCTTACTGGCCAGCTGCAGGTCCTCTCCTGTGAAAGGCACATTGTGTGATGAGGTCCTTGTCCTCGCTGTGTCCCTTCAGAGGATTAGTCTTGGATGATATGTGACCCATAGCATTTTCTGCCACTCTTAAGAGTTTACCTTTTCACTCTCTTAATGGTGTCTTTTGATGAACAGCTCTTAATTTTAGTGAAGTCCAACATACTGATCTTTTCTGTTTGCATTACTGCTTTCTGGGCTCTGTTTAAAAGATTTTTGCCTCTCCCAAGTTCATGAAGATATTCTCCTTAGACTTCTAGACACTTCACTGCTTTACGTTTCATATTTATATCTCAAATTGATTTTTGTTTCTGGTGGCAGGTCAGCATCAAGCTGTCCTTTTTTCCCCACATGGACATCCAGTCTGTCCAACACCAGTTAGTAAAAAGACCATCCTTCCCCACTGAATCAAAGTGGGGACTTTGTCATCAATCTGCTGGCCGGATCTGGCCTCTGTTCTGTAATACTAGGCTCTCTGGTGTCCATCTACCAGCACCACACCAGCTTCATCACTGCAGCCTTAGAGGAAGTCTCAATTTCTGTGCGTGGTGAGCCCTCAGGTTTGTTCTTCTTCCAGGTTGTCTTAGTTATTCTGGGCCCTTTGCATTTTCATATAAATTGTAGAGCAATTGGAACTCTCCTCCGCTGCTGGTGGGAATGTAAAATGGGTCAGCCGCTTTAGAAAATGGTTTGCCAGTGTCTTAAAATGTTATCATCCACTTATGCAATGATACAGCTCTGCCCCTGCTAGCATCAGTCAGAGAGAAACGAATTCCTGCGTCCACACAAAAACTTGTACACAAATGTTCAGAGCTGCTCTAGTCACAACAGCCAGATAGGAGAAACAATCCAAACGGCCATCAGGTGACTGGATAAACAAATTGTGTTCATACAACAGAAGAAAACTTAGCAATAAAAAGGAACGCACTATTGGACTTGGAATAACTACACTGAGTGAAAGGAGCCAGACCAAAAGAGCATACACACTGGATGAATCCATGTATATATAATTCTAGGAAATGCAAACCTCTCTCCTGACAGAAAGCTGATGGGTGGCTGCCTACGGGTGGGCGAGGAGGGAGGGGCGGGGGGTGATGGATATGGCCATTCTCTTGATTGTGGTGACAGTTTCACAGATAGAACTTTCAAAGTCTAGGCTTTAAATTACATGCAATTGATTTTATGTCAATTCTACTTCAATATAGCTGTTTTTTCAAAATACAATGTGACTCTTTTAAAGAACATAATGTTGGGGGGGGGGGGGTTTCCATTTATTCCAACCTGGCAATCATTGTTTATCCATTGACATTTTAAGGTAATTGCCCATATGGCTGTGTGTGTGTTTATTGTGGTAAACTATACATGACATAATATTTATCATGTGAACAATTTGTATGCGATTAAGCAGCACTGGGTACGTTCACACTGTTGTGTAACCATCACCACTATCGAAACCCCAAACTTTTTCATTGTCCCCAACACAAACCCTGTGCCCACTAACCCGTGACAGCCCCCTTCTCCCTCCTGAGATGGCCGCGTTGTCCCACCTGCTCTTTGTTCTTTGCTTTTTCCTCCCTCACCGTCTTTCAGCGTCAGTTGTGTTACCCTTCTTTGGTTGCCCTGCGGATCCCCTCCCCCTCGCCCTCTGTGCTGCTGTCGGTTCACACAGGTTCCCTTTCTAATGCCCTGCGTGCCTTCCCGAAGCTCTGGTCTTCCGCCCTGGCTCCCTCCTCCCCTCCCTTGCTTTCTTTTTCAAATGACTTCATTTCTTGGCTGAAAACAGGGTCAAGAAAATAATTAGAGGATAACATCACCATAGGAGCCATTAACAAGTATGATCCATCCTCAGCTGTTTTCTGACCTTGGGTCCCATGGCCTAGGTGCCAGTATTTTTTGAATAAGGCTTTACATAACAAATATGCTATGGACGGCCTTTGACAGTGTGGGGGAAATGTGTGTCTCCTTCACACGTTTAATCAGAGGACCGGGGTGGGTGTGCTAGGGTTTGTGATACCTTTATTAGGGTATAATTCACATACCATAAGGTTCCCTTGTTCCAAGCGCGCAGTTGAATAATTTTTCATATATTTAGAGTTGTCATTGCTGCAAAAAGAAACGCTGTGCCCATCAGCAGTCACTGCCCATCCTTCCCTGTCCCTCTCCCATCCCAAGGCAATTACTAATTTACTTGCTCTCTCTATGGTTTTACCTATTCTGGACATTTCATATAAATGCCGTCATACAAATGTGATCTGTTGTGTGTGACTTCTTTCCCTGAGTAGAATGATTTCCAGGTTCAGCCACGTTGTAGCCTATGTCACTTCTCAACTCTTTCTATAGCTGGATAATACGCCATCGTACAGAGAGACCACATTTGGTTTATCTATTCTTCCGTACGTGGAAATGTGTGTTGTTTCCACTTTGGGGTTCCTGTGAATAGTGCCTTTATGAGCATTTGTGTATACGTTTTCCTGTCACTGTGTTTCATTTCTCTGGGAGTGCAATTGCTAGCTGATATGGTAACTTATGTATAACATTTTGAGTATCTGTCTATTTCCGCAAGGGCTGCGCCGTTTTACAGCCCCACCAGTAAGGTGTGAGGGCTCCAGTTTGTCCCACATGATTGTCTGTCCTTTTGATGATAAGCATTCCAGTAGGTGTGAAGGGCTAGCTTACTGAAGTTTGGGTTTCTACTTCCTTAATGACTAATAAGGTTGAGCATGTTTTCACGTGCAGGGCCATTTTTCTTCAGCCTGAAGAACTACCTGCAACATTTCTTACAGGACAGGTAGGCTGGCATTGAGTTGCCCCAACCTTTGCCTGAAGTGTATTTATTTTGCCTTCATCTTTAACGGCTATTTTGCTGGGTATAGAACTCCAGGTTGGCAGTTTTTCTCTTTCAGCACTTTTAAAGTTATCATCCTGTCACCTTTCATTATTTCTGTTGAAAAGCCAACCATCAGTCTTATTATGATGCCTCTGCAGGTAATGTTTTGTTTTCCTCTAGCTGCTTTGAATAGTTCTTCTCTGTCTTGGATTTTCAACAGTTTGTGTGATGCACCTCGTGCCTAGCTGTGATTTTCTTTGTATCTATGTTGCTTAATGTTTGTAACTTCCTTGAACCTGGGGTTTGATGTCTTTTTGTCACTTTTGGAAAATTTCCGGCCACTAGCTCTTCAAATATTGCTTCTGTCCTCTTTCCTATGCTGCTTGGAGACAAGCCAGGGTGACTCTTGCACCCTCATCTCAAGTCAGGCCTTTGCTGCTTGTTTGTTCTCTGGTGCCTTGAAATGGTGCTTTAAAAATATACATTTTGTCCAGTGTCTCTAGCTGTTTTCAGTGGGAGTTAACTGATATACTCTATCAATTGTGGCCAGAATCAGAAGTCACCAGAAGTTATTCTTGACACCTCCCATTCCCTCACTCACACTAGCTAACCAACACAGCTTATCTGCTTCCACATTGTAGATTTCTCCCCTCTGCCTTGTGCCATCTCCATGGCCCTGCCCTGGCCAGGCCGCCATCAGCTCTGTCACAGCTGGCTGCAGCTGCCTGCATCCTGCTGTGGGGACCCTGCCCCTGCCTGCCCCTCCAAGCTTCCTCTCCTGCCAGTTGGGTCTCTTCACAAAACTCAGAGGTTAAACTGTGCTGTGGGTCAAGACAGATCTGTGCCCAGGCAAGCCAGAACAAAGTCCAAGCAAACCTATGTCCCTTTGCTTTTCTCTCCATTGAAGGTATGAACCATACTAAGTTCCACCTCTGATGCTGGGTGGGTTTTTTGGTTTGCTTGCGCTCTATGGGCCACCAGTTGCTGTGGCAACCTGGAGTAAGCACTTGCGAAAGGAAGCTTGCTTTGCACTGTCAGCTGGAGGGTCCAGGATGCCGGGCCCTAAGTGGAGGATGCAGATTCAGAAGAGCCAAAGGACCGGCTGGCAGAGGGCAGGGGACCTGTGGTCTCCTACGGACAGGACAGCAGAGAGACACTGCTCAGCTAGCGACAAATTAAAAGAGGGTCGACTTGTCCTATCACCTTCATTTTTTATCACCTCACCAGATTGCAAATGTGCATCAGAAATACTCCCTCGCTGTTGTTCTTCTAGAAGAGAATGAAAGTCAGTGAATGGAGACCTTCCTCCTGGGTTGAGTTTTCTGCTGAGTCACTGCCTTAATGGCTCCCCGAGATAACTGGCTCCCCCCCTCTTAGCCTGTTTCTAAGGCAACCAGTGAGCAGGCTGGGAGCGAAGCCAACCTGGGATCAGGAGTCCCATTCCTGGCCACCATGTGGTCATTATTTTCCTAGCCAGAACATTTTTAGAGTCCTTTTTTTTTAAAAAAACAAAACAAAAAAAATTTCCTTTTAAAAATACGTACTCTTTATGAAGAATCCCAAACAGTACACGAGCGCAGCGTACAGAGGAAGACAAACCCCTTTTCACTTTCCCCACCTGCATCTCCTCCCTGAGAGCAGAGGGCAGCCACGCAAACCTTGAGGGTCCACCTCCCACGACTCAGATCGCGCTTGCCCCCCTGCATCCAGCTGCACCCTGGCACGCAGGTGGACCCTCCTTTTGTTCCTCTGGAGAGCTGCAGACCGGACGCTGTCTGAATATACTATCAAGTGACGTAAGTGGTGCTCTGCGGACTGTCAGGTTGTTTCTGGTTCTTTCTTCTGTTTGTGCTTTTGCCACCATAAACAATCCTGCATCCTTGCACGTGTATTTTTACACACTTTTTAAGCAAGGGTATTTTTTAGGCAAGACCCTCGGGCTGGATCACTAGGTCATTTTGGTAGATGTAGCCCACATGGCCTCCAAAACACCAGGTATTGGCAAAAGTTTCACCTTTGCAAATCTAATCAGTGAAAAGGCATATCTTGCTTTTTATTTGCATTTCTTTCAGTATGAGTGAGGTTGGACGTTCTTCATTGGTCTGTCTTCATTGCCTTTTGAATTTCTTTTCATGTGAGCTATTTAGTCATATCCATGGTCAGATTCCACTGGGCTGTGGATCTTTTTCTTGTTGGCACAGAGAGTTCTTTCCATAATCAGGATCATATGTGTTACAAGTATTCTATCCTCGTTTGTGACGTGTCTTTAACTTTGTTGCTGATACTTTCCATTCAAAAATGTACTAATCTTCACCTGCCAAAATGGCTATCTTAAAAAAGACCACAGATAACAAATGTTGGCAAGGATATGGAGAAAAGGGAACCCTCCTACACTGTTGGTGGGAATATAAATTGGTGCAGCCACTATGGAGAACAGTATGGAGCTTTCTGAAAAAACTAAAAATAGAGCTACCACATGACCCAATGATCCCACTCCTGGGTATATATCCAAAGAAAACAAAAACACGAATTAAAAAAGATGCATACAGCCCAATGTTCATAGCAGCATTATTTGCAATAGCCAAGGTATGGAAGCAACCTACATGTCCAACAGATGAGTGGATAAAAAGCGATGTGGTATATGTATACAATGGAATACTATTCATGGGTTAAGGAGGAAATTAAAATTTTTTAAAATACCAAATATAACCTTATGCCAGTACATTTGAAATTCTAGATTAAATGAATGATTTTCTTTGAAAAATAGAAACGTCCAAAATTGTCTCAAAAAGTAGAAAAACTGAATGCAACAAAAATCACATATGACATGGAATTATATGCAAAGGGCCCGTGTTCAGCAAATTGTTCTCGCCTTTCACAGAGGCATTCCCACACTGGGGCAAGCCCAGGGAGGCCTGAGTGTAAGAAGAAATGAGACTCGGGGACCCTGCCTGGCTGAGGCCACATCTGCACCTCCACCTCACCCCACCCCCATGTGGCCATCTGGCTTCGGACACAATTCTGCATCTTTGGCTAATTAACTTGGGAACATAACACAACCTATGTTGAGGATGTGTGTGTGGTCCCTTGCTACCTTTGTGCAGCCACCAGAGCCACCAGAGGTGTAGCAGGAATTGGCAGCGGCAGACAGAACACCAAGGCTATAAGCAGGAGGCAATGTTTAGTGTACCGGCACAGGCTCAGCGGATTCATATCCAAAGGCTGAGCCCCGAACACAACGGGGCATCGCCTTATATACTTTCATTAAACTCCTATACATTGGAATTTTCTGTCTCCCAAATAAGGTAACAAGCAAAGGAGCATATAACCTGATTGGGTACTTCCCCTTCTATGGCCTCTGGGCTGTTGCTAAGTCAAGAGTTAGGCAGGAATTACATAGTAACAGAGTTATGCAGGAACCATGCAAGAGGGGCTTCAGAGTTAATGGGCACATAAAGACATCGGCAGGATCCAACTGCATTCCTTTCTAGTTGACTTATGGCCTCTGGGCCCTAGTGTTACTTTGTTCTGGGGGAGCTCCCACCACAGAGGTGACCCAGGGGGCCCCTCCCCCATTTTCCCAATTGCAGGTGTTGGTGGCAGACTCCCCAAAATGAGCGCCAGAAAAACCTGTTGATCAGGCAAAGCTGAGTTTACTGGACTCATTGCCAAGGCAATGAGGAAGAACACAGCCTCGATAGAAGAACCTAGAATTAAGGCTCGGAGCCTTAGAGCCACTCAGTGATTTCCAGGTGGGAACCTGGGGGCAGGTCTTTGTATTGGTAGACACAGCCTAGGGGTGGGGCTCCACCTGCGGTTGGGTTACAGCCTTACCTTCCTGGGGTAAGTCTGTCTTGGAGCCAAAAGCCAGTGTACTCTGCTCCGTTCCCAGTTTGACAATGCAATGGTAAAGGATGCGCAGTCCCAGAATTGTTTGTTGCTGGGGACAGGATGGCCTGTTTGTTCCCAGTGTGGCTTAACACAGGACTAGGAAAGGATACTGGTGTCAGACTTCACAAGTCAGACCCCCTAGGCTGCTGTTGGCTCCCACTCACTGCCCTACGAGGCCACCAAGATGACTTGTTGGTCAAACAAGGCCAAGGTCATTGTGGCCTGCAGTAAGAGAGACCACGACCTTGACAGAGCCCTATAGGCTTCTCGGAAGGGTGAGGTCAAGGGTGAGATGTTTTTGAGTTTTTCCAGTCTGGTGTAAGACAGGTCTTTCAATGAAAGGGTCTGATTGGGATGGAGCAAACCCAGCTCAGGATTGGCGGATGCTGCCAAGCAAAGGCTTTGAAGGTAACTGGAAGAATAAGGGTCTCTGAGAAGCCCGGCAGAGCCGGCTGTGGTTCTTGGCTGGAGGCTGTTACCCTGATGAGGGCTAGTTGAAAAATCTAATGTTTGGATAAATGGATTTTGAGGAAGTTCCTGAAATCAACAATAAAGTTATTTGCAACTTCCGCGTCCTAGACAAGAATTTCCTGGCATAGCAAAGGCACCGGGAGCTAAGAGGCTGGGTGATGGTGGTTCAGTTCTCGCCTGAGCAGGTTAAAAGCTGCTACGGTGGAGGGGAGGCCGCCTCTCCCTGGGCCTGGCTGAGAGCACAACTGGCCCTCCCACCACCACCAGCTGGCACACCAGTGCCCCAGGCAACGAGGGGCACCGGCGGAGGCACTGTAACATTGGAGGAGAACGTGTGGGCGGCTTGCCTTCTGCAAAGCCCAGGGAGGGGTGCCCCAAGAGAACCACCCCTGGAGACCAGAGGTGCTCGAATCATCCCCATCTCTTGGCGGAGCTCCTGGTGCTGGGGGACTGCAGTGAGCGGTAGCGAGGAGACCATGGGTTTCAAGTGGGCTGTCTTGCTGACTTCAACCCACGAGGATGTCCTATTGAGGGACCCCCCCCCCAGCAGCAAGAGCTGTGGGGTCAGCAGGGCTAAGAGGTGAGGAAGAAGGCAAGCCCAAGACAGATGGACTGCTGGGCAGGGGAGAGATTTGAATCGGGTCCAAGGGGTATGTTTGGAAATGAACACCATTGGATTTAAGAACCAGAATGAGACTGACTACAATGAAAAGTGATGGACTCGGCCTCCGATGTCTTAAGGGGGATTTACTACAACCCAGTGAGGGGGAGGCAATTGCTGGTAAAAATAGAACCATGTCATGCATATACTTCCAAAGAGTTGCGACTATGTACGAAGACTGGTTAAAGGCATGAAGCCCAATGCTAAAACCAGACAAGTCCAAAGAGAAAACCATGCCTGGTCTCAGATCAGACCCAGCAAAGAAAGCCAGAATCAGGGCTTCTGAGCCCTGCCGTACACGCCATCTTAGCTGCCTGGACCAGAAGGACACCTCCCTGACTGATGCAGTCAGAGCCACGGGCAGGGGACGAGCTATCTCCACTGCGGGGCCCCGTGGCTGAGACGAACATTGATCCTCAGCAAAGGAGACTGGAGACTGTCACGACTCTGGCATATTGGTTGGGTTTTCTCGTTCTTGGTGTAGCTTCAGGAAATGGGGATGGAACGGGATACCCTGCTACATTTTCTAACATGTTTTTTCATAGAAACCCACCCTTTTTTGGTGCGGTGTTAATTTTGTAACCAGCCAACTGACTGCATTTGCTTATGTTTTAGAATTCTTTTTTCAGTTGATTATCTCAAACTTTTCAGATATACAATCCTCTTATTTACAAATAATGAA
The DNA here is from genome assembly GCF_030028045.1 of Hippopotamus amphibius kiboko. Classification (NCBI taxonomy): domain Eukaryota; kingdom Metazoa; phylum Chordata; class Mammalia; order Artiodactyla; family Hippopotamidae; genus Hippopotamus; species Hippopotamus amphibius. Next base: position 2,898,095 of record NC_080203.1, read on the forward strand.
GAACTTTGCTTTGTTGTTTCTAACACGTATTCCTTGTAACTCTTCCAATGTGAAATAATAATGGTGATCATGGAATGTTATCTCACCATGAAGCATAGCACGGCCTTTTGGCTTGAGAGAGATATACCAGCTTCTGAAGCTAGCATCCGTTACACGTTTCACTTTTCAAAAATGCCTGGAGTAATATTTCCCATCCCACATGTTCTTCCAGAACATTTCCACTCCCCCATCAAAGAGTACAGTCCCCTTGACCCTGGGCAGGCCCTTTATGACTGCCTCGCCTACATGGAGTCTGACAGAAGGGACAAGTGACGTCCAAGGCTAGGTCTGTCTCTTGAGAGGCTTATCCTTGGAACCAGGCATTGAGCTATGAGGAAGGTGACCTGGAAGTCACGTGTGCAGAGGAACCAGTGCCCTCCATCACCCCAGCTGAGCGCCCAGCTACCACTTGCCCTCAGCGGGCCGGCCCTGGCCAACGCCACATAGAGCAGAGGTGATGCCTGTCCGTGCTGCAGACCCATGAGCAAGACAGACACGTGGCATTGTTTGAAGCCACTGGTTTTTTGTTTTGTTTTGTTTTTTAATTTTTTGGCTGCACCATGCAGCACGTAGGATCCTAGTTCTCCGATCAGGGATCAAACCCACGTCCCCCGCATTGGAAGCATGGAGTCAACCACTGGACCACTGGAGAAGTCCCTTAAGGCACTGTTTTGGGGTAGTTTGTTATGTAGCTGTAGTGAACTGCAACATCATCTATTCCAATGCTCCTATTATTAAGCGAATCAAATTTTATCAAATACCTTTCTCCGGGACTTCCTAGGTGGCACAGTGGTTCAGAATTCGCCTGCCACTAATGAAAGAAGTCAAAGATGACACAAACAGATGGAGAGATATACCATGTTTTTGGATTGGAAGAATCAACATTGTGAAAATGACTGTACTACCCAAAGCAACTTACAGACTCAATGCAATCCCTATCAAATTACCAATGGCATTTTTCACAGAACTAGAACAAGAAATTTTATGATTTGTATGGAAACACAGAAGACCTCGAATAGCCAAAGCAATCTTGAGAAGGAAAGATGGAGTTGGTGGAATCAGGCTTCCTGACTTCAGGCTATACTACAAGGCTACAGTGATCAAGACAGTATGGTACTGGCACAAAAACAGAATTACAGATCAATGGAACAGGATAGAATGCCCAGAGATGAACTATGGTCAGCTAATCTATGACAAAGGAGGCAAGGATATACAATGGAGAAAAGACAGCCTCTTCAATAAGTGGTGCTGGAAAAACTGGACAGCTACATGTAAAAGAATGAAATTAGAACACTCCCTAACACCATACACAAAAATAAACTCCAAATGGATTAAAGACCTAAATGTAAGGCCAGACACTATAAAACTCTTAGAGGAAAACACAGGAAGAACACTCTTCGACATAAATCACAGTGAGATCTTTTTTGATCCACCCCCTACAGTAATGGAAATAAAAACAAAAATAAATCAGTGGGACCTAATGAAACTTCAAAGCTTCTGCACAGCAAAGGAAACTATAAGCAAGACAAAAAGACAACCCTCAGAATGGGAGAAAATATTTGCAAATGAATCAACAAAGGATTAATCTCCAAAATATATAAACAGTTCATCCAGCTCAATATCAAAAAAAACAAACAACACAATCCAAAAATGGGCAGAAGACCTAAATAGGCATTTCTCCAAAGAAGACATATGGATGGCCAAGAGGCACATGAAAAGCTGCTCAACATCACTCATTATTAGAGAAATGCACATCAAAACGACAATGAGGTATCACCTCACCCCGGTTAGAATGGGCATCATCGGAAAATCGACAAACAGTAAATGCTGGAGAGGGTGTGGAGAAAAGGGAACGCTCTTGCACTGTTGGTGGGAATGTAAATTGATACAGCCACTATGGAGAACAGTATGGAGGTTCCTTGCAAAACTAAAAATAGAACTACCATATGACCCAGCAATCCCACTGCTGGGCATATACCCAGAGAACACCATAATGCAAAAAGACACATGCACCCCAATGGTCATTGCAGCACTGTTTACAATAGCCGGGACATGGAAGCAACCTAAATGTCCATCACCAGATGAATGGATAAAGAAGATGTGGTACATATACACAATGGAATATTACTCAGGCCTCAAAAGGAACAAAATTGGGACATTTGTAGAGACATGGACGGACCCAGAGACTGTCATACAGAGTGAAGTGAATCAGAAAGAGAAAAGCAAACATCGTATATTAACACATATATGCAAAATATAGAAAAATGGTACAAATCAACTGGTTTGCAAGGCAGAAATACTGAGACACAGATGCAGAGAACAAATATATGGACACCAAGTGAGGAAAGCGGGGAGGGTTGTTGGGGGAATGAATTGGGAGATTGGGATTGCCATATATACATTACTAAAAGAAAAAAAATACCAAATTGTACACTCTAAATATATGCAGTTTATTGTCTGTTAACTGTATCTCAATAAGAGTTCTTAAAAAAAAAAAAGAATTCGCCTGCCAATGCAGGGGACACGGGTTCGAGTCCTGGTCTGGGAAGATGCCACATGCCGCGGAGCAGCTAAGCCCATGCGCCACAAGTTGAGCCTGCGCTCTAGAGCCCGTGAGCCACACTTACTGAAGCCCATGCACCTAGAGCCCATGCTCTGCAACAAGAGAAGGCACCGCAATGAGGAGCCTGTGCACCACAATGAAGAGAAGCCCCCACTCACCACAACTAGAGAAAGCCCGTGTGCAACAACGAAGACCCAACGCAGCCCATAAACAAAATAAATAAATTTATTTATTTAAAAGAAATACCTTTTCCCCTTGGTTTTATTTTTTATTGTGGTAAAAATATGTATAAAATTTACCATTTTGGCCGGTTTAAACTAGCCAGTTCCGTGGCATTTAAGTTCAGATCATTCACACTGGTGTGCAGCCGTCACCACCACCCATTCCCAGAACTCTGTCCCCATTAAACAATAATTCCACCTCCCCTCCCATTTCTGTCTCTATGAGCTGGGCTACTCTAAGCACCTCATAGAATGGAATCTACACTCTTTGTCCAGTTGTGCTTGGTTTATCTCACTCAGCATGTTTTCAAGGTTTGTCCACGTTGAAACATGTATCAGAATTTCCTTCCTTTTTAAGGCTGAATGACATTCCACTGTGTGTCTGTAACATGCTTTGTTTGTCCATTCATCAGTTGATGGACAGTTGGGTTGCTTCCACATTTTGGCTATTGTAATTTTGCTGTGAACACTGGTGTACAAATATCTGTCCCAATCCCTGCTTTCAGTTCCTTTGGGTGGATACGCACAAGTGGGATTGCTTCAAATACGTTTCTGACACCCACTGATGTCATGTTTTCCTCGGTGGATGTGTTAATATTACTGATTATAGTAACATGATTCCTAATTGAATCATCTCTGCACTCTTGGAATGAACTCCCCTTGGTTATGGTATATTCATTTCTTAATCTGCTTTTGGATTGTCTTAGCTAATTTTTAGTTTTTGAAATGTGCATGAATACTTCAGTGAAAAGGATCTGCAGGTATCTTTGTGGTGGGGTGTGTGTGTGTGTTATCTTTGTCAAGTCTGGAAACCAGATCATACAGTCAGTCACGGCAGAAGTGCGCACTGAGCGCTGGACACCGGCCTGGACTCTTGGAATGGCGCCGGAACAGGGGACGGAGAGCCACGGGGAGTCGGCCTGGGCGCAACTCCTCTTCTCTTGGGAGACGGTTCTTTCGCTTTCATTAAATGCACTTGGAAGCCTGTCTTTACTTTCTGTAATACGGCGGAACTACCTGTTTCTGAAAGGCCATTTTCCTCTCCGCTCTCTTTCTTCTGGGGTCAATGTCGGCGACGTCGCTGCCCCGCCTCCCAGCTGCCGAGCCGGCAAGCCCGCAGCCAAGCCCGCAGCCAAGCCCGCAGAGAGAGGCTCGGCCAGGAGGCCGCTCGCAACCGGAAGGCAACTGGCCTCGGGCTCCAGCGGTTCGGGAGTGAGGGGCCCCGCCCCTCCCCCCGCCCTCCCCCTCCTCGTACAGCCCCGCCCTCGCCTCCTGCTCGGCCTCCTCGGCCAGTCTTGGAGAAACGCAAGAGAAAACCGCAGTGACAGGGCTGTGGACACACACCAGGATGACTAACACTAAAAAGACGGGTCATACCAAGTGTCGGCAAGGGAATGGAGCAGCCGCGGTGCAAACTGGGCCAGCCACTTCAGATGTCTGCTGGCTGGTTTCTTGTGAACTTGAACTCCACCTACCCCCAGCAAGCCATTCCGCTTCTAGGTGTGTACCAAAAAGAAATGCATGCACACGTCCGTACAAGGAGTTGTGCCTGTACGTCTACAGCAGCTTTCTTTATATGAGCCCTGGAGACACACTGAATGCCCAGCAACAGACTAGCAGATGGATACAGCTGCTGGATGTCCCTATCGTGGACTGCTACTCAGTAGTAAAGAGGAATCAATGCGCTGATACAGGTGTGAGTGTCACACGCTGTAAGCTTCCATTGATGTGAACGTCTAGAACGTGCAAAACCAATCTAGAGTGACAGAGGTCACAAGAGTGTATAGTTTGGGGCTTGGTTTGATGGCGCCTCCGCTGTGTGTATAGAAACTTCAAGTGATTACACTTAATATGTTTTGGCTCAATACAAATAACGCAGATATGTGAGCTCATAAAGCTATAAATGTTACTTTAAGTACCACTTTCACCATCACCCACCAGTTTTGTTATTTTGTTCTTTTTTTACTGTAGTTCTAAGTATTTTTAAATTCTCATTATTTTTTTAAACTTTGCAATGTGTGGCAATGTGTGTGTGGGTGTGAGTGTGTGTGGCAATTTGTGTGTGCACTGACTTCTAACCTAATGGCACTGTGTTCAAATACTGTGGTCTGACACCAAGCTTCCAACTTGCCTGCTTCTTGCTTTCTGGCCAGGATGCTGCCATCGTCTTCAAACACCACTTGTGGCCGTGGGGGCAGAGGGAAGATGTTCTGACTGAGGAAGACTCCGTCAGGATGCCCTTAGTCACAGGCTCCTTCACGTTTTCGGAATCTTCACAGAACTGTTGTCTGCTTGACCTAAATACCTTCGAGGAAAGCCCATGGAAACCTCCCTCTACGGTGCTAGATTTGTCTATTTCTCCCCGGAGTTCTGTCAACTTTTGCTTTATATATTTTGAACCTATTTTAACATTATTCCTAAAATGGTCTTGTTTCGTCTGATATTAATATAGCCACGCCAGCTCCCTCTTGGTTAGTAGGTGCCGAGTATATCTTTTTTTCTCCTTCTTTCACATGGGATCTTTCCACAAACATATGTTTTAGGTGAGTGTCTAGTAAACAGCATATGCCTGGACGTTGTGGTTTTGATGCAGTGTGACAATCTCTGTAATCTCTGACAGTTCCCTGAGCTGAAGTCCTCTCAGAGGTGACATCTGTTGTTTGTTGTGTCGGCCACCACAGAAGCCCCCTCAGTGGGGCTGGCTCAGCTCGTTGTGGGTATCGCAGGCTCAGCTCCACCACCTGTTTGGGTTGTACACTATGAAGAACAATCTGGAAAGAAAGCCCATCTGAATGGCAAGGACAAACAGTTTCAAATGGAAAATATTTCCGAATGGCTGCCTGGCAAGGGCATGGTGCTCTCCGGGGAAGCGGAGATGCCCCGGGACACAGACCGCTGCATGTGCCTGTACAGCGCTGACCAGAGGGGTTTGAAAATGAAGAATGTGTTTTCAAACCATAATCACATCCCACGTCGCACCCACAGGACACTTATAATCAAAAATCAGTAACAAGAGGTGGTGAGGATGTCGAGAAATCGAAAGCCTTGTGCGCTGCAGTGGGAACGGTGCGGCCGCTCCTCAAACAATTCACCATGAAATCAGCACCCATCCCAGCACAGCCACTCCCAGCTACCAACCCAAGAGAAAGGAAAATACCTGTCCCCACAGAAACTGACGCACAGATGTGCAGAGCAGGATTACTCCTAAGCGCCAAAGGTACAAATAACCCAAATGTTCACCAGCTGATGACTGGATAAGCAAAAGGTGGTCTGGCCACACTGTGGAGGACTATACGGCCTTCAAAAGGAATGCAGTACGAATAGATGCTACGACATGGACAAACCTCAGAAACATGATACTAGGTGAAAGCAGCCAGACACAAAAAGCCACGTGGTATATCCGTCCATTTATATAAAAGGCCCAGAAGAGGCAAATCCAGAGCGGCAGAAAGCAGATGAGTGGGTGCCAAGGGTTGGGTAGGGGGATGGGGAGCGACCACTAACAGGACTGGGGTTTATTCTGGGGTGATGGTTGCACAGCCCTGTGAATATACTAAAAACACTGAAACGTGCACTTTAAAGCTATGAATTGTATGTCATGGGATTCATGTCTCAATTTTTTTAAGTAATTAGTTGATTGGTTGGTTGATTTTGCCTGCACCAGGTCTTAGTTGTGGCACGCAGGATCTTTAGTTGCGGCATGTGAGATCTAGTTCCCTGATCAGGGATCAAACCTGTGCCCCCTGCATTGGGAGCATGGAGTCTTATCCACTGGACTGCCAGGGAAGCCCCTCAATTTTTAAATGTATTTTCAAAATGAAATTTGGCTCCCAAGGCATGGTGGCAAGGGCTCTAATTACAAATAACAACTCTCCCCAGCCACGAGCAGGGAGGGAAGTCTGAAGCCCCAAGGCGAACCCCACCGTGGCCACTTCCTACCTCCACGAAGTTGAAGGTCATTTAACTTCTCTAAACTTACTTTCCTCGACAGTAAGCCCTCTGTAACTGTTAGCTAGTCCCAGTATGATTCGTGTTTCCTCATCTATGATGCGGCCTGAGAGATGCAGCCGGGGCTGGGAACCCACGTCTGGTTCTGTGCAGACACTTTCCTGAACTGCTCTCATGAGTCACCTCATCCAGTGCTCACAACCACCTACGCCGTGTGAGAGGGGAAACTGAGGCACGGAGGGCTGACAAAATGTACGCAAGGCGTCCCAACTAGTGAACTACAGAGATCAGTGTCGATTTTTAAAATGTAGTTAAATACAGATAATGATGTTTCAAGTTTACCATCTGAACCATTTTTAAGCGTCCAGTTGGGCGGCATTAAGTACATTCACGGTGGTGTGCAGCCATCGCCACCATGCACGTCTAGAACTGCTCATCTTCCCCGGAGGAAAGTCTCTTCCCAATTAGACAGCAGCCCCCGTCCCCATCCCCCAGACTGTGCCCCCCCCATCCTACTCTCTGTCTCTAGGAATCTGACGACTCTAAGCAGCTATATAAATGAAATCATCCAGTATCTGTCCTTTTTTTTTAAATAAATAAATTTATTTATTTTATTAGCTGTGTTGGGTCTTTTTTTGCTGTGTGCAGGCTTTCTTTAGCTGTGGTGAGCGGGGGCTGCTCTTTGTTGTGGTGCACAGGCTCCTCATTGCCGTGGCTTCTCTTGTTGCAGAGCATGGGCTCTAGGCACGTGGGCTTCAGTAGTTGCAGCACATGGGCTCAATAGTTGTGGCTCATGGGCTTTAAAGCACAGGCTTAATAGTTGTGGCGCATGGGCTTAGTTGCTCCGCGGCATGTGGGATCTACCTGGAGCAGGGATCGAACCCGTGTCCCCTGCATTGGCAGGCGGATTCTTAACCACTGCGCCACCTAGGAAGCCCTCAGTATCTGTCCTTTTGTGTCTGGCTGATGTCACTGACCATAATGCCTTGTAAGTGCATCCGTGTTGTAGCAGGTGTCAGCACGTCCTTCCTTTTTAAGGCTGAATAACACTCCCTTGTGTGGATGGACCACTTTTCCTTTATCCGTTCATTCACTGGTGGACACTTGGGTTGCTTCTGCCTTTTGACTACTGTGCGTAGTGCTGCTGTGGACACCGGTGTACAAGGATCTCTTCAAGACCCTGCTTCCCCTTCTGTTGGGGAGATCCCTAGCAGTAGAATTGCTGGATTCTATGGCAGTCCTATGTTTGATTTCTCCAGGCAACCTCAATTTGAAGCCAGGAAAGGCAAAGAAGAAGGAAATGAAATTCTAGTTCACTGCCATCAGAGCAGCGGACAGTAACTCCTCTCCCAGTACTACGTACTAGTGAGGCCATGGAGCAATGGGAACTCTGCGGGACGGTCATTTCAGCAACCCCTGTAGCGAGGGATTTGGCAACTTCTAGTTCAGCCAAAGTACAGACGTGCTGTGCGTGGGCAGGTTCCTGAGCGACGTGCTCACACGTAGGCAGAGAGGCCCAGACGGCAGCCCCAAAGGAGGCACTACCCTGATGGGCACCCAGGAGACCTGGGGGAAGATGCCCACAGATCCAGTCCTGCAGCCGGTGGGATATGGATCTAGACCACGTGGTGCATCTACAGACGGTTAGAGCACATGCGAGATGGCAGTGCACGCTGCTTGAGCCTCCCCACCCCCCCCGCAGGAAAGGTCTCCGAATGTGTGGGGGAGTGGGCTACACCCAGCTCCCAGCGGTGGTTGACGCTGGGGCAGGAGGGTAGGGTCGGGCCGCCAGTGTGATCCGCATGAGATGGGGGCAGGGCAGACGCCCCGGCAGAGGCCGCAGGTGGAAGGCAGGTGGGGCTGAGAAAGAAGAGGCAGAAGTAAAACCAGAAGTCAGCGGTCCTGAAGAGCAATGGAGGGCAAAGATCCAAGTGAAAGGCAGGGAACGGAAGAAAAGACTAGAAACTCATGAAAATGGTTAGAAGGACCTGCTGATCTAGCAGGGCCTGGGCTGCAAAGAGCAAGCAGGCTTGGGGAGCTCTCCTGGCCTGTGGGCGCCGGGCCCCAGAATTCAGCACAGGCCGCTTAGCAGAGAGGCAGCCGGGGCTCGAGGGGCACCTGGCAGCTGGAAACAGCGGGAACCCAAGCTCCACTTAGAAGGGGAAGAGGCGCTCTCTAAGTATATGGCTATTTGGGGGTTTGGTTGGGAACAGAAATCGGCTAGTTTATATTAACCCAAAGATTTCTACTCCTGGAAGGCTTCAGAGGTGAGAGGGAAATGCTCACCCGTGGGACGTGCCCAATTTTAAGTACCGAGAGACAAAATCTCCTTTGTCCTTCAGGCTGCGCTGAAACGCTCCTCGGGGTGTGGGCATCTCCTCTCTGCCGTGAAACACGATGGTGAAGAGCGCTGCTCAAATACAGTTGGGTGAACTGTCCTGTTAACACTGATGACAGCCGCACTGTTTTGTTTGTGAATGTAACTTTCAACTATCTTATGAGTAGTATTCTCAAGAATTTTATAATTAAATTTTTATAATGAAAAATATCTGAAGCAGCTATAGGAGATATTAAAATTTGACAAACCTAGCTGATGTGTAGACAAGAAACCCAAAAGCTACAAAGAAAAAGACAGGCATATAGACATCACGACTAGGGAAACCTTCAACCATTTTCCTTTAAGATGCCCCACACGGACTTCCCTGGTGACGCAGTGGTTAAGAATCCGCCTGCCAATGCAGGGGACACGGGTTCGAGCCCTGCTCCAGGAAGATCCCACATGCCACAGAGCAACTGAGCCCGTGCGCCACAACTACTGAGCCTGCGCTCTAGAGCCCGCGAGTCACAACTATTGAGCCCGTGTGCCACAACTAATGAAACCCCCACACCTAGAGCCTGTGCTTTGCAACAAGGGAAAAGCCACTGCAATGAGAAGCCTGAGCACTGCAACGAAGAGCAGCCCCCGCTCGCCTCAACTAGAGAAAGCCCGTGCACAGCAACAAAGACCCAATGCAGCCAATAAATAAATAAATATTTAATAAAAAAAAAGATGCCCACAAAGACAAAAGACCATGAGATTAAGAAAGCATATGTATCTTCTGTATGACAGATGAATGGTTAATGTTTATAATATAAATATAATATAAAACAAGCTCCTGCAAACTTCTGGAAGAAAAAGTCCAATAATGAGGAAAGGATATAAACCAATAACCTACAGAAGAACAAATCCTAACTTCCAACAGACAAGGGCACGAGCACCAGTTGTGTTCAAGTGTGCATGTGTGTGTGTGTGTGTGTGTGTGTGTGTGTGTGTGTGTGTGTGTGTGTGGTGGGGCACGAGTTAAAGTCACAGTGAGGTCTTGCTTTGCCCTCATCAGATGAGTGCAAAATGAAAAAGCCCGCCGACACCTTGCCAGTGGGTGGGGGCCTGGGGAGGCCTCTCTCACTACTGTTAGAAACATGAACCATGACACTAGTCGGAGGGAAAAGCAACTGGGTGCCCTTGAGTCGCCTCCTGAGCCTGACCCAGAGGAAGGCGAGCTCCACCCAGGGCACAGGGTGAGGGCGGCCGGTGTAGACGCCACTGCAGCCACGTGGGGCTGGGGGCGGCATCTGGGCCCAGCGCCAAGAGTGGGAAAGACAGGTGCAGGGGGGTGCGTCTTCTGTGCCGGGGCCACTACAACCCTGATGGCACCCTCGGGTGGCTCATTGTCCCTGCGGTGAGCCTCTATACCTGCACGATCAGAGCAAAACCAATACCACTAGTTCAGGGGGAGCACATCCCCAGGCCACATGTGGGGAAGCGAGGAAGAGCCCATGTGGCAACGCCACTATCACTGCTTCCCGGGAGAGGTGGGGCATTGCAGCAAACGGGGCTTTGGACCCAGAGGCCAGCCGCCTGCCTTTCTGATGCTCAGTGTTGAAACTTTCAGCGAAGTCGAACATCTATAGTTTCAGTTTCTGCGAAATGAGGGTGTTGGCGCAGATGGTTTCTGAGATCCCGCCCAGCTTCAGAACCTCTAAACCGTTAGGCCAAACACAGGGAGAGGGCCCATCTGGTAACCCTTGGCGTCTCTGTTTTTCGGGTTCAAGATACGGAGGAAAGAGCAGAGCCAGGAGGGGTCCCGGCCAGCAGCCTCCATCCTCAGGCACCTCAGACATCACGGGTGCCCTCGCAGCCTGGGGCAAATAAATCAGACAACCCTACATTGAGCCAAGCCAACCAAAGCCAAAGGTCTGGAACCTTCTCTTTCTGCCCCCCATTTCTGATCAGGGTTTCTGAAAGTGCGGCCAGCATTAGCCACGCAGCTTCCTGCATCCCCTCTAGCCCTGGTGAGTCCTGGCTTCCAGGACAACAAATGTTTTAGTACCAGTGTGTCCCTGTAATAGTGGCCTCCCCAGATGGGACCTACCCTGAGGCACGGTGGGCCCTCCCCACTCCCTCCCTTTTTCGCCGCCCCTCTCCTAAGCGGGCTGGGCCTAGCTCACCAGACTGGCCCCACTCTCACCTCCCACTCAGTGCACGAGTGGGCCAGTGGGAGCTCCCTCTGGGGATACCAGCTCGCGGGCTGCCTCATGGATCATGAGCCGACGGGTGAAGCTAGCTGTGGGCCGAGCCCCCGGCGCCTGCCGCCTTGGAAAGCGATCCCGGTGCCGGCGTGCTAACGGCCTGCACGTGGGCCCTGCAGTCTGCGCGGCTCGCGGGCCCAGCTCTGCCCAGAGCTGCGGCCAGTGTTGTTGGAGCGGCCCGTACTTCTCTCCGCCTGGCCGCCTTGTGGTGTCACACCTCCCTGCCCGGGGTGTGGTGGCGGCGAGGCGGCTGCAACGCCAGGCCATTGGTGGGTGCCACAGCGGGCCCCGCCCCCAAGCCAGCGACCCTTAGTGAGCACCTGCCACCCAGCCACGTTCGTGGTGCTGCTCAGCCACTGGTGGGCACCACAGCGGGCCCTGCCCCCTTCCCCTCTCACGTATAAAAGGAGCCTGAGTTCGGATAGGGGAAGATGGGTTTTCGAGACGTTAGTCTGCCATCTTCTCGGTTTGCCGGCTTTCCGAATAAAGTGGTCTTCCTTGCTTCAACACCTCGTCTCTGATTCATTCGCCTGTCGTGCGGCAAGCAGAGCGAGCTTGGACTCGCTAACATCCCTAATGTCCCAGAAGATGTGCATATACTAAAAAAAGGTTCATGGTTTACCTGACCACCTTGTGTGGGAGGGCTGGCAGGAGGCAGTGGTGTTGGGCTTCTGGAGGTTTCTGCCCCACCCGAGGTGTCCCTTCCACACGAGTCTCTCCTTTGGGTGGAGTCCACCCCGCCCTGGGTCTCCCCAGGCCCCAAAGTGGAAAAGACCCCCTGCGGTCCCGCCCACAGTGGTGTGCGTAGTTCTCCACGAAACAACCCTGAATCACCCTGATCTCAGAGTGCCACCTGTTTCCTGTGGGGACCCAGCCTGACACAGGAGTGGAACGAAACCCAGAAGGTGCTCAGGGTTATTTATTAAACAGGCATTGGTAAAAATAAAATAAAATAAAATAAAACAAAAACAACAAAATAAGTTATGGGTGCTTACGGTTCAAAGGTATGGAATGAACGTAGCCATGCAAAGCCCCACTTCTCAGGGGATCCACTCTGTCAAGAAAGGAAGCAGTGACTGAGAGGTAGCAAAGAAGGGGGGAATTAGAGCCTACCCCGCACCAGAACCTGGTCCTCCCCCATTCTTCCACACTCCCACCTCCATCTCAACTGAGGGATCACGTCTTTCGCCTCCCTCCCTCTGGCCTCTTCAAGGACATGCCCAGCCTTTGAACTCTTCTAGGACACACAGAGCCTTCAAGATAACTGTAGTGGAACAAAGCGGCTTCCCAAAGCAAATGCTGCCCCGGCTCTTCACACACGGCAGGCCCCGCCTTGGGGCCCAGTCCTGGGGGGGAGGGGCAGTGGCAATGCTCACCCACAGGATTCTTCAGGTAACAACTTGGTTGAGACCCACCGCCCCCTGGAGATGTGCCAGTTGGGACAGAACATCCTGCCCAGGTACCTGGTTTCAAAAGTACCTTGGTAGTCATGGCAACAGTCCACATGCCAACCCTCCAGGCTCCAGGGAGAGCGGCCTCAGGGGACACTGAACAGATGCACGTGGGCTGCCCGGCCTGAGATGCCATTCGGCAGGGACAGGGAGTCCTCTCCCCTCTGCCCTCACCTTTGTCTTTAAAGACCAGATGCCTTTCAGCTGATGGGGAGTGAAACAGGTGTCTAAAGAACACATTAACCAGCTGGAGAAAGAATGCAGAGGGAGATGGTCTCCAAAGGGCAAACCAAAGGCAGAGTCCTCGGCATCTCTTGGGTCTCAGTATCCCCCCACCCAAGGGGACTCGCTGATTCAAACGCCATCATCTGCACGAGAAGCACACTTCAGGGCTGAAAGGTGCCAACTCCAAGGCCCTTCTCTGAGATGCCGTCAGGGGATCATGGTTCCTAAGGACCTGGGTTTCTCCATGGGTGACAGACACTTCACAGTTCAGTAACCCTGGCTGCTAAGGACATCTAAGCTACACCCTGGCTCTGAGGGAAGACCCAGCAGGCAACATTCTGTTGAGAATTCAACTTTTGACATTTGTGGGTGTTTCCTCATCTAGCTGTACCCTGCCTTGTTCTACAAAGGATCTGAGGTGACTTGGCTTCCATGTGACCTGCTGTCAGCTTGACAGTCGCAGATGTCACAATGAGTTAGTGCTCTGGCCTTTGGACTTCCCCATCGGTCTGCTAGGCACGTGCGTTTAACATGACTCAGTCTCCCTGACGCCAGATACCTCTGGGGAGGCTCACTGGTAACCCCAGGGCCTGGCCTGCCCCACTGTCACCAGCCCATGCTTGTCGCCAACATCCTGAAGCAGACAACCACTCTCTGTCCAACTGCAAGTCTCATGGGTTTCTTGGGGTCATTTCCCCCCAACATTTTATTGTGAAAAATTTCAAACTACAGAAAAATTACAAGAATAGTAAAATGGACCCCCACACCCCCGGCCCCTAGATATTTGCTTTAACCCTTTGAAAGGAAGTTGTAGACAGCATAACATTTCATAATATTGAATATTTATATCTGTAATACTGAAGCCCAACTTCAAAGGAAGGGACACTTGTCTATGTAATCATCATCTCTCACTGCACCCAGGACACTGAACACTGATGACAGAGTGCCATCGGACAATGCTTTTTTTTCTTTCTTTTTTTAATTAGGGTTTTCCAGTGTGGACCAGGAAACCTGCTAGACAAATTCTGAAAGAGCTGTACCGCTGGATAGCGCATTTTGACATTGGGGGGGTCAGTGGCCGTAAGCACCTTTTCTCCACACTTTAATGCATCTTCCCCGCAGGAGGGCGTCTTTGGCAGGTGTTTAAGTTGGTCAGGAACAAGAAGGCAAAGTGGAACTGGAGCACATCACAGACTTTGGACCAGAAGTGGCCCGTGAGCCACTGGAAGAGACGCCACTGTGCGAGCTCACGGTCACACAGCTTGAGGACCACAAAGCCGAGGCAGGAGAGCATGCCCAGAGCCAAGTACGTTCCCGAGGAAGCACTGCCGTGGCGCCCCTGGGTGCACAGGGCCTGGCCCACAGCGGCTGTGATGTGCATGCCCAGGGCCAACTCAAACCCACGGGGGTGCAGCAGGGCCAGGCTGTAACTGCACAGGGAGAGACCTTCGACGGCCAGGAACAGCCAGGGCTTCCAGCCCCTGTCCAGGCACAGGCACCAGGCCACCGGCCACGCAAAGATGGGCAAGGTGAGCCACTGGTCCAGCACAGCGGTGGGGTGCGTCTGCATCCCGATGCGCAGCCACTGAACTGGGCCATAGACCAGGGCCATGCCCGCGAAGATGTCCTTCAGGTAGTGAGCCCTCTGCGCCTCTGCGGGGCCCCCGGGGGCGCTGGCCTTCCTCTGCAGCCAGTATATCCCCAGGAGCACGTAGGCTACATTAACGAGCGAGTTGAAGGGCATGGCCAGGAAGGCAGGGAGGCTCGCAACTGGCACTTCAGCGTAGTGCTCATAGCCCACTTGGACAGAGACACCTGAGAAAACACCCATGTGGACGGTGGCCGCGCAGAGGCAGCTGACCAGGGCCACGTGGAAGAGCGCCTGCCCTGACTCGGGCTTCATCTGGAACCCTAGACAGCAGCCGCCTCTGCTGTTATTTCAGAATTCAGACAAACAGGTTTTGTGCAAAACACTCCTTGGCCTCCCAGCTGAGCCAGCAGGAAGAAGTCCCCGTGATTTCCGACGCAGATGCTGCGACCTTGCCCTGAGTGGAGGTGGGGGGTCTGCTGATTGGTTGGCACCACTGGAGGACCGTTCTGCCTTTTTCCTTTGTGGTTACAAAAAGAGTGTGGTTAAAGAGTGTGGGTAGAAAGAGAACCATCCAAAAAAGAGCGTCCATCTTCCTGGTTCTCAGCCTCAGGATCCACCAACAGTTGCCATCAGGAAAACAAAACAAAACAAAACAGAAATAAAAGTACAGAAATACCCACAGTCTATTCACCGTCTGATGCACAGCCTCTAGAACCCTCTCTCACCTACAGGTTTCATGCCCCCTCTCCTGATACCTACGCTGTTCTTCTTTCATCTGTGTACTATAAAAATCCCGCTCCTTGCCCTAGTTCCCTTAGAGCCGCTGCATTTAGAGACTTAAATCTTCCGTAGGCCTCCTGTTAAAACTCAGAACGGGCTTTCCCACCTCAGTGGTATTACAAATGTGGAGGTTTCCAGGCCAGTCCCAAAGCCCTTTGAACCAAACACCCAGTGAAATGAGAAACCATTAGCTGTGGTCGAAGTTCTGGAACCTAAGGCAAGGGGAGGAGGGGGAGAAGGGGGAGGGGGAGGGGAGGAAAGGCTCCTTTCCGCTTCTTGGGTGTGAGGCCAGGTGGCACAGGGAGCCATCCCCCAGGCCTGCCACCCTGGTTCACCCTCCTGCCCTCCCCTGAAGTGCTGCACCTTCCAAAATCACCTTCTGTCCTTGGCTCACAAGAAAACCTTCCACTTCCTGCAGTCACAGAGCAGACAGATAATTTAAAAACAGTGTGGGCTTTTCATGGACCGTCAACTGCTCCAGGCCCACTGTGGTATGAGTTGGCCTGGTAGCCAAGAGATTTATTAATATCAACAAGAGAAGAAGTTCAATGCTGTGAAAATGACTCAAAGCCAAAATGGCAGGCAGGCAGGCATGGAGAGGGACTGTCCAAAAACCCCAGCTCCCCGACCTACTAACCATGTGACCTTGGGCCTTAACCCTTCCGGGCCTCAGTTTGCATACCTGTAGAATGGGGATGCTACTGGTACAACCCTGCAGAGTCTTTGTGTGAATTAAGTGGGTTCTTAGATATGTAGACCACTGTTTATTTTTGAGGCCTAACGTCCATGTCCCCTCCTGCAGTTCAGACCTTGAAGGGGCGGGGCGGGGTCTGATTCTGTGCTGTCCCTCCGTTGCTCAGCAAAGACCTGCTCAATTTCGGTTCAAGTACAAAGCCAGCACCTCTGCTCCTTTTCCTCATCCTGTTTGCCATTTCACTTCTCAGACTGGCCCTGGGGCCCACCTGTAAGATCCAGGAAGGGGACCGTTGGGCCTCATGGTGAGCCTTCTAGATCCCATCCTGCCTTGGGGACCTGTTGTCAAGGGGACCAGCATTTCCACGAAGGAAGTGAAGGCCTTGTCCCGACCCTCACGTCAGCATGTGGCACTGCTGCACACCTCCCCGCTGCGGCCTCCAGTTAAGGAGCCTGCAGGTTGGGGCTGGGAAGGGGGGGCTGCCCCTGCCCCAGGGTTCCCACTTACAGGCTGGCCACTACTAATGTGGTCTGCACACAGCAGCCCGCAGCATCTCCCTCAAGGACAGCCCCTGCTCAGCACCCTTCAGTGGCTGGCTCTCCACTCACACACGATCAACACCCCAAGCTCTTGGCCAGACACCAAAGTGCTCATATAGTCCTGTGAGTCCCCAGGCAAAATCGTCCTTCTTGCCTCCTGTGCCTGGCCTGCTTACACCCTCAACTTGGCTATCGCTTCCTCTCCAGCACCGGCACTTCCCCATTCAGCTCCTGAGTCTGGCTGGGACACCAGCTGAGGCCCCACTTGGTATCTCCAGGTCCTTCCCTGACCCCACCTGGGGCCTGACTCCCTGGTGTGAAGAGCCAGGCCTCCCGGGTCCCACGCGGCCAGCACTAGCCTGACCCTCCTGTCTGCCAGCCAGCATGGAGGAGAGCTGGGGACCGGAGTCCAACAGTCTTCTTGATAGACAAGGAGGTCCAGGAAGGGTGTGGAAAGTGACTCCTCTCCGGCTGCTGGGCAGAGGCTGCTCGAGTCCTTGCGCAAGCTGAAAGCAACATGTAATCAAACCAACTTCCCAAGTCCACCAGAAAGGCCAGGCTGGGTACCCCTGAGCTGCTGTGACCCTTGTTACATGACTCCCGAAGTTCTTCCCAGCTTCCCCTGGCATGTGAAGGCCTAAGGGCTCACCAGCAGTCACCCCCTTTCCCCAGTCTGGTTCTGGGGTCTTTGGGGGACATCCTGCAAAACATGACAATCTCCTAAGGGGTTAAAACGTGTTCCTTAAAAGTCTCCTGCTTCCTTGGTCTATATACATTTAAGCAGGCACCACTATCACCTGTCATCTTCTTCGGCCTGTATCATTTATGACAACTGCTTGTGCCTGTCACTACTCTGACCACCTTTGTTCCTTTTCTGCAGGTAAGGGGACACCAGTCTGAGGGCTGTAGCATTGGACGCCAGCAGCAGGAGAGCTCAATCTGGACCACTTGGATGCCCAAGGAGTCTGGAACTACTGTAGTGATTCTTGAACTCTGTGGACAGAATCACTGAATGTGGGCAAGGCCCCTGGGAAACAGCAGCTCAGTTTCCTTATTTTACAGGGGAAGGACTGGGGGCCAGAGAGGTGACGTAAATGGCCAAGGTCACTTAGGGAAGTTGGTGGCACAGAAACACAGGTGAGGGCTCTTGTCCTTTGGCTGTGCCACAGGACTCTTTGGCCTTTTCTCAAACAAATGCTTCCAAATGCATAAACTAAAACAGAGAATTACAACATAAACTTAATATGTCTAAAGTTATTAAAGTATTTTTGAAAATGTATGATATAGTAATATATGTGCTTCTTTACTAATAGGTTAAATTACAGGATCTATGGGCAGGCTGAATACAGTAACTTCAAATCACTTCTTCTGTAATAACCTGTAATTTAGTTAATCTCAGGATATCTACAAGAAAAGTTATACGATCTCAAATGATCTGTCATTTCCTTTGGTGACAGAGTCACCAGGCTAACGCTCTGTGCTTTGCTACCTACACTTGTAATTGCAGGAAAGGCCAAATTTCGGCTGAAGGTGGGTGAATGTAAAGATCAAATAAAGACGAGAGAAACTGGAAAAATCATGTGTTCTCACGCCATGATCCCGGACAGCAGCGCGTTACCGCCTGTGTCTGGCGCTGAGCACGACGGCGCAGCGACCAGACGGTCTCCTGCAGGATTTGGGACAGCGGGGTGACGACAGTACCCACCTCTCAAGGTTGTTGTGAGAACTTACAGCATTGGCGCGAAAAGGCCAGCGATCACCATCCGGGTATTTTGCTTCTCTCGCTTTGCAGGGGGAAATTCAAATCTCGAAAAAGGGCGGACCCGAAAGGCCGCCGTGCGCCTGCGCGCGGGGCGGGGCTCAGGGCTCTGGGAAGCAGGCGGGGCGGGGTGACGCGAGGTGACGCGGGGCGACGCGGACCTCTCCCGTGCCCGGCCGCTCGCCTCAGGCGCCGCCAGTCTGGCTGCCCGCCCGGCAGCCGGAGGGGCGGGGGGCGGCCCGGCGCGCGGCGGCCCGGCTCATTTCCTCGGGGCGCCGGCGGTCGCGGCAGCGCCCCCGCCCGTGGGCGGGGCGGCAGGCCTGGGAGCCTGGGAGGGCTCCACCTCCGGCGTCGCGCGCCAGGCCGCGTTACCGCCCACTCTCGCCCCGCCTCCGGCTCCCCCCGCGGCGGGCTTCGGGCCACCTCTCCTGAGGCAGCTCGGTGTGCGCAGCGGGAAAACGCCCGCCCCCCAGTCTGAGGCCTGATTCTACTGTCTCCCGTCAGCCACCCTCAGCAGCTTGTGCCCTGTCCCCACTGCTAGTTAAGGCGAGTCCTCTGGCGTGTGTCCCTTCAGCGACCCGGGGGCCAGTTCCCAAGGGGGCGGGGCCAACCGCGTCTGAGGCATTCTCATCCGGGCATTCCCCAGATGCCGCAGCCGCCATCTTTGTTTTGTGGTGAAAGTCGCTACTGATGCCCGCGAGCGGCCGGGCGAGGGGAAGTGGCAAGATGGCGGCTCCCAGGGCGGAGGCGTGGAGGCGCGCTTTAGCGGCCACAGGGCTGGG
Organism: Hippopotamus amphibius kiboko; assembly: GCF_030028045.1. NCBI lineage: Eukaryota > Metazoa > Chordata > Mammalia > Artiodactyla > Hippopotamidae > Hippopotamus > Hippopotamus amphibius. Next base: position 2,917,256 of record NC_080203.1, read on the forward strand.
CACGGCAGTGCCTGACCCGAGCGTGTCCTGACTCCAAGCCAGGCGCGCAGCGGCCCCGCTCCTTGGCCGCGAGGTAGCGCGGGGTTCCTTTAAGAAGCCTCGGCAGGGAGGAGAAGCCTGCGAGGGCGGGGGGGGGCAGTGACGTCACCTGGCTCCGCCCCCTCGCCCGACCGCCGCCGCCATGTTTAGTTGTTACTTCTTCACACAAGATGGCGGCTCCCAGGGAGGAGGCATGAGCGCCCTGCCGTTACCGCTCCTCCTGCCGTACAGTTGCCACTTCGGGGCCTAACTCGGCCTCTTTGAAGCGGCTCCTGTGGGAAGGAGTCATAAGGAGGGAAGCGAGGATCGGACGCTGCCTTGCGTTTGGTTTGCAGTGGAAGAACTGACCCAGGAGGAAGAGAATAGGGGGGAAGGGGGAGCTAGTCTCAAGATGGCGGCTCCCAGGGCGGCAGGCGCAGCCTGAGGAGCAGAGGCGGACTGAGGGGAGACGCTCGAGACCTCACGAGCCGTACGGCGCGAGCCTCCGAGCAGCCCTCGAGAATTCAAGCTCGTTTCACTGGCTTCCGGCGCGCCTCTCTTCCTTACGAGTGTCGAGGCTGTTTAGGGAGCGGCCTCTGCATTAAGCGCTGGGCGGGGAAGCGGGACGGTCTCAAGATGGCGGCTCCCACAATTGTGGTCTGAGCGCCGGCGGGGCTGGGACAACCGCGGCGCTCGTGGCTCTTTTCCACCCGCCCCGGAAGCCGGCCAGTGCAGGAGACTTGGGGGGGTGTGGGAACCGGGCCGGGGCTCCGCCATTTCCGGCGGGGGAGGGCTACGACTGAGGAAGGGAGGAGAGAGAGGCGGCTCAAGATGGCGACTCCCAGGGCCTCTCGCTCGAGCTTGTGAGTGGGAGCTCCCAGGCAAGTAGTCAGGGCGGCCGGACTCGGCGGCCCGCAGCTTCTCGGGTCCAGGCACTCGACAGTTTCAGGAGGCTCTTGAGGAGACGCGGTGAGCGAGAAGAAGGGGAAGAGCAGAAGGGAAGGAGAATAGTTAAGATGGCGGCCTCCATGGAGCCGTCCACCGCTGTGTGAGGAACCGCTTCTCCGTGAGAGCCGCCTTAGACGAAAGGGGGTGTGTGTGAGTGGAATTGGGGGGCTCCCTTCTCGCTTGTGACTTTTTTCCACCGCGCCCTTTCCCGGAACTATGGCTTCGGCCGTGTCACCCGCCAACTCGCCAGCGGTGCTCCTGCAGCCCCGCTGGAAGCGAGTGGTGGGCTGGTCGGGTCCAGTGCCCCGGCCCCGCCACGGCCACCGCGCCGTGGCCATCAAGGAGCTCATCGTGGTGTTTGGCGGCGGCAACGAGGGGATAGTGGACGAACTGCACGTGTACAACACGGGTGAGTGCAAAGCCCGCTGGGTCCTCGGAGCTTTCCCTCCTCCCTCTCCCTTCTCTTCTCTCCCTCCCTCCATCTCCTCCCTCTCCCTCCCCTTCCCTCCCTCCATCTCCTCCCTCTCCCTCCCGTTCCTTCCCTCCCTCCATCTTCTCCCTCCCTTTTCCCTCCTCCCTCGCTCCTCTCTCTCCTGCCCTCTCCCCCGCCTCTCATTCCGCCTCTCCACCCGCACGGGTCTGCTGCTTCTCATCTCTGAGACCCTTTGCGCTGCCCGGCTTCTCTGTTTTTCCTGCTCTTTTTCCTCTTCTCACAGCCCTGATTCCCCTGTGTTTGAGGGGTACTGTTCATGATTGGAGAGGAACCCTGTAGCCAGGCTGCTGAGGGAGCGGGGGCGGCGCCCGCGGTGGTGACTTCAGACAGACACCGTTACCCCCGCCGGGCCGGCGGATGCGTCCCTTTGGCGCAGAGTCCCACCCCCTTCCTCCCTCCTCCTGCGCCTGGTCCGCTTTCCCCCGTCTCTGGTGCTCTTTCGGGAGAAATGACAACTTCTAGATTACAGATGAGGTCGTCGTCGCTTGAAAAGGAGAGTTGAGCCGCCTAATCCCGACCCTGGGGGAGGGGCGGCTTGTGTGGCGCGCTGGGTAACCGTCTCCCGGGGACCCATAGATTAGACGACGTTGCTGCTTCCCGCTTGCAGCGTTGACTTCTTCAGTGTTTCTCTTCAGGTTGCCTCATGTCTTGATTTGGGGCCCTTTGGTGTAAAAGGTGAATTAATGCTAGTGACCCCGCAGCGGGCTGAGGAGGTTACCCTGCCCATTCTCATGCCTCCCCCTAAACCCAAGGCCTGCTTGGTTGGGAGGAGCAACGTTCAGTCACAGCCGAAGACTGCGGCGCACCTGTCTGCAGGTGTTGCTGCCGTGCTGGCTCGCCTTCGGCCCGTTGCCTGGCGCCCCCGCTAGGTCTCTGGGGCTTAGCCGCATTCTCCTGCGGCCGCCTTCCCCGTGGTGGCCCCTTGGCCGGGTTGGTACACCGGGCGCCTCCTTGGGTCCGAGCTGCCTGTTGAATGGACAGTGGCCTGCAGGGCTTCGCCTGGCCCGGAGGCAGGGGCTCGGCGTTTTCACCCGGGGCGGTGGGCCTGGGTGCGTCCCTGCTGGCCCTGAGTCTGAGAGATGGAGGCGGGGCTGCGGAAACCCCCCTCCGGGCTCAGACCGTGTGCTTTTAGGAAGCTCCCCTCCGCAGCTCCAAGTTTCATTCGGGTCAGTCGGCTTCCAGCTCTTTCCCCCTTGCCATCTCATCTGGCAAACTCCCAGGGTTCTGGCGGTACTGGGTCCTTGGGTCTGGGCACCTCCTCCCAGCTTTGAGGTTGCTCTGGGGTAAGATGGTGGTTGAAGTGCTGAGGGTTGGAGCAGGGCTCTCGGTTGGGTGTTCCCCACTCCTGCCTCCCCCAAGGCACAGAGTTCAGTTTTCTCTGCATCTTGTAGGTTGTTGACCCTACAGAGTTGACTTTCAGAGACTGGTGGGTTGCTGGTGACCCTTCACATTCTGAGTCTGAGCACCTGTTGCCTCCAGTGAGGCTGGGCTGGTTGGTGGTGCTCTGTGCCAGATCAGAGCGCTGCGGAGGCAGCGATTAGCCCAGTAAGGTGAGGCTGAGGGGCAGGGCTGTTTTTGGAGAAGCTGCTGCCCTGAGCACAACCTCCTGAACTCCTTGGACCAACTTCACTCTCGTAAGGCCTGGAGCAGGCTCTTTGGCAGGGAAAGACAATTTTAGAAAGTAGGGCAGGGGCCTCATTGTCCTCAGCTCCCAAGTCCACTGCTTCCTGGGGCCTGTGCGTATTCGTTAGTTTATTCAAACGAATTGACCACTTTGGTGTTAATTCATTCTCCATCTGCAAGGATATGTTGTGTAGTAGAGGGTAGCCAGCCTTCCAGAGGGCTACAGCCCTGGCTTCCTCCAGGGTAGCAGTTTGGAAAGTGTCCTGTGAACTGTTTCAGTGACTTCTCAGGAGAGCCATTAGCGGACCCAGCTCCCTGGTCCTCACCAAGTGTTCGCTATTTGACAGAGCCTTGAGCTTCTGCTCTTCTCAGACAGGCTGGGTGTTGCCTCTCTCCCACCAGCCCAGCATCCTTGGGCATCCTTAGCTACTGCCTTGACAGCCGGTCTCCCACTTATGTTGGTTTTGTTTTAAATGGGGTCAGAGCGTATTCTCTAGCGCTTTTCCTTCAGCAAGATGAGTGCTCAGAGAGACTCACCGTTCGGAAGAGAGTGCCCTGTTGCTAAGACAAAGGGCTCCAGGGGGCACGTGCCTGCTTTGCTATCTCAGTCAGCTCAGAGATTGGGGTGGAAGGTGACGGGGAGGGGGGTGGAAGGTGTGCACTTGAAGGGTGTGCGTGAGAAAGTGTGTCCTTCCTCTTCGTTGGCTATGGAACACTTCACTGGCCTTTGGGAGATCTTAGGGTAGCAGCTGTCCTTGACCGCGGGGAATTTTATTTCAGCAGCAAGGTGGATTACCCAGAGCACTGGCCCTGACACGGTGGGGTGCACCCTGGGGAGGGAGGGAGTGACTGGTTGCCAAACCAGTGGCCCAAGGCTGGTCTGCCTCAGTGGTCCCCGAACGTCCTCAACTGATACCACTGGAAGAAGCCTTGGAAAACATCTAGTGGGACTTCCTTGTTTTTGCACATGGGGAAATTGGGGTCTGAGAGGGGAAGTGACAGGTCCAGGGTCACTGCTGGCTGGCAGTGGAGTCAGAGAGGAGTACAGGCCTTCACTGAGACTGTCGGGCTGTCTCAGTTAACGGGCGCTGGCCACCACCTTGGAGACACCTCCCTGTTCCTCTGTCCCTGGAACTAATTGGTCACTAAGTTGCGCTTATCTCAAACCTGTTCCCCCTCTGTTCCGGGCCCTCCTTGCTCTCACTGTCACTTCCTGCTCGGCCCTGCTGGTTTCACTTGTCGGGAAGTCCTGTTCACCCTGCTCCTGTGTCACCTCTTCTGAGAAGTGCCCCTGGTGCGGCGCCCCCACCCTCCCCTTTGCGCCTCCGAGGCTGCAGCCACCCTGCTCTGCCTCCCTGCACCTGCCCCCGCCTCGACCAACCGCGCAGGAAGCAGGAAGGCAGCTGGGGGGCTTGGCCACCTCCTGCCTCCTGGATCCAGGCCTCCCTTCCTCTGCGCTCCTCCTAGCCGAGAGTGGCAGCCAGCCGGAGCCTAGGCAGAAGGAGGGACCCCGGAGGTTGGGCCACGTGCCGCCGGCCCTGCTAGATGAGCAAGAGATGATGTGATTAGGGGGCAGCTGCCATCTCAGGGTGGAGCTGGGACTCAGTGACATAAAGAGTGGCAGGTTCTGGCTTTGGACCGGAAACTGCGCTGCCTGACAGACTGCTCCTGATGGGGGTGCAGTGGACCCCTGCCCTGCCTGGAGTGGTCTAGAACAAGAACAGTCCCTCTTGCGTGCTATAGAATGAGCTCTCAGTACATCACAGGTCCTTCTAGCCCAGCCCACTGAGTCAGTTGTGGCAGGTGGCGAGAGAGCTGCCGCCTCGTCCCAGCCCTCAGGTGGGCATCTAGCAGTCACTTTAAGTCGGTGACAAAGGTCTCGTCTCCGTGTGTCTGTTTGGCCTCTGTTCTTTTGTCCATGGAGGGAGGCTCAGAGGTCTGTGTCAGCTTTTATCCTGGGACCTTGGATGAAGCTCTTTTTGGCACTGCAGGAGCTCATCTCCCCCAGTTTGGGCAGGGCTGATGGCTCCAGCCTGGAAAGCTGCTGCTCATCTTGGATTATCTTTGCTCCGCGTGGGAGGACGAGGCAGTGGGGGGGGGGGGGGGGGGTCTGGGGCCTGGGGGTGTGGAGCAGGCAGGGGAGATGGTGGGGGCTGCTGGGTGTCCCGGAGGTCCGGTGACTCTGCTGAACTGAGGCTAGGACCCACAGCCCGTTCCAAACTAATGTATACTTTTGGGAAGTGGTGAGCCGGGGGCACCTTTCCCTCGGGAGGTGCGGTGTGCTGGGGGTGGGGGGCAGGCCTCTCTGCCCAGCTGCATGTGGGCCTTGAGGGTGACTCCGTGGGAGTCGGGTTACCCAGCACGGGGTGAGGGGGTGTCAGGAACCAAGTGTGCAGCGCTGTCCCGGCCCCTGTTACACCCCGGGTGGGACTCTGTTCGCGCACAGGTCCCTTCCTTGCCCGCTGGCCCCTCAGTCCCGATTCACTCGCCCACGTTTGACCAAAATTGATTGAGGGGCGTGGAATCAGATTTGCAACTGGCTGCTGGTTTGAGGTTTTTGAAGAGAGTGTGGTGTATGCTTTAGAGGACAGCCCTTCAAATAACAGAGGACGGAAGGGATCCATCAGAAGAGGGCGGCATTTGCCCCATGACTTTTCCGGGAAGCCCTGGCACAGCAGGCGTGGGAGTGGTTGCCTGGGAATGGCAGGGGGGTGCCAGGTGGAGTGGGGGCAGGTCGGGAGCCCCACTCCGGCTAGAGGTGTTGGGCTTCGGGCAGCTTAGGCCATGCTAACTGCTGCCACCTCTGCCCGTGTTCTGGAGGAGGGGGGTTGGGGGTGGGGCGGGGAGGGAAGGGTGCTGCAGACCGTCACCTGGGAAACAGCAGCAAAGATGGATTCATACCCACATGGCTCTCCCCAGCCTGCACCGGTAGCTTTTTTGGCCACTTAGAGGTGCAGCCGTGGGTTCCCGGGAGGGTATTTTGGGTGTTAGATGTTTCTTTCCGATGACCCATAGAGTGGCAGGAGGTGGCCACATCTCCAGAAGCAGATGAATTCCCTTGGTCAGTGATTTCCTGCTTATTAAGGCAACTGACAAGAAGCAGGGTGATCATAGGCTGTTTTGAGGTGGTCTCTGAGAGTGAGGGGTTTGGAATGGGGGTTCTGGTTCTAGGGGCTCCTGAGGTGTTCTGACTTCTGCTAACTTCTGTTCTCCAGCGACCAACCAGTGGTTCATCCCGGCCGTGAGAGGGGACATCCCTCCCGGATGTGCAGCCTACGGCTTTGTGTGTGACGGGACTCGCCTGCTGGTGTTTGGCGGGATGGTGGAGTATGGGAAATACAGCAATGACCTCTATGAGCTCCAGGTAATGCCCTGGGTTGAGGGGAGGGGGCAGGCCCTATGCCACCCAGGACCTTCTTACTCCAATCAGACGCCTCCCTCACCAGCACCAGCAGCAGCTCTTCCCTATGTGTCAAATGGCCTGGCTCATCCCTGATTTAATCACTGAGTCTTGATTTTGCAGGCAAGCCGGTGGGAGTGGAAGAGACTCAAAGCAAAGACGCCCAAAAATGGGCCCCCTCCGTGTCCTCGGCTTGGGCACAGCTTCTCCCTTGTGGGCAACAAATGTTACCTGTTTGGGGGTCTGGCCAACGATAGCGAGGACCCCAAGAACAACATTCCGAGGTGAGGCTTTGTCCTGTTTGTGTGGAATCCCATGAAGGCGGGGGTGCTCGCCCACACACCAGCCAACCCTGCCATACCAAGTCCCTTTCCTCTGTGAAACAAGAGGGTGGCACTAGATGCCCTATAAGGAATTTTCTAGCGCTGAGGTTCCTAACCCGAAGAAGCCTCGTGGGAGGAGGGCAAGGCCAGGAGGTAGAAACCCACCTTGCCTTGGGCTGGTTTCTGCTCCTCAGACCCAGTTTAGAGCTAGTGCTTTCCTTCTCAGCGTATGCTGTCTGCAGGCTTACTGATGGGTGTTTTCCAAGGACCTTTCTAAAGTCTGGAGTTAGCCCTGAGCTGGTGCCCCCTTTTCACCCGTGGGGCTCTCACATCGTGCCTAGCTTCGTGTGCAGGGCAGCCTAGCACACCCCATCCCGCTGTTCCTCTTCCACTCACGCCCCTCCTCTGGAGCTTCTGGCAGCCACCCCTCAGGGGCGAAGGCAGAAGAACTTGGAGTTCATGAAGCCTCAGCCCCTTTGTCTCCCCAGGAGTCCGCTCTTCACCCGTCAAAGCCGGTGGCCTGCTATCACTGCCCTTTCTTCTTCAGGTACCTGAATGACTTATACATCCTGGAACTGCGGCCAGGTTCCGGAGTGGTAGCCTGGGACATTCCCATCACTTACGGCGTCCTGCCCCCACCCCGGGAGTCGCACACTGCGGTGGTGTACACTGAGAAAGACAATAAGAAGTCCAAGCTGGTGATCTATGGAGGGATGAGTGGCTGCAGGCTAGGGGACCTCTGGACCCTGGATATCGGTAAGATGTGGATGTGGCTGCTCCAGTAGTCTCGGAGCGAAGCTGGTCTGCTGGGCAGCTGGCGTGAAGTGTTGAGGTGGGGCTCACGGGGAGGGGGAGCATCCTGCCAGCACCCTACCTGCGGCAGAGTCAGGTTACAAACTATTTGGGGCTGTCATCTTTGCCCTGAGCTTGCTGCCTTGCTTTAAGAAAGAGCAAGTCCCAGTTGCCTGAGTCGGTCTGCTAGCTTACAGGAGAGTGAGGGGAGAGGGCAAGGCCTTTCTAGAATGGAACTGTGTAGATGAATTAGCACGAGTCCCTGTCGATTCGTCAGTGGTCAGGCTGTGCCAGGAGCAGAGCCCCCTGGTTTGTCACAGTCCGAGAGGGTGTCCAGATGCCGTGACACCTGTGGGAGCTGCTTGGGCTGTTTTAGCAGGTGGTTGCAAGGAGTTCAGGCTTTCAACCTGAAGAAGGCTGAGGGGAGAAGGTGGCTGGCCACGCGTTTCTGGAGGTTTAGGTGGTCCTACAGGGCAGCATCAGTGCTCTAAACAGTGTATTGGGAGGCGAATTTCCAGCAGCACCGCGTCTGTAGATGGCAGCGGTGGTGTGGGGCTGAGTGCATCTCACGAGGAGTAGGAGGCGCAGTGGCATGTCTGGAGGGCGTGCGGGCCGCTCCTACCCCAGCCCTGTGCACCGTTCCGGCTCATAGTGGGTGCTCAGCAAGCATTCGAAGAGATGTCGCTGGCAGGACGGTTAACACAGCTTGGGAAACGCCAGAACCTGGTGATCCGAGGGCCTCCCGTGGGCTGTAGGGAGGCCAGGCATGGAATTCTTGCACTGGGTCAGCACCTGCCTTCTAGAGCCTTCCCCAGGGCACATCCCCTGGGTCAGAATGCACGTGTCTGATCCGGTATGGGTAACCTTCCCTTCCCGTCGCTCTGCACAGAGACTCTGACGTGGAATAAGCCCAGCCTCAGCGGGGTGGCACCTCTTCCTCGAAGTCTCCACTCAGCCACAACTATAGGAAACAAGTGAGTAGCCAGCCGTGGCTTTTCTCTTCCTAGCCTGCCCCGCCCCCACCCACTATGGGCTTATAATTTCGTTCCAGCAATCCCTAAGGCCTGAGGAGACCTCTTTTTGGCTGGGTTGGCATTGAGCAGCCCTGTCTTTCCATTATGACCCTGGGGGACTGAGGAAAGACAGAGGGTAGAGGGGCACAGATTGTCCTAGATCCTCTATGCCAGTAGCTGAGTGTCTTTGTCAGTGCCGAGGTCCCAAAGTGAATGTAAGAATAACGGGGACTGAGGTGAGCTTTCGGTGAGCACAACCGAGGTTCCACGTGCTGGAGGTGACACAGTTCTTGTGAGGGCTGAGCCACCAAGTAGGAGAGGGCCACGTCCAGAGCTTCGTGGTCCTGGGGAGAGCTAGAGGACCAAGTGTGTTCAGAACTTTCTGGATGGAAGAGGTGGCCTCTAGCTTGGCACCTCCTCTACAATCCTCTCCTACTCTTCCCTCCCTCGTCCCAGAATGTACGTGTTTGGTGGCTGGGTGCCTCTCGTCATGGATGACGTCAAAGTGGCCACACACGAGAAGGAGTGGAAGTGTACCAACACACTGGCTTGTCTCAACCTGGGTATGGCCTCCTCGGGCTCGGGCTCGGAGCGGCCTGCAGAGGGCTGCGGGAGGCCGGCCCTCCTCGGCTCGAGAGCTGTGTGGGGAGTGCAGGAAGCTGAGCTGCTTCTAGGCTGTGCCTCTAGAGTCTGCAAGGAGTAGCCAGTGGTCCAAGCACTCTGAGGGGTGCTCCTCCCCTGCGTGTTTTGAATAGGCTCTTCCTGCCCGGCGCAGCCACGCAGCGCGTCCCTCCTGTCTCCTGTTGGTGGTTTCTCACCCACCCTGCAGGGACTTTGCTGTATGTGCGAGCGTTGCCTGTAGGTTCTTTTAAAACCAAGCAAACAGACGGCAGCCTGCTCTACGCAGTGCAGCGCCTGGCCCTTGTGTTTACTCTGTCCCAGAGACCATCCCATCCCCGCAGGGCGAGTGGCCTCATTCTTTTGAATTGCTCTCGTGGTGTCCAAACTTGCACCGAAGCTGCTCCGTGAGTATCCTCGCACCATTCTCACCACGTGCAAGTGTATCCGAAGGGGAAAACCTAGAGGTAGACTTGCTGTCAGAGGGATGTTGCCAGACACACAGATGCCCCTGGCGGTATTCGCCGGGCGGGCAAACCGTTCACTCTTCACCGAGCCCAGTAGGTGCTTGACTCTCCCCACGGGCCAGCCCCCGTCCCCTTCCCTGGCTCACCCTGAGCCCTGGCTGCAGCGGCATGAACATCAAACTGCCAGGCACCTTCTGGGTTAAGTTTGCCTTTCTCTTATCTTGAGTGAGGGTATGTATTTTTTCTCAGATCCTCTGTCACCTTTTCCGTAACTTGCGTTCCTCTTCGCCCATCTCTTTCTAGAGGCTCTTGTGTTGCTCGATGTGCGAGAAGGGAAGCCTTTGGCTGTGCGTTTCTCATAGTCTTCCCAGTTTGTAGTTCGTGGTTTATAATTTTTTATGGTTTTGCCATGCAGAGTTGTGTTTTTTGTTTTGTCTTTGTCTTAATTTAGTGATCTTTGATGACTTCCTGGTTTTAATTCCCCATCCCTGACAGCAAAAGGCCAAAGAGCCCCTGGGGGTTGTCGGTTCCTCTGCCCCCTGCTGACCTCCACATCCTGTCCTCCCCAGATACCATGGCCTGGGAGACCATCCTGATGGACACGCTGGAGGACAATATTCCCCGGGCCCGTGCCGGCCACTGCGCTGTAGCCATCAACACCCGCCTGTACATTTGGAGTGGGCGTGACGGCTACCGAAAGGCCTGGAACAACCAGGTCTGCTGCAAGGATCTCTGGTACCTGGAAACAGGTAAGGCCGACGGGAGACAAGCTGCCGTGGCCGCCCCTGAAGTCTCTGCCTGCCCCTTCTCACCAGCGGTGCTCTCTTACAGAAAAGCCACCGCCCCCAGCCCGGGTACAGCTGGTGCGAGCCAACACCAACTCCCTGGAGGTGAGCTGGGGGGCCGTGGCGACGGCCGACAGTTACCTTCTGCAGCTCCAGAAATACGACATTCCTGCCACGGCTGCTACTGCCACCTCCCCCACACCCAATCCAGTCCCGTCTGTGCCTGCCAACCCTCCCAAGAGCCCTGCTCCGGCAGCAGCCGCACCTGCTGTGCAGCCGCTGGCCCAAGTAGGCATCACGCTCCTGCCCCAGGCTGCCGCCGCGCCCCCGACCACCACCACCATCCAGGTCTTGCCCACGGTGCCCGGCAGCTCGATCTCCGTGCCCGCCGCAGCCAGGACTCAAGGTGAGCTGGGGGCCGGGCGGTTGAGGGCAGGATCTGGCTCACCGGCGGGTCACGTGCCTGGGTAAGGGCTGCTGGACAGAGGGCACGCCTGGGGGCCGTTGGTGCAGGCTGGTGGCAGCTCGGTCCCGACCATGGAGGGGGTCTGGAAGGGCCGGATGTGAAACACAAGGAGGTCACTGAAGCCGTTCACCTGTGTCCCTTCTCTTGCCAGGTGTCCCTGCTGTTCTCAAAGTGACCGGTCCTCAGGCTACAACAGGAACCCCATTGGTCACCATGCGACCTGCCAGCCAGGCTGGGAAAGCCCCTGTCACTGTGACCTCCCTTCCCGCAGGCGTGCGAATGGTTGTGCCTACGCAGAGCACCCAGGGGACGGTGAGGAGCCGGGGCAGGACGGGGTGGGACTTTGCTGGTGGTTGTGGGCGCAGTGACAGGGTTCGAGCCCCATCCTGCTCTGGCGATGTTCTTCCTGGGCCCATAAAGCGCCGATGAGGCAACCTCTCATCACTGACTTAAGCATCAATAAGTTGATGCCTCAGAACGACCTCTCTGCCGTCTGTTCTCAGGGGCATTTTAAACGTGTATTTTCTTGTCCTGAAGCCCGAGGCCAGGATCTAGCCAGCTGGGATTTGACTTAGGCCCTTGGGGAGAGAGCTGTATCATTCTCCGTGGTCTTTAGGAAAGATTGGGAACTACTGGCAACTCTTGCTGCTGGGCTGCTGCGCCTGGTCAGGGGTAGGAGTCAAGGTCTGGGGTCAGTAGAGCAGGGCCCGGCAGTCCACACAGCTGAGAGGTGCGGCTCCGGGGTGTGCCAGGCAGGCTCTGGTGAAGGCCATGGAGCAGGAGTGGGGTGGCCTTGGGCCCGGCGCTCCCTGCGGGCTCACGCTCCCTGTGCCCGCTGCAGGTCATCGGCAGCAGCCCACAGATGAGTGGCATGGCTGCATTGGCAGCTGCCGCTGCCGCCACCCAGAAGATCCCTCCTTCTTCGGCACCCACGGTACTGAGTGTCCCGGCCGGCACCACCATCGTCAAAACTGTGGCTGTGACACCTGGCACCACCACCCTCCCAGCCACTGTGAAGGTGGCCTCCTCGCCAGTCATGGTGAGCATCTCTTGGGCCTGGTTCTGAGCCAGCAGCCTTGGGACCGGGGGCTTCTGGGCACTGTGATCAGACAGCGGTCACTCTTTGCGGGCTTTGGACTGACCCACAGAGGCTGTAGGTCCATGCTTGCCATGGTCTGTGGAATAAGCTGGCAGCCATAGGCTGGACCTGCAGCCCAGGGTCTTCCCTTGTTTAGCTAAAGGAAAGGTAAACTGAACTGAGCTGGGGGAACACACAGACAAGCAGGGGGCAGGACATGCTGGAGTTCCCCCACCACCCTGACATTCCAGGCAGAGGCTGACGCGCTCTCTGCCCCACCCACATGCTCCTTCCAGGTGAGCAACCCAGCCACTCGCATGCTGAAGACTGCAGCCGCCCAGGTGGGGACGTCCGTCTCCTCTGCTGCCAACACATCTACCCGCCCCATCATCACCGTGCACAAGTCAGGGACTGTGACGGTGGCCCAGCAAGCACAGGTGGTGACCACGGTGGTGGGTGGGGTCACCAAGACCATCACCCTGGTGAAGAGCCCCATCTCCGTCCCAGGAGGCAGTGCTCTGGTGAGTGATGGGTGCTGGGAGGGCCCAGCCCAGGCCGTGCCCTTGACTGGTCTCTGGATCACTTTGTGTGCTCTCTCTCTGTTTAGATTTCCAATCTGGGCAAAGTGATGTCCGTAGTCCAGACGAAACCCGTGCAGACTTCTGCGGTCACAGGCCAGGCGTCCACAGGCCCGGTGACGCAGATCATCCAGGTGAGCTCACGGGCCCCTGGCTGTGACACTGGCCGGATCCCATGAGCACAGGTGGCGCCAGACTCACCGTTACACTTGCCATTTTCCTAAGAAAGGAGAGATAGATACACATGTGTATAACTTAATCACTTTGCCGAACACCTGAAAGGAATACCATGTTGTAGATCAACTATATTTCAATTAAAATAAAAAAAAAAAAAGAAATTTTCCATCCTGGGAATGATGCTGGTTCACCTCACCCTCCTTTGCATGTGTTCCCCTTGCAGACCAAAGGGCCCCTGCCAGCTGGGACCATCCTGAAGCTGGTGACGTCAGCAGACGGCAAGCCCACCACCATCATCACGACCACGCAGGCCAGCGGGGCGGGGACTAAGCCCACCATCCTGGGCATCAGCAGCGTGTCCCCCAGCACCACCAAGCCCGGCACAACCACTATCATTAAGACTATCCCCATGTCGGCTATCATCACGCAGGCGGGCGCCACGGGTAGGGGCCTCCCCCGGTGTGCTGGTGAGGGACCACGTCAGGAGGGCAGAGGCAAGCAGGTGCAAGGGGGGCTGCGACGCATTTCTGTGCTAGGTTTTCCCCCTTCTCCACCCTCTCCTTGCCTTTTGCGTGAGATTTGTCGGGAGTTAGCAGGGTTATGGCTACAGTTGGTACTTTTTTGTTTTAATTGAGGGGCAGCAGGAGTAAATGTTTGAAAGAGTGCCCAAGGGAAACGGGACCAGGCAGCGGGACCGGGTGGGAGGCCAGCGCTGTCCTCCGTGGCCCAGCTTGAAAGCCGGGCTGCCCCCTCTTCTCCAGGTGTGACCAGCAGTCCCGGCATCAAGTCCCCCATCACCATTATCACCACCAAGGTTATGACTTCTGGAACTGGAGCCCCCGCCAAAATCATCACTGCTGTTCCCAAAATCGCCACTGGCCATGGGCAGCAAGGAGTGACCCAGGTGAGGTGTGCCTGGCTCTCTCCTCACCCCAGGGTGCAGTCTGCGACCCCAGCAGGGCCATGTGTGTCTGCCCACAGGGCCTGGGAAGGGCACCGCAGGGTCTGACCAGCCCGAGGGTGACGTGGGGGCGCTTCTCTCTGGTGTTCCAGGTGGTGCTGAAGGGCGCCCCCGGACAGCCGGGCACCATCCTCCGCACTGTGCCCATGGGGGGTGTTCGTCTGGTCACCCCTGTTACCGTCTCCGCTGTCAAGCCAGCCGTCACCACATTGGTCGTGAAGGGCACCACAGGTATGTAGGCCACAGGCCCAGGGGAAGCGGGACAGAGTCGGGGTGTACCCCGGGCCCACTTGCCCTGGGAGGAAAGCTGACCGGAGGGCAGTGCCTGCAGCAGGCCTCCTCCCACATCTCATCCCTGCCTCCCTCCCTGTCTTCAGGTGTCACGACCCTAGGCACAGTAACAGGCACCGTCTCCACCAGCCTCGCAGGAGCTGGGGGCCACAGCACCAGTGCCTCCCTGGCCACGCCCATCACCACCTTGGGCACCATTGCCACTCTCTCGAGCCAGGTGATCAACCCCACTGCCATCACCGTGTCGGCAGCACAGACCACACTGACAGCGGCTGGTGGGCTCACCACCCCCACCATCACCATGCAGGTAGGGCGGCCGGGAGAGTGCATGGGAAGCACGAGGCCAGCCTGAGGGTTCTGGTCTCCACGTCCGGGCCGTCCTCTCCAGGCTTCCTTCTGCCACTGTGTGCGGCTGGGTCCTTTTTGCCCCTCTTGCGTGTGGCACCCGTAGGGCGGTTTCCTTGTAGTCGCGTAATCACAGTTCTTAGTCATTGTCTGATAGTCGTCCTGCTGAGATGATGGACCTCAGCCATTTTTAGTTTTTGAGCGCTAGGTTCTTTCCCTCGGGACACTGTAGAGGCTACAACAGTTCATCTTCAGGGGCATATAGCGTCCTTCCCTTCGTACATCTTAAGCTGAGTTCCTGGTGAAGTGGTGAAGCATCTGTGGCTACCCTTGGCACAGCACGGGGTCAGCAGGGGTTCCCCCCCACCCCGATGGAGGGCTTGCCCTAGCCCAGGCCCTGCCCCGTCACCCCTTCCCAGTCCCTGTGGCCCTTGAGATGATGCAGTACCTCTTCCTCGGTCCCTGAGCAAGTCGGTGCCTTGGAGTCAGAGGGTGAGCAGGTCCTGCATTTGCCAGATTTGTTGCTTTAGGAGCCAAGTCCGTGGTCCTGGCCAGCGTAGGGGATGCTGCAGGCCGTTGGGGGGGGTGGGGGGGCAGACACTAGAACTGGCAGCACTGACGCCCCACGTGGCCTCTCCTCCAGCCTGTCTCTCAGCCTACCCAGGTGACTCTGATCACGGCGCCCAGCGGAGTCGAGGCCCAGCCCGTGCACGACCTCCCCGTGTCCATTCTGGCCTCGCCCACTACAGAACAGCCCACGGCCACGGTCACCATCGCTGACTCAGGCCAAGGTGACGTGCAGCCTGGCACTGTGACACTGGTGTGCTCCAACCCACCCTGTGAGACCCACGAGACGGGCACCACCAACACGGCCACCACCACCGTCGTGGCTAATCTCGGGGGGCACCCCCAGCCCACCCAGGTGCAGTTCGTCTGCGACAGACAGGAGGCAGCTGCTTCTCTCGTGACCTCCACAGTGGGCCAGCAGAACGGCAGTGTGGTTCGTGTCTGCTCCAACCCGCCATGTGAGACCCATGACACAGGCACCACCAACACAGCTACCACTGCCACCTCCAACATGGCTGGGCAGCACGGCTGCTGCAACCCGCCATGTGAGACCCATGAGACGGGCACCACCAGCACGGCCACCACCGCCATGTCGGGCATCGGAGCCGGGCAGCGGCGAGACGTCCGGCACGCCTGTGCGGCAGGCACTGTGCCCACTGTGGTCCGGGTCGCTGTGGCTGCCGGGGCAACAGAGGGAGCCCAGGGTTCTGTCAAGCCCTCGTGTCAGACCCGCCAGACCAGCGCGACCAGTACCACCATGACTGTGATGGCCACCGGGGCCCCGTGCTCAGCCAGCCCCCTCCTCAGACCAAGCCTGACCCTGGAGGCCAGCGGCCATGGTGCCGCTCTCGTGCACTTAGGCCCTGTGAGCACCCAGGTCAGGCCCAGCGGCGAAGACGGCCCCCTTGCCAGCCAGGGCCCGCTGGTGTCCGCGGGGCGCCAGCTGGAGGCGCATCACACCCACACGACCGGCACCCCCACCACAGCACGCTCCGCCACGGGTGCCGGGGGGCCTAGTGAGGTGCCGGGGACCCCCATGCTCGTGTACGAGAGCTCCCCCAGCGCCACTGTGACTGCCACGGCCCTGGAGGCGCTGCTGTGCCCCTCGGTTGCCGTGACACAGGTCTGCTCCAACCCCCCATGCGAGACCCACGAGACAGGCACCACCCATACGCCTACCACCGCCATGTCCAGTGGGGGTGCGGGCCAGCCAGAGGGAGGGCAGCAGCCCCCCGCCGGCCGCCCCTGTGAGACGCACCAGACCGCCTCTACCGGTACCACCATGTCCGTCAGCGTGGGCGCCCTGCTCCCGGACACCGCACCCTCCCACAGGACCCTGGAGTCCGGCTTAGAGGTGGCGGCGCCACCCACAGTCACCCCCCAGGCTGGTGCTTCCTTGCTGGCTCCTTTCCCAACGCAAAGGGTGTGCTCCAACCCGCCCTGTGAGACGCACGAGACGGGCACCACGCACACGGCCACCACTGTCACCTCCAACATGAGCTCCAACCAAGGTAGGTGGAAGCAGCCAGCTTGGCCCCTGTGATCTCAGCAGACCCAGGGCTCAAGGAGAGGCCCACGGTTGGATTCTGTGGAGCTCTTTACCAGTGCAGGCAGGTCTTCTAGGCGATGGTGACCCCTGGCGCCAGAGCTGGGTGGGAGCCCTGCTGGAGGACAGCCCATCACCTTGCTGTCTGCTTGTCCCCCACAGACCCCCCACCACCTGCCAGTGACCAGGGAGAGGTGGAGAGCACCCAGGGCGACAGTGTGAACATCCCCAGTTCCAGTCCCATCACGACAACAGTGTCCTCCACGCTGACACGGGCCGTGACCACTGTGACACAGTCTACACCGGTCCCAGGCCCTTCAGTGCCGGTAAGAGCCCCGGGAGGGTCCTCCTCTGTCTCCCTTGCTGCCTGCTGCACCTTGGGCCTGCGCTGTTCCGGAATTGGACACCAGGTGTCGCTCTTGCTCCATGCACGCGCCCCTCGTGGTTCCTTTTCCAGACCGTAAAGGGGCAGTCTCGTGCTTGTCAGGGCAGGGGGCAGGAGACCCCCAGGCCTTAGTGGGTGTCTCATGGGTGCTTTTATTTCTGTAGTTGTTTCCCATGGCTTGTCACTTGGCTGTTGCCTGTAAGAGTGGCATAGCAGGAATCTGAGGGCTCCTTTGGCGAGACCAGAGGCCTCTAAGGATGAGTTAAGATGGGCTGGTAGGTCAGCAGCCTCTGCCCCTCTCGCCACACCCCCTGCTGTGCAGCGACTCACCGCCCTCACCCGTCAGACAGGGTTGTGGCGGCCGATTGGGAATGCAAATCCAGGCCCGCAGGGAAAGATGAAGGTCTACCTGGTTCTGGTCTCCTTCTCCTCCCCTCTGACAGGGGCTTCTCTCCCTTTCTAGAAGATCTCATCAGTGACTGAGACTACCCCAGGGGCTCTGACCACTGAAGTCCCCATCCCAGCCACGATAACAGTGACCATAGCCAACACAGAAACTTCTGACATGCCCTTCTCTGCTGTTGACATCCTGCAGCCCCCAGAGGAACTCCAGGCCTCACCAGGGCCTCGCCAGCAGCTTCCGCCACGGCAACTCCTGCAGCCTGCCTCCACACCCCTGATGGGGGAGTCCGCCGAGGTCCTGTCAGCCTCCCAGACCCCTGAGCTCCAGGCCGCCGTGGATCTGAGCAGTACAGGGGACCCATCTTCAGGCCAGGAGCCTGCCAGCTCAGCCGTGGTGGCCACTGTGGTGGTCCAGCCACCCCCGCCCACACAGTCTGAAGTAGACCAGTTGTCACTTCCCCAAGAGCTGATGGCCGAGGCCCAGGCGGGCACCACCACGCTCATGGTAACGGGGCTCACCCCTGAGGAGCTGGCAGTGACTGCTGCTGCCGAAGCAGCCGCCCAGGCCGCAGCCACAGAGGAAGCCCAGGCCCTGGCCATCCAGGCCGTGCTGCAGGCTGCGCAGCAGGCCGTCATGGGTAAGTGCTGGGGGTGGGGTCGGTGTCTCACCACGCTGTCTTCGGTTAAAGCTAGACAGATCTCTTGGGGGCGAGGAGCCGGGGTTCTAGAGCCCCCCTGCTGGCAGCCCTGGCTGGCTGGCTGGCTGGCTGTGGTGACAAGCAGCCTGGGAAGAGGAGCACACTGCAGACGTGACGGGGAGGGCAGGCTGAGTTTGGCACCCAGGAAGGAGACGGGTCTCTCGGTTGGGGGGCAGGGGGGAAGGTAAAGGTGGGCTGGAAACGAGGCCTGAGGAACAGGCTCTGAGGGCCGGCGGCCGCTGAGACTGCCCATAGCTCTGGGAGGGGGCGACTGTGGGAGGCTGGGGATGGGATGGGCCCTCCTGCATGCTGTTCCTCCTGAGTCGTCGCTTTCTCCACCTGGAGCAGGCACCGGGGAGCCCATGGACACGTCTGAGGCGGCAGCAGCCGTGACCCAGGCGGAGCTGAGCCACTTGTCGGCCGAGGGCCAGGAAGGCCAGGCCACCACCATCCCCATCGTGCTGACGCAGCAGGAGCTGGCCGCCCTGGTGCAGCAGCAGCAGCTCCAGGAGGCGCAGGCCCAGCAGCAGCACCACCTCCCCACGGAGGCCCTGGCCCCTGCCGACAGCCTCAACGACCCGACCATCGAGAGCAACTGCCTCAACGAGCTGGCCGGCGCCGTCCCCAGCACCGTGGCCCTGCTGCCCTCCACAGCCACTGAGAGTAAGTGGGGCCCTGCCCAACCACGAGCACGTTTCCTGCAGCCCTGCTCCCCCGGGGAGCTCCGTTTGGGAAGAAAGTCTTGGGGTGCGGGGTAAGGGGGTCCTGGGCCACTTTGTACAGAGATGGGATGTGTCATTTACCCTAAGGGAGGGGCTCCTATGCAGAAGCCAGGTCTCCCTGGCCTTTCCTGTTAATGCCTTCTTTCCTCCCAGGCCTGGCTCCGTCCAACACATTTGTGGCCCCCCAGCCCGTCGTGGTCGCCAGTCCCGCGAAGCTGCAGGCCGCGGCTACGCTGACGGAAGTGGCCAATGGCATCGAGTCCCTGGGCGTAGTGAGTCTGGAGTGTCGGGGCATTGGCGGGGGGTGGGGTGCTGCATCTGGGCCCTGAGGGCGGAGGACCTGATTTTTTCTCCCCTTTTTGACTTCCAGAAGCCAGACCTCCCACCGCCACCCAGCAAAGCCCCTGTGAAGAAGGAGAACCAGTGGTTTGATGTGGGGGTCATTAAGGGCACCAACGTGATGGTGACACACTATTTCCTGCCGCCCGATGATGCTGTCCCGTCGGATGTAAGTGTCTCCGGGAGCCAGTCCCCTGGAGGCGTGGGGACTTGTGAAGCTCCCCAGGGGTGCCATCTGTCTTAGGGCTGGCCCCGCCCCACGCACTCCCTCTCCCTGCGCCCCTTGGAGCAGCGGTGAAGCTTAGCCTCGGCGCACCTCGCCCTGTCCCCCTTTGTCGTGAAGAGGCTGCCGTGGCTGTCCTCTCCCCACCCCCACCCCACCACGTGGGCCTGCATCGTCCCCAGGGTGGAAAACTCCTGCTGGCTCCAGCAGCCCTCTCGGCGGTGGGGTTCACGTCCCGTCCGCCTCTCCCTCCCTGTGTGCCTGGCCTCTTCCCTAGGACGACTCGGGCGCTGTGCCCGACTACAGCCAGCTGAAGAAGCAGGAGCTGCAGCCGGGCACGGCCTATAAGTTCCGCGTCGCCGGGATCAACGCCTGTGGCCGGGGGCCCTTCAGTGAGATCTCAGCCTTTAAGACGTGTCTGCCTGGCTTCCCAGGGGCCCCCTGTGCCATTAAGATCAGCAAGGTGAGTCTCGCCGTGGGATCAGCCTCTGTCCTTGGCTAAGTCCATGCACATGGGGCTCTCTTCTGTGCCGGGTCGGGTGGGGGGTGATTCGGGAGGGGGCCCCAAGATGTGGGCGGAGTCAGCTGGGTCCCGGGTGAAGCTTGCATTCCTGGCTCTGTCAGTGACTGCGGGGGGGGGACAAGGGCGAGTTTCTCCCGGTGCCCCAGCCGCCTCCTCCCCCTCTCTGACACACCACGTGTTGTGCTCGACTTGCCCTTTTGTCTAATCCTTAAACCACCTGAGGAGGTCTGGGCTTGTGGTTCTCTCTCTTTTTCTGATGAGGAGGCTGAGTCAATAAGAGGCTAAATGACAGCCATATGTTAGGTGGCAGAGCAGGTCTACGAAGGCTTTGTTTGGAGTCCCTGTTGGTTTTATTTTGCTCTTGTGTCAGGCTGCCTTCCAGGTGGGGGCAGATGAAGCATCTCTTTGGAGCTCCTAGAACTGTGCTGTGGAATAGCCTTGCTGTGTTAGGAGGAGGAGTGAAGTATGAGCAGTCAGTTCTGGAAGCTTCGAAGCATTTTAGGCCCTCTGTTCCTGGATGGGCAGGGTGGGAATAAGTCACAAAAGCTGAAGATGGCCCAGCTTGACCTCTGCCCACTCGGTTTCAGAGTCCAGATGGTGCTCACCTCACCTGGGAGCCTCCCTCTGTGACCTCTGGCAAGATCATCGAATACTCGGTGTACCTGGCCATCCAGAGCTCGCAGGCTGGCGGTGAGCCCAAGAGCTCCACCCCGGCGCAGCTGGCCTTCATGCGGGTGTACTGTGGGCCCAGCCCCTCCTGCCTCGTGCAGTCCTCCAGCCTGTCCAACGCCCACATTGACTACACCACCAAGCCCGCCATCATCTTCCGCATTGCCGCTCGCAACGAGAAGGGCTACGGCCCGGCCACCCAAGTCAGGTGGTTGCAAGGTGGGTCTTGTTCATTGGGCTCCTGCGGCCAACTCTGCAGAGGGTGGCGGGTGGTGGGGGGAAGCCCCCTCAAGCATCTCGGGGGCTGGGGCCACCCAGCTCCAAGCTGGGCTTGGGAGCTTTACGTTCTGGGGTGGGTGACGGCCTAGGGCCCTGTGGCACTGTCTCGGGGCTGCTGGAGGTGGGTGGGTGTGGGGAGGGCTGCCGGGACCTGCAGCAGGAGGCGCCGGGTGGGGAGCAGGGGAACAGCACGGGCCTCTACCCTGAGTCGGGGGCAGCCCTGGGCGGCGGCGCACTGGTGGCCAGGCCCGCAGGACGTGTGCCCACGGGAGGCGCTGGCACACCCAGCGGGCCGCCGGAAGAGGCGCGGGGCCGCAGAAGTCGTCCCTGTCCCCGTGTCCTCGGCTGTGACAATGGAGTCGTCTCGCGCGCCCCCCCCCCCCCCCCCGCTGACCTGCTCGCCCGTTGCTCCCTCTGTGCTTTCAGAAACCAGTAAAGACAGCTCTGGCACCAAGCCGGCCAGCAAGCGGCCCATGTCCTCTCCAGAAATGTAAGCAGGGAGTTCCTTTCAGGAGCCTCGTGAGGCCGGGGTGGGGGTTGGGGGGGGGGGGTGGGCAGATTCCGGGAGGAAGGCACGGTGGAGGCAGTGGGGCTGCTTAACTGGTTACAACACCCTGCTGAGGCCTAGCTGGAGCCGCCAAGTCCCACTCGCTTTGCTGTCGGGACCCACACTGACGCTTTCTCTTTTCCTTTGTCTCCTGTTCTCCAAGGAAATCCGCTCCAAAGAAATCGAAGGCAGACGGTCAGTGAGAGGCAGCTGCCCTGCACCTGGCTTCTTCTCCAGACCCCCCTCTGCTTCAGGACCGCCACCCGCCAGGGCCTGCCCGCCCCACCCACCCGGCACTCACTTCGCCCTCACAAGTCACCGGCTGCCATTCTCTCTCCTTTTCTCTCTCTCTGTTTTTAAAATAATCTCGAG
Source organism: Hippopotamus amphibius kiboko (assembly GCF_030028045.1). Classification (NCBI taxonomy): domain Eukaryota; kingdom Metazoa; phylum Chordata; class Mammalia; order Artiodactyla; family Hippopotamidae; genus Hippopotamus; species Hippopotamus amphibius. The sequence goes on from NC_080203.1 coordinate 2,938,904, forward strand.
AAAGCACATTTTACCATTGCTGCGGGGAGGAAGTGGAAGACAGATGTGGAAGAACAGCGAGCAAGCCAGGGAGCAGGTGCCCCCTTCCTCTCCCCACCCAGCACCTGCCACTGGGCTCAGCGCCTGTCTGCCTCTGAGAGCTGAGTGCCTGGAGAACCCAGAGGCCCTCGAGGGAGGGACAGAAACTCAGAACGAAGGAGATGGAAAGTGCGCCTGAAGCCTGCACAGCTCTTGCTGTTGCCCTGGGCTCCAGGGAGCGGCCAAGGCCTGATGAGTGGGGAATGGGCATGGAAGCCGAGGAGAGGTGCCCCCCAGTCCCCTCCCTCACCTCTGCTCTGAGAGGCTCTGTGGGGCACCCTGAACTGGCTGGCTGGCTGGTTATATTTTGTTTCGTTACCTTAGCGTTTCCGCCACCTAATGCCCGCCCTTGAGCTTATCCAACCCCGCCCTGCCTGGCAGTCCCATGGGAAGCTGACGCATTTTCTCAGAGGCCTTCGTACTCCCACCTCTTCCTCCCTTCCCTCTTTTTTCCCATTTGAAAAAAGAGAAGAAAGAAAAAGGGGTGGAGAAGGAACCCCATGGTGGCCTGAGCAGTGTTCTGTGAAAACCTCCCGACTCCCACTGGGGGCGTAGAGTAGCCCCCCACTGAGCCTGGCTTCGGCCTCTCTGGGGTCGGCGCTAAGGGCCACATCACCAACTGCTGCATTTGTTGTATTTTTTTAAGTTGAAATTGATGAAGTTAACATTTTTATTGTAATTTTAGCCTTAGCCTGTGGGGTTTTGTCCCTTTTTTGTTGTTGTTGTTAGCTGTGTACAGAGTGTGTATCCTTTTTTCCCCATTTTTTTTAAAACTTTTTTTCTCCTTGGCTAAGCCTTGGCAGGGATCTTTCCGGAGGAAAAGCTGGGGCAGCCACGGCACGAGAGGCATGAAATCTCCCCTGCGGGCCTGGTGTTTGCTGCCCAGCCCGGTTTCCTCTTTCTGGCCCCTGCCCTCTGCCCCTTTGCCTATCCCCAGGCCTCTGGGACAAGGGAGGGTGAGCTGTTGAACCTCACTCCCCACGGGCGGTTGCTCCACACCTTAGAGGCTTGAGCTTGAGAGTCCACTAGAGCTTGAAGTCAGATTTCTGAGGAGGATGGCGCGGAGGTGGGGGCCGCAGCCTGATACCCAGTCCTGGGTTCGCAGTACTCTGTGACTCCCAGACTCGCTCCCTGGCATGACCGCTTAGAGCTTCCGAAACCCACAGCTGCTGCTTCCTGCAGCCACTCTCTCTGGGCAGAGCTGGTGCATGATGGAGGGGAACTTGGCCTCAGAGGCGGCCTGGGAAGGCAAGTTGTGTGGTGCCACCGGTCCTATGAATTTGCAGTGCAGTCCCCAGGCTGGGCCCATCCTCCTAGGGCCAGACTTGGGGGGCTTGGGGCTCTGCTTGGAGTGGCTAGTGACAGCTTTCTGCCCCATGCCCAAGCTTTAGGCAAAGAGCGAGATTTGCAAGCAGGTCGCACAGAAGGATTTGAAACAAGCAGCCAATCTCTTCAAAACCCCCTTCTCTGCCCTGGAGACACAGCTGTGGCTGGGGGGACGCCAGCCTCTGCAAACCCCTGCCTCCGGTCCACGCCCTCTGGGGCCTCTGGTTTGTTGTATTATAGTATATCTCGCTGTGGAAAATGTCACGTTTAGTCACCTTGGAGCCCACCGCCTGGTCCCATTGTTTTCCCCCATCCCTTTTCCTGAGCGCCCTTTGATCTCTCGTTTCTGGAAACTACGCCCGTTCATCTATTGTAGAGTAACCCCCGTGACTCAATATTACCATAGTGCGATGTCGTTTTGTGCTATTTTGAACAATTAAAAGACTTTTTTTGAAATAATCACCTGCTGTGTCCCTGCGCCTGGGGCCTGCTCCAGTGGGAGGGTGCAGCGGTGGGAAGCTGGACCCTGCAGGGCTCACCAAGCCCCCTGGGAGCCTCTTGCTTGCAGGGCCTGCTGTGAGCAGGATTTTGCTTCCCAATTGCCTCCCACGTCTCAAAAGTTCTCCCGCAGGCTGTGGCCTTGGCAATGAGCTGGACTAGGACTGGGTTGCCCACAGAAGATCCCATGTTGGTGGCCAGAGTGCAGGGCACAGGCCAAGGGGCTCCCTGGGCAGCTGCTGCCAATTCCCTGTGGAGACCTGGTCACCTTCCTCTCCCCAACCGGAGGACGGGACCGGGCCAAAGGCCCGGCAGGTCACTAGCCACCACCCTCCTTGGACAGTTGGCCCGGGCTGAGCTCCTTCCACCGAGCTCACAGCCCCAGGATGTCATTTCCACGGGATATGGTGCTCAGCTGGCACTGCCAGAGTGACTCCTGGTCTGGCCCTTCCAGCACACGGGCCAGGGCCCCCAAGGAGGAGTAGCAGAACTTCTGCTGAATCAACCGGGACAGTCATGCTGTTGGGGTGGGGTGCTATCGCTAGGGTGGTGGTGTAGCCAGGGTTAGATGGATGGAATTAGTCCTCAGTGCCAACTAGGCGGGAGGCCCAGAGAGCCCGAGGTGAGGCAGCTGACGGGTTGAATGCACTGCTTCATTTCCCCTTCTTGGTAAGTCGCTCTGGTACCAAAAGCCACCTCCTCCCTCTTTACCCCGTGGGTGTGCCATGGCATCTCACCATGAGCTCACGCCTCTGTTCCTGGTACTCCCTCCGCTAGAATCACAGGGTCTCGTGAGTGTGGGGTCCCGATGGTCCCCCACCATGCCGACTCTGACCTGACTCGGAGCCCAGGTGCCTCGCACCTCAGGAGGGGTGTGCAGAGTCCCAGGGAGAGCAGTGGGAACGTGTCCTTCAGGCTAGAGCAAGAGGAGCGATATCCAGGGGTGAGAGGATGCGGGCCAGTGGGGGCGGAGGGTCCACATGGGAGACTCCAGAGAGACAGGTGGCAGATGGCTCTGTGGATGCTCATGGGATGGGGGTGGGGGGGTGCCGAGGTTCTTGCCGCCCATCCATCGTCCCTCTGCTCACCTGTGTGGCACTCCGGACCGCCAGGGCCACACTGCTACTGTCTTTGGCACTGTTTTCAAAATCCTGGGCTCCAGCCCCACGCGGGGACCAGAGTGCCACCAGTTCTCACCTCAGGACTGGCCAAAGTCCCATCCTCTGGACCCAGGGCCTGGGGCCACCCATAGGAACCTTAGAACCTGCCCCATAGCAAGGCTCATCCTTGGCTAGGCATGAGGGAGGCAGAGTGCCAGGAAGGCAGGGGAAGGCCAGGCAGAAGGAACATGCCAGAAATAATGACAGGCATCTGTATGCAGGCGGCTGACCCCAGCCCAGCTGGGCCCACAGCCAGGACCCCCCAAGCACGAGGTAAGGTTGTCGGCGCAGCACACAGCAGCAGGAGCCGCGGGAGAGCCAGGCCCCTGTCCCAGGGCTGCACAGGTGAGGCAGAAGCCCCGTTACACTCCTGGGCTGCCGCCCCACCTTCTGGAAGATAGGGCAGCTGACCCTGAATCCCAAGCTTCCCCAAGCGCCACTGGGAGCCCAGGGTCCCTGGAACACCCCCTCCACATAATTCTTCCGTTGGCTGGGCAAGTGGGAGACAGTTCAGCCAGCCTTCCTCAGAGCACCTGGCCTGATCAGGCCATCACAGAGCCGCGAGTACCAGATCCGGGTGCTGGAAGATATGCCTGGAGAACTCGGGGGTCTGAGGGCAGAGAGGGCCCGGGATGTCCGCTCTTACCTGCATGGTTCCTGCCTGGCCTTCAAGCTGCATCACTGGGGTGAAGTGGTCAGGGGCTGAGGAGCTGATTCATCAGAGAGGACTTGCCCACCCTGTGGGATCACGGGTCAGAGGGGCCTCGGAGTTCAGCCATTTCCAGCTGTTCCCTCTCCTGCTGCACCTGGGCCCACACCCTGCCCCGTCCAGCCCCCTGAGGGGCCCTATCAGGGGTGGAGAGATGGCGGGAGGAAGAAAGACAGCCCTGTGTTCCCCCTTCTCCCCTCCCACCCCCGTCCTAGACCGTCCTGCCAGCTCACCCAGCACTTCCTAGCAGGAAGATCTTGAGCAGAGGGTGTCCAGCAGAGGGGCTCCACGGGACTCTGCCACCCAAAGGTGGGGTGGGCCAAGAGTAGGGGCACAGCCGGAGGGTGGGATCGGAGTCTTGAGCCAGCCAAGTCCCGCCCCTGCTGTGGCCTCTGCCCCCCGGGGCCGGGCGGAATCCGGGAGGAACCCGGGAGGAGGGGTGGGTGGGGCTAGGCTCGGTCAGCTGAGTGACAGTCATGCGACTTCGATCAGCTCTGTGTGGCTTCCTGGAGGAGAGAGAGGCAAGAGCAGGAGTGTGGCAGGCCAGTGGTGCGGGGTCCGGGTGGGGGTGGGGGAGGAGGGTGTTGTCCTTGAGGGTCCTCAGGACTGTGGGGTCAGTCCTGGGGCCGCTCTTGGTCCAGAGGGCAGACCTGCATGGGGGTGGGTCCTGAGGCCTGGGGGCCTAGGAGACCCAGGTCAGGCAGCCCTGGGGTCCCCTCGAGCCTGGGGTGACCTGGGGCACCAAGGAGCCCACTGAGGGGGCTGGGACCCAGGAAGATGGGGAGGTATGTGGGGGAGCTGTGTTTCCAAGTCCAAGTTTCCCCAGGACATGGAGAAGGAGAGAGAGAGCCTGCAGGCCTGGAAGGAGCGGGTGGGGCACGAGCTGGACCGCGTGGTGGCTTTCTGGTTGGAGCACTCCCACGACCAGGAGCACGGGTGCGCCTCGCCCTTCTGGGGCCCTGGGCAGTGTCTGTGCCCCTCCTGAGCCCCCACCTTACTCTCCGCTGACTTGGGACTGCTGGGCTCCTCCCCCATTTAGCTAATGTTGCGGGTCCCACAGGGGCTTCTTCACGTGCCTTGGCCGCGACGGGCAGGTGTATGACGACCTCAAGTACGTCTGGCTGCAGGGGAGGCAGGTACGAGGTGTGCCCAGGGGTGGAAGCCGGAGTCGGAGTCAGCTTGCTCTGGCCCGCCTCAGGCCGCATGCACGACAAGGCTCGTGGGCTCAACACTCTTCTTCCCGTGACAGGGGCATGGAGGTCCCCCCTTCATCCCGGCCCTGAGGACTGTGGCGCTCCGCATTTAAGCCGTGTTCCCTCTGCTCCCCCACAGGTGTGGACGTATTGTCGCCTGTACCGCAAGCTTGAGCGCTTCCGCCGCCCTGAACTTCTGAATGCAGCTAAAGCAGGTGCCCCCTCCCTGTCCCCATCTCCCCAGAGGCCCCTGCAAGCTCCTCCATAGCGCACGTGCTCCTAGCTGCTTAGTTCCTAGAAGGGCCCAGAAGCAGCAAAGGGCCTGGTATGCTGGCAGGTGGGGCAGAAGGGGGAGACAGAGGCGTCCTCACCCAAGGTCCAGCGTGCCACCTCCCTGACCACCAGGTGGTGAATTTTTGCTGCGTTGTGCCCGAGTGGCACCTCCTGCAAAGAAGTGTGCCTTTGTGCTGACGAGGGACGGCCGCCCGGTCAAGGTGCAGCGGACCATCTTCAGCGAGTGTTTCTACACCATGGCCATGAACGAGCTGTGGAGGGTGACAGGGGACGCGAGGTACCAGGTGCGTGGGAGGAAGGCTGCCCTGTGTGTCTCCGTGCCCTCACCTGCGCTGGGCATGGCCACCTGAGCATTCCTGCTCAGCGTGCGAGCCCCTCCCTGTGTCCTGTGTGCGGGCTGGGTCTGTTGTCACCATCCATCTTTCCTCTGGGCCCCCACAGCCCAAGGGCTGCTGCCACCACCCACCCTCTTGCGCTCTGTCGTCACTGTGCGCCTGCAGGTGTTGCCACCCAGAGGCCCTCCCCCACACCCCCACAGGAGCCCTGGGCACAGAGGTGTTCCCAAACCAGATCTGGGTCCTCTCGCCCATGTGCAGTAAAGCCAATCTTTATGGGGCGGTGGTGAAGGAAAATGCAGCGTTTACTGCAAGGCGCAAAGCAAGGCGACTGGGCAGGTCATGCCCAAAAGAGCCCACCTCCCCGATGGCTTTCAGGGCAGGGTTTTTAAAGGCAAGGTGAGGGAGGGGGTCGCAGGATGCCTGATCAGCTCATGTACATCCTTCTGACTGGTTGGTGCTGAGGTAACAGTGGTACTTCGGGGGTCAGTCAACATCATCAACCTTCTGGTTCCAGTGCTCTGGGGTCTACATGCTGGTGGTCAGCATGCAGTTAACTTCTTCCACCTGGTGGGGGTTTCAGTATCTGCAAAACAACTCAAGGATATGACTCGGTATTACCTATGGCCCTTGAGGAGGACCTAAAGGTCCTTGACTTTCTTTTATGGCTAAACTATTATTATTGTCTTGCTTGACTCTTTTCCCTTGTTTCTGCATCTTCTCACTTCTTTAAGTTTGCTCTTTGGATCTCAGGGAAGGCCTAGGAGGCTAAAGCTCTTCTACAAACAAGAGGCAAGGGACACAGGGGGGTCTACCCTCCTGGAAGGCTCTGCAGGGTCCTGTTCAGTTTCAGAGGGATCAATCCATGCTCTGCCCTGGCTGGGAGGGGGCCACTCCCTCCTCCCTGGGCCCCTTCTTGCTTTCAAACCTGACCTCACTGCCTGGGAATGGTCCCACCCCCTAGACTGGGAGCCCTAGCACCCAGCCCGGGGCCAGGTCCAGAGTAGGCCTTGGTGAAGTTGTCCTGTGAGTGGGTGGGTGGGAGGACACGGCTCTCCTACCCCAGGGCTGAGCCCTGGGGACCCAGCAGGTCAGGACCTGGGGGACCAGACTGGATGGGATGCAGCCTCAGCCTAGGCCTCCCCTCTCCCCTCCCCAGAGCGAAGCAGTGGAGATGATGGATCAGATTGTGCGCTGGGTGCGGGAGGACCCCTCTGGGCTGGGCCGGCCCCAGCTCCCTGGGGCCCCGGCCTCAGAGTCCATGGCGGTGCCTATGATGCTGCTGAGCCTCGTGGAGCAGCTCGGGGAGGAGGATGAGGAGCTGGCGGACAGCTACGCGGAGCTGGGGGACTGGTGCGCTCGGAGGATTCTGCGGCACGTCCAGGTGGGGCAGGGCAGAAGGCTGACGCCAGCTGCCAGACAGGGCCTGCCAGCGACCCCCGCTCCCCACGTCCCACGCCTGGGGCGCCTCCTCTGCCCGCACCCACCCCTCCCCACCCCACCCCCAGCTGGGCCCCAATGGCTCCCTTTATAGATGGGGAGATGGGGCGAGGTGTGGCCCAGAACCCTTGGGGAGGGAAGGAGGGCCCTGGGCAAGCCCGGTGGGGCTGAGGGCAGGAAGGTGGGTGCCAAAGCCCCAGGCACGTCAGGGAGCAGGAAACCTGGTCAGAACCCAACTTTGTCCCAGGCCTCTGGACAGCCCAGTCCTCCCAGTCTCAATCCCCATTCAGTGTCTTATCCTACCCACCTTGGGGGCCTGAGCCCAAAGCAAGTGTTAGAACAGGTCCAGACCCTTGTGAGTGAATCAGCTCCTCCTCGAAATCTCCTTTGAGCAAGGCCACCCAGCCTACAGATCAGGAGGGAGGGTGGGAGGGGGCGTGTTTCTTGTTGGATGATGGGGTGGGGGTGGAGGGCGGGTGCTGAAGGCTGAACCACCTTCTCCTCCTCCCTCGGCAGAGGGACGGGCAGGCTGTGCTGGAGAACTTGTCAGAGGATGGCAAGGAACTTTCTGGCTGCTTGGGGAGACACCAGAACCCAGGTGAGGGGCAGGGTGGGCTGGGGGCTGTCCAGGAGGAGCCGGGCGCTCAGCCTTGGCTCCGGGCTTCAGATGGGGGGAGTGCCTTCCTCCCTCCACCCTCAGCGCACAGAGGACCAGGCAGAGAAGGAGGGACGGGCCTCCCATGCTGGAGTGTCAGTAGCAGGAGAGCTACTCTGGGACAGACTGGGAGGGCCGGCTTTCTGCAGAGGAGCAGCTGTCAGGCTGGGGGGCTCAGAGCAGCCCCTGCTGCTAGGAAGAGGGGAAGGGAGTCAGCGGTCAGCGCGGGGGCTTGAGCCCCCTGCCTGGGGGAGGACGCGCTTGCCTGCCTTACCCCAAGCCCCCACCAGGCCACGCACTGGAAGCTGGCTGGTTCCTGCTCCGTCACGCCACCCGGAGAGGCGACCCCAAACTTCAAGCCCACGTTATCGACAAGTTCCTATTGTTGCCTTTCCACTCTGGATGGGACCCTGACCATGGCGGCCTCTTCTACTTCCAGGATGCTGATGGCCTCTGCCCCACCCAGGTGGGAACGTGCCCAGGGCTACATGAAGGTTTTTTGCCCAGGGAGGTGGGTGCTGTCGTCACCCATTTCATACAGGCGGACCCAGGGCTCGGAGCAGTGAACTTGCCCAGCGTGACCCCAGTGGGAAGCTCCAGACACGTGCGCCAGTGGTCCTCAGCCTCACATGCACAGGGAGGCTGTGAGGAAGCGCAGACGATGCCCACGTGGAGACACATGTGCCTTCATCTTCGAAAGGCTCTCTGGGTGCTTCTAAGACATCAGCAGTGGGAGCAGATTTGCTCCCTTACGTTTGTGATCTGATTGGGTCTTGATCCTGCTGAGGTCTGCAGAGGGTGGCTGAGTTAGCCACTGGCAGGAGCTGAGTGTCTGAGGGGCTTTAGACAGACTGACAAGACAGCCAGGATTTCAATTCCAGGGCTCAAGGGGCGCCTGCCCCAGCCCTGCCCTTTGGGAGGGGCTACTGGGGCTGCATCTGGCTCAGGAAGCTAGTCCCAATCTGATGGCGGTTAAGGCCCCCAGAGATGTTCATCCCATCCAAGTGCTTGGGCCAGATGGAGTCTGAGCCAGGGCCTGAATGATGGGGCTGACTTTCCTGCTGAGACGGGTGGTGGAGTGGGACCCAGGGCTCTCAGATGCCTGCCTCTGCTCTGCTCTCAGCTGGAGTGGGCCATGAAGCTCTGGTGGCCGCACAGCGAAGCCATGATCGCCTTCCTCATGGGCTACAGTGAGAGCGGGGACCCCACCTTGCTGCGCGTCTTCTGCCAGGTGGCTGAGTACACTTTCCGCCAGGTGAGTGCCGCTGCCTGCTCTCAGCAGGGGTGCAGAGGGGACCACAGGCAGGGCAGGGATGGGGAGGTTTACCCCACACCCCCTCCTTCCCCCCTCACCGGATGTGGTCCCTCAGTAGGTCTGAGAGTTCCTGGGGGTGGTGGCCCTGGTACCCACTGGAGCTCGCATTTTGGTGGTGGTGGGACTGACCGTAAACAAGTAAATGAGCAAACATAGATGGTGATGAGATCTCTGGGAAGCAAAGCACTTGTGGGTCCTGGGGCTTCGGGAGGGGAGGTCGTAGGGCACTAGGCAAAGGCAGGGAGACGGGGCTGTGGCTGTCACCCTGGCCAGTGAGTGGGGACCTGGTCCTGGGTGGGAGCTGCAGCGGCGCAGGGGTCAGAGTGTGGTCAAGCGGGAGAGGCAAGGTAAGCTTGGAGTACAGAAAGAAAAGAGAAGAGGGACTAGGAGGGCCCGGCAAAGAAGACAAGAATCAGCTATGAGGTAGAAAGCAAGCCAGCCCCCCCACCCCGCCCCAGAGGCCCAAGTGCTACAAGCAGAGTGACGAGCTGTGCCCGCTGCTGCCGGGGTCACCTTGGGTGCTCAGCCTGACAGTGAATGAAGGAAGATTCCTAATGTGTTTCTAAAGCCATGACTCACTCCACTAGTAAACCCTAGTATGGGAGGGATTATAACAGAGGGTCGTTTTCTGAGGTCTGTGGGCTTTGAAACCTGGGAGAAAATTCCATCTTTATTTGCACTAACCTCTAACTGAAATCCAGCATTCACTTCCATCATGAATGAAAACAGTGAACCACAGTGCTATTAGCAGTGTCTGACTTTGTCACCAGTTGAAATTCCAAATGTTTTTGTATTACGTTGTAGTTAGAGAGGCATCTCCAAGTATTGCACATGCTCCTCACTGCTTCCAAACACAGGAGCCACAAGACAGGGGCAATATATGTTAATATTGAACGCATTCATAAAGAACACGTGTTCGAGGCCATCAGTCTTAACTCATAAAGTGAAATTTAAGGAATAAATTTTCAAGAGAGAGAGATGGCATTGAACAATCACAAAAGTTATAAATAACAGGTAATTTATTATATACTAATCGTCATGACAGAATACAGAAAGCAAAAATTCAGACATCCACAGAAAGGCTGGACAGGAAAACAGTTACATCATTTGTTATCTTCCCATGTCAGCTCAAGTAGTTGAATACTAAGTAAGAACACGAGCACTGTCACTGGAAAGATAGAATGAAGTACAGTTTATATACACTAAAATGTATCCATCTTAAGTGTCCGGTTCAGTGAGATATAACAATATATATCTGTGTAAGCACCAGAACAATCCACATATGCAGGGGTTTTGTTTTTTTTGTTTTGTTTTTGGGGGGTTTTTTTGGTTATTTTTGTTTTTTGATGTGGACCATACTTTAAAGTCTTTATTGAATTTGTTACAATATTACTTCTGGTTTATGTTTTGGATTTTTGGCCTGTGAGGCATGTGGGATCTTAGCTCCCTGACCAGGGATTGAAGCTGCACCCCTTGCAGTGGAAAGTGAAGTCTTAACCACTGGACCGCCAGGGAGGTCCCAAGCAGGTTTTCTGTTTGTTTTTTTTTAATTCCATCGTGCAAGTTTCATCTCACAGCCTGCAGCCCTTTTCCCAGGTGGGGTATCTAGGTGCAGACTCCCACCCCACCCCCACCCTCTGCAGTTAAAGGAAAAGAGAAAGCTCCTTGCTTTCCTATTCGTCCAGGACGCGGGATGTCATTTAAGAGCACTGATTCCGGAGCCAGGGGTCTGCCAGGGCTCTCACCCTGGGGTAGCGGTTTAGTGGGACCAGTGAACGCCCCTTCTCCAGGCCTGTGGCATCTGGGTGGCTCCTGCAGGGGCTGCCTGTCATCGCCTCGTTGTTATTGCAGTTTCGCGATCCTGAGTACGGGGAATGGTTTGGCTACCTGAACCGAGAGGGGAAGGTCGCCCTCACCATCAAGGGGGGTCCTTTCAAAGGTGAGTGGGAGACAGGGCGGGGCCGCAGGGACTCGGGGCACTCGGCTGCCCACGGCCCTCCCGACCCGCTGTCCCGCCTCTCCCCGCAGGCTGCTTCCACGTGCCGCGGTGCCTCGCCATGTGCGAGGAGATGCTGAGCGACCTGCTGAGCCGCCTCGTCCCGGCCTCGGCCCTCAGCGCCGGGTGTCCGCCCGCTGACCCCGCCCGCCGAGGCGCAGAATAAAGCCAAACTTGCTTCACCGCCCGCGTGTGTGAGCGTCTGTGGGGTCGCGGGAGGGGGAGCGACCACCGCCTTTGCCTGGAGGGCACCTGCTCGTCCAGCGAGAGACCAGCCCCGCGCGCTAGACCCGCCCACTCTGCCAATAGGCCGGGCCCGCCCCGCGGAGAGGCCCCACCCCGCCCTTGGCCCGCTTTGCGCATTAGCCGAGCGGCCGGGAGGGCGGGTCCGGTGGCGCGCACTTCCGGCCGGCGGCCGGGCCCGGCGCGCGCCACCCCTTCCGCCGCCGCCTCTGCGATCCCGGACCCAGCTCCAGCCCCAGCCGTGGCCTGGCAGCCCCGGCGTCGCTTCGGAGCGCGGCGGCAGCTGACTGCGCGTTCACGACCCGCTGGGAGCCGCGAGCCCCGCCGCCGTTATGAACATCCGCAATGCGAGGGTGAGGGGCCGGGACCGGAGGCTGTCCCCGCCGCGTGGAAGCGGGGCCCGGTGGCCGCGTGCGCATGCTCCCGAGGGGCCCGGCCGAGCACCGGGCCAGCCGTCCTGCGCGCCCGCGGCCGCCCGGCGCGGAAAAGTGAAGGCCACCGTCCCTGTGGGGCTGGACCTACCCGAAGAGGAGGCCGGGGTAGCAGGGGACGCAGGGCCGGGGCTGCGAACCCCTTCTTTCCGGGATGTCGGGGCTCCGTTGGATGGTGTCCGGGAGCTTCCTGGCCCTCACGTTCATGCCTGGAACAGTCAGTTTTTGCACAGCGGCTGTGGGCCAGGCCTGTGCAGAAACAGCCCCAGCGCCCGCCCGCTCCTGTTGGGGGGAGGGGTCAGTGAGTAGACATCGAGCAGGTTTCTAACCCGACGGAGGCCTACTTAGTCACCGCAGCCCCTGGCCTGACCGCATTCCACTGCCCTCCTCCCCCGCAGCCAGAGGACCTGATGAACATGCAGCACTGCAACCTGCTGTGCCTGCCCGAGAACTACCAGATGAAATACTATTTCTACCATGGCCTTTCCTGGCCCCAGGTGGGCGGCTGTTGAATTTGGGGATGGGGGAAACCAGGCCAAGGAAATTCCACTCTGAGTCGGCTTGGGAGGAGCGGGCGAGGTCTCGCGAGTCGTGAAGAGTTCAGGGTGGGCTCATGGGTGAATGAGGCCCTGAGTGCTTTCGGCTGGGGTACTGGGAGATGGATAGGAGGCGCCTGAAGTGGGGCGAAGAACAGGGCCTGGGTAGGGGGAGGATTCCCACCTGTGTCTGTGCACCTCTTCTGGGTTAAGGACGGGGACATCGTGTGTGGGAAGACCAAGCCACTTAGCCTGGAGGTCAGGAGCTGTCACTGAACTCGCCACTAGATCAGCTTCTGTCTGTCATGCACACAGCGAGAGGCAGGCGGTGGGGCCAGGTGTCCGCTAAGGGCTCCTCCAGCTCTGACGGGAACTTGTTTTCTGCCTTCTCTTTCCTCCCTGTCACCTAGCTCTCTTACATCGCTGAGGATGAGAATGGGAAGATTGTGGGGTACGTCCTGGCCAAAATGTGAGTCACCCAGGACGGAGAGACAAGCCTGGCGCCTGACCTGGTGGTGCGGGGAGAAGGGACACTGACACTGCACGTGTCTGATGGATGCTGCCTGGGTTGGGTTGTTTGTTTTTTTTTAATTAATAGATGATTCTTTTAGTTCAGTTTTAGCTTTACACGAAAATTGAGTGCCAAGTACAGAGAGTTCCCATATAACCCCTCCCCTCTTCCCTAAGTAATGGGGGAAGCAATATTGCTACATTATTATCAAAGTCCATACTTTACATTGTTTAACTCTTTGAGTTCTACCTTCTAGGGACACATGTATAACAGCTGTGTTCCATACTATAATATCACACAGAGTAGTTTCACTGCCCTAAAAGTTCTCTGTGTTCCACCTATTCATCCCTCCCTCCCCTCTCCCCTGGGAACCACTGATCTCTTTACTGTCTCCATAGTTTCGCCTTTTCCAGAAGTCATATGATTAGAGTCATACAGTGTGTAGCCATTTCAGACCGCCTTTCACTTACTCATACGCATTGACGTGTCCCCCATGTCTTTTCATGGCTTGATAGCACCTTTCTTTTTAGCACTGCACAGGATTCCATTCACACTGCGCATGTCTCTTGGCTGCTGCCTGGGGTCTGCAGAGTCCTGGCCCTCCCCCATCCTGGGACTGGAGGCACTTTGGGGTTCATGCCTAGCCTCTCCTTTCTTCTCGCTCTAGGGAAGAGGACCCGGATGACGTGCCCCATGGACATATCACCTCACTGGTGGGTAGGCCTGCCCAGGCTCGAGGGGGGTGGGGGGTGAAAATTAGTTGGAGCCGCCCCCAAGGTCCCACCTTTCTCCCACCAGGCTGTGAAGCGTTCCCATCGGCGCCTTGGCCTGGCTCAGAAGCTGATGGACCAGGCCTCCCGAGCCATGATTGAGAACTTCAACGCCAAATACGTTTCCCTTCATGTCAGGAAGAGGTGGAAGCTGGGGCCCAGGGAAGAGGAAGTGGGGGTGGAGAGGATACTGTCTTGATGTGGGTCCTGGGCTGCCTTGGCTTTTATAGAAGATCGGGAAGTGGGATTAGAGGGGAGGGGTACTGGGAGGAGGGGCAGGACCTGGATGTGCTGTCTCTGCCTGGCCTAGTCTGTACAGCTCAGCAGTGCCTTATTCCCCTGCAGTAACCGGGCCGCCCTGCACCTCTATTCCAACACCCTCAACTTTCAGTAAGTGGATCTAGATTTTTCTAATGGAGTGGGATGGTCCCCAGGTCTGGCTTATCCAGGTGGCTGAGATGGGCTGAGCTCCTTCTAGGGAGCAGGGCAGGGGCGACTGGAGTTTGCTGAGATGGGGAGCAGGCCGTGCACTCCACTCAGGGGCAACAAGCACCTGCCTGCCGCAGTCTGCTCGAGGCATGCTGTGGGTCCGGAGGATGTTTGCTGTTTCTTGCTGGGCGGAAGAAGATTGCTTGATGCTGGTGGGGGCCAGGTGAAGGACAGCATGGTGAAGAGGTTGGGAAGTAGAGACAAGGGCCCAGGACAGGAGCAGAAGCCAAGGAGCAGAACTGAGAGTGACCAGGCACCTAGAAGCATCTAAGCGGGACCAGAAGAAAGGATAAACCTAAGCACGTCCATGCAGGAAGGCCCAGCGGCAAGAGCAGCGGAGGGATGTAGAGCCCTGGGTGTCCTAGTGGATGAGGGCAGGTCCATTCAGGGATGTGGGAGTCTCTGTGTGCCCAGCACAGGGCAGAGAGAGCCTGGCAGGGAACTTCTCTGCCCAGCACGTTGTGGTGAAAGCCACTGGAAAGGGAGGCTGGGGTGGGCTGCCCGTGGAGGGCCCACTGACACAGCAGCTTCAGCTTGGTTGGGGATGAGGAGGGACTATTGGGAAGGAAAGTGGCCTCTGGCCTGGGCATGTGAGGCAGGATCTTTGACCTGGATGCAAATGCCTCTGGTGGTCGACAATTCCAGGGCCTTAAGGCTGGCAGGGCCTTTCTGGACTATCCAGACCAGCTCCCTTTTCGGTGGCAGAGTGCCCAGGTCTGCACACACACCTATCAGTGCAGGCTTCTTCCCCAAGCTGCTCGGGCTGAGGGCCACGCTGCCTGGTAATAACCACCAAGAACAGAGGCCACAGCATCCCTCCCCAGTTCCAGCTGCTCGGCCTACGAGCCAGCTGTGCGTGCCCACGAAGTGCAGGGAGCAGGGCGGGGCAGGGAGGGGACTGCCAAATCCAGGGCTTCAGTTCACAAGCGACCACAGACACAGATCCTTGGTAGCCAGGTCACAGACGAGGGGTGGTGGCAGGATGCCAGCGGCGGGGCGGGGTGGGGGGGGGTGGAGTAAAGGAGCTGGGTGCTACTTACTGTTGAAGAAAGCAGAGGGAAGGCCACATTGGAAATGTCTCCCAAAGGGTCCTTCGGGGGGGGGGGGGTGGCAGTGACACCCTGCCCCACTAGCAGATGATGCCAGAAGGATGAGGAGAATTCACCCCGATTTGGGTTCTCCTTCTCTCCACCCCTGTCCCCAGGATCAGCGAAGTGGAGCCCAAATACTATGCCGATGGGGAAGATGCATATGCAATGAAGCGGGATCTCACCCAGATGGCTGATGAGGTAAGAGTCCCATGGGGCCAGGGCCACAGTCCCCAAGCAAGGCGAGCAGGGGCAGCCTGAGAGAGTTGGAGGCTGCGTCGCCAGGAGTCCTGGCCGTTCCGTAGTCCTGTCAGCTTCTGTAGCTGGCAGGCAGGGAACCGGACCTTGGCAGGGCTTTAAAGAAGGCCATCAGCCCAGGATTCCATTCTTTGAGGAAGAAGCCTGTCCTGCCCAGAGGCCTCTGTGAGATGAGAGGGAGGAGGCCCCTGGACGTGCTGAGGTCAGGGGCCTGGGGACGGCTGTGGCCGGCCAGACAAAACTGGGCTGAGGAGAAAGTCAAGGTTCTGCCCAAGGCTGCTCGGGGGCCAGGGCCGTTCAGAGGGCTCTGCAGCAGCTTTGTGAGGGAGCCGTGAGCATCTCCACTTTATGGGAGAGGAAACAGGCACAGAGGGGGCAGTGCCCAGGACTACCCCTGGGTCTCTGGACTCAGGCCTGTGTTTCCTGCCCTCGTTCTGCCTCTGCTGCCTCTCATCCTGCCCCTTGCAGGGGACAAGGCGCGGGCGGCGGGAGAGGGCCTTCATGGTCTAGAGACTTAGGCTCTGTCTCCTTCTTCCCGCCTCTCCCCGGGCTCCTGGCGGCAGCTGAGGCGGCACCTGGAGCTGAAGGAGAAGGGCAGGCACGTGGTGCTGGGCTCCATCGAGAACAAGGTGGAGGGCAAGGGCAACTCACTTCCGGGCACAGGAGAGGCCTGTCGTGAGGAAAAGGGCCTGGCTGCGGAGGATAGCGGTGGCGACAGCAAAGATCTCAGCGAGGTCAGCGAGACCACGGAGAGCACCGATGTCAAGGACAGCTCAGAGGCCTCTGACTCAGCCTCGTAGAGCCTGCACGTGGTTCTCTCCCTGCCCTGGCCTGCCCATCCCGTCCTCACCCTGAGAGGTTTCACAATAAACTTCACCCAGGTGGCCTTGGGGAGTTTATGTGTGCGAGTGTGCACATTTTTGGGGGTGTGTGTATGCCCCCTCTGGCTCTTCTGTGTCCCTGTGGATGTGGACCTCACATCCTTTTGGCGCAGTGCATCCTGCCAAGCCCAAGTAGAAGGGAAGAGCTTTGTCAGGGCTTTGGAGATGTCGGATGGCTTGGAGCCATCTTTGGGCCCCGGGGGGAAGGAGACCCTGGAGTTCTGGGAGCCTTCCGAGCCCTGCTCTGCTGCTGCCTTGCCAGGCTCCAGATGCGTGAGTCCAGCTGCTCATTGAGCTTATCTACCTATGTCCTATCTCGGTAACGGCCCAACCAGCTACCCAGTTGCTCAAGCCCTGGCAATTGTCCTTGATTCCTCCCTCCCCTGCAAACCAAAAGGTCAGCGAGTCCTGTGTATTACGATCACCGTGATACCTCTTGAATCTACTTCCTAACCCAAGCCTTCATTTGAAAATAATCAGTGGACTTTATTCTAGTACGGTTTTACACTTACAGAAGTGAGCAGGTAGTACAGAGTTCCCATGGGCCCCCTCCCCCCTCAGTTGCCCCTATTATTATTTTGCATTGTGTTACATTTGGGCCAATGTTAATACATTATTGTTATCTATAGTCCAGAGCTTACATTTCCCTCTGCGTTGTACACTGGGTTTTGACAAATGCATAATGTCATTTCATGCAGTATGTAAACCCTCCGTTTTTCACAGCTTCGATTCTAATCCTAAAATTTGCTCCTGTGCCTTTCATCCCTGCCATTCCCTCTGGCTGCAGCGCCATTGTTTGCTGCTCCTTTTCCCTGGGCGGGCTGCCTGGGCCGCCCACCTCCCCGCGGAGCTCAACACTCCTTAGCTGTCACTGTACCTTATGCCCCTGCTACTGCAGATGGCACACTGCTCTCCTGCTATGCAGAATAATTTGCCACCGAGCCTGCACCTCCAATCGCTCTCTGGCTGGCGCCTGCCACGTGACCAACAAGCAGCCGGCTACGCTAGTGGGCGGGCCGGGAACTGGAAGATGCGCCTGCGCACGCCTGCCAGCTCGCTGGCTGGCGAGGCGGGGGAGGGAGGGTGTGTTCTGATTGGCTCAAATCACGGGCTTGCTGTCGGAGGCGGAGCCTCGCCCCGCCCTTCACGCCTGGTGTCAGTCCCTTTCGGTTCGCAAGCCTCGCCGGGCTTCGTTCCCAGGCTCTGATTGGCCCGACGGCGGCGGGGCCGGGCTCCGCGCGGCGGGCGGGGCGGGGCGCGGCGAGCGAGCTGGAGAGCATGCGCGCTACTTCAGCGGCGCCCCAGCGCTGGCGGATGGGAGCCCACGGAGGCTCCCACGGTGCTCTGCGGCGCTTTCTTTCCTCCTTCGTCGGACCCGCCCTCTGCCCTCCGTGCCCTGCGTCCCAGGCGGGCAGGTTGACGGTCGGCCGCCCCCAGGCGGTTGGGTTTCCTGGGCGGAGGCGGGAGCTGCGGCGAGGGTGGAGGGCAGAGAGGGGAAGCCGCAGGCCCGACTGACCCTTGGGGCCCAGCACTTCCTCCGCTTCTGCAGGAGCCGCTTCTGGGAGGGGCCGCTTCAATGCCAAGGCGCCGGACTGAGGCGGGAAGGCTGAGGGTGGGAAAAGCAGGAACACTTGTCCCGTAGCCCTGTGACTGGGGTTGGGATCCGGGGACCTCTCCCCAGGGGGTGAATCTATACACAGAGGTACACAACCTGGACCCCCATTGTGAAACTTCTGGAAAGCTCATTTGTGAAAGCTCGCTGTCCAATTCATGCTCTCATCTGACATGGACAGCTGTTAACAACCTCCCCATTGATCTCATCTCCCTCTGGTCTATCGTTGACGCAGCAGACCTGACCACGTCAGCCCTCCGGCCATTCCTCAGGACCAAGTGTTCACTTGTCAACAGGTTTAGCAAGTTCCCGCAGATCTGGTCCTGCCCTTCTGCGCGATTTAGATTCTTTGAAGGGGAACAACTGAGCTGAGGATAGTACGGCCTTAAGTGCCAAAAAAGCATCCTAAAAGCCAGGGCTAGTTACTCAAGGTTTGACACCAGTAGCTGAATGGGGCATCACGCGAGTATTTCTGGAATCATAAAGTAAAAGGACGAAGGAGAGCATTTGAAAGTAGGGCCGAAGCCAGTTTAGCAGCAGTTTCCTGTGGCCTTGAGCCCTGTGCCCGGCTCTGCTGAATGGGGGAGGGACTTTGGGGGACCAGTCAGGGCTCAGATAGAGGGTAGGGGGCAAGGTGTGTTGGGCTTAGCTGATGAGGGGCATGCGTCCCTGCTGGGGTGCGGCCACCTCCCAGGCCGAAAAGCCCCAGTCCCCGGTGCACACACTGCAGCTTAGAGCAGGGCCTTGGTACTGGGGGTGAGGGGCAGGGAGCTGAGGAGGTATGTTTTTCCCTTATGGGCAAGAGAATTGCTCACAGTTGAAAGCCAGGAAGTACCTGCGCACACTCCCCTCCCTCCCAGAGCTGCAGGTCGAGGTGACATGTGCCCACATTTGCACAGAGCCTGACTTTGACATCCATGCACACACATGCCTGGACCCCTTGCACTAGTGCCTACAGGCCCCCTTCCCTGGGCACAAGCCTGGAGCTTAACCGCCTTCACCCGCCCCCCTCACTATCTACACCCCAGGGATTTCCCTCCCACCCAAGTGAAGACAGCTGTCCAGTTTGGCGTGTCACCCTGCCTTCTCAGTATACTGGAGGAAAACTGCTGCCCCGTGACTTCGAGTTGGTAGAGAGGGGTGAAGGGAAACTCTGGCATCCCTGGATAAGAGAGGCCCCAAGACACACTCAGGCTCAGTAAGGCCTTGTTCTGAGGGGGCAGGAAGAGGGCTGCCCCTCCCCAGCCCCCCAGGCCTAGGACAGAGCAGGTGCGAGCTGCAGGGGAAAGGAGGCAGAAGAGTCTCTTCCGGCAGCAGGAAGTGGTAACCACCTATGGGGAAACAAGGCTTGTTCCTCCCTGCGGGGCTGAGCAGAAGGGGAACCTTAGTCCAACCCTGCCCTCCTCCCCCCACCCCCACCCGCACCCCAGGAGGGGGCCTGGAGGGAACAAAGGCAGGTTCTGTTCTCTGGTGCTGACCTCCCTTCCCACCTGGCTCTCCAGGCTCCTTGTGCTTGGGAAGGGCGGGCCCCGATCTGATGTCCTGGGGGTCTGGGGGAGGCAGGTGACTCAGTGGAGCCCAGGGTCTGGAGCGGCTGTGGTGTCACTGAGCACTGGCATTGAGGGCCAATGGCCATGATGTGAAGGGTGCAGTCTGGCAGTGGTGACCAGACAGCCTTCTGGCGGTTGGGGGGGAAATGGCAGCTAGAGGGTGCCAACTTGCCAGGCACCTTGGGGCTCTCACACCAGCCCTGGCTGCTTGGCAGCTGAATCTTGGGCAGAAGGCTGCCCGGGTGCACACCCAGTGCCCGTGGCGAGGGGACAGCAAGGCCCGACCACAGTGGGAACACCCCCCCACCCCAGACCCTTACGGGCAGTGCCAGGCCCGAGCCGCCCCGCCCCGCCCCGGGAGCAGCGCTGGGGGCGGGACGGGACGGGGCGGGGCCAGCGCAGGGTGCTGGCTGCGGGGCCCCAGGTCCCAACGCCCGGCCCGCTCGCGGCCGCGTGGGAGAAGCGGGGCTCGACGGCGCGGCCACCCGGCGGCCATGGCCACGCACGGGAAGCTGCGCCGGGAGCGAGGGCCGCAGGCCGACTATGAGGCGCAAGTCAAAGGTGAGAGGGCGCTGGGCGCTCCCGGCCCGGTTCCCTGCGGAGACCCCGAAGGTCGTGGGGGAGCCCGAAGAGTCCCGGCTGCTGGCCCAGGGCCTGCTGCTCTCCCCCAGCGACTTCTGGAGGGGCTGAGGGAGGGAACCCGAGCCCCCTGCCCGCCTCTCCACGCCCCTTTGGCCTCAACCGCCACTGTTCCCCCTTCCTTCCTCCGCCCTTCCCTCCCTCCCTCCCTCCCTCCCTCCCTCCCTCCCTCCCTCCCTCCCTCCCTCCCTTCTTTTGCTAGCTCTGCCCTCCTGGGTTCTCCCTGCACCTCATGTAAGGACCCCGCAGAGGAGGGAAGGGGGCACCGGGTGCCCCCCCAAAAGTCGTATTCTAGCCATAGTGAAATGGAACACCTTGACTTTGCTGATGGGGGCTGGGTAGGGGGGTCCAAGTGCTTCGGTGGATGGATTAATGATGGCTTTACCCTAAAACCACTCGAGTCCCTGCAGCCCAGTCCCTTTGCCCTTTGGGCACCGAGGTGGCTCAGAGTTGAAGGCCAGTGTCTCTGGATCCAGCTGGCACAGTGAATCTTGGCCTGAGAGATCTTGTGCCCTCTGCAAGAGTAGACCTCTTTGGGTTCTGATAAACACTCTGTGCAAATCGTATGCAAATCAGCGTTGCAAACTCTTAGTCGACAGCTTTTTCGGGTCTTGTTCAGGGCGTGGTAACTCTTGCAAAGAGAAGAAGGCAGCATCCAAGCGCCAGTAGTTTGAGGCCGTAAAGTTTTCTGGTGTCTTCAGATGTGTGACCCCGTATATCACTGTCAATAGCTCAGTTTTACTGATGAAGGAAACCGAAGCTCAGAGAGGATCAGTGACTTGCTTATGGTCACACAGCACTATAGGTGTCCTTCCAATTCAGAGATGGAGATTCCAACGTAATTATCCAATACGAGTAATTTACACCAAAGTATGTTCGAGTCCTCCCCATCTGGGAAAAAGTGGCCTGCTGCCCAGAGCCAGCTTGAGGTGACTGTGCAGGGCGAGCCAGCTCTCCAAGCCTCACCTGCAGCATTCCTCAGATGGAAAGAATGATCCCCAGCCTGCATCCCCCAAATGTCATGAGGCTAAAGGACTTTGGAAAGTCTTCAGTCAGCAAATATGGGCCAGTTCATTCACACTGAAAAAATTGGTGTTTCGAGCAAGGCTGTCTTTAAGATATTCCTTGCCTGCTCTGGGTCTATAATGATTTTAGCTTCTGTTCCCCGTCCTCCCTGCCCTCCATCCGCACCCCCCACCCCCGCCAAAAGAAACTTCCTACTATGCTAGAAAAACAGGATCACTATCTTGACACCCGAAATTCTGAAAGGTCAGCATAGTGGTGGTTTGGGAGGCCATCTTTTCTGCTTTGCTTGTCAGCAGAAGTGAGACCGAGTGCCTCACTCACAGGAAGTGCTGTTGGGGCCCAGTCCCAGCTCTCGCACTTCGAGTGTGAGCGGACATGGATTCCATCCTGCCTTTGACAGATGTTTTGCATGTGTCTGTTCTGTGCCAGGGCCTGCTCTCATATGGCTCACAGGGCTAGTGGGGGAGACGGGGGAGACATAATAAACAACCTATCACACAATTAATTTTAATTACAACGAAAACCTCTGTAAAGGGAAAGCACGGATGTCGTGTCAAGAAAGGGGACCGGAAGAAGGCCAGACGTAGTTGGTGGGGAGGTCGGGAAGGGTTCCGTGAGGAGCAAATCCAAGCTGAGAGCTGAGAGCTGGACGCTGACGCAGCGTCTGGGCAGCTGGGTAGGCACCAGATCGCTGTGCTCAGACCCCACTGACTCGACTCATGTCTGCTTGACACCAGGTCCAAATCCCAGCCAAGGCTTGCTTGCACAGAAGAAGAAACGAAACAGTTTGGTGTGCTAGCCCGTTGAGCACTGTTCGGTTGTCATAGGTCCCCAGGAGGGAAGAGCAGACGCCAGGGGACAGTGAGGCGGGCCGGGACGTCTCAGATCTTTCTGGGAATGAAATTTACTTTTATTCAAAAAATGTCACCGTGATTCAGTGAAGGTTCTCCTGGCTGCAAGAGGCACAGAGCCCACTCCAGCCGGCCGGTGGCGCTGAGTCAGCCCCTGGGGCCTGGCCGGTGGAAGGAGACTCTGCACTGGTTTCACCTTCAGGAAGCAGTCCCCGCCGAGGCTTCCACTTACCCAGCTTGACCCCTCAGTGGAAAGAGAGTGCTCCCCATTCAGTCATTGGCGTGAAGGCGCGGGGCTGGTGGCTGCTGGGCCTGTCGCTGAGCTAGTCCCGGCGGTGGAGGAGGGTGGAGGAGCCAAGGGATGGGTTATGCAAGAGCTGCATCTGGGGTGCCTGCAGTCAGGGAGAGGGACCCGGGGGCTGAGAATAGGAAGGGGACATTCTCCAAAGGGAAATCAGAGGAGAAGTGGGGGTGCTGGCAGGCAGGAGCCGTGGAGGTCGCTGCATGCCCCACAGCCCCTGGGGTGTCACTGGCGGGACAGAAATCCAAACGGTACCAGTTCATGGCAAAATCATTTCCAACAGCCACCCTGGGTCCTGCCACTTCCTGCCTCCTCCAAGGCTGGCTCCCTGGCCCAAGCCCCTGACTGTCTTTTGCCTGGACTGGTGCCGTAGCCACCACCTGGGCTGGGCCCTTTCCCTCTGTCATCTGACCTTTGCCTGGGCTCCCCACGGCAGCCTGAGGGGACCCCAAGGTTCTGCTGCTGTGTCTCCCCTCTCCCTTGGCATCCAGCGGGGAGTCCTCCCTCACCCTGGGCCCTGCGCCATCTGCCCCCACCCTCGCCTGCGCAGCTCTCTTCAGCCACGCTGGCTCCAGCAGCCTTCACTATGCCCTCTGCCCGAACACTCCTCCCCCGGATGTCTCCAGGGTCCCTCTGTCACTTCCTTCAGCTCTCTGTTCCAATGTCGCTCGTTCCTGACCACCCTCCTCTAAAAGAACCCCTCCCTGCCCCCACCTGCAGCTCTGTGGTGGTGTCTTCTCAGTACCGCTTGTTCTGGGACATTTTAGCACATGCCTGTCCCCCTGCTGTCTGTCTCCCCACCCCCAAGCCATTTCCAGCTCCAGGAGGGCAGGCACTGTGTCTCCGTGTCTACACTGACTGGGTGCATAATCAACATTAATGTCCTGTTTTTGGACAGCGATTAGTAAGTGGTGACCCGCTTGCCAGGAGCTGAGACAGTGCCTTATGTCCCCGGGATGCCCAGGGCTCGCCCGTGGGTTGCTTAAGCTCGTCATTCAGGCGGTTCTTTGCTTTAGGTCTCTGTGGGGAGAGTGGCATTACCAAATCAAGCTGGTGGTAACGTGGCAAAAGCCAGCAGTGTGGGGACCTAAGGTGTGGCTCCCTCTGCCGGGAGGCGGGGTTGGGGGCGCCCTGCAGATGGGTAATTGGGAGTCAGTACTGGGAACAGAAAACAGACCAGGGTTTCCAGCCACAGAGGCCGCAAGTTCACTGCAGGTTTGGCAGAGTGCCATGGCCGCCCCGCCCCTGCGCAGCCCCGTGTGTTTCTGTGTTTGCGGGGAGGCCGTTCTGCCTGGGGTCCTGGGCACCCAAGGGTCAGGAAGTGTCAGGGGAAGTGACTCGGGGCTTTCCAGGAACCAGGGAGTCATGGGAAGCCCAAGTGACAGGTGCCTGGTGGGGACGGGCAAGATGGGGCTGTGGCAGCTCTGTGCTCCCACCATCCCGACCTGCTGCGAGCTTCTGGGGATCGCCATGCTCCCTCTCACCCCTGGTCCTTTGTAGGGCTCTCCCCTCTCCCTGGAACGTTCTTCCTTCCGTTCTTTGACAACCAGTTGGGCGCGGCTGGTTCCCTTTAGCCTCAGCCCAGAGGTCCCTTTCTCAGGCCCGCACTGAGCTGGCTGGACTGCTGAGCCCGGAACTCCCCCTGCCCCCCGCCCCGGGGCCAGCCTCCCTCCCCCTTGGCTCCGGTCCTCTGAACCGCATCCCCGACCCCTGCAGAGATGCGCTGGCAGCTGGGCGAGCAGCTGCGCTGCCTGGAGCTGCAGGGCGAGCTGCGGCGGGAGCTGCTGCAGGAGCTGGCCGAGTTCATGCGGCGGCGCGCCGAGGTGGAGCTGGAGTACTCGCGGGGCCTGGACAAGCTGGTGGAGCGCTTCTCTGGCCGTGGAGGCCGCCTGGGGGGCGGCAGCCGGGAGCAGCAGAGCTTCCGGTGGGTCCTGGGGACTGGCTGGCGGGCTGGCCGCGGCAGGTCCCCGGGGCCCGAGGCCCTGCTCCCGGTTGGTCTGAGTGTCCATCTCCCCCAGGAAGGAGCCGTCCCTCCTGTCGCCCTTGCACTGCTGGGCCGTGTTGCTGCAGCAGACGCGGCAGCAGAGCCGGGAGAGCGCGGCCCTTAGCGAGGTGCTGGGTGGGCCCCTGGCCCAGCGCCTGAGTCACATCGCGGAGGATGTTGCGCGCATAGTCAAGAAGGCAAGGTCCCTGCCCTGGGAATGGGAGGCTGGATGGCCTCGAGATCTAGTGAGGGCAGCCCGTGAGTGCTCGATGCCGAGGTGTGCTGGCTGGGAGGGCCCAGGAGGCCTGGGGGCGTTGGGCAGAGGGGAGCCGGTGGGAGCCTTGAGTGCAGAGCTGAGGAGTGGCTGCTGCAGGATGGAGGTGGGTGTTGCACTGCGGCAGGGCTGTGCTCAACTCGTCTCCTCCCCAGAGTAAGGATCTGGAGCAACAGCTGCAGGAGGAGCTCCTGGAGGTGGTGTCAGAGCTTCAGACGGTGAGAGCGCTGCAGGGCCTGGCCGAATCAGAGGGAGCCCATCACCTCACATCTCCCCAAGCCAGGCTCGAGGAAAGAGTCGGGTGCCCAGGAGAGACCTGGGTTTCTGGGACTGCAAGCACGGCCCTCTCTCCCTGCTCTGGGCACTGGGTGGTTAGGCAAAGTGCTCAGGTCGGAGTCCCAGATGGGTTGGGAGGAGGAGGGGGAGGGCTGGCTGTGGCCATGGCCTTGAGCAGGGCCGCCTGGCCTTGGGCCTCCCTGCAGGCCAAGAAGACATACCAGGTGTACCACGTGGAGAGCATGAATGCCGAGGCCAAGCTCCGGGAAGCTGAGCGACAGGAGGAGAAGCGGGCAGGCCGAAGTGCTGCCGCCACCACGGGCACCGAGGCAGGGCCTCTCCGCAAGGGCTCCCTCAAGAAGGGAGGGCGGCTGGTGGAGAAGGTGGGTCTGGAGGGTAGCTGTCTGTGTCCAGAGGCTCTGGCTCCTGGTCTTTGTCCTTTCGAGTCCCTGATCCTCACTGAGGCCTGCAGGGAAGTGGTGTGTGGAGCAGGAAGGCAAGGCTGGCTCTGGAGGGCTCCCCAAGCTGGGGTGATAGAGTGGGCAGGAGAACAGTCGCTAGGCCTGGGACAGCCCGCATGCTCCTAGCTAGTCTTCCTTCACCAACCGCAGCTAGGCAAAGAGAGATCTGGTGCTCCAAAGCCTGGGGGCCCTTCCACCCACCCATCCTTGTGACACGCAGTGCTGTGAGATTTCAGAGAAGTGAGGGGACATGTTGGATGGGTGACTGAGTGGCAGGCTGGGAGGAAGAGTGTTTGAGGTGGTCCCTGAAGAAAGGATGGGGAAGTTGAGGCTGACAGGGTCGGGGGGGAAGGACATTGTGACTTCTGGGCCAAGTTGTTTGAGGGGCCTGGTGGGACAGCGGGTGTAGCTGTCCATGTGGGGAAGGGAGGGGAGAGGGCATGTGTCGGGCAGTGGGGATGGGGGTTACATGGGAGGCGGAGCTGGGGCAGCTGGCCTCATGGGTGACCCTGGCAATTGTGTGATCCTGAGCAGCGTCACGCCAAGTTCTTGGAGCACAAGCTCAAGTGCACAAAGGCTCGCAACGAGTACCTGCTGAGCCTGGCCAGCGTCAATGCTGCCGTCAACAGCTACTACCTGCATGATGTGCTGGACCTCATGGACGTGAGTGCTGGGGGCAGGCAGGGCCGGGCACCTGTGCGCTGAGCCTGCCTGAGCCACGTCCTCTTTTGTCCCCCAGTGCTGTGACACGGGATTCCACCTGGCCCTGGGGCAGGTGCTCCGGAGCTACACGGCAGCTGAGAGCCGCACCCAAGCCTCCCAGATGCAGGGCCTGGGCAGCCTGGAGGAGGCAGTAGAGGCTCTAGATCCTCCTGGGGACAAAGCCAAGGTGCTGGAGGTGCATGCAGTTGCCTTCTGTCCCCCGCTGCGTTTTGACTACCAGCCCCACGAGGGGGATGAGGTGAGGGTCTCTGCCCGCCCCTTCAGGCAAATGGCTTTATGTTTTTTGGTTTTCACTGTGATGGTGGGTAAGTGGAATGAATTACCTTCCCTTTGCTAAGGAGTTGAAACTCTTGAATGCAGCTTATTTCTGGACCCTCATTCAATGGCCTCAAAAGGCAAATGAGGCTCTGAGGTTTCCGCACTTGCATTTGAAGCAAGGAGAGCTCCGCAGCTCACTTCTGCAGTTCAGCCAGTGATCGCATACCCACTACAAGGGCAAACACAGCCAGGATGCCACTGGTTTTGAGGACAGCGGGTAGGTGGTATATAGCTGTCTGAATGCTCTTCTTTCCATGGTTCTGTGTACTTTAGGCATTTCATAATGCAAACTTGGGGAGGAGGAAACCATGCAAACAGTAACATATAACCAGGCATCTTTTTAAAATATAAATTTATTTACTTATTTTTATTCATTGGCCTTGTTGGGTCTTTGTTGCTGCATGCTGGCTTTCTCTACTTGCAGCGAGCGGGGGTGGCTCTTCGTTGCCGTGTGCGAGCTTCTCATTGTGGTGGCTTCTGTTGTTTCAGAGCACGGGCTTTAGGCACATGGGCTTCAGTAGTTGTGGTGCATGGGCTCAGTGGTTGTGGCTCATTGGCTCTAGAGCGCAGGCTCAGTACTTGTGGTACACGGGCTTAATTGCTCCACGGCATGTGGGATCTTCCTGAAGCAGGGATTGAACCCCTGTCCCCTGCATTGGCAGACAGATTCTTAACCACTGTGCTACCACGAAGCCCCCTTGTTTTTTCTTTTTGGCCACACCACACAGCTTGCGGGATCTTAGTTCCCTGATCAGGGATCGAACCCATACCCCTTGCAGTGGAATCGTGGCGTCCCAACCACTAGACCGCAGGGAAGCCCCCACTAGGCATTTCTTTATGCACCTCAAAGCTATTCTTTCACTTACCAGTTTATCCTCATGAGCATTGTGCATGGACTGGGGTTACACTGAGCTCTTATTTATTTAATTTGTATTTTGACCAAAGCCATACATGAAAAAGTCAAACATTACTCAAGGCGTCCAATGGCCACAGCCCTTCTTGGACTCAGCCTTTCTGTCCATGATTCCCACTCCCCAGATGCAGCCACTTCCCAGTCTTCTCACTGCTGCTTCTGCTGCAAACAATTCAGTACTTTTCAGCTTTCCAGATGCCCTACCCACTTCCTTCCATGGATAATTAGGGCTCCACCCCACATCACCGTCTCCCAGTGCTAGTCCTCTCCATCTTTTCCCCCACACCAGGCAATCTCTTCTCTCCAGAGCCCTGCCCTGGAGCTGTCCAGTCCTGACTTGGACCTCCCTTCCCCATCGTCCTGAGCATTCTTGCCATCCTCTCCTGCCTTGGGCCCTCTGTGTCCCAGATATTGTGTCTTCCTCTTTCTTGGTTTATTACCCTTGTTTGTGTGGACATCTTCCCCCATACTTTCCTGACTTCGAATGTCTGAAAAAATGTCTGTATTCTATCCTTCAAATTGATTGGTAATTTAGCTGGGTATAGAATTCAAGGTAGAAAATCATTTTTCTTTTGGAATGTTAAAAGTATCGCTGCAAGCTTTCAGTATTGTAGGTGAGAAGTCCAATGCCATTCTGATTTCTGGACTATTGTATGTGACCTGTAATTTTTCTCCCTGAAACTTTTAGGAGTCTCATTCCCTCATGTAAAATTTTATGAGGATATGCCTTATGGATCTTTTTCCTTCTTGGTGCTGGGCAACCAGAGGGCCTAGTCAGTATGGGAACTTGTGTCTTAAGGCTTTGAGCTCATATTATTCCTTTGGTAATTTCCTTCCCTTAATTTTCTTTTCTCTTGTTTTGAAGAATTCTTATAATTGGATGTTGAACATCATGGGTTAATTGTCTAATTTCCTTATCTTTTATCTTTCTCATTTCTCATCACTATACCTTTTAACTCTGCTTTCTTAGATAGTTTTCAACTATCTCTTCACATGCCTTGTTGAATTTTTTGAAAAAATTTACTTTCATATTTTTTGGTTTTCAAGAGTTTTGGTTTGTTTTCCAAATTCCTATTTAAAATAGCCCTTTTTTCTTGTTTCATGGATACAATATCCTCTCAGATCTTTCTGAAATGTTCATTCTTTTCCTCAACATTTCCCCTGGTTCCCTGCACTTTCTTTGTTTCCTTGCTTAGATCTATGTCTTCTGCTTTAGATCTCTCCCTCAAATGGCTGCCAGTTCTTGGCCGTCAATTCATATTTCAGAGGAGGCACTGAGAGGTGGGTTAGGTATTTGATGTGTGTAAGCAGAACTTGTCAACAGTGGGTTTCCCCACAGGATGGCTGGACAGGGACTCAGATCATTGCTGTGAGGGACACCCACACCACAGGGAACTGGGGGTGTCTCGATAAGAGGGTGCTGCAAAGGACTCAGAGGACTTGGGTGAGGGTTAGGGAACTTGGAGAAGGGGCTCAGCTCTGGCTGGGATGCTGTCAGGAAGCAGGGGTAACTCTGACTGGGTGTCTTAATAAATCTTATTGAGAAGATGGGGTGGAGGGGGTAAAGGGAGGTTAGAGACGTCATCAGGGAGGAAGGAACCATCCCTCACACTAGCTGGGACAGAGGGAGGTTTGGTCATTTTTTTAAATAGGTTTTTTGGGGTTTTTTTGTTTGTTTTTTTTTTGCTGCATTGGGTCTTCGTTGATGCACACAGGCATTTTCTAGTTACAATGAGCAGGGGCTGCTCTTCATTGCAGTTTGTGGGCTTCTCAGTGTGGTGGCTTCTCTTGTTGCAGAGCACGGGCTCTAGGCACACGGGCTTCAGTAGTTGAAGTGCAGAGGCTTCGGTAGTTGTGGCTTACGGGCTCTAGAGTGCAGGCTCAGTAGTTGTGGTGCACGGACTTAGTTGTTCTGCAGCATGTGGGATCTTCCTGGCCCAGGGCTCAAACCCGTGTCCCCTGCATTGGCAGGCAGATTCTTAACCACTGCGCCACCAGGGAAGTCCCTGGTCATTTTTGTGGCTTGGACAAAGTTCTTGCTTTGGTCTGTGCTTGGACGTGCTGATGAGTTGATCTCGTTCTTATCTTCAGCCTTCATGGCCACAGTGGCTCTGTCTGATGTTGATGCTCTGTGACATTCCTTATGTCCAACAGGCCCACACGGAGGCCCAGCTCTGCACTCCCGGCCAGCCCCAGATGGCAGCAGCTGCTGTGTTCTCTCTCTTATCAGTAGGGACTTTTGTCCCCTTCCTCAGCTGTGACTAGTGTCCTTGAGTCCAGAGTCTCTCAGATTTATCCTTTCCAGGGTGTCAGTTTCTAGTTTTCTGCTCATCATGTGGGCTTGAGGCAGTGGGTCTTCTAATGTCAGTGTTTTCTAGGGCCTGGATGGAAATTTTATAATTATGGTAAAATATACATAAGATTTACCATTTTGACCAAGCTCTGAAGCATGGCCAGGGCACCTGCCCGAGTGGAAGGTGCACACCCGCACGTACCGAGGCTTGTGCACAGACGTTCTCAGCAGCGCTACTTGTAACAGCCCAAAGGTAGAAGCAGCCCGAGCGTCCAGGAGCTGACGAATGGATAAGCAAAGTGTGGCCTCGCCATACAATGGAACGTGATTCAGCCGTGAAAGGGAGGAAGTTGTCATACATGCTTCCATACGGGGGAACCGGAGGACGTCATGCTCGGTGAAATAAGCCTTTTGTCACAAAAGGACAAATAGTACATGATTCTACTTGTATGAGGTGCCTGGTGCAGCCAGATTCCTAGAGACAGAAAGTAGAGCTGGGGGCCCATGGGCTGGTGGAGAGGGGATGGGGAGTTGGTGTCTAATGGAGACGTCGGTGCCCACTGCCCGGGCCCACCCTGTGTCTTAGACGCGGCCCTCAGCCCCCTGGATGCCTCCCTCTGCAGGTGGCTGAGATCCGGGTTGAGATGGAGCTGCGAGACGAGATTCTACCCAGAGCCCAGAATATCCAGAGCCGCCTGGACCGACAGACCATTGAGACAGAGGAGGTATGGGGGGCCTAGCCCTTGGTGGGGACAGGGACCTGGAGACAAGGAGCTGGGTGGCCATGGCCTCCCCTCCCCCTTCTTTCAGACTTAGACTCCCTGTCTGTCACCTGTCCCCCACTTTTTCCTGTCCTGGTGCTGTCCCCTCTCCAGGTGAACAAGACGCTGAAGGCCACCTTGCAGGCCCTGCTGGAGGTGGTGGCGTCTGAGGACGGGGATGTGCTCGACTCCTTCCAGGCCAGCCCCTCCACCGAATCGCTCAAGTCTACCAGCTCGGACCCTGGGGCTCGGCAGGCCAGCCGGAGGCGGGGGCAGCAGCAGGAGACAGAGACTTTCTACGTCACGGTGGGGAGGCCGGGCCAGGAGGGCGGGGGGCCGGAGAGCCCCAGAGTAGAGACTGAAGCCGTCAGCTCTTCCTGGGGCTTCACAGAAACTCCAGGAGTACCTGAGTGGACGAAGCATCCTTGCCAAGCTGCAGGCCAAGCATGAGAAGCTGCAGGAGGCCATTCAGCGAGGTGGGCCCCGCTCCTGGCCCTGAGCCCCTGCCCAGCCACCCCAGGGCGGGAGCGGCCCTGCCGCAGCTAGGCTCTCCTTCTGGGGCCTCCACCTGGCCCGTATCCTCTCCACCCAGCAAGGGTCCCGGCCCCTATCCCGCCCTCTGTCCTGCAACTGCCCTCAGACTTAAGGCTGCCCTCTGCCTCTGCGGTGCATTGAGGAACCAACCTCCCGGCCCGAGAGGCACACCAACGTTTTCTCCTCCCCAGGTGACAAGGAGGAGCGGGAGGTGTCTTGGTGAGTCCTTTGTGAGGGAGCAGCTTGTCCCGAGGAGCTGCGGGATCCCACCTCCCTCCCCTTTGGGACCCAGCTCTGCTGCTCGTTCCTCGGTGACCTGTTTTCCGCTTTGCTCAGTGGGTTCTGGAATAACTCTCGAGCTCCAGTGTCCTGTTTGGCTGGGCGGGGGTTTGGAGCAGCCTAGTCTCCACACCCACTCCCCTCAGAGCCAGCTCCTGTTCACGACAGGACCCAGTACACACAGAGAAAACTCCAGAAGAGCCGTCTCCCCCGCCCCAGCTCCCAGTATAACCAGAAGCTCTTCGGGGGAGACATGGAGAAGTTCATCCAGGTACTTGCTTTGCCTCACCCTCCAACCGAGTGCAGGCCCCTCCCTGCTTCTGCTCTCCCACCAGCCCCAGGGCCACCCGTGAGCCCAGTATCCTACGCCTCGGCCGCTGGTCTCTTCGTGGGTGGCCTTTGTCAGGCCTGCAGTGGTCGAAGGGCGCGTCCCTAACTAGTAACAGAAAGCCTCAGGTGGCAGCGATTCAGGGCTGAGGCGTTGAGTTAACACAAGCAAGGGTGCCTACAGGCCCCACTTCCGGGGCACTTGACAGGGAAAGAAGGGAAGCAAGAAATCAGAAAAGAAGAAATGACGCTGTTGTTTGCAGTGATGTGATTCTGTATGTCACAGTTGAAAAGAATCAACAGATTATTTAAGGGAACAAATTTGAGTTTCGTGAGGTTACTTGATTCGAGGTCAATGTGAAAGTCCGATGGCATTTCCGTGTGGCAGCGGTAAACAGCGGGTGAAAGGTAAGGCGCGGCCCGCGATGGCGCCAGGGATGTGGGACACCCGGGCGTGCATCTCATAGGCCTTGTTGCCGACCGTATAACACATTAAAAGCAAATAAAAGCGAGTGAGTGACAAGGCGGGACGTGCCATGTCCGCAGTGGAGGGAACGCCCTCTCTGTCCCTGTCCCCAGAGCTCAGGCCAGTCCGTGCCCCTGGTGGTGGAGAGCTGTGTCCGCTTCATCAACCTCAACGGTGAGTCAGACCTGGGCCCTCCCGCCACTGGCCTGGTACCTGCTCCTGGGCAGGGGGATTGGGGTGGGGAAGAGACTCGGGGCCCACTGGCTCTCTATCCTCCCGCAGGCCTGCAGCATGAGGGCATCTTCCGCGTGTCGGGTGCCCAGCCCCGGGTTTCGGAGATCCGTGACGCTTTTGAGAGAGGTGGGGACTGGCACGGCGGGGCAGGGGTGGGGGTGGTAGAGGCGGTGTCATCAGCCTTCTCACTTCTTCCACCACCACGTCGCCCTCAGGAGAGGACCCACTGGTGGAGGGCTGCACTGCCCATGACCTGGACTCCGTGGCAGGGGTGCTGAAGCTCTACTTCCGGAGCCTGCAACCCCCGATATTCCCCCCAGACCTGTTCGGAGAGCTGCTGGCTTCTGCGGGTGAGGTGGGGGCCTGAGGCGGGCCCCATGGGGGGGGGCCCTTCTCTGGTGGCCGCCGTGGTGGCACTCACGGCTTCTCTCTGCGCTGATGGCCTTGGCTTCAGAGCTGGAGGCCGCGGCGGAGCGGGTGGAGCATGTGAGCAGCCTCCTGGCCCGACTGCCTGGACCGGTGCTGGTGGTCCTGCGCTACCTCTTCACCTTCCTCAACCAGTGAGTGCTTCCCCGGGGGAAGGAGGGGGAAGCCGAGGGCGGCCCAGGGCTGGGCCCAGCCAACTGCTGGTGGGGGTGAGGGGCACCAGGCCGAGAGCTCCCTGCCTGTGATCCACGTGTGCCCCCAGCCTGGCCCAGTACAGCGACGAGAACATGATGGACCCCTACAACCTGGCCGTGTGCTTTGGGCCGACGCTGCTGCCCGTCCCTGCTGGGCAGGACCCGGTGGCCTTGCAGGGTCGGGTGAACCAGCTGGTGCAGACGCTCATCGTGCAGCCCGCGCGGGTCTTCCCGTCCCTGGCCCTGCTGCCCGGCCCCACCTATGAGAAGTGCATGGCACCGCCTGCTGCCAGCTGCCTGGGGTAGGCTGTTCGCACTGCTGGGCGGGAGGTCTGGCAGAAGGGAGACCCCGTGTCTGCTCATCACCTCGCTCTGCTCTGGACTGCAGGGATGCCCAGCTGGAGGGCCCCGCGGGGGAGAACGAGCCGGAGCTGGAGGCTGGAACCCCAGCCCAGGAGGATGGTGAGGCGAGGCGGGAAGGAGGCCCGCCCTGGCTGTCCACTCCACCCCCCACTCAGATCCCCTCTTCTCCCCAGACCTGGAGGGGGTCGTGGAGGCAGTGGCCTGCTTTGCCTACACGGGCCGCACGGCCCAGGAGCTGACCTTCCAGCGCGGGGACGTGCTGCGGCTGCACGAGCGGGCCTCAGGCGATTGGTGGCGGGGCGAGCGCGCCGGGACCCGGGGACTCATCCCCCACAAGTACATCACGTTGCCGGCAGGGTGAGTGAGTGAAGGTGGGGCCCTTCCCGGGGTGGGGGGGGTCTCCTTTTACCCAGGCTTCACCCAGGTTTTCACCCAGCCCTTCCCCCACCCCAAGTCCCAGCTTCCATGACTCCGGGGTGGCCCAGAATGTGCCTTTCTGAGCACTTCCGGCCAGCACTGAGCTCTCTGGCCCCCAGACCCCAAGCCCAGAGCATGGTAACTGGCAGTCTTCTCTTTCTGGCCCCAGGGCAGAGAAGCTCGCAGCAGGCCAGGGGCTGCAGGCTGCCGGGGAGCCGGGGGGCAGCCCAGAGGGCCTCCCGGCTGTGGAGTTTGTCCAGAGGTGAGCAAGGGGCAGACCCCTTCTGGGGGCCCTGCTCGCCCACCCAGGCTGGGGGAGGGGTGGGCTCAGCCTTCAGCCGCGTGGGGAGGAGCCAGGCAGTGCAGGGGCTCCCCAGGGCCCCCGCCAGGCTCACCGTCTGTGCCCTGCAGGCCGGAGCTGTGCGCCCCACCCGAGGCCCCTCTCAGCACGCCCGGGGGCCCCTCTGGGCACAGACGGCACTGCTTGGTCCCCACATCCCCAGATCGACACGTGGAGGTGGATAAGGTGAGAGCTGGGACTGGCCCTGTGGCACGTGGGGGGCATCTCTCCACGGGCGGGTCTCTGCTTCCCCTTATGAGCTGAACTCTTCCCTCCTGAGGTTCAAGGCTGACCTTCCTGACCTCAGACAAGCTGGCCGAGCCCAGCCTAGGGAGGGGCAGGCCAGCAAGGGCGTGACTGCAGTGGGGAGGGACGGGCCCAGAGGCAGGGTAGGGGGGGACCCAGGGGTCACACATTTGAGCTTCATGTTTGGTTCCTGAGTGGGACGCAGCGAGTGGCACAGGCTTCAAGGCTGGCATCTAGAGCCAGACTAGGTGACAGGTGGTGACACGGCAGGAGCTTGGCGAGCCAGGGAGGATGAAAGGGGCAGATGGAAAAGAGGCTGAGGGAGGTGGCTGACCAGGGAGCCGGGTGGGATCATGGTTCTTGCAGGGGAGAGAGCGGGTACCCGATACGGCCCCGGCGAGGGGTGCAGCCTGGGGAGAGCCGGCTCCCTGCTGTGTCCGCTGGGCCCAGTGCACCCCACTGTGGGCTCCCAGTGGGCACCGCTGGGCTGACCCGGAAGCCCCGGGCACAGTCTGAGCACGAGAACAGAGAGCTCGCGAGTACGCGGGGACCGGGGTGCGGCCCATGGCCAGGCCGGGGAGCCGGGGGCAGAGGGGTGAGCTGGCCCACACGGGTGCGGTGGCCGGGGGAGCCGGGGCCAGGCGGTGGGGGGCAGGGCAGCCGGGAGACCCCAGGGGAGGCACTGGCCCAGGATGTCCGGGCACGCTGGTGGCCCCTAAAGCTGGGGGGTGGTGGCTGTGATCTCAGCCAGGGAGAGAGTGGGAAGAGGGGCGGACCAGCCAGAGGGGCTCCCTTTTCAGGGCTGGGCTGAGGATAGTTGTCCCTAGAGAACGTGGTGACAGCCACACCAAAAGTGGCAGGAGCGAAACTGGGCAAGGGAGGGGTGGCAGCTGTGGGGCCCACAGAGAGGAGGGGCCTGGGGACAGGCGGTGGCCACGGACTGGGTTTCGGCGGGTGGAGGAGTTCGAACAGCGGCTTGGGCGGTAGAGGTTGGGAGGGCCTCCCTCCTGGGTCCGTTGGCGGCACTGACCTGGGGGTAGGGGCTGACTGTGCAGATGGAGGTCACTCGCACTGACGCCCTGCCTCTCTCCTCTCCGCCAGGCCGTGACGCAGACCATGGACTCTGTATTTAAGGAGCTCTTGGGAAAGACCGCTGCCCGTCAGGGCCTCGGGCCGGTGTCCACCAGCTCCCCTAGTCCTGGGCCGCGCAGCCCGAAGCCCACGGCCTGCGGCCGCCTTGGCAAACACAAAGGCTTCTCCCGTGGCCCTGGGGCCCCAGCCTCACCCTCGGCCTCCCATCCCCAGGGCCTGGACTCACCCCTCAAGCCGCACTGAGGTGGTGCCCGCTCCTCCGCAGGCCCCACCCCGCCCAGGCGGCCACGGGCGAGACCAGCTGGGCTCCCCAGGCCCTTTGCTTCTCCCTGGCCCTGTCCAGCACGCCTGCTCATGACCCTCTGCAGAGAGGAGGACGCGGCCGCCGCCGCCCACCCCTGCCTCGCCCGCCTTGGCTCAGGCCCCTGTAGGAGGCAGCCGAGGGGGGAGGCTGGGGGCAGGCCCCTCCTGGGTTGGCCGGAAGGGCCCGTCACTGGTTGTCAGGTGGTGGGTGCCGTTCATAAACTCTTGTGCGTTGACTGCCCGACGCGAGTCCGTTCTCTGTCTTGGGGGACTGGGCAGGTGGGTACAGGGCGCCCGGCAAAGATGGCAAGGTTGAGCACAGCTTCTGCGGGGGGCTCCTTGGCCCAGGACTGTGTGGGGTGGGGGCCCACACCTTCGAAGGCCTCGTCGCCTGTGTGGTTCCCAAGGCGCACACGTGTCTGCGGGTGCGGGAGGGGTCTGTGAATCTTTCTGCGCTGCCCCCACACCCACCAGCATCCTGATCCAAGGAGACTAGCCAGGTGGAAAATGAGCTGGAACTTTTATGAGGCAGAGATTAGAAGGGAGGGCAAAGGGGGGCCAGAGAGGTGGGGAAAGGAAGGCCCCCTGACCCCGCACACTTTCCTTCCTCCTGGGCCCCCCGGGACCTCCATCAGCCGGCAGGGCAGGCACGGCTGGGGGTGGAAAGCCATATGCTACCCCCAGACCCCGCAGCCCACCGCCGCAGCCCCTCCCCACAGCCGGCGCCAAGGAGCGGACTGCCGGGCCCCGTGCCATCACGGAGCCCATTCCCAGGCAGGCAGCTGAGTTTCGTGGAGCCTCCGGAAGGAAGGCACCCCGTCGTTTCTCAGGAGGAGGTGTCCTTGGCCAGGAAGGAGCTGGCTGTGGCGCAGGACTCCTCTTGGGGCCCCTGGCTGGGTGTGGCGCGCCTCCGGGCACAGCAGAGCAGGCTTCGCAGCTCAGAGGAGACGCTGCTGCTGAAGGAGGCGTAGATCCAGGGGTTGGTGAAGCTGTTGAGGCTGGCCAGCAGCATGAGCAGCACGAAGGGGGGCCCTGTGGGGGAGGAAGCTGGCTTGGGGCCGAGGGTGCCCGGGGAAGGGTGTGGCCCCACCTGCCAGCCAGGGAGCCCATGGCTGGCCCGGGTGGCGGGTGAGGGGGGAAAGGTGTGTGTGCATCCGAGCCCAAGCAGCCCCCACGGCCCCAGCCACAGCTGCACACCTTCCCGAGGTGCCTCCGGGTCCCACGCTGCCCACAGCTGCACGAGGAAGAAGGGCGCCCAGCACAGCACGTACACAATCACGATCACCAGTGTCATCCGCACGGTCTTGGCCACGGCTGCCGACACCCGGGCTCCCTCGCTGGGACCGCCCTTCGGGCGCCCTCTGCGGTGCCCCCCGGCCCTCTCTGCTGGCCCTGGCACCAGGCTGGCATGAATCTCCCGGAAGATGAGCACCTGGCAGGCGGCGATGCCCAGGGCAGGTGCCACAAACACCATCAGGGCGATCCAGGTGACATAGGCCCGGAGGCCCCAGGGCTCGGCGAAGCGGGCCCAGCAGTCGAGGACCCCGCTGCCGTCTCCCACGTCACGCTGCGCAAAGATGAAGAGCTGGGGCAGGCTGAGGAGAAGGGAGAAGGCCCAGGCCACCAGCACCGGCCGGTTCCAGCGCGCGCCGCCTCCGTGGCGGTGTGGCAGCATGGGGCGGCAGATGGCGCGGTGGCGGTCCAGCGTCATGGCCAGGATCATGTAGGGGGAGGCGTACATGCCCACCATCTGCAGGTACTTGACAGCCCGGCACAAGGCATCGGGCCCACGGAAGCGGTCGGTGGCGTCCCAGGCCAGCTGGGGCAGCACTTGGAACAGAGCCACGGCCAGGTCGGCCAGGCACAAGTGGCTGATGAAGACGTGCATGGGCGCCCAGCGGCCCCGCCGGCCCCGCCGCACCAGGGCCCCCAGCACCAAGCTGTTGCTCAGGGCCACGGCCACGAAGACCGTGGAGAGCAGGGCCAGCTCCGCCTGCGCCAGCAGTGGGTCCCGGGCAGCCCGCGGCGCCTCCTCGCTGCCGCTGCCGTTGCCGGGTGGGGTGGGTCGAGACGGGGCCTGGGGCACGGCTGCGCGGGGGGAGGGGAGACGGCCAAGTCAGGGAGTCTGCTTTGCGGGGGAACCGGGCCCAGGGAGCGTCCGGCTGGTCAGGCAGAGCCGGCGGCCTGGGCGGCCGTCAACTTGGGCCTTCTGCTTCCCTCCGGCCTCCCACTTCCCGGCTCCTGGCCTTCCAGCAGAACACACGTCGCCCCCCCCACTCCCCACCCCCCCCCCCCCCGCAACCGCATGTGGTGGGGAGGGAAGGGGAGTGCCAGCCCCAGTGGCTACACAGGGCCATGTGCCCCCCTCCCCGCAGCAGCAGCCTGGAGAAGAGGGTGAAGGAGGTCTCTGAAAGGGGCTCCTTGGCTTCATCCAACCCCGCCTGGCCCACCTGGCTCATCCCAGTGGGGGAAAGGGTAGGGGGGATGCGTAGAGGCCCAGTGGTTGGAGCCTTACCTGAGGTGGTGGACACCATGAGCATAGTGGGGTGAGCAGGAGTCCTGAGCCCCTGGAGGAGACAGGGTGGTGAGCTCAGCCTCCCACCCAAGGGGCCAGCTCTGTTGCCCAGAGTCTCTGGCTAGGGGTCTTTAGAGACGTGCCGGGGTGATGTGTGGCGGTCCAGCCTGTACATGCAACTGCGTGTGTGTGTGTGCCCACGTGCGCACGTGTCTGTCCCACTGATCAGGCACTGGGGGTACATCCTTAGCCTAATCAAGGTTGCTGAGGTCTGGCCACTGAGACAGACATGGACCTCGGAGCCATGCTACACTCCTTCCAGGACTGCGCAGGGGAAGATGGAGAGAGGGACAGTCAGACAGGTGGGGAAACCAAGCCTAAGCCCCACCTAGGAAGCCCACGAGAAGCGAGGCAGACATATAGACCCCCCTGCCCTGACAGAGGCCGAGAGAGGTGGCCATCGGAGGGCTGGGGCAGCCCCTTACCTGGCTGGGCTCCCGGGCTCCTGGGCAGCTGGGCGGCAGCAGGTGCAAAGGTGGCCCAGGAGCTCAGATCGGCTCTCCATCAGCTGCCCCGCCCCACACTTCTGGGAGTGACTTGCTCTGGAGGGGACTTCCTCCCCCTCCCCCACGAGCCTCCTGCCTCTGGCACAGGGAAATAGGCTCCTGGCCTCCTCTGCTTCCCTTCCTGGCCCCAGCCATCCCAGGTCTGTTCCCAGAACTCCTTTCTCACCCCTGAGAGGAACCGAGCCCTCCTGAGCTCAGCCTAGCTGCAGGCAGCTATTCCCCACCACGCTAGCCTGCCCCCACTTCCGCAGGCCCCATTTATTAGATTCAGAAGATGTGTGTGTGTGTGTGTCTACGTGGGGAGAGGGGAGAGAGGGAGCTGGAATACGCTTGAGTGCAGAAGCTCTGAGCCCCCTCCTCCTAGAACAGGTAGCTGCAGATGGTGGAGGAGCAAAAGGGTGGGGGTGTCCCTGGCTCCCACAGAGCCTGGGGAGGAAGCTGAGTCTCACGGGGGCACTTTAAGTCCCTGCTTGACCCTGCCCCACTCCTCCCTTCCTGTCTCTCGTCTCCCTTGACCTCCCTCCCTCCTCTCCCCTCTAGCCCATCCTTTTCCCCCATCCCAGGCCCTCCCCACCCCCACCCCAGCTCTTGCCATAAGCCCTGACCTCCCGCAGCCCAGGCCGGCCCGGCCCAGCCCAAGGCAGTGCCTGGCATACTGCCCAGAGCCTGGCTGCGGGCTGAGATTGGCCCTTTCTTTCTGTTTGTCCGTCTTCTCTGTTGATCTGTGAAGCTAGTGCCGCAAGTCCAGCCAAGGCCAGGCCTCCTCTTCCTGGCAAGAGAGTCTGGTGGCGCCAGCAGGGGACATCAGGGCATCAAGGTGGGGGCCCACCCAACCCCCTGCACACCGCACACTCACACAAGGCACACACACTGCACCACATGCACCCCGCGTGCAGCACCACTCACACACACACACACACACACACACACACTGCTTGTACACACGCTCCGCACCACACCCCCCACAGTCTGCTGGCGTATTTTTGCTAAGAGTCGGTTGTAGAATACCAGCACCCCACGTCTCAACACGCCAGCCACACCTCCTCACCGTCTCTCTGTAAGCACACGACTGTTAGGAACGCAGGGACAGAGCCAGGACTTCTCTTCTGCCACATCCAGATCAACAGCAAGGGTAGAAAGGGAAGTTCCTGGGCGAGATTGCAGGACAGATTTTTCAAAGGAAAACTGTGAGCCACTGGGAAAAAAGTCACACCACACCCAATGTGTCCTTTCTTCTTTCCTTGTGCCCCCCTACCCCCTGAGGGTCTTGTGGGGCCCCAGTCACCAGGACTCTCCCAGCCTTGCCGGTGAGATGGGACCTCCCTCGTCTGACCTGGAGAGCCGAGGCACCTGCCGAGGAGCACATGTCCCTGCTTGGCCACTCCCCCGCTGTGTGACTATGGACGGGCTGTGGCCAGCTCTCTGTGACTCAGCTTCCCCCTCTGTAAAATGGGAATCTAATGAGTGACCGTTGAGCCGGCAGCTGAGGAAGCGCTTTCTTTTACTGCATCTCAGGCAG
Source organism: Hippopotamus amphibius kiboko (assembly GCF_030028045.1). Classification (NCBI taxonomy): domain Eukaryota; kingdom Metazoa; phylum Chordata; class Mammalia; order Artiodactyla; family Hippopotamidae; genus Hippopotamus; species Hippopotamus amphibius. The sequence continues at coordinate 2,978,913 of NC_080203.1, forward strand.
CACTGGAAGCAGCGCCAGCCTTGTGGGGTAAACGGGCCATCACCTCCTTATGGGGTTCTCTGCCCAGACCCGAACGAGGTCATGCAGGGCTGTGACCCGGCGGAGAGCTGGCGCAGGGCCCAGGGCCTTGCAGTCCTCCTCGTTTCCTGTTGTCGAGTTCAGGGGAAAGTCTGGAGGAAGGCCCCTCCCTGCGGCTTTCTCTCGGCTCCAAGAAGCAACGGGAGGGAGGGGTTTGTGTCCACACCAAACCCGGGATGTAAAGGGAAACAAGTGCGGGCGGCCTCTGGAAGGAACCGAGAGCCCGCAAAGCCAGTGAGAGAGAGAGCCTGGCTCCCTGGCTGAGAGCCCGCAGCCCAGGAGCCCCTGGTGCCCTGGCAGGCGCTGTGCCAGCAGATAGGGACTTGGTCACGGGGCAGCCAGTTGGCCTCAGATGGCCTCCGGTCTGGGGCAGAATGGAGCAGACGCCCTCCCCACCCCCACCCCCTCCCCCAGCGCAGCCCCCTCTACCCTGCCCAGTACCATCTCCCTCTAGGACTGCATTTGCAGAAAGGATTCTGTGGGTGGCCAAGGTGTGGGCCCCCAGCTCCCCCAGCCCAGTGTCTGAGCAGAAGGCGGTGGGAGGCCCTGGAGGGTGGGGGCACTGACCATCCCAGGCGCCAGGCGCCAGGCACCAGGGCAGGGGATCAGAGCTGTGCGACCTGGATCTGGGGCTGGAGGCGGAAGAGGAAGGACCCAGGCCCTCTCTGGGGAGTGCGGTCCTGTCTGAGAGGCCTGGGGGCAGGCAGTGGGGATGGAGAGCAAAGGCATTTCTCAGAAGGTGGAGGTGCTTGAAGGCTGTTTCAGGGATGAAAGAGAAAGAGGAGCCAGCCAGGGGCATGGAGAAAGAGTGACGAAAAAGGCAGGAGAAAACCAGGAGAACAGAGGTTCCTGAGATTGGGAGGGGAGCCGCGTGCCCTACAGGAAGAAAGGACGTGAGCAAAGCCACTGGGAGGCCATGCCTGGTGTCAACTGGGAAAAAATGCACACCCGAAAAGTTGAGAATTATGTTTTATTCGGTGGACTTTCTGAGGACTCCAGCCTCTGAGGGACGGCTCCGAGGAGGTAAGGGAGGAGCCAGGATGGATGGGAGTTTTTGCAACGAAAACCGGATAGTGAGAACATCAAAAGATTACTGTCAATTAAAGAAAACTAGACATTTCAGGTGAATGAATCCAGCACTTTTCTGTGTATGGGAAGATGCAAGAGTCTGGGCTTATTGAGATCATTCCTTTGATCTGCGCCTCAGCTCTCTGGGGCCAGTGTCCTGTGCTTTCTCATCCGGAGTCTCCTCAGGGGGCACAGTGGGAGGGGGTTACTGATGTGGTAGGCGACAGTCTTTGTCCACACCAGGGATGGAGAGAGGTGCCCTAACTGGGTGGGCGTTGCAGTATTTCATGTCTGGCTTCTTGCACTCAACAGCCTTTGAGTTCATCTCTATGGCTGTTTGTATCAGGACTGTGTTCCTCTTTCTTGCTAAGGAGCATTCCGTTGTCTGGATGGACACGTGGGTTGTTTCCAGTGTGGAGCGCTCATGAATAATACAGCTCGAACGCTTGAGGGCAAGCCTTTGTGCGCTCCACCTTCACCAGCGGGCATCTTTAACACTGGCACAGCCAGCTCCTATGATAAATATGGTTCAGTTGATAAGAAACCAGCCGATTGTTTTCCACACTCCTCAGATCCGTTTGCCTTCCCAGCAGCACAGTTCCATTTGCTCTGCATCTTCGCCAGCACTTGCTATGATCGGTCTGTCATTTTTTTTTTAAGCCTCTTTCATTTTAACTATTTTAGTGGTATTTTATTCAGGTTTTAGTTTGCATTTTCTTTTGACTGACGATGCCAGTTGTCTATATTCTTTGCTGAAGTATCCCGTCCAACCTTTGGCAATTTTTAAGTTTTCCCAATTATTGAGTTGTAAGAGTTTTTTCATTTTGAATATATTTTGGATACAAGTCCTCGAACAGAATGGTTTTGCAAATATTTTCTCCCACCCTGTGGCGAATGTTTCAAATTTTGACCAAGTCTAATTTTATCCATTTTTTCCTCTCACGGTTTGTGTTTTTGGCATCCTATCTAAAAAACCTTTGCCTAATCCACTATGATTTCTTCTAGACGGTTTATATTTCTAGCTCTTACATTTAGCTGTGTGTGATTCATTTCAGGTTAAATTTTGTGCATAGTATGAGCTAAAAGTCTGGGTTCCTTCTCTTGAGTGTGGGTATCAGTTGTTCCAGAACCATTGGTTTAGAAGGCTGTCCTGAAACTTGATCATATGTGCGTGGGTCTATTTCTGGACTCTCGATTCTCTTCCTTTATCTCTATGCCTATCCTTATACTTATACCGAGGCTACACTGTCTTGATCACTCTAGAGTTATAGTAAGCCTTTTTTTTTTCTCTTTTTTGGCCACACTGCAGCTGTGGGATCTTAATTCCCTGACCAGGGATCAAACCCGTGCCCCCTGCAATAGAAGCGTGGAGTCCTAACCACTGGACTGCCAGGGAAGTCCCTACAGTAAGTCTTAAAATCAGAGAGTATAAATCCTTCAACTTGCTCAAAATCATTTTGGCTAGCCGAGGTAATTTGCATTTCCGTATAAATTTTAAAATCAGCCTGTCTGTTTCTATCAAAAAAAAAAAAAAAGCCTGCCAGGATTTTAATTGCTATTACATTGAATCTGTAGATAAATCTGGGGAAAATTGGCATCATAACAATAACGAGTCTTTCAAGCCATGAGTGTGGTATTTCTTTTCCTTTATTTGTTTTTTTAATTTCTCTCAGCAATATTTTGTCGTTTTTGGTATACAGGTTTTGCACATATGTTATTAAGTTATCCCTAAGTATTCATATTTTTGATGCTATTGTAAATGGTACTTTCAAATGTCAATTTCTGATTGTTGCTAGTATATAGAAATACTACTGATTTTTGCACATGGACTGTTTATCCTGCAACCTTGCTAAACACATTAGTTCTATTGGTTTGTTGCAGATTTCTTAGAATTTTTTCTTACATAGACAATTATGTCATCTCTGAATCAAGACACTTTTACTTTTTTCTTTCTAATTTATATGCCTTTATTCCTTTTTCTTGCCTTACCGCCCCCACTAGGGCCTCCAGTGCAACGATCAGTGAAAGTGATGAGAACAGACAGCCTTGCCTTGTTCCTGATCATAAGGGAAAAGCAGTCAGTCTGTCACCATTAAATATGATGGTAACTATGGGTTTTTCATAGATGCCCTTTATCAGGCAGAGGCAGTTTTCCTCTATTCCTAGTTTACTGAGAGCTTTTATCACGAGTGGGTGTTGAATTTTATCAAATGTTATTCTGCATCTATTGAGATGATCATGTGATTTTCTTGTTGTTGCTCTGTTAATATGGTTAATTACATTGACTGGAACCTTCTTTGGTCATGATGTGTTATCTTTGTATATATTGCTAGATTTGATTTGCTCATTTTTTTTTTTTTAAATTTGGCTGTACTGCACAGCTCGTGGGATCTTAGTTCCCTGAACAGGGATTGAATCTGGAACCTCAGCAGTGAAAGCACAGAGTCCTAACCACTGGACCGCCAGGGAGGTCCATGATTGGCTTAAATTTTGGTTAGTATCTTTACATCATGTGTATTCATGAGCAATACTGGTCTGTAGTTTCCCCTTCATGTAACGTCTTTGGTTTTGGTGTAAGAAGAATGTTTTCCTTGTAAAATGAGTTGGGAAGTGTTCCCTCTTCTATTTTCTGGAAGAGTTTGTATAGAAGTGGTGTTATTTCTTCTATAACTTTTGGTAGAATTCGCCAGTGAAGCCATGTAAGCCTGGAGTTTTCTTTGTGAGAATGTTTTTAGCTACGAACTCAACTCCTTTAATAACTATAAGGTTATTCAGGTTCTTTATTTCTTCCTGAATGAACTTTGATAGTTTATATCTTTCACAGAATTAGTTCATTTCATCTAATGTATTGCCATATGTTTTTCACGATATTCCCTTAATAGCCTTTTAATGTTTGTAAGATCTGTATTGATGGCCCCTCTTTCACTTTTGATATTGGCAATTTGTATCTTCTATTTTTTCTGATCAGACTGGCTAGAGGTTTATCAATTTCATTAATCTTTTCAAAGACCAGCTTTTGGTTTCATATACTTACTATATTATTTTTATATTTTCTATTTCATTGATTTCTGATCTTTTCTTTATTATTTTCTCCCTCTACTTAAATTTTTATGTAATTTACTCTTCCTTTTCTAGTTTCTTAAAGTGGAGGCTTAAATAATTGATTTGGGAGAGCACCCTTCTAGTTGCTAGATGGGATGCTGCCCAACTCATGAATCACCTAAAAAAGCCAATTATATCCTCAAATTTACTTGCTTGAATTTTGTTTTTTAACAGTATGCAGATAGATCAATGAAACAAAATTTAAAAATTAAAAACCTAGAAACATATATGTGAAATATTATATATAATTTATATATATATTTATTATAAAGATGGTATTATGAATCAGGTGGGAAAAGATGGATTATTCAATAAAAGGTATTGGGGAAACTGAAAAGTGATCTGGAAAAAAATAAAATTGGATCACTACCTCACACTTTATAGCAAAAGATATTTCAGATGGAGGAAAGGTTGGAATGTGAAGAGTAAAAGAACAAAGGTACTAGAAGAAAACTGTGAAAAAACAACTGATTTGGGACCTTTCTCCATTTCTAATATAAGTAGTTAATGTTATACATTTTCCTCTAATCACTTGTTTAGTTGAATTCCTAATTTATGATATTTTATGTCTTCAGTTTTATTCAATTAAACATAAATTTTCTAATTTAATTTGTGATTTCTCCTTTGATTCATAGGTTACTTAGAAGCATATATTTTTTCATTTCCAAATAGTCAAATTTCCTAGATGTCGTTTTGTTATTGATTTCTAATTCAACTGCACTGTGATCAGAAATCCTGCTTTGTATGGTTTCTGTCCTTTGTAATTTATTGAGGCTTGATTTATTGCCCAGCACATTGTCTATGTTGGTGAATGTTACATCTGCACTTGACAAGAATGTGTATTCTCTTGTTGTTGGGTGTAACAGTCTATAAGTATCAGTTAGGTCACTTTGGTTGATAGTGTTGTTCAAATCTTCCATATCATAATGATTTTTTTCCTATTTATTTTGTCAATTACTGAGACAGGAATGCGAACGTCTCGAACTATGTTTGTAGATTTGTTTGTCAATTTTGGTTTCATATATTTGGGAGCTCTGTTATTGGGCGCTTACATATTTTAAATGATTATATCTTCTTGATTATTATCCTTTTTCCATTATGAAATATTCCTCTTCATCTTAGGTAATATTCTTTGGCTTGAATTCTACTCTGATATTAATGTCGGTATACCAGCTTTTCTATGCTCAGTGTTTGCGTGGTGTATCTTTTTTCTGTCCTTTTACTTTCAACTTTTCTGTGTCTTTATGCTTGTAAATAACATATAGCTATTTTATCTAGCCTGATGGTCTCTGCCTTTTAACTGGTGTGTGTGGCAGATTGTGTTTTTCAAAGGTAGCCCCAACAATATCTCCAGTCCCACATGCTCTTCTGGAATCTTGCCATTTTCCCATCAAGAGGTGGGATTTAACCCTCCCTCTGTAATCTGGGCAGGCTTGTGACTTGCTTGTAATCAACATGATATGGTAAGAAGTGAAGCTGCTTGATTTTTGAGGCTAGATCAGAAAAGGCAACGCAGCTCCTGCCTTGTTAGCAAGGATACTCACTCTTCCAGGCTTTAGCTACCACCTGACCAGTCCAACTGCCCTGAGGCTGCCATGCTATGAAGAGGCCCAAACTAGCCCTTACGGAGAGACCACAGGAAAAGTCTCTGAGACGACATGAAGATGGAAAGATGCCTGACAAGCTCTCTCTAAGCTGCTTCAGCTCCAGCAACTGTCTGACGACAACTGCATAAAAGACCTTCAGCCAGAACTGCCCAGTTGAGCCCTTCCCAAATCCTTCTTTAAAAAAATTATGGAATCACTGGATCATATGGTCATTCTATGTTTAGCTTTTTGAGGAGTGCCTTTTCTGTATACTTGACTCACAGAAACCATGAGCAAAAAGAAAACGATTGTAACTATTTTAAAACACTAAATATTGGAGCAATTTGTTATCAACAAATGAATGGATAAAGAAGATGTGGCATATATATACGATGGAATATTACTCAGCTATAAAAAGGAATGAGATGGAGCTACATGTAATGAGGTGGATAGACCTAGGGTCTGTCATACAGAGTGAAGTCAGTCAGAAAGAGAAAGACAAATATTGTATGCTAACTCATATATACGAAATCTAAAAATGGTACTGATGAACCCAGTGACAAGACAAGAGCAAGGACGCAGATGCAGAGAATGGACTGGAGAACTCGAGGTTTGGGGGGGCGGGGGGTGAAGGGGAAGCTGAGACGAAGGGAGAGAGTAGCACAGACATATATATACTACCAACTGTAAAATAGCCAGTGGGAAGCTGCTGTATAACTAAGGGAGTTCAACTTGAGGATGGATGATGCCTTAGAGGACTGGGACGGGGAGGGTGGGGGGGAGTCGAGGAAGGGAGGGAATATGGGGATATGTGTATAAAAACAGATGATTGAACTTGGTGTACCTCAAAAAAATAAATAAATAAATAAAATGAAAAAAAATAGTAACAGGAATAGAGTTTTAGTCCATTTAGTCCATTGATATTTACTAAAATTACTGATATCTTAGGGTCTAAATATATCATCTCAACATTTGACTTCTATTTGTTTCATCCGTTTTCCTTCTTTTTTCCTTTTCTACCCTTTTTCTGGGAGGGGGAGCAGGGGACAAATTGGATTTTTTCAGTATTTCATCTTCTTTACTGACTTTTTAGTTATAAATCTTTTTTGTGTTACCTTAAAAATTCTTGCTCTAGAGATTACCTTTTCTTTTTTTGGCTTAGCACATTCTACCTTCAGAAAAATTCCACTACTTTATAAACAATGTAAGAATGTTAAAACAGTTCCAATCGCTACAGTCCCAACACACAATATGCAAAAAGATAACTCCACATTCCATTGCTATTATTTTTATTTTAAAGAGTAAATAGTCATATATTTACTCTTTCTGGGGTTTTCATTCCTTTCTTCAGTTTGCTATAATTTATCTTCCATGTAAGTAATTTATTTTAGCATTTCTCTTATTGCAAGTCTGCCGGAGATGAATTCTTCATTTCCATCTGGGGATGCAACTTTATTTTGTCTTAATTTTTGTAGGACATTTTCACTGGATATAGAATTCCAGATTGAAAATTTTTCTTTTTCTTTCAGCATTTGAAGGTGATGTTTCATTATCTTCTGGCCCCTGTTGTTTTTAGATTAGGACTCTGCTGTCACTCTTATTGTTTACCTGGATGTAGCATGTCTTTTTTTCTGTGACTGCTTTCAAGGTTTTTTAAAAAATTTGTTTTTCAGCAGTTTGACTATGAAGCACCTAGGGGATGCTGGAGTTATCATAAATATGTTCTTATCTTAAAGTCTCTGTCTGATAATTCTGACATCTGGGCCATCTATGAGTCTGGTTTTATTGATTGGTTTTTTTTTTTTCATATTTCCTTGCTTTTCCACATATGTGTTGTTTTTTTTTTATTGAATGCCAGACATTGTATGTAATAGGACAGTAGGGATTTTAACAAATAACATTTATGCCCCCCCAAAGGACATGCCTATTCTTCTGTGGCGGTGTGGGTGTGTGTGTGTTTGTGTGTGTGTGTGTGTGTGTGTGTGTGTGTGTGTGTTGGAGGGTAGTTTTGAGGCGATCTGCTCTGTAGTTGAGCTGTGTCTGAGATTTCTTGTTGCTTTAGGTAGATTCAGTTCCCCGCAGCCTTTAAAGATTTCCAGGTAGGATCAGAACCTTCTCTCTAGCAGGACTTGTTGTCTGAGACTTCAGTAGAGCCATGAACACGTGCCTCAGGTCTTCTGCCACAGCAGGCTTCTGCTTTGCACTCAGTGTGAGAGTTGGGGAACTTGAAAGGTTTCTCTCAGTCCTCCTTACCCTGCCTTAAGATTTTAGCGTCCCTGTCCCTTCAGCCTGGGGAAGATCTCTCTTAGCTCTCTTGCCCTTCCCCAGTCACCAACTGCCGTGGAAAGGTCTGGAGTGTGGCTTCTCTCAGCCCACCTGCCCTGCCTCCAAACTTTCTTGGTGAAGGCCCGTGGGAAAGAGTTGCTGGGTGAATGCAAACTCTATGTCTAAGGCCCAGAAGGATTCAAACTATCACATCATCTGATACTCGACGTTTAAAAAATGTATTAAAAGTTCCTCCTCCTGCTGCTGCTGCCAAGGATGAAAGCAGCCACGGGTCTTCTTCCTGGGCAGGACTTGTTGTTGTAACTTCAACTCCCTGATAGGCTTCAAAGAAAAACAACCTACGGTTTTGTAGGGATGTTGTCTTGCAACTTTCTGCATCCTAGGCAGAAGCAAGATAGCCAGCTACTGACTTCTGAATGTCTGCCACTGCAGAACGTTCATGTGTGTTCTCTGAATGTTCTTTTTGGTGGCGCCTGTTCTTCTCTCGTAGATATTCATCCTATTAGCTCCCTGAGGAAGTTAAGGAGTTTTTAAGAAAATATTTCTTATCTGTCACAATCCTGTTTCTCACCAATTATTTTCTTCTTGGTTTGATCTTTATGTTTTATGCCTTCACGTTGGGGGCATCCTCAGAGGTCTCGCGAGCCTTGGTTGTCCTCTCTTATTTAAGGACGGGATACTAAAAAGCTTATTGGAAGGGGTGGGCTTGTCAAGTATGGGCTTCGTTGTAGGGTCAAGTACCTGGGCTGTTTTTGTGGGGAATCCCACTGTTACATTCTTTGGTCCCTTCCTTTTGGACTGATAAATAGCCCAGAGAAAGACCTTGAGTCTGCTGGCTGGGGCTGGCTGTCAGCACTTGAGGAACTGGGTCGGGCCAGAGGGCCATTTAGCCTCCCTGTTTGCAGTGTGGTGACCCCTCAGCTGTTCCTGGCGTTTTCCAGGTGAGACACTCTTGGTTTCATCATCCTCCAAGGATGAAGTTCGTCTTCTGCTGAGGTGGAGGATGGCATCCAACCGCCTCTGCAACAGTTTCATTCCCCCCATTTCCACTCAGTCCTGCGCCGCGTGTGAGCTCTGTGTGAATCCAGCTGATGCCCAGTTGTTCCCACGGCCTCGGCTCTCTTGGATCTGCTACAGTGCTTACTGCTCTGCTCTCGTAATCTCGTTGCTGTTATCTCATCTGCTATTATGTTTGTCTTTGAGGATTTTTGCTTTTAAAAAGTCATTTGCTGCAAGTGTAGTAGGGCTTCGGAGGGAGAGAAAGTAAATGTGTGTGTTTAATCTGTTCCCTTTATTTCCAAGTCAACAGTATGTGGAAAAAGTCTGGAAGAGCCCCTGAATGGAAAGAGAGGGAGGCTGGCCGGGGGGGTGGCAGGGCTGTGGTGCCCACAAGCCAGACTTGTTTGGAGTCCATGAGTCCCTAGTGATCCCTGTCTGCATGCACCCTGTGGGCGGAGCAACGTCAGACAGGCAATTCCATTCAAAGCGTGGGGGTTTCTAGGAAAAACAAGAGACTAGGTGACTTAGGTGTGGTTAGACTGGACAGGCCACGCAAGATGCCTATAAAGACACAGCTCCCTGCTGTGGGAGTGCCTCTAGCCAGTGATTTACACATAGTGTTTTAGTCAACTTGGGCCACTGTAGCAAATACCCACTTGGTGGCTTAAACAACAGACATTTATTTTCTCACATTTCTGGAGGCAGGAAGTCCCAGGTCAGGTGCTGGCAGCGTAGTTTATGGTGAAAGGTCTCTTCCCTTCCTGGCTTGTAGATGGTCGTCTTCTCCGGAGTCTCACAGAGCAGAGACAGACAGAGACAGGCCAGTGGGGCACGTGACTGTGGGCTTGGCTGTCTCTTCTTTTTTTTTTTTAAGAACTTTTATTGAGATACAATTGACATACAATAAACTACATATATTTAAAGTGTACAATTTGGTATTTTTTTTCTTATTAGTAATGTATATATGGCAATCCCAATCTCCCAATTCATCTTACCCCCTGCTTTCCCCACGTGGTGTCCATATGTTTGTTCTCTACATCTGTGTCTCTATTTCTGCCTTGCAAACCGGTTGATTTGTACCATTTTTCTATAGTCCACATATATGTGTTAATATACGATATTTGTTTTTCTCTTTCTGACTCACTTCACTCTGTATGACAGTCTCTAGGTCCATCCATGTCTCTACAAATGTCCCAGTTTCATTGCTTTTTACAGCTGAGTAATATTCCGTTGTGTATATGTACCACATCTTCTTTATCCATTCATCTGTTGATGGACATTTAGGTTGCTTCCATGTCCTGGCTATTGTAAACAGTGCTGCAATGAACATTGGAATGCATGTGTCTTTTTGAATGATGGTGTTCTCTGGAGATATGCCCAGCAGTGGGATTGCTGGGTCATATGGTAACTCTATTTTTAGTTTTTCAAGGAATTGGGTGTCTCTTCTTATAAGGACACTAATCCTATCAGATCAGGGCCCCACCCCTATGACCTCATTCAACCTGAATTACTCTCTTAGAGGCCCATCTCCAAATACTGCCGTCACATGGGAGGTGGAGGCTCCAACATGTGAATCGTGTGGGGAGGGGGACCCAAAATTCAGTCCATAGCAGATGACCAAGCTCCATACCAAACAGCCTGCCCCAACCTTAGCCTCCGCTGCTTGGACCAGGAGCAAGCACTGGCCAAGAGCAGCCAGTCTATATAGACTGGTCAGTTGCCTATCAGGTTACCTGTCATGAAGGCTTTTCTCAAATAAGGATAGTATTTGGGCCAATAAGCTTCTTTCTTGTAGGTACTTGAACTGCAGTGAGATTAGAGGCCAAAAGATATGCAGAGGAAAGGTGATGTGTGATGGTCATGAGGCAGGAGAAGCCAAGGGGGGAGCAGAAAGTATGATTAGGCAGAAGCCAAGGGATGAAGAGAAGCCAGATGCAGAGGAGAGGGTGACATGGTTGGTTAGTCGTGGTAGTAGCAGCAGCAACTGAGTCACCATAATAGCAGCTCAGGGCTGGGAGGCTGGGGGTGTGGGTCAGAAAACCTGGTCCCTAATGCTGCTGAAAAACCTGGTTCAGATTCTCCAAAGCTCAGCTGTACGGTTCTGCCTGGGCTCCTGTGCACATGTCTGAGATTACCCTTGTGATGGTTAATTATATGTGTCAACTTGACTGGGCCACGGGATGCCCACATATTTGGTTACACATCATTCTGGGTGTGTCTATGAGGGCATTTGTGTATGAGAGTCATATTTGACTAAGTAGACTGAGTGAAGTAGATTGGCCTCCCCAATGTGGGTGGGCCTCATCCAATCAACTGAAGATCTGAAAAGAACAGAGAGGCCGAGTGAGGGGGAACTCTCCTGCCTGACTGCGTGAGCTGGGACACCGATGCTTTCCTGCCCTTGGGCTGGAATTTACACCATCAGCTCTCCCAGGTCTCTTGCCACCTGTAGATTTGGGGATTTCTCAGGCTCCATAGTCATGTGAGCCAATTCGTTATAATACATCTCTTTACACACACACACACACCTTTTTGGTTCTGTTTCTCTAGAGAACCCTGACTAATGCAACGATCTTCCTCCTTCCCACAGGAATCCTCCCTTAATGGAGAAACTTGAGCCTGTTGAAGACATCACAATCGAGCCGAGGCAGGCTATGGAAGAGAGAAAGGCCAAGTGGGATCTGATAGATGGGATGCAGGGGTCAAGGGACTGGAAAGCTCTGTGCTCCAAGTGCAGGGATGGTAGAAGGGACCGGCTGAAGCTTGTGCCCAGAGAGGTGGCAGCTCTGTGCCTGATGACGGGGCACAGCTATGAGAGGGGGGCTGAGTCCACGTCAACAAGATCTTGGAACTGAGAGGCTGAGATGTCATGCGGGTGAAGGGAAGGTTGCAGCCATTGGTGAGTAAGGCAGAGTGATAGCACGAGAGGCAGCAAAGGGTTCTGGGTCCAATGAGAAGAGCCTCAGAGGAGCCTCTCCCCAGGGCTGTTGAGTGCCTTCACAACATGGCGACTGACTTCTTCCAGACAGAGCAACCCTGGAGAGAGGACAAGGAGGAAGCAGCGGTGCCTTTTGTGACCTGCTCCCCAAAGTTGCCTGCTGTCATTTCTGCTTCACTCTATTCATTAGAAATGAATCACTAAGTCCAGCCCACACTCAAGAGGAGGCACCTCTTGAAGGGAAGGCCATCAAAGAACTTGTGGCCGTAGGTTAAAATCACCAGCTTAACTTTAGACTTTGTTAAGAAGGCATGTTGAAAGAGTAAGAGTAACTATTAAAGAACTCACACAGTGCTTCTAAACAAATGGAAGGGGAAAGAAACAAAAAATGCAGTCCATCTAAAAGATGGAGCAAAGCTGGGGGAATGGCTGGGACGGTCGCTGGTGCTCAGCTTTCAGTCCCACTTTCCTTTTTTTAAAGTAATTTATACTGGAGCATAGTTGATTTACAATGTTGTGTTAGTTTCAGGTGTACAGTAAAGTGAATCAGTTATACATATACATATATCCACTCTTTTTTAGATTCTATCCCTATAAAGGTCTTTACAGAGTATCGAGTAGAGTTCCCTGTGCTATACAGTAGGTCCTTGTTGTTTATTTTATATAGGGCAGTGTGTCAGTCCCACCTTCTTTTTTTTAAAAGAACTTATATTGAGATATAATTGACATACAATAAACTGCATATATTTAACGTGTACAGTTTGATATTTTTTCTTATTAGTCATGTGTATATGGCAATCCCAGTCTCCCAATTCATCCCACCTCCTTTTAATGGGCCTTTGTCCTTACTGCCCAGGTGGGGCGGTTCCCAGACTGTGTGCAGCTCGGCTGTGAAAAGCAAACTGTGCTTTGCCAATCAGGTGCACCCATGTGGGATTTGGAAGAAGCTGAAGGAAGGGGCGGCTGTCCTTCTGCTGTGTGGAATGCTTTTGCTGCTGGATGTCAAGGCCAAGGAGGCTTGGGGCTTTGGCAGCAGAGGCCCTGTGTCTGGCCTCTGTTTCTTGGGGCAGCCATCCCTGGGTCATGACGATGGTGGTGTCTCCTTGAACCCAACAGGTAGACCGTGGCCGCCTGTTCCCCCACTTTGTGGATGGGGACAGAGGCAGCAACTCCTTTGAGGGGCCGGGTATGTGGTGTCCTGGGAAGCCCACCCAGAACATATCCCTCTGGCCCCTCCGTGTAAGACAGCTGTGCTGCTTTCTGCTTCCTGCCCCCACCTTCACTGGTAGAAAGCGGGGGCACAAGGAGAGAAGTGTAGAAAGCAGGGCAAATGGGAAGGACTTAATAAGCAGAAAAGAATAAATTCAGACATACACCAACCACCAGCAATGTAATCAACTAAACCCTACAGGTAAAAGACAAGGACAGGTAGTCAAGTTCACCATATGATGCAGCAATCCCACACCTCAATGGTTGCCTTACAGAAACGAAAGTGCATTCACACAGAAACTTGTACGCTAATGTTTCCAGCAGCTCTATTCATCATTCCCTAAAGCTGGAAACAACCCAGATGTCCTTCAACGGGTGCACAGTCAAACAAACTACACTACATCCAAACAATGCCATGCTACTCCGTTATCAAAAGGAACAAACTGCTGACACACACGCAACAACAACGACAACACAGGGGAATCTCAAAAACTACGCTGAGCCAAAGAAGCCAGACAGGAGAGTCCACACTGGGTGATTCCATTTGTAATATATTCCAGCAAAGACAGAAAGCAGAGCAGGGGGCTCCAGGGCTCAGGGGCTGGGCTGGAGGGGGTGGCTGACTGCAACGGGACATGAGGGAATTTGGGGAGGTGAGGGAAATATTTTCAATCTTGATTTTGGTGGTGGTTACACGACATTTATCAAAACCCATTGAATTGTACACCTCAAAAGGGCGAATTTTACTGTCTGCAAATCATACCCTTCAGTAAAGATGACTTTTTTTTTTAAGACAAGGATTGTTAGACTGGATCAAACTAAACCAAAACCCAACTATATGCTGTTTCAGGAGACACAAAGACACAGAAAGACTGAAAGGAGAAGAATAAAGCCAAGTGAGGCTCAGGAGCCCACCCTGCTAGCCCGCTGGCGCTTTCTCCCCCGCCCCACTGGCTTCTGCGACTCCCGCCCCCTCATCAAATGGCCCTTCATCCTGGGGGCATTCTGGCCAGACTCTGGGGGGCTGCCCTCGTCCAGCTGACTGTGCCCAAGAGGGGTGAGTCGCAGGGGGCTGTGGCTGGGCAAGACCCATCTGTCTGTCCAGTGCCCCCCAACCTCACGGCAAGTATGCGGCAGAGGACGGATGGCTTCCCTCTTAGTCAAGGCCAGCCCCTCCTGCCTGCCCTGGAGCTCACCCTGCCTGCAGTCCTCCCTTGCTCCTGCTGTTGCTCCCACTGGCCCCCTCTTTCTGCACACGGCAGTCCCATAGAAGCAAGTTCAAATCCCGGCTCTGCTGTTTACCTTCTGGGTGATCTTGGGGAGGGCACCTGACTGGTCTGTGAAACGGGGGCAGTACTGGTCCCGCTCAGTGGGTGCTCAGCACAGCGCCTCCCGGCTGCGTGGCGGCCCCTCTGCTCGCCGCGTGGAAAGGAGGGCAACAAGGCCTTCCTCACAGGGCTACCTGTGGACGCAGCGAACTAATGAGACAAAGACCCTCTTCCCAGCCTTGCTCCCTCATACATTCTTTGAGCTCTTTGGGCTTCAGTTTCCTCATCCGTGATGTGGGCTAATGGTTGACCTCCTTGGTTGGTGTGTAAAATAAATGCGCCAATACATGACATGTGCTTAGAACAGTGGCAGGCCCGGGGCAGTGCTCAGTTAACGGGATTTAGTGGAGACTGAACACATCACCACGCACTTAGCAGGAGCATAAGAAATGGCTCTACTGGTCATTCTCGTCCAGGGATCAGCATGGAACCCTACATTCCTTACAGCATTTGTGGAAGTCGGGGCTGGAGGAAGAGGTTCGGGAGGGTGGTGAGTGGAGGCAGAGGCGGTTAGAGAGCAGAGAGGCCAGGCCTATCAGAGGTCAGATCGGAGCAGGCAGGAAGTGAGCCGCAGCCCAGTGCCTCATGGAAAATACCCTCTCTTGGGCGCCCAGGCCCGCCCTCTGGCCCAGCTTCCCCCATGCCCTGCTCCCGGCCCACAGGCCTTGTGCCCCCTGCACAAGGGCCCAGCCAGCACTCCTACCCTGGGTGTGTTGGAACCAAAGGGTGCCGTACTGGCAGTCTTGGGGAACACCCCGCCCCCAGCTCCCTTCCCAGTTCCCCCCTCCAAGTCGCACTTTCATTCAAGAGCCTGGTCTTGTCCATGGTTCTCCCAAAGACACCTAGAAACCTTGCATCCACACCTTCCCTGAGGGCAAGTGGGACCACTCTGAGCCTCCCCGTCCAAGAGAAACTGAAGCTGGCAGGGAGATAGTCCGATGGCAGGGGGAGTCCAGGCTCCCTCCCACATGGGCCCCCTGCACGGCTTGGGGGGTCTCAGGAGGCTGAGCTGAGGGCCCGGGTATGCTTCACTGGGCAACAGGCATGCCCATAAAAATACCGTGGCCACCAGGGCTGCAATCTGCCATCTGGGCCCTAGGCCTTCCTTGCCCTGCGGCTGGGCTCGGCTCACACCAGAATAGCTATGCCCTCCGCTTGGCCTCGGAGGTCACGGCCGCGAGCTTGGGGTGGGGTGGGGGTGGGCGCTTGGGAGGAGCTTCTTCCCCAGGCTTCCCGATGCAGGGGAGAGTGGGGCCACCGGGAAAGGTCGGAATGCGGCCATTCCCCACGACAAAGAAATAAGACGCAGGGAAAACTGACAGGGAGTCGGAGGAAGATCTGGGGATGGGTTATGGCAGCTCCAAGGAGCGCTCTCTCAGCAACACCCCCCCCCGCCCCCGCCTCTGGGCTGCGCACGAGCCCGCACCCCTCTGCGCCTCCCTGGCGAGCTGAGATCTAGGCCCGCGCGCCCCTCCCGGACTGCGTGCCTAGGATCGGAGGGGGCTGGTTCCGGGAAGAGCCCAGGGACGCGGGAATCATGCCCTGGAAGCGGGGGCGCCCACACACCCCATGGCCAGGGCGCGGCTGAGACCGTGTTGCGTGTGGGTGCCGGGTGGAGGCTGGGGGGGGGGGATCTCTCTCCACCGCCCAGCGCCGCGCCCCGGGAGCACCCCTGCCTCGAGATTCCTGCCCGGAGCCTCCCCTGCGGCGCGGGTGCCCTGCGGCGCGGCACTGCCGGGCCGGGGACTGCAGAGCTACAGGCGCGGGTCCGCTGGGACCCGGCGGCGGGGGTCCCACTGAGCTCCCGGAGGGGGTCACCGGGGTTCCCAGCCCGCGCCGGCCTCGGCAGCCCGGCTCGGCCGGGACAAGGGGCGCGGCGGGGCGGGGCGGGCGGCCGGGGAGGTGATCTCACTCCCCCCTCTCCCGCCTCCCCAGCGCTCCCCTCCCCCTCCCCTGCGCGCACGCCCGCCCCGCCCCGCCCCCGCCCCGCCGCCGCGGCCGCCGCAGCCTCAGCATCGCAGACGCACTCGGGCGGCGGGGTCCGAGGCCGGCGTGCGCGGAGGCTGGGCGGGCAGCCCGAGCGGCGGCCGCAGCGCAGGTAAGGCGGGCAGGCCGGCGCTCGCGCCCGGGCCGCGCCTGCAGCGCCCCGAGCCTCCCGTCCCAGCCCTGCCCCGGGGGCGAGAGCTGGGAGCACCCCCCGGGCCAACCCGCGATCACCGGCGGAGCGGCCAGGGCCCCACCCAGGCCCGGCACCCGGCTCCGGGCCCCGCGTACCGCAGCGGGGCGGGGGAAGGAGGCCGGGGGCCGGAGCCCGACAGGTGAAGGGTACCTGGGCGGCGCCCGAAATGCCGACCCGGGGAGGGACGCTCCGGGGGGAGTCAGGCAGGGTCTGTGCGGGCCGGTGGGGGCTGAAGTTGGCACGTCCCTCCGGGTGTGTGCGTGGGTGAAAGCGGAGCGCGGTGGAGCCAAGGGACCCCCACCGCACCCCCCGATCGGCCGCCGTGGGGTGTGGTCCTGGGCGTGGCTGTCCCCCTTCCCCAGTCCAGGGTCCTGTTTGGCTGAAAATCCAGCTGCCAGCATGGTTGGGGGGAGGTTGGACTAGGCTTCCCCTGCAGTGGGGGGCAGGGGAGGGAACTGGGCCTGGCCCTCCGCCCCAAGGTGGGAAGGGGGGCTTTGTTCTCCTCCTTCTTTCTCAACCCCAGCCCGCACTCCCGGGCTTCCCCTCCCGGCCTGTGCCGGGAGCAGAGTCTCCTGCGCTGGAGGCATGGGGTGTCTCTAGAGCCACAGGTTCTGCAGGCTCTTGTGGCGAAGAAAGGGCGCCTGAGTGAGGCTGACCTGGGCACCCACCAGGGTGAGGCTGTGCGCTTGGGTAGAATGTGGGCCCATCAGGTAGGGAGAGGGAGGGAGGGCCTCACCGCCTGGCGCACTGCACTGCCCACTGCAGGTCTTTTGCCCATTGCCAAATCTTCCTATTGCTGTCTGGTTATGGGAGGGGTCTGCAATTCCTCTTCCCCCATTCCTAGGGCTAATTTGGGGGGACTCTTGGTTGGTAGGGGTTGCAAAGAGCACCTAGTACAACCTGCTGCCCCTACAGGGTATCTGGAACCCAGCCCACCAATGCCTGTCTCAGGAAAGCAGGCCCAGGGCCATCTGACCCCCCCTCAACAAGTGGGGAGTCTGACACCCCCCTCCAAGTAGGTGTCCTGCTTCCACTTAACTCCACCCAGAGGGCAGGGGCTTCTGGGCAGCCCTGTGCCATCTCTGCTGACTCACGTGGCCCTGAGGGTGAATAAGCCAGTCACCCTTGCTTCCCATGAACCGCTCCTGAGCCCTATCTTGCTTGTCCCCTGTGGGGTGGCTGGGGCAGGGGGCAGCCTGGTGCTTCTCACCTCTGATCAACTCCTTGCTGCAGGCGATGGGGCTCAGCCTGGCCTGGCCTCTCACCTGGCACAGCACCCACGCCACGCCCACTCGTGCACCCGTAAGCTCCCTAGCTTTTGGTGGGGGGCTCTCAGCTAATCTGTGCCCACAAGGCAACTTATTGTCAGTGCGGAGGCTAGGAACCCCTCTCCGCCTCCTGGGCATTTCTCTTTGCTGCATCCTAGTCTCTCTCTTTCTCTTCGTGCTGATTTATGTCTGTGTGTGTGTGATCCCCAAAGTAATACATCCTATGGTGGTACGCTTGACATATACAAAAAAGAACAAAAGAAAGTAAGGATGCTTGGTGATCTGATCACCCAGAAAGAATCCCACTCAGCACACCCCAGCCTCAGTCTCCCTGCTTTGCTACAACCCACTCCCAAGAGGCTCCTCCCGCAACGCCCAGCCCCCTGCAAAGCACGGAGCCTGCGCTCAGCGCAGTAACGAGCTCCTCCCAGCCCAGGAGCTCAGTGGCCCACGGGGTGGGCAGTCATTTGCTGGGCAGCTGCTCACTGCCAGGTGCCGCCTGGGCCAGGCTCGGGGCTACCCACGGAAAAGGCAGTACCAAACTGGACCAGCACTGTCTTTGTCTTCGGGGTGTGTGGACTGCTTTTCTGTTTTCCTTTGTGACTATCTTCAGGGAAAGGGCAGGCAGGGATTGGGGAAGGGCCTGGTGCGAGGCCTCCTCCAGCGGGCAGAGGTGCCCGGCTGTGCCCCCGTCAGCCTCTTCCCGTGCTGGGGCGGATGCCTTCCACAGCGCGCACTTGGGCAAGGCCAGCTGGGAAGGGGGTAGGAGGCAGCCCGTGTGCCAGTGACGTGGGCCCCTCAGTCCTTTCCCTTTTTGCGTCTCAGCCCTCTTGGCTACCACACGGGGCATGGACTCGTTCATCTCCGAGGCCCCTTTCAAGGCAAATGGTCCCCTGTGCCACTCTAAATGGCTGCAGTCGGACAGAACGTCTCCTGGGGCACTCTTTCTGCCAGTGGGGCAAGTGGCCTTGCTGCACCGGGCCTGCTTTCCAGGAGAGTCAGGGCGAAGGTGTGGTGGAAGCTTTTCCCCAACCCCTTCTTGGGGCAGAAGGTTAAAACAGGTCTGGAGTGAGGACAGGGACTGCTTCCCGGGGCTGCCCTGGGCCTAGGTGGGGCCTGTTCTGGGGGAGAACGGAGTAAAGGGGGGCCCTGGGCAGCGGTCGGCCAAGATGGGCAACCCAGCCCCCCGGCCTGCTCCGCCAGCCCCCCCCCCACCCCGCTGTGGACGTGAGCCTTGACTCAGGGACTCTGCCCCGCCCTGTGATTCAGACAATGGGGGCGGCAGGGGGTCTGAATCGCCCCTCTGGGGTCCCGAGTGGGCTGCTGTCTTTGCCCTGCTCCATCCTCCCATAATTAGGAAGCTGGGTTGAGGTCCCTGGGTGGGGCCTTACCCCCCAACCCCAGTCCTTCTCCCTCTTGCTCACTCTGACCTGGCCCATCCTGGGCGCTCCCTTCTTGCTTCCCCTGCCCTCTCCTTGCTCTTGGCTGCTGCCTTGTTACACCCCTACCCCCGCCCCACGCTGTCACCCCTCTCCTCCCTGCTCTGTTGGAGTTTCACTGTGGGGGGCGCACCGCTGCCCTCCCCTCCTTACCCTGTTTTCTGCCTGCCCTGCCCCTCCCTGGATGCCCTTGCCCCCATCTCCCTCCGCACTTCCCTTTTTGTCTTCTCCCTCTGCACCTCTCCCTGGCCCGCTTCCTATAGCCCAAGCTGGGCCTGGGCTCTGAGCCTCTGCATGGGGTGACCGCCACCCAGCGCATGTCCACTGGGCTGTAGGCCTTTGGGTTGGGCCCAGACCTCCCGTGGGGGCCTCGTCTGACCTGGAGGGTGGACAGGGGGCGCCTGGCAGCCACCAGCAGAGGACCCAGGGAGAGGTGGTGGGCGGTTAGCAAGGCCAGCCCACCTTCTCCCCAGATATCAACAGGATCTTTGTGGCTTCCTAGAGGCTGGGGCTTGAGAGAGGGAGGAGCCGGGGAGGGTGGCGAGTTCCTATGCAGGGGGAGGGTCTGGATGGACTGCTGGTCTTTCTAGAAGCTTTTGTTTGTCCCATGCCCCCCCCATCCAAGGCCTCGGGCTATTGCCTACGCCCCACCCCCCATGTTCTCCCCAGGTCACGAAGATGGGGGGAGGGCCTGGCCACTCCTACCACCTGGCAGCTCACACCAGTCTCTGGCCCTAAACCTGTCAGGGACAGCTGTGACGGCCTTGGATTGGGTGGAGCAGGAGCGCGGCCGTGTCCTGGGCTTCACTGCCTGGGTTTTGCGCGCTCGGCGAGGGTCCCTTCTGAGCCAGACCGTCTTCCTGCCAGTCTGATGGTGGAACGTGAAGGGAGGTAATGAGCCCCCAGGAGCCACACTTCCCTCTGAAGTGCCCAGAGCCAGGCAGATTGGGAGCGGGCTGCCAGTCCAGAGGTTTGCACAGGGCAGCTTTGGGTGTGGGGGTGTGTGCGTGGCTTCCCGTGTTCCTATTTGCATGCATGGGCATCGGCTGTGTGGGTGCGTGTGTGCAGTCTCGTGTATGTGTGTGCTTGTGAGAGAGTGTGCGCACACATCCTCCTGTGACCCTGCAGACCCTGTGCTGGGGCGGGTGGGGCTGATGGGGTGGCTGCGGAGGCAGCTGTGTCTCCCTGCGTGATGTGGGGGCTTCCCGCTGGGGGGGTGCCCTCTGGCCCCTCCCCTGGCCGCCTGCGTTCATGCCTTAGGAATGCCGAGGCCCAGGGGACAACAGAGGCTGCATTGTCCATCCCCAGGCTTCCTGTGCCCCCTCTGCCCTTTAACCCTTTGCAACGGGGAGCCCTGAGGCAGCCCAGGGGGCCTGGCAGTGTCTGAGCTGTTTCCAGGCGCCCCCCTGCCTCTCCTCACTTGGGCCAGGTGTCCCAGGGCCTGTGGGGGTGGGCCTCGGGCTGGGCCCCTCCTGCCTCCGTTGGCTTGGCACCTTCCCTGCCTCCTCTGCTGCCTTCTCTGGGGCCCGTTAAGAGCAGACGTATGTAGCCTCCTCCTGGCCGGCCCCTAAGCCCCCTCTGGTGTCAGGCTGGGGCTTCTGGTCTTGTTCTAAGCCCGCTTTCCAGAGCTGGAGGGAGGGGCTTAGAGGTGGGGAGGGGGCATAGGTTTTAGGCCGAGGGCATCAGCTTCCCGTGCATAGGCAACTTGGCTATAGTGCTTGCATGCTAGGGGCCTGGGAGGCTGCAGTCTTGGTCCCTGCTTCAGTGGACCTCAGTTTTCCCTTCTGCACTGGAAGGGAGTCCATGCTGTCCCTAAGCTTTGTCTGGAGAGAGGGGCCTTCTAGGTAGCCGAGTGCTCTTTGTGAGGGGGCCCTGGAGCCTTTGGTTTTGCGAAAGCAGTCAGAGCAGCCCAAGATACTGCATAGCCAGGGAGGGGAGCAAGAAACCCAGGCTCTCCTGGAGCTGTTTGTCTTCTCTTGTGCAGAGTCCTTGGGCAGGGGCGGGGGTGTTGAGGGATGGGGTGGTTCCTTCTCTGTGCTGAGGCGTGATGTGGGTCACATCCTACTTCCACATGGCCTCCTCCCAAGATTTCCTTCCTGGTTCCCTGCATTTGCCTGCCATCTGCCTAGCAAATAGGCCCTTCCCCAGGGGGCAGGCCAGCCGGGAGCCCATCCTTGTCCAAGCCCCGGCCCTCTTCAGACGCAGGCAGGCACACGGGTTGTGATGCCTGGGACGCTGAGAGGCGAGCTGACCCCCACCCCAAGTGGTCTTTGGTGGCTCTGGTGCCTCCACCCCACCTAGAACCCCATGCCTGGGTGCGTCAGTACCACCCCTATGGCCTTGGTGCTCCGGTTCTCTGAGCCTCAGTTTCCTCAGTTATAAAATGGGGATAACAACAGTGCTCCTTCCCCGGAGCAATTTAAGGATTCAGTGAGTAATGCACGTGAGGGTGTTTAGAAGAGTCCCTGGCGTGCGGCAAGTGCTATCCGTGAATTCAGTTAATAAAATAGGGAGGGGGGGAATGTCTGTCCAGCTGCCAATGGTGAGATACCCACTTCTTTTCTCAGAGGAGACTCTGTTCTCCTCACTCTCCCACAAAGGGTTAACCTCTGTCCCGCCCCTTCCTTATCCTGTGAGGAGAATGGTCCATTACAGGTGAGCTGTCGTTGCCTTGGAGACCGCAGCCGTGAGGGGGCTGAGGGTGCACTCTCCCTTAGGGAGGGGCGAGGCAGGGAGCACCAGGGACTAAGCAGCAGTCCTCTAAGACTCATGGGGCTACTGGGTACCTGTGGGGGCTCCCACCCAGCAACTTCTTTTATGTGTGATCTAAATAACCCATTAGGCTGCGGCAAGCTTTGCTCTCGTCTTCCCCCATCTCTGCCAGCGGAGGGAGTTGGCTCCATCTCCATGGAAACCCGCCAGCCACAGCCTGGGGGGGAGGGCAAGGAGGAGCCTTAAAGGAACACAGTGCCTAGGGTGTAGGTGACACCCACCCCCTCATATACACACTGACAGGCTGGAAGACCCCCACCAGCCCCCCACAGCCCAGGCAGAGGTGCCCCCAAGTGCCCCCCCCAAGCCTACAAGTACGTGGACGTGGCACCCACACTAAGCATCTCACATACATGGGCTGAGCCTCCAGCCCTGCCCCCACTTGGAACAGACAGGCTGGGGGACCTGCCTGTGACTTCTCCTTGGCAGGTGCATTTCTGTTGGATGGCAGGAGCAGGACCTGGGAGCTGGCGGGCCTGTGTGCAGGCGGAAAGCAGCCAGCCCAGGTCTCGGCCTGGCTCCACGGCCTCCCAGGTGTTCTCCCTCCTCCCAGGCAGAGGACCGAGACCAGAGGAGTGGACTGGCCCTGGGACCCAGGGTGTGGCGAGGGGTGGGGCTCCCCTAGGATCCCACTGAGCCCCTCCCTGATGGCTCTTTCACCTCAGAGCCTGCCACGCCCTCCTCCCCTCCTCCTGCGCTGAGTGTGTGTGAGGCCTCAGGGAGGATGGGTACTCAGCCTGCCTTGGTCGTCCCCTCCCCTAGCACGGGGGCACTCACTGTTGTGCCGGCCCATGGACACATGGGCGGCCCCCCTCAGCCAGGCGGCTGCTCTCTCCATGCCAGCAGCAATCTTGGAGGGAGTCTCTGGGGTCCTCTGGGTGCTTCTTCTTCCTTCTCTGTGGGGGTCCCCACCTTCTCCCTGAGGGCCGGCTAGCAGCGGCTTGTTCATCTTGTGTATAACCGTCCCTAGTGCCACAAGTGGCCAGGGACCTGCCGCTCTGTATCTGTCGTTGTGGGCTTTGTTTGTCTGTGGTCCCGGCTCGCAGCTTCTCTGCCTTCTGTTTCTCTCTCCACCCTACCTGTCAGTCCAACCTCACCTCTAAGCCCAATAAGCCCACCTCCTCTGGTTCAGGTCCATCTCTCCTCCTTCCCTGTCCCTTGCCTGGCACTCCCCCCAGGGGCAAGGGTGCTGAGGAGGCGCTACTGGGCTTGTGTGTGCACGCGTGCACACACACACACACACACACACACACACATCCCCACTCTTCTTGCTCTTTCGGCCATTTCTCATCAGTGTTTTCTGCAGCTGTCTCTCATCCTTGGTACTCCTTTCCCCTCTTCTCTTCCTTTCCCTGCTGCCTGGGTCTCTGTTTCTGGATTTCTCCACCTTGGTTACTGTGGTGGTCCAGCAGCGCTCTTTGTTTCCCATTCCCTGCCCTCCCTCCCCCAGCCCTACTTCTCTGTCTCTCCTGCTCCCTCCTGCCTCTTTCTCACCCTGTCTGTCACCCTTCAGTCTTCCCCAGCCTGCCCCCCCACCCCTTTGCAGACATGGCCTTGGCTCCATCTGTACACCAGCTTGTGGAACACTCCCCCGCCTCCTTTGCCCCTAGAGGTGCTGATGGGGGGTGGGGGGCCTGCTGAGCTGACAACCTGAGCTGCTTGCTCTGTAATTGCCTGAGGAATGGGGAGAGATCAGAGACCCAGCAGCAGTGGGAGGGGAGGAGGCATAGCACCCTCCCAGCTGTCAGGGGCCTCTCAACCTTCTGGCTCCTGCTCATCTCTGAGTGCCTGGGAAGGTGGTGAGCTGGGTGGCAAATACCAGGAGACTAAAAGAGGTTGGATGTGAGACTGTGGGGTGTTGGGATGGGGCAGAGAGTAGGGACCAGGGAGGTTGGAGGTATCATATATATCCCTTGCATATACACTGGGGTACACATGCCAAACCTCATTCTGGGAACCTAGACTGGGGGACAAACAGCCATCATCATGCCAGCAAAGGGAGGGATCCAGTCTCCTCCCATTCCGGAAGGTCAGCCTTTGAGAGATTCTCACTTGTTTCTCTCCCCTCCCCCTCCTAAAACCAGAGCACTCAGAGCTCCCAAGGCTGCTGTTTGATCGCCTGCCCTCTGATCTGAGCCTCCTACTGCTTCCTACAGGCCTTGAAGCTGAGGCCAAGGCCGCATGGGGCCCAGCCTGCTTGCATTGGCTTTGTGGAGGAAAGTGGGGGCAGAACAGGTCTGCTGTTGCTCCTCCTTTCTGGGCCCCAGCTTGGCTCTTGCAAGTTGGGAATTGGCCATGCCTTTGCCACTTCTCACCCTCCAAGTCATTCTCTTGGCCTTCAGTCCATCCATGTTGACCCACCCTGGTGCTTCTTCCCCTCCAGCTTTGAGTCTGGGAGTCTGAGAGCTCTAAGCTGATTGCTATTCACCACCGTCCATTTCCCCTGCCCAGTCCCCAGGCAATCTGCTGAATTCACCAATCCTCTCAGGTCACCTTATACGAAGCCAATTTGTGGCTTCTGGTTGCCTCCTGACAGCCTGGATATCTTAACATGGCGTTCCAGGCCTCCCCACCCACCCCTTCAGCATTCTGGATGAGGCTTGGTCCCCTCTTTGATAAGGTCCTGGCTAGGCACAGGGAGGATGCCTGGGATGGACTTGGTGAACGCATCCAGACCCAGGCTCCAGGCTCCAAGTTCTCAGTCAACCAGCAACCTGCTCTTGCCCTCCCTACACTTTTACCACTGTCTCTTTCTCACACCTCCTCCAGTTTGGAGTCAAAACAATCTGTCCTCTTGGCAGTCTCATTTCTTCTAGTCATTGGCAGAGAAGTCCCCTATCCTGGGCCCTCAGTCATTGGGGCTTCTTGCATGCAGGTGGGATGTGTATATAGCTGGCATCGCTTTGGCTTGGGGTGGACACATCTATCAGTTGAGCCCTGAAGACTCAGAAAAAGACCCAGAAGGTGGGCCTGCCAGATATTCGAGATGTCAGAAACACAGTCCCAGAGCTTTTCCTGACCCCTGCTCTGACCCTGGCCTGGAGCATCTGGAAGGGGGGAGGCCACAGTCGCTTCTGTTGACCCCCAGGAACCTGAGGGACAGCAGAGAGGTGCTTTCCTCCTTGCCTCCCTCCTGCCACTTCTTGGGGGCAGGCTTCCTTTCCCCTTCTTTCTTCTTTTTCTTCGACCTGTTCTGTGCAATTCAGCCTTCTCGGGCCCCTTTCCTCCTTTCCTTGTTCCTACTTCCCAAGTCCCCCTGCCCCCCACCAACTTTTTAGGCCGGAACAGCACCCAGGGATCAGTTGGCTCTGAAACCCATAACAATGAAAGGAGTTCTTCTCTACATATGTGTGCATGCATGCTTGTGTGTGCACAGAGATAGCAGATATGAGGATTCATCCCCCATAGATACAGACACACAAGACACACACGTACTTCTGTGTGCACACACCCACTCATGAGTGCATCCCCCTTCGTGAGAAGATGAAAATGTGCTCCTGCATGCACACACACAGCCACAAAGATAGTGATGTGCATATTTGGCTACATGCAGACTCGCATCCACACTCGTGCCCACAGGCACCTGCTTGCTGGGATGTTGAGTCACACATGGGGATGACATGCATGGAGCAGCCTGTGGCATGCCGAGGGGAGCTGATCAGGGCAACAAGTTGGTGCTGGAGAGGCAGCTGGTGAAGGAGGCACAGACAGAAAGTAGGAAGGGAATGAAAGGCAAACGGGAGGCCCAGCCTCTGCGGTCTCTTCCAGGTTTCGTTCTCCAAGGTGGGGGGGAGGGAGGGATGGATGGAGGAGCCGGACAGCCGAGGGCGGGGCTGGGGGCGGGGCCAGGAGCCCAGGCTAGCCCAGATGTTAGTCATTAACATCCGTCCGTTTTCTCTTCTCCCTTACCTTTCCCTTCCCTCCTCCCCTCTCGCAGTGCCCCCACCCCCGGCTCCCTTCCTAAGACGCCCACCAGCCCCCTTCTCTCCGGCTGGAGCTTGAGCTGAGCCCGGCCGGCTTTGCCGCGCCAAGCCGCCGGCGCCGCCGGGAAGATGGCCGTGGCGCTGCGGTACTTGTGGCCTCTCCTCCTGTGCAGCCCCTGCCTGCTCATCCAGATCCCCGAGGAATGTGAGTAACCGGAGGGAGCCTCAGCGCCACCTTTCACTGCCGCGCTGGGCTGCTCTTTATCTTCTGCCTCCTCACCTTCTCTCGGGCTCGGACCCTCGCCCCTCCTTTCCTGGGCATGGAGTGGGCAAGAGGTACCCAAGACGTTGGGTACCTCTGGAAAGGACAGGGTGGAAGACTCGGGGTGTGTCAGCACCACGGACAGGGACCAAAGGCGCGGGAGGGCGGGTGAGATTTCAGCACCACGGACAGCAGACCGGGCGCTGGACCAGCTTCCTCCGGCCTCTGTGCTCTCCTTTGGCCCGCCCCACCCCTCCTCCAAGGATGAGGCGGGCAGGAGAATGGGGGCCGTCCCCAGTCCCCAGCTAGCTCGATCAAGCCTCGCTCTGGCTTCTGACTTGGGTAATCCTATCTTGGGCCGTTGGTAGCCCTGTTCTGTGCAATTCAGGTGAACTGAGACAGGAACAGACCCCTTACAAAGGTCCAGTAACCTTCTGGATCCTTACGATTTGATGTATAGTTACTTGGTGGGGTTAGGGGTGGGGCTGTTGGAATGTGACCTTTGGGGGGGTCACGGGTAGGTGTCTGGGTGTTGGGGAGTGTGGCTAGAAGGTTGTGACTGAACATGAGTGTTTGTGTATGCTCGTGTGTTGGACAGATGGTATATTTGTCTGAATATATTTGTGGATGTGTGTGGTGTGATTTACTAAGTGTGGATATTCCCGAGTGTGATTTTGATTTCCTATATGGGTAAGTTTGTAAGTCACTATAACTTACTTACTGGTCACATTTGTGAAGGTCTGTAGGTGTTTGACTGTTAACATTGCATTGTAGTGGGTCATGTGTGCATGTGAGTACCTGTCTGTGTGTGGAATGTGTGTTACTGTGATGGTGTTTTCTCCTGAGTGTGAGCAGGAGGTATAAACACACTGCTGTAAGTGGCTGTTGGGCTTGCGGTAGGGCAGCTCACAGTGTAACATTTGTGTATCTTGAGCCTGTGCCTCGGTAGCTCCAGTCCCTTCCCCCCTCACCTTTTGTCTCTGAGCCTGAACCTATTGGAGGCCAGCATCACTGAGCGATGAGCCCTGGGGTGAGGCTGGGGAAGAGTGTCCATGCCAGGAATGAGACACGGGCTGAGGGAGGTGGGCGTGGAAGGCACCTGGCACTGGGGGGCAGTAAGGGTTTGGAGGAGGTGGAGAGGGTCTGATGGGAAGAGAGGTCGGCGATGTCTACTTAGATATACACAGAGAAGTCATGCAGTCACGCCCATGCCACTCCCCCAGCTGCAGATGCACGCGGACAAGCGTGTGGGTAGACACAGAAGAGCCACCTGTACCCAACCAGGCACAGAGACTCCGAGAGGACACACAGGAGGCACAGAGACACACACAAGTGAGAAGTTTAGATACAAATGAACACAGTCACCCACAGGAATACAGAAGTGGGTGTGCAACACAAAATTGTACACTGAATGTAAGCACTCACACACAGCCTTCAGATGTCCTCTGGCAAGACACACCCATATACAGACACACGGGCGGATGCTCACAAAGTCACTGCAGCACAGCGGAGGGCATCCACACACGTGCCCAGACTCACACTTCTGCACATTCCCACACACGTGCTCCTCTTCCTCCCCTTCCTTCTCCTCTCGGTTGCTTCCAGGCCTTGCCCTGAGCATCAGCCTGCCCTGCTACACCTGTGTGTGGTGGGGCAGGGAGCATTTGGAAAGGCAGGGTAAAGAGAAGTAGGCCAAAGACCACTGCAAGTCTGAGGCTGCCCTGGCCACTAGCTGGCACTTGTTATTGACCCTGATACAATATGGCAGGCGGCCTGGTGCCTCCCTGTTGGAACCTGTCTTCCAGCGTTCTCCCTCCCGGGCCACTCCAGGCCCCTTTGTCTCCTTTCCTGCTTTCTCCATCCCTCTCTGGCTCTGGCTCTTGGGCTGCCTTCACTGGCCCCTCCCCAGAGCAGGGCTGTCTCTGCAGTGTCCCCAGGGAGCCCCCTCTTCTCCCTGGGGGCCTTTACACTGAAGTCTTCTACAGAGACAAAGCTTTCAGAGGCAGCCCACTGCTCCCCACCTTTCCCTCCCTTCTCTCCCCTCCTTACAGCCACCCTGGCCAGTGCTGGGCTGAGTCTGGTGGCACTGGGGGCAGTAACTCTGGCCTCAGCTCCAGGGAGCTTGGTAGCAGCCTGAGAGGAAGGAAGAGGAGAAAATGAGGGTTGGCGCCGGCCCTGCAGGCAATGGAAACTCAGATTCAGCGGGGCCTTTGGGAGGGTTTGGAGGGGAGGGGCAGCTGGGCTCTGAAGGCTGGGCCTCGGTAATTGAAAACACTGAGCTGTGCTAATTGGATTAGAGGGGAAGTGGGCTGGAGCAGAGGAGGGTGCCCTGGCTGAGGGCTGTCTGCCTCCCAGCCTTCCCAGGCATGCTGGGTGGGGTGGCGGTCAGTTCTGCAGCCCCTGCCAGGAGGATGCAAGGGTCTGTTCAAAGTGCACTCTTTGTTAAAGGCACGAATTTCTTTCTTCCTGCCCACTGGAGCCGTGGCCGGGCTCCCCCTGGGCATTGCCCCACCCCGGGACTGGTGCTCCTGGCTGTGTCCTGCCTTTCTGGGTCTTGACCTGCCACAGCTCTAGCCCAGCATGTGTCCCTATATTACACCTCCTCTCCTGGCCTCCCCTCCCCCAGGGGTGTCTGCCCGCACTTACTTCCCATGCCGTCGGGCCCCCTGCCCCCTGCTGGGGCTGCGTGTCAGCGTTTCTCTCCCTCTCTCCCTTGCTGCCTGGATTTCTCAGATGAAGGACACCACGGTAAGTTGGGGGGAGGGTGGGAGTGTTTCCCAGAAGGCCAAGGAGAGAGGGAAAGAGGGGGTGCCAGCACGTCCCTCCCCCTCTCCTGCACAAGCTCAGCTCTCCGCGTGCGCCGTGTGCCCTGTGTGGGTTGCAGTCTTTTCTGGTTTTTGGGTCCCGTGCATCAGCCACCCTCCTCTCTCCTGGGGCGCCTGCGGGGACCCCTTCGTTCTGTTTCCACTGGGTTTCCTCCCTCACTTTCCCGGCTCTGTCTGGTGCTCCACCCTTCCCTCTGGTCACCTCTCACCCTGTGAGGGGTTTGCCCTTTTTGGTTTCTGTGTCTTTGGCTTTCCTTGTCTCTCTTTTCTTTGTTTCATATTCCTTGTCTTTCTCTTTGGCTTCATCTCTCTCTGCTAGTTTCTTTGTAACTTCTGGTGCCGTCTCCTCTCTGTTCTGTCTCCTTCCACACATGTCCCGGCCACTTTTGGCCCAGCCTGTTCCTCCTCTGCCCCCAACCCCATGGCCGTGGGGCCTATAAGGCTCCAGACCCCGCCTCCCTCACCACGGAACAGGGGTTAAGGCTGCGCTGCCTGCAGATGCCATCCTCACCACCACTGTCCCCATCCTGTCCCCAGTGATGGAGCCCCCTGTCATCACGGAACAGTCTCCACGGCGCGTGGTCGTCTTCCCCACAGATGACATCAGCCTCAAGTGTGAGGCCAGTGGCAAACCCGAAGTGCAGTGAGTGACCTTCACCCTCTAAGCCCTGGGGTTGACCACTGACTACCTCCAGCCCTCGTGTCTCCCAGGGCCTCCCAACTTCTGGGTGCAGACACCCCAGGTCTCCCTTGTTACCCTTGATCTTCACCCTGCCCCAGTCCATCCCCGGGGCCCCTGGCGGCTTGCACCCTTGCCTTGGCCTGTGCCAGCCCCTGTCCTGGATTCCCGGCCTCAGGCCTCTGAGCCTTTTTCTGCCCGCAGGTTCCGCTGGACTCGGGATGGTATCCTCTTCAAACCCAAGGAGGAACTGGGCGTGACCGTGAATCAGGCGCCCCACTCTGGCTCCTTCACCATCACGGGCAACAACAGCAACTTTGCCCAGAGTTTTCAGGGCACATATCGCTGCTTTGCCAGTAACAAGCTGGGCACCGCCATGTCCCACGAGATCCAGCTCATGGCTGAGGGTGCGAGGCGCTGCAGGGACCAGGGAGGGCCTGGGACACATGAAAGGGTCCTCAGACAGGTCTGGGGAGCTCATGTGGGGGTCCAGCCTGAGAGCCGTGCTCCCTCAGCTCGTTGTTAAGTGTGCCAAGGGGACCGGGCACCCTGCCGGCCCACAGCCACCTCCTCTTTCCTCGCCCTGTTCTTTCTCCACTCTTCTTGGTCAGCTCCATCTCCTTTTCCCTCTCTTCTTCTTCCGTGCTTTGCCTCCGCTTGACCTTGGGGCCTGCCGCCTGGGGGATGTGCATGGGCTTGAGCTCCTTGACCGACTGAATGGGTGGAGGATTGAGCCTGTCTGAGCCACTACATGAGCTTTGGCTTCCGCCCCGTCCATCCCAGAATTGCCATCTCTCTACCACTCTCCAGTCACCTCCTTCCGCCTCCCGCATGGCTCTGTCTCCACTCCCCTCTGCTTTCCATCTCTCACCTGGCCTCTCCGGCTCCCTCCTTTCTGCTCTCCGGCTCTGTCTTTATCTGTGTCGCCCTTTCCCCTGGGGTTTTCCCTCTGCGTTACATCCTCCCTGGGCTTTCTGCCTCCCAAGCTTGTGGTTCTTTCCCCTCTCTGCCCCTCCAGTTACCTTGGGAACCGTTGCCATGGTTTCTGTGTCAGGATGATGGAAGGGTCTGTGACTCCAGCATCCCTCCACAGCTCCCCTCCCCCACTGCTGCACCTCAGCCTTCCCCCACCCGCCCTCGTCCTCATCCTGTCCTCCTGGTGGGAGCTGAGAATTGTGGAGACTTAACCCTTCGCAGACATCTGGACTCCTGCCCATCCTCTCCTCCGCATGGAGTGCCAGGCTCTGCCTTGAGCCCCAAAAGGACCCAGAATCTCTGCCTCCCTTTATGTGAACTTCCTCTATGGCCTGGCCCTCCGACCCCACTCCCTTGGCTAGCCCTCCTCCTTTCCCCTGCCCTGCCTTGACCAGGAGGAGACTTGAGACCCACAGTGCCAGCCTCTCTGTCCCTTCTAGGTACCCCCAAGTGGCCAAAGGAGACAGTGAAGCCTGTAGAGGTGGAGGAAGGGGAGTCAGTGATTCTGCCTTGCCACCCCCCACCCAGTGCAGAGCCGCTTCGCATCTACTGGATGAACAGCAGTGAGTGCCCACGAGGGGCTGCTGCCTGGGGGCGAGTGGGGGGTCAGTGGGTGTGTACTCTTGGATGGGGGTCCTGACCGCTGCCTCCTGGCCTCCCCAACCCCGCAGAGATCTTGCACATAAAACAGGATGAGCGGGTGACCATGGGCCAGAACGGCAACCTCTACTTTGCCAACGTGCTTACCTCGGACAACCACTCGGATTACATCTGCCATGCCCACTTCCCTGGCACCCGGACCATCATTCAAAAGGAACCCATTGACCTCCGGGTTAAGGCCAGTGAGTCCCAAAGGCTTTGATACACCCCCCTACTCCTCTCTCCCCCTCAGGCATGGACCACATCATGGGTCAGGCCGCCTCGGCCTTCCTCGAAGACAGCGTGTCCTACACGCCTCCCTGGGTGGCGAGGGCAGAGATGGAGCCCTCTCTAACAGAGGAGGAAGCTGGGGCCCTGGGGGCTTGCTGGGGTGTCCAGAATCCCCCAGCCTGGGAACTTTGCGGGTGGAGGGAAGGGTGAGCCATACCGCCCGCTCTGTCTCCTTACAGCCAACAGCATGATGGACAGGAAGCCGCGCCTGCTCTTCCCCACCAACTCCAGCAGCCACCTGGTGGCCCTGCAGGGGCAGCCGTTGGTCCTGGAGTGCATCGCGGAGGGCTTGTGAGTCTGGGCTCCTTGGGAGGGGGCGGGACAGGACAGCGCAGAGCCTTTGCCTGGGGGCAGGGCTGAGCGGCCTGGTCCTCTCTCCCCTCTGCTCTCTCCCTTGACCTCCCTGCACCGTGTCCCCGGGCAGCCCCACGCCCACCATCAAATGGCTGCGCCCAAGCGGCCCCATGCCAGCTGACCGAGTCACCTACCAGAACCACAACAAGACCCTGCATCTGCTGAACGTGGGCGAGGAGGACGACGGCGAGTATCGTTGCCTGGCTGAGAACTCGCTGGGCAGTGACCGGCATGCCTACTACGTCACCGTGGAGGGTACGGGGCCTCTGCTGGCTCACAGCCAGGCAGGCTCCCCAGAACGTGACGCCCACTGCCACGGGGGTGGGCAGGCTCCGGGCCGGGGCCGAGAGCTGGCTGCGGGCTGCGGGCTCAGGGTGGCTCCCCGTTCCTTGCAGCTGCCCCGTACTGGCTGCACAAGCCCCAGAGCCATCTGTACGGGCCAGGAGAGACTGCCCGCCTGGACTGCCAAGTGCAGGGCAGGCCCCAACCAGAGGTCACCTGGAGAATCAACGGGATCCCTGTGGAGGGTGAGCAGGCCCTCAGGCAGGGACAGGGAGCAAGCGTGGCGAGCCCTGGGGATGGTGGGAGAAGAAGAGGAGGGCGAGGAGGGGCCTCAGCGTGACTCACTGCTCTGCCCTGGGCCCACGGCCCACCTCCTGCACGCGCAGAACTGGCCAAGGACCAGAAGTACCGGGTCCACCACGGAGCCCTGATCCTGAGCAACGTGCAGCCCAGTGACACGATGGTGACGCAGTGCGAGGCCCGCAACCGGCACGGGCTCCTGCTGGCCAACGCCTACATCTATGTTGTCGGTGAGCCGCCCTCGCCCCTCTGCCTCGTAACCCCCAGTCCGTCCCTGCAGCCCACTGTGGCTGCCTTTCTCCCCTCTGCAGCCTTCCCTTCATCTCCCGCCCGTCCTCCCAGCAGAGGAGAGGCAGGGTGTTGGGGGCATTTCCAGACGAAGCGGCAGCCTCAGACAGTGGTCTGCCCTACCACGGATCCCGGAGCAGAGGCTCACCCTGGCCAGCATGTGCCTGAGGCCAGCCGGGCGGCTCCTCTCCCAGAGCCTCGGGGAAGACAGGAGCTAGGCCCGGGGGGCTTTCGGGAAGAGGTAGACTGTCAGGGGGCCCTCAGATAATTGGTAGGACCTAGGTGGCTGGGACAGGGGGCACATCTGAGACGGAGGGGACGGCGTGTCCTAAGGCCAAGAGTGGCTCCGCCTGGCAGGAGCCAGAGGCGGGCGTGGAGAAGCAGGATGGGCAGGGATCTTGGGAGCCTGAGAGTGCCTGGTAGAGTCACTGGCAGCTTCCAGAGGCCGCGAGCCCTCCTGGGAGAAGCTGCCCTGCCCATCCCTCGCCTGGCCCCCAGTCCTGCCCTGTCTCCCGTGACTGCTCCTCCCTCAGAGCTGCCGGCCAAGATCCTGACCCCAGACAACGAGACGTACATGGCGGTCCAGGGCAACACCGCCTACCTTCTGTGTAAGGCCTTTGGAGCCCCTGTGCCCAGCGTCCAGTGGTGAGTGCCCCGACCCCGGTGGGGGGCACCTTGAAGCCATCTTCTGGCCCCGGGGAACTGGGGAGTGCCGGGGGCCCAGCCCACTGGGCTCTGAGCCAGGCCCGCCCTTTTCGCACCAGGCTGGACAGGGAAGGAAAGACCGTGCTGCAGGACGAGCGCTTCTTCCCCTACACCAACGGGACCCTGGGCATCCGGGACCTCCAGGCCAATGACACTGGACACTACTTCTGCCAGGCTGCCAATGACAAAAGCAACGTGACCATTGTGGCTAACCTTCAGGTCAAAGGTCCGATGACACCCCCCACTCCTGAGGATGTGATCAGCAGCCCCTCTAGGAGGGCGGGTCAGGGTCTCTGGAGGACCCCGAAGTGAACTTCCCCTCCCATCATTGCCCTCAGATGCCACTCAGATCACGCAGGGGCCCCGCAGCGCGATTGGGAAGAAAGGCTCGCGAGTGACGTTCACGTGCCAGGCCTCCTTTGACCCCTCCTTGCGGCACAGCATCACCTGGCGTGGGGATGGTCGAGACCTCCAGGAGCTTGGGGACAGTGACAAGTGCGGGCCCAGCCCCAACCTGGGCTTGGTGGAAGGGGGCAGAGTGGGAAAAGCAGGACGTCCAGAACTGCTGGCCTCATCCATGGGGGGAGTGCCCTGCTTTGAGGGCGAAGATTCTGGCGGGAAAGGGAAGGGGGGAAGCAGAGTGCCGGTGGCAGGAGGTAGCGGGTCCACTGGGAGCAGAAGGACGAGTGTGCCCCCCACCCCCACCAGGTACTTCATAGAGGACGGACGCCTGGTCATCCACAGCCTGGACTACAGCGACCAGGGCAACTACACCTGTGTGGCTAGCACCAAGCTGGACGTGGTGGAGAGCAGGGCAGAGCTCCTGGTGGTGGGTGAGTCCGAGGATGGTATCAGGCTCATGGCCCGGAGGCGTGGGGGGCACGGGAGCCCAGGCTTACATTACAGGGCCCTTTCAAGCAAGGGGGTGGGGCCCTGGCTCGTGAGTGGGCCCGAGATCCACCCTCTGTGGCCCTCAGGGAGCCCCGGACCTGTGCCTCAGCTGGAGCTGTCGGATCGCCACCTGCTGAAGCAGAGCCAGGTGCGCCTGTCTTGGAGCCCTGCTGACGACCACAACGCCCCCATTGAGAGTAAGCCCACCAGCATGGCGCGCCATGAGCCCTCCCTCCTGGCGGGCCCACCCTCCTCCCGGAGCTGGGGCTCTGTGACCTGAGAACGCCCGTCTCCTGGGCCACCCTCTCCCTTCCAGACTTTGCACCCCCCTCCCCCACTTACTCCATTGCCGGTTCGCTTCTTGGCAGAGTATGACATTGAATTTGAGGACAAGGAGATGGCGCCTGAAAGGTGGTACAGTCTGGGCAGGGTGCCCGGGAACCAGACCTCCACCACCCTCAAGCTGTCGCCTTATGTCCACTACACGTTTAGAGTTACTGCCATCAACAAATACGGCCCTGGGGAGCCCAGCCCGGCCTCTGAGACTGTGCTCACGCCGGAGGCAGGTGAGTACCTGGGAGGGGACCTCAGGCGCTGGGCCCCCTAGGCTCTGCAAGGAGAGTCTAGGCAAATGGCGGTGCCCAAGCTCCTCTGCTTCAGGGGCCCCAGGGCCAGAACGGGTCATTCCTTCCTTGATCCTCGGCCTTCACGGCCTCAACAGGAGTGCACAACGTTGATGTGTGAACACGTTACTTTGCAGCCCCAGAGAAGAACCCTGTGGACGTGAAGGGGGAAGGAAACGAGACCAACAACATGGTCATCACTTGGAAGGTGAGGGTCCCTGGGCTGAGGTCACCCCTGGTATCAGACCGGGACCCAGATGTTTACTGCTCCCCCTGTCTGTGCTAAGGAGCAAGGACCTGAGGCTGGGCTGGGGTGTGGGTCACAGGCCGGAGGAGGGCTCGTGGCCAGCCAGCTCCTTTGCTGCTCTCCCGCTCCAGCCGCTCCGGTGGATGGACTGGAATGCCCCCCAGCTTCAGTACCGCGTGCAGTGGCGCCCTCAGAGGACACAGGGGGCCTGGCAGGAGCAGATTGTGAGCGACCCCTTCCTGGTGGTGTCCAACACGTCCACCTTTGTGCCCTATGAGATCAAGGTCCAGGCCGTCAACAGCCAGGGAAAGGGCCCGGAGCCCCAGATCACCATCGGCTACTCTGGGGAGGACTGTGAGTGTTGGGCTGGCCACGCCCATGCCTGGGGGTGGAGCCTGCGTGCGCGTGCGTGGCCCACTCCCCACCCACCACTCAGGCATCTGCCCAGGTGCCCAGCTCCTACCTTTTAATACACAGTAGTGCGTTTCCTAAGAGTAAGGATATTTTCGTACGTAACCCAAGTGCTGTTATGAAAATCCAGAGAGAGATTCACCGTCACTAAGTTGGCATCTACAACTTACCATCTCTCTGGGTGGCAGCTGACACCCGCATTGTATGGACCAGGGCTGTCTTTCCTCAATTCAGGATCCGGCCTGGGGTCTGGTTATCCTACTTTTTTCCTTTCCTTGAATCTAGAACATTAACAGATGTCAAGTTTGATCATCCAGTCAAGACCTTTTCTAATGACTCTTCCATGTAGTTATTATTTTCTCTCTCGCGACTAATAAGCAGTCTGCAGGGAGAGACCCTGACACCACACGGACACCCTGATCATCAAACTGCCTGCCCCTCGTATTGCGTCCAAATCCATCTTCCCCCTGCGGGAGGGCAGGGTTCTGGACTGACCTCAGGGTGCCGCAGACCCTCATTCATGTCATTGGCCGTTTCCAGACCCCCAGGCAAGCCCTGAGCTAGAAGGTATCAAGATCCTCAATTCGAGCACCGTTCTGGTCAAGTGGTGGGCTGTGGACCCAGCCCAGGTCAAAGGCCACCTCCGGGGATACAATGTAAGAGTCCAAGGCATGGGGGCTGGGGCGCTCCCTGGGGTGAGGTGTGAGGCTACCAGGAGTGATAGGATTGGGGGCGGGCTCCTGCCAGCTGCTCTCCCGGAAGTCCTCAGGTTGGAAGAAAGGCCCCCCAGGGTTACCGCCAGATGCCTTCTAGCTTTCCGGGCTCTCCTGTCCACCTGCAGGTGACGTACTGGTGGGAGGGCAGTCAGCGGAAGCACAGCAAGAGGCATGTCCACAAAGGCCACGTGGTAGTGCCTGCCAACACCACCAGCACCATCTTGGGAGGCCTGCGGCCCTACAGCTCGTACCACCTGGAGGTGCAGGCCTTTAATGGCCGGGGACTGGGGCCCGCCAGTGAGATGACCTTCAACACCCCTGAGGGAGGTGAGCGTCGCCCCCTGTGCCCCTGCGCCTGCCCCCTGCCCCCTGGGGTGGCCAGGGCGAGGACCTGCTGCGGGTCTCTGTGCCCCGCAGTGCCCGGACACCCTGAGGCCTTGCACCTGGAGTGCCAGTCGGACACCAGCCTGCTGCTGCACTGGCAGCCCCCGCTCAGCCACAACGGCGTGCTCACGGGCTACGTGCTCTCCTTCCAACCTCGTACGTGTGTCGGGGGCCCCGAGCTTCGGCCCGGCCCAGCCGGGAGGTGGAGGGGAGCTGGGGGCTGGGCAGCGCTGGGGGCTGAAGCTGCCTCCTCACCTGTCCTCACAGTGGACGATGGGGGCAAAGAGCAGTTGTCCTTCGACCTCCCGGATCCTGAGCTGCGGACACACAACCTGACCAACCTCAGCCCCCACCTGCGGTACCGCTTCCAGCTGCAGGCCACCACGAAGGAGGGCCCCGGAGAGGCGATCGTGCGGGAAGGAGGCACCATGGCCTTATCCGGTGAGCTGGAGGGGGCTGAGGAGGTGGGCTAGGCAGCCGGGCCCACACGGGCAGGCCAGGGGCTGCCTCAAGGTCCCACACCCTCCTGTCAATCCCCAGGGACCCCGGATTTTGGCAACATCTCGGCCATGGCTGGCGAGAATTACAGCGTGGTCTCCTGGGTCCCCAAGGAGGGCCAGTGCAACTTCGGGTTCCAGATCTGGTTCAAAGCCCTGGGGGGTGAGCGCAAAAGGGGACTCTGGTGTTGGGGGTAAGGGGGCTCAGGGCCCAGAGGGGCTGGAGGTGGTGTGGAGCCAGGGTGCTGCCAGGCCCTCCCGCTCAGCCCGGCTACCCTCTTACCCCTCCAGATGAGAAGCTGGGAGCTCATCTCCCGCCGCAGTATGTCAGCTACAACCAGAGCTCCTACACGCAGTGGGACCTGCAACCTGACACCGACTATGAGATCCATTTGCTCAAGGAGAGGGTGCTTCTGCACCAGATGGCCGTGAAGACTAACGGCACCGGTGAGGGAGCCGCAGGCACTGCCTAGTCAGCTTCCCTCCTTCCCCAGCCCAGTCACAGCCACCCCAGGCCCCAGGCCACGGCTCGGCTCTTCCTCCCAGAACCTGGGCGCCCCTCGGCCCATGATGGAGAAGTCCAGGTCCCTGAAATGATCCCTTTTCGTCTACTCTGTTTGAACTGTTGCCAGGGCGACCATTTTTGCAGAAGGTCCTCCTCCCTGCCCCCCAGAGGGTGCCCTGAAAGCGTCGGCTACAAGCACTCTTTGCCGCAGCTCGTCACTCCTCCCGGGCCCTCTGGCGTCCACGGGCCTGGCCCTCACCTGCCCCTGGCCAGTCCCCAGGAGTGGAGGGGTCGGGAGTGGATGGAACCGGAGGCTCTGAGGGAGGCTCGTGCACAAGGCTGGGAACGGGGTGGGGCCGGGCTCCAGTTGTGGGTCTGCAGTGCCAGGTGACCCCGCATCTCACCCCGGGCCTGGGCTTGATCTCCTTCCTACTCTCCCCGCCAGGTCGAGTGAGACTCCCTCCCGCTGGCTTTGCCACCGAGGGCTGGTTCATCGGCTTCGTCAGCGCCATCATTGTCCTGCTTCTCATCTTACTCATCCTCTGCTTTATCAAGCGCAGCAAGGGTGGCAAGTACTCAGGTAACCCCTGACCCCGGGGCTCAAGGGAGGACGGTGGAGCTGAAGGCAGGGAGGAGCCGAGGGTCCCGCTTCATCCCTCCTGAGAGCTGCCGCGACAGGGTGCTGTCGGTGTTCAGAGCCCCAAGGGACAGCCTCATCTGCATCCCCGCCTGGGGCTGGGCCCATTGTCCAGTGACAGGCTGGGGCGGCAGAAGAAGCTGGGCCCTCTCTGTGTCTGCAGTGAAGGACAAGGAGGACACCCAGGTGGACTCAGAGGCCCGGCCCATGAAGGATGAAACCTTCGGCGAGTACAGGTGAGCTGGGGCAGAGCAGGTGCCGGGGGACCACCCGGCCACTCACTTTCATGCCTGACCCGTCTCTCTCTCTCTCTCCTTTGTGCTGCGGGGTGATGGCAGGTCCCTGGAGAGGTAAGACAGGGCTAGTGGGAAGATGCTGTCAGACTCCACGGCAGGGATCCTCCCGTGGACGCTGTGTGCCTGGGAGTGCCGTTGGCCCCGGCTTGCCAGGCCCCCTCCCTCAGGCCAGCGCCTGCCAGCTCCTGCTGGGCGCCACTGGGCAGCCTCCCACTCCCTTCCGCCCTCCCCCTGCAGCGACAACGAGGAGAAGGCCTTTGGCAGCAGCCAGCCATCCCTCAACGGAGACATCAAGCCCCTGGGCAGTGACGACAGCCTGGCCGACTACGGGGGCAGCGTGGATGTCCAGTTCAACGAGGACGGCTCCTTCATCGGCCAGTACAGTGGCAAGAAGGAGAAGGAGGCGGCAGGAGGCAACGACAGCTCAGGGGCCGCCTCGCCCATCAACCCTGCAGGGACCCTGGAGTAGCAGGGTCCAGCCAGGCCAGGCCAGGCAGAGCACAGCCCAGGGCTGGGCCGCAAGGGCGTCAGGAGCCAAGACCCCCTAGCCTGAGGCCTGTCTTGGGTCCCTGACCTTGGGACTAAAGCCCCTCCCTCTCTTCACCACGCTGCAGCCCGCCCTCTGGCCCTGAGCCCGAGGGAGGCTTGAGTCGGGGTAGAGAAGAGGAACCCACTGCCTCTAATCCGCTTCTGACTACCCGGTCCCCAGTTTATTGCCAAAACCCAGCTGCACCCCTTCTTGGGCACACACCGCTTTGCTCCAGCTCGAGGGCCGAGGGCTGATCACCCACACGTCAGGAGCCTTCTGGTGCTGCCTCGCCGGCCTTTGGGCAGAGAAGGTGTGGGTGGGGCAGAGGAAGCGGGGATGCTGTGTGGCACCTCCACCCCCAGCCATTCCTTGGCCAGCCTGGCTGTGACAGGGGACAGAACTCGGTGTCCCCACCATCTGCTCCCTTTTCTTTGCCATCTCTGCTGCAAATGGGATGGGAGCTGGGCAGGCTGGCCATGGGTGCAGAAGAGGCCATCTGGAGAGCCCAGAGTCCACCTGCCAGTGTCACACACACTCGGCCCACCCCTCTCTGTGGCCGGCTTTCAGGAGCTCCATACACACGCTGCCTTTGGTACCCACCAGACGACATCCAAGTGGCCTCCGTCACTGCCCAGCTGCGGGGCAGGCACACCTCCTCTCCCCCGGGCCCCAGCCTCCACCGCTCCCCAGGACCCCTTAGCAGCCCCCTGGAACCCCAGTCTGAAAGTTCCCTTCCTCAGCTTCCCCAGCCCCTCCTTGGGAATGTAAATACACCATGACTTTGAAAGTTTGTCCCCGTGCCCTTTCCCCGTACGCCACTAGTGTGTAGGCAGATGTCTGAGTCTCTAGGTGGTTTCTAGGTTTTATAGCAATTAGCTTTGATGATCCCATCCCAGGAAAAGTAAAAACAGACAAAAAAAAAAAAAAAAAAAAGGAAAGATTGGTTCTCCCAGCTCTGCTGCGCTCCCGCCCGGCAGCCGCCATCTCCCCATACGCCTTTGCTTGTTCTGTCGGTGAGCCCTTTACAAAAAACAAAAGTATATATATATATGTACATAAATATCAGAATTATAAAAGGCAAATAAAAACCTGGAAACAAAGAGGAACTTTTGTCATTTTACGGAGCACCCCATCCCTCACCACGTCCCACACTGTGGTTCCACCTACCCCGCCAGGCCCGGCTCTCGCCCCCTGGCTCTAGGCTCTCCCCACAGTTGGGCCCCTTGTTCCCACAGCGTCAGGCCCCGGGGGAGTAGTGCTGCCTGGGCCGCCCAGCCCTCTAAATCAGTAAAATGCACTTTGGGCCCACCGAGACAGCCGGCCTACCCTGGGCATCTCTGTGACGGTGCGCTCCGAGGCTTTCCCAGCCCGGATGCCTGCAGCTCTCCCCAGCCCCTGCAGTCCTTGGTTTCCTCTTTAACTGAGCCTCTAGAAACCACCAAAAGAGAGCATCTTTGTCCACATCCCACCATTAAATCTATCCTCCCCGCCCCAGCCCCAGCCCCGAATCCTCTGTCCTCCGGCCCCCGTGGGTGAGGCGAAGTCCGAGGTCAGCCTCTCCACCCAGGCACCAGGTCCCACCCCACCGTGACCCATCAACGATTGTCCTCCTGCTATGTCATCCTTGTCTTTGCTGTATCTCTAATTTTTCTATCCTTGTTGATCAGTTCCGTGGGCAAACATGCTGTAACAGCTTCCATGACTATAAACACCTGCTACTAACACCATGTGCCCCTCCAGCTGTTGCCCGACTCTGCTGCTCCTATGGATGGCACTGCCCCTCAAGCCTTGTCTACCCTCATCATCCCCACTTAGTCTCCACCTGTAGCAGTGTCTGCTTCTGGTCCCCAATATCTGTCTTCTTGTTCTTGCATAACAATAGAACTTTGCTCAGCTGAAGATACATTTCCCAGACTCCTTTGCGCCGAAGTGGGGCCAGTGGAATGCGAGTGCAGGGGCAACCTCTGGGCTGTGCCCTTAGAGAAGCCCGGTGTGCCTTTCCCTGCCCGGCCCCATCTCCACACCAGTCTGGGAGGAGAGCCGTCCAGCCCTGCTGAGTGGAGATTGGGTGTTGAGGATGCGCGTCTGGGGTCCTGATGAGGTGGAGCTGCCGTGTCTGCCCCGGGCTGCCTCCCTGGTGTTGAATGTTCTATGGATTTGGACAGACGTACAGTATCATACAGAGTAATTTCACTGCCCTAAAAATCCCCCAAAATGTCGTTACTGGGAGTTAGCATGCATGACGTAAGGTGCACACCTGAAATTTTCACTTTTGAATCCACCCCTGTACGCCCCTACCAGCCAATGCCTTGCTCCAGAGACCGCCGCTCCTGTGGCGCCATCCCCCCTAAGCATGCACACAGTGTACTTACCCATTTGCCTGTTGGTGGACATTTGGGCTGTTGCCAGCACTGGCTACTCTGGGTAAAGGGGCTCTATGCAGTCCTTTCTTGGGACTGTACCCCCTGGGAGGAGCGTGGCGGGGCCAGGTGTGAAGCCGTTGTCTCTTGAGTCTCAGCCCACTTTGCCGTCCTCTGCTTCTTGATGCCAAGCGGAGACTCCGCAAACCACATCCCTGCTTTGGCAGCTGGCCCCACCTTAGGCTCTGCTCTCCAAGGGCGTTAGAGGGAGACTGCAAGGCCCGAGGAGGAAGAAGGGACACGCGCCTTCCCAGAAGCAGCACCCTCGCGAGTCTGCCTCACCTTAGCTGTCACAGCTCATTTACATGGCACCAGAGGAATCCAATTCTCAGATTTCCCAACACTCACGAAACAGCTTTGTTGCATCCCGCTACTGAGACACCACACCAGGCAACCAGTGCCCCTCCTCCTCACAGGTCTGGGTCCCAGCCCCCTGGGACTCTTCTCTGAGCTCAGGGGCCCCAGCACTAGCCAGGCTCTGCCCCCACTTGGACACTGAGTGTCACCCCTCAGGACCGCTGTCTAAGCTGCTAAGTTTGGGGAGTGGCAGCCCCTTCCCTTTGTTCCAGTCTGAAGGGCTGTATGAGTCTGTGGGGGCGAGGCCCAAACAACAGAAATGTATTGTCTTCTAGTTCTGGAGGCGGAAGTCCAGGATCGAGGTGTCGGCAGGGCTGTGCTCCCTCTGAGGGCGCTAGGAAAGGACCTGCCATCGTCTCTGCTTCCTGATTGGATCTGGACTGATGGAGAGACTGGTAACAGGGGTGGTGTCAGGAATCACATCCTGCGAGGGGCTTTGGGGATGGGTTTGTTTGCCTCTTCCAGTTTGAAGGCACCATTCACTCCTCCCCACCCACTGCCCTGCCTTTCACATGAGAAACGTGGAGAGGCTGGGAGCTCATCTGACACTGGGATTCTGCAGCCTGCACAATGAAACGTGCCTGATTGGCAGCACTCTCAGCTCCATGGCTACAAAAAGTAAGAGAATTTTTAGGGCCATGATGGAAGCTCTCTGATGCTTTGCAAGGGGACACCCATTCTCCTCGAGACCCGTTGCCATTAGACCCATGAGTGGGGTCCAATCTCAGCATGCTCTGGGAGGACAGGCACAGGCAAGAACCAGGAAGAAATAGCTTATACCCCAAAAGAATAGCAAGATTTTTGCTCGTTGATACTGGCAGACCTCTGCAAGAATATGTGTGGGAGTGAATTCCAAGGATGTTATACCAAGAGGATGGACTGTAACGTTGGGTTAGACACAATTTATTGAGCTGGATGCATTTACCAGAGAGACTATGTTTAATGTTAGCTCATGCAGCTAGAAGGGGTTCTAAGAGCCTACTGGGTTGGTTGACTTAAACTTGG
This sequence comes from Hippopotamus amphibius kiboko, assembly GCF_030028045.1. NCBI lineage: Eukaryota > Metazoa > Chordata > Mammalia > Artiodactyla > Hippopotamidae > Hippopotamus > Hippopotamus amphibius. The sequence continues at coordinate 3,022,206 of NC_080203.1, forward strand.
ACTCAATTGTGGCCTAAGTTCAATGATATCAAGAGGCCAGACCAACTCTGGCTTGATGTAGAGGAAGGAGCTGGCAATTTGCAGTTGGGATGATATGGCTCATAGCTCCCTTTATCTATCTGAGTCTGTGCGCAAGGTGGATGGACCTCGGAGAACGACTATGGATTGATGTCAGCTTCATCAGGCAGTGACTCCAAGTACAGCTGCTGTTCCAGATGTAGTCTCTTCACCGAAACAGTAAACACGCAACCCCGGGCCCCTGGTATGCAGCTATTGCCCTACCGACTATTTTACTCCACAGCAATTTGCAAAGCACCAGAAGCACTTTGTTTTTCTTTGACAGGACCAACGGTACACCTAAGGGCCATGTCACCTCTCCTCCTCTCTGACATAATGTAGCGCTTAGAGACTTCGTCTCATCATTTCTCACAACATCCACTGGTTCACTACGTCGATGACATCATCCTGATTGAACCTGATGAGCAAGAAGCAGAAAGTACTAGAGAGGCCTTAGTCAGACATATGCAAACCAGAAGGTGGGAGATTTACTCCATGCAAATTTAGGGAAGTAGAACCTCAGTGAAAGACAGGATGCTGAACCTACAGCAAACACCTCTAAGAATAACGTTGGGTGTACTCTTTCGGGTTGTGGAACATAGATCACAGGTGAGTATGCCACACTGACCCACACTGTGTAACTTATGAGGCTGCCAGTTTTGTGTGGGCACCTGAGTAGGAGATAACCCTGCAGTGAATCCAGGCTGCTGTGCAAGGAGCACTTCCAACTGGCCTTGTGACCCAGCAGATCCAATACTTCTCAAAGTGTCTGCGGCAAGCAGCGAGACGGCACAGAGTCTCTGGCCAGCACCCAGAGCAAGAGCACTGCACAGATCTCTAGGGTTTTGTAGAAAACCCCTGCCCTTGTCTTTCTGATAACCACTCTCCTTTGCAGAAGCAGATTTGGCTTGCTCTCGGGCCCTGGTAGAGACTGAACTCTTAGGACTCTGGGTGACCTGAGTTTCCCATCCGGAGCTGGGTGTCTGTCTGACCCGTCAAGCCACACTTTGGGCACGTGCAGAGGTGTGTCACCATGAGTGGAAATGGGATTTTAGAGACAGGAGCTCGGGTGGTTTCAGAAAATACGGACAGCGGCCTGAGGAAGCACCTCGGGTTCCTCTGACACCTGCGGCCACAGCACAGCCCCCTCTCCTCCCCCGTGCGTCTGTGGTGTCTGTGCTCCCCGGGGTATTTCCCAGGACAGGTGGCTGAAGAGGGAGTCGCTGGAGCCTGGCTCGTGGCTGGCGCTCCACAGTCCGCTGAAAGCCTCCCAGCACCACACAAGGGTGAGTGTGACGTTTACTATGATGTAAGTTGGAGGTGTACACATACAGGTTGCAAAACGTTTACCTCACAGAATTATCATTTTGTTATTGTTGTTGTTATAGAACAGACTTGTGGATGCCAAGGGGCAGGATGGTGGGGGAGGGAAGGAGTGGGAGGTTGGGGTTAGCAGATGCAAGCTAGTATATATAGGATGGATGAACAATAAGGTCCTACCGTAGAGCACAGGGAACTCTAGTCGATATCCTGTGATAAATTACAATGGAAAAGAATATGAAAAAGAATGTATATATATGTATGACCGAGTCACTCTGCTATACAGAAGAAACTAACGCAGCATTGTAAATCAACTATACTTAAATAATTTTTAAAAATCTACTCTCATACCAAATTTCAATTATACAATACAGTATTAATAACTACAGTCACCATGATGTAACTTAGATCTCAGAAATTATTCCTCTTCTAACTGGAAATTGTGCCCTCGACCACCATGTCTTCATATCCTTCAGCCCCTGACAACCGCCATCCTACTCTCTATTTTATCACTTCAGCTTTTTTAGACCCCACACAGAAATGAGATTATACAGTACAGTGTTTGTCTTTCTCTATCTGATTTATTTCACTGAGCATAATGCCCTCAAGTTCTACCCACGTTGTCCCAAGTGGCAGGAGTTCTTTCTTTTTTATGGCTGAGTAATATTCCATTGTGTGTGCGTGTGTGTGTGTGTGTGTGTGTGTGTGTGTGTGTGTGTACACACACTAATTCTCTGCTTCCTTTCCTCTCCCCTTATTACTTTATATAGCAATTGTTTTGATGCAGAACTTTACAATTTAGTCTCTGGATCACAGGATATTCAGGTGAAACTGTGACATTTAGAGGAGAAATTGCTGTCATCAGCGATGAGTAAAAAAGCTCTTGGGGGAATTCCCTGGCAGCCCAGTGGTTAGGAATGGGCGCTCTCCCTTCCAGGGCCCAGGTTCAATCCCTGGTGGGGGAACTAAGATTTAAAAAAAAAAGGAGCTCTTGCGAATTGGCCTCTCTCCTCTTTGAGGAGAGGGTGGGAGCATATTTTTATGGAACACGCTGGCCTTTGGTCAGGCAGAAACAACGTTGTCACCATTGCTGATGGAAGTTCAAATACACGTAGAAGGGTTTCCAGTGATGCTGAGAAGCCGAAGCGGGTGAGAGCGGGGCTCTCTGCCCGTTGGGTTTCACCAGTACAGGCACTAGAGGAAGACTGAAAGGCTGGACAAGGGGACAAGGGTCCTGCTCCTTCCTGCTTGCTTTCTGTTCCTACCGCTCTTGCCCGGCCTCGGCCCGCAGCCTGGCAGCTTCAGGTGATTTCTGTCTCGAGCTGATTTCAGCATTCTCAGAAGCGGCCAAGGGGCACCCCTCCTCAGAGATGGGAGACCCAGATGTGGCCATTCCACTAAGCCTCGGCAGCAGCCACTCAGCACCCTCTCCTCGGTGTCTGATTTCTAACCTCGCAGGGCCCCTCCTCTGAGCTCTGAAGTGCATATCCAAGCTCTTCCTTGTGTTCTCGCAGCCCGGTAGTGACGGCCTCTGTGCTATCTCCGTTCCTCCAGTGCCCAGCCTTCCGCTTCCTGCTTAAGCAATTCTCTGTATTAAATCCTCTCTGTTGAAATACGTGGTGTAGCTTCCGTTCTCCTGACTTAACAGTGTACTTTAATGGTCATGTGTCAATTATATCTCAAGCTGGAAAAAAATCAAATTAAAATGTCAAAAACGGGCAAAGCATATGAATAGGGAGTGTACAGAAGAAAAACCCAAAATGCTGAAAAGCATAAAAAGAAGATGGTCAAGCCCATTGATTGTGAGAGAAATGTGAGTTAAATTAAAACAGCAATGACATATGACTTTCTACCCATCAGATTGGCAAACACACACACACACACACACACACACACACACACACAGAGAGAGAAACACAGGTAATACTCAAGGCTGGCAGAGATGTAGGGCTGCAGGAGCTGCGTGTGCTGCTGCTGGGAATACGGGCTGGCACAGTCCGTGTAGAGAACAATGGGTCGGGATCTAGTTAAATTAAGTATGTGTACACCATGTAGGGAATATAGTCAGTAATTATGTAATATCTTTGTATGTGGACAGATCAAATCTAGATTTATCATGCTGATGATTTTGAAATGTCTAGAAATACAGAATCACTATGTTGTATAACAGGAACAACAACGCATTGTAGGTCAATTATACTTGAAAAACAAGCGAACAATAAAATTCATAGAAAAAGAGATCGGATTTGTGGTTACCAGAGTTGGGGTGTGGTGGGGGGGTTGGATGAAGGCGGTGAACATGTCCACACCCCCAGTTATAAGAGAATAAGCACAAGGGATGTAGTGGACACTATGATAAATATCATCTCCACTGCTGTGTGTTAAGAGAGGAAAGCCAAGTTCTCATCACAAGAAAAACTGAATTTCTATTTGTTTAACGTTGTGTCGTGTGAGACGATGGATGTTCACCAAACTTGCTGTGATGATCATGTCATGATGTATGTAAGTCACATGGCTGTGCTGTACATCCTACACTTGCACACTGTTCCATGTCAGTTATATCTCCATAAAACTGGAAGAAAAAAGGATAGCAACAAATTTTAAAAATAATAAATTTAAAATATTAAAAAATATGTATACACCTGGGACTTCCCTGGTGGTCCAGTGGTTAAGACGTCCACCACAGGGAGCGCGGGTTCTATCCATGGTCAAGGATGCCCACATGCGTTGCAGCACAGCCAAATGTGAAAAAAAAAAAAGTATGTGTACACCTAAGACACGAGGTGACAAGGTGTAAGATGTCACATGTGTGACAGAGCTCATTGTAGCTTTCTTTTCGGTGACAAGGAGGTGCAGGCAATGTGACCATCCGTCACTGAGGAAGCAGATAGGACATTAGGGAGCACTGTGCTTGTCTTTGCAAGCAAGGTTTACATGTAGAGAATTCCCCGCCAGTCCAGTGGTTATGATCGGCGCTTTCACTGCCGGGGCCTGGCTGCGGAACTAAGATCCCACAGGCCGCAGGGCACGACCAAAAAACAAAAACCAAAAGAACAGCAACCCGCAAAAACAAAACAAACAAACAAAAGGAGATTTACATGTAGATGCAGTGACATAAAGAGAGTCTCAAAGCATGGTGCTGAATAACGTCCGTCCGTGGCCAGCGATGACAGAGGGAGCCATCTGACCACAGCTCTCACCAAGAACAACTAGACAAGCTCAACAAAGTATGAAAAACATTTGCTTGAAAATGTCCAAGGGATAACAGGTTGTGAAGAATTATGAGGCCAAGATATGGAGGAAAGAGGAGAGTGAGAGAGACATGAGGTCAGCATTGGAAGAGGCTTATCCCCTAAGGCTGCCTGCCGAGTCCGGCAGCTGAGAGTGTGAGAAGCCAAGCACAGCTGCTGACACACGCGGCGGGGGATAAAAACCTGGAGTTCAGGGCCCACCAGAGAGGTGGCACCTCATGCTTTGGGGTAAAGACCCAAAGGTCTAGGAGTAAGTGTGAGGTGGAACTAGAACAGCTCTCTCAGATTGCAGCCCTCTCCCGTAAGGGACTGTACTTAAGACCTGAGCTATTTCAATCCTGGGAAACTGGATTAGGGAAATCCGGGATTTCTCGTGGGCCAGCTGTCTGCCACATGCAAATATAGACTGTCTACGGAGGACAGGCCTAACTACCGGACCATGGGAGGACCAGGGCATTCCGTACTGGTCGACTTTTTGGTGATGGCCATTCTGACTGGTGTGAGGTGATACCCCATTGCAGTTTTTTTTTTTAATTAATTTATTTTATTGGCTGTGTTGGGTCTTTTTTTTTTTTTTTTTTTTTTTTTTTGCTGTGCACGGGCTTTCTTTTTTTAGTTGCGGTGCGTGGGGGCTAGTCTTCGTTGTGGTGCGTGGGCTCCTCATTGCCGTGGCTTCTCTTGTTGTGGAGCACAGGCTCTAGGTGCGTGGGCTTCAGTGGTTGCAGCACATGGGCTCAATAGTTGTGGCTCAGGGCTCTAAAGCGCAGGCTCAATAGCTGTGGCGCACGGGCTTAGTTGCTCCGCGGCATGTGGGATCTTCCTGGAGCAGGGATTGAACCCGTGTGCCCTGCATTGGCAGGCGGATTCTCACCCACTGCGCCACCTAGGAAGCCCCCCTATTGCAGTTTTGATTTGCATTTCTCTAAAATATTCTTTAAATTTGACTACAGCTTTACAGGATAATTTGTTGGAACTGGCTATGGATGAAAGATTGAAGATGAATGTTGAAAATATAGCATCACTTGCTTCATTTTAGAGAAAAGTGTAAAATGAATATCTTGAGTTTGTGAAAATTACTTTAAAAGCTCTTTTTCCATTCCTGACAGTATATCATTGCTTCTCTACCGTGAGATTTATTAACATAAAAATATTACAACAGCTGAGATACACATTATCCCCTGCAAGTAAATTGCTGTCAATCTGACCTAAATTCAAAAAGGTAAGCAAGAAGCAAGATAATTTACCAAAACACTTTATTGTCCTTTTTTTTTTTATTTTTTTTTTATTTTTTGGGGGGGTACACCAGGTTCAATCCAAAACACTTTAAATATTAGTGCCCGCGGTACTCATTCCAGGACAGAGGGGCGGCGTTTTGTCGTTGCTGGAAGAGGCCTTAGTCGGGGTGCAGGTGTGCCTGCCCTGCACACGAGGCTTCTGCGCCAGCTCCCGCCCGCGGACCCACGGAACACCCCGTGTCTTTCCTCACGGCCCTGCGCGCAGCGCTGGGCGGAGGAGGAGCCGGCTTCCCGGCAAAGGAAGCGGCGCGGGGGCCCACGCTCGCGGCACCCACTGCTCTTCCCGCGGGGCGGGGGCCGGGTCCTCCCGGAGGCTCGCGGGCCCCGAGTCGGCGGCCGGCGGCCGCGATCCCCGGGCGCAGGCGTCAGGGCCCGGGCCGGGGCTGGCGGCGCCCTCCGTGAGCCCCGGGGACCCGCGGGCACAGGCGCCGCCTCCTCCTCCCGCGGCGTCGTGCGGAGGGGGGGACGCCGCCCCCGGGAAACGCCGCGAGGGTTCCCTGCGGCCGCAAGTGCGGACGGCCACCCCGCCGCCTCGGGCTCCTCACGCCCCCCAATCAGCGGGCAAGGAAGGGAGTTCCCGAGCTGCCGGTGCGGCGGGCTCTGTCACTCCAGTCTGGGATGCGGGAGATCGTCTGTGTGTGCGCATGTACATAACATGCCGTTATGGAGGCTCGGCAGCCCCACAGTCTACGGTCTGCAGCAAGCCGGTCATATAAACTCCACTCTGACTTCAAAGGCCTGAGAACCAGGGCAGCTGATGGTGTAAATCCCAGTCCAAGGGCAGGAGAGATCTTCAATGACACCAGCGCCCATTCAGGCACAGAGTGCGGATTCTCCCTGGGTCTTTGGGTTCTATTCAGGGCCTCAAGGGATTGGCAGAGGCCCACCCACACTGGGAAGGGCCACCTGCTTTCCTCAGTCTAACAGATTCAAATGCTCATCTCTTCTGGAAACACCTTCACAGACACACCAGAAATCATGTTTAACCAGATAGCTGGCGTTCCAGGGCCCACCCAAGTGGACACATAAAATTAACCATCACAACCACCAACAACAGAGGAGGGTTCCAGCCTCTCCAACAATTGTTTTTCATTCTGGGCATTCTAGTGGGTGTAAAGTCACATCTCATTTTGCTGTTAAATTGTGTTTCCCGAAGGGCAAATAAGGTGAGGCTTCTTTTCATGTGCTTATTATCCGTTCATATGTTTTCCTTGGTAGAACCTGTATTTAAATCTTTTGTCGATTTTTTTACATTGAACTTTTTCACTTTGAGATAATTGCAGATTCACATGCAGTTGTAAAAACAAAAACAAAAAAACAATACCAAGAGCTCTCCTGTCTCCTTCGCCTAGTTCCCCAATGGTAGCAACATCTTGCAAAATTGAAGTGTGATATCACAACTAGGTACTGACACTAATCCAGCCAAGATACATTCCCATCCCCACGAGGTTCCCTCCTATTCCCTTTTATAATCACACCCACTTTCCTCCATCCCCACCCTTTCCTTATTCTCAGGTAACCATGAGCTGTTTTGTTTTGTTTTTTGGCTGCACCGCACAGCATGCAGGATCTTAGTTTCCGGATGAGGGATCCAACCCGTGTCCCCAGCACTGCAAGCACGAGGTCTTAACCACTGGACCACCAGGGAAGTCCTGGAGTTGGTTTTTTACATTGAGCACAATTCTCTGAAGATTCTTCCAAATTATTGAGGGTATCACTACTTCCTTCCTTCGTATTGCTGTGTGCTCCATGGTGTGGATGGACCGCAGCTGTTTAACCATCCCCTATTGAAGGACATCTGAGTTCTTTGCAGTTCTTGGCTATTACAATTGAACTACATACTGCTGTAAACATTCGTGTACAGATTTTTGTGTGAACATAAGTCTTCACTTCTCTAGGATAAATGCCCAGGACTACAATTGCTTGGTCATATGGTAGCTACATGTTTAATTTTATAGGAAACTGCCAAACTGTTTTCCAGAGAGGCTGTGCCATTTTGCATTCCCATCAGCACGTATGAAAGATTCAGTTCTCTGCATCCTCACTGACATTTGGTGTTATGACTATTTTTTTTAAATTAATTAATTAATTTATTTTATTTATTTGCTGGCTGTGTTGGGTCTTCATTGCTGCACATGGGTTTTCTCCAGTTGCTGCGAGCGGGGGCTACTCTTCATTTTTGGTGCGCAGGCTCCTCATTGTAGTGGCTTCTCTTGTTGTGGAGCACGGGCCCTAGGCGTGTGGGCTTCAATAGTTGCAGCACATGGGCTCAGCAGTTGTGGCTCACGGGCTCTAGAGCACAGGCTCAATAGTTATGGCGCACGGGCTTAGTTGCTCCGTGGCATGTGGAATCTTCCCAGGGCAGGGCTTGAACCCGTGTCCCCTGCATTGGCAGGCGGATTCCCAACCACTGTGCCACCTAGGAAGTCTGACTATTTTTTATTTTAGCTATTCTGATAGGCATGTAGTGATGTTCTCCTAGTGGACAATGATGTTGAACATCTTTTCGTGTGCTTATCAGCCATCTGTATACCCTCTTTGTTAAATGTCTTTTCATGTCTTTTGCCCATTTTCTAATTGGATTGTTTGGTTTTACTTTTGGATTTTGAGTCCTTTAGATATTTGAGATACTAGTCCTTTCTCAGATATGTGCTTTGTATTTTCTCCCTGTCTGTAGTTTGTCTTTTCATCCTCTTAACAGTCTTTCAGAAAGCGAAAGTGTTTTAATTCTAATGAAGTCTAATCTGTCAATGTTTTCTTGTGTGGATCATGCTTTTGGTGTCAAATCTAAGAACTCTTCGCCTAGCCATAGGTCCCAAAGATTTTCTCTTTTTTTTCCCCTAAAGGTTTTACATTTATGTCCATGATCCATTTTGAGTTAATTCTGAGAATAAAGTGTGAGACTTAGAGATTTAGGTCAAGGTTTATTTTTTTTGTCTCTGGATGTCCAGTTGCTCTAGGACAATTGCTTGAAAGTCTATCCTTCCTCCATTAAATTGCTTCTGTATGTTTGTCAAAAATCCGTTTTATGAAGTTTTATAAAATGTCTCTACCAGAATCATTTAATTCCAAATCAGACACATAACATCACTATTGCATTACTCCCTTCAGCTCAAGATGTAACTGTGGAGTGCTATGGGCTCTTCATCTTGTGTTTATTTCTCTTTACAAATTCACAAAATTTACTTGAATGAAAAAATTTTTTTAAAAATCAGTTATATTTGTGCAGGTCTATTTCTGGGTCTCCATTCTCTTTCATTGATTTATGTGTCTTTCTCCTGCCAATAACATACCATCTTAATTACTGTAGCTGCTTAATAAGTCTTGAAATTGGGTAGACTGATTCTTCTCATTTTATTCTTCTTTTCAAAAACTGTTTTAGCTATTCGAATTCCTTTGCGTTTCAATATAAATTTTAGAATAATGTTGTTTATATCTACAAGAAATCTTCCTGGGATTTTTATAGGAATTGCATTAAATCTGCATGTCAATTTGAGGAGAATTGATATCTTTACTATGTTGTCTTTCAATCCATTAACAGGTTTCGTCTCTCCATTTATTTAGATCTTTCATTTGAGTTTTTTGTAATTTTCAGCATGTAAGTCCTATTCATGTTTTGTTAGATTTATAGAATAATCATTTCATTTCTTTGAGTTCTTGTAAATGTTATTGTAATTATTTTTTTGGCCTTGCCTCGTTACATGTGGGATCTTAGTTCCCCTACCAGGGATCGAACCCGCGCCCCCTGCAGTGCAAGTGTGTAGTCTTAACCACTGGACCGTCAAAGAAGTCCCTAAATTATATTGTGTTTTAAATTTTGGTGTCGACATGTTCATTTTTAGTATATAGAAATACAATTGACTTTTGTGGTATACTGCAAGCTGGCTTAATTCCTGTATTAATTCTAGGAGTTTTTTGGTACACTCTTTGAGATTTTCCACATAGACAACTATGTCAGCTACAAATAGGGACAATTTTATTTCTTCCTTTCTGATCTGTATGCCTTTTATTTCCTTTCCTTGCCTTAATACACTGGTTAGAACTTCTAGCATTATCTTTTTTTTTTTTTTTTGCGCATGGTCTTAGTTACTCCACGGCATGTGGGATCTTCCTGGAGCTGGGATCGAACCCGTGACCTCTGCATTGGCAGGCGGATTCTTAACCACTGCGCCACCTAGGAAGCCCCCAGGTGAATTCTTAACCACTGCGCCACCTAGGAAGCCCTCTAGCACTATCTTGAATAAGAGTAGCGAGATCAGACATCCTTGCTTTGTTCCTTCTAGATCTTAGGGGGAAAGAAGTCTTTCACCTTTAATTATATTTGGGGGGGCGTGTCTTTGTTGCTGCACGTGGGCTTTCTCTAGTTGTGGTGAGTGGGGGCTACTCTTCATTGCAGTGCATGGGCTTCTCATTGTGGTGGCTTCTCTTGTTGCGGAGCACGGGCTCTAGGTGTGCGGGCTTCAGTAGTTGTGGCTCGTGGGCTCTAGAACGCAGGCTCTGTACTTGTGGCTCACGGGCTTAGTTGCTCTGTGGCATGTAGGATCTTCCCAGAGCAGGGATCGAACCCGTGTCCCCTACATTGGCAGGCAGATTCTTAACCACTGCACCACCAGTGAAGTCCCACCTTTAATTATAATGTTAACTGTAGGATTTTTGTAGATGCTCTTAATCAAGTCGAGGAAGTTCCTCCTCTATTCCTATATTTTCTGAGAGTTTTTAATCATGAATAGGTGTTGAATTTTGCCAAATGCTTTTTCTGTATCATTTCATATCATTATGTGAATTTTCTTCTTTAGGCTGTTAACATGGTGGATTGCACTCATTAATTTTCTTTTTTTTTAAATACTGTCGTTCACACAGTGTATAATGGGATAATTTTTTTAAAGTATTTATTTATTTATTTGGCTGCACCAGGTCTTAGTTGCAGCATGTGGAATCTTTGTTGCCGCGTACAGGATCTTCCTTGTGGCATGTGGGATCTTTAGTTGCGGCATGCAGACTCTTAGTTGTAGCATGCATGCGGGATCTAGTTCCCTGACTAGGGATCGAACCTGGGCCCCCTACATTGGGAGCATGGAGTCTTAACCACTGGACCACCAGGGAAGTCCCTGATTAATTTTCAAATACTGAACCAGCCTGCATCTCTGGAATAAGACCCTCCTTGGTCATGGTATATGTCTTTCTATATTTTGCTGAATTCCATTCACTAATATTTTATTAAGCATTTTTGTGTCTATGTTCATGAGGGATATTAGTTTGTAGTTTTCTCTTTTTAAATTTTCTTTGTCTGGTTTTGATGCCAGGGTAATACTAGCTTCATAACATAAATTAAGAAGTACTTCCTCCTCTTCTATTTTCTGGAAGGGATTGTGTAGAATGGATATTAATTCTTCTTTACATGTTTGGCAGAATTCTCCAGTGAAACCATCTGTGACTAGAAGTTTCTTTTTTGGGGTGATTTTAAACCATCAATTCAATTTTCTTAATAGTTATAGGATTATTCAAATTATTTATTTTATATTGGGTGAGCTTTGGTAGTTCATGTTTTTGAGGAATTTGTTCATTTCCATTTCTTTATTTTTATTTTTGGCCACGCAGCACAACATGTGGGATTTGGTTCCCTGACCAGGGATAGAACCAGGCCCCCTGCAGTGGAATTGCAGAGTCTTAACCACTGGACCACCAGGGAAGTCCCTGTGCATTTCCATTTCTATTTATTTATTTATTTATTTTTTATTATTATTTTATTTTATTTTTTTTGGGGGGTACACCAGGTTCAATCAACTGTTTTTATACACATATCCCCATATTCCCTCCCTTCCTTGATGCCCCCCCCTCGATTCCCCCCCACCCTCCCTGCCCCAGTCCTCTAAGGCATCTTCCATCCTTCCATTTCTATTTAAATTGTCACACTTATGTAAGTTACTGGTAGAATTCCTTATGATCCTTTTGATGCCTGAAGGGTCTGTGCAGATATCCCCTTTTTCATTCCTGATAGTCGTCATTTGTTTCTTCTCCCTTTTTGCTTTGTCAGTCTTCTAAAGGTTTGTCAATTTTATTGATCTTTTGTTTCATTAATTTTCTCATTTGTTTTTCTGCTTCCACTGTCCTTGATTTCTGGTCTCACCTTTATTGTTTCCTTCCTTCTGCTTGCTTTAGGTTCATTTTGTTCTTCTTTTTCTACTGTCTTGATGTGGAAGCTCAATTTGAGCTTATCCTCTCTTCTAATGTACGCATTTAGTGCTATAACTTTCCCTCTCAGCATTGCTTTAGCTGTGTCCCACACATTTTGCTATACTGTATTTTCATTTTCATTCAGCTCAATATATTTTTAAAATTTCCCTCAAGACTTCCTCTTTGAGCCATTGGATTCTTTAGAAGTGTGTTTGTTGTTTAGTTTCCGAGTATTTGGAGATTTTCCTGTTGTCTCTCTGTTATTAATGAGGTGTTAAGGTGTTGGATGTCAATACTGGAAAGGAGAGCAAATGCGATATAATTCTACCTTTTTCTTGTCTCAATGAGAAGAAAACCAGCCCTTCCTATTTGGATGGCCAGCAAGGCTGATGCCATTGAGAAACTACCCAGGACTCTGAGGTCATCCATATGCCTTCCTGGACACCTGATATTACCATTTAAAGCCCCAAAAGTTTGCTGAAGCAGTGTCGGTTGCTCAGTTGGAACTCTCCTAAAGGGAGTGATCTCTACTCTGGCCAACCTGTAAGGGGGAGAAAGGAAGAAAGACCCTGCATGTCGTTATCCGCAGAAGCTGAAGAATCCCAGACAGAGGGATTGGAGAAAGAGACCAGAGGAGGCAGGAATTGCAGGGACAAGAGAATCAGGAGAGCCTAGAGGGCAAGACCTTCAGCTAGGAAACACTTGGCAAAGGGCTCAAAACTCACAGACTGTGAGACTTTGAGAGGTGCGAAGTGGGGAACCTCTGTGTCAAAAACATTTCCTCCTTTCCTGGGGCTAATCCACCCTTGCCTTTTCTGGCAGATACTGCAACTTCCTGAGAAATGTCTCGCTTCCCACCAATAAGGGCTGCTGTTCCTACACGGATACATTCTCTGACCAAGGAATGTGTGTCTTCACTGCCTCCAGAATCACCACAAACCTGCTGGGGAGAGGGGCTTGATGTGCAGCTTACAGGCTGCCATAGTCTTGTCCTCCAGAGGGAGTGTCTGTGTAGCTCCTGGGGAGAAAAGCACCTGATTTGGTTACTCTGTGCCTTCTGAAAGGAAATGGGGATGGCAGAAGTGATTGCGTCACACTGTGCTGAAAAAGCACCCCAAGCTGAAACAAATTGTTGCATCCTTTGAGCCCTAGAGGATAAAGATGTTAAATTCGCAATATAGAAACAATACAAATAGTTTACTAAAGAGATAAGCCAGGGACTTCCAGGGTTGCACAGTGGTTAAGACTCCACGCTCCCAATGCAGGGGGCCTGGATTCCATCCCTGGTTGGGGAACTAGATCCCACATGCATGCTGCAACTAAGGAGCCCGTGTGCCTCAACTAAGGAACCCACCTGCCGCAACCAGGGAGCCCGCCTGCCTCAACTAAAACCTGGTGCAACCAAATAAATAAATAAATATAAAATAAAATAAAGGGATAAGCCACAGTCATGTGTAAAACAATATCCTTTGTGATGAGCTCAAATAGAAGGAGTAAAACATGTTATAAAAGAATTAGAAAAATGAGGGATAATTTTAAAAAGGCACTCACCGCCTAAATTCCCACACTTCCAGTGAAAAATAAAGATACCTTAGTCAGCCTGGGCTGCTAGAACAAAATATCATAGACATGGGGTTGGGGGGAGGGTGCTTAAACTACAGACATTTATTTCTCACAGTGCTGAAAGCTGGATGTCCCAGATCAAGATGCCAGCAGATGTGGTTCCTGGTGAGAGCTCGCTTCCTGTAGCAAACTGCCTTCTCACTGTGTTCTCCCACAGCCTTTCCTATGCACTTTTGGGTAGAAAGAGTGATCTCTATCTTCTTCTCATAAGGGCACTAATCCCTTAAAAGCCTCCCCCACCCACCCCCGTGCCATGACCTCATCTAAACTTACGTACCTCCCAATGTCTCCACCTCCAAATACCATCCCATCCGGGACTGGGGCTTCCACAAATGAATTTTGGGGAGACATATTCACCACACAATGGAAGGAAAATTTGATAAAGAAATAAATACATTTGTTGTTTCATTAACTCCTGCAACTCTTCTGACTTTGGTACTGTTGTCCGCTCAAGTTTTTCTGTATCTGATCTATATCCTGCATTTTCTTTCTTTCTTTCTTGTTCCTCTAGCAAATGAGTCTAAATTGTTGTTTGCTTTTGCTTATGGAAAAAGTCCAATATTTACAGCAAAGGATTCCTCAAGGATTTCACACTTATTATTTTTTAAAATATGGAATGCTTCGTGAATTTGCATGTCATCCTTGTGCAGGGGCCATGCTAATCTTCTCTGTGTTGTTCCCATTTTAGTATATGCGCTGCCCAAGCGGGCACCACACTCCCTTACTATTTTCTTTAGTCATTTACAGGAAAACTTAGAGAGATGTGTCAACCAGAGAGCTCTATGGTTATTCAGGATGTAGATGATTTCATGGTAGCCTCAGAAACTAAAGAGCAATGCAAAACTGTTGCTTGGGTTTTCTTACAATTTCCCCCTAAAAAGGCACATAAGCCTCCCTGGACAAATTGCAACCTTGCTCAACTCAGGTCGAATATTTAGAGCATTCCTTGTCAGTTGCCAGCCATAGACTGTTAGAGTCTAGGAGTCAGCCCATTTTGCAGATAAAACAGTCTGCTTTGGCTAAAAAAAATTAGCCAATTTGGGGGCTAGTGCAGTGTCATCCACAGCGGATTCATTCCAGCTTTTGCAGAGCAGACCAAACCTCAGATGGAGCAACTGCATGGCCATTCTGCTGGTCTCTGCTTTGTCTCTGGAACCTGAAGAAGCTTTTGAACAACTGAAATTGGCTTCCAGTCTCTCCCCCAGCTTTGGGGGTTCCAAACTGTGAAAACCCCAACCTGATTCATCGGATATTCCTATTCATGTCGCACATTTGATAATGTTTACTCATGGGGTCATGAACTTGGGATAAAAGTGGCCCACTTAAATCTAAAATATGACACAAATGAACATATCCGTGGATTTCCCTGGTGGTCTAGGGGTTTCGATTTTGTGCTTTCATTGCAGAGGCCACAGGTTTGAACCCTAGTCAGGGAACTAAAATCCTGCAGGTCACAAGGTGCAGCCAAAAAACAAACAAACAAACAAACATCTACTAAACAGAAAGACTCACAGACATAGAGAACAGACTTGTGGTTGCCAAGGGGGGTGGGGAGGGAAGGAGTCTGGGGTTAGCAGATGCAAACTATTACATATAGGATGGGTAAACAACAAGGTCCTACTGTAGAGCACAGGGAACTAAATTCAATATCCTGTGATAAAGCATCATGGAAAAGAATATGAAAGAGAATGTGGGTGTGTATATATATATGTGTATGTATAGCTGAATCACTTTGCTGTACAGTAGAAATTAACACAACATTGTAAATCAGCTGTACTTCAATAAAATAAATTTAGAAAAAAAAGCAGCCCACTGAAGGCTTCCTGTACCATGGTGACTTGTCATAAAACCGTGGAGGTTTGAGTTTTGTCTGCAACTAAGCCTGCACCAGCAGACAAGTTAATGGCAGTAAGGAGGCCTGCAATTCTTGGTTTTAGACTTGAAATGAATATATATTTTATATAGAGAGTTTATATACACTTTATAAATTATATGTTTGGTATCAGGCATACCACATGGTGAATTTGAAAAAATAGACGATTCCTGGATTCCATGAGAATTAAAATACCTCATTGAAAAAATTGATAGATCAATAAATCATTGCAGAGCTCACACGGGGCAGAAGGAGGAAGTTGCTAAAGGCCAGGACTGTCAGGCTAGAGCTGCCAAAGCTGCTGGTGAAACATGGTGGGCTCCAAACACAGGAGCTCCGCTTTTTACAATGAGAAGCTTCTGTTCGTTTAAAAAAAAATGCTCCACAGAAGGAACTGGACAAATGGATGGAAAAGGGTCTAGAAGAAGTTTGGGCTGTGGGAATTCCCTAACACAATCCCTATTTTCCTGGTTAGTGTTGTTGTGTTATCAACAAAAATCATCTGAGTGAGAGAGGAGTTTTATTTTATTTTATTTTATTTTTTTGGCTGCAATGGGTCTTTGTTGCTGCGCACGGGCTTTCCCTAGTTGTGGAGGGCAGGGGCTACTCTTTGTTGCAGTGCACAGGCTCCTCAGTGTGGTGGCTTCTCTTGTTGCGGAGCCCTGGATCTAGGCACACGGACTTCAGTAGTCGTGGCACATGGGCTCAGTAGTTGTGGCTCTCGGGCTCTAGAGCACAGGCTCAGTAGTTGTGGCATACGGGCTTAGTTGCTCTGTAGCATGTGGGATCTTCCTGGACCAGAGATTGAACCCGTGTCCCCTGTGTTGGCAGACAGATTCTTAACCACTGCACCAGCAGGAAAGTCCCAAGAGAGGAATTTTAAAAGCACTGGACACTTATTACGTCCACTAAAAAAAAAATGAAAATTTTCAAAACCCATCAAAGAGATATGCCATTTTTCAGCAGAATACTCTACAGGCCAACGTAAGGGCAGGAAGTTCTCCCTGACCCACTTTATAGGGAAGCTAGTAGAACTAATGCTTGCAAAGGTAAGAGGTTAAAATTTGAGGACTTCCCTGGCAGTGCAGTGCTTAAGAATCTGCCTGCCAATGCAGGGGATGCAGGTTCGATTCCTGCTCCGGGAAGATCCCGCATGCCATGGAGAAACTAAGCCTGTGAGCCACAACTATCGAGCCCACACACCTAGAGCCCGTGCTCTGCGACAAGAGAACCCACCGCAATGAGAAGCTAGCGCGTTGCAACGAAGAGTACTTCCCACTCTCTGCAACTAGGGAAAGTCCATGTACAGCAACGAAAGACCCAATGCAGCCAAAAACAAAAAAGGAAATTTTCTATACCTCAATTAAAAAAATTGGTTTAAAAAAAAGTGAACATTTGCCATTTGCAGCAACATGGATGGACTTGGACGGCATTACGGTACATGAAATAAGTCAGACAGAGAAACACAATTACTATATGATCTCACTTATATGTGGAATCTAAAAAATACAACAAACTAGTGAGTATGACAAAAAAGAGGAAGAGTCACAGATACAGAGAACAAACTAGTGGTTAGCAGTGGGACGGGGGAGGGGCAACCTAGGGGTGGGGATGTTGGAGGTACAAAGTATTGGGTGTAAGGTAAGCTACAAGGATGCGTTGTATTTGCTTGGCCAAAAAGTGTGTTCGGTGTTTTTTAAAGATTAAGTTTCAACAGTTCTTTCTTTCTTTCTTTCTTTCTTTCTTTCTTTCTTTCTTTCTTTCTTTCTTCCTTCTTTCCTTCTTTCTTTCTTTCTTTCCTTCTTTCTTTCTTTCTTTCTTTCTTTCTTTCTTTCTTTCTTTCTTTCTTTCTTTCTTTCTTCTTTCCTTCTTTCTCTCTCTCTCTTTCTTTTATTTACTGGCTGCATTGGGTCTTTGTTGCTGCACGTGGGCTTTCTGTAGTTGTGGAGAGCAGGGGCTACTCTTCATTGCGGTACATGGTCCTCTTATTGTGGTGGCTTCTCTTGTTGTGGAGCATGGGTTCTTAGTGTGCAGGCTTCAGTAGTTGTGGCATGTGGGCTCAATAGTTGTGGCTCACGGGCTCTAGAGCACAGGCTCGTTAGTTGTGGCTCATGGGCTTAGTTGCTGCGAGGCATGTGGGATCCTCCGGGACCAGGGCTCGACCCTGTGTTCCCTGAATTGGCAGGTGGATTCCTAACCACTGCGCCACTAGCAAACCCCAAGTGCCTTCGGTTTTTCAGTAAAAATAAAAGACATTTTTCATTTTCACCAAGAATTTTATTGAAAAAAATGTATTCACCCTTTTGTTCCACTACCTTTTGCTATTTTTCAGGCAACTTCTAATTCCATCATCCTAAAACTTTTTGTCTTTTAGAGCAAAAAACTATTCCAGGTGCCTTTTACAGTCTTCCAGGGAATTGAAATTTTTTCCATTAAGAGAATTTTTTAAAGACCGAAATAAATGGAAATCTGAAGATGTGATGTCTGGTGAATACGGCAGATGAATCAGAACTTCCCAGCCAAACTGTAACAGTTTTTGCCTGGTCATCAAAGAAACATGTGGTCTTGTGTTATCTTGATGGAAGACTATGCATTTTCTGTTGACTAATTCCGGATGCTTTTTGTTGAGTGCTGCTTTCGGTTGGTCTAATTGTGAGTAGTACTTGTTGGAATTAATCGTTTGGTTTTCCGGAAGGAGCTCATAATAGAGGACTCCCTGGCAATCCCACCATATACACAACATCACCTTCTTTGGATGAAGACTGGCCTTTGGTGTGGTTGGTGGTGGTTCATTTCGCTCGCCCCAAGATCTCTTCCGTTCCACATTATTGTACAGTATCCATTTTTCATTGCCCTTCACAATTTGTTTTAAAAACGGAACGTTTTCATTACATTTAAGTAGAGAATTGCATGTGGAAATATGATCAAGGAGGTTTTTTTCACTTAAATTAGGTGGAACCCAAACATCAAAGCGAATAACGTAACCAAGCTGGTGCAAATGATTTTCAACACTTGATGTGGATATTTTGAGTATGTTGGCTATCTCCCGCGTGGTATAACCTTGACTGTTCTCATTTAATGTCTGGATTTGATCACTGTCAACTTCAACTGGTCTACCTGACCGTGGAGCAGTCCAGCGAGAAATCTCCAACACGAAACTTCACAAACCACTTCTGACACGTTCCATCAGCCACAGCACCTTCTCCAGACACTGCACAAATCTTTTTTTGCGTTTTAGTTGCGTTTTTACCTTTCTTGAAATAATAAAGCATAATATGCTGAAAACGTTGCTTTTTTTCTTCCATCTCCAATATTAAAATGGCTACACAAAAATTCACCAATTTTGATGTTTTTTTTTAAATGCACGCAGATATGACAGCTGTCACATACAATCTAACAAAATTGTTTCGAATGAAGGTAAAGACAACTAAGTGCTACTGATACCGAGCAGGGCCCTGTGGGGCTCCTGGGCACAAGGCCTTTCTGTGTCCCCTATCTCTTTGATTGTAGGAAAGAGCCGTCATTCAGCCTCCATGACCTTCCCTGAGTTCCAGTGGGCAGGTTCAAGCAGTTGTGAACTAGTGAAGTGAAGGGGTATGCTCGAGACCTGGGAGAAACAGGCAAGAGCAGCCTTGGGGCAAGTCCTGTTTCCCCAGCAAGAATACACACAACATCTTTGAGCTATTTTGCAGAAGTTGAAACCCCCTCCAAGTGCGAGAAGTTAATGATTAATGAGGGTGTGCTGCCCACAAGCATGTAGACCCCAGACCGGTGGGACCTGAAGGTTGGTGATGCTGACTCCTACTTACCTCACCACCCACCCATCAGAAGGATGCAGGACTGTGACTGCCTTGATCCTTATCTCCCACCCCTGACCACGAGCCCCAACTATAAGCCCTCTCCCTATTCCCCAGGGAGGGGGGGCACAGTTCTTGAGGCGCTATCCACTGTGTTCCCCCTTTGCCTGGCAAAGTGATAAAGATTCCTTTCTACTCCTCCACAGCCCTGTCTCCATATTTCTATTCAGCATCAGTGAACGGAGGCCAGGTTTTTCTCGATAACACTTACTAGAGCCAGCTTATGGGAAAAAAACCAACGAAGTTTTTGGCCAACCCAGTACAACACGTGGAACATAGGCAATATGACATAATAACACGGCATAAAAATGTAAAAGATAATTACATTAAAAAATTTGAAATTCTTTAATGCTGGGGAAAACAAATCATCCCACCAAGATCTCAGAGGCCTTCACTCGAATAGTCCAGCAGCTCTCAGCTATAAAAGAGCACTGAGATGTTACTAGTTCAAAGTTACAGGACTATTTAAAAGGGACAGTTAGCTATTGGGCCATGACTTCCGAAAGAGATGAAAGGATGGTGTCAAGAAGAAAAACATCTAATTAATAGACAAACAGAAATCTGGCATTTGCAGACAGAGGTTCCAAAAGACAGGTCTAATATCACTTGATTAACTTTAGGACACAAGCTCCCCCAATTCTAGTATGGATGGATAAAGAAAGGTTGGCTTTTATTCAGGGAGATGTAGTTGACTTAACATTATGATACTATGACTATTGGTTTGGACTGAGGCAAGAAAAAAATTGGCCCAAGGGACGGTTTCCCAAGACTAAAAACAAATATGGCCATGGACGTCAAACACTGGAGCTTCCATCTGTGCCCTTGAATTGGTGCCTCCTAAGACTTGGCTGCTACATGATGGCCATGGGTGTCTTTGTATTTCACATCTGAGACAAGGTATTTGAGAAGATAGGGCCTAAATTATCATGTAAATGTGATGTTACTTACATATTTGATGAAAACTCAGGAGAAATGTATTGGGCCTTACAAGAAAAACTCTGAACTAAAAATTTAAATTATAAAACTCCAGAGTTAAGCTACTCTAGACTTGGATTGGAAAAGACTTTGTAAGGAAATTCAAAATAATACTCAAATAGTTAAGCATTTGAAAGCTCATGTAATAAAGACGTCATAACCACTAGTAAAATTAATCTAAGATGAAGAGAAATGCGCATTGCTTCCCAAGACTCTGATTTAACCCTTCCGCATTGGTATGATATATTTAAAGCTTGTTCTCCTCCAAGGCAAATATCCTACTGAATTGTGAAATTCATCTGATTGTAGTTCTGATAATTGTTTTGCTTCGCGTTTTACTTGTTGGCTATTTAAGCGTCTGCGACTTGCACCTTGCCCAGAAAAAGTTAAAAGTACAATGGAGATAATGAAATATTGTAATGTTACAATTTCATAGGAATACAGGGAGGCGTTTGTAAGGACAAATACAAAATAAGACTAAGAGCCTTAATTCTCCCAGGAGGAGATAAGGTGAGAAACGCCCCCTCCCAGACCTTTTCTTTCAGAGTTTCTCCCTCTGTCCTTTTAAATATATGTAAATCTTTTTAATGGCTAAATAAGCCTCTGGTCATTGTCAGAACTCAGGAATGTTTCCCCTCATTCCAAGGTCTGGGAGCATCTTTTTGAATTGTAATCAAGGAAGATGCGGGCCCCGCAGACCTCCCAGCTTCCAGACAGGAGAGGGGTCTGACTTCAGCCTACCGGGCTCCAAACGGCAAAAGCTACTGGGCGTGGGTGGGGGTTGTCCACCACTGTGGAGGAGACATTCCTTCTGTCTTTTCATCCCTCAGGCGGGGGGCCAGGGTTTCACAGATCGTTCTGGTTTCAGGCTCATACACCTGTTTTCTATCTTTTCTGCTTTTGTGGAGAGGTGTTCCGGGTTGGGAGATTTTTAGTTGTATTTCTCCAACACACCTCACAGCCAGGGAGAAAGGGTAACTTTTCCTTCCTTGGAGATAGATGTGTTCATTGAATATCCATAGGGAGAAAAAAAATCTTCTCACTGAACTTTCCTCACGTGTAACCACCAGGTAGAAAACTGAAAAGTCATAAACGTACTGAGCCTTTTTCTTTCTGAAAGCAGGAGCTAGCCCACCCCTGTGAGAGTGCCTCCCTGTGCCAGCGACAGGTGTTGGGGCCTGGAAATCTGTGCAAACCTTGTTAGTCTCACCGTAGTATTCCGAGTTCTTTACCACCTGCCACCCAAGCCCAAACCCCTTTCTCTTGTCAATTCTTCACAAATGCAACATGTCTTTGTCTAAAAGGTAGAAAAGATTCCTTTTCTTGTCACTTTTTCGGGTCTTCATTCTCTTGAGAAGGCTTCCAGGTCCATGTAAACATTTAATAAAATGTGTATGCTTTTCTCCTGTTAATATGTCTTGTGTCAGTTTCATTCTCAGGCCCAGCCAGAAACCCAGAGACGGTAAAGAAGCATTTACCCTCCACAACCCTTCCCGAGGACAGAGATGCATTTGCAAAGCCTTCTCCAGCAGCAGCGGGAAAGATGGGGCTGAGGGGACTTCGAGAGAAGGTGGGACCCAAGGCAGAAAGGAGAGGAAGGGTGAATTCAAGATTGTCAAAGTGAGACACTGCACACCAACCCCTCCCCCAGGAACTCACAAGGTGAGAATTTCCAAGGGCCCCCTTACAATTTAAAAATGGTCAAGCCCCAATATGGATAAGCAAATGCCTCCGCCCTCAAAGGGACTTGCATTTCAATGCACTTGCGTTCTTAGAGGAGCGGAGAGCAGTTACAGTGAGAGAGCACACAGCATTCCCTCCCCAGGAACTCAGGAGATGCATTTACTCCTGGAGGTAATTGTGATCTGACCCTAAGAATTTCCGAGGACGTCCCTTAAAACTTAAAAGTGCCCAAGACCCTTCTGCAGAAGCAAATGCCCCGCCGGCAAAGCAAATGCATCTCAATGCCGTGTCCTTTTAAAGGAAGAGAGTGCTTTGGTCCGCTTCCTGGCATTGTTAAAAATAACAATGAGGAAAACCAACCTGGACCTCCTGATTAGACCCTACAGAGCATCTTCAACCTGAGTCTTTTTTTCCCTCTTTTTAAGGAAAAAAAAAAAATCTTGACCACTGCCTGACATACACAAAAATCAGTTCCGGTTGTATTGGAAATCTAAAAATAAAAGGCAAAATAACAAAACTTGTAGAAGACGACAGGAGAACATCTTCATGATCTCAGAATTGGGAAAGATTTCTTAAGTGGGACACAAAAGGCACTAACCATAGGAGAAAATATTGATAAATTAGTGTTTTCTGAGCTCTGCTGCGCACCGGCTCTGCCCCCCTCAGCCTGGCTTCTGCTCTCTCCTTCCTCTTGACCCCCATCTCCAAGCTCCTGCTTTATGCAAGGCAGATAGGATTACCACATCAGGATGAGCCCGTATACTTTGTTTCTGGTGTTTTCTGAGATTTTCTGCCCCTTGGCTGCTTTGCTATGCTCTTTACCCTAAAATTGCACGTTTCTCCTGCAGGGCTTCGGTTTCGCCTCCTCCCCATGTCCCCCAGGTCCTGTCGCTCTTGCTGTAGATAGCGACATAGGGTTACCATCACACAGTCAACTCCTTACTTGGACAGAGTGAGCTGGTCTATCTGGAACGTGCCAAGGTGGGGCACGCCTCACTGTGGACTCTGCATGCGAATTCTACCCCCCGGGGGCTGAGGAAACCTGTCTCTTAGTTTTGCTGAAAATGGAAGGGATTTTTTTTGGAAGGGGGCAGTTCCATGCAACTTATTGCTTTTGTGACATCACAGAATAGTCAAAGCGCTGTCTCACTGCCTTACATCTTTTTAAAAAAAATTCATTTTATTGAAGTATAGTTGCTTTATAATGTGTTAATTTCTGCTGTACAGCAAAGTGATTCAGTTATACATGTATACATATATATCTATTCTTTTTATATTCTTTTCCATGATGGTTTATCACAGGATATGGAATATAGTTCTCTGCCCTCTACAGTAGGACCTTGTTTGTATCCATCCTATATATACTAGTTTGCATCTACTAATCCCAAACTCCCAATCCTTCCCTCTCCCACCCCATCTTCCCCTTGGCAACCACAGATCCGTTCTCTATGTCTGTGAGTTTGTTTCTGTTTTGGTTTTTTTGTTTTGTTTTTTAGTTTTTTTTGGCTGCGGTGGGTCATCATTGCTGTGCATGGCTTTCTCTACTTGCAATGAGCAGGGGCTACTCTTCATTGCAATGAGCAGGGGCTACTCTTCATTGCGGTGCGCAGGCTTCTCAGTGCGATGGGCATGGGCTCTAGGCGTGTGGGCTTCAGTAGTTGCAGCACGTGGGCTCAGTAGTTGTGGTTTGCGGGCTCTAGGGTGCACCAGCTTGAGTAGCTGTGGCACACAGGATTCGTTGCTCCGTGGCATGTGGCATCTTCCTGGACCAGGGATCGAACCTGTGTCCCCTGCATTGGCAGGCGAATTCTTAACCGCTGCGCCACTAGGGAAGTCCCTGTTTCTGTTTCTTAGATAAGTTTGTGTCATGTGATATTATATGGTATTTGTCTGTGTCTTTCTGACTTACTTCACTAGTATGATAATCTCTACCTCTACTCTTTTTTAAAGGAATAGACATTGAATTTGATCAAATATCTTATTAGCACCTACTGATGTGATTGAGCTGTTTCCTCTAATTTGCTGAGTAGTGAAAAGACTTTCTCACGTTTACCTGATCTTGGGTGGCCTTGGCTGGTGGTGTGAAGCAGGGTTTCAGTCCCCAGCCAGAGACCGAAGTCAGGCTGCGGCAGTAAGAGCACCCACGCCTAACCATTAGCCCACCAGAGACTCGTGGCCACTGACAATGAGGCAGGTTAATAACAAAAGCAGGAAAGGACAAGGCAAACAGAAGAGAATGCACGCCTCAGGGAAGAAGTACCTTATGGCCTCTTTCACAAGATCCTGCCATGGGCAGCCCAGACATCTGAGTCTAGGAGATAAGGGAAAACCTAACGTCTGCACTCTGGCTTCTGTACCTTGCTCCTGCATAGATAAGCATAGCTATAGGCTCCCAAAAAGTGCAGGAACTGGTCTATAAAAGGAGACACTTTCCTTTGGTTCGAGGCTCAGTCTCTGGATGTGAGTCCACTGGGCCTGTACCGGTGCAATAAACATTGCTTCCTGTATTGCAAGCCTCGGTGTCCTGCCTACCTCTACCGATCCCTCCAACATTTCTGGGGGCTCATCCAGGATTGGGAGATGGTATACAGAGATGGTGCTTTCACCTCCCTTGTCTCTCGGGTGTTAGCCCTGGGACGCCGGGGGTGGTGACATCGCCTGGCGCCAGCGGACCAATTGATCCATAGGAGACTAGCCCTCCCAACGTGTTGGGGTGAGACTTCTGAGAGCACAACAGAACCCGGAGAGGCACAGGAACCAGTGCAGGGAGCACCGCCCAACAGACTGGTAAGAACCTGGGTTCATTTTGGTTTAATAGGCCCATCCTTAAGTGACGGAAGGGGAGCCTGATCACCTCCCAAGAGTCACCCGAGTAACCTCCAAGGCCCTCTCAGGGGGAAAGGAGGAGGTGAAGCCGCGACTCTAAGATTAAAGGATTGGGCGGAGGGCTCGAGCTTGTTGAATGAATGCTAGTGAATGAGACGAGCGAAGCAAGTGTTGAGTCCTGATCTGGTTCCATAGCAATCCTCATGTGGCTTAAGGTGGTTCTCTTTGGAGAAGTCCAGATGTGGGGTTTATTCCATCCCACCAAATGCTAAGAGGTGCCTGAAATTTCCGGGAGGGAAGCGGCTGGAGACAGACAAAGGGCATTTCCCAAACCCGATTTTCCTACTCCTACCCTCCCTTGCATGTGTGCGTGTTGTCTGATAGGACGCGAGGAAATGGGTGGCGAGCAAAGTAAACCCATCCCCTTAGAATGCATGATTAAAAACTTTAAAAAGGGATATTCAGGAGACTACGGAGTTAAATTGACCCCTAGAAAACTCCGTACCTTGTGTGAAATAGAGTGGCCATCGTTCGGAGTAGGATGGCCCTCGGAGGGCTCCTTGGATAGGGAACTAATCAATAAAATATATAAAGTAGTAACAGGAGACCCAGGATACCCAGACCAATTCCCCTAGATAGACTCTTGGCAGGATGTAGTCCTGATAAAGCCACCTTGGCTCCAGTCATGCCTAGAGGAAAATTGTAAGATCCTAATGGCACAGGTAATAGCCTCCTCTAGGTGCAAGCCTAAACCAAAAAGGCCGGTCCTAGCGGGAGAGCCAGAAGAAGTGCCCCCATCATCTGTGCCCCTATATCCTCCCCTACCCGCTACTAACTCAGCAAGGAAGAGTGAGGTCTGTAACTCATCTGAAACTTCCTCACCCGTTATGCCCCAGACATCAGACTCCAAACAATCTCCTGAGGGAAAGTCCCTAAACCCAGAAGAGCAGAAGGGAAATGAGGGCAGCCCACCCTTCACTCGGAGCCGACGGGCGGCCCTAGAGGCGCCATTGAGGGTAACACAGGGACCTCTCTACTATGATCAGGATGGACAGATGCAGGGAGGACAACGTATATTCGTGTATCAGCCCTTCACCACAACAGACCTCCTAAATGGGAAAAACCATAGCCCCCGTATACAGAGAAGCCCCAAGCCATGATTGATTTGATGCAGTCCATAATTCAAACTCACAAACCCACTTGGGCGGACTGTCGTCAGCTTTTACTGACATTATTTAACCCCGAAGAGCACCATAGAGTCACACAGGCTGCCCTGCGGTGGCTGGAGGAACATTCACCAGAAGGCACTCTTAACACCCAGGCATACGCCCAGCGCTATTTTCCTGAGGAAGACCCCCAGTGGGACCCCAATGAAATCCAGGGCCTTCGAATGCTAGAACCATACCAGGAGGCCCTGTTACGTGGGATGAAAGAAGGAGGGAAAAAGGCTATGAACATGAGTAAGACCGCTGAGGTGCTCTAGGAGCCCAAGGAAAGCCCGAGCCAATACTATGAGAGACTGTGTGAGGCGTTCCACCTTTACACCCCATTTGATCCTGAAGCCGCAGAGAACCAGAGGATGCTTAATGCAGCCTTTGTGAGCCAGGCCCGAGGGGATATCCGAGGAAAACTGCAGAAGCTTGAGGGTTTCGCTGGGATGAATATCAGTCAATTGCTGGAGGTAGCCACCAAGGTCTATACTAATCGAGACCAAGAAGCTAAGCGGGCGGCGGAAAGAAAATTAAAGAGAAAGGCAGATTTACTTGCGGCCGCTCTTATGGAAAGGAAAGGGTGCCCCCGAGGAAGGGACATACGAGGTCGAGGTCGAGGTCGAGGTCAAGGCAGCGGCAGGGGCCTGGAAGTGAGTTTAGAGGGGAAGCCAACCTATCTAAGATCCAGGCTGGGACCAAAGCTATGTGCCCATT
This sequence comes from Hippopotamus amphibius kiboko, assembly GCF_030028045.1. Taxonomy (NCBI): domain Eukaryota; kingdom Metazoa; phylum Chordata; class Mammalia; order Artiodactyla; family Hippopotamidae; genus Hippopotamus; species Hippopotamus amphibius. The sequence continues at coordinate 3,049,065 of NC_080203.1, forward strand.
GCTGTAGGGAAGGACACTGGAAAAATGAATGTCCTCACCAATCAGAGGACTGCCATTCAGGCCATAAAGGAGAGGAAAGGGGGTGAGTAATCCAGGGACGACATCAGCCTGGGTGACAGAGACACGAGACCTCCTCCGATGACTGTGTGGGTCTGGCTGCTGTGGAGGGGTACAGGGAAGACTGGGATAGACCGGGCTCCATTTTACTAGGCCCCCAGGCGCCCATGGTCCAAAAGACTGTAGGGGGCCAACCCATGGACTTCGTGGTGGACACAGATGCAGAACACTCTGTGGTAACACAATTGGTGGGACCTATTTCTCAAAAACAAACTACCATTGTGGGGGCCACAGGTGGTCGAGCGCACCGTCCCTTTTTGTTACCTAGGCGGTGCAGGCTAGGAGGCCATGAGGTGATTCATGAATTTCTATATCTTCCTGATTGTCCCGTAGCTCTACTGGGGCGTGACTTGTTAGGAAAATTACAAGCCCAGGTAACCTTTAACTCACAAGGACAAGCGGCTTTGACTTTGGGAAAGCCCAAGGCTAGGATTTTGGCTCTTATTTTCCCCCCAAAAGAGGAATGGCGCCTCTATAGTGCCATGAAGGACCCACAAGAAGGACCCGAGCTCCCTTTCCGAATACCTGGGGGATGGGCAGAAGATAACCCCCCTGGACTGGCTAGAAACATTCCCCCGGTGACGATAGAACTAAAACCCGAGGCCAGGCCAATCCGTCAAAAGCAGTATTTCATTTCCCGAAAGGCTCAGGTTGGGATCCAAAAACATTTGGAGAGGCTCTTAAAGTACGGGATTCTACGGCCTTGTCAGTCAGCATGGGACACGCCTCTCCTGCCTGTACAGAAACCAGGCACGGAGGAATATAGGCCAGTTCAACAACTCCGAGCCGTAAACCAGGCTACTGTCACCCTGCATCCAGTTGTCCTGAACCCCTACACGCTATTAGGACTTATTCCTGATGAAGCAACTTGTCTAGACCTAAAGGATGCATTCTTTTGCATCCGTCTAGCTCCACCATGTCAGGACATTTTTGCATTCCAATGGGAAAACCCTGTAAATGAAGACAAGGGCCAGTTGACTTGGACCAGATTGCCACAGGGGTTTAAAAACTCCCCGACTATCTTTGGGACAACCCTAGCAAATGATTTAAGGGCTTATCCAGCCGACCAGCTGGACTGCACCTTGCTTCAGTATGTGGATGACCTTTTATTAGCTGGAAAAACCAAAGAAGGATGCATGGAGGGAACCCGATGCCTCCTTACCCTCTTATGGGATGCTTCCCTATAAGTGTCTAAAAGAAAAGCTCAGATCTGCCAGGAAAGTGTAAAATATCTCGGGTTCCACCTTTCACAGGGACAGCGACAGTGAGGCCCAGAAAGAAAACAAGCCGTTTGCTCAATCCCAGTCCCTACAACCTGACGCCAGGTCTGAGAATTCCTTGGGGCGGCAGGCTTTTGTAGAATTTGGATACCCATCTTCTCTATAATGGCAAAACCCTATATGAAGCAACAAAAGCGGGGGGAAGGGAACCATTAATATGGGAACAGACACAACAGGAGGCATTCGAGAAAATCGAAAGAGCCCTCATTAACGCGCCCAGCTTAGGGCTCCCGGATGTCTCAAAACCTTTCTTTCTATATGTACATGAACGTACTGGGGTAGCGGTAGGAATGTTAACTCAAATTCTGGGCTCCTGGCACCGTCCGGTAGCATACTTGTCCAAGCAAGTGGATACAGTTGCTAGAGGATGGCCCCCTTGTTTGCGAGCACTGGCAGCTACTGTTCTCCTGGTCACTGAGGCTGACAAGCTCACTATGGGACAAGAATTGACTGTTCGGGTGCCACATGCAGTGCTCACTCTGATGGACTATAAGGGACAATATTGGCTGACCAATGCTCGGATGGTTAGATATCAGGGAATGTTATGTGAAAACCCCCGTGTCCACCTAGAAGTGGTAAAAACTCTCAAACCAGCTACACTGTTGCCGGTGGGACAAGGTCCGCCAGACCATGACTGCACTGAAGTCATGGATGAAGTATCCTCTAGCAGACCAGATTTAGACAGATCAGCCCCTCAAAGACCCTGATGTAGGATATTTTACTGACGGTAGCAGCTTTGTGAAGGAGGGAGAGCGGTTGGCTGGATATGCGGTGGTGACATTAAATTCCACCACAGAAGCTAGGCCCTTGCCAAAGGGAACTTCTGCCCAAAAGGCAGAATTGATTGCATTGATCAGGGCTCTTCAATTGGCAGCAGGTGTACAAGTAAACATCTATACTGACTCCAAATATGCCTTCACCACTCTCCATGTGCATGGAGCCCTATATAAAGAAAAGGGGTTAGTTAATTCAGAAGGAAAAGATACAAAATATGGAAGAGAAATTCTTGAACTTCTAGATGCAGTCTGGGCCCCCAAGAAAGTGGCAGCTATGCATTGCTGGGGACATCAGAAGGAAAACACAATAACTGCTAGGGGAAATTGGCGGGCCGATCGAGAGGCAAGACTAGTGGCCTCTAGAGAACTTCAGGAAACTGCAGCCTTACCTGCTGCTTTACTTCCCCATCCCCTGACAGAATGGAACCCTCCGTACTCTAAAAATGAGGAAACTTGGCTTAAAACTGAGAAGGGAAAATATCTCCCAAGTGGATGGCGGCAGTTTGAGGATGGCCGCATAGCCATCCCAGAAGCCCTTGCCTCGGCCTTCGTCAAATCATACCATCAAGGAACGCATGGGGGTCGGACAGCCTCAGAGGTTACTCTGAGCCGACACGTCTATGTTCCCCGGCTCTCTAGTATTGCTCGGACAATAAGCAAACAATGTGAACTGTGTGCCAAAAACAACCCACGCCAGGGGCCAGGAATGGCTCTGGGGTCACAGAGTGTTGGAGGAACTCCATTTGAGAATATTGTAGTAGATTTCACTGAACTCCCCCGTGTCCAGGGTCATACGTACCTGTTGGTATTTGTGTGCACATTCTCAGGGTGGTTAGAGGCCTTTCCCACCCGTACGGAAAAGGCACAAGAAGTAGCCCAGCTCCTTCTAAGGGACATCATTCCCTGATTTGGAATTCCAATTACCATAGGGTCAGACAATGGGCCTGCATTTGTGGCAGAAATAGTACAGTTAGTTGCCAAAGGATTAAAAATTACTTGGAAATTACATATGGCCTATCACCCACAAAGTTCAGGAAAAGTAGAACGAATGCATAGAACCTTAAAGCTACAGCTAAGCAAGTTATGTCAGGACACTCATTTATACTGGGATCAACTGTTACCTATTGCCCTGTTGAGAATTAGGACAACCCCCACAAAACGAACCGGGTTTTCTCCATTTGAAATTCTTTACAGGCGACCGCACCCTATAATTAAGAGCATAAGAGATTTAAAAGAAATAGGAAATACCACCTTCAGACAACAGATGCAGGCTCTTGGCTCGACCCTAACCGATATACATCACTGGGTGGGAGAACGACTGCCTGTAAGTCTAACTACTGACGTCCATCCCTTCAAACCCGGGGATACTGTGTGGGTGAAGGAACGGAATGTCCAGTCTCTGAAGCCCCTCTGGAGGGGACCATTCACTGTTATTCTGTCCACTCCTACTGCAGTCAAGGTGGCTGAGATGACACCTTGGATTCACCACAGCAGGGTGAAGCTGGCCTCTCCGGACTGGGAGTCCATCCCTGATCCAACGGCCCCGTGTAAACTGACTGTTCAAAAGAAACGAGTTGTGGTGCTTGGAAGCCCAGAAGACAGCAGCCCTGCCTCAGTCACTCCGGAAGCTGACTGATCTACTCACGGTGGAAGCCTGAGAAAGGACACCACAACAAAAGGACAGATAAGGCTATTACTACCTCCCCATGGACTGTAATCCCTTTTTCTTGATTCTAGTTACACTTTTGGCACTAAATCTAGCTGTGGGATTAGCATCTACTGCTCCTGAAGACTGGACATGGGGGGAAAGGACTTCACTCGCGCTGTTTTTCCTCGTGCTTATAAGCTGCTTGCTTGCTATTGGCTGTTTGGGATAATTATTGTGATAGGAAGCACCCCAAACCCCTATTTCCCTATTGAGCCGACCATTAATGTGACCAGATCAGCCACTCCCTTTTCTGTAAAGTTTGATGCTTGCCAGGTCATACCCTGTGGAGACTTAAATGCACAGAGACAACTCTCACAGATAGATAAATACCTCTGTCCTGAGACAGATAATAGCATGGGGCCACCCTGTCTGACTTGGAGTGACATATGGTGGACCACTCAGTACCAAAGGTGGACAGCCAGCACAAGTCCACTCAGGTGGCAACTCAGGCAGGGATGGGACCACATGAAGCCAAAATTGCATATTTACAAAGGGACTATGCCCCCTAACTGCCAGCCATTACAATGTAATCCGATAATCCTTTCTATTAATAACCCTGCTGAAATAAACATCTTCCCTGTAGTAGCCCCCCGGACTTATGGACTAGGAGCTGACACATCTGGAAAGGACCCCCGGGGAAAATTTAATATAGCTTTAGTTAGCGGTCCAGGAGTTAAATCTACTACCATAGTGCCTAACCCAAAAAAGGAGACATCAAAACACCAGCCTATAAATAATCCAAAACAAGTAAAGGTGATTGAGGTAAAGGATTTGAGACAGACTCTAGAAATTGAAACAAGATATGGGGGGCCAAATGCCTGGATGGAGTGGGTAAAATTCTCAGTGTTGGCCCTAAACAAAAGCGACTGTTATGCATGTGCTGCAGGGCGACCACAGGCACAGGTAATCCCGTTCCCTCTCAGATGGGACAATGATCCTTCCGGATTTGGCTGCATGATGGCACTCTACCAAGACAAAAAGGCCTGGGGAAATGAGACATGTAGGAGTTAGGCCCTGCTCTACCCCGGCGATCCGCGAGTCAGACCCGAGGGTGACACCCTCCTTCTCTGTGGGAAAGATGAACTACTCTTCGTGACTCTCTAGACGGGGAGAAAAGTTCACTACTCCTGTGGGAGACCTGTCAGACTGCGTAAAGCCAAGAGACGTGTCGCACAAACCGGGAGCCAATTACTCCAACTTAAATATTCCTCGGGCCCATGTCTGGTGGTACTGCGGGAACTGGACTCTCTTGGACAGATTGCCCACCGGATGGACGGGAACATGTGCCTTGGTTCAATTGGCTATACCATTCATCCTGGCATTTCGTCCCCCTATAAGGGCCAAAAGATCCATACCGGGATCTTTCGACCCAGAGATATATCTAGGCTGAATAGGAGTGCCCAGGGGAGTCCCCAATGAGTTCAAGGCCAGAGATCAGATAGCAGCAGGATTTGAGTCGTTCCTTTTCTGGTGGGTGACAGTTAACGAAAATGTAGATTGGATAAACTATATTTACTACAACCAGCAAAGATTTATTAATTACACTAGAGAGGCCCTAGAAGGAGTGGCTAGCCAGTTAGACGCCACTAGACTCATGACCTGGGAAAATAGAACTGCCTTACATATGCTATTAGCAGAAAAAGGCGGAGTATGTGTCAGGCTGGGAGGGAACTGCTGTACCTTTATCCCCAATAACTCCGCCCCGGACGGCACCATAACTAAGGCCCTCAAAGGATTATCATCATTGGCAGACGAACTGGCTAGAAATTCAGGAATTAAAAACCCTGTTACTGGCTGGCTGGAAGAATGGTTCTCAACTTTAGGTGGTTACAAGACTCTGATAATAAGTATGCTTACAATATTGGGAATTCTCCTATTCATTCCCTGTTTTATCCCCTTAATCACCTGAATCGTTTCAAACTTCATTGAAAATTTAGTCGAAAGGAAAACGGCCACCCATGCAATGATGCTATGGAAATATCAACCAGTAAGTCAAGATGAAAATGATGCTATTGGACCTTAAGTCAGATCCAAGCATCAAAGGGGGGAATGAGGCAGGTTAATAACAAAGCAGGGAAGGAAGAGGCAAACAGAAGAGAATGCATGCCTCAGGGAAGAAGTACCTTATGGCCTCTTTCACAAGATCCTGCCATGGGCAGCCCAGACATCTGAGTCTAGGAGATAAGGGAAAACCTAACGTCTGCACTCTGGCTTCTGTACCTTGCTCCTGCATAGATAAGCATAGCAATAGGCTCCCAAAAAGTGCAGGAACTGGTCTATAAAAGGAGAAACTTTCCTTTGGTTCGAGGCTCAGTCTCTGGATGTGAGTCCACTGGGCCTGTACCGGTACAATAAACATTGCTTCCTGTATTGCAAGCCTCGGTGTGCTGCCTATCTCTACTGATCCCTCCAACAACAAGGCCCCGGCTTGTCAGCTGCATAGAAATGAATTTCCACCTAGAGACGGAAAGTAGTGAAACAAGCAAAGTGTTTAATAGGAGGAAAAGAATACAGTCTGTGTGGATAGACACACAGGTGGGCTCGGAGAGAGTCGCTCCCTCCTGGTAGTTTGAATCACTTTTGGGGCATTTCTTCCAGGTTTCCTTTGGCCAATCATCTTGCTTTGCCTGGTTCTGAGTCCGTATTTGGTGTATCTCAGGGTCCTCCTGTGTGTGCGTCTCTTTAGCCAAGATGGATTCCAGGGAAGAGGCCTATGGGTAGTTGATATCACTTACTATGGGGTGGCGCCCCCTCACCTTTTGACCTCCAGGGAGCCTTTATGCACATGTGTAGTTGGGGAGGTCTCTTTGACCTTGAGAATGAGTGTGGTCTTTTATCTCTAATCTGGGCAGGGTGCAGCCTCCTCTCTCGATTGTCCTGCTATTATGAAGTTTCTGTCCACAGGGGAGAAACTGTTCAGCCTGGGGCCCATCTATCTCCTGCCTCAGAACTACCTTTGTATTCCTGGACTAAATCCTACTCAGTCATATATAATATCTTGCTCTTTTGCTATATTGCTGGAATCTATTTGCTTATCTTTTCTTCAGAATTTTTGCACTTGTCTTCAATAGGTTTCACTCTATAATTTGTTTAGTAGGTTTGTTACCCCTTGGAGCTGAATCGGACTCTGTGTTGGATCTATTTCTTTGACTCTGACCTTTGCTTTTTGTTGCTTTTGTTGCTGTAGTCATGCATGATGGCCTGCCTCCGGGAGCACTGCCCCTCTGCCTGAAGGTTGGACTGGAGTGCCTCTGTTCAGCCCGCCCGCCACCCCCTGCCACGCCCCCTCCCCCCCCACCGGCAGACAGTCTGCCCTGCCCACCTGTGTGAATGGCTGAAATTAACATATCGCCTCACTGAGGCTGGTTGTTTCTGGAGATCTTTTGTAAGACTGATGACCCTTTGGCTTTGCTTCCCCACAGCCCCTCCCTCTCTGGTTCTATGGGGCAGCCTGGCATCCAGACCCCAATAAGATGGTTTTTTGAGGAGACATTAGTCTGCCATCTTCTCAGTTTGCTGGCTTTCTGAATAAAGTCGTATTCCTTGCCTCAACACCTCGTCTCTGATGCATTGGCCTGTCGTGCGGGAGCAGAATGAGCTTGGACTTGGTAACAGGTTTATGTATTTGGTTTATTGTTGGCCTTACGGAAGAGCAAAGGTCAAGCCTAGGTAATACACCCCTGAAGAAGATGAATGAGCGGGGGCTTGCCTAGCAAACAACAATTTAAATGTCAAAAAGGAAACTTTAAAATTCCTATATGAAAATATAGACAAGTATCTTTTTGACTTTGGGGGTAGGGAAAACATAAAAGGCATGAATCCTTAAAAAAAAATTGATAGATTTAACCACATTAGAATTGAGAACTTCTGTTTACCAAAGAATCTTTCTTTTTTCTTTTTAAATGGACCAAAGTTATTTAATTAGGTTCTTTGTAAGAAGTTTAGAACACTACTTTGTGAGGATGAATTCCACTGGGGAGAACAAACACAGAGTGGAGGTAACCCCGGAGCTGAGGACCAGCTTTGATTCTTCGCAGAATTTGTGAGTCCACAGCTTTCTGACCAACCTTGCACTGCTCTGTAATCTCGTATTTCTCTCTTTCTGTGTCAAAGATCTCACCTTCCTGGTGCCTGGGCTTTCACAGCTTCTCCTTCTTGAAGTAAGCATCAGTGAGATGTTCTGGGATTTTCACACCATTGATATCAATTTTGGTGGAGGTGGCAATGACAAATTTCTGGTGTGTCCTACGCAGAAGAACTCCACTGAGGGACAAAGGCCCAGTCACAAGTAGCAAGCCACTGCTCCGCTGCTTCAGGAAAATGACCCTGTTGCCTCTGTGGTGCCCAGTGAGGATGATGAGAATGGTCCCAGGAGAGATGCTGGCGCGCCGTTTTCTCACGTGCTTTCTGAAGGGCTTTTTGCCGTGACTCAACAGCTTTCGAGGCACATCTTCAGTAGGATAATGCCTAGGCATTTTGCGAAGTTTAACCACCCGGGTACCACCATTCTTGTCACCACCAACTGGTTTTGTGACAGTACTAAGAACCTTCACCTTCTTTTCCTTTTCAACCTTGGATTTAGCTGCTGAGTATTTCCCCTTGTACAAGGCCTTTCTGGAATACATAGCCAATCGGGAATATCTGCCAATTCCTCTGACCAGGACAGGGTTTTGGCTGCAGTGGGGCTTCCCCTTCTTAACCGGCTTCACCTTTTTAACCTTGCCAGCCTTCTTGGCTTCGGGTTTTTTCTCCTTAGTATCTGGCTTCTCAGCCTTTTCACCTGCCATCTTGCAAGATGGGAAAGAACCCAAAGACTCTCTCAAGAAAGTGAAAAGGCAGGCCACAGACTGAGAGAAGATACGTGTAATATTTGTAAGTGACAAAGGATTAGTATCCAGAATATAGAAACAATTCCTATAGATCAGTAAGCAAATAGAAAAAGAAAACAATACAGAAAAGGGCAAAAGTCAAAACCAGGTGTAACGTAGAAGAGAAAATGCAAATGGCCAAGAAACCACAGAAGGAAAGATTTGCCTCAACAGTGTCAACGAGAATAACCAATAAACAATCTACAATAGGATAGAAAAGAATTTTATTTGAGTCAAAGTGAGGGCTGTAGCCTGGAAGACAGCCTCTCAGATGACTCTGAGGAACTGGTCCGAAGAAGCATGGTTTTCAGCACAGTTTTGTAACTGTCAGAACAAAGGACATCAAAGATAAGGATACATTCCTTCGAGGTTTAAAAAAAACAGACCAGCACATACATAGCGAGTCAGTATGGCCTTGGCACCTGGGAAGGGAGTCTCATCAAATCCAAGGAGTTCCAGGAAGGGAGGCATTTCATCTTTATTCTTATCATGGATATTCTTTACTTCTGGTTAATGCACACTTTTCTTTAATAAATAAAGCAGATGTACAATGTGTGTCCCATAGGCCACAAACACGCTGTTTTAGTTAGCTTCAAACTCAAGTTAACTCATGCATAAGCCAGAATGACTTCCCCAGACCCCAGGATGTGAACATTTCTTCCATCATCAGTAATCAGGGAAATGCAAAATCATGGTGAGAGACCATTTCCACTCTCCAGCCTGGCAGAAATGAAGTCTGAAAATACCAAGAGGTGAAGAAGATATAGATCCCAAATTCATCCTTAAAGAGGAATGATACACACACTGCAACCTGGACGAACCCTGAGACATTATGCTGAGTGAAATAAGCCAGGTGTTAGAATAACAAATGTCATACAATTCCGCTTGTGTGAAATATCTAGAATGGAAAAATTCCTACAGACAGAAAGTAGATAGAAGTTACCAGGGGCTCAGGGAGAGAAAGGGGGAATTATTGCTTAATGGGTACAAAGCTTCTGTTTGAGGTGATTAAAGGGTTTTAGAAATATGTTTGAACACTGTGAATGTAATTAATGCCCCTGAATTGTACTTAAAAGTGGTTAAAATGTTTTTGTGTTAAACGTACTTTTCCCCAATCTTAAAAAGCAAGAGAATGATAAATCCAACTGTAGCCTGTTGCTGTGGGGTGTGGGAGAAGCAGGGTCAGGATGGCATATGTAGGTTACCGATCATGGTCCTGGGCCAGGGTTGGGTGGTGGCTTCGCAGGTGTTAATGAGCTTATTTTTAAAATAAACAAAATGGAAGTGGGCCTTGAGTGGACAAATCTGATGGATAGTGAGTAACCCAATTCTGTGCATCTCAAAAAAAAACCAAACAAACTAGAAAAGCAAATACCCATGCTCCCATGAGCCAAAACGTGTTCTCATATAGGACATGAGAACCCCCCTGGGCCCACCATTTGCTTCCTCCATGTCAGCAACAGGGTTTTCAGTTTTGCAAGATACAATAGCAGAAATCGTCCCTTACAACTACTGTCGACTGATCTTTGACAAAGGAGCAAAGGCAATTCCATGGACAATGGATGATCTTGTCAACACATGGTGCTGGAACAACTGGAGGTCCACATGTAAAAACAACGAAGCTAGACACAGACCTTATGCCTTTCACAAAAATTGACTCAAAATGATTCATAGACCTACACATGAAATGCCAAACTCTAAAATCCTAGAAGCTGATAGGATTCTAGAGGAAACCTAGAGGAAAATCTAGATGACCTTGCATTTGATGATGACTTCTTTGGCTACAACACCAAAGGCACGAGCCATGGAAAATAGAGTGCCACAAAAACAGAAATATAGATCATACAGATGATTGACCTTGGTGTACCTCAAAAACTGGTACAAGAGTGTAAAGCAATTATATTCCAATAAAAAAAAAAAGAAATATAGATCAGTGGAACAAGATAGAAAGCCCAGAGATAAACCCACACACCTATGGTCTCCTAATCTATGACAAAGGAGGCAAGAGTATACAATGAACAAAAGACATCCTCTTCAATAAGAGATGCTGGGAAAATTGGACAGCCACTTGTAAAAGGATGAAATTAGAACACTTCCTATCACCATACACAAAAATAAACTCAAAATGGATTAAAGACCTAAATGTAAGGCCAGACACTATAAAACTCCTAGAGGAAAACATAGGAAGAACAGTCTTTGACATAAATCACAGCAAGATCTTTTTTGATCCACCTCCTAGAGTAATGGAAATAAAAACAAAAATAAACAAATGGGACCTAATAGAACTTAAAAGCTTTTGCACAGCAAAGGAAACCATAAACAAGACAAAAGGACAACCCTCAGAATGGGAGAAAATGTTTGCAAACGAAGCAACTGACAAAGGATTAATCTCCAAAATATACAAGCAGCTCATGCAGCTCAATATCAAAAAAACAAACAACCCGGGACTTCCCTGGTGGTGCAGTGGTTAAAAATCAACCTGCCAATGCAGAGGACATGGGTTCGAGCCCTGGTCCAGGAAGATCCCACATGCTGCACAGCAACTAAGCCCATACACCACAACTACTGAGCCTGTGCTCTAGAGCCCGCAAGCTGCAACTATTGAGCCTTTGAGCCACAACTACTGAAGCCTGTGTGCCTAGAGCCCATGCTCCACAACAAGAGAAGCCACTGCACTGAGAAGGCCTTGCACCACACAACAAATAGTAGCGCCCACTCGCCACAACTAGAGAAAGCCTGTGTGCAGCAATGAAGACCCAATGTAGCCAGTAAGTAAGTAAATAAATAAATAAAATAAAATAAGATAAAATAAACCAAACAACCCAATCCAAAAATGGGTGAAAGACCTAAACAGACATTTTTCCAAAGAAGACATACAAATGGCCAAGAGGCACATGAAAAGATGCTCAACATCACTAATCATTAGAGAAATGCAAGTCAAAGCCACAATGAGGTATCACCTCACACCGGTCAGAATGGCCATCATCAAAAAAGCTAGAAACAATAAATGCTGGAGAAGGTGTGGAGAAAAGGGAGCCCTCCTGCACTGTTGGTGGGAATGTAAATTGATACAGCTGCTATGGAGAACAGTATGGAGGTTCCTTAAAAAACTAAAAATGGAACTACCATATGACCCAGCAATCCCACTACTGGGTATATACCCTGAGAAAACCATAATTCAAAAAGACACATGCACCCCAATGTTCATTGCAGTGCTATTTACTATAGCCAGGATATAGAGGCACCCTAAATGTCCATCAACAGAGGAATGGATAAAGAAGATGTGGTACATATATACAGTGGAATATTACTCAGCCATAAAAAGGAATGAAATTGAGTTATTTGTCATGAGGTGGATGGACCTAGAGTCTGTCATACAGAGCAAAGTAAGTGAGAAAGAGAAAAACAAATAGCATATGCTAATGCATATACATATGGAATCTAGAAAAATGGTACTGATGAACCTAGTGACAGGGCAGGAATAAAGACGCAGATGTAGAGAATGGACTGGAGGACACGAGGGTGGGGAAGTGGAAGCTGGGACGAAGTGAGAGAGTAGCACTGACATATATACACTACCAAATGTAAAATAGATAGCTAGTGGGAAGCTGCTGCGTAGCACAGCTTTGGTGCTTTGTGATGACCTAGGGGGTGGGATAGGGAGAGAGGGAGGCTCAAAAGGGAGGGGATATGAGGATATATGTATAAATACAGATGATTCACTTTGTTGTACAGTGGAAACTAGCACAGTAGTGTAAAGCAATTATACTCCAATAAATATGTATTAAAAAAAGAAAAGAAAAAAAGAAAATACAGTGGCAAACACAAAAAAGTAGGAGGGTACAACCTCTTCATTCTAGAATGACAGACGACGGGTCCAGCCTCCCCAGAGACGGGGAGCTGGACAGTTTCTGGGTTGTGGTCTGGCCTCTGCTTCCCTGGGAGCTCCCTTCTGGGGGCACCAGTGGGCAAGGTCATGAGTGACTACGGGGAAACAAGGCTTCCCAGTTGGGCATCTGGCAGGGCTGGGGTGAGGACCAGGCAGGGACCGTACATCCCCCGGAAAAACAGGAGACTGGGCTCCTGACCTCTCTGCAGCAATCAGGGATGAGTTGGAGTGGAACATTTCTGTGGGGTTACATGGTGTCCTCAGCAGGTCCAAGCTTCAGGACATGGAAGGAAAGAAGCACAGAGTCATGATAGGAGCAGTCCAGATAAGAACCTGGGCCAGGCTCACATTGGTATTTGGTCTTCAGGTTAAAAAATGCTGCAGTGGCCATGGAGATTATGGTAGTGACAGCCCTCATCATGTCTGTCTCTTGAGCGGGCTGTTCTGCTCCAGCCTGGCTGCCCGCCATACCTGTTGCCCTCCTGCCATGCTAGGGTGTCCCTCCACCCTCCTCCTCGTTGCCGAGCTCAGATCAAAGTAGCTGCTCCTGGGTTAATTGACTGTCCCCAATCTTCGTCTCTCACACTCTCAGAGGGTTTTGTATATTAGGATTTTACTGACTGCAGGAAGAAACTGACTCTAACTTAAGCAAGAAAAGGGATTTATTGTGACTTCCCTGGTGGCGCAGTGGATAGGACTCTGCGCTCCCAATGCAGGGGGCCTGGGTTCCATCGCTGGTCAGGGAACTCAATCCCACATGCATGCCGCAACTAAGAAGCCTGGCTGCCTGGCTGGCCCAACTAACTAACTAAATAAATAAATATTTTTTTTTAAAAAGGGATTTATTTGGCATGATGCTGGGTAGATCATCCAATTTGTGGAATGTCTAATTAAGCAGGTCTGGAGATGTACAGGTGTCACCTGTTTTCAGAGTAACCCAGAGCAAGAAAGGGCCCTGCAGGGGGTCTAGGCTGCAGTGCAGGCTGCGGCCGCTAGAGCCGTGAGAAGCAGCCAATAGAAAGGCTCAAGGGGATCTGTCCATGGTGGATCAAGACGCTGGACAGAGTGTGTGGGAAGCCTCAGTGGAAGGATCCCAGTACAGAGCTACTCACCACTCAAGAAGCAGCTGCTGTCATGCGGCTGGGCCGAGGTCCAGACTTCAAGCCTGATCCCAGGATATCAAGAGCCTATGTGACCAGAGCTGCCCATCACAAGCTGAGTATAGGCAGACCCAGCAAGCCCTTCAGCACAGCAGGCACAGCAGCGATCCAGCGGATATGGCCCCTTCCAGACCAGGCCCAACTGGGGCCCGAGGCTATGTGGGTCAGGTATGTGGACAGGTCGTCAAGACCGCACGCCACCTGCCTCCATCTCACTGTACTTTCCCTCAGCTCACACCTGTGGGCTCATGGGCGGAGGTTCCCTGGGACTGACCCACGCTGGGGACATACCGAGACCCGGCTCATAGATGGGTCACCGCATCATGTCGGTACTCGTGAAAATGGATTGCTGCCTCAGTACAGTCCCGTTCAGGGGGGCCCTCAGGGAGAGGGTGAGGGGAACCCCCCGTGAGCAATGCACTTGGCCGTCCACTTGCTCGCTGTGGCCTGAGATACGGGTGTCCATGGAAAACAACTTGACTGATGGGTTAGGGACCCAGGAGAAGTAAGACTGGGTCAGTAGGAAGGGTTCTGCACCCAATTTCAAGGTGTGACGTGGGATTCTCCCCCAGCACCAAGCAATTCTCACACAGAAGCTGGTGTCCTATAATTCAACTCAATTCCGACCCTTTCTACCCGGAGATAGCATCAGATTCCACAGCTGAAGGGTTCAGTCCTACAAGACTGCCCACCGCCTGCGACTTCAGCTGCTAGTCACAAGGCCAGGTTGTCATCTGTGCCCCTGACGGACTGGCTACAGATTGGAGGTTCCCACGTCCCCTCCCTTGGGTCTGGCTCACAGGACTCCGCGAAACCCTTTACTTGCTAGGTCACTGGCTTATTATAAAAGGATGTAACTGAGAAACAGCCGGATGGAAGAGATGCACGGGGCAGGGCGTGGGGAAAGGGCCCGGAGCTTCCACACCCTCGGCAGGCGCCCTCTCCCAGCACCTCCACGTGTTCACCAACCCAGAAGCTCCCTGAACCCGGTCCCGGTGGGTTTGCATGGACGCTTCGTCCCACAGGCACGAGGGATGAAATCACTGGCCGTTGATTCAACCTCCAGGCCCTCTCCTCTCCCCAGAGGCCGAATAGGGGTGAAACTGAAACTTCCCACCCTCTAATCACTTGGTTGGTTCCCCTGGCAACCAGTCCCCATCCTCAGGTGGGGTCCGAAAGTCATCTCAGTCACATAATAGAGACACTTTGATAGCTCTCATCACTTAAGAAATTCCAAGGGTTTTAGGAGCTCTGTGCCAGGGACAGGGGAAAAGACCAAATATATATATTTCTTATAAATCACAATATCACAGTCAAAGACTAGAAGATTTGGAGACGAGGGTGTGGAGGTAACTAGTGCACTGAAGGGGGTGCACAGCAAGAGGGTGTGGCTCCTGTGTCTCTCACTGGTGGAGGTCAGCTGGCCTCTCTCCACGGTGCCCTGGACCCACGAAGGCAGTGGCTGTGGTGGAAGGGCTGGAGGCTCTGCGCAGGCCCAAGAGCAAGGGTTTCCTCTCACGAGGAGGCTGATCTTGATCCTGCCACCACTGAGTGCCCAACCCGCCAGAGCCGTGACCAATACTCAGCCCCCAATGTGATGCCATTTCTCCAGGGGAGCATCCAGCTGTTTGGAGGCAGGGTGATTACACTGGTGGAAGGGGCAATAATTGGTTGTACTCCAGATGTGGATTGACCTTCCTGTGCACAGCGTGTCTGCCAGCAATCCATGTCGGGGCTTACATAGTATGCCGCGTACCAGGGCTTCAGAGTAAGGGGCTCTTTTCCAAGAAAGGAGGTATGACAACAGGCACACAACTGTGGGAGTCAGTGGTCTTGCCATACACTGCATCTCCCCAAAACACCCAGCGCCTACCAAAGGCTCAGCAAAGATAGCAGCTCAGGGAAAATACCCTGTGGGGCTGGGGAGCGTTGCTTGATAATGTGACAGATGCACTGAGTTAATAGTTAATACCCGGTGCTGTGTCCCCAGTAGACAGAATCCATGGTGCTGTGGACCAAGGGATAAGAGTAGGGTTGGCTGCTCTCCCAGTCAATCCCAGTGACCCATCTGGGGAATCTGTGCTCCCCATTTCTGAAATCTTAGGCCCTGCTGAGCTAGAGGCCCTGATTTCTGGGCCGGGGGCACTGCTTCCATCAGGGCTCATGGTAAGGGCTCTGCTGAACTTGAAATGAAACCTACCGTCTGGTCAACGTGGGCTCCTCGTACCCAGGGACCATCTAGCCGAGAAAAGATCTATGTATTGGCAGAGCAGTTGATCCTGAGTACATTGGGAGCTAGCATGGCTGCTATCCAAGGACAGCAAGAAGCATGTCCATGACACACGGATTCACTAGGGTGTCTCTCGGTGTTTTGTAAACAGGCAATTGCACACTGGTGGCCTGACAAGGGGAAAACAATGAAATGCTCAGACCAGACCTGTGGTGGATAAAGGTCAGGTTCAGTCCTCCGTGAAAATCACCTAGACCAGTGGAGATGCTTTCTGAGGGTGAGGGAAATCTAAAATGGGTGATGGAGGAGGGTAAGGTCAATAGCAAAATGACCACAGAGCCCTCCCATTCGGGTCTGCACAGACACTCTCGTTCCTATCATATGCGACTTTGTTGCTCCTCCCACCAAGAGGCAGAGTGCATTTCTGCAGGCTCGGAATCTGGACTTGCTGTTGTGTAGTGGGTAGAATTACATCCTCCAAAAAGTTCAAGGTCCAGTCCCTGGTACCTGTGAATGTGACCTTATTTGGAATTAGAATCTTTGCAGATGTAACCAAGTTAAGAGGAAGTCATGCTGGATTTGGATGGGCCCTAAGTCAAACGACTGGTGTCCCTTTTTTTTTTTCTTTTTTTGCCACGCAGTGTGGCTTGCCATGGCAGTGAAAGTGCAGAATCCTAACCACTGGACCGGCAAGGGAACTCCCTGGTGTCCTTATAAAGAAGAAGGAAAGTTGCACCCAGACACAGAGGAGATACATGGGGAAGAAGGTCATATGAAGATGAAGGCAAAAATTGGAGGAATGTAGCTACGAGTGAAGAAACACCAAAGATGGCTAAGAACCACCGAGCAGCGAGGAAGAGGCAAAGAAGGACCCTCCCCTAGAGCCCTCAGAGGGAGCGTGGCCCTGCCAACACCTTAATTTTGGACTTGGAGCCTCTAGAACTATGAAGAGAATCCATCTCTGTTGTTTTAAGCTGCCAGGCTCATGGTCTCCTCTTTGGGTTTAGGGCAGACAATTCTATCCAGCCAGCCACTAGCAGGGTCAAGTTCCAGCAGCTTCAAGTGCAGACCAACTTGAGAATGTACCCTTATGTTGGCTCTCATTCCCCTGAGACCACCTTCTGACATATGCAACCTGCACACCAGCCCTTGCCTCAAGGTCTGCTTTTTGCAACACTCACACCCCTTTTCCAGACTCCAGGCAGGCCCACCGTTCCTGATTCCTGTTCTCTGAACCAGGAGTCAGGGAGGAAAGAAGGGCTTTGGAGGGGCCTTCGCCAACCGCTGCCGTCTAATTAAACAGCCCTGTGTGGTTAATGAGTCTATCACTTGCCAAAGCCTGGAAAGGAAGCATGCAACAATTTAATCAAGTCATCTTCTGCAGCCAGAGGGCCTGGGCTCTGCAGCTCTGCCTGGCACCCCGTGGGACCCCGGCCCTCAATCCGATGCTGCTTTCCAGGCAAAGGCCTTCTCTCTCCAAGCTTGTCCAAGAAGAAAGGACAGGTTGTGGGAGAAAAGAGGGAGAGATGGAGGGAACGTTAAAGCGGTGTGCCTGAGCGCAGGCGGAGCCTGGGAGAGACACAGGTAGTCGGCGGACCCAAGGGGCCCAGTCCTGCGCGCCAGGGCCCCAGGGCATCCCAAGCCGCTCGGTCGGCTTTCCCTATGACCCACCCCATCTCGTGCTATTTTTCTTCTTCTCCTTCTTATTTCTTAAAAAAATTTTAACAAAGTTGTCCATTTCGACAACAACGAAAGAACAGCTGAGTTGAAGGAGAGAAGCAGTCATTCAAGGGAAGCCGGAGGGAGGGCTACAGGCATTCGGGCTGCAACGCGGAGGACCTGGGAAAGGGTCTGAAATCGCGCCCCCCTTCCGAGGCCCCAAGCTCTCTGGGGGATCCGTGGAGGCGCTCCTCCAAACAGGACCCCCGTCTCCCGGGCTGGCACAGCGCGGGTGGCACCAACTGTGCCGGGCGCTGGGAGACGGACGCCGGGGATCGCGGGGAACGGGAGCCCCCCGCCAGCCAGCCCCCCCGTCAAGGCCCCGCCCCCGGCTTCCCGCGCCGGCTCCGGCAGCCTGCAGCCGCTCGCTCTCCCACCCAGCCCAGCTCCCCTCTCTCGCGCGCTTGCGCCCGTTCCCCGCGCCCCTCCCCCGCCGCCGCCGCGGGCGCGCGCGCTGTGCCCGTCGTCCCGGGCGGGAGCTGGAGACCGCGAGGCCGGCTGCGGGCCGGAGAGCAGGCGCCGGGAGCGCCGGGAGCGCGGCCGGGCGAGGCGAGAGCGCGGACGCGGGCCTGGCCGCGGGCGGGGGCCGCCGCCGTGCCGCCGCCCCCCAGTCGGCCGGCCGGGCCGCGGCGCCACGCGCGAGGGCCGGGCTCCCGGGGCTGGTGGCCATGGGCGGGAGCCGGAGGCGGCAGCCGCAGCGGCAGCGGCGAGCCCCGCGGGCGGGGAGGCACGCGGCCCACGGCCCCTGACGGTCCCCTGTGGCCTGGCGCGCCCCCGCGCCTCCTGGGGGGCCGTAGCCGAGCAACGCCCGGCGCGCCCGCCCATCCCCCGCTGCCCTTTTTTTTCCTGGCCGGGTGCGAGGGAGCATGCCCGCGCCTGGCCTCAGCCAGCTAAGAGTTAACCCGAGGGGCGTGGAGCTGCTCCCCCCGCGGGGGCGTGCTCCCCTCCCCCGCTAGGCGGCCCGCCCCCCGCGCTAGGGTATGGCCCCCGGCCCCGGCCCGGGACCCGAGGTCCCGCACACGGGCCAGTGAAAGGCGTTTTCCCGTTCCCGCCCTCCTTCCCTCGCCGGCCAGCACCATGGGATGTAATATGTGCGTGGTCCAGAAACCGGAGGAGCAGTACAAAGTGATGCTTCAGGTAGGGCGGCTGGGCCGCTGGGGCGAGGGGCGTGGGCGACACCTGGGGAAGAGCTGGCACGGGGGGGGAGGGCTCGAAGAGGAAGAGGTAGGGAGCCATCCTCGCCCTCAGTTTTTGGGGTTGCTGGGTATTGGTGCTCCGTGGGAACCAGGCATAAATGGGGAGTCCCAGCTTGGGGATAGGGGTGCGGGGCGCATCCGTTGCGCGCCCGGAGTAGACTGATTGGGACGCGAGCCCTGGGTCCAGATCGGCCCGGGTCGGGAAGTTGGGCTCAGCCCAGGTCCGGTGCGCATGCACCCCGGGTCTGGGAGCCGGGAAACGCTTTGCTGCCGGCGCTGGCGCGGGATGGGGGTTGCATAGCAACGGCCTCTGTTCCCCACACTCGCTAGCCCGGGTGGACCCAGGGCGGGGAAGGGAGAAGGGCGCCCGCGGCGCGGGGGGGCGGGGCAAATCCAGGTCGCCGTGGGCCTGGGGTACAGGAGCGCGCCGGCCGCCTCGGGACCCCGCGGACGCCCGGCCAGGGTCGGGTGCCTACCCCGACACCCACTCTCCGCTCCGGCTCTTCCCAGACAAACGGTGGGCTCCCAGGCCTTGGGAGCTTCGGGTGAGTGGCTGTCGCCCGGTCTGCCGAAAGGGCAGTCTGCGGGTGTCGTTGCCCGGCCTGTCCTATGCCCCGCAGGGCCTTGGGGCCTTGGGCGGGGTGGGGGTTGGCGTGTACCGGGCAGTGCTCGGCGGGGAGGGAGGGGAGACTCCAGGTCGTGCTCTCGGACCCGGAGCTCGGCATCCTTGCCTGTGCGTGGCGTGACTTCGTGAGTGCGTGCCTGTGCCCCGTCTGTGTGTGCGCGGAGGCTCCTCCGGTCCCGCGTGTGTGTACTTTCTGTGTGCGCTCTGAGAGCTGTCAAGAGAAATGTCCCGGATGGCTTGGCCTGAGACGCCCCCAGGGCTCTGCAGAGGGAGTTCGAGGTCTGAGGGAGCCGGGACCCAGGGGCAGACCGGGCGCCCACAGGTATACGTTTCTACTCTGGGTTTGTTGGACCAGACTGGGGAGCAAGTGCAGGTCGGAGAGGTGTTGGCCGGGGGAATGGGGTCTCCTTATAAGAATAGGGGGAACCCCTATAGGCATTGGCGGGGACGCGGTGGGGATTGGGAAAAGAGCGGGAGCGCTGCATTCGTGCTAGGAGCCTACTTCCTCTGCCCGTCCTGGGCGGGAGCAGGAGGCGGGCAGACGGGAGTCTTGCCCTAGCCTGGCGGTGCTCCTCATCCACGCTCCCGGGCGGTCTCCCGGGACGCGCGGGCCCTCTGCTTTTCCCGCTCGCCGGCCCTCTTGCCCGCGGCCCTTCTTTCTGCCATTCTTCTTCCCCACCCCACCTCGCCCCGTGCTTTCTCTCATCTCTCGTTCCAGCTCTTTGGAAATCTTGCCTGGCCATTGCCATTCCTCCTCTTGGGATCGGGTTCGGGAATGACCCAGGTTGGGACCGCGAGGCAGTCTGGTGGAATCCCGTGGTGGGCACCCCAGCTGCCGTCGGGAGGTGGGCTGCGCCGATTGGTAGATGAGGCCGTGGGATCCCATCCTAACTGCTTCCTTTCTTGGAATCATTCCATCAAATGGCAAGCGAATCCAGAGCGGTTGGCTCTTGACTTCCTCCGAGAGGGACTGATGTTCTTCGTTACAGGCCAACCCCGTGGGGATGTGTGGAAAGTGGAGGGCAACCTGCACTGCACTGCAGGCCCCAGATGAACCGTGGTTGGGAGGCGACGCTGCTGTTACCTTCGGGTTCCGGGGGCGAGGGGAGGCTGCCACAGATCTGGCTGGGACGGCCTTCAGGGAGGCTCCATGTCAGAGGAAGGCTTGAGGTGAACCTGGACAGGAAGGCCCTGGGCCTGGCTTTTCTCCGGGAGCAAGTTGCTCCCCTGGAGGGGGGCCGCTGCAGGCCAGCTGCCTCTGCTTTTCCTCCTCTGAAGCCTTCGCTGACCAGTCCCTGGGGACGCTGCTCCCTTTCAAAGTTCCTGCAGAAGTTTGGACAGAATCTGAGACTGGATGCAGTTTTATTTTACTTTAAACATTTTTTAATTTATCTTTTTAAGCTAATTTTTATTGGAGTCTAGTTGATTTAGAGTGTTTTAGTTTATGCTCTAACGCAAAGTGAATCATATCCACTCTTTCTTAGACTCTATCCTCATCTAGGCCATTGCACAGTATTGAGTAGAGTTCCCTGTGCTGTACAGTATGGATGCAGTTTGAAAGAAGGAACTATCCTTTAAAATTAAGGGAAGACAGAACAGAATTTACAAAAAAGGTCTGGAGAGCAGGGAAAACCATTAGCTGTCCCAGATTTCTCTGGGTCTGGGGGCTGGCGTCCCAGGCGCAGCAGGGAGCTTCTCCTGGCCCGAGCCTCTTTTCAGAGGGGAAGGAAGCTTTTGTCCCAGAAAGCTCCCAGGACCCTGTGCCTGTCTCCCCTTAAACTCTAGTGTTTCCCAGCTTCAGAGACACTTCTCCGTGGCTTATCCATACCTACGTGTGGCCTCTGCACCTTACCAAAATAAGGAACCCCACTGGGACAGAGTGCAGCCCAGAGAAATGTACAAGTACACCTACACCACTTGCCCTGTGGCTTCCTTATGCCGCGGGGCCTTGAGGCCCCTTCCTAGATCCCCAGAGGTCTCTGACCCCCAGGTTAGGAAGTCCCAAGTCTCTTATTCTAGCCTTGAGTTCCAGACCCTTTTCTCCCAAAGGTTCACAGGCACTTAAAAAAAACCCAACAACCAGCTTTATTGAGATGGGATTCACATACCCTTGTAAAACGTACAATTGAGTGTTTTTTTAGCATATTAAGAGAGTTGTGCGACCATCACCACTATCGAATTCCACAACACTATTGAATTCCGTCACCTTGAAAAGAAACCCTGTACCCATTAGCAGTCCTGTTCTCATTTCCCCCAATACCTCAAGGCTCTGGCAACCACTAAGCTACTTGTCTTTACGAACTTGCCTGTTCCAGACATTTCATCTCAATGAAACCATTGATACATGACCTTTTGTTGTCTTTCCTTTATGGTGTTTTTAAGGTTCAGCCATGTTGTAGCATGTATCAGTACTAAATTCCTTTTTATTACTGAAGCATATTCCATTGTGTAGCTATACCACATAATATTTATCCGTTCATCCATTGATGGACACGACTTATTTCCACCTTTTGGCTAGTGTGAACAGTGCTGTTGTGAACATGAGTGTACAAATATCTGTTTGAGTCCCTGCTTTCAGTTCTTTTGGGTAGATATCCAGAAATGGAATTGCTGGATCACATGGTAATTGTGTTTAGTGTTTTGATGAGCTGCCGAATTGCAGCATTTTACATTTTACATTCCCACCAGCAGTGTAAGAGGGTTCCAGTTTCTCCACAACCTCCGCACACACGTTTTTGATTATAGCCATCCTGTGTTTGAGGTGGTATCTCATTGTGCTTTCCATGTGCATTTCCTGATGAGCATCTTGTCCTGTGCTGTTGGCTATTTACATATCTTTTCTGGAGAAATGTCTTTCTTTATGCCTGTACCACATTCATTGCTTTTACTGGAGCTTTGTAAGTAAATTTTGAAGTGCGGGTCTCGCAACTTTGTACCCTTTAAGATTGTTTTGTGTTTCTGAGTCGCTTGAGTTTCCAAATGAATTTTAGGATCAGCTTGTCAATTTCTGAAAAACTAGCTGTGATTTTGTAGGAATTGCATTGAATTTGTATTGAATATGTATTGAATTTGCATTGAATATTGCATTGAATTTGGGGCAGTATTACCCATGAACATGGGATGTCTTTTTATTTGGGTCTTCAATTTCTTCACCCTGCGGCTTGTGGGATCTTAGTTCCCTGGCCAGGGATTGAACTCAGGTCCTTGGCAGTGAGAGCACAGAGTCCTAACCACTGGACCGCCAGGGAATTCCCTGGGTTTTCAATTTCTTTCGCCAATATTTTGCTCTTTTGTTAAATTTATTCCTGAGTACTTTATTATTTATGATGCTATTGTAAGCAGAATTGTTTTCTTAATTTCCTTTTCATTTTTCTTATTGCCATTGCATAGAAACACAATTTATTTTTTTTTACGTTGATCGTGTTATCTTGCAACCTTACTAAACTCATTTATTAGCTCGAATAATTGTTTTGAGTAGACTCTTCAGGAATAAATAGAGATAGTTTTACTTCCTTTCCAACCTGGATGCCTCTCATTTCTTTTTCTTGTGTATTTGCTCTGGCTAGCACCTTCAGTACAATGTTGAATAGAAGTGGTAAGAGTGGGCACCCTTGTCCTGTTCCTGATCTAAGGGATGAAGCTTTCAGTCTTTCACCCGTGACTATGAAGTTAGCTGTGGGTTTGTCATAGATGCTTTCTATCAGGTTGAGGAAGTTCCCTTCTATTTCAAGTTTGAGTGTTTCTATCATGAAGGGTTGTTAGATTTCGTCAAATGCTTTTTCTGTGGCTCCTGAGATGATCCTGTGGTTTTTGGGCCCTTGATTCTACTGATGTGGTCTATCACAGGCACTTTAAGTGCAGCTTGTCAGAACGCCAGCTCTCTTATCCCAGTCTTGTCCTCCAAGGATTCTTAACTAAGTGTGGGCGCTGGGGGGCGCACAGGGAGAGATGGAAAAATCTGGAAATGACCCTTGGGGGGGCGGGGCAGCTCATGCATGTTGTTAGGAAGAGGAAGAAGCAGGTCACAAAGGGTAGAAAGTGGGTTAGCGTGGTCACATAACAGTGAGCCGCAAAAGCACCTCCCGAGAGCC
This sequence comes from Hippopotamus amphibius kiboko, assembly GCF_030028045.1. NCBI lineage: Eukaryota > Metazoa > Chordata > Mammalia > Artiodactyla > Hippopotamidae > Hippopotamus > Hippopotamus amphibius. Next base: position 3,072,724 of record NC_080203.1, read on the forward strand.
TTTCCTGGTGTCCCTGCTTGCCAGGCCTGTGTCCTTCTCTCCGACACCATGACCCCCTTGCTGTGGATCTGTCTGAGCCATTGATAGAAAATTCTAAAAAATGCAGACTAATCCATAGAGACTGAAAGCAGATCAGGAGAGTTACCTGGTGACCTAGTGGTTAAGATTCGGTGCTCTCAGTGTCGTGGCCCGGGTTCAATCCCTGGTCAGGAGAACTGAGATCCCGCAAGCTGAGTGGTGTGGCCAAAAGAAAAAAAAAGAAAAAAAAAAGCAGATGAGTATTTGCAGGGATGGGTGGAAGGGAGGGGTGACAGACATAGGGGCAGGAGGACACTTTTGGGGATAATGGAAGTGGTCATCTTGATTGTGGTTATGGCTTCACAGATATATATATGTGCCTCACATCAAAACTTTTCAAGCTGTACGCTCCAAATATGTGCAGTTGATCATATGGCAGTTATACCCCAGTAAAGCTTTAAAAGCAAGAAATACATGTACACCTACCAAAGGAAGAAAAGCATGTGAGAGCACTTAGCTCAGCAGGGACCCCAGTGGGGCTGAGTGGGTCTGTCTTTCCTTCTACTTCAGGATCCCTGCCAGCGAAGACAGTGGTGTGGGGTTACTGAATGGCTCACGGGCTCTGTGCCTTAGTTTCCTCACCTGCTTGCTAAATGGGAATAAAGAGTGTCTGCCTCCCAGGGTCACTGCCTTTGGGAAATCAGCACGGCACTGATTTCCCTGGGATCTCATTTGGGTGGGGGTGGAGTTGCTGCCATCAGGCCATTTGGTGAGGCGTTAAGGCGTGGGAATTGGATGGAGAAGGCATTCCTCATCAACATGTCACAGTTAACGTCCAGTGACAGAAGAATGTCCAATATTATTTTGAGCGTTTTTCTAATAAGAAAGAGGGGAGAAAAACAGAGGGGCCCTGAGTTGTGAAGTGTAACGTGTTAAGATTAGTTTAGTCCGGTGATGGACACATACCAGGGTGGAGGCACATTTGGTCCCTTTGCACATGAGCCGAGCCAAAAGAAGAAAGACAGAAGCTGGGGCTCAGAGCTGGCTTTGGGTGTGACAAGGCGTCTCCCCTCTTTGTAGTGCAATCTGTCTCTTCCTCATGCTTGTTTTGAGCAGTGGAAATGAAAAGCACTCCATAAAGAATATGATTTTGATTACTGCAAGACAGGAGGCTTGCCTTTGGGCCAGCCAGAGGTGGGTGGGTGGGTGGGAGGGAGGTTTTTCATTGTCGTCCAGGGTGCCTGGGAAGCTGTGAGCACACACCCAAAGATGGATCTTAATGATCACCTCAGGAAATGCTTTGCTTTTCCATACTTGCCGCGTGTGGGGCATCCCTCATTCCCAGCCTCTCTCCTGACAGAGGTGCCAGAGAGGACTGCTCTTCCCAGGAAAGGCGGGGTGGGGGCAGGGCAGGTGGATGGAGAGGGGAGGAGACACCCTTTGAAGCACTTGCCAGTTGTCTGAATCCTGTCCAGGTGTATACAAGTCCTCCCTGGTTCCTCACGGGGGTGCTCTGGGCAGGCATGACTCTACCCTGAGGGCCTTGTTAAAATGCAGGATCTGCTTGAGCAGGTCCAGTGTGGGGCCTGGGATTCTGCATTACCACAAGCTCCCAGGGGATGTCCATGCTCCTTGTCCTCAGACTATACATTGAGTAGCGAGGACCTCGCGCAGGACTTGGGATAAATCAGTGAAGCCCCAAATTAAGTCAATATCACCTAGGAAGTGAGTTTATTACAGATGAGAGGGGGCAGGCCTCACCTCACACCTATCAAATCAGCTTCCAAGGTTGATTGCCCAGGTGGGGCCCCAAGGGACATAATCTGTTCTTCACGCCACATGCCGCTAACTGAGCCTCTTCCCATCACCCATATCCTTACCAACCTACAAGCAGCTCACACGGGTACCTAGACACACAGACACACACCATCCCCAAACTACTAAAAAGTCCTTTGAGATGAAGGCTTTCTGTTCTTTCTCTCGCTCCTGCCCCTGGGCAGAAAGAGTGGGCACAGAGTTCTGGGGGTGGATGTCCAGGCTGCCTCAACTGGGGGCACGCCATTCGCTGGGTCAGTCACATGTTGGCTTGTAGTGCTGTGTCCCTGCTACGATTCAAACAAATTAAGGCATTTTGCAGCCACCAATGCAGTTCTTCCAGCTGGGGATTGTCCTCGGATGGTAAAACCATTAGATAAAGGTTGTTGGGGATAAGATAGTCCCTGGGTCTCAAGGTATCACCCAGATTACTTGCGCATTAGGAAGGGAAAATGCAACTTTACAGGGGAGACACCAGGTGATCAAACGGAGCCTCCCTAACAGTGGGCAGCTGGGCCCCCTGCCCCTCCTCACCCTGTGGGGTTGGGGAGAAGGACATAGCCTGCCCTGGAGGCACTGTCCTCAAAACACCTAAACTGAATCTAACAAGCCAGCAAATCCAGACTGGGAGTTTCTACCAGGCGTGTGCCCTGGACTCTTCCAAGAGGTCAATGTCTTGAAAGTTTTTTGTATTTTATTGTTTGTTTTGTTTTTGAAGTGCATAGATTGTTCTAGATTACAAGAGACTAGAGACCTAACAACAAAGTATGTGATCGTTGACTGGATCCTGGATCTGCGGGGGGAAAAAAAGCTATAAGGGCATTAGCAGTGCAACTGGAGAGATGCAGAGGTGCTGATTGTGTCAGTGTTAAATCCCTGAGCACATTAAGGGTGTCGCGGTTTCCCAGGAAGGGGAAGGGGAAGTGCCGCCGTGCCCGGCATCTTGCTTGGGAATGTGTGTGTAGAAAGCAGGGAGCAGGTGCGGAGGAATGTGCACTGCGGGGAGAGCTGGATGAGGGGAATGCAGATGTCCACGGTCACATGCTCCAACGTTCCTGTGGGTTGACAATTTCCAAGCTCCAGAGGTGGGAACACATGAATGAGGACTCCTCTGGGCTTCTTTCTCGGTCCGCGGAGCTAGAGACACAGCTGCGCCCAAGGTGTTCCCTGGACGCTAGTGACAGCAGATTTGAGACAGCTGGTGGAACGGGGCGCCAGGACAGAGGCTACCTTCCGGTTTCTGGTCTCGCCTAGCCTCAGTTTTCCCATCCGCAGAGTGGGGTTCGGAGAGTCAACCCAACCGTGGGCGCCCCTAGAATTCTGTCGTTAACCTCCTCCCTCTCGCCTTACACTGGGTGAAAGGGGCGTTCCCTAGACCTCTCCGGGAGCCCTGGGGCCCGCGGGACCCGCGGGACCCGCAGCCAGCCGGGCCAGGGCTCTTTTCTCAGCCCACCCTCGCTCTTCTCGCCTGCTCAGATTCCCCACCAGAGCATTTGGTACGGCGAGGGCCTCCCACCTGGAGCCCCCGGCCCAGCCGCGGCCGGCCTCTTGGAGCGGGGCCCGGAGACACGCCCCGGCCGGGGTGGGGGGCCGGAGGGGTGAGGACGGAGGACTCGCACGGATGGGTCGGGGCTGCTAGCGCGGGAGACGGGTCGGCGGGCAGTCAGCCTCGCTGGCGCTGCCGCCGCCGCCGCGCGCTCTTTGTCTGCGGCTCCACACCCGGGGGGCGGGGCGGGGGCCTGGGCCCCGCCCCCCGCTGCCTGGGCCCCGCCCCCGCCCTCCCGGGCGCGGGGGTGGGGTGGGGTGGGGTGGGGTGGGGTGGGGTGCGGCCGTGCCTCCCTTTTGCGCGTCAGGCCCCTGCTGGATCGCCACTACCCGCTGAGCTTCCTGCGTTGCTCTTGCAACGGGGAAGCTTGTCCCCAGTCCCCTCGTTGCCCCATGTGCCCCTAGTCAGCCATGTCTCAACTGACACCGATATCCCTTCTGCTGCCCGCCTCCCGCTGTGTCCCTCCTTCCAGCCCCCCCTTCCCCTCCCTCAACATCCCCCATACCTTCTCCAGGTCTTTCCCTCGCTCTCTTTGGCATTTTGAATTTTTTCCTCTTCTGAACCTATCTTTCCCATCAAGCTTTCAGATGCTCTCAGGAGTCTGACTCGGTAAAACCCAAATGTAGTGCTGTCCCACAGCTCCAAGCCGCTTCCACCCCATTCTCTGCAAAAGCTGCCAAAGGCTGAGTCCCCTCCTCAACTGCCCCCTTTTAACAAATCCCGAGGACTCTTCTGCATCCTGATCCAGCCCATCCTCCCCCTCCTTGGTGCACTGTCTTGCCCAGCTTCCCTCCTTAGCTTTCCTTCCCTCTGGCTGACTTAAGCTCTCTTTCCTCAACTACTCAATGTCAGGGTGCCTTAGGGTCCTCCTTGGGCCTCTTATCTTCGCTACACTGAATCCCCTGGTGATAGCCTCCATCTCATGAATTTAAGTCAAGAACAATCAATCCCTACTTGAATTCAATAACAGTGGTCATATGACACCCGGTTTCGTGGCTTACTTTGGAACACATGTAGGTGGAGTGGGACACTGAGGCTGTCTGCAGGTCTCAGACACTTCAAATCAGAGATAAAGATTTACATTGATTAGGGACTTCCCTGGTGGTCCAGTGGTTAAGAATCTGCCTTCCGATGCAGGGGACGCAGGTTTGATCCCTGGTGGGGGAACTAAGATCCCACATGCCACGCACCGCAACTAGAGAGCCGGTGTACCGCAAACTACAGAGCCTATGCGCCCTGGAGCCTGCGCACCACAACTAGAGAGAGAGAGAAACCCAGACACCATAACTAGAGAGAAGCCTGTGCGCCACAATGAAGAGCCTGCGTGCTGCAACAAAAGATCCTGTATGCCACAGCTAAGACCCGATGCAGCCAAAAATAATTAATTAATTAATTAAATAAAATAAAAAAACATTAAAAAAAAGATTTGCATTGATTAAACCAGTTCTCCAGGTCCCCGCCCCTGTGTCTTTTCCAGTGGTCCTCACCTCTGTAAGGGCACCGATGGTTTCTGTGGATCTGGGCAGCAGTTTAAATTTTTTATTGTGGGAAACGATATATGACATCAAGTTTACCATTAGTGACACTGAGTACATTCACAGTGTGGTGCAATTGTCACCACTCTCTAGTTCCAAAACATTTCATCACCCCAGAAGGAAACTTCATACCATTAAGGAGGCAATCACCATTCTCCCTTTCCCCAGGCCCTGGTAACCACTAATCTACTTTCTATCCCGATGGATTTGCCCGTTCTGGAATCATACAGTATGTGGCCTTTTGTGCCTGCCTTCTCTCACTCGGCTGGGCTGTTTTCATCCACGTTGTAGCGTGTGTGAGGACTTCATTCCTTTATATGGTGGAATAATCCACCAGGTGGATGTTACCACATCGTGTTTATCCATCTGTTGGTGGACATGTAGGTTGCTTCCAAATTTTGGCTATTAAAAATAGTGTTGCTGGGAATTCCCTGGTTGTCCAGTGGTTAGGACTCAGTGCTTACTAAGATTCTGCAAGCTGAGCCGGCCTGCGGCGAGGGAGAAAGAAAAAATAATAGTGCTGCTATGAACGTTTGTGTACAAGTTTTTGTTTGGGTGCCTGTTTCCAATTCTCGTGGTACTGCTGGGTCATGTGGGAACTCTAGACAGTTTTCCACGTCCACTGCTCCACTGACATTCCTACAAGCAGTGTGAGAGCTGAATTTCTCCCCATCCTCATCAACAATTATTTTCTGTTTTTATTTCAGCCATCCTAGTGGCTGCGAGGGGATATCTCATTGTGGTTTTGATTTGCATTTCCCTGGTGATGAGTGGTGTTGGGCATCTTCTCTTGTGCTTGATAGGTGTTCTTCCTCCCTTCCGGTTCCTTGGTCCCTTGTCCCCAGCCCAGCAGCAGCTCATGGCAGCCGCGTCTCCACTACCATTCCATGAGCTGAGCCACTGCAGTTGTCTGCCTGTCTGTTCCCTGCCTCCGCCCTGTCCCCTACGTGCCTTCTCATGGAGGCCAAGGTGGTGGTGACCTCTCTCTGTGCCCATTATTCTCCAGCAAGCGCTAAGTCATTCCATCCTAGGGCTTAGCACTGCCTGCAGTGTTCTTCGAAGTCCCTAGCATGGCTGGCTCCTTGTCATCTTTCAGGTCTCGCTTCAGATGTCACCAGAGAGGCTGTCCCTGTGTGCTCTATCTAGAGCAGCCCCCATCCAGGCATTTTCCACCACGGAACTCGAGGCTCTGTATGCTCCTTTCTCGCCTGGCTTCCACCCCGGCCCTGGCCTCCCCAAACGTGGGGACCGTGTCTGTCTTGCCCAAGGTCGTTCCTCCCATTCTGCCGCTGCTCACACCGGTGCTGGGTGAGTGTGGGCTCTGAGCTGCCAGTGGGCCTGCCCTGTTCGGGGACGTGCCCTCTTCCCTCCGGTGGTTCCCAGCTGACCAGGGACTCGAAGGGTCCCTGGTGCACCCACACCCCATGTGCTGACCTCACGTCCTGGGCTCTGCCATGGACCCTCTGAACTGCAGCCTTGCCCCCCCTTTCCCTCCTACCTTTTAACCAGGACCCTTGTGGGAGGGGCTGTGTGCTGCATCCCACCAGGCTCAAGCCTCTGTCCACAGCTTGGAGCAGGCTGCCTTCCAGCTTCCCAAAGGGAACCCGGCGCGGGGGTGGGGGTGGGGGGGAGGGGGGAGGGGGGGAAGCCCCAGTCCCCCTCCCTTTCTGTGCTCATTCTCCCATGTCCCTCTGATCCCTGGAGAAGCCTGGTGGAGACAGCACAGCATGGGCTTATGCCAGGAATCCCTTGTCCTCGGCCCCCTGGGGATAAAGGAGTGGGTGTCCCCCAGGGACCCCTCAGCGCATGAGCAGTGGACAGTGGCTCAGGCACCCAGACCCCTGCCCGGGTTCAGCCTCTGACTCTGGGGGCCTCCCCTCCCTTGCTCACTCCCCAGCACCCGGGATTGTTAGGATCGCCTGCCTCCCAATCCTCCTTTGGAGCTTGGGTTGAGCCAGTCCCCACACCAGCTGTGTGCCAGCTGTGTCTCCTCTCCTCCCCCACCCTCCCACCCTCATCCCACTGCTCGCCACCACAGGCACCTGCCCTCCGATGGTGGGAGGGGCCTTGTCCCAAGGCTCAGCTTACTTTGAGGGGCTGGGGTGGGCGTAGCTTCCCTATGAAGGCTGTGCTCTCCCACCTCGGATCCGTACCCCCACACCCCGTGGGGCCTCCTGCCGCCTTCTGCTCAGACACTGGGCTGGGGGAGCACAGGGCCCACTCCTTGGCCACCCACAGAATCCTTTCTGCAAATGCAGTCCTAGAGCCAGTTGTGGCGGGGGGGGGGGGGGTGTATATAATGCGGGGGATGATGGGGGAAAGTGAGGGGAGGGTGTCAGCTCTGTCCTGCCCTAGGCCTGAGACTAACTGGCAGCCCCATGACCAGGCCCTTCTCCAGCCTTCCAGAACCAGCTTCCTGGTGCTTTCTGGGGTGGATGTGGGACCCTTTTGGCCACCTCCCCTAGGGGTGGTGGCTGCGATTCATCCCCCCCTCTTCCAGGCTGGAGGTCCTGGAGTGAAGGCCCTGCCCCTACCTGGCCTCCTTCATTCCCTCCGGCACACAAAGCAGTCCATTGCCTCCGGGCCAGAGGCCTCAGGGAAACTGAGGAAAACTCAGAACAGAGCACAGGCTAGTTTGTTTTTGGGTTTTCTCTGAGTATTAAAGTAATGTTCATAGGAGAAAATGCTGTAAAGAACAAAAGGGAAAAGTCATTATAAATACTAATTCCCAGAGATAACTAACCAGTGCTAACATTTTTCCATTTTCATGAATTTCCTTCCAGTCTGAAAGTTTTGTGGACTAATCAATACTTGCGCACGTACTGATGAGTAGACATAATGGGTACCCCCATTCCAAATGGTTTTCAAAGCCCCATGCGCCTCCGTGCACCTTCCGAGCTGGCACACTAGGGGGCCCTGTGGGCCCGCACCTCCCTCCACGCCTCCACCCCGCCAGCTGCCTCCTACACCTGAGATCCATGGTCTCAGAACTGGGGTCACACTCATCTCTCCAAGCAGGTCTTTTGCTCAGTAGTTTATCATGAGAATTGTACAGCAATGCTATTTTTTTTTTGAAGTTTGTAAACATTTTCTCAGAAAACAATTTGGCCATGGTATATAAAGTTTGGAAAAAAGCAAATTCTCAGATTTCCATTTCCCTCAAACAGTGTTTTTATATACTCTTTCCCAGTCTTTTTCCATAAATATATACTTTACATGGTAATTATCATAGTTCACGTGCCATTTTATATCTTTTTTGAGAAACAGGCTTGTTATTAGGCAGACACTTTAAAAAAAAAGTTTATTTATTTGGCTGCACCAGGTCTTAGTTGTGGCATGTGCGATCTAGTTCCCTGACCAGGGATTGAACCTAGGCCCCTTGCATTGGGAGTGCAGAGTCTTAACTGCTGGACCACCAGGGAAGTCTCGGGGCAGGCACTTGTGCTTAAGACTGTTGTAAAGTTTTGGGCATTAAAAATAATGCTGGAGGACTTCTCTGCTGGCACAGTGGTTAAGAATCTGCCTGCCAATGCAGGGGACAGGGGTTCGATCCCTGGTCTGGGAAGATTCCACATGTCACAGAGCAACTAAGCCCGTGTGTCCCAACTACTAAGCCTGCGCTCTAGAGCGCATGTGCCACAACTACTGAGCCTTCGTGCCACAACTACTAAAACCCACGCACCTAGAGCCTGTGCTCCGAAACAAGAGAAGCCACCGCAATGAGAAGCCTGCGTGCAGCAACGAAGACCCAATGCAGCGCGCCCCCCCCCCCCCCCCCCGCCCAATGCTGGAACCTCAGTAAGTTAAATACAGAATGATCATACAACCCATGAGACTTGAAAACTTGTACACAAATGTTCACCGTAGCATGATTCACAATTGCCAAAATGTGGAAACGAACCAATGTCTGTTGAGGGAAGAACGGGCTGTCCACACGATGCAATATGATGGAACATGATGGAATGTTTCTCAGGCAAAAAAGGAATGAAATGCTGGTGCTGCTGTAATATGGGTGGACCTAGAAAACATACTGAGGAACGATGCCAGACACATTGGCCCACCTGTTGTAGGCTTCCACTTATGAAATGTCTAGAGGCAAAGAAAGGAGACAGGTGAGTGTCAGGGGCTGGGGTGAATTTGGAGAGAATGGGTAGGGGGTCTCCTTTTGGGGGGATGAAAATGTCCTGGAATTAAATAGACATGATGGTTGTACAACTAGGGGAATGCACTCAATGCCACTGAATTGTACACTTGAAAATGGTTAAAATGGTACATTTTGCGTTTGGTGTATTTTACCACAATAAAACCAATATGAATGCTGCTGTGAACATCCTTGTCATTCATGAAACATGGATTCTGCTTCTTTTAGGATCTATTACATAGAGTCAGTATTTACTTGGATCAAAGGGTATGATGACCGTTTTCAATGTTCTGTATAGTTTTTGACAAATTCTTCCAGCAAGTTTACCATTTTATGCTCTGGGCTAACGTTCAGACTGAGAGTGTGTGGTCTGAGATGGGGTCAGCCCGCGCAAGGGATGCTTAGTGCCGGGGAGTCTGGAGGTGGCCACCCCCTCTCCAGACTCGGCTCACAGGTGCTTCCAGGGCAGGGATCTCTGGGTAAATGAGAATCAGGCCCTCGGCAAGCAGAAGGGGAGGGCCACCTGGGCCACATTTGGGCAAAGAAGCGCCTCTGAGGCTTGTGTGCCCGTTCCCCGGCAGGGCAAGGGCACCTTTCTGCAGAGCCCCCAGTGGAAGCAAAGCGACTTCCAGCCCAGCTGGGTCTGGGTTGGAGCTGAAGTCCACAGGGGGGTCCACTTGGGCCCATCCCAGCAGCAGGAAGCCCCCTTGAGCAGAGAGCCTGAGGTCTCAGGCCAGGCGGTGCACCATGAAACCCACAGGACTGGCTGCCCAGCTCATGGCAGGGCCAACAGCCACCCCGCAGCATTAGGGATGATAATGAAAGCCACTGGGGCCTGGGAGACATGGGATAGTTGAAGAGGGCTTCAAGTATGTGAAGTGTTGGAAGAGAAAGTGGATTTCTTCTGGGTCCTTCCAAAGGAAGGAGGTTTACACTTGATGAAGGCAGCATCTTCGAATTGATTTTCCTGACCGTGGGTTCAGCGAGCAAGTATTTGCTCTCGCGAAACTAGAAGGGCTCCTGGTGAAGCTGAGCCCAGGTCCATGCAGAGTGGGACCCAAACTGGATTCCTGCTGGCTATAAGCAGTAGCCAGGTGCCCCCGCCCTGCCTGGGAGACAGATGTGGAAGCAGAGCTGAGGGCCACTTTGAGGGCTAAGGACATGCCATCGGTCCTCTGGCCTCTCCACACCCATCCTGAGCCTTTGAGCTCCACTGGGCACCCTCAGGCCGGGAGGCGAGGTGTGGTGTCCGTGTATTTGGCCAGGCCTACGGGCAGCCACCGCAAACTGCCTGCCTGGCATTCTCCCTGGGTGGTCACTAGGCCTTGTGTGGCTCTTGGGCTCAGAATGGACATGCCTGGGCGCCTGACCTGAAGTGAGTGTAGGTGACGGGAGGGGTCAGGAGGTGGTGGGCAGGCATTCAGGCAGCCTGGCTGGAGCGCTTAGGGGGAAGGTGGCGGCGGAAGCAGGGGCAGAGAAGACCCTCTGCAAGGAGAAGAGAGGCCAACGCAGGGTCACAGACCTGCCCGCACTGCCCACACCCCTCCTCAGACCACCCCGCACCCCACCCGCAGCCACCGCCCTAGAATCCCCCACCTCAGCCACAGCCCCACCTCCTCACCCCCACCCCTCCCCCGAGGGGTACCCACCACCCACATGCCCTCAGCCCCTACTATATATAGCAAGGAGGGGCCCCTGGCCGAGCCTGTGCCCTGCCTGCCCCTCATCAGCCTGAGATGCTGCCCGAGGTGGGTGTGTCCGGGTGAATCCCTTAGCCTCTCCAGTTTCCTCACCTGTGAGGTGGACGTACTATTAGCGCCTGTTTCATGGGACTGGCCGTAAAGCACTCAGAACGGAACATGGCACGGTGGCCCGTTAGTGAATGGTAACTATTGTTATTGGTTTGTAGCTATTACTAGTAACAATAGTAATGTCATCCTTGCCAGGCCAGAAACCTCTGTGCCCCCACGTCCCCAAGTCTCACCCATCTCACATCCTAACGGGTGATGGCAGCAAGAGTTCCCCAGCTGGCCTCTGTCCCCCTGGCTGCCCCTCCGTGTGGAAATGTTCTGGAATATTTCCTGAGTTTGGAAAAGTATAGGCATCATTTTAGCATCCCTTTTGCAGGAATGCCTGTTTCCCTGCTGAGTTCTGTATTTTGCCAGTGTTTTGTAGGAATTCTTTATTCTGGCTAATCCTGTATCAGTTCTATGCCTTGTAAGGATCTTGTCTTAGCCTGTCCTATCTTTTCACTGTAGTTATGGTGTCTTTTGTTGTCCAGAGTTTTACATTTTAATATAGTCAAATTTATATCCTTTCCATTCTTGTTTGCCCATTTTTTATGTTAAGGGAATTTCCTGGTTGTCCAGTGGTTAGGATTCGGTGCTTTCACTGCCGGGGCCAGGGCCCAGGTTCGATCCATGGTTGGGGAACTAAGATCCCACAAGCCGTGCTACTCGGCCAAATTAAAAAAGAAAAAAAAAGAAAAAGAGGGACTTCCTGGTGGTCCAGTGGTTAAGACTCTGCGCTTCCACTGCAGGGAGCACGGGTTCGATCCCTTGGTCAGGGAACTAAGATCCCGCATGCCGCGAAGTGAGAAAAAAAAAAAATTGCTTTCTACTTCAGCATCATAAAGACACTCTTCTGTTGCCTCCAAGGTAGTTTTAAAGCACGGTCCCTTTAGGACTTTGATATATTTTTGAATTGCTTGGTGTGGGTTTGGAGCAGTGGCAGCCAGGGAGGTGGGGAGCACCTCCAGCGTGTGTAGTTGGTGTCCTTAGCTTGAGGGGGACTCTGAAGGGAGGCTGGCCTGGGTTCAGATAAGTTGGGACTGGAGCAGAGACATTTGACCGGTGGCTTTGCTGGTGCATGTGAGTCTTTCTCTTCGTGGCGGTAGGACGAAGAAGGACGAGAAGGGGCAGGACCCTGGATGCTTCCCATGTGCCTGGGCCCGCACAGGCTTTGCCCACTGCCCCGCATTTCCCCATCTTGTTGGTAGCCTTCACCCTTTCTGGGAGGGGTTCTGGCCTGTCTCTGCCTCACACACCCTTCTTAGCTCTTGGGGCCCATCATGGCTGCTGAGGAGGAGAAAGGAGGCTGAAGGAGCCCCAGGCGCTCTGGCAGGAGTGGCCCGGGAGCTCCAAGCCTCCACACCCAGAGGTCTGCCTCTGCTCTGCGCCACACGGGTCAAGGGGAAGGCTGCTGGGCTGTCACGGGCATCACTCCGGTGGCCTCCATCTGCTCTGCAGTGTGTGCCCATCCCCCTCTTGACATCCCAGCCCACCCTGCACTCTCTTCCCACTGCCTGGGCCCAGTTTCCATAGCAACGCTGCTGCTGGGTAACGTTTCCAGGGAGAAAATACATCCCTGTGTTTCTCAGCGTCACCTGAGCATCCCACTGCACTCCGTGAAAATGCGAAATATCCTCCACCCCAAAGATCTGGCTCGGCCCCTCCGCTTCTTACGGGAGCCCTTGACTTAAGGGCAGTGGGGCACTGGTAAATGTTCTGAAACCCAAAGCCCTTGTTTGGAGCCTTTGTCGATGTCTGTGGTGTAAATACCCCTACCACGGCCACCAGCCCGATGTCACTGACCCAGGGATGGGAAGAGATGCACAGTCGCACACTGTCCTATGGTGTTTCCTTCCAGACACATTAGACCAAAGGAACCCTAAGGGCACAGATAACTGGAAAGTGTAGTAAAATAATTAGAAAGCCATGAGCTTGGAGGATTCGTTGCCTTTGTTTTTAATGTAATTCATTTAGTTGTAAGTCTACCATTGAAAGGTCAATACTGGCTGTGTTAATGCTGCCTCAAACACTTCCTGACAGTTTCAGCTCTGCGAAGGGCTTCACAGCCAGTCCTCACATTCCCTCGGTCCCCAGCCTTTGCCAGACCGCCCTTCACACACCTCCCCAAATACACATCAGCAGCCGGCCCTTTTCTCCTGTGCACTTGGCCCCTCGGCCTCCGTTCCCTCCTCCCTTTATAACTACAGCCTCTCCGGCTGTCCTGATCCTCTTTGGCTGTGCTGACCACATTCTTACAACTAATACCTTCTTGGCTGACAAGCTGTTTCCTTGATGCTCTTTGATCCAATAATTCCACTTCTGGAAATTTTCTCTAACATGACAAGCACAGATTACACAAAGATATACATAGACAATAGGTACAGAATGTACAAAAAACGTCTGCAACCTTTTTTTTTTTAAGAACTTTTATTGAGATACAGTTAACAGACAATAAACAGCATATATTTAGAGTCTACAATTTGGTATCCCAATCTCCCAATTCATTCCCCGCAAACCTCCCCGCTTTCCCCACTTGGTGTGCATATGTTTGTTCTCTACATCTGTGTCTCTATTTCTGCCTTGCAAACCGGTTGATTTGTACCATTTTTCTATAGTCCACATATATGTGTTAGTATACGGTATTTGTTTCTCTCTTTCTGACTCACTTCACTCTGTATGACAGTCTCTAGGTCCATCCATGTCTCTACAAATGTCCCAGTTTTAAAGAACCAGCTTTTAGTTTTATTGATTTTTGCTGTTGTTTTCTTTGTTTCTATTTCATTTATTTCTGCTCTGATCTTTATGATTTCTCTCCGTCTACTAACTTTGGGTTTTGTTTGCTCTTCTTTTTTAGTTTCTTTAGGTGTAAGGTTAGATCGTTTATCTGGGATGTTTCTTGTTTCTTGAGGTAGGATTATATTGCTATAAACTTCCCTCTTAGAATTGCCTTTGCTGCGTCCCATAGGTTTTGGATCATTGTGTTTTCATTGTCATTTGTCTCTAGGTATTTTTTTACTTCCTCTTTGATTTCTTCAGAGATCTCTTGGTTATTTAGTAGTGTATTGTTTAGCCTCCATGTGTTTGTGTTTTTTACAGTTTTTTTCCTGTAAGTGATTTCTAATCTCATAGCGTTGTGGTCGGAAAAGATGCTTGATACGATTTCAATTTTCTTGAATTTATCAACACTTGATTTATGACCCAAAATGTGATCTATCCTGGAGGATGTTCCATGTGCACTTGAGAAGAACGTGTAATCTGCTGTTTTTGGATGTAATATCCAATAGATATCTATTAAATCAAGCTGCTTTATTGTCATTTAAAGCCTGTGTTTCCTTATTAATTTTCTGTGTGGATGATCTGTCCATTGGTGTAAGTGGGGTGTTAAAGTCCCCCACTATGATTGTGTTACTGTCGATTTCCTCTTTCATAGTTGTTAGCATTTGCCTTATGTATTGAGGTGCTCCTATATTGGGTGCATAGATATTTATAATTGTTATCTCCTCTTCTTGGATGGATCCCTTGATCTTTACGTCATGTCCTTTCTTGTCTCTTGTAACATTTTTTATTTTAAAGTCTATTTTATCTGATATGAGTATTGCTATTCCAGCTTTCTTTTGATTTCCATTTGCATGGAATATCTTTTTCCATCCCCTCACTTTCCGTCTCTATGTGTCCCTAGACCTGAAGTGGGTCTCTTGTGGACAGCATATATATGGGTCTTGTTTTTGCATCCATTCAGCTAGTCTGTGTCTTTTGGTTGGTGCATTTAGTCCACTTACATTCAAGGTAATTATCGATATGTATGTTCCTATTACCATTTTCTTAATTGTTTTGTTTTTGTTTTTGTAGGTCCTTTTCTTCTCTTATGTTTCCCCCTTAGAGAAGTTCCTTTAGCATTTGTTGTAGGGCTGGTTTGGTGGTGCTGAATTCTCTTAGCTGTTGCTTGTCTGTAAAGCTTTTGGTTTCTCTGTCGAATCTAAATGAGATCCTTGCTGGGTAGAGTATTCTTGGTTGTAGGTTCTTCCCTTTCATCACTTTAAATATATCCTGCCACTCCCTTCTGGCTTGCAGAGTTTCTGCTGAGAGATCAGCTGTTAACCTTATGGGATTTCCCTTGTGTGTTATTTGTCGTTTGTCCCTTGTTGCTTTTAATAACTTTTCTCTGTCTTTAATTTTTGTCAGTTTGACTACTATATGTCTTGGCGTGTATCTCCTTGGGTTTATCCTGCCTGGGACTCTGCGCTTCCTGGACTTGGGTAGCTATTTCCTTTCTCATGTTAGGGAAGTTTTCAACTATAATCTCTTCCAATATTTTCTCAGGTCCTTTCTCTCTCTCGTCTCCTTCTGGGACCCCTATAATGCGAATGTTGGTGCGTTTAACATTGTCCCAGAGGTCTCTTAGGCTGTCTTCAGTTCTTTTCATTTTTTTCTTTATTCTTTTCTGCATCAGTGATTATCACCATTCTGTCTTCCAGGTCACTTATACGCCCTTCTGCCTCAGTTAATCTGCTGTTGGTTCCTTCTAGTGTATTTTTCATTTCAGTTATTGTGTTGCACTGTTTGTTTGCTCTTTAATTGTTCTAGGTCTTTGGTAAACTTTTCGATCTTTGCATCCAGTCTTTTTTCAGAGTCCTGGATCATCTTCACCATCATTATTCTGAATTCTTTTTCTGGAAGGGTGCCTATCTTCTCTTCATGTAGTTGTTTTTCTGGGGTTTTATCTTGTCCCTTCATCTGGTACAAAGTCTTTTTGCCTTTTCATTTTCTCTATCCTTCTGTGGCTGTGGTTTTCAGTTCCACAAGATGAAATACTGCTGATACTGCTTGATACTGCTGTCTGCCCTCTTGTGGAGGAAGCTATCTCGGAGGCTTGTGGGTGCTTCCTGATGGGAGGGACTGATGGTGGGTTGGGCTGGGTGGGTGGAGCTCAGTAAAACTTTAATCTGCTTGTCTACCAATGGGTGGGGCTGTGTTCACACCCTGGTGGTCATTTGGCCTGAGGCTACTTAGCACTGGAGCTTACTGGCTCTTTGGTGGAGCTAATGGTGGACTCTGGGAGGGCTCACGCCAATGAACACTTCCCAGAACCCCTGCTGCCAGTGCCCCTGTCTCCTCGGTGAGCCACAGCTGCCCCCCACCTCTGCAGGCAACCCTCCAACCCCAGCAGGTAGGTCTGGTTCCATCTCCTATGGGGTCACTGCTCCTCCCCCCTGGGTCCTGGTGAGCACACTTTTTTGTGTGCCCTCCAAGAGTGGAGTCTCCGTTTCCCCCAGTCCTGTGGAGGTCCTGCAATCAAATCCCACTGGCTTTCAAAGTCTGATTCTCTGGGGATTTCTCCTCCCGTTGCTGGACTCCCAGGTTGGGAAGCCTGATGTGGGGCTCAGAACCCTCACTTTAGTGGGTGGACTTCTGTGGTATAGCTGTTCTCCAGTTTGTGAGTCACCCACCTAGCTTTTATGGGATTTGATTTTATGTGATTGCGCCCCTCCTACTGTCTCATTGTGGCTTCTCCTTTGTCTCTGGATGTGGGGTGTCTTTTTTGGTGAGTTCCAGTGTCTTTCTGTCCGTGATTGTTCAGCAGTTAGTTGTAATTCTGGTGCTCTTGCAAGAGGGAGTGAGTGCACGTCCTCCTACTCGTGCCATCTTCTGCAACCTTCTTTATAATAAAATTGAAAACCACTAGTGATGGACAGTAGGGACCAAGCCAACACACAATGGATGGAGCACGTGCAGGCTGGCGTGCTCCAGGCCTCGGGGCACCTGCAGTCACAAAGTGGGAAAAGAGCAAGAAGGACACATGTGCACACAGTCACAGCTTTTACATCCCTGAGGTGGTGGCTGATTTTTGTTTCCTTCCTTATGGTTTTAGGTATTTTTCAAATGTTCTACAATGAAACTGTGTTTTTTTTTTTGTTTTTTTTGTTTTTTTTTTATAATTAGACAAACCTGATTAAAAAAATCTTTTCTGACTATGCAAAAACTGGGGAGAGGAGATACATAAAAACTGAAATGACTATCTACAAGGACATAACCAAGTAGCAGCAAGGTGATTATTTGGGTTCCATGACTCAGGAGCCACCGGCTGGCCAGGGGGTCCCTAAGACTCCTTGCGCTTTAACAGCCTTTCTGGAACCACATCCAGGGCTGCCCTGTTCTTTGCAGCCCAGAAGACAGGATTTTGCAATTGCATTGGGCATCTCTGTGAAGATCCCCCATCTCTGGAGATGCCCAGGGAGGGGGTGGCACTGTCAGAACTGAAGACTAGGACAACAGTGGTCTTGTAAGGGCCACTTCCTCAGCACTTCTCTTAGGCTCGGTGTGTGTTGGCCTCTGTGGTGAGTCGTTGCTGCCTTGAGGACAGAGAGCCTGTCCTTCGAGGCTTCTTGCTCTTCCGGACTCTTCCACCTGAATCCATTTGTTGACTGACTCCCCTCGGCAGGAAGGATGTTGGATGATCCCAGCAGATGCTCAGTCATTGCCAAGGGGGCTCCCTGTGATCTTTTCACACCAGCTCTGGCCTGAAGGAGGACGGCTGAAGGGGGTTCTAGGGCGAGGCTCCCCGGCCCTCGGGGTGTGGCCCAGCGATCCCCAGATGGCACCATGTGGGGGCAGGGTTGAGAAGTGGGGTTCACCTGGGAATGAGGGCGCCCGGGGTAAGCAGGACCTCAGCGGGTCCTCACGGGGGCGTGTCTCTGCCACAGGTGAACGGGAAGGAGCTCTCCAAGCTGTCTCAGGAGCAGACCCTGGAGGCCCTGCGCGCCTCCAAGGAGCCCCTGGTGATCCAGGTGCTGAGACGCAGCCCCCGCCTCCGGGGGGATGGCTCCTGCCCCGACCTGCAGCTGGTGGACAGTGGCACTCAGACCGACATCACCTTCGAGCATATCATGGCGCTGGGCAAGCTGCGCCCACCCACCCCGCCCATGGTCATCCTGGAGCCGTACGTCCCATCTGAGCTGTGAGTCGCCCTCAGGAGGGCCCCGGGCCCTGCCTCCAGAGAGGGCACGCCACCCGGGCTCACCGTCCCATGCCAGCCAGAGGCTACGTTTTTGCAGCTCTGGGCGTGGCAGGGAGACCCCGACTGGCTGCCCCCTCAGGCAGGAAGCAGGCTCCTTGGCCTCCAAAGCTGACTGTCTGCACCCCAGGGCTCAGGAATCTCCGGGCCTCTAGCCTCTGGCTGGACGCCAGCTGGTGAATGGGCCAGAGGGGCTGACACGCAGGCTCCGCGTTGTATCTATCTACCCCCAGGGTCAAGGGAGGACCATCCCGGGACCTTACTGCCGGAAGCTTGAGGTCCTCAGCTCCTCCTCCTCCATCCTCTCTCCTCCTCTGCTGCCCCATCGTCTTCTGCCTCACAAGCATCACCCCTTGAATCTTCTTGCATCCTTGTCTGTCCCATTCCTTTCCCTGCTCTGAACTTCCTCCATCTCTTCGCCTTCTTTCTTTGGCCCGCTCGGAAGAAGGGCCTCTCATCTGGGCCTGCTGGCTCACGACTGTGTGAGCGCTGACTCATTTCGCTAGACTCACCCCGAGCTGTGAGCGCTGACTCATTTCACTAGACTCACCCCGAACGGCAGGGAGGTCGGCCTGGGATCCCCTCCTCCACAGAGAGGTAGGCCCAGGGCTGGCGGCAGCCAAGCTTAGCCTCGGGGCAAGGGGGGCCGCCCCTGGAGATAGACGGGGTCCTCCTGCTCCCCAGCAGTCCTCCAGGGCCTGGATAACTCCTGGGGGCATTGCATGAGTGGGGTGAGTGCTGGGTGGGAGGGGCACCGGCATGGCTCGAGGAGTCTGAGCTGGGGGACAGGATGGGGCCGGGCGGGGCGGGGCGAGCTAGGCATGCCTGGGTCTTTGGTGCGGACGCCCTCACACTCCTGTTCAAGAAATAGTCCTGGTCTTTGCATGGGTGCATGTAGTTCAGAAGGACGGGGTACAGAAGAGGTAGCTGGGCCGCCGCCTCCCAAAGGTGCACGCAGAGCAGGGCTCCGATGCTGAGTGCACCGGGCCCCACCAGCCGGGAGCTGGGGCTAGGGAGAGGGGCGCAGATGGCTGGCCTGACGCCCCGCCTCTCCTGGGCAGCCCCCCCATCAGCCATGAGTATTATGACCCGGCGGAGTTCATGGAGGGCGGCCCGCAGGAGGCAGACCGCGTGGATGAGCTGGAGTATGAGGTGAGCTGGGCGGCCAGCCTCGGGAGCCAGCCCCAGGACGTCTGTCGGCAGCCCAGCTCCGGCCTGGCTCCTGAAGCCCCCAGGTGGCCGGGCCTCACGGCCCTTTCCCTCGCGTGGCTCATCCGTCAGGCTCAGCGGCCAAATGGGGCTGAGTTGGGGAGGGCACGGGTGAGGGCCTCAGTCAGTCTGTGTTGGTGAGTCTGTGTCCCACGCATGTCTGTATCCTGTGCGTCCCGTGTGTCTTGTGTGTGTCTTGGGCATTTCCTGGTAGGGGACACCACAGGACCCACGTGCCATTTGGGATGGTAAGAGAGACCCTTGGAAACTCAGCTCAGGTGACACGCTCCAGGGGCTCGGGGCTGGGCTCAGGCTGCCGCCCCTGCAGCTTTCTCCCTCTGCTTCTCCATCCCCCTTGTGGCAGGAGGTGGAGCTGTATAAAACCAGCCACCGGGACAAGCTGGGCCTAATGGTTTGCTACCGCACAGATGACGAAGAGGACCTGGGCATCTATGTCGGAGAGGTATGAAGGGGGGATGGAGGGGTGGGGTGGGATCTGCTAGGAAGCAGCGGATGCCCATCTGTACAGCGCCCGGGCGGTGGCCAGGGCACCGTGGTAGCAGGTGCCGAGGCAGGGTGTGGCACGTGAAGAGTCCTATGCCATCCTATGCCCAAAGCCTCGCCACGCTGCCCAGGGCTCTGAGACTACCCGTAAGAAACCAGCTGAGCGTCACTTAGCATCACAGGGAGTCTGCCAGTCGGTGAGGCCAGGGCAGCCAGTGGCTTCAGGGTGTGTCCAGCCAGGCAGTCTCCCCAGGAGATCTGTGCCCATAGTGGAACCATGGGGCCCTGTGGGCTAAGGCAGGATAGAGTCCGGCCAGGCTTTGTTCTCCCGCCACGTCCTGCGGGAGCCCTCCTGGTAATCGCAGGGGTCCTTCTCCCCCACCTGTCTGGCAGGTGTCTGGATACTTTCCCATACTTTGCCATGGTCAAAAAATCAGCCCTCTGTTCGCTTTGGGGCCCCCGAGGCGAGGCTGCCCCTTCCTACCAAATGGGCACCTTAGTGGAGGGGGCTGAGTCCCCACGATGTGCGTGCTTTGCAGGTGAATCCCAATAGCATTGCAGCCAAAGACGGCCGGATCCGCGAGGGAGACCGCATCATCCAGGTGAGCAGGGCAGGCAGGCCCCCCAGCTCTCCTTAGCCAATCCCAGCTCTCTCGTGCTCAGAGCCTAGCCTGATGCCGGGCATCCTGCCGTGCCTGAAACCAGGGCTAGGCCTCATCCCCCTCCTGCACAACCGCGCAGGTGGCTCCCATTCGCCCATAGGTTCTATTGGCATTGAGAGCTCGTGCTGCTCCGGCCCCTTGCCAGCCTGTCCCTCCGCGCCCCAGACATGAGCACGCCTCCCACTCCACGCCGTCTCTGAGCACATGTGCTCTTGTGTGGGCCAGGCTGTCTTCGCCCCCGGCACCTTCCACTTGTTTCCATCTTGCCAGAGCTTCAGAGCCTGTCCTGGCCCAGGGCGCTCAGTTCGGAGGTCCCTGCAAGGGGATCTCTGTAGCTCAACAGGGGCCTGCCCCAGAGCCAGCCCTGGCGTCCTTGTTGATTGTCCCTTGGCCTGCCACAGATAAATGGCGTGGACGTCCAGAACCGGGAAGAGGCAGTGGCCATCCTGAGTCAGGAGGAGAACACCAACATCTCCCTGCTGGTGGCCCGGCCTGAGAGCCAGGTGTGTGTGTGCCCGGTTTGGCATCCTGGGTCCCCTGACACAGGGCTTTCTGTCTTGAATGCTGCCGACTAACATCTAAACATGCCAGCAACCTGGCAGTGTTGGAGGGCAGGGGTGTCCCAGGGCCCATTTCCCTTTCTGGCCTCTGATGGCTGAGTCGGCTGGGACCTAGACGCAAGTGGGGCGTTGTCTGGGGAGGTGCTTAAGGCAGTGGGGATAGCACAGGCCTGTCTCTGCAGCTGGCGAAACGGTGGAAGGATAGTGACCGGGATGACTTCCTGGATGATTTTGGCTCTGAGAACGAGGGGGACCTGCGGGCCCGGCAGCTGAAATCGCCCCCTGCCCAGCAGGTGAGGAAGGAGGAAGGGCGGGTGGTGGGGAGAGCAGGGAGGGCGGGCAGGAGGCCAGAAGGAGGAGGGGCTGGGAGGCTGTAGGAGATGGACCAGGTCCGAAAGCCCTTCCCGTCCCCTCCCGCGGTGCCCCCGCTGGTGGGTTCCAGACTGAGCGGAGCTCATCTTCCCGCTCCAGCTTGGAAAAGAAGAGGAGAAAGGGGCCCCCAGTGCAGGCGCGGGCCTGAGCAACAGCCAGGAGCTGGACAGTGGGGTGGGCCGGACGGATGAGAGCACCCGCAACGAGGAGAGCTCCGAGCACGACCTGCTGGGGGATGAGCCCCTGAGCACCGCCAACACGCCCGGGCCCCTGCGCAAGTTCGGCCTGCAAGGGGACGCCCTGCAGAGCCGCGACTTCCACTTCAGCATGGACTCCCTGCTCGCCGAGGGTGCGGGGCTGGGTGGTGGCGACGTGCCGGGCCTCACGGATGAGGAGTACGAGCGCTACCGCGAGTTGCTGGAGATCAAGTGCCACCTGGAGAATGGTAACCCCCTGGGCCTCCTCTTCCCCCGGGCCGCCGGCGGCAACGGCGCCCTGGACGTCAACCGCAACGAGAGCGCGGGCCATGAGATAGCCGTGCTGGAGGAGGAGCTGCGGCACCTGGAGTTCAAGTGCCGCAACATCCTGCGGGCGCAGAAGATGCAGCAGCTGCGGGAGCGCTGCATGAAGGCCTGGCTGCTGGAGGAGGAGAGCCTTTATGACCTGGGGCCTGGCGAGCCCAAGAAGCACGAGCTGTCCGACATCTCCGAGCTGCCCGAGAAGTCGGACAAGGACAGCACCAGCGCCTACAACACGGGCGAGAGCTGCCGCAGCACCCCCCTGCTGGCAGAGCCCCTGCCCGAGAGCCCCCTGAGGCGGGCGGCCGCTGCCGGCAACTCCAACCTGAACCGGACCCCTTCCGGACCCCCTGTCACCGCCCACCCCAAGGCCGCCCCTCCACAAGGGAGTCCCGGCAAGTTCCGATCCCTCTCCCGGGATCCTGAGGTGGGCCGGAGACAGCACTCGGAGGAGCGAGTCCGCCGCGGCCCCAAGACGGGGGTGACCCTGGAGCGCATGGGCCCCGAAGGCAGCCCTTACCTGTCGCGGCGCCACCGCGGCCAGGGCCAGGAGGGTGAGCACTACCACAGCTGCATGCAGCTGGCCCCGCCACGCGGCCTGGAAGAGCTGGGCCATGGCCCCTTGAGTTTGGCCGCTGGCCCTCGGGTGGGCGGGGCAGCGGCAGCAGCCACCGAAGCACCCCGCATGGAGTGGAAGGTCAAGGTGCGCAGCGACGGGACCCGCTACGTGGCCAAGCGACCAGTGCGTGACCGCCTCCTAAAAGCCCGGGCCCTGAAGATCCGGGAAGAGCGCAGCGGCATGACCACCGACGACGATGCGGTGAGCGAGATGAAGATGGGCCGCTACTGGAGCAAGGAGGAGCGGAAGCAGCACCTGATCCGGGCCCGAGAGCAGCGGAAGCGGCGTGAGTTCATGATGCAGAGCCGGCTGGAGTGTCTGAGGGAGCAGCAGAACGGCGACGGCAAGGCCGAGCTCAACATCATCGCCCTGAGCCACCGCAAAACCATGAAGAAGCGGAACAAGAAGATCCTGGACAACTGGATCACCATCCAGGAGATGCTGGCCCACGGCACACGCTCAGCCGATGGCAAGCGGGTCTACAACCCTCTGCTCTCGGTCACCACCGTCTGAGCCCAGCTGTGCTCCAGGGCACGGGTCCTGCGCCCTGGCCCGGGTCCCGTGAGTCTGCCAGGACCCCGTCTCCTGCTCTCCCTTAGAATCTAGCGTGTGTCTGTGTGTGCGCGCAGGACTTTGTTACCAGAAGAAGCCCCCGGAGAAGAAGGGACACCTCTCCATTGGCTACTTCCTCCTCCCCAAGTACAGTGACCACATCGACAGCTGGCCTGGGGGCAGACCTGTATCAGGCCCCTCTTCAGCCGTACGGGGGTGTGTGTGTGTGTGTGTGTGTGTGTGTGTGTGTGTCTGTGTGTCTGTGTGTGTGAGAGACACGGGCCCAGGCACATGTACACACACACACTTCCCTCCAGAGTGCTCTCAGCACGGGTACTTGGGGACAGGGAAGTGGGCTGAAAAGAAGAGGCAAAGAAGACTGTCCTAAGCACAAGAGAATGTCCATTATTTGTAGACAAAGGCAACCCTGATTTCTGTGGTTCTTTTCCTTTTCTGTGCTTGCCAATTGTTTTTTTGGTTTGTTTTGTTTTGTGGACCTGCTCTGAGGGCTGGCAGCTCCTTCAGGCAGCCTGACAAAGGTGGAATCCCTGAGTGATGGCTGGGAAGGAGGGGGGTGGGGGGAAGGGAGGGGGAGGGGTGGGAGGGAAGGTGGGGGGATGAAGGCAAGAATGGGAAGCAGCTTTGCAGGTGGCCTCCACTCAGAGGTGTGGGGACTGGGAGCTTCTGACGAGGCTTGCCAGGCTTACCTTGGAGGTCACCTCCTTCCCCGGCAACTGCAGGGACTGAAGGGGCAGTGTCCATCTAAGAAGAAATAAGCAAGCCCAGGGCTGTGACAGACACCTGGAGCTCGGCTTCGCTCCCGAGTGGTGTGAGGGGTCCAGAAGCCAAGTCCCATGAGTAGCCACAGACCTTGGTGACAAGACCCATGTGGAGCTAGGGAGTGCCCTGGAGCTGAGTGACGGGTGGGCCCTGTCAACTGGGCTGACTGGGGAGGTGCCCTGCCCTCCACTTTGCCTGTGTGGACCGGGCAGCCCTCAGGGACCTGTGTATTAGTGAGAGCTGGCCTTGGGGCTGCTCCCCCAGCTCAGAGAGCCTCAGATGGAAGGCTGACGGACTGCCCACCCCTGCCCCCTGCCGGCATCGCGAGAATAAAGCAAGCTGCCTTTTGAGGGTGACTCCTGGCCTCCTGGTGTTCATTCTCCAGCACTGGGGGCTGGTGTGGGCTGGGGTGGGTCAGGGGAAATATGAAGAACAGAGGTGTTCTGAAGTCAGCCTCCAGTACCCTGGAAGGAGGCAGGACAGAGCCACCTGGCATGGTCACAGGGTGGCGCCCAGGTACAGGAAGGATGGCAGACCTGGCTCAGGACTGGCAACAGAACCTGGCGCTGGCACGTGCATGAGGCCAGTGGCCCTGCCCTGGTCAAGTCCTAGAGAAGCGGTTCCACCCTCTCCCTGCCCCACAGCTCAGGGAGAGCCCGGTGGGGGGGGGGGGGGGGCTGCAGGCTTCTGGAAGGCACAAGCTACCTTCCGTTTGGGGACCCCATAGTGCCTAGCATTCAGAAGATGTGAACAAATGGCTTCTGCCCAGATGAATACCAGATGGATGCGGGAACTCCTAGAGGTTCCATTCAGCACCGCAAACCACGGGGCACCTGCTCAGTGCCAGGAACCCTCCTAAGTCCTGGCTGGGGCCAAGGCCCCAGAGCAAGCAACTCCAGGGGTACTGTCTGCACCATGAGCTTCAGTAGGAGCTCAGTCTCCTGAACAGACACAGGATGCTGCCAACACCTTAAGTGGGCGGGGACACATTTAAAAATTCTCTTAAAAGAGCAATATAGGTCTCCAGTTAATATTGGTCATTTGTGGAGACTGGCAGGAGCAAGAAATCGGAGCCTGTGCTCCCAGAAGCGGAGTGCCCTGCTGTCTGAGCAGCTGGGAGGGAAGACCCAGCACGTCACGTGAAACACCAGTGGCTTCAGGGGAGGAGAGGGCTTGTTGGTGAAAAGGGGCAAACATGAGACACCACCTTCCTCTGAGCCCTCAAGCTGGGGCTAGGTGCTTCAACTCTTGTGAGCAGCTCCGCTCCTCAGGAGGGGACACTACTCCATATAGGCCCTGTGAAGGATGGGGTTCCCAGGGCCCAGCCCATTGCAGAAAACTGGCTGCAGTTGGAGACTGAGGCCACCTGTTCCCCGGGCTTCCCTCTCTGGCTGCTGGGGGCTCACTTTGATGGCTCTAGAGGCACCTCATTCTTGCTCTGAGGTGGGGTGCCCGAGGCCCAGGACTCCCGGGATAGAGGCCAGGATAGGCTTTGGAACCTGGGATCCCTTGCTCATGTGAAAGCTGGTACCGCGGCTTGGCTCTCACTGGCTCTAGGAGACACCAGGTCTGGAAACCCTTGGCTAACTGACGCCCTGGACCAGCAACTTCACATTTCGGGTCCCATCAGCACTGGGCAGAATGTTGGAGCCAGTATCAACGAGCCACTGGGCGGCCAACAGCTGTCACTTTGCCCCCTCCCTGCCCTGGCTCCCTTCACTCAGGAGGAGCAGTGCTCAGCCAGGACGTGCTCCCTTGGGCTCCCAGCAGCCTGTCTGGAATCCAGGAAGCCCCTCAGCCAGCAGCCCTCGCCCGGCCTGGTCTTCAGGGGACTCTAAGCCCCATGGTTCCTGTTCTGCGCCTGCTTTTGGGAGTGAGGACACAGCTCTTCCCCAAAGCCTCCCCATTCCTGCCAGGCACCCCACGTCTGCCTGCTTTGCTTGGACTGAGGGTGGGGGGCAGGGAGCAGCTGGCATCCCCTAAGTCTGGAGGAGGTCCCGAGGCAGGTCCCTCCACACTCCCAAGTGGAGGACAGAGCTCAGAGGAGACCCCCTCACCCACTCAGGTAGCTTTTGGGCCTATCCTCCTTTTGGGTACAGCCTCCCTGGAGGCTTGCTCTTCATACAACTCTGTGTCTCTTTGGTAACACCTGATGGGTGCCGATTCCAAAGAGTCCTCACCCTCACCGACACCCTGGAGGAAGCCAGGTCAGAGCTGAGCAACCCTGAGCAGCTGGGAAGGTCTCCCCTGGGGTTTGCGTGCAGCCCCTCTGGACCCTAGGCCCCCCCACCTCCAGCCACTGATGGTAGTAGGGAAACTGGGCTGCTGGGAGGGCTGCGATGTGGAGCATGGAGGCCGCACGGGGGTGCGTGCCTGCTGTCTCGAGGACATCAGGTGCTCAGGGGAGAGGGACTGCTAGGAGGGAAGGTACAAGGCCAAACTGGAAAGGGCTAATGATGGCTTTCTTGCAGGCTTGGGGGTCCGGGTCCTCTCCTGTCTGTGCCTTTCTCCGTGCCCCACCTGATGCCACGAGGCAAGAACACCCTGGGGGGCCCCAAGCTGGAGCAGAGACAGCTAGCTACCAGGGCTGGCTTCAACCACATCGGCCCCAAAGGGGCGCTCGCAGCATCCCCCAAGAGCAGCACAGAAGTACTTAAGTGTGTTGTGTGGCTTGTGCCCAGGAGGGACTGTGTCTACGCACGCTGCTGACTGCTGGGTTTCGGGGAAGCTCCCCATACCACTTGCCCTGGGCAGTTGCCCTCACAATGGCGAGTGGTCAGAGGGCCCTTACTTAAGTGGGCCCAGGCGGGCTGGGCGAGGGCAGGAGAGAGAAGGCCAGAAGACTGGGGGGGTGTAGAGGAGCCAGCCCCATGACCCACCTGGAACCACGCAGGCAACCCTGAGAGAGGGTGGGCACTGGGTATGAGGTCCTAAAGGCTTCACTGGGGGCTGAGAAGGAGTGCAAAAGGAAGCAGGGGACTTCCAGGCCTGCCCCCACTCAGTGCCTGTGCGGTCCAGGGTCACCCAGGGACACTGGTCACCCAGCTCTGCCCGTGTGTGTGACACAGCCCCAGTGCTTAGGATAGCTGGTAACTGTTTATTGAAAGGAGCAGCGGGGGTGGGGGGTACCACCCTCAGGCCTGGATGTGGCTCTTGGCGCTGAAGGCCAGGTAGTAGATCACTAGGCCAACGGCGGCGGCCAGTACCTCAGTGGAGACCCAGGGCCCGTTCCAGGTGCCCTGCAAGAAAGGAGACCAAAATCATTCTCAGGGGAGGGATGAGTGATGGGGCCAGCCACTCCGGACACCCTCCTTCCGGGGCACGAAGGCGAGGCTTGCTGTGCTGGGCTAGCCCCTCTTGCCCACTCACCCGATGGTCCACGCTGACTGTGAACAGCGGCGGGATGACGGAAATGTCCTCGTTATTTCTCTGAGCCTGCGAGGGAGGTGCCGGGGTCAGGGGGTGATGCTGGTGGCGTGGGATGGGATAGGGTGGGAGGAGCAAGAACACCAGCCAGAGGTGTGGAAGAAGAGAAGCGGGTGAGGAGCGACACTGAAGGCACAGGGCCAGGTGGGGGGGGGGGGGGGGGGCGGGCAGGAAGGTGCCCACACGGCCATCCTGCTCTGAGTCAGAGAGGGGACCGTAGGGTGGAGACAGCTGGGCCAGTGGGCTGTGCCCTCCCTACTGCAGGCCTGGGTGGGCTTCGGGGACACGCACCTTCCTCAGGAGGCTGTAAGACTCCTCGTCAAAGAATCTGACCTCGTAGGTGCCCGCGTGGGCGCTCTTGTGGTCTAGGCTCCAGGACACCTGGGTGGGGGTGCGTTCAGCAGGGAGTGGGCACAGTGGATACAGCGCCACTGGCAGCTCATCGAGTCCAAGAATCCCAGCCCTGCGGCCCAGCCGCCCTGGCCTTCAAGCCACGCCTGTGAGCAGGTGGCCTCCCTGGAAAGTGATGACCACAGCATCCCTTACCTGATATCGTCCCACGTCCTGTCCCCGGGTGACAGGAAATTGTTTCCCACTGACGTCAGCATAAAGAGCCATGTTCTAGGGGAAGGGATGAAAGGAGTCACTTTCTCCCTTCTCTGGCTGTTGGCGAGGCCCCACTGTGCCGCCCGAAGCAGCACCCACGGCCTGTGGGTAAGGAGACGGCCGGGCACAGTCGGGGATTGCAGTGTCTGGCGGGGCACGACACAACCACTATGGAGGCCAGCCTGCCACTGCCACTGCCTCTCCACGTCTCTCTCCCTCCATGTAGGTCACATCTCCCTAATGGTCTGGCCGCCCTAACCCACAGCAAGCTTGTCAACTGAACAGGGGAGGGATGACAGAAACGTTCCCATTTCTTCTCTGGGCCTGGAAGAGGGTATTGGGGTTGAGGGCACCCAATGAGCTGCCTAAGGAAGGTTGTACCTAAAAAGGCCCAACTTCCTTCCTTCTTTGGGCTTTTAGGTTGCAGGGGCCGAGGCCAGGGCTGCTTGGTCTCGAAATGACAAAACACCCAAATGGACACACCCTTTGACAAAGAGCAACCAGTAAAGGGATGCGAGAGCCTGGGGGCTGAACCCGGCTGTCTCTCCCTTCCCATGTACACTCTTTCCAGACACAGCGAGGTGTCTACCTACGTCCCTGCACGTAGGCGAAGCAGACCAGGCAGGTGAGGGGAACGTTCTTTAAATATCTGCTAGAATCTGGCCTGGCTGTGCCCCGATCTCTTTTACACCTGGGAATCGAAACCCTGATTCTCCCTCTGTCCACACGGACCCCTGCGTCTGACCCCGTCCACTGCCAGTAAGGGCCCAAGGTTTCAAGCTCACTGCCCACTTCCCGCCCCCACACCTCTGTGGCTGAACCCCTGCTGCCTCACCTGGACCCTGTTCTTGCAAGTCAGGGAGATCTCCACAATGAAGACAGTCTCAGTAGAAATGACGGCATCCGAGGTGGTATAGTAAGAAGGGGTGATCTGGGGCTCCACACAGGCCTCTCCTGTGGGGAGGCGGCAGAGAGATGAACGGGTAAGGCCTGGCTGCACCCCTTGGGTTGAGAGGCAGAAGGGACCACCTTAACCCCACTTCGCAGAGCTCATCAGCTGAGAACACAAAGAGTCCTTTGGACCCTGCCAGGTGGGGTCTGGGAGACAGATCCAAATGATCAGTCAGAAGCACAGTGGCCCAGAGAGGTGGGATGCCCCTGAAGGAAGGCAGGGGAAGGGGGATGGGAGGGCTTTGTACAGGTAGGACCTCAGTGTAAGGGCAAAAAACAAGTGTGTGTGGCGCGAGCGTGCTGCACGAGTTCACTGCACAACTTCAGTCTATGCCTGGACCTACAGACAGGCGAGCCATGCAATGGTTTAGGGATGCGGGCTGCCCTGGAGCACCCCAGAAGCCCGGGGGCAGGGCCCAGGCTGACCTCAATTCAGAGCCATGCACGGCCCTAGACAGTGTACTGAAGGCATCCTCCGCAAACACAAAATATGGTGCTGTTGGCAACCTACGGGAGCTTTCGATATGAAGGAAAGGGTCTCTGCCCCGGACAGCTGACAGAAGGCCAAGACTGGTCCCAGCGTTTCCGGAGGAAAGGAAATGGGAGAGGGTCTGGATCCATAAGCACAACTTGTAGCCTTGAACAGGGCTGCGCTGAGAGAAAGGAAGCTGCGGAGCCACGCCACACTGCTAGAGGCTACAGGGAAGGAAAGGGGCCACCTCAACCACTCTCTGAATGCGGTGTCCTGGCAGGGCCGTGACTTAGGCTGAGGTGGCTTTGGGACTGGAATGATGGGAAGAAGACGCCTGGGAACATCTGTGGGAGGTGACCTCAGGAGCCACATCCCCCAGATCCTTCCACGCGCTGCTAAGCTTGACCTTTTTCCTGTGGACTTGGGGAAGCACCGAGGGGGTTTTACAGCCAGGTTTGTCCTTTCCAGGTATCACTGGCTACAGTGGGGAGTTCCTGAGGAGCAGGTGATCAGGGTGCAGGTGGCGAGGCCAGTTAGGCTGGTGAAACACTCCAGGCACCAAGGGCGCTGTCCTGAAGTAGGGCAGGTAAAGTGGATGCGCTGCAAGTGGCCCTGACCCAGTCCAGGCCCCCGGGCCCGGCGTGGCCTCCTGCAAGGACCTCCTCCTAAACAGACTTCTGGACTCCAGTCTGAGCTCAATCCTGCCACTGTTAACAACCTCTCAAGAATGTGAAGCCATCTGACTCTGCTGAAAAACCCTATAAGGATACGGCAAGGCCTCAAATCAACCGTCTGATCTAGGCACTCTAGCCCCACTCATGTTTCCCTTTTCAGTTCCTTTCTAACTCGCCCACACTCTGTGCCCCTCTGCCTGGACCGTCCCTGCTCCCTCTCTTCGCTCAGAGCTCCCTTCCTGGGGAGGCCTGGCGCCACCGCACCGGGTCAGGTGTTTCCTCTCCCCGGGCCCGGTTTCTCGCTGCGATCGCCCTGCGCCGCACAGTTTTGCTCCTGTGCGACCCCCTCCGGGACCGGGAGCTCCGGGAGTGGCAGCAGGGGCGTGTGGCACTTTCCCTGCTGGAGCTGGGACCTGCGGGAGCACGGGAGAGGCTCTGGGACTCTTCCTCGCGGAAGCAGACGGGGGACAGATGAGGCTGTTTCTTCCAGCAGCCCGGCTGCTAGGTAAACGTGTGTGGTGCAGGAGCGCGCGGTGGCCTCAGCTGCCGCGACCAGAGACCACCTGCCTCTGGGAGGAAAAAGGCCCAGACTCTGCCCCGCTTCGCCCGCACCCATCCTCCCCCCACGCACCACCAGTCGTGGGTGAGAGGCTCGCCAGAAACGAGCTCCGGCCAGGCCGCTACCTGAGCAGCAGGAGAGGCCGGACAGCAGGAGTAGCGCCAGGGCGCCGAGAGATGCCAGCGCCGCCATCGCCTCTTCTCTGCCGAGGGAAAAAGAGAGCGACTCCCCTGAACACGAGGA
Organism: Hippopotamus amphibius kiboko; assembly: GCF_030028045.1. Taxonomy (NCBI): domain Eukaryota; kingdom Metazoa; phylum Chordata; class Mammalia; order Artiodactyla; family Hippopotamidae; genus Hippopotamus; species Hippopotamus amphibius. Next base: position 3,103,288 of record NC_080203.1, read on the forward strand.
GCAGACGAGGAAGCGCGACGCGTAAGCGGCTGCAGCAGCCAATCAAGCGCCGGCGGGCCGGGAGGGCCTGTGACGTCGCCGGCGGCACTGACGTGTCCCCTCCCCGGACCAGGGGCCTAGCTGGCCGCCCCCCCAAGATGGCGATGGCGGCGGCGGCGGCTGCGGCGGCGGCGGCGCTCCTGGCGCCGGAAGAGGGCGTGGGAACCGGCGAGGCCGCGTGCGTGCGCACTGCCGGGACCACGCCCTCTCCCGGGACTTCGCGCCTCGCCGAACTCTCGCGAGAGCGGTATCTGCGTGTCGGACCCTGCGGCGGTTCTCATTTTCCGTGATGGCGCTGAAGGTGGCGACGGCCGCAGGAGGCGCTGCGAAGGCAGTGCTCAGGCCGGCCCTCCTCTGCCGTCCTTGGGAGGTGAGAAGGAGGAGCGGGCCATGGGAACAGCTGGGGCGCTCGCTGAGGGGTGCTTGCACCTCGGCGGAGTCAGGCCGGCGGCCGCCGCTCTCGGAGCATCCTGGGGCGAGATTGGCTGCGGCCCCGCGAAGGGAGGGGAGAGTGCTGCGGCCCCGGGTTGATTGGCCACCTCCGCTGTCAGTGAAGGGGTTAGCCAAAGTTGACCCTGGTCTGGCTCCTCAGGAGTCTGCATCTTGTGGCGGCGGGGGAGCTCCCAGCAGGCGGGGAAAGTGGGCCACGGGGGCATTGTCACTTCCCTAGTGTCCTTGTGGGAACGCTCCCGAGGCGGTCGCATGTTCGGCCCGCCTTGCGCTTGCCCTCTTGGGAATCCGTTCCCGGCCGCCCTTCCTCCTCAGGTTCCCCTCTCGTGGACCGCTTTGCCGCCTCTCCCAGTGGAGGTGGCGAATCGGACTTTGCCGGTGCCCCAGAGGCTCCCCGCCGCCGCCCCCCCCCCCCCCCCCCACCCGCAGGCGCCTGGAATGGGAAGGAGGCGGGCGGGTTTGAGGCTGCGAGGGCTTTGTTTCCGTCGTTCTCCGTTTAGGATCTTGGTTATTCAGGTCTGATTCCTCTCTCAACACACTTGAATGAGGATAATTTAGTCCCTGGGTGGGTTGGAAGCCATCTGAAGCCTCATCGAGTCAGGACTGGCCCCGAGGGACAAGAGGGCATACCTCTCTGGGCTCCAGTTTCCCCTGCGTCTCAAAGGATCCACCCAACTCTGACCTTCCAGAACCCTGTGACTTTGCTGACGCTTCTTGTGGACGCATCTCCGGCCATGCTTCCCCCTCAGATCTCTGGGGAAGACTGCCCTGTAACAGCTTCTGCTTTACGAAATTCTGTTTAAAGTGCTGACTTTTCCCACTTGTTCACAAAAGGCTTCCCAGAGGTCCATGGCAGCTAGGCTCCTGCAGGAACTTGGTGGGGACATTTGTCTCCTCCCTGACCTCCCCTGTGTGTGTGTGTGTGTGCGCTTGTGTCCGTATTGGGGTGGGGGTAGGGTGCAGTGAAATGTTGCGAACTGGGCAATGTCTTGCCCTGAGACTGGTTGTCCTGGGTATGGGAACTTTTAGAGATGAAGCCCAGATCTTTGGTCCCACTAATTGGGACCTTGTAGGAAAACATGCAGCCATCATTGGTACTTGATCCAACAGAAGCATGCTGAAGAGAGAAACCTCACTAACGTGTGGAGCATGGAAGCCCTTTGGCTGAAACACATACCATTCTGGACCCCTTTCTTTCTGTGGCGCTATCAAAGGATAAGGGTAACAGTCCACCTTCCTGCTTGATGAACAAGCTGGAGACCAATGTATATATCCCATCCTGCCTCACACTGGGCTTCACAGAACCTTTGCAACCCCCTGAAGGAAGGTGCCTGAATCTGTCCAGGGCAAGGTCAGGGAAGTCGCTATTCTGAGAGCTCTCCGGGTCTTTGGCCAAAGCTGGATGGAACATCTAGCATTGGGACCAGGTGAGAGAGAGGTTCAGCCCTGGTGGTAGTGATGAGTTCCTGGTGGTAGTGATGAGTTCCAAGGTCTGGTGGGGTGTGGTTGCACAGATGCAGAGCCAGGCCTGGTATGAGTGCTGGCTCACCGCCGCGGCCAGGTTACCTGCGCAGTGCCAGTGGACCTCAAGAGGGCTGAAACCCAGGAGGAATTACTGCAAGGAGCTGTAGGGCTCAGCCCAGCATCCCCTCATTGGACACCAGCCTTGAACAGTGGTCTGAGGGGCTGGTGGGGTGAAGGGGGGGGGGGGGGGGGCGTGTGCTTTTGCACAGCCCCATGTGCCCTGCTAGGGACTGAACAGCTTGCATACCTTTTCTTGCTTAATGCTTGCAGCAGTCAGATAAAGTAGGCACCTCTATTCTGTGGATTTCAGGTAAGGGCGGGAAGCTCAGCAAGGTTAAGCTTATTTGCCACCAAGAGTAGTAGAGGGAGGATTTGGACCAAGGTCTCTCTAGCCTCAAAGCCTACCATATCTTCCTTCATTTTCTGATGTGCTCATTCATTCAGGAAATGTTTTTTTTTTTTGTCCCAGCTCTGGACCAGGCATTCTGCTGGGTCTTGGGGTGACAGTAGGGGATCAGACAGACATGGCGTCTACTCTCCGGCTTAGGGGTTGGAGAAGGGAGCACAGCAGCGATAACCTAGGGAGATTGTTGTTGGGGTGAAGGGAGTGGGTAGGGCTTTGGGAGCCCAGGGGGACCAACAGCTCAGCAGTCTTAGAGCATCAGGCACGGCTTCCTGGAGGAAGGGCATTGTGAGCCACCGTCCACAAGTTTGTACCGAGAGCCTGCAGATGAGGTGAATCCGCATACTGGCAATCGCCAAGTGTGGGTCTGGGTCGCCAGAAACGTCCTGGGCCTGTTGTCTTATTAGTCACCCCCTTCCTAACCCCTGTGCTGCCAGAGCTCTGTGCAAGTGGGTGCCTTGTGACTACCAACCAGGGAGACCCAGAGGGGACAGTCAACCTCTGACTGAGCTTTCTGGCCTTCTAGTGGAAGGCATGGCTCTTTGGAAAATGGCCACAGTGACTGCCATTGGCTGGAACGCTGTGGTGCTGCCCCAGCAGGCGAGTGGCAGGGCATATTCCCAAGTGAGGAACTGAGGGACACCCAGGTGGGGCACCGCGCGGAGGAAAGTGTGTGGGCCTGTAGCCCTGCTGCGGTGGGAGTTGGGACACAGGCTTCTTCTTCCAGGAAAGTGTGGGGACTCCAGATGCGTCACTGAGCACCTGTCCCATTTGGCTCGGGTGGTTTTTGCTCTGAAGCTGTCGGGCATGGTACCAATGTCACCAAGCCTGGCTGTTTCGAGTGTGTGTGTGTGTGTGGGGGGGACATCTGTCATCCATGTAGGCCGCAAAGCAGTTTTGTCATCCAGTATGAGCAGTGGGTATCTGCTGTTCTGCTGAAAATGGTTAGATGTTTAGATGTCTGATTCTAGAGGCCTGCTTCGCATGGTGTCAACAGTGTTTATATCTGGGTGGTATCTTTTTTCTTTTGATCTCCATGTTCTGTCTGTATGCTGCTTTTGTAATAAGGAAACATGATTTTAAAAATGATGTAAATGATGGTCGTGGCGGCCCTGTGTTATCGTGAATTGCTTGTTGTACTACGTTTGGTGTGCCGACTTTTCCAAGTTAGACATCACTGAGCAGGAATAATTGGCTGAAAAAGACCAGAAACACCACAGGTGGGGAGGGAGATATAAACATTTGTTAAAAGACTGACCAGGAACTTGGAGGAGACATGAAGGGTTGTAATGACGCTCCGTGGTGTTCCGAGGGGCTGGTGTGTGGGCAGTGGTGGCACCGGAGCCGTTTGGGCACGTGCCGCGTGCTGGACAGTGGTGCGCAGGCGAGGCATGGTGTGCAGGGCCCGCCTGGGCGTGGTGAGGATGCTGCCCTTCCCAGCCAGGAGCTTGGCTGGCCCTTGCCAAATTGGCTTTCTGGGCTAGATGGCAACCACCGGCATCTCGGTTCTCTTTGCCAGGTTCTAGGTGCCCACGAGGCCCTCCGGAGGAGCTTCTCAGTAAGTACCTGACCGAGTGTGCGCGTGCGTGTGCATGGGTGTGTGTGCACGTGTGTGTGTTGATGATGACGCGTGCCCGTCCCGGTGCGTGCAGAGGCACGTGTGCACAGCTGCATGCAGACGCGTTTACAGGCGTGTGGGTGCAGAGGTGTGCGCGTGCGTGCATGCGTGCGCACGTGGGTGCCGTGCCTCTTGGCTCCCTACCCTTCTGTGTCTCCCCGCCGAGGCGCAGTGTCCAGAGCTTGTCCACCCCTCCTCCTCCCCTGAAATGTGCTAGACAGCTCCTGGGGAACAGGGCCCCTTCCCCAGGTACAGCCTTGTTCCCCCAACCTTGGCTGATCTGTGTCTTCTTCCTTCCTGTCCCCCTCTAGCAACAAACAATTGTGAGTATTCTTCTCATCTGCATGTTACGTTGGGGCTTTCGGTTGCTTTGGGATGGACCATTGACCGGGTCCAGGCGGGGGTGGGGCCTGCTCCTGCTGTGGCCCTCCTGACCCAGGAGCCCCGCCAGCAGCCCCGTCTGGGGTGGGTGGGGCAGGGCGTAGGCGTGAGGTGCCCTGAGAGGGCGACTCCGGGTTGGCCCACCCGCCGGGTGCGTGCTGGAGGGAGGAAGGGAACTGAAGGCCTACCCTTCCCGTCCTTCTAGCCCCCGTCCGCTAAGTATGGTGGGCGGCACACGGTGACCATGATCCCAGGGGACGGCATCGGGCCAGAGCTCATGTTGCACGTCAAGTCTGTGTTCAGGTACAGAGCCTCAGGCCCAGCCAAGGGGACCTTGAGACCTTTGTGCTGAGAGGGACATTGAGCCAGTGGTGGGAGGATTTTTGTCCCAGTGCCTGCGATCTTGCCAGGCTGGCCCGGACACGGGGAGGGCGGAACCAGGCCCGCTAACGGTGTCGTGAAGTGCAAGTGTACGCCTGTCAGCCGGCACAGCTGGGCTCCGTTTCCCCTCGGCCAGAACCAGGGCAGGGCGGGCAGCAACAGGGGACAGGCCTCTGCACCCGGTGGTCCGGGCAGGCTTCCTGGAGGGAGGCCTGGGGCCGCCGCCCTGACCCTGCTCTGCCCCAGGCACGCGTGTGTGCCTGTGGACTTTGAAGAGGTGCACGTGAGCTCCAACGCCGATGAGGAGGACATCCGAAACGCCATCATGGCCATCCGGCGGAACCGCGTGGCTCTGAAGGGTGAGCTCGGGGGCCAGGATGGAGCACCGGGTGTGATTCCTTTCACCTCTGAGCTTATACTCGTCCCTGGGGCCCCATTGGTGCCGCGATTCTGAGATCTCTGGGGCACTAGGCTCTGCGGGAGCCTGCCCAGGGGTGGGCTCCCTCCCACCCCTTTCTTTCCTCCTGAGGCAGTCCGCTCTGCTGGAGTCAGCTTTGATCCTCAGAGTCTTTCTTCACAAACCAGATGTCACAGAGGTGCCATTCTGATCCTCTTCCTGCTGCCTTGGCCCCAGTTGGCGCGGTTGTGGATGTTACAGATGGGAGCTTTATCCTGAGTTTGCCTTGGTTTGGTTCAGATTTTTAAACTGTTTCCATCACTCATTCTGCAAACTTTAGACCATCACCTGCTCTGTGTGAGCAGTGAGTGAGCAGAGATGAACCCGGGTAGAGCCCCAGGCCCTGGCAGTCACGTGGAGGGGCTGACATGTCAACTGCAGGGTGCCTGGGGCCCTCTGGGTGAAGGCAGTCCAGGCAGGGTGTGACTTGGAGGGCCAGGTGCCCTGAGAAAGGCCTCCTCTACCTGGCACCCTCTGACCACCTTCTCTCAGCGGCTGCTGGCCCTCTGAGTGCCCTGGTTCCAGCCAAGGTGAAGCTGTGGTCCTTTCCAGGCAACCCCCGACCCTGGCCTTGCCATTCCCCACCCAGGGTCTAGCAAGATCTTCTGGCCAGATGCCAGCCCTTGTGCATTCATTCATTCATTCAGTATTTATTGAGTGCCTGCCATGTGCCAGGAACCCATCAGTGAACCAAACGCGTGGACACACACCCCCTCTGCCCTCACTAGAGTGTTCTATAAAACACTAACACCGCCAGAAGCTGTTGTCTTCTCCTGTTGGAGCCGCCTGCAGCACACATTCCCGGGGTGGGAAAGGGGAATATGGGGGTACAGCTGAGCCGGGGCCCCTCTCCAGCCCGCCGGTCTTGTTTCCGTCCTGCAGGCAATATTGAAACAAACCACAACCTACCACCATCGCACAAATCCCGAAACAACATCCTTCGGTGAGAGCCAGGTGCACCCGGTGGGGGCTCGGTGGGAGTGGAGGTGCCAGCAGAGGGTCGTGGCACTGGCTGGCTGGTTCTCTGTGCCCGCAGCACCAGCCTGGACCTCTACGCCAACGTCATCCACTGTAAGAGCCTCCCGGGAGTGGTGACGCGGTACAGGGACATAGATATCCTCATCGTGCGGGAAAACACGGAGGGCGAGTACAGCAGCCTGGAGCACGAGGTGCGGCGTGGGGCCGGGGCTGAGCCCGGCTAGGGCGGTGGTCAGGAAGGCCGTGCCCGAGGGGAACGTCGTGCTAAAGGGCAGGCTCGGGCAGGATACTATGGGTCTCTTCTCCTTCGTCCCCTTCTCAGAGTGTGGCAGGAGTGGTGGAGAGCCTCAAGATCATCACCAAGGCCAAGTCCTTGCGCATCGCCGAGTATGCCTTCAAACTGGCCCAGGAGAGTGGGCGCAAGAAAGTGACGGCTGTACACAAAGCCAACATCATGTATGCTCCCCACCTTGCCCCTCCGCGCTGCCGCCCAGGCCTGCTCTCAGGGACTCGGGGCCCAGGACTACGCCCTGTTGCCCATTTCCCAGCTGTGGCCTCACTGCAGTGCACATCTGGGGGAGGTGGAACGGGATTCTGCCCATTCTGCAGATGGGACTGGTTGTAGTTTAGAACCCAGCCTTCTGTGGCGTCTGCACGCCCCGTCCCTCCAGCTGACGGTTGCAGCGGCCAAGCTGGTGTCCTGCATCCCCCCTAGGAAGCTGGGCGATGGGCTCTTCCTCCAGTGCTGCAAGGAGGTGGCAGCCCGTTACCCCGAAATCACGTTTGAGAGTATGATCGTGGACAACACCACCATGCAGGTAGTTAGGCTGCCATGCTGCACGGCCCCTGCCTTGGGCACCCAGAACCGCCTGTGCTCTAGTTCCTGGCTGTCCCCTCCTTGTCCCACAGCTGGTGTCCCGGCCCCAGCAGTTCGATGTCATGGTGATGCCCAATCTCTATGGCAACATCGTCAACAACGTCTGTGCGGGGCTGGTTGGGGGCCCCGGGCTCGTAGCTGGGGCCAACTACGGCCACGTGTACGCCGTGTTTGAGACGGTGAGTGCCACCTGCGGTGCCAGGGTCACCAGCCTTTGTGAACTATAGCTCACATACTTTCTAGTTCACCCATATGAAAGTGTATGATTTAGTGGTTTCTAGAACATTCAGAGTTGTGCAACCATCCGCAGTGTCTAGTTCTAGAACGTTTTCATCATGCCTGGCCCTGAACTCTTCTGCTTTCTGTCTCTGGATTTGCCTGTTCTGGCTGCTTGGCATGAATGCAGTCTACACTCGACCGTCTTATATTCGCCACCCCCTCCTTTTCATCTCGCCTCTTCCAGGCTACAAGGAACACGGGCAAGAGTATCGCCAATAAGAACATCGCCAACCCCACGGCTACGCTGCTGGCAAGTTGCATGATGCTCGACCACCTCAAGTAAGTGGCTTCTTGAGGCCAGGCCATCGGCCCCCGCCCCCGCCCGGGGCCGCGAGGACTGAAGTCTGCTCTTCTTCCTCAGGCTCCACTCCTACGCCACCTCCATCCGCAAGGCTGTCTTGGCCTCCATGGACAATGAAAACGTGAGGCTCCCCTACCCAGGTCCTGCCTCCTCTCCGACCCCCACCCCGGCCCGGGTTGAGCTGGTAGGACGCCTGAGGGGCTGGAAGTGGTGACCTGGCACTCTGTGCTGCCCCCCAGGGGAGGGTTGTACCAGGCGGGGTGCGGCCGCTGGGCCGCCTGCCAGCTGGGGCTCAGGCATGAGCCGGGCCGCGTGTGTGCCCACGGTTGCCTCTCCCGCAGATGCACACCCCGGACATCGGGGGCCAGGGCACCACGTCCGAAGCCATCCAGGACATCATCCGCCACATCCGCGTCATCAACGGCCGGGCTGTGGAGGCCTAGGCCGTCCCTGGGGTGGTCTCAGCCCGCCCCTCCGCTCCCCTTCACACCCCCAGCACCCTCGTCGACTTGGTGGGCGGGCCCAAAATAAACCCACTTCTGCCCCCAGGCTTTGGCCGTGTGCTTCTGTCACTCCGGGATGCTGGTGTTTCAGGTCACGCTTTATTAAGAAAAGAAACCGCACGCTTCCCATTCAGAGGGCTCTGCGAAGGTTGGGGGCAGAACGAGTTCTGCAAGGCGGGCCTGGCCCTGGCATGTGTCTGCCCTGCTGAGGCAGGTGTGACAGAGCTCGCACTCGGCAAGGTGGGCAGGGCAGTCCAGGGCAGCCCCGCAGGGTTGCGGGACTGTCCTGCTTTCCCTGAAGGCACTGAGGGCTGGGGGTGGGGGGGAAGCCAGGCCCGCCCCCAGCTGCCCAAAGCACCAGCAGGGCCTAGGGATTGAGCCAAGGGTGCTGGAGGCAGTCGGCCGCGCTGGCCCGCTTCTCGGGGATGTACTCCATCATGGGCAGCAGGAAGGCGCTGAACTGTGTGGCCTGCTCCAGGGGCCACTCGTACTTCTCCATGAGCACCTCGTACAGGCCCCAGTGTTTGAGGTTGTGGATGTGCCGCAGCTCTCCTGGGGGCAGGCCGGTGGGCCTCAGGTCAGGCTTCCCCAGGGAGGCCTCTGAGCTGGGACCCCTTGCTCCCCCTATTTCAGAACCTAAGGTCCCTGCCCTGCCCCCTACATCCAGGTGGCCTGAGCCTGCTTGGCCCCACCTCTCCGGTTGAAGAACTCCCGGGAGTAGCGGCCTGAGAGGGCAAAGGCCGGCGGGATGTCTCCCAGCAGCTCCACGATGTGGGCGATGTGGTCTGTGGACAGAGAGGTGGCTGGGAGACAGCCGGGCAGCTGGGAGACCCCGAGGTTGGGCCCAGGCCTGCCTCCCCATACCCTCGTCACGACTGTAGTCTTCTCCGGAGTGTGGCTCGAACAGGTAGTCGCCAGTGGCCAGCTCGAAGGCCTGGAAGGGAGACGGGGTGAGGTTGCTGGCTGGTGGGCCAGCCCTGAGCGGGGGCAGCCCAGACAGACATACCATGCACGCCGTGCTCCAGATGTCGGCGGGGGGCCCATACTCGGCGCCGATCAGCACCTCCACGGCCCGGTACTGCCGTGTCTGGATGTCCTCGGTGAAGTGCTTGTGCTGGAGGCAAGAGGAGCCCTGGGGAGGAGCTAGGGCCGTGGCGGGCCTGCCCTCGCTGGCCCCCCGCTCGTCTCCCACCTCCTCTGGGCTGTGCACCCAAGGAGCACAGCGGGGCTCACTCTGAGCCTCAGCGTCCCCAGATGTCCCGAGAGTGCCTCGCCAGGCAGCCTGAGGCTGAGGCTGGCCCCTTCCCCGTGGCCCCCTACCCCATGCCGTGGGCCCAGTTCTGCCGACCCGGTGGGACCAGTGCTGATTTGGGCTCAGCTCTGGGACTGTGCAGGGCCCAAGGCAGACACAGGGGAGGGGTTTGGTCGAGCAGGTCGCTCGGTGAGTCCTGGGACATTCCTGTCACGCCTCCTGCATAACGGCGCCCGCTCATACCACCCAGCAGGCGTTGCCCAGGTCTGCGATCTTGATCTTGATCTTGTCTGCATTTTGGGGCTCTAGGGGGTTCACCAGGAGGTTGGAGGCACCAAACGGTGCTGGGGAAGCAAGAGAAGGAGAGAGACTGAGCTGGCCCGGCCCTGCCCGGCCCTGCCCACCTGCCACCTGCTGGTCCTGCCTGACTTACTGCTGGGTGACAGGAGGCCCCCAGTTTCTCGCTGGTTGGAAGAGCCTGAGAGGATGGAGCACGAGGCGGGGGAGAAGAGGGAGCCCGAGAAACCTGAGGTCTGGGAGCCGGGGCTGAAGCTGCGGTTGCCCCCGGGGGCAGGGGAGGAGGAGGCCGGGGAGGGGCCGGCCGCGGCCCCCCCGGGGTGGCAGCCAGAAGAGGAGGTGGAGCCGCTGCCCCCCTCTAGTCTTGAGTCTGGGGAGACAGGCGGAGGTGGTGTGTGAGCAGACGCCCCTGTGGCATCGCCGGGTGGCCCCGCGCCCCCCACCCCCGGCCCCTCACCCTCAGCCTGGGCCGCTGCCTCCATGGCCTCCAGCCTCTGCAGGTCCCGTAGCCGCTCCTCCAGCAGCCGCTTCTGCTGCTTCCGTTTGCGCCTCATCTTCTTCCTCTTGTTCTTCGACAGCTTACCGGTCTGCCGTTAGAGCCGGGGTCACTCCAGGTCGCCCGTCACCCAGCCCCCGAGTAGCCCAAGCCTCTGCGCATGGCCTGCGGGCCCCCTGGGGGACGAGGCCTGCGCGCCCCGGGGCTCCACGGACACCAGGACACGGCACCGCCCCCTCACCCGCCTCCTGTCTTCCCTCCTGCCCGCCGCTCCCCAGAGCTCGAGGTTGGGGAGGAACCAACAGGCCTGCCTCTGACGGATGCCAGCCTCCCCTGCGGGCAGCTCTGGCCCCTCCTGGCCTTAGACACAGTGTCTTTCCACGGAGGTGGTGGCGAGCCCAGCGCCACCCTGGGCAGTTTGGGGCACGTGGCCCACTCTGTGTATCATCCTCAGCCAGGCCACCCAGCCTTTTGGAAGGGCCACTGCGCGAGTGCTGGGGAGGGCGGAGAGGCGGGGAGGGGGTGGAACCGGAGAAGCTGAGGAAGATGAGGCCTAGGAAGAGGGGTGCTCCGACTTACCAGGACCTCCTGGGGGGCAGTGCTGACTGCGGGGTGGGGCAGGCAGAGCATGGAGTGAGAGAAAGGAACCCGGACTCAGGCAGGGGCTGAGGCCCACGGGCCGCGCCCAGGCCCCACACAGGCTCTTGGTACCTGTGGAGCGAGATGGGGGCGGGGCCCCTGACTGCTGCCACTCGGTGGCCTCAGTGGCCAGGCGCCTGATGTAGGCATCACCCACACACAGCAGGATGTTCTCGGGCTTGATGTCCGTGTGGATGATCTTGCACTTGGTGTGGAGGTAGTCCAGGCCATGCAGCACCTGGGGAGAGCCACTCCTGAACTCGGGCGGCCCGGCCGCCTCGCAGCGCTCTTCGTGCCGGACGCGTGGCACTCACCTGCCGCACGATGCTCTTCACGCACGGCACAGGCAGGCCCTGGTAGTTGGACTTGATGATCCACTTGAGGAGCTGGTGGCCCAGGACCTCCAGTACCATGCATACGTCTGGGGCCAGGAGTGAAGGGCAGCCAGGGGGCGAGCAGCTGGGGCACAGGCCCGGCCCACTCTCAGCTGGGGCTGAGGAGCAACGAGGCTCAGGCAGTGCGGTGCTGGGTCTGGGAGGTCCTGGTATCACTACCATCCCAGTGTCATAGTGTCCCTGTCACTCTCAGGTGTGCCAGTTGGGACTGTACATTCTGTGGTCCCCCTAGGAACAGAGCACTGAAAGAGTAGACAGGTTTCTCAGTGCAGCCCCAGTCCTATGCCCAAGTCTGCCAGAGAGCCTGTGGACTTCACCCTAAAGGGAAGGCACTGCCACAGAGGTGGCCCATCCCACTTGGGGGTAACCTAGCAACGCTCATGGATAACCAGTGCCAACCTGGTTATCCACCCCCCTGTATACACACAGACACAAATCCCCGAAGTGGTGATGGGGTATTTCTCACAGACTAGTGTCACTGAAAGGGATAAACCCCCATTGTGCAGATCAGCAAACTGAGGCCCTAGGAGCTGGGAAGGCACGAGCCAGCTGGCCCCTGTGCTGCCACACTGCTTGCTCAGCCTACAAAGGATACGGACTCCATTAATCCCTGAGATCCGGAAGTCATCGATGAGCTGGACAATGGTTTCTCTTTTGGGGTCACTGGGGTCACTGTCTCGGACCTGGAGCAAAAGCCAAGGGGCCACAGGTGGCTGCAACCTGCCTCTCGCCAGCTGCTCCCCGGGGACCCCTAGGGGGTGGGGGGCCCTCTCCCGCTCTGGCTGGGCCCCCCTGGAAGAAAGGCTGCCGGCCTGCCCTCGCCTGCTCCTCCGAGTCCTCCCACTCGGCTGAGCCAGCTGGAGCCTGCCCCTCCAGGAGCCCCGCCCCACCCTGCGGAGCCCCAGCAGGCCTTGCACCCACATTGCCAGGCCCCGGGCGGCTCCTGGGGCGCTGGGATCGGCTAGGGGAGGCGCCTCACACATTTCAGGAGCTTGATCTCATCCACAGCTGTCTCTGTGTAATGCCCTGCGCTCTTCACCACTTTGAGGGCCACGAAGCGCTTGCGCCTGCAACACCAAGACTCGTGTCGGCCGCCGGCGCCGGCCAGACCCACAGGGCCATCGCCATGGCCCCAACCGTGCCCGAGGGCCGGATCCCAGCTGGCGTTGGACCTTGGGGGTTGGGGGGGACACTCACTGGATATCCCAGCAGAGCCAGACGGTGGAGAAGTGGCCCCAGCCCAGCTTGCGCACCACGTGGTACCGCCCATTGAACAGGTCCCCGATCTTCACAGGGTAGTAGCCGCCTGGGGAAGGGGGCCCGTAGAGAGCGGTGGAGTGTCGCCTTCCCCCGCGCCCCGGGACAGCCCAGCCCCGCCGGCCCTCTGGCCCACGTGGGCCAGCTCTGGCCCCCGCCGAGGCCGGGCCTCACCCTTGCAGTAGTCCTTGGGGTCCTCCTGCTCCTCGTCGTCGGAGCCCAGCAGCCCCTGCAGCATCCGCGGCGCCGGCGCGCTGGGGGCCAGTTCGGAGCCTGAGGACTCGGGCCCGCAGGAGGCCTGTGAGCTGCGGGGAGGGCGGGGGTGAGCGTGCGAGGCGCCGGGGCCCCGGGCACCCAGGCCGAGCCCTACCTGCTGCTGCTGCCGCTGTCGCCGCCGCCGCCGCCCGCACTGGCGCTCATCCCGGCGGCGCTGCCCGCCGCTCCGGCGCCCCAGGCGGCTGCTCCTGTGGGGCCCGGCCGCGGCCCGCGCATTTATAGCCTCGGCCGCTGATCTCACCCGCCTTTATAAATAGCCTCCCAGCTGCTCGGCTGTGGGCAAGGTATGCAGCGGGGAGGGGGCGGCATGGCGACGGCGGCCCTGGAGGGCCCGGGCCCCAGGACGAGCCCCCCCGCCCCCACCCCGGGGCTGGCAGAGGGCGCCGCTGTGGGGACACGGTGTGACACAGCCTTCACAGGGAGCTCCCCCGCACCCCGGGGCCAAGGGGGACACCCATGCTGGCACGTGATGACCTGGGCCCCAGGGCTGGCAGAGGGGGCCACTGAATGGGCACGTGGCAGTGACCCGGTCCTCAGACGGAGTCCCTGTACTCCAGAGCGTGCTGAGGGGGCCGGCCACACAAGGGCACCATAGGCATGGCAATCCGGTCCTCAGGCTGGGCTGCCACCGCTGCTCATATGCCCTAGGGCACCGGCGACACTCTGGGAGCGTTCTCTGGCTTCCCGCATGGCCCTTGCGGGAGCCTTCCCAGAGGCGATGCCTGCCATTCCCATGGGTACCTCATTCTCCCCCACTGTCAGCCGGGTTCCCGCTTTTCTGATGGGTCCTTGATCCCTAAGACAGGCGGGAGTCCCATGCCCTCCTGTCTCTCAAGGCGGCGTTGCTGGGGGCCCTGGCCAGGCAAAGGTCCGGGGCGTGAGCTGCAGGCAGGTCTTCCTCCCACCAGAGGTGCCAGGCCTGTGCGACAGCCTGGGAACTGCCCGCCAGGGACTCCAGGGCTGCACGGTCTCCCTCTCGGCTCCCTGCCACCCAGCCCTGCCTTGCTCACTGGCTCAGTGCATGTGTCCACGTGGGAGGCGTAGGGAGCTGTCCATCCTGACCCCGCCCTCGGGGGTCCTCTAGTGTGCTGGTGACAGAGGTGCCTGGGTCAGGCAGAACCTTCCAGAGCCTGTGATCTTGGGGATTCATCCAAGGGACCAGGGGGGAAACCTCCAGGGAGGCAGCAGGAAGGGCTGGAGACCTCTGTGGCTGGCCTTGGCTGAAGAGTGGCTGTGGGTGGGGAAGACGGGGGGAGGCCTTGGGCAGCCAAGGAGCCCCCGGAGCCTGTGGGCACTAGTGGGGGTTCCGGCTCTTTAGAAGGGACACTCTGGCTGCTCCTGGGAGGGAATGGAGGGTGAAGAGGGGAGCCGGGAGGCCAGCTGGGGGACCGTCAGGGAGTCAAAAAGGAGCAGAGGGGGCTTGGCAGTGACAGTGGTTATGCCAACATGGGGGACACTTGGTTCTACGTCCCTGTGCCAAGGAAGGAACTGGGAGGGTGGGGCGGGCATAGATGGGGGCAGGAGAGCAGGAGCACCTTTCCCGCAGGGGTCAGGGGAGAGCAAGGCCTCGGGGTCCTCTTTTTCGCAGGTAGGGAAGTCATAGCTGTGGCGCCGAGGGGAGGGCTGTGCCAGGGCACCGAGGAGACTCACGGGGGGGAAGGCGGGGCTGGGCATTGGGCTTTTTCTAAAAAGACATTTCTATTTTATTTCCAGATGTGATGCTCCAGCAAGCACATAAATACAGTGGGGGAGGGAGAAAGGGTCGCTATAAATTAGAAAGAAGCCCAGGCAGGGAAGGAGGGAAGGGTGGTGGGGCGGGGCGGAGGCAGCAGGGAGCCCCTCCCACTCTCTGCCGGCCACTCCTGGGTCGCTGGCTGCATCCAGGGCTCCTGCTGGGTCGAGGCAGGGAAGGCATTGAGATGGCAGGTCCTGCTGCTGCCCGAACTCACAAGTCAGTCACCTTGTTCTCCACCAGGGCGGCAATCTGCTGCAGACGGCAGGCCAGTTGCATCTTCTGGCCCACAGGGTCCTCCTCCAGGGCACTGATGACCTGCCAAGGCAGGGGAGGCGCCCCGCCTGAGGCCCCGGCCCTCGGCCAGTGGCCCTGCCCTGCCTCCAGCTCAGTAGCAGCCTGGGGAGCCAGACCTCCCTGAGGAATCTGGATAGACACCGAGCCCCATCCTCAACCTGGGCCTTTCCTCTGCTTGGCCCAGACTGGGCCTGGACACTTCATCCCCACCCCCAGGGAGACTCCTGGGGCCTCCCTCTGGGCTCTGGGCTCCGGAGTGCCCCGGGCCTCACCTGGTCGTAGTACCTGTGGATGTGGGTGTAGAGTTCTTGCAGGGCTTCCAGACAGTGGGGGGTGGAGGTGTAATTCTGGGGGCAGCACGTGGGGGTTGAGACCCCAGCCCAGGCCTCGAGCCCCAAGCCTCCCCCTTCCCCTCTGCCCCCTGCCCCCTGCCCCCTGGGTGTGGAAGGGTGCACCCTCTGGGTCAGGTCTCACCCCAGAGAGCTCGGCCAGAGCCGAGTTCATCTCCTGGTAGCTCGCCGGAGAGCTCTGGCGAATGTCAGAGTAGTATCTGGAGGAGGGGACAGAGTTAGGGCCAGGCAGCCCCCATTCCCTCATCCGTGATGCCCCAACACCTACCTCTCCACCATCTGCTTGTAGCGAGGGATCTCCCGGGCGTAGAGCAGTTTGTTCACTGGGGAATCCTGCTCCGGGCCGGGGGGAGCGTGAGCGGGAGGTGGGGAGCTCTGCCCTGTCCTTCTGACCGGGCCACTCCTGCCCCCTCCCGCCCCACCCCCCAGCCGCCATGATGCACCCACCCCAGACCCCCCCAGGACTCTGCTCCAGCCCGCATGGTCCCCCCGCTGGCCTCACCCGGCCCACTTTATGCTCTGAGACGGTGCAGGAGTCCATGAAGGTCTGGGCGATGACGGCGAGGATGGCGTCCACGTTGTCCGACACCCGCACGTCAAAGATGAGCTGTGGGTTCTTCAGGGTGTTCACCCAGAACCGCAACAGCAGGCTGGGGACGAGGCCCGCCGTGGCGTGAGCAGGCCGCTCCGGCTCCCGTCCTCAGCCTGGGCCCCGGCCCTGAGCTGCGTGGGGAGCTGGCCTGCGAGTCCGTGCCGGGGGCAGCCAGAAACCCAGGGTGAAGGCCACCAGGCCTGGGCTCCTGTCCCAGCCCTGCTGCCCCTGCCCTAGCAATGTCCCTGTTCTCTGGGACTCCACGTTCCCTCTGCACGGGGTTGGCAGGTGAGGCACCTGTTAGTCTTCCAGATGTGCAAGGTCTCCGGGTCCTCGATGCCATGCTTCTCAGCCAGCTCATCCAGGAAGTCAAACAGGTACTTGACAGCGATGGGCACGGGCCGGTTCACGCTGAGGATGGCCTGGAAGGTGTCGTCCACAAACTTCTGCAGTGTGCCCTAGAAGGCAGGGGACGGGTGGTGTGGACGGGGCAGGGTGTGGGACCCTCAAAGCTGCGGGCAGCCGCATCCTCCCTTAGCAGGTGGGGCCACCCCTCTCCTCTCAGGACCACACTGTCTCCCCGGCCCGCGCACCTTCATGGAGAGCAGGCGGGTGAGGTAGATCTCTGGAATGGCCTTGGCCCGCGCCCGTTCCCGCTCCCGCTCCCGCTCCCTCAGGCTGCTGCGCCGTGCCTGGGCTGCTTCCGGCTCCTCAGTGGCTTTCACCAGGTGCCAGAGGCGGACCCCACCCTCCTCACTGTCGTCCAGCATGGGCATGTCTGAGGGCACAGAAGCCAGGCCTCAGTCCTTTGCCCTGCCCCATGCCGCTGGCCGGGGAGGGCCAGCCTGCTCCCCTTAGTGGGGTGGGGCAGGGTGGGGGGCACCAAGGGCCGCCGGGGGAGGGAGACATGGAGAGGAGGGTGGCAGCCCAGGGGCTCGCTCGGCCCAACATCCCATGGCCCTGGAGCTCCCTGACCAGGATGTGCCGCTGCCCTTGTCCGCCCTGGGCCCTGGGCTCAGCCTGGAGTTTTGGCTTCCCCGCTGCCAAGGTGTGGGGACACCAGGGCAGGGCAGACGGTGTGCCCAGGACTGCGGCCCGCCTGCCTCGAGCTCCTGGGGGCAGGTGGGCGCGGCTGGGCCACGGGACTCACTGTCGCCAGGGGGGCAGCTCCGGGACAGGCTCTGGCAGACGGCGCCTCCGTTGTGCAGCTGCGGGATGAGCCCCACAGTGGCTCCGTCCGGGACCTGGCGGGGAGGGGAGCACAGGCTGGGCTCCTTCCCTGGCTGACCCCGAGGCGGGCACCGCCCCCAGCTCCCACCTGGCCGGCACCTTGTAGTGCTGTAGGGTGTTGAGTCTCTTCCAGTGGTTCTGAGTCACTGAGGTCAGGTCCTCGTCCGACAGGGTTAGGTGACCAGCCAGGCCTGAGCGCCACTCTTGGGGGGACCCGGGGAAGCCCGTCAGTCCACCGCCTGTTTCCACAGGGCAGAGCTGAGCGGCCACGGGCAAGGGGAGCCCGGGGTGGGGCAGGAGGGGCAGAGTCTCACCAAGGTCTAGAGTGTGCGCTGAGGGCCTCTGGGAGAAGGGGGTGCCCTTGTAGACTTGGTCCAGCACCTTCTCCTTGACCTGGGAGATGGTGTCCGTGTCGAGCACCCGGGCGGGCACACACTGCGCCGCGCTGCTCCCCGTGGCCCCCCCAGCACCCGGGCCAGGCAGCACCATGAGCGTCAGGGGCCGGAAGTCCACGTCCTCCCGCAGCAGGCGGCTGTCGTTCAGAGTCCGCTTGGCCTTGCCCGTCACGGCATCCACTGGGCCCTTGTCCACCTGGTACTGGATGGCCCGGAGGAGCATGTACAGCGGCTCACCTGCCACCTCCTGCAGCCAGCAGGACGGGCCAGTGTCACGCCGGGCACTGGTGGGCTGTGTGAGGCTCGGAGGGTGACATGGGGGCACGGAGGGGTGGCCAGATGTGCAGGGTGAGGGCGGAGGGCGAGCAGCGGCCGTGGCCCCTGCTTGACATCCAGCCTGAGCAACGGTCCCCAGCCTTTCCCTCACCACGCCCCCTCGTGCCGGAGGCCCCTGGGGGAATGGGAGCGTGGGTCAGTGAGGCCAGAGGCAGCAGCCCCAGAATGGAGCGAGGGGAGAGGGGCCCTCACCCTCAGGAAGGTGTAGAGGCAGATGGACACCCAGTTGGTGAGCAGCTTCTCCGCCATGGTCTCCGTCCTGCAGGGAGCGGGCCCGGGTCAGAGGGGCTGCTGCAGGGCCATCCTGTCTCCGGGCCGAGGCAGGCGGTCGAGGGAAGGCAGAGCCGCTCCGCCTGGCCGCCCTTCGTGCTCAAGTTGCCGCTTGGGATGCCCATCTGCTTCCCCACCAGTGGCTCGGGACCCAGCCCGCCTCCTGCGGCTGCCTGGCCCCGCCCACCCCAGGCCGAGGCTGGAGGGAGCCAGCTTCCCTGCTACCGGCACACCGGTCAGGCCGAGGCCAACCTGCGCAGCATGAGCTTGGGGTTCTTGTGCACGTAATGGGCGGCCAGGTCTCCGAGCAGCGTCCTTGTGATGTCAGTCAGGTACTCGAGCTTGCTGTGCAGTGCCAGGGACAGCAGTGAAGCCACGTGGCAGCGGTCCCGCTGGGAGAAGCCGGGCTGCTCCTCCAGGGTGCGGATGAGCTAGGCGGGGGCGGGGGCGTGGCCGCTCACTCCGGGAAGCCCTGCGCCCCAGATGTCCTCCCACCTCTGTGCCCACACCTGTCTCCCGGCCCGCCTCCTCACCCAGGCCCCCTGCCCGCCCACTTGGCCCTCACTGTAAGGAGGAAGAGCTTGCTGTTGAGCAGGTTGGAGAGCTGCATGAGGCCCTGGCGGACGGGCGTGCGGCGGCCCTCTTCCCCGGGCCCCTCGAGGACAGGCTGCAGCGGGCAGCTGCCGCGCCCAGGGAAGAAGACGCGCTCGGCGTATGTGCGGTAGTCCAAGAAGGGGATCCCGCTGGCCTCCAGGTCGCTGCTGAGGTCACTCATCTCTGTCATCAGGTCTGTAGGCCAGGAGCCACCGAGGTGTGAGCTCAGGCCCAGCTCTGCCCTCTGCCCCCCTCCCCACCGCCCCCTCCCGACCTGTGAACTCCTTTCGGCACTGGTCGCCCACGCCGATCTCCAGGTTCTCCAACTGCACCAGAACCTTCTGGTAGTCCCGCAGAGCCTGCCTGCTCTTGTGCCTGCAGCCCGGGGACCGGGTGTCAGCCGCAGGACCAGGCCTGCCTGGGCCGGGGCCCCCAAGCCAAGATGGCTGCTTGCCCGGAGGCCCGCCGTGGGGCACCCTTTCCAAAAGCGCAGAGGGGAGCTTGCACCGGTGTGTGCGTGGCAGGGAGGCCCCCTCACCTGTACATGAGGGTAAGGAGGAGCACGGCGGCGATCAGCACAGCCACGCCCAAGCCCAGGCCCGCCTGGGCCTCCACGGGGAAGGCGGACAGCACAGGCTCAGCCTCATACTGGACGGGGCCCAGCGCCAGGCGCACGTCGCCCATCTGCACCTGGGGTGGGGGCAGGGCTCCTGAGGGCAGGCCTTCCGTGCTCCACCTGCCCCCCCTGCACCCAGGGCCCAGCCTCACCACGAATTGCGGCAGGGGGCCGGAGCCATTGGTGGGCTGCGGGGCCTGCGCGGGCGGCTCGCAGTACAGGTGGGTGAGCGTGAGTGTCTTCACCAGGCACGTGCCATCGCCGATGTGCACGCGCACTTCTTCCTTGCTGATGCCCAGGTTGAGACCCTCACCCTGGGAGACAGACCAGAGGCCTGAGCTGGGCCGCCCAGCCTGGGCCCGCAGCCCCCAGGCAGCACTGGCCGGCGAAAGCCCTCACCTCCACGTCCAGGATGTGGCCTGGCTTGAGGCGGTAGGGGCGGGTGGGCCCCTCGCGGCTGAGGGGGGCCAGGCGGGGGTTGGGCTGGTACAGGAAGTCCTGGCCCCCGCTGGCACTGGCGAAGTCCACGTGCACGTTGTCCAGGCTGAAGAAGACCCGCCGGGGGCTGGCCCCGTCTGGCACCGCAGGGCTGCGGCACAGGAGGAGGCTGGACGAGTTGACGGAGCAGATGGTGGAGCACTGCGAGGCGGCGGGCCAGGATGAGCTGTGGTGAGCCGGGGCTCCTCGCTTGCTCCCAGGGACGTGGGGACCCGCCCCGCCCCCTTGCTGCAGGCAGTCTCGCCTGTGGGTGGGAGCTTACCTGCAGCAAGCCCCCCTCAAGCTGGATACAAGCCTGGGGGGCTGCAGCGGGAGCCCCACAGCTCCTCCTTGGGGTCGGGTCCCAGGGCAGCACCTCCACAGCAGCCACCTCTGTGGCCTCCAGCCACACGGACAGCAGGGGCCACTGTACCACATCCAGGCCAGTGCCCCTGACTTGGATCAGTCGCCCGCCCCTGTGCCAGGATAGGACTCAGCAGGACCAGGGGCAGCGAGCAGCCCAGTCCAGTCCTGCCTCCCGGCCCTGCGGACAGGGGGCACGGGTTGCCCTGGGTGGACCAGGTCCTCACCCCCGGAAACTGACGCTGGGCTCCGCTGCCACGAGCTGGGGGTCCGCGGTGTAGCGGAAGGGGCTGGCGAGTAGTGTGCGCTGGACATGGCCAAAGAGCACTCGAACCACAGCTTCTCCTGGGCTGGCCTGGGGCATGGTGTGGCACACGATGGCCTCAGGACACGTCGGCTCCTGGCTGGAAGGTGGGGAGGAGTCTGGCATCTCAGGCTCTAGCCTTGGCCTGGCCACCCCACCAGAGGCCCGCTTTGCCTCCCTCAGCAAAGGCAGAGATCCCCGGGGTACCTACGGCAGCCGTGATCCTTGGACTTTGATGGGGGCCTTAGGGGGCCCTGAGTTCATGGCCCCCATTGTATGCACGGGGACACTGGGGCCTGGAGGGAGTACCCTCCGCTGACAGAGACCAGCT
The DNA here is from genome assembly GCF_030028045.1 of Hippopotamus amphibius kiboko. Taxonomy (NCBI): domain Eukaryota; kingdom Metazoa; phylum Chordata; class Mammalia; order Artiodactyla; family Hippopotamidae; genus Hippopotamus; species Hippopotamus amphibius. The sequence goes on from NC_080203.1 coordinate 3,123,978, forward strand.
GGAACCAGGAGGAGATACTCACATACGACAGGGCTGGCTGCCCACAAACGCGCTGACGTTGCCTCCTGTCTGGAGGTGCTGCCCATGGATGGTCAGCTGGGTGCCCCCTGCCTGGGGGCCCCACTGGGGACTCAGGCTCAGCAGGACGGGGTCCTGGGGGACAGGGCAAGCTGGGACAGGCATAGCAGCCTGGCGCATCCTTACCTTGGCTCCAGTCCCCAAGGCCCTGGGGCTGCGAGGTGGAGGCCCACTGCTTGGCTCTGCCTCCGGGGGCACAGCCGACCCTTCGCTCCCTCCAGAAGCCCTGTGCGGCCCCCCAGCTCTCCTGCCTCACCAGGGGGTGCTCTTCTCTCCTCACTGCGTCTCCTTGTCCTCTGCCATGGCTTGCACCTCCCAGGCCCCTCCCTCCCTTGCAGCTCTAAGCCTCCTTGGGGTGCTGCACGAGCCAAGCAGAACTCCCGATCCAACCTACCCCCGCCCCCGCTGCTCCCGCCCCGGGCGTCCTGGCCCCAGAAATGGCCCCAGCAGGTGTCGAGGCCTCAGGCTGATGCCTGGAGGCATCCCTGCTCTCCCCCGTCCCCTCGCCCTTGGGCACTGCACTTGCTGCTTCCTTCCCTCCTGGACGGCGGCTGGCGGCAGCGTCCCCTCCATTCCACCACTGTGCCCAGCCCACCCTCCACTCAGTGGCCAGACTGATCACTCGGATCACGTGGCTTTCCTCCTGGACATGGGGGCCACCCTGGATGGGCACTGACCTGGTAGGTGAAGTGCTGGGTTGAGATGCCTGGTGGCCGACTCTTAATGGCCACTTGGATTGGCCCCACAGTGCCATTGGGGGCAGGAGATGTCACACACACAATCCTGGAGAGTGGAGGCCCGAGAACTGCTCAGGGACCCCGTGGGCTGGGCCCTTGCCTGGCGGGAGCCATGGGCTGCCTGCCAGCCACTGCCCAGAGCCCACCCCCTCCACTCCTCTCACTGCCAGCTCCCCCCCCACCCCTCCCCCTGGCTCATCTTCCTTTGGCGTATCTGACCCGGGCCCACATTTCTTGGCTGCAAGCCTGCCTTATCTCTGGGTGGCCAGTCTCTGAGGGCCCCCCTGGGAGAGCGTCCCTCTGCCCCTGGCCCCAGGATGCCTCACCGGGCGGAGATGCGGTAGAGAGAGGGGTCAGGGCTGCAGGGCTGGCCAGCCACACTCACGGCGTCCTGCACGTCGGCAAAGTCCCGGCCCAGGTTGGAGCCCAGGATGGTGAGGGCCAAGCCGCCCTCAGGGGGGCCAGTCAGGGGCTCAATCTGCAACAGGGAAAGGTGGTGATAGGATGCCCCCAAGCCACACCCACTTGGCAGTGGGGGCCGCCTGGCCAGCCGACCAGCCCGAGGAGGGACACGGCTGCTGGGGCTTGGGCGCCTGAGGCAGGGCTGGTCTGACCCCGGTGAAGCTAAGACAGTGTGGGGCAGGGCAGGGATGGGGTTGGGGGGAGGGGGGGAGAGGCTGGGCCATGGGGGAGGGCTGGGGGTGGAGGCTAGGGTGAGGGCTGGGGGCTCACTGTGTCGATGCTGGGTGTGGGACAGAGCGGCTCCACGGCCCCAGGCGGGCACAGCGGCCCATAGCGACAGGCGGGCTGCTCGTGGCTGCACCACAGGCAGCCGAGGCTGCTGTTGGCTGCCTGGCAGTGGCTGCAGTCAGGGTGGCCCACGGCACAGTCGTACAGGGTGACTGGGGAAGGTCAGGCGGCACGCTGAGGCGCCTTCCCCCTGCCGCGCGCCCTGCCCTGCCCGCCGCGCTGCCCCCGAGCTCACCATGAAGAGTGCGGGCATTGTCCAGCCGCTGGCCCTCACCCCGGGTGACGTAGATGGGCACCAGCAGCTCCCGCCGGGCCAGGCGGGGCTGGAACTGTGGGCGGAGGGCGGGGTCAGAACACCCCCGACCCCCCCCACCTCCCCAGGAGCCTCCTCCCGGCACGGGTGCCATTGTTCAGGGCCCGCCTCTCCCAGCCTGGGCTGTGGGCACCGGGTTCCTGTGCGCGCCCGGGTCTGCCCAGAGCAGGCCTCGTGAGCGACGGCAGGCAGGCTAAAGGGCCCGGGACGAACGAGGCAGGGGAGGCCGTGGGGCAGCTGCGCACCTGCTGGGCCTGGCAGTGGACGAGGCCCGCGTCCCCGGCCACCTCCTCCAAGGAGGCCGTCAGCCTCTGCAGTCCTCCGGGCAGCTCCAGCCAGCAGTGGTAGGGGGCAGGCAGGCCCTGCGGGTGGGCTCTGTCAGCACCCGGGACACCTTCAGCCGCCGCCCCTCCCGCTGGAGTGCTCACCCGGAAATGCTGAAGGTTCTGCACGCGCAGGGCCAGACGGCTCTCCCAGCCCACGGGCACCAGGAGGGGGCCTGCCAGGCCCTCGACCCGGGGACAAGCCCCTGGGCCACGCACCTGGATGTCCGCCTGGGGGAAGGAGACCCATTAGCGCTTCAGAAGTCGAGGGGCCTCGGTGGTCCCAGAGCAGGGTGGGGCCGCGACAGAGGTGAAGGGAACCCAGCAGGCCGGGCCCACCCACCTGGTGGGCGCTGTAGATGGTCCTCTCGCCCTCTGGGCAGCGTTCCCCGTACACACAGCGGCTGCTCTGGGGGCACCAGTGGCACCGCCAGAGGCTGCCTACACAAGCGCGGCACCTGGGGGGGCAGAGGGGCCTGCTCAGGTGGAGCGCCATCTGGAGTCACCACCCCTACCCAGCAGCCGGGCCCGGCACTCACGGGGCAGCTGCCTCCAAGGCCTGGGTGGCACTGCAGTCGTAGAAGGAGAAGTTGGTGGCAGCCATGGCCACGTCCTCAAACATCAGGGCCAGGGGCAAGGTGACGTGGTCTGGGAGGGGATGGGGGTGGCAGGGCCGGTCACGTGGCTCCTGCTCCTCCAGCCCCTGCCCTCGCCCCTCGCCCCAGGGGTCCCTCACCTGTGCCTGGAGGGTTAGGCGGCAGCTGGTCTTGGGGAGGGGTGACACAGGCCACGTGGGTCCCTTCCACGTGAGCCAAGCTGTCATAGTCTCCAAAGGCACAATGGAAGTATTCCTCCACGGCAAGGGTGGGCAGCCATGGCACAGACAAGGTGATCTGGGACACGTGCGAGAAAAACACGGCAGATGGGGGTGTCTCGAGGGCCCCACCTCGCCGAGGGAGAGGGATCCAGGGTGCGGGGAGGTGAAAGCAGAGGCAGCGGGAGAGAAGGAGGACGGGGAACCCCACAGGCAGGCAGTGGCAGGCGCCTCACCTGGCCCTGCTCCTGGCGGGGGTGGTGAGCCGGCAGTAGGCTCTGCACGTGCAGGCAGCGGCTGTCCTCGTAGCTCCACAGCCACTGGTTGGGCTGGGCTGCCCGCCCACACTGGCCCTTGCGGGTACACCTGCGGGGCAGGGGCCCGTTGGGTCCCCGTGTGGGACTCAGGCTCCCTGAGTGATTGGTGGCAAGGGCTTTGGGAGGACGGCCCAGCTGGAGCGCAGCGAGCAGGGAGGGTGAGAGGGTCGTTGTTCAGAAAGGAAGGGGCCAAGCACATAGGGCTTCGCGGCTGATGTGCGGGCTCTGGCCTTGACTATGAGGGAGGGCGTGCCGCTGCTGTGGAGAGGAGCATGTGGCCCTGACCAAGGGCTGCCGTAAGGGAGTCCTGGGGCTGCTGTGTGGAGCGTGGGCTGGAGGGGAGCTGGAGTGGGCCAGGGGACACCTGAGAGAAGTGACAGGGGCCTGGCCCAGAGTGGGGCTGTGGGAGGAGAGGTGGATAGGTTTGCCAGTGTTGGGCAGGGGAAGCCAAGCAGATTCCTGGGTTGGTGCGCAGGGCGGGATGGGGGAACTCAGTGACAGCTCTGTGTCTCGCCTCGGGCACAGCCCCCCACTCACTCACCCTGCAGGACTCACCTGCCCTGCAGGACGCACCAGCCGCACAGCGGGTCCCGGGCCTGGAGGCAGCTGCTGCAGTCGGGGAACTGGGGGCAGGCTGCCACGGGTACCCGGTCCACCTGGGCAAGCGGCAGGGCACAGGGGCGGTGGATGCAGGGCCTCGGGCCTCGTGCGCCCACCCCCCGGGACAGCCCTCACCTGCTGCGAAGTCAGGACGTAGAGGTGGCTGCCGCTGTTGTCCACCAGCAGGTCAGGGCTGATGGCCAAGCCCGGGGGCCCCACTTGTTGTGAGTGGTACACCTGGCCTCTGGTGCCATTGAGAAAGACCTGAGGGGATGATGAGGGTCAACCATTCGGGTAGGTGCCATCCCGGCTGGCATTCCTAGAGACATCCCGGCCCACAGAACCGGCTCCCCTTCCCGCCAGACCAGGGCGGCCAGGCCGTGCCACGGAGGGTGGGGCAGGCCCACGGGCATCCAGCCTGCCCATGTCGCCTCCCCGATTCAGCCTCACCCAGCTAGGGGGGATAGGGTCCTTGAGTGCCAGGGGCAGAAGGGCAGCTGTGGGGAGACAAGCAGGTCGCGAAATGCAGGAGTCTCCTGGCTGGCTGGAGAAGTTGGGGCCGCCTGGGAGGTATCCTAAGCCACACATCTGGGAACCAGAGTAGCAGGTGGCACCCAGCCAGCCATCAGTGTGTGGCCTGGCTTTCTGATCTGCCAGCAGGACACAGGCCAAGAGGCGGAAGGAAACCACGGCTCGCGGAGCTTCCGTGAGCTGCCGCAGGGCAGGAGCACATCCAGTCAGGCCACTGAGGCCGGGCCTGGCTTGGCAGCATTGAGGCTGAGACCGGGGGTCCGGCCTAGGCCCGCCCTGCCTTCCTCAGGCCCTTACCTTATGCAGCTGGCCGTGCACGTCCCCCACAAAGGCTATCGTGTGCCCGTCTGCCCAGAGAGCTGCGACAGCGCTGATGGGGCGTCCGAGCTGCAGCAGAGGCCCTGCCTCCAGGGGCTGGCGGCCTGCAATGGGGCTCGGGGTGTGTTCATCGCCACAGGGGTATGACTCGGGGGAGTCCTGCAGGGGCGGAGAGGTGGCAATCAGTTTCCGGAAGAGGCAGGAGTTACCTTTCCCGGGCACAGGATGGCAAAGCAGCAGGTGAGAGGAGCCCAAGGTTGCATCGCAGAGGGAGAGACAGGCTGATGGGGCCCCTCCTTGATGTCCTCTAAACCAGAAGTCACAGGCGATTGTCGCGTGAGAGCGTCCAGCTGCCCTCGGCCAGGACTACGGGTGGCAGCCCCGGCCCTGGGCCGAGAGATACTGTGGGTCACGGAGGGACAGGGCCGGAGAGGCAGGCCGGGTATGATGAGGCCACGGGAGAGGCTGGTGCCGCTGCCAGATGGCGGCCGTGGAAAGCCTCAGGTGAGAGGGCAGGGGAGAAGCCCGGGCCCAGCCACTCACGGGGGGCAGGGTGACGCAGTGCGATGTGACGCCGTACTCCACAGTGGCTTCCTCCATGCCGCTGGGGCCCCGGCCACCCGCGGTGTAGCAAAGGCGCCGGGCCTGCTCCATGCTCGCGTCCAGCTCGGCCAGGGGAAAGGCGCACAGGGCCGCCTGCGCCCCCCTCGGGCCTGCAGCAAATGCGCCCAGTAAGGCGCCTGGGGCAAGGGAGGCAGCCTGGACAAGGCCGTGGCCCCGGCAGGTGAGGGGCACTTCCACGTACGAGTAGAGGTTGGCATCTCCCAGGCAGACCCGGGCCACGTAGGAGCGGTACTCGGCCTGCGCCCGAGCCCCGCGGCGGCGGAAGACGAAGTAGGCTGAGCGAGCGTCAGCAAGGGCCGCCACGTAGCTGTTGTTGTAGTCGGAGAGGTCACCCACCACCAGGCGGCCCAGGCCCTCGCTGGAGAAGGGCTGCGGCCCAGCCAGCTGGCGCACAGTCAGGGGCGGCACCCCGCCCGACAGCTTGCCCCCCGGGCCCCTGGCCACCAGCAGGAGGTCCCGGCCCGGCCCGGGCACCACCAGGCCCACCGTGGCCACCCCCGGCGCGTTGGCAGCCACGAACTGCCCGTCGCCAGGGTCCTCAGCCCGGTACAGCAGCTGCGCCACATCCTCCAGGCGCCGCTTCTCGCACACGCCTTGGCGCACCTGCCCACAGGCCACCAGCTCCCGGGCCCGGCCGCTCACCAGCAGCAGCTGGTTGGCGTTGTTGGTGAGCCGGGCCTGCGGGCACTCAGCAGGGTCCCGGAAGGGCACGCAGTCTGGGCTGTCGAGGACTGGGCCTGTTACGGCCACCGACTCGAGCTGCAGCTCGGGGCTGAGCTGGAAGAGGCGGTTCACTGCGCCCACGTAGAGCGCGCCCTGGCCCGGCGCCAGCGCCAAGCGGTTGAGGGTGGTGTTGGGCGCCGAGAAGCGGTGCGCCCGCGTCGGGGCGAGGGGTGGGCACAGCAGCGGCAGCATGAGCAGCAGGCGGGTGCCCAGCGAAGGCCGGGGCGCCACTGCGGGGCCCTGGGGGAGGCCGGGCAGGAGGGCATGAGTCAGGGTGGCCATGGGAATGGAGCATAAGGGGGCAGGAGGAAAAGGCGAATCCAGGAGAGAGAGATAGAAAGGGAGGGACAGAAGGACGGAGAGACTGAGACAGAAAGCAGGGGCAGAGAGAAGCAAAGGGAGAGGAGAGAGAAAGAGTCAGAGGGAGACAGGGACAGGTGGACAAAAAGAGGGACGGAGAGTCCCCAGGAGATGGGGATGCGGTGCACACGTGCGCAAGGAAAGAATTTCCTTCATCCTCTGCTTTATATGCATCTAGATTGTTGAAAGGGGCAGATCCTGAAAAGCCACAAGAACACCAATAGAAGGACTGAGTGACCGAGAGGAGAGACCACAGAAAGGAGGGCAGGGCGGGGAAGATGGGGACATGGAGGTGGAGGGTTGGGGAGCAGCCGGGTGAGGGGAAAGGGGACAGGAGCCCAGAGTCCCTGACAAGGATGGGGCCTGAGGGCCTGCGAGGGTGGGAGAGAAAACCTGCCCTGGGAAGCTAGCCGGAGAGGGGAAAGAGCCAGACACTCTGCCGCCTGCCCCAGAGACAGCAAGGGACTGGTGGCCAGGGCCAAGACAGAGGAGAACAGAGGGCTGGGAGGGCCCCAGACTGAACTGGGGCTGGTCAGAACCGCGGGAGGTGGGGGACCACTGAGAGACAACCCAGGGGGCAGGGGTGGGGAGAGGCCTGTCCCTTGCCCCATCGGGCCCCAGCAGCCAGGGTCCACTGGGGCCTGGCATAGGGAGTGTTGATGGGGTCGAGGGGAGAGGGGAGTGAGAAGAAGACAGCCAGAAAGAGAGGGCGGTCAGGGGGAGGGGAGAGGAGAGCTTGAAAGAAAGTCCTGGCCAGGAGCCAGGCATGGGCACCATTCCCCACCCATTTGGGGCTACTGGAGGTAGCTCCCACCGGCCTGGTGTGGGCCCAAGGTTGAGCCCTGAGGGGAAGGGCGGGGCCGCAGCCTCCAGAGGAGGCTCTGAGCGGGGCTCCGGCTGTGTCTCCCAGCTCACCTCCCGGCCAGGGGCCGTTAGCAGCAGCCACTGCCCAACAGCCTCCTGCGGTGCCCAGGTGACAAGGCCAGAGATGGGCCGTGATGGCCCCTCACGCCTCCCTCCTTCTGACCCCGGGCGGGCGCAGAGCCACAAAGACTGCGTAGAAGCCAAGTCCTGAGTTGAGCTAGGGTCCTGTACAGCTGGGCGTGAGGGCGCGTGCTAGCCAGGAGCGGGCCCGCTGTCATTCAGCAGCCTGCCAGCTCTGGCCCCCACGGCCATGCCAGCTGCGGGGAGAGCCCCGAGGAAGGCCCCTGAGCCCTTATCTCGGGAATACAGACAGGAAGGTCAGGGCTGGCTTGGGGACAGGGCCACTTCCTCCAGACCCTGGTATCGGCGGCCGTGTCTGGGGTGGGTGAGGGGGTAGAGGGCCCACAGCTGGAGGTGCAGCGCATGGGAGCCCGGGCTCCAGGCTCCTCTGCGCTCCTCACCTGCCTGCCCTTCCCCAGAGGGCAGGGTCTCTGGGGACGCGGGGCTCAGGCACTTACCTCGGCGACATGCGGCGGCAGAGGCATCGCCCAGGCGGTGTGACACCAAGGGAGGCGCATCTCAGCTCAGCTGCCCCGGGGCAGTGGTGACGGGCACAGGACGGCTGTGGGGAGCATTGTCCTGAGTGGGAGGGAGACAGGCGAGGCTTGGCCCCATTCACACTCACCCTGGGGGAGGAGGGAGGCCGGGGGGCCAAGGCCTGGCAGCCGGGCTCCACCACAGCTGGCAGCTTTGTCAATAGTGGCCCGGCCAAGGCAGCCCTGCCTCCACGGCAACAATGTCCCCTCTGTCCAGACGCCCAGGCCAGGGACCCGCTATCTGGTGTTCCTATCCCCAGCCAGGCTGTTCTGACCGGGGGGCTCCCTGCCACTCCCCACCCCCAGAGAGACACTCCCTGGGATCTGGGGACAAAGGGACAGGGTTTCCTTCAGCCAGAAAAAAGAGACCCTCACAGCCAGTCACCCACCCCCGCCCCGTGCCAGCCAGAGTGCTCCTCCCTGTGTCCCTCGGGGTCCCTGTGAAGGGCACAGAGTAGGCCACGGAGCCCCCCTGCGAGGGCCAGAGTCCTGAGCTCCTGCATGGCCAGCCGCACCCTTGGTAGCCTTGGCGCCTGGCTGGAGGCGAGTCCTGGCCCTCAATGCCGGCCTTTGTCCGGGCCGGGGGCAGGGGAGAGACTGGCCAAGGCAGCCCGCCCAGGAGACCTTCTCCCCCCACTCCCCTCACTCGCAGGGACTGGCAAAGTTGTGCCAGGTACAGTGTGGCGCCAGCGGAGGATGCTCCTGGAGGGGCTGAGGTAAAGAGGATACGCAGGAGGGGCGGGAACCCAGCCCTTAGCCTCAGACTTGGCAACTGGTCTCAAGCGGTCCCCCTCCTGCTCCCCCTGCACTCATGGGGTGGGGAAGGGAGTGGCAGCTGGCAGCTGTCTCCTCTGCCACCCTCAGAGGGCACCGCCTGCACAGCAAGCTGGCAGAGCTCAGGCTGTGGCCCGAGGTGCGGGAACAGGTGTGCTCGAGTCAGGGTCCCTGTCTCCTTCGTGGTGTGCGGTGTGGCGGCAGCAGCAGGGCTCCCTGCCACCTGGCTGGGCCGGTTGGGTGGCTGTGGGGGTGGGGAGCCAGTTGGGCTGCTTCCCTAGCCCGTGCCCTGCCCCGGCCAGAGGCGCCAGCTCTCCCAGTTGGGGGCAGCAGCCCCAGTCCTACCTCCCAGCTCCAGGGCCACCCCTGGTCGGGGCTGGGGGTGGTGGATCTGTGCCCCCAGGCAGGAGAAGGTGTCGTCGCAGGACTGGGGCTGGCAACTAAGGGCCTTTGCCTGATTCAGGCTAGTTGGCCTGTGGGCCCCTGGCTTCTCCCGGCCCCCAGGTGGCGCCCCCCCCGCCAACGGCAGCCCCTGCACCCCACGCCCTAGCCAGCCCCAGCCCTTGCCTACCTGGGTGGGCCACCGGCCGGGATCAAGGAGCAGCCGGCAGCGCCAGGCGTGTGTCCCGGAGGAGCCGCAGTCTCCCTCCCCACAATGCAATCGCTGTCAGCCCGACTTGTCCCGGTGGCCCGGCCCGCCCGGGCAGCCCAGCCCCTCCGAGCCCGCCCCTTTGCCCGACGGCGCAGGGCAGGGCACTGCTGCCCTCTGGCGGCCTCGGTGGGCATGCTGGAGGGCCAGCCGCGCACCTGCCCTGAGGAGGTGAGAGGGGGTGGTGACTTCCCATGGGGGGTCGGGGGCAGGAGGGCTTTCCATAGTCTTTCATGAAGTGCCTACTGAGAGCCAGACTTGGCCCCGGCACTGGCACCATTCAGAGATAAAGTCCACTGCCACCTGCCCCAAGAGTCTCCCAGGTCTTGGGCAGAACTACTTGCCAACAGATGAGACCCCACTGCCAGGACAGCCCATCTGTGGAGGGCATCGTGGGTCACCAAGGAGGAAGAGTCAAGTCTAGGGGAGCTCAGGGCATCATGGAGAGCTTCACAGAGGAAGTGAAGTTTAAGCTGACCTTGAACCACTCGGTGCTACTCCTATTGCCATCCTCCAGTGTACCAGGGATGCTCTAAGTGTTGTGTGTATGTGAACACATTCAGTCCTTCCAATGACCCCAGAGGGGGTGCAGTTATTTGCCCTGGTCCACAGGTGGGGAAAGTGAGGCTCACAAGGTTAGGAAACTTGCACAAAGTCACTTGGGTAGTAAGTGGCAAGGCTCAGAGTCAACCACAGGCCCCTGCCCTTAAAATCAAGCCCCGAGGCCCTGAACCATGAAGCGTGGCAGGCACTGGGCAGGAGGGGAGATGGGGACTGCCTGAGGCCAAGCCTGCAGGTGACACGGCCATGGGGCATTTCGCCCTACCTGGAGCACAAGTTGGTCGAGGTGGGCTTTGAGGGTGCAGAGGTCAGCAAGTCTGGAGGAACTTGGACTTGGCTCGCTGTGGCCTGGCAAACAGCTTTGCATTTTGACAAGCGGGAGCGTGCGGCTCAGGGGCGGAGAGCATGGGGAAAACCTGGACCAGGTGGCTGTGAGAGTGGAGCGGAGGCAGAACCCGGGTGGACAGGGCATGGGCGGTGAAGGCAGAATCCAGGAGATCCCTGGGCTCTTTCTGCTGTGGCATCACTCCCTACCAAGCAGGGGTGCCAGTGAAGGGGAGGATGGGAGGACTGCAGGGCCCACAAAGCAGGAGGAGGGGGCCAGTGGAGCTGGTGGTGTCTTAGTATGAGAAGTTTGTCTTGGGGTGACGAGCCCTGGGGGTGGGTGGGGGTCACAAGAGGGAACTTGGGAGACCGAGGCATCAGGGGAGGTGAGCCACCCAGAAGCTGAAGGGCCAGCAGATGCAGAGCGCGGCTGCTCAGAGTTGTCTCTGTCTACAGCCCCTCCCCCCAAGGGGGAAGGCCGAATGCACAAGAAGGGGCCAGGGAGGGATCTAGAAGCTCTGGGAGGGGCAGGCTGTTGGGGGAGTGATGGGGGGAGGGTCTCTGAACAATAAGACTGGAAGGACTGCCCCCCGCCCATAGCCAGCTGGGCCTCTCTCCTCCACCCTGTCTTTCCCCAGCCCCCACCCCTGACACACACACAAGTGTCCTTGGTGGCCTCAGGAAAGACAGATACCTTCAGTCCCAGCGCTGCGAACATTTGTCCTACCTTTCCACAGAAGACAAAAAATCTGTCCCCAGGCGACACAATTTTTAATAAGCATGTATGTGTATGGCCTGCAAGGGCCACGTCCACTGGTCCCGGGCAGAAGACAGGCAGCCCCTAGTCTGAAGTCAGTGAAGGACCTTTGCTGGTTTTGTGAGTTTTAACATCTTATACAAAGGGAATCGTGCTGTTGTTTTCCTTCTGCCAATGGCTTCTTCCCCTGGCGGCTGGCCTTTGGAGATGTATCTGTGCCAATCCACGTGGATGCTCCATTCGGCCAACTGCCTGGGATTCCATTCATCAATGTCCCTGAGAGGGGCTGGGAGGCGGCCTCCACTGGTCGGAGCAATGTGTGGTGCTGCATTGGGCATCCTGATGCCGTCTCCTTGCCGAGTGCTGGGTTCTCTAGATGCTGGAAGGGGACTTGCCAGGTCATAGATGTGCTACGAGTTTCCCAGGGGTGGAGGAATCGATTTCCAAGTTGGTGTCCCACACGACACTCCCACTGCCACTGTAGAGACATTTATTTCTGTTTCTCTTCATCTTTGCCAACATTTGGACTTAATACTTTTACTTTGTGTTTTGTATTTTCTGTCAATACAATGGGTGAGAAATGGTGATGCCTCGCTGGGCTTTTAATTGGCATTCACTGCCTACTAGTAATATTGAGCTTCCGTATGTTTCCTCTTCTGCAAAATGCCTGATCATGTCTTTGCCAAATTTTCTATGTAGTTTGTCTTTTCCTTACTATTTTGAGGGATTCTTCATATATTCTAGATACCAGTCCTTGGTCTGTTGTATCTTCTCCCTGCCTCTTAGTTGTCTTCTCAGTTTGCTTATCATTTGATGAACAAGTCTTAATTTGAGTATAATCACAGATATCAATCTTCTCTTCTATGGCTTGCCATTTTTGTCTTATTTAAGAAATCCTCCCCTACCCGAGATCATAGAGCTTTTCTCCTGTGTCTCTTTTCTAAATATTTTTACAGGTTTTCATACTCATATCTTTAATCCATCTAGAATGAATTTGTTTGTATATGGTGTGAGGTAGGGATCACATTTTACCTTTTTCCACATGGGTGTTTATTGTCCCAGCCCCATTATTCACCCTGTCCTTCTCCACTGATGTGTGGCGAGCCCTTGGTCATATGCCACATGCCATGCCTATGTGGGCATGGCTCTCTCTTCTGTCCCTTTGGTTTGTCTACCCCGTCTTATTTTTTATTTTAATTTTTAAAGTGATGTATAGTTGATTTACAATGTGTTAATTTCTGCTGTACAGCAAAGTGACTCAGTAATACACATATATACATTCTTTTTTATATTCTTTTCCATTATGATTTATCCCAGGATATTGAATATTGTTCCCTGTCTACCCCTGTTTTACTTACTAAAGTTTTCAAAGCAACTTTTGATACTGGGAGGGGGGTCACTCCTTTTTATTCTCTTCTCCTTTTTCTCCTCCTCCTTCTCATCATCATCTTTCAGATTTCTGTCACCTATTCTAGGCCCTTGAGTTTTCCTTGGAAGTTTAAAAAACAGCTCATCAAGCTCCAGGAAACACCATTGGAATTTTTTTGAAGGGGTTAGTGGAGATTTTGTTGAATTTTGAATCCCTTTGGAGACTAGTCATCTCTAAAATATCATTTCCCCATCTCTGAGCATCGCATCTCTTTGTATTTATCAAGATCCTTTCAATACATTTTCCCCTAAGGACTTGCACATAGCATGTTAGATTTATTACTAGGGACTTGCTTTTGGAAAACAATCTTTATTTATTTATTTATTACTTCTTTAGCTGCATCAGGTCTTACATGCTGCGTGCAGGATCTTTGTTGTGGCACATGGGAATCTTTTAGTTGTGGCATGAGGGATCTACTTCCCTGACCAGGGAGCGAACTCAGACCCCCTGCATTGGGAGTGTGGAGTCTTAGCCACTGGATCACAGGGAAGTCCCGGGACTTGCTTTTTTATGCCATTATAAATGCTATCTTCTTTTTAATTCACTTTCTGATTGTGTTGCTGGTACATAGAAACACAGTTGACTTTTTAAAAAATTGAAGCATAGTTTACAATATTGTGTTAGTTTCAGGTGTACAACGAAGGAAATAGAATTGACTTTGGTGTATGGAGTTTGTATCAAGCAATGTTGTAAATGCTTGTTTTAGGTGTAATAATTCTTTTTGGATTCTTTTTTGTGGATTGTTTTTGGTTTTCTACTTACACAGTCATGCCATCCACCAGGAATGGCTGTTTTGTTTCTTCTTTTCCAGTCCTTTTAACTACAGTTTTGTTTTTTTTTCTCTCACTTTACTTCTCTGGACAGTACAAGGTTGAATGGAAGCAAAGAGAATATTCTTAAGGTTTCATCATTAATTATGATGTTTGCAGGGGGTGTTTATAAAGATTTAAAAGATTAAGGAAGTTCCCTTCCAGTCCTAGTTGGCTATATGTTGAATTTTATCAAGTGCTTTTTCTGAATGCACTGAGTGGATGACAGAATTTTCCACCTCTCATCAATTACTGTGGTAAATTATGTTAGTTGCATTTTCTGGGCTGGATCGGTTTTGTTGTTGTTGTTTTTGGAGCATGTCCTCTTTTTCTGTTTCCTGGAACAATTTATCGAAGACAAGGGTTACCAGTTACTTGAAGGCTTGCTAGAATTCATCTGTAAAACTATTTAGGCCTTCCTTGTTTTTACAACCACCAGCCCCTCCATCCACACATTTTATTTTTTAATTTATTTTTTAAAATTTATTTATTTATGTATTGGCTGTGTTGGGTCTTCATTACTGCACGTGGGCTCTCTCTAGTTGTGGAGAGTGGGGGCTACTCTTCATTGTGGTGTGCGGGCTCCTCACTGTGGTGGCTTCTCTTGTTGCAGAGCATGGGCTCTAGGCCTGCAGGTTTTCATAGTTGTGGCACGTGGGCTCAATAGTTGTGGCGCATGGGCTTAGTTGCTCCGTGGCATGCAGGGATTGAACCCATGTCCCCTGCATTGGCAGGTGGATTCTTAACCACTGCGCCACCTGGGAAGTCCCAATAATATTCCATTTTGTGTATAGAGCACAATTTGTTCATCCTTTTGTCAGTCAATGGACACTCAGGTTGCTTCTACCTCTTGTCTATTGAGAATAGTGCTGCCATGAATGTGTTTATGTAAATAGCTCTGCTTTCGGTTCTTTTAGATATGTACTCAGAAGTGGGATTGCTGGATCACATGGTAGTTCTATATTTAATTTTTGAGGAACTTCCATACCATTTTCTATGGCAGTTGCACCATTTTACAATCCCACCAACAGTGCACAAGGCTTCTTATTTCTCCACATTCTTGACACTATTTGATGTGTTCTGTTTTTTTTTTTTAAATAGTTACCATTCTAATGGGTGTGAGGTATTTTATTGTGGTTTTGATTTACATTTCTTGATGATTAGTGATGTTGAGCATGTTTTCATATGCTTGTTGGCCATCTGTATATCATCTTTGGAGTAATGTCTATTGAAATCCTTTGCACATTTTTTTTTTTTTTTTTTTTTTTTTTTACTGTGGCTCAGTCCCGTTTGCACATTTTTTAATCAGGTAATTTGATTTGTTGTTGTTGAGTTGTAGGAGTTCTTTCTATATTTTGGGTATTAACCCTTTATCAGATATATGACTTATGAATATTCTCTCCTGTTCTGTAGGAGGCCTTCTTACTCTGCTTACTGTATCCTTTGTTGCTACACATGTGTCCCCAGTGTCAACCGGAGGACAACGTTCCCAATGACTTTGAAGCCCCCATGTACCCTCTTCCTCCCTCGACAGAGGCAACCACTACCCTTTCCTGAGCTTTCTTTACACTTGTCCCAAATATGGATTATTCCTAAACCATATATACAGTTTGGTTTTCTATTTTTGGAATTTATATAAATGGAATCATACTTGAAGTATTTTTCTTTTTTTCTTTTTTGTCTGTGCATTATTTCCTATTTAATCACAGCAACCTTATCACATGGACATTATCCTCCCTTTTCATGTGAGAGAAAGTGAGGTTCAGAGAGGTAAGTGCTTTCCACAGGGTCCCCCAGCCAGTGCCAGTGGAGCTGAAATTTGAACTCAGTTCACCCGATTCTGAAGCCTGCTCTCTCGCCACTCGTCACTTCCTTGGGCTCATTCATGAGGACGTGGGAAGACACCGTCACTTGAAGGCCACAGGTGGGCCAGTGTAACCGCAGCGCGTGGAGGAAGGCTGAGAGGCCCTCCATGATCAGGAGGATGGCCACAGTCAGGGTGGCGAAGGCGGCGAAGTTAAAGAACAGAGCCAAACTTCCCGCCAAGCTCTTCGCACGCAGGCCGATGTGGATCGCCATGGTCCAAAGCACCTCAGACAGCTGTGTATGAGCGAGGCTGAGGGCCCAGAGCCGCAGGTAGGGGGCAGTGTTGGAGATGCAGGCCAGGCAGTACTCAATGGTGTGGATGGTCTGGCGGACCATGGTGTCTCCAAAGTCAAACTCCTCTGCGTCCTCTGAATGGGTGGAGAGCTGGTCATGCTGAATAATCTCAGCATCCTCCTCTGTCGGTCCATTGCCCACCCTGATCCCACCAAAGCTGAGAGTTCCCAAATGCTTCCTCCTCAAATATTGATGGCGAAGGACCAGTGGTTTAAACAGCAGCATCCAAGGGACACACAGAAGTGCAACCACTACCAGGAAACACTGAATTCCTTTCTGTCCAGAACCCAGCATCGAATTACCAGAGTCCCCATAGGAAAAGAGGAACATGTTTATGAAATGGGTCAGAAGGCTTGGTGCTTTCTCAGATGTGCCAGCATTATAGGCTGTCCACTTGTAAAAAATAAGGATAACCAAATAGCTAAACAAAGAGGTCATTAAGATTATTTCTGGAATAAACCCAAAGTAGATATTCAGGGGCTTCTTGAAATAGATATGGTTGAAAAGGCTCAGGGTGACTCCAAACATCATGTGGATGATACCAAGGATAACAGACATCTTCATCTTAAAGGAGTTGAGGAAGGTCAGTTTATTGGTAGCAATGTTCCAAATTGGATCAATGCCAAAAGGATATGGTCCACCGAAAACTCCAGGGACAGCTGGGTTCAGCTGGAGGACAGGGTTCCCCCAAAGCTTGACATATTTTTCCGTACCTTGTTGCTTTAGTTCCATATTACATTTGTGACAAGTTGATACATATAGCTGGAGCTTATTCATTTTTATTGCTGAATAGTTTTCCATCATACGACTGTAATACAGTTTGTTTATTCACCTGTTAATGGACACCTGGGTTTTTTCTTGCTTTTGCTTATTATAAACAATGCTGCTGTGAACGACTTGTACATGTAACCTGGTGTATTTGTGAAAGATCTTCTCTAGGGTGTGCCCAAGAGTGACATGGTTAGGTCATAAATATGTACATCTTCAGTTTTACTAGATAATGCCAAATCGTTTTCCGAAGTGGTTGTACCAGTTTATATCCCCCCACATTGTACGAGTTCCTGCTACTCCAGATCACTGCCGACACTTTGTATTGTCTGACATTAATTTCTGTCAATCAATCAGTGGATGAGAATAAAAAGATATCTCACTGTGGCTTTAATTTGCATTTCCATAGACCTTCTGTTCTAACTTGCCAGAGAGTAAAGTCTGGTATTCTGCATGAGGTGGGGCAAAGATGTGAGCATCTAGCAGCTTTATATATATGCTATATATATATATATATATATATATATATATATATATATATATATGCTATATAGATGTGCTTATATATGCTATATAGATATATATGCTATATATATATCTGCTGTATATATTCGATTATATATATTCAATTATATATAGTCAATTATATATACATATATCTATGTATATATAATTGAAGTATATGGGAGCTAGCAGCCTCTTACACAGAGTTTCAATTGATCCTCCTGTTCCCCACCCCACCACACATACACAAATTTTTTTCTTCTGACATATCTGGTGCTTCTATTTCTTGTGCAAACCAGGGGGCTGCCTCCCACTGCTGTTTTCAATAAAACCAAAAGTTGGTTCTTTGAGATTAGTCCTTCTTTCTCAAAACACTGCAAAACTGATGGTAAGGGGATGACAAATGTAAAAAAGGAATACACTTACCACAGAAAGGGAAAGGAGTGCCTTCCAAGGACTACACAGGTGTCTAAGCTCCCACGTTTAAGCCGGAGTCTCTCAGGTTGGAAAGGGCTGTGGTATCCGTGGTTCTACCCCTTTTCCTTCCTGACATTGTTCATTCTTGCCAGAGCCTTGTCTATTTTACTAATTTCAAAGAACCAACTTTTGGTTTTATTGGTCTTTGTTTTTACTATTTCATTAATTTCTGCCGTCTTTGTGATTTCCTTCCTTCTACTTTCTTTGGGTTTATTCTACTGTGGTTTTTCTAACTTTCTGGGTTGGGGCTCAGCCTACTCTTTTCAAGGGTATACATTTCCTCCTAAGTACTGCTTGAGCTACACCCCACATGTTTTCATACTTGGTGTTTTCATTGTTGTTCAGTTCTGACATTTTTTAGATTTTCATTAAAATTCTTCTTGGACCAATCAATTATTTGGAAGTGTATTTTTAAATTTAAATTTGTAAATTTAAATTTTCAAACATATAGGAGGACTTAATTTTAGCTTTATTATCCATTTATGATTTTATTCTATCACACTTTGAGAACATGATCTGTATGATACCGTTCTTCTACTATTTGTTTTGTGGCCGAGAATATGGTGGGTTTTAGTAAGTGTTAAAGGTGAACTTGAGTGTGTAGTCTCTAGTTTTGGGATGTCTGTTAAACAAGCTTGTTCAGTTTGTGCTATATTCTTCCTACTTTTGTCTGCTTGAGCTACCAAGTGGAGTGAGAGGTAGTGTGATTTATTGTGGTGAATTTACTAATTTATTAATTTTTCCTTTTACTGCTGCTTTTTTGTTTGATGTACATTTGAGGCTCTGTCATTAGATAGCTACACACACGTTCAGAATGGTTAATACTTCTGGATGGATTATTTCTTTAATCATTGCGCAGCAACCTCTTTTATCCCAAATAATGATTTGTGCCCTGAGGTCTACTTTGTCTGATGTTAATTTCTCTCCACTAACTTCCTTTTGAATGGTATTCGCCATGTATGTCTCTTTCCATCTGTATCAATTAGGGTTTGGTGGCAGACCACAGAACCATTCTAGCTTTGTAAGTTGGAAAAAAAAAAGGATTTATTATCAGGTAGGGATGACTTGCACAACCTTGGGACGAGATGGAGGAAGAACTCCTAAGCCTCAGAATTGCCACCTGTCCTGAGATTAGGAACAAACCCTAACCTCAAAATTCAGATAAAACACAGTCTATCTCCCATGCCCCAGATGGGAGACCAAGCACCTCCTGCCCAGGCCATCCACGCGTCTCTTTGACCACCAGCTGTCTCTCTACTGGCTGATGCCCCCTTGGACGATCCCCAGCCTGGAACTCTCAGCCAGTGCACCCTCCTAGTGCCTACTCATCAATTCCGCTGGGGCCGCAGGCCTGGGCCCAGCAAGCGCTATCGGGCAACACTTTGTCCCTGACCTGTCCCTTCTTCAGCAAAGGGTGCCATCGCCCACCCGGCCACTCAAGGCAGAACCCAGGGGTCACCTTGACTCTCACCCCACCTGTCCCCTCCCCCAGAGTCTAAGGTACCCGCCCCGCCCATGACTTCTAATCTCGCTCTACTCCATCTGGGATTTCAGGCCTCAGCACGTCTGGCCCGGGTTGCATCAAGCGGTGTGCTCCTTCACCCGTCTACCTTTCTCTCTATCTCTTTACCTATGATCCATCCATCCATCATCACCACCAGTCTATCATCTCTATTATCTATCAGTCATCAATCACCTCTATCTCTTTATGATCAATGGATCTATCATCTATTTTTTGAGGTTAAACTCACATAACACAAAATTAAGCCTTTTAAAGTGCACAATTTGTTGGCATTTAGCATACTGACAATACTGTGCAACCATCACCTCTATAGTTCCAGACCATTCTCATTAGCCCCAAAGGAGGAAACCTTGTCCCCATCAGTAGTCACTCCCCAGCCCCTGGCACCCACTGGTCTGCTTTCTTTGTCAAGCTGAATAATACTCCATTGTATGACGAGACCACATTTTGCCTGTCCATTCATGTGTTGATGGACGTTTGGGTTGTTTCCACTTTTGGTTATCATCAATAGTACTGTTAAGAATATTCATGTATAAGGTTTTGTTGTTGTTGTTGTTGTTTTTAATATTTATTTGGTTGTGCCAGGTCTTAGTTGCGGCATGCATGTGGGATCTAGTTCCCTGACCAGGGATCGAACCCGGGCCCCCTGCACTGGGAGTGCGGAGTCTTAACCACTGCACCACCAGGGAAGTTCTATGTATAAGGTTTTGATTGAATATCTATTTTCCATTCTCCTGGGTCTAAATCTCCGAGTGGAAGTGCTGGGCCACATGGGAAGTCTATGCCCAGCTTTCCAGGACCTGCCACACTGTTCCCCACAATGGCTGCCCCAATTCCGTTCCCACCAGCAGTGGATGAGGGCCAAGTGCGGTGCTCTTGCCTCCCTCCAAGCAACCCTCCACACAGCCCCCTTTAAGCATAACTCCCGTGTTGTTTCCATCCTGCCGAAAACTCTTCAGTGGCTTCTTGTTGCTTCCGGGGTCAGTCCAGGCTCTTCAAGCGTGGCCCCGGCCCCTCCCTTCCCCCTTGATACTTGGCACTGATATCCTGCATCTTCCTCCTGATTCAGCCAGGACCTCTGCACAAGCGTCCCCTTTCCCAGAAGGTCTAGAAGCACTGTGTTCCTGCTGCTCCTCGCCTGGATGGCTCAGGACTCTTCCTCCTCCGGGTGCCCCGCCAGTCCTCTTGGCAGCTCACTGTTCTCCTCTCGGTATCTCTCTCGAAGCTCCTCATGGGTGGACTGGACCTCGGCCCTTCCTGTCCACCCTGGCACAAGGTCGGGCTGGGTCCAGAGTCCTTTTCCGGCTCAGCCATTATTTTTGTGAGATGCTGCTGATGCCACCTCCCCGCTGCCACGTCTGCCGGAGAGCGTGCAGGGGCAGCATCTTCGGCTGGGGTGTGGCTCAAGGTTCCTCCTCCCCCCCAAGGCCAACCGCTGCCCCTTCTGCCTCTCTCCCAAGCCCCGGCGGACAAAGAGGCTGGGAGGCAGGACCATATTCTCCACGGAAGGTGTTTACTGAGGAACTGAGGGAGGCTCCCTGACCCGAGGGCTGAGGGCCCAAAAGGCACACGGCGGTGCGGCAGCGGGGTTTCCCTCTCGGGTGGGGGGCTGTCTTTGCAGAGACAGTTTCCCCGCTGACCCCTCTTTGGCACTGAACTGGGCACAGCGGTGCCCTCATGCCCGGCAGCCCCAGCGTCCATCGCCCCTCGCCTGCTGGCCCGCCCCCACCCACCCCAGGGTGGTTGGCAGTGTAGGCTGGTGGGGTGGCGGGGGCCAGCAGAGGGCTGGCTGAGAGGCCCAGGCCGCTCTCCCCCGCTGGCAGGGTGCTCATGTTGGTGATGGAGATGGTTACAAACAAGAATTCAATAAATTAGCTTGAAGGAGACAGGGCTAGGGACGGAGCGGGCCGGGGACTACATTCTTGTCACTGCTCGGTAGGAAATGCTGTGCAATTCTTCCTCCTGAGAGCTCTGTGGGATGACGGGTGCAGAGAAGGGGCACAGATGACGAGTCCTGTCTCACTGCGGGTCCCACGTGGCTGTGAGGGATGGACCGTGATGTCTCCAAGGGACGGCAGAGGAGGGAATGGGGGGACTCCAGCCTCGGGAGGTGCCGCCCAGCAAACGCCAAGGCTCCCGGACACAGGCTGGGGCTGTGAGTGGGGGCTCGCCTCTGGCCCCTCTCCCCTTTCCCTCACCCACCGGGCCCGGGACGTGGGCACAAGTTTCACTGGTTGTCCTCTGGGAGGCCTGGGAGGACAGCAAAGCATGCAGGGTGGGCCCGAGGCAGGGTGGGACGGCGGGGCGGGGCTGGGTGGGCAGGCACCGTTTCCTTCATGTGGTCCGAGGGCTTGGGCAGGAGCGGGGGCCGAGGGCTAAGTGCCAGGGCCCTCTGTCAGGTCGCAGCGCCCTGGAGGACCCCGGGGCCTTGGCCCAGGATCTGGCAGAGCTCCTGGAGGCGTCGCTGCATCTTGGGGATGCCCGCCAGCTGCTGCTCAAGCCGCTGCTTCTCCTCAGTCAGGCTCAGGCGAGTGGCCGAGTCCAGCTTCTCGAACTTCCAGCCGCCCTCCCCATCAAACTGTAGCAAGTGTGTGTGGTACTTCCTGCACCAGGAGAGGGAGCGTGAGGTTGTTCGGCAGGAGAAGCTTGCTGGGCCGCCAGGACCCTCTGCCCCTCTGACGGCAGCACCGCCCCCTCCCCAGCGACAAAGCCATGGGGCGCCACTCGCAGAAAGGGAGGGCACCTACCACAGGGAGGGTCGGTGGGTGATGGAAAGCAGGGCGATGCCTGCATCCTTGGCCGCCTGGAAGATCTTGCCCTCCACGTCGATGCTCACGGCGCTGGTACACTCATCCAGGAGGGCATACTTGGGCCTTGGGGGTGGGGGCCGAGCGGGTGAGGCTGTGGACCCTCATGGCTGACACCCCAATCTGCATGTTGAGCCCAGCTCCTTGTGGCCCCATCCCTGCTGGGCCCTGGGGGGGCAGGGCAAGGCCTCCTAGTGGTGCTGCCCGCCCCTCTTAAGGAGGTCCCAGGCAACGTGGATGCCGAGCAGGCTCCTGGGCTGTCCCATGAAGCCTCCTGGGAGCACCCAGGCAGCACTTTTGTGTCTGCCGCTGGCTCGGAGGACTCCCAGTGCCCAAGAGAGCCCAACCACCAGGACAGTGCAGCTCACCTATGGTAGAACATGCGGGCCATGCCGACTCTCTGCTTCTCGCCCCCTGACAGAATGTCCTTCCAGTCACACACGGCCTCCCAACCTGGCGGGGACAAGGGTCATTGTTCATTTCAACAAGGGCTGACCAGCTTCTGCAGAGGGCCCAGGCGCAGGCATGGCAGGGGTGGCGGGAGGGCCTGGGGTTGCTAGGAGGGGCTAGGGACACACGTAACAGTGGAACACGGCAGCGCACATGATTCAGGGATGTGTGCTCTGGGGACTTGTCCATCTGTGGGGACACCATAACGGCTCAAAAGAGTTGGGACCAGAATTACATCCCCTCTAAGAAAAGACACATGGGAGTCCTCACCCGCAGGACCCGAAATGCCACCGCATTTGGAGACAGGGTGTTTACAGAGGGGATGGAGTTACAGTGAGGTCACTGGGGTGAGCCCTCATCCAATGGGACTGGTGTCCTTATAAAAAGGGGACATTGGGAGACGCAGACACGCACAGAGGAAAGACGATGTGAAGACCCAGGGAGCAGACGGCATCTACAAGCCCAGGAGACACGCCTGGAATAGACCTTCCCTCACAGCCCGCAGAAGGAACCACCCCTGCCCACGCCTGGATCTTGGACCTCCAGCCTCCACAACTGGGGGATGATATGTTTCTGCTGTTTGCCCCACCCAACCTGTGGTGCCAGCAAACTCACACAGGACCTAACGGGGCGCTAACATGTGGGCAGCAGTCATGGCAGAGCCCCAAGGATGGCTGTGGTGGTCTCTCCAGAAGGCTTCTTACCCACAGGGACCGGGCCTGTGCGTCCCTGCTTGGGGGAGAACATCAGCCGGGCTCGGGAGGGTTGCTCGGATGAGGAGGTGACTGGGTGATTCATCAGAAACGCCTCCTCGCCTGCTCCCTCCACCGTCTTTCCAGAGAACTAGAGTTTTTGGCAGAGCATGTGGCCACCCCCTAAAAAGACTACATCCCCGAGCTTGCCCTGATGGGAGGTTTAACCACAGGACTATAATTCTGGCCAATGGAGTATAAGTATAAATGTTACACACGTGGCAGCTTCTGGAACTTTCTTTAAAAGAAAGACGGCATTCACTCTATGATTTCCCCCCATCCCCATCATTTTCTCCATCCTATGGCCTGGAATATGATGTGATGCTGAAGCAGCCGCCTTGGGCCGTGAGGTGACCTTGGGAATGGAGGCCACATATAGCAGAGCGACCTCGGGGTCTTCATGGCGTGGGGCCGCCTCTACCAACCGTGGCCTGCCTTCCTTAGGACTTCTATGTCCCAGTAGGACGAACTTATAAATGAATTGAGCCACTGTGGGTGGGTGGTTCCATTACTCAAAGCTGAACTTGATGATAATGGGGTGTCACAGTCAGCCTTGGGGGCCCCAGGCACTCAGGGGTGCGTGGAGCCCAGGAGGAGGGGTGCACGCCAAGGGTGAGCCAAAGAGGCCCGACCAGACCGGAGGAAGCTGGGGATGAAGCTTTGCAGGGACCATGGCAACCAGGGCAGGCCCGGGAGAAGCTGCCCCAGTGAATTCACCACCCGCGGCCCCCTTTCTGCACAGGCGACATCTGGGAAGAACCGTCATGAGTCAACCGCCATGTCCTACAGCCCTATGTGTCCTCACAGGTGCGCTCATTAACTGCCGGCACTGAGGGTGACCCTGGTACCTGGCCCCTCTACAGGTGGTCAGAGTCTCAAGAGGGCAGGCTTCGCTCAAGGTCAAGCTGCCCCTCAGTAGCCGAGGCAGGACTCAGAGCTCTGCCACTCAGCTTTCGGTGTGAAAATCCAAAATCTGGTAGCTGGGCTGCCCTCGCCTCCTCCGCCCCTCTGGGCATGACGGGCATTTAAAGACCAACCCGAGAAGCCCCTGAGCAATGCGTTCTCTGGCCATCAGCCTGTCCTTCCCTCCTGTAGATCTCTTCCCAGGGAACACACCCCCTAGCCTTGAACCAGACACGTGGGTGGGCAGACATCCCCCGCCATCTCCGGCTCCCTTTCTGAGTGGAGCACACTCAGGCGAGCTGGGGTGGGCTGCCTCCTGTCGTCTTCCCTGGGGCGCGGGGCTCTCCAGGCCACACAGCGTGTGGTACTCCTGAGTGTTGGTTGGGGGAATCTTCATCCCGCAGGGGCGGGGGCGGCAGCAGATTCCCCAGCCGAGTCTTTGGACAGAGGACGACTGATGGACAGCTTCCCCTGTGGCACTGAGGGGTCAGATGCCCCTTCCCCTACCTCCTTCCCGCTGCAGGATGTGGTTCAGGTGCACGATGTCCAGAATGGCTTCCAGGTGCTGCTCTGAATAGCCCTTCCTTCGCATATCCTCCACTGAGTCCGGGTAGATCACTTGGTCACGCAAGGAGCCCATAGACATGTAGGGCCTGTGGGAGAGCCGCGTGTCCGCCAAGGGAAGGGTGGCCCAGCTTCCCTGCTGATGCCCTGTGCCTGAGTGGACTCCGGCCTGTCCGAGGGGGCTGGCAGGAAGGCCACAGGCCCCTCTGCGCCGCGTGCCACACCCACCCACCCACACAGCCTGCACGCAAGCATCATGGCACACGTGCAGATACACGCTCACACACACTCATGCGTGCACACGCACCCCACAGCTGTGGAGCTGACAGGCGAGCGGGTTAGGGTGGGGTGGCAGGTGGAGGTGCCACAGCCCCTCGGACTCGGGGGCAGCATCTCACTGTCCTCTGCCCAGGCCTCAGGCCCTGTCACCTCCCTCTCCCCTCTCACGTGCTGGGCAGGCCCCCCAGTGGCCCCATCACCCGACCGCTCACCTCTGGGGGATGTAGAACATACGCTGGGGTGGGGGCTTGTAGAGCACGCCGCCGTAGGTGGGCCAGAGCCCACCCAGGATCCGGAACAGAGAGCTCTTGCCGCAGCCGTTGGGACCGGTGATGAGCAGGTGCATGCCCTCCTCTACCTGCAGAGGCAGCAGCTGTGGGACCTGGCCCGGGCCTCCCTCCTCTCACCTGCGGCCCGCCTGACAGCCTCAGAGAGCTCCCCGCACCCAGCACACGCCATCCTCCATCTCTTGGTGAGAAATAGCAGGGCCCTGAGGGTGAGCTCTGGCATCCCGAGCCCTAAGCTGCCGCCTGTTTCGGGCAGCGGCTGGTCTCCGAGGGCCCCGACACGCCCAGAGAGCAGCGACCAGCAGGAGGAGGGCCTGCTCCGCCCCAGAAGGCGGCCGGCAGCCCAGCCACCCCACTTCACCCAGAAGCCAAGTGTCCAGCGCCTCAGGCTCCCCAATGAGCTGGTTACATGATGTCCGCTGGGCTTCTGGGAACACCTGCTTTGGGAAAAAGGCCACCCAAGCTGGCAGCGAGCATACAGATGGCAGGACGCCTGCCGTCCTCGGGGTGGAGAGGGTGTGAGACACGGAGTCAGCAACACTAAGGGCCTTCCAGCTGGCGCGGTCCTTGCGAGACCCGACAGCGCGGCAGATGCGCGTGTCCGCCTGGTTTCTCTCGATCAGTGCCAGGGGCTGAACTGTGTCCCCTCAGAGTCATATGTTGGAGTCCTAACCTCCAGGATCTTAGAATGTGACCTTACTTGGAAATAGAGTCTTTGAGATATAATTATTAAATTTAGATGAGGAGTGGGGTGTGATCCAGTGTGACCCTGATCCAGTGTGACCTGGTGTCTTTATAAATAGGGGACATTTGCACACAGAGACATGCGCACAGGGAGAGTGCCATGTGAAGATGAGGGCAAAACACCAGAAGCTGGGAGAGGCCTAGACACCCTGATCTGAACTTCTGTTGGTTGAGCCCCTCTCTTTGTTGTCCTTTGTTAGACTATCAACTCCCTTGGGCAGGGCCCAGGCCTCGCTCCGTCCAGATGCAGGAGGGCTGGTTGGTCAGGCCCTGGCTCCTCCGCGTGCCTGGCCCCCGGAGAGCTGCCTTGGCCCCAGCTAGCTCCACAGCTGCCTCCCTTGTCTCCTTCCCTGCATCTCTCCAACCGCCCTCCTCACCCCATCACCTGGCTGATCAGGGCCAGGAACTGCTCCCCGTTCCCAACATCTCCCAGCCCCAGAGCCCAGCTCCACCAGCAGCTCTGCCAGGACAGAGCTCTTGCTTGGCCCCCGGTCACCCCTTCTTTACCTGACCTCGCTTTCTAACCAGCCGTGCCCCTGCTCACCAGGGCCTCTGGGCTTTGCCCACCTGGGCGTCCACTGGGCCTGCCTGGAAACCATTCACCTTGGATAAACCGGCCATCTGTGGCACCCCCCACACCCCAAGGGTGACTACTTCCAGGGGCAACGGGGATCGCACCACTGGCTTGTGTCCAGCCTACAACTGGCTCTCAAGACCCCTCTCAGCAGATCAAGGAAAGGAGCTCCAGGCACTGGCCCTTCCTGCTTATTCCCTACCTTGCTGTGGCTTCTGCTGCCCTGGCTCCTTAGCCGGGCACACGCAGCCCCGGAGGGACCTGGCCCCGCAGTCCCCTGGTTCCTCATCCTAGCCCTCTTCTTCACCACGATGCCTGCCTGCCTGCCTGCCTGGGGGCTCCTGGGTGAAGCTTCACGTGACCTTTACTCCCCAAGGGATGGTGATGGCCCTTCCTGTGGCCCTCGCTGGACCCTGGACAGCCGTCTAACCCAGGATCTTTTTTTTTTTTAAGTGTTTTTGCGGCCACACTGGGCAGCATGTGGGATCTTAGTTTCCTGACCAGGGATGGAACCTGCACTCTCGGCAGTGGAAGCGTGGAGTCTTCACCACTGGACCGCCAGGGAAGTCCCTAACCTGGGACCTTTGTAACCCTTGAGGGCTCCCCTGATTCACCTCTGGTTTCCAGTGTCCAGCCTGGAGCTCAGGGAACATGAGTTGAATGAATGGATGAATGAACAGTTCCCACCCCAGGGCTCCCTTGACTTTCACCCCCTGGCCCTGTCCGAAGCCCTGCCTGCAGACGCAGGTGACTAGTGGATGTCGGCCCCCAGGGCATCCTCTCCACAGACAGCTTGCGTAGTGGCTGAAAGCTCTCCATGGGCCAGGCTGTGCGGGCACACACCTGCCCTGGGGGCCTCTCAAAGTAGATCTGTGGGACCTCAAGCCCAGGTCGGTGGAAGAGAATCTCTGTCATCACAGCTGGAGTTGGACCACAGTCCCCAAGTCCTAGGCTTCTCAGGGACAGGGGTGGGGTGTGGGGTGCTGGCAATGATAGGGCCAGGAGCCTTTGGGTGACTCTTGCTCAATCCTGGTAATCGCTGGTCTTTTTTCTTAGCTCTGACGCCACTGCCCCAGGACTAGCAGTCAGAGACACGTTGGTCTTTCACCCTGAGCTCAGGTTGCCTGCCACATAGACCTGTGGTCAATAGCTCCCGACAGCGCAGGCAGGCTGGCTGGGCTGGGCGCTGAGGCAGGTGCAAGAGGCCAGGCCCACAGCTCGGCTCAGCCCCGCCCATGCTTCCAGGTTGGTGCTCCCCTCCCCCCTCGACCTACCCTGATGTTGAGGCTGGCCACCACCACCTCTCCTGTGGGCGTAATGATGGGGATGTTCTCACACACGATGCCCTGCTCCACATCCACCACTTGGCCTGGAGAGAGAATGCAAGGAAGGGAGAGAAGGAACAGAGATCTCCCTCCACCTTCTGGTGGGTTCTGTGTGCCCCCAACCCCCAACAGCATGCCAGTGTGTGGCCCAGGGGCCCTTGGGAATACAGTCAGGCGTCCCAGCAGCTGACCATGCGGGCGCCACCCTCCATCCATTCCTGCAGCCCCCCATCACCAGCACCATCTGAGAGGCGGCACCAATGCTTGGGGTCTCTTCCACAGCACCCTGGCCCCTACTGCAGCCTCCAGCTTTCTCTCACTGCCTGCATGGGTGAGCGATCCCCTCCACTCGCGGACCATGCCCCCCTCTCTTGCAAAGAGAAATTCTGGCCAGGGCACCTGGAAGGGACTAAGCGTGTGAGCAGGGAGGCCAGCAGCAACTGCTCTGTCGGGGCCACAACTTGCCCAGGAAGCCCTCTGGGGGGCACCGCACAGCCTGTGGTGGGAGGGCTGCGACCGGGGCGGGGGGGCTCTTTGGAGAGGGCGCCCTTACCTCGGATTTGCAGGGGCCCCTCCACACGGACACCAGATTTCACCACAGCCCCGGACCCTGCCTGAGTGTCCTCTGGCTCCCCGGGCCTCTTGAAACGGCAGTGCCGGACGTCTTCAAATACCTGGAACATCTCGTGGACCCGCGCTGTGTAGCCAGCCAGCTCTGTCACCTGAAGGGAGGGTGACCCTGGCTCAGCCCCTGCCAGTGGGGACGAGAGAAGGGGAGATGGCAGGGGTGTGGGCCGGGTCAGGGGTTACCTCCTTGTAGGACAACATGACCCGCTCGATGGCGTCTGCAGCAGCTGTGAGGAGGTTGCGGGCGACGGTAAAGGCTTCTGTGCGCTCACTCACCAGCTCCTCCTCCTTCATCTCCAGGGCCACCTTCTTTGCCACCTCTGAGTCTGCAGAGCACAGCAAGGGCAAGGACAGTGGAAAATCAAAACTGACCCACTGGGGGAGAGAGCAGTCTGTTCAGCAAATGGTGCTTGGACAACCAGGTATCCACATGCAAAAGAAGGAGCCCCACTTCACACCACACACAAACACTAACACAAAGTGGAGGACCAGCCTACACATAAGAACTAAGACTACACAACTCTTAGAAGAAAGCAGGGGTAAGCCTTCATGCCCTGGGATTAGGTATGGCTCCTGAAATACGACACCAAAAACACAAGTAACAAAAGCAAAACAGGTAAGTGAGCTTCATCAAAAGTAAAAGGTTTGGGGCACCAAAGTAAATCATCCAGAAGGTGAAAACACAACCTGTACACTCGAAGATAATATCTGCAAATCATATATCTGATAAGGGCCTAGGTCCCAGAATACATAAAGAACTTTTTTCAATTCAACAATAAAGATACAAACAACCCAATTAAACAATGGGGAAAGGATCCGCATAAACATTTCCATTGTAAGATACACAAATGGCCAATAAGCACAGGAAAAGATGTTCATTAGTCATCAGGGAAACACAAGATCAAAACTGCGATGAGACACCACTTCACACTCACTAGGATGGCTATAGTTAAGAAGAGAGTAACAAGTGTTGGTGAGGAAGTGGAGCGCTTGGCCCCTGAGACACCGCTGGGGGAGGTGAACAATGGTACCGCCACTGTGGAAGACAGTTTGGCAGTTCTTCCAAATGTGAAACAGAGAGTTACCAAATGACCCAGCAATTCCACTCCTAGGTGTACCTATATCCAAGAGAGTGAAAACAGAGGTCCACACAAAAAATTATACATGAGTGTGCATTATTCATAAGAGCCAAAAGGTAGAAACAACCCAAATGTCTACCGATGGATGAATGCATAAACAAAATGTGGCAGGTATACACATACAATGGAACATTATTCAGCCATAAGAAGGAATAAAGTACTGATTCATCCTACAACACGGATGAATTGTAAAAACACAATGCTAAGTAAAAGAAGCCAGATACAGAAGGCCACATACTGTATGATTCCATTTACATGGAATGTCCAGAAGAGGCAAACCCATAGCGACAGAAAGATCAGTGGTTTCCAGGGGCTGCAGGGTGGGGTGGGGAGTGACTACTAATGGGTCCGGCCTTTCTTTTTGGGGTGGTGACAATGTTCTAGACTTAGATAGTGGTGATGGTTGCACAACTTTGCGACTATATCAAAACCCACTGAATTGTACCCGTAAAAAGGCTGAATTGTATGGTATGTTAATTACATCTCAATAACGCAGGTATGGACTTCCTAGGTGGTGCAGTGGTAAAGAATCCGCCTGCCAATGCAGGGGACACGGGTTCGAGCCCTGCCCTGGGAAGATTCCACATGCCATGGAGCAACTAAGCCCATGTGCCACAACTATAAAAAAAAAAAAAAAGTAATAACGCAGGTATTGCGTCCTGCACTACAACGGCAGCCCCTCCCAGATCTCTCAAACAGGAATATCCCCTCTCAGACCTCCACGCTAACCCACATCGCCCTCCTCTCTCCCCTTGCTGCCGCATTCTGTGGCCATCCTCAATGCGACTATTTCTCCCCAGGAGCCTGCTCCTGTCTTGACTTGCTTTTTTCTTTTCTGTCTCACTTGAGAGCCCATGGTTACTCACCCAACCCTCTCTTGTCAATGGCCTTGACACCCTTGACCCTTGGATCCCCGAGAGGGGCAAGGCTTTTAAACAAGGAATATTCTGGAAATGGTGACGGGAAGCAAGGGGGACTCAGCAACTCTGAGGACTAACTCTATCCAGGGCCATAAATGGATCTGAGGTTGGAGCCTCAAGGATACGATGGCAGGGGTGGGGTGGGAAGGGGCAGGAAGCCAGGCCAGGGCAGGTGCAGTGTGGGGTGGATTAGGGCAGGACGGCTGGCCAGAGCACCAGGAATCCAGGGAACTGGGTGGGGGAGGAGAGTGGTGTTTCTGACCGTCTAAGGTCCCGGACCTTCCTTCCCACCATACTCCTAGGCAGGGGGACACAAACCCTCCTCCCCAGATATCCTGAGAGCTGGAAAGGGACTGCGCACAAAGGGAAAGGGTCTGCAGGGTGGAGGGCCCTGGCAACAGCGCGTACCTCCCTAGAGACAGCATGACCTCCTGCAGCTTTCCTCCGAGCCTCAGGGGCTATGACGAGTGCCCCAGAGCCAGACACCCGACAGCTGTTCTTGGCCAGGCTGTCCCTCCCTGGTCCTCCAGCTTGGCAGTGTCAGCAGGCCAGAAGGGCAAAGGTGGCTACGCCTTCCCCTGTTGATAATCGCCTGCCTCATCACCCGGTTCCCAGCGCTCTCAGTCTCCAGTTACTGGGAACACAGCAGGGACAAAACAGACAAACCTCTGGCCTCCTTAAGTCTAAAGTGGCAGAACCGCGATAAGGCAGGTGGAGCAGATGGGCTGTTCAGCGCTTTGAAGAGCAGCGAGACAGGGGAGGGGGAGAGAAGAGCGGGGGGTGCAGGGTGGTCAGGGCAGGCCTCACCTAGACGGTGCCTGTGAGCAAAGCTTCCACAGAGGGCAGGAGGAGGCCGTGAGATGGCAGATGAAGGAACATTCCTGGCACAGTGAGGAGGAGCAAAGGCCCTGAGGCAGAAGCAGGCCTGGTGTTTCGGGGAAGGCCAGTGAGACAGAAGTGGAGTGAGCAAGGGGGATGGGAGCGGTCCACACGTTCACAGATGACTGGCTATAAGGGCCATGAGGGTAGGGACAGGAGCTCAGGCCTCTGAATTGCACTCAAAGCTCTACACAGCACAGGCTCCAAAAAGTCCTAGGCCTTCAGCGGAGGGAGAGGCCTCAGGGACTAGACAGGCTGAGCTGTGCCTAGTGCCAGCCTCAGAGGGAAGTGGCCACAGGCACTTCCTCACTGAAACCACAGGTTGGTTTCCTCCTGGGTCCATTCCCATGCTCCTGGCCTAAATCAAGGCCACCTTTGTATAGGTCCATTGGTGGAAGCAACTACCCTCTCAAATTTGATCTTTCCTCTTGGAGGTCACCCACAGAGGGACAGACAGCCGAGGGTACGGAAGCCCCAAGGGAGAGACACCTATAGGGAGAGAATCAGAGAGACTTCTAGTTTTGAGACTTGCAAGTCAGACTCTCTCTCTTTACATATCACTGAAAATCCTCTTACTACCAAATTGCATAACATATAACACCTTTTAAATCAGAGCTGTGCTTGCATGGAAGCAAGGGAAATTCCCAGGAGCGAGAAGAGAAGCCTGTAGCCAGGTGCTCCTGTGACATCCCCAGAGACAGAGAAGATGGGAGCTTCTGTCATATAGCCAGGGCTCTAGGTGCAAGGACCAAGATGTCTCCTCTAGATCAGGAAAACTAGGGAGTTAGGAATATCATTAGACTAGCGTAACGTGAGTGGGGCTCTAAAGTATGGTCAAGAATTAGATGTGCAGGGACTTCTCTGGTGCCACAGTGGTTAAGAATCCGCTTGCCAATGCAAGGGACACAGGTTTGATCCCTGGTCTGGGAAGATCCCACATGCCATGGAGTAACTAAGCCCATGCACTGCAACTACTGAAACCCACATGCCTAGAGCCTGTGCTCCACAACAAGAGAAGCCACTGAAATGAGAAGCCCGTGCACCATAACGAAGAGTAGCCCCTGCTTGCCACAACTAGAGAAAGCCCGCGCACAGTAATGAAGACCCAACACAGCCAATAAATAATTTTTTTTAAAAAAGGATTAGATGTGCAAAACAAAGAAAGAAGGACTTTTTGGACAGGAGAAGCAATAATAAACTAGTTACAATGAAGAATTAATTTGAATGTTAGGAATACAGTTAATAAAACCATTAATTACTCATGTTTAAAAAAAAAAGTCTCCTCTAAGAATTTGTCATTTGTGTCTGGGATTCAAATTAACATCACTTCCAAGTTCAGGAACCTCTCCTCCCCAAGTGGAGAAGTTAACATGAAAATAGCCTCCAACTGGTTCATTACTTGGCTACAATAAAAGCAAATGTGGCTGGGGAATCCTTCCTTCCAGTTAGGCTACTCAGAGTTCCCACAGAAGTCTGGTTGCAAAACCCACAAGGACCACGAGCAAAGAAGAGTGGCAGATGGAAGATACAGCTGGCTTGGACCCTCAAGAATTCAGACAACCGAATAGCTGCATAGAGACCACAGAATAAACATGATTAATACAGCAGGCGGCAGAACTTTACAGAAATAGTCATTGAAATTAAAAACAATTCAAATTAGGGACTTCCCTGGTAGTCCAGGGGTTAAGACTCTGCGCTTCCAGACTTCCCTGGTAGGGGAAGAAGGCGGATTCTTAACCCACAGTGGGGTTAAGAATCTGCCGGCCAACGCAGGGGACACGAGTTCGATCCCTGGTCCAGGAGGATCTCATATGCTGTGGAGCAACTAAGCCCATGCGCCACAACGACTGAGCCTGTGCTCTAGAGCCCGCATGCCACAACTACTGAAGCCCATGCACCTAGAGCCCGTGCTCCGCAACAAGAGAAGCCACTGCAATGAAAAGCCCAAGCACCGCAATGAAGAGTAGCCCTCACTCACTGCAAGAGAAAGCCCGTGTGCAGCAACGAAGACCCAAGCAGCACCCCCCCCCCAAAAAAAAAGAAAGAAAAAGAAAAGAAAAAAGGAAAAAAAGACTATGCTACTAGTGCAGGGGGCATAGGTTCAATCCCTGGTCAGGGAACTAGATCCCACATGCCGCACAGAGCAGCCAAAAAAAGAAAAAAAAATCAAATTAGATGCAGCCAAAGAGAAAACTAGCAAATGAGTGAGCAGGAAAATCTGAGGAAACCTCCCAGGATTTAGCACAGATAGTGCTAGATGGGGAAGAGGGAAGAGAGACTGAGAGCCGCAGAGAAGAGAGTGAGAAGACCAGCTCATAGTGAGAGTTCCAGAAGGAAAGAGTAGAAAGAATGGAAGGCAATATTTGAAAAGATAACAGCTGAGAACGTTCCAGAACGATGGAACAATCTGAATATTCAAAGGCCGTACAACAAGTCTCAAGCAGAATAGACAGAAATGCTTCCTAAAGAAACTGCAGAGAAAGAGAAAAGTCTAACCAGGGAGACCATGCTGGCCGCTGAGAGCAGTGAAGCTGATAACAGATTTTCCAATGGAGGCAACGGGATGTGGTCCCCGGGCTGAGAGAGACTGAGCGTCCGCCTCAACTCCCTCACCCAACTACAATCCAGTTTGGGGTAGAGGGGAGGGTAAAATAAAGACACTTTCAGACAAGAAAATCATCTCGAAGCTCCATGATGAAAACCTCACGGTAAGGACTCCTGAAGGACGTCTGTCTGAAGGATGTCTGTCTACAGCGTGAGATGCTGTAAAATAAAGACACTTTCAGACAAGAAAATCATCTTGAAGCTCCGTGATGAAAACCTCACGGTAAGGACTCCTGAAGGACGTCTGTCTGGAGGAGGGTCCCTGGGCTGCGGGGAACGGCTGGTGGGCTGGGCTGCTCCTCTAGTGTTCTAAGCAAGGGCCAGGCTGAGGAGGAGGAGCTATTGATTAACCCAGACTGTTCTCAAGTATGCACATGGACCTTCCAAGGGCAACCACGAAAAGGCTGCAAACAGAATGAATTCCTTGCAAACCAGTACAGGAACAAAACGGCCATCCTTTCCAGTCCCCCCACAGCCTCGGGGAAGAGGGCTCTGCCCTCGACAACCTGCCAGAGCTATTGCAGGCATGGGAAAGCCGAGGCCCAAGCCAGGAAAGGGCTCCCTCAACGTACTTCCCCACCCTCCCCATGCAAGATGGGCCAAGGACAGGGCCAGATGGGCAAGGACGCACACCCCTGGTGAAGGGTGTTCCTGAATCGCAGTCCCTGGGCTTGGCCGAGTGGGACCAAGAAGCGTGAGAGGCTGTAAAGGGGAGCCGCACACAGGGCAGCAGGCGGCGAGGAGCTCCGGGAGACTGTGACATGCCGAGCCCCCCCAACCTCAGAAGTAGAAGAGGCAGGTGGGCTGGCTGAGCCCTGGGCCCTCCCAAGCCTCACTCAGTGGTGCAAGAGGACAGGCCCCTCTCACCTGACTCTGAGTAGCCGGTGGCGGTGATGATGGGGACGGCCACCATGAGCAGCCCCGAGGCGCTCCACATGTACTTCATGAGGAACTGCTCCAACATGACGTACCACAGGCGTTCCAGCAAAATGAGGTTGATCTGCGAAGCCAGGTCCTGGTAGGAGTGCTGCAACAGGGCCAGCTCCACCTGTGGGGATGGGGCACCGGTGAGCCGGAGGCCTGGAGATCAGTTCCACAGGCCATGCCATTTGATGACCAAGACAAGGTTGAAAGCCAGGAGTTAGAACAGGGCCATGTTTACAGGGGAGGTACGGGATCAACATTTCAGCACTGGGGTATAGCAGCGGTGAAGGGGCTCACCCCCTGCCAACTTCCAAGGCCCACACTCCTCCCCTCTTTCCGCTACCTCTTCAGTTGGAATGCTCACCACGCCCCTATTTGCCCTGGACAGCTTCTCTACATGGGCTGAGGGCAGCCACCTTGCCCATTTCTTTGGGCAACTGCTGGGAGGCTACCCTGAACTAAGCGAAGGGCAGCACATGAAGGCAAAAGGCAATAGTTGGTTTTGAAGAACTTGGTTAATAATCTCTACCTGCTTAGGCCCCACCTCCCTCTACTTTCCCACAATTCCTCAGGGTGAGAAACCTGCAGCGCATTCTCCCACAGGAACCTGCAGGGCACACTCCCAAGCCAGCTCGTGCAGGCATCGGCTTCAGGGGACAGCCCCATGCCCAAGCCAGCTGAGGACTCCAGCCCACCGGCTCAGCAGTGGGTGGGCCTCCCCTGCCCTCCCCTCCCCCTTCCTGCACTGGCCACCACCTGCCATCTCTGGAGAGGGACCTGTGCAGGGCCTGGAGAAGAGAGAGCAGGAGAGGGAATGAGAGAGAAAGAGGCTCCCCGGGAGAGCAGTGGTTAGACGGGCGGGGGCAGGGGCTGGAGCGGTCAGGAAGCAGTCACAGCGGGTGCCCATTGGGTCATGGATTTCTTGGGGTGGGGGGCACATGCCCTAGCCCTGCCTTCCCACTCCCGAGCAACAACAGCTGCCTAGCCTGGAACCGTTTCCTTTGCCAAGTGGTTTCACAGCTGATTCTCCATTCGATTCTCACCACGTCCAATTGTGTGTGTATTCTCTTGTCCACTGTAGCCCAGACAGGCAAAGTGACCTGCCCCAGCTCACACAGCCTGGAGGTAGCAAGAGGTATGGAATTTGGACCACATTGGCTGAGCCATTAAGAGAACCAAATTCTTTGACTTATAAAGGTCTACCTACGCTCAAGCCAGTAAGAGGTTGTGTGTGTTTGTATGCGCGTCTAAATAAGCCTCCTCCTTGAAATCCCAGTAACAGCAAAATACCCTGCTGTCTGCCCTCCAGCCAGCCAGTCACCTCTGCCCTAGCTTGCTGATCTAAGCTTGGGCCAGTGTCCATGAGGACATCAGCCAATGGGGACTGGGGTGAGCCACGTGCCTACACAGTAAGGGCAATCAACCCACCCATGAAGGCCCATCACTCCACACTGCTTTCAGCTCTGGCCGAGGCCTAAACAGACAGACTGTGGATGCACACTAGGCCCCTCCTACCCTGGCCGGTGAATCCTCCCCGTGAACATGCTATTTGCTGAAACTAGCCCAGAGGAAGTCCTTCAAAGAGCCAGTGATCTCTCTTCAGGTCTGCGGCACCGCACCGTGGCTTTGCCTCAAGCCAATCTCCTGTTTCTGAAGTGAGCACGCCTATTCTGAGCACCCAGGCAATCCAGGCTCGTGCTGCGAGCTGGCAGGAGTGCTGGCTGGGGCTGACAGTGTAACTGCGGGGAATGTGCCAAGTGCCTCACCCAAGGCCACGGCTGCCTGCCAAGGCCCTGCGGCCCGGGGGACAGGAGAGGAGGAGAGGGGGTTGCGGCTGCAGACCAGGCGCTTTTTCTCCTAATCTGGAGCCCAGCGCACGCCTGGGATGCCCCCTATCTGCTCAGGGATAAACCCTTTTTAAAAATCAGAGACAAGCCTGCCTCTCTGCCTGATGCGACGTGCAGCCAATGAGACAAGGTCTGGGGCACGAGGCCACCTGACCCAGGGAGGACTCATGGGCCTTCAGGAGACGGATGCCATTGTGCCCCTCCCCCAAGAAGCACGGGGGAACCGAAACCAGAGTCGCAGAGAGCCTAGCCGGAGGCAGCTGCAACCCCAGGCACGAGGAAGGGGAGGGGCCGAGGCGAGATAAAGGGAGCACTGGCCTGGAGTAACCTTTTCCAGGCCTGGGCTACTGGCCCTAGCCAGCCCGGCCCCTGACCTGGCCTGCCGGGGAGCTGCACGACTGGGCCCCGGGCGGAAGGGCGGCCACGCTGGGGGCAGGGTGGCCGCCGGGCGGGCAGGAAGTGAGTCCCGCCGCGGTGGCGGCCTGGGCCCAGCATCCCCGGCCCGGGCCTTGGGGAGGTGGCCAAGCCCACAGCCAGGCCGGCCTCCGGGCTCCAGAGTGGGGAAGCCTTGATCTGGAGCGTGGAGCTCTGGCACCGCTGTGGCCGGCACGCTGCGCGCTGCTTATTAACCTCCGCTTGGGCTGAGTCATGCCCATAATGCCCTCCTGCCCGGCCGGCCAGCTGGGCCAGACGCCAGCCTTCAAAGGGCCTGGGGGCCCAGGAGGGGCAAGGCAGCAGGCCGCGTCCCATCATCCCTGCCCCCAGATGGCAGAAGCCTCCTCTCTGTTGGCTGCAAGAATGGGGCAAGCAGGGAGCTCTCTGGTCTCAAATGGCTAGGGTCCCCAGCCCTAAGGCCAGGACAAATGAGGCAGAGAGGAAGCAGAAGTGGCCCAGGGCAATCCCCACCCAGCCTTCCTGCTTCTCCATTACTGTGCCGATCTGGGCTGCCCAAGGCCCTGGCTGATCCACACCTCTGGTATCAGCCATAGGCAGCCCCGGCTTTCCTGACCCCAAGCCCCCAGCCATACGCTTTCCAGCGCCCCAACCTGCCCCACCTCGTGGCCCCCGTAGAAGGCAATCTCCTCCGAGTTGGCCACCACTCGAGAGTGCATGTAGCGCAGCTCCCCCTTCCGCCGCGCCTCCTCTGCCACCAGCTCCCCGAACTTGGGCGAGAAGGCTCGCAGCACATTGGCCGTGAGGAACACCACGAGGCCAGCGATGGCCGAGGGCCAGGCTATGCC
Source organism: Hippopotamus amphibius kiboko (assembly GCF_030028045.1). Classification (NCBI taxonomy): domain Eukaryota; kingdom Metazoa; phylum Chordata; class Mammalia; order Artiodactyla; family Hippopotamidae; genus Hippopotamus; species Hippopotamus amphibius. Next base: position 3,161,586 of record NC_080203.1, read on the forward strand.
GGCCCCGCGGGAGCGGGCCGCTCGCACCAGGGTGTAGGTGGTCACAGCCACGTCCAGGAGCGGCTTGGTAAGGTTGGAGTAGAGGTGGGCCACGGAGGCGGCAAAGGCCACCACATCCTCCGTCAGGGACTGGTCTGGGTTGCGAAGCCGCCCATCCATGTTGCTGACCCGGTAGTAGGTCTGCTGGGAGAAGTAGAGTCTGTAGGCGTGGGTCACCAGCCGGCTGCGGAACGCCAGGGCCAGTTGGCCCTCCAGGTAGCGGATGGCACTGTTGACGAAGGTGGCGGGGAGCGCGATGAGGAGCCACTGCAGGAGCTGCCAGCTGAAGGCCCGGGGGTCCTTGCGCACGATGCAGCGGGCCAGCTGACCGTCCAGGCGGGCCACGTACACCGACAGGAAAGTCCGGCTCACCAGGGCCGCCGAGTGCAGCGCCAGCAGCCCCGTCTCCCGGCACAGGATCCTGGGGAAGAGCAGCCGCAGGAGCCACAGGAGTCGCTGGAAGAACACCCGGTTGACACCGGCCTTGGCCGCTGCGGCAGCGGTGGCCCCAGAGACCTCCTGCGCGGACTCCCTGGCCGGCGCCTGAGGGCCCCTGGCCGGAGCCAGGCATTGCCGCACCAGGGGGTAGATTTTGTGGGCTCCATAGGCCGTGAGGGCCAGGACCACAGCTGTGCGCTTCAGCGTGGTCACCCGCGAGGGCCGGGGGGTAGAGAGCACCGTCATGTCACCTGGGCTGGACTCACGGGGCTGGGACTGGTGCCTGAGGCAGCAGAGGAGGCAGGTGGCTGGAAGGGTGGTGGCTCTGACCCCGGGCTCGTTGTCTAGGCAACTGGAAACCTCGAAGTGGTCCCTGAGACTGTCGCTTTAGGCCACCCGGGTGGTGCTGGGGCCCCTGGTGCGGCGGGCTCAGGGCCCACCAGGGTCGTGGCCTCTTCAGGCAGCTGAGGTGGAGGAACTTGTCAGTCCCCTGCCCCTGGGGTCAGAGCCTCCAAAGGTCTCAGGCAGAGAGGGCGTCTTTTCCTCTCCACCTCCTCCTGCTCCCTGGTGGCGCCCCTCCCCCGGGGCACCGGGCGCGTCCGTCCGCTCCACAGCCTGGCTGAAGCGACTGTGACTCCGCCACCCGCCCAGAATCCGCACCTACCCACCCACCCCTCCCCAGGGGCGAGTCGGGGGAAGGGGAGGAGGCGGAGCAGGGGCGGGAGGCGGAGCCCGGGCGCGGGCCGCCCCACCCCGTTCTCGCCCCACGGTTGGGCCCCGCCCCTCCCCGGACCACAGAGACGTGGGAGGACCGCGCGGGCTAGAGAAGTGGCACCTCGCCTTCCCGCCAAGGCCTCGCCCCGTCTCCGCGCGCGCCCGAGACGCCGCTTCTTCCCCAGTCCTGGGCGTCGGAGTCTCAGCTCGGGGGCGGGGCGGAAAGCGGCTGTAGGCGGGGCCTCCGGGGCCTTGCGGCCGTTGGGGGGCGGGGCGGGACCTGGCGGGCGCTTCCGGTTCCGGCCGCGGGGAAGGGGCGGGGCCGGGCTTCTGGTGGGAGAGTTTGGCGGCGACGAGGTGTGCGCGTTGACAGTGGGAAACTCGGTGAGCGAGCCCGCGCGTTCGGCCGGGCTCCGGGGCCGCCGAGGTCCCCCAGCTCCTCGACGAGGGGCAGCGGCGGGCGGCGCGGCGAGGCCTGGGGCGCGGGGCCAGGGCCGAGCCGGGAGTGCGGGGGCAGGGCAGGGCCGAGGGAAGTCGGGGCCGCGGCGGGTGGAGCCGGCTCCGGGGGCGGGGGGCCACGGCGACGTCCATCCGGAGGAGCCGCCGGGGTGGGGCTTGGGAGGGCGTGCCGGCCCGGGGCCCCGTCGGGGGTCCTCGGGAGCTGGGTGGGCGCCGTGGCCGACCCGGGCGTCCGGGAGGGGCTGCTCTGGCTTTGGAGGAGACAGTCTTCTAGAACTTTCCCTGGATGGGGCCGTGAGGTGCGGGGTCAAGGCCCGCGCTTGCCCTTGGCCCCGACTCCCGTCCTCTAGGAGTCGCTTTCGGGGGGCTTTCTGAGGTACCCTTCGGAGGCGGACGCGGTGGCCGGGGGGGGCCTTGGAGCCCCGCTCCTGTCGCGGAGGGGCCCCCTGGCTTCCCGGGGGACGGGGCGCCGCAGCTTTGGGAGAAAGCGCGAGGGCGCCGCTGAGACGGCGGCCGGGGCGGGAGCCTGCGGCGCAGCGCGGCCCTCGGCGGGCGCGGCGGGGGGGGGGGGGGGGGGGGGGCGGCCTCCAGGCTCCACGAACTTCCGATTCCAAACGCTGCCCCGCTTCCGCGGGCACGAGGAGTCTCCCGGGCCCCGCGGGGAAGGCACCGTCCGGAAAGCCGGCTCTGGATGTGTTAGCGCCCGGACTGCCGGGGCTTGGAAGGCTCTGAGGTCGAGCGCTGGGGCGCGGGGTGCGGTGGCTGCCCAGCTGTCTCGACTCCTGTTCCTTCTGTGCTCCGGCAGGAACAGGCTCACATCTTCGGGTTGGAAAGCGGCTGGCAGCACGATGAGTCTGCAGTGGACTGCGGTCGCCACCTTCCTCTACGCAGAGGTCTTCGCTGTGCTGCTTCTCTGCATTCCCTTCATTTCTCCCAAAAGGTACGTATGGCCCGTGGAGCGGGCAGGCATGCCAGGGAGAGGTGCTCTGCCGCTTATGCCGGCAGAGTTGGTGGGCCCTGGAATTGAGGCCAGGCGGAAACAGGTAGAACTTGTCTGGGGTGGGGGTGGCAAGAGTTGTGTTCATTATTGTCAACCTTCCCCACAGTTCTGCACTGTCACATCTTGCCGAGTTCCTTTCCCGTGCACCCTGCTTTCTGGTCTTCTGAATGTCCCAGAGGAGAGAAGACCTACTTATGGTTCTGGGAATGATGCCCTCCTGTCGTCCCTGCGGGCCCTGGCGTTCAGGGATTGGCATTGTGGGATCCGCAGAACTTGCACCATGGGGGTCACGTTGCCTTTAGTTCGGTGACTTCTGTCCTCCTAGCTAGTCTCACTGGCATTGTGTAGTGGTCTCGTGAGCATTACTCAGCCTGTGAAGGCTGAAGCCATGTTTCCTTTCAATAAACAGACCCTGAAAAGGTAATTGAAAATTAACTTTAACTACATATACTATATGAACACGTTTGGACTTAAGTTGGTACACTATGAATAAAGCTGTGTTTTCACAGATATTTTTTTAAAAGCTCTTTTTTTGATTGAAAAGTATAGGCCCCTGTTGTGATGTGATAGAAAGTACACAGCACTGCTTGAGGAATATTCTTGACAAAAGCCAGATCTGAATCACCTCATACAATTCACAGGAAATGCAGAGACAGAGGCCCGCTTGGAGCTGCAGTCTGGGAAGCTTCATAGGGCAAACAACCTGGTTTCTGCAAAAACAGTAAACTGGGAGAGAAAAGAGGGCAAGGGAAGAGAGAGCTTATAGAATAAGAGAAAGTTAAGATACTTATCAACTAATGCAGAATCAGAATCTTGTTAGGATTCAAACAAACCAACTATTAAAAATAACTGTCTCAGTTGGACTTTGGAATTCTGGGTCTGAGGATGAGATTCTTGTTGATATTTTTGAGGTCTGATGATGGCATTGTGATTAGCATTTTGGAAGGCTCTTCTCTGATAGAGCTGTATCCTGAAGCATTTATGGAGGGAAATGAAGGGAGGTCTGGGGTCTGCTTCATAGTAATCTGGGGTGGTGGGAGTCTAGAGGAAGCAAGATTAGTCACATGAGAAAACAGTTTAAAGGAATGATGTGTCCGTGGCAAGCATTTTGATGCTGCGGAGAGGAAAGTAAATTTCCCATTTCCCTCCCCAGACCCTAGCAGTGTTTAAGACTGGTTTTCTAGAAAATTCTACACGTGGACACGTATCTTGTTTTCTTTTTAACACTCCTGAATGGATGTCATAAATTGGAGAATTGCAAGCAGCTGAGGCTGAATCCGTATGGGATATTCAGCCATTGGAGAAGAACGCAAAACTGTATTTCTGTTTTCAGGGCCCTGGATGCCAGGTGTGTGTTCTTTCGCTTCAGGTCTTAGCCTTTTTGTCTTCTTCACAGATGGCAGAAGATTTTCAAGTCCCGCCTCGTGGAGTTGGTAGTGACCTATGGCAACACCTTCTTTGTGGTTCTCATTGTCATCCTTGTTCTGCTGGTCATTGGTGAGTGAGTTGTGGCTGAGGGCAGCTACCTGACCTAGACCTTTTGCTGTGGCCTCTGCTGCAAAGCCTTGTGCCATGTTTCATGAGTAGTGTACAGCTTTGGCTTCTCAGAGACAGACCACTTAAGTGTGCCTGTCTTTCTCTTGGGGGAAGAGGCTCCCTTCATCCAGAAAGACCGTGCTGCTGACTGCTAGCAGGCCTTCACTTTGACCAGCAGCCTTTGTGCACCCGGTGATGACCACCTCATGTTTTAGGCAGCTCCTCGGTCCTCCCAGAGCTGAAACCAAGAGAAGCTAACTGACTCATGCTGACCTTGGTCTAAGTAGTGCTGCTCCTCAGGCACTTAGCACCAGTCTCTCCCTCAATGCCTGAAACAGGCCTTAAGTAGGAGACTGAGCTACCGAGTAGACAGGGAGCCATGCTGGGAAGGAAGCTGCCCTGTCCTATAGTATAGGGGGAGCCAAGAGGTCTGATAACATATCTGAGGGGCAAATGCCAGACCTCTCTGGATCTGGATCAGACTTCAGGTCCTTCCAGCTCTGAAGTTTTATAAACCCTGCATTGAGGTACTCGCCAGCAGGGGCTTGAAAGATAAACAGGGGTGGGGCCTGAGGTCAGGTGGTGGCGTAATTGGTTTAGAGACCAGAGGAATCAATATAGCTCTCATGTGGCTGTTAAATATGCATTTTGCTGTGGTAAATGATCAATACGTCCCCCTGCTTGGCCTCAAAGTATTGGCTCAGCTCTGCCATAGACAGCAGTCCTGTCTCCAAGGTGCGATGCCTGCTTAGACTCAGAGCACTCCTCTCTCCCTGAGTCCCCAGCAGAAATGTGGAGGGGGTGGGAGGCCAGGGGGCCATAGTTCAGGGGACCTTGCATGGCCCCACCCACCAGCTGCAGCATTAGGTGTGTCTCCTTCTTAATGTCTCGGGGCCTGATGGGATATGTTCAGGCAGGACTGCCTCTGAACAGGTGAGGTGTAGCTTATCAATTCCCAGCCATGAAGGGTGGGTGCCAGTTGCCCACAGACCTCAGTGTTCTTGAAATACTTGGCAAAGCCCCAAGAGGCAGCTCTTTCCAATCAGCGTTCTCTCCTTGAATTGTCTTTGAGTCCAGAACAGGTAGGGAATATGCATGTCGTCCCCTGAGCAGGAAAAGCCAGGCTGCAGGGTTTTGGAACTGGGTGTGTGTGCTTTTGCTTTTGGGTGTGGGCTGGGGGCAAGAATTGGGGTGGGGAGGGACTGTGCTGGGATCACTCACTTGGGGCCTTGCCCCTCTATAAAGTGGACTCCACGAGCTCTCCTATGGTAGAGTGGGCCAGGGAGGCCCTTTGCAGGAGGCAGTAGTTGGCAAAGGTGCCATTCTTCTTTTGGGGGCCTCAGGGAACTGCTTGGATGTTCTAGAGAGATATCCTGTTAGGATGACAGCTTGCTTCCTATTGTAATGGTAAGAAGCGTAATCTAGAGAAGCCTACCTAAATAAGTTGTTAGCTAGTAGCAATTGTTAGTGTCATAACGTAACCAGTTAGAAGCTGCAGGCCTGGCTGGCCCCTAGCCATTACTGGGAGGAGCCTAGGGCATATCTCACTGGGGTAGTGGGCTTAATGAGGGTTCAGGGTCAACTGCCCTGGGCTAGAGGCCTGGGATAGAGAGGGCAGCACTCTGCTGCGTGACTTGGGGCTAGTTTGGCCCAATGCCCCCATCTCTAGTCTGCTCTCTGCCATCAGCCAAGGTGGTCCTTGAGGTGCTGGGGTTTCTGGATGCAGAAGATAGTGTAGGAAAATGTTTTTTGTTTGTTTGTTTAAATCACAAAAATAACAAATTCGACCTAGAAAGTTCAAGTCCCCCATAATCCCATGTCTCACAGGTAACTGTTGTTAAAAGTTTGTGGTATGTTTCCACAGGCATTTTCTATGCTGCTGTCTTTATTAAAATAGTACATACTGTTTTGGCTTGGATTCAGATCACAGTACACACTGTTTTGGACTGTGCTTTTCCCATTATATCTTAGACATTTTTTACAGCAATTTCATTCTTCTTAAAGATTGTGTAGTATTTTATCATACGGTTATACTGTAATTCTTTCTTTATAGGGATTGTCATGTCATTACACGTATATACAAATTCTTCTGTAGGGTAAATTCCATAGAGGTAGGATGGATGAATCCAAGGGTATGAACATTTAACATTTTATGTCTTAGTTTGGGCTGCTGTAGATCATAGACCAGGTGGCTTAAACAAAAGACATTTATTTCTCAAAGTTCTGGAGGCAGAAAGTCCAAGGTGCCGGCAGATTCAGTGTCTGGTGAGGGCCCTCTTCCTGGTTCACAGATGGCTGCCTTCTTGCCGTGTCCTCACATGGAGGAAGGGACAAGGGAGCTCTCTCGGGTCTGTTTTATAAGGGCACTAATCCCATTCATGAGGGCCTCAGTCTTACCTCCCAAGGGCCCCTCTTCCTAATATCATTTGGTTGGGAGTTAGGATGCCAACATAGGAATTTGGGGGCCAGGAACACGCAGTCCATAGTAAATGTTGTTGTCCCAGTATGTTGTTGTCCTGGTATATGTCCCTGTTGGAAGAATGCTTGCTTCATGATACAGATGTAACACAAAGAAACCAGTGAGGCAGATTTTTATAATGTAAGATCAGCTTAAAAAACAAGTAGTCTCAAACCAGAAATTAAGAACCAGATAATAGCCATACAGTGGTACTTTGCCCCTCTCCCATGGGGGTCCATTAAGAGCCCTCTTTAGGTAGATCTTTACATAGTGACTTAAAAAGACCTCAGATGTTTGCTTCAGCAGCACATAACCTGAAATTGGAATGAGTCAGAGCTGATTAGCATGCCTCCTGTGCAAGGATGGCACACAGATTCATGAAGCATTCCATGTTTTTTAGCACTTTGTAGGGTATAAAGAAGTAGAAATAAAATGTCATACACATGAAACTTATATGATGTTACAAATCAGTATACCTCAGTTAAGAAAAAAGAGAGATCTCAGGGTCAAGGGAGAAAAGCAGTAGGTATGGGATGATTCCATTTCTGTTCTGCAAGTGTACAGCTGTGAATGTACGGTGAACTGGAGAGCTGTGTGGCCAGCAGTGGCTCTCCGGAGCAGAGGCTGTTTGCCATTCAGCGGGTTTTTGTGTGCCCCCTGTGTGCCTAGAACTATGCTCGCCCTAGGGATATAATAGAAAAGATTTCTGCTCTCGTGGCGTTTGTAGTCTAATTTGGGGGAGACGGACAATAAACCTGTAATTGGGATAATTTCACGTGTGTATTACAAAGAAAATGATATAGGGTAATGGGACTGAAAATGACTGCCTTAGCTAAGCTGGCTGTATGTAGCAGGTCCTGCTGGAGGTGCTAAAGAAAGGGATTCTTTCCCCTGCATTTCTGGTATGTTTGAACCTTTTATGAGCATGAATCCTTTTGTAATCAGAATAAAACAGCTTAATAAAATCCATTACAAAGCTTAGGAATGAAAACCCTTGAACCTTTAGTAGGCATGTTCCAGGTCTTAACTCCTAGGCAGCTCATGCCTCCCTAGTGGGCAGTTCCATAAACAGGACTACCCTGGCTTATCAGTTGGATGGCTGATGACCAGCCCAATTTGAGATAAACAGAACCAAACATTGGGGCACCATGGGAAAGGGGAGCTGCCTCTGTTGCCAGCAACATCTCAGATTCGGTGAGCATCTTGACACGGAGAGCAAGCTCATGGCCTGGGTAGAGTGGGTCCAGGGAGTGACGTGATAAAAACTAGAGGAGAGAGTAGGTCCGAGGGCAGCACTTCTGGCAAGGCATCCCCCACGGTGTGTGTAGGAGGGGAGACAGGTTCTAGGGAAGCAAGGCTGCCCCAACTCACGCCGCCTGTCTTACCTGGACAGCCCAGCCTAGTCTGAGCGGGAGCTAAATGCCCGTATCTCTGCTCTGTCACAGATGCTGTTCGCGAGATTCGAAAGTATGACGACGTAACGGAGAAGGTGAACCTGCAGAACAACCCTGGGGCCGTGGAACACTTCCACATGAAGCTTTTCCGTGCCCAGAGGAACCTCTACATTGCTGGCTTTTCCTTGCTGCTATCCTTGTGAGTGGGGAGGGGTGAGGGACTGTGAAGGGACCTGTGAGCTAGCCTGTGACTTTGCTTCCTCAGTCTGTGGCCTTGAACTGGAGGCTCTTTTTGTGTTAGGGGAACCACACAGTTTCCCCAGAGGCCTCCGATTTTTCTCCTGACTCCCAGAGGCAGCATGGAAGGTGGGAGAGGGCTGACTAGAAGGTCAGAAGACCACATTCTGGCTCTGCTGTAATCTGCGACACGTTCTTTTAGGGCAAATGTCTTATTACCAGCTTGCTTTGTGTACACAGAGTGAAGTAAATGACAGGCGTTATCCTCCTCTGGAAGAGGCCCTTTGGAGCCCAGCTTAAAAGGCACCAATTCAATAGTGGCTTTTTGTATATGAGGTCTTGTCCTGAGAAGAGTGGGCAGAAATGGCGCAAAGGGGCTGAGACCGACCCCTTTCCCAGGGCCTTCCCAGATGTAGACCTGTCTGTCATAGGAGCTTGAGACATACTGGAGCCTGGGGGCTGGTTTGCTGCCTCCTGTTCACAGGGGTTCTAATGGGGTGGAGGGGCTGGCAGTTCTCAAGTGTGCTGACTGGCGGGGAATAAGACATTGTGCTCAGGCCAAGGGTTTCCGGAGATATTGGGAAGAGCTTATCATGAGGTTACTCAAAAATAGGGTGAGTGTGTGGATTCTTGGGCTGGGCTCTCTTATCTCTAATCGCCTGGACTTCCTTCTTCACTAGGCATTGGAATGACTGGGTTTCAGTTTTTCAGAAAAAATGTCAGTTGCTTAGCTGAGTCTGGCCTTTCTGGGTCATAGTTGGAAAGTGGCAGGTGGTGGAGCTGGGAAGGGCTTTTCAGGGGGATACATTTAATCACAGGAGTGATCTGCAAGGCTACTGTCTTCCAACTTCTGAGTGTCAGGAACTGGAAAGGCTGGGAGGAATTGGACACATACCCTAGAGTTTTAGGGTTTCAGGAAGCTCCAAAAAAAATTATGATTTTGTGGACTAAGACTTTCCTGACTGCTCTGCTTTTGTGGTCTCTTCCAGAAGGCGATCTCCAGGGCAGGTATTATCTGACCTGGCCAGGGGACAGTGGGTAGCCACATGTACCAGACAAGTGAGTGTGTGCCTAGCTCAGTCCTCTCTGCGACACCATGAAGCTAGGTGTTCAGCTTAATTCTTACACTTGACTTTAAACAATTGATGTATAGCACAAATCAGCATCTGGTTCTGTGAGTGTTTGACAAATGCAGGGTAGGATAACCACCGCAGTCAGGGTACAGAGCAGCTGGCAGTCTCCTAACCCAAACAAGGTGAATTCAAAGAACAGCAGTCCTTGTTTATACCTCTGCTGTTCCCAAAGGGACTTGTGGAGGCTGAGAGAAGAGCGTGAGATTAGGGCCCACCAGTCCCGTGTGCCCTCGAGATCCCGCTCTGTGCTCTCTCGTGTTAGCTGCTTCCCCCACTTTGCTGTGACCTTTCCATTGACAAGCGTGTAAGGAAGGTTTATCAAATTCCCTTTAAAACGTGTCGGACATAGTAACTTCTTGGGCCTGATTGTTCCAGCAGCCACACATCTGTTACCTGTCCATCTTAGATGAAAGAGGTCTTGCTGTGCTTGCCACACCCTCCTGTGTCCCTGTCCGGTAGCTGATCAAACAAAAGGATGTGAGGTTGGTCTTGTGTGGCTTCTTAGAAAAGGAAACAGTGACCTCAAGGATCAGTGTGGATTCACCAGTTGCCCACAAATGATCTGTTTAATTGTTCCTAGAATTTTCCAAGATGATATACTCCTCCCTAGTCTAGAGGTCAGATCCTATATGGCGGCTGTGGCCCTTGAGGAACTTCTCTCTTTGCATGACATTAGCCACAGAACGGTTCTTGTTCAGACCTGAACAACCCATATGCAGCTTGCAGGAAACACTTTAAGAACACAATTATCATCTTTGTTTTTCTGATTACAAAAGTTATACCTGCTTTCTGTAAAAATAAAGCCCCCCAAACTTCAAACAGTATAGGAATGTGTGGTGAGAGAGCGAGTGCCCTGAAGTTTCATCCTCAGAGATAAGAAGTGGGATGTTTCTGAACTTTTAAAAATAGTCTTTTACATACGTGTAACTTTTCTCTTAGGAGTGCTGTGGGTTTCTTTTGCTCTGCTTTGACTTGCCCTTTACACCCAATTATGTATCTTGGCAGTTTTTCCCAATGACTTGTGCAGGCCTCTCCTGTACTTCATGGCTGTGCAGTGTTCCATCCTGTCAGGGGACCATCGTGTGTTTAACCAATTACCTGCTCACACGTGTGTGAGCTGGTTCGAAATTTATACTGTTAAAAAACCACTTTCCGGGACTTCCCTGGTGGTCTAGTGGTTAAGACACTGAGCTCCCAATGCAGGGGGCACAGGTTTGATCCCTGGTCAGGGAACTAACATACTGCATGCTGCACCCAAAATAATAATCAAATAAAAATTAAATAAAAATTAAAAGTGTAAAATATCAATTTGAAAAAAACCCCACCATTTTCTGTATTGATGCTTTCTAGTCTGTCCTGCACAGGATGCTCCTTTTTTCCTTTTCCTCTTTTTAATCATTAGAAATGGATCGGAGGGATCCTGGTACCCTGGCATCTCGCTGCTCTAAGTATGGCCTGTGGCCAGCAGCCTTGGCCGGACCTGGGGCTTGTTGGAAATGGAGACCCTCAGGCCTGCCCCTGGCCTGCTGGCGAGGGCCTGTGTCTCGTGGAGCTCCTGGTGACCCCGTGCACGTTAGTGCTTGGCTGGCGCTGCTCTGGCACATCTCCCCGTGTGCACTGCCCTGGGGGTCACAGGTGGACAGCAGTTCTGCCTGTGTCATGGGCTTCACTACCTGGGTTGGAATTCACCGAGGTCTGGACACGGTCAGGTGCATTTATTTCTTTGTTTATTTTTGACCATTAAAAAAAAATCGAACTATAGTTAATTTACAACGTTGTGTTAGTTTCAGGTGTACAGCAAAGTAATTCAGTTACACAGTGGTCAAGTGCATTTAGGACACTTGGCGTACACTCTCGCTCTCCTCACGTACCTTGTTGGTTCTTTCAGAAACCATACTCCATCTGTCCTGTAGTTCTGGAAGTCCTTTCTCTTTGAAGACTGCCTTCTCTCCTCTGTCAGCACACTCTGCCCTACATGGGCTAGTCCCTCTATATGTCTTTGCTTCTGTGCTCCTCTGAACTTTTGTACACGTTCTTTCACAAACAAACCATTAACTTGTTAGCTGCGTGCAAGCCTGTGTGAAAGAACAAGAGAGATGTCTCTGTCTTTCATTGCTCGGTCAACTTGGGTTGTATTAGAATTGTTTTGTAGGGTCCCACTCACGGTATCAGCTCAACAAACATTTGAGCATTACTGTACATAAGACAGTGCTGCCGCAGGAAGAACTGAGATAAAGTAGTCGTGGGGGAGACCACACTGCATAGGAGTTATAACAGTGAGGTGCCCAGAACGTCCTGGGGTTCAGATCAGCAGCGCACACCTGCACGCAATCTACGTGTCTGCGCTGAGAGGGGGGCTGGCAGCATAGGAAGAAGGATGTGGAATCAGAGGTCAGGAGACTGGAGTCCTTAGGCCAGTGCTACCGCTTCAGCAGCTGCATGGCTTTGGAGAGGCATCTCCTCCCTCTGGCCCTAAGTATTATCATCTGTTAAAATAAAGGCTTATTGGGAATTCCCTGGCGGTCCAATGGTTAGGACTCCGAGCTTTCACTAGTAAGGGCCTGGGTTCAATCCCTGGTTGGGGAACTAAGATCCCACAAACCTTGAGACGTGGCCAAAAAAAAAAAAACAACCCCAAAAAAGAGGCTTATCTTGAAGATTGGATGGCCAGGTGGCCTTGCCTGTGTGCGTGTGAGCTGTTTGAGTTCTTGTTCTGCTTGAAGCCAGTAAGGACTTTAGTAACCCTTCGTAATTCAGTGGGCCTTTATAAATGGAAAAGGGCAGCCCGAGAGAGATGGAGTGGCCTGATTTGCATAGATTCTAAGTGGCCAGCCCGAGCTCATGCCTAGTTCTGACCCCCTGTTCAGATGCCAGTTTGTTTGCGTTGGAGTGAGCCATTAGTGCCAGATTGTTGGTTTATAGCCCACCTCTGACTGTAGACTGGATAGTGGTCTTTTTCCCCTGGATTTTGGTAGGAAGGTGCCTGAATCAAGTACATGATCTGTACATAAGCCTTATTAGTCTAAGTTTTAGGAGTCCAATGACTTTAATCTCTTAGTCCCTTTTGTACATCTGAAGGTTATTAAGTAATCTGGTAGTATAAAGCCTTTGGAGGAAGTTGAGGCTTTAAATAAGTAAGAAAATACATCTTTTAAAATGCTACTGTAACCATTATTGACATATACGTTTGTTAAGTATCTTTCTAGACTTTTTTGTGCCTAATAGCAGCTACCACTTGTTAACCATTCTGTGTGCCAAGCACACATTAATTTTTATAGTAGCTCTGCAAAGAAAAAACTGAGGTTCAGCGACCCCAGTTCCCAGAACGAGTCATCAGCAGAGCTGAGAATTCAGACTTAAAGTGATGGGACCTCGGCAGCCACACTCTTCAAAACAGGGTCAAGTTGTAACTACCACATGGGAACTTGGATCTTCCACTGAGTTTGTCATTAACATTGTTCTAGGAAAACACATCTGTTTCTAGCATTCTTTTTTTTTTTTTAATACTTAAAAAATTTTTTTTTATTTACTGGCTGCATTGGGTCTTCATTGCTACACGTGGGCTTTCTGGTAGTTGTGGAGAGTGGGGGCTACTCTTCATTGCAGTGAGTGGGCTTCTTATTGCGGTGGCTTCTCTTGTTGCGGAGTATGGGCTATAGGCACGTGGGCTTCAGTAGTTGCGACGTGTGGGCTTCAGTAGTTGCGACGTGTGGGCTTCAGTAGTTGTGACGTATGGGCTCAATAGTTGTGGCTTGCGGGCTCTAGAGCGCAGGCTCAATAGTTGTGGCACATGAGCTTAGTTGATCCTTAGCATGTGGGATCTTCCTGGCCCAGGGCTCAAGCCCGCGTCTCCTGCATTGGCAGCGGATTCTTAACCACTGCGCCACCTGGGAAGCCTTCTAGCATTCTCATGTGTCTACCAATTCCCCACTGGTGAACATCAGGCCCATCTCCCCATTTTTCTGATATCATAAAGAGGGAAAACCCCTCCTGATTGTCACCTTGCGAGCCTCTCAGCCAGGCCTCCTGGTCCTCTTCAAAGTGTCTGTGCCCCTCTGTCTGTCTCTTTCTCATCCGTGTTTGCATACGTCTCACTGGCAGGTACTGGCTCAGTCCCTGCACCCCAGTAGGCTGCTTGGGGAAGAGCACGTGGATCAGGGTGGATGGGTCAGGAGTGGCCAGAGACGGGGTGGAGGGTTTTGAATGCCAGTTGTAGAATTTGTACTTGACCTCTGTGTGGTAGAGCACTGAGTTTTTCCAGTGGTGCTGTGCCATGGTCAGAGTTGTGTGTTCGTATTTGGCAACAGTGCCTGGAATGGAGTAGAGCGGGAGAGCCTGGAAACAGGGGGACCAAGTCAGAGGTCGCTGAATTGAGAGATGCTGGAGGCCTGAATCAGGTTTCAGAGATGCTGGTGGGAGAAACTAGGGGGGGGACGTCAAGCTTCTGAGGTTGAGGTGGTGGCGATTCTCTTGTGGGCGCCCGTAGAGTGGCAGCTGTGGCAGAACCCAGAGGAAGGCTGGCACACCCACCCACGTGGAAGGAAGGGAGCCGTTGAGGCCTGCTGGAAGGACTGAGGATTTGGAGGGGTGTCAGATGACCACTTCACCAAGGGGTTGAGGAAGGTGCTGGTGGGGTGGCCACTCCATGGGAGCGAGGTCAAGGGGAATGAAAGCAGATGCAGGGAGAGGCAAGACTTGGGGAGAGACAGCAGGTTAGTGGGTGAGAGGACCACAGAGGGAGAGAGCAATGCTCAGAGAAGACACTGGGGGTGGCGCTGGTTCCTCATGGGGCTGGGGTCAAGAGCACGTCGGGTAAGGATTCCCTGGCGGTCCAGTGGTTAGGACTCTTCACTTTCACTGCTGAGGGCTCGGGTTCAATCCCTGATTGGGGAACTAAGATCCCAGAAGCTGCACGAGGTGGCCAAAAAAAAAAAAAAAAAAACAAAACACTTTGGGGAAGCTTTGAGCAGCGCTCATAATTGAAAGCAGGGGCTCCAGGCTTGAAGAATGCATCACATCCTTAAACAAGCCTGCACTTCTCCCCAACAGTCTGCTGGGGGAGAGGGCGGGGTCTGGGCTTTTGTCTTGCATCTGCTTCGTGGTCACTCTGACACGGGGCAGCTTGCTACCTACCCAGGTCCTCACGCTCCTTTCTCTGTGGGCTGCGCCACAAAATTTGGGAACAGCTGTCTCTACTCAGAAGCCTGGGGGTGCTCTGCCCCTTTTTCTTTTCCTATGTAATCCCCTGCTTCTGTGGTGTTGTTTTTTTAATTGTGGTAAAATGCGCATAACATCAAACTGGCCATCTGAACCACTTTTAAGTGTACAGCTCAGTAGTGTTGGGCCCATGCACACTATTGTACAGGCAGCTTCCAGAACTCTTTGTCTTCAAAACTGAAACTCTGTCCCCATTCCATAGCCAGGGATCTCACCTGCTGAGCCTCTCCCTCATTATCCAGGGAAGTGCTGCCACAGTGGGGCTGCATCATCCCAAGTAGGCTTCCTGCCTCCAGTCTTGTTCTCCCAGCCTGTCCACCCTGCCCCAGCCAAGTGACCTTTCTGATGTGTGAAACCAGCTCTGCCACCCCCTGCTTCCAGTGCCCTCAGAGCATCTTTGGCATCAAGGCTTGAAACCTACATGCTTTCTTGGGCCTTCCCTCCTGATTCTGCAGTGCAAGGCCTGTGCTGTGCTGCTGGCTGGCCTAGAGAGCTGTCCTGCATGGGCCACGGTGGCATGCGAGGTGCGGCATTGGGGACCTGAGCTCACCCCCTTTAGTCTGGTTGGCTCTGTGCCAAGGGCCAGGCACACATGAAGGGCCGCCTTCACCTTAGAGACTAAATGGAGTGTTTTGGCAGACAGGCACAGCTTTAGGCCCGTGTCCAGGTTGAACTTATCAAACTGCTGTGCCAAGCGTTTTAGGTTGGATGCCCAGCTCTTCGGGTCTCCTGAGCTCTGACAGCAGGAACGCAGCGGGAGGCAGTGCTCGTGAAGACACACACGTCTGGGCGCCCCAAGGGCGTGGGTGCCACTGGTCCCAGCACCGCGCAGCGGGCCTCTGGTCTGTGATGGGTGCGGTGCAGGTCACCGTTTAGTATGGACTTGGGCAGCGCGGGCTCTGTCTGGCGTGCTCTTGCTCATCTATCGTCTTAGTGCACACGTCCCTGCTCTGGGGCTGCTGCTGGGCAGCATTGCTCTGGAGCTGCGGGTGTGGCTGCATGGCAGCTCCTGCTGGGCTGAGTTGTGCATGTTCTGAGAGCCACGCTCTGTTTTCTCCACCTTTGCTAAAATAGTATTGGTCAGGACCCAAGTAGTGGTTGCCATCCAGACCCAGGAAGGTCCACCCTGGTGCGTGAGGCCCCTCGATCTGTAATGACCTGGACTTGGTTCAGTTACCTCTTGTTTTTTGCCTACCCCTCTGGGGCTGGGTCGTGTCATGGTAGTCCAAATGGAGCTGTCTGTGCTTTGCTGCGAAGTTCCTCTGCCTAACGGCCAGTGACTTGGGGGCTGGGTTGTCTCCTAGAAGGTGATCGAGCCCTTTAAACCCATCGGTGGGGCAGAATCCATTCAAACCCTCTCGGGTAAGCGGGGAGCTCTGCTCTGCTTTGCCTTTGGGTCAGCCCTGCTTGCTGCCAGCGTTTCAGCTCTGCAGATGGTTGGTGCCCGGGCTACCGCTGGGGCTTGTGCCAATGGCGAGAGAAGCCAGAGCCACCGTGTTCATTGAGATCACGTGCCGAGCAGGCGGGGATGAACATCCAACCTGGGCTCTGCTGCATGCAGTGGCCACGGGGCGCTTTCTTCCCTTGCCCAAGGGTGTATAACAGCCCATGGTGGCCCTGAGAGGCAAGCAGGCGTAGTGGGAGTGGACTTTGGAGTTGGCTGGGTTTGGATCCTGGGTCTGTTACTGTCTAGCTGTGTGACCTTGGGTAAGTCACTTACTCTCCAGAGCCTTTTCCCTCACCTGTTGAACAGGGGTGAGGATGCCTCTCTCATGCACTTGGTGTGAGGATTGAGGTGACTCGGGTTATGTTCTCAGTGTCTTGTCTGGCACGTGGGGAGTGCTTAATAAACGGTAATTGTTACTGGTATTACCCCAAGTAGTGAGAGAGTTTTGTGGAATTTTTCCCGCTCATGTGGTAGGCTGTGCCAGGCCTGCGTAGGGAGTTGAAGAGAAGACCGGTTTTGGCCTTCAGGGATCTTACATTCCAGGGTGGGGAGAGTGGGGGCGGCAGAGCAGAGTGGGAGAGACGGATAGAGAGGACGGGTACTGCAGCGAGAGCAGAGGGTCGGGGGAGGGCGGCCCCAGGGAGAGGCCGAGTAAGGGCTGGAGGTGGGCAAGCTGAGGAATCCTCAGGGCCCCGGGCATCCGGTTGGATGCTTTTGGTAGAGGATTCTCAGCCCTGGCCCAGCACTGGAGGCAGCATATAAGAGCCCAGCCCCTGTGGTGTCACTCAGCTTCAGCAGTGAGCGTCTCCCAGGCCAGTCTCATTTGATTGCAGCTGCCGCGCCCCGCCCCCCCCATTATTCTCTGGATTATTTTGAAACCAATCCTAAATATGTTTACAAGCAAAATAATATTTTGGCCTATCGCTTGGAGAAGAGGGACTTCCTTAAAAAATCGTAAGCATGCTAGCGTCTTGCTTATTACAAGAACCTTATGGTAACTCCTTAGTAACCAACTCAGTGGTGATTGCTCATGTTTCCCAGGCTATTTTGCAGGTTTTATTTATGCTCTTTTTTTAATACTGTTTGTTTAAATTTGTGTGTAGATAAGGTAACCTAAGGGGTTTTTTAAATCTGATGCTCAGGGCCAACACAAAGATAAAGTGATTTAAGTGGAGGGCTGACCTTAGAAGGCCAGGTAGAGGGATTTTTGGCCTTCATTTCCTCTTGATCTATCAATCCGTTGGCTGCCATTTTTTTTTTAAATGTAATTCTACTTTTTTATTTTACTTTTATTTTTTATTTTTGGCTGCTTTGGATCTTAGTTGCGGCACATGGGATCTTCATTGCAGCATGTGGGATCTTTCGTTGCGGCGCGCGGGCTCTTCGCTGCGCTGCGTGGGCTTCTCTCTAGTTGTGGTGTGCGGTTTTTCTCTTCTCTAGCTGTGGCGCAAGAGCTCCAGGGTGCGTGGGCTCTGTAGTTTGTGGCACTTGGGCTCTCTAGTTGAGGCGCGAGCGCTTAGTAGTTGTGGCGTATGGGCTTAGCTGCCCCGCGGCATGTGGGATCTTAGTTTCCCAGCCAGGGATCGTACCTGTGTCCCCTGCATTGTAGGATGGATTCTTTACCACTGGACCACCAGGGAAGTCCCTGCCATCATTTTCTAAGACCACAAGTATAATAGTGCTTCACAGCTCAGCACTGGGTAAGAGCCTTTTTTATAAGTCCGTTGATTCTTTCGTTTTTGTTTTTGGCTGCGTTGGGTCTTCATTGCTGGGCGTGGGCTTTCTCTAGTTGTGGTGAGCAGGGGCAGCTCTTCATTTGCTGTGCAGTGGCTTCTCATTGCGGTGGGTTCTCTTGTTGCGGAGCACAGCCTCTAGGTGCGTGGGCAGCACGTGGGCTCAGTAGTTGCAGCACACGGGCTTAGTAGTTGTGGCTCATGGGCTTAGTTGCTCTGCGGCACGTGGGATCTTCCTGGACCAGGGATCGAACCTGTGTCCCCTGCATTGGCAGGCGGATCCTTAACCACTGCGCCACCAGGAAATTCCAGTCCACTGATATCTAGTATACCCCTCCCCCAGCCAAATTCACCCCCACTACAGTAGTGTGCTGGTGTCCTGTGGGTGCTGGGCCGCAGAGGGGCTCTGATAAAGGGGGGACCATGTTAAAGTGGGGGAGTTGCTACGGAGAGACCACGGAAGACCATCTGACGTGCATCAGAATGAGCATTGGCTGCTTTTAAAATGTGGATTGTTTGCTCGGCTACTTGATCTTGGCTGAAGAATCCTCTTCTTCATGCTGTAAAGGCAAATAGTGAATGACCTCTTTGGGGGCAGGGTGCCAAACTATAGGGGTTCAGTCTTCCTGATTCCAAGGTCATTGGAAGCCTGATGCTCCAGGAGGGCCCCTTTCTCTGAAGGCAGAGGGTAGGGGGAGTGGAGGGCAGGGCTGGAGATGGGAAGGGCGAGGGGCTCCTCCAGCCCAGCATTGTCTGACCAATCACCTGCAGGCTGGGAACACTCGCTGTGAACAAGTGTGGCTGGTATGACTGAGGAGCTGGATTTTTCATTTAATGTAATTTTAATTTATTTGAACTGAAAGGGCCTCTGGTGGCCTCTGTATTGGACGGTGTAGCTGGCGCCACCTCTTGTCCTTTGCTTCGTTTGTTCCCCACCCTGGGCCAGACCTGTTTCCTGGTTGCCTGCCAGAGACGCTGCCTTGTTGCCTTTGGACTGGAGTACCACATGGGGCACATCTGGGGGTGATAGCTCCCTCCCTCCCTTCTGCTCCCTCGAAGTAGCCAGGGAGCCACCAGCATATTTTAGCACTGAAACATCTACCTAGGTTGTTGGGCCTCTTTTGGTTGCTCCCTGTTCCCCAGTTTATACAAAATCTCTCTGCTCCCTGATTTCAAGAAGGCAACGTGACGAGCTTGCTCCTGTTCACAGGTTCTCTTTGGCTCCAGAGGGCCCCCCCCCCCGCCCTCACTCCCTCTAGCTGGCCTTGCTGTCCGCAGGGTAGACAGGCACCACCTGGGCTTAAGCTGAAGTTGCTGCAGGGCCTTGGCCTTTCCTTGACTGGGGACCCCTCCCATTTCCTCCAACCTCAAGGGTTAAGAGGAAGGCTGAGCATGTGTGATGAGATGTACTCCTGAGATGGACGGGAGCAGCCCTCAGAAGATTTTCTCTGGATCTTTCTGAGTAAACCCTTCCCGTTTTGCTGCCTCCTTATTTTCATGACTCCAGACTCTGTAGGGTGAGAGTTTCCTGGGGCAGCTTCCGCCCTGTTACTTTGCCCAGAGCCTTTGCTGGGGTAGCACCTAGCTTTTGGCTCCTTGCCAGGGTGGCCACCTCCCCACGCTGCTGCGCCGCCTCCTCCGTGTTTTTTCCTGGCAAGCCACCCCACGAAGTGACGCCTGAGGCAGAGCTGTAGTCGCCCTGGAGAGTCAACAGGTGGCGCTGTGACACCAGCTTCCCACTTGCCCCTGGGGCAGCAGGGTGAGGGGAGTTGTCTGCCCACACAGGGGTCCTGAGGGCTGAGTGACCTGAGGGTGTGGCACCTGAAAAATACCTGGTAAACGCTAGTGGGCAGGGTCGGCAGTGGGGGTGGGGGGTGTATGCATATAATATTGCATTTGGGACTTGGAAGGACCCTCCCCCTCGCTCTCATCCCACTTCCTGTTAAGTCTGCGTCTGTCTCCCCCTGTTCTCCCATAGGAGGGAGACAGGATCGGTGTAGAGCACATGTGAGCCACGTCTCCGCCACTTGATATGGTTGGCTCTGTTTCTCTTGCTGATTCTTGTTTACTCAACCTTTTATAAAGCATGAAAGCCCCACTCAGTGTCCAGAAACATCTCACCAAGGAAACGCAGTTGAATTCAGGTATTTGGGGATGACATTTGTCCGCAAAGGACACATCTAGATTCTCTTATGGTTCGTGCACTGACTTCTCTCTGTGTCTCTGGGTTCATTTAACCCAGAGCCCAGGCCCCACTGCCAGCCCTGAACCTTTGGGAAATCCCTTTGGCTTGTGGCTTCTCACCTGTTGTCCAGAAATGGCTAAGAATAGTTACCTGCATAACAGTACTCGGGCAGTTGAGCTGAGCATGATGGAGGGTGGCCAACAGGAGCGGGGAGAGCAGTGCATCAGCCTTCTCTGTAGGCTGATGTCTCTGGGCTGTTGAGGCTCGGAGATTCTGAAGCTCAGCACCTTCCACCGTGTGCCCGGCTCTGTCCTGGGTCTCAGTGGAGACTCAGGACATTGAGGGGACAGACACAAAAAGGGCACATTGTTGTGTCTGGGAGGGGGTGGAGGATCACAGCGGGGTGTTGGAGCTGGATCTTGGATGAATTGCGGGTAGGCCAAGAGCATGGGGCCTGATGTGTGAGGGACAGTAAGAAGTTCTAGAAGGCCAGCTCCTGGGCAGACCCGGTCAGCTGTGCTAGGGAGTGCTGCTCTCGGCTTAGCCGGGGGCCCTGCAGAGGCACCCTTTGGACTTGGGCTGGGGCACTGGGCTTTGGCCCCAGCTTTGATGATGCGTGTTTTCCCAAGTGCCTTCTCAGCTACCGCTGCAGTCACAAGTCTGGCTGGCTCATCCACACGGGTCTGACATGGCGCCTTCCTGCTGCTGTTTCCTGTCACCCTGTTGCTCAACCGACCGACCAGCAAGCCCCGCCCGTGTCTGCCTGTGTCCCCCTCAATGTGGCCAGGCTGAGGGAAGGCTGAGTCTAGGGAGAACCAGTGCCCCAGACCCACATTCTGTCCTGGCCTGAGGTGTGGCCCCCCACATGTGGGAGGGCGGGGGGGCCCCTTCTCAGTGGACCAGGTTGGGGGGTGGTCTAGAGATCACAAAGATGCAATCCCTGGCCTGAAGGCGTTTGTAGCTGGGCAGTCAGGTGAGAAGCACATGATAGCGCGACACGGGGAGATGATCGGGAGAAGAGAGCAAGAACCATACAGCCAGATGGGTGGCGCAGGGGCTACTGCGGGGGGACACGCTGAAGGGCAACCCGGGAGGTTCAGGAGAGGCTTCGAGGGGAGAGTGGTGATGGAGCTGGGTCTTGAGTCATCAGTGAGAATTCTCAAAGAGAAGGGGAGACGCCGTTGCAGACTGGCAGGCTGACATGCAGTGACAGGAGACGAGGCGTGTTCAGGAGCAGCCAGCAGTTTGGTGTTACTAGAGCAGAGGGCCATGCGGGTGGTGAGGGGACAAGAGCCAGCTCGCAGAGGGCTGTCTGCCAGCCAGAGCAGTGGGCGGGCATCAGAGGGATGGAAGCAGAGGGGTGACATGATCAGATTGTCTTGGAGAAAGATCACTGGCTTTCCTTGGGGGAGGTTAGGGAGGAGGCCAGTTAGGAGCTATTAAAGTCACCTAGGAAAGAGCAGTGAGGCCACAGGGATGATTGGGGCCCAACGTGGCGTGCAGGCCCGAGACCTTGGGTAGTGACGCTGTCCACCATAGCGCGGTGCAGGGGTGGTTGGCCTGTCTCGGATGGGCTGAGTCGGGCTTGTCTCGGGGACACCCAGGAGCCACCGGTGAGTAAGCAGGTGGGTGTTAGGATCTGGCTGAGATAAACCCCTGTTGAGGGTGGGATTGGCAGGCAGTGAGGGTTGCTTGAGGCAAGGGTAGGGGAGGATTCCAAGGGGGTGACCTGTCAGCTGTGCCAAGTACTACAGAACGGGTGCCCCGAGGACTCCAGGGTACCAGTGGTTCTGCTGGTGGCATGGCCAGGGCAGGGCCTAGGTGGGTGTAGGTTGAAGAATGGAGGGAGGGAGGAAGAGAGGAAGGGCTTGGGCAGGTGGGAGGGAGAGCCTTGAGGGGTGAGGTTGCTGGAGGGAGGAATTACCCAGAATCAGCTAGGGCTGGGTTGGAGGAACAGGTCTAACAGGAAGGGAGAGGACGTGGATGGTGGATGGATGGCGTGAAAGATACATGGTGGGGGCGGGGCACCTACCCTGGGGGCTCCTGCCCTGCACTGAGGGGGAGAGCCTAAGGGCGGGCGGGGGGGAGGGGGGCTGAGGTGGCAGGAGCACCCCTGGACAGCTCTTGTGCTGGGTACTGCATGTTTGCTCGGGCTCTTGTTGGCAACCCTGGTTCTCCATAAGTGAGGAGGGCCCTGAGAAGAGTTGGGCCCAGCTGTACCGCTGTGGTCATCACTGCCACCACCACCCTGGGTCTGGCCTCCCTGGGTAACTGGGGCGACAACTGTGGTCACTCACAGCACTACTGGAGTCCTGCCCGTGTCAGCCGCCTGCCCAGCCTCGTGGTGGGGGGGCGGCAGGTGAAGGGGAAGCGTCACCTTTGGGCTTGCCCGCTCCGTCTTTGCTGGCTGGGTCCACCAGGTGGCACACGTGCCCCCCCGCACCCCCTAATCCCGTCTCTGGCTGGGAGGAGCAGCCTCCTCCACATCACTGGATACGCTCAGAGCTGCCTGAGCGCCCAGTGCCTGCGAGCTTGGAGCTTAGACTTGCCTTTCTTTCTGGGCTCCTCCGGTGACTGCCACTCTGCCTGTGTGACTCAGGCACGTCGCTTCTGTCTAGCTTCGGGAGCTCCCTCCACCTCCGGGGCTTCAGCCCAGTGGGGGGCAGGCTGGTGGGCAGTCAGGGCTGAGACAGGGAAACCTGAGCCCTGGGCCACGAGGTCCCAGTCTCTAATTTTAGAGAGCACATGTCACTGGAAACTCTCCCCTCCTGCCAGGAACCAGTAGCTTGACTCTCCCCGTCCTGACAGGGGCCCCTGGAGCCGCTCCCTAAACCAGGAGGTGTGATGGGTGCCTCACAGCCCCTTCGACCTGCTCCCCCTCAGGGCTCATTCCCAGCAGGGGCTCTGCCAGGGCCTGACCGGGGAGAGGTGGGCGCCTTGTTTATTCTCCTGTCCCTCCCTAGTCCCCTCTCCCCTTGGGCTGTTTGAGCAGCAGGCGTCGACAAGAGTGCTGAGAAGGCCAGAGAAGATGGCTCGGAGCAGGCGGCTTCAGCTGCTTTGTCTCCTCTGAGTGAGCACTTTGTTGTAAAAGACACCCTGGCCGTGCTGAGTCCTCCCCTCATCCCCGGGACCTGCCCATTCCGCGCCTGCCTTAGGGCAGTGGGTGGCCAGGCCCGTCCCAGGCATGTGGGGAAGCGCCCCAGCCGCGCCCCACTCTGAGTCTTCCCGTCCGCTCTCCTGCCAGCTAGCATCTCAGGGCAGGGTGGCTGTTGGGAAATGGAGCAGTGTGTGCCCAGCTGCCACCTGCTTGCCTCTTGTGGCTGGTCTGAACCTGAGATGTGTGCCTGGGCCCTGATTCTTCATTTTCTGTCCCCCTAACCTGGGGAAAGCTGAATGTGATGATGTTATCTAACAGATGTGCTCTGGCAGCTGCCTGTAGAATGCATTTGGAAAGGGGATGAGGAGAGAAGAGTCGTTTCCATCTCTTGGTTGGCCCGGAAAGTTGTTCCCTGGAAATTGAGAACACGTAGTGGTTGCCAGCTCAGGCCTTGGGGTCAGACAGGCAGGAGTGGGGATTCCAGCCACACTCGTTTCTGGCTCTTGACCAATTGCTTCAGCATGCCAAGCCTCCGTTTCCCCTCTGTATCATGGGGGCAGCAGTAGCACCTGTCTCACAAGGTGGGCTGGAGGATTTGGCTGGCCCGTTGGAAGTACCCCCAGCTCTGGCTGCTCTCGTGTGGGCTGTTTTTTGTTTGGCTGCATGGCATGCGGGATCTTAGTTCCCTGACCAGGGATCGAACCTATGCCCCCTGCATCAGAAGCGTGGAGTCTTAACCACTGGACTGCCAGGAAGGTCCTGGGCTGTTCTTGTTTATCGAGGCGAGCCCGGCCTCGCAGTGAGGAAAGTGGCAGGATGGCTGCTTTGGCACATCTAGGCCCTGCCCTGGAAAGTGCCAGGTTCTAGGCCTTTAGGCTGTATTTACGCACGGCCCCTAGTGTCCTGTCAGGCTCCTGCTTCCTGTGGCGTCAGGGCTGGAGGAGAGCCCCAGGGCTGCCAGCAGCCTTTTGGGGGCACTAGTAATCATCCTGGTGGCCGAGGACAGATGGCTGCATCTTTCTCCTCACGTTGCTGGTGTGTTGCACTTCGCCACCCTGGCCATCGGAAGGGACAGATCTGGGCTGGAGGCAGGTGTGGGGTGGGAACAACCAAAAGAGGTTATGCTAGCCATCTTTTCCTCTTTGTTTTGCTGATTTCTCCCTTCTTTTGTAAACAATTACAGCCTGCTTAGACGCCTGGTGACTCTCATCTCCCAGCAGGCCACGCTGCTGGCCTCCAATGAAGCCTTTAAAAAGCAGGCAGAGAGCGCTAGTGAAGCAGCCAAGAAGTACATGGAAGAGAATGACCAGCTAAAGAAGGTGAGTTTGGCATGCCCGACCCCCCCACCCCCACCCCCAAGGTGACATTTTTTATGGGCCACAGTGGCCACCATGAACCTATCAGGCTGGGAAATGTGCGCCACTACTGTTTGAAAAGTGGAGGAGTTGGGTGGAGGGATGAAGGGGCGGCTCTCAGTGAGGGGAGGGTATGGGAGGGGTCTAGGGGACACGATGGGAAAGGGGGTGCCCTTGCTCCTCTCTTGCCTCTACCTGCTGCATCCAGGCCAGACTCTTCCCTGATAAAACTGACTCCCTAAGGAGCTGAGCCCTGTGCTGTGAACGTTGGGCAAGTTAGCACAGAAGAGCGCAAAAGGAGAGCCCTGGCCTCTTTGGGATTGCTGTCAGCTGGGGATGAGGCGGGGCAGTCCTAGAAGGCTTGTCAGAGGAGGTGAGGTGTGAGCCAAGCCGGGAAGGAGACGGATGGACTTGGATTCACAGGCAGGATAGAGTTGGACGGGTAGGGGTGAGTTGGGGGCTCCTTGGCTGGAATGAGCTGTGGAGCTTGGGGAGAGGAAGGGACGGCATTGGTCAGTTGTGGGTGACTGGCAGCAATCCCCAGATGACAGCAAATGGAGTCATTGGTTGGACTGGTAATCTCTAAGGAGCTGCTGAGAAAGGAGATAGGGCTGGGGGCCAGGGCAGGCAGGGTGTGTGGCCTGTGAGCTGTAGCAGGTGGCCCTGCTGGCCCTGGGCTTTGCCCGATGGCTGGGAACAAGCAGTGGCCCAGTTCTGTGCTGACATTTCCGAAGGGGCAAGTGCCCAGGGCAGCTTGAGGAATCACAGCTCAGTGGGGAGGACGGAGCTGGACTCCCCCTTCTCCCTCCCTCCCTCCCACCTGAGTAACCCAGGCCCTTGGCGCTCTTCCTAGGAAGCTGTCGGTGGAATCAAGTTGGATGGCAGGAACGCTGAAGCGAAGGTGGAGGAAGAGAACAGGAGCCTGAAGGCCGATCTGAAGAGGCTGAAGGACGAGCTGGCTGTCAACAAGCAAAGTGAGCACTGTCCTCGAGTCGCCCCCGAACCCTGGAGCCTCCGCTGGTGGCTGCCGCACCTCTCGTGCCAGAGTATTAGTAAGAAACTCACACGCAGGCTCAGGAGCTGGGTGAAAACAAACAAATGGCTCCCTGCTTGTCCAGCCCAAACGCAGCTGGGCTCGGCCCCAGACAGTGGGGCTTAGTGGTTTAGCAGTGTACTCAGGGTCCCACCGAGGAGGGCCCAGGAACCCCAGTGGCCCGTGGGCTACCTCCAGAGTATCTCATCCAGCGCCAGGCGTAGGGGAGTGGCGCTGTGTGCCTTGTCACCAGGGGCCTGGCGGGTGGGGAAGGAAAAGCTACATCAGAGCCAGTTGAGACGTTCCCATCTGTTCCCTTCCTGAAGGCCCCTCTCGACACGCTTCTTGTCCTCAGCTTTGAGGCTGGGGTTCTGCTCCCTGCCTCCTGCTCTCACCGCCAACCTTTTCAGAATGTCTGTCCCATGCCAACAGCCTCCTTGCCGTCTGAGACCATGCGGGGTTCCTCCATTAAAGGGGTTGAGGTGGATCCTCAGTGTTTTCCTACTTGCCCCAGCTTTGTTGGCTAGCCCTTCCCCACTTTTGGAGGCTTGAGAGGAGCCTCCCAGACACCCTCACTGCGGACAGAGTTGGGGCGGCTGCATTTGCTGTCTCCAGCAAATGGTGTTTTCTCCCTAATCCTCATCTTTTAATTTTCCTTCCTTCACCGCTTACGTTATCCCCAGAACTGGAGAAAGCTGAAAACGAGGCTTTGGCCATGCAGAAGCAGTCTGAGGGCCTGACCAAGGAGTACGACCGCCTGTTGGAGGAGCACGCGAAGCTGCAGGTCAGCACGTCTCAGTCTGCTTTGTTGGAGCTGAGCCCCACCACCCCGCACAGGTGCAGAGCAGGCCACCCACTCCCTCAACCTCAGGGCCAAGCCTTCCTATTTGAGAGGCCTCGGCAGCAAGCGGGCTGCTTTCTCTCCCAGCCCCCCCTTTTTCCTCTGTTGCTGTTCAGTCTGGGGCCAGTCTGGGCCCAACAGCCGGAACCCCTTCTTGAGCAGGAGGGGTGTGGCCTGGCAGACGGCAGCCACTTACTAAGGTAGCCTTGGCTGCTGGGTCTGCCCTCTGCACTGTGGGCCTTCCCAGCCTCAGCGCCCCTAAGAAGAGTTCCTTCCCTTACATGTACCCCCAGTCCATGGTGTGGGGCCCCTGACTCCAGTCCAGGTTCACTGAAGGGCCCCATCAAGTACCAGACAGAGACATGCAGGGGAAATTCCACTACTGGGTGCTGGCCTTTCCTCTGTAGGGGCTGTGGAGTGATGTGGGGCAGAGAGCTGGGGGGCATCGCAGGCAACCCCCGCCAAGTAGGTCGTAGTCACTGCCACCACCTACACCCCCATGCCCGGTCTGAGCCCCCAGGCTACCTGTGTCTGGAAGTTCAGGTGGCCTGCAAATTGGGCATGGGGGCTAGGTAAACACCCGTAAGTTCTGACAGTTTGATTCAGTGATTGGCGGCCAGAGTTTGGGTACCATGGAGGGTGGAGAGGGAGTGCCCAGCCCTGAAAGGGGGACCAGTAGCTTCAGTGCAGGGCAGGCTCACTGGCAGGACATGTGGAAGGTGTGCAGAGTTGGGAAGAGCCTGAACTGGGACTTGGAAGGGACTCAGATGTGGAGGCAGCTGTGGGCATGAGGGTGGGGTGAGTGAGGCCCAGGAGAAGGTGTTGCCACGGGTGGGGACTCTAAGAAAAGAGCGACAGCAGAGGCTTCCGGCTGTCTCCCCTCTCCCCCAAGCCCCACAGCCCCGGCTGGAGTTAGGATTACGGCCTTCACGGAGTGGGGCCGCTCCCACCGTGGCAGACTGTGAGGTGCTACTGAAGGTGCGGTCCCTTGCTCATCTGACTGCCTGGCATTTGGGGAAAGGGGCACCCCACTGGGCCTCTGGGGTAGAGGGACTGGAAGGTGCAGGGGAGGCGTGCACCCTGCCAACCCACTGCTTTGCAATTTCTGTCCCCTTTGCAGGCGGCGGTAGATGGCCCCACGGACAAGAAGGAGGAGTGAGGGTCTCTGCTCCCCGCCCATGGCTGGCTGCTTCCTGAGAGCCTGGCCTCCCTTGGTACTTCAGCTCGCTCCCTTCCGCTTCTGTTCCCTCGCGCCGCTTGCAGTTCCATGCTCTCCCAGCATTCTGTAGGGGGCCCGGTTCCCACCCAGGATGAGCAAGGCTGCGGCCAGTCTTGCTTCCCGCTGGGTTAAGCCCCTTTATGTTGTGCGTTGATGTTCAGGACTCCAAGGCCCCTTTTCTCTGGTCCTGCAGGAGGGCAGATGGGGCAGGAAGAGTAGGGTTTCTCTTGGGGCAATAAAAGTTGTTGTGTTGTGTTCGTGGTGCGTGCGTGCGTGTAACTGAGGCCGTGGGGAGGCCTCCTTGTGATCCCTCTCCCTAGAGTGGCTGAGAAGGTGGCGCAGGCAGCGTGGACACAGGCCCCTGCTCCAGTCTTTGCGCTGGAGGCCTTCAGGACGTTTTCTCTCCATTTGTTCTAAGCCCTAAAGGCTCCCTCATCCCAGGCTGGGTGCAGGCTCACATTTGCCCTCTCTGCCTCCTGCTCCCCAAGCCAGGCCCCGCTTTATGGCCACGTGGGGTGTGTCTGTCCTGTCGGTCTCCTTGGGGTAGGCTGCTGGGCCCAGGGGAGCTTGGGAGACAGGGTGAACTGCTGGGGCTTCCGGGTGGCAGACTCGCTTGCCTCCTCTGGGTCCTGTTCATCACATTTAGGACAGATAGAGCATGGCGGAGTGCCACCCGTCACTCCCTGCGCCACCCCCTCCTGAAGGTTTGCAGGATGACCTCTGACTAATGCTGGCAAGAGAGGAGACTCGCCCTTGGCAGTGACCTACGGCTGGCCCAGGGCAGAGCGAGGCACTGGGGAGGGCCTCTGGGTGGGTAAAGTGCCCCCTTTGCCGCCTGTGGCCCCGTGAACGTGCAGGTTCGCTGCCCTGATCAGAGAGCCTGCTCTGGCAGCGGGCTCCCCCTTGGCGGCCCCCCGGGCTGGCTTTGGCAGGTGGCCGCCATTGAGCAGGCCCTAGTGCTCATCCTCTGCTGGCCCTGAGGACTGGGCAAGGGGGATGGGGGGGCAGGTCGGAGGTATGTTCTTTTGGAGTTAGGGGGTCCCTGAAGATGTTGGTGCTGACACCTAGCCTTGCACACCTGCTCCTCCTGCCAGGCTCAGGCTGGTGGCTCCCTTCAGGGGTGTCCTTTCCCCACGTTCTCATGAGGAGTGCCACTTCTCTCTGGGCAGCCTTCTAGGTGGTGTCTGCCGGGGAGGGAGCCCGCAGGTGACGCCCTCTGGTTGCTATGCCAAAGCTGAGGGCTAGTCCCACCTTTCCAGGAAGTGTTCCCTGACTCCCTCGGCCTCTCTGAGCTCACCCTTCTCTGAACTTCTACAGGTCAAAGTCCAAACAGTGTGCCTTTAGGTTCTTCCCTGATCAGCCCCGGGTGGCCCCCGAACCCCCTTGGTGTCAGGCCCTGCACTGGACAGAGGGGAAAAAGCTGCACAAGGCCACTTTTGGAGCACCCCATCTAGCTGGGGAGGGGAAGAGACAGCGATGGGGGTGGCAGACTCTTAAAGGTGGAAAACAAGGTGCTCGCCCAGCCTCGACTGGAGGGCCACCCGTGGAGACCAGCCCCCCCGGCCCCCTCTGGCCCTCTGGCAGCCTCCACTCTGAGTGGGACTGTGCCCGATAGTATCCCCTGACTTGCCTCCAGCTCTGATCACCCCGTGGGCATCATGGTTCTGGGCTGTTCCATCTCCTTGCCTATCTCTCCCACTAGGCTGTTGGTCCCGGTGTCCTCAGCCCCTCCTGGAGGGACAGATTCCTGAGTAAATGGGGCCTGCCCATGGTTCTCAGGGCCCTGGCCAAGCAGCATGATCTCTCTACAGTTCCCTTTTTTGTTTTTTGGGGGTTTTTTTGCTTTGAATTTTTATTTATTTGGCTGTACCGTGTGGCTTGTGGGCTCTTAGTTCCCAGACCAGGGATGGAACCTGGGCCCCCTGCAGTGGAAGCGCAGAGTCCTAACCACTGGACCGCCAGGGAATTCCCTAGATTCCCTTGTTTGTGTTGTTGATGTTTTCTGAATCTTTGGTGGCCTTGTGGCAGGTGGCTTGGAGGCCATTTGGCAAGAGGTGATGAGGCCCTGAGCCAGCGCATGGCCGCAGTTGGGAATGGAGATGTTAAGGAGTTGGTATGAGTCAGGGTGGGGAGTGGCGAGGGCCTGAGGGGGGTGACAGCAGGCCTGGCTGCAGGGGAGGCAGGGCCTGTTGATGGAGGAGTTGATGGGGGATGGGGGCTGAGTGTGGTGTGAGGGGCCTTCTCAGGAGAGCCAGGCTGCAGCTGGCGTCACACAGGGTTCTTGGAGCTGTGGGCGTGGCGAGAGCAGAGGCTTGTAGGGTGAAAAGTCTTCAAGAAGGGTGGGACAAGGGTTGGGTCGGAAGAAAGGTTGTCAGGTGTTGGCACTGCAGGGGCTGGGCTGCCGTCTCGCCTGGGAGGCGCCTCTCTGCACCAGCACAGGCTCTAAAGGCCCAGGTCGAGTTGAGGTTGGGCCTGCTCAGCCGATGCTCCTTCCCAAGCTCTGCATTTCTTCTTAGTGACCGTCAGAGCAGGGGCTGATGGCAGTGTTACAAGCCAAAGCCCATCCCTGGCTAGACGGTTGAGGGCTAAAGCCCCTTCCTCCCTAAAGGGACCATGCCTTGCTAAAGAGAGGGACTGAAGAGGAGCAAGTTGTCACTTTTCTCTGAAGGGCCACCCCCTCCCTTCTGCCCAGGCTGACATTCAGAGTGGGCAGCAGGTTCCCAACCTTGACCTCTACCCCAGGCCTGCCTCAGCTGATGACTGGGCTGGCCCTGGCCACCTCCTGTGTCCGTTCCTTGTCATGCCTTTCTTCCCATTTAACTCTGGATGGAGCCAAGGACCTGAATGGGTTCACTTTCTCCAGTTCTTCCCCACCCCTTCTCTTACATTGTGCTAACATGTGCGTCATCTTGAACTTCTGCTTTAACCATTTTGAAGGTAACAGTTGAGTAGCATTAAGTACATTTACGTTGTGTGCAGCCATCCCCATCATCCATCTCCAGAGCTGTCCCATCTTCCCAAACTCTGACACCCTTAAACACTTAACTCCCCTTCCCTCTCCCCCATCCACTGGCACCCGCCGTTCTGCTTTCTGTCTCCAAACTTGACTCCTCTAGGGCCGCCATAGAAGTGGAGTCACACAGTATGTGTCTTTTTGTGATTGGTTTCTTTCCCATTGAGTTTAATGTCTGAGGTTCATGTTGTAGCAGATGTCAGAATTTCCTTTCTTTTTAAGGCTGAATACTGTTCCATTGTGTGGATGGATCATTTTCTTCGTCTGTTCCTGTCGGTGGACCCTTGGGGTTGCTTGCACCCCTTTCTTAATACCACTCCAGTTAGGCTTTTGCCCTTCCGCCCACGCCAGACCTGTCTTGTCCAAGGTCTCCGTGATCTTGTCAAACACAGCGAGCATTCTCAGGCCTCATCTCCCTTGACCATGGGCGGGCAGCACCTGACAGAGCCCATCACTCCCTCCTCCCTGACACCTGGGGGTGGGGGGTCCTCACTCGTGTTCCAAGACCATCTGGCACTTGGTGGGCGGGGGTTCCCCTCAGACTCCGCAGCCAGCTCCCCCCTCTTCTCTGCCACCTCTGAGGGCCCCAGGGCTCAGTGCTTCGGCCACATCTCCCTCTCTAGCTGCCCGTGGTTCCCTTTGGTGAGCCATCCAGGCTCAGGGCCATCTTTATGTAATGAGAAATTCCAAAGTTCTGTCTGCAGCCCAGACTCTTTCCAGAACTTCAGACTCCTTGTCCACCTGCCGACTAGACACTTCTATTTAGTTGACACCACCGTCCCCTCCAAACCTCCTTGTCTCCCTGGCAGGGCCTGGCAACAGCACCCTTCCCGGCATCCCTTCCCGGCATCCCAGCCCTTCACAAGCCTGTTGGCTCTGCCTTGCAAGCAGGTCCCTAATCTGGAGACTTCTCACCTGCACTGCCAGTGTCCTGGCCCCGCCCTGTGAGCTCCACCTTTCCTGGGCTCTGCCTTGCCTGCCCTTGGAAGAGCGCCTGTTCAGTGCAGCATTTGGACAGCCTTCAGAAACCTCAGCACCTGACTTCACACCCACCTTCCCCACTCAGTGTGCTCCTCTTGAGCACACCACACCGTTGTCCTTTCTCCCCAAGTATGTCAGCTCCGTGGGGAAAATGCTTTCTGGAGGCTTCCTTCCCTGCTCCGTTCCAAGTTCCCAGAACAGTGCCGGGTGCAGAGACCCTCAGGAAGAGTACTTGCCCAAGGAAGCCGCTGGAGGTGGGGAGGCCTCCAGCCACCCCTCCCCGGACCTCCAGTCTTGACCCCCGTCCCCCAGCACCGGGAGCCAGCTTTGGAAAATGACATGTTTTTATTGCTGTTTGCAGTGGCTTTTGAGCACAGTAAGGGTGTCCCCGCTGGACCCCCGCCCTCACCCAGCCCCACCCCTCCAGCCCACGTCAGGGTGTGGGGAAGCCTTTCTAGGGCCCCCTTGGCTGTCTCGGGATTGGACGTGACAGACGTGGGTTAAGTGAAGCTGCTACACAGAGGAAGTGCATCAGCCTTAAGCTTGCAGGTGGGAGCCACGCCCAGGATCGGGGGGTGGGGGTGGGTGGGGGGGTACCCTCTTCAGATCCCTGCAGCAGTGGCGCCCAGCAGGGTGTGGGCCAGCCTGAGCACGCTGGGTGAGCAGCCCCAGGTCCGACAGGACCCTGCGTCGGCTCACCCTGCTGACTTGTGGGCAGAGGGGGAGTGTGGGGACACCCACTGAGGCCCCCACCGTGCACTTTTCCACCATCTGGGACCAGGGACTACACGTGCATACCCACACGACAGACTCACACACTTGAGAGCTTGAAGCTTCTGCTTTGCCTATGAAAATTCGATCTATAAATTCACACTCCTTGGCTGGGGCAGAGGTATAAGAGGGGCTGAAAGGGATGGGGCGTGGCAAGGAGAGGGACATTGGGCTGTTTCTCTTAGAAATATACAAGCAGAATCTCTCCTCGAGTTTTTATAAAATGTGCAAAATACAAGCCTCGTTTGCCCACAGGCACAATTTACACCTGGTATTCACCTTTGCTAAGAAATAGAGATCTATATATACCCTATGTACTCACGCACACATGCACTCGTACACAAGCTCACACAATTGATATTGGTGGCAATTGGCGCAGGAACCAAAGGTTCCATTGCTGGCTGGCTCTCTAAGCTTCTAGAGTAGGGATGGGGAGAGGGGTCGGCTCTGTCTAGCCCAGCTGAAATATTCGCCTTGGTTCTGCTGCCCCTCCCTCACCTTCCCCCTCCGCTCTCCAGTCTCCCTGTCCCCCGAGCTGCTACTGCTGCCTCTGGGGTGGGGGCCACCCAAGGGTGTGTTGGGCAGAGCCTGGAGAGACAGGCAGGGCCTGGTGGGGTCAGGTGAGACGTGACCGTAGCGGGCACGAGAGGGCGGGCAACAGGGCCTGGGAAGCAGCGTGTGCACCAGCTTGGTTAAGGGGGCTTGGGGAGGCATCTGTTTTTGGTGGGTTGTGATATTTTTGGCGTTTTATTAAAAATGGAAAAGGTTATTTTAGTTATAAGCACTCTGGTGCTTCCTACCCCTCCCCCCACCCCAGGCAGACCCCAAAAGTGTCAGGGAAAGGCAAGCCCCCTGGAGGGTGGGGGGCTAAATAAAGCAGGGGCTGCTATGGCTACAAGAGGGTGAGCTGGTGATGTGAGCCAGGGTGCCTGTCACATAACGCTCTCCACCACCACCACCTTGCTGCTCTCAGAGACTGGGGTCAGGGTGGTCAGGCCCCTGACATCCGAGTCCTGAGCTCTGTACTCCAAGTGGTGGAGGCCCCAGACAGGCTGCGTCAGGTGCTGCCAGCGCTGCAGGAGAGAGGGACACGTTGAGTCCCTGAGGAGGGGTACCTGCTTGTCCCTGGTCCCTCTCCACGCCACCTGCCACTAACTCTGGGCCCAGGGCCGCCCCTCCTGAGGTCACGGACCAGGCCCCCAGTCCCTGCACTAGGGAAATAGGGTTCAGTGGAGGGTTGAGTTAGAGCCTGTTAAGAGGCTAGGGACAGGCCTGCCACCACCCGACCGAGGGCCAGCTTTCTCTCCATCCATCCCCATCTGAGCTGGCCCAGAGGCTGCTGGCACAAAGGTCTGTCTTGGGCGGGAGAATGAGCAGGTCACGTCTCGACCCGATGGGAGGGAGGGGTGGTGTAGGGGAGAGGGTGCATGGGGAACTGACCTCAGCCACGGTCCCCTTGGCCCTGAGGAGGCAGCCCAGGAGGTGGAGGGGCACACACAGCATGGAGGAGAGCGCGAAGCCCCAGCCTATGGCCTCGCCCCACCACGGGTACACGTAGGTGTTGTTGTAGATCAGCGGCTTGTAGTACACCACGTTGAAGATGAAGATGCCCTGCCGGCGGGAAGCCTCGCACTCAGCAGGCGGCTGCCACCGCAGGCCCTTGGTGCGCCTCGCCCTGCCCAGCCTCCCCTGGCCCTTACCATGCACACCAGCGGGGTGAAGAAAGACCAGCACCATTTCATCCAGGGGCAAGGTCGGTACCCGATCATGCAGGCCACGTCGTCCATGAAGCGGTCGGCTCCTGGGGGGACGCGGGAGGGCCAGAGATAGAGACGCACCACCCCGACCGTGCTGCACCCCCAGCTTGCCCCTCGACTCAGACCTACCATACACCCAGGCGACCACCACGCACTCCCAGAAGGCCTGCCAGAGCAGGGTGGTGCCGCTGGCCGAGTAGTAGTCAAACAGCTGGAAGACATACATCCCGCCCTGGGGACGGAGGCAGGTCAGGGAAGGTGGCAGCTGGCAGCCTGAGGCCAGGGGCATCCCTCACTCTGCCCCCACTCACATCGGTCACCATGGAGAGGTCAATGACGAAGCAGAGGGCACAGCAGAGGGCGACGGAGATTTCCCTTTGGAAACGGAAGTAGTAGGAGGCTGGGAGGAGGTCCAGCAGGCCGGTGATGAAGCCTTCCACACCTACAAACTGTGGCCGGGCAACTCAGGCAGTGCCCCTCCGCCACCCAACTGCCATCTCCCATTGCCCAGCGTGTCCTCTGCCCACTAGCCCCCCTACCCCTCACCTCCCAGCCCCCTCGGTTCTGTCCCCCTTGCAAACCTGGCTGTCGAGGCCAAGCAACAGCAGCATGAAGAAGAACAGGGCAGCCCAGAGCGGGGCCACAGGCATCAGCGTGACGGCCCGGGGATAGGCGATGAAAGCCAGGCCAGGCCCTGAGGAGGAAGGGGCAGGGTGTGGACACCTGGAGCCCCCCCACCTCCTGGCCTCCCCCCACCATGCCCCACAGTACCAGAGTCATGGACGATGGCAGGGCACCCTGTGGCCAAGGGCCTTTGCACTTGTGTCCAGGCACTGCCAGGCCACTGAGGCCCTTCTGCGTGCGCCATACCGGGGGCCTGCAAGCCCTTGGTAGATCGCCACCCCTAACAGGGGGGGTGTCTGGTTCAGCCTTCTGGGTTCCAGCAGCTATTGTGGTCACAGGTCACCGTTGACCCAGAAAAGGCCGACCTTTCCTCTGCAACACTCAGGCAAGTACGAGGACACACCCTGAGGCCCCTGGATACAGATGGATGGAGGCTCAGGGCTCCACGTGGCCTGGCCCGAGACGGCTGAACAGCTGGGCCTCACAGCTGCTCAGCCAGGCCTCCAGGCCAGAGTGATGTGACACATTGAGTTTGAATTGTTCTCATTTCTCAGAATGTCTATTTCCGTGTGTTCATGTGTATAGTACATTATGACAGCAGCTGCTGCTCGGAGGCTGGGCTGGGGCTTGGGGGTCTTTACCTGATTCTGCTACCTTGGAGATGTGCACCCCCTGCTCTGTGGCCATGAAGCCCAGGATGGAGAAGACCACGAAGCCAGCAAAGAAGCTGGTCCCGCTGTTGATGAGTGCAAGGATGATGGCATCCCTGGGGGCAGAGGGGACCATGAGGGCTGGTTAGATTGCCTGCTGCCCGTGGGCAGGCAGGGGCATCAGGGCTGCGGTACCTACTTATAGCAGTTGTTGTTGAAGCGATTGTAGCTGCCCAGGGCTGTGAGGGCCCCCAGGCCAATGGCGTAAGAGAAGAAAATCTGGGTCCCGGCATCTATCCATACCTGGAGATGAGCCAGGAAGGGGCAGGTGTGAGGAGCCCTGCTAGGCTGGCCTGCTCCCCCAGTGTCTCTCCACCCAACCTCTACCTCACCTGAGGGGACGCCAGCTTCGACCAGTCAGGCTTGAGATAGTAGATGATGCCGTCCAAGGCGCCAGGCAGCAGCACTCCACGCACCAGCAGCACAACGAGGACCACGTAGGGGAATGTAGCGGTGAAATATACAATCTGCGGGGCCGGGCTGCTCAGAGGGGTCCTGCGGCACCCGCCTCCCCCTTAGATGCCCTCAGCCTGAGCAGGACTGCCAGGGAGGCCACGGTCCCCCCACGCCGGCTGGCGTGTTCAGAGGTAAGGAGAGGCCACCCAGCAGCCCCCCTTCTACTCATCAGAGCCATGGTCCTCCCAAAGGAAGCAGGGTGCTCAGCTAGGATACCAGCAGCCCCACAGCAAGCACAGGTCAGCTGCAGAGGGAGGGAGAGGCGGGGCCTGCAGTCTGGGGGCAGGTCCCATGCACACTGTGAACCTGACTCCAGGTCATCGTATGCAGAGAGGTAGGGTCCTTGGTACTTGGGATGAGAACTCAGCCAGCCAAAGACAGAGGCAAGAGCAAGATGACAGCAAAGGCCTCAGCCTTCCATCCAAGCAGGGCCCCTTAGGCAGCTGCTCTGTGGACCCTGCTGGGAATAAGCCCGCCCTCCAGAGACCTGGCTGTGTCCCACAACCATCGGCACACTGTATTATTATGCACCCATTCGCAGTTGTCCCCCCAACCTGACAGGGAGCCCCTGAGGGAGGGATGTGTCTAGGCTGCCTGCTGGGTCCCCTAGGCCAGACAGGCAGGTGAGAGCAACAGGCACAGACCAGGTCTAAACCGACTCAGAGCCAGAACCAAGAGAAACAGGAAGCGAGGGAAGGAGGGATGGGGATGACCCCCCCACCCCCACCCCCACCCCCACCCCAGGGAAGGGGCAGCTGCCACCGGGGCCTCTCTCCCTCCACTCTGGATGGAAGGCTGCTAGACCTGGATTTGGAGGGTGGAGAGGACTATCCAGCCAGGGGGTGGGGATCAAGTGGCTGGAACTGAAGGAGCTGCCCCACCTCCCTGGGCTCGGGCTCTGGCCCTGGTCCAGTTGTAGCAGGGGTTCCTGGCAGACACCCCCTCCCCCCAGGCAGTGCTGCCCCCAGCCCTGCCGTCACCCCCGGCTGTACCTTTCCTGTTGACTTGACCCCCTTCCAGACACAGAAGTAGACCAGCACCCAGCAGGCCAGCAGACACAGGGTCACCTCCCAGTTGAGGGCCCCCGGCACCTCCAGTCCCCCGGAGAGCCGCAAGACTTTGTTCCTGGGGGAGGGAGAGCCCATGAGGGCTGTGCCAGCAGAGGGCCAGGAGACTGGGGGTATCCCAGGGTTGGTGCGCCCACCATGCACCTGTATGGCCCGGGCCAAGCTGGCAGCCTGGTCACTGCAATCTGTGTCCTCAGAGCCTTGGAACCCCTGGCGGCCCGGCCCCACACTGTCCCCAGCGGTCCCAGCAGCCGTCCCCCGTTCCCTCCCCAGGCGGGCAGGCACAGCCTCCCTGCATCCCTGGCCTCATCTCCCCAGGGCCAGGCCCCAGCACACGTCCACATGCACGCACACGCACACACACACAACACAC
Source organism: Hippopotamus amphibius kiboko (assembly GCF_030028045.1). Lineage (NCBI taxonomy): Eukaryota > Metazoa > Chordata > Mammalia > Artiodactyla > Hippopotamidae > Hippopotamus > Hippopotamus amphibius. The sequence goes on from NC_080203.1 coordinate 3,198,873, forward strand.
ACACACATGCAGACTTGAGCTACGTGTGGGAGACCAACACGCACACACATGCAGACTTGAGCTACGTGTGGGAGACCAGAGACAAGCCAGGCCTGGCCCAGAGGCGCCTGACTCACTCCCAGAACTCGATGACAGGGGACCGGCGGTCAGCAAGCTGGTCACAAGTGAGGTTGGCCAGGCTGGCATTGGCACAGTCTTCGTGGCGGAAGATCTCCACACAGTCAGGAGTGTTCCAGGTATGGCCACACGTGGCCCAGGGCAGTGTGGTGGTGAAGGACTTCACCAGATAATAGAAGCCCCAGGCCAGCACCATGATGTAGTAGGTGTTGCAATAGAAGACGATCACCATGGAGGCGTAGCCCAGACCTGGGGAGGAGAGGAGTTTCCGTGTAGGCTCTTCTCTGGCCAGCTCCCCACCGCCCCCATTATCTACCTGGCCAGGCACTGCCAGCGGTCCCTGCTGGGCCCCTAACATCCTGCTCCCTGCATCTGCCATCCTCCCGCTCCCTACCATCCGTGCATCCAGATCCTTCTGTGGCTGTCCAACCAGACCTCTCCAAGCCCCCCTGGACTCTCAGTCTGTCACTCAAAATCAGCCTCTGCTCCTTGCCCACCCTCCCTGCTTCACCTCCTGCCTCCTCCCCAGCCCCAAAGCAGAGCAGACATCCTGCCCCCATGTGAGAGTCAAGTCCTCTTGTTTCCCTAGTCTCACACCTGGCCCCTTCTCCTGGGTTCCACTGCCATCACGATGGTTGAAGGAAGGCCAAGCCTCCACCTGCCCCCCGCCCCCCACCTGCGGCCTCCCATACTTGAGCAGCTGGGGGGTCTTCTGTGGACCTGGGGCGGTGTGGGGGACAAGTCACCCTCTCAGCGGGCAACCTCAGCCAGTCACTTCACCTCTGTGCCCCAGCCTCCTAACAGTAGGAACTACCTCCTAGGGCCTTCAGCTGATGGAGGAACACCGCCCACACACAGAGGGGGCTCAAATGTAATCTTTGCCATTGGTCCTTCCCTTCAGACTGAGCTTTTGATGGCTCCCGTCCCAGCTCCTTAGGCTGGCCCTCTGGCTTCTCCTGCCATGTGTCTCACACCCAGCTACCCTTTCAGCCCCAGCGAGCCAAGCTCGGCGGGGCCTGTCCTGGGCCCTGCTGGGACTGGGCTTTCTTTTTCTTGCCCAGGTGGAGAGGCCCATCCCCCACTCTAGTCCCCACCTCCCCAAGGTCACCAGGGGGGTCCGCACGTCCTCCAGCTTCTCCCTCACAGCCTGGGGGCATCCCAGGCCTGGTGCTCAGACAGGATGAGGTTTCTCAAGTGGGAAGCAGCTTTGTCCCAGTGGTGGGAAAGGGGAGAGGTCTCTGAGGGAGAGGGCGCGGGGCCGCCTGGGGCTGCTCACCTTTGAACAGGGGGCAGATGTTCCAGACGTTGATGCTGCCGGCCTTCATGAACTGGCCCAGCGAGATCTCCAAAAAGAAAATGGGGATTCCTCCGACCAGGGCGATCAGGACGTAGGGAATAAGGAAAACACCTGGGGGACGAAGCTCAAGGTGGGCGCTTGCACAAGGTGGCCCCTTAGCTAGGTAGGGACTTGACCCAAACTCCTGAGCCAGGCTGCGCAGGCCAGGCAAGCCAGCCTGGCTTTCAGAAGCCCTGGGAGGTGGGTGGAGCCCCAGCTTCAGGCTCCACCCGGGCCCCATCCTAACTTCCCACTGAGTGAATCAGTGCAAGGGGTGGTTGCTGACTCAGGGGCCCAAGGTGAACAGTCTTAGGAAGGTGGACTGCTGAGGGGGCTGTGGCAGCCCCGGGGCCCTTAGAGCCCTGGATCCTGGGCTGCAGGTCCCCTACAAGTCTTCTGCCCCTGCTCACCTAGGGTGAGCTAACGGACATGGGGGACACATGTACATGTGGGCACAAGCCACTCCTAACGTCTAATGTCGCAGTCGCCCGTTTGGCAGGCAGCAGAGGAAGGAACTGCGAGGGCATGAGTGCGCGGGCACGCACGTCGGTGGCTGGTGCTCAGGCCTGGGGGCCTGCGGAGCTTGGGCGAGGGGAAGGGAGCCCCGGCCAGTCCTGCACCCAGAGTCTTGCCTGCAAGTGCAAAGGTCCAGGGAAGGGGGAGGGTGGCAGTTGTCTGCCAGTGGGCAGAGTGAAGGGTGTGAAAAAGGACAGAAAGAGACAAGGTTGGGGGAGGCTGGCAGAGACCTCAGGCTGGGGGGCGGGGGGAGCCCTCCTCCTCTCCAGGCCCCCTACCCTTGCCCCCAGCTCGGCACTCTCCACTAATCAAAAGCTGAGCTTGGCCACAGCCTGCTCAGCTTCTGGTCTCAGCATCCTTCTTGCATGTGACCTTGGGCAAAGGGCCTTCTCTCTGGGCCTCAGTTTCCCACCGGTCATCTAGTCTCTGTGGCTTCCCCCCACCCCTGGTGCCGCTTTGCAGTCACAGGACACACGCGTGCCCATCACTGTTGCTACGCTGGGCTGGGGCGGGCGGGCATGGGGTGTGCGTGCAGTGTGTCCAGCGGCGGCGCCAGGCGGCCCAGGCTGCAGGCTTCCCAAGCCTGGCTCAGGCACCCGGTGTTCCAGGCCCAGGCTACAGGGGAGGGAGGGAGGGGAGGAGAGGGGAGGGAAGGGGAGAGGGGAAGAGAGAAGGGAAGGGAGGGGAAAGCAGAGGGAGGGACAGAGTGGCCCATTGTGTGTGTGTTCGTGTGTGCACACGTGGGGGGCCCACACAATGTGCCACTTGTGTGCCTGACCGGCAGGGGCAGCCAGGGCTCCTCACCTCTGGAAGCCCCCCCCCCCCCCACCCAGGGGGAGGCCTCGCCTTGCCACCTCGGTGGCCAATCACTTCGGGGCCGAGGGCCGGGAGTCTGGGGGGGCAGCTCGGCGGCTTCGGCGGGAGGCTCGCCGGCCCCCTCCCCCCCACGCTGCCAGGCACATGACCGGCCAGGGGGGTGGAGACCGCCCGGCCGGGCCACCGAGCGGCGACGGCGGGCGAGGGGCAGCCCCCGGCCCGCAGAGGGCCTCCCCTCCCCCCGGATTTCGCACGGGCGCCCCGGCGGGGCCGGCGGCGGGCGGGGAAGGGGCCGGCGCTCACCTCCGCCGTTCTTGTAGCACAGGTAGGGGAAGCGCCACACGTTGCCCAGGCCCACGGCGAAGCCCACGCAGGACATGATGAAGTCCATCTGGCGCGTCCAGGTCTCGCGCGGCGGCACGGCCAGGGGGCCGCCGGGTGCCCCCAGGCCCGCGGGGCCGTCGCCCTTGGCCGGGGCCCCGTCGGGCCCGGGCGGGATCAGGGGGCCCTTCTTCTCGTCGCCGGACACGCTGTAGATGCCGTTCTCGGCGCTCTTCTTCGCCATGGCCGGGGGCGCGGCGCCCCGCGGGAGCGGGCGGGCGGGCGGGCGGGCGGCGGGGGCGCTGGCGGCGCGGGGGGGGCCCCGAAGGCGCGGGCCCGCCGGGGGCCGGGGGTCGGGGCGGCGGCGGGCGGGCGGCGGGCGGGGTGCGGGACGGCGGGGGCGGCGCGGTCAGAAGCAGTCCACGAAGCACTTGAAAGTGAGCCTGAAGAATCTCATGTGTGTCGGGGGCCCGGGGGCGCGCGGGCGGCGGCGGGGCCCGGCCGGGCGGCGGCGGCGGCGGCGGCGGCTCCCGAGGCTCCTGCCCGCAGCTCCGGCGGCGGCGGCGGCGGCGGCGGCTCGCCCGGCCCGAGGCTCAGCCTAGCGGGGCGCGGGCGGCATCCGGAGCCCACTGTCTGCAAGCGGCGGCCGGAGCAGGGGCCTGCGGCCCGCGCCCCCCACCCCGGCCCGGCCCGGCCCGGCCCGGCCCTGCCCGGCCCGGCTTGCTCGGCTCGCCCGCGGCTCCGGCGGCGGCGGCCTAGGCGCGTTCGCCCCTCCTTCCCGGCGGCGGCTCCAGCCGCTCTCGGGGCCGCGGCGGGCTCAGCGACTCACCACTGCGCTCCGATCCTGCCTCTCCTCCCCGGCCCGACCGGCTGCCGCTTAAGAACCGACTCCGGGATGATGTCACTGTCGCCCCACCCCCACGACTGGCTGCTCCCCTCCCCCTCCTCCGTCCCTCCCACCCGCCCGCCCTCCCCGTCACTCCGCCCACCTCCGCCCGCCCTCTTCCCGAGGAGGAGACGCCGCTCCAGCGGGAAGCTGGATGGCTGCTACCTGGGGTGCCGGCCAGCACCTCCTTCCCAGAGGCCGAAGCGCCCCTGACCCCAGGTTCACCTGGGCCTGGTTCACGTCGACCCTCCTAACCTGCCCTTCCCGGTTCTAGGCCAGCCACTTCCCCGGCTGCCTTTCCCACATCCTTGGCTCCCCTCTCCCCTCCTCCTCCTTCTAGCCTGTGCCATCTCTGGCCCTTCTCTGACTCCCAGCTGAGGCCCGGGCCACTGTTGCGTACCAAGGCCTGCAGCTTCCCGGCGCCCCCGCACCACAGCGGGCAGGCTACTTCCACCTCCTGAAGGGCTGGGTCCAGTTGGCCCAGTCGGGAAAGGCTGGGCTCGGGGTGCGGGCCTGTCTCCAGGTCTGGTGTGGGGCATTGCCAGGACCCTATCTCCTGCCATTCGGCCCTCCCTGGGGGACACAGCCCTGGTCGCTAGAGGTCAGGGTCCTAGCTCTTGGAGTGTCAGGTCTCTGTGAGTCTCCTAAGAAGGCAAGGCAGAGAGGAGCCTGCCAGGCTGAGGGACAGTGCTACACTTTTCCACCCAAGTCGAGGATGGTAGGGACTCCTGCCGCCCCCGACCCCTGCCTGACCTGCAGGAGACACTGGCAGGAATAGGGTAAGGCTGCCCCCTGGTGCTTGGCAGGTGTACAGACCCTCCCCCAAAGGCCTCAGCTAAGAGGCCCGAGCTCCTCACCCTCCATGCGTCTCTCCCCAGGGACCTGCAGGCCTCCCCAGCAAGAACAAGGTTGTTCAGCTGCTTCCCCATCAGTAGCTGAGCAGCCTGTTCAGAATTTGCCAGGGCCAAGACCAGCCATAGGATGGGGACGGAAGGGGTCCTTGCCCTGGCTGCAGATGTGAGGTGTGCCCACCCCTGCCTCTAGCCCCAGGCTCTCCGATCGCCGCCACGCTGCAGTCCCCAGATGGCTCATCCCGTTAAGCTAAACCCTCAGCCATCCGGCCGGCTTTAGGAAGAAAAGCAGTTCCGGCCCGAGCCAGCTTGAACCTGTTAGGTGAGGGAGGGGCAGCATCTCCACCCAGTCTTCCTGGAGGAGCCTTAGCGGGCCTGTGTGGAAGACGGGCGGGGTCTCCAGTGTTTAGGCTGGGCGGGGGCACTGGAGGCTCGGGGACCCTCGAGGTATCGGGGTCCCACTCCTCCTCAGAACACCCTATCTTGAGTCTTCTCTAACCCAGCCTAAGAATGAAGCTGGTCGGGAGACAAAGAGACAGCCGAGAAGTATGTGACCCATGCAGCCCCGTGCAGTTTGAAGAGGAAAGAGGATCCGGTGAAGGCGGAGGGGAAGGGGCAGGGCGTGCTTGCGGGTGAGGGCGAGGGCGAGGGCGAGGGCGGTGACGCCTGCAAGGGGAGGGAGGGGAGGGAGGGAGCTGTGCTGGTGCCCTGGGTGAGGGCTGCTTGGATGGCGCCAGGGCAAGCTCGGGGAAGTGAGGCTGTGGCCTGGAGGGGGTGGTGGGGAGTGCAGGAGACTCAAGAATTGAAGATCTTGCTAGGATCTGGCTCCCCAGGAACTTGGTGGGGAGAGAAGGCAGGGGCTGGATGGAGAAGGCTGTGGGGAGCTGATGGCACTTTGCGGATGGCACTTTTGGAGGAGGGCAGAGGGTGAACCGAGCAAGGCCGAGGGCGAGGGCGCCTGAGAAGAGTGGTCAGAGCCCAGGGTGGGGATCTCGGCTGCCACGCCCAGGAGGCGTGGGGACGTGTTCCAAGGCCAGTGGCGGGACAGGGAGGGAGCCGCCACCTGCGGCTGCCGTTCTCTCTGTGGGGTCAGAGGCTGCTGAGAGCGAGGTGACTGGGCTGGAGAAGGGCTAGCTGGCGCAGAGCACGGCTCCCGCTGCTCCAGGGACCGCCCCCAGCCACAGAGCGGGGGCCCTCCGCATCTGGGGGGTGCAACAGGCCCCAAGACCAGGCTCCACAGGGCCACATCCTTGCTCCCTCCCCCTCTCCAGTCTTTCCCAGTAGGTAATGACACCAGCCCCTGCCTCCCCGGACCTCACGTGGCCTCATCCTTGTGGCCTGTGCACCACGTGCTTCTCTCGGTGCTTCTCTCGGAGGCAGCACAAATCTGACCGGTCCCTCCCCATCTGCTCTTCCCTGTGCTTTTTTCTCTGTGCTGAAGATCAACCTACATTCTTTGAGGCGTGCGAGATGGGACAAGAGCTGGCCCAGGGGCTCTCCAGCGCTGGAGGGCGCTGCGCCTCCCTGCTGCCCTCTCTGTGCCTTGGCCTGCTGCCTGGGGTGCCACTTTTCAGCTCAGCTGCCACCTGGCCCAGGAGGCTAAAGAGGGATCCTTTGAGCCATGCGCACCCCTGCACAGCCTCCCGTGTCCAGCCAGGGCGAGCTGGGCTTTGGAGATGCACGAAGTTCACGGACACATCCTCACCTGTGGCAGGATGATGAGGCAGGAGTTTCTCCAGGTGGGAGCTGGGGTCGGAACTCTGGCCTCTGATGTGTTGAGAGAGCAGCCCTTGGAAGTGTCCCAGCGGATAGGGACGTCTACAGGGTTCGAATGGAGGCAGAGGGGTTTCTGGCCCTCGGTGGGGTGTATCTGCCAACACCCCCCTCCCCCTGCAGCAGAACCTCAGCTGACCTGACGGCCAGGATGCTGTCCCCCACCGGGCCCTGGTATTGATGGCCCTTTGAGGCTGGTTCCCGAGCACGTGCGGGAGGGGGTGGGGTATGTGCCCCTACCACCACTCGTTGGCGAGAAGCAAAGCGACCCCGAGAAGCAAAGCGACCCGAGGCAGAAGCCACAGTTAGGCTGGGGGTGAGACTAGGAGCTGAGGAGGAAGGGGAGGGGAGGAGAGGAGAGCTGGAAGGAGGGCAGGGGAGGGAGGGAGGGCAAGGGGGAGGGAGGGAGGGCAAGCCGGAGGGCTCCTATTGTCCTGGGAGGCCTGGGGATTCGGTCTGGGGATTGGACCCAGTGTCTGCAGAGACCGTGGACCTCAGAGTGGGCTGGATGGGAGGGCACTCTGCCCCGAGGTGACTGGTTATGCCTAGAGGACCTCGCAGCTGGAGATGGGGTGGGGGCAGGGTGGGGGCTCCTCCTCTTTGGAGGCTGCCAGGCACAGGGAGCTTTGGAATTAGAATTAGCTGGGAACAGAGGGAAGGCTGGAGTCTACCTTGAAGGGCTTTGTGCTTCCAACCACTGGGAAAGGGAGAAAGGCGCACGCAGCCTGCCTGGGGGCTGGGAGGAGGGCAACCTGAGAGGCCTGGGGCCTGCCCCCCCCGCCCCCCCGCCCCTGCACTGCACCCCTGGTCCACCAGCTGTGTTCATCCACACAAACCACCCCCAACAGGATCTCTTAAATTTGTTTTTATGTTTTAAATAAACTTTTTCTATCAGAATAGCTTGAGATGCACAGACAGACTGCAGAGATAGCAGTGAGAGTTCCCACACACCCACACCCAGCTTCCCCTGTTACTAACACTCTCCATTGTGTGGTCCCTTTGTTAAAATAATCAACCAATATTGTATATGGTCACCAACGAACAACCAGAGTCTTTTTTTTCCCGGCACTGGAGGATAGAACTGGGGGACTGGAAGCTGCCAGTAGCGAAGCCATGATGCCGAGGGGGCCAGAGTCCTTGCCCTACCTCCTTCCAGTACGTGGACCAGGACCACATGACTGATCCCTGCCAAGAAAAGGAGGGTGAAAGTCCAGAGTCTTTCTCTTTCCCCTCGCATCTCTTTTCTGCCCCAGGATCCTTGTGTCTTCTTAGGCTCCTCTGGGCTGTGACTCCTCGTGTTTGGTGTCCTGGAGGAGGTCCTGGAGGCCTCCTCACGGTTTTTCTGGTTTTCTGTCATGAATAGACAGGGCGATGGTTCCTGAGAGGAGGGGCACAGAGGTGAAGTGCCCTTCTCATCACAACGCAGCAAGACTCCACGTTTCCAACACGACTCCCATCGTCCGTGTCGACCTTGCTCGCCTGGCTGAGGTCATGTTTGTTCATCAGGCGTCTCCACGTTGAATTTAATCTCCCCGCTTTCCATCCTGTCCTCTTGGGAACAGTCACTGTCCACGGCCCACACTTGAGGAGTGGTGCTTATGCTGCTGTGACAGGAGGGAAGGGGCAAGGCACAACCCTTAAAGAATGACACATCCTTGAGAAAAACAGGAGATGACAAAAACTGGTTTAGAACTCATCAGGCCCAAGAAGAAGCTTCGACTTCCAGTGGACCTTGAGCCTTGGTGTACTGCACACCATGCTACGTGACACACCCACAAGTGCCCCTAAAGAATGACACATCCTTGAGAAAAACAGGAGAGGACAAAAACTGGTTTCGAACTCATCAGGCCCAAGAAGAAGCTTCGACTTCCAGTGGACCTTGAGCCTTGGTGTACTGCACACCATGCTACGTGACACACCCACAGGTGCCGTGGCTGCCAGGCTGACCATAAAAGGCCAAAAAGAGGGCGGTGGTACAGTTCCTGTTAGTCTCCACCCCTTCTCCAAAGTAGTTGGGATAATCCTCCCACTCCCAAAGAACTCCCTGCTGGGATACATATTAGCTAATTGGGGAAAATTCAGACAGGATGGTTTAAGGAAAAAAATTAATTTTCTTTTGCAATATTGCATGGCCCCAATACAAACCAGGAGACCAAGAGATCTGGCCAGAAAATGGGGCACTGAATTACAATACCGTCTTGCAGCTGGGCCTGTTTTGTAAAAGGAAAGGTAGATGGGGTGGGAGTGCCATGTGTTCAAATGTTCGCGACCCCATTCTAAGATCTAGTCTAAAGAACTCCTGCCAGGTGTGCTTGGCACACATCCCTTCAAAGTGCCTTCTTCCCCCACAGGAGCCCGATGTTTTAGATGATCCCCTTATGAGTCCACCTCCCCGAGGTCCACAACTGGGAACTCCACCCCCCACCCCAATTCTGAGGAGGGATAGTCTTCCAGACCATTTAGCCCTAACGCCCCATCTGGGGAGCTGGAGATACCAGACCCCCATAATCAGCCCGTGGACTTGGCCTTTGGAGTATTCAATAATAGAGATAGGGTTGAAGAGGCAAAAAGGATTCAGGGACAACAGCTAACAGCACAGTTACTGGCGGCAGCCCTAAGCCCTGCACCACCTCACGGTTATCCTCCGTAAGCAAAAGCCCATGGCAGGGACAGGATCCAGGAAGCCTGGATCAGAGCCACTGTCTCACCAAGAAAGGATCTGTTTTAAGTGTGGCCAGGAGGGCCACTGGAAGAACGAATGCTCTCTGTATGGGAAGAGTCCATCGGGACCCTGCCCAATATACAAACGAGAGGGCCACTGGAAGTGGGACTGCCCCCAGGGCTGAAGGGGACTCGGGGCCCCCAAACCAATGATGGCTGAGAGGACCGAAGACTGATGGGGCTTGGGACCCTCCCTGGCTCCCAAAGGATACCTGATCCTTTCTCCAGGGGAGCTGAACCCTAGTGGGGTCCGTGGGGCTCCTGGGCACAGATCCCTTTTTGTCCCCCATTCCTTGTAGGCAAGACTCCAGCCTCCATGACCTTCTCTGAGTTCCAAAGGGCAGATTGCTCATCAAGCGAGGAGCAGCAAGACACCACTCAAGGCGAGGTTAAAAGGACCAGAGCAGCTCATGAAGATTAGGAGACCCACCACCTAAAATGAGATTAAAGGAGAGCGAGCCCTGCTGACACCCTAATCTTGCTAGAACCCCCCACCTTTAACCATTGTTATAAAACCCCTCATCAAATCCTCCCGGCTGGGGGACACATAGGTTTTCGAGGCAGAAGCCTGCTGTGCCCCGCCTTGCCTGGCAAAGTAATAAAGCTCTTCTTTTCTACTTCACCCAAGAAGTAGAAACTCTGTCTCCAAGATGTGATTCGGCACCAGTGCACAGAGAGGCTGAGCTTTCGGTAACAGAGCCTATGGTAACTTTGACGTGGCACATAAGAAGGTTATTTTCTTATTAGACACGGGGGCCTCCTGCTCTGTGCTAATTGCACTGGACCCCTTGTCATCCCAATTGTGTATGATAACAGGGATTGACGGATTGATGGAAAACCCCAAACCAAGTGATTCAGTCCCCCTCCCGTCAGTTGCTTGCTGGGAAGTTGAACCTTCACACGGCAGTTTCTGCTTATGCCTGTGTGCCCCGTCCGCTGGCTGGCAAAGGACTTGCTCACTAAATTCCAGACAGTAGTCCAATTTGGAGACCTTCACAGAGAAGGCACCCACCAAGAAAAATGATTGCTCTTGTCCGTGGGAGCCTGCCTCAGTCCCAAGCCAGAGCGGGGCTCCCCTCTATCCCAGGTTGTTTCTCAAGTGAACCCTTGCAGCCTGGGACACCAAGGTCCCTGGCAGAGTTGCTATCGTCAGGCTACCTTTAGAAATGGGACCACGTGAGGCTGTAGGCCAGCCATGAGGGCCATGATTAGAGCATTTCTTAAACCCAAGGAGGATCCTCAAAAGTGTTTATAAGTAAATTACCAACATGGGAGGCCACCGGTCTGACTAAACTAAGCACAGCTGAGAGGAATCTGGGGTGGGGAAGGCCTTCTCCCCTAAGCTGAGTGAAGGCAAGAGAAACACGCATTTACCAACAAAGGTGAATGGGTGTATCAGTCCTTTGATATCATTGAGGTGACCACCCAGTTCTTTGAGGGAAAGAAAACCTCCTTGTTTTATAAATCTAGTCTTTACAGGACCAGAGGTGAGGCTCCAGAAATAATCCAAAGCCCACCCATGCTTTACAACTCCCCAAGCCTCCCCTACTTATTTTAAGAGGCTTTTTTTTCTAATGGCCTTAAGGGAACAATGTCATCCTAGAAGGAACTTGGTTTGCTCCCCAAGTCTTTGAGATGCAAATACTCTACCTGGTCTTTTCCAGGAACCCTTATCTCCGGCCATCTTTTAAAAATGCATATTTCAAATAGCAGAAACTAACACATTCACCTAATGAAGGACATCTTGGTTGCTTCCAGTTTTTGCCAATTCTGAATAAAGCTGCTATGAACATTTATGTGCTGGTTTTTCTGTGGACATACGTTTTCAATTCCTTTGAGTAAAATACCAAGGCGTGCGGTTGCTGGATTGCATGGGAAGAGTATATTTAGTTTTGTAAGAAACCAGCAAACTGTCTTCCAAAGAGGCTGCACCATTTTGCATTCCCGCCAGCAATGAATGACAGTTCCTGTTGCTCCACAGCCTTGCCAGTATTTGGTATTTCAGTGGTCCAGATTTTGGCTGTTCTCATAGGTGTGTAGTGGTGTCCCATCCGTTGTCTTAATTTGCAATTCCTTAATGACATAAGATGGTAAACATCTTTTCACATGCTTATTTGCCCTCTGTCTTTCTTCTTTGGTTAGGTATCTGTTCAGATGTTTGGCCCATTTTTAAATTGTTTTTTGTGTGTGTTTTTTTTTCCCATTTTTTTGTGCTCTTATTGAGTTGTAAGAATTCCTTATATATTTTAGAGACCAGTCCTATATCAGATATGTGTTTTGCAAAGATTTTTCCCCAGGCTGTAGCTTGTCTTCTCATTCTCTCTTTTTTTTTTTTTCTTTCTCTTAGCAGTGTTGTTTACAGAGCAAACATGTTACATTTTGATACAGTCCAATTTATCATTTTTTCTTTCATGGACCATGCTTTTCATATTGTATCCCCAGACTAATCACCAATCCCAAGGTAAGACAGATTTTCTCCTATGTTTTCTTCTAGAAGTTTGGCATTTTACACTTAGGTCTGTGATCCACTTTGAGCTCATTTTTCTGTAAGGGGTCCCCTGAAAGGATTTTGAAAAGCTCTTTATCCACCACCATCTAACACAAACACACACACACACACACACACACACATACACACACACACACACACACAGGTGTATTTTGACGTTGACATCTACAGTCTTTCAATGGATGTTTCAACAGTTGTGAAAGGTGTCATTTCTGGTGTATTGTAAATACTGATTTAAAACAAAAACTGTGAGATCACTTTTTACACTTCCATAGATGATTTTGATGCCACAGGCTCACTTGGGAAGCGGGTCCTTTTCTTCCTGCCCCCAGAGCAGTCTCCTTTGCCGTCCTTCTCCACGTGGGCAGTCTTTTATTACTCAGGCATCATCCTACTTCTCCAAAACACCAATTACATTTCATGTTAGGAGATGTGACCATGGGGCAGTGGATTAGACATGTGGATGCGTGATTAGGAAACAAGAAAGTAAGATGGGGCTTTGGTTTGTGTCAATTAGTCAAGTGTCCATAAACAAATAGGACTTACCGCCAGCATGAGATGGGGTTCACTGTCGGTTCCATTCCTAATTTTTTTCTCTTTTAGATGTGACCTCTAGGAAACGCTGTTCACAGATTTAAGCAGTTGGGAGTGGGGCCCACACCGCCAAGTGCTGAGGTCCCTGGAGCCTTCTAGAGGGAACTGGGAGGGGGGCAGTTGGGAAAGGGAACCCGAGGGGGCCTTCTCAGACCCCCATTTTTGAACAGAGGACATATAGGAGTTGAGGTCTGGACAGATGATTTTTAAAAACCTTTGCCTGCCCTGTGGACCTTCTTGAAGACTTTGTGTCAGGCCGGGGTCGTATAGACTCCTGTGTAGACAGATTCAGGAGGTCACTCCTGGACCCTGAGATGCCATGGAGCCCTTGCAACACTGGCCGGTGTGGATGTGCTCCTGTCAACAGCCAGGACACCTGTCGCCCCCATCCTTGGTGGGATCTGGACCCCCTGGGAGGGGCTCCAGAACCGAGATGAGACTGGATGGGACAAATCCACTAGCTGTTGGATGAAGGATGGACTCAGTCACGCAGCACTTATCTCCTGAGTGAGTCTCCTGGGCCGAGTCGGCAGAGACACTCTCTGGGAGTGGATGCTTTGCTGAGGAAGACAAGCCAAGGAAGGTGATTTTGCAGAGATGCATGCTTTTCAGACAGGCAGGTGGGGTGATGTACTGTCGAATGTGTCGGAGAGGGACAGCTGAAGCCTGTTTGAGGAGGTGACATTTGAGCTGAGACCTGATGGAGTGCAGAGTATTCCAGGCAGAGAGGCAGCGAGTGCAAAGGCCCTGGGGCAGGTGCACGTATGGCGTGTTTAAGGACCAGTTAAGAAGCCAGCGTGGCTGGAGCTGCTTGAGCAAGGGGGAGAGTGGGTAGAGAGGGGCAGAGCAGTGATGGGAAAGAGGGACCAATCATGCAGAGCCCTTAGGCCCCTGTAAGGACTCATGCTTTGGTTTGGAGAGAGACGAAGAGCCGTGGGAGGGTTTGAAACTCAGGGGTGACATGGTCTCAACAGAAGGAATGCTCTGGCTGCTCCGTGGGGGAAGAAACTGCAGTGGGAGAGGTTAAGGGTACCGCCAGGGGGCAGGGGGAGCCCAGCGAGGAGGCTGTTGCTGTCCTGCAACTGAATGCTACTGGGGGCTCAGGCCAAGGTGGAAAGGAGCGGCAGGGCTGGGGCTGGGGAAGGAGGCTGTTTTAGGCCAAATGGCCTGGGCGGCCTGTCTGCAGAGAGGACGTTAGGGCAGAGACCCGAAGGCATGCAGAGAGCCAGGTCAACACGTGGGTGAAGAGACCTCTGCATGGAGGACACCGGTGGTGCAAAGGGCCTGGGGTCGGCCCAGTGGGGCCGCGGGGGTGGGGGTGGGGGACGGGGGTTGGAGCCGGCGGGAACCCGCACGAATGACCAAGGAGGGAGGCGGGGGCGGCGGGCGCCAGCCGATTGCCTTACAAGGCGCCCTGCAGTGCCGTGGCCGCGCTCGGCCACCGCGCGCTCGGCCTCCAGCGGGCGGCGGGGGCGCGCGCGAAGGGGGCGGGGCCGCCGGGGCGCGGGCGGGGGGCTCTGCGCGGTGGCCACTGCGCCCGGCGACGCTGCGGCTTCGCTTCGGCTCCAGGTCCGCACCCGGCGCTCCGGGGCGCGGGCGCGCGCGGGCGGGGGCGTGCAGGGTCCCGGGCCGCGGCAGGCCCCGCGCACACCTGTCACGCCCGGCGCGCCCCCGGCCGGCACGCGCGCGGCTCACGCAGCTCAGGACGCGGGAGGCCCGGGCTGCGCAGTCCCTCCCGCCGCGCGGCGCCGAGGGCTGGGCTGCGCCCGGCGGCCGCGTGGGTGGCCGTGGCGGGCGGCCGCGCGCCTGGGTCGCGGGTGCATCTCGGGCGGGTCGGTGGCCTGGGGGGCGCGTGCCGGTCGGCGCTGGGCCGTGCGTGGCATGTCTAGGCCTGGGGGCGGCCGGGGGCGCCTCTGGGCGCTGCGGATGGGGGTGGGCCTGGAGGGGCCCTGGTGCGGGGACACGGAGCCTTCTGGAAGGCGGCCAGTCGCCGCTGACTAGGTTGTGGGGGGGCGGGGGGGGTGTCCGGGCGCCGATCGCCGTCGGGGTGCCAGGTCGGGGCTGGGGGGTGGCGGCGCCGTATCTGGGAGGGGGAGGAGTGTGTGTGGTGGCCTCGCTGGAGTCGTCCACTTGGGAGTGCGGACCTAGACGCTGGGGGAGGGGCGGGATGTACCGGGCTGGGGGAGGGTGTGTGGGACCTGTGCTCCTGAGTGGGGCTGTCGCTGAGGGTGGCTGAGGCACTGCCGGGTCTGGGCTTGGGGATGGGGCTGCCCCTCGCCCGGGAGCCTCTCTCCACCTCTCCCTGCACCCCTAGACATGCTGCTGCTCAAGAAACAGACGGAGGACATCAGCAGCGTCTATGAGATCCGGGAGAAGCTTGGCTCGTGAGTGTGTGTGTGTGTGTAAGTGAGTGAGTGAATGTGAATGTGTGTATCTGTGTGGGGGATGGGTGGCATGGGACGGGGAGGGCCTCCCCATCTCTTTCGGCTAAGGAGGCCCTTCCCCCTCCCCACCTCTGCTCTCCCCCCACCCTCCTCCTCCCCTTTCCCCCTCCCTTCCTGCCTTCCCCTCTGCCGCAGGGGCGCTTTCTCCGAGGTGGTACTGGCCCAGGAGCGGGGATCCTCACACCTTGTCGCCCTCAAGTGCATCCCCAAGAAGGCCCTTCGAGGGAAGGAAGCCCTGGTGGAGAACGAGATCGCGGTGCTCCGCAGGTGTGCGCCCTGCCATGGCTGGGAGCCTTCTGGGGTGAAGCGCTGGCCCTGCCTCCTTGGTGTCCCCAGAAGGGCCTGGCCTGGGGCCCTGGCTTGCTGGACCGGCAGGGGCGGCCTGTGGTAGGGTAGGGGGCAGGTGCGGGAGGACGAGAAGAGGGTGAAGGGCTTCCCTGGGGGTCCAGAGGGGGCCGTGGCAGCCCATAAGGGGCTTTTTCTTGCCGTTGTAGGGTCAGCCACCCCAACATCGTGGCTCTGGAGGACGTCCACGAGAGCCCTTCCCACCTCTATCTGGCCATGGAGCTGTGAGGAGGCGGGGTCAGGCGGGGGTGGGGAGGGGGTGGATGGCGAGCTGGGGCCGAGGGGCCTGGATCAGCTGGGCCCCTGCTCCCTGCAGGGTGACAGGGGGTGAGCTGTTCGATCGCATCATGGAGCGAGGCTCCTACACGGAGAAAGACGCCAGCCACCTGGTGGGCCAGGTCCTTGGTGCTGTTTCCTACCTGCACAGCCTGGGCATCGTGCACCGAGACCTTAAGGTGCCTGCCTTCCTGCCTGCCCACCCAGGCCTTGCCCCGCATCCCAGTGCACTCTGCTGGACCTGTGGGCGCCCAGCCCCAGGGGCCATGCCAGGGCTGACCCGGTGTCCTCTCTGGCATCTGTGTGTCACAGCCTGAAAACCTCCTCTATGCCACACCCTTCGAGGACTCCAAGATCATGGTCTCTGACTTTGGCCTCTCCAAAATCCAGGCTGGCAACATGCTGGGCACCGCCTGTGGGACACCGGGCTATGTGGGTAAGTGAGGGGGGTGCCCCAAGGCTCGCCGGGGGCCCGGGGGCTGGGGGTCCCTGTGGGGGCCGCGGTGCCAGGGGCAGGGCAGGCGATGGGCCACTCCTGGGGCGGACTAGGCTGAGCCGGGCAGCACTGAAGGCATGGTGTGTGTGTGCGCGGGTGTGCGTCTGTCTGTCTCTGGCCCCCAGCCCCGGAGCTCTTGGAGCAGAAACCCTACGGGAAGGCTGTAGATGTGTGGGCCCTGGGTGTCATCTCCTACATCCTGTGAGTGACCGCTGGGAAGGCTCTTCTTCTGCCTGCCTGCCCCCTGATGGGTTGGGGAGGTTTGGACAGCTGGGTGATTCATCTGTGGGTGCCAGGCTGTGTGGGTACCCCCCCTTCTACGACGAGAGCGACCCCGAACTCTTCAGCCAGATCCTGAGGGCCAGCTACGAGTTTGACTCTCCCTTTTGGGATGACATCTCAGAATCAGGTGAACTTGAGGCTGGCTCAGGGAGGGGGGAGTGACGAGGAGCCGTGGGCATGGGGTTGGCTGACTTGCTTTCCCCGCTCCAGCCAAAGACTTCATCCGGCACCTTCTGGAGCGAGACCCCCAGAAGAGGTTCACCTGCCAGCAGGCCTTACAGCATCTTTGGTGAGCTGGACCCCTGCTGAGCTGTCCTGGGAGCAGAGGGGCCACACCCTCAGAGACCCCCACCCCCTCTGACCTTCTTCCTCCCCCTAGGATCTCCGGGGATGCAGCCTTTGACAAGGACATCCTGGGCTCAGTCAGTGAGCAGATCCAGAAGAATTTTGCCCGGACCCACTGGAAGGTCAGTGTGGGGAGGGGCCTGGGGACCTGGCTCAAGGCTGCCCGCCCCATCCGTCAGCCTCAGGGGGATGGTCTGGGCCGCTGGTGGTCTTTATGGTCCTCGGAGACTTAGGAGCAGGGCCGGGGCATGGCCTGACACCCCTGTCGCCCCGCAGCGAGCGTTCAATGCCACCTCCTTCCTGCGCCATATCCGGAAGCTGGGGCAGAGCCCGGAGGGCGAGGAGGCCTCGGGACGGAGGGTGACGAGCCATAGCCACCCTGGCCTCCAGACCGGCCAAGCCCCCAAGTGGTGACACCCAGGTGCGTGGGGGTGGGCCCTGCAGCCCCTGGGAGCTGGCTCCTCAGTGAGCTCAGGGGGTGGCAGGTCCCATGTGTCCAAGAGCTCAGCAGGGTGGCGCCCACAGAGCAGCGGACTGAGGGCAGAGAGCACAGATGGGAGGAGCCGGGGTTCCGGAGAAGTGGATGAGAGAGAGGTGGGGGACAGGCCATGCTGCCAGCGGGGACCGTGAGGGTTCTCGAGGGGCCCGGTGCCAAGACCCAGCGGGTGCCTCTGCTGAGAGCCTGGGCTGGGAGCAGGGGCACAGGGCAGGCCGGGGCGCCTCCTGACTGTCCCCTCTCCTGTGCTTCTCTCTTCCCCTCCACGCCAGGCTGAGCACACGGACACCCAGATTCCCTTCCAGTGGACCCTTTCAGTCTCCTCTGCCTCCCCCGACCCCTGAGTCCTGTGGGTGTGGTGCCTGGCCCAGGGTTGGCCGCTGGTGGGGCGAGTCCACGGACTTCCCCTCCCCTGTCACCACCACACCCCCTCTAGAAGCCTCAAGGCCCCAGGGGTTGTCCTTCCTGCGTGCTGTTGTGTGCTTCGCTGACTGTGGGTGGTCCTGCTTGCGTTGTGGCCCTCCAGCCCCCCTCTAGTCTCCCCCAAATCAATAAAGACAGACAGCAATGGGCAGTGGTGCGCCGGGGGGGAGGGATGAGGGCTGGGGGACAAGGGTGGAGGCGATGGGGGTCTCCCGTAGGAAGGAGACGAGGAGGCAGGCCCAGTGCCCAATGGGCCCCACCGTGCAACCTTGCCCGTCACCACCTGAACTTCTGCTCCCTCGCAGCACGGCAGACAAGCTCCCGGTGGTCCAATAACTTGCTTTTCCCACTCCCCACAGTGCTGGCAAGAGGCAGCCCAGCTGGCCAGCTCTGCCACCCTCGAGATTGGCCTGCGTGTGGCTCTGGGGCCCTGGGAGAAAGTGGGCACAGCTCGGGCCTGCTGGACTGCTGGCAGAGGGAGTGGAGGCAGGTGGGAGGGGGGCCTGAGGAGGGCTCAGGGGTGAGTGGAGGCGAGTGCTGTAGCCGGGAGGGCAACCAGAGTCCCGGGCTGTCCTCTCCCCCATCTCCCTTCCTTCCCCTGCTTCCCGGGACCCTGGCCAGACGGAGCGTTTCACAGAGCGTTTCCTTGTGTGGAAACGCTCTGCCGCCCCAGGATCCCAGGCTGCAGGAGGAGCTGCTCGGCCAGGAGAGGGCGCCGCTGGGGCCTCAACCCCCGTGCTGGGTCGTGGCTTTGGCACTGCTGGGCTCCTGGGCCCCTGGGGAACCCGGGCTGGGTGGGTCGTGGCTTCTGGTGTGAAGAGTGGCAGCTGGTCTTCTGGATGGGGCCGGGCTCCAGAGCCGGGCCTTGCTGGACCTGAAGCCTTTCCTGGCTCTGCTCGGCCTTTGTCCTGCAGCCAGCAGGGGAAGACTCCTGGGGCCTCCCAGGGTTCTGGCTGAGCTGGCCACCCCTTCGTCCCACCGTCACCCCTGCCCACTGGCCCCCGCCAGCCTGCGCCTTAGAGCCTGACGGAGAAGACACTTCTCCGTGTCGACCTTTGGGACGTGAGGGGAGACTGCGAGGCCCAGAACAGGGCTGGCCTGGGTCTTGGGGGTGGGGCTGGAGAGGGGCCTGGCTTCCACAGAGGAGGGTAGCTGCGCACAGCACGCCCCCACCCCCGGCCGCCACTGGTTCCCAGTGTCCTCCCACCCACGTCCATGCACACACCCTATGGGCTCCTGAGCCTGGAACAAGTCCCAAGGGGGTAGCTAGCTTCATCCCGTCTAGGCCATCGTTTGCTCCAGGCTTTGGTGTCACACAATGTGGTCCTACCATGCCAGCTCCCCCTTCCCTGTCCACAGCCCAGGGGCCCTCAGGCTGCCATAACCTTGGCCACGTCTTTACAGCTTGGCCTCTTCACCTCCAACGACCTGTCCTGCCTCCCCTTAGCCTCCCACTTGGGGCCTTGTCATCTCCTGTCCTGCCACCTCAGACATCCCCTTCGCTGACTCTCCTATCCCGTTTCGGTTGTTCATGCTGGTCTCCCAGCACACCCACTTTTTCTCGTTTTTGCCGTCAAGATTGATTGGGTCTCTACTCTGTGCCAGGCACTGGGGCCACCAGCCGAGGTGCCCACCGTCACGCAGGAGGCCCTGCAGTGGAGGGGGTGGGCTTACTCAGACGGTGGGAATGATCTGTGTGGGGAAAACAGCGGCTGGATGCTTAGGGAGGCCCGAGCAGGAGCACCAGAGCTAGCCTTCCAGAAGCGATCACACTCCTTCAGTGGAGTCGGGGCCCCAGCTCTGGGGCAGTGACACGGTGCAATTTGACCTCCCGCCAGCAAGAGGCACCATAGTCACATTTTCCCACATCCATCAGCCGCCCGTTGATCCTTCAGCACCTGGGGCAGCTGCTCAAAACCATTTCTCCTCCACCACCCCACAAAATCCTGCCGCAGGGAAGTCCTCACCTGGGGGAGAGGCCTACGGTGCCCATCTGGGCGCAGGGAGACGGGGGACCTGCAGATCAGGCAAAGGCACCATTCCTTCGTCCCTCTGAGCCCTTCCCATCTGAGTGGGCAGTTTGCAAGAAGAAAGCTTTGGGTCACCCAGGCTGTGGGAGAATTTTGGACTCAGAGAACAGGAGGTGCTCAGGTACCGAGGCTGCTGACGGAGGCACTAGCCAAAGTGGAGCCTGGCAGGGTGAGAGCTGGGCCTTAGTCTCTGGGCAGTGATGAGCCACTGGCGGGGTGGGAGCCAAAGGTCGCCCTTGTCTAGGCTGCGGAGGTGCTGAGCTGCTGTGAGTCCGGAGCCAGGGCCAGAGGACTGGCCTTCCCAGGTGTCAGGGACCAGACTGGCGTTGAGGGGGGAGCCCCTGTAGGCATCGCGAGACAAAGCTGTCTCCCTCGTTCTGGGACACGCACGCTCTGTCTTGGGACACACATGCTCTGTCCTGGAGTGACCTTGTGGGTGTCAGGGGTTCTGGGGATGCTCAACCTGTGGGGCCACGCTGGGGATGGCGAGGCCGCGGCGGTGGTCCTGGGAGCTCTTGAGAAGTCAGTGATGGGTTGGGGCTGGAGAATGAAGGAGAGCAGGTCTGGGGTGGCCCATGCGTTTCTGGGTGGACCATGGAACCATTCACCAAGAGGGCTTCAGCTAGGGTGGGTTTGGAGGAGAGAGAACAAGATTGGCTTTGGACGTGATGAGTTGGAGGTGCCTGAAGGGGTGTGGAAGTAAAGCAAAAGAGACGTGTTCCTCACCCTTCTCTGGCCAGAAGGATTAGCTCCGTGGTGAGTCTTTTGAAAAATGTTTTGGCCACACCGTGCAGCTTGTGGGCTCTTAGTTCCCAGACCAGGGGTTGAATCTGTGCCCCCTGCATTGGAAGCGCAGAGTCCTAACCACTGGACGCCAGGGAAGCCCCAGTGGTGAGTGTTAACGGAGCACGTCCTGTGTGCCAGGCATCCGTGTTAACGCCAGCCTCGACGGCCAGGTCATGACTCTCGCTCGTCACCTCCGCCTTCCGTCCGGAGGCGCAGAGGCCGTGTAGCTGCGCCAGGCCCCGCAGCAGCCTTGGGCTCCACCCCCTGGCAGGCTCTGCGCAAGTGAGGAAGGCTCACTGGGGACATGAAGCGCGTGCGGGGACTGGGGGAGAACACGGGGCAGCTATTCTCCACCCTTCTCCTGGTGAGCGCAAACTGTCTGTGTGAGGAAGGAGGAAGAACACGGGGCTGGGGGCCGCCCTGGATTTGAGTTTCATCCTTGCAGGAGGTTTTGTCGCCTTTAACACCCTCTGTGCCTCTATTTCGTTGAGTTAATTCCCTGTGAGATGGGAACCTGGGTGGTGGGGTGAGCCCCTCTGGGGTTCTGGGCAAGGCAAGAGATGGAGGGGGCCTGTGCCAAGGCGGCTGAGGAGGGACTAGAAAGATGGAGGTTGGTCATGGTGGACTGAACGGGGGGCTCTGAGGGAGTCTAGGAGAGAAGCAGGTCTATTCAGGAGGTGAAGGGGCCAAGCCAGGCCCCTGTCAGGACTCTACGCCCAGCTCCTCCCTGCTAGCCACTTGGCAGGCCCATGGCAGCCATGCTCTCTACCCAGCCCCACCTCTGTCCAGGCATCCCTGTCTCCAGCCCTGTCTCCTCAGGTGGGCAAGACATGAAGTATGGAGTGTTTGGGAAAAAACCAAATAACCCGATTTGGCTGATTGCAGATGGTTGTGACAAGTGCTTAGAGATTGCCCAGAAAAGTGAACTTTCTCAAGGGGGCACTGGAGGGTTTTAGGTTTTAGGATGATGATGAGATTAGATTTTTGTTTTAAGAGACTTTTCCAGTATTTTTCAACCCTATATGGCCCCTCTTGATAAAGACAAAAATCTCACCTCTAGATTCCACCCCCGCCCAAGCCAGATGAAGATTTCAATAGGTCCCCCTCATGCCAGCTAGCCCAGCCTGCCTCACGTGATGTCCCAGTTGCTTTTTCTCATTTTATCCTTCTAGTTCTTTCAGCTGTTACTTTATGTATTTTTTAAAAAACAATCCAATCTTTTTCTTTCTTTCTTTCTTTCTTTCTTTCTTTCTTTCTTTCTTTCTTTCTTTCTTTCTCTTTCCTTCCTTCCTTCCTTCCTTCCTTCCTTCCTTCCTTCCTTCCTTCCTTCCTTCCTTCTTTCTTATTGGCTGCTTTGGGTCTTCATTGCTGTGCGTGGGCTTTCTCTAGTTGCGGTGAACGGGGGCACTCTTCGTTGAGGTGCGCGGGCTTCTTATTGCGGAGCATGGGCTCTAGGCGCATGGGCTTCACAAGTTGTGGCGTGTGGGCTCAGTAGTTGTGGCTCACGAGCTCTAGAGCACAGGCTCAGTAGTTGTGCCGCATGGGCTTAGTTGCTCCATGGCATGTGGGATCCGCCTGGACCAGGGATCGAACCCCTGTCCCCTGCATTGGCAGGCGGATTCCCAACTACTGTGCCACCAGGGAAACCCCTGCTTTATGTATTTTTAAGTTAGGTAATTAAGTGCAGATGGGTTTAGGATTGCTATGTATTTCAGGTAAGTTGAATATTTGGTCAAAATGGAGTAACATGCATTAATACTAGTAATGGTTTTGCCTTATAGTTGACTTATACAGTGATAGTAGCATAGCAATTGTATCTTTCTTTTGGCGAATACTTGCCTGGCATATCTTGTTCAATTCTTTTCGTTTCAAACTTAATTTTTTTTTCACTGAGGTATAATTCACATGCCACAAAACTCACCCTTTAAAATGTACAGTTTATTGTTGTTTTGGTGTACAGATGGTCCCTGACTTACAATGGTTTGACTTACGACTTTTTGACTTTGGTGATGGTGCGAAAGCAATACACATTCTGTTGAAACTGTGCTGCAAATTTTGAATTTTGATCTTTCTCCGGGCTAGCCATACGTACTGCAATCCTCTCTCATAATGCTGGCTAAACAGCTGATACACTTATGACCACTCTGTACACAGACAGCCATTCTGTTTTTCACTTTCAGTATAGCACTCAATTACATGAAATATTCAACACTTTGTTGTAAAATAGGCTTTGTGTTAGAAGATTTTGTCAAAGTGTAGGCTGATATGACTGTTCTGAGCACGTTGAAGGTAGGGTAGGCAAAGCTATGATGTTTGGTAGGTTAGGTGTATTTAAATGCATTTTCGACTTAGGATATTTTCAACTTATGATGGGTTTATTGGGATATAACCCGATCAGAAGTTAAGGAAGAGCTGTATTTACAGTTTACATTATCACGATCTAATTCTAGAACATTTTCATCTCCCCAAAGGAAACCCCTGTACCCGTTAGTGGTAACTCCGCATCCCACTCCACCCCCCAGCCCCTGGCAACCACTAATCTATTTTCTGTTTCTATGGATTTGCCTATTTTGATACTTTACATAAATGGAATCACAATATGTGGGTCTTTGTGTCTGGCTTTTTTCATTAAGCATCATGTTTTCAAGGTTCATCCACGTTGTAGCATGTATCAGTACTTCATTCATTTTTACAGCTGAACAATGTTCCATTGTATGGGTAGACCACGTTCTGTCTATCCATGCATCCATTGATGAACATTTGGGTTGTTTCCACCTTTTGGCTATTGTGAATAGTGCTGCTGTTATCATTTCTGTGCAACTTTTTGTGTGGACATATGTTTTCAGTTGCATTATTTGATAGAATTCACCATTGAAGACTTCTGGGTTTGGATTTTCTTTGTGGGAAGATTTTCAATTACTAATTCAACTTATTTGTTTATTATAAGTCTATTAAGATTTTCTATTTCTTTTAAAGTCTATTGTGATCATTTGTGTCTTTCCAGTAGTTTGTCCATTTCATCTGCATTGTCTGATTTGTTGGCATAAGGTTGTTCAACATTGCCTTAGAATCCTTAACATTTTTATAGGTCAATAGTAATGTCTTTCTTTTCATTCTTTATCTTGGTAATCTTTTTTTTTTTTTTTTTTGGCTGCACTGTGCAGCTTGTGGGATCTGTTCCCTGACCAGGGATTGAACCCCAGCCCACGGCAATGAAAGCACTGAGTCCTAACCGCTGGACCGCCAGGGAATTCACAGGTCATCTTTTTTTCTTGATCAGTCTAGGTAAGATCAACTTTGTTGGTCTTTTCAAAGAACTAACTTTTCACTGATTTTCTGTATTGTTTTCCTGTTTTTTTAAAAAATAATTCATTTATGTATTTATTTATTGGTTGCATTGGGTCTTCATTGTTGTGCAGGCTTTCTGTAGTTGCAGTGCGTGGGCTTCTCCTTGCAGTGGCTTCTCTTGTTGCAGAGCACGGGCTCTAGGTGCACGGGCTTCAGTAGTTGCAGCACGTGCGCTCAGTAGTTGTGGTGCACAGGCTTAGGTGCTCTGTGGCACGTGGGATCTTCCCGGACCAGGGATCAAACCTGTGTCCCCTGCGTTGGCAAGGCGGATTCTTAACCACTGTTCCACCACGGAAGTCCCTTCTGTTTTCTGTTTCATTCATTTCTGCACTAATCTTACATCTGCTTGCTTTGAATTTAGTTTGCTTTTCTTTTTTTAGTTTATTAAGGTATATCATTTGGCTGTTGATTTGAGACCTTTTTTTTTTTAAATTAGGGTAAAGTTGTTTTACAATGTTGTGTTAGTTTCTACTGTACAGTGAAGTACAGTTCCCTGTGCTGTACAGCAGGTTCTCGTTAGTTATCTATTTTATACATATTAGTGTACATATATCAATCCCAGTCTCCCAATTCATCCCGTCCCCCTCTTTCCCGCTTGGCATCCATACATTTGTTCTCTACATCTGTCTCTATTTCTGCCTTGAAAACTGGTTCATCTGTACCATTTTTCTAGGTTCTACATGTATGTGTTAGTACACGGTATTTGTTTTTCTCTTTCTGACTCACTTCACTCTGTATGACAGTCTCCAGGTCCATCCACGTGAGACCTTTTTTGTCGTTGTCATTGGTATAAGCATTTAAAGGTAAATTTCTCTTGTAAACAATATATAGTTAGCTGAATCTTGCTTTTTTGAACCTGATTTTTGATTGGGTGTTTAGGCCCTGTGTATTTAATGTAATGATTGATATGACTGGATTTACATTTGCCATTTTGCTATTGGTTTCTCTGTATTTCCTGTCTTTTGGTTCCTCTCTTCTTCCTTGACTGCATTCTCTTGTGTTAAATGCTTTTTCGGGTACCATTTTATTTCTGCTGTTGATTTTTAAACTATATATATTTGAATTACAATTGCATTACAATATGGATCTTAAGTAATCACAATCTACTTCATATTAATACTCATTTAATTTTGGTAAAATGTAGAGACTTTGCTCCAGTATAGCTCCATTCCTTCTTTCCTCTTTTGTGCTATTAATGTCATGCATATTACAGCTGTGTAGGTTATAATAAAAACTCAACAGTACAGTGTTATAGTATTGCTTTGTACAATCATGTCTTTTAAAGAAGTTAAGAGAAGGAATAAGGAAAAATATATTGAGAGACATTTATATTAATCCAGATATTAATCATTTTTGCTGCTCTTCATTTCTTCTTGTGAATTTAAGTTACTAACTGGTGTCAGCTTTTTTCTCCTATTGCTTTCAAAATTGTCTGTCTTCAGCTTTCAATAATTTGACTGTGAAGTGTCTATTACTAACTCTGTTTTTATCTTATTTGGGGTTCATTGAACTTCTTGGACCTGACTAATGCTTCTCATAAAATTTTGGACATTTCTATCATTATTTCTTCAAATATTTATTCTGATCCTTTCTGTCCTCTTCTTGAAAACCTCCCATTACACATATTTTAGAATGTTTGATGTTCCACAGGTCTCTGAAGCTCAATCATTTTTCTCTCCGTTCTCCAGATTGGATAATTTATATTATTGATCTGTTTTCAAGTTCAGTAATAATTTCTTACGACACCTTTAACCTACTCTTTAATACTTCTAGAGTAGTTTTCGTTTCAGTTATTGTACTCTTTAAATCCATTGTTTCCATTTAGTTATTGCTTCATAATTTCTGTATCCATATTGAAAATATCTATTTGTTGATTAATTGTTGTCATACTTTCCTTTAACTCCTTTAAAAAATGATTTATTTATTTATTTGTTTATTGGCTGTTTTGGGTCTTTGTTGCTGTGTGCAGGCTTTCTCTAGTTGTGGTGAATGCGGGCTACTCTTTGTTGCGATGCGCAGGCTTCTCTTGTTGCAGAACATGGGCTCTAGGTGTGTGGGCTTCAGTAGTTGTGGCATGAAGGCTTAGTTGCTCCATAGCATGTGGGATCTTCCCGGAGCAGGAATTGAACCCATGAGCCCTGCATTGGCAGGCGGATTCTTAACCACTGCACTGCCAGGGAAGTCCCCTCCTTTAACTCTTTAAACATGGTTTCTTTTAGTACTTTGAACATATTATAATAAGTGCTTTGAAGTTTTCATGTGCTAATTCCAACATCTGGGAACACTCAGAGACAGTCTTTCTTCCTTTCTTTCTTTCCTTCTTTTTTTTTTTCTTTCTTTCTTTCTTTCTTTCTTTCTTTCTTTCTTTCTTTCTTTCTTTCTTTCTTTCTTTCTTTCTTCTTTCTCTTTTCTGTCTTTCTTCCTTCCTTTCTTTCCTCCTTCCTCCCTCCCTCCCTCTCTCTCTTTCTTTCTTTCAACTATGTATTTATTTGGCTGTGCTGGGTCTTAGTTGAGCCACACGGGATCTTCGTTGTGGCATGCAGGGTCTTTTGTTGTGGCACGTGAACTTTTAGTTGCAGCATGTGGGATCTAGTTCCCTGACCAGGGACTGAACCCAGGCCCCTTGCATTGGGAGTGTGGAGTCTTAGCCACCGGACCACCAGGGAAGACCCCAGAGATGGTTTCTATTGACTGTTTTCCCTAATGTGGGTCACACTTTGCTGTTTCTTTTTAAGTCTTGCCATTTTATTTTGGCTGAAAATTGAATATTTTAGGTAACATTTTTCATCAACTCTAGATTCTGATATTCCCTTTCCTCCTAGAAGTAGTTGTTTTTGGCATGTGTGCATGTGTGTACATGTGTGTGTTTTAACTTGTTTCTTTGTTGTGTAACATTTCTGGACTAAGTCTGTGAAATCTGTACCCCCCCCCCCCCCACTGCAGTGTGCAGTCAGTGGTGTGTCTGCTGAGTTAAAAAAAATAGTCCAGTTTAAAATTTAAGCCTGGTTTTCTAGGGGCTGCCCCTGTAGCTGCCTAGCTGAGTGGCCAGCCAATGATTGGACAGAAACTGTGTTCAAACACCTCAAGCCACTAAGGCTTGTGTGCTCTGCTGATGGATCTGTGTGTGGGAAGGGGAGTTCTTTCAATGTGCAGGCTATTTTCAGGCCTTTCCAGGGTTTTCTTTCACAGCCTCAAGGTAGTCAGGAGTGCATGAATAGCTTGGGACCTCTCCATTCTCCAGCTAGTCAGGAATATGCTTGCCCCAACCACATTCACAACCTGTCTAGTAGAACTGAGCTCTTGGCCCTTCCCTGTTGGTCTGCTCCTGAGAAGTTACTTCAATTGACAGTGCTCTGTGTGTGGACACTGCCCACCACTCCAAACTGACTTAGCCGCCTTCAAACCTAGGTGGAGAAGCTGCTGGCCTTCATGAGCTGCCTTGTCCTGGCAGAACCTCTATGCAGTGTAGTATCTTCAGATCTCTCTGGCTCTGACCCCTGTGTCCATCATCACATCTCGTCTCACTCTCCTGCCTCCCTCTTTCCCTTATAAACGTGCATGTGATGGCATTTAGGTCCCTCCTGGAGAATCCAGGACCATCTCCCCATCTCAAGTATTCTCATCATTTCTGACCTCGGAGGCTTTCTCTTATTTTCCCACCAGCTCAGCCATTCATTGAAACATGTTTTAGACTTCATTCTATGTTTTAGAGGTTCTGGACCAGGACAGTTGCTCTGGACACGTGGTCCATATAGCTCACAAAGTCTCCACTGCCTTCCTACACTGCTCTTGTTTCCACCCACCCTCTAGTTTCCAGCCACTTCCTGCCGTGTCTCCGTCACCAGGAATCATGGCTTTAGAATGACCACTTCAGCTACAGTGTGCATAAAGCACTGGAGGCGGCCAGAGCTGAGGCTGGGAGGCCAGGGAGGAGCAAGCCCCCACTGTCACTTCAGGAGGCCCAGTGGCCTCTGCAGGCTCTCCCTATCCCCAACCCAGGCCTTCGGAGTCCAAATTCCACACTGTGTCAGCCAGAGGGACACATGCTTGGACGTGCAGTCTTCCTGTGTCACTCACCAGCTCGGGTCCTCCTGCAGCTCCATCTCCTCATACTGGGGCTTGGGTTTGACTCCACAGAATCTCGGGGCTCAGCTGTCAACCCCCCATGGTCACTTCTGGGTCCCTGCTACCCTGTCTGTCTGCTACACTGGATACCTGGCATCATTTGCTGCTTCACCAGGTCCTAGTCCTGCGCCGTGGGGCACAGAGTAGGAGCTCGATGGGTTGTGGGCGAATGGGCAGCTGAGCCAGAGTTTGGGCCGACAGGCAGCGTGGGTGCCAGGTGGGGAATGACATGGGGGTGGGGTGATGTGCGAGTCCCCAGGTCTCCCTCTCCACCTTCCCCCCAAACTCTCCGAGGTGCTCAGGAAGCCGTTTCCCTCCGTTCAGGATCTTACAGAAACCATTTATTCAGGAACAATTAAAGAAAGCAACCGTGGTGTGGATTCCCAAGGGAGAGATGGCCCTGCTGGGGGGACTGCTGGCCCTGGGCCGGGTCCATAAGCGGGCTGGCATGTGTGTGAGTGCTGACACACACGCACGCGCACACACACACGCCGCCCATGAGGGGTATGCACTGCAATGAATGACTGTGTGTGTGCAGCTTGGCCCCTTCCCCGCCCCCCCCAAACCAACCACGGTTGTGTGGGACCCACAGCAGCAAAATCCAGGCCTTCTTCTTCCCCTCCCCCACCCACAGCTCTTGCTTTGAGACCCCATCTCCTCTGGCGGCAGTTTGACCACCCTCAGTCACAAAGAGCCCCAGTGATCCTGTCAAGACATCTGGGGGAAGAGGAAAAAAAGCATCTTTTCAAATGTCAAGTGGATAAACAGTCAGGGCGCCAGATGTGCGGCCGGGAACCTGCCCAGCGGCTCCTAGGCCGGCGCCCTCCCCTCTAGCACTGCCCAGCCAGGAGCCACCCAGAAAGGGGCTGTCCCCGTGGATGCTAGGCGGCCGCTGCGCGGCCAAGGCCATGTCCCCTGGGAGGCCCCCAGTCCCAAGAGGCCCAAGCCCTCTGTGGAGGAACAGGGGGGTGACTACACTGGTGCTGGTGGTGCACCCCTCCCTCTAAGGAGCCACTTCACAACTGGGATGGGCCTGGGAGCAGGTCCCTGTGGCAGACGAGGTGGACGGAGCAGGCCCGCGCCCTTCCTGGAAGGGGAAACCACAGGGACACTGGGGGCCTGGCCGAGCGGGCCGAGCACGTGGGGCCTGGGCCCCGGGAGCCGGCTGCCACCTGGAAGGGTCCCTCGGAATGAGAATCGCCACCCCCACCCCCCACAGGAACAAGTAACAGTCGCAGAAGAGGCAGGTTCTGGAGCGGGGTTCCGCCCAAAAAAGGCGCGGGTCGGGCCGGTGGCCGGCGGCCCGGCCCATAGGCACGTTTAATAGGATTCCCGTGGATGTTTCAAGTGGGTAGGACAGGTCTGAGGTATTGTGCTCCCCCCCCCACCCCCCCCCTCCTTAGGCCGAGCCCCCTCCTGCCTCCTCCCCAGCACGTGGGTGGCGGAGCTGGGTGCACCCGCTGGGGGCGGCCTGGGGCCCTATGTGGCGTCCAGCTCGAAGACACCGTCGCTGGTTGGGGTGGTAAAGAAGGAGGGTGGGTCGGAGGCGGCCGACTCCTGCCCCCCGCTCCCCCCCTCCCGGGTGCGCCGCTCCTCCAGCCGCAGGCTGCGCTCGAAGTCCAGCAGCTGCCCCATGAAGTTGAAGTTGGGCGAGATGTTGGACTTCTTCCGCTTGACCAGGTCGTAGGCATCGTTGAGCGAGAGGTGGAGCTTCTGCATGAGGTAGGCCACGGTGACGGTGACGGAGCGGCTGACGCCCGCCAGGCAGTGAACGAGCACCCCGCAGTTCTGGGACAAGGCCTCGTCTAGGTGGGGACAGAGGGGGGCCCGCGTGAGGTGCCGGCGGGGGCATTCTGGAGGGTCCCTGGCGGCCCCCGCCCCGTCCTCCAGCCAGTGGCCTCCGGGGGCTGCCCCAGGGCTGCCTGGACCCCGCAGGGCCATCCTGGCTCCGAGCTCAGCCTGGAAGAGGAGCCCAGGGGAGGGAGAGGGAAGACGTGGGAGAGGCCAGGAGCCAGGCCTGGGGCTGGGGAGGGCGGGGCGAGCGCAGAGTGGACTCACCGATGAACGCGATGGCCTCCGGAAAGAACTGGGACAAGTTCTGGCTCCAGTGGTCCGAGATGGGGATCTGCTTGTAGTGAAAGTCGCCGTTCTTCTCAAAGAGGTTAGGCAGGTTGGGGGTGACATTGAGGATGTAGCGGATGCCCAGCTCGGCCAAGCTCTCCACATTGGCCGAATCCCGGGCACTGCCCAGGTAGAGGTTGGGCAGGATCTGGACAGGGAAGGACGGCAGTAGCCCTGCCGGGGGCGGCGTGGCACCCTCCGAATCCAGGCCGCAGCTCATGGAGTCACGGTCGGGCTCAGATTCCGCGTCGGAGCAGTCGGAGCCGAGGCACAGGCCGCCCAGCCCCACCACTGGGCTGGGCACTGGGGCCATGCTCGGGCCGCCACGGCTGTTGAAGCTGGTCTCACATAGGTGAGGGCACTCGACCTGGAATCTGCTGAAGCCACCTGGGAGGGGACAAGGGCAGGGTCCCGTTGATCTGGCCTCCTGGGCAGCCGAGTGCCCTGGTTGGGGCTGGCAGATGTCTCCAAGGAGAACTCAAAAGCCAGCAGCATGACCTCTCCTGGTGTCCCCTGTGGTGTGCTCAGCACTGGTGGCTGCTCCTCCGAATGGCAAGTGCCCACTGCAGCTGCAAGATGCTGGGCCCGGGCAGAGCCACCCAAAGAGGATCTTACACCCTCAGGCCCAAGCCAAGGCAGGCACGAGGGTTCAACAGAGTTTAGATGTATTGCCAGCCTCGGGGAGGACAGCGGCCATCAGTTAAAAAAGAGGAAAGGTTCAGATGTGAGTTCTCTGCCTGGGTGTCTCCTGGTCCAGCTCGACCAGGAGTACCCTGAGCTCAGGGGCCAGGTCACAGCCATGGCTGTGCTCTCTTCAGAGAAGTGGACCCGAAGAGGCAGAGAGCCCGGGAGAGCGCAGCATTCTACCTGGACGGTCCCAGAGTCCCAAGAAGTGAACATCTCTATCTACAGAAAACTACTGTTTCCCCGGGGATGGGGGTGGGGGCCTGGAAATCCGACGTTTTATGTAGTTCTGTGTCCCTGTGCATGCAGAATGGAGCAAGGGACTACAGTCCAATGACCCCCGCATCGATGGGGAGGTGGGGACGGCTGGCTCTGTAGGTTCACGGGAATCTTGTCCCTACCCTGGGTCTCCGGGGGTGTTTGGCTTGGCAAGGAGCCAACACGCCTGTATCAGCGCGTCTGCCCTCCACCCCCGAGCCCTGCCGTGACCATGGCAGGCAGCAGAAGGGGTGGGGGAGGTCTCCGCCTCCTCCTGCCTTCACTGCCTCTCTCCCTCTCTCTTCCCCTCCCCCTTCCAGACCCTTTGCAGAGCGGGATTTGTTCTCTTGTGGCTCCAGCCTCCTTCACCCATGGCTGAGCAGCTGGGGGAGGGGGCACTAGGACAGGATGGGGGCTGGGAGCCGGCCCTGGGTACTCCGTTCTTGAGCATCCAGGGAGCCAGGTCAGGTCAGATTCTCCCCATTTTCCAGACTCAGAAACTGGGGCTCCCAAGAGTGAAGGACTTCCCCAAGGGCATGCTCGGGGAGGGGAATCTCACCTCCACTTTAGACAAAATGAGGCCGGGCTTGTCCAAGGTCAAAGGAGTTATGAATGCCCTCAGAAGGTGGGGCCCTGCCCTCCCTGGGCCGGGGTCCTCCCCAGGCTGGTGCCCACCAGGCCCGCACCCGCACCTACCCTGTAGGTAGTAGGCCAGGTAGCCTTCCTCCCGCAGCTTCTGGAGCAGGGTGCCCAGCACCGACTCGGCCTCCCACTCCTCGGCCTCGCCCTCGGCCTCCCCGCGCCGGTGCCGGCCCCCGCCCTGGTCGTACAGGAGCACCGGGGCGGGCGGGGGCGGCTGCAGCGGCGGCCCCGGCAGGAGCGCGCGCACCGACAGGCTCCCCCGCCGCAGGCGGCGCAGCAGCAGCGCCGGCAGGGCCACGCTCAGCGCCCCGCCGATGCGCGCCGACTCGTACAGCTCGCGGCTGCGGCAGTCCAGGAGGAGCAGCCGCGGCCGCGGGGGCGACAGCTCCCGGCGCAGCCACAGGCACGAGCGGCCCAGACCCTCCATGGGCTCGCGGCTCCTGGCACGTCGGGCCTCCGGAGCTGCAGAGAGAGGACAGGCGCGCGACATGAGCCCGCGTTCTTCCAGCCCGGCCGCCGAGGGGCGCGGGCCCGGGTCCTGAAGGCGGGCGCCCCTCTGCTGCCCGCTCCCCTCGCGCCCCTCCCACAGTCAGCGTGTGCAGAAGGGCGCCCCGGGGCCCCAAGAAGAACGCCCCAGGCAGCTACTCGAGCGCCCGGCGCTGCTCCGGTCCCGGGAAGCGAAGTGTGAGAGGTCCCCCAGAAGAGGAAGGCTGGGCGTCCAACGGCCCCTTCGGGAGCCGCCGTCGGTCCCTTCCTGACCCCTCCTGGGGGCCCAGGGCCGCGGCCATCTCCCCCCACACCCCCTTTCTGCGTCTCTCACTCCGCCCGCAATCACTCCCCACGTTCGAGCTTCGGACTTGGGGGGCGTGTGCGCGTGAGAGGCGGTCTAGGCTGAGATCTCCCCCACGGCCAGGCGGCCCCGGGAATGGAGGTGGGGCCGAGGTGCTGGGCCTCGGCCGGCGGACCTCTCGGAGCTGCCCTCCTCCCCCAGAAGAAAACAAAAGGAGAGAGACCTGGAGCGTGATCCCGCGGCGAGCGGCCGCGTGCGGACGTCCCAGCCACGGCCACCGCGGGACGAGGGGCGCTGTCCGCGGGCAGGGTGTCCCCGAGCCCGGCCACCGGGCAGAGGGCGGGGCGGCGGAGCGGGCGCGCACGTGGAGGCCGAGTCCACCACCGCCCGCGCACCGGCCGCTTCCTGGCAGTGGGACCCAGCTTCCACCTTGGAAGCTGCTGCCTTTGGACGTGGAGTTGCCGTTTGGAGGGGAGGGGAGGGGCGGGGCGGCGGGGGCGGGCTCAGGGGGCCAGCGAGCCAACGGGTGCCCTCGAAAGCAGTTGAGTGGCCCCCCGCAAGTGGCGCGCTGGGCCGGGGCTTCCACCGAAGCGGGACAGGGCCAGGGCAGAGGCCAAGGGCAGGTCAGGGGCCCAGCAGGGGACCAGCTGCAGCTCCCCTGGCCGGCGCCAGTCAGGCCCCTGGAGGCAGGGGGAGGGGTGGGGACAAGAGCCCAGTGCCCCTGCCCCAGAGGCTGCCTCCAGCCCTACTCACTTGGGGTAACCCTGGACCATCGCGTCCCCTGACTGGACTTCAGTGGCCCCATCTGTATAACAGGCTCATCATAGCCACCGCCTTAGGCTACCATGGGATGCCAGTGAAATCATGGACGGGAGGGGGAAGCAGGACCAGAAACCCGCTGCTGCCTTCTGGCCAGAACTCTGCCCAAGGCTAGCTGGAGGGCTCAGTAGGCAGGGGGCAGCTTCTGGGCACCATGATGGCTTCATTGGCACAGGCCAGGCCAAAGGCTCCGGGAGCTCAGTGCTCTCAGCTCTGAACTGAGGTGCTCTGCTCTTACTATGTCACTGACGCTGGGAGTCACCCCGGCTTCTCGTTTTGCCTCCTCCCTAGTCAACAGCCAAGTCGTCTCTACTTAAATGTCTCTCACATCTGCACATTCCCCCTGTGCTGGCCCGGGTCACTATCGTAGCTTCCAAAGCCCTCTCCCCACCTCCAGGCCTGTCTGCCTGAACCCCCCTCAGCCTTGCCCTGCAGCAAAGGCCCACGGTGGCCTCCATACCTTCCATGGACACAGGGTGGTGAACAGGCAGGACACACCGGGCCCTTGCTTGTACGGCACTCCCAGGCCAGCAGGACAGGTCAGTAATACACTGGGGGACCGAGCAAGATAATAGCAGGTGTGATAAGTGCTGAGACAATGAAATGAGGTGGGGGAGGTTTCTGAAAATTCT
Source organism: Hippopotamus amphibius kiboko (assembly GCF_030028045.1). Lineage (NCBI taxonomy): Eukaryota > Metazoa > Chordata > Mammalia > Artiodactyla > Hippopotamidae > Hippopotamus > Hippopotamus amphibius. The sequence goes on from NC_080203.1 coordinate 3,232,655, forward strand.
GGTCTGTGTCCCTTCTCTGCTTAAAGCCCATCTAAAGCAAATAGCAGAGTTGAAGGAAAATGCACAGCAGATAAGATAAAGCTCATACAACTTAATCAAAAGGTTAAGACTCCTATAGATAAATGGGCAAGGAACCAGAAAAGACTGCATGAAGGAGGAAATGTAACCAGTCCAAGACGTTTGGAGGAAGGTTCAACCTCAGGCATGGAAGGAAAGCAAATTTAAAAAACAAGGTAACAACAGAAAACAAGGTAACAATTCCCACCTGTTACATTAGTAAAATGTTCTCAAAATGAGAACACCCCGTGCCAGCAAGGACGCTGTGAAAATCAGCCCGCTGCTCTATTGCTGGTTGCTAGAGGGTTCTCTGCTGGTATGGCCCTTTTGGAAACTAACTTGGTAATATGCATCCAGAGCTGAGAAGAACACCACACCCTCTGGCCACTTTTGGGAACCTAACCCAAGGCACTAAGTAAAAGAAAGCAGAGCTATGCACACAGGATGGGCACCACAAGACAGGTAACTAAGGAGTGAAGAGTGCAAAGCCAATGGAGGGCCACTGTTTAGGACGGTTCAGTCAGTGCAGCTGCCAAAGACTCCTCTCACAGATACAAAGTAAGATGAGAAAACTCAGGAGGTAATGCTGGGGAGAGGGCAGGTTACAGAGCATCAGGTTGCCTTGAACGGGCCTCCAGTTGCTCCCCCCTTCCCTCCCTCCCTCCCTGGCCCAGTGGGCCACCAGTCTGGGACTCATCTCTGGCCACAGCCCACTATGTCTTGATCTCTGGGATGAGTCCCACCATCCGCATCCAGGGGCCTCAGGCAGTTGGGCTGGGTCCCCTTACCCCTTGGCCCGGGGCCTCCTCCTCTGCAGCCTGTCCTGATTCTGTCCTTCTTCAGCTCCCCGCCCCCAAGGCTTCTGTCGCCCTCCTCTGTGCTCCAGGCCTCAGTTTCCTGAGGCTGCCAGCTGGGCCAGAGTGGAGTGGAGGGGCATTGCTTCTCTCTCCCATCCTACCTCCCAGAGGCAGAGGTGGGATGCCACCTGCACATGGGCCCCAAGTCTGGGGCCTCCCTCCAGGCCTGCCGCAACTGTGGGCAGGAGCCTGGGGTGGGCAGGGGTCGAAGGCACCAAGGGGTTCTGCAATGTGCCAGCCTGGGGTGTCCGGCTTGGCCAAGTCGTGGGCAGTGGGGATGGCTGCACCTGACAGGGAGGTGGAGACATACGCACGTGTCCCCACCCGCCCTGTCCAGGGGACTCAGTGTGGCTGGAGAGAGGATCGCCAACCCCGTGACAGGTAGCAGTTCCTGAGGTGCCTGCGACTGCTTTCTGGACAGGGCTCCTTGGAGGAGGTGACTGGAGCCACGCTGGGAAGATGAGGATGAGGAGGGAGGCAACTTCTGCAAGGGTGCGGGGAGAGGAAGCTAGGGCCCAAGAAACCCCGCCCCTGGCCCGGGGCTGGGGTTGTACCGGGCCTGCGCCTCGCAATGCCCGAGGAGTGGCTCCCCTGCGCCTCGCTCTGGACCCCTGCTGGCCAGCTCTCCCGCAGGGAGACAGCGTTCAGGAGGGGGATTCATTCTGGAAAGTGAGTGCTCGCTGCCCGGCGCCAGCAGCGCCCGCTGCGCCAGCAGCAGGACAGACTGGAACCTGTTGCCACCTCCGCACTGCAGGGCTGAGCGCAGCCAAGCCCCCCTCCCCCGACCCTCCCCCGGCCCGCCCACGCTCGGGCCCCCCGCAGCGGCGGCCCTGGGCGCCGGCCCCGCCCCGCACCAGCTCCCGGGGCGCGCCGGGCCTCGCCAGGCCCCCTCCGGCGGGCGGAGCCAGGCCGCGCGCTTCCCGTAGGGTGGGCGCTGCGCCCGCCGCCCCAGCTCCCGCCGGGCGCCCCTGGCCTCCGTCCGGCCCAGCCAGTGCCCCTCGGAGGCGGCGGAAACGCTGCTGCCCGTAGGCCTCGCGCGCGCCGCGTGCGCTTTCTGATCCCCGGAGCCTCCGGAAAGCGGCGCCCCGCCTCCCCCCCCATCCTCCCCCCCCAGCCCCGAAACACAGGGTTCCCGCCCGGCCGAGTGGCAGAATTTCGGCTGTCGCGGCCCGGTCACATGGCCAGGAGCAGAACTCCCAGCGACAGCGTTCCTGCCAAATCCACTGTCTTTGCCACCAAATCCACTTTCCGCTGGGGATGGCTTTCTGCTTTTCCCGGTTGGTCTCCTCGCGGGACTGGGAGTTCCTCCAAGGCAGGAGCGGGTGTGTGCCCGGCCCCAAGCTGGCCCCAGCCCCCAGTGAAGGGCCTGGCACGCGGCGCTCACGGAAGAAATGCTCGTTAACAAAGACGGCATGAATGAATGAAACCAATTGTTGCGTGAGGGAGCCCAGGATGGTGGCGCTCCTGCTTTTTCCCCCAGGGGGTCACACACTCTCCCCCCACCCAGACACGCACAAGCACACGTGCGCACACGGCCCTCCCCCCACCGCACGGGCAGGCCGGCACACGCGGCACTCCGACTCCCGCCCCCAGGAAACCCACCTACTACGTGCGTGTAGGCAGTTGGGGCCCCTTTGGTCCCAGCTGGGCCGCCTTCGTTTCAGTGCCTGCCTCTCCCTTCTCCTTCCCCGCCCCCTCCCCCCCATCTAAGTACGGTACCTTGCACCCCTAGTGCCTTCCTTATCTCTTGGGGAAGAGGCCAAGCCAGTCGCTGGGGAGACTCAAGGTCTGTTTAGGGAGGCACCTGGGGGGCCTCAGAATGGTAAGCTGCTGCTGCGAAGGCGAGCCAGAGGCGCCTGGCAGAGATGCCACCAAATGCTGCAGCCTCTAGAGCCCGTGTGCCAGGTGTTGGGGGGTGGTGGTGGGAGGGACTCGGGGATGTGCTGGGGGATGTTGAGGGCTATCTGCGATGGGGGCGGGGCAGGGTGCTGAAGAGCACGAATCCAGCAGGTGTGCATACATGTTGCGGTGTATGGGAGTGCGAGCTGGGGATGCTAGAGGTGTGTGCCTGGGGGGCGGGCCTGGCTTCGGGGAGTGGGGAGTGTCGGCCTCTGGGATGCGGGTTAGTGTTGGGGTTTCATTCAGGGGTGGGTGGATTGCAGTGTCTCTGGGCTGGGAACGTGGGTGGGGTGTCTGTAATGAGCATATGGGGAGTTGGAGATGGTGGGGGCACGGTGAGGGGAGCTATGTTGGTGCAGATATCGCAGGGATGTGTTCGGGGTGTGTGTGTGTGTGTGTGTGTGTATTGAACGCGCGCGCGCTCGCGCGCCTGGGTGTGTACTGAGGCGTGGCAGCGTCTGGGATGGGTGCTGGCCTGAGTTGGGGACAGTAGTGGATGGTGACTTAGCGGCTGGTGTGTGCACTGCAGGGACCTGGGTCCGCGATGCATGGTTTGTGCACGCGCGTGTAAGTGTCAGGGGGTGTGCGTGGCCATGGACACGGGAGGTGCACGGGTAGGATGCGGGGGGGGGGTGTGCGGTGGTAGGACTGAGTGTGTCTCCCAAGGGCGCGTGCCTGGGTCTCGCAGGGGCGCGTGCGTCCGCCCCGTGGGGTGCGCGCTGGCAAGACTTTGGGGGTGCAGGATGGAGGAGCGCACGTCGGGGGGCGGCCAGGCAGGGTGGGGGTGGGGTGGGTGCCCGGGCGCCGCGTGCTCCGCTCACCTCCGCTCACCTCCGTTCCGCTCGGCTTCCTGCGCCGGCTCCGCGCGTCGCGGCCGGGAAGTTTCCGAAGCCCGGGCGGCGGGAAGCGCCACAGCCGCTGCCGGCGAGCGCCGCCGGAGCCTCGGGCGGCGGCCTCGCCTAGAGCCGAGGGGCTGCCGCCGCCGCCGCTGCGGAGGGAAACTCCAAATCCCGCCTCCGTCGCCGCCGCCTCCTCCCCTCCCGTCGCCGTCTTCTCCGCCCCCTGCCCAGGAGGGGCAATGTCGCCGGCGGCGCGCAGGGAGGGAGCGGGGAGGGGCCCCAGCCTGCCCGGCGTCTCCCTCCATCTCCCCCGCCCGCCTTCCTCCCACCTGCGAGCCTCTGCCCCCCGCTGCGGCCCCTCTCCGGGATGCCCCCTGCAGCTCCCGGCCCCCAACGGCCCCGCTGCGTGGGGTCCCCGAGCTTGCGGCGCAGGAGTGGGGTGGGGGGCCCTGACCTAGGTAGGGCCTGGGCTGGGAGAGGGTTGCACCGAAGAGTCTGCGGGCACCCCTGCTTTCCTCAAGAAGGGACCCATCGAGGACCAGGCACAGCTTGGCCGCCTGAGTCACCTTCTGCTGTCACAGGGGACAGGGCATAAGGTCCAGCTGACAGCACTGCAAGTGCCCCCAACCACTGGTCCCCCTGGCACACTCTTCTCTCTTTCTCATGTATCAGATTCTGGCTAATAGTCATAGCATTTGGGCCTCAGTGCCTGGAAGGGGTGGAGCCAGGACGTTGGGGGCGGGGCTGGGAGGGGGTGTTGTCACCAGGCCCCGCTAGCTTTCCTTTGCAAAGAGCAACCCCATCAAGGACCTCATTTTGTCCTTACATCAGTCTGGGGGTCAGAGGAGACCGTTCCCATGCTATAGCTAGAGTCAATGAGGCAGTGGTTTCCTGGCGGTCACACCGTAGTGTAGTGACAGGGCCCGGGTGGGCTCTGGGCTGGGACATGGTGGAAGTAGGCAGAGCTGGGGTGCCAGCTGCTCCACGGATGAGGGGCAGCCAAGGGAGGCCTGGCTGCCTGGCTAGTGTCTGTGGCAGCCTTGAATTCCCCTGAGTCATCGCCCCTGGAAAAGAGAGGAGAGGGGCCACTTTGTTTCCTCATCCATATCTGTGGGGAGAGGGGCAGACCTCGTGATCTCCAGGGCCCTCCGGAGCTTTGCTGCAGTTTCTCTCCAGGCTGTAGGAGCCGGGGTGGGGTCCTGCTGCCACCAGCCTGGCGTGCCCATCCTACCCTTTGCCCCCTTCCAGCCTCAGCTGATGCCCACCCTTACCACCCTCCCCCTGCTTGGGCTCCTGGGCCTTTCTGGGCTGTACCCCCTGGCCAGTGTATCTGACAGGCAGACCTAAGGTGCCCTGGGCTGGGCTGACCTTTCACCTCCCCTTCAGCATCAGGGCCCCAGGGGCCAGCGTGGAACTGAAATGCCAAAACGATGCCACACGAGTGAGCAAACGAAACTGTGTGTGGGTCGTGCCGCATGACCCCGTGCTTCCGTGACAGTGCACGCTGCCAGCTGTCCTGAAGTCAGGGGGCCTTTGCTAAGTAATCAACATGTGCTAAAAGCCGTGTCGTTCATCTATAGGACCATTTTATCTGTCAAAACGTGAAAATACATGGAAACCAAAAAAGATGGTGCCGGCTCCTCTGGTGATCCTCCCGTTGGGGGAAGACATACGGCAGCCGTGCCCACGGCCCTGGGCACTTAGTTGGCCCCCTGCAAAGACTCAGTGAGCTGACTCACAGAGGAGTTGCTGGAAAGGTTGGATAACCAACCCCTCCCCCCCAATCCTGTGCTTTAGTGACTCAGGGCTGAACGGCTGGAGGAGGAATATTCGGATTGAACCATGCTGCCCCCACCCCTGTGAAGCTCCTGCCCCAGCCCTCCCACAGGGCCTCTGCTCTCCAGGCAACAAGACCCACCCAGCGCTGGAAGAGACGGAAGCTAACACAAATGGCCCGGCCAGTCCTGGGAGCTCCGGAGGCACAGGTCTGCTCTGCCCCGGGACCCGGGGCTGCCTCCTCATCCCCAGGGACTTGTCTTGGCTGACCAGGCCTAGCTTGTGCCCGGGTGAGGAAAAAAATGGGGAACCTTCTCGAAGAGGACTTGACGGAGAGGCCAACAGTGTTGGAATCGAGGTTGTTCTGAAGGCACAGCAGGGCCTCCATCTCTGAAGCAGCGAGCCCACGTGCTCAGATTCTGTCTGCTCCTAACAGGAATCTCAGGGTGGGCTGATGGGGCAGCTCCAGCCCTCAATCTCTCCTCTGTGGCCCTGCCCTCTCTCCCACCAGAACCACTGCCCCCCGGAAGGCACTCAGCAGGAACTGCCTGTGCAAGGCGGAGGGAAAGAAAGCTGGGCCGTGCTCTGCATGTGCCGGGGCTGTGCCCCTGTGGGCCTTTGGGTGAAGGTGGCCGTACCTGTGACGGGGTGCAGCTTTTTCAGGTCCCGATCCTGGGTCACTTTCCAGGCAACTGTAGCTTTGAGAAGAGGCCCATCCCACTCGGTCCTTGCGTGGAGACCCTGCTGCCCCCCGGGCCCCGGCATTTGGGTGCACGCACACGTGAGGCTTGATGTCTGGGCAACCATTGGGTCCCACTGAGAGCGCTCTCCGCCGCTGAAGCCATTTGCTCACATGACAACAGCCCCCCAGGCCCCCGGCGTCCGTCCACCACTGGGTAACAGGCCGCACTCTGCCCCTCCCCCATGCGAGGCGCTTTAGCCAGCATCTTCTAGACGCATCGCGTCTCACTACCAGTTGCCATGCCTTCAGGAGCACATCCTAGGCCCTGTTGCGGAGCACCCCACCTGCCTGCCGCAGCCCCTGACAGAACCACATCCGAACATTTGAAACCAAATGGCGCAGTGGTTGCTCTCAGATCGGCCCTTGCAGCCCAGGTGAAAGGGTGAGGGTGAGAAGCAGGCAGGGACAGGAGGGAGCCGAGGGGAGAGGAGGGGGCAGGGCCAAGAGGCCGCCTGTGCAGCGCAGCAGCCATTGATTTCCGAGGGGCTGGGACCTCGGGAGCCATTAACACCCCCATTCTGGGAGGGCTCAGGTTCAGGTTCAATAACCTGGTTATAAACCCCCTCCGGCCAGCTGCGCGCACTCCCTCTCCTTGTCTTGTCCTCCCAAGAAGCAGCGCGCGTGTCTGGATATACATTACAGATGATATAATCCTTTTATCCGGAGAGAGCCAGACACCCACGCCCATTGGCTGGACAGGCAAAGGGAGGCGAGAGGGAAGACGGGGGAGAACGGTGGTGGAAGGGGAGGAGAGAGAGGGCTGAACGGGGCCAGGACAGGCCAGGAGATTGGGGGTGCCGAGGGCCTATAGAGGGTCCCTCCCCTGCTGCAGGACCCACCCCACCACCCCCTGACAGTCACTCTGATGAAGGCCTCTGTGAGTGGCCCACCTGGCTCTCTGGCCACATCTCTCCGTTCCCCCACCAGGAACGTGCCTCTTGAGTCAGGCCACCTCCTCCCAGGAAGGAATGCATGAAACAGGCAGTGAGGCTGGACCCAGGCGGGGGCTCAGTTGTCTTTGGGGGGCGGGCCGGGGCTCCTGCCGATGCTGAGGGTTCTTCTCACTTCCATGCTCAGGGGTCTGCCTCCCTCTACCACAGACTGAGCACCTTGCTTCCCACTCCTCCTCCCAGCACTGCAAGGCCCAGCCTGGGCCCCATTGGCTCCACGTGCCCAGACCAAGGCCTGACACCAGGCTGGCTGGGTCATTGCTGCTCTGGGGTCAGGGGCACTGAGCACCTCTCTTCACCTCTCTTCCCACCGCGGGAGCTTACCTCCCTCTGGTCTGTTCTGGGAGCACTTCTGCAGGCCCAGCTCTGGGCCCGGAAGCCCTGGTCCGTCTCGCACAGTGAAGGCACCAGGGAGCCCAGGCCCAGGGTGGGAGCTTGCCATGGCCCTGCGCGGTGGCGAGGCAGCTGCAAGAGGCAGGAAGTGCCGTCCAGGGCAGGCGTCAGCGCAGGGCAGGCCTCAGCAGAGCGCTGTGCAGGGCCGGCTCACACAGCCACTCGGCCGCCGGGAGAGACTTGGGTAGGGCCCCACCACATCAGGCCACACAGCCAGCTGTTGCCCAGGTCTCCAGCTCCCAGATCACAAAGTTTGGAGCCGGCCCTCCTTGCTTGCCAGGAAAGCCCCCTTGTGGGACCCTTAAATAATGAAAACAGTAGCTCCTGGTCACCGTGCCAGGAACAAGGGCCACGAGACTTCCATATGAGGAAACCGAGGCACGGAGAGATGAGGCCGAGGACCCTAGCCAGGCCGCAGCCTCCAGAGAGGGCACTGCTTTTCCTGTTAGGGCTCAGGTCCGGGTCATTCTTTCTCGTTGGTTTGGGGGCGGCAGGACGGGGGCCAGCGACCCAGCCAGAGCAAGCAAGGACGAAGCTGCTGGTTGCAGAGGGGCCCTGGAGAGCCGTCCACACAGGCAGCGAACTGACTGTGGAGAGAGCCTGGTCTTCCTGTGAGTCCAGGCCAACCCCGCCTAGGTGGAGCCCCAGGCTGTGGCCCCAGGGGGACAGAGACAGGCCCCTAGAGCAGGTGCGTCCTGGCCCAGGTGAGGACTTCTCTTCTGTCACGGTCCCTCGGCCCCGCCACTGTCCCCGTGCAGCCCCTCTAGCTGCCCCCTCCCCACTTTCGTGCTGAGACGCTTGCTGCAAGGAAGACGCAGGATATTTCTGCCAACTCTGTGGGGATTTTCCCCGTCTAAATTTAGAGAGTAGCTATTACACCTCAGTACCTGCTTCCCACAGAGAGGAGAGCAGCCCCCGGGGGAAGAGAGACCCGGAGAAGAGGGAGGGGAAGGCCAGGGCCTGCGGTCAGCGGAGCCAGAGGGATGGGTCCCTGCCCCAGAGGCACCTCGGACAGGAAGGGGAGAGCCACAGCCGCGCACTTGAAGCTGCCCTCTTGGACGGAGGCTGTGAGGAGTCAGGAGTTCCTTGCAGGGATCCTCAGAGTTGTCTCCCTCTGTCACCATGTGCCTGGGCAGTGTGTCAGGTCCCTTGTGCTGTGGGGCCTCGCCCGGTGCCCAGCAGGTGGTGAGCACTCAGTGCCTGCCAGCTGGCCACCTCCTCCCCCACGCCCTGCCAGCAGCATGTCAGCATCACGGAAAGAAAAGGCAGGGCCTGTCGGGGCACAAAGGGTCACGGCTCAGCCTGAGTCGCTCCGGGGTCCTGTTTGTCTCTGCTGTCGCCAACCTGAGGCAGTGGCCTGAGGCTGGTTTTCTAGCTGTGGCAACCTCTCTTCATGGCACCTCCACTTTGGGGACACCTGCTTGGGCTGGCGTGGGCAGAGGCCATGAGGGTAACGCAGCCCAATGTGTCAACCTGCTTGACTCTTGGGACCTGGCCAGAGCCACAGGGACTGTGACCGTGACTTTGGCCTCCCCATGGCACCCCTGGCCTGAACTGTCTGTTCTCTGCAGCCGCAGAGGAGAAAGGGGGGTCAAAGATGGAGTCCCCAAGTCTATAAGCCCAAGAGGACTTCTCCCAATCATTACAACGAAGTCACCAAGGCCCAGATGCAAACGTCCTGTGCTCCGGCTCTCAGTGACGGCCCCATTCACTACAGCAACAAGGGAGACAAAGTGTCCAGAAGCTGTCTTCATCTTCAGGAAGTGGGACATGGGGTGCTCGGAATGCTGTCTCCTTATTACCTACCTTAGCCCACCCTTCCCCATGGCTCCCATCACCGTGTCCTCTCCCCGCCGCCCCCCCACCCGCCCCTGTCCTTTCAGCACCAGCCTTGCCTCCGCTCAAGTCACTAAATAGCTCTCAACAGTCCTTCTATGATACTTTGTAATAACCTATAAGGGAAAAGAATCTGAAAAAGAATATATATATATATATATATATATATATCACTGAATCACTGTGCTGTACACGTGAAACTAACACAACTTGTAAATCAACTATACTTCAAATAAATAAATAAATAAATAATAAATGCTTTGCTAAATTAAACAAAAACCTGTGCATAACACAAAATGTCAAAAAAAGTATCCTTCCATGACGCTTTGTGTCTTCGGAGTGGAGACACCCCTGCGTGTTCTTCCACACCCACCTCCCAAGGCGGTGGCTTCTAGATGTGACTTGTCCACCTTCGTGTCAAACTCCAGGGCTTTCAAGCTTCTTCCTTTCAGCCACCCCACCTCTCACTCCCTGCTTCTCCGGTGACCCTGGCCCCCTCTCCACTCCGTACCCTGCTCTCCGCCTGTTGAATCCCTTACTTGCACCTGTCTACTTCCCTTCCCACAATCCTCAGGGGCCAGCCCCAATCTCCATCGGTCTGCTGGAGCCCAGCTGAGGCCTGACTCTCCCAGCGGGTGCCTTTGCCACCCACGTGACCAAGCACGTTCAGGCCAGTCGGGGGAGAGCTCCTTGGACTTCCTGCCCTTCCTGAGTCAAAGCCGCCAGCAGTTATAGTCCCAGTGCCCTGGCGTCCAGGCTCAGATGCCGCCTGCCGAGGTACCCTCTCGTCTTCTCTGCCTCAGACCCTGGAAACCCTGAAAGCCCACCCCTCTCTGCCCTCTCAGTTTGCGTCTCACCACTCTGGCCATTTCACTCAAGTATGTCTCAGGCTCTGAGGTCCTCTTCTCCCTCTACGTGTTTCCCCTGGATGACCTTAGCTCCTCTCCTGGGTGATGACTGTGACATCAGTGTCTCCACTGCCACCTGGATGACCCAGTGTCCTTCAAATGCATTGTGTGCCACAGGGAACTCACTGTCTCCCCCTCAGTTGCCCACATCCTGGCCTTGGGGGTGGTACTCAACTCCCCTTTCTTTCCACCACCCCGTCACGTTAACAGTTTCTGTTGAGTTTGCTGCCCTCCTATCACTGGCCAGGCCCTGCCCCCCTTCGCTGTCCTCAGCCTCCAGGCTCAGTCCTCCCTTCGTCCCCGACATGGTGGACGTGGCAAGTGTCCAAAAGCGGAGGCTATCGGCACTTCTCCCCTCAGCACCCTTCAATGGCCCCGAGCGGCCTCGAGGACACAGTTGGAGCACTTCGGGTGGCTCACAAGGTCCTATGCCACCAGCTCCTGCCACCTCCCAGCCCGTCTCCCGGGACACTCCTCCAACCCCACTGCACTACCAGTGGTTGCCAGAATATACAGCTGTCTCGTGTCCATTTGCTTTATTCAAAATAACCTCATACTCTGAGGCTCCAGGTGCACACACATTCTGCGGGACCACTCTTCAGCCCACTCTGGCCGGCCTCTGCCCCCAATTCACGTCAGCCCACGTGCAAAATACATTCCCACCACCCCGCCATCCCCTAACGTCTTCACCTGCCATGCTCTCGCCACTTGATGTCGCAGCCCACCATCTGCCTGGCGAGGGAGCACCCGCTTTCTTCCCTTTACTGGGCCCACCTGGCACAGGTTGGCTGTGTACTCCCAGGCCTGGACCACTGCAGCTCTTGGCCGGGAAGCCACCTCTTTCGGTTGACAGAACATTTGGAGGACAGGGGCCCTGTCGTATTGGTGTCTCTGTCCAACGCTTAGCACCCAGCCTGGCTCTGGAATGGGTCTCCAGGAACGTGTGTAGACCCCAGGAGCAAACGGATCCAAGATTCTGGCTAGAATTTCTAGACAACTGAATAGGATGGCCAGCCCCTCCTGATTACGAAGCAGGGAAACAAAGCCAGCAACCAAGGAAGGGGCAGGGAGATGCTGGCGTCCCTGCCGGACATCTCCACTCCAGCCACGGTGGACCTCAGAGCGCAGGGCTTGGGTCCTCATGCTGTGCTTTGGAGTCACCTGTCTGGCCGGCCCTGAATGAAGGTGGACACCACCGGGCCGCCGCGGGTACTTCTTCCCTACTGGCCTGGGAACGTCCTCAGCCCCCAGACCGCAGGACCCTGGGACCCCCTGCGCACCTGCATCCTGACGCACACCCCGGACTGGGGGCAAGGCCCATGGAGCTGTGGGGGGCTCCCTGCCAAACCTCTGCGCACATGATTGCCCGGCAGCTCACGATGGAGGCGACTGCCCAGGGAGGGCCCTTCTCCGTGAAAGGACCAGCCTGACCACAAGCGCTGAGCGCCCTCCATGGTGCCCAGTGTGAGGAAGGGCCGGGCACTGCTTCGCCGCCACCGCTTCCGTGCGGGCCTCTGCCAGCCACGCCAGGCCCGGGGGACCTTCCCTGACACCCCCTCCCCACCCCTGGGCGTCCACTCCGTTCCTCCTGGAAGAACCTGGGCAAAGTGTCCCGCCTCGGTTTGGAGCCAGGGGCCTGGGAGGGAGGCCCAGGGCCTGGGGCCGGGAGCTCCAGGCTCGTGGGTGCTGGGTTCCCAGGCGCAGCCCTGCGGTTGGAGGGAGGGGCTGGGGTGCAGGCTCGGCCGTCCTAGGCACCCCCCACCCCGCCTGGTCCCCCTGTCCCGGGCCCCTGGCTGGATGGCCCACAGCGCCACGACCGGTGGCCGGGCCCTTTCTCTCGGACACCTCTGTGCCGGGGAGTGTGGCAGAGCCATCCACCCGCGGACGGCCCCGAGGGACGCAGGTGACTGCGGCTGTAGGTGGGACGGGGGCAGCACTTCCACTGCCTGGCAGGTGGTGCCAGGCCCGTCCCCCCATCCTTTCCCCCACCGCTCACCACCGCCTTCCTGGCTCTCGGCCTTAGTGGGCATCTGGTCATGAGGAAGCCAGGGTGGGGGTGTGCGGCACCATGAAGGAGAGGGTTCGGGACCCAGGGGAGGGGCCAGCCTGGGTCCCTGCTGGGCTGTGGCGTGGGGCACACTGGGGGGACACTCAGAGGTTGCGTTGTTGTCGTTGAGGCATTGCCTCTGCACGCCCCCCCACCCCTTACGGGCACCTTCTGGAACTGCACGGGGCCTGGTCCTTACCCACACCAGCCTGCTTCGCGGCTCACTGCCTGCAGAGTCCTTCCCTCCTCCCCCTTGGCCCCACAGCTCGGGGCACATGCCCCAGGTGTCACCCTGCCTGCCCTCATGTGTTGCAGGGCTTCCTTGTCTGTCGTCCCCTTCTGTGCCCGGCAGCTTGCGAGGCCAGCGTACTGCACACACCTCTGGGCTCCAGCTCACCTGGCATCGGGCCTGGGCACCGCAGGCCCTCCACTGACGTCTCCTGAGTGAACAATGTCGAGTCGGGACAGCTGTGTAACCCCACGTGGACCTTCTTGGCACCCCACTCTGTTAGGGCACAGAGAGAACAGGGCCCTGGCCGGCCTCTGGAGACCCCTGCCCACGTGTGGGACTCCAGGCACAGCCTGGCGCCCCTGCACTGGCCCGCAGCCGTCTGACCACTTGCCAGGGTCCCTCCCTGCCTAGGGCTGCCCTCCTCCTCCCTCACTGTTGGCACGTGTCATACCACCTTCTCGTTCCCATGGCCTTCTCCTGCTTCCAGATGAGGACTGTGAATTCCTGGGGCCTGAGCTCTGATGACCATCTTGATTCCTTCCTGTGTGCTCGGGTGTACCCCATAGCCCACGGGCACCGTTGGAGAGCACCCCCAGCCTTCTCTTCCACCGACCCTCACCTGATGCTCATCCCTCAGGGGGCGAGTGGGTGCTTTCCAAGGATGGGGCTGGTCACCCCTGCCCCACCCTGAGGTGCTTGCTGGGCATATGCTGAAGAGGAAAGGTGGGCAGGGCGGGAGGAGGATGAGCTGCCTTGGCATCCTGTTGGCATCCCTGGGACACCTCTGCTGTGGGTTCTTTGCCCAGTCAGCCTTGGTTACTGCGGAAACCGGAGCCTCGTGCACATACTCAGCATCTGGGAGGAAGAAGACAAGCACCTCTTCAAGGAATGAGGGACTGGATGCCCACAATTTTGCACAGAATCCCACTGGATGGCCCCAAAGATGTGCACTGAGAGCCTGGCTGACTCCCAGGGTGGCAGGGACCCCGGGGTGGGCCAGGGAGAAGGCTGCGTGCACCTGCTGGCTCCCTGTGTTGGCACTAAAGCTTGCTCCATCAGCAGCACTATGGCAGCGCAGACCCGGAACAAGGGTAGTCACGTGGTGTCCACACGTGAATGTGCATGAGCCTTCACAGGGCATAAATTCACCTCTCCAGCCATCCAGGCAGATTGGCAGGGAGCCTGCCAAGGTTGAAACACACGCACATGTGCACACTCTCGTATATATCCAATTAAGATTTAATTGGACCACATAAGCTGTAGCCAACAAAAGGGACAATAATTAAAAAGACCAAAATGTTCTAATACAACATTAGTATAGCACTTGTTATAGGTTGAATTGTTCCCTCCCCACCACCCCCAGTCACATGTTGAAGTCCTACCCTCCCTGTACCTGTGAATGTGACCTTATTTAGAAATAGGGCCATTGTAGATGTAATTAAGATGAGGTCATACCGGAGTGGGGTGAGCATCTAATTCAATATGACTGGTGTCCTTATGAAAAGGGGACATTTATTTATTTATTTATTTATTGGCCATGCCGTGAAGCATGCAGGATCTTAGTTCCCTGACCAGGGATCGAACCCGTGCCCCCTGGAGTGGAAGCGCAGAGTCTTAACCCCTGGACTGCCAGGGAAGTCCCAAAAGGGGATATTTAGACACAGACACACACAGAGAGAATGCCATGCAAAGATGGAGGCAGAGCTGTAAAACCAAGGAACATCAAATGTCACCAGCAGAAGCAAGGGGCCGCCCTTGGAGCAGACCTTTCCCTAGCACCTTCAGAAGGAGCAGGACCCTGCAGACAACTTGATCCGCGACTGCTGGCCTCCAGAGCTGTGACACGATAAATGTCTGTTATTTTAAGCCACCTAGTTTGCGGTACTTTGTCATGGCATCTCTAGCAAACTAGTGGAGAGCCTTACAATTTTCAAAATGCTTTCTCATCTGTTGTATCATTTAAAGCTAAAATATCCCTATGAGGTAGATAGTCTTAGCATTTCACAGATGAAGAGACTAAGATTCAGAACATTTGAATGACTTTCTCAGAGTATTCAGTCAGTTTGAAGCAGACCCGGGGCTCAATGAAACTCATCTAGTTTAAAATCTAGATCCAGTGAAATGTAAGAGCGTTAAAGTCTCCCAGCTTCCTGATACAGTCAGGTTTTAATTTTATTTTAAAGGGTTTATTTCTGAAGCTTTGGGCCCGACAGGTATTATTGATTGAATGAGTCGAGGCAAATTGTACATCCTTACTCTATGCATGGTCCTACCTCTGATAAATTGACTCCTTTTAAGGGAGAGAAACAGTCAATCTTTCTCTCTCTCTCTCTTTTTTTTTTTTGCTATAAATATCCCTCCTCAGCACTGCTTTAGCTGCATCTCACAAAATTTGCTGTGTTGGAGTTTTATTTTCATTCATTTCAGTGTATTTAAATTTTTTTCTTTAGACTTCACCTTTGCCCCATGGATTACTTAAGAGTGTGTTGTTTAGTTTTCTAGTGTCTGGAAATCTTTTGTGTTATCTTTCTGTTATTGATTTCTAGTTTGATTCTATTGTGGTTGGAGAACATACTCTGTATGATTCCAGTTCTTTTCAATTTGTTGAGGCTTGTTTTATGGCCTGGGATATGCTCTATACTGGTATGTGTTACATGGTGTTTGTAAAGAATGCATATTTGTTATTATTGGGTAGATTGTTCTTTAAATGTCTATTACATCCTGTTTGTTGATGGTGTTTTTGAGTTCTTCTATATCCTTGCTGATTTGTTTTGCCAGTTTTTGACACAGGAGTGTTGACATCTCCAACTATACCCTTCATATGATGTGATGAGAATGGTTGTTTACCTCTGTGGTCTTCCTCCCCCAAAACCACAGCCCCAGTCTAATCATGAGAAAAACATCAGAGATAAGATGAAGATCTTCAGCTGTGTTTCTCCCAGGGGCCTTTGCCACTCTGGACCTGGTTAGAGGTTTGGTCCAAACAGAGCAGCAGCTCTGGGGAAAGGGAAGCAAGAAAATTCGGAAGAGAGATTCAGAGACTTGAGGAGTTTGAACACATGGCTAACAAGACAGTTTCAAGTTCTGAAGCTGCCCAGAGTAGAAAGCTAGTAGAGTAAAATGATGACAATAACAGACACTTAAGTAGCTTCAAGAACAGTGCACACTTGTTACTGGAGTTAATAAGAAGAATTTCAGTAGACAGATCGAAGGATAGCATGGTCATCGTTTAGACCCAAGTCAGTGGCCTGGAAGATGAAGTATAAAAAATATGAGCAAAGAGCAAACATATAAGGAGAAAGAAATTATGATAAAACAGATGAAGAAATTTGAAGATAAATGTAGAAGCCCAAGCATGAGAAAAATTAGAGGTATTTTATAGAATGACCCTCCTTTTGGTTCTAACAATTTTTGCTTCACATATTTTGCAGCTCTGTTATTTGGTGCATGCACATTTAGGAGTGCTATGTCTTCTTGGTGGACTGACCCTTTATCATGATAAGTTTTTGTTGTTGAGGTGAATTTTTTATTTTTATGCAGTTGAATTTTTTTTTCCAGTTATGCTTTTCATGATTTAGGGGACCCAGCAGAAGAAGAGGGTCTTGGAGGGAAAGGAAACTCAACTCAGAGGAGGTAGTTTTGGTTTCTTTGGCTATTCTAGACTGAAATTAAGGAAAAGAAAGGGAAGCCTGGACTGCTCTCTGCCCCTCACCGTGGAAAAGGGAGGAAGCCACCAGTGAATATTCTCACCTGCTTGGGAACTGAAAGCAGGGGCATGGATGGGGCTGGGAGTTTTGATAAGAAACCACGAAGAGGTGTTTCCTTATTCTACCTCTAAAGACAGACTCAGCTTTAACAAGCAATGGCAATTTGTAGTTGACATTGAAACAAGGTCCTTAATTTATTCTTTTTTTTTTTTTTTGCTGTACTGCATGGCTTGTGGGATCTTAGTTCCCTGACCAGGGATCAAACCTGTGCCCCCTGCAATGGAAGTGCAGTGTTAACCACTGGTTTGCCAGGGACGTACCCTTAGTTTATTCTTAATTAATGGCATTCCTTTAAACCCTGCTCTAAAGTATAGCTTTTCCTAAGTATGCTCCCAACCTAGTAGTTGATAATTAGTTATGTTAACTAAGAGCTTATCTTTAGGGAGGAAGCATAATTTAGTTGGCATCTAACAAGTGTCTGTGGAATGAGTGAATGAAGTGATTAGATTGGTTTCCAGGGATAATCTAGGTCTGGGAATAGTTATTAAGATAGCAGCTGAAAACCCAGGAGGAAGTGGACTGCCTTCAATAAGTGGCCAACAAAATTCACAGATTGGGCAGGACCAGGGAAATCTTTGTAGAGGGTGGGCCCTGGAGCTGAGTCTTGAAGTAGGAGTTCATCAGGTGGAGCAGGTAAGAAAGTGGTACCAGGAGGGCACAGCATGGGCGAGAGCATGGAGGTATGAAAATGCTTCACCTCTCAGGGTCCCAGAAACACACCTTGTGGCATGTATGCGTTTGTGTCTGTTTGGGGTAAAAATGAACCTGGAGGTGTAGAAGAACCGGATGTGCACAGCCACATGGCTGCTGCATCAGAGGAGGGGGCCGTGGGGAGGGCGATGGGCAAGGCTGCCCCTTTTGTTCAAGAGCCCAAGGGTGCTTCTCCGATGCCAGCTTGTCTCCCAGAGCCCCTGGGAGCAGCCACCTTCCTGGGCCAACAGGAAGGTGACCATTGAATAGGCCACTTGCAGTGCTACTCTTCCAAGATCTGGCTGTGTGGAGATACTTGGGGCTGCAGGGCCCAGCCTCCTTGCCAGCCTGTCAGGGGGATTCAATGATTTTCACTTGCATGTGCAAGGCAAAGGCAGTTGTGTATGTGTGTGTGCGTGCATGTGTGTGTGAACCTTCACTCAGCCCCTCAGAGAACTGCTGGAGGGGAAAGGGCTAGAGCCTTTCACAGCCCCCAAGCAGGCTGCATTAGCACTAAAGGGAGTGGGGCTTTGGGGCACCATGGCCATCACTCAGCCTCCAGGCAGGAGGCCTGCGTGCGTGCTCATGGGTGGGTCTGGAAGGACAAGAGGTGGACAGAACAGGAAGGCATCTGGGAGGAATAAGCGATTGCACCTGAAGCTGCATCAGCCATGGCCGGGCAGAGGGGAGCCGGGGTCACACAGTGGCTGAGCGGCTTGGCTAGGGAGCTGGGTGGTGGATTTTCATGATGCATCCCCGCAAGGGAGGCAGGACATCCATCCCCGCATCCCTGGGAGATCGTGGGTGGGTGGTTGGACCCACGAATCTGGGGCTTGGCTGCAAGCCTGAGCCAGGCACCCTGGGTGGCAGACAGTGGGGGTGCGCCCCCCAACTCAGCGGGCCCGGCCCCCTTCCTGCCCGCCCCTTGAGGTTCCGGCTCTGGTCATACCTGACCTTTGCACTGAGTTGACGCACATTCTCTCTCTTCTGGGTATGAGCTTGTTTCCCCTTGACTCTGCCTCCTTGTGAGGGCAAGTGCCTGGGGCGATTGCTGTCTGGGCCCACTCCCACCCCAGGACCCCGCTTCCCATGTGCAGCCCTGGCAGATACCTGCCACCCTCACTGGCTTTGACCTGGTCCCATGGGGGAACAGGGCCTGACGTGTGAACTCAGAGCTCCTGGGCACCCCCTACCCGGCAGCTGGAGCCCAGCTTAGGGCACCCCTGTGGGCCAGGCCCTGGCCCTGCTGGCAAAGGCATGGGCTGAAGTTCCCAGGGCGGGCCGTCTCTGCCTGCAGAGGGTGAAGCCACCTCTCTCAGAGGCCCTGGGCCCCCGGCCACAGTAAGGGGAGGCGGACGGGGCAGAGATGGAGCAGGACAGTCCTGCGTGGAGCTGGCTGGTGCATCCACAGGCTTTCAGCAGAATCCCCACTCTCCTCCCGCCGAGCCCCCGTGGCACCGACGTCTACTTCCTGCCCTCTGCGAAGTCGGTCCATGGCCTCCTCGGGCCTGGCCTCCCACTGCTGGCTCGGAGTTTCCCTCCTTCCCAAGGGGTCGGCTCACTTCACCCTGGACCCTTTCCCTAGGTTCCTTCCCGGCTGGTGGCCCGGGGGTCTGCGGCGGAGCTGGTGCCGCGCTGCCCATCTGCCCCCGGGAGGAAGCCGCTAGCCCACGTGCTGGCTCCCGCACGCCTCAGCTACCTTGACTGTCTGTCCCCGGCCAGCCTCAGACACGGGGAGACAGGCTGGGGAGAGTGCCAGCCAGGGGGGCCGGGGCAGTGAGGACCTGCAGCAGGGCTTTGGCGACATGTCCCCAGGAGCCAGGCCACGTGGTTTTGAGCAGGAGGCCCCCTGCCCCTGGGGGCACGATCGGCCATGGCTCTGATACCCAGGGCGCCCCTCAAAGAGGGAGAAGGTGCAGGAGGCAGTCCCGGGTGACGGCGGCCACGGCAGGGGCTGCTCCCCGCTCTTGCAGGGGGTGATGGGCCTCTTCATTCACTCAAAAAACAGTGACGCGCCCCTGACAGGCCACGTGCTGTGCCGGGTGCTGATGGAACAGGGAGCAAAGCCAGTGACTGTTGTTCAGGCGGTGACATTCAAGCAGGGCAGCCAGATGGTCACCCGGATAAAAGGCAAGTTTCCCAAAGCTCAGGGTGTAGCCGTGGCAGGTCCCCTCTGGTGACTGGTGGGCCCTGGGTGGCAGTGAGCCCGCAGCTGTGAGGGGAGGGGCTAGGCTCAGGGTAGCACGCTGCCCCCGGCGGCCCCTGCCCCCATGGGGGGACCTCTGGGACCCTCCCCTCCTTGTGCCTCCTGCCTGCAGTGCCGTCCCCCCGACCCCCCCAACCCTCCCTCCCCCCACAACCGCCCCCCCCCGCCCCCGCCCCGGCTATCCAGTCTCCCATTCTTAACATGTAAACCCAAGGATGCCTCAGACGACCAGCCTGTCGGGCTGTCCCGGGTCTCCACTGCTCCCCCTGCCCTCCGTCAAGGCCAGAGATCATGGAGCTGAAGCTGCAGACAGACAGACAGATGGGCCATTGGGCCTGCAGGGAGGAGGCTCATTGCGGAGAGAAAGGAAAGGGCCGAGGCCAGCAGGTTTGGTGACAGGCAGGGCCTCGGCCAGAGCAGTGTCTGAAGCGGGGTGGGTGGCCACTGAAAGGGCAGAAGCCCCAGAGCAAGGGGGTGGTGGCTGGAGGGGTTCCCAGGTGCTGACTCGCAGTAGCCCAGCCCTTGCGGTCGGCGGGGCACACTGGGTGCCACGCGGGACCAAGGTAGCAGCCCTGCCCTTGGTCGGGAGCAGCAGCCCTCACCCTCCTGGTGCTTAGAGGGGCTCTTTCTCACACCCCGTCTCCCCCAGGGGAGTGTCCTGGGGCTGCCCTCACGGTCACCACCACGGGGTAAAGACCTGCCTTCTAGTTCTCTTCTGTCTCTTCTAAGGACACTTGCCATCTCATCTCCAGAGCCTTAACTTCATCACATCTGCAAAGACCCTCTGTCCTGATAAGGCTGCATTCACAGGGGCCAGGATGTGCACCTATCTTTTGGGGGCCACCATTCCCCCCACCACACCCACAGGCAGTGAACTTCTGAGGACAACGGCTTGTGGGGGTTCCTGGGTGGCCCCAGCCAGGCCAGAGGACGGGGCATCCGTGTGGCTGTGTTGTGCTCTGTGGGGGACTGTCACTGCTATGGGGGCTGTCACCTAGCCACTGTCCAGCACGTAGCCAGATGGGAGTTCCGGCCTCAGAGGGGCCTGGTGTGTCTGCAGCTGGGCACGTGCACAGTTTGCTGTCTGAGCCGTCTCAGCGTGTGACTGAGAGAAGGCCAGTGAGGAGGGGCCCGACACCCCCATGGAGGGGCTGGCCTCACATGGGAGCAAGGACAGGCCATCTGGAGGGACGGGAGGGAGTGAAGGGCAATATGGGTCACGGAGATGGCCAGGGTGGGGGAGGAACAAGCATTTTGGGAGAGGGACCAGCTACATCTTGAGGACCTTCTGGTAGACTTCCCTCCGTCCTGCTCCCAAACCTTTGCTCACAAGGTCGCCCGGCCCAGAGGCCCCGCGCCCTTGCAGCCCCCGCCTGCTTCAGGGCTTCTCTGCAGGACGAGGGTTCTCCTCTCCACCCCCCACTCCAATCCCCCCAGCCTTGAAAATTATGCGGCCACGTAAATGCCATTCACAGTTAAGCCAAGCAAGCCATGGTTACTTTTCTTCTCTGCACAGCATTTTGTTTTCCCAGGAGTTAATAATTGTCCTCTGGCTGACTGTTTGCTTAGCTTCCCATGCACTTATCACTAATTCAACCCTAGACTCGTCCCGGTGTGTAAATGTTCTCTCAAGACGTTCAAACACACCACGCATTCAAGTGATTTCATCTTGAAGAAAATCTCTTGCAGCAGGGCACCCTGGGTCTCCCTTTGGTGTCTCCTGGGGAAGCCCCCCATGTTGCAGCCTTCAGTTTATGGTCAATTCCCCACCCCCCTCCTTTTTTTTTTTTTTTTTAATAACAAGCACATGTTTATGTACTGCTTTTGCAAAGTTTAAAAAATATATTTTAAAAGAGTGAGACTGGCGATCAGAAGTTGTGGCTTTGAGGCCTGCCCTCTGTGATCCCGTGTGGCCTTGCGTAGGCCTCCCTGAGTCTTGCTTCCACGATCTATAGAACCGCAGGTTTTGACTGTGGTTACTCATTAACCCTTCATGTATTCATTCAACAGACATTGCTTTCGCAGTGACTCTTAAGAAAACTGTTTATTGCGGAAAATATCACCCGTTAAGCAAAGGTGGAGAGAATCGTTAATGAGGCCCTGGGGACTGACCAGCCAGTGTCAACAGTTATCAACAACTGGCTTGTATTTTTCCTTTAGACCCTTCTTTTTTTCCTGGAGTATTTTGGGGAATTTATTATTTTGAAATCATTAGATTCAAGGAAGTTGCAAAGAAACGGACAGGAGGCTGGTGCCCCCCTCCCCACTTCTGTGTTAATTTCTGCTGTACAGCAAAGTGACTCAGTTCCATATATATACATTCTTTTTTGTATTCTTTTCCATGGTGGTTTATCACAGGATATTGAATATAGTTCCCCGTGCTCTACAGTCGGACCTTGTTGTTTATCCGTCCTATATATACTAGTTTGCATCTGTTAATCCCAAACTCCCAGTCCTTCCCTCCCCTACTCCCTCTCCCGTTGGCAACCACTAGTCTGTTCTCTGTGATTGTGAGTCTGTTTCTGTTTCTTAGATAAGGTCATTTGTGTCACATTTTAGATTCCATATGTAAGTGATGTCATATGGTATTTGTCTTTCTGGCTGACTTCACTGAGTCTGATCATCTCTAGGTACATCCATGTTGCTTTGCAAATGGCATTATTTCATTCCTTTTTATGGCTGAGTAATATTCCATTGTATAGATGTGCCACATCTTCTTATCCATTCACCTGTCGATGGACATTTAGGTTGCTTCCAGGTCTTGGCTATTGTGAATGCTGAAGCTATGAACTTAGGAGTGCACGTGTCTTTTTGAATTATGGTTTTCTCCAGGTATATGCCCAGGAGTGGGGTTGCTGGATCATATGGTAGCTCCATTTGTAGTTTTTCAAGAACCCTCCATACTGTTCTCCATAGTGGCTGCACCAATTTACATTCCCACCAGCAGTGTAGGAGGGGTCCCCCAAAGTGAACTTTTGACTGTGGAATAATTTTACTTTTACACAAAAGTTGCAAAGATAGTACAGAAGCTCCTGGGTGCCCCTCCCTCAGCTTCCCCTAATGTTAACACCTGGTCTTCCCAAGGTACGTTTGTCAAAACTGAGAAATGAACATTGGTACAATATTAGTAAGTACAGATTTCTAACACAGAAGGGCTTCTAAAAACAATCCCATAAATCATGATCACACCTGATGACTGATATAAGAAATGGTCCTTAAGGTCACCTAATGCACACTTTCCCTGATTGTCTCAAAGATGCCTTCTTATAGCTGTTTTGTTCAGGTATGAACAACCACTGGCAAGGTGCCCACTTAGCATGGGGTTGATTCACTGCTAATGTCTTTTATTTTCTTTTTTAACAATTTATTTATGTATTGGCTGCCTTGGGTCCTTGTTGCTGAGTGTGGGCTTTCTCTAGTTGTGGCAAGCAGGGGCTACTCTTCATTGTGGTGCGCAGGCTTCTCAGTGTGGTGGCTTCTCTTGTTGCAGAGCACGGGCTCTAGGTGTGCAGGCTTCAGTAGTTGTGGCGCACGGGCTTAGTTGCTCCGCAGCATGTGGGATCTTCCTGGCCCAGGGCTCGAACCTGTGTCCTCTGCATTAGCAGGCGGATTCTTAACCACTGCGCCACCAGGGAAGTTCGTGCTAATGTCTTTTAAAACCTTGAAAAGACCAAGTCCTTCCTGAAGCATTGCTCATAGCCCAGATATGGCTGATGACATCCTCGTGGTGTCTGCTGTGTTCCTTTGTCCCCTGCATTTCCTATAAACTGGTAGTTAGAGCAAGTGGCATGATCAGATTCAGGTCAAGTTTTGTTGGTAAGATGACTTAGGTGGGGCTGAGCACTTCCCATACTAAGCCAGGAGACACACCTCATCCAGTTGCCCACTTTCAAAGTCAACATGGATTGGTAGGTACAGGTGGGGTTAGCCTGACCCAGCAGCTTTAGTGGGCATCGATGAGCTCCATCTAGGCCCATTATTTTGGGGTTACAAACGGTGACTTTCTGATTCTATAATTCTTCCTGCATGTTCTACTTGGCTCTCTGGATGCAGCGATTATGGTGGAGACTGCTGGTTGCTTCTCTGGTGCCAGATCGTTAGCTGGGCCCATGACCGCCTGAGTAAAGACTACACTTCTGAGCCTCCTTTACAACTGGGTGTGGCCACATGACCAGGTATGGCCAGTAAGATTAATTGGCAGTCACATAGGGTCTTCTGGGAGACACTTTTCAGAGATGCTGGTATTCTCCTCGTTCACCCCTTTCCCTGTTTTCTTCCTCACCTCTGCTCTGGTGCTATGGCTGGAGCTCTGGCTACCATTTTGGATCAAGGCAATGAAGGACACACTCTAGCAATTATGGAGCAGTGAGCTGGAATGATCTCGAAGGACTCTTGATCCCTAGTGATTTTGTGGAAGATCCATACTAGTCCTGAATGTTTCACCTCTGGACTTCATGGATGCACAAGACAAATAAATGTCTCCCTTGGTTAATCCACTATTATTATAAGTTTTCCTCATATGTGTAACTGAACCTAATCCTAACTGACAGAGGAGAAAACAGAACAGATGCGCTCCCTGTTATTATCTAGTGCGGGAACAGCCATTTGATGATGTATTAGTATTATTATTATTACAAAACTATCTATTAAAGAGAAACACAAGGCCACCCCTCAACAAAAAAGCAAGAATGAGAGAAAGAGAAATTCATCTTAGGTGAATGTATCCAGAGTTTTGCAATCAGAAAACAAAGAAGGAAGCTGTTTTTATGTCAGTGTGGATGCAAGGTTTGAGACCTTTTGAAAGGCAGAAGTTTATTTCTGTTTCTTTCAGCATTATAAACTAGATGCTCTGCATGACCTTTTTGATGAAAATAACTAAAATTGCTGAATAAAAGATTTAAAAATCATCCTTTTAAATGAACCAATTACATAGTGAAAAACTAAGGAATCCCAGAGTCCTAAAATTAAATCAACACAGAAACCCATAGAAGTAAACAGAATGCCAAAGCCAATCTTGAGAGCATTTGTGGACCCAGGTGACCTTGAGCTTACTTTTCATGGTCTCATGGATTGTGACTCCAGATATTGGAATGATCAAATATAAACTTTAAAATAACGAAGCATACACTGTTCAAAGATATACATGACAAAACTGATAATTATGGCAGAGAAATGGAGTTATAAAAAAGAGCTACTTAAAAATTCTAGAACTAAAAATGACAGTAACCAAAATTAATAAATAGATGGGCATAATAGCAGGATATGTACAGCTAAAGAGAGTACCAGTGGACTGGAAGATAAGTCAGAAGGAACTATGCAGAATAAAGCAAGGAGAGCCAAAGGGATGGAAACTAAAACAAGAGGGAAAGAGACAGAATACATGAGAGCTCCACATATGTGTCATTAGAAGAGGAGAGAAGGAAGGGGGCATAACCAGTATTACAAGACATAATGGCTGAGAACGTTCCAAAAATGGGGGGGAGGGGGGACCTCAAACAACAAGTTAAAGAGGGCTTAGAAACTACATGCAGAATAAATGAAGAGAAATGCACACCTAGGGATATCAGGGTAAAATAGCTAAAACCCAAATTACTGAATTGTGAAATGTCGAAGGCATTACATTTCAGATCAGGCACAAGATAAGATTACCAGCTAATTCTAATTGACATTGTACTTGAGTTCCTGGCCAGTGCAGTAGGACAAGTCAAATTAAAAAAAAAAGAAGATTTAGAAATTATTTGCAGATGGTATGATAGTTTACATAAAAAAACTGAAGATTCTACCAATAAATTATTCAAATTAATAAGAAAATTCAGCACAGTTTCTGGATACAAAAATCAATATTTAAAAATAAACAGGGACAGAATTTATAAATTAAAGAAAGAGGGCTTCCCTGGTGGCACAGTGAGTAAGAATCCACCTGCCAATGCAGGGGACAAGGGTTCGATCCCTGGGCCGGGAAGATCCCACATGCCGCGGAGCAACTAAACCCGTGCACCACAACTACTGAGCCTGCGCTCTAGAGCCCATGAGCCACAACTATTGAGCCCGCGTACCACAATTACTGAAGCCCACGTGCCTGGAGCTCATGCTCTGCAATAAGCCATCACAATGAGAAGCCCGCGCACTGCAACGAAGAGTAGCTCCCACTCACCGCAACTAGAGAAAGCCCGTGTGCAGCAACGAAGTCCCAATGCAGCCAATAAATAAATAAATAAATAAATAAAGTTTATTAAAAAAATAAAAGATAACATTTACAATACCATAAAATATCTATCTCAGAGTAATATTAAAAAAAAGACACACAAGACCATTTTGTAGAAATGTATAATTATTTGAAACACATTGAAGGAAAGATAGAAAAACAATGGAAATATATACTGTGTTCTTTAAAAATCAATTAATTTATTTTTGGCTGCGTTGGGTCTTTGTTGCCGTGCACGGGCTTTCTCTAGTTGTGGTGAGCAGGGGCTACTCTTTGTTGCGGTGCTTGGGCTTCCCAGTGCGGTGGCTTTTCTTGTTGTGGAGCACAGGCTCTAGGCGAGCAGGCTTCAGTAGTTGTAGCTTGTGGGCTCTAGAGCACAGACTCAGTAATTGTGGTGCACGGGCTTTGTTGCTCCGCGGCATGTGGGATCTTCCTGGACCAGGTATCGAACCCGTGTCCCCTGTATTGGCAGGCGAACTCTTAACCACGGTGCCACCAGGGAAGTCCCTGCTATGTTCATGGATTGGAACACATAATTTTTTTCCCTTTAATTTTTTTAACATAATTTCAAATTTGTGAACGATTACAAGAATAGCAGAAAGAAATAGAGGTGGAACATCTTCAACCTGATAAAGGGCATGTAGGAAAAACCCACACTAACATTATACTTTATGGTGAAAGATTGAAAACTTTCTCCCTAATATCAGGAACAATACAAAGTTGTCTACTCTTGTCACTTCCAGTCAACATTGTGCTGGAGGGTCTAGCCATGGAAATTATGCAAGAAAAAGAAAAAAAATGCATCCAGATTGGAAAGGAAGAAGTAAAACTATCTCTCATCATAGATGTCATGATTTCGTATCCTAAAGACTTGTAAGGAATCCACTGAAAAACTATTAGACAAATAAATGAGTTCAGCAAGGTTGTAGGATACAAGGTCAAGGTACAAAACTCAATTGTGTTTCTATATACAGCAATAAATAATTCAAATGAAATTAAGAAAGTTTTATTTATAAATCACAAAAAAAGAATAAAATACTTAGGAATAAATTTAACAAAAGAAGGGCAAGGCTTGTACAACATTATATTGTTGAAAGACATTAAAGAACATCTAAATAAGTAGAAAGACATCCTATGTTCATGGATCAAATAACATATTAAAGTGGCAGTACTCTCCAAATTGACCTACAGATTCATTACAATGCTCATCAAAATTCCAGCTGGCATTTTTGCAGAAATTGACAAGCTGATCCTAAAACTCATATGGAAATGCAAGGGATCCAGGACAGCCAAAACAAGCTTGGAAAAGAAGAACAAAGTTAGATGACTCACACTTCCTTATTTCAAAACTTCTAACAAAGCTTCAGGAATCAAGACTGTATGGTATTGGCATAAGGATAGACTTATAAATTAGTATAATAGAATCGAGAGTTCAGAAATAAACCCTTACATTTGTGGTGAATTAATTTGTCGACAAGGAAGCCAAGACAATTCAATGGGAGAAAAAAATGATCTTACAACAAATGGTGCTAGGACAACTGGTTATCCACCTGCCAAAAAATAAAGTTGGATTCCTACCTCACACCATACACAAAAAGTAACTCAAAATGGATCAGAGACCTGAATATGAGAGCCAACAC
The DNA here is from genome assembly GCF_030028045.1 of Hippopotamus amphibius kiboko. Lineage (NCBI taxonomy): Eukaryota > Metazoa > Chordata > Mammalia > Artiodactyla > Hippopotamidae > Hippopotamus > Hippopotamus amphibius. The sequence continues at coordinate 3,259,699 of NC_080203.1, forward strand.
TAGAAAGCTCAGCAGAAAACATAGGTGTAAATCTTCATGACCTTGTTAGATATGACACCAAAAGCAGGAGTAACAAAAGATAAAATACATAAAACGGACTTCTTTTAAATAGTTCTGTGCTGCAAATGATACTGTCGAGAAGGTGAAAAAATGCACAGAATGAGGGAAAATGTTTGCAAATCATATATTGGATAAAAGGGGCAGAGCATTTGACTGCATATATTGGATAAAGGACTTGTGTTTAGAATATAAAAAGAAACCTTACAACTCCACAATAAAAAGACAAATGACTCAAATCTAAAAATGGCAAAGAATTTGAATACATATTCCTCCAGAGAAGATGTACAAGTGGCCAATGAGCACATGAAAGATGCTCAACATCATTAATCATCAAGGAAATGCAAATCAAAATCATCATGAGATACCAATCCATACCCACTAGAATGCCTGGAATCAAAAAGACGAACAGAGACTTCCCTGGTGGTCAGTGGTTAAGACTCTGCGCTCCCACTTCAGGGGGCACAGATTCAATCCCTGGTCGGAGAACCGAGATTCCGCATGCCGCACAGTGCTGGGTGGGGGGGATGGTTGGCGGGGACAAAACAAACATTGGTGAGAATGTGGAGAAATTGAAACCCTCATACATTGCATTGCTGGTCAAAAGGTAAAGTGGTGCAGGTGCTTTGGAAGTTTGGCAGCTTCTCAAAATGTTGAACATAGAGTTACTATATGACCCAGCAATTCCACTCCTAAGTAGAGTCCCTATAGGTAAATTGTATGGCATGTGAATTATATCTCACTATAGCTGTTAAGAAAGAATAGTAGATAGATTTCTTCTATACCTTTCATATAGATTCCCCAAAAGTTGACATTTTATTCTGTTTGCTTTATTCTTGTCTCATATCTACACACACACACACACACACACACACACACACACATTTTCTGGATCTTTCAAATCAATTAAGACATGATGCTCCTTTATCTCTAAATAATTCAGTTATTTCCTAAAAACAAGGAACATTCTCTAATCTAAGCACAGTAGAGTTATCAAAATCAGGAAATTAACGTTGATACAATACTATAAATTTATCCTTGTCCAGAGTTTGCCAGTTGTCCCAATAATGCCTTTTCTTTTCTTTTCTTTTTTTTTTTGAGCTCTTTATTGGAGTATAATTGCTTTACACTGTTGTGCCAGTTCCAATAATGCCTTTTCTAGAAAAGGAGCATCTCTGATCACGGATTGCATTCAGTTACCATATCTCCTTAGTCTCCTTTAATCTGGAGCAGTTCTTTGGTCTTTGCGTTCTACGGCATTGACATTTTTCAAGGGCATGGACCAATTATTTGGTGGAATATCCTCCATTTTGCTTGCTCTGATATTTCCTCACCATTAGATTCAGGTTTTGCACGTTCCCTAGGAGTGTCAGAGAAGCGATGTGTCCCCAGTGCCTCACATCTGAAGGCACACAATGGCGGTCTGTCCCATTACTGGTGAAGGTAACTGATGACTTAGTTAAGGTTTTCCATTTTGCGGGGGGGGGGGGGGTAGATTTTAAGACTAATTACACATCCTGTTCCTCGTCAAGCTTTCACCCGCTCGTGTTTTCAGTCGTTGATCATTCTGGCTTGCATTGACCGTTACTACGGTGGTTGTTGCCAAATGGTGCCTTGCCAGTTCTGTCATTCTTTCCGCATTTATTCCTTGTCTTCTACTGTGAGGAAGAGCTTCCCTTCTCCTGATTTACTTATTTATTCATATCAACATGGACTCATGGATTCCTTACCTTCTGGAGAAACAGGATGTTCTAAGCTCCTCCAGACCTTCCCTGGCCCCCATTCCTGGAATCAGCCATTTATTCTAGGATCCCTAGTTCATTCTGAGTTGAAAACTATTGCAACTAGAAACCTATTGGGAAATTACACACACACACACACACACACACACACCACGTATATATGTATATATGCACACATGCATGTACTTCCGCACATCTGTATTTATTATCTATCATCTACCATCATTTAATGTCTGTCTATCTCTATCAATTATCTATCTGTGTCTCTCTCTCTCTCTGCATGAGTTCATACTGACATCTTTAATTCCAGCTTCATTCTAGCCTTCTTCCCACTTGCGTAGTTATAACTTCTAGCATTGAGAAAGCTGGCTCCCATCATCCACAATTCATTTCTGTATTTGCTCAACCCTAGAATACTCAGAAAGCAGTTTCAGAATTGTCAACTTATGTCTCTGCAAACAAGAAAACTACTCTCTGGAGTTCAATATTTGTTTCTAGTTCTTTGTCTTTAGCTTAAGGGCAGATAGGCCAAGGACCGTGTTCAAAGGTTACCTGGCTTAGTTAGTTTCTCCCCCTCTGGGGTGGTTATACATTGACGTATGGTTTGGTTCATTTGTTTCTGTTTGTATTTCATTTTTAGGGTATTTCCCCCCGTACCTGTGATTTTATTTATTTTAGGTAATTTGAAGTTTTGATGCTGTCTGTCTTGTAGTTATGCTGAGGGCATGGGTTTTGTGTGGGTTTATTTGTTCTTGTTTTTTTAATTGATTTTTGCTTGGAAGCTGTGTTGAGAGTTTCAGATATGTGGACCCCTCTGCCATTATCTCGGCTACCCAGAATGCTCCAAAAAATCAATGTTTTGAACATGCCAATCCTTTCCCATTTGATTTATAGATTGAATACAGTAGTAATCTAAATGCCATTTTTAAAAATGGAGCTTGACAAGGTAGTTCTTAAATGTGTATGGAAGAGCAAATGGCTAGGCAGAGCTGAGACGCTCCTGAGGAAGGAGGTGGAGGGAGCTGCCTTAGCGGATTCTGAGACGGATTCTAAAGGTACCACATTTAAGCTGCTGCGGTGTCAGCAAAAGGAGGGACAAACAGCAAAGGGGCAGAATAGAGAAAGTGTAAGCAGACGAGCCACGTGGAGAAATTCACTGTATGACGAAGCTGGCATTCCAGGGCAGTGGAGAGAGGAGACGTTGTCAATGAACGATCCTGGGGTAGTTGGTTATCCACGTGGAGAATCCAGTCTGACAACATCAGGCGTCAGGAAGCCTGGGGAACCACGAGAAAACTCAGATACTGCAGTTCGGCCCGGGAATCAGTGCAAGCCTTGGGAAAGCAATTTGTCCGTCCTGAGCACAGTGGGGGACGCATGTGGCCTGTGGCCCAGGGGCTTCCTTCTGCACGTGATCACTAGAGAAACTTGTGCTGAGCATCAGGACGCCTGCCCACAAACGTGCAGAGCAACCCTGTTTGTAACAGCACGAAAGGTGGAATGAACCCCACCGTCCATCAAGCTGACAATGGGACTCAACTGGTGGAGGTTAGATCCGTGAAAGGACGGAATGCTCAGAGGACCAAGGGGTCCAGCTCCTACAGAGCAGCAGAGATGAGTCTCGGGATTCCCATGCTCAATGAAAAAGCGGGTGGCAGAAGAATACAAACAGCATGATTCTACTTATGTAAAGTTGGAATCAGGCGAAAGGAAACAATGTGTTGTTGGGGGACGCAGATAAAGGTGGTGAGACTTATAAAGAAAAGCCTGGAGTGACACGTGCAAAATCCGAGGAAGAGGTCACGTCTGAAGCAGAGCGGGTAGCAGAGGTGGGGTGGATGACATCCTTACAGGAAATGTCGCCTTTCTTTTCTTCCAAGCTGAGCAGTGAGTACGCAGGGGCTGGGGGCGTTGGTCTCCCTACTCACACACGTTTTGTCAATATTCTTTTGTGTCTTCTCTATATCTAACAGAAACAATTGTAAAGACTAGGAGTTCTGCTGAATTACCTCTGGCGAGGCACCGGGATCCTGTCCTGGCTGGAAACCTCAGAAGTCCCCCTCAGGCCCTGGCGCCTTCCCAGGGAGGAGGGCCTGGTGCTCTGACCCTGTGGTCCTGGCCGCAGCAGCTAGAGCCCTGGGTAGGGCAGTACCCGCGGTTAAAGTGCTGAAGGACTTCTGCACCCATCAGTAAATTGCAGCTCAGGTGTTCCCTGCCTGCTGCTCCCCTGCCCCCAGTCTGATCCTGTAACTAGTGCTCCGCCAGGCCCAGCAGGGGCCCCTGAGACCGTGCTCTCGCACCCCCACCCCATGCCTGGGCCCCCCAGGTCGAGTGCAAGGAGCATTGGAGCTGCCTCCTGGGGCCTCTGCTGTGCAAGGCCCAGCACCCCCGCTCTGGGAGGAGGGAAGAGTCAAGGTTACGTCCGCCCACCGGATCCGTTTGCCACCCCGTCCACAGCCAGTTCGCCTAACGACCAGTTCACCAGTTCGCCTAATTACTAGGTCACCTCCAAGCCTGAATTTGGAATTCAAATGAAGGAGTTTATGTCCACCTTTTATTCTAACAGTGGCTCCAGCTTAATCAGTTCTCTAATGATCAATTTGCCTAATTAAAAAAAATTAAGCATTTTGAAGCCAATTCACCGATGGCCCCTCTGTCTCTGTGGTGTGTTTCCAAGGATTGCTGTGTGCCAGGTTAGGATAACTGGCTCTCCTGGGGGCTCTTTTGCTTCTTCTTTCAAAAGTAGATGTGTCTCGCTGTAAAGCGTTTCCTAGAGCTGCCTGGCCCAGGTCTGTCCAGTGAAGGGGCAAGTGGGGCACGAAGGTACTGCCCTCGGCTGCCTGTTACGTCTCACTATATCCAATCCACAAAGGAAAACAGGATCGGGAGACATGAAGTGATGTACGAAATACCTTAATAAAATATACTTATTCCCTAGAACAAAAGAACTTTAGGGAAAGATCTTTATATCAAAAGGCAAAAAAGTCCTTAAAGTACTCCAGAGATGAGAGAAGAGAGAAGGACTGGTCTGGACCCAACGGCTCTGCTGGCCCTGCTCCTTGACCCTGGGCAGGTCAGACCAGCCTCCTCCTCCGTAAATTGGGGCAAGAATGGTGTGTCCCTCACATAGGTGAGGAGTTAATCGGGTTAATCCATCCACTGTTTACCGTGAGGCTGGCCTGGCGATGCACTTTAACTGCTGCAGAAACACAGATTAATGCCAGCTGCCCTTAGAGGAATGCCTGCCTGCCTGCCTGCCTGCCTGCCTGCCTGCCTTCCTTCCTTCCTTCCTTCCTTCCTTCCTTCAATGCTAAAAAGTTGGGAGGAAATCAGGCCCGATAGCCACAGAACCAGCCTCACAGTAGCTTCCACATGCAACCTTGCTGCCTCCCTTTTCCTTGTTTCTGCCTTTCCCTCAGCCTGGAGGGCTCCACTCAGGTCTCTGGATCCTTCTCTTCATCAGCACCCTCCCTTGGAAGCCTTCCTTGAGTCCCCTGCCCCCTACCCCACCCCACCATGGGCCTCTGCCATCTTTGGAGGGCAAGGCCTGTGCCCCTCTTTCTGCCTCCCCCATTCCTCACTCAGAAGTTGTTCATGGTTTAATGGCAGGAGGGATAACCCCTAGCCCAGTGAGGGGTGGCTCAGAGTGTCACTTGGGGAGAAGGACCCCCCTGTTCTTCCCAGCTGCCTTCCAAGCAGGAAGTGAGATGTGGGGGTGCATGGACTCATGGCGGGTACCTGTGTCTCTCCACTGGGGTTTCTGGAGGCAGGAGGGTTGCTGGAGGGGCCCCCAGTGGGGCCAGGAGGGACTGAGGGTGTGTGCTGAGAAGGAAAGGCTGGGCCGCCTGTACCCAGCTCTCTTCCACCTTGGGAGCAGGAAGCTTGGGGGCCAGAGGGCCGAGGTTGGGAGGGGGCGCCCACCTGGAGAGGAGGCAGGGCTGTGGACATGGGTAGGGCCCCAAGAATCCTTAGCCAGGAGGGGCCGAGCCCACCCCGGGAAAGGGGTGACCCCTCGGTAGGAGCCACAGGCAGGGATGGGGCATCCTCCCCCCCTCGACCTTGGGCAGGTGGCACAAGACAAGGCTGGTTGGCCCCAGCCTCAGGAGGTGGGGTTGGGAGGGGAAGGGGGGTTCAGAGCACCCTGTCTCCATTCCGGTCCGTTCCAGTCCTGGGGATGGGGATGGGGAGCTTCAAATGGGATGTGAGTCTGGGCTGAATTTTAATTGCCTGCAAGGAGCAGAAAAGTTAATGGTCAGGGGTGAGGGGGTGGGGGTGGGGGAGGTGCCAGAACACACTGTGAGTGGTGTAAACAAACACTTATAGTGAGTTACACCAGCGGGGAAAGGTCTGGAACGGCTGGTGGAGCCCCAGGAAGTACCAGAGGGGCTGCAGGCCCAGGTGTGATTCCTGTGCCAGGCTCTGGGTGCCCAGCCCCAGGCCAGGCCTTGGGGCAGCCTCCTCACCCCTCCCCTCAGATGGGGCCAGCGGGTGGGCCTCGGCTGGGGCTGGCACAGGACAGAGCAGCGAGCAGCAGCTGGGCTGGGGGCCTGGGGGCAGGAGGGCAGCCCCCCAGTGGGCCTTCTAATTTCTGAAAGCTGAGCCATGTGGACCGCAGTCCCTCCTTACCCCAGGAGATTTTTCCCAGAGCTGAGGGTACGGGGGCAGGGTGGGGCCCCTGAGTAGTCTCAGAAACCTGAGTAGAGAGAGGGTCCCTGAGTTGGCACAGTGGCTGTCCGTAGGTCTGGGGACTAGAGGGGCTCAGATTCTTACCCAGCCTCCTGGGATGATGGCGGGCCACCAGGGGGGAGCAGGCCTACAGGGCATCCTTGGGCCCATGGAGAACAGACCAGGCCCAACAGGGAAGCTGCAGCCTATGGGGTCCCCAGCTCAGAGCTACTAGCAATTTCGTAGGTTCCAAATGGCAGGGCGTGGAAGAGCAGGACCCCCAGAGTCTGTCTCTGCAGGCTGGGAACCCCTAAGACGTCCCTCTGTGGGGAGGACGACTGAGGGGCTCTCTCCCTCATTGTGTTCTTCTGGCCGAAAGAGAAATGGGCTCCTCCGTCCCCAGAAGCCATGCCCAGGGCCCACACCAGCGGTGTCTCCTGCTCAAGCATGTGTTGGCTTTAGCATTTCAATTTTTTTCCTGTGTAGTCTCCTCTTGATCTGTGCTCTCAAGGAGTATATAATGCCCTGACGTTTACTCTCTGGCCCTGGGGCAGGGGGCGGGGGTGGAGATCTCTGGGACTAGGTTTTTTTCACCGTCTGTTGCTCGCTTTTGGCCGCCACAGCGGCATACCCAGGCAGTACGAGCATCCCATTGCGGGAAATGGCTTCCACCGCGCCCGCTGCCTGGTAGCTGAGTGGAAACCATGGCAACAGGAAGCAGGGAGGATCTTCCAGTCACCCCGTAGAAAGGGCAGCCTATTTCTGGGACCTGAGCCCAGTTATTCACTAGTTCTGCATTTTGATGTGAATTTCAATTCTCGAGAGCTGGCTTTGAGGGTGCTGGGCCTGAGTTTGGGGGGGCTGGGTAAGTGACCTGCTCCTCTCCTTTCTCTGAAGGAGACTGAACTCCTGGCCCCAAACAGGGCCGTTTGTGCTGCCACAAGACTCAATCTGTAGCGCCCGCTAGGATCCCTTCTTCTGCCTTAACAGGGCGAGATGGGTGCTTTGGGCCTGACTGGACCGGACCGGACCCACTGAGGGGTCCCCTCACTGCATGACCTCTTCGTGTTTCCAGCAGACAGGAACATTTGAGCCGCCCTGGCAGCAGGGAGGAGACTCCGGCACGGTTGGGGAAGAGAGTCGAGTTTCTTCATTCCAGCAATGAGCATGCCCCCAACATGCCTGCGCACGCGCACGCTCCAGCTCTGTAGCCTTTGGTGTAGTCGACTCTGCCCCCTAGCGGCAGGCTGTGGCCAGCACACTGGGCTCAGCGGGGCAGGCTGCCACCCGACTCACTGGGATTCCTTCCAGCCTTGACTTAGGAGGGGGGCGGTCTTTGGAGATGAAGGAGACAGGCAGGAGACTGGTCCTCTGATGCTACGTCCAAGGAGAAAACGGCAGGCTACGGTTGTTGTGGGAGAACTTTCAAGAGCATCCCAGGAGGGAATCGCAGCTGGCCTCCACCAGGCCATTCTTTCCACCTGCCACCTGCCACCCTCTCCTTGGGTGACCACAGCCCCCCTCGTGGCTGTCCAGGCCTTTCCCCTTCGGGCTGCCCCAAATTGGAGAAAACTCCTTCATGGCTCCCCCCTTCCACCCAACTCCTCACCCATCCTGGGGGGTTACATCCCAAATAGATTTTAAATAATCCACTGTGATAGGCAGAATTTTGCCTTATGTGACCTTGGCCCTCTGATGTCACTCCCATGAATATGTTACACTGCATAGCTGAGGGGACTTTGTAGATGTAATTAACGCTACTAACCAATTGACCTGAACATAGGGAGATTAGCCTGAATTATTGGCTGGGCCCAGTGTCGTCACAGGAGCCCTTAACAAGCAGAGCTTCGCTGGCTGAGGCCAGAGGGGACTCAGAAGGCTTCAAAGATAATGAGAACGACTCCGCTTGCCATTGCCAGCTTGAAGAAGAAGGGGCCACGAGTCAAGGAGGCAGTGAACTTGGTCCTTCAGCCTCAAGGAAATGGATTCTGCCAACAACCTGAATGATCTTGGAAACGGAGCCTCCAGATCAGAGCCCAGCCGCACTGGATATCTTTTGTTTTTATTTTGAAATGATTATAGATTCACAGGAAGTTCCAAAGACAGTACAGGGAGGTCCTGCGTACCTTTCCCCCAGCTTCCTCTATGGTGACATCTTACATAACTACAGCGCAGTAGCCCACTGGCTCTGAGGTCAGGGTCCAGGGTCTTCACTCAGGACAAAATCCTTTACTTTCCAGGCAGAGTTGCCCCAGGGCAGTAACAATTTCACGGTTCCATTCTGGCTTTCATGTTTTATTTAATTAAATTAATTAATTAATTTTTCATTTTTAAAAAATACAGCTTTAGGGACTTCCCTGGTGGCGCAATGGTTAAGAATCCACCTGCCAATGCAAGGGACACGGGTTTGATCCCTGATCCAGGAAGATCCTACATGCTGCGGAGCACCTAAGCCCGTGAGCCACAACTACTGAGCCCGTGTGCCGCAACTGCTGAAGCCCACTTGCCTGGAGCCCGTGCTCGGCAACAAGAGAAGCCACCACAATGAGAAGCCTGTGCAGCACAACAAAGAGTAGCTCCCGCTCACCACAACTAGAGAAAAGCCTGCACGCAGCAACGAAGACCCAACATGGCTAATATAAATAAATAAATAAATAAATAAATAAATAAATAAAATAAAAATACAGCTTTATTGAGATATAATTTACATACCAACTCACCCATTTAAAGTGTACAATTCAATGGTTTTAGAATCTTCACCACCATCACCATGTGGTTGTGCAAACATCATCACTCTCTTAGCCCTGAGTAGTCACTCCTCAGAGCCCCCTCCCCTCAGCCCCTGGCAGCCGTGACTCTCCTTTCTGTCTCTATGGATTTGCCTATTCTTACCCTTCATATAAATGGAATCATACAGTATGTGACCTGTTGTGTTTGACTTCTTTCACTCACAATGCTTTCAAAGTTCATCCATGTTGTAGCATGTATCAGTATTTCATTCTTTTTTACGGCCAAATAATACTCCATTGTATGGCTAGACCACATTTTATTTATCCAGTCATCTGGACATTTGGGTTGTTTCCACTTTTTGGCCATCAAGAATAAATCTGCTATGACTATTCATGTACAAGATTTTGTGTGGTCATATGCTTTCATTTCTCTTGGGTGATTCCACCTAGGAGTGGAATTGCTGTGTTGTACAGTAGCTATGTTTAAACTTTTGAGGAATTACCATACCTTTCCATATTGGCTGCACTGTTTTACATTCCCACCAGCAGTGTATGAGGGTTCCAATTTCTCCACATCTTTGACAATTGTTGTTATTATCTCTTTTTATTTATAGCTACCCTAGTTTGTGTGAAGTGGTATCTGGTTGTTTTGAGTTGCTTTTCCTTAATGTCTTCAGAGAAATGTCTATTCAGATGCTTTGACACTTTTTAATTGGGCTATTTGTCTTTTTATTATTGAATTGTAATAGTTCTTTATATATTCTAGACACAAGCCACTTATTGCTGTCTGACTTACAGATAGGTTCTCCCGTTCAGTGCATTGTCTCTTCACTTTCTTGGCAGGTGGATTCTTAACCACTGCGCCACCAGGGAAGTCTTAGAACTGTTTAATTTTGATGAAGTACAATTTATCTACTTTTTCTCTTGCTGCTTTAACTTTTATGAAGTACAACGTATCTACTTTATCTTTTGTTACTTATTTACTGGTATCATAGCTAGCAAACCATTGCCTCATCCAAGTTCACGAAGATTTATGTTTTTTTTTTTGAGTGACATAATGTGATGTATTTTATGTTTTTTTTCATATTTATTGGAGTATAATTGCTTTACACTGTTGTACTAGTTTCTGCTGTACAACAAAGTGAATCACCTGTATGTATGCGTATAGCCCCATATCCCCTCCCTCTTGAGGCTCCCTCCCACCCCCCCATCCTACCCCTCTAGATCGTCACAAAGCACCGAGCTGATCTCCCTGGGCTACGCAGCAGCTTCCCACCAGCTATCTATTTTACATTTGGTAGTGTATATATGTCAATGCTACTCTCTCACTACATCCCAGCGTCCCCATCCCTGCCGTGTTCTCTAGTCCATTCTCAATATCTGCGTCTTTATTCCTGCCCTGCTGCTAGGTTCATCAGTACCGTTTTTCTAGATTCCATATATATGCATTAGCATACGGCGTTTGTTTTTCTCTTTTTGACTTGCTTCATTCTGTATGACAGACTCTAGGTCTATCCACATCACTACAAGTAACTCAATTTCATTCCTTTTTATAGCTGAGGAATATTCCATTGTATATATGTACCACATCTTCTTTATCCATTCATCTGTCAATGGACATTTAGGTTGCTTCCATGTCCTGCAATGAATGTTGTGGTACATGTATCTTTTTGAATTATAGTTTTCTCAGGGTATATGCCCAGTAGAGGGATTGCTGGGACGTATGATAGTTCTGTTTTTAGTTTTTTAAGGAATCTCCATACTGTTCTCCATAGTGGCTGTATCAATTTGCCTTCCCACCAACAGTGCAGGAGGGCTCCCTTTTCTCCACAGCCTCTCTAGCATTTATTGTTTCTAGATTTTTTGATGATGGCCATTCTGACTGGTGTGAGGTGATACCTCATTGTGGTTTTGATTTGCATTTCCCTAATGATTAGTGATGTTGAGAATCTTTTCATGTGTTTGTTGGCAATCTGTATGTCTTCCTTGGAAAAATGTCTATTTAGGTTTTCAGCCCATTTTTTGATTGGGTTGTTTGTTTTTTTGATATTGAGCTACATGAGCTGCTTGTGTATTTTGGAGGTTAATCCCTTGTCACTTGCTTCATTTACAAATGTTTTCTCCCATTCTGAGGGTTGTCTTTTTGTCATGTTTATGGTTTCCTTTGTTGTGCAAAAGCTTTTAAGTTTCATGAGGTCCCATTTGTTTATTTTTGTTTTAATTTCCATTATTTTGGGAGGCTGGTCAAAAAGGATCTTGCTATGGTTTATGTCACAGAGTGTTCTTCCTATGTTTTCCTCTAAGAGTTTTATAGTGTCCGGTCTTATATTTAGGTCTTTAATCCATTTTGAGTTTATTTTTGTGTATGGTGTTAGGCAGTGTTCTAATTTCATTCTTTTACGTGTAGCTGTTCAGTTTTCCCAGCACCACTTATTAAAGAGGCTGTCTTTTCTCCATTGTATATCCTTGCCTCCTTTGTCATAGATTAGTTGACCATAGGTGTGTGGTTTATCTCTGGGCTTTCTATCCTGTTCCATTGATCTATATTTCTGTTTTTGTGTCAGTATCATACTGTCTTGATTACTGTAGCTGTGTAGTATAGTCTGAAGTTGGGGAGCCTGATTCCTCATGTGTATGCTTTTAAAAAGAGTTTTACACTTTCAGATCTTACATTTGGGTTTATGATCCATTTTTAAAAAAATTTATTTATTTATTGGCCGTGTTGGGTCTTTGTTGCTGCGCATGGGCTTTGTCTAGTTGTGGGGAGGGTGGGCTGCTCTTCATTGTGGTGCACGGGCTTCTCACTGTGGTGGCTTCTCTTGTTGCAGAGCGTGGGCTCTAGGCACGTGGGCTTCAGTAGTTGTGGCTCGTGGGCTCAATAGTAGTTGTGGCTTGCAGGCTGTAGAGTGCAGGCTCAGTAGTTGTGGTGCATGGGTTTAATTGCTCCGTGGCATGTGGAATCTTCCCAGCCCAGGGCTCGAACCCGTGTCCCCTGCATTGGCAGGCGGATTCTTAACCACTGCACCACCAGGGAAGTCCTATGATCTATTATGAGTTAATTTTTCTACATGGTGTGAGGTAGGGGTCCAAGTTCATTCTTTTGCATCTGGCTACTATCCAGCTGTCCCAACACCATTTGTTGAAGAGACTATTTTTTCCCCATTGAATGTCTTGTCACTCTTGTTGACAATCAGCTGACTAAAGCAGTATGGGTTTCTTTCTATTCCATGGATCTATATCTCCATCTTTGTGCCAGTACTGCATAGTCTTGTGGCTCAAGGGCTCTAGAGCGCAAGCTCAGTAGTCGTGGCACATGGGCCTAGGTGCTCCGCAGCATGTGGGATCTTCCCAGACCAGGGATTGAACCTGTGTCCCCTGCATTGGCAGACAGATTCTTAACGACTGCACCACCTGGGAAGTCCTGTTTTAAAATCAGGAAGTGTGGGCTTCCCTGGTGGTGCAGTGGTTAAGAATATGCCTGCCAATGCAGGGGACATGGGTTTGACCCCTGGTCCGGGAAGATCCCACATGCCACGGAGCACCTAAGCCCATGTGCCACAACGACTGAGCCTGCACTCTAGAGCCTGTGAGCCACAACTACTGAGCCCACGTGCCACAACTACTGAAGCCCATGCACCTAGAGCCAGTGCTCCGCAACAAGAAAAGCCACCACAATGAGAAGCCTGCACACTGCAATGAAGAGTAGCCCCTGCTGTCTGCAACTAGAGAAAGCCCACATGCAGCAATGAAGACCAAATGCAGGCAATAAATAGATAAATAAGTAGATAAATAAATAAATAAATACATCAGGAAGTGTGAGTCCTCCAACTTTGTTCTTTTTCAAGGTTGTATTGTCTAGTTTGGGTCCCTTGAATTTCCATATGAGATTCAGGATCACCTTGTCAATTTCTGCAGAAAAGCCAGCTAGAATTTTGATAGGGATTGCACTGAATTTGTAGATCAATTTGAAGAATATTACCAATTTAACATTCTAAGTCTTTTGATATGTGAACATGAGGACTTTCTATTTAGATCTTCTTTAATGTCTTTCAACAGTACATTTTACAATTCTTTCCTTCCTTTTGTTAAATTTATTCCTAGGTATTTTATTCATTTGATGCCTTTATAAGTAGAACTGTTTCTTTAATTTCATTTTGGATTGTTCATAGGTAGTGTATTGAAATATAGTTGATTCTTGTACACTGATCTTGTATCCTATAACTTAGCTGGATTCATTTATTAGCTCTAGTAGTGTGTGTGTGTGTGTGTGTGTGTGTGTCTTTCTTAGGATTTTCTCTATATAAGATTGTGTTATCTGTGCGTAGAGGTAGTTTTATTTCTCCCTTTCCAGTCTGGATGCACTTTGCCATTATTTCATTTGCTTGCCTTCAGCCTAATATTGTAACTCTTCTGATAGTTGCCTCCACATTACCAGACAATTGTCTTTCCCAGGTATTTCTTCATCTAGCAATGTAGAGCATCTCTATTGACTGCCTGCCAAGAGAATTGAGGGCTTGATTTCCTTGCCCAGTGAACAAATATCAAAGATAAGATCTCTGGCTGACCTGACCCATCCTTTTCCCTGAGTCCCTTTCTGGGTGTATGGGGGTGGTGCACAAAGTGTGGCACCTGAGGCCGTGGGTTCAGGTGCCCTTAGAGTGACCCTGCCAAATGGGTGTCCCTGGGCTCCTGGATTCGTGTGGCCGGTCAGTGCCTACCTCCCACACTCCTTCCATAGGAACGTGTACAGACATTGGATCCTGACACCACCACCCCTGCCCGCCCCCCCACACCGCACATAGCTGATTTGACCAAAGGTGGCTTCCTGTTTCAGAGGGGTGTGTTCATAAACGAGGCTCATCCAATCAGATTATCCCTCTGGACTTAGCCCCTCAGAGACAGAGTTGGTCAAATGATTGTGAGCTCGTGAGTAAAATCTGGGCTGCGCTTTCCCCATGGCCAAAGATATGGGAGAGAGGAAGCCAGGCGGAGGGTGCGGTTGGCAGTGGGTCTGGCCCTGATCCTTGGCAATCCCAAACACAGGAACGGCTCTGCTGGCAGTGACCCCGAGAGGGTCTGGTGGAAATACTGAGAGGGCTGGCAAGGACGACAAAATTGGCGAGAGCTTCACTTTCTAACCTCAATGGGGGCTGCTCGGGATGCCAGGGAAAGCATTGCTGCAGGAGCTAAAAGCTTCCCATTTGGAATGGCATCCACATGCTGGGTGGCCTTGAGAAGCCACCCGACCTTGGATCTGATTCCTTCATCTGCAGTCTTTTTATATCTTTTTTTCCTGTTTTTATTGGGATACAGTTATTTTACAATGTTGTGTTAGTTTCTACTGTACAGTGAAGTGGAGTTCCCTGTGTTATACAGCAGGTTCTCGTTGGTTATCTATTTTATACATATTAGTGTATATATGTTAATCCCAATCTCTCTTCATCTCTTTTATTTCCCAATGCCCTGGGGTAAAGATTATGCCTCTTCAGGCCTTCTTCCCTCCACCAGCAGAGCTTGCGAGGGGCCCAGGCAGCCATTGGAAGCCACATCCATCTTCCCTACTATCTCTGCATCAGACGGCAGGGTGGGGGGGTGGGGCTTAACCACTCCTTCCCACACTCCGTTGTGTGAGTTTCCCGGGGCTGCCACGACAGATGACCACAAACTGGGTGGCCTCAACAACAGAAATGGATTCTCTGCCATCTGGATGCCAGATGTCTGAAATCAAGGGCTTGGCAGGGCTGTGCTCCCTCTGGAGGCTCTAGGGAAGGACCCTTCCAAGTCTCTTCCAGATCTGGTGGTTCCAGGCATTCCTCAGCTTGTGGCCACAGCACTCTAAGCCCTGCCTTTGTCTTCACATGGCCTGTGGGTTAAGGAGGTCACCTGTGAGATGGACTCGGGTCAAGATGTCCCCATCAGCCCCCACTCTGGCCGGTGGAGCCTGGGTGTGTGGAAGTGCCAGCACCCCCAGGCCTGGTGTTCCCTCATCTCCATGAATCCACCAAGCTTTCCTCCCCAAGGGGGAGCAGAGCACCATGGTTCAGAAGTGACATCATTCTTCCTGTTTTGGGACTTTGAAGGCACATCCCACCCCCGTGGGTCTGTGAGTTCACTTGTCTTTGAAGAGCTCCCCGGCTGTAGAAACAGGGCGCGGTCCTTCCGCCAGCTCTGCTCCGCCCTCTGACTTTCTTTGCAGGCCCCTCCTCTGGCTCTTCTTTGAAACCCCTTCTCCCCACTGGAGGGTTTTGTTCTTGATGGCACAATTGAGCATGGCAGTTTTTAAAATAACAGCTTTATGGAGATGTAAGTCGCATACCATAACATCCACTCATGTAAGCTGTACAATTCAACGGTTCTTAATATATTCACAGAGCTATGCACCTGTCACCACCATCTGATTCCAGAACATTTTCATTCCCCTCCAAAGAAGCCCTGTGCCCATTACCATTCACCCCCATGGCTCCCCAGCGCCCGGCCCCCACTAATCTACTTTCTGTCTCTTGATTCGTAGCAGGTGTTTGTGGCTGGGATGTGTTTTCTGACCCTCACGGCGACTCTCAACCCTTCTCAGAGCTCACTCCATTTTTTCTCAAAACTCATTTACTCAAAAGGAAATAATCCCAGGCAGTAGATTAACCAGGAACCATAATCCCACCAGTGTCCACACTTGTGAGGAAACTTCCACCTTCTTTAATGAAACCAAGCCCTGACTTGCCACGTAAATAGAGCTGCTTCTGGCAGCTGGTATGGCCCTTGCGGGCTCAGAGAGGGCAGGGCACCGATCAGACTTCACTTTTACAAAGCTCGCTCTGTCTGGCGCCAGAGGAGGGCAAGGCTACAGGAGGAAGACCTTGTCTGCTTTGTTCTAGCACCTCCGGAGCAGGGCTCAGCGGGCACTCAGTTGACGAGGGAGGGAGGGAGGGGAGGAGCCAGGAGAGCAAGGATCCTCAAGGGGAAAGCGTTTGGGGGCAGGAAGGAGTGTGTTGTGATCACTCTGCGGAAACAGGACGGACCCCCACCCGAAATTTGATTTGGATGTGGAGACTGGTGGCCCCACACCCATCAAGAGGTTATGAAAAGTTTCTTTACTCAGCTACTGAGGCCCCTGAGGTGGTGGGAAGATGGCTTGAGAGCACGGAAAGGAGCCTGGTGGGGTTCTTTGTCACAGTTGGGGCTGGGGTGAGGGTTGCTGTGAGGGGCTTGAAGTGCCCTCTGGTGCCAGAGGAGGGAGCACCCGGGTTTTCTGATTAGCTTGCCCAGACATGGGGCATGAGTGCACAGGGAGGATGAGGCTTCCAAACTACTGGCAGGCAGACATCCAAGTACAGGGCCAGACCCTGTCCCAAGCGGTCAACTGCAACCAGTGCTGTGAGTGGGCGGCACCTCAGAGGTGACACGACCTTGGTGAGTGCTATGGTCCGAACGGCCCCTCCCCTAAACTGATATGGTAAAGTTCAAAGGCCCAAGGTGATGGTACTGGGAGGTGGGGCCTTTGGGAAGTGATGAGGCAGACCCTCGTGGAATTAGTGCCCTTATAAAAGAGGTTCCAAGGAGTTCCCTTGCCCCTTCCACCATGTGAGGACACAGCAAGAAGTTGGCTATCTGCACCCCCAGAAGAGGGTCCTCCCCAGAATCTGATCATGCTGGCACCCTGACCTTGGACTTCCAGCCTCCAGAACTGGCAGAAAGGAATGTCTGTGGTTTATAAGCCACCCAGTCTATGGTATTTTATTATGGCAGCCCAAATGGACTGAGAGGAGGACGGGGTGGGGCTGGGGTGGAGGGGACAGTCTCCTGCAGCAGGGGCCATATGCGGGGTGGGGGCAAGGGCAGAGTGTGGAATCCAGGGACACAAGTGGCTTCAGGGATGTGGAGTTGAGAAGGGAGGGTGGGCAGAGGGCAGTGGGGGCAGGGAGAGGGGCCCAGAGGCAGGCTGCTGGGCTTGCCTATGGGGGGAGGGAGGCTCGGACAGTTGCCCTCACTGGCCCAGAGGTGTCAGTGGATAGGAGGGGAGGGGGATGAAGTGGTGACAGTAGAATGAGAAGTTCCCAAGGACAAGTGGCAGGGCTGGCCTTGGACGAGGCTGTGCTTCCACTGACCACTCTTTTGGGTGGAGGCCCCTGGGGAGCAGGTGGGCAGGCAGGCCCTTTGGAGATCACCCCTGCCTCTGAAGAGCACGCGGGCTTTCCTGAGGTCCCGCCTGGGCACAGGCTTTCCTCTGCACCCCGAATGCCTCTGCCCCTTCTCTGCCTCATCCTTTGAGCTTCAGGGTGACCCCCTCACTCACTCACTCACTCATTAGGTGACTGCACCATTGGGAGAGGAGGCTGCGGTGTACTCAGTGTCAAGGTGCTCAGTTAGGGGTAGGTAAGGAGGCGTTGGTAAATATCATAGAATCCTTTTCTGAGATCATGTCCGCCCCGCCTTTATTGACCATCTTCTGTGTGCAGGGCCTGGAGATGATTCCCAGGTGAGGTCAGCGGAGGGGGGATGAGAGCGGAGATGCCACATGTGGGAGTGGTGACAGGTGGCAGGGAAAGGAGGGCCCCCGCAGTGGGTGTGGCTTGCCTGTGGGAGAGGAGACGCTGCCTCGAGGTTTGCTGGCTCCAATTGGTGGCTAGTGAATGATTCATTTATCAAGCACTGCGCCCAGGCTGCCTGCCAGGAGGGTGCCCTGTGTTCATTGAGTCATTCCCTCGAGTCACATTCACAGGCACCTATTACCCGCTGAGCCCAGAATCCTCACACCACAAAAGGCCCAGGGGGAGAAGGAGGAGTCCCAGAAGCGCTGTTTAACCAGCAAACACAGCAGGCAAGGAGGTGACAGGCAGGCTGCTGGGCCAGGGGCCAGAGGGACGAGTGCTACGATTTGGGTGTGCACCCCAGTGTACGTGGGGGGAGTGTCTGACTCGTGTGCATGCATCTGTGTGTGCGTGCATGGGGGGGGGGCGTGTACATTGTGCATGGATGTGGGGAGCTGGGAGGCAGTGGCCCCATCTCCCAAGATTCACAGCCCCTTTAGGAGGGGAGACGGTGGTGCTCCTCCAGGCCCAGGGACAGACAGCAGCGACAGAGTGCTCAAGGCATGATGGGGGTCAGCAGCCCAGGAGGTTGGGGGCCCCGAGCCCCTTCACACGTGTGCATACACACACATGCACACACAGAGGTACTCAGCCCAGAGGGCCCGCCCCTTGCCTTGGACAGGAGGGGCTGGGGAGAAGGATGAGAGCCAGTAGTTCCTTCGCTGGGCAGAGCACGTGCAAAGACCCTGGGCTGGGAGATCATAACCTTCGGGGAGCTGCCCAAGGCCTTTGCCATGAGTGGCCAGTCAGGAGGGTGACTCCACAAGGAATAGAATGTCAGGCCAAGGCCTTGGTCTTTCTCCTGAGGTGAAGGGGCCCTGAAGGGTGTTAGGCAGGGCAGGGTCTGCTCAGCTTCGAGTTTCAGGAAGCTCACTTTGGTGGCTGGTGTCGTGGGCTATGGTAGCCCCCCCCCCAAAAAAAATGTGTCTGTGTTCTAATCCCTAGAACGTTGCAAATGTGGCCTCATTTGGCACAAGGGTCTTTGCAGATTTGCAGACGTAATGAAGGACTAGTCCAGTGGGTCCTAAATGCAGTGACAAGTGAGACAGAAAAGGAGAGAGACAGACACAAGGGAGGAGGCCACATGAGGGTGGAGGCAGAGACTGGAGTGATGCAGCCACCAGCCCAAGGACGTCTGGGGCCACCAGAAGCTGGCAGAGGAAGGATGCTCCTATAACGCCTCTGGAGGGAGTATGGCCCTACTGACACCTTGATTTCAGATGTCTGGCCTCTAGCATTGTGTGACTATAAAGTTCTACTGTTTTAAGCCACCTAGTTTGCTAGTCATTTGTTACAGCAGCACCAGGAAACCAACCCGGCTGGTGTGGAGAGGACTGAGGGGGGCGGTGGGAGCTGAAGAAGGAGATTAAGGCTGGCCTGAGTGGGTGGGAAAAGGTGGCTTTTTTTCTCTCAATGTTCCAAGCTCCCTCAAATCACAGCAGTTGTCTGAGTGTATCAGAATGACCAGAGTGACTGTCTATCACCAGCTGGGGGGTCCCTTTGGTGTTGTACATGCCTAATGCCTGAAGCACAACTTCCTACTTGTGGAAGATACAAACGAAATGTGCATATTCAACAACATTCATTTAGCAAACATGTATTAAGCGCCTACTGTGCTGCCCCTGGAAAACGCGGACACAACAGCCCTAAGGCCCTCATTCTGGGCACAGCATGTCCTCTGGGGCTCATTTGTAGGTCTGGGAAACCGGCAAACCCGGAGTCGGGTTTTATGAACCCTGGCATTGAACCCCACTTCTCCAGTTGGGAGACACCGACGTGAGCTCCGGTAAGCGAGCCGCGCCCTCGCCCCCCGCCGCGGGCCTGGCCGACGCAGCCAGCTCTTCCTGTCCTAAACCACACTGGGCCACCAACCCGCAGAGACACCTTAGTCGGACCGCAGGGACGTGCAGCTCAGGTGCCGGGAGGTACTTTCGTGGCCTGGCCCTAGGACGGTAACCTCACCGCGCCCCGCCCCGGAGGAGCAGCCCCGCGGGTTTCGGCTGCCGCCTTTCGGCTCGCGAGGGCGGAGCGTACGTCTCCCGGGGGCGGGGCATACGCCTCCCAGGGGCGGATCGGATTGCGTCGAGGGTCCAGGGTCTGGGCGTCGGCTCCAGAGGCCCTTGTGTGGCACCCGCGGGCGGGGCGGGTGCTCGCCGGCCTCCCGGCAGTGTCAGCCTCTGCGCCTGCGCCTGCGCCTGCGCCTGCGTATCGGGCCGGACCCGCCTTCAGCGCCCGGCTGCGATACTCACCCGGGGGCGGGCTCGCCGGCCGGGGCGGGGCGGGACTCCGCTCCGGCCGCGAGCACCCCGGGAGCTGGCCGCCTCGCGTTGGGGCGCTTCTCCTTCAGGCGGGGGGGGGGTCTGGGCCCGTGGGGCGGGACCCCATGGAGCTCGTTGGCCCCGGGACCTGCGGAGGAGGGGGCGCGGCACGGGCCGCGGAGGGGCGGCCAGCGCCCGAGGCGAGGGTGCACTTCCGAGTGACGAGGTTCATCATGGAGGCAGGTAACCGCGGCCGGGGAGAGGGCAGGCCCCGCGCGGCCGGATCCGCACTGCTGCACTTTCACCCAGCCCGCCCCAGCCCGCTGCGGGAACATCCAGCGGGCGCGCAGGCGCTGGCGTAGCGGGGACCCGCTGCCCCGAAGAGGGGACCCGCCAGACACGGAGCTGGCGCGGCTGAGCGGAGGGACGACCCTGGGCCTGCCCTGCCCTGGCGGAGGCTGGGAGGCTCTGCTTGGGGGTACCGGCCTCCGCCTTTCCGCCACGCCCTGCGCGCTAGGCTTTGAGCTGCGAGGCTTACGCGGTCAGGGCCATTTCTTGGGCGGGCGCGTAGGCCCAAGGCGAGGATGTGGGAAGGGACTGGCTCCAGCTAGAGGTGGCGGAATCGCGGCGTCCGCACCTCGATCGAGTGTACCGCGCCTTCGGACCCACCTGTCTCCCAGCATACGGGGACGCTGGCGCTTGGTCACACGGAGCCTTTTGGAGCACGCTGCCGGTGAGGCTCTTGACAAGCCTTGTTGACGAGGTCCCATCACAGCGAGGACCCAGGGCGCAGCTTTCGTTTTGAACCTGTCAGGGCGCTCAGCCTGTCGTTGGGTGCCTCTGCTCCTAAGGCGAAACAATGAAGCCATACGGGATTCCTGTAGAAACACTGTTTCTCCGCCTGCTCAGCCGGCAGATCCTGTTTCTGATCTTTGTTACTTTGTGTACATTCTGGGGAAGAGGGGAGTGGGTGAGTCTGCTTTCAAGTCAAGGTGGGCAGAGTGCGGGGAAATGGTGCAGGACCATTAAGCCCAGTGCTTTGTACATTTAATTTTCAAGAGGTTTTGCAAAGTATATAAGGAAGGATGGCAGTGCCCCCTCATATACTCCATACATGTGCTTGGAGGGTCCATGTAAGCCAGGGAAGCATGCTACCCGTTGAGGGTTTGCTATATAAAAAACAAGACTTGGAGGGTCACGTGCAGCAATACCCCCTAATCTCTGAGAAGGACGGTCCCATGTAGGAACTGTCTATGAAACTGAAGTTTAAACCCTGAAATGCTGAAACCAAAATGCGAAATGCTAAAAGCTAATGCTAAAATGTTTTGCATATGCCCTTGTCCTCCGTGTCAGGCTAAATACTGGTCCTCCAAAGATTTCCCCATCTTAATCCCCAGAACCTGTGACTCTTACCTCATATAGCAAAAGAGATTTTGCAGATGGGATTAAGCATCTTGATGTTTGGGAACTGTCCTAGATTATCTGGTGGGCCCGATATAATCACACCCATCCTTAGAGAGAGGCAGGAGGAGTAGACAGGCAGAGAAGAAGGCCATGTGATGATGGGAGCAAAGTTAGAAGATGCTGCACTGCTGGCTTTGAAGATGGAGGAAGGGGCCACAAGCCAAAGATTGCTGGCACCTCTAGAGGCTGGAGGGAGCAAGGAAATGGATTCTCCCCTGGAACCTCCAGAAGGAACCAGCCCTGCCGACACCTTGAGCTTAGCCCCCTAAGACTCATTTCGGACTTCTGGCCACCAGGATTGTAAGAAGAGAAAAAAATATGTGTTGTTTTAAGCCACTTAGTTTGTGGTACTTTGTTACAGCAGCTCTGGGGAAATAATACACCTTTTTAGGTAGAGGATGTTGAACACAATTTTAATGATTATTGGTTGTTCTCCACCTTCTTTCAGTCTATGGGATGTCACTTAACCTTCCCTTGTTAACCCTGGTCATTGTGAATTTGTTTTAGTTCTGTGACCCAGTGCAGTGATTTTCTTAGGAGCTGTCCAGGGGATTTAGGGCTTTAACCCCTAAATCAAACCATCATGCTCTGGTTTTTGAGTTCTCTTCACTGTGTGGCTCGTCTTCCTTCGAGCCTGGCTGTGGCCATCAATGTTGCTTTTCTCCTGCTCTGCCTGCGGTTGCCTTTGGCAGTCACCCTGCTTGCTTTTCTTGCCTTTTCTAACCTGTGGACTAGTAAACCAGTGCTGCATATAATCTTTAACTATAACATCAGGACTTGTAGCATCTGTTTGATGCTCAGAGGCCTTTTTTCTTCCTGTCACCTTGGCAGGATTTTGGTTAGGTGAGCTGCAGGGGTTGGGGCGATCTCTAGTTAAATGCCTGTTGAGGTGGAAACAGACACAAAACTCGGTCATTTTCAACACATGCAGAAAGGGATATGCCAGATGCAACTGGGCAGTAGTTTAAAGCTTTGCTTCTCCTGGTGTGGCCTGGGGGCTTGTGGGAAGTGTGGAGCCTGCAGAGCTGCCGAAGGGAATGTTACACTTGAGTGTGACCCCCAGGGACTTGTTAGCACTTTTAGAGTCTGAGAAGCCTGCCTCTAAATCCCTCAGGTCAAGGAGCCAGTGGGAGGCTTGGCAGCCTCTGCCAACTGGGCCCTGAGCTCTTGGTCTTGTCTGAGTAGGGATGTGCACCCTTAGGGCCCGACCCCGCGGCTCCCCTCACACTTCGTAGGGGGTGAGCCCTGGATGAAGCACTCCCTTGCCTGCTTTCTCTTGGTAGGTGTCAAGCTAGGGATGCGGTCCATTCCCATCGCCACCGCCTGTGCCATTTACCATAAGTTCTTCTGCGAGATCGACCTGGACGCCTATGACCCCTACTTGGTGGCCATGTCTTCCCTTTACTTGGCCGGCAAAGTGGAGGAGCAGCACCTGCGCACTCGTGACATTATCAACGTTTCCAACAGGTAGCGGCGTCCGGTGTCCCCCTGGATGGGAGGCCAGAGAAGGGTCCCACTAGGCCCTGCCCCCCCAGGTGGCAGCAGTCAAACTCAGAAGGAGGCACCTGGGTGGCCTTGAATTGGGGCCAGAAGCACTAGCAGCAGAGGCAGGTGTGAGCCAGAAGCCTAGGAGCATCTGTGCGAGAGAAGCTGGGGCCAGATTTTGGGAAACCTCGGAGGCCAGAGGAGTGCTGAGGTGGGTGGGAAAGAGGGTGTCCCCGGTGTCGCAGGTGGGCACAGCTGGAGCAGAGGCAGCTCGCAGAGATGTCAAAGAAGATTCTCCTGGAGTGTTGGACAGGATGGATCGAACCAGTTGGGTTCTGGAGCCATCGTCCTATTTAGATGGTGTGGAAATTGGGTCAGAGTGTTTCAGGAGTGTCTCTTGCAGCCCTGGGCCCGAGCAGCTGTGTTCCTGTTGGGGAAGGACGTAGGGGTCCAGCCGGATGGATGGGCTGTGCTGAGGCCCAGGGGGCCTGGGAGAAAGCAATTTATGGAAAGTTACTGACTAGTGGTGTGTTGTAGCCTTTCCAGGAACTCTAATCGTTAGGGAAGAAAACTATTTTGTGCTGCTTTGCTTTTAATAAACAGTTAATGGAAAAGCACTCCCCACCCCGTAAACATAACAGTTTCACGGTGTACCCTGAAAGACTAGGAAAAAAACAGGAGAGGGAGCTGCGGGAGGGCAGCTAGAGTCCACCTGTAATTACCAGGGCCTCAGCAGGGAGGGTGGGCGGGCACACGGGGAAATTGTGGGGCTCACTAATTGGACGTGGGTGCCCGGGGGGGTTCTGTGGGGAGATCAGAAGACAAGTCAGGAGCTGGGAAGGGTGAGTCAGCGGCAGAGAATTGTGATCACTGGAGTGTAAATCCTGTTCCCGTACAGCTTGGTGATCTTTCGTAGGTGGGAGTGTTGTGGGCAAATGAGGTGTAAATAAGGACGGAAAGATCTGGAATGAAAGAAAGACAATCTGGGAGATAGGAAGCTAAAATACACTTGCATTTCTGACTGCATCATCCCTGTGTTTAAATACTTTCCTCGGGCCCAGCGTGAGAGCCGTGGGCATCACTGCCCTGGCTGCAAAGACTTCCTCTGCAGGTAGTGCAAAGAGCCCACCTTTACACGCGACGTCTTGCTGAGTGACATGGGACAGCCATTGGGGCTAAAGCCACGCGGCTGAGTCAAAAATTATCCGCACTCTGGCTGTAGAATTTATTTTGATGAACTTTTAGAAAAGACAAATGCATCATTTTTTCAACCTAATCTCCTTGCTTTTCAACACACTTTGTCCATCTGTCCACAAACTTTCGTGTTCGCTCAATAAAAAATGTTTTAGGCTGAGCTGCGAGCCATGCATGCACAGCGGTCGTCACTTCTTCATCAGAAGTGAATCTCTGTGCTTGTAGGGCTGCTTTCAGGGGACCAAACAGGTGAAAGTCCGATGGAGCAAGACCAGGACTATAGGGAGGATGCTTTAACACCTCAAAACGAAGTTTTTGCAGAGTGTCGACAGTGTGGGCAGAAGTGTGAGGATGTGCACACCTTCAGACCACAAACAGTGAGTCACTGCACGCTGCTGTTCTTTCGTGCAAGTCACAAGTGGGGCATCTGTGTTTGCTTGCACCGCAGTGACAAATGAACGGATGTAACACGTTCACATCTGCACCGCAGTGACTGGGGAGACAGTAGCCTTGAACGGAAAGCGCTGATAAGACAGTGTGGCCAACAGAAGTTTTCATATAATCGGAGTGCAGATAGTTTTTGACTCACCCTCATAGAAGTGGCTTCTTTCCTCTCTGGGTACTGTTTTTATCCCGTACATAGACCCGTAGGTGGAGAGTGGGTGATGATGACTCTATGCTGATGACGGCAGAGGGGCCCCGGCGTTTGCATCTGAACATCCCATGAGTGGGGCTCCTGGGGGCACCCCCCTTCCCCTGTCAGCTGTGCCATTTCTCTGCGCAGGTACTTCCACCCAGGCAGTGAGCCCTTGGAGCTGGACTCACGCTTCTGGGAGCTGCGGGACAGCATCGTGCAGTGTGAGCTACTCGTGCTGCGGGTTCTGCGTTTCCAGGTCTCCTTCCAGCACCCGCACAAGGTACGCGCTGGGGGGTTACCGACAGTTCCCAGAGGCACGAAGCTATTTGCATTTTATGTGGGACGTGCAGCCACCTGAGCCTGGAGCCACATGGGGCGGGGCCCCAAGGAGGAGCCGTGACCGGCTGGGACAGCCTCTCTTGTCCCCACTCCTGGGATCCCTCAGGCAGCTCTCGTTTCAGCTTCTTCCTTTCCGCCCGCTGGGCTGTGGCCGCAAGCTGGGATCTGTGTGCGCTCTGAAGGCTGTGCCCGTCCCCAGACCCGTATGAGTTATGTGTTGGCTGAGGCAGGGGAGGCAGGGCTGGCTTCGTGATCTGCCGGAGGCCCTGTGCCTGCAGAGAGACCGGGGGGAACATGGGCCACTGCACTGTGATTTTGTTTCTTTTTCATTGGAAGTTTTGTTGAGAGTTATAGATTTACAAGCAGTTGGAGGAAATAACACAGAGACCCCATTTCAGATAAAGACTTTGCCCAGTCTCCCCAAATGGCATTTTGCAAAACTCTAATACAAGGTAACAGTTGGGGTGTGGGTTAATGTACAAAACAACTCTCTCGGCCTTCGCGGAGGCCTTCCTGCTGCCCCTCTTACAGCCTCAGCCCCACTCTTCCCAATGGCCTCCCTGACCCCAGAGCCCCTGGTGGACATTCCCGGCAGCAGCGTTTTCTGTCGGCGCGCAGTACGGGGCTCCCCTCCTCGGTGGCGCTGCCCGTGGGCGCAGGAGAGTGTGGTGCGGGGCAGAGCGGGAGCTGACAGGCAGCCAAGCTGGAGGCCATTCAGAGGCTCTAGTCCCCCTGAAAGCCGGTGTCCTATCTCTGGCTGGCCCCTCGCCTCAGGCTGGACTGTGAGTGCCATGCTCTGTTCTGCAGGTCAAGACGCTGTGTCTGGAGTTTTTATGTTTGAGCTGGGCCAAGGGGGTGAGCAGAATACTTTATGATGGTGGTCGGGGTGGGGCCACGTTGATGGAGAGGGTCTGTGGTGGGGTGGCCATTGAGAGTGGCTCAGGCGGGTTTCGGAGGATGGGGGGGGGCTGTGGGGACTGGGGCGGGGGTGGAGGTGAACCTGGCAGGGAGGATGCGGCAAGGCCCATGGAAAGCACTGGGGCTTTTTCGCGAGTGACACAGGGAGGCGACATCTGATCTACGTCCGATCTGTGTACACATTGCGACCGCTTCGGGGAGAGTGGCTGGCGGGCGGAGGGGCACAGGCTCACAGTAAGGAGGCAGATGACTGGGGGCCAGCTGACTGGCATGTCTTTGCAGTACCTGCTCCACTACCTGGTCTCCCTCAAGAACTGGCTGAACCGTTACAGCTGGCAACGGACCCCCGTCTCCGTCACCGCCTGGGCCCTGCTGCGGGACAGCTACCATGGGGGGCTGTGCCTCCGGTTCCGGGCTCAGCACATAGCCGTGGCGGTGCTTCACCTGGCCCTGCAGGCCTACGGGGTCGAGGTGCCCGCCGAGGCCGAGGCTGAGAAGCCCTGGTGGCAGGTGAGGCGGCTGCATTGGCGTGTGTCCCCCTTTTCTCTGCCTGAGTACCTTCAGAAGTCCCTGTACCTGGTGTCACCTTTCTTTGTAGTCATTGTCCACAAAGACAGACACAGGCTACTTGGGAACCTCGAAGCTTGAAAATCCTCTGTCGTAGCAGTCTAAGGCGGGTCTCCCCCTCGACGGCGGGGCCGCGGAGGGACGTTCAGCAGCATCGCCGGCCTCCACCCGCAGATGCCAGGAGCGTCCTCCCCACAGTCAGGACAACCAAGACCGTGTCCACACGTTGCCAAGTGTCTTGGGATGGGGGTCACCCCCGGCTGAGAATTGCTGAGCTCAACCAGGCGCTGTTATTGAATTGAGTGGGGGCTTGTCCCAGATCAGAGATTAAGAAGTCTGGCTTCACGTTGGAAGAAGGATAAGGGGTGCTCTAAAAAGACAATGGATGGTAGGTAGGTAGCTAGTGGATAGATATGGAGATGGATAGGTGATGGGTGGATGGTAGTTGGATAATAGGTGGGTGGGTGGATAGAGGCATAGATAGATAAGATAGATGACACCCTGCCTCCCCCAGAACTACTGAATCTGCAGAGCCGTTTGCCAAGAGCTGGGTGAACTGTGTCTGTCAGAACGGCTGCAGTCCTAGTGAGTTACCCTGCATAGTCCCACTGTTTCTTAAAATGGGATTTTGAGATCATTCTCTGTTTTTTCTTTGCTATCCTTGAAATTTGCTGTTCCTTTCTTCATGATACCTCATTGTCCCTCCTTGTCCTAGAGTGAAATTCCGTGCAAGCAGACTTCGAGGTGATGGGCGCCTCCTCTTTATGCCCCGCCCCTCCCCTGCGACCCCACAGTGGCCGCCTCCCCTTCCCGAGGCACCCCACCCCTGCCCACTCACCCTTCCTGGGAGACCACAGCTTCTCCCTGTCTGACCGCACCCCCCGCCCTGCCCCGGCCGGGACCTCGTCTGCTTGGTCAGCTGCCCCACGTGCAGTGCTGGGGCCTGGCGGGTGGTAGGTGCGCAGATACGTCTGTGGCCCCGGGCGCTGCCCCAGGGCAGCATGGGGGGCAAAGGGCGGCTGTGTGGACAAAAGCATTGCTCCGTGCCGGGCTTCTTGAGGACTTCCACGTCATGTGAACCCAGTGTCCCCCCTCTTTGAATCAGGTGGTGGCTGCTTGGATCTGCCGGGTGATCACTCGTTTCCTGCGCGTGGCTTCCGTGCTGCTCTTCTTTTCACTTGCTCCTGACCATGACCGGGGCGGAGCCGCCACGGCACCTCTGCCTCCCGCTCTCGGCCCTCGGCCCTCACCCCTCACCCCTCGCGAGAGAAGAGCACGGGGAGCAGCTCCGCCATGGGCCTCTTTTCTGGGCGCCACACACGTACCCAGTAACCGTTCCTCTGGACGAGGCTGCCCTCTGGGCGGCACATCCACGCTTCCCTAGCTCTTCACTCTCTCCTGGTGTCTCTGGGCTCCGTGCACCGGAGCCATCGGGCATCGTTGGGGCACGTGAGGGCCGCTTGCTTGGTGATGAACGGCTGCTGACGGGCCCCCTGCCCAGCCCTGGGATGCTTCCTCTGAATTGTGAGGCACTCTTCCTGCTCACCTGTTCTCAGCCACCGCTTCTCTGATGCCACTTGTGTGCCGTGGCGGGGCTTCCCACGTGCCTCAGGGGACTTGACATCCCCACTGCAACCTGTCTGCCCTGGAGCGTGGGGCCTCTGGGTAGATGAGGCTCTGGCTCTAAAGCAGTAGTGAGCTGTAGCAGCTGTCAGAATATCCAGCTTTTTAAGGCAGAGTCCTGTTCCGTGGTATGGCTGGACCACGTCATGTTGGTTCATTCCTCTGTGGGTGGACACTTGGGTTGCTTCCAGCTTTTGACCCTGGACTACATTTAAAAAAAATACTTATTTATTTGTTTGGCTCCGCTGGGTCGTAGTTGAGGCATATGGGATCTTTAGTTGCGGCAGGCAGGCTCTTAGTTGCGGCAGGCAGGCTCTTAGTTGCGGCATGCAGGATCTAGTTCCCTGACCAGGGATTGAACCCGGGCCCCCTGCGTTGGGAGGGCGGAGTCTTAACCACTGGACTGCCAGGGAAGTCCTGGCCCTGGACTACTTTTTGATGGTCCTTTCTTGGCTTGGGGTCTCCAGGAGCATACAGGTAGTTGACCCTGACAAGCAAGCCTGTATTTCTGAAGTACTTATTTCCCACCCAGAGTCCAGGGGGAGATGGCTGATCTCCCTGAGCCAGTGGTCGAGGGAAGGGGTGTTTCCAGGTCACTGTCTCCCGCCCGAGGTGACCACCCATGGAGGGCTCTAGCTTCCCTTGGTGGCCATGTAGGAGGGTAGACTCAGGCGCAGCTTTTGCCCTAGCTTAGCCCTGGGCCTTGACCCTCGTGGTACCTTGATTCCCCAGGCGGCAACCCCCTGGCCTGGGGGCCACGGCATCCAACCAAGGGCTCCTTGTTTTGCTTTTTACTTCCCGTGTCATCAGGGTCCCCCAAGAGCACCCTCAGGCCCAGTGTGTTGCCGGGAGGACTCACAGAGTTCAGAAAAGCCATTAGCCTCGTGGTTATGGGTGTTTGGGTTAGTTAGTGGGGAAGGGTACAGGTTGAAATCAGCAGAGATAAAGGGAATGGACGACAGGTCCAGGAGAGACCAGATACGCGCTCCCAGGTCCCTTGGCCCCGGGCAAACCAAGACCCTCTCATCAGGTAGGGGCCTAGGGGTCCCCTCCCAGGAGTCAGGCCAGGGCCAGACCTTCCTTGGGAACGTGCAGGATTAGGCCCTCTTCATTTGGGCCCCCGGGGACTCACCTTGCAATTTTATAAGCTCTGTGGCACAGTCAGGAGGCGGTCTGGGGAATTCCCTGGCGTCCAGTGGTTAGGACTCAGCGCTCTCAGGGCAGGGCGCGGGTTCAGTCCCTGGTCGGGGAACTAAGATCCTGCAAGCTGTGTAGTGTGGGCAAAAAAGAAAAAAGAGAAAGAAAAGAGGCGGTCTGGTCCAGGCTAGAGAACAGGTCCATGTGTTCCCCAGGGGCTGGCGTAGGCTTGGGTGAGGCCCAGGAGACCTAGCCTGCCTATTTCTGGAAATGAACTCCCCACCTCCGCTCCCATCCTCAGAGACTGTGGATCTGAGAGCGCTGGGGGAGGTAGCAGCCTGTGCTGTGGGCCCAGCTCTGTCACTAGCTTCCCATGTAACGCAGAACACGTCCCCTCTCCCGTATGAGTCGGACAATCACCAAAGCCACTTCCACCTGGAATGTTCTCTGCTTTGTGATCAGCCTCGGCAGGCTGGACCTGAACTGGCTTTGCAGAGAGCCACCCTTGTTTCCAATAGCCGAGCCCCCATGCTGTCTGCCCCACACACCCCAGTGCACTGTGATTCTGCGCTTAGTGGTGGATACCTTGTTTAACCCAGAGGGAGTCTAACCGGAACCTGTTTTCCTTCTCCTTTCTAGGTGTTTAGTGAAGACCTTACCAAGCCAATCATTGATAACATTGTGTCTGATCTCATTCAGATTTATACCATGGACACAGAGATCCCCTAAGGCCCTGCTCCAGGCCTGCCCAAAGAGAAGCTCGGGACACTCGGCGGCCTGGGGACGGCACTGCCACAGGGCCATGAACGCCGGCCCCCAGAGGACCAGCTGGGAGGGCTGGTGAAGGCGATGACTGTCCCTGGCAGCCATGGTGTGGACAGTGACGGGAACCATGCCTCCAGCGGGCGGGCTG
Source organism: Hippopotamus amphibius kiboko (assembly GCF_030028045.1). Lineage (NCBI taxonomy): Eukaryota > Metazoa > Chordata > Mammalia > Artiodactyla > Hippopotamidae > Hippopotamus > Hippopotamus amphibius. The sequence continues at coordinate 3,290,009 of NC_080203.1, forward strand.
GGAGTGCACCGCGAGGGGCTGCCCGAGGCCAGGCGCCGCGTCTGCTTTTAACCTTTGAGAGGACCCGACTGCCATTGAGGGTGACATTATCGGAAGGAAAATCAAGGAAAAGATGGGACTGTATCCCTGGGGATTTTTTAAAAGCCAGATTTATAGAAAGTATGAATGTGCAACATAGAATGAACTTTATTTTGTGTAATAAAAGATGATACAAATCGACTGAGACACGCTGTGCTTGTTCTGTAGCCTGTGGGTGCTGTCCAGACTCGATTTCCCCTCAGATGCTCTCCAGGTGGAATTGCTTGGGACCGTCCTGCAACTCATGATGGTGTGAGGGCTGGGGGACTGTCCCAGGCACTGCACCACATTTACGAGGCTCTGGACACTGGCCACCGTGCCCTCTGGCACCCACAGGTATGGGGGCTGGTTGGCACTTCCAGGGTGCCCTGGGTGAGGGGCACAGGGAGGGGTCACTTATTGGTGACCAAGTCAGGCAGTAGGGCTTGCTTGGGTTTACGAAGTGACTGTTATTTGTCTCCAGGGTGAAGGAGTGTGTCCTTTCCAGCTCAACTGGGTGCCCTTTGACGACAGAGTCAGCACCAAAGCCTGGGGCCCGGGGCCGGGACTCTGGGTGTGGACGGTGGAGGGTGAGGGGCCCAGCTGGCAGGCCTCTGAGGGCACGTTGCCTCCATCACCCCCTTCCTCCCCACAGGCCAGACCCAGCCCCCTCCCCCTCCCCGGCCTTGCCTGCCTGCGTGTCCCCACCCCAACCGAGAGCCACCGTGCTGAAGCGGGTGAGCTCTGGGCTGCGGGGCTTACAGTAGCCTCTCCGGACGTTTTGTGGCCCTAAGTTGCCTCTCACGATTACCAGGTATCAGGCAAGTTCCTTTCTCTCGATGTCCTCTCAGCGCTTGTCACTAAGAGGTCGTCTGCGTGTCTTCCTGATGCGGCCAAGGCTGTGAGTCCCACCTTCAGTGTGTGTTGTCATCGGAACAGAGATAAGGAAAGGTATTGGGATGTTATGGGATGCTTTGGGGGAATACATGACAGCCAGCTGTGCTTTGTAAGGACAGCTCGGCCATAGAATGTGAATTAAAATTTGGTGCAGGGTAGTTTTCTTTTGTTTGCTTTGGCTTCCTATCACTGAGGCTTTTGTAAAAGATAGAAGGAATTAAAGATATACGACCTTCCACCTCCTTTATTTTAGATTCAAAAAGGTCAGCAATGAGAGATTGAGATAAGATTTTCTAGAACCCGAAGCTTCCAGGAGCTTTTTAGTCCAGAGCACATCTTAGTTACTGTAAAGTGATAAATGCTGATCCTTCCTTGGCCTGTCAAGCCAGAGGAAGGAGGGGGGCAAACCAGGTTCTATGTGGGGCTCAGCCTATCTCTTGTTTTTCAGCTGGGATGGGGTGTCTGGTGTCCCCCAAAGACATGTTCGCATCCTAAGCCCTGGAACCTGTGGATGGGACCTTATTTGGAAATAGTCTTTGGCAGTGTTGTCAAGGTAGGATGCAGTTCTGCAGGAGTAGGGTGGCCCTAGTCCAATGTGCCTGGTATCCTGTATAAGAAGAGAGAGACACAGAGAGACACAGAAATAGGCCTGTGCAGAGGGAGAATACCAGGTGAAGACAGACGCACAGGGCCCAGGCCCTGTGGTGATGGAGGCAGAGACTAGAGTGATGTGTCTACAAGCCATGGATTGCTGGTGATGCCAGAAGCTGGAAGAAATTATAATCTTCCTCTAGAGCCTGCAGAGGGTACGTGGCCCTGCCACACCTTGACTCTAGAACTGGGAGAGAAGAAATGTCTGTTGTTTTAGGGCCCCCTCCACTCCCCGCCCACCCAGTTTGTGGTACTTTGTTACAGCAGCCTAGAAAATTCGCACAGGGACCTTCTCCTGACTCCTCGCACCCACGCCTGTTCCCAGGCTGCTGGCTGGTAAAGATGGTGTCCGGCTTTGTGAAGCGATGGGTATTGTAGTACTTTCCTGGCCCCAAGGCATTTGGCTAAGTACCAGTTTCTTCCCATGGGAACCTGGGTCATATTTGATAGTGGAAGTCCGCAGAAAAGAGAATTCAGACATAAATGAACAAGATCTCTCCGGAAGGTGCAGCTGTCTTGATATGGTGTTTGGCCCAACCTAGACTTGCTTAGCTTTAGGATTTGAGATGGCCTTGTACATCAACAAAGCAAGAGCTCCTTGCTATTTGTTCGTCTGCTGTTTTCTGCCATTTGTCTTTGGGCTTTTTTGGAAGTATGGACTCTGCCGCTTGGGAGGGAACTTAGAAGCCATTTTGCTCGTTTCCTGGCAGCTTCCCTGGAAAATGCTTCCTCTGGCCTGGCTAAGTCTACAAGGGTGACGTGCAGAGTGGAGGAATAGAAACATGAGGAAACAGGACACAGGGACTTTGGGCACCGTTGCTGCGGAAGTCATTTGCAAATCTTGGGCCAGAGCTGCCTTCGTGGCTGTGCTGGTGGAGCAGAGGGGCTGGGCCGTGGAGCACGGCTGTCCCCAGCACAGCTGTTCAAAGTGAGCAAAGGAATGAATGGGGCAGTGACCCTTGGAGCAAGCGAATGAGGGCAACAATGGGCTTTCTTTCCATGGCTTTGGCTTAAAGAGGAAATCTGTGATTGGAAGCCTTGTGCACTGCTAGGGGGCATAGAAAATGCTGCTGGTGCCATGGAAAATGGTGTGGCCATCCCTCCACAAATACAGCAGGAGATTACCATAGGGCCCAGCCACTCCACTCCTCAGTGTCCACCCTAAAGAAGTGAACGCAGGGGCTCAAACAGATATTTGTACACCCGTGTTCATAGCTGCATGATTCACAATAGCCAAAAGGTGGAGACCACCCAAGTGTTCACTGATGGATGAATGGACAGACAAGATGTGGTCCATCCACACAAGGGAGTGTTATTCAGCCTTCAAAGGGAAGGACATGCTGACACCTGCTACAACAGGGATGCACCTACAAGGCATTATGGTCAGTGACATCAGCCAGACGCAAAAGGACAGATAGTGTATGAGTCTACTCGTATGGGGTGCCTAGAGTCGTCAGCTTCCTAGAGACAGAGAGTAGGTTGGGGGCGGGGCACGGTCTGGGGGAGGGGGACGGGGGCTGCTGTCTAATTGGGAAGAGACTTTCCGCTGGGGAAGATGAGCAGTTCTAGACGCGCATGGTGGCGATGGCTGCACACCACCGTGACTGTACTTAATGCCGCCCAACTGGACACTTAAAAATGGTTCAGGTGGTAAACTCGATGTTATGTGTACTTTCTCACAATAAGAAAAGAGGCTGTCTGCACGTGTGCCAGGGTTCTGGCATTTGGGTGATGTTCCCTGCCCCCAGCCTCCTCTGAGGATGCCAGTTTGGACACTCAGGTCAGGCCCTTCCAGGTCAAGACAGTTTGAGGACCACCATGCGAACCTGACCCCACAGGGCGGGCAAGCCCTCTCCTCCTTCCGTTAGGATCGGCAAGGTGGCCGCCACCCCAGGGAAACCCTGCTGCTCCCCGGCTTACCCCAGCTTGGTGAAGAGGAGGAAGACACTTCTCTTTAGGTCCTGAGGAGAATTTACCAAATAATAATAATAATCACACACGTTAGTCAGACTGAGATTGTAGGAGCCTTTCATTTTTTTTTTTTAATACACAGAAATTTTGGTCTATTCTTTAAATTAGGAAATTCAACTACAGGCTTTAAATTATTATGCATCTGTGGTCTTCTTCATTAAGATATTTTTGTTCATCTTTATAACAGGCAGATAAAAATGTAAAACAGATTTAATAACTGAACACAGTTGACCAAGCCATTCCGTGTAAGATAATGCTTTAGAGAGAGGGGCTTCCCAATGAGACAGGGCCCCTGGCCTGAAGACACACAGAAATGAGAGCAGCGATCTGCACCCCACACCCCGTGGAAAGGCAACCTAGGGACTAAAGAGTTGCCGTGTACAGGAGGCGACTTTGGACAGCAGCAGCAAGGCTTTGTACTATATGTCAACCGTTTGTTCTACCAACGTGTCTACAGCAGAGGATGAAAAGAAGCCCGTGAGCGTAGCATTACGCAGCGTATCTTCTTCACTTCAAACATTTCCAATTTTAGTTCTTGTTTAAGAACACAGAGACCCTCAACAAATTGAGTTGCCCTGTTTGTTGTTGTTTAAACAAGGACATTAGGGAACAAGTTACAAATGGGTAACATTCTCAACGTGCCCTTTGGAAAAAAGGGATGGCTTTAAGGTATCAGTAGCTGGCATTTTAAGTGGGATTTGCGTTTTGAACCGAAATTCCTTTGCCCGAGATTTGACTACTCCTGCTCAGGGTGACATGGTATCAGTGTCAACAGCGGGGACTGAGCACACTTGGGACGCCACCACCCGGACGCGCACAGGCATGGGATGGGGGAACCAGCCTCGCCACCGATCCAGCTGGTGCTCAACTGCTGAGCGTGCCTCTCCACACCTGCGCCTCCGGCCCTCAGCTCCCAGCTGTCCCCCAGCGGCTCAGCCCCAGGCCTGAGCAACAGGCACCTGTACCAGCCGTGGTTGGACCCCAACCTCCTCCCTGCAAAACGTGAGACAGAAGAATTCTGAAGGTAAAAGAACCTCTGCTTTTTCTGCATTTCCCACCCTGGTTATCACTCACTCGAGGAAAGCTGAGACTTGGCACGCTGGGTGCCCACACTGCCAGGAGAGGCTCCCAAGGGAACCGTCTGGGGAGCCCAGGCCCAGCTCTCCCCACCTGCAGATCGGTGCTTGGCTGACGACGTGGCAGAGCTGACCTCCTCAGCCTTCCGCACTCGCAGTTACAGCAACAGAGCCGCGGTGCCATGGGTCCCAGGGGCTTGGCTTCCCCGAGGTTGCTGTAGGTGGCTGCAGACCCAAGGCCATGCCCCTGTGGCTCCCAGTTAGCCTTGAATAAGAAGACCAGGATCAGAAGGGCGCTTTGCGATTTGGCGGGTGGTGACTGAGAACTTTTCCCAGTCACTTTATGAGGGCCTCAGTGACAACTTCTTGGCATTTGCCAGAGCAGAGTGGGCGTCCAGGTGGAGGCACCAAGGGGGTTGGGGTCCGCGCTGTGGCCGAGTCAGCTCCTTCTGGGTTTGGACGGTCCCTCTGTCTCCGCATTCTTTCTCTTTGCCTTCTTCCCCACCTCCACCCAGGGACCTGGCTCTCCTGGGGCTGCTCGGGGGATTCCGGATCGTCCCAAGAGGTCAGGTGCGGCAGGGGATGGGCTTCACGCTCTAGACATTGAGGCGCTGACAAAGAAAGCCCATCCACTGGCCAGAATTCAGAACTTGGAATTGGAGTTGGAACCAAAGGAAACCGAAAGCAAAACTCCCCCTTTCACCTGCTGGAGGGGATCATTCTCATCAATACTTTGGTATTTTCCTTTTAAATACAAATTCCATCGAATGGTTTTTTTTCTCTATAGGCAGGGGTCTCAAAGTGCAAATGTTCCAAATGTTCTGATTGTAACGGCTCTGGCCTCCCGCCTGCCTCCTCCGACCTTCCCCTACTGTGCTGGGAGGACGGAGGATGGAGGGGACTGGGGGGAGGGGAGCAGTGCGGGGTGGGGGGGGGATATTCTTGCAGTCTAGTTCCTTGAAAAACCCTGCCGCAGCAAACAATGAAATTTCAAAATGAAAACACCCGATAAGAGGAATGGAAATATCATGCCGGTAAGTAGTTCCTTATTCTTTAGATATGCATCTGGTCCTATGTGCACGTACACGTCTACACGCGCACACATGTGGCTACGCACACACGCACACACGACCGACTGCATGCGTCCTGTGGAGGGGGTGCTGGGCCGCTGGACCGTCTGGGCGGGAGCATCCTTCCTGCAGAGCGGCACTCACCTGTTGAACCTGCTGATCCAAATGCTCTGCAGGGGGTGCCGCGAAGCTCCCAATAAACTGAAACCAGCCCCTGCGCCGCTGCACAGCCCAAGCAGCGAGCATTCAGTGGAATTACAGTGTTCGTTTAGAAAAGCTTCCATAGAAAAATGGGGGAACACAACTCTTCTTGCTCTCTGGTCTCGCCTTCCTCCTCCTCCCCCTCCTGGTCCTTCTGGGTAAGAAGCCTAGAAAGGACTGGCTTCTGGCAAGTGCTGTGGAGCATCTTCAGCCGCCTGGCGGGCCCTCCCTGTGGCCGGTGCCCTCGCAGCCAGGTGCGCGTGTGTGCGGGCGTGCGCGTGCTGAGAGCAGTTCTGCTTAAAGGGACGTCTCCACGCTGTGGAGCGGGCTCCCGGGTCTGGAAGAAAACACTGACGAGGTAGCTGACTTGGTGCCGCGCGTGGTCAGATAGACGCCGCTGTCTATGGCGTTGTTGTTCTGGTTGGGGGAGGGCGGTGGGGGGGCCCGCAGGCGTTCCTCGTTCTCGTCCACGTCCGTGTCATCGATGAGCGGGATGTTGTGGGTGTAGTCATTGATCAGAAACTCGGGCGTTGCCATGAAGTTATGGATGGAGGTCTTGGATTCTGGTTTCTCCAGGCCTTCGTAGAGGGAGCTACGGAATGCTTTCACCACCCGGATCTGGAGGGGGAGGGGGAAGGACAGGGGCCGAGGTGGGAGAGGAGGGAGGGGAGGAGGAGGAGGACGGGAAGGAAGGAAGAAGGAAGGAGACTGTCAGTGGCTGGCTGGGGCCAGCGAGTTCCGCCCACATCCATAGCAGGGGTCACTGCATGACAAACATTTGTCTTTTGGAACAGAACACTTGGAGCCCTCTGCCTGGCTGCGGTCCTCCTCCCATCACCTGATGCACATGCAGGACAAATGGCACGTCTTCCTCTAGGCTGACCTGGGCAGATAGTCTGCAACTCAAGAGCGATGGATGCGTGGGACTCCTGGCTGCTTCCTCCCCCCACTTCCCCTGCACTGGGGGATCCCAGCATGGGAGCCCAGAAAGATGACTGGGCAAAGGGACAATGCTGGACAGTGGGAGCTCCACTTTCTCTTCCCAGAGAGTCTGAAGAACTTTCTGGTAAGAGAAAGTCCCCAGCCTGTGGGCACACTGCAGGCCTTTCTCGAATGGGTCCCCCTCCCTGGCTTCTCAGGGTCCTCTCCTCCGCCCCCCAGCTCCTGTGGCTGCAGCCCACACCGGCCATGCCCAGATCCATCTGCCCATCACTCTCCCTGCCGCTAAGTCCCACCACCCTTCTGTGTCTCCATCTTATTTCATCCCCCAGGGGCCGACTGCCCCTCTTTTTGGAAAGGGCTCCTGGCTTCCCTGACACTGCCCCTGTCTGGCCCTCCTCCTGCCTCACCAGTTTCTCTGTCTCCATCTCCTCCACTGCTCGTTACTCTATTCCGGGGTGCCCAGAGCCGTGGCCTGCCCCTGTCCCTCCTCCTCCCTGACCACACCCCCAGGCTCACCTTCTCGCCCTGGCCACAGCTCTGGGCTCATCTGGCTATAACCAGGGACTGCGGCCCAGGCCCCTTGACAGAGCTCCAGGCCCACTAGCCTGCCAGTCCCCGATGTGGAGGCATCCAAGATGAAAAATGACCCCACTTTTGATTTGCACCTGCCAACCGTGTCCTCCTTCTTTTCACTCTCCAAGCCACACAACTTCTGTCAGTCCCTGGAATCTGGTTGGGGGCCATATTTGCCCCCAACTCAGGTTTTCTACACTTTGTTCCCTGGCTGCTCCATTGGGATCTGCAGACCTCAGATCAGCACAAGTGCCCCCCGGGGAAGAGTTTCCCACAACGCCCTGCTCCCCAGCTACTGCAGCCCCAGCTGAGCTCAGGCACCCCTGACCCCTGTGCCTCCTGCAGGGCCCTGCTTGCAGAACTAGCCCCTCGGCCTCCGCTGGCTGCCCTGCCTTCACCTCCGTGTGTGTTCAAATCTCATCGGGTTTATAAGCTGCAGAGCTGCCGCCACTCTCTGCTCCTTCCTTGGGCCCCCAGCCTGGGCTCCCTCATGCTTCTAGAAGGCAGAATCAATGGGAAGCCCTTGGCTGGGCCCCACACTAGCCAGCTGGCCCTGTGCTGAGATGGGGAGGCCAGAGCCTCCCTACCCGAGTAGGTGGACATAACGTGAGTTCTAAAGCCATTTTCAGGTCCAAGGTTCTAGGGCTGGCTTTTCTTGGTTTAGACAAGGTTTTGGCAAACTGTGGCCCAAGAGCTAACTCTGGCCCTCAACCTGGTTTTGTAAATAAAGTCTTATAGGGTACCTGGCCATGCGCACCCTTTGTGCATGTCTGTGGCTGACTTGAAGGTCTGGGGCAGAGCTGTGTAGTTTCCACAGAGACTCTGCCCACAAAACTGAAAGTAGTGACTCTCTGGCCCTTCATAGGACAAGTTTGCTGCCCCCTGGTTTAGACCATGAATCCCAGTATTGACAATGAGTCCCTTTCAATCCTCCAGTGTCTGGACCCTGAGGTCAGCATTGCTCTGCCAAGCTCAGTGCTCCTAGATCAGTTTAAACCAGGAGAACCTCACAGTCAAGTGCAAAAAAAGTGAGCCAAAGAGCTCCAGAAAATTGGAATTTTCTAATTCCATATCTTAAATCCAGTTAGGGTTTTCTCTGAGGTTGGGGAAACCACATCTTCCAGGTCGTAGATGGCCATCATTTGCTGTTGGCCCCTTCGTTCCCCAGACTGGCTTCTGAGATCGGGTGACACAGAAATTGAGGATTGTTTGACATTTTTAATGAAACAATTCAGTTTTGTGGCCGTGGCAGATGTGGCCTCATGTTTTGGGCCTTTTCTGGTGCCAGGATTGTGGAAGAGCCACTGGGACACTGGCGGTGGCTGCATGGTGGTGGCAGAGGACCTACTCCGGCTGCCAGTCACACCCCTCAAGCCACAGAAACGGGAGCAAATGGCATGCGACTGCCCTTGACCCTGGAGGCCTTTGTGGTAAGGTCGCCAGCAGTGATCCGGTGCCCTGGCTACATCCTTTCCCCTCACTTGGACCTGGGTCATGTGATCAGGCCAGGCCCTGCTCAAATTCATCCTCAGCTCTCCCTGTGCCCCCAGAGGGCAGCCAGCTCTTCCCTCCCCAGCTTCTGCTGCTCTGGCCTGGAAGGTTCCTTCAGGGCACTCCTCCCAGGTGTAATCAAAGACTCACTGCAATGCCCGTCACTAGCCTTGTTTGCTGCCTGTCGCCAGAGCCTGGTGCAGAGCGGCCGCTCAGTCACCGACAGGAGGTGCCAGGGCTGCCTGCTCAAACATGCGCCGCTGGCTTGAGTCATCCTGAGCGTCTTACAGCTGGCAGTGAGTCAGCTTCCCTCCAGCTTCCATTTCCCCGCGTCCAAATCTTGGGCTCTTAACACATGGCTTGGGATTGGTCCTGTGACGCGATGTTTTCAGGCCATCCCATGCTGAAGGCACAGTCAGCCCCCGGGACACGGGTTGGGTGGGAACGGGGAACCATTTCTAAGAGAAGGCCGCCCTGGAGGACAGAGCTCGCACCCGGGGGCCTGAGGACATCCCCACGGCGGAGTTTAGTGTGTCCCTGTGAAAGCCTGGTCACAGCCGGGTGTGTCCAGCGCCCTTCCTCAGCATGTGCCCTTACTGCCTCCTGAAGCTCCTCTCCTGGCCTGGGGCTGTCCCAGGGGTCCTCCTCTCCATCTGTAGAACACCCGGAGGGATGCCACTGCCCTCAAGTCTGTGAGAGCCGCCCGCAGCCCACAGCCCACAGCCCACCTCGACGCCATTGACGCCCCCTGCGCTGCCTCCACCTAATGGGCCTCTGAAATTGAAGGAGGTCCAGGAGGACCCTCAGCCTTGCGCCTGCCGACACTGCCCCTCGCCTAGTCTTCGCGTCCCAGGGCAGGGCTCTGGCTGAACCTTGGAGGTCCCTACCCCCAACCCCAGTGCCGCACATCAGCGTGTCTCGCGATCCCTTGTTCGCAAACCTCTCCACAGTGGAGCCCTCCCCACCTCCACTGCTGCAGCTGTGTCTGCCAGGGACCCACAACCCCTGGGCACAGAGATGCCCCCTGCCTGCTCCCTGGATCTTTCCCGGGCTCCAACCTGCGTGGCGGCTGTCCCTGGGATCTCTGATCACTGAGTCAGGCCCTGCCCTCGGCATCTACCAGGTGGGAACTCCAAACATTCCAGCAGCTGCGGAAGCTGCTCTGGGTCCTGACTGTGGCGGCACTCACACCACTCTGTGCAGCGTGGACCACCCCGCCCAAGTCCAGGTTACTGTAAGATAATCTGAAGGGAAAAGAAAGACATGAAAAGCACCGGCCAGTAAAGAGGACTCCTAGATTACAGCCAACGAGGAGCAGGTCTGGCTGGGGCTGAGGGCTCATTGCCCCCCACACCTCCTGGCTTCTGAGATGCAGCCTGCTTCCCCCTTCACTGCCTAGGCCACCCTGGCCACCTCCCTTTCCCTCGTCTAGGTTACTCTCTGCCCCTCTCTTGGTCCCTCCAGCTGTTGGTACCAAGGGGCCCAGCTTCGCTCAGCCCTGTTCTTGTCTGCCGCCACTCCCTGGGGACCTGTCCGGCTGGGTGCCCCGTGCCCCCCACACCCTTGCTTCTGGGCTGGACACTGGGCTCCAGATCCTTCTCCTGCTGCTGCCTATCCCCTCGTGGCCAAGGGCCCCAGGGCCGTCTGGGCCTTTTCTCCATGCACATCCACGCATTTCCTGGGTGCCTCTAGGCATCTGTCTGCTAAGGACCCCCAATCTCAAAGTCCAGACTCGGGGCCCTGCCTGCTTCTTCAACTTTACCTCCCCCCCCGCCCCCAAGTCTCCCCCCATGTCTCCCTGTTGCCACCCTTGACCTCCGCAGTCTCTTGTCAGCATGGCAGCCTGAGCAACCTTTACAAACAAAAAGTCAGAGCATGTCGCACCCTCCACTGGTCCAAACCCTTCAATGGCTGTGTCTCCCTCAAAGGAAAAGTCCTGCCAGGGCCATTCTCTTCATCTTTCTCCTTTACTTTGTCCAGCCTACTGGCTCTTCCTCAAGCACGACACTCCTGCCTCGGGGCCTCTGCACTGGCTGTTCCCTCTGTCAGGAAGGCTCTTCCCCAGTGAGCCTGGAGCCTCCCCCCACCTCTTTCCGTTTACAGCCGCAGTCCGCCCACCTCCCCCAGCACCTGGTGCCTCTCACGCCTCCTTTCCTCCCGCACATCCCATTACTCTCTCCTCTGCCTCCTTTCATTGAAACATAAGGCCCCTGAGGCTAAGGGTCTGTCCGTGTGGTTCCCTGACGTCTGCAGCACCCAGCATGGCATCCACGTGCAGCAGGGGCTCAGTGGACAGGTGCTGGGAGGAGGGGGCCCACACGGCCTGCCACGTGCCTCCCACCGGAGTGCCCCCGACCAGCGCTTTCCATCCGCAGGGCTCGGAACAGCAAGGTTCAGTGTCCCCCACGGCCATCACACCTGCCCTTTCCCTCGCCTACATTCTTCTTCCATCAGATCGGCCCACGCCGGCCTTGTCCCCCTGCTTGGAACTCAGCTCACAATCCATCCCCTGAGAGGCTGCCCTGGACAACCTTTATCCAAATAGCACCACTAATGTTTCTCTCGTTCCGTTTCCTTTTCCTCTGAGGCTGGTGACCACCTGCACTCAGCGCAAGCTTACTTCTCTGTTGTTCGCTGCCCGGCCCTCACCCCTGCGTGTGAGCCCTGGCCTGCCTTCCCCTCACCGTGAGTTCCATCAGCGGTGACGGGGCGCACGATGCTCCAGACCCGCGGGACCACCTCGGCCATGCGGAGAAGGGATGCTAGTGTCAGACTCTGCCATGGGACTGTGCTACTGATAAAGAGTTGTGGCACGGGCAGAGGGGGTGAAGGTCACGGCTGAAAGTGGATTACCCTGGTTTTGTTTTGAACTTTAATCGCTTGCTATTTGCAATGTAAGGTGTGGTGGAGGCGGAGAAAGGATGTGAATGTAGGGAGAAAGGTGAAGGACTAAGGGAACACCCACCCCATTAAAGGAAAAGAAAAGGAGAGAAGAAAAACAATAAAAGCAAAGGCTTCTGAACAACAATGACAATGGCCACAACAGAAACTGGGGGGTGGTCACCCTCTACCCTCTGCTTGTCTCACTGTGAAGCTCATAGAACTCCAAATCCTTCCATCCAGCACTTGCCCTGTCCTTCCTCTGTTCCCTCAAAGCCCTTGCACACTTGATGGACATGCCTGACTCCGTACAAACCACTAAACCAGAACGTTCTGTGGGAGAAAGGAACCTGGCAGCTTCCCTGGCACTGGGGCTTTGGATTTAGAGCAAAGTCTGAACACAGCAGCCAGGGAGAGGCATGGGGCCTCCATGAACTTTGGGTGCCCAAGTCCCAAACCCTTCCTGTAGGCGAGGGTGAATCATGACTTGAGAGCAACACACAGAAGTGTGGGGCGATGGACCCACAGTTGAAGGTGCAGCAAGGGGAAGGCTCCCTTTCCTCACCATGGAATTAGGAGACGTGAAAATGCAAACTCCAGAGTTGGCCCTTCCATGAAGGATCGAATCCCAAACTAAAGACACGGCTTTGTGTGTGTTGGCAAGCTGAGAATGCTGGTGGCTGGTGAGTTTTGTGAAGATTACCTCCCCTTCTGTGGGCATGTGTGTATGCCCAGGACCAGGACAGCCCAGACTCAGTGGCCAGCATCAATGAGACATCGCACTGAACTGACCCAGGCATGGAGACTCCTGGGCTTTTTGGGTACTTGGCCTTGCCTCTCAGCCTGGCTGTCTTAAGCTGCAGGGCCTTAAATAAGTCTCCTGAGCAGCCTGGGTCCTGGCTCCTAGCCCCAGGAGTTGGCCTGGAAGTGCCTATTGTGGAGGCCTGTGGAGCAGGGCTTCCAGGGTCTGGTGTAGGCTGCCAGCTGGTGTGTGCTTTAGGGATTGCCTGGAAGGGCCTCCCATGTGGTAGGGCCTCTGGCTGCAGGAAGGCTTGGGCAAGGCTGATACTGTTCCTAGTGTGGAGACAGTGTGCACACTGTCAAAGAGCTGACCAAAAATGCCAATACACTATTCCCAGAAACCTACATGGGCAGGCTTGGCTTGAAATCAATGGATTTCCTGAGAAGGAAGCAGATTCCAGCAAACAAGAGAGCTTTCACTTTGCAAGTTTCCTTCCTCCATGTGGCTGGCTTTACTACTGCTCTGTGAGTATGTGAGGAACATGTCTCCCCAGGCTCCAGAAGGGCACGTCCATGGAAGCCCTGGGGCCTCACCTGGCTGGGATTCACCAAGTTGGATGGAAGGTTTTCATGTTGCAAAAGCCAAATACAATAAAGCAACTGCCATAATCTGTTTGTGGCATGGTTGATCAGAACTGAACAGCCCTGAGGGAGTCCTCTGGCTACATCTGACCAAACTCACTACCTGCCCCTGTGACAGTAAATGTTTGAGTATAGAGGTCCAGTGTTGCCGCAGGAGGGCCAGGCTGGTGGGGAACAGGCTTTGGGTGTGTGGCAGGGGAGGGCCTGGGCTGTGGCTGTGTGTCCCCGTGCACCTGGGGGCAGCCATCTGGTGGCTTGGGCTTGCTGCTTGTTAGTAAACCTGAGTGAGTAGACACCCCACATTTGGCTACACCTTGGGGATCCTGACAGCCAGCTAGGCAGTGAGGCTGAGTTTCTTGAAGCATTACTGTGTGAAAGTGTGATTAGGGCAGGAATGAGGGTGACTGACCTACTAACAGGGGATAGGCTTTCACACCTGCTTTGTTTCCAAAAGACTGAACGTAGTTAGTAAAGAATGCTCTTTCCTAAGCCACTCAGATGGGTGGCCTCAAGGCCACGCATGGCTGAGATCCCATGAAATGAGATGGTGGGCCAAGAATGAAACGGCAATGGTGAGGCGGCCATCAAGCCAGGCAGGAAAAATGGCTGAGTGAGCAGGGAGGAGGAGGCAAGGCCATTCTGGAGCTGGGAGATCAATGCGTGAGACCAGGGGAGTGGGGACCACGTTGAGACTCCCGAATCCAGAAGCAGCAAAGACCCACATGCACATGCGGGCAAGGCAAGCCTGGGGGGTCATTGCATCTGTAGCCTCCCCCCATCACCCTTCTGAGGGGCTCTCCTCCCTCTCGGACTCTGTGGACCTTCTCCGGCCACGGCTTGCGTAGGTGTTACATCACCTCTCACTCTGGCCTTCAGGAGCCGTGTCCACACCCCCAACCAGGCCTTCCACCTAGAGAGCCCGAGATTCTCAGTGGAAGAGATGTTGGGCTGAAGACAGGAGCCTTCCTGAAAGAGCCGGGTTTTCCTGAGGAAACCTTGTGCCCCGTGACCACTGCACCCTGCCTTCCTTCTGTTCCGAGAGAGAGAGAATGAAGGCCTGGTGCTGTCCTCTGCTCTGCCAGGCCTTTTCCTGATTCCTGTGATGTGGGTGCCAGATGCTTGGTGATCTCTCAGGATCTTCGAAGCTTGGACTAGGAACCAGTTCGGAGTTCCAAGCCAATCTGCCACGCAGTGATGGTGGCAGGAAGCGGGCTTGATTGGAAGCTTCTGGAAGCAGGAATGTCCCTTAGTGTTGCCTGGTCCTCCATCCAGCATCTTCCTCCACAGTGGGGTCCTTTCCGAGGTGCTGAGGCTCAGCTGGGATGAGCCTTTTAGGCCTTCCCCTTGTGAGTCAGGACATCAGGAGGCCCCTCAGGCAGAAGGCACTCATCTCCCAGTGGCACATGGTATGGAAGGGGCCGCAACCCTGCTTCTGGTCAGGAGCTACTTAGGGCCCCCTGGAGTGGGTCCTACCCCACGCTGCTGGGCTCCCGGCAGTGGGAAGGGGGTGGGACAGGTGGCTGCAGAAAGAAGGAAGGTGCAAGGAGCCCGAGGAAGAGAGAGGAGGGAGGCTGCTCCCAGGGAGGAAGCCTGAGGCACCCAGAGGGAGCCGAGAGAGCCGGCCTCAGCAGGAGTGTGGGGAAGGCCTAGGGGCGAGCGGAGGGCGGGGTGGCTGCCTCCCCCAAGTCGACAGACAGGCGGATGGACAGACAGAGAGGAAGCACAGAGAGAGATGGCAAAGGAACACGTGGAGGAAGTGGTGGAGGAGGGCAGCTGTGGCCCAGTAGGCCCTGGCCAAGCCTCCTGCCAGCCTCCCTGCTTGGAGTGGCAGCAAGGACCCTATGGGACAAGGCTGGAGCTTTCCAGCTCACCCATGATGGCCGTCAGCCAATATTTGTGGCTTGGGTGGCTGTCTCGGTGAACACTCAAGGGAGCTGGACACGTGTGTGCCCTGTGGGATGGAGAACACACTTGTGTGTGTGCGTGTGTATGTGTGTGTGCGTGTGTGTTCATGTGCGCGCTGTCTCCAAAGGGGACAAGGTGGTCCCAGCAGGGACCAGTGCAACCCACATCCCTTCCTTAAAGGGCAGGGTGGTCTGAAATGACAGCTTAAGTAAGAGGAGGGACGCCCCCCACTGGGGACCTCTCACCAGTTCCTAAAAAAAGAAAGAAAGAAAAAAAGAACAAGCAGAAGAGAAGAAAAAACAAAAAACAAAATACATGACAAAAGAAAAAAGGAAAAGAGAAGAAATCAAGTAAAAAGAAAATCCCAGAGTCTGGTGCGGGAAAAAAGCGTAGTTAACAACTCCTGTCTGTGGGGAAGTGATGTGTTCACGGAGGTGATGAGTGCTGGGTCCCACTGGAAGGAAAGGAAAGAGGTAGCACTGAACCATCCTGGCAGGGGCTCTGGGCTCATACTTGGAAGTTTAGTGTTTGGCTTCTGAAATCTTGAGTTTGCTATGAGAAGCAGGGGGCCCTGGGTGGGTGTGGGGGGCCCACAGTGTTCGTCGCATTGTCTTTCACTGGGGGGGGGACCGTGGGGGTGGTGGGTTCAATGGTCTCGTGGCTTTCCTTTTGTCTTTGTAAAGAAATGTAAGCAAATATGGACGTTTACCTCTTTAGGACAGCCCCTGGGTTCCCTTTAAAATGTGAGGGACGTGGCAGGAACTTTTCAGAGGAGTGTATAGAAAGGAATCAATTTCTCCCAGCTTCTTGAAGGAAGGGAGGACAGAAAGTATGGCCCAGATCAGGTTAAGACCTTCCAATCCTGAGGCCTGCTTGGAAAGAGCAAAGATGCTTTGGGAACTAATGGAAATGTGGCCGAGGGTGGGTTCGGGGCATGAGGAGGGCTCCTGGGGACACCTCTAACACCTGGTGGCTCAAGTATACTGCCTTTGGAAACCACCTCAAGGAGAGTTCTGGAAGCTGACGCTCTAGTCCCAACTGTGTGGGCTGAGTTCTTCCGCTGCAAACGACGCTGCAAAGGCGCTCACCACTCCTTCCAGTCCTGGAGGGCAGCCCTGAGCCTGCGCGCCTCCCTCGCGCTGCCCCGCGGAACCCTGACCAAGGCCCCACCCTGACACCAGACACCACCAGAAGCGGCCCAAGTTCATGAAGAACTATCAGCAAAGGCAGACAAGTTCAAGAAAAGAAAACCAATGACAGAAGGAGCACTAAAGGAAAACCAAAAAACCAAACAAAGAAAAGAACAGAAGGTCCAGCAGTGCCATGGATTCGATACATTTCATAAGAGGACATGGCTCTGGAGAGACACACCGTCTGGGCGGGAAGGACTGAACAGGGCAATAAAGAAAGAACGGAAAAGCCACGGTGAGCGGAGGATGCAAGACTGGAAAAGAAGAGAAGGAAGAGGCGGGAGGCTTTTTCCTCCCCCAGAGGTGCCATTTATGAGAGAAAAGGGGACTCAAGACTCACTCCCAGCGGCACTGGTGGGATTGGCAGCAGAGAGAATTAGGTGAGTAGGGGTAGAAAGATTGGTTACGTCATGGAGCTGGCTGAGGACCGAGGACCGCCGGCGCACAGCACCCTGAAATGAACCGCTTCTCTTGAAGGTACTCACTACCTCCATCTGTGGGAGAGAAAATGAGATAAAGGTTGGCTTGCACTGTGGTCCTGGTGACCGCACGGGGGGTGGGGTGGGGGTCTGGGGCTGGGTGGGGACAGGGGCCACACTGGGTGCATATCGTGACAGCAAAGCCTCATCGAGGTAGTCTCGGTGCTTCTGACAGGGCCATGGCCGAGGTCGAGGCCGGCCTCTGCGTCATCCACCAAGAGAGGGTTTACTGAGCAAATGATTAGCGCTCCGAAGACTGGGCGCGCGGGGGGTTAACGACGGATCAGATGGGCACACAGCAAACATTTTAGAAAGAGCCATCTGCATTCACGATATGCACGTTGCAAGCCACTCGTCAATAAATACCTGTGTCTGCAATACTTTGTTATCCTAGGTCAGTACTTCTCAACCTTTTTTGCCGCCCCAACACACCTGAGGGATGTGACAGGCTCCCATTAAAATGAGGTTCCTTGATGGTGAGGACAGGGGCCCTTCCCCGGCCCGTCCTTGGTTTATATTGCTCTAAGCAGGGCTGCCACTCTCCTTATGTGGCTCATCCAAGTGACTGAGGGGTACCCCGTGGAGAGTCTCAGTGGAGGAAGGGATTTTAAAAGAGGGGGAGGGGTTTCCCCAAAGCCCCTGCTGTGTCTCACCAGAGCCCTTTCCCACAGAGCCACAGGCAGGGTGGGAGGGAGAGTGGAGGGCCCAGGTCTGGGGGACAAAGATGGCTTTTGCTTTGTCCCCCACTCTTTAAGCTTCCCAGGAGGCTTCAGGAAATGAGAGCCATGAGGGTGAACTTGCTGGAGCAAACCCAGGCGTGGGGTCCTGAGGAACTGTGGCCAGGCGGCCACCGTAAATGTCCCCCATCAAGAGAGCACGCCCACTGTGGCACACGTTGAGCTGCTTCCTAGAGAATGCCCTCTGAGAGGGGAGTGTGTGTGGAATCTTTGGCCTTAGAAGGTGGATGATGGGAGTAGCAGAGCAAGTACGTACTTCTGGAGCCCAGAGCCTCCGCCCCCAAGTCCCCAAGTAGCTACGTGGTAGCTGCCAGCTTCCGTGGTGTGTCTGAGACGGGGCCAGGCTCTTGGAAGAAGGCAGTGGAGTGCTCAGACTCCTCCCATCCCAACCAAAGTGAACAAGGCCATCATTTCAACCCTTGGACGCGCTGTGAGACAGACTTATTACTGTGTACCCACGGCCGAGCCCCCTTCTGCCCAGCAGAGGCAAGGTGTACTGAGTGCCCACGGGGACTGGCACGGTGCCGAGTGCCCCAACGCACTGAAGGAAGATGACCCATGCCGTGGTGTCGCCGTCTCGGGGGAGGGGGAGCTTCTCCTCCCTAGATGGAGATATTTCTAAGGCTACTCAGACAGGTCTGTCTCAAGAGGGGACACTTACAAAGGCGACAAGGGAAGGGAAAAATGCCCTTCCTGCCTCTGATTGGGCCTCTCCTCATGGTGTCCCGATTGGATGATGGTATCAGTCAAAATACCACAAAATTGTCCCCCCGCCCCCGCCCCCACTGCAGAAGCCCCCACGCTGGGCCAGGAACAAGGCCCAGTCACTGCTGAATCTTCTCTTAGGTATATGATGGAATGCGAAATAGACCACTTCGTGAGTACTTTAAAAAGCTCCATGTCCTGCAGTTTGCGGACTCTTTTATCGTGGGATTCCGCCATGCCCGGACGTTGCCATGTTAGTACGGAATGATGGTGAGAGCAGGCAGCAGCTGGGCTCCCAAATCTGCGGAGCAATTTTGTGTTTTGCAAAAGTTGGAAATCCAGGGCTGGCTGCCTAGAGAATGTTTCTCTTGGTGTGGGGTGTACACAACCTGAGGGGCTTTATTTCTCCTAGGCTTTATTTCTGCTTTTCATGCAGGTATTTTGAATCAAAATGAATAGATGCTCTTAAAAAGCGAACTAAAGTAACCAATTGGTTCGGCATTCTTGAGAAGCATGGTGGCTTTGATGTGACAAAGTCAAGGGGAGGAATGAGTGGTTCAATGGAAAGGACAAGGCTAAGGGGTGGGGGAGGGAGACTTGGGTGACCTTGGGCAAGTCCCTTCTCTATGGGTCCCATTTCCCCGTGTGGAAAGCAGGGACCTGACCGGCCTGGAACTATAAGACTCCGACTGAGGGGACCCACTCTACCAACAGGGTAGCAGTGTCAGGTCCAAGAGCCCACAGGCACTAAGAAGACACAGGTACACAGGTGGCTCGGGTATGAGGGACCTCCCCGCCGGACACCCAGGATCGGGGCACGGCTGAGGTCTCGACTGCTAGAAAAGCTAGCAGCGACTTTAGCTTGTCGATGGAAGCGAATAAGCTCCGCCGCAGAACCCACCCAGCACAACACACCAGAGCCCATCAGGGCGGGGATGGGGTGGGTGGGGCTCACAGTCGAGCAGCCGGGGGGCCATGGGGGTGACCCGGACAGCTGGTGACAAAGGCTCCTTCCATTCTACTGGGCGCTCAGTGTTCCAGCTGGGCCCAAGACATCCTACCCCGCCACATTGGCCAAGACGCTTGGAACACCAGGAAGGGTGGAGCCAGACGCCCGGAGGAGCCCCTTGGGACCCAGAAGGGCTCCTTCTTTGATGCCACCTCACCCAGCCCCACAGGATGCCAGGATCTGGGTGGCCCAGGACCCTGCAGCTCTGGAAAGTTCCCTGGGGCATCTGATCCCAGCGCCTTGGGCTGGGAGCACAGACGGCCAGCTGTGTGGAGAAATCCCAGCCCTGAGTGCGTGTGCTGTGGTGGTGGGAGGGAGTGGACTCTGAGAAGGCTTCACAGGGCCGCCGCTGGACGAGGAGCGGCCCTGGGGAGACACGGTGGGAGCTGGGGAGGCACAGCAACTTGGGCGAGCAGAGCGGCAGCCTGGAAAGGCAGCAGGGGTTTTGAGGGCGTGGGCTGCGTGGGGCAATGCCGAGGGGCAGGTGGGAGGCTGCGAGCTTCTGGTTGGGGGGCTGAGGCTGGCACCTGGGGAGAAGAGGGGCGCCAGGAGGCTAGGCCCCCAGGGGTTGTGCGGGAGCAGCTGGTGAGCCCTGTGCACTGGGAGGGCGCTTTGGGCGCCTCGCGTGGAAGGGATGAGCCCATGGTGATGTGTGGCAGGCTGGAGGCAGATGCTGGGGAGAGGTGTGGTCTCAGGTCCTGGCCCAGGCCAGGGGCCCACGGTGGGAAACCGCGGAGGCAGGTGCCTGGCCGTGTTCTACCTTCCGGCGGGCCTCTGGGGGAAAAGCAATTGGAGCTGGGCTGGGGCCGTGGGGTTGGGGGTCCAGGACAGAGCGCGGGGAAAGGCCCAGGAGGAGCAGGGAGTGATGGGTGTCACAGGCTGGCCATGTTGAGAAAAGGCTTCAGGGGTCCCGGGGGGACGCAGGGAGCCTCAATCCAGGAGAGACGCAGGTGGCTGGGCCAGGAGGATGTTGGGGGGGGTTGTGCCAGGTGTGGCTGGGCTAGGGATGTGCATTCGAAGGGGCATGCCAATGCACCCAAGTGTGTGGGGGGACAGGAAGCGGATCTGGGACAGCTCCGGGGCTCTGGCTTGGGCAGTAGAAGTGGCGGAACCATCGATCAGGAGCTGGGAGGCTGGGAGGAAGTGGGCTCGGGGTGGTGGGGCCTGTGGTCTGGGCTGAGCTGAGCGCAGGGGGGGTGCTGTGGGGCTTCTAGCCAGGCAGACGAGGAGATGGTGCATGAGGGGCGCCTGGTCTCCGTCTGGAGGCTGTGCGGGGAGGGCCAGGCTGTGGGCAATTGGCAAGAAGAGACCAGCGCCCGTGGGAATGTGGGATTTCTAGCAGCTAGGGTCACAGCTAGGCGACAGGGCAGACCAAGGTCTCAGCGGGAGGCTGGAGTGACAGGCAAGGAAGATGGAGAGCGGACAGCAAGCTGCTAGGTGAGCAGGGTGGACTGAACTTCCAGAAGGGTGCTGGGAAGCAGCCTCCAAGCAGGAGGGATGGAGGGACGGCCCAGCTTGGGAGCCGGGAGGACGTCTTGCAGACATTGGTGAGAACTGCCTCTGGGGTGTTGAGGGCTGATGTCAGGCTGTGATGAAGTCGCCAGTGAGTGCCAGAGAAGGACACGGAGAGACAGCGAGTATGGAACATTCTGGCAAGAAGGCTGGCCAGGAAGAGTTGGGGGCAGGAAGTGACAGTGGCTCTGTCAGGCAGACTGTCATAAAGGCTTCGGCAGTGCCCACAGCTGGGCAGTCATCGTGTCTGTCTGACTTTATAGAGGACAGCCGCTGACGGCCTTGACCTTGACTGGCACTGATATTTGGAGACTGGGATGAACAGAATGGACCAACTTGGCCAGAGTTTGCTTCCCAAATGAAGTCTTTCCATAGAATTCACAATATAACCCAGCGAGTGCTGAGCTCGCCAAAGGCTATTTGAAACGGACATCTGCCTCCTCCCAAGAAGGTCCCTTCCCTGTGACCTGGGGCAGCTCCCAGCAAAGAAACCAGTCCTAGCAGCTCTTCGAACAGCGGGTGGCCCATGCCCCCACCTCCCCGAGACACACCCTTATCTGACACCTGCGCCCACTGCGGGGAGGGCCACCTGGGCTCTGAGGGAGGTGTCAGGAGAGGCCATCTTGGTGACATACTGTCATCGGGCACAGCCAGCAACTGCCCTTGTGATCATGGTGGCAAGACCCAAAGGCTTCCCTGTTGGTCTTGGGCTCATCTGGAGGCGGGAGAGTCAGAGTGGCCGAGCGGCCTGGCGGCTTACCTGCGTCTGGATCCGGTTGAGGCCCCGGAACCAGAGGATCTGGCCTCTGCGGAGCTCCCTCTCGGCATGGTCGATCTCTTCCTCGCCCTCAGCCAGCTCCTCGTCGGTCATCTCGTCCTTCCCGGGCCCGTGTCCCGCTTCCTTCAGGCACTTGAGCTGGCTGGTGGGGATGGTGGCGATGACCTGAGTCGCCAGAGGCGAGGGACAGCAGGCAGAAGTGGCCATCAGAGGTGGGAGCTCTGACCCAGGCTAAGGCTGGCATCTGTGCCCGCCCCTCCCCTCCCCCGACACTGTGCTCGGCTATTTCCTCAACGTTCCTTCCCTGTGGGCAGCCCCTGGGCCACCTCTGCCAGCTGCCAAATCCTGCTCTCCAGAGGGAGGAGCTGGCCTCGTTCCTCTGAAGGCTGTGGTTTTCTGTGTTTCTACGTTTAAGGGAAGAGAG
Organism: Hippopotamus amphibius kiboko; assembly: GCF_030028045.1. Classification (NCBI taxonomy): domain Eukaryota; kingdom Metazoa; phylum Chordata; class Mammalia; order Artiodactyla; family Hippopotamidae; genus Hippopotamus; species Hippopotamus amphibius. Next base: position 3,311,940 of record NC_080203.1, read on the forward strand.
CAGGCTGAATGCAGTCCTGCGGGGTCAGGGGTGCTGAGACTGGAGGCTGCTAGGGGCTGAGGAGCATTTCCCAGTGAGGGACAGGGATGCGGCTGGAGCCCCGGGCCCCACTTGGGGCCTGCACTGGCCCTGTGTGTGCGCCCATGGCTCCTCGTCCATTGATGTCCTGCACAGCACATGATGTAAGGGACGTGTGGCCCTGGTCTGGGTCCTGGGAGGGGACCTCTAGGCCCCTGCCTGATGGGTCTTGGTTTGTCCGGGGCCAAGGGCAGGTAGTCTACGCCACAGGGATGATTTGGGATGGGGCCCTGGGCCGCATGTAGAAGCCTGACCTCCAGGGCACAGAGATCAAGGGCACCCCAGGCCTCCAGGACCGACCCCCACTCAAGTCCCTGGACCGCACCGCTCAGGGCAGCTGCCCTGGTAGTGGTACCTGTACAAGTCATCACACATCACTGCTGGGAGAAACGGCACTGCCTTGCAGCTTCCCTGGAGGGGGACCTGGGAGCTAGAGCCTGGCCTCTGCTGGACCTGCCCTACGTAAGCTTGATCTTGGACTTCCAGCCTCCAGAGAATAACATCTGCCATTGAAGCTGCCCTGTCTGTTACTTTGACGTGGTGGTCTGAGGTGGCCTGAGACACAGGGAGAAGTGGATCCTGCATTCAGCCTGCTATGCCAATGTTCGAGAATTCTGGAGAAATGCTGTCAGGGGCCTCTTGTGCACCCATGGCCTGGGCTGCCCCTCCCAGCCTCTGCCCAGCCCCAGCACCCAGGCTCTCTCTTCCTAATGTAACCTTTGGCGCTGTGAACTGGCGTTAGCTGTAGCCACAGAGCCTGAGGTGTAAGACTTGCCCTCCGTCAGCTCAAAGGATTTCCTCCTTTCTCTCAAGACGTTCTCTTTGCCCTCTGTGAGGTTCAGCGAGGTGCTGTGTACCTTCAAATATGTGAGCATTTTGCAAGCCACCCAATTCTGAGGCACGATTTTCAGCTCCTACCATGGAAAGGGGAGTGGAGGGTGTTTTGCGTGCTCTCCACTGATGCTGTCACTTGTGGTCTTGCAGCTAGGTCATGGCCTGTCTCAGAGGCGGGGCAGGGGCCCCTGGGCTGCCTACATGTCCCCAGACAAACGGGAAGGGGGCAGGGCTTGGAGAGCCACCGAGGCAGACACTCACCTGTCCCCACACCAGCTCCCCAACACCGACAAACAGGCACCAGAGCCACTGCTCCGTGGACAGCGGGGAGCAGCTGAAGGGCTTTCCACCGAACTGGACGATGACAATCTGTGGGAGATGGGTGGGCGGGAGATGGGTCCAGCTGGCACATCTAGCCCTCGGGGCAGCCCCTGCCCTGGGGGCCCAGCTCAGGGAGTCAGGGGGGTTGTTGGCTTACCCAGGTAGGCAGGCTGTTCCTGGGAGCCTTCCTTTCTCTGGGCTCCTTCCCTTCATCTCCACCCCCCTACCCCGCCACCCAGCCACCCAGCCAGTGCCTAAAGAAGCTTCCCAGACTGGCTGACCACAGGCCATGGGTGCTGTGCCGGATGAGCACCTGGCGAATGGGCACGCGGCCTCGCTTGGTGCCAGGTGCCCGCTGAGCCAGGCACCCCAAACTGTCCCCTTTCCAGGCTTTGGGTGTGGCTCAGCCATTCTAGCCACGCTCCCAGCTTCTGTGAACGCAGGGCTCGAACGTGCATGTCCCGGACACCCTGACGGGCCTCCTGCAGCCTCACGGCCCCTCCACAGGCGGCGTCCTGTTCCCAGGGGGAGCTTTGCAACTACAGGCCAACTGGTCCCAAGCCTGCACTCCAACTCCCTCGGGTCCTGTGCTCTCCCCCTCAGGCCACTGTCCCCCTGCCCTAATCACCCAGGCCGGGGTCCCAGACCACGAGGTGGAGAGCCCTACACCCCCGAGCCTGGAGATTATTCACAATGTCAAGTCCTCAGCTCCCACCCCGGGTTCCCCACTCTCCCTCTGCCTCCCGACCAGCCTGCCTGCTTCCCCAGGTGTTCCCCGTGGCGTGGCGGGCCCCCTCTGAGAACTGCGAGAAACAAACTATCCTGGACTGTTGGCCTTGCTCTACCTCACATTTTCTATCAATATGCCCTAGTTTTGAATGCTGACTGAGCAGCCTGGCCGCAGCACTGTGCTGCCCCAGACAGCATCGCCACAGGAAGCTTCCGGAGTTAGGGTGGCCTCCCGCCAAGGAATCGAGGGCCAGAAACGGGAATAGCAGACCCAGAGGGACCTGTGAAAAAGTCAGTTCTGAGGAAGGTCCACTGAATCCCCCTAGAACCTAGCAGGTGAGCCCGGGGCAAGGTGGGGGTTTTGAAGATGAAGGCCTACAGAGGGCACAGGGGGCGGAGAACGCAGGCAGGAGGGGCAGAGCTGCTTTTGGGAGCAGAGAAGCAGAGGCTGGTGCTGTGGGTGGGGGAGGTGGTCCCCTCTCCCCCACCTTTTCCAAGAGTAGAGCCGCCCCTCCTACCTGGATGGCAAAGGTGCCCAGCACAATGGTGCAGAAGATGGGGTTGCTGAAGATGCCATGGAAGACGTTGCGCTCGCCGTGGATCTTGCGTGCATTGATCTCGTTGAAGAGCTGCATCATGACGAAGGTGTTGAAGATGATGGTGTAGTGCTCGGAGGGTGGTGAGTGCAGGGGTGCATTCCTCCCACTGTCGATGTCGAAGAAGAGCTCCCCTGCAAGCCCAGGGCGACATGGGGGGAAGGCATGAGTCCCCCAGCCCCCGGGGCTAACCGACGGGAGCTCACAGCCAAGATGGGTCCCGACCAGGGGGGTTAGCCCTGAAACCGCAGGAGTGAAGACATTAAGACCCATTTCCATACTGGCCCTCCTCTGCTCTGCCCTGCCCTGAGGACAGCCCTCGGGTCAGCCATGACCAGCTTCTGCTCCCAAGATAGCAGAGAAAGGCCCCATGAGAGGACCCCCCAGGTGCTGCCGTTGGGGGCCCCTCACATCATGACTCTTGCCCCTCGGCCAATGCCATCCCTGCCACTGAGCTTCAACTCTGCTCCTAGAAAGGTGCACTGAAAGCCGGGCCACCCTGTGGTCAGGGGTCACCAGACCCGTGGAAGGCCCCCTGATGTCAGGAAGAGAGACCACAAAAGACAAAGCGACCAACCCGCCCCACGTAAATAAAGGAATCTCCTAAAAGAAGCTGACGCCAGACACAGAAGAAAACTCCCAGGACAGCAGGGAGGTGAGGGCCAAGGGGTCCTTCCCGGAAATCGGGGCCCCCATCTGTCCCTTCCACCACAGAACAGGGTGCCCTGGGCCAACCTACCAACAAAGAGCAGCGTGAAGATGATGGTGAGCTGGTAGACGGCGTGGCCCAGGATGCTCTTCATCATGGTCCGCGAGATCAGGGGCTTGTCCCGGCCGTACGGCTTCCGCAGCAGCAGCGACTCGGTGGGCGGCTCCGTTGCCAGGGCCAGAGAGGCGAATGTGTCCATGATCAAGTTCACCCACAACATCTGCACGGCTTTGAGAGGAGAGTCCTGTGGAGAGGAGCCAGTCACCTCGACGTGGGCCTGGAAATCCCACCGGCCCCCCACTCCTGGGAGGAGACTCAGCTTGGGGTCAGTGTCGCTGGAATTGAATTCAAAATGCAACAAATCCAACCTTCCCACAAAAACGTGACATCTCCATCCCTATGTTTTCTTAAGCTTAGCAGAGAGTTTTCGCTGGGCTTTCAGATTCCTGATCTTAAAATGTTGTCAGTCTCCCTTCTTCTGTCACCTGCTGGCAGTAATCTAGAGGGTGTGGTCCAAATTGTTAGCAGGAGGTTGCCACCCCCCTGTCAGTTGCACCAGACCATGAAAGAGCTCAACGGATGGGTGCTCTCCTGTGCGCCCACACCGAAGGGCCAGGAAGAAGTAGAAACTACACTGGACCTTCCTTCTCATCATCTCTGACTTGCTGGTTAAGAACGAGCCTCACAGAAGACAGACACCAAGGACCACATCCTGCAGGATTCCGTTCCTATGAAACTTCGAGAACTGACAGATCCATGGAAACAGAAAGTGAATGGATGGGTGCCAGGGGCTGGGGAGAGGAGAGTGGCTGCTTAGTGGACACAGGGGTGATGAAGAAGTTCTGGAATGAGATATAGGGGACGGTTGTGCAGTTTGGTTCAAATGGCTATCATGGTACAGTTTATCCTATGTGGATTCTATCTCAATTAAAAAAATACCTTTGAAAGGGAGACAAATTCTGGACACTCACTAATGGGGAGAACTGGACAACTGAAAAAGGGGAAGGGGCTCTTGTAAAGATTAACCACAGAGTTCCCAGCAGACCCAGAACAAGTGCAAATGCAGGTCCACCAAGACTCTCACACGCATGTCCAAAGCGGCCACAGGTGGAAACAACCCAAATGCCCATTGACGGAGGGATGCCGAAACACAAGGTGCTAGCTCCATCCAATGGAACATCGGTCCGCCATCAACAGGAATAAAGTGCCTGCTACAACATGGATGGACCTGGAGAACACTGTGCTGAGTGAAGGAGCCAGATACAAACAATCACCTACGGTTTGGTTCCATGTAGCTGAAATGTCCACAATAGGAAAGTCTGTAGAGACAGAAAGCAGATGAGCGGGTGCCAGGAGCTGGCGGAGGGGGAGTGGGGAGTGCCTGCTCATGGGGATGGCGCTTCCTTCTGGGGTGATGAAAACATGATGGACCTAGACAGAGGTGATGATGGCACAACACTGTGAATGTACTTAAAAGTCACTGAACTGTACACTCTTGAATGGTGAATTTTTTGGTAGCTGAATTCTATCTCAACCAAAAAAGCCTGCAACAAAAAAAATGTGGCTCCCAACACTGGGTCCTCAGGTAGGGGCTCTTCAGCCCTCACCCTGCTGGTGGGTGGGGTGCCCTGGGCTTGCTCTGTGCACTGGGGTCCAGGCACACCGGGCAGGTGGGGCCTGACCATGGGAGGGAGGGCCCAGGGTCTTCCTTGGGCCCAGTGGCCCCCAGTGCCCACCTGAGTGATGCAGGCGCCCGTGAAGGCCACGATCACGGCCACCACGTTGACCGTCAGCTGGAACTGCAGGAACTTGGAGATGCTGTCGTAGACATTGCGGCCCCACATGACGGCCTTGACGATGCTGGTGAAGTTGTCATCCGTCAGGATAATGTCTGAGGCTTCCTTGGCCACGTCAGTCCCTGCGATGCCCTGGGAGACACACACACCGTGTCCACGGGCCCCTTCCTCACTGCCATGACCTACTCCAAACGCGTCCTTGTACCAGAGAGGTTTTTGCTCACAAACAAAGAGGGCGCCAATGCTGCAGCAGCCACCAACAAGGCCTCCGGTCCCTGCTAAGGAGCCCCTGGGAGGCCCGGAGAGGACGCCTTTGGCAGAGTGAGCACATGGCCTCCCAGCCCACACGTCGCCAGCTTGCTGCTGAGCTTGGTTCCCGCAGCGCCTGGGGCCGGGGCTTGGTCCCCCTCCGGGTCCGGCTCTGGGAAGGACTGGCCTGTGTCCCCGGTGCCTGTGCACCGAGGGCCGCACGGCTCTTTCGAGGTGAGGTGGGAGAGGCCTGGCTGGGTTTCTGCCTTCGGCAGCTGAGCACAGCTCCCTCTTTTGCCAAGGCCGCCCTGCTCAGCAGTTTTTAGAGAAAGAACCAGCTCTATGTAAGCAATGGGAGAGAAGCACAGAGGAAAAGCTTGTTTGGGGACTCAGCCCATCACACTCGCGCTTGGGGCGGAGGTTCACTCAGACTGGACCGGGACACGGCGAGGTGGATGCTCAGCTGACAGGTCCCCCCCGACCCCCAGCGGTGCAGCCCAGCCCCACGTCCCCTCAGGCACCATCACACCCAATAATACCTTTACACATATCACACGCATGTCCCCTGACCGGCAGAGCTTGCAGAGGCCCAAGTGGCCAGGATGTGAGAGAAAGAAACTTCTGGCACTCTGAAACTTGCCTCAACGCTAGCTCCCACATTCCTGCACAAAGCTTACGTCCTCCATCACCAGGCCCCACCAGGCATGGTGAGCCAGGCTGGCAGCGAGTGGCTTACCATGGCGAAGCCCACGTCTGCCTTCTTGAGGGCTGGCCCGTCGTTGGTGCCGTCCCCGGTCACGGCCACCACCTGCCGCTGCTCGCCGGTGTTGCTATCAATGATCCCTGGAACACAGATCAGGGCAGGGCTACTGCCATCTGTGGCCCTGGGTGACCAGCCCGGGTGCCGTGGGGGGCCAGTTGGCTCAGGAAAGCCTTTGAGATTGCTACTGAGCCAGTCCTCTCCAATCCTCCGTGCTCTCCATCACCTTTGGGACCAAGTCCTGTGCCTTGACGGGCAGCTCCATCCCCCTTCTCCCACCCCGGCCCATGACCCAGTGAAATGATACGGGGTGACGGGATTTGGTAGAAGGCAGGGGCTTTGTGCTGGGCCACTTGGATAAAAGTCTCCCTCTCCTGGGCCCCAGTTTCCCCATCTGCTATGATGAGAGGCTGGCCTCTACTGGCATCTTGCATTGATACTGTGAGTGCAGAGAAGTGGACGCTTGAGCTCTGGCAGGTCAGCCCTTTGAGGGAGTCTCCATTATTATCCCCATTCTCCTGATGACAAAACTGAGGTTCAGGGAGGGCCGGTGACTTCCTCTGAGACACAAAGTCTCCAGCAGCAATGGCTCCAGAGCTGAGTACCTGCTTCTTAGGCAGGACCCGGAGAGCAACTGGAAGCTCCACAACTGGGAGCAGACGACCAGCGGGGCTGACGGCCACACCCAGCCTGTGTCATGCCACCTGGGGCAGGGGCGGGGCAGGGTGAGGAGTGAGCCCTTGCCTTTACCTTTGACCAGAGTGTGCTTGTCGGTGGGAGATGATCGGGCAAGGACCCTCAGCTTGGGCCACACCTTGTCCAGACGCTCCTGTTCTATCTGGGAGGGGAAAGGACACAGACACTGCAGGGCTGGCAGGCAGGGCTGAACAGAGGGGGCGGGGGTGGAGAAAGTGCCAGAAGCCTGGACCCGAAGGAGGGCTGATGGGCCGGGAACTACCTCGCCTTTCTCGTTTCGGATACGACGGTTGAACTCCTTCCCCTCCAGGCACAGGAAGTCCTCCCCGGGCTGGATGATGCCGCACTTGGCCGCAATGGCACGGGCCGTGTTGATGTTGTCCCCGGTCACCATGCGGACCGTAATGCCGGCACGCTGGCATTTGCGGATCGCTTCAGGGACCTGGAAGGGACAAGATGGCCGGGCGGGGACGTCAAGGCCAGACACACATGTGTATAGGCTCTACCCGTTCCTCCGGCCAGATGTGCAGCACGCAGGAGCAAAGGCCTGTCAGCTCTGTCCCCGCTGTCAGCCTGGCCACCAGGGAACAGCGTGCCCCCCACCACACGTGCCTCCCTGGGCTAGCCCCGGGGACCACGGATGACTCAGACCCAGGCCCTGACACCACGAGCAAGGCTGGGAGAAGCCACTGGAACACTGGAGGGCAGCCCTTTCGACCTCAGTTCCCACTGGGGAATTGGAGACCCAGAGCAGACGAGCCAGGACGGTGAACTCTGGAATGACGTGAAAGGAAGCTCTGCCTCCAGTGCCCGGCCGGACGGCAGCACCCACGGCGGCCTGACCCTCCCGGGCCCTGACCCAGGGCAGGCTCTGGCCGTCAGCTGCCTTGTGGCCGAGCTCTGGGCACCTCTTGCTCGTCTCCCCACCACTTAAAAAAACCAAAAAACAAAAAAATCTAAGACAGAGCTGTAGGCTTGAGATGCTAAGGGATTCTCACTGCTCATTATGGGAAATGGACCTTCACTCGGGTTACTTAGCACTCATCTCCATTTGCCAAACATGAGATTGGATTCCGGAAAAGGAAGAAGAACAAGAGATCCCTCTAGTGCTGAGTGGAAAATGGGCTGAAGGGAGTGGAGACACCCCCATTCCAAGGAGGAGGGGACTCGGGAGCCTGGAGACTGCAGTGCAGTGAGGAGCCAGGCTGTGAGGTGCCTGAAGAGGCCCCGGTGAGGGGTTCAGCCTGGGGAGAGCCGGCTCCCTGCTGTGTCCGCTGGGCCCAGTGCACCCCACTGTGGGCTCCCAGTGGGCACCGCTGGGCTGACCCGGAAGCCCCGGGGACAGTCTGAGCACGAGAACAGAGAGCTCGCGAGCACGCGGGGACCAGGGTGCGGCCCATGGCCAGGCCGGGGAGCCGGGGGCAGAGGGGTGAGCTGGCCCACACGGGTGCGGTGGCCGGGGGAGCCGGGGCCAGGCGGTGGGGGGCAGGGCAGCCGGGAGACCCCAGGGGAGGCACTGGCCCAGGATGTCCGGGCACGCTGGTGGCCCCTAAAGCTGGGGGGTGGTGGCTGTGATCTCAGCCAGGGAGAGAGTGGGAAGAGGGGGGGGACCAGCCAGAGGGGCTCCCATTTCAGGGCTGGGACAGAGTGACCTTAGGATCCTTGCAGCAAATACTGTCAAGAAGCCTAGAAGGCCCAGCCCTGGCAAGGAGGCTTGCATCCTGCACCCCCAATAATGTGTCTCCTCGCTCGCAGCCTCATGGACACTTTCTGCTCTTTGAGGATCCTTGGGAGCTGGAGGACGAGCTGCCTGGAGACAAACCCCCTTCCAGCAAGATTCCTCCTGGCTCTGAAGCGTCTGGAAGCTGTACCTCTGCTGCCCCCAAGTGGCCGCGATGAGCCTGAGCCCTGGGAGTCAGGGATCCAGCCTCCGCTGGTCTCCTCTGTGTGGGCGTGGCCCAGGCCCGGCTCCCTCTCTGGTCTGAAAGGCCCTCGGCCTCCCAGCCAGGTGGCACAAGTTCCCCTCCGTCTGCTGGCGCCCTCTCCTGCATCAGGTGATTGTCTTTCCTCACCTGCCTGCCTGCTGTCCCACTGGGCCCAGCCGCGGTCCCTGCATGCTCGCCGAGGCCTGACAGCGTCAGGCAGCCGGGTGTCCGCAGGAGCCCCCTTGCTCCTCTGGCATAAATATGGCTCGCCTATAGGGTCCACTTGGCAGAGACACCCCCTGCAAGGCCCTCCTTGGGATGCAGCAGTCCCAGGCCCCCGGGCATTCTGGCAAGCCCTATCGGCCTTCCCACCTGCCACTGGCACCCGGGACTCCCCCGGGCCCTCGGGGTACCCTACTTGGCCACCTCCTGGCTGGCTGGTCCCCAGCCCGGCCTTGTTGCTGCCACCTGCTGCCCAGCCTCTCACTCGGCCACTCTTCAGCCAGAGAGGAGCTATCCTGTCCCCTGGGCCCTTTTACCAAGGCTGTTTCTGGATCTTAAACAAGCCGCCCATTGCCTGGCCTTGAGGGCTCGCTCACCCTGTGCTTCTACCCACCGGGGCAGCCCCTGAGGCTGAGCCTTCATGGTGACCTTCCTTTATCTGTATTTTTTCTAAGATGAGAAGAGCACTGACGGGGGACGGGCTGGGCCTCGCCCCACCTATGTGCGGCCCTTCTGGGGCTGTTGTATCTGGACCCCGCCCCGGCCCCCAGGCTAGTCTCATTGGCGCTTCTGTAAATGAGCTGCCACGGACCCAAAGATGGCCTCTGCAGCTCTGTCTCGGACATCTACAAATACATCTCATGCCTCCAACCTGACCTCAATGACTAGAACTTCAGTTTGTGACAAACAAACATTTATGCCGGACATTAGGGGAAGCCTGCAGGGCTCCTTGGTCCAGGGGTTCAGACGACAATGGCTGGGAGGGCTGCTTATGATGCTGCTGAGTGGCCTTGGCCGTGGCCCTGGGAATCTGGCAATGTCCCCTTCCTGGGTCTGTGAGATGCTCCAACAGGAGCTCTGGCTTCCCGGCAGCTTCACCCAGCCCCAGTGAGCTAGAAAAGTCTAGAGCGGCTACTGTTGACACCTCCCAAGGAGTAAGGAGGGAACAGCCATCACCCTGGAGCAGCACAGAGCCCCACGCAGGGGCCCGCAGCCACTTGCGGTTGGCAGTGGCGAACGGCTCTCTTCAGATGGGGAGGTCATTGGGTCTACGCAAGGGCCATGTGGCTTTAGGACTCGGCTTGCCATATGGACACAGCACTCCTCTGTGCCTCAGTTTCTCCTTGGTCTGGCAAAGGGAAAGGCCTGGCCCCTGAGTCCCTGGGGGTGACCCTGCCACCCTCAGCAGCACCCTCTCCCCCTGCTCTTCCAGGCAGCTCCTCCCACCACCTGCCTTCTCTGGGCCCGTTCCTTGGCTTGAAGTCTCTCCCCTCCCCTCTGTCACCACCCTCTTCCTCCTGGGGTGAACTCCGGGTGCCCCCTGTCTGCACATGATGGTCCCCGTCTCCTTGGAGTTCGGGGATGCGCTGTCACTGATGGCCCCTGGCTAGGTTTCAGCTGTGGTGAGGATTGCCTTCTGAATGGAAGGGTTGTGTGAACGCCTGTCTCCCGAGGGAGAGTTGAGGGCTAATTGGCAGGATCAAAGTGCCCCTGCTTCTGACACGAGGTGGGCGCCACTGGAGAGGCGCTGGGAGAAGAGAGAGAGTCCTTCCCTGCCTCACAACCCGCACCCTCTGTGCCTCGCACACTCCCTCGGGGCCCGGTCTCCTGCAGCCGCCGCCAGCATCCTGCTCTGGGGCCAGCCTGGCGGGCTCTCTCCCACGGGGGTCGGTCATCTCAAAGGACCAACAACCCTCCCCATTGCTCTTCCTGTCGACAGCCTCACCAGCTTCTGCCCTGTTGCTCCGGATAAAGTTCTGACCACATGCTGGCTCGCTGCATGACATCCCACGGGACCTGCTCAGGTCAAGGTGGGGAGGCCTCTGCCATGACCTGGCTAAGCTGCCCTCTTGCTTCGGCCACATGTTCCTCACAGTTTCCCCTCCCTGCCTGGCCCTTTCCTTGAGTCTCCTTCGCAAGATCCTCCCACCTCTGCTTGGCCACACCCACGACCATCACCCACGTAAAGACACTTCTGGAGAATGTCTCTCTGGCCAGGACCTTTGCTCTGAGCTCTCCACTCCTAACCACATCATGTCTCCAAAGGGATGTCCCGAACCTCACTTGGCCCCAACCAAACCTTCGACTGAGAACTGCCCTCCCCTCCCCCAGCCCCCCCAAGCACCATCTACCCACTTCTCAGGACCAGAGCCCTGGGAGTTGTCCCTGGCTCCTCCCTCTTCCTCAACCCCCCTCTGGTCCATCGCTCCTGTGCACTTTGGCAGCCATCGAGGTTCTAACTGCCGTCGTCTCTCACCTGACAGAGGCAGGGTAAGAGGAGAAGGAGGGTCCAGTGTGCCTGGGAAGGCGTGATCTGGGGCGTTGTGGCCACGTCCCTGGAGGACCCCGAGGCTCTGCCATCACCCACCCTCCCCAACTGGTCCAGCTCTGGTGGGCTGCCATTTGTTCTGCCTGTGAAGTCTGGGAGGGAGTGCCATGATGGGCAGGAGGGCAGAAGAAAGGGGGTGTTCCCTCCTTGAATTTATGTCCAAAGGCCTCACCGCTGAGGACACAAGCGGGCGGCTCACAGAGGGGCTCTGGCTACCTCGGGCCGCACGGGGTCCTCGATGCCCACGACGGCTATGCAGGTGAGGTCGCCCACGACCTCGTTCTCGTTGTCCCAGTCGGGCTCCTGAGCAGCGGAGAAGTCCCGGTAGGCGATGCAGATGGTGCGGAGCCCATCGCAGGCCATCGGCTCGATGACCTTCTTCACCATGTCGTCCCGGTCCCGAGGGCGAAAGCTGCGCAGTTCCCCATTGCTGTTTAAGATGTTGGTGCACCTGGGGCGGACGGAACAGGAGGAGCCGGCCCCGTGAGGCACGGGGGCCAGGGCGCTATCTGAACCCTCCATCTGACACGGTAGAGGGCTTCTCCCAGGAGGGAGGCGCTCTGCTTATACAGGGCCTAACAGTGTACCCGCCTCCATGTTCTTCCCAGAACCTCAGAATGTCACCTTATTTGGAAAGATGGTTGTTGCAAAGTTAAGATGAGATCATGCTGGGGGAGAGTGGGCCTTCAATCCGCTGCCTGCTGTCCTTACAAAAAGAGAAGAGGACGCGTGGAGACACAGACACACGGACAAAGCCATGTGACGACGGAGGCAGAGACTGGAGAGATGCAGCTACAAACCAAGGAAGGCCAAGGGCGGCCAGCCTCCACTGGCAGCTGGAGCTCACAAGGGAAGATGCTCTCCTGCAGGTCTGGGGGGGCGCATGACCACGCCCGCACCTTGATTTAGGACTTCTGGCCTCCAGCACTGGGGAAACAGAGCTCTGTGGTTTTAAGCCATGAGGCCGATGGACTTTGTTTCCACAGGAGCTGCGAACTCAGAGACTGTGCGGGCTTGGCTGTGCAGGGACTTTGGTAGGGTGTGTCATTCTTGCCCCGCTGCACTTCAGGGCAAGCGGTGGGACGTCAGCAAAACCGAGTGCCGTGGAACCGGGCCACGACAGGCAGCGAGCACACAAGCGCTGGCAGGATTTGGGGGCAGAAAAGGAAGGCACAAAGGAAACACGGGCCTCAGAGTCTGGCGTGGCAGACAGACAAATGGGGGCCCCCGAGAAGACTGGTGAGGAAGGAAGGAAGCTGGCTCTGGAGGCCAGGGGAGGCGCCTGGAGGTCCTGCTTGGGACTCTGTCCTGAAGGCCCCAGAAGGCCGGGAGTGAGGCACAATCAGGTCAAGTCTTAGAAGGTGGCTCCCGAGTACGTGAGGAGCCAGGTGGGAAGGGGAGGGTGCTTGGGGGGTGGGGTGCTTGGAGGTGGAGCCTCACGCTGCCCGCCTCGGTTTCCCTAACAGCTCTGTTGAGATATAATTGACACAGCACATGACTCACCCATTTAAAATGTCCCGTGCAATGGCTTTTAGTATATTCACTGTTGTGCTACCATCAGCACAGTCAACCTAAGGACATTTTCACCAGCTCTAAAAGGAACCCCGCACAAGCGACAAAAGAGAAAAAGAGATAAACTGGACTTCACAATTGAAAGACATTTGTGCATCCAGGGACAAATCAAGAGAGTGAAAAGACAGCAGCCCGCAGAATGGAAGAAAATACTTCAAAATCAGATATGTGTTAAGAATCTAATATTCAGAACAGAGAGCTCACACAGCTCAGCAATAAAATGACAAACAATTCACATCCAAGAAGACAAATGGCCAACAAGCACATGGAAAGGAGCCAATAGCACTAGTCATCGGCAAAAAGCAGAACCAAACCACCTTGAGGGGCGTCCCTGGTGGCGCAGTGGTTAAGAATCCACCTGCCAATGCAGGGGACACGGGTTCACGCCCTGGTCCAGGAAGATCCCACATGCCGCGGAGCAACGAAGCCCATGTGCCACAACTACTGAGCCCATGTGCTGCAACTGCTGAAGCCCGCACGCCTAGAGCCAGTGGCTCTGCAACAAGAGAGGCCACCGCAATGAGAAGCCCGCGCACCACAAGGAACAGGAGCCCCCACTCGCTGCAACTGGAGAAAGCCCATGCGCAGCAACAAACACCCAACACAGCCAATAAATAAATAAATAAATAAATTTATTAAAAAAAAACCACCTTGAGATCCCGATGGCTATAATAACAACAACAACAGCAATAATAATAATCAGGTAATAACACGTTGGTGAGGATGAGAAGCTGGAACCCTCATGCACTGCTGATGGGGATGTGAAGTCGGGCAGCCCCTGTGGAAAACACCTTGGCGTTTTGTCAAGAAACGAAACATAGAGTTACCATACGGCCTGGCACTGTCACTCCCATGAATATACCCAAGAGAACTGAAAACACGTGTTCAAGCAGAAACTCGTACATGAACGTTCAAGGCACCATGATTCACAGGAGCCAAAAGGTGGAAACACCCCAAGTGTCTGGGTAAGCAGAATGTGGTCCATCTGTGCACTGGAATATTATTCAGCCATAAAAACAAATGAAACACTGCTATGCATTACAACTGGGGTGAATCTTGAAAACCTTATGCTCAGGGAAAGAATCCAGGTGCAAAAGGCTACATACTGTATGATTCCATTTATATGAAATGTCCAGAAGAGGTAAATCCACAGAGACAGAAAGCAGATTAGTGGCTGCCAGGCGCTGGGGGGAGGGGGATGGAAGCGCTTGTGTGATGGGCATGGGCTTTCCTCTGGGGTGATGAACTGCTTCTGGGACCTAATGCCACTCGACTGTCCACTTTAAAGTGATGAAAAAGGCCAGTTTTATTCGATGTCTACTTTACCGTAATAAGAAAACCAGAAACGCCGTACCCTTGAGGTAGCCCCAGCCCCAGGCTGGGTCCTGCTGCCCACTCACTTTTTCAGCAGGATCTCCGAGGCGCCCTTGCTGAAGAGGCGGAAGCCGCCGTCGGGCATGCGGATGACCGTGCTCATGGACTTGCGGACTGAGTTGAAGGTGTACACTTTGTAAAGCTTATCTTCGGGAATCTGCTCCCGCACGGGCTGGAAGTCCTGCTTCAGGTCCAGGACGAAGCCCAGCAGAGCGCACTCTGTCTTGTTGCCCACTTGGCGTGGGAGGGCGCCTTCCTTTTCTGGAGGCTGAGAGGTGAAGAGAAGCAGCATGGCCCTGGGGGCCCACGTCCACCCTCCTTACTGCCCCCTGGCCCCGGCCCAGCCTCAGCCGTCATGCTTTCAGGTGTGGTGGCAGGGAGCCAAGAACGGCCTCCTGTGTGGACTAGACGGGCAGGTTTGCCACCATTCACTGGGTTGGCAAGGGCTTTCAGAATCTGCAGGCCCCGCCCAGCATCCAGGGACAAGGAGGGAGACCAGCACCCCAGAAACAGTTGTGGCTCTGGTCAAAAGCCCTTAAGAGAGCTCAGCGAGCTCCTGGCGACAGCCCACACCGCAGCCGGGCCAGGCCCTCTCCCCTCATCCCGCCCCTGCCTTGGCCCACCCAACACTCGCTCCTGGCTCACTAGTATTTTGGTGGTGTAGGCACTGTTGATGGAGATGGCGTGGACCAGGAGGTCGAGGATCTTGGGGGTCAGGGCGCTGGGGGCTGGAACCTCTTTATAGTGGGTGTCCCCGAGGTAGGACTGTACCACGGTCATGCGGTTGGTGGTGAGTGTGCCCGTCTTGTCCGAGCAGATGGCCGTGGCATTGCCCATGGTCTCGCAGGCGTCCAGGTGGCGGACCAGGTTGTTGTCCCTCATCATTTTCTGTAAAGGGCACAGATGGAGGCTTGGGGGCCTCGGGCAGCAGGCACACACCCTCACCCATGGGCCAACAGCCGTGCCCAGAGGCGCAGCTCAGATGGCAGCAGGGTGGTGGTCAAAGCGAGGCAGCGGGCCTGTGAGTCGTAAGGACTCCCATCAGACTGGCCGAGCAGTCGACTCTGGGTGGCCGCTCTCCCTGGAGCTCAGCTGGGGCCTCCCTGCTGCCCAGAGCCCCCTCTCGGGTCACCTGCCGGCCCTGTGGCTCCCCCGCCCACCCTGATCTCTGCCCCGCCCTGCCCACTGTCTCCCAGGGGTTCCCCTTGCTCCCTGCCCCCACCTCAACTCCCTGGCCCCTCGGCGACCCTGCCCTCATCCTACAGATGCCGGCTCGTTCTGCCCTGGTGCCCAGGAAGCGATCCCGAACTTGAACTAGTCTTGACTTTGTCCGACTTGCTTAACAACCTTGCACCCCAAGTCCTGGGTGTCACTGAATTCTTATTCTGTTGTGTTTATTACCTTGACAGAGTAAGCTAAGGAGATGGTGACAGCAAGAGGCAGGCCTTCCGGGACAGCCACAACCAGCACCGTGACACCAATGATGAAGAACTTGACGAAGTACTGCACGTAGACGGGCGTGCACTCCGCCAGCCACGCCCGGCCGCCCACCACAAAGGTCTCGATCACAAAGTAGAGGACCAGGATAATGACGGTGATGGCAGACATCACCAGCCCTGCAGCCACGTCGGAGGGGAGGCCGTGCAGGGTAGAGGCAGGAAGGGGGCCCGGCAGTGGAGAGGGTGGGAGAGAGCGAGAGGGAAGAGGTAAGCGACGCTGCAGCTGTGCTCGCTTGAGCCGGAGTCCGGGGAGGCGCTCCCTGTCCCTGGCCTCACAGAGGCTTACAGTCCACAGTCACCAAAGGGGGCGGTGGAACCAGGCCCTGAAGGCCATCACCTGTCCCCGTGCTGCCTGGCCCACACCCTCTGTCACATCCCTTTCCCACCAGCTGTCCTCGGTCCGGCCTCGAGTCCGGGAGCCCAGCGTCCTCCCTGCCCGTCAGTGGCCCCTGGGGCGCCCCCTCGGCTGCCCCCACCTGCTTTCCCGATCTGCACGGCCAGTTTGGTGAGCTTTCCCTGAAGGACCGACTTCTCCTTCTTGGGCACGTTGGCTTTCTTCTTCTCCCGCTCCTCCATCTCCCCGCCCTCTGCACTCTTCAGGGGCTGCATTTCCATGGCGACCGCCCCATCCTGCTTCTTAGCTGCACACAGAAGAACCCCGCAGCCAAGGTTAGGGCCTGGTGGCTGGGGCAAGGGCTACAATGGGCTTTCATAGAGAAAGATATGCCACACCATCTGAGAGGAAACAGGGGGCTCTGTCTTCTCCCTCCTCTCTCGTCAGCCCAGGCCCTCCTGAGGTGGGCAGTGGCTCCAGCGCTGTCCTGGGCAGGACAGAGAGGCTTCTCTTGGGGCCTCGCAGGGGAAGGGAGGACAGACACAAGCACTAGTAAGTTGGGCACATGGACAGCGTGGCCAGTCCTGTAATGCCCCAAATCTCAATACCTGAAAGCAGAGGCCTGGGGCCCATGGAATGTTCCAGAACCCAGAGCTGACTCTGACTCTAAGCCATGTCCCCAGTCCCCTCAGGGAGGCCTGGGAATCCCCACACTTTTCTCCCATGCTCCCCGCTCAGGCTGTCTCTCCTGCCAGCCCTCAGGTGGACGCCCCTCTGGTGGACGCCTCGACTTCTGTTGGGGCCCCGGCTCAGCACTTGCGCGCTCCTCTCCCCTAGCTGCCTCTCCACGTCCTCTCTGGAACCAGCAGCCCCCTCACAGCTCCCCTGGTGGGCCCTGACATGGTGGTGGTGTGTCCCCTACCCCCCAACCCCCCGCCTCTGCCCCACGTAATCTTAGGCATCCACCACCCGGAGGGGGCACCCTAATCTGCCACTCATCCTTGTCTTCACCCAATGGGGCTCTTGGTGCAGTGTCAACTGATCCCTCTTGCTCCCTCTCCCCGCCCATCCCTTCTCCCCTTGGCTGCCTGAGACCACTCATCAGTGGCCTCTTTTTTCCACAGCCTCAGGCCACAGCATCAGCGACACACAAGGTCCCACCCAGCCGGGCCACTCTAGCCTCTATCCCACTGACTGCCCCTCCCTGTCCCTGCCCGGGGTCCTGGCCTGTCCTCAGGGACTGTCCTCCTGTCCCAAATGCCCTCCCAACCCCAGCCGACCTCTGGACTCAGCCGTTTGCCTGTGTTCCGGGTCCCACATTGCACGTGAGCAGTGACCTGGACTCATCTCTCTGGACCGTGACTTCCTAAGGGCCCGGACCACGCTGTATCCAGCTTTGGATTCCCAGCACCTACAACCCGTCAGCCCGGCCACAGAGTACCAGCCCCCACCGGCTGAGAGGGGAGCAGGCCTCAAGGGCTCAGCAGAAAGGCAGCTGAAGCGGGAAACCCACAGACCTGATTAGGTCTTGGGTGAGTCACCCTTCCAGAGCCTCAGTTTCCTCACCAGGATGTCGGCTCACAGGCCATCCCTGTGTCCTTCCAGCGGGGTCTGCAGACCAGCCGCCTCACCGCACTCACCTGGCCTCCAGGTGCTGCTCCTGTAACGGAGGCGGGCGGCCCCCCACCCCACGCCACACCCTCTGCCATCCATCCTGAGCGCAGGGCGCGCATTACCTTTGGTCTGGCTACTCTCCATCGCCCCATCCTGCTGCTTGCCTACAACGGGAGAGGAACGACAGACACGGAGACTTGAGAACACCCACGTGGCCCTGGCACACACACACACACACACGCACGCACGCGTGCACACGGGACAGCGGGGCACAGACAGTGCAGCCAGCCAGTGAGGGGGGAGGGGGCAGGCGGGGGAAGAGGGCCTTGTCTCAAGCCCTCCAGTGAACCCGCAGGTCAGCCCTGGACAGACCTTGGCTTATGTATGGTCGGCAGCGGGAGGTTTCTGGAAGGGCGGTCACCGTGGGTAATGAGAGCTGCCAGGTGTCTGGTCCCGGCTCTGCTGCCTCAAGCAGGGCCCCCCAGTCGGGATGGGTTTTTCCCCTAGAACCAGCACGGGGGGTGGGTTGCCTCGATGGTTCCTAAGCCCCGGTGGCCTGGAGACCAGCTTTCTGTGCAGCACGGCCAGCAGTCAGCTCTGTGTGCACTTTAGAGGATAAGGAGCGAGACGAGGAATCGGCCAGGCTCGGGGCACTGGGCTGGGTGCTGGGCACCCACAGCACTGGAGGGAACGGCAGGGGCATGGGACGGGCTAGGCCCCGGGTGCACCTGTGTGGGGGCTCCTGCACAGGTGTGCTCTGCTACCACAAAGCCCGCAGCTGGCTGCTAGGGACTGTGGCCGTGACCAGCTGCCCCAGGCCAAGGTAAACGGTGCTGGCCTTGCCTCCGGTTTCCAAGGCCAGGAAGGCCTGCACCTCTGGGAGGGCCCAGGAGAGCCGGCCGCTAAGTGGCTGCGGGCTCGGGGGTCAGGCTCCGCGCACACGCTCCTCCTGCAGACACGCGACCCAACAGCTCATGTCGCTTGGGAGCCAGGGACACAGACTGGAGGCCAGGTGACTCCCAGGCACCGGGGTCTGCTCTGGGGGTCCCAGGGAGGAGGGAGAGGCCCCCTCCAGCCCCAGTGGGGTGTCAGTTGGGCCTTGTGGGAGCGTTCAGAGGTAAAGGAGACTTCTGGGGCTGGGGCAGGGGAGACACGTGTAGACACACGGTGGATGACAATACAGCACACTGAGGGGGTGTTGCCCTGGGGCCGTGGGCACCTTCTGGAGGAGGGAGGAGGCAGGTTTGAGATGAGCACTGTGGGAAGACAAGGACTGGGCCTGGCCTGAAAGGGGCTAGGAGCCGAGGGAGGGGAGGATGAGGGGAAAGAGGTCAGCCCAAAGAGAAGGACGAAAAGCCGTCAAGGCCAGAAAGCAAGAAACGGGTGGGGAGCAGCAGTGCCCTTGGTGGACAAGGAGCATTGAGCCCACAGGAGGATGGAGAGGCAGAGGGGAATGGGGGTGAGGTGAGGGGCTGTGGGTGCCGCCAACCCCTCTCAGCTCCCCCTGCAGGGCCCCTCAGGGCTCCCCTCCTCTGACTCCTAAGTGGCACAGCAAGCGGGGAAGAGGAGCCGGGGCTGGGGAGAACTGGGGGGCTGGAGGGGTCTTGTCAAGGTCAAAAAGAAGGGGCCTAGGACAAGTTCTGAAGGACAGTGACATGCAAGGGACCTAGTGGGAGGGGATGAGCCCGGGAAGGAATGTGGAATCAGGGTGCCGCTGGAGGGCCACCAGGGACTCCAACCCAGCCCGGAGGAGGCCCAGGGCCTGCCTACGCACCCACTTGCCCTCTTGTGGGCCCCAGGGTGCTGACTGTGGAGAGACACTGGGCTGAGCCCTGCAGGGAGGGGGCCTGGTGTGGCTCAGGTGGCTTCACTCAGAGGTGGGTTGCACATCTAGAAAACGTCATTCCTCTCCTGGTTTGATGGCAGGAGTGGCCTGAGGGGAGACTCAGGTCAGAGCAAGGTGAGTTGTGAGCAGATGCAGGCCCGAGTTGTGGAAGGGACCAGGGTCCTGACTGGGATGTGGGTGGCGGGAGATGCTAGGGGCAGCTTCAGATCTCTGTAAGCCCTGTTCTGAGCAGTGGCGGGGGCACCGGCCATGCCTGGAGCTCAGGACGGTGGCAAGAGGAGGCAGCTGGGTAGCCATGTGCCAGGGAGGCCGGGGTGGATACAGAGCTGGACTCTCAGAAGACGTCTGTCCCTCAACACAGCTTCCTCTTGGGGTAAGCACCCTGGCCCCATCTCAGCTTCCTCTGTCCCTGGATGTCCTTTGGGGTGTCCAGTCCCTTCTGCTTCGGGGCCCTCCACCTCTGGCTGCATGGCCTGTGTTTCCCTAGCTGCCATGTTGGCCTGGGACCCTCAGCACCTCAGCATGCAGGCTGAATACCTCCAAGCCAGGGTGGCTGGTCCCTGGCCCTCCAACCTCATTCCTATCCAGGCAGGGCACTCCCCGCACCCTGGCACACACCCCCCAAAGCCTTCGAGGAAGAGCCATCTTAGGGAAACTGCCTCACACCAAACTGGGGGGCCCCCAACCTGCTGTCTCTGGAGCAAACACCCCAAAAGAGGGGTCTCCAAAAGGAATCAGAAGAAAGGGTTTGGGCTCCCAGCCCCTGAGGGCTGGTTCTCCCCAGTGCCAGAGCCAGGGACTGGGCCAGCACGGGGACGTCAGCAGGTAGACGTGGAGGAGAGAGTGTCCCCTTACCTTTCTTCTCCTTCTTCTCCTCCTCCTCTCCGCCCGCTCCAAGCAATGTAAAGATGATGCCTGTCTGCGAGTTCACACCAACGGCTGTCACCACCATTCTTCCAGAACCTTCCATGACATGAGTGCCTGGCACAGCAACACAGAGAGACTGAGACAGAGATCTGCACCGCTGGGTGGGAGGCACGCTCAGCACCAACAGGTTTTGGCTTGGGCCTCCCAGGAGCAGGGACACTGGTCCCGCTGGGCTCACCTGACAGCAGCATGGGGTCTTTGTCTGCCGACTTGCGCACGTGGTCTGATTCGCCCGTCAGGGAGCTCTCATCGATCTTGAGGTCGTTGCCCTGGATGAGCACGCCGTCGGCGGGCAGCAGGTCTCCTAAGGCCGGCCAGGCACCCAGAACCACAGACCATGCGTCCAGGTGCCCTTCCTCCCCGATGCTTCCCATCTCCCCAAGAGGAGGTCCCGTCAGGTGTGCGGCCCTCCTCCTTCAGTCTCCTGCTTTCTGGGGGTACCCACCAAGCCCTAGCCCAGCCGCCCAGCTTCCAGGGAATGGGGCCCACAGAAGTGCCCTGCCGTGCCTGTGGGGACAGCCTGTTGTTGTGGTCCTGAAGCTGCTGAAGCTCTCCGTCTTCACCTGCCTCCTGCCCGAGCTCCCCGCCTCCAGCCTCCCACCCCACGTGCTCCCAGGAGAAGGCCTGCGCTGGGGGATGGCGGGGTGGGGCTCCTCTGGTCCGTCCTCCCCCTGAAATGGGAGCTGAGCTCCTTCACAGCATGGGTGGCGATGGGCGCTCTCACCATACTTGACCTGGGCGATGTCCCCGACCACCAGCGCGGCCACGGGGACCTGGAGGAGCTGCCCGTTCCGGATGACGGTGAACTTCTGCTCCTGCTCGATGCGGCTCTGCAGGCCCCGGAACTGCTTCTCCTTGCTCCAGTCGTTAAAGGCCGTGACCAGGACCACACAGATGACAGACAGCAGGATGGCGGCCCCCTCGATCCAGCCCGCTTCTGCCTCCCCTTCGTCTTCTGCCCCAGCCGACACATTCCCGCACGCTGTGCCCGAGGACAGAAGGGAAGGGCAGACGTGGCAGAGGAGTCCCTCCACCGGCTGGGGCTGGGACAGTCTGTGACCCTCCGTAGTCTCAGTTTCCATCCCTCCCCTCCTGCCGGGCCTTCTGTGCTGCTGCCCACGTCCTGCCAGGTCCTCCTTCACTGCCCTTCCCGGCCCTGCCCCTCACCTTCACTCTCCTCTCCCGGAGGCGCATAGAATGAGAGGCCCAGGGACACGATGGCAGCCACCTCCAGGATGATGAGGGTCACATCCTGCAGGGCCTCCCACACCAGCTGTAGGAAGGTCTTGGGCTGCTTGGGAGGGATGAAGTTCTGCCCGTAGATCTGCCTGCGCTTCTCCAAGTCGTTGGCGTTGTCGGCCAGGCCTGCGCAGTGGGGGGGGACGTGGAGCAGAGGCACAGAAGGAGAGGATGGGAAAGGCCAGCCCTGCATCCCCCTGCTCCTTTCTCCGTGCCTGTCTTTCCCTCTAGACCGAAAGCTCCTGGAAAGCAGCAGCTGCACTGGCCTGCACTGGGGCCCTTCTGCAAACCCTGGGGGTGAAAACGTGCTGCCCGAGCACAAGGAAGGGCTGGACCATCCAGTCCCCTCTGCATCCTCGACAAGCGCTGTGTGTGGGCTGCGAGGCAGGGAGAGAGGGCGGGCTGCTTTATGCAGTGGCTCAGAATCAACACCCACAGAGGGGCCAGCTTTGCAAGGTGGGCCCTGACTTCTCGTTCTTGGGATGACCCACTTCCTACCAGGCCTGCACCAAGGCCTCTGGGTCTCTGCTTCTAGATCGTGAGTCTCCTCAGGCCCATTCCTGAAGGCACCAAAAGCTTCCACGTGGGACTGGCATCCAGGCCACTGCCTCTGAAGGCTGGACTCCCACTTGGCTATCTTCCCCAGAGGCAAGCAAATGGGATGACACAGTCTGTGGTCCCGCCCTCAGCCCTCAGGATTTTGCTTCCTTTCAAGCCCATCCACAGGCCCCTGCCCCCCAAAGGCCTTTCTGGCTTCTCTGCCCCTAAGTGCCTGGCCCTATACTGACCCCTCGTGGACAGACAGTGGCTTGCAGTTCCCAGCCCTGAGTAGCTGCAAGTCCCCAGGCCTCCAGTGGGGAGGGGCGCGAGGTGGGGGTGGTGACGGTGGGGCCCGTAGGGTGCTCCCTGCTGGCTTGGAAAGCCACACAAGACCTGGTCCCAGATGACTAGAGAACAAGAAAGTGCTGGGTGTAGTGCAAAGGAGCTGGAAGGAAGGAGGGTGGGTGTGTGCTGGGTGGGAAAGGTGGCTTTCGGGGAGGGGGAGGGGAGGGTGGAGCCCCTCGGGGTGGAAGGACTGACAAGAGCAAAAGTCCCCAGACGCACCGCCTGGCACGTCCCTCGAGCTAGGCCA
The DNA here is from genome assembly GCF_030028045.1 of Hippopotamus amphibius kiboko. Classification (NCBI taxonomy): domain Eukaryota; kingdom Metazoa; phylum Chordata; class Mammalia; order Artiodactyla; family Hippopotamidae; genus Hippopotamus; species Hippopotamus amphibius. Next base: position 3,334,721 of record NC_080203.1, read on the forward strand.
TGACGGCACACTGTCCTCCCCACCCCGCAGGAGCCACAGCTGTCTCTGCCCTTCTTCCCGGCGCCTGGGCCCAGCCACGGCTCAAGTTTCTGGAGGCTATGGCCTCCCAGTTGGGTGTCTGGGAGAAGCTCAGGACCTCAGCTCCTAAGGGCCGGGGACCCAGATGAGGGCCCACGTCCCACTCTCTTGACCTACAGGAGACCTGAAAAGTGGGCTTAATACTAGGAAGGGCCTCGAACCCTGAATCTCCCAGGCACCCAGGGTCTCCACTACCCCTGCCGTGGGAAAGGGCGCGGATCTGGAGCCCCCGAGAGTGGCCCCCACCCCTAGAGAGCGCATGGGTATTCTTCACGTCGGAAAATCTGCATCCTGCCTCCCCTGCCCGCCCTGCCCCACACCCAGCTGGTCCCCTTCCCCAGGAGCTCCCTCCCTCCCTCCTTCCCTCAGCCTGTCACTTGGCCTTGGTTCGCCCCTGCGGCTGCAGCAATGCTTCTCTCTCCCTTGCTCTAGACCAGCCGGAGGCCTTGGCCTTCCTGTGGACTCAGAGGTCTGGAGAGCTGCCGTCGCCAAAGCACTCGCTGGGGCAACTAAGGCAGCGGCAGCCCCTCTGGTTCTGAGCATACACTGGTCCAGCAGGCCCCCAAGGTGGCCCAGGTCCTGGGTGCAGGGGCAGTGGCCGGCGGTTGGCATGGACACAGATGGGCACCCTGCCCAGAGCAGAGGCCAGATGCCATCAGAATTGGATTAGGACCTCATTGTGCGGCTCTTGGCTAATCTGCCCCTCCTTTCCATGAGTGTCAGTGGAGGCCAAACAAGGGAAGGGCCGGGACCCAGGTCCCCCCAGCTTGGACTAAGGCCCAGGCTCCCCGGCTTCTGGAAACCTCTTGGATCACTAAAAAGGTGGCGCGCATTGGCGTGTTTATTGCCAGGAGATGACCAAGTCTCCTCCTCCAACATAGCACGCCCCTCCCTGGCCTGCTCACCCTCCCCAAAGCACCAGTTTGCTGGCACCCCCGAGACTGTCCACCTTGCCAGGGGCTGTGCGTGGGGCCTGGGACTCAGCTAAGCTGCCCCCGACCCAGTTCAGGTCACTGTGTCTGAGCAGACGCGGGAAGGTCCAGGTGAGAGCTCTTGGGCCTTGAGGGCTCCCGGGGTTGGAGAGGGGAGGGCGGTCCTCGAACCGCTCATTCTTCGGGATGCAGACCAGACCTGGCTAGCTCCCTCTGTTGGGGCCGGGCCACCCACCTGGGCACCTGCCCTTCTTTATTCCTGCCCCTCCACAGGCATCGGGTGAGCGCCAGAGCCTCTGTGGCAGAATCAGGCACGTTCCCAGGGGCCTTGACATTTTAAATATTTAACAAGGCCTGACAGGCAGAGGAAAGAGCTGCCAGCTGAAGCCCATCTGCTTCCTTTTATCTGGAAGAGGCCAGAGCCCTTGTGGCTAAATGGCCGGCTACCTTGGCCCCCCCACCCTCTCCGCCCCAATTCGGTGGCAGGGATGGGCAAGGAGGAGAGAAGGAGAGAGAGCCTCTGGCCCTGAGCCAAGCCATCTGCCCCGATCACACATCCCACACCCCCACACCAGGCTGGGTCCCTTTAGAGCACAGAGCAAGAGAGACCCGGGCGGCCCCTCAGAGCTCCTGACCTGGCTGCGTGGGTGCCCTCTCACCAGGCCTCAGACCCACCTCCTCTATGGGGAGGGGAAGGGGGCATCTCCACTCTGTTCCAGCCCAGGCGTCACCTGCAGACAGATGGAGCCAGGGAGCAGGAGACAAGGGTGACGGCCAGGGCCCTGGGTGGACGAAGGTGTGAGCGCCGAGACACGAGCTGAGGCGATTCATCAGCACTGGCCGGGCACAGGCCTGGCACCGGGCTGGGACCGCCCCGCAGCCCTGCCAGGGAGGCGGCAGCTGGGCCAGAAACACTCCAGCTTGTGGGATCTGGGCCCAAGCCTGGCTCCCGGGGGTCCCGGTCCTCCAGCAGCCCCAGTGGGCGGGACTGGGGAGAGCTGGTGCAGGGCAGGGCAGAGGCCACAGGGCACAGGGGCCACCCAAGATGGCAATCAGGCCTCCACTCCTAGAACTTTCTAAAGGACACACCCCAGGCTTCCTAGAGGCTCCCTGTAGCTGGTGTCAGACTTGGACCTGAGCCTGCACTGGTGCCCCCTCCCCTCGGCACTCCATCCCGCCCCCCCCGCAGCCCCTCCCCAGAGGATCGAACCCTATGCCCTTCCTCCTCTTCCTGTTCCCCTTAACTGCACAAAGGGCCGAGCACATGGGGAACCGGGAACACTCGGTCAGGGGCCGCCCTGCTCGTCTCTTGGAAGAGCTTCTGGGGTTTCAGTTTGGGGCCCATCCCTCCAGCATGTGCGCTTCGGCCGGCTTCTCCCTTCCTCTTCTCTGTCGTTGCATTTCTATTTAATCCAAAGAAGAGATGCAAGTGGCAACTGCTGATTACGGAGGCGCCAGTGCAGGGGATCAGGTTGCCCCACGAGGAGCATGTCCCACTCCGGGGGAAACGGCCGCCCAGGGAGCGCACGGGCAGTCACGGTCATGGCTGTGGTCTACGGTGCCTCTGGGAAGCTGCTGCAAGCCCACCCAGCCCTTGACGGGGCCTGCCCAGGGGCTAGGGAACATCTTCAGGGAGGAGCGTGGGGCGGTGGGGTGCCTGCATCCCTGGTGCACAGCCACCCGGTAGACTTACCCTCCGTGGGCGAGGTCTTCAGCCTCCTGCAGAGCCCGCCCACATCCCCGTAGGTTTCCTGGACTTTCTGCAGTGCCTCAGCCCCTCGGAGCTCCATGAGGGAGCGCAGCTCGGCCAGCGTGCACCCAAAGCCGCCTGCATGGGGGGCCTCCCGCTGCTGCTGGGGTTTGGGGTGGAACTCGATGGAACTGTTGGCCACATCACCCATCCTGCCTGTGGTGCGGGGTGGGGGGGCGTTCTCCAAGGTGCGGCCTCAGCTGGGGGCAGGCGGCCACCCGAGGTCCCAGCGCCTGGGTGAGGTGCAGCCGCAGTGGCAGCAGTGGGGAAGTGCCCAAGCACAGACACCTGGGGAGAAGGAGGTGAGAAGCCCAGGGCACGGTTGAGATGAAACCAAGGTGCACTCTTCTGGAACGTTCTCTGCAAATCTGCTCTCAGTCCGAGACAAGACTCACTGAGTGCAAAATTCCCCTCCCGGGCTGGGCCACTGGCCCTCATGGCCCACCAGGCCCACCTGCCAGGTCGTCCCCCTGTCCTGCCCACCACGAGCACCCAAGCTGGGAGTGCTGGCCGCGTGGGGAAGGACCTGTTGCCCCCCAATCCACCTGGGAACCCACACCGAAGCAGGGGCGATGCGTCAGGATTGAATAGTGGCTGGTCTTGCCCTGGCACGACTGGGTTATCTGCGCCGGTGCCCAACCTCGAGCTTTCCTTGTCTGCTCCATCACGTTCCCGCGCTTGCCTGATTAAGACTCGCCCTGTGCAGCCGGCATGCTATAAATCCCTGGCGGCAGTGGTCTTCTGGCACCGCCTCTGCGGCTCAAGGTTTCAGGCCCGGGGCTGCGCAGGGTTCCAGGGAACAGGCCAAGCCATGGACACAGCCAGCTGGGCGCTAGGTCAAGGCTTAGCGCGCACGGTGTTTCAGCTGTCCTGAGGGTACCTGGGGTCTGGGGCAAGGAAGGAAGGGGGGTGGGGGTGGGGGTGGGGAGATGGGGAGAGGGAGGGGGAAGGAAGGAGGGAGGAAGGGAGTGGAAGCGGAGGGTGGAGGAGAAAGCGGAAAGCAGCCACGGTCACTGTGACTTCTCCATCACCCTGCCCCACAGCACAGTGCCACCCACTCCCCTCCACACCCTTCTGCCCTCCAGATGACAAAGTAAGGAGCCGGGGTCTCCCCAAATTAACAGCAGCCGGCCAACTCCCAGGCCACACCGCCTTCCTCCTCTTCAGAGCATCACGAAGTTGTCCTCCTTCTCACTGTCCCCACACCCTGCTGCCACCACCCCCACCTGCCTGAGGAACCTCCGGCACCCTGGCTGCCCTGCCCGCAGCCTTCACAGGGTCTGGTGGCATGGACCACGGGGGCCTGCTGGGCTGCCCCGTCTTGGGCCCCGAGCTTCTCCTGCTGGTCTCTCCCTACCTCTCATCCCCAGCTCGCGGCCTGCATGAGTGGCAGCATCCCCCAAGGCTGTGGGTTAAGCTCCCGGGGCTGAACCAGTCTCAGCGCACAGAGCCTTGGCCTTCACACCAGCAAAGAAGCCTCCTGGCAACGTGGCTCAGTTGGGCCTGATCCCTCACCTTTGGGAAAGCTCCTGGCTCAGAAGGATCCCCTTGGAAGCAGAACTTGGCCACCAATCCAGGTTTTTGATCTAGAACCGCCCATGAAAACACAACAGCCCAGAGCTTGTGGCCTCTGCTCTCAGCAGGCTCCCACCTCTCTCTGAGGCCAGCGGACGCCAGGAGCTGGGACGCGCCACAGTCTTCAAGGGATGAGACCAAGATTTCTGGGAAAGAAGGTCCACTCCCCCACACCCACAGGCCTGAGGAGGCTCAGAACATGATGGAGGCCTCAGTTCCTCTGGGCCCTGGCCCCATGCTGTCAAGAAAAATCTCACGTACTTAAGGCAGTCCCTGCCAGAGAGGTCTGGAAGACAGAGAGGCACCTCAGCAAATGGCCATCCAAGATGAGCCAGGTTTTAAAAGTTTGGGCACCTAAGTGTTAATTCTCTAGACACTTTCTGCACAGAGCAGCCTTCATTGCCGGAAGATGTGGGAACAAGATGGTAGACACATGAATGCACCGTCCTCTCCTGCTCCCACGCATCTCCCCACCTCCTGTCCCTGCTGTTCACCATCTGACCAATCTTTACTGAGCATCTACTGTATGCCCGCACTGGCCACCTCTGCTGGAGATGGGCACCTAGCAGGTCCCGCTGGTGGGAGAGATGGGCATAACAGCTTCAGAGCAGTGGGGGTGCAGTTTCGGTTGGGGGCCAGGGTGGAGGAGGGAGCCATTCTTCCGGAGGGAAGAGGGTTCTGACACTAGGAAGGAGGCAGGTGACAGGACAGGGCGGTGGGGGAACGAGGATGCAGATGCCACAGGGCCATGAGTGGCAAAGGCCACCACCGAGCAGAGGGCTGCTGGGTGATGTCGGACTGTAGGGGCAGAAGCTGGGAGACGAGGGAGGGGCTGCAAGGGGGTGGGCGTGGGGGCTGCGGGGGTGCCCCTGGAGCTCAGGGGACTTGAAGGAAGCGAGGCTCCGGGGCAGGGCGGGCTCCTGCTGGGGTGCTCTGTGAACGCACCACCCGCCCGGGCTGGCCCAGCAGGAATCACTCTGCCCGTGGCTGGGTGAAGGGCCAGAGCCGTAGGGACACCCGGGAGGCACTGGAGGCCGTGACGGCAGCTTTTGACTGTCACTCATGCTCCCCGGTCCTCTCCAGACACCCAGGGCCGTCATCCCCCTGCTTCCTTCCCCGCCTTTGCTGAGGTGCTGCCCCTGCCTGCCCCTGCCTGCCCCTGCCTCGCCATTCCCTGGGTGAAACTGGTGGGGTTGGGCTCTCTCCCCAGCCCCGTAGCCTGTTGGCTGCTGCGGGGAGGGTGGGGCCGGGTTGTTTGTGGAGGCACTGGCTTTGGCTTCACCAGTGGGCGCCGTGGGTGCCAGTAGGTGGGGGGCATTGGCAGATCTGCGAGTCTCTTGTGCCTGAGCAGAGTGGCCAGCCCTGGCTGAGGCGAGTGGCCAGCACTCACCCCGGGCGCTGCTGCCCTTGGCGGGCAGGCCACTGGCCTGTATTCCAAGACCTTGCAGGTTCGACCCCGGGGCCCCAGGGACAAGCTGGGTGTCCGCGCAGCCCCCACCAAGCTGCCAGGGCCTCTACGCCCACTCGCAGAAGACCCGGTTGGAAGGCCCCCGGCTCCGCCCGCGTGACACTGGTGGGCTCCAAGGGGTGACCCAGTCAACGGCCCATGGGTGGGTGGGCTCTTGGGCATGTGCTGGGAGCCAGCAGCTCACCATGGTGGAGGGCGCACCCTTCGGGGCAGCCCCGCCCCTGCCCCGACAACCAGGACTCACCCAAGGGTGGCTTCACTCTCCCTCTCCTGCTCCCTGCCCCTGTTCCCCCAAGTGTGGCCCTCCATTAAGCAACAGCGGTGGCCCAGACAGCTGCTCCTAACTGATGCGCTGTGGCCGACTGGGCGCAAGGTGACTCACGGTAAGGGGACTGGGCGGGGAGTCGAGGCCTGGCCTTCTGCCCTCACCACAGCCCCTCAGCTGGCCTGGCTGTCGCACCACACCTCAGTATCCTTGGTCACCACATCGCCTGGTTCAGGTGCTGTCACTCTCTCTGCCTCCAAGCTGCACTGGCCTCCAGAAAGCCTTGCCCGCGTTTCAGCCCTCCCCTGCCTGGTGAAGCAAAAGGCCACATTCTTCCAAGGGAACCCCCAGCTCCTGTCCTGCCCTGACCGTTCAGCTATGCCCCACACTGGGCCATCCACGTATGACCAGGGCACTGCTAGCCCTGCCGTAGCGCACAGCCTGGCCAGCACACCCTTCTGTCCCCTCTCCCCTAATAGCTTCTGATGCATCTGAGTGGCATCGCATCAGAGTGGACCATTCTCCAGAAAGTCCCCGCCCAAAGCGATTGCTGCTGAGTCTAGAATCTCACAAGCAGTCCTACTTCTCTCTGCTTGGCATGGCAACGACCTGTGAGCACGTCTTTCTCACACTTGGGGCGTCAGCTCTTAGAGACACGTGGTTATTGAGTAGGCGGGAAGCCCACTGCGTGGTCAGCCCTGGGTGGGGACAGGGGCCTGGAGGAGTGAGTGGGAGGCCCAGGAGGCGATGGCAGCCTTGGGAGGGGGAAACACCATCCTGGAGAGCAGGGATGTAGGGATGACAAGCGGGAACGCCGCTACCCCCAGCTCGGGCCCCTCAAGTCAGAGACGGTGCGCCTCCGAACCTCCCTCTTCATTAACTCTTGGGTACAGGAGCCATCAGTAACATCTAAGGCCCTCTCCAGTGAATGCTGGTCACCGGAGAGACCAAGTGGCTCTTGTTTCCCTGGGTTCTCCATCAGCCTGGGCAACGGCCTCCCTCCATCTGAATAAGGACAGCAGCCATCGCCGAAATGGCCAAGAACAGAAGTGATCGGGCCTATCAGTGCTGCAGGCCTGACAGAGACTTTCCGGCCTGGGCTGGCTGCCTAGAATGGTCTGTAGGCACCAAAAGGGCAGGGAACATACCATTTCTGTACTCTTTCATCTCTCAAACCTTAATTGGCTTCACTGAATTGAAAAACCTCCACAGAGAGGGACTTGGACCTTCTGGCCATTGCTCCATCCTGGTCCAATCTGGCCGGCATTGGTGGGGTGGCAGGAGCAGACCTGCTGTGGGCTCCCTGGGCCGCCTCTCCCTGGCTCTGTGACTTTCAACAGGCTGCTACCCGGGGGGTGAGGGGGCGGGCTGCCGGGCACAGCAGGAGATCGCTCCAGTTCAGGCCTGGACGTCTGAGGCCTCTTGCCCCCGGGCCCAGTGACTCACGTCCACCCAACCGGAAACCCAGGAGTGAGTCTTCCCCCCTGCGCCAGCCCTCCCTGGCCACTGCTGCTCAGGCTTTGGGGGTTCTCCCAGCACCTCTGACTTAATCTGCCCTACTCACCCACTTGGCCTCCTTGGCCCCTCCCCCCAGGCCCTGGGCAGCTAGGAACTTCCTGAATGAGGTGGGGGCACTTCTGTTCCCAAGCTCCCCTCTCTCCAGACGCCTCTCCAGGTGCTTCCCTCATTGCATCCTCACAGATACTCTGTGAAGGCAAGGAGACGCCTTCTCTCCATCTCAGACCTCCCGGCCTCGCCTTCCACATCCCTGAGGAGAGAGTCAGGCCACCCCGGGCAGCTTAGCCCCTTGGCTGCCCAGAGAGAGCGCACTTCTGCTTCCCTAGCGGTCGGTCCTGTGCTCTACCCAGCAGCCTTCACAGGGGAGACGAGGGATGGAGGACGAATCCCATCTGCCGCCCCACCCAAGTGAGAGGTTGCAACGCATTAAAATTTGCCCCCGTTCACAGTTGTGGAGACACAGTCCCATGGCAGCCACTGTCCGACAGCAGTCTGCTGTTGCTGGGGGCTGAGTGGACATCTGTCCCCACACTGGTGACCAGGCATTTGCTGCCGGCACCGCCACCTCCCTGGGGAGGACGGATTCCGGCCAGCGGCACCAGCTAGAAGTCCCTGGGCCCTCAGCCCTCCTGTCAGTGAGCTGGTAACAAGAATACCCCCAGCTGTGAGTCCAACTGGCCCAAGACGCCACGCCCTGAGGCAAGAAGCACCCCTCCTGTTGAGTACCAAGTCCCATCTGAGTCCCATCCCAGGGCACACGGCTCTGCCTGACGCCAGCCCACCACGTGCCCTCCCGGCAGAGCCAGCAGCAGGGGGGCCGGGGCCTGAGCATTGTGACTCGCTGTGGGGACTCCTGCAAATAACAGGCCCTTCCTCTCTCCACCGCCGGGCACCTGAACCCTGGGCCGGGCCCCAGGGACCCAAGAGGGGGAGAGCAGGAGGCCCCACAGGCTGCGGAGCCGTTGGGGAGCGGGGAGTGGGTGCCCAGCGCTCGGTGATGCTGATCCCAGGCACGACTTTCGCCCTTAACTGCCGCCCCTCCCCCACCAGGCCCGTCCCTCCTGCCGGCCCCGCCCCCTCCCCTTGGCTTGACGCACCTTGGCGACCACCCGACAGGGGAAAGGAGGGCTCCAAGGATGAGGCCTGCATTCAACCAGGGAGGGAGGGAGGGAGCCTGGGGGAAGGAGCCGAGGCAGAGAACAGCCTCATTAATATTTCAGAGGCGCCGTCACTGCAGCTCCTGGGCCCTCACAGCTCCGCCACTTGTGCTCGTGGAGGGAGGAGGGTGGATAAAAGAAGGAAATAAAACAGAGAAAACAGATTTAAAGGGACAGCCCAGCTCCCCCCCCCCCCACCTCCGTTCCTTCCCCCCCTTGTTCCTGGTACAATCTGTGCACACGTCAAGTGGCTCCCGCAGGGAACAGCTCTGGGCAAAAACAGTAACAGCAGAAAAGCGTCCACCACCACCACGGCACCCTCTCCCCAAACTCCCGCACAGCGACCTCCTCTGCCCACGCGTGGCTGCCCCTGTTGTGCTGTGACCAGGGCACCAGGGCTGCCTCAGGGACTCATGACAGCTGCCAGCAAGGTCAAGGGATGCTTCCTATCCAGCACCCCATCCAGACTCAAAGGACTGTGTGAGGCCAGCAGAAAGACAGTCGCACAGACTCTGGGCATTGGAAGTCCCCAGTAATCAGAGTCCACTCAAGGAGAATTCTAGAACCCAGGGAAACACAAGTCTAGATTCCTTGAGGTGGCAGGGACCAGTGTTTACTGGATTCAGCTACTGCCCTCGGGTGGGTGAATTTCCCCTGTATCCCTTGTGACTCGATGGCCCAGTGCTTTAGTCTAATCTAGAGCAGCGGATGCCAGACCCAGAGGGGCCCCCATGCCCCCCATCCCTGGGGAATGGAACACCGCATAGTCCCAGTCAGAGCTTCAGTCAGGAGGGGGTGGCACCGGACTCTGCCATGCTCCCCCAGAGGCTCCCGAGGCCCAGCCAGGTTCGATGCGACATATTTGCCTGCCTTCAGAGGCTCCAGGGAGGGCCCAGAATTCTCCAGTGAAAACAAGCCCATCAGAGAATGTGAAGTGGTGAAACCTCTATGGAAACCACATGGGGGTTCCTCAAAAATTTAAACATACCGTAGGAGCCAGCAACGCCACATCTGGGCACATGCCCAAAAGAACTGGAAGCAGGGTCTCCAAGAGATGTGCACATCCATGTCCACAGCAGCACTACGCACAGTAGTCAAAAGGCAGAAGCAACCCAAGTGTCCACCAGTGAATGAACGGATAAAGGAAAAGTGGTCCATCCACACACAGGAGTGTTATTCAGCCTTAAAAAGGAAGGACGTGCTGACACCTGCTACAACACGGATGCACTTACAAGGCATTATGGTCAGTGACATCAGCCAGACACAAAAGGACAGATTCTGGATGATTTCGTTTATATGAGCTGCCTAGAGTCATCAGCTTCCTAGAGACAGAGAGTAGGATTGGGGGGGGGGGGCGCACGGTCTGGGGGCGGGGGACGGGGGCTGCTGTCTAATTGGGAAGAGACTTTCCGCTGGGGAAGATGAGCAGTTCTAGACGCGCATGGTGGCGATGGCTGCACACCACCGTGAATGTACTTAATGCCGCCCAACTGGCCGCTTAAAAATGGTTCAGGTGGTAAACTCGATGTTATGTGTACTTTCCCACAATAAAAAACCAAACTTGCCCTTCCAGCCCTTTTGCTCTGTACACAGACTAGCTTCCCGTGGTGCCCCAGGCCATGCAGTGATCGTATGAGTTCCACCACCTTGGCTGGCCGATCAGCTGACGATTCTGCCCCTGTGGATTTTAACTTCCTGGAGCGTTCCCTATCTGAACGGAAACCTAAGCATACCTTTCTGCACCCCCACCCTTCAGCCTCAGGGCCCTTCAGCACCAGGCACACGCTGCCTCAGCTGGGTGGTTGCCCCAATAGGTGGCAGAGAAGCAGATGAGCTGAGGGGCCAGGCTTGCTGGCAGTCATCGGTGCTGCTCTTGTCCCCTACCTGAAAGAAGTGTGGCCTAAGGGCCTCCCTGTGCGCCCCCTCTCTCCTTGCTGCTGGTATTCACTTCCTCAGAGGCACTGACCCCTCCCTGTCCTCAGAAGGAACCGGAAGCGGTGGCCAGAGCACCTGGGAAGGCCCGATCTCCAGACCACAGGTTCTGAGCAGACAATATGGCTTTAGGAGGTGCTCACACATCCCCAGGAGCTTGTGGCAGAGACTCGCTAGACTTTCCCTGATTTCTATTCCCATCTTCCCACGTCTATCTTCCCCCAACTCTGCTGCAGCTACAGAGGACCATGTGACTAGACCCTGGCCAATGGGATGTGAGCAAAAGGGACAAGGACCCGCCTTACTCTTGGACAGCACTAAGGGTTCTCAGCACGTGAGACAGAGCCAACTTCAGGGTTGTGTCCTTAAAGGGAAGGATGTGTTCTCCCCTGCCCCTCTCCTCCTTCCTGCAGGCTGGAATGCTGATGTGAAGACAGGAGCAGGAGCAGTTATCTCGCTCCATCTTGCACATGGAATCCACATGTCAAGGACGGCAACACAATCGAAGGAGCCCTGATCCCTGATGGCCAAGTAGCCCTAGGTTGCCTACCTAGACTTCTTGCACAGAAGAAATCCTCCCCCTTCTCGTTTTTGTCTCCATTCAGCCGGTTCTCTGTTACAGAGCTCAAGCCTGTCTCCTAGGTAATTCAGGTATATAGGGAGGAACCCACCCTGTCACCAGGTTAGATGCCTGCCTTCCCTCCATGACCGAAGTCAGCCCTGGTTCTGGGAGAGCCGCGAGGCCTCCCCAAAGTTTTCATGACCTACCAATCCCCAACATTTTCATGGGCTCCCTGGGACATGGGATAGTTTGGAACTGGGCTCCTCTCGCCTGTGTCATTTGATATTGTCGTAGAAGTTCTAGGCAAAGCAGAAGACAGAACCAAGAGAGTATTGGAGAGAGAGACAGATAGCAAGCTGGTCACAGGCAATACTGACCACCCTTCTCTGTGCTGTGGCGGAATCCCACATTCCCTCTGTGCTACAAGCCTCTAAAGTGGGAGGACTGATTATTCCCACTTTAGAGCTGAAGCTGCTGAGGCACAGAGAGTTTAAGGAACTCACTCAACGTCACACAGCCAGCAAGGAGCAGAGGCCAAGGTGAACTCAGGTGGTCTGGCTGCAAAGAATTCTACATTGGTCATCTGCCAAGTGACTGCCCAGAAAACCGCAGAAAAGCAATGAATATGTAGTTAAAACCAATTCAAACAGGTCACCCAAGTGACCAGACAGGAAATCTGTCCCCATATACCTCAGGGCTTGGGGGTGCAGGTGCTCGAGTCAGGCCTGGCTATGTGAACTGGCACAAATCACTCAACCTTTCTTGGTCTCCACTTTTAAATCCAGGAAATGGATCCTCGTTCCTCCTGGCTGCATTAGTGGGAACTCCAAGGACAGGGCATCACCACACACACACCTAGGAAGGGCCCCAGGGGGCCCATTTCCCTGCAAGGTTTCTTCGCACCCACCAGCCCTGCCTGCAGCTCAGGACTCAGAGGTCAGGACCAGGTTCCACCAGGAGGCCAGAGTATTCTGCTCGGCCAGGGTCTGACCCCATGGGCCTCTCCGTGCTTCCCCATTTCTGGGGGCCATCCTTAAGCCTGCCCAGGCCCTGAAGCCCTCCTGGGGAGCGCTAGGCTTGGCGGGGGGCTGGGAAGTAACCGGCTTCCCAGGATGCTTCTGGAGGGAAGTCCACACTCCCACATGGGTGGCCCTCACCGTGCTGGGTGCCCCTTGGTCCCCGAGGTAAGTTGGGAGCCTTTTGCTTGCTGGAGCCTTGAAGTGTAGTTTCGGGGGTCATGACCCTACACTGGCGGGCAGTCATCTGTTTCCTGCCAGAGAAGGTGAGAGTGCGAGAGAGCAGGAGCAGAGAAGCCGGTGGGCAGGAAGCATAATGACACTAATTATCCAATTACAGCAGCTGTGCGAGGAGAGCGCTGCACTGCAGCAGGGAGCTGGGGCCAGCTGCCCCACCCCCGCACTCCAGCCTGGCACACTCTGGCCCACGCCCCTCCTGCTCTACCGTGCGAGCAGCTGGCGGCCAGTGAGGTCCCAGGCCTGCCCCGCAGAGCATGGCCTGGCCTGTGGTCTCGGGAGTGGCGGGGTGGGGAGACCCAGAAGTGCCACAGCCTGGCCTCTGGGGCACGCCTCTGGCCCCAGAAGGAGCAGAGAACACACACATGGGGTCCCAGAGGTTGCGGGGCCCTGTCCTCCACGCCTTCATGGCCAACAACATGCAGACAGAATGTGGGGCCCTCCGTCCCAATCCTCCCTGAAATCTGTGCGGCTCTGTCCATGGTACCACACTGTCCACCCATGCCAGCTTCCAATCCCCAGAGCCAGCTCCAAGCCACCAGAAGCAACCAAGTCCTAAACAGGTAATTAAGGAAATTACAGACAGCTGGAGGCCATGGGACGCTACAGACCCAGGGTGACTAGATGAGGAGGACACACGTGTCCTCCTAAGGACAGGCTCCATGGGGTCCCCATTGTGAGTCTTGGTGGGGAAGGGTCCGGTTTCTGGAAACAGGGTGAAGTCCTTGGGACGATAGGCTTGGAGGGACTCTAGGGTGAAGGTCAGGGGCTGGGAGACTGTTAGGGAAGGACGCCACTTCCCTGTGACCAGGAAGAGTCCAGAAGGCCGGCCTCCAAATGGGGGACCAGAGATGTGCTGGCTAACTTGGGCTCCACCTAGGGGGTCTCTGAGTGCTGGCAAAGTAAGTTTCCCTGTGTCCCCCATAGGATTCAGCTTGGCTGGAGGTTAGAGCCGGTCCAGTGACCGGGCTGACTGCCCCATAGAGCCAGCCCAACCGGGAGAAAGAGGTGACGAGGACTGTCACCATACAGGGACCCTGGGCACAGGCCACTCTGAGTACGTAGAAAAGACCTTGCTCTTAGGCATCCCGTTGGGAGGGGTGAGTGGGAGGGGTGCTGGGTAGAGCAGAGAAGACGTGATCAGACTGAATATGGGAGTCCAGTCTAGCTGGCCTTCTGTGACCCAGACACAAAGAACTAACACACCAGAGCATTCGGGATGCCTTTCCAGGCTGACCACGGAGGGCCACTCGCTGCCAAATGTGCGGATGGAGGAGGAGAGTGGCCAGTAGTGCCACTCCATAGCACGCCTCGGAAGCTGCGGCCCAGGGACTGGCATCTGCAAGGCTCCCAGGCTCCACTCCAGCATCCTTACCAACCCCGACTGGCAGCAACGGCAGGATCTGGAGGTCATCAGGGCACCAGACAGCAGGGGCCTGGCTGCCATCTGAATCATGCAGACCACGCCCTGCTGGGTCTTGAAAGCTAGTTCTGATGGAGGACCCTTGCACACACAAATCCAGAAACATCTCCAGTGAAGCTCTGAAAAGACACCACAGAGCTCCTGCAGGCCCAGGAGGTGCACGGAGGGGAGTGGGGGGTCATGCAGAGGCGGGAGGGCCCCTGTCACATGGGAACACCTCAATGACAATAATGCAGGGTCTGAGGACCCCGCCCCTGATCACAGCCCACTAAGGCCGAGAGCCAGGAAAGGGGTGGTGAGCGGTGGGGGAAAGGATGGGGGGACGGGCCTGGCACCACCTGCCAGGCAGCGGAAGTGTTGCCCCCGTCCCACCCACAGCTGCAGTCACCTGCGTCCCTCGGGGCCGTCCGCGGGTGGATGGCAGGGTCAGGGGGGCCTCTGGCTCTGCCGCACTCCCCGGCACAGAGGTGTCCGAGAGAAAGGGCCCGGCCACCAGTCGTGGCGCTGTGGGCCATCCAGCCAGGGGCCCGGGAGGGGGGGACCAGGCGGGGTGGGGAGTGCCTAGGACGGCTGACGCCTGCACCCCAGCCCCTCCCTCCAACCTCAGGGCTGCGCCTGGGAAGCCAGCACCCACGAGCCTGGAACTCTCGGCCCCGGGCCCCGGGCCTCTCCCCCAGGCCCCTGGCTCCAAACCGAGGCGGGACACTTTGCTCAGGTTCTTCCAGGAGGAACGGAGTGGACGCCCAGGGGTGGGGAGGGGGTGTCAGGGAAGGTCCCCCGGGCCTGGCGTGGCTGGCAGAGGCCCGCACGGAAGCGGTGGCGGTGAAGCGGTGCCCGGCCCTTCCTCACACTGGGCACCATGGAGGGCGCTCAGCGCTTGTGGTCAGGCTGGTCCTTTCACGGAGAAGGGCCCTCCCCGGGCGGTCGCCTCCATCGTGAGCTGCCGGGCAATCGTGTGCGCAGAGGTTTGGCAGGGAGCCCCCCACAGCTCCACGGGCCTTGCCCCCAGTCCGGGGTGTGCGTCAGGATGCAGGCGCGCAGGGGCTCCCAGGGTCCCGCGGTCCGGGGGCTGAGGACGTTCCCAGGCCAGTAGGGAAGAAGTACCCGCGGCAGCCCGGTGGTGTCCACCTTCATTCAGGGCCGGCCAGGCAGGTGACTCCAAAGCACAGCATGAGGACCCAAGCCCCGCGCTCTGAGGTCCACCGTGGCTGGGATGGAGATGGCCGGCAGGGACGCCGGCATCTCCCTGCCCCTTCCTTGGTTGCTGGCTTTGTTTTCCTGCTTCGTAATCAGGAGGGGCTGGCCATCCTGGGCTGTCTGGCCATCCTCAGCTGTGAGCCTTTGCTTCTGATCACGCTCTCCCACCCACACCCGCCTCCCCTGTGTCCCTCTGTGAGGAAAACCCACAGTGTCTGCAGAGAGCCAGACACCACCCGAGTCCACAGGGAAGCAGCCGCTGCTCCGGACTCTAAAGAGGCCCAGAGAACGAGAGCTTGATTTGGGGGATTGGACAAATGGCTCTCAAGTTCAGGGGACAAAGAGGCAAGGGTATCAAGAGATGCAGTTACCAGCGTGGGTGCCCATGCCCATGGAATGGGACAGACAGTCCAGGAGCACACACTGACCAGGGGACAAATGGTTTAATGAAAGAAATGGGGAACCTCACCTCATAACTATTCCCCAACACAATTTTTTTTTGGGATTAAAAAGGGCTTGGCAAATTCCAGCTTCAGGGCCAAAGCTGGCATCCAAGTGTTTTTGTGAATAAAGTTTTATCAGCACACAGCCATGGTCAGGACAGAGACCTTGTGGCTTGCCAGGTGGAAAATATTTCCTAGCTGACCCTTTGCAGAAAAAGTTTGCCCACCCCTGGATGAAAGAGTTAAACTTTCCATCTCTGGAAAGTTCTCAGATTTCTGTAAGTGATTTTGTAAGCATACAAGCAAGGGAAAAAAATCACAAAAAAATTGTGAGATAGAAAGTGTTAACCTTTTGCATGAAAAAAATGAGAAGGCAAAGAACAAAGACGGTTTTAAATTATTAGCAACAAGTATGCTGAACTGTCACTATCTTTCATGGATAAAGTTCATTCAGACCCACAAGAGGAAATACTGGGACCTCCATAAATAAAGGTGAGGAACAGACAAATCACTGAACAAGAAAAGATACAATTAACAAACATGTGGAAAAATGCTCGCCCTCAGGAACAATTCAAAAAATAGAAACTGAAGTAGGTATTTTGGACCGAGATATTTATGCCAGATTGTTTGATTATAATGCCTAATGCTGGCAAGGCTGCAGCGAGCCAGCCCTTCGGACGCCCAGAAAAGCCCTTTGGAGCACAATTTGGCAGAATGAGCTTCCGTCTGGGCACTCTCTCTTCGGGACAGAACGAGTCACCCGCCGAGATGCACAGCAGAGCCTCACGTAGGAGAGGGAAACGAATCCGACTGCCTGGATCTCCACAAATAGCCAAATAATTAAGCGAATTACAATCTCTTGAGAGAATATTATTCAGCCATTAAAAATTGTAATTACAGCCCCAAGGACCGCCCCAAGACATCCTGGGTGCTCGAGCAATAGCTGTTGAATGAGCGAGCGATCATGCGTAGTTCCTTCTTTGCTCCTTTCAAGTTCTTTATTTTTGCAATAAGTACTTACTGCTTTCTTAATCTTCAAAAAATTAAACCATATCCATTTTGAAAAAAATCATTTAGAAAGGGATTACATTAATAAAGAAAATGCTTGTGTGAAGTAAAAAATAGATTACACAATTGTGCCCATGGTATAATTACAGTAATGTGAAAATAAATAGCCCATGCAAAGAAAACGGAGCGGAAACTCGTCCAATGGAATGGGAAACACTGGCTTGCAGTTTGGTGATAGGATGGGGGGGTTGTGTGTGTGTGTGTGTTCCTATATCTTCTACTTCTCAGCTTTTCATGAATTTTCTGTAAAGAGCATGCATGTTAAATGTATTATTTTTAAATGAAAGAAATAAACGTATTAAAAAAAAACACCCAAGAGCATCTCCCGTCTGCAGAGCTACCCAGGCGCCTCTAGCATGCCCCATGAGTGAGCCAAAGCCCAGGGCAGGGGTCAGATCCGAATTTGCCCAAAGCTTCGTGCCAGGGCTGCTGCCCACCAAGTAGTGGGCTGCTTCTGCAACGAGGCACTCTGCCTCCCTTGCCCGGTTCTGTGCAGGCACCTGGGCAAGCGTTTGGTGATTCCTCCAGTATCTGCAGGGCACAGACAGGCTGCCCGGAGGTGGCCACACCTGCTTGGCCTGCTCCATTGTCAAGGAGCCATTGGGGGCTCAGGCTTGAGAGTGGCCTCAAGGTCCCTGTGAGGACTTGGTCTGCATTGGCTCTAAAGCGGCACAGGGTGACAGAATGTTCTGGAATGATGGAAATGTTCTCCACGTGTGGCTACCAAGCACTTGAAACGTGGTGTGTGGCTGAGGAAAGGAATTTTCAACTTTACTTAATTTTCACTCAATCGCCAGTTGTGGCTAGTGGCTGTCACATTGAACCTCGCCGCTGGAGACCGTGGCTGCAGGAAAGCACTTCTAATTTGAATAAAAGGGTACCCCTTTACTGAGGAGCAATCTACAGAACAATGAGCAAGCTCAAGACCCCGTTACATAAGGCAATCCCCAAGGACATGCACCACAGCACCCCCGTCGCACAACTCTGATTTGGACCCAAGTTTCCAGAAACCTCTTGTGCTCCAAGTTCCCTGCCAGTCCTCAGACACGGGACTCAGGAGAAACCTCCAGCCCTTCCCCCCACCTGCGCCTTTCTCCCTTGCCCTGTGGCTCTGGTTTGAGTTCTGCTACCTACTAGCCACGTGACCTTGGCCTCATCCTCTTCCCAACCTTGGACAGTCTGGGACGCCCAGCCTCTGCTCCTCTGGTGGAGCGCCTCTTTCCTCTGTCCTGGTGATGTGTGGGCTCAGATCCTGCTCTCCAGGTGGCGCTCCCAGGCCCACTTCCAGCACCTCCCACCCAACAGAAGGTGCACAGGCAGGGGAGGGCTTTCCAACCAGGCACCACTTGGCCTGGCTTCTGCCAGCTTAGCCAGGGCAGGGAAGGGAGAAACAGCAAGGAGCTGAGGTCCCAGCTAAAGAAGTGGTCTTCTGGGAAAGGATGGGGGTGGGGTGGGGAGGATCATCTGTGTGGTCCACGTGTCTGCCTGCTGTGCCTGGCAAAGTCAGAGCCAGAACCCGGCTCCTGGGCCCATCTCAGAGACGGCACTGGTGAGGCTTCCGGGCAGCACGCCCTGGGCTAGATTGACGCTTTGGCCCTCGGCACCACAGCACAGATGTCCCCCTATCAGCAGACTTTTACCCACCTTCGTAGAGGTGCCCTGGAGGGGTCATGGGGAAGACTTACTGAAGGGCGGTTAGTTCCGCAACTTGCTTCGGACTCAAATAAATCCACAGCTGGTCTGTTTCTCTCAGTGGGTAGATGGGGGGTCCGGGTGGTTCAGCTTCTGACCTGCAGGGTCTTCCCAGGACTGGAGGTGCCCTCGACAATCGGCTCACTCATTCAGAGTGCCATTCTGCTGAGTTCAGCACAGACTCCCAGAGGCTACGGAACCAGTGGCTACCCGCACAAATCAGACTCAGGAGCCTGATGGTCTGCTTTCCAATCCTGGTTTTACCACCTACTGGCTGTGTGACCTTGGGCAAGTTGCCTAATCTCTGGGCCTCAGTCTCCTCATCTGCAAAACGGGGACAGTAACACGCCATTGCTTCCTTTGGTTGTTTCATTGAAGTGAGAGAATGGCTGTGAAGCACTGAAAACAGTGTCTGGCACAAATTATTATCCCTGTCATTACTGACATTATTTGAGGTGCTGGTAACCTCTGACAGAGACAGCAGCCATCAGTTAAATATATACGCCCTCAGTTTAAAAACAGAAGGGAGTGTAGCGGGCAGAGCCCACATATGTGCTGACAACTCTGTAAGGTGGGAGGAGGAAGCTGGGCCTGGCCTTGCCGGCTTCGAGAGCCCCAGCCAAAGCTCAGCTCTCAAAGTCCCCAGGGGCCCAGGACACTCTCACCTTGCCCACGCTGGGGGAGGGGGAGGGGCTGCCGCTGACCCCAGCCCCCTTTGCTGCCTCCTTGCACTGGGAGAAGCTGTTCTGGGCTAAAGAGCGCTCACTGACTCACGGCTGGCCTCCCTGCGCTCGCAAATGATTCACCCTCTGAAGCTCCAGCTCTGAATCCTGAAATGTCAGCGGAGTCCACCGAGGCCCACCCCCACGCTCCCCAGGCCCAGAGCGGGGAAGGGACTTAGCCAAGGTCACAAAGACCATCAGGCACAGAGCTGGCAGCAAACCCCGGAGCTTCCTGCCCCCTTCTTTGCCCCTCAGGGGCCTGCTGCAGTGGCCCTGCCTGCCACCTGACCCGGCGCTGTAGCTCCCCCCAGCGCGCTCTTAGCCTCCGGGGCTTCCTTCCCCGAAGGACTGGCTTTCCTTCTGGCTCTGCACAAAGCCCCCTCCCACGCCGCCCCAGCTCCATCTGCCTGCGTGAGCCCCCCCTGCCGACTTATGTGCTAGAGACGCCTGCCCCTGCGCTCAGACCACCTGGCGGCACTGGGCATGGAGCAGGTTGGTCTGGTCCAGACGGGCTGTGTCCATGGCCCTCCCCTCTCCTCGAGGCCAGCAGCAGGGACAGTCCACACCCTCAGACCACGGCTGCCCAGCCCCCTCCAAACAGCTTGCTCTCCGGGGGCTGGCTCCACCCTCAGACCCTCTTCCAAGCCTCAGCTGAGGCCCTGAGGGGCCTGGGCTGCCCCCCAGCCCTCCCCTCTGCAGGGGGTTCACACTGGCCAGGTCTGCATCCCGGCTCCCTTCTCGTGAGCCGTGTGGCCTCAGTGTCTTTGGCTGTGAAAGGGGGTGATGGAAACAGTGGCGTAGCTTGTGAGACTCAGCCAGAGGGTCTAGAAACCTGCTTAGAACCGTGCCAGGACGTGTGGGAGGTGCTCCCCCCACCAGGCCCATCAGCGTGTCCCCAGCCAGCCGCCCATCCAGTCAATGCAGGGCCAAGTCCCTTCCCCTCTTGGGGCCTTGATTGTCCTGTCTGAAAAATGGGGACAAAAATCCAGGCCTTGCCTCCCTCACCGGGTGATTCTGCAGACTCAGCGAGGTCAAGGTCGTGAATGTGCCACGCAGAAACCCATGCCCCCTCTGAGCCAGGCCTGTGCTGGGCACCCGAGTGTAGACTAGTACCAGTCCCTGCCTTAAGATGCTCACAGTCTAGTGAGGGGTGACTGTGGTGGGTAGGGAGGGGAAGAGTTGGTAGGCAAATGAGGGGACTGCCTGCCAGGCTGGCACCCAAGTACTTGCAGGGAGCCGAGGGAGACTGGGATGGTTGGGGTCAGGCTGGACTTGACCCTGTGGCTAGCAGGGGCCCACTTGAGGTTGGGGGCCCAACGGCCTCACCTTTGAAATACCTAGTGGCCCCACTCCCCCACCCCAGTCCCGGAGAGTGTCAAGTGCCTGGTTGAAGGAGGCGGCCCTGCCCTGTCCCTTCGGGGAGCCTTTCCACACTCTCTCCCAACCAGATCCTCACCCTGGGCTCCCAAGGCTCCAACGGGTCCTGCCCTACCCCATGCTGTGCCCCCCCCCCGCAGCTGGCTAGGCCCATAAGCCCTAAAGGGGCCAGCAGAAGGAAGGAGACTAGGTCTGAGAGAGAATAGGACAGTCCAAGGGGGAGACCCAGGGCTCCCTCCTCTGGGAGATGCCACACCAGCGCTCCAAATTCCAGAATCCTAAACCTGTGAGAAAACTGAGGACCCGTCGGGAGAAGCCATCTGGCCAAGGTCACACAGGTGAGGAGGGGAGGACAGCTGTGCACAGAGGGATGGGGAAGGAGTTACCCAAGTGTGGCCGGGGCTGCTTGCCGTTGGCATACCAACGGCGGGGGAACGTGTGAGGGTTTCTCAGACAGTGTGTCCGGGAAGGATGACACAGTGTGAGGGCGCGGGGGGAGGGGTGCCAAGAGGCTCTGAGAAGGTGCGTGCGGGCGGCCGGCTCCAGCTCGGGCCGGGAGCCCCCCACTGTGCCAGCCCCGGACCCGCCCGCAGCCCCCGGCGGCCTTTCCCCCCAGACGCAGATGCGCGTGCGCGCAGGATGCGGGGCGCGAGGTGCAGGGTGCGGGGCGCTGCCCGCCGGCCCAGGGCCCCGGGGGTGACGCGCGGCCCCGGCGCCGCAAGGACACAGCAGGCCAGACGCGGGGCGCAGGTGCCACGGGCAGGGATCCGTGGCCCCCACCTGCCAGCCGCGCCACCTGCCCGGCCGCCCGCCCTCCCCCCCCCGCCCCGCGCCCGCGCCCACCCCGGCGGCGCCCGCGCGCCCAGGGCACCACTTACCCGGTCATGGGCACGGCCGCCTCCGCGGCCTCGGTTCCGGCGGGCGCTGTCGCTAGTCGTTGCGGGCGGGCACCCGGCGGGCAATGATCCGCTCCAGGGACCAAAAGGCCCGGGCTCGGGGCGGCCTGGCCGGCGGCGCGGGCGCGACCCTCCACGGAGGGCGAGGGCTGCGGCCGAGTGCTCCCCACGCTCCGCACCAGCGGCGGCGGGCGACGCGGTGCGCTCGGCTCCAGCCGCAGCTCTGAGCGCGGAGGGAGGGAGGGAGGGAAGGAGGGAGGGAGGGAACGGGAGGGGGGAGGAGAAGGAAGGGAGGAGGGAGCGGGCGCGGGGGGCGGCGCGCGGCGCGGGGGCCGCGGGGCTCCAGAGGCACGCGGCTCCCCAGCTACACGCCCGGTGCGCGCCCTTCTGTCCCCCAGGATGCGCGGGGGTGCCCGCCCTTCTTGGCCTGGCGGTGACCCCGGAGGGCGATGGCCAAGTGGGAGTGGGCACGGCTGGGTACTGGGGGGCCCCGGCACCAGGAAGCTCAGAGAAAGGGCACCAGGCAGGCTGCCGCTTCCTCTCCAGACTGTCCCCTGGGTCCGTCTCCTTGACAGTCAGATGGGGTGTGGAGCTGAGTTGCTGATTTGTAATGTAGGGTCCATGCCCCCTTCTGCCCCCCACCCCCACCCGGTGACCTCCGAGAGCTGCCTGCTAACTGGTGGGAGTAAGACATCTTTTCCGGGAGGGGAGCTGGAGCTTGGGACAGGTTCTCAAAGTCAATGACCCCGAAAGGTTATCACAGAAACACCCTTATACAAGAGGCAGAGAGATCCTGCACACAGGTGGTTATCCAGAGGCAGACACACAGGGACACACATTGGTGGACACAAGTGGAGACAGACACAGACAGAGCTCCAATGCAGAGAAGACCCCCATACGCCCAAATAAAATGCACGTAGGCACATCCGTGGTCAGAGACCTGAGTGTGTGCCCATGGACACTCAGTGGCCAGGCGGGAGCTGGCCAGCCCTGCCCCTGGTCCTTAAAGCCCCAAGCAGCCCAGCCGCAGGGACAGTGAGTGCCTCCGAACTCGGATCAGGCCTTTGCCACTGCCTGTGAGCAGTGAGCCAGAGTGCAAGGGGGTGGGGGCGGCACAGGAAGGAGGCTGAGTGTGTAGGAGGGAAGTGACAGGCCCGCAGCGAGCATCACCACCCCGGAGCAGGCAGGTAGAAGAGGTGTGGACACAGCCACTAATTCTCTCCTGCCTTGGACAAACAGGGTCCCGGGGCATCCTGTGTGCCAGGCCTGGGCTGGGCACCATGGACGCAGCAGGGACCCTAAAACAGGGAGTTGGTGGGCAGAGAGTGAACTCAAGGCATCGTGGTTTGGTAAAGGCCCCAGGAGAGCACTGCAAGGGGAGACGAAAGATGGTGCTGGGAGCTCAGGGAAGGCTTCTTTGAGGAGGTCCCACTGTGACAGAGACCTAAAGGCACTGCAGGGGATCTTCCCTGGGCCAGGGGACTGGCACACCTCCCCGCGGCCTGGCCCTCCTGCAGGAAGCAGCTGTACCATGGACAGCCCTTGAGATCTGGCACCTCTCAGTGCAGGTGGAGGTCACAAGCGCGGGTGCGTGCGCGCACACACACAGACATACATGCTGACACACATCCTCATGGATGAGAACACACGGGCGCGCCGACACCCTCACGCGCTCACACGGAACACACGTGCTTCCTCATGCACATTCACACCAAAGCTCTCGCGTGC
Source organism: Hippopotamus amphibius kiboko (assembly GCF_030028045.1). NCBI lineage: Eukaryota > Metazoa > Chordata > Mammalia > Artiodactyla > Hippopotamidae > Hippopotamus > Hippopotamus amphibius. Next base: position 3,357,757 of record NC_080203.1, read on the forward strand.
TCACAGGCTCACTCACGCATACTTGCAAGTGCTCAGTCCCGCTCCCTCAGTCACACTCATACTCGCTGCCGCACACAGCTCACTGATGCTCACGCGCCCCACCCATACGCGTGCTCAGCTATTCTCACACCTGTACACGCTCACCGCAGTTATTCACATACACTCGCACACGCTTGTACACGCTCAGTTATTCAGACTCACGCTTCCTCACATAGTTGTTCAGTTATTCACACACACACCCACTCTTACCCCTCAGTCACACACGCTCACACCCTCCCTCATACCTCTCACACAGCCTCACACAATTGTTCTCTCTCTCTCTCACACACACACACACACAGTTTGTTCATGTACGCTCACTCAAGCGCACGCTCCCCTTGCACTCCAACCCCGTCTGCTTTTGCTGGGATTTGCTCTGAGAGGGAGCTGCTTCCCCGGATGTTGGTTGGCTCTAGCGCCCTCCGGCCGTCAGCAGCCCCAGAGCCCAGGGCTGCCCCTGCGGCCCGGTGTCTCCGCGCTGTTCTCCTGGCCACCCCTGCGCTCGGAGGGGCACCAGACCCCAACTGGAGCTTGTGGTCAAGCTGGGGCTTCATCGGGCCGGGTGATGGGGCACCAGCCTGCCCCAGGCACCTACACAGGGGGAAAGGAGACCCAAACGGTGGGTCACCTCCTGAGAGCCCTTCCTCCAGACTCAAGCCCCTGTTCCTGGCCTCCTACGGGGAGACATACTCCCTGCAGTCTGGCACAGGGGTACGTCCTTCCACCCCAGGCCTGAGGCCCCTGGCCTCCCCGGGCCCTTGACAGAGCCTCCCTCAAACAGGGGGTGCACCCTGGCTGGTAGCAAACACCTGGGCTATTGGTCAGCCTCTTAGCAGATATGTGTCAGTGGCTCTGGGAGGACAGAAGTGGGGAAGAAATGGGTGCTGAGAGGGGAGGCTTGGGAGTGGCTGAAGATAAGAGAGAAGACTCACTTGGCACTGCATCAGTGTCTTCCCTCAGGGACCAGGGGACATATTATCACTTCTGGGGGTGGTGTTCATTTTACTGATGGCTGCTGTCCACATGGGGGCATTGGCAGTGGCACGTGAAGTGCGTCCTGCTCCCAGAGCTCAGAGCCAGCTGCCTCTTCAGTGCTCACTCTCCTCCCCCTTCCCCAATGCTTTCTTTCCCAGGTCCATGGCCACCGCCTGTCCCCAGGCCCCTCCTCTCCGTGGGCCCCACAGCTGTCACCCCTCCCTTGCCTGGTTTCGCTCCTGCCACTTTTGGTGTGGCTGTCACCGCCTCCTCTGGGAACAGCAATCCTCAGCCCAGCCCTGAAAAGGGAGCCCCTCTGGCTGGTCCCCCCCCTCTTCCCACTCTCTCCCTGGCTGAGATCACAGCCACCACCCCCGGCTTAGGGGGTCACCAGCGTGCCCGGACATCTCAGGCCAGTGCTCCTCTGCAGCCCTGGGTGGGAGGGGCTGAATTGCCCCTGGAGAGACGTGCACATCCTAACCATCCCCCGGCCCCCCCACCCTGGACTGGGACCTTGTGTGGAAACAGGGCCATTGCAGATATAAGTTCAGGATCTTGAGATGTAGTGATGTGTCCTTGTAAGAGGGAGGCAGAAGGACAGTTGACACACAGACACAGCAGGAGGTCTTGTGAAGATGGAGGCAGGAATTGGAGTGACTCAACCACAAGCCAAGGGACGCCTGGAGCCACCAGAGGCTGGAAGAGGCAAGGAAGGAGCCTACCCTAGAGTTTCCGAGGGAGTGCGGCCCTACTGGTACCCTTTTTGGACTTGTGGCCTCCAGGAACACGAGAGACTCCACCTCTGTTTGAAGCCGCCCACCCTTTGTTACGGTGGTGGCCCCAGGAAATTCATACCAGCCCTGACCTGGCAGCCCTGAGCTGCAGCCCTTCAGTGCTGGAGCTGCCCTGGGCTCTCCGGGGCCGCAGTGGCTCTGTGCCACCCCTGGCGATGGTGCCCTGCCCCACGTGTCCGGAGTGGAGCTGGCTTTGCCTCTTTCTGAAACCCCTTCCCTCCTGAGACTGGAGCCTGGAGCCCGGAGCCCGGAGCCTGGAGCCTGGAGCCTGTGGGGGTGGGGCCAGTGATGGATGAACACCCCTCCCCCAAGTTCTCCGAGTGGGCCCCTCTACCCCTCATGCCCTTCAAGGAGGGGTTGCCCCTCTAGGTGCCCTGCCCCCACCCGCAGCCATGGCCTGTGAACACCTGGCTGGCTGCCCCCTGACAAGCCCCAACTTGTCTAAACCCAAGCAGTGGATTGAGCTTAGGCTCCAGCTGGGCCCGGCTACATCCAGAAGGCACCTGACCTGCAATAAGTACTTGTGAATGTCCCCCACCCCAGCCCCATGTCACTCAGAGTCAGCTCCTTGGTGGCCTCTCTTTTCATGGGACAGCTGCTATGTGAGCTGTGCCATGAGGGTGAGCCCCGAGTGAGCCTTTCATTGCCCTGTGTGTGTGCGTGCACTTGTGACATCCCAGCTCAGCCCCTGGATCAGACCCCTCCTCTGAGTTGCACTCGCGTGCCCACAACTCCCGGGGTGCTCCTGGCCCTCGGGGGGCATTTTTCAGGTCCCAGGGGCACCACACCCCACTCTCCCCACTCCACAGCTCTCACCTCATGTCCAGTCTGCATCCAAGTGTAGGCTGCTGCTGGACCTGGCACCTCCCCCATCTTTCCCACCCCTTTCCTGCGGGTTCCCGAGGCTTTGGGACTGCACCCCCCTCTGCCCATCCACCCGCCCACAGCTCACAGCGGAGCATCCCAGCGCTCTGCAGCTCTGCCACCTGGGGCTTCCCGGGACCACAGCTGGGCCCTGAGCGCCACAGGGAGGAGTCTTGCGTGGTGTGTAAGGCGTACGGGGAAGTGTACACGGGGTGGGGGGGCTGTTGGCGGGCAGAGATGTTGCCATAAGCTTTTTCAAAGGCCAGTCAGTCTCAACTTTTGTTTTGTTATTATTATCATCTAATAGTTTGCAACACAGTCAATGGCAGAGGGAAGCTAAGTGGGCCGTTTTTCTTTGACCAAGTGCTCTGGGTAGGGAGACCTCCCTTCCAGCCACAATCGCCAAGCCTGCGCGGGATGTGGCCCTGTTCACCTCCCTGGTGCCTGCAGTGGTGCCTCAGGGGTCCCATGGCTGCCTCACAGCCACACTGTGGTCCGGCAGAGGGTGGGTCCTGCCTGCAGGGCGCTGTGCCATCTCGTGTGGGGTGACCCACCGGGCCCACGGGACACCTTCCCTGGGGCCCAACAATGGGGTCTCCTCTGCACCTTCACCATGACCACACCCCCCACTAGGTGGCTGTGGCACCGATGCTCCTGACTGAGAGGGCAGGAAGGCTGGGAGAGAAGACAGCGGTCCACGGAGGGGTTGAGTTGAAACCACACCACAGGGTCCGGGGCCTGAGGGCTCTGCATTTCTCTCTCCGCCAGGCCCTTGTGCCAGCTGCCCCGCCTCCTGCCAGAGAGGGGACTTGACCGAGGCCCTGACTCCTGGCCCCCTGCCAATGCCCTTGCCCTGAGCCTGCCCAGCTCAGCAGAGATTGCTGGGCCATGCAGCACATGGCCCAGAATAGTGCTATGATGCCGACGGGTGACATTCTATCACTGGGCCACCACACTGAGCGGCGCCTCCCGTCCCCAAAAGGAGAAACCCAGGAACACCGGGTGCCCCAGGCCAGGCCAGGCCAGGCGGAAGGGCTCTGTGCACGGAGCCAGCGCGCAGCGCCTCTGCGTTCCTTCTCTCCTGGGCTGGCGCTCCCGGCAGCCCCGCCTGCTCTGTTTTCATTGGTGGCCCACAGCTGCTCAGGGAAGCCCTGGCTCCCATTACCCAGGGCACAGGCCCCTAGTGTGGGATGAGGGAAGAGCGGCCAGGCCATCGCCTGCCTCCTGCTCAGCCCATCAGGCTTGCCATCTGAGGGGTATTGCTCAGGGGACAGTCCCCCCCTTTGCTGCCCTTTCCGGGGCAGACCTGTGTCCCCAGGCTTCACGGGCTGTGCCCTGGATCCTCTTTTGGGAGCCAGCGCCCGCACGCTGCGACCTGGGCTTGGCTTTGCTGGTGCACAGGGTGACCTGCTGGGTGGATGCCCTCCTGGGAGCGCACCCCCTGGTGCATTGTTCTGAGCCCCCGACCCCATCAAACAGGCAGGCAGGGCCCTAAGACTTCCCGGCTGCCTCTCGGTGGCGGGGCAGGGTTCTAGCCTGGTGCTCTGCAGCCAGCAGGCGCTTGGCAGACACTCCGCTCTGAGAGGGCAGGTGCTAGCTCAGCGGGCACTGCTTCAGGAGCCCAGTCTGAGGATAGCCTGGGCAACAGAGTGACTAGGAGCGAGGGGAAGGGGGCAGCCCGGGGCCTTCTGCCTGGTTGCCTGGGGCCTCCTGGGTCAGCCCCGAACCTGGGGGTGCTGAGGGCCCCCACTTGAAGGTAGGGAAAGCAGCAAATAGGCAGCCCAAGGCTTGGAGTGGGCACAGAAAGGCAGAGCCTGGGAGCCGGCCATGGTGGCCCCTCGGGGCTCCTGTTTCTCCTGGGTCCCCGGGCCACCCCAAGAGGCTGCACACACAGCCGTATTGCACAGTGTTTCTTTAATTGAAAGACAACGACCGACCTCAGAAGCAGCCCCTCCTCAAGCCGGGCGTGATCGCTGGAACCCCCACCACACCAGGGGCCAGAAGGCAAGGGGAGGGGAGACCAGCCATCATCTGGGGGAGGGGGACAGTGAGAAGCGCGATGCGGACTCTGGGGGCAGCTGGCTCCCTCCCAGGGGACAGACTCTCAGGGTCTGGCTGAGTCCAACACTCCTCCTTGACTGCTGAGCGCACGGGGTGGGGGTGCAGCGCCTCCGCCTGCTGGCCTCCTGTAGGATCATCCAGGCTTGGGGGCGAGGCCTGGGCGTGGAGGGGGCAGCTGTCCCCCATCCCCACCTGCCTGGGTGGGGGCTGGGCAGAGGCCCAGCGAGACACAGACCAGACCCAGCCCAAAGATGTGAGGGAGGAGAGGGAGGATGAGAGAGGGACAGACAGAGAGAGATGGAGAGGACTGGTCCAGGGGCCAGTGGAACGAGGAGGCTGGGATGGGTGGCCACGAACTTGCAGAAGGGTGGCAGTGGGTATGGGAGGACAAGGGTAGCAGGCCAGGCTGAGGAGGGATGTGTGCCAGGAAGGTGGGGTGGGCTCAGTGGGGTCTGTTGTCTCCATCCCTGGCCCCCCAGACCCAGGGATCATTTTCCTTGGACTGGAGCCTCAGACAATTTGGTTTTGGGGTGAATGGGAAGAAAGCTTGATGGGGGGCACCTCTGCGTGGCTATGATGGAGGGGCAGGGGCAGGTCTGAAGCCAAGGGCCTCATGCCCTGCCTGCACACTTGGGAACCAGGGCGAGGGCATTGGGGGGCAGTGAGTGGGGGTTTGGGGATCAAGGGTGGGGCTGGGTCGGGTGCAGCTGACCACTGGCTTCGCTCCCTTGCTTTGCGTCCCCCTTCAGGACATCTGCTCTGGTCCCGAGAGACCCTGCCCAGGCCACCTTGGCGGCTGCTGCCGCCTCTACTTTTTGTAGTTGCCAAACTGGATGGCCAGGCGGTCAGTGACGCAGCGGAAGGTGGCCGGCTGCACCTCCCAGTAGGGCACGGGGTTGTTGAAGAGGCTGATGCCGTTGTAGTAGGCTCGCTTGACCCCGAAGCCCACCGGGCAGAAGTCATTGACGCCCACTTTGGTGATGTTGTTGGTGTGCAGGTAGACCACCTGGGGGCAGAGGGGCGTGGCTCAGGCTCAGGGCTGTGGCCCAGTCACCCCCCACCCCCTGCCCGAGTCTGTCCTGCCTGATTAGGCTGAGCTGAGGGCAGAACCCTGAGGGCTGGTGCCCTCCCTCCCAGCTGAGTCCTGCCCCACTGCCTTGTGGGCCACATTTCATTGTGTTGCTTCCAAGGGGCCCTTTGAGGGCGTGGAGGTGATGCTCCCATTGTCTGGAGGAGCAAACTGAGGTTTGGGTATGGTTGTTGGTGGGTGTTGGCCAGCATTAAGGTACTGGTGTGTGACTGGGTGCTGGGATGAGGAGCTCAGGGGGAGTGGGTGTGAAGTGAAGAGTACGTGGGGCACAAGTGGTGGGGTGGGGCTGTACATGTGGGAAGGATGGTACCTTGGGCTCACATAAAGTCCCTGGCCCTCCCTTTGTGTTCCCTGGGCTCTGGGCCTGCCCTCAGGGAAGCAGCCTCTTACTCTAGAGCCCTGGGGACAGGGGAGGAGAAAGCCTCCTCCTTCTCCCATTCGTCAGGGTCACTTTACCCCGCACCTCCAGCCCTCAACTCCTTGAAGCCCCTTTCTATGGAACAGGAGGGCCAGAGAGTGAGGACCCGATGCCTGCAGGGAGGTGCTCAGACCGCAGCAGCGCCCTCTAGAGGCGGCGAGGACACGGACACTAGAGGGCGCGCTTGAGCCGGCCATGGGGGCGCTGCCGCTGCAGCTGGGCGGTCCCATGCAGGGCTCCGGTGGACTTGGCTCTGACCGGACAGCCCGCGAGAATGGCGAGTCTCCTGGCACGTGTGAATGGGTTTGAGGCAGAGACTGAGGTCCAGAGCAGGGCCAAGTAAGGCCAAGTTCATCCGTGTGGCTGGCAAACAAGCTGGGGATAGGGCGGCTGAGAGAACCCCAGGCCAGGCCCTGTATCCCCTCATCAACCCACTTCCTGCCCTGGGCTGTCCCTGTCTTGCTAAAGATCTGGATATCCCGGTGCCCAGACTCTTCCCTGACCGCCTGAGCCCTGCCGCACCTTTCTGGTGTTCCACCCACCGAGAGACCTTGAGCTCCAGCATGTACCAGGCTGGACCCCACTCATCCCTCACAATCTTGCTCTCCCCCTGCCTGGCCCTTCCCGCTGTCCACAGTGGGGCCCCACTCCACCCTCTTCTTCCTCAGTGCAGGTGACTGGCACTGAGGGAGGCATCCCCGAGACTGCTCCTTTATAGATGAGGAGGTGGAGGCAGAGTGGGAGTAACTGGTCGGACCACGCATCTGGCCAGCTGCACAACAAGGCCCCATTCCACTCGCGGGGGGCGGGGGGGGGGGGCGGGCAGGGGCTGAGGAGCTGCCCTGGGACGTAGGCTGCTCCCCTCCCCTAGTCTGAGAGAACCCGGCACCAGGGCCTGCCCACCCCCGGCTCTCACCTGGAGGAGCTTGAGGTCCGGAAGGCCAGTAGGCACCCTGGACAGCTTGTTATTGTCCAAGTGCAGCTCCCGCAGGGTGGGCAGAAAACTCAGGCTCCCATTCTCAATCATGCGGATCTGATTGTGGCCCAGGCCCAGCCTGCAAACGGGTGGGTGAGAAAAAGAAGGTGGGGCCTGCGGGCCACATGGCACTGGGTGGACTTGCGTTTCCCCCTCAGACCCCCAGCCCACCTATACAGCTTGGAGTAGCGGAGCAGGTCCTCCAGCTCAATTGCCTGGATTTTGTTGTGGTCCAGATGGAGTTCATTCAGGGTCTCGGGGAGGTCTGCCGGGAAAAGAGGATGCTCTGAGCTGAGTGCAGGAGGGGAGGCCGTGTGTGCGCATACGCATGCTCCCACGCTTGCTGGAGCAGAGACCCCAGCTCTGCCCCAGGTGGGGATAGGGGCGGCCAAAGCCCTCCGTGAGTACACGGAGTTGCTCCAGGTGGCTCCAGGCCCTCCACCTGTGCCCGTCTGGGCCCCGAAGGCCAGGTAGCGTGGGAAGCAAGGGCTGCCTTCCTACCTTTGGGAATGCCGGTGAGCTTGGCCTCAGAGATGCGCAGGTAGTTGAGCTTCAGGCCATCGAAGGCTCCAGGTTCAAAGCCACTGTTCTCCAGGGGGTTCCCACCCATCTCTAGGAGAGAAGCCCCCTCAGCCCTGGAGCCAGGGCGAGCGTCTGCCTGCACACCCCCGGGGCCTGTCAGCTGCCTGGCTCAGGCTGGCCTGATGGGCCCTGCTAATCACCCGCTCCTCCATCTCCCCCTGAAAGCAGCGCCACTAACTCACTAATGCAAGTGGACTAAACCTGGATTCCTCGCTGTTCAAGACCACTAACTCCCAAGGGCACTGGGCCTGGCACAGGCCTTACAGGGCAGAGGGAGCAGGGAGAAAGGGAAGGGAGACAGAAGTCAAGGCTGGGCTCCCACCCCCCACCCAGCCCTTTCCCTTCCCTTTCCTTATGGGCCCTGAGTTTCTCTTCACCTTGCCTTGGCAGCTATGGGGCATGCCCTTAGACAAGTCTCCAGAAAGTTCTGTGAGGTCCAGCGAGCTTGTCCATGGCCATCCTGGATGGCCCAGCACTCAGCTGCTCTGGCTGAGCCCCCTCCTTGGCCCTCCCTGCCCCTGCCACCATGGGGATGGGGTGAGGACCACCGTGGGCGGGGCCTCGCTCACCAATGCAGTTCATGTTGCGCAGCCCGTTGAACACGCCCTTGGGCACCTTGCGGATGCGGTTGTCATGAATGCGGAGCTCCACCAGGGAGCTGGGCAGGTTGGGAGGGATCTCCACCAGGTGGTTCTTGGAGACGTAGAGCTTCTGCAGCTTCCGCAGGGGGCTGAAGGCCTTCTCATGGATCTTGGAGATCTTGTTGTTCACCAGGACCAGGGCCTGAGGCGGCACAGGTGCCGAAGTGAAGGACCCAGCTCCCCACCTGCCCGCCTTCTCCTCTCCCCCCATCCCCTGCCAGCTGAGCTAGCGATTGGCGGTTAGCAGTCATCAGGACTTTACAGATGTTTGAGCCCCAGCTCAGCCTCCAGGAGGTCTCTCTGTGCAGCCAGCCACTTCTCTGCACCCCGGTTTCCCCACTTGCACCCTGGCTGCAATAAAATCTTTTCTTACTGTGTTGCTGGGAGGAGCCAAAGATGAACAGTTTTTAGAGGAAAAGGGAATTGGGCTGCTGACACCCACACATGTGCCCTGTTCCCCTGGGCGCTCCCACCACAGCCACCTCCAGACCTCTCTTAGGACTCCCCGGGTCCCCGGTCCCCTCTCGCACTCCACAAGTACATGCGCACACCCATCTGGAGCCAGTCCCCCAGGCTGCAATCCTGCTACCTCCTCACAGCCCCTCGGAAGGGCCAGGGTGGGCTTACGTAAAGATGCTGGAGCCCTTTAAAGTCATCCTTTCGGAGCTCGGAGATGTCGTTGTTCTGCAGGTCCAGCAGAGTGGTGTCGGGTGAGATCTCCTTGGGCACAGCCTTCAGACCTGGGGGCCGTCACCACCGTCACCAGTGTGAGCCACGGCCACAACCCCAGGGTGGCGTGGAGCCCAGGGACTCACGCGCATGCAGATCCGCGTGCAGCTCTCCACTTGCTGACAAGCAGACCAGTGGACACCCTGCCACACTGCAATCAGGATCCCGGAGCCAGCTCCGGGTCACCCCCTGCCCACCCTCAGACTTCCACATCCATCCCCGTGGACTGACCCAGGTCGGAGCACTGAACGACCCGCAGGTGGCAGTGGCAGCCGAAAGGGCACATGGCGCTGTAGGTGGGCGGCAGGGAGTCCAGGTCTGGGATGCCCGAGGTTGTGTCGGCACCTGAAGCCTCCTCGTCATTCAGCATGGGCAGCCCGTCGTCCAGGGTGAAGTCCCAGAAGCCTTTTTGCTCAAAGGGCAGGGCCTGGCTCAGGGCCAGCAGGGCCGTGAGGGGCCACAGGGGCCACATGGTGGGTGTGCCTGCGAGGCTGGGGCGAGGAGGGGCCATCAGGAGAGCCCAGGCAGCACCCGCACCCGTCCTCTGGGTCCTCACCCGGCGGCTGGGGGTGTGCACGTGTTGGGCTTGTGTCCCTCACCCCTCACCGGGGCAGCCAGACCCTGGGCTGGAGGAGCAGGGAGGGAAGTGTGGGTGGGCAGGAGGCCCCGGGCTGCGGGCAGGGGATGGGGTGCTGATCGCTTCCTTCCGCCCTGCTCTGTCCCCAGGCAGGACTTGGCCTCCGTGGGCCACCCTCCAACATGTGCGCGTGTACACACACACACACACAGACAAGGCATTGAGTCAGCCGCAGCCTGCCCGGGGGGTCCGTGAGTCTAGTGGAGGAGGCGGAGAGGGAAACCCAGCGATGTGCCCCCCACAGGCTTTGAAGAATTCAGATTTAAAGATCACACTGTGGCCTGGGCCACTCCCACGTGCTTAGGGCGGCTTCCTTTCCTGCCCGAGCCCCCCTTGCAGCACACCCACATTTTTCTAGAAACATCAGGAGGCTGAGGCACCAGGCTGGGCACGCTGGGCAGAGAGCTGGGCCAGCCTTGGAGGCAAGGCGGAGGAGAGGGGAATCCTCCCAGGCCATGTGTGGAATCCCAGAGGCCCTGGCTTCCTCCCCTGGCCCACAAACCTTCCCCTGGCTCGGCCCGCACAGCCTCAGGGCTCTTGCATCTTCTCCTGCCCTTCCTTCTGCCCACGGCCCAGCCCCCTGGAGAGGCCACCCGAGGGGAGCAGGCTGCTACCAGGACGGCAGGCAGAGTCAGGCTTGTCTGGAGGCCCCCCGGCTGGGAAGTGGGGTGGGGTGGGGGCCGGGGAGGGGGAAGCCACCCTGCCCGAGCCTGCCCCCGGTGCCCACATCTGCCTGCCTCCTTTCTCCTCCAGCAAAGGCTCCCCCACCCAGAGGCGCCTCTGCTGAAAGACACTGTCCAGCAAGAAGCTGGAGCCCCTGCGTCTCCCACCGCCCCCACCTACCCAGATTTCCTGGGAGAGCATCAGCCTCATTTTCCCCTGTGTTAAAGATGAATAAGTGCGCCTGCCCTGCCTGTCTCCCAGGCGCAGGGTGTCTGGGGTTGCGCCAGCCGTAGACCTGAACCAACCCCACCCCAGGGAGGCCCTCCCATGGGGCCCACCTTGGCCGAGGGGAGGGCTGTTCGGGGCTTCAGGGGGGCTGGCTGAGCCCCCTGAGCCTGACGGCCGGCTGCAAAGGGGGAAGGAGGCCCCGGGCAGGCCCAGTCGAGGTGGGGCTGGGCTGGCTGCCGGGAGGCTGCTGCCCTGGAGTCCCCCCAGCAGCAGGCGCGGGGCGGGGGTGGGGGGGCTGCGGCCACCTCCAGATTTGGGCACAACAGCTCTGCCCCTCGGGTTCCCATGGATCCCCATCTTGCCGCCCCCCTTGCACTCCTCAGGCCCCCCCTGAGCTGGTCACATGGCCTGTCCTAGCTCCTGCCATCCTGGGGACGGAGCTGCAGCTGCCAGCGTGAGGGGCTGGAGCGGCCTTTCTGGCAGCTGGGGCTGTAGTGTGCTTGGCAGGCAGAGGCCAGGAGCCCAGGACGCAGTTCAGCAGACACAGCTGTGGAGCCAGACCCAGAGCGCCACCAGCAGGCCCAGCAGCCCTCCTGAGGGCGCAGCCCCCATTGACAGGTTCAGGAAATCTGCCTGCCTGCCCGGGCCACATAGCAAAGTGAGGGTCCCCCATGCTGGGGGAGCACACAGCCTCCCTGGCTCCTTTGAGCCTTGAGAGCCCATGATCACGCTCCAGGTCCCTCCAGCCCCAAGCTGGTCCGGTAGGACCCGGGGAGCCCCCGCAGGGCCCCAGCGCAGAGTGGGGAGATGGCCCTGGGCTTGCCTACCTGGACTGGGAGTGCCTCCTTCTTCCCACGAGTTTGCAAACCCCAGAGCAAAGCAGGTTCTGCTGGACACCGAGGGCTGGGAGGAGGAAAAGCGACGGAGAGAACAGGAAGGGAAAGATGAAGGCAGGAGGGCAAGATGGAGCGGGAGAGGGAGGAGACTGCTCCCCCCTTGCCTGGCACTCCTGCCAAAGCCGCTACCTCACAGGGGGGATGAGTCAGGGCTGGAAGGCCCAGCGGGAGCCCTGGAAGGCTCTGGGATCCACCGTCCACCTGGACAGGTGGGGGTGGGATGCTGTGGTCTGGCCAGACCTGGGGGAGGCCGTGGGGAGAGGTGGGTGCAGACAGGCGTCTGCCAGCCTGGTGGGACCAGGAAGGGCTGGGGGCCTCCATGGGGAACCTCTGCTTGCGTCTAGCCCCTCCGCCGTGGGGGAGGATGGACGGGCCCTGGGAAGGCCCACCAGGGCAGGACTAGCTGCTGGGGCCCCATGTGGGCTCACGGGACCCTCCCTGGGGGGATGGAGGCTCTAGAGGAGGTGAGCCGGCTCTGCCCCGCTGTGCCTGATGTCCTGTTGTTGTTGTATCTGGGGCCCCACAAAGAGGCTGAGGGAGGGTGCGGGGAAGGGCCGGCTCCAGCGCAGGCTCACTTGGAGGGGGCGGGAAGCTGAGGGCTTGGGGCCCAGGGCCCCATGACAGAGCAGAGGACGAGGTTTGGCTGGTTCTCCCTGGTTCCTGGCTGGGCCCTGGCAGTGGGCAGGCTGGCGCGCTTTCCGGCACAGCCCTCCTTTCCCCATGGAGAACTGGCAAGAGACTCAGCGGCCAGAACTGTGCAGAGGGGAGGGGGCCAGCTGGACACCAAGCCCACAGGAGGCTGCAGTAGGCACCTCCCCCAGCGCCAGAAAGAGGCAGGGAGGGGCCTGGAGGGGGCGCCCGGGAGGAAGGCTCCATTTTATGGAAGAGAAAACGGAGGCCTAGAGAGAGGAACCAACTTTCCCCAAGTCACTCAGCCTGAGACTTGGAGCACAGCTCAGGTGACTGCAGGCCCCGGGCTTGCAGGCCTCAGCCGGGGAGCTCTGCACACGGCATGGCACAGGGCTGATGGGGTCTCTGGCCCGGCTGGCTGAGTGTGGGCAGGGCACAGAGCCTGGGGGAGGAAGCCGAGCTGCAGGGCTGCCTCCCCGCCACCTCACATGGGGCCGCACCCTGCACACACGAGTGCAGGAGGCAGGTGGGGCCGTGCCCAGGAAGCGGGAGCCCCCTAGGAACAGATACTGTGAGACCCACGGCCAGTCTCCCCAGCCCCACCTCCCCACTCCTCTGGGCCTCAGTCTCCCTTCATCGGCCTCCCCAGGCATGTCCCCAAGGACTTCAGGCAGCCTCGAGCCCCATCAAAGTGTTCTCTGAGCTCCATGGGCCCCACCTCCTCAGCGCAAAGGAAGGGCGTGGTGATGGCAGTGAGGCCTCAGGCCGGGTGCCCACAGGTGGGAGTGAGGGCCACCCACCCAATAGGGCTCTCCTTGTCTGGCCCTCTGAAAGCCAGCGCAGTCCTCTGACTGGGACTGCTCCAGGTCACAGCCAAACAAGACACACTGGCAGCGCCTGAGAACACCGAGGGGCCGTGCCAGGCATTCAGGCCAGGCCAAGGGCGGCGGGAGCGAGCCCTGAGGTCTGGCAGGCCCCGGGAGCTCGCCTGCAGATGTGCGGCCCGCAGATGCCAAGTCGCAGACGCCGGATGCCGGACGCTGTCCCGCAGCTTCAGCCCGGGCCTGGCCCCACCGAGCAACCCGACCTGAACCTGCACACGCGTGCCGCCTTCCACTAGCCTCACCAGTCCCTGGGACTGCGGGGTGCCCTTTTCCCCACGCCTCTGTCCACCAAAGCCCTTGAGGCCCAGCTTCTACCAGCAGGCCAGAGGCAGGGCCGCTGCCCAGAGCTCTGCTCTGCAAGCTGACACCCGGCTGCTCCTCACTTCCCTCCCAGGCCCCAGCCCATCGTCCACCCCACCCCACCGCTCTAGTCCACACTTGGGTGTCACCCAGACAGGGGACGTGTGCCATCTGTAGGGCTCCTGAAGCTTATGTGCATGCTTATGTGCATGCGTGCCTGTGGGGGTGACCGTGTGAGGGGCTGGGGGCTGCCATGGGACGGGTGGACCCTGAGCCCTGCCCTGCCTGCATCTGCACCCCAGCCACCCCAAACCAACTGCCATGGCCTCAGCATGCCTTCCAGCTACAAGGGGAGTGGACGTCCAAGTGTGGCTGGCCAGGGCGACTCCTTCCTGCTGCGGCCCTGGCGCTGCCGAGGTGATGAGACAGAAGCTGGGTCCCGTGCCCCTTCAGCCTTCAGGGACAGACTCAACCTGGGTGTGGGTGTCCGAGGCCCGCAGGGAGCCAGCCCGTCTGCTGCGAAGTGCTGGCACCGGGGAGGTGGCGAGGTGGCTGGTGCTGGCCAGGCCAGACCTCTCCCCATAGCCTTGAGGGCAGCCATCATCTCCGCCCCCACCCTGCTGGCAAACTTCTGGAAGGCAGGAGGGTCCCAGTGCTGCCTTCTGCCCGTGCCAGGAGGCAGTAGATGAGCCAGATCAGCTGGGAGTCCTGGGCTTCCTGGTCTTTCCACACCTGAGCTGGGGGCCCTTCCTCCTCCTCCTCCCCCTCCTCCCACTGGCTGGAGAAACCCTGAAGGAGAGGGAGGGTGCGATCCCTTCCTGGGGCGGGACAGGGGGCTCAAGTGATTTCTTAACACAGCCCTTCAGAGGACCAGCAGGAAGTGCTGTGTCTACCACTTGATGAATGGGTGAACTGAGGGTCAGAGTCTGCCTGAAACTCTTGCCCAAGGCCACACAGTGAGGAAATGGTACAGGGGGCTCCAGCATCTGTCCGCCTACCACATGTGTGTCTGGCCCCACCCTCTGCCACGGCAGACTTTGCTGCAGACCCCAAAGTAGCGAGATCCCAAGCTCCTTGCGTTGCACAGGGGGCTGGAGCAGCCCCCGGTCCCTGGAGAAACTTCCTTGCATCTCCCTCACTCTGGCTGGGAGGTGACGTTGATGGAAAGCAGGGCCCTGCCCCGTGGGTCCTGCACCCCCTTGCTTGCATGGTGAATCCTCTGGAAACATGGCATCTCTCTCTGGATGCCACCATCAATAGCTCCCCTCAGCCTGCAGGGCCAGATGCCCCTCTTCGGCCCCAGTGCACCCATGAGGCCAGTCCCAGCCGGCTGCCTCCGCTTCCGGCTGCAGGGAAGTGGCCTGGAAAAGCCATCATCTTATTCTGGCCCAGTAGGTCCCCCCCAAGCATTTTAGGTCCCAGCAGGCGCCAGACCCCACAGGGAGATGTTCTCAGCCTGTCTCCCAGAGCCTGAGGCCCTGACTGCCTTGCTCCCTTGCTGAGCCAGGGGCTCTGGCTGGGGTGGACGTAGCCCTCCACAGCCAGCCTAGGAGGTCGCTGAACCTGTCACCTTCAGTCTCTCCCTGGGCTGCTGGGGGCGCACCTCAGTGCAGCTGGGTGGCCTATAAGGCCCATAGGATCACAATCGAGGCCAAGCTGGAGCTCAGACTGTGAGAGGATGAAAGTAACACCCACCTCCCAAGCTTCCCCTGTCTCCGGGGACAGGGCTGCCGGAGCCAGCCTCACTTTGCCCTCTGCCCCTCTCCTTCAGATCCTAGTTTTGTTCCCCACATCCCTGATCCCACGGCCACTCAGGCCTCTGACTGCTGTGTCCCTCTTGGCCACGTGAGCCCCCCAGAGGCAGCTGCTGGGGGAGAAGCAGGGGCGGGTTCAGGCTGGGGTTTCTGCTGAATTTGGCCTTCAGATGCTTGGATCAGGAGAGCTGGGTGCTAGGAGGCTGCATAGAGCTCCGGTCCCCTAAACCTGAAGGCTGTGTCACCACGGGGAGCGGCATGTGTGAGTTGTGTGAGTCCCTGGCACCTTCCCTGGGCTTGGGGACGCCAGCAATGCCGGGCTGGGCTGCTCTGGAGGGGCTGAGGCTGGCGGGCTCTGGGCAAGTGGGCAGCTTCCACAGCCACCCCAGGAGCTGCCCCACGGCAGAGCAGAGAGGGTGGGGGATAAGTCCAACAGGGAGTGAAGGAAGCCCCGGAGGACCCTGGAGCTGGGGGCTCCATGTGGGGGGAGGGCTTTCACCCCAGGACCTCCCATCTGAAAGGTGGGGAGAGGAACCACAGCCCCAAGGAGCACTGCGAAGCTGGTTCCTGGAAGCCCAGAGAAGGGCCTGGCTATAGGGCTACCAGTTAGCCTCTGGCCTGGGGCAGGACTGAGCAGACTCCCTCCCCATCCCCCCAGGGCATTCCCCTCTTCCTGTCGGCCCCTTGGCTTCCTGGAAGATAGGATTCACAGAAAAGGTTTTGCGGGTGACCAGGTGTGGGCCCCAGTATGTGAGCAGAGAGAACGGAGGGGATGGGAGGGGCACTGACCGCCCCAGGCACCAGCCGACAGGAGGGCGCAGAGCTGGCAGGACCCCGGTGTGCCTGCCTCCAGCGGGAGCCCGTGCTCACCCCACCCCACGCTCACAGCAGGGTGGCCCAGGAGAGCCGCCATCACCCTCTAGCCCCTCGATTTAAGCTCAGCCCTTGGGCTGGTGTGTCCCCTCCCAGCAGCAGGGCCAGCAGGCACGGGGAGGGGTGGTGAGCTCAGGGTAGGGAGCGAGCTGCCCCACCCTAGGGTAACTGATGAGGAGGATTGGGAAGCAGGCGTGGCGGGCGTGGGAAGACCTTTCTAACCATCCAGGGTATTGGCAGATGAGCAAGGAAGGAGAGGGTCCCCAGACATGCCACCGAAAGGACAAATGGCCCAGTGGCCTAGCAGGTGGGGCTTCGGAGGCCCCGGAACTGGGGCTGGGGCCGTGCCCGGGGGGGCGAGCCAGACAGTGCCACTGATGGGCCTGGGGAGAAATTTGGGCCAATGCTTGCATGTCACTCTGCATGACGGTCAGAAGGCCAGCCCCCCACGTCTGGGCCCCTAAAATGAGCTGGCACAGAACTGCCGCCAGACCCATCTGCGTAGGGGTGAGCCTTAGAGTCCCCATCTACACAGTGGGGTCCCTGGTCCCTGCTTCAGGGCAGGGCATAAAAGCAGTAGGATGGTGAATGCCCAGCCTCTTCCCACTGCCTGGTCCCAGTGGCTTGGAGACGGCCCTGTGCCTTCCTTTCCATGTGCTCGTAGAGTATTGCCCTCAAAGCCTCCCCCACGCTGGCCCATGGCAGCCAGACACGGGAAGTTCCACACGGGCGCCTCCGCCCAACCATCAGGAGGTGCTCACCTGCACACACGCAGCAGCGGCCACGCGTTCTCCCTCCTCACAAGCCCGCACCCCTGGATGCACATTCCTGAGAACCTTCCTTGCTGGCACCGAGGGGAGCCTGAGCACGTCCAGCTTGTCGCAATCCCAGTCAGTCCCTACAGGGTGGAGAGCTGGCCGGCCAGGGAGGGGCAAGGGCACAGGGCAGGAGCCCCCGGGGACAGGACTGGCCACCAAATCGGCAACCTGAGCGGCCCTTACGAAGACTTCAACTGTGTGAGAATGATCTCCCAGGCCCGAGCGAGGTGTGCCCAACCGGTGCCCAGGCCCCAGCCACACCCAAGGAGCAGAGAGGCGGTGTTCCAATCCGCCAGCCTTCCACGACACTCCGCGGCACACCCAGAGGGCTCCGTTCTCCCTTGCTCCTCTCCTGGGTCCCTCGGCAGCTCCCTCAGCGTGCCAGCCACCTTGTGAGCTAGCAGGACAGAGGCTGCTGGCCCTGCCACCTCTCACTCCAATCCCCACGCACTGCAGTTGACCATAAGCTATCACCATCAACACTCCACTGACTTTAGGGCTCCCTGGATGCTGTGGGGTCAGTAACTAGGGTTTGTCAGTCAGGAGCCCTGAGTCTTGCCCCTGCTCTGCTCCTGACTGGCTATGCCACTGTGGGCAGCTTCCTGCCCCTCTCTGGGCCTTAGTTGCCCCCTCTCTACAATGGAAGGGGTGGGGATGGGACCAACAGGGGCCACGCCTCTCCTCCCAAGGTTGCTCTGGAGGGCAACCTTGTAGCCACACTTTGTTTCAGACCTGGGGTTCTCTCTCCGTTCCAGAGATGCCCCCAGGTGCCAGTAGGGGGCTGACTTTGGGGGACAGAACATCTAGCCTGGGAGCTCTTGAACCTCACCCCTTCCTAATGGTGTCCATCTTGGGATGACTGTGTCCTCACATTTACCCATGGTCCTCAGAAGCCCTCTGGGACCCCAGGCCAAGCCTGCCTGGCCAACACGGCACAGCTGCCTGAGTTTCCTTCTGCACCCCCTTTTGGAGCCCCAGTCTCAGGGGGTTCTGGGGACAGAGAGGACTAGGCCACCTCGGCAGCCTCCCCAGGGCCCCCCAGCCAGGACTCTGTGGACCCACACCTCGCCCGCCCGGGGGGAGGTGGAGGTGGGGCATTGGCCTGCGGGTAAGCGAGGAATATCTGGGCAGGGAGCCTGGGGTGTGCCTGGGAAACCAAGTCTCTGAGCCCATGCCGTGGACTAACCCCAGGCAGTGGGGACTGCTCCCCAGTGATCAGCTTGGGCGAGTGCCCAGAGGTCCTCTTAACCAGGGCCAGGTGCAAAGCGCACCCGGGACTTGCAGTGAACGAAGGGGGCCATTGGCAGAGCCCGGGTGCCAGCCACCCAGCCATGCCTTGATGATGCTCTGGGGTGGCAGCCAAGGGGAAGAACCCCAAGGGAGAGGCAGAGGGGAGAGGGAAGGTGTTGGAGAAGGTGCCTGGAGGACGGAGGGGAGAAGACGCAGAAACGCGACAAGGACCAAGGGGGCCGCCGGGTGGCGACGAAGGGGCACGGACCAAGAGTCTGCAGCAGTGCCGTGGGAATCCACAAACAGCCTAGGGGCGGGCGAGGGCGGCGAGGGGCAACGGGAACAGGAGCAGGGACCAGGAGGGTGAGCATGGGGGTAGCAGGGTCGGCGGCATCTGCAGGACAGCGAGGGGGCAGCAGACCCAGCTCAGTGCCAGCGTAGGAAGGCGGGGACGCTATGGGGCTTGTGGGGGTGGGGGGTCCTACCTGAGGAGGGAAGCAGAGGGCACAGGCTGGCTGGTTGGCAGTCTTGGGGGTAGGGCAGTCCGTGCGTCCGTCTGTCGGGTCGTCGGAGAGCAGCTGCTCACTCCTGGGCAGTTCGTGGATAGAGGGAGACAGAGGCGGAGGGAGGGAGGCTAAAGGCTGGGCGGGCGCCGACGGGGAGGGGAAGGCGGCAGGAGGGGGCGGGGAGGGAGAAAGGAGGGAGGGGGCTGGTGGGGAGGAGAGGGAGGGAGAGAGGGAGGGAGAGAGGAAGGGAGGGAGGGGGCAGGCTTCCCAGCCCCCCTGGCAGCTTCAAAGGGAGTAATTTTCTTGTAGACGGCTGGGCTAGCTGCACCCCTCCCCCTTGCGCCCCCCCCCCACCAGGACTCCCCCCCCCCCGCCGCCCCCCTGGCGTCTCTGGGCAGGCACAGCCTCAGAGATTCAAACTTTCCATTCTCCAGATGCGGACACTGAGGCCCAGAGAGGGCCAGGAGCTGGCTTGCGGGCCCTGCGCCTGGGCAGAGGAAAGCTAGAGGGCAGAAACGGAAAGGCGACAAGAAGGAGGCGGCCTCTGATTGCTAGTCCAGTGAAGGGCCCCCAGCATTGTCCTGAGCCCTTCCCCGGAACCTGTGGCAGCCTCAGCCTGGAAAGGAGGTGGTTCTCTGGGATCAGGGAGGCAGCCGCCGTGGATTTCTGGAAGGGCTGGATTTAGGCACTCTGAACACCCCACCTCCACCCCACTCCAGCCTTTTTTGCCCGAAAAAGAGAAAGCCGGTCCTGTCTGTGTGATCTCAGGATGGGACTCAGCTGGGAGCTGGCAGGAGGCAGCACAGATTCTGGGGGTCCTCCCCAGCTTGCCTGTCCTGAGTCATCCTTCTTGCTCCATCTGAGCAGGTCCCCTGGGCGCAATAACCGCTCTGAGGGTGGCCACTTCCTCTGGGCTGAGCCCTGTGCTGGCCACTTACAGGGGTAACTGGGCCGGCCTACCAGGCTTCCCAGGAAGAGGCCGTCATCAGCCATGACACCCACGCCATCACTGCAAGCTTGGCCACTTCCGGAGGGCCTAGACGAACTCAGCTGCCCTGGCACCAGAGCCCAGGGCCATAGTGTGACACCTCCTCCTTGTCCGGTGGGGTCCCATTTCTCCCCCCAGCCCGTGTACCCAGCCTTGGTCATAGGGAGACTCCTGCAAGAGCAGCTCTGGGGAGACAAAGGTGAGGGTTTAGACAGGGCGAGAAACCGAGGCAGGGAGCGACGCTGAGTTCTGCAAAGGACAGTAGGGAAGAAACGAAGGCAGGCAACGCAAGACGGGACAGAACTCCAGTGAGACCAAAAGAAAAATGCCTAAAAAGAGAAAAATCTCTATGGGGCAGAGGCTGAGGGCAGGCTGGGGGAGGGGTGGGGCTGATGAGAAGAGAACAGGGGTGAGGCCCGAGGGTCCTGCCCACCTGGCCAGCTGTTGTTCAGACTTCCGGTGCTCAGCTTCTGGCCATCAGGCAGGTAGGGCCTAGAAGGTTCTGCCAGGGGGAGTGGCTGGGCCCAGACCCCTTTTCTGTGCACCAGCATCAGTGCAGGGACCCCCGGTTGGACCTGGGACGCAGGGGTGGGCTGAGCAAGCTGTGGTGGGGAAAGCAGGGCCCAGGTTGGGAGCTCTGGCTGCCTCTTGTTTTTGTGGGTGAGGCAGTTACAAATGCTTGGGAGCAGGAGATTGGAGAGAACGTATACCCTTCCAGACACGGGGAGTCGGTTTTGTGTCTCTGTGTGTGTGTGTGTGTGTGTTTTGTTGTTTGTTTGTTTGTCTTTACTGTTTATTGGCGATATATTGAAACATCTCTGGCAGTAGAAGGACTAATATAGTGAAACCCGGGTCGCCTCACTGAGCTTCGGCCTCCCTGGTCACAGCTGAGGAGTAAGAGAAAGAGGATGCAAAACACGTGTAAGACATTGTGCTCCACGAGAGAAGCTGTTGAAAAAGACCACACATTGCATGCTTCTGCGTGAAACGTCTCGAATGGGTAAATCTACGAGGACAGAAAGTAGATTTGTGGTTTCTTAGGCCGGGGGACAGTGGTGACAGCTAAAGGTATGAGTTTCCTTTTGGACTGTGATGGTGTTGCGCCCTCTGTGAACACACTGAATAAAACACATTGAACTGTACATGTTAAATAAGTGAATTGTATGGTATGTAAATATCTCCATAAAGCTGTTTAAAATTTTTTTTAATGAAAAAAAAAAATGGGCACAAGACATGCGCATTGCCCAAAGAGCCAAGTTGCTTACTGAGTGAGGTCTCACCTGGCCTGGTGCCCCCAGCCAGCCCTTCATGGTGCCCTTCACTGATCTGGGCCCGGCACCCCAGGAATCCCAGCAGGGGTGAAAAGAGTCCTCAATACCACGGTCAGGACTGTGCTGGGGAAAACCCAGTCTGGGGACTCTGGGGCTGGGCTCTGAGCTCCGTGGGGGGGTGGGGGGGGGGGCCTGGGGCACGCCAGAGCCACACACAGCTCCAGAGGATTAGGAAGTCTTCCTGGAGGAGATGACTTCGAGCAGACAAGTAGGGAAGAGAGACGTTGCTGGTGAAAGGAAGAGCACAGGGCCAGGTGTGGAGGGCGTGGGGAGCTGAGTGGTGGGCTGGGCACGTTCCTGGAGGGAGCTTGGGGGCGGTGGTGAGGATCAGCCCTGTATCTTGGAGCTCTTCCTTGCAGCTGGGGATGCGTCTGGGACAATATGTCCGTAAATACGGTTCTTGCGCCTGGAAGGCTCTTGTGTCTGTGGTTTGCAGTCTGCAATAAGCCATAACTGCACACCCGGCTCAAGGCCCACTGAGTCACTGGGCCTGGCCCTCTAATTTGGGGGCCACTCCCAGACCAGCTGGGCAGCACCTCAGTCCTGGGCCTTCCCCTCCTCCCTCTCCCCAGGCCTCAGCTCTCTCTGCAGGGGGCAGCGCAAGAACAACTGGGACCCCAGGTTGAGTGGCGCTGAGAACAGCATGTCCCTGCTGGCCAGTGGCCGCGACCCCCCTGCCCTCTGGCCTCCCAGGGCTGGGAGGAGGCTGCAGGAGGCAGGGGAGGGCAGGCATGGGGGAGGCCAAGGCAGGAAGGAAGAGCAGGCATTTCCTGAGGCCCCCAGGCCTTTGGAGGAGACCGATGCACAGCTGTCTTAGCTCCACAAGAACCAGTGGCAGACAGGGCTGGCTGAGCAATTGGGGGGGCGGGGGCGGGCAGAAGCCAGCCTCCACCAGCATGAGCCCGTGGGTGACCAGTGCCCGCCCTCTTCCAGCATGCCCTGAACCTCTGGGACACCACTGGACAGGCCCCCATAGCCCCAGCCTGGACACTTTCCCCAAGGGACTGCAGAGGGCTGGGTGATCCTGCCGGCACCGGCCCGCCTCTCAGCCAGGAAACCCCAGCAGGAGCCAAGAACGCAGCCCCCCTTGACCTGAGAAGGAGCCTGGTGGCCAGCTCAGGCTTCCCAGGAAAGTGTGCTGCCCCG
Organism: Hippopotamus amphibius kiboko; assembly: GCF_030028045.1. Taxonomy (NCBI): domain Eukaryota; kingdom Metazoa; phylum Chordata; class Mammalia; order Artiodactyla; family Hippopotamidae; genus Hippopotamus; species Hippopotamus amphibius. The sequence goes on from NC_080203.1 coordinate 3,379,810, forward strand.
GGGCCCCAGCCCTGCCCCTGCCTGGGTCCTCAAGCCACACTGCCAGCTCCCTGCTCAGAGCAGCCAGGCCTCACGTAGGCTTTGTTGGGTCCCTGCTGCCCCTGCCAAGTCCCCTGTGCCCAGCCGGGAGCCCCAGAGCCCAGGGCAGGTGCTCAGAGGTAGCGGGGCAGGGGTGGGGGGCAGGCAGGAGCCAGCGATGGCGATGGTGGGGAGAAAAACATGCAGGAGGGAAGGGAGCTGAGAGGAGGGGGAGGCAGGGCTGGTGAGCAGCTGTGGGGGGCCACCTCAGGCAGAGCCATCTAAGCCTGTTGCCATCCTGTGGGCCTGTGTTTGGAGAAGGACCTGGAGTCAGCTGCAGCCTGTCCCCCCACAGCTGGCTTGCAGATGTTCGTGCCCTGGCTTCAAAGTGAGAAGAGGAGGCCCAGGAGAGAAGCAGGGCACCCAGGGGGCAGGCCTCAAGGCTCTGATCCCCTTGGGCACGAAATCCTGCCTTTGGTGCGGGTCTGTGAAGGGCAGAGCCTGGGATCCTGAGGTGGCTCAGTGGGCGGGGCTTCCAGAAGCTCAAAGGGAACACCTACAGAGGTGGCAGCAGCTGAGAGGGCTCACCTCGTCCTCAGCTCCAGCCCACCCAGCTGCTCGTCCCATAAGCTTCGGGGGCCTGGAAAGAGTAGCCCGACCCTGACATTCAGGGGCTCTCTGCCAGCCCCCGCGCAGGGCCTTCCTGGCCTCCCTGCCCTGCTATGTCTGGCTGGTGCCCTGCTCACTTCCCTCTGCCTCTTCTCATCACTCCCCCTGTCTGTTCTTCTGGGCTCCCCACTCCTTTCTCAGGTCTCCCCTCTGCATCTCTGGCCCTTCCCCGGGCACTCAGTCAGTGAGCCTCAACTTCCACTGGTCCCCCTCACCCTCCTGGAGTGCACGGGATGGGGCGCAGGGAGGACTTCTGGGAGGGGTTGACCCTCCAGTGCTGCCTTGGGGCTGCCTTCCAGTCCCTCCGCCTTCCACCTCCAGGACCAATTCCCAGGTAGGGACACAGCACACACATATGTCAAGGTCACTTCTTGAGCACGCCACCCTGCCTAGAACTCAGCCGAGATCTTGGAGAGGGCCCTTCAGTCTCCTAGGGGCCGAGGGGGCCATTCTGGGCGAGGAGCGAGCTGACGGGCTTAAGAGGGAGCTGAGCTGCTGTGGAGCGGGCCGAGCCTCCGCTACCTGGACGTTTACCAGCGCCGAGGGCCGGGGCGTGGCCGGTGAAAGCTGGCACTCTCGATGCCAGAGCTTTTTTTGACCTTCCCCTGAGGACATAATCACACAGTGGCTCTCTGTCCTGGGCCGCCAGGGCTGTAATTTCAGGACTTGAAGGGGGTTCCGTGGAGGCCTGGCCTGCGTCTGGCTATCTTTAGAGAGGCACGCTCTGGGTGTGGCCAGACGAGGGAAGCTGGACAGCGGGCTGTGCCACAGCGAGGCGTCTGCGGGCCGCCTGCAAAGCCAGTGAGACCCAGGGAGGCCACGAAGCGTGGGGGTGCCCGTGGTCTTCCCCTGGGGGAGGCTGGCCCCCAGGAGCAAGGCCCGGATCTGCCCGCTGTGCCTGGGCAAGGAGGCTGTGGTGGGGCCGTGGGTGGGAGCAGGTGCGGGCCCGGGGGCCAGGCAGCCCGCGTCTGTAGACCAGTCGTGTGCCCGCCTTGGCAGCGTGGCTCACGGTGAGGTGGGGGGGGTCCAGGGGCAGGCACAGGCCCAGGGTGCACCGTGCCTGACATATCCTTTGCCTTCCTCCCTCTCTAACGCTCCTCCCCGGGCCTGTTTCTCTTGGAAGCCATGACTCGGGGTATGAGGCAGGAGGAAGGCTTGGAACAGGCTGTGCAGGGAGCCCTGCAAAGGAGCGGGCGAAAGGCCCGTGGGTAGGGGCACTGAGGGTGAGATGCGGTAGGTGGGTTGGAGCAGAATTCGGAGGTCGGTGGATGTGACTCTGGAATTGTGGCTGGGAGGTGGCCTGAGGCCTCTGGAAGGAGTGCCTTGCGGCTCCCTGTCCCCATTCTCTGGCCTCTGTGTCCCCACTGTCCCCACTGTTCTTACTCTCACTCCTACTCCTGCTGTGTGAGGACCTCTGTGTGCATCCAGGCACGGATGAGTGCTTTGCTTTTGGCCACCTGAACCTAGTCACCCCCACCCTGCTGTCACCAGCATCACAGTGATTACCACAAGGAACCCTTCGATGCCCCGTGCTTCCGGGTTACGGACCGGGCCACGCCCACCGCTGCACCCACCGATGGGGCCAGCAGCAGCCCTGAGGAGAAGCACAGCCGCCGCCACCACGCAGGTGCCAGGGAGCTGACCAGATCCCCCCCACCCCGCCCTGGGGGCACGCCATGCTGCCACGGCCACCTCCCCACTAGGGCTGAGGGCCCTGGCCTCCAGCTGCCGGCACCCCCAGCCCTGAAAACCCAGCCCTCTTGGGGAGTTGCCTGGGCTGAAGAGTGTCCTCACCCCAATCACCACCCCCTTTGCTGGGCAACCCCACCTAACGATGACCGGGGGATATAAAGGTCTGATCCCTTGTTCCAACTCCAGACCAGCTGGCTCCCGAGCACCCATGGGCGTTGGCCGGGCCTGCATCATTGGTCATAGGCCAGCTTCTCCCTGGACCCGCTCCATCTACTGTCCTCCCCTCTCCAAGAAGGTGGCCCCAAGAGCCTCCCAGGAAACTTCCTGCACGCTTATCCTTGTCTCTAAGTTGGTTTCTGGGGAGCTCAATGGCAGATGCCCACTGGGGGCTAAGGAAGGTCATGGAAGGGTTGCCCACCACCGACCTGGGTTCAGCCCACTTGACAGCAGCCCCAAGGGTCAAGCGTTCCCTGTCTGAAGTGCAATTAACCCGGGGGGCCTGCTCAGTAGGGAGGGAAGGGTGGTTGGGGGCGGGGCTTGCCCAGCCTGAACTTCCTGTGCCCCCTGGGCCCTGACCTCTGCGTGTGGGGAGGGGGCTGGCGGCTGAGTGGGCTGGAGCAGGAGGGGCTGGGCCCAGGCAGCCAGAGTGGGGAGGAGGGGTCATGAGAGCTGGGAAAGCAGCGGGCCCTCCGGGCCCTCCGCATCAGGGCCAGCGCCTCAAGGGCTGCTGACCTCTGACACAGTCCAAACAGGAAGCGCCATATCTGTGGGCCCAGGCCCGGAGGAGAAGGAATGCAGGGATGAGTCCAAAGCAAACACCCCGCCAGCTTCCCAGGCCTCTCCCGCCCCTGCGGGAGGCTGGCCTTTTCTCTGCTGAGAACTGGGGTGGGGGTGGGGGACTGGCTGCAGATGGGACAGAAGCAAGACTCACGGGTCCCAGGCCCAGACCCCAGCCCTTTCTCCCTCACTGTACCCACATGCAGCGCCACTGAAGGCGGGGGCCCACCCTGCTCTGCCACCTCCCCCAAGCCTGTCCCTGGCTGTGTCTCCAGCCCCCACACCGCCACGAGCTCCCCACTCCTTGCGGGCAGGGGCTGCACCCACAGTGCTCCCTGCTGGTGGTGCCTGCCCCCTACCCCCCTTCCTTCTCCCTCCCCAGCGTTGGGCACGGTGGCGGTGGCGTTGTGAGCTGCCGAGGCTCACCCACTGACCCCACCCCGTTCCTGGAGGCCCCTTGCACCGGCAGGGCAACTGTTCCAGCGACCTCAAGGGATCCGAGGGCCCTGTGTCCCCCCCCAGCACAGATGATGGTCCTGTCTTTAGGGCTCGGCAGGGCTGAGCGCTCACAGCTAGCTGGCATCTGCATCTGCCTCCCGCACCAGGCGGACAGTCAGCAACTCCAGCCTGAGGGTGGCAATACCCTGCGAGCGGCCACCTCTGTGACAGGAACGCTTCCTGGATGAGAGGGTACTGAGGCTACCCTGAACGATGGAAGTGAGCCTGGCCTCCAGATGGCTTCAGGCTGAGCTGCAGGGGCCTTTAGGACCCTGGCCAGGGCAGGTGGGGGTGGGGAGGCTCTCGGAGAAGCTTCTGGAACAAGGCCCTCTGAACTCCCTGCTGACAAAGCAGTGTCCAGGATGTGGGCTCTGGGTGCTCCATGCACACCAGAGGGCCAGCGTGTACAGCCGGCTTAGATCCAGGCCGGGGGGAGGCTGGTGGAAGCGACTGGGCTTGAATGAGATGCATTTATTACATTCAAGTCCAAACCAGCATCATGCCAACCTGGGTCATTTACTAAGTGAAGGGGCCTAAGCAGTCAACGGGATGTGGGCACATCTGACGCAGCAGGGTCTTCTAGATCTTTCTCCCAGTGGTGCAATGATCAAGTGCAGCTGGGCCTGGGCTCCCCCACCAGCCGAGTCCCAAAAGAGCAGGGGGCAGGGAAGGCTGGTGGTGGGGCTAGGCGGACTCCCCCTCCCCCTGCTGGGGCTGGAGGACCACACTGTGGTAGGACCGGATACAGGAGAAGGCAGTGGGTGGGATGCGACGCCGGTCGATAAGGTTGTTCTCCAGGTGTGTGGAGATGAGGTTGGAATCCTGGGCCACGCGTGTGTCACAGATGGAATTCAGGGGCACGTGTCTGTGGAGTGGGGGCGTGACAGGGAGCAAAGACCCCAGAAAGGAGAATCAGGCATCGGATAAGAGGAGAGAAAGAGTGGTCCAACCGTGAGGGGTGGTGAGACTCAGGCGCAGACACCAGACCCAGGGTGGAGGGTCAGGTGGGTCACTGCCACCACCTGCCACCTGCTCACTTGGGGCTCAGAGCTTGTTGCACTGGGCCGGAACCCTCCCAACCTCCCCCGGCCCATTCCCTGCCCAGATTCCACTGTCTGCAGCCGTCTACCTTGGCTGCCCAGGCCAGCCAACCACTGGGCACAGTGTCCAGCCACAGTGACCAAGATGGGGAGGTAGCGGCCCATGAAGGAGGCCCCTGCAGTCCCACCCTCAGCCTCTGAGGCCCCTGGGTGACGAGGCCACAGGCCAGAGCACCTGGACCTCTGGGCCTCAGCCGAGCTCCCTGCTGGGCTGGCGGTGGGGGCGGGGGTGGGGCGGGGCTGGGGGCCAGCAGGATGGGCACAGGCGGGTGGCTCTACCTGATCTCGTTGTGGCTCAGGCGCAGCACCTGCAGTGCCCTGAGGCCCAGGAGGCCCCGGGGGACAGCCTGCAGTTGGTTGTGGTCCAGGAGCAGCTCGGCCAGGGAGGCTTGCAGGCCCAGGAAGGACACGCTGTGGATGCCATCCTCACGCAGGCTGTTGTGGGACAGATGCAGGACCTCCAGGCCCGGCTTCATGTGTGCAAACACGTAGCCGGGGATGCGCTCGATGCGGTTGTGGTGCAGCACGAGGCGGCGGAGGCCCCGGGGCAGGAAGGAGGGCACGTGCACCAGCTGGTTGTAGGACAGGTCGAGGGCCTCCAGCTTCCTGTGGGTGGGGGGTGGGAACTTGTGGTGCCCGGCAGGAAGCACAGCAACAGCTGGAGCCCGCAGTTGGGGTCCCGGGTCCACGCCCAAGAGGAGGGGGGGATTTGCCCCCAGATGGCAGCCGCCCCCAGGCTTCCCAACAGCTGGCGAGGGCCAGGCTCTGTCTGGCTTCTGTGCCCTCCTCTGTCCCCTGAGGCTGGGAAACAGGAGTCTGAGGGGTCCTCCCTTGCTCACTGTGGGGCTAGGGAGGCTGGCCCTCAGTGTGGAGATGGCGGATCCCATTCCCACTCCTTTCCCTCCCTCCTAAACTTACACTCGACAAAGGAAACCCAAGTGGAGGGGCTGGTGTTCTGGGGGAAGAGCTGTCACCCCTGTCGCCCCTGCGCTGCGCTTCCTCGGCCTCACAGCCCTCTCCTCTTGCCTCTGTGTTCTCTTGTCCTCTTCCTGCCTCACCCAGGCCAAAGGCAAGCAGAAGACAGACGGCGAGGGAGAGAAAAATAAGGCTCCCAGGGGTTAGGGCTGGGGGACCCTGAGGGATGAGTGAGGCAGGCAGTGAGCCCAGGTCACTCCACCGTGGGCAAGCAGGAACAGAGGGCGCTGATGCTTCTAGAATGGGTCAGAGCAAGGAAAGTGGCTTCTCTCAGGGATATCTCCCAGCCCCTGTGGGTGCGGTCAGCCCTTTGGCCTTGGGGTGGGTGCTGTCCTCAGTCCACCAGGGTGGGGGCTCCGGTGCCTCCCAAGCCTGCCGAGCCAGCAGCCCCCTCCCCGTCTACCAGCCGGAGAAAAGCTGGGCGGCGCCGGCCTGGGCTTGACTGGCCGCCAGCCCCCTGCCCAGGCCCCGCGGCGGGAGTGGAACACGGATGGGCGGCCCCTCCCTAGGCTGCTGTCTGCTTTCCTTTGCCCCCTTGGCAAGAGGGGGAGAGGAAAAAGGAATAATTAAACCCAAACGTCCTGGTAACTTTTTCCTGGAACGCAAGGATGCAGGGCGGGAGGCTACGGTCCCTGGAATGGAAGGTCAGACTGTCAACCCCTGCCTCCCCTCAGCCTCCACCCCTGCCCTGCCTCGGTGGTCTTCAGATCCCATGGATTGTACCTCCCCAGCCCTCAGCTGCTCCTGGGATCCCATCCTGACTCCTTAGGCACTGTCTGTAAGGGCCGTTTCCTCCTGGGTCCCTCCTGCCAGCGACCAGACTCAGCTGTCCAAATGAGATCATGCGGACTCATCCTGACCCCTTCTTCCTGTAGTGGGGTGAATAGCAGCCCCCCAAAGATAGTCGACCCAGAACCTGTGAATGTGATCTTATTTGGCAAAAAGGTCTTTGCAGATGTAAATGAAGGATGTTGAGATGAAACCATCCCGGTTTATGTGTCCTTATAAGAGACGGAAGAGGAGAGGCACAGACACAGAGAAGCCACGTGAGAAAAAAACACAGAGACTGGAGTGCTGTGGCCACAAACCAAGCGGCACCCGGAGCCCCCAGAAGCTGACGAGGCAGGAAGGATCCTACCCTAGAGCCTGCAGAGAGACCCTGGCCCGGCCACACCTTGATTTTGGACCTCTGACCTCCAGAACTGTGAGAGCATAAACCTCTGTTGTTTGAAGCTGCCCACTTTGTGGTACTTTGTTACGGCTGTGCCAGGAAACCTACATGCCTTTGTCCCATGGCTGCCATCTATTCCGTGCCCCTTCCTGCCCCTGTGGCTTCGCACCACCCAGGCTGCCCTCCATCTGGGCCCACCGCACCTCCAGGCGTGGGTAGGGCAGGGGGTTTCTTTGGCCTTGGGGGTTCTGTCGGGTGGGAGGGAGAGAGGGAAATCTTGGAGGATCAGGTGTGGCTGAGGGCCCAGGCCACCCTGAGCCCTGGGCAGGGAGGCAGGTGACCCAGGTGACCCACCAGAGACCAGGCCCGAGCAACAGGGCCCTCCTCAGTCCTCTTTGCCTCCTCTCCTGACTCTCTGGCTTCCTTGGGGAGCATCCTGTCTCCCTGGATTCCACTTCCCGACCTGTGGGGGCGGAGCTCGGGCGGCACCAGGGCGGATCCCAGCACTCACGGGAGGTCGATCCAGGCGCGGGGGGCAAGCCGGTCCTCCTGGAGCCGGTTGTTGCTGAGAACCAGCACGCTGAGGCTGCGGCTGCGGTTCAGGGTGCCCTCTGCCACCTCCTCAATGACATTAGTGCCCAGGTGCAGCTCCTAGGGCCAGGGCTCGAGGTGAGCAGCCCACCCACCACTCGCTGGCGGCCTGGCCGGGCTCCCCGCCCCTTTCCACTGGGTCCACCCATGTCCGCCCATCTCAGGGCTGTGGCCAGCTGTGCTGAGGATCCCAATGACACCTGCAAGCCGTGTCGTGGCTTTTCAGAGCCCGCAAGACACAGGCTCAGAGTGCACCGCCAAGCACAGGGAATCATGAAGGCCAGAGAGGCCAGGAGCCTTGTGCAGGGACACCCCGCAGGTCCAGGACAGTCCTTGACAGGACAGTTTTGGGCTCCAGGAAGGTTAGGTCAGGCGGAGGAAAAGCCCTTTGGTGCTGAGGCCTTGTGGGTTTATCATCAAAATACCCCCCACAGGCAGCTCTACCCACCGGCCTGGCTAGATGCTCCAGTCTTTTGGCCACAGCTTTGCCTCTCGTGGCCTCGGGGCTCCCAACTCACCTGCAGGGAGGCTGGCAGGCCGGACGGGATGGTCCGCAGCCGGTTCCGGTCCAGCCTCAGGTAGAGCAGGCTGCGTAGGGGCTGGAAGGCTAGGGGGGAGATGTTCCCATCATGCAGCTGGTTCCCTTCCACCTCCAGCGTCAGCAGCTGGCTGAGCCCTGAGGGTGGCAGGCAGAGGGGCAGGTGAGCTGACCACCGAGCTCAGAAGGCCTGCTGGGAGCTGCTCACTGTAGCTCCAGAGACTAACCACATGCCGCCCCCCCATCCCCCCCCGCCCCGCCCTTGAGGCCAGGGCCACCTTTCCTGGGCTGGTGCTCCCACCTCTGTCCTCCAGCCAGGCTGCCCTGGGCAGTCCCTCCCCTTGGCCTTCCTGGCTGCTCAGGCCCAGCCCCGTTGGCCTCTGCCCTCTGGGGCCTGCCCGCACCCCGGAAGCTGCAGCGCTGCAGGCCCTGCAGAAGGTTGTCGTTGAGTTTGAGCTCCTGCAGGGAGGCGGGCAAGGCCGGCACCGTGGACAGCGAGTTCCCATCCAGGTTCAGCCGCTTTAGCCGGGTCAGATTCTAGAGGGTTGGAGGAGAAGAGAGGGCTCGAGGCTGGGGCGCTGCTGGCCAGGGCTAGGCCTGCCAGGCATGGCTTTGGGCTCATCCTGCCCAGGGATACCCCTATTTGGTTGCGTGGTGGCTTCCTGGTTCCTGCTTGGACCAGGCCTGTCTGGGAGTTTCTGGGAACTCCCCTCAGTTTCTCCCAGGAGTGCGGCTCCCTGGTGATGCCAAGGATCTGTGTTGCTCCACAAGCTCCCAGCTATGGACCATGTCACCCCAAATCACTGAAGCCCGTGGCAGGGCAGGGCGAGGAGCAGTGGATGCCCGGGGCCCTCCTCCCCCACCGGCCCCCTGGCAGAGCAGAAGGAGGGGCTGCTGCGCACCTTGAAGGCGTGGGGGTGCAGGCCAAGGGCATCCAGCTTGTTCTTGCTCAAGTCCAGCCACTCCAGGTTGGGCAGCCCCAGGAACGCGTGGGCTGGGATCTTGGCAATTTCATTCTCTGTGCACACAAGGCAGCCATGTTGCAGGCCCCTCAGGTCAGAGGGGGGTGGGCCGTCCCCACGGGTGGTAGCGCGGCAGCCACATGGGTCGAAGAGGGCGTGCCCCAGGCGTATGGCCTCACCCCTGCCACGGGAGTGGGTGCAGGGAAGAGGGGGCACCCACCTGCCAGGTAGAGCGTGGTCAGGCGGGGGTCAGACAGGGCAGGGACGTGTTTCATCTTGACATTGCCACAGGCAATGGCTGCCTGGGCCAGGAGGCAGGAGGCTGGCAGGGAGGGCATGGCCTGTTCCATAGTGTCCGGGTCCGCAAGCCCATGGCCGTGCCCTCGCCTGCTTCCAGGCCTTTTCCGCCCACGACCCGTGGTCTCTGAGCTGCTGCTGCCACCTTGGCCTCGGCTGCGATCCTTCTTTTGATGCCAGCCTCCCTGGCCGGGTTGCTGGGAGGCCCCTGGAGGACGAGAGGTGAGGCCCCAGCCTGGTCACCTAGCAATAGGGGCCTGCCAAGGGCCCCCATGGACCTACTAGTGACTTGGCCAGCTGCGCTGGAACAACAGGCCACTAGACCTCCTTCCCTTGGCATAAAGGGCAAAGGCCCAAATCAGGGCCGTGAGGCTGGGAAAGGGGATCTGCTCTGGGAGGGCTGGTTGGTGGAGGTTGGCACTTGCCTCAGCCACTTCAGACTCCCGTCTGGCCCCATCACCCCCTGCAGGGCCCATCTGGGGTCTGCTTGTCCTAGTCAGTCCTCACCTTTGGGGGGCCTCCTAGGCTTTGGGCCCCTTTTCATGGCTTCCTGGCCTCCTATCTGCCTGCCCTGGCCCTCCTTGGAGGCCACTGCCCGGTCTTGGGCTCGGGGGTTCCTGAGCTTGGCAGTTGCTGCTGGCAGTGTTGCCTTCCTCTGGGCCAGCCCGGGTCTGGCGGGGGCCTTCCAGGGCGGGGCTGGGGGCTGGGTGGGGGCTCTGTGGGCTCCCTCCTTGGAGGTAGGCCGTGGCCACGGCCTGTCCAGCTGCCCGTCATCAGGCCTGTCCGGGCCGCCGTTCCTGGGGCTGCGTTGCACTTGACCTGCAGAAGGAGCCGGTGTGGGCCGGGGCGGTGGGAGGCATCCCCTCCTTCCTGAGTGGCGGATCGGCCGTCGGCCCACCCGCCTCCCTCCTTCTGTCTTCGCCCACGCCTCACTTCTGCCTTTTTCTTCTCTCCTCAGGAGCTCTCAGCCTTCTGTCACTGACCCCCAAGGCCACCAAGTGTTGGAGACTCCCTGATCTCCTCCCGGCTTTTTCATGGTCCCAGAGTGGGGGACCCCGAGCGGGAGAGAGGGAGAGCAGAGAGAGCTTCATGTCACCAGCAGGCTGAGTCGCCTGCCTGCCTCTCAGAACTCCTGGGGACCCATGAGAGTGGGCCCAGCAGAGCTTCAGTAGACACAGGCGGAGGGGCTGGGCCTGCTCCTGTGCCCCCAGTCCCCTGTGCGTTCTTTCTGGGCAGGGAGGGGTGGGGACAGCCTCTGGGAAGATGAAGGGGTCACTGCCACATGGCACAGTTTGCTTGTGGAGGTGGAGGCCCCAATGCCTGCTGGGAGACGAGGTTGTTGGGGTCAAGGCAAAGGAGAGGGGATAACACCCGCCCCGGGCCTCTTCTCTACCACATGGTAGACCCTCCCTAACCAGCACTGACCATGGGTCTGCCCTGCAGGTCCTGCTGTCTGCAGGGGGTGAGGAACTGGGTGCTCCCATTGGCCCCTCCCATCCCACCCCTGTGCCTGGGCAGGGCCCCCACTTGCGGCCTCCCACACTTCTCCCGGTCCCCTCAGTAGGCCTTAGGGCAGCCAGCTCGACTCCCTAACTGGCAAGCCTGGATCCATTCTTCCAGCCGAGGCTGCAGTGGCCCCTCCTAGGAGGGGTGTCTCCCCTCCCCTGCCCCCATGCTGGCAACCAGCACGAGGGCCTCCCAGAGTCTGCAGTCCCCCCTCACCCTCCAGGGGGGGCTTCCCTGACCATCATGGTTCCCTCCAGGCCCCGACCCTAACACCCATGAGGGGCACCAGGTGGAAGCCTCAGGGTGACCTGCTCGCTCTCCCTCTGCCCCAGTCCCAGGGGCATCCTGGGAGGGCGGCAGGGTCCCATCCTGCCAACCTCTCTGCTGGTGCTACCTACTCACCTTCGGGGGGCTCAGATGGCCTGGGTGGCAGCGGCTGCAGGGTGGGCAGCCCTGTGGGCGTTGGCTGGGCCATGGGCTCTCTCGGGCCCGGCCCCTGGTTGGCCAGGGCCCCTCCAGGGCAGCACCCCACCCAGAGAGCCAGGACGGGCAGCAGTGCGCTCTTCATGGCCGCTGTGTGCAGGCCGCCCGGGCCGGCAGAGGGGAGGAAGGGCTGGGAGGGGTGGCAGCGGCGGCCGCGGCAGGATAGGACACCAGCGGGGAGGCCGCGACCGTCTGCATCCCTGAACCGCAGTGCTGGGAGCCTCCCCCAGGAAGGCCCCCCCAACAAACGCCTCCCTAGGCCTGGCCCCCTACTCCCCCCAAGGTCCCCAGCTCCCACCTGAGGAGAAAGAGAGATTGATTTTTTCTTGGACCCGAGCACTCTTGCTCCTTTCCTGAGAGGCCTGCGTTCATTCTCCACTGGCCCTGGCCCAGGGGCCCCCGTGAATGGGGCTTCTGTCTCCGCACACAGGGGACCTGTGAGGCCCACCACAGAACGGGCTGCCCACCCCAGACTGCCAGGTCCTACCTCGGCGGCTGGGAAAGGAGAGGGGCTGGGCTTTGAGAGCAAGCAGCAGAACCCAGGCCCTCCAGGGTCCTCGGGAGAGGGAGCCAGTGCCAGGGCCACCCGGACAATGGTGACTCCGGCCCCTCTGGAACCCGCCAAGTCTGTGGGCTTCTGCCACAGGCACCGATGCTGAGGCCTCCCAGTTCCGGGGAGACAGAACACGTGGGCAGAGGTAGGGTGGCAAGGGTAGACCTCAGCCCCCGGGGCCCCAGTGCCGCCTGGGCACGGCCCTCGTGCCTCAGATGGGGCTGGAGTATGCAGCTGAGCTGCTCCTTCCACCTCTGGGCAGCTTCCCTTCCTCGCGGCCACCGCTTCCTCCTCTGTACACATCCTGCATACTGCCCCCTATGTCCCCACCCCCACTTCTGAGTGTGTGTGGACCAGGGGCGGCCGGGTTCTCCGGGCACCCTTGGCTTGGGTTGGGCTGGCAGTGGCCTGGGTGAGGCCATCTCACAGGTGCCCCCAGACTTCTTGGCTGAGAGTCCAGGTCTCAGTGCGCCCACTGCCGTCAGGCACTCCCGAGACGCCCCCACGCCTTATGCGCACCCTCTCAGGCAGAGACAGGGGTACCTGTGGATCGGGATGGGGCCCGAGAGCAGGGGCTGTGGGCTAGAGCAAGAGGCAAAGAAGGGGTGTTTGACCGCAGGCCCGCTGGCCCACCCTCAAAGGGCCCCAGCCCCAAGCCCAGCTGTGGGAGCCGAGGGCGGGTGGGGGCTGGCAAAGAGGCCGGCTCTCACCACATGGCTTTTTGGGGCCAGCCTTGAGGAAGCTTTTCCTACAACTCTGTCCAGCATTGACTTATGTTTGGAAGCGATCTTAAAAAATGAGTTAATTGTGGGCAAGGCTTGGGTGGAGGGGGGGGAGGGGAGGAGCAGGGCAGGAAGGCTCGTGGAGAAGGTGTGTCCCATAGCCATCTGGGGTTCAAGGTATCTGTCTGGGGCCACAGAGGAATGTGTGAGACCCAGGACGGGGCTGGGGGCAGGGCACAGAGTCTTCATTGGGGTTCTCACTGTTTGCCCGTTTGGGCCTGGGAAGCAGCCTGAGTCCCAAGTGCCGGATGTACTGCGCCTGGGGTGTGGCGGGGACACAGGAGTCACTGCCTTTCCAGAGCCCCCATGCCACCTAACAGTCCCACAGGATCTGCCGGCACCCCCCTTCCCTGTCCTGTCTGGGGCTCTGGTGTCAGGCCTGGATTTGGGACCGTTTGGGGATGATGAGCAAGCACCCTGGAAGCCAAGGATGAAGCCACCGCCTGCCTGTGTGCCTGTAGGTGACACAGGATGTCCTGGGCTAACGTTTTGCTAAAGCTGGGGGAGGGGGAGCACTTAGGCGCTGGAGGTTGGGGTTTCCCCAGTGATCCTGGACCCCTGAGCACAATCCCCGCCCCCTGCCCCCAGTACAGAGAAGGAACCAAGGGGCTAGGGCTCGCCCAAGTCAGATGCCAAAGGCCAGGCCTGCCGCCTCCTGCCTCCTGGTCTGGGCATCGCTTGAAGAAGTAGTAGGACCCCGCCTGAGGTGGGCCCCTGGAGATGGACTGTGGTGGGAGCCCCGACTCTGACCCTCCCTCTGCCTGGGGATGGATTCTGGAATCCTGGCCCCCAACCCATTTCCCCAGTTCGCGCCGCTCCCCAGGCGCTGACTAAACATCCTGCCATCTGGTTCCCATTAGCTGGGCTGGAGGTGGGGGAAGCCTGCTCCCAGGTTTCTCTGGCACAGTGGCCTGGAGGAGGGAGGGATCCTTGCTCCTGCCCACCTAGGCAGGAAGGGGTGAGGCCTGGAGCGCTCTCAGTTCCCCAGTCCCATGGAGTCCTGTCCTCGCTGCCCTTCCCCCACCAGGGCCCAGCAGCCACCTGGCCACCTACTCTGTCCAGTCTCGGGGCACCCGGCCATCATGGGGACCTTGAAAGAACCCCCGCAGAGCAGAGCCAGATTGCAGGGGCTCTGCAGGACCAGAGGTGCCCTCCTGCGCCGCCCCTCCTGCACACAGAGCTTGCTCATGGATTTGGGCTGAGACAGACAGGGCCCCTGGCCAACACTAACCTTGAGCCTGGTGTCTGGAGCGCAGGGCGGGAGGGCTGTCAGGATTTTCCAGGAACCAGAGATGTAGCCTGGGGGTTGCTGGAAGCGTTTTGGGCTCCCAGCTCTGCCCTGGACGGCCTGGCCATGTGATATCAGGAGGAAGCCTCCTTGCTTAGGGCCTCGCTCTCCCCATCTCAATGTGGTGGATATGGGCTCCTTAGAGAGCTCTAGAATCTGAGAACTGGAAGGGGCCTACAGAAGCTACCTGAGATGATCACGGTTGCTTCTGGCTGCACAATCCCAGGGTTCTGTCCACACACGCGTGCCCCCCAAGAACACACAAGTCAGGACTCGAACTGGCAGCCCAGAGGATGCCAAAGCAATGCCTTTCGTCCCTCAAGGCTCCTTAGAACTGCACAGTGGAAAGCTCCCCTCCTGTCAAGAGAGGATTGGAGGATGAATTATTCGCTCACGGAACATTCCTGAGCCCCTGTGGTGAGCCAGGCACTGTGCTCACAGAGCTGGCCGTCTAGCAGGGTGCACAAGAACCCCATCAGAAGGAAAGGGGCTGGTCATGGTGACTGGAAGAAGAAATATTTTCAACAGGGGATCAGATGAGGACTGTGAAAAAGTGACATTTGGGTGGAGACATGAGTGAAAAGGAGATAGCCACACAAAAAGGGCTCCAGTAAAGAGCTCTGCAGCAGTGCAAAGACCCTGAGGCAGGAAACGCTTTGGCCCAATTTGAGAATCAGCAAGGATACCAGTGTGGCAGAGCAGGCTGAGTGAAGGGTAAGAGTGGGGAAGGGCAGAAGGGCCAGCTTGATAGGGCATCAAAGGGTGGTGGGCGGCCTTTGACCTTGAAGGAAGCAGGGAGCCACTGTGGACTTCTGAGCAGAGGAGTCACACGTGATCTGACTTAAAAAAAAATGTGTATTGAAGTATAGTTGATTTACAATGTTATGTTAATTTCTGCTGTCCAGCAAAGTGACTCAGTTCTACACACACACACACACACACACACACACACACACACATATATTCTTTTCCATTACAGTTTATCACAGGATATTGAATATACTTCCCTGGGCTCTACAGTAGGAACTTGTTGTTTATCCGTCCTATATATGATAGTTTGCAGCTACTAATCCCAAACTACCAATCCTTCCCTCCCCCACACTCCTCACCCTTGGCAACCACAAGTCTGTTCTCTATGTCTGTGAGTCTGTTTCTGTTTTGTAGATATGTTCATTTGTGTTGTATTTTTTTTTAAATTTTTTAATTTTTAAAATTTATTTATTTTTATTTTTGGCTGCATTGGGTCTTCGTTGCTGCACGCAGGCTTTCTCTAGTTGCGGAGAGTGGGGGTTACTCTTCTTTGTTGTGGTGTGCGGGCTTCTCAGTGTGGTGGCTTCTCTTGTTGTGGGGCACGGGCTCTAGGCACGCAGACTTCAGTAGTTGTGGCTTGCAGGCTCTACAGTGCAGGCTCAGTAGTTGTGGTGCATGGGCTTAGTTGCTCCGCAGCATGTGGAATCTTCCCGAACCAGGGATCGAACCTGTGTGCCCTGAATTGGCAGGCAGATTCTTAACCATTGTGCCACCTGGGAAGTCCATTTGTGTCATGTTTTAGACCCCACATATGAGTGATATCATATGGTATTTGTCTTTCTCTTTCTGACTTACTTTGCTTAGTATGATAATCGGTAGCTCCATCCACATTGCTGCAAATCCATGTTGCTGCAAAGAATTTCATTCTTTTTAGAGGCTAATATTCCTATGTCTATATATATCTATATATATATGCTACATCTTCTTTATCCATTCATCTGTCGATGGACATTTAGGTTGCTTCCATGTCTTGGCTATTGTGAATAGCGTTGCTATGAACATAGGTGTGCATGTATCTTTTCGAATTAGAGTTTTGTCCGGGTATATGCCCAGGAGTGGGATTGCTGGATCATATGGCAAGTCCATTTTTAGTTTTTTGACGAATTTCCATACTGTTTTCTGTAGTGGCTGCACCAATTCACATTCCCTCCAACAGTGTAGGAGTGTTCCCTTCTCTCCACACCTTCTCCAGCATTTATTATTTGTAGACTTTTTAATGATGGCCATTCTGACCATTCTGACATTCAGGTGTGAGGTGGTACCTTGTAGTTTTGATGTGCATTTCTCTAATAATGAGTGATGGTGAGCAGCTTTTCATGTGCCTCTTGCCCATCTGTATGTCTTCTTTGGAGAATTGCCTATTTAGGTCTTCTGCCCATTTTTCAGTTGGGTTGCTGTTTTCTTTTGTTATTGAGTTGTACGAACTGTTGGTATATTTTGGAAATTAAGCCCATGTCGGGTGCATTATTTGCAAATATTTTCTCCCAGTCCATAGGTTCTGATCTGACATATTGTAAAAGGATCCCTCTGGCTGCAGGGTAGAGCACAGACTTGTTGAGGGCACAAGGGCAGATGGAGGGAGCCAGTGTGGAGGCAGCTGCACCCCCCAGGGAGAGGTGTCTGGCCCAGGGTGGAAGGGCTGGTGGGGAAGTGGGTGGAGCCAGAACGCTGTGGGGGGGCGGGGCGGGGGCGGGGCATAGGCTTGGGAGGCCAGATCCTGATCTGTCAGATGTAAGGTTGGTGATTAGATAGCCAAGCGGTAACACCATAAGGCAGCTCTGTGTGTGAATCTGGAGTTCAGGGCCAAGGTCTGCGCTGCCAGTCCTGCCCTCCCACTGTCTGTTTGACAAGTTCATTGAGCCCCTACTACGTACTAGCCCTCTGCCAGGGCCCAGGGCAGACCAGTGGCTCTGCAGCCAAAAATACACCCTTGGGATGATCCCCAGAGCAAGGGAACACGCCTGTTCTTGTGCCTTCCACAGCGTGTCCCGGTAACATCAAAGCCTGTGTGTGTGTGCACGTGCACATGGATGCCAGGTCTCCCCATGGCGGGGCATGTGGGAGAGTCCCTCCAGCACACATTGGGGCATCTATCATATATAAATAAAGGTACTGTGGCCTTTTCCCTCTTCAAACTTTGAGAAGAAAAAAGCCAAACTTTCCATGCCCTCTTCCTGTTGCCAGCAGTTTCTTCCCTAGAGAAAACCCATCTTGTTTTAATGCCGTTGAAACCTCAGAGGATCTGGTCCCAATTAAACAACTTTTCTTGCAGATGCTTTTGTGAGAACTAAATACATCAGGCAATCCAGAGAGTGAGAGGGAGAGAGCGAGAGAGACAGAGAGGGACAGAGAGAGACTAAGACTGAGACAGAGAAAGAAGGAGGGAAAGGGAACACAGAACCTCAGTGATGGCTGGGGATGAGTGGTGAGTGGTAGGAAGCACTGGCCTTCAGGCGAGAGGAGTCAAGGCCTTCAGCTGCTGGACTGTGGGCGTCCCTGGGAAGGGTGCCAGTGGAAGGTGGGCTGGAGGGGGTGGAAAGCAGCCAGGGTGGTTTGGGGGCGAAAAGGTCCCAGGTGGCCGATGTGGCTGGGTCGAGAGAACAAGGCCGTGGCGGGGATAGGGGCGCGTGGGGGCCACGTTCCCATCCTCCTTCCCGTCTTAAATTCCAGATGGTTCTTGCCCTTCTTGACTCCCTGTGGAAGCTGCCCTTGCCCCTCCAGGTGGGCATCGAGGGGCCTCAGACACGGGACAGAGGCTGGGCAGACCCTGGGGCTCGCGTGGGGCTGGGGGCGAGGGAGCGGGAAGGCGAGGTCGAGCACCCCCTCCCCCGCCAGGCCCGCCCGAGTGGGCACGTTCACGTTCCAGTCCTGGCGCCCGCGTCTCCAGCTCCAGACGCATGTGACTCAGCCCTGCCGGCCTTGCCAAGCCGTCTAGACCCGAGTGTCTCCCCGCGGAGGGGGCCGTCCCGCCCGCCATTTCCTCCGCCGCAGCCTCCGCGCCCGTGCAGCCGCGCGTCCCCGCCTTGCCCGCGCCGCGTGCACGCGCCCCCGCTCGTCCAGCCTTCGCGCGCCGGGCGCGGGCGCCTGGACCGCCCCAGACCCCGCGCGCGAGCGCCATCAGGCAGCCGCAAAGCCCCCGGAGGCCGGGCGCTCACCCCAGGCTCCCTCCGGGCCGGCAGCGCCCTTGTGGGGACAGCCCCGCCCGCGCAGCCTGGCTCCGGCCGCACCCCCCCCGCAAGCGCCTCGGGACGCGCAGGGGACCCGGAGACCCTCGCAGGCCTTTGGAGTGGGCAAGGATCCGATTCAGGTCCCCGGCGTGTGAAATGTGCTCTTGCAGGAGCTTGTGGCCTGGGAGCAGGTGGGGTCCTCTGAGCTCCTGAGGGCCCCTCAGCAGCAGGAGGTGGGGGCGCGGCCCTAAAGCGGGAGGCACAGGGTTTGACCGGGTGTGAGGGCGGCCTTGCCTAGGTGTCCCACGGGCAGGGAGCCACCTGCCGCTCTCAAGTGCTGGCTGCCCAGCTGCCCCTGCCTTGGGCTGCCAGTGGTCCCTGCCCCAGCATAGGGGTTAGAAGGGACAGGAAGAGGAGGCCAAGGTCCCAGGGTAGCTTCTCCATCCTCTTGTGCCCATAGACTCTCCATGTGGACACAGGCCTAGAATGAGAGCATTCCAGAACTGGCGGTCATCAGGCAGCTCCTAGGTTGACATTCTTATCCATCCAGTGCTAGGACCAGAGATCACTAGACTCCCCCAAGCCTACCCTCATGTGGCAGGCCCATGTCTGTCAGGCCCATAGTGGCAGCTCTGGGGTCCTCCAGACTTATGCCACCCCAGTAGCCTGTGCTTCACCAGGCCAGTCCCCAGGGACTCCGGGTGAGTCAGTGACAGCCACCCGAAGGCAAGCTGGTGTCATTCTTGTTCCTGGAACCCTTCGGGTCTCATTGCTCAGGTCAAAGTGTGGGGTCCCTGCAGCCTTGAGGCTCTTCCCAATCTTATTTGCAAGGGCCCCCCACTTTCACGTTCTCCACCCCTCCTGCTATCTGCATGAAGATGTTTTATTTTTGAGTGGGCTTCTGGATGGCACAGATGGCATGGGCTGGCTGCAAGTCCCGGGCACCTGGGTGGATGGGTGACCAACAGCCCAGCCCGGTGGCTCAGTCTGGAGCAGATGAGAGAGGTCTGGGAAGCGGGGGTGGGGAGAGGGAGGGGAGAGACACCCCTCTCACTTTGCCTCTCCTGGAAAACCTACAACTCAGACCATCCTCAGCTTGGCCTCATTACCCTGTATCATTTCTCCCCCAGATCCAATGCCAGGCCCTGCCACTTACTTCTCCCATAGAGCTTCTCATCCCATAACTAAGGGAATTCTTACCCCGAAATCTCTCTGTCTCTCTCTGTCTCACACAGACGCACACAGACACAGATACACACACACACACACACACACACACACACACACACACACACGTGCGTGCATATGCGCTCTCTACTTGTCTTTTCTTCAGGAGGCTGCATTTGGTGCTCACCAGAGAATGTGATGAGACGTCCTTCGAGCTCCTTTTCTTACTGGGGAATCTCAGGGGGTGGGGGGAGTGGGGGCTGGAGGGACCCGCCATCCCTCAAAAGCTCCCCCCTTTTGGAACTAGGCCTTCAACCCCTGTCAGATGCTGCAGAAGCCAATCGGCTTTTTCTTCCTTGCGGGAGAGGTAAAACTTGAACTTCCACTTTCTTTGATTGGCTGTTGGCGGGCCCTGGTTAAGATTCCCCCAGCACCCTGGGGTCTGCTGCTAAAGGGCTGAGATGCTCTTGGGGCCCTTCCTCTTGCCCAATGCCCTGTACGGCTCCCGCCAACAGCCCGCTGCTCCAGGGCAGGGAGGCCAAGGGGTGAAGCCACCTGGTTGGCTATACATTTCTGTGCTCGAGGCACAAGGCGAGGTGCATCACGTGGCTGGCTGCCTCAGCCACCACTGCTTGCTGCCAGCCCATCCCTGACACAGTGAGGCCAGTATCTGTCAACTGGTCTAATTTTCCAACCTGTTTTCCAAGCACTGACACATGGCTAAGTTTCCCCCATGATCAGGAGGTTGGCTCAGTGCTTGGGTCTGCCCAGGGCCCCACAGTCTCTGCTGACATCTGCTCCTCAGCCATATCCCCTCCCAGGTGGACCTGTCCTTCAGCCCCATTTTCGGCCCCTGACCAGCCCAGGCCTCCCTCACAGAAGCCAGTGGCTCTGGGCAGGGATGCCCTCTACAGAGCTGTCCACTCCCTCCTCGTGGTAGCAAGCCACCGCTCCACATCCCTCCCTGCCTCCCTGAGCTTGCATACATCCCAAGACAGAGAGCCCCACTCCCTTTCCAGGCAGCCAGCTAGTGTTTAGTGCCCTCTGAGAGAAGCACTTCCTTGTATTGAGCCTGAGTCCACATTTCCAGAAGTTTCTACCACTTGGCAGCCCTTTCTGCCCCCTCCCAGAGAGGCCCAATAGTCTCTGTTCCCATCCCAGCTTCCAGTCTTTCCGGTGGAGGGGGTCTGGGAGGCACCATGATTCAGGGGTGGGGAGGCTGTAGCCCGCTGCTGCATCTTCAGCCACCATCTCCATGAGCTAAGGGCTGGCCAGTGGGTTCTGCATGCAGGGGATGGACCCCATGACCCTGTGAGATGGCCTTCTCCTGTCAAGGCCCTGACAGTCCTCCGCCCTGTGCCACAGACAGAGCTGCTGAGTCGGGAAGGGCTGTTTAGACTACTGGCTCCACGGAGCTGGGTGGAGAAGGGGAATTTTCTTCCAGAATACACAGGGGCTGGTTTTTTCCTGATCCTCAGGAGCAGAGGATATGAGGAGGGTGGGGAAGGCCACCACACTGCCATGGTTTCTCCCGCCAAATTCTCCAGTCCTAGGAAAGATCCACAGAAAAACCCACAAGAATTTGAACGTCTGAGCTGGGGCTGTGATGGAAATGAAATTTTTAAAAAAGAAAGAAAAACAAAGACAGAAAAGGAAAAAAAAAAAAAAGATTTAAAGAAACAACCCAAAGCACTCTATAGCCTTCAGCTGCCAGAAGGGGCCAAGTCAACAGCCACGTTGTAGGGGGAAGGGATCTTAAGGTGCTTTGCAAGTCTCTGAGGCCCTGGGTTCCTGGGCCGGGGCATCCCTTTAGCTCAAGTTCAGAGGCTCTGTGTCCTCAGAATAGCTTGGAATGCCAAACCATTCAGCAGGGAATCAGGCCCTGCTGCACAAGGCCAGGCTGGGGTCCCTTCCTGTTAGCCTAGACTGCTGCCCATCCTCTCCTCCCAGAACAGGGCTGAGTCCTCTCCTGTCACTCAGAGGACTGCAGTCGCCTCCTGCCAGGCCCCTGGGTCTCCTCACCTCTAGACCTGCCCCTGACCCCACCCTCCAGGAGACGGCAGGGTGGGGCACAGAGCAGGGACAGACTCTGGAGAGAATCAAGGAGGGCTGGCAGCAGCTGCCCGCTGCTGGTTCCCCACTCCCTGGGCACCAGCCAGCCTCCAGCTCCTTCCCACCTCATCTCATTGGCAGGTCCCCGGGATGGGGGTGTTCACTGAGCTGGGGGTTCTGGAGGTGTGGGGGAGCACAGGCTGACAAATGTCATTTCAGACTCGTTGAGTTTGAAGGGCATGAGAGGTGCAAAGACATTTGTAAGTGGACAGGGCAGGAAGGAGGCGTAGAACCTTACAGAAGGTCAAAGACAGACTGGAGGAGGGGTGGGTGGAAGAAGCAGGACCCAGCATAATAACAGTGAACACGTACATAGTGCTTTTTACATGCCAGGTATTGTCCTAAGTATTTTATAGGAATTATTGCCTCACTTCATCCTGATAGCCATCCAATGAGTTAAGTGCTCTCATTATTCACAACGGCAAGGAGGCACAGAGAGGTTAAGAAACCGGCCCAAAGTCACACAGCTGGGGTGGGATTCGAAGCCATGCAACCTCCCTCTAAGTACAGTTGTGAGTGTAGGAAGACAGAGCCCCGCGCTGGGCAGCGGGACGCTCAAGTCCCAGTTCTGTCCGGTCACCCAAGCTCCCCTTCATCCTCCCGCGGAGAAACCGACCAGGGTAGGAGCGCCCTCTCCTGGAAGACGCTCTCCCTGCCGCGTCCTCGGCCCAGGCAGCCGGCGGGAGCTTCGCGCCCGAGCGGCGACCAGCGCCAGGCTCCCCGCCTTTTCTCGAGGTCGGCCTCCCAGGCGGAGCTGCGGCGCATCGCGAAGGCGCGCTGGGGGAGGCGTGGGCCGCGTCTCCGCGCAACGCCCCAGTCCCGGCGAGGGCGGGTGGGCGGGAGGCGCAGCGGGCGCTTGATTGGTAGCTGGGCCGGCCAGTCAGCCCGGGGCGTGGGCGGGGCATGGCTCTGAGCGCGAAACATGGCCGGGCTGGGTGCTGGCAGCGGCGGCGGCGGCGGCGGCTACGAAGATGAGGGCGACGACAGCGTGTTCAAGGCGGCCGTGGAGGTCTTCGCGAAGCTGAAGGTGCCGCGGGCCCGAGGAGCCTCCCCGGGGAGGCTGGGGCCGGGCGGCGGGGCGGGCAGGGCCTGCTGCGGAAGTCGGCGGCGCCAGGCGCGCGGCCCCGGTTGCCCCTGCCGGCTGCACCCTGCGTCTCGCTGCGGGGGGTGGCTTGTGGGGCGTCCGTCTTGGCTCCTTGGGCGGCCCCAGGCCTTCATTCTCGCTGTCTCCGCAGCCCGTGCCTGGTACTTCAGGCCGGCGCCGCGCGCGTACCGCACTTTGAGCTTCTGTCTCGGGGACTCCGCGAGACCCGGCCGGGGGGATACAGGTGGGCGGGGGCCGTGCCTCCGGCTCCGAGTCTGCGGCAGATGCCAGTGACGGCGGTGGTGAGGAGGCCCGCCCTGCCGGGTCAGGCAGCGGTCCCGGGGCGCTACCCGCGCGCCCCGCCCCCGCCTCTTCTCCCCTCCTTCCGGTCCGCGATCGGCCCCATCGGCCCTCTCCCTCCCCTTTCCCTTTGCTGCCACAGCGGGGAGCTGGGATCGGAGTCTCGCCGAACCTCCTAGTTACTACGGCGTCAAACTGCCGCTTGCGCCCCGAGGAGGCGTCCGTAAAGTAGGCGGAGTGGCGGGCGGGTGGAGCCGCGGATGATGGGGACTGAACTCTGGGCGCGATCGAGAGCGCTGCCAGTGTGCCGGGAGCCCCCAGCGGGGGGCGGGGTGTGTGTGTCACCCGCCTGATCGGTGCTGGGCGGCCGGGAACGTGCGTGAACAGAGGTGCACTGAGAGCAGGACTGCAGATGTCCGTTTCAGCCCTTCGCTGATGTTGGCTTTCTAAAGCTTCCTGGCTTTCCCTTTCCTTGCTTAGGACCTCAACTGCCCCTTCCTCGAGGGTCTTTATATCACAGAACCAAAAACCGTCCAGGAACTGCTATGTAGCCCCTCGAAGTACCGCTTGGAAATCCTGGAGTGGATGTGCGCACGGTAACAGCCTACTTTCTTTCTCCCCCACCCCTGGGGTGCACTGGGCACCACTCAACTCACGGGGGGGAGGGGGGAGATGGGGTTTGTTCTTTGTATGAGGAGCTGTCTTTCATCCACGATGGATAGTGAGAACAGCTGCTTAGATAAGAAGTGAAGCCGTGCTCAAATTTGGGGAGAAAGTGCCCCAGGGCAGTACTTCAGCTCGGCTATTCACTGCCTCGCTGAAGCTGAACTTGGCTTGGCTTCTGAGCATTTTTTTGTTGTAACTACTAGTTTCAGAGCTGGCAGAGACCTGGGAAATGGTGTACTTCAGTCCTTTCATTTTCAGACTGTGAAGCTGAGGGTCAGGCTGGAGTTGACAATTGTCTCATCTCTTACCACCGAGGAGTGGCAAGCAGGGCCAAGACCCCGTTTCCCAGTCGTTCGGGTCAAGGTGCAGCTGGGTGTGTGTGCCTGGCTCCGTGCAAGGGAAGCAGAATCTGCCCAGGTCTCTGCATGTCATGCATACTCCTATACAGCCTTCAAAGACTCAGCTCACACGTCCTGTCTCCTTTTCAAAAGTCTTCAGTTCCCTGGAGAATCAAACGTATTCCTTCTTCCTCTTGACACCCATGCCTTTTGAGCACACCCCTGCCAGAGCCCTCAGCCTGTTGGTTGTGTCTTGGCCTGCTATCCTGTCTGGCTCTCCAGAGCCCTGGGAGCTGCTGGAGAGCAGGCACCCAGTGGAATCACCCCCTCCCCCCACTGCTGCCATCAGCCCCAGGTCACACGGCAGTGTTGCACATACTTGAGACATGCTCCAGGCTGTGGGGTGACAAGCAGGCACACAGACACATGTTACCATTCCAGTTGCCTCAGACACGGATGGGTGTCCTCAAGGAGCTGGGACTTTAGTGGCCACAGGGCTAAGGCACCAATCCCAGTGTTGGGCACACCTCTGCAGTCTGAGTGCTGTGGATATTGGCAGGGAGGAGGTGGCATTTGATCTGGGAGGGAACGAGTCATGGTGGGCACTCGTTTCCACAGGAGCAGGGAGTCAAGGAATGGGAAGGAGAGCTGGGCAGCAGTGATCTGAATGGCAGCCTGGGGTAGCTCATGTGGAGCCTTGCAAGCCACGTGAAGGTCTTCGAACTTTACGCTCTGGGCAGGACAAGCATGGAACCAGGGGAGTGACTTAACTGAAATTGGCATTTTTGGCAGGGCGACTTGGGAGTTCTGTGGTGCATGGATTTGGAGGGGAGAGGATAGAGGCAGGGAGACCAATAGGGAGGCTGTTGCAACACCCCGCGAAAAGATGGCAGGAGCCTGGCTTGGAATGACAGTGGCTCACGTGACAGGCACTGTTGGCCCTGGAGGTACCGGCACCTGGTCCAGGAACCTGGGAGGAGAGAGAGAGAGTGGTGGGGATGGCCTGGGCTAGTTCCGGAATCTTGAACATGCTCCCAGGAGGAGGCTGGCCAAAGTCAGGTCTTAGAGAGGTTCTTGTGGGAGGGAGCCCAGAGTTGCCTGGCCCAGGTGGAAGCTGGGGACCGCGTCCCTCTGCTGGCCAGAGCGGGGATGGGTGAGAGTTTCTGGCTGCAGTCCTCAAATGCTTTTACTGCTTTTTTAAATACAAGAAACAGAATCCTTTTAAGAAGCAACCAGGTAATGTCCACTTGCTTTTTATGATCCCAAGCTGGCAAAAGTGCCGTAGGCCTTTCAATGGCCAAAGAGGATTGCACAGAGTCCAGTTTCTTCCATTTTCCTGTTGGCTTCTTTGCACGTGGCTTCACCACGTCAGCCTCGTTTAGGGCCACCTATTCACCGCTCCCCGGGCAGAACCTGGAAACTGCATGTAACATTGACCAGGGGGCTGGGCATGGTGGCTCTTAGTGGCTTGTATGCCAAGCTGGCCCTCAGCACGGGTGGGGCAGAGCCACGGGGCCCCTGGATTGCTGAGCTCAGGGTGCGTGGGTTTCCTTGGCTCCCGAAGAGCTGTACTTGCTTTCAGGGCCTTGAACACTGTTAGTTTCTGCCCTGCTCCCTGCTGCTTCAGGAAAATCAACATTAATGAAAGCCCTTTTTGAGTGAGGTCACTTAGGCTTTGGGGGATTTATTCTTTAGTGTGTTGAAGTGGTTTGCTGTGGTCCAGCCTGACGGATGGCTGAGTGCTCTCTGCTTTCTGGTGCTTTAAGAGTGGGAATGTTGCCCGGCAACCAGGCCCACGGCCAGCCTCCTAGCTCTTCACAGGGTGGGGGCTCCTCTTCCCGCCCCTTCTGGCGCAGCCCTCTTTGGTAGAACTGGTGGCTGCCTTAATGAGTAATGAAGACAGGCAACGCAGCTGAGGTGGCTGCCCCCCCCCCCTTCCCTGCAGTCCTGCAAGGGAGGCGGGGACTGGTGCCTCAGGTTGGGTCAGGGTGTGGCCTGGGATGCAGGTGTTTGGAGGCATGGCCCCAGGGAAGGAACAGCTAGCCTTTTCCGCCGAACACCTACCCTGCCCTCTCCCACCAGGATGAGTCCGTCAGCGGGTGCCTAGGGGTGAGGCCTGGGCCCCCACACTGCTGTAGCAGGGCAGGGTCCTGGCCGCAGTCATCCTGGGGCTCCCTGCCCAGCAGCTGGAGCGAAGTTCCCATGGCCTGGGTGCTGTGGCAGGCCTGGAGCTTGGGGCTGGGGATGCAGTGTTGGGCTGTGCCCCCTCACGCCGGAGGCCTGCGCTGTGCGTTGCTTGTGGCGCTTACTGCATATTGCGGCCCTTACTGCCTTTGGATGTGGTCCGTGTCTGGAAATGGTTCTGCCCATCAGCTTGGCATCTTAAGGTAAGGTGCTTACAGGTGGCCGCTATCCCATTTTTCTCTGTGGTATCGTCAAGGCTGGAGCTCCCCCAGGCCCAGGGGGACCAGTGGGATTGTTGTCTCCCTACCTGGGAGGCTGGAGCTGTGATCCCAGAGCCCACCATGCTAGGAGCCCTCAAAGCATCATCTCTTGACTTATGTTAGTTTAAAAACAGAAAACATTCCCTCTATTGAAAGAGCCAAGCATGGGCGTTTGCCATGGCAGATTATTCTGTGACAAGAGGCTGTGGTCATCCATTTGTTAATGCTCCCTGGCCACCTTTTCAGTGCTGGCCGCCGTGCTGGGGCCTAGAAATACAGAACAGAAGGTCAGCTCCTGGCCTTGGTGATCCCGAAGTCTGGGAGGTGAGAGCCCAGTGGAAGGACAGTGCCCAGGCACCACAGTGATAGAGGGATGCCAAGGTGGCTGCAGGCATATTCAGCCCTCCCCTGGCTTTCCTGGGGCAGTGATGTCGGCCGTGGGCTTCAAGGGATACGTTGGAGCCCACTCGTGGGCTTGGCTTGGGTGGGAAGAAAGCACTGCAGGTGGAGAAGGGCAGACACACACGTGCACATAGAGGTGTGAGAGGGGGCCCAGGCTGGGCCTGCAAGGATGCCAGAGCCGGGAGGGCCTTTTCAGACATCCTCCAAACAGACCTGTGCCATGATTTCAAGAAAAGCCAACCCCTGGGTTCCTCCTGAGAAAGAGCTTAGTGCTCTGAGGAATTCAGTTTTTCCTTCTTGGGCAGTCATTCCATCTTTTTTATTGTGAGAATTTTAATTTCAGCATTCAAATTCATATTTCTGAGGTAAACTTTCAGAAATGTTTTGGTTTTTTTCTTTCTCTGATACTTTATTGAGTTGAAATCACATAAGATTATCCATTTTAAAGTGACTATTCCAGGGGCATTTAGCACCTAGGCACGAAGGTTCACTTTTGAGAGCGTGTGTAAGGAGGGGTGGGAGGGGCCCTGCAGCCCACTCAGGCCTGGCTGGTTTTGTTCGTTCCCTGCAGGGTCTGCCCCTCCTGGCAAGACAGATTCAGCTCGCTGAAGGGGGCCTCAGCCGAGGTGAAGCTCCAAGGTGGGTCTCTGTTGTGGGAGCTTGGTGTTGAATGGTGGGTTCTGGGCCATTCCGACCTGGTGCACGGTCTCCTTAGTGGGTTGTGATGTTCCCTTTGGAGTGGTGTTTCCTTCTGGATGGTGCACACTCTGTGGATGTTACTAGAGCCTGCTAGGATCTGCCCTCCCCTGCACATGTGAAGGAGACCCTGGCAGCCCGTCCACTGAGGTGCCGGGGCCAGAGATAGCCATTCTTGCCGAGGCCACCGATGGTCTGTCCACGTTGCACTGGTGTGCGCGTGCACACCCATGAGGCGATCCTGGGAGCACGCTGTGAGCACGAGGCTGAAATGGGCCAGAAGAACAGGGGTTGTGTCTTGGAGCCTGCAGGGCTGGCCTGGGGGCCGGCCCGGGCCGCACAGAGGCGCTGCCCTCCTCCCCAGCACTGTCACGTCCGGCACTTTCCTCCTGATGGGACCACGTCGAGGCCGGGCAAGCCTGGTCATCAGGCCACACCTGAATCCTCTAACAGGGTGCACACACAGGTGCTGACCCTGGCCCTTGCCGTTCCCAGCCTCCGTGTCCTCTTCTGTAAAGTGTGGGTGATCAGCTCAGCCTTGCCCACCCCGTGGGAGCGCGCTGAGCGGGTGGTGGACATGAGTGCTTGTCAGAGTATGATTCGGAGAAACCGGCCCAGAGCGGGGGTATTCATGGAGCGTCCGCTATGCACCCGGCACTGTTTTAGGTGCTGGCCATGCAGCAGTGCCTCCTGCTGCTCTCACGGACCTTACTTGCTAGCTGGGAGAGACAGCTGATACACAGAAGTGTATCAGATGGTGAGAAGTGCCATCAACAGGCCAGGTGCAGGCACGGTGGCGCTCAGGTGGGTTGGGAGAAGGGTAGAACTGTTGACATAAGATGGCTGGGGAAGGCCATAAAAAAACAGAGCCATGCAGGAAGGGAGAAAGTGAGCCAGGCAGGTATCAGGAAGAATGGTGTTCAGGGCAGGAGCACAGCCAGCGCAAGGGGCCTGAGGTCGGCTTGTGTGTGGCTGGCAGCTTGGAGTCACAGCCAGGAGGCCAGGGTGGCTGACGTAGAGTGTAGAGCCAGGGCAAGAGGGTTGGGTGAGGTCAGAGAGGAGACGGGGCCAGATCAGGCCAGGCCTTGTGGGCCGCAGAAGGACGTTGGCCTTTCTTTCAGGGAGGGCTGCAGCCTGCCTTTGGGTTTAACATGGTCCCGTGGGCCGCTGGGCTGAGCACAGGAGGCGGCGCAGAGGCAGGGACACTATTGGGAGGCTCTTGTAGTGACCCAGGCTTGAGATGCGGGTGGAGGGAGTGGAAGAGTGCTGCCCAGATCCTGGATTTATAGTGAAGGGAGGGTTGGCCGGACTCGATGAGACTTGGATGTGGCCTAAGCGAGAGAGGGGCTGGGGAGTACGCAAGGATTTGGGGTGAAGGGACGTGGGCGGAACACGTGTGCTAGGGGTGTAAGTGGCATTCGTTTGGTTTCTCCAGGATGACTGACACTTTCCCGTAGACGCTCTGCTGCTTCTAGCGCCAAACCCTCCAAAGCAGATGCCAGAGCTATGCCTGGTCTGCGTGGAGGCGGATGAGGGCGGCAGCTGGGCCTTGCCTGTGAGGGGTAAGGGCCTTGCCACGGGGCTGGCTGGGGGGCGTGGCGCTAGCATTGGCCCCAGGCTTTCTGGCTGCAAGTCCTGGCCTTTTTCTGTATACCAGACGGTTACTCAGAAAACGCCCAGGGCTCCCTGGGAGATGTGGCCGAGCATTCCTTGCACCACACAGGGGCTCAGTTTCCCAATCTGTGAAAAGAAAGGGTTGCCACCTCCTAGGGTTGCCAGCAAGGTGAAGGGACATGATGGTGTGAACGGTGTGTAGGAGACTGACGAATGTGAGACGGTTCCTTTTGCTTTAGCTTGGTGAGGTCTCTGAAAGGGTGGCACACAGCATAGTTGAAGGGTTCCCTGGCCTCTGTGGGCTCCTCAGGCAGCTGGCTGGCTTCTGCTAGAAAACCAGAGTTCCCTGTATGAAAGAGCATTGAATGTGACCTCTTATTTCAGGTGAGGAGACTGGCCTCTGGAGAAGGGCAGTGACTGGGTATAGGTCACACAGAAAGAGGCAGTCCTGGCACCTGGGGGTGTCCTCCACCTGCCTCCTTGTTTACCTGGTGCTTCCAGGGAAGCACCTGGCACCCTGCATGGGTGCGTGGCGTCCTTGCCTGTTTGGGTGGGTGTCTGCAGTAACTGGATCCTTGTGTTCCAACAGAGATGGTGAAACTGGGCCATGAGCTGATGTTGTGTGGACCGGATGACCAGGAGCTCCTGAAGGTAAGAGAGGGCTCTCTGTCCCCATGGGCTGCGGGCCTCAGTGACGCTGGGGTGGGCATGTGAGGGCTTTCTTCCCTCAGGCCCAGGAGCTAGCATCCCCAGTCCCCGATTCTTAGCCCCCTGGAGCAGGAACCCATAGGATCCTGTTGAGTAGATGCCAGCCATCCCTAGGGCCAGGAGGGGAGGGTGGCTGAGGAGGCTGAGAAGGGTCTCTGGCTTGTGATGACCAAAGAGACAGAGAGCACCTCCTGTTCTTGGTGGATGACTTCATACACACTGACACCATGGTAAGTACTTTACACGCCAGTAATTGTTACGCCCACCCTTGGCAGGAGGTACTTATCTTAGCCCCATCTCATGGGGAGGGTGACAAACAAGTCTCTCAAGTTCACCCAGTGACAGAGCCTGGCCTCAAACCCAGGCTTCTGGCTCCCGAGCCCATGCACGTTCCCCTATGTGCTGCCCACCCGTGGGTTTCCATACACAGGCAGCCCTAATCCATCCCCATATCAAAGAAACCCTGCCACCTACCCTTGAAATGTAAAAAGAATATTTGAAATAATTATTTCCACATTTTGGCTATTATAAATAATGCTGCTGTGACTGCTCCTTATATGTTTTTGACAGAAGACATGTTTTCAGTTCTCTTGGGTATATAGCTACGAGTGGAATTGTTTAACGTTTTGAATTTTTTGAAAAAGTTTAACTTTTTGAGGAACTGCCAAACTGTTTTCCAAAGTGGCTGCGCCATTTTGTGTTCTCACCAGCAGTGTGTGAGGGTTCCAGTGTCTCCACATCCTCACGAACACTTGTTATTGTCCATCTTTTTGACACCAGCCATCCTGGTGGCTGTGAAGGGCTATTTCTTTGTGGCTTTGATTTGCATTTTCCTGGTGACCAATGATGTTGAACATCTTTTACTGTGCATATTAGCCATTTGTATATCTTTTTTTGGAGAAATGTCTCTGTTGAGTTCTTTTGCCCAATTATTTTTTTATAAATTTATTTATTATGTATTTAATTTATTTATTGGCTGTGTTGGGTGTTTGTTGCTGCACACAGGGCTACTCTTCCTTGTGGTGCACGGGCTCCTCATTGCCGTGGCTTCTCTTGTTGCGGAGCACAGCTCTAGGCGTGTGTTGCCCACTTTTTAATTGGGTTATTTGTCTTTTTCTTATTAAGTTGTAAGAAGTTTTTATATATCCTGGATACAAGTGACAGCAGATACTTGATTTGCAGATATTTTCTCCCATTCTCTGGCTTGTCTTTCACTTTCTTGATGTGTCCTTTGGAGCACAAAAGTGTTTAGCTTTTTTTCTTTTGTTGCTTGTGCTTTTGGTTTCATATATAAGAATCTATTGCCAAATTCTAAGTCATTAAGATTGACACCTATGTTTTCTTCTAAGAGTTTTAGCTCTTATATTTAGGTCTTTGACCCATTTTGAGTTAGTTTCATGTGTGGTGTAAAGTAGGTATCTAACTTCATTCTTTTGCATGTGGCTGTCCAGTTTTCCCAGCACCACTTATTGAAAAGATCTTGGCATCCTTGTTGCAAATCAATGAATGTAAAAGTGAGGGTTTATTTTTGGATTCTCTGTTCGATTCCATTGACCTATATGTCTGTCCTTATGCCAGTACCACACTGCCTTGATTAATGTAGCTTTGTGGTAAATTGTGACATGTGAATCCTCCAACTTTGCGCTTTTTTTAAAATTGTTTTGGCTATTAGGGGATCCCTTAAATTTCCATGTGAATTTTAGAATCAGCTTGTCAATTTGTGCAGAAAATCCAACTGGGATTTTGATGGAGATTGTGTTGAATCTGTGGATCACTTTAGAAAGTATTACCATCAACCATATTAAGTCTTTTTATCCTTGAACATGGGCTGTCTTTCCATGTATTTAGGTTTTCTTTAATTTTTTTTAACTTTTTATTTGTTTATTTTTTACAATAAACTGCATATATTTAGAGTGTACAATTTGGTATCCCAGTCTCCCAATTCGTTCCCCCCCCAACCCTCCCCGCTTTCCCCTTTGGTGTCCATATGTTTGTTCTCTGCATCTGTGTCTCTATTTCTGCCTTGCAAACCAGTTGATTTGTACCACTTTTCTGTAGTCCACATATATGTGTTAACATAGGATATTTGTTTTTCTCTTTCTGACTCACTTCACTCTGTATGACAGTCTCTAGGTCCATCCATGTCTCTAGAAATGTCCCAGTTTCATTGCTTTTTACAGCTGAGTAATATTCCATTGTATGTATGTACCACATCTTCTTTACCCATTCATCTGTTGATGGACATTTAGGTTGCTTCCATGTCCTGGCTATTGTAAATAGTGCTGCAGTGAACATTGGAGTGCATGTGTCTTTTTGAATTACGGTGTTCTCTGGGTATATGCCCAGGAGTGGGATTGCTGGGTCATATGGTAGTTCTATTTTTAGTTTTGCAAGGAACCTCCATACTGTTCTCCATAGTGGCTGTATCAATTTACATTCCCACCAGCAATGCAAGAGCGTTCCCTTTTCTCCACACCCTCTCCAGCATTTACTGTTTGTAGATTTTCTGATGATGCCCATTCTAACCGGTGTGAGGTGATACCTCATTGTAGTTTTGATTTGCGTTTCTCTCAGAATTAGTGATGTTGAGCAGCTTTTCATGTGCCCTTGGCCCTCCGTATGTCTTCTTTGGAGAAATGCCTATTTAGGTCTTCTGCCCATTTTTTGATTGGGTTGTTTATTGTTTTGATATTGAGCTGGATGAATTGTTTATATATTTTGGAGATTAATCCTCTGTCGATTCATTTGCAAATATTTTCTCCCATTCTGAGGGTTGTCTTTTCATCTTGCTTACAGTTTCCTTTGCTGTGCAGAAGCTTTGACGTTTCATTAGGTCCCACTTATTTATTTTTGTTTTTATTTCCATTATTCTAGGGGTGGATTAAAAAAGATCTTTCTGTTATTACATTGAAGAGTGTTCTTCCTATGTTTTCCTCTAGGAGTTTTATAGTGTCTGGCCTTGCATTTAGGTCTTTAGTCCATTTTGAGTTTATTTTTGTGTATGGTGTTAGCACGTGTTCTAATTTCATTCTTTTACATGTTGCTGTCCAGTTTTCCCAGCACCACTTATTGAAGAGGCTGCCTTTTCTCCATTGTATATCCTTGCCTCCTTTGTCATAGGTTAGTTGACCATAGTTTATCTCTGGGCTTTCTATCCTGTTCCATTGATCTATATTTCTGTTTTTGTGCCAGTACCATACTGTCTTGATCACTGTAGCCTTATAGTATAGCCTGAAGTCAGGAAGCCTGATTCCCCCAACTCCGCCTTTCCTTCTCAAGATTTCTTTGGCTATTCGGGGTCTTTTGTGTTTCCATACAAATCGTAAAATTTATTGTTCTAGTTCTGTGAAAAATGACATTGGTAATTTGATGGGGATTGCATTAAATCTGTAAATTGCTTTGGGTAGGATAGTCATTTTCACAATGTTGATTCTTCCAATCCAAGAACATGGTGTGTCCCGCCATCTCTTTGTGTCTTCTTTGATTTCTTTCATTAGTGTCTTATAGTTTTCTGAGTACAGGTCTTTTACCTCCTTGGTTAGGTTTATTCCTAGGTATTTTATTCTTTTTGTTGCAATGGTGAATGGGATTGTTTCCTTAATTTCTCTTTCTGATCTTTCATTGTTGGTGTATAGAAATGCAAGAGATTTCTCTGTGTTAATTTTGTATCCTGCAACTTTACCAAATTCATTGGTTAGCTCAAGTAGTTTTCTGGTGGCATCTTTAGGATTTTCTATGTATAGTATCATGTCATCTGCAAACAGTGACAGTTTTACTTCTTCTTTTCCAATTTGGATTCCTTTTATTTCTTTTTCTTCTCTGATTGCTGTGGCAAGGACTTCCAAAACTATGTTGAATAGTAGTGGCGAGAGTGGACATCCTTGTCTTGTTCCTGATCTTAGAGGGAATGCTTCCAGTTTTTCACCATTGAGAAGGATGTTGGCTGTGGGTTTGTCATATATGGCCTTTATTATGTTGAGGTAGGTTCCCTCTGTGCCCACCTTCTGGAGAGTTTTTATCATAAATGGGTGTTGAATTTTGTCAAAAGCTTTTTCTGCATCTATTGAGATGATCATGTGGTTTTTATCCTTCAGTTTGCTAATGTGGTGTATCACATTGATTGATTTGCGTATATTGAAGAATCCGTGCATTCCAGGGATAAACCCCACTTGATCATGGTGTATGATCCTTTTAATGTGTTGTTGGATTCTGTTGGCTAGTATTTTGTTGAGGATTTTTGCATCTAAATTCATCAGTGATATTGGTCTGTAGTTTTCTTTTTTGTAGTATCTTTGTCTGGTTTTGGTATCAGGGTGACGGTGGCTTTATAAAATGAGTTTGGGAGTGTTCCTTCCTCTGCAATGTTTTGGAAGAGTTTGAGAAGGATGTGTGTTAGCTCTTCTCTAAATGATAAAATTCACCTGTGAATCCATCTGGTCCTGGACTTTTGTTTGCTGGGAGATTTTTAATCACAGTTACAATTTCATTACTCGTGATTGGTCTGTTCATATTTTCTATTTCTTCCTGATTCAGTCTTGGAAGGTTATACTTTTCTAAGAATCTGTCCATTTCATCCAGGTTGTCCATTTTATTGGCATATAGTTGCTTGTAGTAATCTCTTATGGTGCTTTTTATTTCTGTGGTGTCTGTTGTAACTTCTCCTGTTTCATTTCTGATTTTATTGATTTGAGTCCTCTCCCTCTTTTTCTTAATGAGTCTTGCTAGAGGTTTATCGATTTTATTTATCTTCTCAGAGAACCAGCTTTTAGTTTTATTGATTTTTGCTATTGTTTTCTTTGTCTCTATTTCATTTATTTCTGCTCTGATCTTTATGATTTCTCTCCGTCTACTAACTTTGGGTTTTGTTTGCTCTTCTTTCTCTAGTTTCTTTAGGTGTAAGGTTAGATTATTTATTTGGGATGTTTCTTGAGGTAGGATTGTATCGCTGTAAACTTCCCTCTTAGAACTGCCTTTGCTGCATCCCATAGGTTTTGGATCGTTGTGTTTTCAGTGTCATTTGTCTCTAGGTATTTTTTGATTTCCTCTTTGATTTCTTCAGTGATCTCTTGGTTATTTAGTAGCATATTGTTTAGCCTCCATGTGTTTGTGTTTTTTACAGTTTTTTTTTCCTGTAATTGATTTCTAATCTCATAGCATTGTGGTCAGAAAAGATGCTTGATACAATTTCAATTTTCTTGAATTTACCAAGGCTTGATTTATGACCCAAAATGTGATCTATCCTGGAGAATGCCCCATATGCACTTGAGATGAATGTGTAATCTGCTGGTTTTGGATGTAATGTCCTATAGATATCTATTAAATCCAGCTGATTTATTGTGTCATTTAAAGCTTGTGTTTCCTTATTAATTTTCTGTGTGGATGATCTGTCCATTGGTGTAAGTGGGGTGTTAAAGTCCCCCACTATGATTGTGTTACTGTCGATTTCCTCTTTCATAGTTGTTAGCATTTGCCTTATGTACTGAGGTGCTCCTATATTGGGTGCATATATATTTATAATTGTTATCTCTTCTTCTTGGATGGATCCCTCAATCTTTATGTAGTGTCCTTTCTTGTCTCTTGTAGCATTTTTTATTTTAAAGTCTATTTTATCTGATATGAGTATCACTACTCCAGCTTTCTTTTGATTTCCATTTGCATGGAATATCTTTTTCCATCCCCTCACTTTCAGTCTGTATGTGTCCCTAGGTCTGAAGTGGGTCTCTTGTAGACAGCATATATATGGATCTTGTTTTTGGATCCATTCAGCCTGTCTGTGTCTTTTGGTTGGTGCATTTAGTCCATTTACATTCAAGGTGATTATCAATATGTATGTTCCTAGTACCATTTTCTTAATTGTTTTGGGTTTGTTTTTGTAGGTCTTTTTCTTCTCTTATGTTTCCCACTTAGCGAAGTAGAGAAGTTCCTTTAGCATTTGTTGTAGGGCTGGTTTGGTGGTGCTGAATTCTCTTAGCTGTTGCTTGTCTGGAAAGCTTTTGATTTCTCCGTCGAATCTGAATGAGATCCTTGCTGGGTAGAGTATTCTTGGTTGTAGGTTCTTCTCAGTCATCACTTTAAATATATCATGCCACTCCCTTCTGGCTTGTAGAGTTTCTGCTGAGAAGTCAGCTGTTAACCTTATGGGAGTTCCCTTGTATGTTATTTGTCATTTTTCCCTTGTTGCTTTTAATAACTTTTCTCTGTCTTTAATTTTTGTCCATTTGACTACTATATGTCTTGGCGTATTTCTCCTTGGGTTTCTCCTGCCTGGGACTCTCTGCGCTTCCTGGACTTGGGTAGCTATTTCCTTTCCCATGTTAGGGAAGTTTTCAACTATAATCTCTTCCAGTATTTTCTCAGGTCCTTTCTCTCTCTCGTCTCCTTCTGGGACCCCTATAATGCGAATGTTGGTGCGTTTAACATTGTCCCAGAGGTCTCTTAGGCTGTCTTCAGTTCTTTTCATTCTTTTTTCTTTATTCTTTTCCGCATCCGTGATTATCACCATTCTGTCTTCCAGGTCACTTATTCGTCCTTCTGCCTCAGTTAATCTGCTATTGGTTCCTTCTAGTGTATTTTTCATTTCAGTTATTGTGTTGCATATCTCTGTTTGTTTGTTCTTTAATTCTTCTAGGTCTTTGGTAAACTTTTCTTGCAACTTTTTGATCTTTGCATCCAGTCTTTTTTCAAAGTCCTGGATCATCTTCACCATCATTATTCTGAATTCTTTTTCCGGAAGAGTGCCCATCTCCTCTTCATTTAGTTGTTTTTCTGGGGTTTTATCTTGTCCCTTCATCTGGTACAAAGTCTTTTGCCTTTTCATTTTCTCTGTCTTTCTGTGGCTGTGAATTTCAGTTCCACAAGATGAAATAGTGCTGATACTGCTTGGTTCTGCTGTCTGCCCTCTTGTGGAGGCTGTCTAGGAGGCTCCTGGGTGCTTCCTGATGGAAGGGACTGATGGTGGGTTGGGCTGGGTGGGCGGAGCTCAGTAAAACTTTAATCTGATTTGGTGGGTGGAGCTCAGTGGCGCTTTAATCTGCTTGTCTGTCAATGGGTGGGGCTGTGTTCCCACCCTGGTGGTCGTTTGGCCTGAGGTGACCAAGCCCTGGAGCTTCCAGGCTCTCTGGTGGAGCTAATGGTGGACTCTGGAAGGGCTCACGCCAATGAGCACTTCCCAGAACCCCTGCTGCCAGTGCCCCTGTCTCCTCGGTGAGCCACAGCTGCCCCCCACCTCTGCAGGCAACCCCCCAACCCCAGCAGGTAGGTCTGGTTCCATCTCCTATGGGGTCACTGCTCCTTCCCCCTGGGTCCTGGTGAGCACACTTTTTTGTGTGCCCTCCAAGAGTGGAGTCTCCGTTTCCCCCGGTCCTGTGGAGGTCCTGCAATCAAATCTCGCTGACTTTCAAAGTCTGATTCTCTGGGGATTCCTCCTCCCGTTGCTGGACCGCCAGGTTAGGAAGCCTGACATGGAACTCAGAACCCTCAGGACTTCTGCATTGTAACTGTTCTCCAGCTTGTGAGTCACCCACCCAGCATTTATGGGATTTGATTTTAATGCGATTGCGCCCCTCCTTCCATCTCTTTGTGGCTTCTCCTTTGTCTCTGGATGTGGGGTGGTTTTTTTTGGTGAGTTCCAGTGTCTTTCTGTCGATGGTTGTTCATCAGTTAGTTGTAATTCCAGTGCTCTTGCAAGAGGGAGTGAGCGCACGTCCTCCTGCTCCGCCATCTTGATTCTTCTCTCTTTAATTTTTCTTAGAGATGTTTTGTAGCTTTCAGTGTACAGGCTGTGTGGGGCACTTACCCTTTCCTGGGCTTGGGGGAGCTCCCACAGCTGGGTCTGCTGAGGAGGGGACGGCAGGCAGCCCTGGCTGCTGGTCAAGGCTTTGTGAGGTCCTAAGTGACACTTGGTCTCATGTTTCTGCCCAGGCTTTCTGCTGTCTAGACAGTGTCCCACCCCCCCACCTCCTACTCCCGGGCTGCCCTTCAGCTGTGTCATTTGGGCTCAGTGTCATTTGGGCAGGTTGGGAGAATGCGTCAACGAGAGGTAGTGATGAGCAGCCAGTGGGAGGCTGAGGGCATGCAGATGGAGATGCCAAAAGCTTCCAGAGGCACTGGTCCTATCGATGTGGCTTCACAGCCAGGAGCCAGGCTCTCAGGGAGTGCCAGGCAGCCACAGCCATGAAGCTCATGGACAGGGAACTGAGCTGCAGACATAATAGCATAATGTGGTCCTGTCCCCAAATCTGCTGGCCACCCAGGCCACCTGGCCTGAGATGCCACCAGGAGGCTCTCGGCCCTTTCCCTCTCAGCCCTCTTTATTATTATTTTTTTCTTTAAGAACTTTTATTGAGATACAATTGGCATACAATAAACTGCATATATTTAAAGTGTACAATTTGATTTTTTTTCTTATTAGTAATGTATATATGGCAATCCCAGTCTCCCAGTTCATCCCCCCCACCCCGCTGCTTTCCCCACGTGGTGTCCATATGTGTGTTCTCTGCATCTGGGTCTCTATTTCTGCCTTGCAAACCGGTTGATCAATACTATTTTTCTAGATTCCACATATATGTGTTAACATAGGATATTTGTTTTTCTCTTTCTGACTCACTTCACTCTGTATGACAGTCTCTAGGTCCATCCATGTCTCTAGAAATGTCCCAGTTTCATTGCTTTTTACAGCTGAGTGATATTCCATTGTATGTATGTACCACATCTTCTTTACCCATTCATCTGTTGATGGACATTTAGGTTGCTTCCATGTCCTGGCTATTGTAAATAGTGCTGCAGTGAACATTGGAGTGCATGTGTCTTTTTGAATTACGGTGTTCTCTGGGTATATGCCCAGGAGTGGGATTGCTGGGTCATATGGTAGTTCTATTTTTAGTTTTGCAAGGAACCTCCATACTGTTCTCCATAGTGGCTGTATCAATTTACATTCCCACCAACAGTGCAAGAGCATTCCCTTTTCTCCACACCCTCTCCAGCATTTACTGTTTGTAGATTTTCTGATGATGCCCATTCTGACTGGTGTGAGGTGATACCTCATTGTAGTTTTGATTTGCGTTTCTCTCAGAATTAGTGATGTTGAGCAGCTTTTCATGTGGCTCTTGGCCCTCCGTATGTCTTCTTTGGAGAAATGCCTATTTAGGTCTTCTGCCCATTTTTTGATTGGGTTGTTTGCTTTTTTGATATTGAGCTGGATAAACTGTTTATATATTTTGGAGGTTAATCCTTTGTCTGTTGATTCATTTGCAAATATTTTCTCCCATTCTGAGGGTTGTCTTTTCATCTTGCTTATAGTTTCCTTTGCTGTGCAGAAGCTTTGACGTTTCATTAGGTCCCACTTATTTATTTTTGTTTTTATTTCCATTACTCTAGGGGGTGGATCAAAAAAGATCTTTCTGTTATTACGTTGAAGAGTGTTCTTCCTATGTTTTCCTCTAGGAGTTTTATAGTGTCTGGCCTTGCATTTAGGTCTTTAGTCCATTTTGAGTTTATTTTTGTGTATGGTGTTAGGACGTGTTCTAATTTCATTCTTTTACATCTCAGCCCACTTTAAATGCAGATGCTTCTTGGAGGGCTTTATACTGAGTCACCAGTGATGCTAGCGGTGTGTCGGGGCAGGGCAAGGAGGAGCTCGAGCAGAGAGCCGGGCCCAGCTTGCCTCCTGGCACCCTTGCTCACGCAGGGCTCTCAGGAGTGGGCCGGGCCTCTCAGGTTGTGTTTATATTGTAGTGGGGATCGGCTACGAGCCTCCTCCCCTTTCTGGAAGGAGGAAGGAGTTAGGAGTTGAGCTCCTGCCTGGACAGCTCCTTGCAGGGAGTCCCAGCCACTGTTGGGACAGGGTGCTGAGTCAGCTGCCACTCTGGGATCCTGGTTGTAAGGCCTGGCTGCTTGCTGCCCACTGGGGACAAGTCCTTGTTCCCTGCGAGGAGTGGGTTCACGCAGGCCAGCTCCACAGCCTGTCTTTCTGTGCCAGGGGCTCTGAGCCAGTCCACAGCACTGCTGGGTGGGGTCCAGGTTGCTGGGGGCCTGGCAGGGTTGGCCGTGGGGTGGGGGCACCTGGCACGCCTGGCTAGTGAGTGCGTGTGGCCTTCCCTGCCCAGGACCAGGCCTGTGCTCAGAAGCAGCTGCGCTTCATGGACCAGCTGTTGGACGTGGTCCGGAGCCTGACTGTCGGAGGCTCCAGCTGCCCCAGGTAAAGGCTTGGGACAGGCCCTCCCCGGAACGGCTGGTGGGCGTCCTTCCTCCATCTGGAGCTGGCGGCTCTAGGGGCCCAACCCCCGGGCACATCTCCAGCTGGGGCTCCACTCCCTGCTCCTGCAGCGGCGGCTGCTCACTGGCCCAGGAGCTGTGGGCTGCAAGCCTAGGTAGGCCCCCTACCCCACCCCCACCCTGGGGTGCTGCCAAAGATACCAGGCTGTTGGCGTGAAGGTATGGTGTGGGCCTCAGAGAACATGGGCTGATCCCGGTGAAGGGCGGGCACCCAGGGTGTCCCTGCAGGCGGGTGGGCTCTTGGAGACTGGAGGAGATGCCTTCTCCTGGCCTCTGTTCCTGGTCTCATCTTGCCTCTTGGGTCTGTGGCCGGTGACGGTGTGGTCCTGGGGCTGCCTTTGCAGTGTGAAGGAGCACTTCGAGAACACCAGGGAGAAGAATGAGGCACTGCTTGGGGAGCTCTTCTCAAGCCCCTGCCTGCAGATGCTCCTGAGCCCCGAGTGTGACGCATGGCCCCTGGACGTGCAGCCCCTTTTTGACAAGCAGAGCAATGATTGGCAGAGGTGTGTGCCCCGCTCGGTCTGTTACCTGGGCTGGAGCCTTCTGTGTGTGGGCCGCAGGTGCCCCAATGCCCGTGACAGCACAGGGCAGAAGTGTGCCCCCTTCTCTCCCTTCAGGGCCAGCGTCTCTGTCGAGTTGGAGGAGGAGAAGGTGGCGGAGCTGGCCAGGCAGCTGCAGGAGAGGGCCTCGAAGCTTCAGGCGCTCAGGGTGGAGGTGAGGCACCGGCTGTGGGGGCTTCAGGAGCCCCGCTTTGTATCCTGAGGCAAGGCATGTGGCCTGCCCCAGCCTCAGACACCCCGTCTTTACAGTGAGTGAGGTGGTGCATGTGCAGAGCACTCCGGCTTCTAGAATGTGATGGGCACTCAGGCTGTGTGAAGGCAGGAGCGGGGAGGCTTTTTGAGGAGTGGAAAGGGCCGGCCTCAGGTGGGCCGTGTGTGCCAGGCCCCAAGCTCTGGGCTTTCCTGTGCTTTCTGTGTGTGGCCCTCCCTGCAGCCCTGGACCTGGCCTCATTACTAAGGTCCTGAGGAGGACGTTGAGGCCATGCAGGCCTCTGGTCTTCTGTCTGTCTCCCAGTTCGTGGAAGCATGGAGTGGCCAGCAGACCCTGCTTCCTAAAGGGGGTTAGGGACCTGGTGACCGGTGACAGGCAGGGCAGCCTCGAGGGACCCTCTGCCTCTGGCTTTGCAGTACCTTGCTCAGCTCAAACAAGGAGCCACTGTGAGCAGGGCCGACGCCAGCACCCTGGACCAGAAGCTGCGCCTGGTCACCTCTGACTTCCACCAGCTCATCATGGCTTTCCTGCAAGTCTATGATGACAAGCTGGGTGAGTGCTGCTGGCGCCCAGGCCCCAGTCTCCACCCATGCGGCCCCGTGGTCCAGGCCGTGTACCAGACTCTGACCTCGTGCAGCCACGTAAGCATTGCCCTCCCCCTCCCTCCCAGGTGCCACTCTAGGCCCCAATGAGGGACCCGAGGGCTGGGACGGGCTGGGCCCTGGGCTCCCTGGGAGTGGGTGGCACGCTGAGCTCCGGGCTCCGGGCCTCAGTCTGGGACTTTGGGTGGGTTGGGGCAGGCACTTCTCGTGGTGCCATGGAGGGGAACAGGGCTGATGAGGATGTGCCCCTGCACTGCAGGAGGGTGCCACCTGAGGCAAGACCCTGGTCTTAGCTGACTGTGGGAGACCCTCATCCCGGCCTTGCTGTGTCATCACAAAACACCCAAATGTATCACAGTGTGTTCGTTCTTGTGTGGCCAAGAACTATGCCAGACAGATAGACAGAAGCTTGCCTGTCTGTGCCCTTGACCCAGTTCAGGCAGACAGGAAAAAGTGCCCTCATGCTGCTGCGCTGACTACATCAGGTTTCACTCAGATCCCCAGAGGCTGGCCGGGAAAGCTAGGCTTGGTTATGATTATGTGTACAGTTGCCATGCGTGGAACTCTGATGTTGGCTCAGGGCTACCGCGACACTGGCCTTTGTTTTTTAATAAAAAAGCTCGTAGACTTCCAAACGTCTGACCAGCTTGTCCTTTGCGATTCTACCAACAGGCTGAGTTAGGGCACAGTTCTCTCCCGTCAGAAGGGCCCTTTTACCTTGGGACAGTGATTTTCCCACTATGACCTGGCTTTGCGTGGCCCCAGTGTGGGATGGGGTCTGTGATAGTGTGGCGTGCCCACTGGGCCAGGAGGAAGGGAGTTAGGCTGGGGAGCTCTGATGGGTGACTTTCCAGCTGGGAGGCCTGCCCTCGCCCTGGGCTGTCCTTGGGATGAATGCACATGTTCAGCGTCAACCTGGGTGGGAAGCACGAGATGCCTTCCGTGGGTCAGACCACCGGCATTGGAGTCTGCATGTTCCCTTCCTCCCTCCCTCCCTCCCAGCTGTTGAAAGCGGTCATGGAAGTCACTGACACCTCGGTGAAAGCCACGCAGATGGCGAAGCAGCAGCAGGACGAGCAGATCTGTTGGGGCAGCTACAGCTCTGTGATGAGTCTAGGTATGTGGTCGCACTTTTCTGTGGCTGTGGCCACCCATTTGGTGGTCAGGGACAGGGCTGTCCCAGTGCGTCTCCTCCTCCTGCGCTCAACCCGCATTTGGGGGTTTTCTCTTCTTTTCCTAATGCTTGAGGTTTTCCTTCCCTTGAAAAATGCCTTTGACAGGTTATAAAATAAAAACATTAACTGTAGGAAATTGGGATAATCGAAAGCTGTGCAGCGGTAAACTAAAAACATTGCATAAGGTGGTGGCCCGGAGATGGTCGGTGTTAATGTTTTGGTCTATTTCCCTCTATTCCATTTCCTCTCATCATTTTCTGTTTCTTCGTGTAAGTTGAGGATGATCACAGCACACGTGCATTATTATACTCTTTCCCTTGGATCTCATTTTAAGCATTTTCCCATGTTGTCGAAGTCACATTTTTAATTGTCAAATGCTTCCTTTCAGGAACTTGCAGTAATTTACCTAAGATTTTCTATTACTGAGCCTGTAGGTCATTTTCAGTTTTTTACTGTTATACGTGATGCTGTCGCAAAATTTACAGTAGTGACAAATGGAAACAATCCAAGGTTTTACCCATGGGCAACACTTGGGTAAATACTGGTGTATGTATATGGTAGGACAGTATTTGTTGTTTCAAAACTCGGTTACGATGACATGAGGAAATGCATGTTGTATAATGTTAAAAGGAAAATGCAGGTTAAAGATGAAATATACAGCATGATCTCACTTATCTAAAGGGAAAAAAATGTAGAAGCATCCCTTCTAGGAGTTGAGCTTGAACGTGGACGTCGGTTTGGCCTGTGTGGGAATTAGAGGTGGTTTAGTTCGTTTGCTGTTTCTTCATCATCCTCTGCAGCTTTCACATGCTCCCCAGTGAACATGTGCTGCTCAGGGAATTTCCCCCTGATTGTCAATCTTTAAAAAAAGGTCTCAGGGGCTTCCCTGGTGGCGCAGTGGTTAAGAATCTGCCTGCCAATGCACAGGACACGGGGAAGATCCCACATGCCTCGGAGCAACTAAGCCCTTGAGCCACAACTACTGAGCCTGCGCTCTAGAGCCCGTGAGCCACAACTATTGAGCCCACGTACCACAACTACTGAAGCCGGCGTGCCTAGAGCCTGTGCTCCACAACAAGAGAAGCCACCGCAATGAGGAGTCCGTGCCACGAAGAGTAGCCCCCACTCACAACAACTAGAGAAAGCCTCTGTGCAGCAACGGAGGCCCAACACAGCCAATACATACATACATAAATAAATAAATAAATAAATATATTTAAAAAAAAAAAGATCGCAGTGAACACGTTTCGACATTTGCACTTTCATCCCGAGGCAGCGTTCCCGCCGTCAAGGCGGTGAGGCCAGGCTTCTCACCATTTGTGACGCCAAGTAGTTTCCATCTTACTGACCCTCATCAGTGCCAGCTGAATTTAATTTTAAACTTTTTTTCTGAGTAAGTTTATTTTTCGTATGGAAATATACACTCAGAAGAGGCTTTTTTTGGTTGTTTTTGGGGGATAAGAAAAATAACCTTTAGGGAGGAGTCATAAGTCAGGGGTGCTGTGGCAGAGCCCCTTCAGTCCACTTCCAGTGACTTGGAAGCAAATGCTTACGTAAGCACAAGCCAC
Organism: Hippopotamus amphibius kiboko; assembly: GCF_030028045.1. Taxonomy (NCBI): domain Eukaryota; kingdom Metazoa; phylum Chordata; class Mammalia; order Artiodactyla; family Hippopotamidae; genus Hippopotamus; species Hippopotamus amphibius. Next base: position 3,423,606 of record NC_080203.1, read on the forward strand.
GCTAAGAAATGGAACGTGCTTCGCACGCTAGAGACTCGTCTAACCTCTTCCTGCCCGTGGCTAAGCGCCGTCCCCGCCGGGTGAGGATCCTCTCCCTGTGCCCCCACGTCCCATGTGGGGGTCTGTGACGTGCTCACGTTCACCGGCACGTAGCCGAGGCCCTTGCGCAGCCCCTTCTCGCTTCCATTCTCTGGCCTCTCTTGTGCTTTGGCTTCTAAGAGTCTGCTTACAGTGTGCCTTGGTGTGGGTCACTTTGAGATTCTCTCATGTGGAGTTTTGTGGGCTACTCGGGCGTGTAGGTTTGTGTTTTTCATCCACACTCGGCCAGGTGGTTGATGACTCTTCCTTCCTCTGCACTTCTTGTTGCTCCCACCTCGAGGTCGAGCAGAGGCACTGTGGCTCAGGGCCTTTGCAGGTCTCTCCTAGGCGCCCTCAGCCCTGGGCGTGCGCGTGGTCTTCTAGATTCCCAGGACCATCAGGGCTCTTCAGGGCCCTCGTGGCCCTCTCATCCACCACCCGCTCCTTCTGGGCTTTCTGGTTTGTCTGCTGTTTTCCCCAACTCTTATCCACCGCCTGTAAATCCCCCCACCCAGTGCACCCCCAAGGACTGGCTTTAGGCCACGCAGCCTTGAGCCCTGCCTTGAGGGGCTGTCTTCGTGAACTCAGTGGCCTTCTCACTGCTCTTGGCCTTGCACACACACTCACCACACGTGTACTTGGGCACCTTGGTACCTTTCTGACTGAACTGCAGCAGAACCCTCCACTTAAAACTCCATCCTAACGTGTATCCTCATCACCGCCATCCAGTGTGTGTAACCGCTGTGCCTGTACAGTGCCTGCAGCCTGTGCTCTCGTTAGTATAATAATGACCTCGAGTACTCTCCACGGCGGCATGCCACCTGCCCCATGCTCACAGGGCCTTCTCTGTCTAAGCTGTGTGAACCCCTCTGCTTCCCCTCTGCGCTGTGCCTGTCGAGAAGCATCTGCTTGCCCTGGAATCCCGAGAGTCTTGAGGGCAAGTGCTGCACTGAAGCGGGGAGCTCCCTGGTGCCGTCCAGCCCTCTGGCCCAGCAGTGGTCAGTGTCACTTCCTCATTTTCTTTGAGACGCGTTCTTGGGCTATGGACACGACAGAGAAACGATCCCAGGGGCCAGTGGGAAGGGCCTTGGCATTTCCCTTGTGTCTACCTGACAGAGTAAACGTCTTGGTCTCCAGGACCTGGGGCCTGCCACTGTGGAAGGTTTGTGTGTTTTTGCTATTTCATGTTTCACCTCCCGCTGACCTGGGTGCCAGTAGCCAGGCTACATGGGTCGCACATCCCCACACCTGAAGGGAGGGGCTTGAGTGAGGGGACCAGGTGTGCCTGCAGGGCCGGCGCCTGCAGCCATGGCCTCGCATGTGTGGGGAGGGCCTTGGCAATGTGGGTGGCAGCTCGTCCCATCATCATCAGACACCGTCTCGACTGGGTGGGCCTGAAGCCCCATTCACCTCTCAAGCCATCATAATATCAGTGCATTTTGAAAACACAGGTTTCTGGGAGCTGGAAAGTCGTGGGAGCAATTTGATGGATGCAATGGGTGGAAAAAGCTGCAGCCAAGAGGACAGCCCAAAGGAGCAGTGCGGTGCCAGGCTGCCTGGTGGAACCACCAGTCCCAGGGCTCTGTGGCCAGCCATCCCAGGGAGGGGCCAGTGGCAAGTGGGGTGGAAGTAGAGGGCATAAGCAGAGCAGGTCTGTAACGACTGGTGCTCCCAGAGAGACTTCAGCCTGCTCTTTTGTGAAGAAAGTGACTGACATGAACGGCAGACGTGGGCTTTTGACGTGGCTGGTGGCCCAGGTGAAGCCTGCCTGTTTCTGGGCTCTGAGGGTCCATGGCATGAGGGCTGGTCCCTGCCTGCTCCTGTTGCCCAGGTCTCCTCTCCCCAACCTGGACCAATACCACAGAAGAGAGAAAAAAGACCTGGAAAAGTGGGCCTAATAGGTGATTCAGAGAAGAGAACTTTGCAACCATCTTGAATCAACATACTATTTTGTTCAAACACACCTAGGAAACTAGGAAGAACCGACAAGGAGAAATGCAAGCAGACACTCTTAGGATTTAAAAATGGTTGCCAAAGTGTTCAAAAAAACCATGCAAAGAACAGATGATAGATGAGGCAACAGATCTTGAAAATAGAGAGAAAAGGGGCAGATAAAATGAGGACAAAGAAAAGCAGCACAGATGCCTGATGCAGAGAAAGGAAGGAAGGAGGAGGGCGGAGGTCACAGAGCTGAATGAGGGCTGAGTACAGAGCAGATGGACCCCGAAGACACATCCCCAGACCCAGCCTCCTGCAATCCAGAGTAGCAGGGACGTAGCGCCGGGGCCCAGGCTTCCAGAGACAGCACGGCCCAGCCAACTCCTGAGCCAAGAGAAGGCAAGGCAGTGACGAGGGCCCAGGACAAAGGGGGACGTGTGAGCTGAGAATGTGCCTGGGGTCGGGGGAGCCCCAGGAGCGGAGCCAGGATGGGGCATCTAGAGATTGGGAAAACCTGAGGGTTTAGTAAAGGCAAACAACACCCCCAAATCCTATCTGTGGAGAAATGTGATTGCCCCCAGAGGGAGCGTCGATGGTGGTTGAGGCCGGGCCTGTCTCAGCTCTGCAAGGCGTCTGCCTGCCCAGCCATCACCCGGATATCTGCCCCATGATTCCTGAGCTTCAGAGTCACCCTTGGGATGGGCACGACCAAATGCCAGTTGTCAACCTTGCCATGTGGGAGGGCAGAGGATGGGCAGGGTCGGGGGGAGACAAGCTGGTAGAGGAAGGAATAGGCGTCTGTTTTAGCGAGGGCACCACTATGAGGACAAGCCTGAAGGCAGGGCCCTGGCCCCCCGGCTCTGGGCGGGTGGGAACTGAAGTCTCTGCCTTCTGCGCCTGGGGCTCACGATCCCGATCCAAAGTCGATACCTTGGGAGGCAGGGTGCGGGCAGCTGCTAAGGCCCGTGTTGATTGCTTTGTGTGCATAGGTTACTGGTCTGACTGAAATCCACACATCACCGAAATCGGAGCAGCCCCCAGCTCCCGGGCTTCAGGGAGAGGGGTGGGCAGCGACATGGCCAAGCGAGTGGACCCTGGCCTGGGGCCTGAGGCCTGAGGAGGGCCAATGCAGGATGGGCTGGGAAGCGCTGGACTGACTTTGCTGTTTGCCATTTTCTCTTCTCTGCAGCCACCAAAATGGAAGAGCTAACCCAGAAATACAAGATCTTCAGCGACGGTCTGTGCAGAGGCCCGGAGTAGCCTGGGAGCAGGGAACTCTGCCCTGAAGAACCAGGCAGCAGTCAGACCCCATGTTCGCTGGGCGCGGCCTCCAGATGCTTGGTGCTTTCAGCTCTTTGGGAGGGGACGTGACGAGGGGGCAGAGTTGGGGCAGGGCGGTGTGAGCTGGGGAGACAAGAAAGCTCAGGTTGCCTCCAGCCTGCTTCTTGTTTCCGTGGCTCTGTCTGACTGTCTCCTGCCCTCTGCTCAGCGACCTGGGCTGCTTAGTCCTCCCTTCCCATCCTGCCTGTCCTGTGACCCAGTGCTAATGCCTGTTAAGCTTGGCGATGCCTTGTCACAAGCCCTGGCTGAATGCGACCACAGCCTCCCCCCTGCCCTGCTCCACTGCCTCCTCCCCTGGGGCCGGCCTTCGGGGTGCCCCATGAGGACTCCTTGCTGCTCCGCGGCCTGGCCGCTGGCACCCACTACATCTGGGGTGCGGCTGGTGGGGCGTGTGCTTCTTCCTCTTTCCTCCCCAGGCTGCCCGGCACCTGTCCGGGGAATTCTTGCCGGTGGCCTGACTGGTTGTCCAGGAAGCAGCTCTCTGGGCTTGCCAGGGTGACCCAGTATCTCTGTGAGCAGTGTGCCCATCACAGCCGCCTCCCTCCCTTCAAGCATGGGAACAGGCACAACTGGTGCCCCCCCGACCCAGCCCAGCGTCACGCCAAAGGCGGGGGGGGGGGCGGTGGGATCCTCCCTCTGAGCACTTGATCAGCAGCCTCACTTGCACCCATACTGTCCTGCTTCTGCATCTGCACCTTTATTTCCCCAAGGCCCCTGTGGCCGCTCCAGACAAGGAGGCTCCAGGGAGCTGGGCGCCAAGCCCCCTCCTGCCTTGGCTGCCAGAGCCCCTGGGCCTGGTCCCCTGCCTGCCTGGGGCATCCCCCAGATGGCTGCTGTGGAGGTAGGAAGACAGGCAGGCCTCTGGGCGCCACGGTCCAGGTTCACTGACAGCTTTTATAGACCAAGGGACTCTGGAGGACCTGCAGCAGGCGGGCTGCCACCAGCCTCTTGGCTGCCTCCCTGGGCCCCAGCAGGATACTGGGCATGTGAGTGCCCCCTGCTAAGTGCTGGCATGTCTTGCCCCAGGAGGAGGTCCTGGGGATGATGCTACCCGCTTTCTGGACCAGGAAAGGCCTTCTCATTCCTGGTTTGGCTTTGCCCTTCACCCTTGACTGAGTCATTCGGGCTGGGAAGGCCCTGGAGCCTGGCGTCTGAGTGGCTGGGGCTCTCATGGTGCTCTGTGGCCAGCTGCTCCTGCTGCCTTGCCTCCCTTGCTCCTTCCCTGCCAGCATCCGCTAAAGGCTTCTGAGATATTCTGGGTCATTATATCTGAGAAACGGAGACCATCTCCCCTTCCTGGTGGAAGATGAGCCCACAAGGTGGGGGGGCCTCAGCCAGGCAGCGTGTGGGCTGCCCCGAGTCACCCCCACCCCCGGTCACTGGGGCCACACCGAGGCCTGTCCTTACAGCTCACTTCAGCTTCACGAGGGGCAGCTGCATCCCTGGTGACAGGGGGAACTGTGCCCTGGAGATGCCCCTGTGGGAGATGTTCCAGCTTGGGGCTGGGTGTTGAACCTAAGTCAGACTCAGAGGCAGGGCTGAGTGGAGAGCTCAGGTTTCCTCCTCGCGCCTGTGACAACACGTTCCTTCAACCTGGGCTGTGCTCCTCGCTCTGCTCGTTGGGAGCCTGCCTGCAGCCCGGGCGCCAGGGAGCCGCATTTCCGATCTGTAAACATAGGGCGTGTGTCCCAGCAGCTGTGAGTGAGCGAGGGGGTGGTGAGCTGGCCTCACAGGTCCTGCGGTCTCAGGCCTCCTGGTTGCCCAACAGGTGGCTGGGGGCGGGTCACAACCACAGATTAAAGGCCGCCCGGAGCAGCCTGTGCGGAGACAGGTGCCCAGCAGCCCAGGCAGCTGACCAGCGCTCGCCCCAGGTAAGCCAGCACGGCCAGCTGCCGGGGGCTGGAGGCAGGCAGGGGTAGGCTGGGGCCAGCAGCTGTGTGCCAGGGAGGATGCTGGGGGTCATCGTGAGGGCTTTCTCGGGTGCCTGCTTGTCTGCTTCCCGGCAGCTGAGCCCAGGGGTGCGTACCTGGGATGCTGTGTCTGAGGCTCCTGGCCATGGTGTGTCGGTGACCATGGCAACCTGGGCTGCACACTCTTCCTGTCTGTGTACTGGAGGCTTGAGGCAGAGGCCTCTGGGCTGGGTTCTGGGCACATCAGGCCTTCCTTTTGCTGTTTACTAGGTGATAGTAGTGGGGATGGTTGGGGAGGGACTGAGGGGCACAACGGAGGGGTGACAAGCACCTAGGACATAAGTAACAGGTCCCGGTCTCTGGGTCCCAGCTCAGGAGGCCCCTTAGCAGTCTCCCTGGATGTGGGTCTTAGAAATGGCTTCTAGAGCCTAAAGTCCCTTAAGGTGGCAGGAAGTGAAGCCAGAAGGGTCGGAACCTTGGTCACGGGCACGGCTGTGGGTGGCTGAATCCAGGCATCCCCAGCTCTTTGGCCCTCAGGCTTTGTGCCTGTTGTTTTGGCAGCTGTAGGCTTCACTGTCCCTGTGAAACATCACCATGTCCAAGGGACCCCGGGCTGAGACCTTCATCTTTCTGGACCTGGAAGCCACTGGGCTCCCCAGTGTGGACCCTGAGATCGCCGAGATCTGCCTGTTTGCTGTCCACCGCTCCTCCCTGGAGAACCCTGAGTACGATGAGTCTGGCGCCCCCATGCTGCCCCGGGTCCTAGACAAGCTCACGCTCTGCATGAGCCCGGAGCGCCCCTTCACTGCCAAGGCCAGCGAGATCACCGGCCTGAGCAGCGAGGGCCTGGCCAGGTGCCGGAAGGCTGGCTTTGACAATGCTGTGGTGCAGGTGCTTGAGGCCTTCCTGAGCCGCCAGGAGGGCCCCTTGTGCCTCGTGGCCCACAACGGCTTTGATTACGACTTCCCCCTGCTGTGCACAGAGCTGCGGCGCCTGGGTGCCCACCTGCCCCGGGACACCATCTGCCTGGATACGCTGCCGGTGCTGCGGGGCCTGGACCGTGCCCACAGCCATGGCACCCGGGCCCAGGTTGGCAAGGGGTACAGCCTGGGCAGCCTCTTCCGCCGCTACTTCCAGGCGGAGCCCAGCGCGGCCCACTCGGCCGAGGGTGACGTGCACACCCTGCTCATGGTCTTCCTGCACCGCGCCCCCGAGCTGCTCGCCTGGGCCGACGGGCAGGCCCTCAGCTGGGCCCACGTCAAGCCCATGTATGTGCCATCCGACGGCCCGAGTCTCGAGGCCTGAGGCAGGGGCTTGGTGACGCTGCTGCCCAGGGCGACGAGGCCCGCTCCCCGCAGCAGGTCGGCACCAGCCTCCTCAATTCAGCTGCGCCGTGTGGCCTGGAGCTGGCCCCGGACCAGTGCCTCGCTGCCCCTCCTGGTGGGCCCTGCGCCTGCCAGCCTTTCCCCCACTGCCCTGGCCTAACCAGCCCCACAGCCCTAGAGCCTTCTCCCGGCCCCTCCCCTGACCCGTGCTCCAGTGGAGTTTGCTGCTGCTGGCGCCCACCCATCACCCTGTCTTTCAATAAACACTGAGAACTGCTCACCAGCTGGCTTTCGGTTGCCCCCTCCCCATACACTGCCCAGAGTGGGCAGGCAGGGAGCCAGGCCGGGGCACGAGCAAGAGCCCCCCCAGGGCTGCCCCCTTGTGGCCTATCTCTGCGGTGAGCCTGGTGAGGGAGCCATCGGTGCTCACAGCCTGGTCCAAGGCGCCAACAGGCTGGAGCTGTGGACCTCAAGCCATGCACCTCTGCCCTGGCTGGTCTTCTACTGTGGCCTCGATTATCGCCCCTTCCCTGCATTGTTACCCCAGAGACCAAGAAATCAGTGAGCAGGACCTAAGGGACATCTGTGTGGCCCCAGTCTGTTCGAGGAGACAGAGGGAAGAGGGAGCTGTAGCCCTGGCCTCCGGGGACAAAGCCCCACTCCCTCCTCTCCCAGGGCCCCTGTGCTGGCTCCACGACTGGCAGCAGGGTGCCGGGCGGGGGTGCTGGGGGAGGGCGTGAAATGCACAAGTCAAGCATGGTGGGGGGGTTGCCGAGGGGGCTCCAGGCTGCGCTGCATAGGTGACCCAGAGCACGTAGGTGACGTGGCTGGCTGGCTGGTGCATTGAGGGCGACACCTTGGAAGAAGTCTGTCCTGGGCCCTATGCCCCTCGTGGTACAGCCGGAGGAGGGCCAGGAGGCTGCTCTGTGTGAGGGCAGCTTCTCGGCAGCCATCTCAGCTGGGGAGCTGGCTAGCCTGCCTCTGGGGCCCCACCTGTGTCACCAAAGGATGGGGCAAGGCAGGGGCGGGATGTCCGGGACACAGAGAGCAGGTGAGAAGGGATGGGGTGGGTGGGGTGGCCAAGCCCAAGAATGACTTGCAAGAGCAAAGCCTTGAGCCTTGAGCCAGCTGGGCTGTCTGGGAACACTCAGTAGGTCAAAGTGACTAGAGCCACTGCAATGTGCAGGGTGGCAGACTGGTAAGGCCAGGACAGAGACAGCAGCCACCTCAGGCCATCCTCATTCCCTGGGCCGGGGGTCTAGACTGAGCCTGATGGCAGTGGGGAGCCACAGAGGTTGTAAACGGGAGAGGAAGAGTCAACTTCTATTTTCACAATACCTCTCAGGCTGCAGGAGGAGGATGGCAACCAAGCAAGGGGAGCAAAGGGGTTGGTGCTGTTTTGGAGGCAGAGCTGCTGGCCTGGCCCAGGACAGGCCTTCAGGGGTGGGGCGGGAAAGACCTGCGGGGAACAGTTTGGGAGTGTGGTCCGGGAACTGCCCCCTGCCCCGGGAGGGTACCCACCCGGGAGAGGGCCGGGGCGGGGCCTCGGCCCAGGAGCCTGCTGCAGGCAGAGCTGAGAGACAGGGGCGCTGTCAGGAGGCAGGCGGCCAGGGCCCCTGAGACCCTCTGGTGCCCGGGCAGGGCCGGTTTCCTTTGTGTGACTGGCCAGGCTACAGGCCACTGACTTGACACGCGAATGAGGCCAAGAAGGCTCCTCCAGGCCCTAGTGGGCAGTTCGACCTCCTGCTCTGTGGCCACTGCTGCCGTGGTCTCAGGTTTCGTGCCCTCTCATCTTTGGCAGGCCCAGGTGCCTCTCCTTCATCAGTCCCCACTCTCCTGGCCCCGTGGCGGCCTGGCCTCAGGCGCCCTTCCCGAGCCCATGCTCAGACCAGCCAGGTCATGCTTTATGCCTCATCTGCTGAGCAGATAGGCTGGAACCTGCCCCTCTGCTGTCTGAAAGCTGTGATGTGCTGATACACGGTGACTAGTCAGTGTAAGCCTATGTGTGTGTGTGTGTGCGCGTGCGTGCACGCATATGTGGGGGTGTGTATGTATTTCTCTGTCTCTCTGTGTCTGTCTCTATACACACGCACGCACACATACAGACATAAGTAAGTTTATTATAAATTTTACTGATATAAATAAAAGATGTAAGCACACAATTTACAAATAAAATCTACTATATGTGTATATATATATATATATATAAAATCTACAATAAAATGTACATTGTTTCTGAATTTCATGTGGCCAGTTGCATCTCACCAAAATCTCTCAGTTGATTTGGTCATGTCAGGTATCTGTACCTGACCCACGGTTGCAACTGATGGCTGAGTGTGGTTCCCACAGAAGCGTTGGTTGGTATGTTCACTGATCTTACTAAGACAAAACTGAAACAACAAAGGTGTGTGTTGGAAACTCACATATTCGTTGGTGACATGAGCAAAATCTCTGCTGAATTGGATAGTAGTTTGGATAGTAGCTTTTGGTATTGGAAGTTTTTCCTCTTTTTTTTTTTTTTTGTTGTTTTTCTTCACAATGTAATTACTACAGACTGAAGTCTATACAATCAACTGAACAATAACAGATCAAGCCCTAGTTTGTAGGCTGTGCTGATTCCTGTGGGGTAAATACTACCCACATGACGTCATTGAACATGTGGTAGAGGAGAGATTCTGGGCGGTGCACTGTGGTGTGGGTATGAGGGCGGAAATAAGACATGATTTTTGAGTATCTCCTTTGTTTTTTAATACAATTTAGGTGAAAGGTTATACAATTTAATTTTTAATAATGGTGGTGTGTAACAATCAGCTCTCAAAATTCCTGAACTTTTAACATCTATTGGAATGGCTACAATACAAAAGACGGACCATATGAGTATTGGCGAGGCTGGGGAAGAACTGGAAGTCTCAGGCACTGCTGGTGGGGATGGGACACGGGACAGACACTTTGGAAAGCAGTTTGGCTGCACCTTAAGATGTTAAACACACACCTACCATAATGCCGCAAGGATCCCACTCTGGGGCATTTATTTACCCAAGAGAAATGAATTCACGTGTCCACACAAAAACTTGTATACCTCTGCTCTCAGCAGCTGTAGTCCTCACTGTCTTGGGTCCCTGGGCTGGGGAATGGTGGGAGGGACCTCGCACATCCACACAGCTGAAAGTGGCTGTGTAGTAGACTGAACTCTTGAGACCTAGTGCTTCACAGGGACTCACAGCGACTATGCTGCACGTCAGGGCCAGCCCCAAAGAGCCAGCTCCGCTGCTCCAGCTCGCCCTGGCCGGCCACCTGCCCCTCGTCAAGAAGCATCACTGGCTCACAAGCCACATCCGTGTCTGCCAGTGGGGACACAGCTGTGATTAGGAGCATACCTGATTGAAAACAGAACTATCCAGGCAGAGGGACAAGGTGATGAGGACAGAATCTGGACTAGGCCATGCAGAATCCCAGAGCAACAGGCTGGAGATGTGTTTCCGCTTGTATATTTATGAATCCCATGTGTCTATCCTCTTTCAGCTCACTTTTTTTTATTCTAATTTCTTAACAAGAGTACTAACCTCCTTCATCAGCTTCCATCTTGAATAACAAAGGCACTCAAAGGCTGCAGTTTTGCCCGGAATGAGATTTCCCTGCGTCTGCTAGGTTTGCCATTAAACATTCCTCTTTGCTTTGCGTTGAGATGCTTTCTAATTTCACTTTTCATCTCCTCACCCATCTGCTGCTTGTATTGTAGAGTTTGTCTTAATTTCCAAGTTGTGGAGATTTGTGATCATTTTTTATTGTGTATTTCTAATTGTTTTGGATAATGGTCTGAGGATGTGCTGCTTAAGGTTTTGATGGGGGGGGAGGTGGGCTTTATTAGTTTTCTAGGGCAGTTGTAACAAAGTACCACAAATTGGAAGGGAATTTCCCCTTTTTATAAAGGCCCAGTCCTATTGGCTTAGAGCCCACCTTACTGACCGCATCTGTACTTGACCACCTCTGTGAATTCCGGTCTCCTCTTTCCTCAGGCCTCTGTCCTGTGTGGTGTGCTAGGCGGTTTCCGCTTCCTTGCTCTCCTTCCTCTGCTGGGTGACTGGCTGCGGCTGGGAACAGCCCGCACTTGCTGCAGTGCCCCTGGCCTTTACATGTCCCCAGATTCCAGCTTCTAGAGTTGCCTGCCATCTCAGTAAACAACGAATGATTTCTGAGGGGATTTCAGGATGGAGAAAAACAGGACACTGACCCTAGATAGTTAACATGCATATCAAGGGAGTGATTTCAATGAGCGCAGACTCATGAATCTCCCCATATGTAGGAAAGCACGAAATTTGTTAACGTGAGATGTCTGGTTTTTGTGATTAGCAATAATCTTTTGATATTCGACTACATGTTTTTTTTAAAAAAATATATTTATTTATTTATTTGGTTGCACCAGGTCTTTCTACTTGTGGCAGGTGGGCTCCTTAGTTGTGGCATGGGAACTCTCAGTTGTGGCATGCGGGATCTAGTTCCCTGACCAGGGATGGAACCCAGGCCCCCTGCATTGGGAGCAAAGAGTCTTAACCACTGAGCAACCAGGGAAGGCCCTACATGTTCGTTTTTTAAAGCAAAACCTCCTATATATCCTGGCTTCTCCTTTACCTTTTTGGAATGGTTCCTCAGAGCTCTCTGAAGGGCTCTCTCTCTGGCTATAGTCCTTGGTAATGTCCCCAAATAAAACATAATTCTCAACTTTTACGTTGTGCTTTTTTTTTTTTCAGCCGACAATCCATTTCTGTTGTACTTGGTTCCTTCTGTTCCGGAAGCTTCTAAGAGGTTCTTGTTTTCCTGGGATTTCAGGAATGTTCGCTAGGCAATGCCGGGGCCTGAGGCACTCAATCTGGTTTGGAGCTTGGCGAGCCCACCCACTGTGTAGATAAGGGGTGAGATGTGACAGTTATCACAGTCCCAGGGAGGCCAGGAGGGAGGGTGGGGTCCCTGCCCCAGGCCTCAGATCCACGGCCTCCCACTTAGGCCCCCTCCCCGTGGACCCTGCCCACCCAGAGTCCTCTCCACAAAAGTGGAAAAGAAAGCAAATAGCTTCACTACTGAATAAGCATTAAACCCAGCTGCATGCCATGCCCATCTCAGGCAGCCGCTTCATGAGCCAGAAGGAAACCTCAGCCTTTAATCCAGCCAGACAGTGCTTCCCAAGATCGGCTATCCTAGTTCCCGGCAAGTTCTGCTGGTAATCAGGGTGGCCCTCTGTGCTGAATAATTGCCTTTACCCTCAGGACAATGAAAGCTTTCTCTCGGCCTGGAGGGGAGCTAGGGCACCTTCCTGGAGGTTTGCATTTCAAAGAAGTGGCTACCGAGCCCTTAAGAAGAGCCTTCCTGGGCTGTGAGGCTGGCAGACTTATTTAGGTTTACAAAGATTTATATACATCTCAAAGGGCTGGCTCGAGGATTCACAGAGGGGAGGTGGCTGCCGAAGTGCTCTAGAGAAAGGGAGGGGAGAAAGGTTTCCTTCCAGCAGCTGGGCTGGAGCTTTCTCACAGTCTCTCCACCCCCGATCTCAGCTTGTAGGGCTCCTGCAGCCCCATGCCGGCCCTCAAACTCTCAGAGGCCTCCAGCCATAGACTTGTTGGGCCGATGAGTGGAGAGCTCCGGCTGAAGGTGGCACGACGTCCCCCCTAGGGTGCCCTGTGGATTCCCAGGTGCTGCCCCATAGGATTCGCCTGACCCGGGACTGTTCCTCACGAGGGCAGCTCAGCCGGGTGAAGGGCTCGGTGTCCCGAGCACACAGCACGTGGCCTCTCAAAGGCCCGCGGTGGCTTGTCCCTTCCCTGGCTGCTCCCCTGCCATCTCTCTGTCTCTCCTCACTGCCACCAAGCTCGGCACAACTGGGGGCTCTAAAGAAAGGAAGTGCTCTCTGCAAGCCTGCAGGTAAGCCTTCCCGGGATGGGACGGGGCATCTCTAGAAAGGCCTAGCGCGGGGCTGTCACCCGAAGTGGTCAGTGGACCCCATCGCATCAGCAGAGGTGTGGGGAGGGAGTGGGGGGTGAGGGGCAGGGTGTGGCTGGCTGTTTAGCTGCTCCAGGCCCGAAACCAGGTGAGGAAGAGCCTGCAGGGAGTGGGGGCACAAGGAGCGGGCAGCCCTGAGGCCAGCCCCACAGAAGGATGGCCAGTGACAGTGGCTGGGAAGGATGGGCTGGCGGGCCAGGTGGAAAGAGGAGGCTGGGAAGCTGGAAGCCTGGACATCAGGGGTCAGGCTGAGCACAGACTCTGTGGCCGGTTCTCCTGCTGACAGCTCGAAGCCTCTCTGCTCGCTCACTCCCTGACCCTGGCAGCTTGGGTACATGTGCCTACCCTGGCCTGCCCCGCGGGGTGGTGACAGGGATCCAGCAGTTGGGAGGGAGCCTTGGCTCTTGGTGATGTGCGCAGACTTTGCCGTGGGAGGGCCTGGGTGCTGGGCCTGCCCCTAGTCGCCCTGTTCCCCAAGTCTGTGACTGGAAGAGGTTACCTCACAGGTCCACCTCAGTTTCCTCCTCTGTAAAGTGGAAACAGTACAGCGGTGCTGGGCATGTAGCAGCTGGGTAGTGAGCATCAGCTGTGATGCAGCTCCTGCTACTTGGAAGCCTGGCCTAGACGCTTGGCATGTCCTCTTCTCGTCATGGTCTCTGAGCCCTACACGCTGACCCTGCCCCAGCTCCCCAGGCTCCAGAATGTTCCTGTGTCTGTGGATATAATTATATGACAAATCTTGAGATGAGGTCCTCCTGGATTAGCTGGGTCGGTCTCAAATCCAATGACCAGGTGTCCTTACAGGAGACAGGAGAGGAGACACAGACACAGAGGAGGAGGCTCCTTGAGGGTGGGGCTGTCTCGCTCACTGCTGGGCCCAAAGCACTCTCCTACGGTGGGCTTGTTGACTGAAATGATGAAGGCTCTTTTCACATTTTTCATAAGGAAGAAAACTGAGGCACACGACATCTGACAGAAGACAGTGCTGCTGGCACGGCTCCCAGGCCCCAAGCCCCAGCTCTCAGGAGAGTCTGACCAGCTGAGAACCCAAAGCAGGGTTTAACAGTATTTTTCTTTTGTAAAATACCTTTCGGAAAAGTAAATCTACTTTGATGTGATTTTATCTTTGGATATGGTAAATGTAAGGAATCACTCCTCAATGGGAAAGTCAGCTGAATTTCCTCGAGCCTGGGGAATAGAGTTGCTGGAATGGAAAGAGCTGTGGTGCTGGGGTCCTAGGATCTGGGCCTCAAACAGTTCCTTTCTGCCTCAGCCTCAGATTCCTTGCCTGTAATGGGGCTCAAGATGGTACTCACATCAGTGGCGAGAGTGTGCACGTAAGGATGCAGAGTGCATGTGGGGCAGGGGCTCACGCGAGGTCCATCTCCTTCCCTCTGGTTCGCACGGCTGCTCAGCCTCCATCCGAGATCTTAGGCATAAAGAGCTGAGGTCCACTGGTAGAAAGCAAGACAGTCCCTCTGAAGTTTCTAGGGGAGGACCCTTACTCACCTCTGCCAGCTTCTGGTGACCCCGGACATCCCTTGGCTTGTGGCCGCATCACTCCAGTCTCTGCCTCTGTCTTCCCATGACCATTCTCATTTGCCCTGTATCTGTGTCTTCACATGGCATTCTCCTCTCTTATAAGGACACCATTCATGTTGGATGAAACCCCCACTCCCCCGCCACTCCAGTATGAGCCTTCTTAACTCTTTACATCTCCAAAGACCCTATTTCCAAATAACATCACATTCTGAGGTACTGATGATGCTTAGGACTTCAACATGGGATGGGGGGGGATGTTGTGGGGCGGGGCTAATTCAATTTATAACAACACCCAATATCCATTCCAACTGCCTTCTCTGGGGATAAGACTCCAATTTTTTTTTCAGGGCATTACTGGGCTCAGCCTAAGGTGACAAGTCATGACAACCCTGTCCCCTGCTTTCCCAGCCTGTCTTCCAGCCCATGTGATCCAGTTCTGGCTGAGACTTAAGTGGAAGTCTACTGGGCAAGTTTCTGGGGAAATTGTTGCTTTCTTCATAAAAGGGGACAGATGCAGTTTTCCTTACCTGTCCCTTCTATGCTTGAATGCATATGTGATGGCTGGACCTTCAGCAGCCATTTCTGTGATCATGAGGAAATGCTAAGCTAATTAGAGGGATGCTGGGCCTTGCTGGAGCTCTGCTGCTGAACTAGTGCCAGCAAGATTCATTATGTGAGAAAATTAAACTTCTAATTAGTTATCCACCACAGTCAGGTTTCCTATTACTGTTTGTTTTCTCCTCCGTTGTAACCCCATAATCTGAGGAGACAACCAAGCCGTCTTCTACTCAAGTGTTCAATCAAAGCCACTCTGACTTTCTTGTTTCTTTGTTTCTGTAAGAAAACTGAAGATCAAATCCTAGTGACTCGAGTTTTGGAAAGATTTCTTAACTGTGATACAAAGGAGTGCAAGCTATAAAATTTAAAAATCCATAAATTGGATTTCATCAAGATAAAATCACTCCTGTTCATCAAAAAACAGCTATGAAAATGGAAAGGCAAGCCACAGACTGGGAGAAAATATTTGCAAAACACATATCTGACAAAGGATTTGCATCTAGAACTCTTACAATAAATAAGGATACCCAGGTTAAAAAATGGGGAATTCCCTGGCCGTCAAGTGGTTAGGACTTTGTGCTTTCACTGTGGAGGGCCCTGGTTCAATCCCTGATCAAGGAACTAAGGTCCCACCAGCTATGCAGAGCAGCCAAAAAAAAAAGGGGGGGCGGATTATTTGAATAGACATGTCACCTAGGAAGATATATGAGTGTGGATGACAAGGACATAAAAAGGTGCTCAACATCATTAGTCATCAGGGAAATGCTAATCAAAACCACAACGTGATACCACTTCATGCCCACGAGGATGCCTAGAATCAAAAAGATGGACAAAAACATGTGTTGGGGATGACAGGGAAAACTGGACCCCTCATACACTGCTGGTGGGAAGGTACCATGGTGCGACTGCTTTGGAAAACACTTTGGCAGTTCCTCAAACAGTTAAACATAGAGTTACCATGTGACCCAGCAATTCCAATCCTAGCTATATACCCAGGAGAAAGGAAAACATCTGTCCACACAAAAACTTGCACACAAATGTTCATAGCAGCTTTATTTGTTAAGGCCAAAACCTGGAAACAACCCAAATGTCCATCAACAGGCATTGTGGTCCATCTACACAATGGAATAGTACTCAGCAATAAAAAATGAAGGATTGATATACACATGACAACCTGGATGAAATTCAAAATCATTATACTAAGAAGCCAGACAAGAAGAATGCATACTGCATGATTCCATTTACACAGAATTCTAGAAAAGGCAAACTAATGTGTACTGACAGGGCAGTGGTTGTGGGGATGGGATGGGGGGAGGAAGGGGCAGGAGGAGACCACCGGGGGGACAAGGTAACATTCCTGGGTGATGGATGTATGTTTACCATCTTCATTGTGGTGATGGTTTTACAGGTGGATACACATCAAAACTTATCCAGTTGCGCAATTTAAATATGTGCAGTTTCTTGTACAACAATTATACCTCTATAAGGCTGTCAAGAAAGATGGAGTATCAGCAACTTTCAAATCCTCGAGAGCCCCTGTGTTGTGAAGCCATGGGCACACTGAGGCTAGCACAAGAGGAAACCATCTAAGTACCAGGGCAAGTGGGAGTTCCCTAAAGTGCCAGTTGAGGCTGCTCATGTCAAAGCATTCATTTCCACAGGTCAACACCCAGTGAGCATCAGAACTGTCTAGATGACTCCAGTGTGTATACTTGGTGGTCATCCATGTGTAAATTCACACACTCTAGCAGTTATCACCTGCATGATCTTAGAATAATTCTTTCACATTAAAAAAAAATTGTTCCTCTTCAGGAACTAGCTGGAGACCAAACTTCTTCGTCTGGCATCCCAGGCTCTCCGCCCTCTGGTTCTAATCACATTTTACTCCACGACTGCCCTACAGAAAGCCCTCCACCCTTCTAGGGTTCCTGAAAGCACCACACGCTCCCTGTCCTTCCCTCCATGCCACGGGAAGTCCCTCAACCTCTACTTCCTGCCTTGCGAGTTCATCTGGTACTTACTTCTACCCTAACCTCCATACACCACTTGTCACCCCTTGCTACCTAATCAGGTGTAGACTTAGCATCCCCAACTGAAAGTTGCCATGTCCCCCCGTTGAGGAAGGGAGTAAAGAGGCAGGGTCCTGGCAGCTTCGCAAAGCAGAGCAAGTCTTGCAGGCAATCTAAGCAAAGGTTCTAAGACACCATCCATGCTGTGTTTTCAGGTGACTGATGTGGCGCTCTGCCCTCCTGCTCTCGGAGTCATGGCGTCCCAGCGGCCTTGGGTGGCCGCCCTCAGTCCCTGTTCAGCTTCACTTCGAGGGTTCCCGCTTTCCCTTTGCAGGTGGCCAAGGGGCGCCCAGACACGCTGTCTCGGCTTCTCCTCACAATCTAGGTCAGCGGCCTTTCCTGAGACCTTTCACCCAACTGCTAGCCATTAATTCAAACCATCTCCACCATACGGTGCCTTTCAAGGCCAACACCCAGACCTGCTTTATTTGCACCCAAAGTAAATGAATTTAATTGGGACAGTTTACCAGTTACATGAAGATACTGCCATGGCACTTAAACAGCTCTTGAAAATGTCCAAAGTTTCAAATGGCAGGGTTGTCTCTGGAGCAGAAGCCCAGTCCAGAAGTGTGAAGGGGCTGGCGTCCAGGGATGTTGTTGTTGTTGTGTGTGTGTGTGTGTGGGGGGGCGGGGGCTGGAAAGCAGACAGGACATCCTCCCATAGTCTCAGCTTTTACAGTCTAGTTGTCATCAGAAAGCAAGTGCGGGCCACCATCACAGTTCCCCACCTAGCCAGGTGGGAGCCCTATTTCAAGGCACTGTAGAAGGAAAAACACAAGCATCCTCTCCAGACACTTTGTGGCTGATTCCACATGATACCTGTTCAGTTCCTGTTGTACACCTGATTTATGACAACATCTAAAAGAAAGTGATACTTAAAGTGCATTAGAGTGAAAATCTAATGAAGAGGAGTGAGATTAGGTGGAGAATTGACAAACCAAAGATGCATTACTATTATAAAAGTCATGTATGTGGGTAAGCATTTGGAGATCCCAGAGCCTTTCAGGGCACTCCGACACTGGGGTGCAGGTGCCCGGCATCTCTCCAGGCAAGTCCACTTTCTGTTGAAAACACTGGACATCACCCCCCCGCCCCCCACAGTATCTAATAATCTCTGAGTGGGTCCCAAGGTGAAAAAAGACTCTCACGTTAAAAATTGAGTTAGCTTATGCAGTAGAACCAATGGGATGATGCTATACTGGGGAGATACAACTCTTCTTTATTAAAATTTGGTTACTGACTGGCCCATAGGAGCGAAGTTGCTCACTTCCTAGAGCCATGGAAATGGACGGCAGTGCGCATGGATCTATGCTATTCCCGGGGCCTGTCATGTAGCAGTTGTTGCCCCAATCCTATGCAGCCCCAGCTGAACAAAAAAGGGACCAGAGCCAAAAAAGGGACCCCCTGACCTGTGTGGGGATCGGTTTCCTGAAGCCCTGCTGCCTGAGCAAAGACTGTCTGCACCTATGCTTCCCAGCAACCTCACCACAGATTTCAAAGACACGGCTCCTAACACTTCTTTTTCTATTGGAAAACCCCAAGTTGCAGATACTTTCAACTGCCACAAGGTAAGGCTGGAGCTGACTGTGGTCTAGAACCTGAGTTTAATGTACTAAGGGGACAACACTCATTTCACAAGTATTTACAAAGTGCCAAGTGCTGGGCTCAAAGGCAATGTGACATGCAGAATAGAAGGAGGCTGTGAGATAAGAGCAAGTTATAACTCTAGAGCTTTCCGTAAGTCACAAGTGTGTACAATCATTTTAATATATCTATATCAAACTTCTTGATCTCTATCTCTCAAAAGTGTATTTCCAGGCCTTCCCACACCCTCCAGATGGTTTCTGGGCCTCCCTTCTCTGGCAGGGAAAGTGCACGCTTCTCAGAGGCCCAGTGGGGGGCCTGCATCACACCTACCCCTGCCTGCCCTTGGGCAGCCACATGATAGAGCCAGAGCCCCTGGTGCGCGGTGAAGGTCTGGAATGAGGTGGCAGCCAACCTGGACTCCAGGCTGAGAATGGCCAGGGGCAGAACTCCTGGTCCCAGCTCTGGGGCAGAAGAGGACGGAACCTGCAGCAGCTGCCCCCCAGGCAGCACAAGCTGTCCCCCGCAGTAAAGTGCCATTTGAAGGGTCCGCCATGGGTGGTGAGAAGAGGGATCAGGCTTGCCACCACAGTAACTGGGGGGCAGGCCTGGGGTGGCCCCCTCTCTCCTGCCTGAGGCCTTCTCATTGGGTTGGAGGGATTCTTATTTAAGGAGTGATTCCCTGACACTCCTGGATGACAAAAATCTCTATCTTTGAGTTACATTACCCCTGAAAGGTAAAAACATTCAAAGCAACTGAACCTCTAATATTTTAAGAAATGTCACATGAAAGAGAGCTGAGGAGAGAGAGCCATTACTGATCAGAACCAGCCACAAAGGGTGGCTGCTGCAGGGGGAGCAGCTAAATTTGGAGCTTTAGGCAGTGAGGGTGGGGAGGAGGAGTGGACAGGCTAGCGTGACCTTTGCAGGCATGCTCTGAAGGCAGCGGGTGGGGTGAGCCCTGGCGCCCAGGGTGCAGGGAGGAGATCAAATGCAGCAGGGCAGTTGGTGGCAGATGTGAGGGACCAGAGCTAAAGGGCTCCTCTCTTGGGGAGAAGAAGCCCCAGGCCTCATCTGCTCTGCAGGGCCCAGGCCAGCTGTCCCCCCAGAATCCCCTGAGCTCCCAGAAGATGAGGTCTGGGTGCTGCTCCTCCCAGAAGCAGCTGGGGATGCCTGTGAGAGGCTGTGGCTTTCAGGCACAAAGTCAAATGGTCTGGAAAACGCACAGGCCACTGCTCAACACAAGAGCAGGGTGTCCTGTGCCTTCCCAAGAGATGCCACTCTCCGTGGGCTGCCGATGCAGGCATGTGCAGCCATCGGAGTCCTTTTTCAGAGCGTTTCTTGATGAATTTTAAGTGATGTCACAGTCCAGCCACAGCCTTGTTGTGGAGCCCACAATTTTGAATGCCCTCAAGTCCCTCCCACTATTGGGCTCCTAAAGGATTAAAGTGCTTTTCGTGTCTTCTACCTAGAAACACTAACAACTCTTGGGGTGAAGCAAAGGCCCCCACAAGAGGAGACGGGCCACTCTTCCCTAATTCAAGGCACCTGTTCCCGCCCGCCAACAGCATGCAGGCTCCAGGCATGTGTGGCAAGAGAACTTTCAGCGGCTCCAGGGCAGAATAGAAATGTGCACGCACCTTGGCTGCACACACACGCCCTAGTGCACAACATCAACAAGCGATCATAGGGGGATGGGGTGGGGGACTCTCATTTTAAAGCCATCCCTCCCGTGGAGCAACCTGTCAGACGGCACTGGGGGCGGTGGCGTGGGTGGAGTCTGGACAGCATTTCTCGTCCTTGGTGCGGGGCTCCGCAGTGGCTCTTCTGAGGGCCAGGCAGGCTGGTGCCTTTTCCAAGTCACTCTCCTCTGAGAGCTTACTTTCACGGCGAATTTTTGGTTGCCGGCTGAGCTGTGGTTTCCCCTTGGAGGCCTGGCTACAGTGGCTGCAGTGGCCGCAGGCACAGGGCCGAAGGCTGCCGTGGGTGTGCTGGTGCTCCAGCAGGACGGAGCTGCTGTGGAAAGCCCTCCCGCAGTCCTGACACTCGCAGGGTCTCTCCTCGCGGTGCACTGCCTGGTGCTTGAAGAGGTTTGATCGCCGGCTGAAGGTCTTCCCACACTCGCTGCACTCGTAGGGCTTCTCACCACTGTGAACCCGCCGGTGCTGGCTGAGGCCCGAGCGCCCCCTGAAGGCCTTCCCACATTCCTTGCACTCGAATGGCTTCTCCCCGCTGTGGATGCGCTGGTGGTGAATGAGCTGGGAGATGCCCTTGAAGGCTTTTGGGCACTGGCTGCACATGTAGGGCTTCTCGCCGCTGTGCGTGCGCTGGTGCTCAATGAGGTTGGAGCTCCTGCTGAAGGCCCTGCCGCACACGTTGCATGCATAGGGCCGCTCGCCGCTATGGATACGCTGGTGCTCAAGGAGGGCGAAGCTGCGCCGGAAGAGTTTTCCACACTCGCCACACTCATAGGGCTTCTCACCGCTGTGGATGATCTGGTGCTTGATGAGGTTGGAGCTGCGTGTGAAAGTCCTTCCGCACTCGCCACACTCATAGGGCTTCTCACCACTGTGGATGCGCTGGTGCTCAAGGAGTGCAAAGCTGCACCGGAAGAGCTTCCCACACTCGCCACACTCATAGGGCTTCTCGCCACTGTGGATGACCCGGTGCTTGATGAGGTTGGAGCTCCGGCTGAAGGATTTTCCACACTGCTGACACAGGAACCGCTTCTCCACACCTTTGGAGCCCTGCTGCCTTAGAACTGAATCCTGCGTACCTCCGTAGCTACTTCTCTGCATCTCTCTTTCCTCACCTGGGCAGCTGCCTTGGCCTTTCTCCCTGGGAAGCTCACCCCTGCCAGAACCTGTCTGTGGACAACAAGCATGTTTCTGTCTGTGCTCAAGTGTTTCCTCTGACCGCCTGGCTACATGGCCCTTGTTGCCACCCTGAAGGTCAGTCCCTGCAAGTTCTTTTGGACAATTTTTCTGCTTTGAAGTTGTTGGCTTGCTCTTCATCCTGTCACCTGTAAAGACAGAGAGCACCGACCAGTATCATCCCCTCCCTGGGTCTCTATTTAGGTTTGTTCTTCACCCTCACTCTCACTCCAAGGCCAAGAAGAGCTGAATCAGGAGTTGAGAATGTGGGAGAAGAGGCAAGATGATCATCAGCAGACAGGAGGGGAAGCG
The DNA here is from genome assembly GCF_030028045.1 of Hippopotamus amphibius kiboko. Classification (NCBI taxonomy): domain Eukaryota; kingdom Metazoa; phylum Chordata; class Mammalia; order Artiodactyla; family Hippopotamidae; genus Hippopotamus; species Hippopotamus amphibius. The sequence goes on from NC_080203.1 coordinate 3,445,127, forward strand.
GGAAGGAGGTGTCAACAGGCTGGAAATAGCAGAGCTGATGTGAGACGGGGATTCCATGGCAGATTTAAATCTGCCACAAAAGAGAATGTCCCACCCAAAGCGGCCACGCCACGCTCCATCAGCCACTGCTCTTTACCAATGGCTTAGGCAAGCTGGTAGAGTGCCCCTCACTCACCTGCCTGCATCACTGTGGTGGACCCCATCCTGTGCACACCTGCTATCCAGGGCCCTTCTCCTCGCTCTAGCTGGGAGACCAAGTGAGGCTTGGAGGATGAAAACCCTGTCCATGGGAAGGAAGCAGGTTAGTCTCTCCTGGACTCAGTCCAGCATTAATATCTTCAGGAACAGAGAATGAAGAACTCTCTAGAAAATGCCACTGGGAATGTCCAGAGAAAGGGCAAGAGTCTCTCTAAAGAAGCAAGGGGCTCTGAGTGTACAGGGGCCAGGCACACATGGTGAGTCTTAAGTAGGTGGTGATTTGGCCCAAGAGGATAACGGGCAGGCTTGTGGGAAATGGGGAATCACTGTGGAGACCCTGAAGGACAGGCAGAGGGTTGGAGCAAGGCCCCAGGGAGTATTAAGAAGCAGACAAAGCTGAAGGGCTGCTTGTGTTCTTAAAGCCAAAGCATCCTGTTTCACCATCAAACAGAGCAGATGTCTGCTCCTTATGCCAGACTCCATTGAGGAATCCAGAACTCCCCTGGGAACCCCAGATCTGTCTGGTGAGGGTCAGAAACAATGAAGGGGAAGAAGCTAGTCTCCCTCTGTGGGGTTAGATGATTGAGGTGAAATGGAACAAAGGGATCCCCTGCAACCCCAAACGTAGGGGGCACAGTGGGGGAGCCTGCCCCAGCTCTTTCCTGATTTCTCCAGACTGGAAAGCCAAGTCCTGGGCCTCTATGTCCTGGGCCCACTGTTGCTTGATGCAAGGAACAGATGCTTCTAAACTCTATAACATGAGATGAATGTAAAAGGCAACCTTGGTAAAAAATGAAATAAGTATAAATTAATGCATACAAATATCCAAGGATAATTTGCATCTATCTTTTGGGTAGAAGAGGTTGAGTTAACCCGTGATTTTATATCAAAATAAGTTTGATGGGGGCCCGCGCACTTAAAACACCCACAGGCCCAAACCATTTAGCTAAAAACTGTGCTACTGAGGTAAAAGCTGGGTGTCAAAGGATTACTGACCTGATAGGGAAATGCATTTATTCTTGGACTCACAGTAACCAAGAAGCAAAGAAACTCTGAAATAAACAGTTCGGAGACAGGGTGGGGGCCTGGCTGTGTGCAGGGGTCCTTACCCAGTGACACCAAGTGGCGGTAGTTCTCCAGCATCACTCGCTTGTAGAGCACCCTTTGTCTGAGATCCAGAAGCTTCCATTCTGTCTTGGTGAAGTACACGGACACATCCTCAAAAGATACTGGCACCTAAAACAAGCCATCGCTGTGGCTTCAGGGGAATTCACCCCTGTGGGCCCCAGGATGAGTTGGCAGCAACGAAACATGGCGGGGGTGGGGGGCGGCGGGGCGCGCAGAGAGCTCGGCAAGAGCTGTGAGGAGATGGGGGAGGAGGAGGCAGCAGATGGAGGATATGCCGGGCCGAGGGGCCGCCCACAGTCAGGAAGCCGCACTTACCTTGGGTCTGGCCGTCAGGAGCATGGCTGCCATTGCAGGAGCACAGAGATGCTGGGGGGAGGGGGAGGGTGGAGAGAGTCAGGTGTGAGCTGAGCCCATGTACTGAGTGTGACCCTGTCCAGATAAGGTCCCAATCAGAGCTGCTGGGGGACATGACTTCAGCATATCTTTTGAGGGGACACAATTCAACCCATAACAGGTTCCCGAACCGAGCTCCTGTCCCCTCTCCTCACCAGGCAAGGATTCCATCTCTTGTCTTGCTGGGCTTGCCTAGCCAGGCTTTCAAGGGAGTGTGTTTCTTCTTTCCTTCTTCTCATTTCCTTCCTCTCTCAGCCCTCCTCCCACATGGCCAGCGCCCCAATCCTGACTTTCTAGCCATCCCTGGAAGCCCCACTGCCACCTCCTTACCCCCTGAGGTTCTTAAAGAAAACCTTCAAACACACATACCACCTTTACCTGCAAACAGACGTGCTCTCAAGGAAAGAGAAAGACTAAGCTAGTGGGATGCAAGAGGGAGGGCCCCCCATGGCTGGTGGAGGTGGGGTGCTCTCTGAAGGGGCAGCATTCAGGCTGAGAGCTGTGGGCTGGGGGTGAATAAAGAGAGTAGCAGGCTAAGGGTATGGCCCATACATGGCCCTGAGATGGGCCCTAGCTTGGTAGTCATGGTGCTGAAAACTGGAATGGGGTGGGGGGTGGGAGGGGCAGAAGGTAAGGCTGCCCGGGGCTCACACTAAGGCAGGAAGAGCATGTCACCGACAAAGTGGACAGAACCAGATTTCTCCACATCAGCCCTCCAAGCCAGAAGACAGTAGAGCAAAAGAAAGTTCGCTCCAAGGATGCTATCTCCGCACAACTGGTGGCCACAACTTGGGAGTCGTGGGCGGAGGAGCCGAGGAGCCAGGCAGTGGTGGTGGTTGTGGGGGGGAGTGGGTGTCACAGCCTGTGCCCCAGGAGAGAGGGCAAGGGCATGGGGTCCCCGGATCAAGTTAAATCACCTCAAATTCCCTTATCACCTGTGATGAGCTGTCATTTAACATTGGCCCAGAATAAATAAACAAATGCATGTCTGATGGAGAAGTTTATACTAATCAGAGAGAAAGAATCTCTTAAGGTTGAATGGACACCAAAACCATTAGGTGAAAGGCTGAGGGGGAAGGGTCGGCCACATGATGTCAGAATGTCTTCCCCGTTTACTGCTGGTGACAAGAGAGGAAGCGAACCTAATGGTGGGACAGAAGTGGGACATCCCATTGGTGGGGATGCCCATGGAGGGCTCTTGCCAAAGCTTGACCTGATTTTCGTGCAGCCTTGGGACCCAGCATCCACTTTACAGAGGACCTTGGAGACAGAGGGACCAGTTAAAGGCACCACAAGGGAGCAGCCTGATCCAGAAGGTGGGCTGTTCCCTGGTGTCCTCTGCAAATCAGTGTCATGGGGAAAAGAGGAGGCTGCGTAGGGAGATTGTTCTGGATGAAAAGAGATTTAAGGGGCCAACAGCCAAGTGCAATGGGAGTCCTTGATGAGATGCTGGCACGAACAAAAGAGGAGTCAAAGGCATTGCAGGGAGTGGAGGAGTGAGAGCGGGGCCACTGCTGCCCATGTGTTGAATGGATAGTGGCACTGGGTCCTGGAACAAAATGTCCTTTTCAAGAGACGCACATTGCATCATTTGGGGAGAAAGGGGCATGTGAAGTGACTTTGAAGTATTTCAACAGAAACAAAAGAAAGAGAGAAGGAGAGAGAAGGAAAGAGAGGGAGGGAGGAAGAGAGAGAGAGGGAGTGGGGGGGACAAGTGCTAAGGCAAGCCGGAGCAGGCAGCCACTGCTAATCCTGGGAGGGGTGCCAGGGCTTGGTGAGACTAGTCTCTACTTATCTGTTTGCTTGACAGTGTTCAAACCTAAAAGGAAAAAAAGGCTGGTGGTTCCTCAGCAAGTAAACATAGTTATCATCTGACCTAGCAATTCCACTCCTGGGTGTATGCTTAAAAGAGTTGAAAACAGGTGTTCTCACAAAAATTCGTCCACCGGTGTGAATTAACTGCAGCACAATTCACAATCGCCAAAAGGTGGAAACAACCCAAACATCCATCCATGGTCTAGACACACGATGGAATATTATTTGGCCACAAAGAGAGATGAGATACTGATCCATGCTACCACGTGGAGGAACCTGGTGTCAGGATGCTAAGTGAGAAAACCCAGACATGGACACAAAAGGCCCATACTGCATGATTCTATGTATATGATGTAACATAATATTTCACGAGCTTTTTCAACCTCGCTTTGAAGTTATGACTAAAAACTTTTTCTTTGGCCTTCTCAGGCAGTTTGATAAGCTCCCACCCCACCTACCTCCCATAGCAGGGCCTCTCTCTCTGGGGCCACTAAACCCACGCCCCAACCACTCCTTATTGGGGTCTCACACTCCGGGGCCAGGTACCAGACAACTAGGGACAGCCGCTATGCCCTGTAGCCTGCAAAACCATTGAAACTAGCCACTGCTCAGGGACTCCAAGGACACTAGCTACCCCTACGCAGGGGCGCCTCCCCATGGCAGCCATCCCTCTTTCTGCCTGTCATCTCTCCAGAGTGTCACTGTCCTGTGGCTTGCTATAAAAACCAATCTTTAACTCTTATAAAACATACGACATGTCCAGAGAGTCAGAGAGCAGATCGGTGGGTGCCGGGGGCTGGGACAGGGTGGGGCTGGGTGGGGGTGACTGCTTCCAGAGGACAGGGTTTCTTGTTGGGGTGATAAAAATATTTTGGAAGTCGATAGTGGGGATGGTTGCACAGCGTTGCAAATATACTTAATGCCACTGTCAAGTGATCGTCCTTTTGTCCGCAGGCCAGACACGTTTCATTGGGACACACCATCAGTCACAGGGGGACCTGCACAAGCTAAACGTGTGTGTGGGGGAAGAATACTGATAATAGCAAGGGTTTGAGAGCAGCGTCAAATTGTTTTGAAACATCACAAGCTTATCTTTTCTCTATCACGACTGTACTGCCAGGTCACCCTCCATTTTGAAAAATACAGAAACGCTGAAAGGAAGAAGTGCTACCTCTATAATCTCCCTCCCCAAGACATGCCCGGTGCAAGCCCTCAAGAGAGAAGAACCTTGAGCTCTGACCATGGAGAGAAACACGTCACGGACAGGGTTCACCTGTAGACGGGGACCAACGCTTAAGTTCAGCACCACAAGGAGCAGGGGAGGCGCCAGCCAGTGAGGTGGTCACACACAGCAGAGTCTATCCTTGGACCTAGTGCCCCAACGGCAGCATAATTTCAAACCCTGGAAAGAGACGTGACAAGCTCTGTCCTCACAGACCCTAATGCCCCATGACCCCCGGGTCGTGACAGGGCGACACTCCCAAGTCAGAACGGAAGGAAGGATATGGAAGAAGCTGGAGGAAATGGAGGGCGGCATCACCTGAGACCATTTGACCTAGGTGGGCCTCCAGAGCGGAGGAGAAGCTGAAGGATGATTCTAGGCCCCCGACGCTCAGATTTCCCTGAAATAGGACACCACGCACGCACGCACGCACACAGGTGAGGGTCCCTCAGATAGCAGCACTTGGGGCAAGAAGCTGGGAAGGCCCTGGGAGTCCGGGTCACCGGGTGCCCCCTCCCATGCTGGTCCACCCCACGGAGGGGAGCAGACTCCCAGCCCGCTTGCTGAGCCTGGCCGAAGTAAAGCCGAGTATACGGGGAGGACGCGGTGGGATGGGGAGAGACTGAAATGACGTGGCTCCCAAACGGAGAAGCAGCCAGTGGGCTTCAGTGCTGATGTCTTCCGAAGACCACGAGATGGGGCTATTTCCCCAGAAAAAGAAAACGGAAAACAAAAACAACAACAGGAAAGGCATTCATCAATCCCATGCAGGCCGGATCAGGAATTGGGGCTTTCTCGTCTGCAAGGAGGGACACGCGGGGCCACTAGGGTTGAGTTTCTTCCTTCTTGCTGGAACTTCCTCTGGGGTTTGGTAACTCAAGACCCCAACTGCCTCTTCTCAGCCCCGGGCAGCCTTCCCCGAGACCCACGTCACCTGCAACCCACCTGGTGGAAAGGCTGGAGGCCCCAGGGCCTGGGAAGCCCAGCCTCAGCCTGGAGCCAGGATCCAGTCTGGGGGCTGCCCGACGTCAGCCCAGGGCCATTCGTGCGGCCCAGCCCAGCAAAGCCCTCTGAAGAGCAACTCTGCGACCCACGTCTCCAGGCCCTACCCTTCCAGGGGCAGAAGCTGACCTGGACAGAAAGAGGCCACCTGCTCGCAGCCCTTCCTGGGGTGCCCGTCTCCCTCACCAAGGTCCCTCCTGACCTTGACCTCTTCTGCTCTCCCTGCTCCGGCCACGCTGGCCCCCCAGCTCTTCCTGCCCCACAACAGGCCACTCCTGCCTTTGCACTGGCTGTTCCCTCTGCCCTGAGCGCTCTCTCACCTCCTTCAAGTTTTTCAGAAATGTTGCCTTCTAACCACACTACTTAAACCCACAGTCCGACCCCTCAGCTCCCTTCCCCTGCTCTATTTCTCCCCCGCGGCACTTACCACGGGTTAACGTACTCTGTAATTCTTAATTTGAAACCTTTACTGTTTATCCCCTGTGTCCTGCCACGGGGAATCCGACCCCCCAAGCAGGGCTTCACGGTTTTGTTCCCTGAGGATATAGCTGCAGGGCCCCCAGCAGCCTGGCAGCTGCCTGTTGGACGGGAGGGCTGTCACAGCTGGCCCTGCACGACAGCCCCGCACACTTACCCGCTTGGCCAGCTCAGCTCTTGCCCTTGCGGTCCCTCCATCCGGCCTCTGGCTCCCTCTTCTTGTACCTTCTCCCGGCGTGCTCGTCCCGCCAACACCCCACACCACCAAGGGTCGCAAACCCCCAGCCCTGAGAGCCGCAGGGGCACGTCCGGGGACCCTCAGGGCCCTTACCTGCGGACGGTTCGCCGGGTGCCCTGGGGCAGGAATGCCGCGACCCCGCGCAGAGGCGAAATATCCAAACTTACCAGGCGGCTTGGCGTTGGGATGCTCTCCTGCCAGCCCCAGAGTCAGCCGCGAACGGCAGTCATAGGAGAGAAACTGGGAAACACGGGCTGCCTTTCCCCAGCGCCCAGGAAGGGGGCGGCCCCGAGGGCCGGCCGGCAGCTCTCGGCGCTCGCCACCTCCCAGGGCGTCCCTCGCCACCTGCCGAGCCCAGGCCTCTGGGCTGTCCTTCCCTCCTCCCACCGCCCCCGCCCCCGCCCCCGCGCAGGCCCGAGGCCAAGGCCGCCGCCTCCGAGAAGCCCTCCGGGGCAGCTCCCCCGGAAGCGACGAGGCTCCTGGCTGGGTCTAGACCTCGCCTCTGGGCGCCGCTCGGGAGGCGCGTCCTGCGCGGCCGTCCGTCTGTCCAGCGCCGACGAGCGGGGCTGGGGTGGCGGCGGCGTGGGAACGGGGCGCGGGCGGGGGGGGGCATGGAGCATGCGCGGCGCGGCGGGAGGGAGGCCCGGCCCCGCGCCCGCCCCCCCCCCACCCCGCGCGCCCCACGGGGGTTCTGGCCTGGCGCCCTGCGTACCGCGGGGTACTTCCGCTTTCAGTGTGGGCTCCTTCGAGGGCTGGGGTCGCCGTGGTAAGTCCACTGCAGTCCCCCAAGGGGACAGCGGAGGGGCAGTGTTGGCCGCACACCTCCCATGTCTCAGACTCTGGGGCTTTACGTCCATCCATCCATCTGTCCCTCTATCTGGAACGCCCGGGATCCCTGCGGGGCAGTCAGCACCCAGTGGCCCAGCCATGGAACCCCAGTAAGGAAACAGCCCGCTTGAGTTAGGGGTGCAAAGATAAGAAAGTGGGGGCAGTGAGAGGGGATTTGGGGGAGAGCAGTGTGCAGACAGAAGCAGGATTAGTGAAGAGCTATGGGTCCCTTCATGTGACTGTCAAACCGTGCCACTGGGAGAGCATTAGGGTCTGCATTTTCCCACAGGACTGGGTCTGACAATGATGAGTTCCTCCCAAAGTTACGAATAGGAAAAAGGCCGTCGAAGAAAAGAAACAAGGGAAACACTCGGACTGCATGTTCTGTCCCTCCCGTCCCTGGCTGTTGGGAATTGAGCACGAGGTGGGTACCTTTCCTTACACAACCACAGCTCAGGCATCTTCTCTTCAAATGGCTCTGGGCAGGAAACTGCAGGCCTGCAGTGAGAAGCCCTCCTTATGGTGATGCTTCCAGGACAGCAGCTGCCTGCCGCTGGCTTATGGGGAAAGCTGGGAACCCCACTCAGGTTGCTTCTGGCCTTGGGGAGCAGGGTTCCCAGGGGGCCAAATGCAGCACAGCTTCAGGGGCCCTTCCCTGCAGCAGAGGCAGGGAGATCCCCTGTGGCTCTTGGTTGTAGGCCTTGATGCCCAATATTGTCCTCGCACCAGGAGTCTGGCTAGACAGGCCTGGGCCTGGGCTCTAGAGGTAGAAAGGGGTGAATGATAGCCCCTCAAAAGATATGTGCACACCCTAACTCCTGGAACCTGTGAATGTGAGTTTTCTGGGAAAAAGTTCTTTGCAGATGTGATGAAATTAAGAATCTCAACATGAGATCATTCTGGATGATCCAGGTGGGCCCTAAATCCAATGACAGGGTCCTTATAAGAGACAGAAAAGGAGAGACACAGACACAGAGGAGAAGGCACGTGAAGACAAACGCAAGCCAAGGGATGCCTGGAGCCCCCAGAAGCTGGAAGAGGCAAGGAAGTGTCTGCCAGCTGAGGGAAGGGGTCTGGGCCTTTGCCCCCCACATTAGTAATGGGGTGTGGGCTGGGGGTGACCTTGGGTAAGACAGCTCCTGTGGCTTTGGGCAATTGTTAGAGAGCCTTGGCATCCAACCTTCACAGAGGAGGGACTGAGAGCATGAGGCTGGGGGTGGTGGTGGGGTGGGCTCTAGGTGTGGCGTGACTGAGTGCTCTCAGCACGTATCAGGAGATTCATTTCCCTTCTACAAGTTTTTCAGTTTTTTATTTTGAAGAATTTCAAACACATGCCCAGCCTAGAGAGAGTAATATAACGGAAGTCCGCGGCTGGACCAGTCAACTCCGACAGCGATCCACACAGGGCCGTCCTGCTCCGCTCTCCTGCGTCCCCCTCTCCTTATTGTGGCGGGCGGTGGGGGGTAGGAGGTGGGGGAGTGGGGGATGGGGCCTTCTCTGAGAGAGGCGGCTTCACCCGTCTGCTGGACAGTGCCACTCTGCAGCGAGTCCCTGGGATCCCCACGGGGAAGGGGCCTCAAGAAGGTGTCCAGGGAGAAGCCAAGCCTCAGGAGGGAGGGAAGGTCCGAGCCAGTGGTGGGAGGCCAGGCTGTGTGGCTGTGGCTGACTTCCCAGGGGCAGGAAGTGGATACCTCACTCAGGGCCAGCTGCATTGTGGCTGACAAGCTCTGCCGGCCCATCTATGGAGGGAGGTGGCCTGGGGGATGTGTGGAGTCTTGAGTGGTGTCCTCCCAGGCCCAGACACTAACTGGGTGACAGACAGAGCCCAGACTTGATAGTGTGTGAGGTGAACTCGTTCGTGGACAGATGGATGGGTCTAGCTCTTTATCCTCAGGTACCCCTCCCTCTGCAGCCCCGCTGGGAAGGTGGTATAGATGGGTTGGAGCCAATGGTGGAGGACGGGGTTGTCTGAGCTGTGGTCCTGGGAGACCAAGGCCCTGGATGTGCACGGCGGGGATGTGTGTGGCAATCAGTGCTCCAGGTTCCCAGGGCTGCTCCTTGAACCTGCGTGAGGCTCAGAGCACTGAGTGGCTCGTGGGATGGAAGATGTTGTGTCACATGTGGGGCCAGTCCTCATCCCCCTGGGGCCCCTGAGGCTTGATGGGACTCCCATGGAGAGGCCAGTGGGATCATAGTGCCAGGCTTCGGAGCCAGGATGGAGCAAGACCCTCCCCTCAGAGTGGGCCCCTCAACATCTGTGGGCCTGGAGTTCAGCCAGAACTGAAGCTTCTCTGATGGCTGCAGCTGCCACTGTGGCTCCCGTACTTCCCAGAAGGGAGCCACCACTGTCCCTTTGCTGTCCCTCAGTGTGGCCACAACTGTCCCTTTACTCCCCCCCCCCCCATGGACTCCAAGATGCCATGAAGCCCCAGGTTGCACCCAGAACCCAGCCTCTTCCCACCCTCAAGTCTTTGCTCTGGCGTCAGGCTACCCTCTGAGTGCTGGGGAAGATCTGTCAGCAGCAGTGGGGACCATGTGCTTCCTTGACTCTGCCCAGCGAAAGAGAAGCCCTCCTCCTCCAATAGAATGTGAATCCTTCCCTGGCGCCCAACCAGGGCTGCCCCAGGGACGCTATGCACAGCAGGGCTTGGACCAACTGAATCTTCCTCTGGACTTGGGGATGCAGGTTTCCATGCCCCAAGCCGTGTGGGGAAGGGAAAGACACCTGAACAAAAGGGGATCCTCTTAGCAAGGAAGAAGGGGGACTGGCTGTGCAAAGGGCAGCCAGCAGTGACCTGTCTCCAGGCCTTCCTTTGGGTCTGCAGGGGGCTGCTGCCAGGAGGCCCACAAACGGTGGAGGCACACAAACGGTGCAACCCCAGAAGAGCTATCTGGCCTTTCAAGACGTCCTGGTGGAGTGGAGGGTCACCTTCCAGCGGCCCAGGACAGCTGCTCAGCCCCAGGCTGATCCCCAGTCAGGCTGTACCTCGCTCCCCAATGCTCACCCGCACTACTGGTCGTGCTCCCCCATCCCCTGGCCCATGTCTACACTTGGGAGGGCAAGTGGCAGGTGAGGCATGTGTATGTGTGGATTCATCCTTGGGCCATCTGGAGCTTTCCGTGATGTCCTATTTCTGCCCCGAGCCCAAGCCTCCGCTCGGAGCTCCTGCCCCTTATATCCAGCAGCCTTCTTGTCATCTCCACTTGGATGTTTCCAACTCGTATGTCCAACATAGAACTCATGATTTTCTACCCAGGCTGGTGCTTTTCTCAAGTCCTCAGCCACAGTGAATGGAAGCCCCATACACCCATGTCACAGGCCAGAAATCAGGGCCATGTCCCTCACTCACCTTCTGCATCTGATCATCCGCAGTGTTTGGTTAGTTCTCCACATGTTTGAAGTTTGTTTCTTCTGCCCTATTGGCTCAGCTCCATGACACTGCCGCTGCTATTGTTCAGGCCACCACAATCTCGCCAAGCACAACCCCAACTGCCCCTTCATAGACTTTCTACATCCACTCTGTGGTCCTTCCCCCCATAATTCTTCCACAAGGAAGCCAGAAGAAAATGCCTACAAATATAATGTGATCAAATGCACCCCAATGTTCATTGCAGCACTATTTACAATAGCCAGGACATGGAAGCAACCTAAATTTCCACCAACAGACGAATGGATAAAGAAGATGTGGTACATATATACAATGGAATATTACTCAGCCATAAAAAGGAATGAAATTGGGACATTTGTAGAGACATGGATGGACCTAGAGACTGTCATACAGAGTGAAGTGAGTCAGAAAGAGAAAAACAAATATCGTATATTAACACATATATGTGGAATCTAGAAAAATGGTACTGATCAACTGGTTTGCAAGGCAGAAATAGAGACACAGATGGAGAGAACAAACAAATGGATACCAAACGTGGAAAGTGGGGGTGAGTGGGTGGGATGAACTGGGAGAATGGGATTAACATATATATGCTAATATGTATAAAATAGATAATGAATGAGAACATGCTATATAGCACAGAGAACTCCACTTCGTTGTACGGTAGAAACTAACACAACATTGTAAAACAACTATATCCCAATAAAAAATAATAAAAATAAATAAATAAAAAATATAATGTGATCATGTTATACACAGACACACAGACACACACACACACAGACACTGCATTTGCATCTCTGACTTCAAACTTTTCAATGACTTCCTAACTCTTAGGTAGACCAACCCCTTCCTGAGCCCCATGAGGACTACAAAGCCTGTTCCCTAGCTTCAGGGAATGGCTCTCTCTCTCTCTCTCTGCCACCATCCCTCTCTCTCTCTCAGCTCCAGCCACACTGGTCTTCTTTCTGTTTGATACTCACCATGTTCTTTTCAGCCCCAGGACTGGAATTTTACACTTGCATTTCACTCAGCTGATGTGGAGTGCACCTCCCACAAGAGGAGCAGAAGATACCAGGTGTGCAGTCTCCCAAGTTCCCTTGCAGCCAGATGTGGGCACAGGACCGGGACCCATCAATCAGATGTGCCTGCTGCCAGCTGAGCCTGGGGCCAGAGCTGGGAAGAGCGGGGGCCACACAGATCCCAATCAGGTGGGCAGGTGGCGGCAGGGGCAATCAGACCTGTTTCTCAAGAAGCGGTGGCGGCCATGGTTGTCATGGCAGCACCCGAGTCCCACGTGGGTGGTGCAGACCACAGTGTCTGTGCTCAGTGGTGGGAGGGAGGGAGCTGAAGGCGTGCCTTCGCCAGCCCAGCACCGTGGCATGCTTCAGAGCCTCGTTCCTCTCTGCAGAGCCTCCGGGCCTGGCTCTGCAGCCCTGCCCGAATGCCGATGGGACACCCGCCGTCCTTCAGCTAATCCCCTTTGTGCTTCCACTGGCCAGTCTGCTTGTCTTGTGTGCTACTAAGCAACACGATGGAATAGGTTTCTGCAGAGGCCATCTGATCTCCCACTGCATTAAGTGCTCCCTAGCCCAGGCTTAGGGGCAGCACTTGCTCTTGGAACTTGACAGCTCTTTACAGGGCCCTTTATTGGTTCCTCCTACTCCATCCTTCTTTTAACGTTAGTGTTTGTTAATAGTTATGAATATTTAGAGGCTTCATGTTACTTGTTGGAAGATAGATCAATAGAGATGATCCATTCTGAGAAAGTGGGAGGGAAAAAGACTTTTCTAAACAAAGGCAAAGCGAACCAAGAAAACCTCAGCGAGCTCTGGAACAGTATATAGAGATCTAACACGTGTAGTTGGGATCCCAGAAAAGAAGAGGGAGAACAGGGAAGAAAAACTACCGGAAGGAATAATGACTGACCTCTCCAAAATTTGCAGATAGACATAATTTACAAATTCAAGAAGTTCAGTGAACCCCAAGTAGAGTAAGTACAAAGAAAAACCGCATATAGACACATCATGGTCAAACTACTGAAAACAAACAATAAAGAGAACGTCTTGAAAGCAGTCTGAGTTAGATGAAGCACTATATATGGGAGAACATGAATAAGAAAACCTAGAGTTCTCATCAGAAGCAATGAAAACCAGGAGACAGTAGAACATTTTAGAATGCTGAACAACAACAAGAAATAACTTTCAACTCAGGACTCTATCTATATTCAGGGAAAAGATCCTTTAAGAATGAAGGTAGGGACTTCCCTGGTGGCGCAGTGGTTAGGAACCCGCCTGCCAATGCAGGGGAAACGGGTTTGAGCCCTGGTCCAGGAAGATCCCACGTTCTGCGGAGCAACTAAGCCCGTGTGCCGCCACTACGGAGCCTGTGCTCTAGAGTCCACGAGCCACAGCTGCTGAGCCCATGTGCCACAACCACTGAAGCCTGTGTGCCTAGAGCCCATGCTCTGCAACAAGAGAAGCCCGAGCACCCCAACAAGGGTAGCCCCTGCTCTCCGCAACTAGGGAAAGTCCACTCGCAGCAACAAACACCCAACACAGCCAAGAGCTAAATAAATAAATATACAAAAAAGTGAAGGTAAAAGAAGGACCTTTTGAAATAGAGGAAAACTAAGAGAATTCACCAACTGATCTGCACTAAAAGAAATGCTAAAGGAGGTCTTTCCACCTGAAGACATGCTAGTAGAGGGAAAAGTTGATCTTAGGGTAGAGAGGAAGCACACCAGAAATGGTAAATGTGTGGGTAAACTTTTAAACATTAAACAACACTTAGTTGCTCTTAATTTCTTCATTAGACACGTGACTATTTAAAGTAAAAGTTATAACCGTATATTATAGGTTTTATAATCTATGTAGACATAATACACATGGCCACTACAGCATAAAAGATGGGGTAGAGGGGTGATGGATGAATCTATGTGGTAGAAAGGTTCTTACATGTATGTGAAGTGGTGCAATGTTAACCACAACCAGACGGTGAAAAGGATATACAGTAAGTCCCTTACATATGAACCTTCAAGCTGTGAACTTTCAAAGATGCAAACACACGTTCGCACGTCCAATCATGTAAGTTAGTGCACGTGTCTGGCGTACATTGTCATGTGCATGCATCCTCTACAAGTGGCTGTGCTTTTGTGTACTCTGCTGTACAGTACGGTATAAAGTGCAGTAGCACGGTGTCTTTCTTTCAAGCCCAGGATGTCTGGAAGCAAGCGTAAAAGCAGCGGTGATGTAGCTGGTACTGCTAACAAGTGCCAAGCGACAATGATGGAATTGGAGGCCCAGAGAAAGGATGAAGAGAGACAAGAGGAAGAAGAAGTAACCGAAGAACCGAAGAGATTCACGACACAGGAGATGGCAAGGGGATTTTCTGTATTTGAGGAGGCACTGTTAGTTTTTGAGGCACAAGACCCGGATGTAGGATGGTACATGAAGATTGCAGCCGCCATTCAGAAAGCAGTCCGGTGCTACTGTGTCATGACGAGAAAAAAAGAGCTACTGCCCAGACTTCACTGGGTCGTTTTTTCAAGAGAGTAGATGCAATTGAATCCAGCAAGGAGCCAGAACCTGTGCCATCAGTGTCAGGCATGAGTGGAATGGCAGCTTGTCTTCCGTCTCCTATTGCTGATGGTCCTCCAGCTCTACCATCTCCCACCTCCCCTCCCTCCTCCAGTCAGTAACTCTTCTTGCCTGTTCACGTGATGCCAGCCCCTGGATGCCAGCTGTTGTACTCTACTACCGTACTTTTCAAGGTACCGTGCTGTAAGATTAAAAATGTTTATTTTTTGTGTTTGTTTTGTATGTATTATTTGTGTGAAAAGCATTATAAACCTATTACAATATAGTGCTATACAGCCGATTGTGTGAGTTGGGTACCTAGGCTGACTTTGTTGGACTTGTGAACAAATTGGACTTACCAACGCTCTCGGAACAGACAATTTTCATATGTAGGGGACTTGTATATTAGACTGTCTAGAGTAATGCAAAGTGAAAATTGCCTAAAGGGCAGTAGATAAGTTAAAATGTAATTTAGAAAATTATTTCAGGCAGGAAAAGGGGAACATAGGAACAAAAATAGATGGACAGACAATGCTATGGAGTGACTATTCGTACCCGCCCCCGCCCCCCAATTCACCTGTTAAATTCCAACCCCCAAAGTCATGGGATTTGGAGGTAGGGGTCTTTGGGAAGTGATTAGCCCATGAGGGTGGAGCCCTCCTAAACGAGATTAGTGCCCTGTTAAAGAGACCCCTGAGGGCTCGCTCATCGTCTTCTGCCATGTGAGAAGATGGCTAGTGGATACAACTAGACAAGAAATCAGTAAATGTAAAGAATAGCTTTGTGACATGATGAATCACAGTAGCAAACAAACTATAAAGACAAATTGACCAATTTGCCGAAAGGGGCTCTCCATCTCCAAGTTTACTCCTCCAACTCCGCCTCCTCGCAGGGAGGCCTTTTTATTGGTGGACGGCCAATGGGCGTGGCTTTTGCTTCAGGAGGCGCCAGACCTTGGGACATCAAGTCCTTAGTGCTCACCCCCTGTTGCCACAGTAGCAAAGTGCCTCCTCAAGTGCTCTTCTGGTCCAATCATTTTCCTTGTGAGGAGGCACCTAGACCTTTCCCCCCTCATCTTCCTGGGGCTTCTGGGAAACCCACGCGGCATTCGCACAGAGTGCTTGGGACCGGCTGCCGCACAGTTCCTGGCTGCCCTGCTGAGCCGAGCTCCTCACACCCTTTCGAGCGGGACTCCGGAGTCGTCCACAGAGTCGGAGGAAGTAAGCAGACAGGCCGGGGGCTTGGCTGGGGGCTGGAGTCCGCGCTTCCCGGGGCCTTGGGTAGGGATGCCTTCGCTGCCCCGGCGAGGAGTGGAGGCGGGGGGAGGCCTAACGTCTACTCTCTTGGGGGTGGGGGTGCAGCAGCAGAGGGCGGGGGGCTGAAGGGGGGCTGAGGGACGGGGCCCCCACTGGGAGGGTCTGAGGGGAGGATGGCTGGCTGCCGGGGTGGCTGGTGGGGGGCGTTCTGGTGTGGGGGTGCCTAGGGTGGGGCAAATGGCTGAGCGTGTGTGGGGCTCGGAGGGGAGGGCTTCCTGCCGAGAGAGCCGGCTTTGGGAACCTGAGGAGAGGACTGCTGGCTGCCGGGGTGGGGAGGGCGGGAGAGCGGGGCCCCCACGCCGAGACATGAGGGGAGGGCTAACGGCTGCCGCGTGTGGCGCGAGGCAGGGGGAGCTCCTGGCTGCGGGGGGTCGATGGGGAGGACTCCCTGGCGTGGGTGCGGGAGGCGTTAGGGGAGCTACGAGCTACGCGTGAGGGGGCTGGGGGGGGACGCTCGTGGCCGGAAGGGGGCTCCGGCCCCCGGGTGGCGTGAGGCAAGAGGGGTGGCCTGCATCTGGGGTGTGAGAGGCGAAAGCTCCTGGCGCTGAGGCGGCTCGTGGGAGGGCTCCCCCTTGCGCGGAGGTGAGAGGGCACGTCTGCTCTCTAAGCGTGCGGGGGCGCCCTGCTTCCAGGGCGTGGAGCAGAGTGCCAGCAGCTGGTTGGGGGGAGGGGGGAGTGGGGACGTGGAGTGGCGGGTGGGCGGGCGGGCGGGGGGCGGGGCGGCAAGGAGCCGCTTGGCCACGAGGCGTGCGAGTGATTCTGAGAAGGGGAGGCACTGAGGCTGCTGTGATCTGGTGGAGGTTGTTGGCCGTGGCAGGTGGATTTGTGGGGGTTCAGGTAGGGGCTCTGTCCCACAGCAGTAGGACGTGAGAGGCTCCAGGTCGCCTCCTTCCAGGTGGCACAGGAATTGCAGTAGTGGGAAGGTTACGGCCCTGGCCCCCACACAAAATATACAGATGCTTTGCAAGGGTGCTCTGTGCATTCACTTGGAGACACCATACCAGAGCTGTAAAAAAGTCTCCATGCATTTAAAAGTATTGCGATTTTACATAAGTTCTCTCATCACAGGGGAGCTTTCTTTGACGTTAATAATGATAATATACCTTTCAATATTGGGAAACCCACGGATCAAAGAAAAAAATCACAAAGGGACTTAGAAAATACCTCACACTGAATAATAAAAGAACACAACTTCCTACAATTAGTGGGAGGCAGTGAAAGAAGTGATAGGAGGAACATGTATTGCTCTAAATGCTTGTGTTAGAAAAGAGTCAGGACATAAAATCAGTGACCTAACAGTCCATTTAGAGATGCTAGAAGAAGAAGAGCAAAGGAAACCTGAAATGAGTTGACTGAAGTAAGAGAGGAAATCAGTGCTAGAAAGCAGATTATGGACGCAATGAACACAGCCATATGCTCGTTTTCAAAAAGAGCAACAAAACTGAGAATGCCCTAGAAAGACCAATCAAGGGAAAATAGGAAGAACGCTAATCACCGGTGTCAGGAGTGCAAGAGGGCTAACACTACTGATCAGACGTACGTGCAAAAGAGACTATAGGGATGTTATGGAAATGTGTATGCCAAAGAATCTGCAAACTTGAATAATTCCTTGGGAAAGAGGCAACTTCCTAAAACTCATGCCAGAAATGTAGAAAAGGTGACTAGCCTTCTATCTTGAAGTTATTTAATGGATCAAAAAAGTTTCTTAAAATCAAATAAACAAAACAGGGCAGGGAGGGGCAGTAGGGCGGGCTGTGTGGCACAAACATGATCCTCTCCTCTTTACACTCACAGGCCGATTCCCACACTTCGACAGTCTGTGCACACCTGTTTGATCACGTCCTCCCACTCTCAGGGCCTCGAAGATGGCGACGGCTCTGGCGATGCTGCGGGACTGGTGCGGCTGGGTGGGCGTGAACGCGCAGCACTGTCTGCTCATCCTGGGCATCCCAGACGACTGCGAGGACCAGGAATTCCGGGAGGCCGTGCAGGCTGCCCTGTGCTCCCTGGGCAGGTACCGAGTGCTGGGCAAAGTCTTCAGGAAGGACTTGGGGCCCAAGGTTGCCCTGGTCGAGTTTGCTGAGGATTTGAACCGAAGCTTGATCCCCAGACACATACCAGGCAAGGGGGGGCCCTGGACTGTGGTCTGCCTGCCCCAGGTCCATGATACTGACTCACAGGATCGACCCAATTTCCCTGCACAGCCCCAGAGACAAGCAGTGGTTGGCAGGGCGGTAGAGGTGGGGGCCGCTGGGGAGGAGGGAGCCTCAGGTGAGGCGGGAGCTGGAGGTGAGGCAGGAACTGCAGGTGAGGCAGGAGCTGCAGGTATGGAAGGAGCCACAGGTATGGAGGGAGCTGCAGGTGAGGCAGGAGCTGCAGATGAGGCAGGGGCTGCAGGTGAGGAGGGAGCCTCAGGTGAGGCAGGAGGTGCAGATGAGGCAGGGGCTGCAGGTGAGGAGGGAGCCTCAGGTGAGGCAGGAGCTGCAGATGAGGAAGGGGCTGCAGGTGAGGCAGGAGCTGCAGATGAGGAAGGGGCTGCAGGGGAGGAGGGAGCCTCAGGTGAGGCAGGAGCTGCAGACGAGGAAGGGGCTGCAGGTGAGGAGGGAGCCGCAGGTGAGGAGGGAGCCGCAGGGGAGGCAGGAGCCGCAGATGAGGAAGGGGCTGCAGGGGAGGCAGGAGCCGCAGATGAGGAAGGGGCTGCAGGTGAGCCAGGAGCCGCAGATGAGGAAGGGGCTGCAGGTGAGGAGGGACCCTCAGGTGAGGCAGGAGCTGCAGATGAGGAAGGGGCTGCAGGGGAGGAGGGAGCCGCAGATGAGGCAGGAGCTGAAGATGAGGAATTGGCTGCAGGTGAGGAGGGAGCCTCAGGTGAGGAGGGAGCCGCAGGGGAGGCAGGAGCCGCAGATGAGGAAGGGGCTGCAGGGGAGGCAGGAGCCGCAGATGAGGAAGGGGCTGCAGGGGAGGCAGGAGCTGCAGATGAGGAAGGGGCTGCAGGTGAGGCAGGAGCTGCAGATGAGGAAGGGGCTGCAGGGGAGGAGGGAGCCGCAGGGGAGGCAGGAGCTGCAGATGAGGAAGGGGCTGCAGGTGAGCCAGGAGCCTCAGGTGAGGCCGGAGCTGCAGATGGGGAAGGGGCTGCAGGGGAGGAGAGAGCCACAGGTGAGGAGGGAGCCGCAGGGGAGGCAGGAGCTGCAGATGAGGAAGAGGCTGCAGGGGAGGCAGGAGCCGCAGATGAGGCGGGAGCCGCAGGTATGGAGGGAGCTGCAGGTGAGGTGGGAGCCGCAGGCGAGGCAGGGGCTGCAGATGGAATGTCAGACGAGGAGGGAGCTGCAGGTGACACGGGAGTTGCAGGGGTGACAGGATCTCTGAGTCGGGCAGGGGCTGCAGGCGAGGCGGGGGCTCCAGGTGAGGAAGCCGCTGCGGCTGTGGCAGGCATCCTGGATGAGGCAGGGGCCTGGACCCAGCCGTGGAGGCTGGCCTTGCAGTCCGTGCTAGAGAACATGGGCTACCAGGAGCTGAGAACCTTCTCCGGGATGGAAGAGCCGGGCCACGGGGAAGAGTCCTTCGAGAGCTGGCTGGACAACGCCAATGACATGCTGTACCTGTGGCGCCACGTGTCCGAGAGGGAGAGGAGGCGGAGGCTGCTGGAGAGCTTGGGCGGCCCCGCGCTGGACCTCCTGTGCGGCCTCCTGGAGGAAGATCCCGACCTGGCTGCCCAGGACTGCCTGGCCGCGCTGGTGCATGCGTTTGGGAACCAGGGCACCCCGGGGACCGCTCGGCTGAAGTTCGAGACGTGTGCCCAGCGGCCCCAGGAGACCCTCTCTGCGTACGTGATGCGCCTGGAGGGCCTGCTGCAGGCAGCCCTGGAGAAGGGGGCCATCCACCCGGCCATGGCGGACCGGGCGCGCACCCGGCAGGTGCTGATGCGGGCCCGGCTGAACCGCACGCTCCAGCACAAGCTGAGGAGGCTGCGGCTGGAGAGGAGGCCTCCTGGCTTCGTGGGGATGCTGTGGCTCATCCGGGAGACCGAGGCCTGGGAGGCCGGCCCAGCTGCGGGTGAGCAGTTCCCGGGGGAAGGAGAGGCCCGGGCAGAGGTTGGAGACCTGGCAGCCGTCCCAGCCGCCCCGGCCCATGAATGGGGTGCCCCGGCCGCCCTGGCCCACGAGGTCATCACCGAGGGCACCACTGCAGATGGAACCGAGGCCTCCCCGGCCGGTGCAGAGACCGCGGCCCAGGCTGCCCTTTCCGAGGAAGGTAGCCCCGAGGCCCCCGCAGCCCGTGAAGAGACCAGTGAGGAAGCTGATGGCAGCGCCGGGGCTGGTGAGGCTGCCCCTGAAGATCGTGGTGCCACCAGGGCAGCCCCTGCCCCTGGGGAGACCAGCAAGGTCTCTGCTGCCAGTCAGGAAGATGGATGTGCCCCCAGCCCTGCGGGCCTAGGTCAGGCAGGACCCTCAGATGACCCCGGGGCCCCCATGCCTGCCCAGATGGGCAGGGCTTCCCCAGTGCCCTCAGGAGGTCCTGGCTGGGAGCCAGAGGGCCTCACCCAGGCAGGAGACCGGGAGGCTGAGGAGCCCCCCGGGGAGGGCTTCAAGCCCACCCCAGAGGAGCTAGGAAGCGAGGACGGGGCTGCAGAGAGGAGCACCCCTGAGTCCTCCTCGGGCCAGTAAGCTCAGCAGGCCCAGGGGTCGCCATGCCCAGAGGCAGGGTAGATCAGGCCAGGCGACCTCCTGGTCCCATGTCAGGGGCCATCTCCAGGTGCCTGGTCCTCCCTCCGGAGAGGGGACCCCTCTTCAGCCTCCCCTGGGGCAGGCTGCTTCCTGTACTGGGAAGCCCAAATGTGATGTGTCCATGTAGGTCTTGTAGTGACCCAGGTGTCAAGGAGCCTCCCACCCCGGCCCCTGTTCCCCTCCCCCCCAACACACACACCCTAGCCATCGTGCCCCTGCAGAGCCCTGAGGTGCGCGTGGACCCGGGCCGGGGGTCCCCGCCTACCCGGGCGGCCACCCCTGGGCCCAGCCACCTGCCGTGGGCTTCAGCACCAGCCAAGGCTCTGCCCACTGTGGGCCAGTGTCGTGAGCACGACGCGTGCTTTCTGGGTGTAGATGCAGGCCCAGCGCTGCTTGTTCTTGTGGAGATGTGCGTGTGTTCTTCTCCGAGCAGTTCCCCCCACCCCGGTCCCAGCGCAGAGACCCGAGCCCAGTCCCAGGAGCGGGTGGGAAGGACGGCAAGGACGAGGCCATGGCTGGCGCCCAGCATGGGACCTCGGGAAGGAAGACCTCGACCAGCGCCTGTGGTCTGCTGGGTCACCCAGCCCGTTGTTCCTCGAGACTCAGCGGCGTCCTCGGCTGGGTGGCGCGTGCCCTGCTGTGTGACTGTCCAGTGCCCGCCATAGGGCAGGGCCAGGCCCCGGGCATGTGGTCCCCGGGGGGGAGCGGGCATCGCCGGAGCCCGTCGTCCTGGCGAGAGGCCGCCCGCGGGGCCCTCAGGAAGGGAGACTGTGGGGGGAGGGAGGGCCACCGGGTCGGGGGGGCAGCGGAAGCACCTCGTTGGGGACCCCGGGAGGAGGGGGCCGGGACCCGTGGGCTCCAGTGACCGTTACAAGTTTCTCTCTGTGTTGTCATGCCCTCTCTTCAATGGTTTCAGTCCATGTTTCTCTTCCATAAATTTTCCTGAAAGTTTCATCTGTGTCTGGCCTCTGCTGTGGGCAATCGAGGGGCAGGGCTGCTGGGGGTTGGGGGCGGGGGGGCCAGAGTAGGGTTCCTGCTCAGCACCCGTGGGAGACCTCTCCAGTGAGAGGGTAGGGTAGGCACTCTGCAGAGCGGGACATGCTGAGGGCTTTTCTTCTATTTTATAGGTTAAGTGTGAAGTGTTGGGGTTCAATTTGTTCTCATGCTGGGATGGTCGTGTGTCCTATGTGTTTTGAAAATGGGTGGGGTGATCCTGGCTTTCCCCTTCACTGGGGGCCGGTGCCGCAGGCATCCGGTGCCTGGGATCCAGGACCGCTCGATGGGCATGATGCGCGGAGTGGAGCCTCGAAACAAGGAACTGTCCTGCCGGGTGGTCTCCGGCCTCCTCCATGAGAAAGCCGGTATTAGACTGATAGAGCTGTGAAAAAGCCCAAGTGTATTTTTTTTTACATAATTGTTTTAAGGTTTTTGTTTTGTTTTGTTTTGTTTTGTTTTTGTTTTTGTTTTTGTTTTTTTGGGAGTGGACCATGTTTAAAGTCTTTATTGAATTTGCTACAATATTGCTTCTGTGTTTTGTTCTGGATTTTTGGCCATGAGGCATATGAGATCTTAGCTCCCTGACCAGGGATGGAACCCTCACCCCCTGCATTGGGAAGGCGAAGGCTTCACCACTGGATTACCAGGGAAGGCCCCCCAAATATATTTTAACTTGAGAGATCCTAAACTGGAACAACAGCGAGCGCTTACCAAGCAGCTGAAAACCAAGCCTGGACACTTGTGGGGTTTCTGGGAGAGCGGGCACAGACATCCCCACACCAGCTCTACCTGCAAACAGATGTGCTCTCGAGGAGAAGAAAGGACCGGGCTGGTGACGTGCACAGGGCGAAGGCCCAGTCGCGTGGGGGGTGGTGGGCAGGGGTGCCCTCTGAAGGGGTAACGTGCAGGGATGTGGGGAACTGGGTTTCATGCTAAGGGCAGTGGACACTTTTCATTCCTTCCGTCCCGGGAATTTGCCACTTTATGCGGCTGAGCTCACCTCCCACAAGAGGAGCAGAAGATACCAGGTGTGCAGTCTCCCAAGTTCCCTTGCAGCCAGATGTGGGCACAGGACTGGGACCCATCAATCAGATGTGCCTGCTGCCAGCTGAGCCTGGGGCCAGAGCTGGGAAGAGCGGGGGCCACACAGATCCCACTCAGGTGGGCAGGTGGCGGCAGGGGCAATCAGACCTGTTTCTCAAGAAGCGGTGGCGGCCATGGTTGTCATGGCAGCACCCGAGTCCCACGTGGGTGGTGCAGACCACAGTGTCTGTGCTCAGTGGTGGGAGGGAGGGAGCTGAAGGCGTGCCTTCGCCAGCCCAGCACCGTGGCGTGCTTCAGAGCCTCGTTCCTCTCTGCAGAGCCTCCGGGCCTGGCTCTGCAGCCCTGCCCGAATGCTGATGGGACACCCGCCGTGCTTCAGCTAATCCCCTTTGTGCTTCCACTGGCCAGTCTGCTTGTCTTGTGTGCTACTAAGCACCACGATGGAATAGGTTTCTGCAGAGGCCATCTGATCTCCCACTGCATTAAGTGCTCCCTAGCCCAGGCTTAGGGGCAGCACTTGCTCTTGGAACTTGACAGCTCTTTACAGGGCCCTTTATTGGTTCCTCCTACTGCATCCTTCTTTTAACGTTAGTGTTTGTTAATAGTTATGAATATTTAGAGGCTTCATGTTACTTGTTGGAAGATAGATCAATAGAGATGATCCATTCTGAGAAAGTGGGAGGGAAAAAGACTTTTCTAAACAAAGGCAAAGCGAACCAAAAAAACCTCAGCGAGCTCTGGAACAATATATAGAGATCTAACACGTGTAGTTGGGATCCCAGAAAAGAAGAGGGAGAACAGGGAAGAAAAACTACCGGAAGGAATAATGACTGACCTCTCCACAATTTGGAGATAGACGTAATTTACAAATTCAAGAAGTTCAGTGAACCCCAAGTAGAGTAAGTACAAAGAAAAACCACATATAGACACATCATGGTCAAACTACTGAAAACAAACAATAAAGAGAATGTCTTGAAAGCAGTCTGAGTTAGATGAAGCACTATATATGGGAGAACATGAATAAGAAAACCTAGAGTTCTCATCAGAAGCAATGAAAACCAGGAGACAGTAGAACATTTTAGAATGCTGAACAACAACAAGAAATAACTTTCAACTCAGGACTCTATCTATATTCAGGGAAAAGATCCTTTAAGAATGAAGGTAGGGACTTCCCTGGTGGCGCAGTGGTTAGGAACCCGCCTGCCAATGCAGGGGAAACGGGTTTGAGCCCTGGTCCAGGAAGATCCCACGTTCTGCGGAGCAACTAAGCCCGTGTGCCGCCACTACGGAGCCTGTGCTCTAGAGTCCACGAGCCACAGCTGCTGAGCCCATGTGCCACAACCACTGAAGCCTGTGTGCCTAGAGCCCATGCTCTGCAACAAGAGAAGCCCGAGCACCCCAACAAGGGGTAGCCCCTGCTCTCCGCAACTAGGGAAAGTCCACTCGCAGCAACAAACACTCAGCACAGCCAAGAGCTAAATAAATAAATATATAAAAAAATGAAGGTAAAAGAAGGACCTTTTGAAATAGAGGAAAACTAAGAGAATTCACCAACTGATCTGCACTAAAAGAAATGCTAAAGGAGGTCTTTCCACCTGAAGACACATGCTAGTAGAGGGAAAAGTTGATCTTAGGGTAGAGAGGAAGCACACCAGAAATGGTAAATGTGTGGGTAAACTTTTAAACATTAAACAACACTTAGTTGCTCTTAATTTCTTCATTAGACACGTGACTATTTAAAGTAAAAGTTATAACCGTATATTATAGGTTTTATAATCTATGTAGACATAATACACATGGCCACTACAGCATAAAAGATGGGGTAGAGGGGTGATGGATGAATCTATGTGGTAGAAAGGTTCTTACATGTATGTGAAGTGGTGCAATGTTAACCACAACCAGACGGTGAAAAGGATATACAGTAAGTCCCTTACATATGAACCTTCAAGCTGTGAACTTTCAAAGACGCAAACACACGTTCGCACGTCCAATCATGTAAGTTAGTGCACGTGTCTGGCGTACATTGTCATGTGCATGCATCCTCTACAAGTGGCTGTGCTTTTGTGTACTCTGCTGTACAGTACGGTATAAAGTGCAGTAGCACGGTGTCTTTCTTTCAAGCCCAGGATGTCTGGAAGCAAGCGTAAAAGCAGCGGTGATGTAGCTGGTACTGCTAACAAGTGCCAAGCGACAATGATGGAATTGGAGGCCCAGAGAAAGGATGAAGAGAGACAAGAGGAAGAAGAAGTAACCGAAGAACCGGAGAGATTCACGACACAGGAGATGGCAAGGGGATTTTCTGTATTTGAGGAGGCACTGTTAGTTTTTGAGGCACAAGACCCGAATGTAGGATGGTACATGAAGATTGCAGCCGCCATTCAGAAAGCAGTCCGGTGCTACTGTGTCATGACGAGAAAAAAAGAGCTACTGCCCAGACTTCACTGGGTCGTTTTTTCAAGAGAGTAGATGCAATTGAATCCAGCAAGGAGCCAGAACCTGTGCCATCAGTGTCAGGCATGAGTGGAATGGCAGCTTGTCTTCCGTCTCCTATTGCTGATGGTCCTCCAGCTCTACCATCTCCCACCTCCCCTCCCTCCTCCAGTCAGTAACTCTTCTTGCCTGTTCACGTGATGCCAGCCCCTGGATGCCAGCTGTTGTACTCTACTACCGTACTTTTCAAGGTACCGTGCTGTAAGATTAAAAATGTTTATTTTTTGTGTTTGTTTTGTATGTATTATTTGTGTGAAAAGCATTATAAACCTATTACAATATAGTGCTATACAGCCGACTGTGTGAGTTGGGTACCTAGGCTGACTTTGTTGGACTTGTGAACAAATTGGACTTACCAACGCTCTCGGAACAGACAATTTTCATATGTAGGGGACTTGTATATTAGACTGTCTAGAGTAATGCAAAGTGAAAATTGCCTAAAGGGCAGTAGATAAGTTAAAATGTAATTTAGAAAATTATTTCAGGCAGGAAAAGGGGAACATAGGAACAAAAATAGATGGACAGACAATGCTATGGAGTGACTATTCGTACCCGCCCCCCCCCCCCCCAATTCACCTGTTAAATTCCAACCCCCAAAGTCATGGGATTTGGAGGTAGGGGTCTTTGGGAAGTGATTAGCCCATGAGGGTGGAGCCCTCCTAAACGAGATTAGTGCCCTGTTAAAGAGACCCCTGAGGGCTCGCTCATCGTCTTCTGCCATGTGAGAAGATGGCTAGTGGATACAACTAGACAAGAAATCAGTAAATGTAAAGAATAGCTTTGTGACATGATGAATCACAGTAGCAAACAAACTATAAAGACAAATTGACCAATTTGCCGCAAGGGGTTCTCCATCTCCAAGTTTACTCCTCCAACTCCGCCTCCTCGCAGGGAGGCCTTTTTATTGGTGGACGGCCAATGGGCGTGGCTTTTGCTTCAGGAGGCGCCAGACCTTGGGACATCAAGTCCTTAGTGCTCACCCCCTGTTGCCACAGTAGCAAAGTGCCTCCTCAAGTGCTCTTCTGGTCCAATCATTTTCCTTGTGAGGAGGCACCTAGACCTTTCCCCCCTCATCTTCCTGGGGCTTCTGGGAAACCCACGCGGCATTCGCACAGAGTGCTTGGGACCGGCTGCCGCACAGTTCCTGGCTGCCCTGCTGAGCCGAGCTCCTCACACCCTTTCGAGCGGGACTCCGGAGTCGTCCACAGAGTCGGAGGAAGTAAGCAGACAGGCCGGGGGCTTGGCTGGGGGCTGGAGTCCGCGCTTCCCGGGGCCTTGGGTAGGGATGCCTTCGCTGCCCCGGCGAGGAGTGGAGGCGGGGGGAGGCCTAACGTCTACTCTCTTGGGGGTGGGGGTGCAGCAGCAGAGGGCGGGGGGCTGAAGGGGGGCTGAGGGACGGGGCCCCCACTGGGAGGGTCTGAGGGGAGGATGGCTGGCTGCCGGGGTGGCTGGTGGGGGGCGTTCTGGTGTGGGGGTGCCTAGGGTGGGGCAAATGGCTGAGCGTGTGTGGGGCTCGGAGGGGAGGGCTTCCTGCCGAGAGAGCCGGCTTTGGGAACCTGAGGAGAGGACTGCTGGCTGCCGGGGTGGGGAGGGCGGGAGAGCGGGGCCCCCACGCCGAGACATGAGGGGAGGGCTAACGGCTGCCGCGTGTGGCGCGAGGCAGGGGGAGCTCCTGGCTGCGGGGGGTCGATGGGGAGGACTCCCTGGCGTGGGTGCGGGAGGCGTTAGGGGAGCTACGAGCTACGCGTGAGGGGGCTGGGGGGGGGACGCTCGTGGCCGGAAGGGGGCTCCGGCCCCCGGGTGGCGTGAGGCAAGAGGGGTGGCCTGCATCTGGGGTGTGAGAGGCGAAAGCTCCTGGCGCTGAGGCGGCTCGTGGGAGGGCTCCCCCTTGCGCGGAGGTGAGAGGGCACGTCTGCTCTCTAAGCGTGCGGGGGCGCCCTGCTTCCAGGGCGTGGAGCAGAGTGCCAGCAGCTGGTTGGGGGGAGGGGGGAGTGGGGACGTGGAGTGGCGGGTGGGCGGGCGGGCGGGGGGCGGGGCGGCAAGGAGCCGCTTGGCCACGAGGCGTGCGAGTGATTCTGAGAAGGGGAGGCACTGAGGCTGCTGTGATCTGGTGGAGGTTGTTGGCCGTGGCAGGTGGATTTGTGGGGGTTCAGGTAGGGGCTCTGTCCCACAGCAGTAGGACGTGAGAGGCTCCAGGTCGCCTCCTTCCAGGTGGCACAGGAATTGCAGTAGTGGGAAGGTTACGGCCCTGGCCCCCACACAAAATATACAGATGCTTTGCAAGGGTGCTCTGTGCATTCACTTGGAGACACCATACCAGAGCTGTAAAAAAGTCTCCATGCATTTAAAAGTATTGCGATTTTACATAAGTTCTCTCATCACAGGGGAGCTTTCTTTGACGTTAATAATGATAATATACCTTTCAATATTGGGAAACCCACGGATCAAAGAAAAAAATCACAAAGGGACTTAGAAAATACCTCACACTGAATAATAAAAGAACACAACTTCCTACAATTAGTGGGAGGCAGTGAAAGAAGTGATAGGAGGAACATGTATTGCTCTAAATGCTTGTGTTAGAAAAGAGTCAGGACATAAAATCAGTGACCTAACAGTCCATTTAGAGATGCTAGAAGAAGAAGAGCAAAGGAAACCTGAAATGAGTTGACTGAAGTAAGAGAGGAAATCAGTGCTAGAAAGCAGATTATGGACGCAATGAACACAGCCATATGCTCGTTTTCAAAAAGAGCAACAAAACTGAGAATGCCCTAGAAAGACCAATCAAGGGAAAATAGGAAGAACGCTAATCACCGGTGTCAGGAGTGCAAGAGGGCTAACACTACTGATCAGACGTACGTGCAAAAGAGACTATAGGGATGTTATGGAAATGTGTATGCCAAAGAATCTGCAAACTTGAATAATTCCTTGGGAAAGAGGCAACTTCCTAAAACTCATGCCAGAAATGTAGAAAAGGTGACTAGCCTTCTATCTTGAAGTTATTTAATGGATCAAAAAAGTTTCTTAAAATCAAATAAACAAAACAGGGCAGGGAGGGGCAGTAGGGCGGGCTGTGTGGCACAAACATGATCCTCTCCTCTTTACACTCACAGGCCGATTCCCACACTTCGACAGTCTGTGCACACCTGTTTGATCACGTCCTCCCACTCTCAGGGCCTCGAAGATGGCGACGGCTCTGGCGATGCTGCGGGACTGGTGCGGCTGGGTGGGCGTGAACGCGCAGCACTGTCTGCTCATCCTGGGCATCCCAGACGACTGCGAGGACCAGGAATTCCGGGAGGCCGTGCAGGCTGCCCTGTGCTCCCTGGGCAGGTACCGAGTGCTGGGCAAAGTCTTCAGGAAGGACTTGGGGCCCAAGGTTGCCCTGGTCGAGTTTGCTGAGGATTTGAACCGAAGCTTGATCCCCAGACACATACCAGGCAAGGGGGGGCCCTGGACTGTGGTCTGCCTGCCCCAGGTCCATGATACTGACTCACAGGATCGACCCAATTTCCCTGCACAGCCCCAGAGACAAGCAGTGGTTGGCAGGGCGGTAGAGGTGGGGGCCGCTGGGGAGGAGGGAGCCTCAGGTGAGGCGGGAGCTGGAGGTGAGGCAGGAACTGCAGGTGAGGCAGGAGCTGCAGGTATGGAAGGAGCCACAGGTATGGAGGGAGCTGCAGGTGAGGCAGGAGCTGCAGATGAGGCAGGGGCTGCAGGTGAGGAGGGAGCCTCAGGTGAGGCAGGAGGTGCAGATGAGGCAGGGGCTGCAGGTGAGGAGGGAGCCTCAGGTGAGGCAGGAGCTGCAGATGAGGAAGGGGCTGCAGGTGAGGCAGGAGCTGCAGATGAGGAAGGGGCTGCAGGGGAGGAGGGAGCCTCAGGTGAGGCAGGAGCTGCAGACGAGGAAGGGGCTGCAGGTGAGGAGGGAGCCGCAGGTGAGGAGGGAGCCGCAGGGGAGGCAGGAGCCGCAGATGAGGAAGGGGCTGCAGGGGAGGCAGGAGCCGCAGATGAGGAAGGGGCTGCAGGTGAGCCAGGAGCCGCAGATGAGGAAGGGGCTGCAGGTGAGGAGGGACCCTCAGGTGAGGCAGGAGCTGCAGATGAGGAAGGGGCTGCAGGGGAGGAGGGAGCCGCAGATGAGGCAGGAGCTGAAGATGAGGAATTGGCTGCAGGTGAGGAGGGAGCCTCAGGTGAGGAGGGAGCCGCAGGGGAGGCAGGAGCCGCAGATGAGGAAGGGGCTGCAGGGGAGGCAGGAGCCGCAGATGAGGAAGGGGCTGCAGGGGAGGCAGGAGCTGCAGATGAGGAAGGGGCTGCAGGTGAGGCAGGAGCCGCAGATGAGGAAGGGGCTGCAGGGGAGGCAGGAGCTGCAGATGAGGAAGGGGCTGCAGGTGAGGCAGGAGCTGCAGATGAGGAAGGGGCTGCAGGGGAGGAGGGAGCCGCAGGGGAGGCAGGAGCTGCAGATGAGGAAGGGGCTGCAGGTGAGCCAGGAGCCTCAGGTGAGGCCGGAGCTGCAGATGGGGAAGGGGCTGCAGGGGAGGAGAGAGCCACAGGTGAGGAGGGAGCCGCAGGGGAGGCAGGAGCTGCAGATGAGGAAGAGGCTGCAGGGGAGGCAGGAGCCGCAGATGAGGCGGGAGCCGCAGGTATGGAGGGAGCTGCAGGTGAGGTGGGAGCCGCAGGCGAGGCAGGGGCTGCAGATGGAATGTCAGACGAGGAGGGAGCTGCAGGTGACACGGGAGTTGCAGGGGTGACAGGATCTCTGAGTCGGGCAGGGGCTGCAGGCGAGGCGGGGGCTCCAGGTGAGGAAGCCGCTGCGGCTGTGGCAGGCATCCTGGATGAGGCAGGGGCCTGGACCCAGCCGTGGAGGCTGGCCTTGCAGTCCGTGCTAGAGAACATGGGCTACCAGGAGCTGAGAACCTTCTCCGGGATGGAAGAGCCGGGCCACGGGGAAGAGTCCTTCGAGAGCTGGCTGGACAACGCCAATGACATGCTGTACCTGTGGCGCCACGTGTCCGAGAGGGAGAGGAGGCGGAGGCTGCTGGAGAGCTTGGGCGGCCCCGCGCTGGACCTCCTGTGCGGCCTCCTGGAGGAAGATCCCGACCTGGCTGCCCAGGACTGCCTGGCCGCGCTGGTGCATGCGTTTGGGAACCAGGGCACCCCGGGGACCGCTCGGCTGAAGTTCGAGACGTGTGCCCAGCGGCCCCAGGAGACCCTCTCTGCGTACGTGATGCGCCTGGAGGGCCTGCTGCAGGCAGCCCTGGAGAAGGGGGCCATCCACCCGGCCATGGCGGACCGGGCGCGCACCCGGCAGGTGCTGATGCGGGCCCGGCTGAACCGCACGCTCCAGCACAAGCTGAGGAGGCTGCGGCTGGAGAGGA
This sequence comes from Hippopotamus amphibius kiboko, assembly GCF_030028045.1. Taxonomy (NCBI): domain Eukaryota; kingdom Metazoa; phylum Chordata; class Mammalia; order Artiodactyla; family Hippopotamidae; genus Hippopotamus; species Hippopotamus amphibius. The sequence goes on from NC_080203.1 coordinate 3,475,328, forward strand.
GGCCTCCTGGCTTCGTGGGGATGCTGTGGCTCATCCGGGAGACCGAGGCCTGGGAGGCCGGCCCAGCTGCGGGTGAGCAGTTCCCGGGGGAAGGAGAGGCCCGGGCAGAGGTTGGAGACCTGGCAGCCGTCCCAGCCGCCCCGGCCCATGAATGGGGTGCCCCGGCCGCCCTGGCCCACGAGGTCATCACCGAGGGCACCACTGCAGATGGAACCGAGGCCTCCCCGGCCGGTGCAGAGACCGCGGCCCAGGCTGCCCTTTCCGAGGAAGGTAGCCCCGAGGCCCCCGCAGCCCGTGAAGAGACCAGTGAGGAAGCTGATGGCAGCGCCGGGGCTGGTGAGGCTGCCCCTGAAGATCGTGGTGCCACCAGGGCAGCCCCTGCCCCTGGGGAGACCAGCAAGGTCTCTGCTGCCAGTCAGGAAGATGGATGTGCCCCCAGCCCTGCGGGCCTAGGTCAGGCAGGACCCTCAGATGACCCCGGGGCCCCCATGCCTGCCCAGATGGGCAGGGCTTCCCCAGTGCCCTCAGGAGGTCCTGGCTGGGAGCCAGAGGGCCTCACCCAGGCAGGAGACCGGGAGGCTGAGGAGCCCCCCGGGGAGGGCTTCAAGCCCACCCCAGAGGAGCTAGGAAGCGAGGACGGGGCTGCAGAGAGGAGCACCCCTGAGTCCTCCTCGGGCCAGTAAGCTCAGCAGGCCCAGGGGTCGCCATGCCCAGAGGCAGGGTAGATCAGGCCAGGCGACCTCCTGGTCCCATGTCAGGGGCCATCTCCAGGTGCCTGGTCCTCCCTCCGGAGAGGGCACCCCTCTTCAGCCTCCCCTGGGGCAGGCTGCTTCCTGTACTGGGAAGCCCAAATGTGATGTGTCCATGTAGGTCTTGTAGTGACCCAGGTGTCAAGGAGCCTCCCACCCCGGCCCCTGTTCCCCTCCCCCCCAACACACACACCCTAGCCATCGTGCCCCTGCAGAGCCCTGAGGTGCGCGTGGACCCGGGCCGGGGGTCCCCGCCTACCCGGGCGGCCACCCCTGGGCCCAGCCACCTGCCGTGGGCTTCAGCACCAGCCAAGGCTCTGCCCACTGTGGGCCAGTGTCGTGAGCACGACGCGTGCTTTCTGGGTGTAGATGCAGGCCCAGCGCTGCTTGTTCTTGTGGAGATGTGCGTGTGTTCTTCTCCGAGCAGTTCCCCCCACCCCGGTCCCAGCGCAGAGACCCGAGCCCAGTCCCAGGAGCGGGTGGGAAGGACGGCAAGGACGAGGCCATGGCTGGCGCCCAGCATGGGACCTCGGGAAGGAAGACCTCGACCAGCGCCTGTGGTCTGCTGGGTCACCCAGCCCGTTGTTCCTCGAGACTCAGCGGCGTCCTCGGCTGGGTGGCGCGTGCCCTGCTGTGTGACTGTCCAGTGCCCGCCATAGGGCAGGGCCAGGCCCCGGGCATGTGGTCCCCGGGGGGGAGCGGGCATCGCCGGAGCCCGTCGTCCTGGCGAGAGGCCGCCCGCGGGGCCCTCAGGAAGGGAGACTGTGGGGGGAGGGAGGGCCACCGGGTCGGGGGGGCAGCGGAAGCACCTCGTTGGGGACCCCGGGAGGAGGGGGCCGGGACCCGTGGGCTCCAGTGACCGTTACAAGTTTCTCTCTGTGTTGTCATGCCCTCTCTTCAATGGTTTCAGTCCATGTTTCTCTTCCATAAATTTTCCTGAAAGTTTCATCTGTGTCTGGCCTCTGCTGTGGGCAATCGAGGGGCAGGGCTGCTGGGGGTTGGGGGCGGGGGGGCCAGAGTAGGGTTCCTGCTCAGCACCCGTGGGAGACCTCTCCAGTGAGAGGGTAGGGTAGGCACTCTGCAGAGCGGGACATGCTGAGGGCTTTTCTTCTATTTTATAGGTTAAGTGTGAAGTGTTGGGGTTCAATTTGTTCTCATGCTGGGATGGTCGTGTGTCCTATGTGTTTTGAAAATGGGTGGGGTGATCCTGGCTTTCCCCTTCACTGGGGGCCGGTGCCGCAGGCATCCGGTGCCTGGGATCCAGGACCGCTCGATGGGCATGATGCGCGGAGTGGAGCCTCGAAACAAGGAACTGTCCTGCCGGGTGGTCTCCGGCCTCCTCCATGAGAAAGCCGGTATTAGACTGATAGAGCTGTGAAAAAGCCCAAGTGTATTTTTTTTTACATAATTGTTTTAAGGTTTTTGTTTTGTTTTGTTTTGTTTTGTTTTTGTTTTTGTTTTTGTTTTTTTGGGAGTGGACCATGTTTAAAGTCTTTATTGAATTTGCTACAATATTGCTTCTGTGTTTTGTTCTGGATTTTTGGCCATGAGGCATATGAGATCTTAGCTCCCTGACCAGGGATGGAACCCTCACCCCCTGCATTGGGAAGGCGAAGGCTTCACCACTGGATTACCAGGGAAGGCCCCCCAAATATATTTTAACTTGAGAGATCCTAAACTGGAACAACAGCGAGCGCTTACCAAGCAGCTGAAAACCAAGCCTGGACACTTGTGGGGTTTCTGGGAGAGCGGGCACAGACATCCCCACACCAGCTCTACCTGCAAACAGATGTGCTCTCGAGGAGAAGAAAGGACCGGGCTGGTGACGTGCACAGGGCGAAGGCCCAGTCGCGTGGGGGGTGGTGGGCAGGGGTGCCCTCTGAAGGGGTAACGTTCAGGGATGTGGGGAACTGGGTTTCATGCTAAGGGCAGTGGACACTTTTCATTCCTTCCGTCCCGGGAATTTGCCACTTTATGCGGCTGAGCTCACCTCCCACAAGAGGAGCAGAAGATACCAGGTGTGCAGTCTCCCAAGTTCCCTTGCAGCCAGATGTGGGCACAGGACTGGGACCCATCAATCAGATGTGCCTGCTGCCAGCTGAGCCTGGGGCCAGAGCTGGGAAGAGCGGGGGCCACACAGATCCCACTCAGGTGGGCAGGTGGCGGCAGGGGCAATCAGACCTGTTTCTCAAGAAGCGGTGGCGGCCATGGTTGTCATGGCAGCACCCGAGTCCCACGTGGGTGGTGCAGACCACAGTGTCTGTGCTCAGTGGTGGGAGGGAGGGAGCTGAAGGCGTGCCTTCGCCAGCCCAGCACCGTGGCGTGCTTCAGAGCCTCGTTCCTCTCTGCAGAGCCTCCGGGCCTGGCTCTGCAGCCCTGCCCGAATGCTGATGGGACACCCGCCGTGCTTCAGCTAATCCCCTTTGTGCTTCCACTGGCCAGTCTGCTTGTCTTGTGTGCTACTAAGCACCACGATGGAATAGGTTTCTGCAGAGGCCATCTGATCTCCCACTGCATTAAGTGCTCCCTAGCCCAGGCTTAGGGGCAGCACTTGCTCTTGGAACTTGACAGCTCTTTACAGGGCCCTTTATTGGTTCCTCCTACTGCATCCTTCTTTTAACGTTAGTGTTTGTTAATAGTTATGAATATTTAGAGGCTTCATGTTACTTGTTGGAAGATAGATCAATAGAGATGATCCATTCTGAGAAAGTGGGAGGGAAAAAGACTTTTCTAAACAAAGGCAAAGCGAACCAAAAAAACCTCAGCGAGCTCTGGAACAATATATAGAGATCTAACACGTGTAGTTGGGATCCCAGAAAAGAAGAGGGAGAACAGGGAAGAAAAACTACCGGAAGGAATAATGACTGACCTCTCCACAATTTGGAGATAGACGTAATTTACAAATTCAAGAAGTTCAGTGAACCCCAAGTAGAGTAAGTACAAAGAAAAACCACATATAGACACATCATGGTCAAACTACTGAAAACAAACAATAAAGAGAATGTCTTGAAAGCAGTCTGAGTTAGATGAAGCACTATATATGGGAGAACATGAATAAGAAAACCTAGAGTTCTCATCAGAAGCAATGAAAACCAGGAGACAGTAGAACATTTTAGAATGCTGAACAACAACAAGAAATAACTTTCAACTCAGGACTCTATCTATATTCAGGGAAAAGATCCTTTAAGAATGAAGGTAGGGACTTCCCTGGTGGCGCAGTGGTTAGGAACCCGCCTGCCAATGCAGGGGAAACGGGTTTGAGCCCTGGTCCAGGAAGATCCCACGTTCTGCGGAGCAACTAAGCCCGTGTGCCGCCACTACGGAGCCTGTGCTCTAGAGTCCACGAGCCACAGCTGCTGAGCCCATGTGCCACAACCACTGAAGCCTGTGTGCCTAGAGCCCATGCTCTGCAACAAGAGAAGCCCGAGCACCCCAACAAGGGGTAGCCCCTGCTCTCCGCAACTAGGGAAAGTCCACTCGCAGCAACAAACACTCAGCACAGCCAAGAGCTAAATAAATAAATATATAAAAAAATGAAGGTAAAAGAAGGACCTTTTGAAATAGAGGAAAACTAAGAGAATTCACCAACTGATCTGCACTAAAAGAAATGCTAAAGGAGGTCTTTCCACCTGAAGACACATGCTAGTAGAGGGAAAAGTTGATCTTAGGGTAGAGAGGAAGCACACCAGAAATGGTAAATGTGTGGGTAAACTTTTAAACATTAAACAACACTTAGTTGCTCTTAATTTCTTCATTAGACACGTGACTATTTAAAGTAAAAGTTATAACCGTATATTATAGGTTTTATAATCTATGTAGACATAATACACATGGCCACTACAGCATAAAAGATGGGGTAGAGGGGTGATGGATGAATCTATGTGGTAGAAAGGTTCTTACATGTATGTGAAGTGGTGCAATGTTAACCACAACCAGACGGTGAAAAGGATATACAGTAAGTCCCTTACATATGAACCTTCAAGCTGTGAACTTTCAAAGACGCAAACACACGTTCGCACGTCCAATCATGTAAGTTAGTGCACGTGTCTGGCGTACATTGTCATGTGCATGCATCCTCTACAAGTGGCTGTGCTTTTGTGTACTCTGCTGTACAGTACGGTATAAAGTGCAGTAGCACGGTGTCTTTCTTTCAAGCCCAGGATGTCTGGAAGCAAGCGTAAAAGCAGCGGTGATGTAGCTGGTACTGCTAACAAGTGCCAAGCGACAATGATGGAATTGGAGGCCCAGAGAAAGGATGAAGAGAGACAAGAGGAAGAAGAAGTAACCGAAGAACCGGAGAGATTCACGACACAGGAGATGGCAAGGGGATTTTCTGTATTTGAGGAGGCACTGTTAGTTTTTGAGGCACAAGACCCGAATGTAGGATGGTACATGAAGATTGCAGCCGCCATTCAGAAAGCAGTCCGGTGCTACTGTGTCATGACGAGAAAAAAAGAGCTACTGCCCAGACTTCACTGGGTCGTTTTTTCAAGAGAGTAGATGCAATTGAATCCAGCAAGGAGCCAGAACCTGTGCCATCAGTGTCAGGCATGAGTGGAATGGCAGCTTGTCTTCCGTCTCCTATTGCTGATGGTCCTCCAGCTCTACCATCTCCCACCTCCCCTCCCTCCTCCAGTCAGTAACTCTTCTTGCCTGTTCACGTGATGCCAGCCCCTGGATGCCAGCTGTTGTACTCTACTACCGTACTTTTCAAGGTACCGTGCTGTAAGATTAAAAATGTTTATTTTTTGTGTTTGTTTTGTATGTATTATTTGTGTGAAAAGCATTATAAACCTATTACAATATAGTGCTATACAGCCGACTGTGTGAGTTGGGTACCTAGGCTGACTTTGTTGGACTTGTGAACAAATTGGACTTACCAACGCTCTCGGAACAGACAATTTTCATATGTAGGGGACTTGTATATTAGACTGTCTAGAGTAATGCAAAGTGAAAATTGCCTAAAGGGCAGTAGATAAGTTAAAATGTAATTTAGAAAATTATTTCAGGCAGGAAAAGGGGAACATAGGAACAAAAATAGATGGACAGACAATGCTATGGAGTGACTATTCGTACCCGCCCCCCCCCCCCCCAATTCACCTGTTAAATTCCAACCCCCAAAGTCATGGGATTTGGAGGTAGGGGTCTTTGGGAAGTGATTAGCCCATGAGGGTGGAGCCCTCCTAAACGAGATTAGTGCCCTGTTAAAGAGACCCCTGAGGGCTCGCTCATCGTCTTCTGCCATGTGAGAAGATGGCTAGTGGATACAACTAGACAAGAAATCAGTAAATGTAAAGAATAGCTTTGTGACATGATGAATCACAGTAGCAAACAAACTATAAAGACAAATTGACCAATTTGCCGCAAGGGGTTCTCCATCTCCAAGTTTACTCCTCCAACTCCGCCTCCTCGCAGGGAGGCCTTTTTATTGGTGGACGGCCAATGGGCGTGGCTTTTGCTTCAGGAGGCGCCAGACCTTGGGACATCAAGTCCTTAGTGCTCACCCCCTGTTGCCACAGTAGCAAAGTGCCTCCTCAAGTGCTCTTCTGGTCCAATCATTTTCCTTGTGAGGAGGCACCTAGACCTTTCCCCCCTCATCTTCCTGGGGCTTCTGGGAAACCCACGCGGCATTCGCACAGAGTGCTTGGGACCGGCTGCCGCACAGTTCCTGGCTGCCCTGCTGAGCCGAGCTCCTCACACCCTTTCGAGCGGGACTCCGGAGTCGTCCACAGAGTCGGAGGAAGTAAGCAGACAGGCCGGGGGCTTGGCTGGGGGCTGGAGTCCGCGCTTCCCGGGGCCTTGGGTAGGGATGCCTTCGCTGCCCCGGCGAGGAGTGGAGGCGGGGGGAGGCCTAACGTCTACTCTCTTGGGGGTGGGGGTGCAGCAGCAGAGGGCGGGGGGCTGAAGGGGGGCTGAGGGACGGGGCCCCCACTGGGAGGGTCTGAGGGGAGGATGGCTGGCTGCCGGGGTGGCTGGTGGGGGGCGTTCTGGTGTGGGGGTGCCTAGGGTGGGGCAAATGGCTGAGCGTGTGTGGGGCTCGGAGGGGAGGGCTTCCTGCCGAGAGAGCCGGCTTTGGGAACCTGAGGAGAGGACTGCTGGCTGCCGGGGTGGGGAGGGCGGGAGAGCGGGGCCCCCACGCCGAGACATGAGGGGAGGGCTAACGGCTGCCGCGTGTGGCGCGAGGCAGGGGGAGCTCCTGGCTGCGGGGGGTCGATGGGGAGGACTCCCTGGCGTGGGTGCGGGAGGCGTTAGGGGAGCTACGAGCTACGCGTGAGGGGGCTGGGGGGGGGACGCTCGTGGCCGGAAGGGGGCTCCGGCCCCCGGGTGGCGTGAGGCAAGAGGGGTGGCCTGCATCTGGGGTGTGAGAGGCGAAAGCTCCTGGCGCTGAGGCGGCTCGTGGGAGGGCTCCCCCTTGCGCGGAGGTGAGAGGGCACGTCTGCTCTCTAAGCGTGCGGGGGCGCCCTGCTTCCAGGGCGTGGAGCAGAGTGCCAGCAGCTGGTTGGGGGGAGGGGGGAGTGGGGACGTGGAGTGGCGGGTGGGCGGGCGGGCGGGGGGCGGGGCGGCAAGGAGCCGCTTGGCCACGAGGCGTGCGAGTGATTCTGAGAAGGGGAGGCACTGAGGCTGCTGTGATCTGGTGGAGGTTGTTGGCCGTGGCAGGTGGATTTGTGGGGGTTCAGGTAGGGGCTCTGTCCCACAGCAGTAGGACGTGAGAGGCTCCAGGTCGCCTCCTTCCAGGTGGCACAGGAATTGCAGTAGTGGGAAGGTTACGGCCCTGGCCCCCACACAAAATATACAGATGCTTTGCAAGGGTGCTCTGTGCATTCACTTGGAGACACCATACCAGAGCTGTAAAAAAGTCTCCATGCATTTAAAAGTATTGCGATTTTACATAAGTTCTCTCATCACAGGGGAGCTTTCTTTGACGTTAATAATGATAATATACCTTTCAATATTGGGAAACCCACGGATCAAAGAAAAAAATCACAAAGGGACTTAGAAAATACCTCACACTGAATAATAAAAGAACACAACTTCCTACAATTAGTGGGAGGCAGTGAAAGAAGTGATAGGAGGAACATGTATTGCTCTAAATGCTTGTGTTAGAAAAGAGTCAGGACATAAAATCAGTGACCTAACAGTCCATTTAGAGATGCTAGAAGAAGAAGAGCAAAGGAAACCTGAAATGAGTTGACTGAAGTAAGAGAGGAAATCAGTGCTAGAAAGCAGATTATGGACGCAATGAACACAGCCATATGCTCGTTTTCAAAAAGAGCAACAAAACTGAGAATGCCCTAGAAAGACCAATCAAGGGAAAATAGGAAGAACGCTAATCACCGGTGTCAGGAGTGCAAGAGGGCTAACACTACTGATCAGACGTACGTGCAAAAGAGACTATAGGGATGTTATGGAAATGTGTATGCCAAAGAATCTGCAAACTTGAATAATTCCTTGGGAAAGAGGCAACTTCCTAAAACTCATGCCAGAAATGTAGAAAAGGTGACTAGCCTTCTATCTTGAAGTTATTTAATGGATCAAAAAAGTTTCTTAAAATCAAATAAACAAAACAGGGCAGGGAGGGGCAGTAGGGCGGGCTGTGTGGCACAAACATGATCCTCTCCTCTTTACACTCACAGGCCGATTCCCACACTTCGACAGTCTGTGCACACCTGTTTGATCACGTCCTCCCACTCTCAGGGCCTCGAAGATGGCGACGGCTCTGGCGATGCTGCGGGACTGGTGCGGCTGGGTGGGCGTGAACGCGCAGCACTGTCTGCTCATCCTGGGCATCCCAGACGACTGCGAGGACCAGGAATTCCGGGAGGCCGTGCAGGCTGCCCTGTGCTCCCTGGGCAGGTACCGAGTGCTGGGCAAAGTCTTCAGGAAGGACTTGGGGCCCAAGGTTGCCCTGGTCGAGTTTGCTGAGGATTTGAACCGAAGCTTGATCCCCAGACACATACCAGGCAAGGGGGGGCCCTGGACTGTGGTCTGCCTGCCCCAGGTCCATGATACTGACTCACAGGATCGACCCAATTTCCCTGCACAGCCCCAGAGACAAGCAGTGGTTGGCAGGGCGGTAGAGGTGGGGGCCGCTGGGGAGGAGGGAGCCTCAGGTGAGGCGGGAGCTGGAGGTGAGGCAGGAACTGCAGGTGAGGCAGGAGCTGCAGGTATGGAAGGAGCCACAGGTATGGAGGGAGCTGCAGGTGAGGCAGGAGCTGCAGATGAGGCAGGGGCTGCAGGTGAGGAGGGAGCCTCAGGTGAGGCAGGAGGTGCAGATGAGGCAGGGGCTGCAGGTGAGGAGGGAGCCTCAGGTGAGGCAGGAGCTGCAGATGAGGAAGGGGCTGCAGGTGAGGCAGGAGCTGCAGATGAGGAAGGGGCTGCAGGGGAGGAGGGAGCCTCAGGTGAGGCAGGAGCTGCAGACGAGGAAGGGGCTGCAGGTGAGGAGGGAGCCGCAGGTGAGGAGGGAGCCGCAGGGGAGGCAGGAGCCGCAGATGAGGAAGGGGCTGCAGGGGAGGCAGGAGCCGCAGATGAGGAAGGGGCTGCAGGTGAGCCAGGAGCCGCAGATGAGGAAGGGGCTGCAGGTGAGGAGGGACCCTCAGGTGAGGCAGGAGCTGCAGATGAGGAAGGGGCTGCAGGGGAGGAGGGAGCCGCAGATGAGGCAGGAGCTGAAGATGAGGAATTGGCTGCAGGTGAGGAGGGACCCTCAGGTGAGGAGGGAGCCGCAGGGGAGGCAGGAGCCGCAGATGAGGAAGGGGCTGCAGGGGAGGCAGGAGCCGCAGATGAGGAAGGGGCTGCAGGGGAGGCAGGAGCTGCAGATGAGGAAGGGGCTGCAGGTGAGGCAGGAGCCGCAGATGAGGAAGGGGCTGCAGGGGAGGCAGGAGCTGCAGATGAGGAAGGGGCTGCAGGTGAGGCAGGAGCTGCAGATGAGGAAGGGGCTGCAGGGGAGGAGGGAGCCGCAGGGGAGGCAGGAGCTGCAGATGAGGAAGGGGCTGCAGGTGAGCCAGGAGCCTCAGGTGAGGCCGGAGCTGCAGATGGGGAAGGGGCTGCAGGGGAGGAGAGAGCCACAGGTGAGGAGGGAGCCGCAGGGGAGGCAGGAGCTGCAGATGAGGAAGAGGCTGCAGGGGAGGCAGGAGCCGCAGATGAGGCGGGAGCCGCAGGTATGGAGGGAGCTGCAGGTGAGGTGGGAGCCGCAGGCGAGGCAGGGGCTGCAGATGGAATGTCAGACGAGGAGGGAGCTGCAGGTGACACGGGAGTTGCAGGGGTGACAGGATCTCTGAGTCGGGCAGGGGCTGCAGGCGAGGCGGGGGCTCCAGGTGAGGAAGCCGCTGCGGCTGTGGCAGGCATCCTGGATGAGGCAGGGGCCTGGACCCAGCCGTGGAGGCTGGCCTTGCAGTCCGTGCTAGAGAACATGGGCTACCAGGAGCTGAGAACCTTCTCCGGGATGGAAGAGCCGGGCCACGGGGAAGAGTCCTTCGAGAGCTGGCTGGACAACGCCAATGACATGCTGTACCTGTGGCGCCACGTGTCCGAGAGGGAGAGGAGGCGGAGGCTGCTGGAGAGCTTGGGCGGCCCCGCGCTGGACCTCCTGTGCGGCCTCCTGGAGGAAGATCCCGACCTGGCTGCCCAGGACTGCCTGGCCGCGCTGGTGCATGCGTTTGGGAACCAGGGCACCCCGGGGACCGCTCGGCTGAAGTTCGAGACGTGTGCCCAGCGGCCCCAGGAGACCCTCTCTGCGTACGTGATGCGCCTGGAGGGCCTGCTGCAGGCAGCCCTGGAGAAGGGGGCCATCCACCCGGCCATGGCGGACCGGGCGCGCACCCGGCAGGTGCTGATGCGGGCCCGGCTGAACCGCACGCTCCAGCACAAGCTGAGGAGGCTGCGGCTGGAGAGGAGGCCTCCTGGCTTCGTGGGGATGCTGTGGCTCATCCGGGAGACCGAGGCCTGGGAGGCCGGCCCAGCTGCGGGTGAGCAGTTCCCGGGGGAAGGAGAGGCCCGGGCAGAGGTTGGAGACCTGGCAGCCGTCCCAGCCGCCCCGGCCCATGAATGGGGTGCCCCGGCCGCCCTGGCCCACGAGGTCATCACCGAGGGCACCACTGCAGATGGAACCGAGGCCTCCCCGGCCGGTGCAGAGACCGCGGCCCAGGCTGCCCTTTCCGAGGAAGGTAGCCCCGAGGCCCCCGCAGCCCGTGAAGAGACCAGTGAGGAAGCTGATGGCAGCGCCGGGGCTGGTGAGGCTGCCCCTGAAGATCGTGGTGCCACCAGGGCAGCCCCTGCCCCTGGGGAGACCAGCAAGGTCTCTGCTGCCAGTCAGGAAGATGGATGTGCCCCCAGCCCTGCGGGCCTAGGTCAGGCAGGACCCTCAGATGACCCCGGGGCCCCCATGCCTGCCCAGATGGGCAGGGCTTCCCCAGTGCCCTCAGGAGGTCCTGGCTGGGAGCCAGAGGGCCTCACCCAGGCAGGAGACCGGGAGGCTGAGGAGCCCCCCGGGGAGGGCTTCAAGCCCACCCCAGAGGAGCTAGGAAGCGAGGACGGGGCTGCAGAGAGGAGCACCCCTGAGTCCTCCTCGGGCCAGTAAGCTCAGCAGGCCCAGGGGTCGCCATGCCCAGAGGCAGGGTAGATCAGGCCAGGCGACCTCCTGGTCCCATGTCAGGGGCCATCTCCAGGTGCCTGGTCCTCCCTCCGGAGAGGGCACCCCTCTTCAGCCTCCCCTGGGGCAGGCTGCTTCCTGTACTGGGAAGCCCAAATGTGATGTGTCCATGTAGGTCTTGTAGTGACCCAGGTGTCAAGGAGCCTCCCACCCCGGCCCCTGTTCCCCTCCCCCCCAACACACACACCCTAGCCATCGTGCCCCTGCAGAGCCCTGAGGTGCGCGTGGACCCGGGCCGGGGGTCCCCGCCTACCCGGGCGGCCACCCCTGGGCCCAGCCACCTGCCGTGGGCTTCAGCACCAGCCAAGGCTCTGCCCACTGTGGGCCAGTGTCGTGAGCACGACGCGTGCTTTCTGGGTGTAGATGCAGGCCCAGCGCTGCTTGTTCTTGTGGAGATGTGCGTGTGTTCTTCTCCGAGCAGTTCCCCCCACCCCGGTCCCAGCGCAGAGACCCGAGCCCAGTCCCAGGAGCGGGTGGGAAGGACGGCAAGGACGAGGCCATGGCTGGCGCCCAGCATGGGACCTCGGGAAGGAAGACCTCGACCAGCGCCTGTGGTCTGCTGGGTCACCCAGCCCGTTGTTCCTCGAGACTCAGCGGCGTCCTCGGCTGGGTGGCGCGTGCCCTGCTGTGTGACTGTCCAGTGCCCGCCATAGGGCAGGGCCAGGCCCCGGGCATGTGGTCCCCGGGGGGGAGCGGGCATCGCCGGAGCCCGTCGTCCTGGCGAGAGGCCGCCCGCGGGGCCCTCAGGAAGGGAGACTGTGGGGGGAGGGAGGGCCACCGGGTCGGGGGGGCAGCGGAAGCACCTCGTTGGGGACCCCGGGAGGAGGGGGCCGGGACCCGTGGGCTCCAGTGACCGTTACAAGTTTCTCTCTGTGTTGTCATGCCCTCTCTTCAATGGTTTCAGTCCATGTTTCTCTTCCATAAATTTTCCTGAAAGTTTCATCTGTGTCTGGCCTCTGCTGTGGGCAATCGAGGGGCAGGGCTGCTGGGGGTTGGGGGCGGGGGGGCCAGAGTAGGGTTCCTGCTCAGCACCCGTGGGAGACCTCTCCAGTGAGAGGGTAGGGTAGGCACTCTGCAGAGCGGGACATGCTGAGGGCTTTTCTTCTATTTTATAGGTTAAGTGTGAAGTGTTGGGGTTCAATTTGTTCTCATGCTGGGATGGTCGTGTGTCCTATGTGTTTTGAAAATGGGTGGGGTGATCCTGGCTTTCCCCTTCACTGGGGGCCGGTGCCGCAGGCATCCGGTGCCTGGGATCCAGGACCGCTCGATGGGCATGATGCGCGGAGTGGAGCCTCGAAACAAGGAACTGTCCTGCCGGGTGGTCTCCGGCCTCCTCCATGAGAAAGCCGGTATTAGACTGATAGAGCTGTGAAAAAGCCCAAGTGTATTTTTTTTTACATAATTGTTTTAAGGTTTTTGTTTTGTTTTGTTTTGTTTTGTTTTTGTTTTTGTTTTTGTTTTTTTGGGAGTGGACCATGTTTAAAGTCTTTATTGAATTTGCTACAATATTGCTTCTGTGTTTTGTTCTGGATTTTTGGCCATGAGGCATATGAGATCTTAGCTCCCTGACCAGGGATGGAACCCTCACCCCCTGCATTGGGAAGGCGAAGGCTTCACCACTGGATTACCAGGGAAGGCCCCCCAAATATATTTTAACTTGAGAGATCCTAAACTGGAACAACAGCGAGCGCTTACCAAGCAGCTGAAAACCAAGCCTGGACACTTGTGGGGTTTCTGGGAGAGCGGGCACAGACATCCCCACACCAGCTCTACCTGCAAACAGATGTGCTCTCGAGGAGAAGAAAGGACCGGGCTGGTGACGTGCACAGGGCGAAGGCCCAGTCGCGTGGGGGGTGGTGGGCAGGGGTGCCCTCTGAAGGGGTAACGTTCAGGGATGTGGGGAACTGGGTTTCATGCTAAGGGCAGTGGACACTTTTCATTCCTTCCGTCCCGGGAATTTGCCACTTTATGCGGCTGAGCTCACCTCCCACAAGAGGAGCAGAAGATACCAGGTGTGCAGTCTCCCAAGTTCCCTTGCAGCCAGATGTGGGCACAGGACTGGGACCCATCAATCAGATGTGCCTGCTGCCAGCTGAGCCTGGGGCCAGAGCTGGGAAGAGCGGGGGCCACACAGATCCCACTCAGGTGGGCAGGTGGCGGCAGGGGCAATCAGACCTGTTTCTCAAGAAGCGGTGGCGGCCATGGTTGTCATGGCAGCACCCGAGTCCCACGTGGGTGGTGCAGACCACAGTGTCTGTGCTCAGTGGTGGGAGGGAGGGAGCTGAAGGCGTGCCTTCGCCAGCCCAGCACCGTGGCGTGCTTCAGAGCCTCGTTCCTCTCTGCAGAGCCTCCGGGCCTGGCTCTGCAGCCCTGCCCGAATGCTGATGGGACACCCGCCGTGCTTCAGCTAATCCCCTTTGTGCTTCCACTGGCCAGTCTGCTTGTCTTGTGTGCTACTAAGCACCACGATGGAATAGGTTTCTGCAGAGGCCATCTGATCTCCCACTGCATTAAGTGCTCCCTAGCCCAGGCTTAGGGGCAGCACTTGCTCTTGGAACTTGACAGCTCTTTACAGGGCCCTTTATTGGTTCCTA